>NC_084672.1:6312457-8712457 GCF_028389875.1 Rhea pennata | reverse complement strand
AGAATCCATGGGGAAACTCAGCCTAGAATACAAAACAAAACACGTGGGAATTAGCTTTCATGGGGTCTGCTGCTGGTGGTTGTTTGCATGTCTGTACCAATACGTATCCATATTTTCTTTCTGAATAGGCAGAATCAACAAGGAGGTGGGGGGAGAGAAAAAAAGAGAACAGTAAATATGCCCACACTTTCTGTAATGTTTTAGGAACCACATCACTATCAATTCATTTGGTATTTGTTCTAATGGCCATGACCAGAGTGCTGGTGCTGCTGATGTGCATGTGAATGTCAGAAGTACTTGCAGAGCTGTTCCATTGTAATTTAGCATTAGTTAATAGGTACTTAAAGTAAAGTGGTTGCCTATTTGATTATGATTGGGGGTTATTAACATTTTTTTTCCATAAACAGATGGTAACTGTCCACTGAGTCGATTGCAGAACAATTCCAGGGTTCTGATTCAAGAGGACTAGCTCCTGCAAAGATATCTTAGCTGCTTGGCTTTTTGGTTGTGTTGATTTGTTTTTTGGTTCTCTTTTTTGCTTTCCTCCTCCATCATGCAATTATCACTGCAGCTTTAAAGGCAGAAAAATACACAAAAAACATGACCTACCTTTCAGATGAGACTTAATTCTGATCTACATTGCCTGGGCCAGGTCTGGTTACAATAATGTGCTAGTTGTTTTTTCGTCTGATTATTTATTTGTAGTTGTATAGGAATGAAAAAAAAATAATCTGCAGCTTAGGGAGGCTGTATCTTCAGGGTTAATTGCAAGCAGAAACCTGTGATTGAGGCCCTTTTATTTTATCCTCTTGGGATTCTGTCATGTAGCCGGAGCAGGAAAAAAGAGAGAGCAAAGTAGTGTCATCTAGTCTTGCCATGGCTACAGGAGAGTAACAGCTGTACATTAAAAACCCTGACTAACCACAGTCACTCAATGTGCACTGAACAGTCCTAAACCGCTGGTAGAGAGCTGATTGCTGTTGCTTTCTTTGAACCCACTGCTATAAAACGCAAGACTCCCACCCCACGGTGCTGAGGCACTGAACTCCTTTCGATTTCCTTGAAATCAGCAGGCAGAAAGAGTGCTTGGCATTGAGGTCAAGGCCTTTCCTTGTTGGTATCTTTCTATTTGTTTGAAAAACCCCTAGAAGTACTTCTTGTGCTCAGTATTACTTGGTTTTATTTGCCTGGGAAGTAGATTGAAAGGGCATGGGGTTTCACTGGGGCTTCTTTCTATAAATGCCTGTTTATACTCTGCTGAAGTTCAGTTTGTGCTATTAATGTATTTATTTAGTGGTTTCAAGTTGATAAGGCAAACACCTCTGAACTGGCAGGTGCCTCATGCTCCATTAAGCATACAGTCCTTAACTGGTGCAATAAGGGAAAACTGCAGTGTAGCTTTGTGGAGTTGGGCATCTTGATAAACCTTCAAGAGATACTACCTCCCCATCTAGCATGCTGAACAAGACCAAGACTTCTGTGTCTTCTGTTCTGCAAAGGCAGAACCACTTTCACATCAGCTGTTAATGCTCACATCCCATTTCCTTTGCTTCCAGCTTTGTTATTATGGTGAAGACCTTCAAAAGGTGGCAGAGTGCTGTTGCTGTAGCCTAGCCACTGTACAAAACTGAAATTACCTAGCCCAGATTCGAGTACAGACAGTTCATATCAGCCTTGCTATCTTCGTGCCAGATACACTTTGTGTTGCCCAGAAGAGACAAGGAACGACCCTTTGAGGGGATTGAAGAGATGCCTCAAGCAACCTGCAGGATAAAGGGTCAGTAGGAGATCAGGAGCTGTTTATATCCAGAAATACAATATTTTCCCACTCCCAGAAGTATTGATAAGTTATTTATAAAGGAAATTATAATAGCTAGTCAGTGCATTTTGCTGTTTTCCATTTTCATGACCTCCCCACCTCACCTTCCTGCCTCACGGGTACATTCACTTCCTCTAATTTCAGTTGGATATTTGACCTGGAGTGCACCAGTCACAAAAGGAGCCCAACAACAGCATCTGCATTTTTATAGGGCAGCTTTTCCTTAGCAGTTCTCTCATTACTGAATCTCATGAGTAGTTTGCATGTTAGGGGGAGAATGTCAAAAGCCACACAAGCGACACACAATTTATCTGTAATTTGGTGTGATGTAAACTTCCAGTTGAACTGGTGGAAAGGTATCAACAGATTTTCTTTTCCATTTTAAAGACTTTTGAGTTCCAGGCTCCCAAGGCATCTCCTTTTCACCCAGCAAAATGTGAACAAGTGGCAGCAGGTTGGAGCTGCAGGACTAGAGGGCTTGCTGGGTCAATGAGCACCAGCAGGAGGTGGTGACTTTGCCACATGTGGCACCATGCTAGGCTTCTACTTTCAGGTATGTCGTGGGCACAAACTTGCATCCAGCTCCAGAGGAAGAGGATTAGAAAAGACACAGCCACTTTCCCTTATGCTGGAGCACTCAGGAAGACTTCCTCTGTCCACTGTGATTCAGAAGCGACTGAGGCATGCTAGTGTTTCATTTAGCTGCTTGCGTCCATTGTTTCCATAGCTGTGAAATTCAACACTGTTTAACTTCAATCATCAGAGCAGCCTGTGCCAGGGACCACAGAGAAGGTGTTAGTCCTCAGAACACTTCATATCTCTGGCAGCATTATTCCTACCTGGCTGCTCCTTTCCTCTCTAGTTTGAACCTGTGATAATGCTTGGAGTTCTGCGATGTCTGTCTGTCTTAATGATTTTGCTTTAGTGAAAGATGCTGGATTGACAGCACAGACTCTGAATAATTCTGTTTATCTACAGAACAGGTACCACAGTCAGCAGAAAAATGGGCTGTTTTTTTTTTCTTTTTTTTTTCTCCTACCAATATGACCGATCTGATGAAAAGATTGTCTCCTCAAGCCCTACTTCCCATGCAGTCTTCAATGCCTCTCTGAAGGTGGCCAACAACAAGGCAACTAAGTGTCAACTTTGATGTGGCTTTAATAAGGTGGAAGATAGTGTAGGAGGAAGCAAAGGGCTTTAATTAATATTTTAATTGTAATTTGTTTGTACTGCAGTTGTCCAATTATTCTTTGAAAAAGATTTTGCCACTCTTAATGCTGATAAATGTTCCTCAGGGAGGATGCCCTTGATGAGTTCATCCTCTCTTCCTCCTCATCACTTGCTGTAGGATCCTTTTTGATTTATGCCTTGTTTAGCCAGGGCTGCAGAGATTCAGCACTCTTTCCTTAAGCCATGGGATAGGAGAGGCTAGCTCTTGGTTAATGGAGGACTAATTGGGAAGGTGAATGCAATGTACATGCTAGGATTGGCAAGTGAAACATTCAGGGTTTCTGAAGGGAAATATGTAGAAGGAAGAAAACTGTGTTGCTTGGTTCTGTACTTGGTCTGAATGTGCTTTACGAAGTTCCTGGAAACTTAAAGACAGTGCAACAGGCTCCAAAGGAAAAGGTTAGGAGCTGTCATCTGGGCTGTTTAAGCCTCAAGTGGAGAAAGCACTGATGAAGCGAACTGTAGAGGGCAGCGGGCATGGGATGATCTAACAGGCTTGTTTCATGTCTAACTTCCATCTTTTGTCATGGAATAATAAGCCTGCCTACATCCTGGAGAGCCCCAAGAAACTTATGCAGCAGTACCAGTGTTTAGCATTTTTATTGATGAAGGTGAGAATAGTGCAGAAACCTATGTGATACTCAGACATCTCGTTTCAATCTACAACTATGCTACTAAAAATTAATGGACCAGAAAATGCCCAGCCTTGTACACAGAGGAAGGTTCTTTGGTAATATTTTTGGCACAGTAGGAAAAAAATCACCTTTAGATTCTAACATCACGTGTTTGGGTGGACGGTCATAATCCAATTTCTGTTTTGGTCTCCAGTTGGTGTCAGAGCCTTGGATAATGAAGGAAGATGAGATGTTGTTCCTCTTGGGCCTGGCTTATGTTTCAGGAAAGGGAGCCAGGAGGTCTTGCTGCTTTTGGCCCCTTAAATTTACCAGAGAGCTCCGTTTGAGCTCTGCATGTGAGGTCCTGATGCTCTAGAAAGCATTGGGAAACATCAAGTGGACCTAGCATGTGCCAGTTACGGAGCCTAGTGCACCCATGAAATCTTGCCACAGCCTAGTTGCCAGTTGTTAAAGTGCTTTGCTCTACATTCAGGCTTTTTGGCAAGAAGTTTTGCTCCTGCATCTCAGACTTGCAGCAGGAGAAGACACGGAGTTACTGTTCACAGCTATCCCGTGTGTCGTGGCCTCCTTCTCTCCCCATATCCTCTGCTGCCGCATTAGCTGCAGAACAGATTTTTCCTTGTTTTTGTTTTGTTTTGTTTTGCTTCACCTCAGCTGAGCGGCTGTAGGACTTAATTACCTTTACTGGAAGAGGGTATTTCATGTTAGGACCGTTACACTGCAGCCCAGCATTCTGCGTGCATTGGTGTCAGCAGGTGGTTTTGTGGCTTTTCTGGATACCCCCTGATCTTGCTGAAAGACTTGACTTTGCGACCCGAGAGAGGTTTGCCTGTGGAAAAAGAAAAAAACATCTTTGTCCAGAGCCCCGTTGAGAAGAACAGCCTTCAGAAAAGCTGTTTTGCCTGATCTGCCTTTGATGCCATCAGAGCCAAAGTTGTGTGGCAGCTTCGATAAAGAAGATGAAAAAATACAATTGTGGCGGAGAAAATGGATGGCTCTACCTGGATTTTTAGATTGAAAGTGCTTTGGGTTGCTTTTCGTTCAATCTGAACCAGCTGAAACAGAGCGTGGCACCGGGGACCCTGTACCACTCGCTTCCCTTTATCCCAGGGTGTGATTTATCCTCCTCAGCAAACTGGAGGCCTTTCCTAGGCTTGACTTTTGATGCAGTCAAAAGTCAGAAAAGGGCCAAGAATCAGGGTTGAGGGGAAAGCCGCTGTTGTCTTTGACCCTGTTTTTTTTTCCTTCGCCGTAAAGTTGGCGCGGCACAGACGGAGATCCCGGGGCCTGGGTGATCCGGCGCGGGCCGCGAGCTGGCGAAGGCTCCCCCAGCGCGAGCGGTATCTGTGTCTCGACACAGCGCAGCGTCTGCCGCTCACACACAAGCCTGCGGCAGTGCGACAGCTGCTGGGATCGGGGTAAAGAAACTGTCCCTTTTGTTGCTGACAAGACGATTTCATTTTGATGCTCTAAAAGCTCTTGTGACATCCGCAATTTTCCAGATGGATAACGAAAACCTGTAAGCAGGGGCGTCTCGGCGGCTTTCTGAGCGCTTGCCTGTGGAGCTGCAGCCATTGGTTTCGTATCTGCTGACAGGTCTTAATAATCATTACGCTAAGTGGAGCCGGCACGGAAAGAGGCAGGTAGAATCGCTGCTGTCCTTGGGCTAGGAAGCATTCCTCACGGCGCAGGGACGCGCGCCGCCTCTCAGGTTCGCCGTCCCACGGGGCCGATCCGCCCCGCGGCGCTCGGCCCCAGGCCGCTCCGCGGCCCTGCCCGGAGGGACGGAGACGTGGCCGCCACCGCGTAGGTCGACGGAAAAATCGGACGCGTGGACCTTGGCTGACCGAAAGCCTCCGTGAAAGGGCGGAGGGAAGCGGCCCGCCCCGCTCTTTGCCCACTCTTCCCCCAGACCCACGGCGGGGCCCGGCCCCCCCAGCCGTGCGGGCCCGGCCTGCGGGCAGAGGGGCTCCTCGCCGGGGCTCGCGCTCGCCTGCGGCCCCCGCTGCCCCGAGCCCCCGGGGTAAGAACTAGAACTTACCTATTTATTTTTATTTTTTATTTTTTTTTCTAATCAAGGAGACATACTTAATATTACAGATGTGGGGAAAAAACCCGGCTAATTTTAGGGCAACAGTAGACTGTCAATTTTTAGCCTCCCTAACTAATTTCTCTGACTTTTTTTTTTTTTTTTTGCCATTTTACGGCACCTCCCGGCACCATTTCTCCTCTGCTCTGGCAGCGCGGGACTCGTCTCCGTCGGCCGGTCTGTGCTGCCGCGCCGGAGTTTGCGCTGGGGCATCCCTCAGCCGAAGGGCGTTCGTCGCCGGAGAACCCCTTGGTCCGGGTTGGTTTGAGTCATTCCGTTAGGCGCTGCTCCCTTCTGTGAGTTATCTCCAAAACTCATTTTCCTGAACATTTTCAAAGTTTGCATCCTCATCGTCTTACTCCGGGCCGGCTCTGCCGGCGGATTGCAGTGCCTCCGGCGAAGGGAGCGCAGCCGATCGGGCCTCCTTTTTGCAGTGTGATTTGCTGCTTCTGTTCATGGTGGCCCGGCTTTGCCTTCTTCACCCGCCGGTCTTTACAGTGCAAGTACGTGTGGAGGTTTCTGTGAACTACCGAGAATGGTACTAGCAGATAAGAGCTGCGTGAATAAAATTTAATGTTATTATTAATACTGTTGTATGACAGTACTTCTAGCCAAGCCAACTTGAATTAATTTTTCAAGTTATTTTTTTCTGAGATGCCGTCAAATATTTTACTGAGCCCAAATATAGTAAAAACTTCATTGACTAATTTTGCAATTTGATCAGGAGGGCATAAGGTATTCAAGGTAGTTCAGCGCATTTTGTTTTTTATAGCCCAACTGCTGCATGCTCTTGATTCCACTATCACTTTGGCTCTCAAACAACCTTTTTTTCTTAATATTTCCTTCATTATTTTAGTGAATTTAAAGTTAGACTTACAGCTGCTGTGTAGAAGAAATTAATGAGGAAAAGTGCAAGCTGTGTGCATACATGTTTGCATGCGTGTACACATGAAGAGAAATCTCTTTACAGTACATGTCTGCGTTCTTGAGAAGTTTCTCTCCTCAGAATTAAATTAGTAGCCGCTTTTGGTAACAAGACTTTCTGCCTTTCGGGTAACTGAATGCTTTTGTAGGTATTCTGCTACAGACTGCAGGTTTGTCCTCTTGGTATGTGAAAATAAGGGAGAAAATATTACTAAATTTTCTGGTAGGGCTTTGCTTTACTTAACTGTTTTGACCATCATGTCATTTTCTTTCTCTCTCTCTCTGTCTTTAAAGAATATGAATTCTCTCATCTCCTGTTTACTCACAACCTCCTTTTATTATAAGTATCATGACCAAAATTGATTGAAATCAGATATGGCCTGACTCAACTTCTGGATGTCTGCAGAAATCCCCGTCCTGTGTGCTGCTACTGGAGAGCTGAATTTTAGATCCCTCTTCCTCCTCCTCCTTCTTCTATTATCATTTAGCTCTTAATAACAAAACAAATGGTCTTTACTTATAGTTCTTTTCTATCCATGTTACTATACTACTGATGTATTTGGGAACATCATTTTTGATTTGGGCTTATTCTCTCCACTTAAAGAGTTCAAGTAATGCTTCTTGGCTGCTACTGTCTATTTACGTGATACTGGAGCTAATGGGACATCAGCAGGTGCCAAAACATGTCATCAGCAAAACAGATGTATTCCACCCTGGCATATTAAAACAGAAGTTGTGAGATTAAAGGAGGGCATCTTTCTACCTTTTGATATGTATAGGTAAAGACAGTGATTTAAGTTCTGCTAAAGTTACTGTGATCAGGTCACACCCCAAAAGTCACTTCCTGTTAAGTACATCCCACCAGAGAAGCTAAAATCTGTCCGTAGTTTAGGGATGCTTCAGAAAAGGAAGTCTCACTTTGATGCACTCCTGTCCAAAACCTGCTTTGTACAAGGCTTCATCAGGGTTTCAGCATGCAGTTTCAGAGCCACTTGTATGGGCAGACTTTTTGTTAATCCACTGACAGGAAATGAGAGTGATTTTTGTGTTTTGTTTTGTTTTGTTTTGTTTTTCTTTTAAGGGGGAAAGGTGCTATTAAATACTGTAGATTAGTGTTTTCCTGATATATGCTACTACGCCTCTGGATGCATGCCAGATGTATTTTTGTTTGTTAAAGAGTATTTGGATGAGACCAAAACTGGCATTTATTTACCTGCTACTGTGCAGCTTTGAAGAAAGCTGTGAAGCTTTGTTTTCACAAACAGTACCTTAGTTTGGATTCACGATAGTTCTGCTGACCTGTGGCACAGCAACCCCTTTAATACCAGCCCAGACTGTGCAGGAAGGTGTGTGCGCTGCCTGAGTCAGTACCTTGCAGATAAATCCTCATCACTTGCCAACCAATAGCAAAAGTCCTGTTAACTTTCACTGACCCAAGCTTTACTCATAGAGTTTACTCATTTTCTGATTCTCTTAAGCCACCAGCTTTTTGTGTGAATTCATAATAATAACTTAAAGGTACTTTAATGTCCTCCATTCTTAATAGGGAACCCTTGAATCTTGAATTCAGTACTTTAGAGCTTTACAAAGGAGCCATTTCTGAATATTTTCTTCTCAGATGTTGGGGTATTGTTGGCTCATTTCTACAAAGCCCCAACTTCTTGGGCATCTTGGAGCGTTCCTATATTGCATGCATGTCTTCAAAAAACTGTATAGTCCTCTGCATCACCATTATTTACAAAGTGTTTTAGACAGCATGGCACTTTACAATGCAGATAAAGACACAAAGCCCTCGCCTTGTAAAAGTTACAGCTGAAGATGAGAATGGATGAAGATCTGGAAGAATGAGGGGAGAGGCAGTATAGTAGCATCAGTACTTACTTGACAGACCAATGCATGCATTTTGAGGCTTCATGTCTCCTTTAAAAAAGCAGGTGGGGACAAGAGAAATTCTCCTCTGTCTGAATGCTTTGTGTGCATGGAGTGTGTGCATGTGTGGGTGTGTATGTGCGTGCAAGCATCACAGAGGAGCAAAGGTAGGAAGACGCTTTATAAAGGTGTTAGTAGTTGGCCGTAAGTGCCTATTTATCCCTGCAGAACCCGGGAGCAGCTGGAGTGAGATTTGCTGTCGTACAGATTCTTTAAGGATAAATAATCTTTCTTGGAATTTGCACTAACGATTTCCTAAGTGTGCTGGTATGCCCTGAGTGACAGAGAGGGAGGGAAGCAAGTGTTTGCTTCTTTTTGGGGGGTGTGAATGGGGAAGGCAGGAAGAGGGAGCAGCAATCGTTTCCTGCTTTGGTTAGGGGTGTGGGAGATGGAATGTTGATAGCTGAATCTTAATTTCTTTTTTCACCTTCCTCTAAGAACAATAGTTGCAGGAGCGATGTGACCCATAGACATAGCTCCACCAAAGCATACTGTGATCCTTCAGACTGTCTAGTTGATGCTTTCTGTCCAACCTGTTAGAAATTGTTTCCACGGTCTGACAAATCAAGTAGCCCAGATTAGGAGGTCTGGATACTTTTTTCAGAAGGATATTGCCTAGACAAAGAGGTTTGATTGATACAGAGCCAGCATAGCTCTGTCACTTTAAATTATTGAGGAGATGCGTACAGCTGTCTCGATCAAGTAGCAGGAAAACCAAAGCAAAATACACAGACCCATCTTGCTGCAGTCAAAGGTCGTCCTACGCCTCTGCTGTTGTTAGCTTGGAGCAGATGGAACCACGCAGCAGACTTATTTATTAACCTTCTGTCTGCATCATGTTCCTACTGGGTTCAGCACAGTTATCTGAGCACCTTCCTGAAATGCTATTGTTAGGATATGGCTGAAACAACACTTGTTGGTCAGATTTTGAGTCTTTCATGATACCATTTCACATGTAAGAGAATGGTAAAAATGAAATGCTGTATGAATACTATCACTGCAAGCATCTATGTGAGGAGGCAGCCCTCTAAATTACTTATAAAGCAGAGATGGGTTTTCTGTATGAAGGTGGCGTTGCTAGGAGGTATAAAATTTGCATGATCTTGTAGATGCTCTAAAGCTAAAATTTCCTCACGTCATCTATGTAAAACATTTCTTTGACACTGGAGCTCTGCAGCCATGGTTGCAAAGACAAAATGGCCCATGGGGTCATTTGGCCTGTCCTAACAGGACTTTAACAATGAGGACTGATTTTAACTCATCACTCCAGAGCCTGGAAATGTATATGTATAGTCACTCTGTGCTGCTTAGCTGATGTTTTGAGTGATCAGTCTGCATTGCTTATGTTTGTGTTTTGTGCTGCAGTTGTTGAGATGCAGGGGGTTAAATGTATCCCTGTACCAAAGAAAGTCTTCAGGATGTTAAGACATAATCTCCTAGAAGCTGTAGGCTGAGGGAAATATTGATAGTAAATATTGGCTCCTAAATGATAAAGAAATGAGCATTCCTCATCTGTTTGAGGTAGTTTATCCCTGTTTCTGGGGCAATATCACAAATGCACAGATTGTGCCTTTGCTGTGGATGTGCCTTTTCTTGTGCTGCAGACACTGAAATATGTGGCTGCATATCTAGTTCCTGTCCAGGAGCAGCTCTAAGGCAGGCAGTTACTGTGCATTACCTTCTGGAGGAACAGGGACCCATTGAGGTGCCTCTAGTTCAGCTTTTGTCAGTGTGTGATAGCAGCTCCAAGGCTCATCCTCTTAGCAGTACTTTGTTGGGTGTGTGTTGGGGGGGGGGACTCCTCCTAGCAGATCAGCTGAGCTTTATGGAATAAGCAGCTGATGGATAATTTCATTAGTGGTTACCTGTTGAGAACGACGTGTGTGCCAACATTTTTTGAAGCATGAGAGTTTAAGAAGTAGCTAAGGGAATTAATAGACAAATCCTACTGAAATTCTTGTAACATCCTTTGATGATCCTAGGTTTAATATCTAACAAGTGCTGAAGTACGTGATGGGAGCAGGGGAGGGTACTTAATAAAATGTTTTGTTAACTAGAGAAAAAAGCCCTTTTCATAATAACACAGAGTGAGAAACTTTGTATGGTTTCTAGGAGAAGAATAGGACAGAGGCTGTGGGACAGAGATGGGCTCCATGCTGTGAGCAGCAACTGAGTGAGCCATGCAAAATGTACAAAGGTTAAGGAGTCATCCAAGCACAAATGGCACCTTGTAGGTTGTTAAATACCAGGGCAGGATTTTCATTCACCTTCTACTAATGAGTCCATTTTGGGTAGTAGCTCAGACCGAGCAATTTCATGTGGGAGTGGCATTCATAGGGGCCTAATGAGACTGATCACTTCAGACTCTCTCAGTTGCTGCCCAAGAGGAGTGGGTTCCTCATTAGGCAAAATGCAAAAGTGTTTCAAGTAGTACCTTCTCTCTCCACTGACTGTAGAGTGAACTGTAGGGACATTAGTCATACTTGGCTAAAGTCACCCTCCGTGAGAATCCTCGTGGAGATCGAGGCGACTATCTTGAGCTACCTGTGAAAATACATTGAGAGCCATTGCAGTTACCGAGGCCAGAGACCTGTGACCCCAAAAGTGGTGCTTGGCTTATCACCCTAGCTGTACTGCGAGAATGGTCTAGCTGCTTTCTGCTGTAAAATACTTAATTTTATCAGGCAGAGAGACTCAAAAATAAAGGCTTCACAAGCAGGATGTTGTGCACATTTGGGGTAAAAGCATCCTGAAAGGCTCTCCAGGGAGTCTTCCTTGAAGAGTGGGCTCATGTGTTGATTGGCCTCGTGATGTTTTTTCAGTACTGGCTTGCCATGAGGTGTTATGAGCAGGTTTCAGGAGAAGTCTAAGCGTATGCTAAGGATCTTTTGAGATACATGTTTTTGGCAGATCTATCTGGCATCTGATGATGAGAAGTGCTTCCTGCGCTCTTTCACCGTGCTCTTTGTTGGAGATTGTTATTAAACTTTTTATTATCGTGTCAGCTAGAAAAGAAGAGGTGCGAAGGAGGATACATTATCACAGCCTTCAGCAGGCAGCAAAAGGAAAAACAGGAGATTAGAGATATTTTCAGAAGGTGAACAAAGAGCGATGGCCTGAACTTCAGGAAGATTCAAAGCAGAGGGCCAGATTTCCAAGACATTTTTTCATGCACAATGCCAGGGGCCCAACTCCCTAAAGAATTTAGTGCCCAAAAAGATGAGTTCCCTGGAAAATGTGGCTTGCAAAAGCCTTGTGTAGGGCAGCTCTTTCCCAACCTTGAGATGGCTCTGCCCATGATGACCCCTGCCTGAGCTATCCTCTATCCTCTTTCTTTTGGGGGGTTGCTTGAGCAGAAGGAGAAAGGTTGCAGTTCTGCAGACACATTTTGTGCCTGCCTGCCAAGGGGCACAGTGACCTTGCATGGCTGTCTTTAAAGTCCCGCTTTTGCTCTGTGCTTCAGTGTGACATGAAATCCAAAGTTGGCACTTAGCATCTCAGCTGCCAGCCTTTTTGCCTGAGCACCAGCAAATGCCTGCTGCTTCCACCTCCATCCCTCCTTCGCTGCTGGTGTTATGCAGCCAGTCAGGCTTTCCTCTTAATGACCCTGTCACTTGCCTTGGGAAGTAGTTAATACCCTTTGACACAAATATTGAACTTCATCCTCAGCACTGGGGACGCTTGCCTAGTATATTGTTCCCAGCGTGCAGGCTGTCTGAGCTACGTGGTACATATATATTTTTGTCCTGACAAGTGCGGTATGTAAAGATTTTCCGCTTACCGCCCTGCATGGTTTGGTTGTTTCCCGAGCCTGCGTTAGTTACGGCACCTTTCAGTGTGTCCTGCGTTGATCATTGTGCTAGTTCATGTAGGAAAAGCTTTTCTTTTTTCCTGGAGAGTGAGTGAATTAAGCCATGTGTTTACTGCCACTTGAGCAAAGCGGTCCCAGGCTGGGCCACGAGATACATGGCTGGTGTTTAAAATTAAGAGAGCAAACATCAACATAGAAACTGAGAGAGAGGGAGTCTGGGTAATGGAATTGCGTTACTTCCACACTAATATGACCTTGGAGATGGTCTGCTGCTCTGCAGGGATTTGGGGAGTAATGTATCTGATAGCACTGTGTGAGAGATGTGCATTTATCTGTGCATATTTATATCCAAGCTCACATATTTGTGTGTACGCGTGTGTGGTGTTTATTCTTTTGATTTATCCCAGTGTTTTTATCAATTCATCTCCAGCTCTGTATGACCCAGTAATCTATCATAGCCCAGCAGGCAATGCAGCAAGATCCTCCTGCAGCAGGCTAGGATTCTCTTGAGAGGTTAATGTCTTCTCCTTTGAACTGCCACCTAAAAATTCTAAATAAAAGCATTACACCCTAAAAGCCAAAACAGTGACCCACCCCACAGGGATTAGGTCTTCACTCCTTAGAATCTGTTGAAGCCAGGAGGAGGGGGCAGTTATCAAAGCAAGGAACTGCCTCTGCTAATGCGCCCTCTTTGTAACATTTAGGGCATGGAGAAGAGCAGCAGCACCTCTTTTGATCTCTGCTCTTGGGGAGAGCACAGAGAGGGCATCGATCGGTGAGGTATCCAAAGCCCTGGCTCTGAAGGCAGAGTTTTTCGGATCAGAACCATCATTTCGGATATCTATTGGTGGTGTGAATGCTGTTGTGATGGGCAGACTATAAATTATTAAAATCAATTTTCTCTAACAGGCAGTCACAATGGAACTGAGTTACAGTGAATTGGATCCAGGAGTTTCCAGTCACATAGTTTATGGGAGGTGGGAGAAGAGGTGGAGTCTCCCCAGTACAAAAGCAGCAGTGGGGAGCCATTTGAGCTGTTTGTCTTCGTCAGGATATCCTAAAGAGCAGTTGAGGCTCCCAGTTCCCCCTGGCCTCTACAGATCTCAACATAATTTTGTGCAACAGTAGTAGTTTTAAAAGTCACTGCCCTTTCTAGAGGATGTATGGAAATAGCAGCCTTTATGTATCAAAGGAAAAAGAGACATGTTGATGGTCTGGGGAAAAGGGAGATCCTTGGGTGATGTAGGAGCTTTTATCTACAGGTAGCATTTATTTGAGAAGAGAAGGCAACCCTTCTCAGTCTTTCTTGGAAATAATGTTGGTGTGAAGGGGAACTGGGAAGACGATGAGAAGGAACAAAATGGCTTGCATAGCCATTGAAACTGCTAAGGCAAAGTAAGTTGGTGTGGAATACGTATGTTTTCCTTCTGAGGCTGCTCAAGCTACGGGACTTTCTGCTGATGGAGAACATTGCTTTAAGTGGCCAGCAAGTGCCTACCTGGCATTCTCCTTGTAGGTGAACTCTGGCCACTCTCAAGTTTCAAGTAGTTTCTCTCTAGTCTTTAATAACCTCTGCCTATCACAGCCCACCTTGCCAATCTTCAGCCTTTCCCTTAGCCCCACAGATCCTTTCATGTGAAATGCTTTTTTTTTTTTTTTTTTTTTTTTTTAATGTTTGGATGAGATAAGGATGACATCTACTACAATGTTTAATGCTGGTGATCCAAATGTTAACGGTCTATTATAATGCACACTTCTGTCATGTCCTGAATCTTTGAGCAACAGTACCGTTTTTGCCAGGAAGGCCAAGGATAGCTTTCCCTACCTGCCTAGTGGTGGATCCTCTCTGTACTACAGAAGCTTCTTCTATGGAGAAGTCCTCCTCCCCCTTATGCACAGAGGTAACCCTTGTTCAGGGGGATGAGCCTTGGGCTGCTTGCCATTTCTGTAAGCAGTGTGGCACCTGCTGATCCTGGGGAGGGTACTGTTGCATGGTTGGATATTGCAGCCCTTCTGAACTGAGCTGGCTCAGGTTTGAGCTATCACCTCTCAGAAGGCAGCAGCCAGGATAAACATTGCTAAAAATGGGTTGAGGGTGACCACATGAAGAGACGGCTTCTGCTGTCCTCTGAAGAAAGGGCTTTGAAGGAGCCGTTTTGGGGCTGCTGAATAAGCCCTTGCAGCCTAGGCTTGACTCTGGACTAGCTGCATCTCCTTGGAGGCAGGCTTGGAGGCAGCACGTAGAAATGAATCTTTACTTGTGGTCTATAAAACACACAATAGAAGCTGCTCTCAACATCCAGGCAATTAAAACGTCTTCTCTGTGAATAAAAAGAGTCTAATAATAATAATAATAGTGAAGTTAATGAGATTTCAACTGTCTTTGCAAACTGGCCTAAGTTTCGTAAGTTCAAAGATGCATTGTGTGAATAAAGTTGCAGCCTCTGTGAATTACACAGTTTTTTTCGCCTAAGTGCTTTAGGCTGCAGTGAAGTTTGAAAATCCTAGATCAAGCAGCTTGTGTGGGGCATGTCTCATCATGAGGGAAATAGGCATTAGTCAAAATGTAGTCTGTAAGGGACAAGAATGAATTTGCAAAATATTCTGCCTGATTCCTTTTGGAAGGAAATCAGTGAAGAACAACTACAATTATTAAAGTTCTGCAGGGAATGTATTGTAAGAAAAGATTAAGAAAAAAAATGGCTAAATATATAAAAATTCAGCTAGACGAGAGTGAAGGGGAATCAATCCCAGTGGTGCATATTTAGAAGAGTCAAACAATGGGGAAGTAAAAAGACTATTTAGGATGACAGAAGGAGAACCTGGGGTGTATGAAATCAATTAAGCAATCAGAAAGCTGGGGGCTGCATATCTAGAGACCTTTTCCTAAAGGAGAAAATGTGAAACAGGAATATGAAAGTCTCTCTGAAATGGATGCCTCAGCCTCCAGAAGCTTTTAAGGTAGGTTGAGTTCGCTGGGGTGGTGAATGTCACAGCGGCGGCAGGGCAGCACTGAGGTGTGGGAGTAGCAGGATACGGTGGCAAACTGGTCCGGGGCAGGAAGCCACAGGCGGAAGGGAACTGGCCTGGGGGAGCCCGGCGCAGTCTCACGTCCTCAGCCAAAGGCCTGCGTTCCTCCCGAGAGGAGGACACGGGGCATGGAAACCCTACAGCTCATCAAGCGGTTTCTGCTGCTTTCTCTTTGAAAAGCTGCCTGTGGAGGTGGGAGCCACTGGATACTTTCTCCTGTTGGGCTTCTCTCTCCCTTCCTTGCGGCTGCCGGGTTTGTGCCGTTGTGTGAAATAGCAACCTGGAAGGCGGGATAGGGAGGACTGGCTGCAGTCTCCCTGCCTTGGCTGATTAATTAACTCTTCAGATTAATTTCCTTTCTGATTACCGCTTGATTAATTCCTCCTAACTCTGCGAGACCTCCTCACCACTTAATCCTCTTTATAAGCCCTCAGAGTGCGATACTTGAAGTAAACATCAGGCAGAAAAAAAAGCAAACAGTACGCAGTGCACACACAACAACGCCGCTGCTGGGCCGCCCTCCCGCACCGGTCCCCCTGCACTTCCCTGCTCCATCGCTTCGGGGGCTGTGGCGCACCCTCCGGAGGGCTCCTCCGAACTCCCTCCCTCTTACTTGCACCAAAACCTGCTTGCCATGTCATTCCTCCAGTGCGTCTGTAGCAAATTGCACAGTTTCACTTGTTGAGCCTGATAATTAGTGACAATATCCCAGCAATTTGCAAAGGGGCTGGAGGATGGAGCTGTGTTCAGCTGTGCTCATAAGCATTAGCACAGTCTTTTCTCACAGCTTCGTTAAAGGGAGCGTCTAAACTCATAAAACGGCTTTGTTTGTATTCAAGAGCACAGGAGCATGAGATGCTGATGGCACGGCTGGGTTTAGCCAGGCGTGAGGACTGCTGCTGTCCTGCCTGCGCGGCCCTGCCCTGCGCTTGGGCCCAGGGCCGACCATCCCCCCAGGGTTCCCCCAGCCCCGCTGCCTCCCCACACCATCTCCGTCCTAGCTGCCCGGTCCCACAGCGGGGTATCTTTGCATGGGGTCGGATGCACGTTTTCTTTGAGGCTGGTCAGTGCTGAGCACTGTGAAAACATGAGCTGCTCTCAGGGGCTCACAGAGGCAAGCTGCAAAGCTGGAGGGGTGCAGTGAGATTGGAGTTGCATGTATGTTTGCGCATCAGTGGTCAGACTCATCAGCCTGCCGGGCGCTGTTGATGTGTTCATGTTGGCATGGCCAATTTGCAGGTGGCTGGTGGGCAGCGAGGGGGAAGGATCGAAGGTGAAGGTGATGTGGTGAGAATGAGCAGGGCGAGCTACTGAGCTTCCTTTCAGGCCTGGACAAAATCCCCATGCAAAAGGCTGCAATCCTGATAGCAGTGTGGACTGTGGGCTTGATTTTGCACAGCCAGAGCTCTCCTGCCTTGCTTCCCTCCAGCCAGAGCTCGCCTACAGCACTTGCTGCTGATCTAGTGAAGAGTATTTCTGTGGCTTTGTCCAAGTTCCCTTTAATTTGACCTCAGACTCCTGCTCTTCTGGGACAGGCTATCTGCTTAGCAGATAGCTCATCATTCCAAACCATCTGGTTGTTTTGTAACGCTAATAGCAGTGGAGCTTTTATTTTTATTTATTTTTTTTCTTTCCTGGGCATCTATTCCCAAAGGCCTTCAGATGCTTTAAAAAAAGATAAGTAAGAACGTAAGTTATGATGAGAAAAGGCATGCAGCCAAATGAATCCCCAAATAGGAGCGAAAGCTTTCCCCCATTTTTCCTACATGCAGTAAACCAATGTACACCTCTGGGAATCTTAGCATTTAAAGAGAAAGAGCATATTCTTGGCCATTGTTTCCGAACAATGTTTTGTGGCTGGAAACGCGGATCGAGTATGCACCAGCTAAGATCTAGCAAATTTATTGTCTTGGTGACCTCAGCTACATGGCTAGAGGAACAGTATTTTGCACCCAACAGCAAAGCTTTTTTTTGTTGTTTTGTAGCTGTGCAGTGTATGTCATCCTTTTTAAATGTGACCTCGACTAATGAATTTAGCTGAATTCGAACTGCCAAGTGGAAAAAAATAAGAAAGATGATATGTGGATAGAGGCATAGGCAATGATTTATTTCTGTGTTGACTGACAGTACAGGCAGCTCTTGGAGAAGCTCTTGGACTGTTTACAGGCTCTGCTGCGATAGCCTTGTGCAGCCCTGCCATAAGCATTGCTGTGCTCCCCTTGTGTAATACTACGGTCATGAGATTTAAATCAGTCTTTAGATCTGCTGCTTTGCATTGTCCCTGCTGGAAACAAATTATTCTGGCTGATAAGGGAGATTGAACTGTACACGGAGAATATGTTGTTCTCGTATACATGACATTAAGTGCAACCCTGAAAGATTACCAAGGTACAGTGAATGCAGGCTGGAGCATGCTGCACTGGTAATGTCTAAGTTGAAGTCACTTGGACCAGAGCTGGTACTTTCTCCAATGTCACTGCCTGCAAGTAAAATTTCCTTTCGGTTGTGTGGGCTGCGTTATAGGTGATGTATGACAAATTGGAGCTGTGCTCTGCTGATTTAACACAGCCATGCATAAGTTTGCAGAACAGCAGTGTTCCCTTTAGTCCAGTATCCCAGCTCCTGAATTGCTGGAACAGATATAGCAGTCCATGTTGGCTGTTTCTCAAATTGTGTGATGAGGTTCCTGCTTTGTCAGTGTGAGTTGAGAAAGAGATGGAGTCTTTCTGGTAGCACGCAGTTGTCAGCTGTAGTCCTTATCTGTGAGAGTCAGCAACACCGGAGCTGTATGTTGCTGAAGTTCCTAGCCAGAGAAGTCCCATGTTCAAACAAATACAGCAGGGGGGAGTTAGGAGACTGAATTTGTGCCCCTATCTCTGTGGCTGTCCTTGGCAAGGCATCAAATCATCCTGTCCATCTTGACATCCATCTGTAGTGGAGGTAGTTGGCACCTACAATCCTTGCAAAGTTTCTTGGTTCCTGGGCACTGAAGATGCTAATATGAGAAGTGATTTGTTTTTATGTTTGATATCTGAAGAAACTTCCTTTTAAGTGTCAAAGGCAGGATCCTGCATTTGTGATTTTTGTAGGTTAATCACACTTCATTAGGCAACAGATTCCCTTTATTTGTCTTTTAATCTCTTCTATAAATGCTTTACTACCAAATGATCTCTAATTCCTACAAGGATGAGGGAAAGTAAATTGGAGTCTTTGATCTCCTTTGCTCAACCTTCTCTATCCTTGTGATTTTTTTTTTTAAGACCATATTTCCTTGGCCACAAAAAAAAAAGTAAATATAAAAGGAAGAAGGGGAAAAAATGACCTTTTTTAAAAAAAAAAAAAAAGAAAAAGTTTTGAAAGGAGTGCATACATCAGCAGCAGTATTGCATCAAAGAGCCACACATTGCTTCTGGAGAGATAAGAGATGGCATGCAAGGTCCCTTCTATTCCATTTGCAGAAGCCGCAGAGACTATTTTCTCCTGACTCCTATGGTGCCCACTGTGTGTCAGGCTGAAAGGGGAAATACACGTGAGGCAGCCATTTGTATATGGGTGAATATGGAATTACAGGTTGTGCCTTTGGACATACCACTTTCCAAGAGTCTGGAGCCTCTTCAGACTCCATTTGACACTTGACATCACACCAACAAAAGCAGTGTGTCATATCTTGAATTAAAAGCAGGTTGCTGAGCCCTTCATGGCTGCAGGACTGTCTGGCTCAGTCCAAGCATCCTAGGACAGGGCTCAATCTCCTGGGGCTGTTAAGGGGTTGATGCTCCCTCCCATTCATCACTCCCAGAGGGTGACAGAGTAGCTCTGGGGTCACATCTTTGGACCTTGTCCTGTGGGTTCTTCTAGACTTGGCACACGTATTCGGGTGTTGCTGTGTGAAGAGCATCACTGGGTTTCAAGCTGCTTAGAAAGAAATCTTAAGGAGCAAGCTCCTTAGGAAGGAGAAAGCTTGAAGCCTAGACAAAGGCAATTACAGATGGGAAGTTCCCCAGCAGGGCACCTGGGCTGTGAGTATCATGTGAATCAGAGGAAATTAACTTCTGAAAAGACAAAAATGGAAAACTTTGGATTTTCCATCTTTATCATGAGAAATCCGGCCAGGAGGAGCTGGAATATGGCTTGGTGGAGCAGAGCTGGCATACCCTTTAGATTTCCTAAGCAGCTTGGACACCAGAGCAAGAGAGCAAGATGAAAGCTAGATTTGCAAGGAAAGTGGTAAGTCTGGGTGAGAGGGGGGAAATAACAGTCTGAAAAGGATACATGAATTTTCTACTCATGCAAGGGATCTAAGTATGCACATAAATTGAAAGGATGAAATTAGAATTTTAAAATGACACTGCTCTCAAAAAAAAAAAAAAAAAAAAAAAAAAAGATATTTTAGTGCCAAAGAAAATTTCTCATTTTGTAGGGTGATCAAGGGGTGAACGTACAATCCTTTCAGGACTGTGTTGTATGAGAATCTCACAGGCACACAAACCCTCCCACCATTCATCTCCCTCAAGAAACTTAAACTCTGTAAAGATGACTTAGCATGTGAAGGATGTGGTAGGAATGGAGCCTAATCAGATCGTTACTGCATCAAGGAAGGAATATAATTTCCAATCTACAATCCACTACCTCTTTCATCATCATCTTTATTTCTAAAAACACATGCATGCGTAAATGTGTGTACACACATATATATATTTTTCTTGCTGACCATGCAGCAAGTGAAAGACCTTAACCTACCAAAGGACAGGTCAATCAAACTTTATTGGATGTAACTGCAAAAACAGAAAATCCTGCCACATTACCTGAGGACTTTGGCAATGTATCCCAGGTCCTGCAGGCTCTGTTACCCAAAACCTCCAGCCAGAAGCACTGAAGGTACAGTCTGGTGATGGCACAATCCTTTGGTCAGGTTGATGCCCTGGGGAAACTCCTGGCTGCATTGACAGGAATCTTGAGCACTTGGAGAGCATCTTTATTTATGCTAGACTGTGTGTGTAAAGCCTTTGGTAGGTGTGTTAGGCCTCCCATTCTTCATCCCCTTTGAATTATTGCTTCCTAACAAGGTTAGTTGTGTCCTAAGTCTATCCCAGAGGGACACTTATTTATTGGAGGCTCTTAGTCCACAGATATCAGTTCTTTTCCCCATTACCAAGGCATGTGGAGTTGTTTGTTTTGCTCTAGTCTTGCAGGTAATCACTGCATGATTTCATCAGTTACCTTGCAAAGCATTTTAGTTACAATACCATACTAACCCTGTAAATAGAAACTAATAACTGCATGTGCAGCTAGGCAACACAGTATAGTGTCATTTGTAGCCTAGGAGGAACAATTTAAACATGATACATGCAATCTGGCAGCAAACAGTTGGGTGCTGCAATTGCTAATTTTAGGGGAGACACTGTTATTCCCTACAATGACTCAAGAAAATAAGTTTTGCTTATGATGTTGGAGAAGCTCTACAGGGGTGTGAACCTTCAGTGGAACCTTTTTTTAGAAGTCCACAGTCAGAAAAGAGCTCAAAACTATCAGCTATTGTGCGCTTAAATGTGGAATGGGAGGACCAAGGTTGTATGAACCATTGACAGTAGCAAGCCAGTGTTGGAGACTGATCCAAAATACTTGTTTGGAATAGCCTCGTTTAGTTACAGTGCAAATTCTGGGGTAGAAATAGTAGCCTTCTATGCACAGGTATGGCAAAGGGGAGCCGAAGTCTTGCTCTGCCGCAGCATGAGTTCCCGGGGTGTAGGCAGCCTTGGGCTGTCACACCACAGAGCCTCTTCGGTGGAAGCCTGTGTGCAGACCGGCGTTCAGGTTCATGCGTCATGAGGTAACTGTGATGAAGGGAACAACCTCAATACTACAAATGCAGGTCTCTGTGTTTTAAGGCAGCTGTGAGATAAGGACATTTGGGTTTTGCTTACATATTCCCGGAGGGCAGGAATAAGAGGCTGGAGTGAGGAGATCCTGCTGGGCAGCTCAGGAGCAGTCTGCCTCCACAGAGCTGTCTCAGCAACATTGCCATGCCCTGTTTGAAATGCTAAATTATTCTTCTTTGCTGTTGTGTGATTGTTTTATGTGCCTTTCTCAGCAAAATCAATCAAAAAGAATTGATAATTTATAAGCTCTTATTTGCCTTTTTCACTCATCAAGGGGAAAAAAACCCAAAAGGATAAAGTAGAAGGCAAATGCCATAGGTAAGGGAGTTTGGGGGATATGGAGCTGAGCACCATCTCCCTTGTCTTTGAGGCCTCTCTGCTGTTGGGTCCTCAAGGATCTGCTCTTGCTGCTCGGTCACTGGGTGAGGTTATGAAGTGCAAAACAGCATGTTTGCAGGACAAAATGAGGGATGCTCAACCTTGAGAGGCACTGAGTGCAGTCATCCTCAGCCAAGTTACCTTGGTGTGACCGAGAGCAGAGTATTAGCAGGTCTGTGCATTTCTGTGTGTACAGAAAGCCACAGAGGGAAAGAGATTCGATTAGACAGGTAGAAAGATAAAGCTGGGTCAGCTGCCATCCTGGGTTACACTGAAAAAGAGATACCCTGTGGCAGCATATTCCACGTTTCTCCTAAACTTGAACCCTGCCTGAGCTCACCTGCTGTCACGCGCACCCACATAGGAGCAGGAGCGCCTGCTAGCATGCAGGGCTTCTGCTGGCCACTACTGCCTAGCGAGCACACGTCTCATATCTGCCCCCACCACACACACACACACTGACTGCACCAGAGTCTCCCTGAATCACAGTGGAGGCACTGGAGAAAGGAACCCTCTCCCCTGGGAACTGTCCTACTTTGAGAATTTAGGGGGAAAAAAGAGCACCATTGTGTTAAAATAGAGCCTAATGTTATAACTTTAAAGAAAGATAAATGCATAAAGAGATACTCTGTGTAGATAAGTAAGTGCTGTAGATAAATACTTAGATACTGTAGATAATTGTGTAGATAGGTGGCTACATAGACTAGTAATGATATTGGGATGCTTTTGAAGGACAGGAGAGATGCATATTAGTTATATTGCCCTGTTCCTGCTCTGAACTGTTGCCCTCTTCACTGATGCTCTTGCTAGAGCAGTCATTTGCATGACAAGCTGCTCCTGCTTTTTCTCAGGAAGGCTTGATTTCTAGTTTCTGTACTTCTCTACAGCTTTCCAAGCATTGCATCTCCAGTTTGGAGAGCAGCCTTGCAAGAGATGATTTAAGAAAGCCGTACGACTTCGTTTATGAGCTTTGAGCAAACAGTAGTTCTGCCCCTACATGCTCCTAATCCAGCGAGACCAGGGAAGCTGAGCTCCAAGAGAAACCAGCCTCAGTGACTGCTTATGCCCCTCCAGTCTTCACATACTCATTGGAAGCTACGGCATCTGTTGTGTTGCCTCCTCTGCCTGGCGGGGTTTCATGTTTTAGCGGATGGTCTGGAAATGCAAAACAAAGTCTCGAAGTGGACTGTTGATACCCTTCCTTTGTAGGGTGTTCAGAATTTGTTTGATTAAAATAAATAGTCCTAGATGTTTCAAGTCAATCTTTGGAGAATTTGGCTGCAAAGGTCCACAGAACTGGCTAGAAGTACTTTTGCCTCAGTTTTCAGCTCTTAGGCTTCTACTCATAACGTGCAGAGAAGCACTGTAGTTACATAAAGGGAGGGATGTGAGATTTGTTTGGATTCCTAGAAAGATTCAGATTTTCAGCTTGGCTCTGGAAATGACAAAAGCTGGTGTGGCTGGTATTTCTTCAGAGCAGTTCTACCTTTTTTTTTTCCCTATCTATCTGAAAAATTCTTACTTAATCTACCCTGACTTCCTGATATAACCAATGCTATCTGGTGTACCCCACTTTACTCTATCCTTGGGCATTAAAGGGTGGTGAATAGAATAGCTGATATGGTTCAAAGCCCATGGTGGGTTGAATGATTCTGGAGGTTACTGTTAGCATATAAATGCCTTTTTAACCTTTTTGTTATTTCTTCTGGTTGTAGTTTAGCCAGTGATCTAACTCAGCAAAGGATTTTATTATGTATCAGTCTCTTCTTGTGCAAGAAACTTGCTACTTTCAGTCACTGATGCCTACTTTAAAGGAAAGAAAGCAAGTTTATGTTACTGTTTTACTAACCAACTGCTTATTAGCAGAGAAGAGTCAAGACCTGCCCAGGCTGTAGAAAACAGACTCTGCTCCCGCGTTTAAATTTGTGGCCATTTGTAAGTAAAGGGTGAAAAAATACCCCAGATTCCCCCTTCTAAGCCTTACTGTAAGTGGCTCCTGCCAGACACTCTTTGGTTCACAGCACTACTACAGACTGTATGGGAAGCTTTGTTTAAATATAGTAATGTAGTACGACTCCCCTGCCTGCTGGAGGATCAGTCCATTCCTGGCTGCATGATGGAACATGTTAAAACAGCTTGTTCTTGCTGCTGTTAAGCAGCACATGCTAGGTATCCTTCTGTATCACCCTTAAGAGAAGTAAATTTGGGCTGGACAGCAATAACATATCCTCTGGTGAATGTTCTTCTCAGCTACAGGAGAAAACATGGGGCTGATAAATTAGGGAATTATTGGAAGATGAGATTATAGTGCCCTGAGATTGGCAACGACTAGTGGAAATCCATTGGGATCTACCTTTTCATTTACCACGTTCTTTGGTCATCTTCGTCAGAAAATGTTTTTTAAGAGCTCAGTGCATCTGAGAATATGGCCTTGGGACGTTCTGCCTTCCTCTTGCAGAAACTTACCCGCCTTTCTATCCCAGCCTTCTCCCACCTCTTGTTGTGCCGTGACTGCGAGTGAAGGGAGCAGCTCCTTGGACCGAGCAACTAATGGGGCTGCAGATTGATAGTTCCTGGTTGCAAAAACACTTGTCACGAGCTTGACAGGCTGCTCAAGGTTGCCTCTGTTGCAGGATGGAGGTGGAGGGAGGGTGCCAGCGAGCTGCGTACTCGCGCTTTATGGTCCTCCTAGTGGGACTGGTAGGCGGCCTGGCATAGCAACTGCTCAGGGCATTTACTAAGAGATTTATGAGTTTGTAATTTTCAGAGACCCTGGAGCAAAAGTGTCTTTAATTAAATTTTGATTCCCCACACTTCCCCCCTCCCCTGCCTTCCCCCTCCCTACTCTCCTCCCTGCCTGTGGATTGTTTACCGAGACCCAGTAATGCTTTCTGAGAACAGGTAGGAGTCTTTGAACACAGCCAGGAGGAGCAGAGGATTGCAAAGCAAACAAACAGATGGCAGCTATGATAAAGCATCACCCGGCTGGCTCTGCCGAGCTCAGAGAGGGCTCTGCGATGCAGTTCAAAGGTCCCACAGTAGGAGCTTCCTGCCTCTCTCTGCTCCGGACATGGACTTGGCGAGGCATCCCAGTGGCTGATGGCCAAGCCACTCCTGTGCTCTCATCTTCCTGGTGCTTGGATCCTGGCATTGCTTGTGGCTACATGGAGAATGTGGGTGTTGGGGACGAGACAGCCTTATGTTGCTCTGTGTTGCCCTGCTGTGGCTTATATGCATGTGTAGCCATCCGTCCTTTAGTGGAGGTTGCCTCCAGAGGGGAAAAGCACAAAACTAAAGTAAAACAGGGGGTAGAAGTGGGGTGTTGTTATTTTATTTTTCTTTAAAAGGAAGTTCTAGAAGAATAAGTTAAAAAAAAATTGGCCTGAACTTTGTGTTACTTCGTCAAGGGAATACTGTTAAGGCCCAGAGGGGGTGGTACTTGGGCCACCATGTTGCCTATAGCCATTCCCTGGGACTTTCCCTTCCATTAGTCTTATTTCTTAATCCTCCTCCAGCCAGTGAGTTGGTAGCACAGCATCGCTGCCCAGCCGTGCAATGTCAGCCCTGTGAATAGATTTCTATCAGCCCACTCAGCCCTAAAGAGCTGCAGTTAAAAGGCTCTGGAGACATAATTGTGTCTGCGTAACAGCAGTGATGATTTCCTTGAGAGGTAGGATGAAAAGTGGCTCCGTTCCACTATGACTTCTGCAGTGACTTGATAGCTGCTTCTAGAAAGCTGTTTGGTTGTGGTCCAGGTGCCTCAGCTACTGCAGCTCTCTGCTGCCTCACTCTCTCTGCCTGAAGCACCCTGTGCTGCCCTCCAGCCACACACTTGTGCTGCCTATGTATGAGCCCTATCCCGTTCCCTCTCGTGGCTCTCCAGCCATAGGGTGATGCTGGTGCTGTGGGTGCCGCTAGGCACATGAATTTGTAAGTGGACTCGCTTACTGCCACAGCCAGGGGCTGCTCCTAGGCAGTTTTGCAGCCTGAAGTGGGCTTTGGGCAAGGAGCACTTGGCTTGAAGCTCAGCAGACAAAGGGTGCTCTCAGCCAGAAAGCTGGTAAGCTTGTGCAAGCTTTCTCTTGTTATTATTTTATTCCCTTCCCCCTGCCCCAGCTTCTCCTTGCTGTGCTGTGGATGAGGATGCTGTTTACTCGCTCTTTTCTGCTCCCTCTGATGGTGCAGCTGGAGGAGTTGTGTTCAGATCTGGCTTTCCAGCCTGGATGAGTTGTGTTTCTTGTCATGAGCTACAGACCCATCAGGCAAGAGATATGTTTGGGGGGAATGGGGTGTGGGGTAAGGAAACAGCACTCAGTGCTTTGCTTGTGCATAACAACAGATGCTCTCCTTAGTGTCCCCATAATTAGTCATGAAGGTAAATGCTGAACGCCCCGTCTCTCTGTGCCCTCCTGGCTTGCAAGCTAACAAGAGGCACGTTCCCTCCCACCAGCCTTCACTAGACTGATGAAGTAGCTTGGGGGCAGGATGTAGAATATGTGTACAGAGACAGGGATTTGGCTGGGGATCTCTTATCCTCACACACTTTAAACGTTGGCAGCTGAGGTTGCCAAAGTTACCAGTTGTCTTTTCTGAGGTGGAGCTAGACCACAGATCAGCAAGGAGACTCTGAAGAACCTGCCTTAATGTCCCTTTTAGGAGGCCATTGCTTGGGCCAGCCACACAGTGGGTGACTATTTTGATGCCCAACCTCTTACTTCCTTTAAAGGGTCCCTTTCAGCTGGATTTCCCCTTGTTTTCTCCTATCTCCTGGCAATCCGAAGATGTTTGTTTATATTCTGTGGCCTCCAGGGCTGGCATGTTCAGATGCCTCCTGTCTCGTGTGGAATTTCATATGGCTTCTCCCTGCTGCCCACTGCAGCTCACCCATCTGATCTACTCCCACCCTTCAGTTGTTGTCCACAGCTCCTCTGTCTGCATGGTTTCTTTGCTGGTATCTTCTAGCCAGAGGCCTCCTCTCAGTCTTTTTCTTGCACTACTGCCACAAGGAGCTTTCTTGCAGGTGAATACTTCACATCTCTCTCTGCTTTAAAGCTCATCCCTCGCTTTCTCTGGTAAGTACCATTGAGTACCTGCAAATTATCTAAATCTGTATAGCAGCATCTGTTTGTGCCAGCACTGCAGTTCGCTCCTGAAGTTATAAAGGATGGAAGTGGCACTGGAAGGACCAGTAACTCCTTTGTGGGAGATGGGAGATTAGATGTGTTCTGCTCCTTGCCCCTACCCTCCACGCTCTCTTTGGTACCCCCTGCCACTGCCTGTTTGGTTCTAGACTGGATTCAATAGATGTTGCATTTTTGCAAACGAGGCTGTTTGATTTAAATGATGGTTTATGGTCTTGCTGCATAAAGATTATTGTCTGGAAAGCCTTTCCTGTTGAGGACAGGCTTTGGTCTCAGGCTGCCAAGGTGGCAAGATGCAGGCTGTTTCTAGCCGGGTGTTGGAGAGCAGGAAAACGCTGGAAGGTGCAATACAAGCTCACTGCCTGGGTTATGCTAGAGCTGCCGCTGTGGGACTGCAAACTGAGCAACACAGTGGCAGACGTTGCATTTGCCAGTGCCTGTATTTAAATGCAAGTGATGTTCCCTACTGACCTCTGATGGCAGCGACGTACATGCCTGTAGCTCACTGTTAAGGAGAGGAGCATGCTATACTATTTAGAAAGTTAAATTTCCCTAGGCCTTGGAGGAATTAATCATTTTATATGCTGGGCTCTTGCCTTATGACTGATCTATCTGAATTACAGATTAACTGGCAGCATGGGGACAGAGGAAGCCATTTCAATGAATAGCGCTCTAATTTATTAAAGGGGCTGTTTAGGCTGGTGGATTAGCAAGTTCTTGGAGTAGGAAGTTTTCTCTCCCCTCTCGTCATCTCCCAGCCTTTTCTTCCCACTGTGTTTTATCTCCCTGTCGATGGGGCCCCTCTCCAAAATCGATGAGGGTACTGACAAGGCAGGCAGAAACCCCCGAGTTGGAGATTCTCTTTGCAAACGAGCTGTCAGCTCCCAGAAACCTATAATTTCTGAGCCGTTCTCTAGGGGACATTTCTGTTATTTTTAAGCAAAACCATCACCTTTCTGACCAAGGAACATAAATTTTGGAGTAAGGCATGACATTCTGGAAAACACCAGTGTATTGATGCTGCAGTTGATACTAGTCAAGCCAAATAACATCTTTTATCAGTAAGTTTTGCATCAAGACTGTCAAGGGCTTCCCTCCCACCACCATAGTCCAAACAGCCTCTGGGAAACCTACAAAACCTCATTTCTTTTGTGATTTTTTTTCCCTCATTAGCAAATGTTGATCCTCATGCTTCCAGCGAAGCTCAACACTCTTAATCCTGCTCTTCCTCCCGGCGTTTGCGAGCGGCAGCGGTGCCGCGGAGCTGGGGAGCCGGCAGGGGGAGCGCGCAGGGCTGCAGGCGCCCGGCTCTCCTTCCCTCCTCAATTTGTGAGCAGGAGTGAAAAGGGATTTGTTTGTTTGTGGATATTTCTATTGTGGAGTTTATATTCGAGAAGAGTCTTGTAAATACAAGGGCAGGTTCAGGATATAAACAATTACACAACTTAAACACATTTTGTTTCTGTAAGAAACGCACTATTTATCTTTGGAAGGAATAAATCTGAGAGACCGATATTGCTGCCTGAGATCATCTTAAGGAGGTCTTTAGAGGAAGGAAAAAAAAATAAGTTGGGCTTTCTGAAAGAGGCAGAAACTTTAAATTTTTATTGACCTTGCACATGAATGAAACAAGCCAACCTGGTTGGCAGGGCTGCATTTTATTATTTTTTGACCATGTAAGGAGTTATTGGTTGATCTGAAGGTAAACAGCATGGGTCTGATTTTTTAAAAAAGTTTTTGCCTACAGATTTGCACCCTGACTGCCAGTCGCTTGGGTGCTGGCAGGGACCGTGCGCGTGAGGCATCAGCTGGAGGCAAATTTAGTCCATTGCCATGTGCAGCCTCGGTGGCTGTTTTGATGTTTTTGTAAAAATTCCATTTAAAATTAAAAAGGTCAAATACTGACCACCCCCCCAAAAAAACTACATTTATATGAAAAATTATGAGCACTATTAATTACTACATGAGAACCAGATGGTGGAACTGACCGGTTTAGTTTCATGGTCCAAGCAGGATCTTTTTTTTTTTTTTTTTTTTTTTTTACCAGAAAAAAGAAAAAGAAAACACCAAAAAACAAGAAGAAAAAAACAAAGCAAAGAAAGATAAAACATATGTTGTGCCATGGACTTTAGAGTCTGAACATTCCTTCAAACTGAAACCTCGGTGTAATGCAGAGCAAGGCATTTATTTATTTTTTAATACGTGATTTTTTATCTTGACAGAATATTAAACCAAAATAGGGAGGCCTGAAAATTAATGTCGCGTAATGACAGCAAAATCCCTCAGCCTCTCCAGAGCCTCATAAAGTGGATGCTTTGGAGAGGGACTGCGGAGATCCCTAGGCTCCAAGGGTCTCCAGTTACCATGGGAGAAAACAAACCTTCTACGCGGAGGGGCATCCAGGCTCCTAGGAGAGCGCGCTGGTGTCAGCGTTTAGCGATGTGGCTCAAAGATAGCCGTGTCAGGGTAATCGATCTTGAGTCTTTGCCTTTCCTGTCAGGACTGCCTGTCTCCTTACCCATAATCCCTATCACTTTGATAGTCCGTCAGGAATATGGGAATTGGCCCAGTTTTACATCCATCCAATAACATTATGAAATTGGTAGTGACACTTCCATTGGCACTAATTTCAGTAAGAGATCGGAGCCAGAGGACAAGTGGTTTGCTTTCATGGCAGTTAAGCTTTCCAAGTAGATCATGCTGGCCCAGGATTGATCCCAGTGTGGCCTGGACAGGTGAAGGGATGTGGCAGGAGAGTGGCTCGCTCCCGGTGACGCGGGAAGGGAAGGAGGCTGCCTGGTGAATGATGGTGAAGGACCCTCATGAGAAACACTTGCACTCCTTCTCAGCTTGCAATGGCCCCGCCAGCAGTGAGCTGGTTAGAAACCATGTCCCCAAAAGCTTTAACCCGACCGATAGCCACAGTGTTGATGGTGACGCTACAGCTTTGTGAGCTACGTATGTGTGTTCTTTGCCCAGCTAAATTGCAGAATAAGACCAAGAGGTAGCTTAAAACACCTTTATGTTGTTATCCGTATTGCAGCTTTTCAGCCAAGCCATATTTGTTTCCAGTCCGAAGTGGAGGAGAGCATCGGCTGATCCTTAAACTCAGCTGAGCTGGACTTTAGAGAAGACAGCCCCTTGACACCTTGCCAGGCAGCCCCTTCTCCAGCCTCACACTTCGTATGCGTGGTCATGAGAGCAAGGACTCAGCTAAAATGTTTATCAGTTTGTCACAGTCTCACTCCACGGTGGCTGGGGGCCAGGAAAGAGGATAAAAGCCTTAGGCTAATGATAAATTGAAAACCCAGAGAGGAAATGTGTGTGCTCAGCGCTGAGCAGGCAGCCCCCCTCCTGGGCTTGGGCACTCGCTTCGTGTCACCCGCTCTGTGCTTGCTTTGCGTCCCAAGAGAGCTGCTGGTGCCAGAGGGGAGCCAGAAAGTGACCTGCCAGCAGGGACGTGGGAGCCCTGGGGCATACAGGGATGTGTTCCTGGGGGAATGGGGAAAAGCATGCGCCTGCTTCTTCCTCATGCATATCCCATGTTGGTGGGAGCACTCCCACGTAGCTTCATGCAATGCAAGTACACCCAGACATATGTTAGCCACAGCCAGTAACCATCCCCTTAGGAAGGAGTGCAAGCAGGTGAGCATGTCTTAGGACATGGTAACATGCTCCAGGGCATAGCAAGTGTGTGGTGGTACCAACTCTTTCACAGGCGAGGCAGCTTACTTCAGGAGACCTCTCTGCATTTCCCTTATTGAAGAAGGGAAGTGCTGCATTTCAAATCTGAAGATCTCGATACCTTTCGTTGGAGCTGCGAGGAAGTGACATCTGTCTGTGCACGCGGGAAGGTTTAGGGGTGAGGAGGTGCTGAGGCCCTCCTGTAGACAAGTGCACTAGCTGAAGGAAACACTGCAGTACGTAAAGCGCATCTTACAAACAGAAGAGATTAGAAAGCTGATATGATGTTATTCCGATTGATTTTGCTGTTGTATTTATACCTGAAGGTAAAGAGCAGACATAGTGGAAATCAATCGGCCTGCGTGCTCTCCCCAGTCCCTCTGCAGAGCCGTTTGAATGAAATGCTTATATCATTTTTATGGTGTGTCTGTGATAGGGATGAGTGAGCCAAGAGATTAATAGACACTGCTGAGGCCTTTACCCAGCCACTGCCCGTCTCTTGTGTCGTAAAGTGTGCGCCGCTTTGGAGTTCAAGGTGTCCTCGAGGTGAAAGCTCGGTGACTTTGTCTTAAAAAGTAAGAGGCAAATTTTCAGTCAGGAGAAAGGAGGAAAAAATGATAGACGGGCAGTAAGCTGAGGATCCGGGGCAGGCAGGACCATGCCAAGCTCTGGAGCTAGGGGCTGGAGCTCTGGGAGCTAGTAGAGTGGGGATGCTGGAGACCTGGACATGGAGGTGATGAAAGGCAATGAGCTTCCAGCTTCTGGATAAAACCTACCCTGTGGTGAGCAATGGAAATGGGACTGCAGCCTCATGTGGGGCAGGGCAGGAGGCTCAGTTCCGGTAACATTTGGTGGTTTGGTTCATGTGGCACTCATAGAGACGGGGTGTGCAAGGGAGAGGCAGCTTCTGTTTCATGCTATTCAGTGGTTTCAGATCTGAATGGTTCAGCAAAGCCCTGTCTCTTTGGGCACCCTAGGATGCTTGGCTAGCTAAAGTAGGACACTGGAAGCCTTGTTCTGATGTCTTATTGCATGCCTAATATCAGCTGCACTGCAGCAGTCCATCCTCTTTCTGCTCTACCAGCCCCTTCTGAGTCTAGATCTTGGTGTTGGGTTTCAACTCTGGGCAAAAGGGATTTGGTAGAGCCACAAAAGGACTTTGGCCATACATGGATGTCATGTCTCTTGCTCCTCAAGTCTTATCAGGGCGCTGGGGATGGCTACTACAGGCTCCCAGCATCTGCTCTGTGGCTGTGGACTGAGCCCGAAGTGTAGAAATCACTGCCACTGACTATAGAATGGACTTCTCCCCGTTCCATTCTCCTCTTGCTGGCAGGTCAGCCTCTTTTACTGAGAAAAGCGTATTTGTCTTACTACTTACTGTACTGGAAGGTGCTATTGCTGGCTTGGACTCTGTCATGCCAAGATGCAATCTCAGGAGGTTTCCTTCTAGTGATTGATGTGTGAGACAGAAGGATCACAACTGGCTTGTCACGGCCCACAGTGAGCATGCAGGTCTGGTAGTCACAAAAATCGGCTTGTGAGCTGTAAACATAGGAAGTAGGATAGGGGAAATGATGGCAGGTGAGTGGAGAAGGTAACAGAGTGCTGCTGTGCATACTGGCACGGGTATCGCCAGGTGAAATACTCTAGCCCTTCAGCTGCAATCATACGTTTTGCTTCTTCTCCTGTTACTGGGCCATCAACTAGCTGTGTCACTCCATCTCAGTGGTGAAAGCATCTTGTCATTGGTAAGTGAAGCGACTTCCCGGTATCTTTTTCCTATTTAGCAAGAGAAGATTTTAGCTTAGTCAATATCTGAAGTGCTGTGAGATCCTTTGATTGAAGGATCCAAAGTATTCTCCTGGTTAGCCCCAGCATATGTTTACAGTCCTTTTACTAGCGACATGCTTTCTGATTTGAAGACCTGTGGTGTAGCTGGGCTGGGAGCTTTGAGCACAGACATAATTCCTGCTGTACCTTCTTCCCAACGGTGGTTGGAGTTGCTTTCAGCATGGCTCTGGCTTGTCAGATACCTCCCTTTTTAATTATCAGATTGTCTTGTCATTTTTACTGCAAGCATTTTCTTGTGCTTGTTCTGCTGGATTTATGTATTTGTGCCATCATATGCACTGACTTCATGTTTTATATGATTTGATCTTAATGTTTCCATTCTCGAGTGTGATTGCTCATAGGATTCATGTCTAAGCTCCATAAATAAACCTGAGAGAGAGGGGGGAAAAAGGACAAGGGTGAATTGGGAGAGATTTAGGGATCCCCCACCTCCTGATGGGGCTGGAGCAGTGTGGGCCAGGAAATTGTCTGCTGTCTCAGCCCTCCTTTCTCCCCAGGAGTGCATGAAAACATCAGAGAAGGAAATGTCAGTTCTTAAGGAGGGAGATGGGCTTTAGTAAATGGCAAGGTTTTGGTGGCACACTTTCATCTTGAAAGATCCTAAAATGCTTTAGGGATCATGAACATAGGAATCACCCACTGACAACATATCTGGCAGCCCTTTGTATGATAAGGTATCTGCAATTTCTAACAGGCTGGGGAATGGCAGCAGGTGGGGGAAGAGCCTTGTGTTGAAGCGGCAGCAGATACCGCAAGCGGGAGGAGCACAGCACAGAGGGGCTGCTGGCCTGGTGCTGGCTCCTCTTCAGCCTGAAGAAGTGCAGTGGGATCTTGAGTGCCTCGAGGTGATCAGGGCTCTGGGCTCATTATCTCATTCAGGAGAGGGGAAAATTGATTGCTATTTGGCAATTTCCGCCTAGCTTCACTGCTAGAGGGGCTGGAAGCTGCACAAGGGTAGGATTTGAAGGAGATCATTTGGAGAGCTCGGATGTGTAATTGTGGAGCACTTGTCTCTCTCCAAAGCTCAGAGCTGTAAACTTATATGTGCCATTTCTCCAGAAGGTTAAAGGGAAGGCTCCCTGAGAGAGGTACTGCCCTGTGCACCGTCATGCTGGGGCATGGCAAGGGGAAGACCAGGTCTGAGGATTTGTACCTTTGCAAGCTCTGCAATGAGCCAGGGCATGTCTGCAGCCAAGGTACAGCGGGGTTTCAGCAGAAGTAGTGCTGTGTGGGCTGTTCTCTGCAAAGATGATCATCCAATTTCTGTAGTCCAGTTTCCAATTTCTCGTGTGATCTCTGTGGCTTGCATGACTACAAGGCTTGCAAATGAATTGGAGTGAAATTTGGGAAGGAGGATAGGGCATTTGGTTGCAATCCCTGGAGAGCTGCTGTGGCAGATGTGTGCTTGTTGAAGAACATGGCATGAGCAGCCTAAGAGGACACAGGGCTCGCCATGAAGAGTCTGGGGAGCTGCAGACAGGACCTGAACTTCATGGATGTGGGAAAGGTTGTTTCAGATTGGTTCAGATGATGGCAACAAGCACAGAGAAAGAGCTGGATTTGCAGGGATCTGAAGTGAAACTGCTGCGTTCTGTACAAGTTGGAGATCTGCAATGCCTTTCGAACTCTGGCGTGGCCATTGCTCAGGGAAAGAGATGCCATGTGACAAACAATCCAGCAGTCGCAATCAGCAGCCCTGGCGACGAGAAGAAGTGGCTGATTCCCTTTGCAGGGGGGCAGCGGGACGTGGTGGAGCCCACGGCAGTCTGGCTCCGAACAAGTCCTTGCCTCGCAGGCACCAAGCACTTGGTTGGCTCCATGCCCACATCTGCCAATAAAAATTAAGAAATTGATTTCCTTTTTTTTTTTTGCCTGACAGGACAAGACTCTTTTTATGAGACAGTAAATGCAATCTCGCTCTGAGCATGGCTAGATTTTTAATTGTATTTGTTGTGCTTTCACTTATTCTCTTTTATGAGTTTCAGTTCCCTCCTTTGCTGGTGCAGAGATCTGCCCTGGGGGATTGTTTGATTTTGGTTTGAGCAAAAGGTTGGATTTTTTTAACACTTTTTTTTTTTTTTTTTGGTTTTACTGATAAGCTAAGGTTGGGGCTAGTTTTCTGTCTGCGGTTATAAATAAATGCATATGTGCATATGTATAACTGAATTGTAAAGCAAGACTGAGAGATTCTGTTTTGGAATTATCCACTTGCCAGCCAGTGATACAGCCCTTTGAAGAACAGAATTTAAGATTAAGATCAGTGAAATATGGAGGTGCCAACAGAGTTTTGAAGTCAGATGGGGAGGGGTTTTTGAAATATATTGGAGTTTAATGAGGTCTGCTTCAGTACTTGCTGTACAATGCATGGTGACCCAGTTTACTGGAAGAGTTTTTTTTCCCTAGTTATGGGTCATATGCAGTTGCTAATTAAGTAGGTTAATTATATGGCTGCTTTATATTACACAGTCAAATGTGGATGGCACAGTTATCTCTTGCAGTGATCATTTTTGATCAAAAATTATGTTCTGAACAACAGCGCCTGCAGGCCTGGGTAGAGGGGAACAGGAATTGCCCTGCAGCCTGAGCACTCACTTCCTCTCTGTCTGCTTAAGCAGCTCTGTTTTCTTACTGAGCATGTGGCTTGGTGCATGGATGGAGTCGTCCTGTCTGAAAGGGCATAAAGAGATTATGGCCCCATCCTGGGTATTGTGCTGTCCTGTTCCCGTGGCCAGCTGCGGGCTGCACCAAGCCAAAGAGACAAGAGCATTCAGCCTGAGAAAGTCAAAGCTGACAACAGGATCTTGACACACAATTCCTGCAGAGAAATAGGCATCCAGGATGCCTAGGAGGCTGCCTAAGGTCCATCTGCAGTGTAGTCTGTTCCTGTGTTGACCAGGTAGGCTGGGACTGGAAGGCAAGTACTTGGAATTTCTTCAAAAGCATCAAAAAGGAAAAACTACTCCTTGCTGAAGGTTATTTGTTTGTAGGTGAAAAGTGCTACAGCTTGGGGAGCTCTGAGCAGCCTCAGGCCCTTATAACCAAATTGTCCTTGAAAGAAGTTTCTTTAACCTCTCCCCATCCCACTCCAGCAGCTCTCAGGCCTCTGGAGCATCCCTAGGCTATCTGTTCTAGTGTTTAACCATCCGTGCTGCTAGACATTAGGGAAAACATTCAAACCTTAATCTCCCTTAGTGCAGTTTAAACCTATTATTTCTTGTTTTATCCCCAGTGGACATGGAAAACAGCTGTAATGTTTCTCTTCACAGTAACCTGTTACATATTTGAAGACTACTATCACATGGCTCTTCAATATTTTCCTCAATGCAAAGCATATTTTTTTTCATTTTTTTCTTTAGAGGTCATATTTTCTACTTCTTCAATCCTTTTTGCTGTTTTGGAGAGGTTACTGTTAATAGAAAGCTGGAGTTTTTGCTGTTCTTCACCTGTATGCCTTGGAGCATTCATTATGTTATGGATGTGTATGAAGTGACCATTATCTTCTCAAATCTATGGTTATTTATAAAGTATCCTATATTCCTGAGCCTGTGTTTTATCAGAAAATACAGCTCTTAGCCTTAGTAAATAATTTACCACTATGATATAATGATGCAAACAGGGCCTCCCCAAGCTATTTATTATTATTTGTTTCATTTTTAAGTAACAAATGTCCATGTAACACTGAATGCAGCAGGCACTTTACAGACATGAGTTAAAATGTGTATCTTATCTGATAGAGCTTCCAGATAAAGAAGGAAAGAACAAAAGCACCAAGCCAAACTCAAAATTAGCCATAGGCAAAACTAAGGAATAGAGAATGATTTTCTAAAAAGCAGAACTTTCAGGGCACGGAAAGAAAATAGCCCAGACAGGAGGCTGGAGGAGACATAAGGGAAGAGATGAAGCTGGGAACAGTGATGCCCGAGTGGGGCATGTTCCTTAAGAAAAAGGAGTTGGATGCAGATGCGGAGCGTGGAAGAGAAGAGAGACGATTTGAGTTCTTTGTAACATCTCCGCAAGAGCTGCATTTTCAGGCTGCCTAACTGCTCTTTGGATAACGGCGGATTCATTCAGTTCCTGATGTTGTGGTCACTGCAGTTAACTCTCCCGCCGGGACTGCAGACGAGCATGTAACTGCGATTGGGGTACGTGCTGTGCAGGACCAGGGCACAGGGAGGGCCTGCCAGGCTAACTGAAGTCATGGGACAGCCCTGGTGGCTCTGCTGACCTTTCCTGGCAGTCGTGTGGCCCCATCCCACTGATGAGGCTGCTCAGGACCCAAGCTCCTCCCCAGCCCAGGTTCCCTCATCCTCTGCCCTGGCTCTCTGCCGGTTCTTGCTGCCTGGTGCCCATGAGACGTGGCAGAGCCCATGATACTTTTGATTCTCAGAACATATACAGGCTCTTTAAAATATTAACAAATAAACTCTATAGTTAATGCTCACAGTATGTTTGCCGTAGTGCAGGTTGATTTATCCACAGAAACATCTGCTGCATCCCTGTTTAGACTTTTAATTTCAGAGGAACTTCAAAATAATTTACATTCTTTTAAAAGTTTATAGAGTAGTATATCAGGAGTTAGCCTAGACTACCCTAGACTATTACTCTGCATTTTTATGGTACAAAACTGGGTTCATTCCTATGTCCCTCTGCCCATTCATCTGTCAAGTGGAAGATGAATCTAAATCTTAAGATCTGTATTCTTTTATTTTTTTTTTTAATTCAATTTTTTTCCTTTATCTTTACCTGGAAGATCCACTGCTGAAGCCAGCTAGAATTCTTCCAAATAAAGCCATTCATCAGCATTATACATCATAAACTCAACCTCTTTACCTACTTAGCAGCAAAAGATGTATGATATTGCCAAAAGAGATTAAAGGGGTTGAAGGGTAGGTAGCTGCTTTATTTCCAGAAGTTGCTGATGACAGTACCTATTTTGAGAGTCAGAGCGATAGTCAAACCTATAAAAGTGATCAGTGGCTACTTCATATCAATAATACTTTTAGAATTTGTCTTTCAGGCTTGTGCAGCCAGTCCAATACTTGCCTCAGTCTCAGAGGGGCAACAGAGTGGTTGCAGCCTTTGGAGGGGGGGCTGGGTACTTGTGAAACTGAAGTTTAGATGGCAATTTCCATGCAAACAAAAAGACCCAGAGTTTGATCTCCTTCACTCTCACCTTTTTTTTTTTTTTTCTTTTTTTTTCCTGCAGCTCAGTTCTTAGCAGAAGAGTTTTTAAATATTATCTCTAGTATCGTGCACTGCGATACCCTAAGACATGTGTACCCAGCAGGATCCGTGCCAGCCTAGCATACATCCCATGGGTGGCCATAAAATCAAACATCTCCCTTTAGTACTAACATTGCAGGCTATGTCCTCTTCACCCCTCATCAGGAAGATGTGAATTCTGCCCTCAGAGCAGAGGACAGCATAGATGACCTCTTTCGCTAGAGAGGCCTTTCATATCAGGCTGCCCTGTTGGACATGCCGTGATCTTTCTTTGAGGCAATATCTTTGCTGCTTAGGAAAAGCAATAAGCTTTCAATAGCCTCTCCCACAGCTCCACAGCAGGGGAGATCGTTATGATCTCTCTTCATATAAATTATACGAGTCTATATCCAGCTGATATTTTTATGACATGCTTTGTGACCTGCACCTTGAAATGGAGAGGTCACTCCTTCCCGCTGCGGTCAGGCTGTCCATCAGCGCAGAATATGGCGGAAGAGAGGCGCACACACCGTGCAAAACCCAGGCCATCTGTTTTGCATGCAAAGAATTGACATGAAAGAACAAAAATCATTCAAACCAAAATTGCCTGTTTACTTTTTGTATTTGGAGAAACGCAATGTATGTAGTCCCAGCAGAAGCATCTTGCGGCAAGAGCTGAATTTTGCCTTTGTATCTCAAAAGCGGGAAGTCTGGGAGGAACTTAAAAAAAAAAAAAAAAGCAAGAACCTACCAGAAGGAATTCACAATAACGGCAGAGACTTTTCTTTTTCTTGTAACTAAAACACCTGTCATGGCTGCCAGGAGTCTGCTAATTACACAATAACTTTATTATATCCCACTTGGAAGAACAAACAATACTTGAAGTCTCAAAAATGAATAGCCTTTAGATGAGATTAATGCAGGCAGAATGACTGCACGGAGCCTGTATTCTCCATGTCCTCTCAGAGGCTCTGGAGAATAAAATGACTTAAAGACTCCCCTCTTTGTTGCTAGCACTACATAATAAGGTAATTGTGCAATTAGAAATAGATTACTGATGGGAGAGAGGCATTTTCTATGCAACACAGGTAAAAGACAGACCTCTCTGAATAGGCTCGAATCTCAATGCAGCATCTCTGCTTATCTTTGCTTGATCTGCTGGTAGCCCCAGGCAGCTTCTGGAAAGGAGAAAGGGAAGATCTCTAGTTGACCATGCTTTTCTTCCCATCTGAACATGCTGTGTTGCGTTTGATTCGGCCACCAAAAGGAGGTCCCCTTGGAAAGTTGCAGTGTGAGCCACTTGTTCCTTGGCTCCTTGTGATCCTGTGTTTATGCAGCATGCGTTGAAAGGTTTCACCTTGTGATGGAGGCGTTTATATAGAGCTGCTGCGGGCTGGCAGCTGGGACCTCTGGGATATGTGAGAATAGATGGAAGTGGGGAATTGTATAAATCTCTGATGTCCCCTGGGGTTTCCAGCCCTGGCAACTGATAGCAAAGGCTGAAGTTAGAGGTTCTAAAAATAAAGCAAAGCATATTTCTAAAATTGGGATATAGCTGAATATTATAAGATAACTCTGCAATTGGGATGCAAGCCTTTCTTCTCGGGTATAGTTGCTCTTTCCTTCATGACTTTGTTTTACCTTCAGGAACAAGCCTGTTCATCTTTAGGGAAAGATTAGAGTGGCGGCGCTCTTAGTGCATTCATCTGGGTGCTAGGAGCCACGGTTTAGGTAGGCAGTTGCAGGAACCAGAATAGTGGTTCGGGTCACCGTCTGCATGAGGCAGATCAGTGTATGTGCATTCAGTGCTGCTACGAAGCATGACTTCATCCTTGTGGTCTGTGTTTTGGTCTGCTCCACAGAAGGAGGCGAGGGTGTGTATATGAGGGCTGAGGAGCTCAGGGGAGCATGTGGACAAGTCCTAGAGGGGCAGCATTTGGCTAAGCTGGTTGTGAATGCTGAGGTGCTTTGGGGGCAGGAAGCTTTTTTGCACCCATGGCTGGGGAGGTGGCTGCAGGGGGCCAGCAGCCACTTCATTTCTATCAGAGCAGCAGTCATTAGTGCTTTGTGTAGGGGGACGATGTAGAAGGAGAACTGAGACCTCTCCACTGGGTCCATCACCTTGATGGAGTGGCAGGATCAATAATGCAGCCCAGTGAGCTAGCAGCAGATGGGGAATTGGGAATTAAGAAGTACTTGAGATGGCAGCAGACAAATTAGAGAGGATGAGGAGGAGGGAATGTCCTGGGTTTGTCATAGTTCAGCCTTAAAGCCTGTGGTGCTGACTTCTCTGTAGCTTGCTGGGGGCTCTCTTCCTGCTGGCCTTGGGAGTCCCTGATTCCCCTCAACATTGGAGAGGGGGATACTAGCAAGATGCTGAGCTCATCCCTGGGGAAACTCCCTCTGAGCTCCTGTTCTGGTGAGAGCAGCAAGACAGTTATTGGGAGGCAGAGACACTAGGGAGCTATGGCTGATCCCCGGTACTTTCATCTCAGGATGCTGACTAATTTGTCTTGATGCCTCCTTGCCTGTCTGTTGGTGCTCTGAGCTTTTTGGGGCAGGGAGGAAAGCGTAGAAATGCTGCCATTTGTGGTGGTGGTGGTAGTGGGGAGGTAACATGAGCTGACTGAGATCTGTTCCAGTATTTCTCACCTTGTCCAGGGGATGGTAATAATCTGTTCCTGGCCTATAAATGCAACAATCAGCACTACACAGTCAGCAGGGCTCATGGGCCTCCTTTCCCCCTGGTTATATGTGACAGATTTGTGTGTGATATTTCTAGGTCCTGTGGCAGTGATCAGCGGAGAGGAGGATTCAGCCAGCCCCCTCCACCACATCAACCACGGCATTACGACGCCCTCATCCCTGGATGCTGGTCCAGACACGGTGGTGATCGGCATGACCCGTATTCCTGTCATCGAGAACCCTCAGTACTTCCGACAAGGTCACAACTGCCACAAACCAGACACGTGTAAGTGCCCGATTCAGCCGGATGCCCCTGTGAGGGCCAGGAGGAGGGTCAGGGACATGGGGGGAAGGAGGGCAAGAAGGTTGAGGTTGAAGAAGAGGAAGAGTAAGAAGAGAAGGAGGCTTTTGAGGAGAGTGGGTCTTAGTATGGTCCAGAAACCAAAGTGAATCTCAGGTCTCAGAAATCACAACATACATACACATGCTTCTGAAGGAGCCCTTCCACTCTCACATTCACCTCCTTTCACCCTCCCTGTACCACTCACCAATCACCTTCTCCCCTTGCCTGAAAATGCCATTTGAAACAGGGCTCTGCCTTGCCTGCTTTGAGCACCACGTCAGAGGCATGAGCAAGAACTTGTGTGGAAGCACAGGGTATTCAAGTGACCTGCTGCATGTGGGAGGAAAGGACATGCCTCCCCTTCCTCCTACAGCAGTTTCCCAGCCATGTAGCAGCAGAACTTTTTACTTGGCTTCCCTGTGGTGCAAAGACAAGCTCAGGACACATGTTCATAGATGGGGCAGGTGCACGGAGATAAAGAACAGAAGGTTTAGATGCTGGATGTCTTATATTCATGGGTCTTTGCAAAGCTTGCAGTTTCCCTATATAAATCTGGGTTGTGAAGTCAGCCCATTAGAATAGCAGGTGGTGATAACCTGACTCTATCTCTCTTTAGCTCTCCTAAATTCTCAGCATAAAAGAAAAGTGCTGGGTAAAAGGATGCATTCTTTTAAGTCCCTCACTACTTCCCATGACTGCTCTGGGGCGTGATCCTCCCCAAGGTGGGCGCTCATAGTCAGTAGTTGAGTTCTCCCTTGCCTTTTACTAAATCTAAGAAGCAAACTGAGCAATACAGAAAGTTCAGATAATATTCCTCCTGTTATTGTTCATCTTTCGGGTATTTCTTGGTTCTACACAGAACTGGATCCAATAAAAAGGTTGGAAAGAAAGATGTTGTACTGTCTCTGTGGGCCAGGCAGAAGCAGGGGGTAGTGCACTGAAGTCTGCTTTCAGCTCTCCACTTTGCTTTTGCTGACTCATGAGGCTAAGGAAACATAATTCAGTATCTGGAACAGAAGCTCTGGTGGGAGGCCAATCTCCTAACCTGCAGAAATTCATGCAGTGTTAAACATTAGGCAGAAAGTTGCTTCTCTGTGGCTACAGCTCTCCCGGGAGAGCCGCAGCCACCAGCCCTGCTGCAGTATTGCTAGGGCAGCCCACCATGCGCCCTCCCAGGTGCCACAAGCAAAGCCAGGAGCCAAGCCTCGTGTCCCGGGTTGTTGATCATTGTGCTTCAACTGGCCAGAGCAATGGGGCGTATCCAATTAATGCGCCTAGCTTTCCCTTTGATTTTTATTTTAATGTAATTATTTTGATCTGTTTGTAGAGAGAGAGAGGAGGGGATGGATTAGGCAGGAGCTAGTAAAGCTGAAAGTAGCATGGGGTTGGTTTTTGCTGTTATTTATATTTTACATTTCTTATAGGCTTCTCATCTCAAAGTGATTTACAGACTCTGATGACTTTTTTTTTTGTCCTTTTTTTCCACCTTCCATACTCTCTCAGATCTCTTTAATCTCTGCGCCGACTATTTTGATATGCTAGTGCTATTGCAGTTACGCAGTAGTAGTGGTTCAAACTCAGAGGGTTAAGTTTTGCTCTGAGCGTTTGCCCTGTGGGGCTTGTCAAATTTAGTAGGGTTGCAGAGAAAGTAGCTCGCAGCAGGATTTGGCCTCAAAGTTTCATGGGGCTAATTGATTAGAATCTGAAAAGCTAAATGCACAGCAGAAGCGCTTGGCAGTGGCATCTGGAGCTGTTTCTCCTGTGGAACGTGCCACAGGGGGAAAGTATAACACTACCAGTAAGTATGGACACTTTGAAATGCATGGAAAATCACTTAGTTTTGTGCTAACCCTCCCAGGCCCCATCTTGGAGCTCCAGGTTTCCCAGCACTGTGAGGAAGGATTGCTGAAACTAAATCAAATGTAGTGCAAAGGCGCTACATTTGGGTGCTAACAAGGGGAAAAACATAACTGGATGTTGTCAGGTCAAAAACCTTTTCAATTTTTGGAATTATTTACCATTCACAGGGCAAGAAATAGGCTCTGAGACCTTGGGCAGAGTTGGATTTGGTATGTTTCTATATTGTAAGCCCTGTAAGACTTCATTTAGACAAAACTTCTTTGACTTAGCTACTGGCTTTCCTTAAGGCTGGAAAGTTTCATAACTCACCTTTGAAAATAACCGTGCTTTGGGGAGCTTTCACCATTAAAAGGTGTGTTTGATTCAATATACTGTGTTCAACTTGAACCCAGGCTGGGGAGCGCAGACAGCTAGAGAATATTTGTTGCTGCTCTACATTTTCCCACTGGAGGGATTGCTTTACCTTGCGCTAAGCTGGGGCGCAAACACTTCATTTGTTGCCACGCGTAGAGAAAAGGAGCTGCTTTAGGCTGGGGAGCACCTCGACGCCCAGCTGAGCCTGGCCAACACAAGCAGTTACCTTGCTTCTGCCAGCCGTTGTGCATCACAGCCCCCACGAGCCCTGAGGCTACGCGGCCTGGCCTGAGCAAGGCACTCGGTGGCACCCAGTATTTCTCTTTTGCGTTGAGATGTTGCTAGAACAACATCTTCAGCAAGTGGTTTCCCTCCTTCTGTCTCTAGAGTCTTCTTCCTTCCTTACTTCATTCCACCAGTATCACTGTACTCGTGGATGTTCTTGTCTGGGCTGAGGACATGCCGACACCCATTACTGAGCTGCAATCAGGAGAGCGAACTCTATACGCTTAATGCAGTATTAATAGTACATTGATGTGATATAGATTTCTGTCACCCTCTATACTAGCAAACATCGCTTATCACGCAGGGATGACGGACGTTTATTCCCAGCCACTTAGCTCTGCGTAATGGAATTGCAGCTGAAATATGGAGGACGGCTCCCTGCCCGCTGAGCTGTGGCCCCGCTCGTGCCTGCCGCACTGCGCTGTCCTTTGGGTTCTCCCCCAGCGGGCCCAATAGTTAATGTGTCTACAAGGAGGCAGCGATGTATTTCTCATGAGGGATGCACTTTCCTCCCATCAACAGGGTGAAGGATTCAGGAGCCTGTTCTCACCTCCAACTTTCTGGAATTTGTGCAGTTGAAGTTTGTTTCTTACCCATTCTTTGCTACAGCCGGAATTAGAGGAGCAGGAGGGACTTAGAGACCTTCTTCCACTCCTGGCTGAGGGCTTCCTGAAGAGGCATTGAATAAAGTGCACCACCCTGTTTTCTTGCAACTATCTGGGGAGATGCTCCCTGCATCCTCATGCAATACCTCCAGGGAATTCTGGGCAGTGATAGAGTTTGCAACAAATCCTTGTTTCAGCCACCCTCAGCCCCACCTGGTAGGTTAGGCGAAGAGCTGGGCTGACAACAGAACAGTCCAAAGATTCAATTTCAGAAGAAAAAACTAAAATATACTTTTCCACCTTCTTTCTGGCATGTGTAAGAGCACCAAGTGGCATATCTGCTAGGCAGATGTCAACAGGAGGAACAGCAGGTAGTGATGAATTTGCACCTCTCTGTATTTGGAAACAAACAGATGAGAGGAGACAAACAGGACTACCCGGCTGTGGAGCAAGCACTATGGACAAAATACCTGATGAAGATGCAGGGTGAGGGGGACCAGACGGCTCCATCCTGTGGTCAGGGGTTTTCCTAATGCAAAACATGAGCCGTGCTTCCCTCATTTGTGTCCAGAAATGGCCATCAGCGATTGCAGGCAGGAGACGTCAGCTCATTACAAAAGAACTCTGACTGGTCACTGAAAAAACAAGGAGCATTAACCTGGAATATTTTCATGAGGTGGCTTTTAAGCTGTTTGTAGGACAGTATTTTCCTAGATGTGGTTCTTGGCAGTAGCAGCAAATTTTTACCTTAGCTCCATCTCCCTATGTTTAGGATTTGTAATTGCAAAATGAATAATTATGAATAGCTGGAGATTTTTATGGTGGAAGACTTTGGTAATGTTTCAGATGAAGTATTTTGGAGGTTTATTTTACTTTAACAGCAGCAATTAATAATCAGCGTAATGCATCACATGCAGATTAGAAGTTCTTGGATCTGATCTCTCAAGCTTATACTAATGCCACAACACAATCTTGAAGTTGCTCAGTTCCCTGGCATTTGTGTTTTGACAAAATAAGTCTTCTCAAGAAAGGCATAAATCAGAGAATAAATTCCAAAACTCAATGGAAAAAAATTATTATGGGGTGCAGACCCTTTATAGATCCTTGTCTGTCTCTGGGAGGGATGCTAGATTCCCACTAAAACTGCGCAGCTCGACTTTTTGGGCAAGTGGTTTCATTTTAGTGGAGATTATTGCTGGCTGCTGTGAAGACACTACTGGTGCTGGCTTTATTTTCTTCTTGCAGGACTGGTGCAGTCTCAGGACTATGATACATTCTCCACACGGGTGGAGCAGCCGTCCTTCCATAGAGTCCTAATGAGAGGTTTTTTTCAACCTCATTTATTACAGGCTGCCCTGACATAATTACATATTCGAAGTTAGTAATTACATGTATTCATGCTAATTAAGTAATTAGCTATAATTACACTAACTGTAAATACATGGTAATCGGCTAAAAAGAAGTGCTTCAGAAAAAAAAAACAAGGCAAATCACACAATAAAAGCTCCATCAGCACTCTTTCACTCAGTACTCTGTCTTTATCTTGTATTTTCAATGCAGTTTAAAAGGAACATTGTGGTCATTTCAAAAATCATATTTTTTAGACAAATGGATTTCCTTACCTCTGCTTCTAATAGGCCTTGAAAACAAAATGAGAAAGACATTTTATAACCTCAGTTTATCTTGCCACTATTCATTTTGTTCAGTTAATGTTTTCATGAAATGTAAAGGTGGAGCCAAATTTGAATAGCAGGTCTCAGTTCCTCCCACAGGTCCCTGCCAGTTCCTCCAGACTTCTCTTTTTCTCCTCTTTCCTCTAAAATCAAAAGCCCCAGCCTCTTCTTCAGTAGAACTTAACTCCCATTATTGCCCTAAATGGGCTCTTTTGGGCCACTACTCCCTGTTTTGGGGCTCCTCACTGTTTTACGTCTGATCCTTCAAAGTCAAGCTGTGTGTGATAGTTATGGAGAATTTGATGGGGACTGATGAGTAACCATATAACTTTTCAGTATTCTGCTGTCCAGTTCTACGTATCTTCATTTGGTCTAGCAAAGCCTGAGTTTCTAGACCTAAATGCTCGGCAGGTGGAAGGTGGTGGTGGCCTCCGCCACAGTGGACTGCCTTCATATTTTTCTTCCCTCTGGTCTGTGCTAGCCTCTGATAGAAACTACTCTGGGCTCCAAGTGTTGACATGAGCTTCCTGCAAATGGATTTGGATGCTGAAGAAACCCTGCAGGCAGTGGTTGTCTATTTCCAGAGCATATGTTGCAGGTATCTGAAGAAATACATATTTAGAGTTGCAACTTCGTTCTCAGTGAGTCAATCTTCAGATTTTCCTGCTATGAGTTCACTACAGAAACCAGAGTGTTTCAGGCCACCCTGGAATGGCTGACAAAATCTGTTATGCGTAGCTTGCCCCCAGCAAGCTCTGCAGGTGCTTTCTATGTGGTTATATTAAGGGAAAGCTGAGCAGTGTAGGAGGGTGAAAATTACCACACTGGTTTCTCCTGCTTGGACCCTCATGCTTGGGAAGGAGCTGCTGTAGCCGACAGTGCAGTGCCTGGTGGGACAATTTTGTCTCACTCCAAATGTGACATACACACTGGCTTTATTTGCATACAAGCCAATTACCTCCTGCAGCTGTTTGGGTTTTAGATCCTATCTCTGCTACTTCAATGTGTGTTTACTGAAGATGTTTGTAGCAACAATTCAGATCAAAGGCAGCTTAAGCAGAATCCAGCCCCAGCGTGAGGAACTGAAGCTGACAGCACAGCTGCAGTGGGTGATGGCACTTTGGAGATCTACGTTCCGAGTGACGGGAAACTATTAGAAGAAGAAACCCTTAAATCAAGCAGAATACTGTTTTGTGCCGCTGACATTGACCTGCCACCAGAGAGACTGCACTAGTGGAGGAAACACTCCTGTATATAGACATCAAACGGTGGGCAAGGAAGTGCTTTTCCCATGAACAACTGTCTGCCTGTCCCTCTGTCTGAAAGCATCTTCTCAGGACCCTTTAATCCTACTGTCTATAGGGGTGACAACTAGGGTTAGCTTGCCTGGGGTGATTTCAGAAAGGGTGCCGGTGATGTGTCAACTGTCGAGTAGCTAACAAGGCAAGTAAGGAGATGCCCCGAGCTGATTTCCTACTGGATTTGGAGTGACTCTAAAACAGCAGGCTGCTCTCACTGCCTAGCAGCCGTGTGCCTACATCAAATGGGTGGTTTATTCCCATGCAGCTGAAAACAGGCCTCAGCCTCCCTCCGCCTGGGATACAACTGCCCAGTATGTGCACCGTTTTGGTGAGACTGCCCCTGCTACTCCGTATGGTATTCATCTCCTTATCTCTCCTTACCTCTCCTTCTCTCTTCCTACACCCTCACCTGATGTAGGTGCTAAGCGCTCATGCACCCTCCCTCTGTGCAGCTCTACCGGCATTCCTCCGCCCCCACACCCACACCACCATCCCCGTGTGCAAAGGGCACATGTTTCCCCCACTGCTCATCTGTGCACCATCATGATCAGTGTAGTACAAAACCTTTGCTGAATTATCTCGGAGATCCTCTTAATTTCCCGTGGCACAGTGGCACCTACGTACTGAACACCTCTGCATCGCGAAGGATGCTATTTGCGCACGTGCTGACTTCTGCCAAGTGCCTTGTCATTCCTCGGTAAAACCAGGGACAATGTAATGGTTTTGTCCAGACAGTTCCCCTGCTGAGGATTGCTTAAAGCCGTCAGAAGTGCTTGTATCTCCATTTTCTGTCAGATTTAAGGCCTTGCAGTGCAAACTTATTTCCTCCGGTGGCCTGGCACGAGTCAAGACGCATTGCAGCAGGAAGAGAGGAAAAGAATGGGGTAAATGAGGGCTAAGGGAGCTGCTCATTCCCCAAATTAGCAGCTATGTCCTCCAGTATTGGTGTTTCTATCTACCTTGTCACATTTGTAGTGCTCTTGACCCCACATTGGTCTTAAAGCTGAATCTGAGGTCCATGCCATGGGAAGGCAGGCTCTGTTCAGCAGCCGCTGCTCCTCGTGCCTGGAGCTTCCTCCCAGCCAGGAGAGAAATGGTGACATGGCGTGTGACTTGAGGAGCTTGCTAACTCAGGCAGCCCTGGTGCCAGTGGTAATGAAGAAGGTTTCAGAATAATCTCCTAACGGCTCATTGATTGTGTGAATTAGGCTGTGGGTTGCTTTAAAAATAGCTTGCGTGTGTGTACGTGCGTAGGGGTAGAGTTGCAGTACTGATTTATCCTGGCCGCCAGTTAAATATTTATTGTGTTTTTAACAAGTTTACTGCGGCTTCTAGTGGTTAGGTGTTGGGAAAGTAGCTTGAGGCTGGTGCGTTTTTATATTCCCAGGCCGTCAGTGATGTGCCCGTGGTTTGCTCTGGTACCTGGTCCTGGGATACCTCTTCAAGGCAGTGAGCAGCTCCCAGAATTTGCAAGGAGATCATGTTATGACTTTTTAGTCAAATCAGGGTGATTTTCTGTTTTAAAATCTCTCTCTGACACACATGAGGGATTCACCGTGAGCAGATAGGAACTGACTCTAGTTAGAAGAATGCATCCTCTTTTTTTCTGGTAGTTGTCCGGTTAAATTATGATTCCTAATTAAAAATAGAGGCTATTGTTTAGGAATCAGGGGCTGGTTTGCATGTTGGGAAACAGCAGCAATGTTATTAGTAGCACTGCTCTCTAGAACAAGAAATATGGTCTAGAATGTTAAAATGATGTTTTATATATCAGTAGAGATTAAAAACCAAAAGCTTTTGCGTGCTGTTTTTGGGCTAGACAGCCCAAAATACCCTATTAGTTCTGAAAGCTGAGGGAAGGCCCAAGTAAAAAGATATTCTGCCTAAAGAGCTTCTTGCGTCAAAGGAGACTCTTGTTTCCAGCCTAACACGGTGCCTGGCTCTGGGGAGAAGCTATGCGAAGGCAGTGTGGCTGCTCACACCCCCGGGCTGCACAGGGGCAGACAGGGCAGCACCCTGAAGAGCAGAGCGCTCTTGCCTCATGAATAATATATAACAAAAAATGCAAAAATTGCCATTATTAGTTGCAGAATGTTTCTACCCCTCCTTATAACCCTTGTGCTTTTATCGCTGCTGTCATTCCTGGGTATGGGCAGGGAGCGGATTCACTGCGGACAGGGTCGGTGAAACGGAGGGAGCTGATATTGCTAATTGTAGCAGACGCAGTGCAAGCGAGCGCTCTCCCGGCCTGCGCGCGAGTGTTTTGCTGATGTACACCTGAACTGCGGACCTGAAACAGCTGTCTTATACTGTAGTTAAGCGTAAAGCACTATCCTTGTTGAACTGAAAGTGATTTACTGAAGTGAACAGACTGGGTTGAAAACTCGGCAAACCCGTTTCCATGTGTAACCGATATAAGATTTGTATGCGAGTGTCTCGAGGTGAAAAGTACATTGAATTCACGACATGTAAGGATTGCTCTGGATGCCTGGGCTTGTATCCCGTTAGGCAGGGTTTATTGCATAATCCATTTTCAGCCTCCTGCACAGTCATTCCTAAGCAGACTGTTTAATTTACCTGATGCTGAACCCTGTTTCAATCTGCTTTGGGGACCTTCTTACCTGAACGGATCTGTTTCTGAGAAGGGAACAAATGGAGATTCAGTGAAAGCACAAGAATTTCTTTATGTACCGCATCAATGATCAGTCAGTCTTGCCACCTGCATTGAAGGGTGGTTGATATGGGATGCAATACTCCAACTAGCCACAACTTTCAGCCTCATGCAGACTGAGCTTTCCTTAACTTTTGTTAATTCCAAGTTCTTATTTATTACTGGTCTTGCAGCAGTACCTGTGGTTCTCTGAAGCGGTGATGTGTCTGCAGAAATGTCACACCATTTGTTTGAGCCCTATTAACTAATTTTTCTCAATGAATTGGAGCGCCAAGTTCCAAAGGTTAATATACCTATGTATTTTTATACATATGTATTTGATCTATTTCAAAAGTACTCTTTTTTCATGTTTGAGTATCTGTTCTTATCTTAAAAGCATTAACAGGTTCTACATTATCCTTCTCTGTCCCATTCACCACACCGCCTTTTTTCCCCCTTTGCCAGGGTAGAGGAATTGATTTATTCATTTTCTCTAAAAGCATCTCTTAAATTCAAGACGAACAATCTCTCTGGCTCCCATAAGTGTGACTACGAGAACAGGCAGCTAAGTCTCCTAAGTGTATATGGCAAATTTGCAATTAGAAGAAAACACTGGAACAAAATGATTTCAGCCCTTGTCTGCCTTCTCCCAGCCCTTCTCAGCCCCCCACCTCCCTCTTGCAGGATTAAGCTAATCCTCAAATGAGCAAGATCTTTGGGAAAACAAAGAAGCAAAGTAAAACCAAGGGAGGGGAAAGAAAAATCCTTCACACTCAACACTAATAAGGAAATTACTGGCGTCCTACATTATGAATTGGATGAATATTTAATAGTTAGAAATGCAGTTGATTTATAATGCATCCATCTTGGACTGCAGGGCCTCTTTCCAGCTAATAAATAAATGACAGGCCCCTTGTATTAAAAATATCAGTCATTTTACATCTCTGCACTGTAATTGGTGTGGAGTATTGAGCAAGGGGATATGATTGCCACTAGGTATATACCAAAAGCAAAGGCCCTTGTACCTCAAGCTATACCTGAGATCTTGATGCAGTAGAAGGTCACAACCCAATCTCCAAGGCTTATATGGGCAGGCAATGGCTTCTGCTCCGATCCCGTTACTCACAAATATAAAGCCAAAAATGTAAGACTTGGCAGAGAGTTCAAAACTTCAAAAAGGTAATTTTAAGCACAACTTAGCACCCTGTTTGATGTGTCTTATGCTCTAGAACAAGTTAGTTACCCCTTGAAAGCATTAGGAGCTTACAGTGAGATGTCTCCACCTAAGCTAGCTGCCCAAGGCTCCCTTCCTACACAGTGGAAGGGAATAGGGTGCTTTGGGTCTGATCTGGGTTAGATATCGTATTTAGTATGAGGTGCATTGCACCATTTGTTCTCTCGATGGTACTGGCTACTGATGCAGCCAGGGAGAGACTAGTTCAGAGTCAGAGATCAACATGAAATCGTATGAATCTCACTACAAATATTCACAGTGGGGGATGTTAAAAATAAATACCAGGCAAATTCCAGAGATAGGCTGTGCTGGGACTACCTTGTTCTCGTGCCCTCTAAAAGGGCACGAAAGTCAGGGGAACCTTACTGAAAGCACAGGAGTCAGCTGAACCTTTGAGTGATGGGCTGTAATGTTTCCCTCTCCTTAATAGCGAGAAGTGAGCTAGCACCTTGCAGGGTTACTGTTTCTGGAAAGAGGAGTTTCTCCTTGGATCTTAGCAGTGAGCTGCCAAGCATCTTCACCTCCATTTTACAGAGGAGGAGAGGCAGCCGGAAAGGCATCAGTTTGTTCACGGTCATAACAGGTTGCTGCCACCTGGCAGTCTGGCCCATGTTCAGCTTGCTGGACTATATTGCGTGTTTAAGGGTTGCCTCCTGAAGTTCTTTCACAGCCAATCCTTTACTAAGCAGAGTCAGGAGTTTAGATGGAGAAACAGGTTCTTGGGGCTATCAGCTGTGTATTACGATCCTGCAGTATGCAAAACAGGTATTCTGAGCTTTTCTGTCTCCTTTTCAGATACGTTAGATCAAATTCTCCCTCCCCTCTCAGATACAAGCATTGTGTGGGCCATGCTGCAGTTTAATATATTTCTTTTTTGCCCTGACAAGTAATTCAGAAGAGACCTTTCCTAGCAAACGTCCTAGGTATTCTGTTGACCTCATTCCACCTACGCATTGCCTCCTGGCTGGCTTAGTAGGAGTCATGCTGGGCTTGAAGGAAGAACCATTGCTTTTTACCTTGGCTTTAGTTCTTCACTGAAGGAATTGGATGGAAAGCCTTGGATATAAGCCTTGCTGCCTAAGGAAAATACTGCTTTCCAGGATACAGACTTTCATCTTGACCTGGAGGAAGGGATCACTTACTGCCTTATTTATTACATTTCCCCACAGTAATGTAAATACTATATTCATAATAGATATGGATCTTATGAATAATATAGAGATTCGAACTAAGTAATTGCAGTGCTTTTTAACACAAAAGATCTTCAGCATCAAGTAATATTAATGATCTGTCTTGATATGCTCTCTACTGAGGGCAATTGCTAACCCCGGTTCCATGAGAATTTGAGAAATTGGGGCAGATACCGTAATGTGCTCTTCATCCACTGTGTTCCTTCTGGGACACCACACAAAGACTATCCTGTATGCTGATATTTTTCAGCTTTCCCTAGATCTTCCAAAGATAGAAGGTTGAGTGAGTCTAGGAAAACAAATACCTTTTGTAGGCAGGCTAGGCTGGGCTGTCAGAGGAGACAACTCTGGGAGGAAACGTAACACAAAGATCCTAGCAGTTCCCTGTGGTCACTAACAGTTCTCTGGACATTCTTTGGAAGAGCAAAATGATTAGTTACGGTGATATGACTAAATTCAGGCAGAGGTAATGAGATGTTATGTCTATACTGATGTGAGTCCCTTCTCTTCAAGGTAGTTTTAATTTGAAGCTCCAAAACCTTTACGCAGCTTTGCTGCTGTGTGCCGTTAAACAGGTGCTGCATTATCCGAGGAATTCTATCTAAAGCCAAGCAGTCGTTAATGGGTTAAGAGCTTTTGGAGTGAATGCAAGATATTATTAATAAGCATTAAGATTTAACATCCAATACATCTGTTTAACGTCTAATACTTCTTTGCAGGTGCGTTATTGTAGGGGGCAGGATGATGTGTCAGTAAATTTCAAGCCCTGAATTGGGTTGTTAGCCTCTCTCATTCCTCTTTCTAGCCACGTTCCTTTTTAAAGTTGTTCCATTTCCTTCTCCCACCGCCTCCTTTTTAATAGGAGTGCGGATAGAGAAGACCTGTGGACTTTCTGTGCAGTCTGTGCCTCTGTCCTAGCGTAGCTGGTACTGGGAGAGGAGAGGAAGAGATGGCTTACTGACCTCTGTAGGCTGTGTCGAGCAGGGAGTGTGTGCTCAGGTGTTTCTTTGCTAAAGGAATGGTAGCTCATTAACACTCTGTGCCCTGCAGATAACTTTTATTGATCATCAGCTGCTTAATCAAAAACTCTATCACAGTTTGCTTCGATTATTCTTTTCCATTTTGTCATCTCTAGAGAATAAGCTTAGCCGAAGTTAATATACTCATTATGCAGTTGGGAAACCGCTGCCACAGACTGGTATGTAAATCTCAGGTTTTAGGAAGGTTTGTGTCTTCCGTCTTGCATGCAGCAGGATTAATATATTGGGTGCATATTCATCCACTTTATGGGGTGAAAGAGGCTATGGGAGAGCTCTATTAAGGGCATTTTAATCTGCCCGTGGATGGTAGTACTCACCTTCCATCTCATCTGGAAGTCCAAGCTTCAAACCTAAGTCCTCACAGTCCTAGTGTAGCAGTGAATAGCACTACTATTGTGCTGTAGAGGTAACCCACGCTCCCCTTTCCAGAGCTATGTGGTGGCCCCCATATCACTATAAATACCTCTCAACACGTGCACATGGACTGCTGGATACCTCCCTGCTGCTTCCCTCCCTCCTCTCTCGTAGATGAGTGTTTGGGTCGAAGCTGCTTATGGATTTGTCACTGCTGGCAATCACTTGGCAACTGGGTAAAAAGAGGGGTTTCTCCATGTCAGAGAGAGAGCGCTTGGGAGAGTGGATGGGAGAGCTGGGCTGAGGCATGGCCTGTGTAGAAAAAAGGAGCAGGAAGGCCTGCGAATGGGTGTCTGACTATGGGTGGCATTTGGAGGTGAAGGGCATGGAAACAGTGTGTCTGAGAGATGTGAACCTGGTGAAGGAGATGAGCAGAGAGGTGGGTGGCAAGCCATTCTTGCAAAAGTCTACTTAGCTGGACCAGGCCTTTTTTATTTTATTTTACTGTATTTTTCTGATGGTCTGTATGTGACATATATATATATATATATATATATATATATGTATGTATGTATACAGATGCAGAACTGGTGACTTAAAGCCAATATAGGAGGCTGAGTCTCCTTAGTTTTTTGTTTGTTTGTTTTGTTTTATTTTGTTTTGTTTTAACATGTCTCTGGCTATCTAAAGAGATCTTGGCCCTCCCAAAACCAGCACCTTGAGTTTGTTGCTATTGAATATTTTACCGATGCATTTGAGGACACATCTGGAAAGCGGCTCAGTGAACAGTGGATTTACTCTCTTGGAAGCCATCAGGGCAGAGCTCTGAAGAGAGGAAGTAAGGAGTCTTTGCAGGAAGTGGCAAAGATACTTACCAGCACTTGCCATATCTTTAATGACAAGCTATGAGAAGTGGCAGGCTGATCTGAATGGGGTGCACTGCAAGGTCTTGGGAGGAAAACCTTGAAATAGCAGTGCTGTTTGTCTGCTGCCATGCTAAACTTATCGAAGGTTCTGATTTTGCTTAATCTACTGTTATGATTCGTTTTCCTTTTGTCTTTTACTATTGGCTGCATAAAACGTTCTCTCTGATTCCTTAGGCTCTCAGGGCTAAATATTCCATGCTGGTTACAGTGTTGCAATGACCTAATTTGATTGTGGAGGGTTGTGTCCTGTATAATGTTGTCTTATTTTTTCAGTAGTCAATACAAATTCAATTTTATTTTCTTTAAAAAGAATGGAAATGGGGGCAGAAACCCAGCATCCATGGCCAAGCTTATACCTGCAGCTCTTACCTTGTTGCCTGGCTGTGAGACTGTGATGGCATATGTAGTTCAGCCTGAATGGGACCTCCAGGCTCTTTTTTTTTTTCTGCCAGTACTGAAGGGGAGAAAGGATCGAACCTACAGCAGAGAAAGGCCCTCATTTGTAGCCGCTGGCACCTCTGATTTGCCTCAAGGAGTCATTATTCCAACAGGCTGGACGCCCTCTTGTTGGAGCTTATCTCCGGAGGGGAGGTTTAGCTGTGTCTCCCCGTGGGACCCTGGGTGAGTGTTTAGCTTTCTCATTTTGTCTCCAATTAGATGCTCAGTCCTTTGTACCTCTGTGTTTCACCTGCACGTGCCATGCTTGACTGAAAGACACTTAACCTTTCCATTATTTATGACTAGCTCAGAGGGGAAAAGGAGGATCTGATCTCAATTTGCATAACTCATTTGCATGTGAAATAAGTATATCATTTCTGAAGACGTGGCAGCATTCTGGGTCTCCTGGCCATGCTGGCCTCATTCAGGGAGGCTTCAGAAGCTCCTTCAAGACTCTGGCTTGGTGAGCAGTGGTGGAGTGGCAAGGCTTGGTCATCAGCTGGAAGCGCCAGTGTTTCTGCAGAGATCTTTCAGAAGATGGTATGTGTTCAGCAGCTCACAGAGGAAGCGCCAGCCCAGTGTTTGGTCTATAGAAAAAAAAAATCTCCTTTTGCAGACTAGAAATTGAATCAAGCAATTAGTGCTGGGCTTGTGGGCTGTCTCTGCCAGCTGGGTTTGCTGGTTTGGCAAGTTATTCAACTGATCATTTCCTTGCTATCTTTCTCATGGAACCCAGACTTGCTTCCTTAGTTCTCAGGGTATTCTTCATTGGCAGCCCTGCCTCCTTCTGTCCAGTTGGCATTCACTGGCTTTTTGTTTAAAAATGGATTCGTTGTGGTGGCAGAGCAGGAGTCAAGTAGGCATTGGCAGGGAAGTGGACCATGATTCTTCCAGCTTTAGCTAGAGTTAGGAGTTGAATACACAAGTTGAATGATAAATGTTCCTGGTGTGTCATCAAGCAAACTCCCTTGGTTTGGTCCAAGGACTGAGGCAGGAACCTCAGTGTCCTCAGCTGTGGCAGGACGAATAGCAGGGCAAACAGCAGAGTAGCTGAAGCACTGGAGTGACCTGTGTGGTAGGGGAAGAAACAACAGAGAACAGGAATGTGAGCCTTGACGCCATGAAAAGTGGGAGCAGGTTAGGCACTGGACAGTTGGGTGATCCTTGCTGGCAGGATACCAGATCTTCATGGATCAGGGATCTGATACAGTTGAGTCAATGTTGCTGATTTGTTCTCAGTTTTGAAATATGTAATCAAAATCAAATTTGAAGTCTCTTTAAGGAGATACTACCACACAACAGCTGGTTAAATGCAGCAATCAATGTATCTGCTGTGGAATGTTTCCTGCAGAAATATTACATCCTCTCTCATTTACTTGATGTTCTTCAGGGTGAATCAATCAAAAGACACTGCATACAAATAGTTCAGCCTATGATCCTGTGGGTATCCATTAGAGAGGCATTTGTTCAGTGTTAATGGACCTGTTGATTAACAAACAAACCATTGCTTTTTAAATAGAAATCTGTTACTTGATGGCAGTTTTTAGCAGTTGATATTCTGTGGCCCCACCTCCCCTATGCATAAGTCACACCCTGTGCCAATGCAGGCAACCGCTGCAACAAAACCCAGGTCTGCATTGCTTGAGAGAAAAAAATTGGTTGATGTCTCACACAAACAGCTGTCAGAGGAGGAACTTCTGGAGGCTGGAAAGAGAGAGAGTGAAGAGAATGAGACACTTTGCACTGAGTGTGTGATTTCATTATTGTGTGTTGTGCTCTGTTAATCTCATTTTCTGCACGCATCTGTCTAGGCAAGTGATGCCCTGTTTGACTCCACCAATGTCCAAGAAAGATCTCCTGCCAAAATTCTCAAGGGGCCAAGGCCCAGCAGCTCCTTACAGGCTCAGTCTTGGGGGGTTTTTTAACCTAGGCTGAAGGCAGGGGAATTTTTAGTAGAGTCTGTAAAACCTGTAGTCTGTTAAAACAAGAATGCATTCATCTCTTCCTAACAGCAGAAACGTATTTCCTTTCTTTGCTTTTTCTGTGTGCAAAATTTACCATATTTTGTAGCTTTAGTTCTGCTTTTTTTTGATGCTAGCATGGCATGAACTCCCCGTGCAGGGGGATGGCATTTTTAGGTGCTAGGAAGATCAAGATGATATTATCCACCGCTTAGAAGATCCCTGGGGTCCCTGCCCGTTGTGTAAGGCCCTGCAATGTTAACCCTGGTAAACCCAACCCAACAGTGGCCACGGTAGCAGAGGCAAGAAATCAGTGCGGTCAGAGCTGCCAGCGCTGTGATGTGGCACTGGAGATGTGTTCCCTGGACACAGCCCAGAACAGACCATCCATGCTGAGCAGTTGTAGTACAGCTATTGCAGAGAGGCAGTCCAGTCCCTCTAGCCCTATAGAGCTGTTGGGGCTGAAAGGGCAAGTTTTGTGGGTCCACGTTGAATTTAGCCATTGTTCTGTTAGTTGTAACCAGCTGTTCTGCTTCTTGGAAGTGAATGTGAAACCTCGCTGTGTGGTTGGAGGGTACATGGACATTTGGGCATCTTTGGCCTGCCAGTGAAAGAAACCATTTTGGGGCCTGGCAGGCCAGACAGTGCTTCTGCCCGTAGCCAAGGGGACCCCCGAGTTGCTTAGTTAGCTCTGACCTTTTAGTGCTACAATCTGACTCCCTCAGACCTGTCCTTCCCACAGCTGGTGGGAGTCAAAGTGAGGAGGCAGATAGTGTTTTAGGGCAGTAGAGTGAAAACCACTTGGCATTTCTAGCCTGATTCTTCTGGGTGCCTTTAATTAGCATGATTGCTCTGCACGCGATTTTGCCTTGTTCTTTAGCTCCCCTGGTTACAATAATTATTCCCCCAGCTCCTTTTGTTCCAATTCCTGATTGCTTTCAAAGTCTCCCGTTAAAAGCCATTAAATCTGTAATGTAAAGTGAGAGTAAATGTTCAGCAGCATTATGATCTCAGCCCCACAAGTGTGTGTGTTCGCACACTTGCCAGCCCCTTTCCTGCACTCATCTTTCCCTCTCGCGGGCTGTGTTGATGCACCACTGTGCTCTGTTTTTCACTTACACGCTTCCCCACCTGCCATCCCACATGTCTCACACATGCTGGGTTGTGCACACGTTCTGCCCATTCTACATTGGCACATTTGCTGTTAATCTATTTCCTCTCCACGTGGGTATTTCTGACCCTGAGTTTGCCTTCAGGGCCATGGACTATGTATAATCGCTTACATCGCACAGTTGTGCCCTCTCTGGGCATCTCTCACTTGGAGCACAGTATGTAACTGAGGACACCTTCTTGGCTGGAGTGACAGGCAGGACTTCCACTGTCTGCTGCACAATAGATGATGGAGATGAGAATTTATTTATTTATTCATTTATTTATTTTATTTATTTATTTTTTAAGTAAAGCAATTTCACTTTTTCTCAAGTGTGACATCTTTTGGTGGAAGGAAAATGGCTTTTGGACAATTACTTTCCTGGAAATTTTTATGTTGCAGTGCCTCCTTGTCTGGTGGCCAGGGAGCTTGGCCTCTTCTCTGTTGCTCTGTGTCCCTGATCTGTGATCAGCACGTGCTGATGACACAAGTGATACAGACAGACACAAAGGCTTGTAAAGAGATATATGGTGTAAAATAAGATCGGCATGAAGTGCTTTAAATACCTTGTGCATTTTGGTGACTTGATGAGAGAGAGAGAGACAGATTTTCAGACCCAAAGTGGAACTGGGTCAGAGAAGGCTCTGGCAATCATATAGTTCATTAAGCTTGGAGCTAGCTGCCAGAGAAAAAAAATCAAAGCTAGGCTACTGGCTGGAAAAAATCTGCAGAAAAGAAACCCTAGTCTTCTTCCTTCCTTTGAATGAGAATGTCTAATTCACAGTAGCCATGCATTTTTGGCTTTAGGCTTCATCTGTTACCCTGCTGTGTTGTGTAGGACCTTCCTCTGTGACACTCATCCTCCCATATATTGTGGAGCAAGGCTGGTCCTGGCCACCAGGCCCCATACCTCTTGCAGCCACCAGAGTGGCCTGCTTGGGGGCTTTCCTCTAATCTTATCTTTGCTTTGCTGGCTTCAGGGGAAAAGGGCCTTTTCTTGCATTTCATACCTTTCTTCCCTACTGAAATACGCTGTGTTTTATGTGTGTTTTGTGGGAGTGATGCCTCTTCTCCACTCCTGCACAATGAGGGCCACCACAAATATCTGCCACTTATTTAGTTGGCACTATCAGAATTGTTCCCTATGAGCAACGTGTTCCCAGCACAAATCTATGTTGCTCCATTTGCTGTAGGACAGCAGAGTTTTCTCTTCGAGGAAAGCAGAGCCTTCCCTGTGCCCTAGGTTGTGTGTTTTGAGCTTGCCACCCGCTGGCAGGTACTGAAGCATAGTCTTGAAATAAAAACTGGAGTTGGGAGCCCTCCCCTGGAAAGCTTAACAACACTTCTCTAATATATTTTGCTGCAGATGGCAACTTCTTTTGAGAACCAGCTAGCAGGGCAGTTATCAAGGGATGAAAAACCATGATAGTAGCCTTCATTTCCAAAACAACTGGCAGAGTGGGAGCCCTGAAGAAACGCAGACAAAGGGCAATAATGTCAGACCATGCAGCATCCAAACAGCCTTAAAAATCGACAAAATCTAATTTTTCAAAGTATCCTGTTGTTCCCCGTGTCTTTTTGCCCTCAGCTCTTCCTCTTCCCATTTATAACTCCTCTGTAGTGCTACGCACCTCCTTGCCTGCTGAGATCTCAGGAGCACCTCACTTCTAAAGCCCTGTTTTCCATCTCCAGTTTGTAAACTCCATTAAATTGTGTTTCCCCGCAGGAAGTTCATCCTGACACTTCAGGCTCTCTGGCTCGTGTTGCTTCTGGGCTTCCTGGAGGGCAGCTCTCTCCCTTTCAGACAACGTAAGGTATTGCTGGAGCAGATGGCAGAGTAAAGAGACTTGAGCAAACAAAAATCTAGGCCCAAATCTGGGCCTTGATTAACTCCTCTGTCAGCCTTCTCCTGTCCTCTGAGGATTGGAGAGCATCTTTGGTACTGTCTCAGCAGGGATGGTCCCAGCTGTAGACTGCAGCAGCTGTGAGCTTTCCTATCCACTGTACATATCCCCACTGGTGTCAGTTCTTTCACCCCAGCCATCTGGCTGTACCAAACACAACTGTCCGAATTCCAGAGTACCGGGGCTCCTGGTGAGGGCTGGCAGCTGGAAGATGGGGCTCTTCCTTGCTCAGTGCTCATACCTGGCAGCTATTCCCCCAGGGACCTTGGACAGATCATGTTCCCATTCTGTGCCACAGTTTTGCCATCTGCATAATGAACATAACAGCTCCTGCCTCCCAAGGGAATAAGCAAGGCGTAACAAATTAATGTTTATGAAGCACTCACTGGCTGAGAATAAGTTTATAAAAGAGATATTGCTGTTGTAACTCAGGGGCTTCCTTTGCTGGTTAGCTCTTTGACGTGGCAGTCTATGGTACTGGTGGATCAGCTGTACCATAATTGGAATTAATCAGCAATTAAGGAACACAGGCCAACCAGATTCTTTCACAGTGGATATTCATTTCTAGGCAAATTAGCCAATGGTTCCAGTAACTTTGTAAAAATGCTTAGGGTAACTATTCCAATCGAAAGTGATTGGGGAACAGAGGCAGTGTCAGAAGAACACCGATACCTGTCAGGCAAAGTGGAAATTAGAAACTCTTGTAAAACTCTGCACAGTTCTTAAATTGGTGGCACTCTGAGGGCTGACTTTAAAAAAAATGACTAAGTGATGAAAATGATGTATTATTTGTTGGGATGGCATCTTCCGTGCAGGCTTTGTGGAGTGCAGAGGCAGAGAGAATGCACAACTGTGAGAAACGGGACCCACAGAGGTAGGGAGACACTATCGTTCCTCCAGGCACTGAGAATTACAAAGGAGAAGGTTTTTGAACATGGTGCTGCAAGCACACAGAGGAACAGAGGGAGGGGAATAGCTTGATAAAGCTCAGGATAGCATATACTACCAAACTCTAATTTGAAAATTGTTTCCTTCGGCTTGTTTTCACAGCCGACCTATAAACCCCAAGAGCTTTGCCACACACCTTCACATTGTTTTGTGCGTGTTGTGAGGGATGGAACAAGCTTCACTCAGATACCTTTTGCTTTTCTCTGACCTCTTGCATTTGAAATGAGGCAGAGGCTAAGCTCTGTATATAGTGGGTGAATTTGTTGGGTACCCCTTTCCTGGTCCTCTTACAAATAATTCCACATACTCTGGCTTCAATCTAATGAAAACAAAATTGAGGAGGCCCAAATGATCTGGCTGCTTTCCATCACACAATGGGCCTCTGAGTGGCTTTAAATACTTGCACCTCTGTGTAATCTAGAAAAAAAGCATTTGCCATGCCTCTAGACAGGCAAATATCTCCAGCTCAAATCATAGGGCACTTCAGATGCTGCAGCATGCTTGGAAACAGCCTTTTGGTCTTACGTTGTTTGGGGATATATTTCCTTTTTTCTCCTAATACCCTGGTAAATGCTTTCCCACTTTGGGGCTTTTCCTAAGGGGGAATGGTGGGGAATTTTGGAGCTCTGCCTTCTAAGCTATCAGGCTATAACATTTAGTATCTTGGAACTACTCCATTCATGAAGGAGTTCCAGAGAAAACAAACTTGTGATCCTGGTTAATATGGAAATGGCTCACATTAACAGAGGCAACAGCAGAAATATTATGGATACTGGAATTCCTCCGACCAAAGGTTTAATGAATTTGACATAGTCTTAAGAGTTCATTTCATGGAAAGCCATGAATGCTACTCTTTTCTCAAATTGAGGACAGTTTGTTGAGTTTCTATAATATTCTCCTATCTCTTTCTGTGCTCTGGTTAAGCATGAGAGAAATTTGTGTAGGATCTTCTGGATGCATTTGATCCTGCTGTTTCTCTTGCTTTAAGCCCATCTTTTCCCTTTCCTGCCCACAAACACACACAATGCTGTGAATCCTCTGCTTGTGATTTTTCAGTTGTGGAGAAGATGAAGATGCCACAAACTGTAGCTAGAGCTCCATCTAGCACATTCCCAGGAAGTTTCCAATGACTTCAGGTCTCCTAGACCAAAGTGTGAGACTTGTGTATGAGGTTAATCATGGAAAAAGAACAACAAGACAAGGTGAGCTTCCATGAACAGGGATAAGGACCCTGATTCTAGGAAAATTAACAACCATAGGCATTGCTGTAGCTCTCAGAATCCTTTTGTGACTCTTAAAGGAGCTGTATCTACTTGACATCTGTTTATCAGTGTGAAATTCTGTGGGCTGAATTTCTGTGAGCAGTTGTCCACCATTGATCAGAAACTAGTGTAAATGAGAGGAGGGCCAGGACCTTTGGCTTTACCTTGGGCGACAGAGGAGATTGTGCATCTATCTGCAGTTAAGAGCATGAGGGAGAAACTCTTGGTGTGACTGTGGCGACTTTCTGTGGTGCAGGCCAGTTGCATCAAGCCCTGTCTGGTATATGTGAGAGGAAAAAGCAAAGAGAAAGGATTTTGGATATAGCACTGCATATGAACCCATGCATGACAGGAGACTTGGAGCACTGTGGAGCGCTTAGGTATAGATATATTACTCCTGGCTTTGACTAGACAGACTGCAGTTTTCTTTGCTCTGGATGCAGGCCAGTCTTGATAGTTTTCATGTCTTCCTTGTTGCTATTCTTACTTGATATCTGTGCATAGGGAAGGATAAAATGTGCACTGGTTTTTGAGTCTCCTATTGCTTTCCTTTATATTACAAATTTTGCTATAACATAGAAGAGGGGTCTATAACCCAGTATAGGCCTTGTGGATAGTAAAGACATTTGGCCAGCTTGTTGCCCTTAATTTGCTATTATTTAACTCATATTTGCCAGACATGACATGGTGACCCATTTTTTTTCTGATCCCTTCCCATAGTAATTTATACTGCTGTTATAAAGGCAGCTTCCATCCATCTCTAGTTAAGAGTTTTCAAAATGGAGCTGCACTGCTGCTATTGCTCTATTGGGTGGCGCTGCCGTGGGGAACTGTGCATCGTTTTCTGTGTCGCTTCCTGAAGTTCTCAGTATTACATTCCCATTTTGCTCTTCTCATGTGACTTTGAGCAGTCTGAGATTTCGAAAGCCCTAGCAGCATGGCATATTTAAATGATTGCCGTTTTATCAGGAGGCAAACCAGGAAGGGGAGATGAAGTTTGCTCTTTGTCTCCTCAGCCTTGCTCTCAGTCAGTGGAGGCAGGTGTGCCCAAGCCTTGTGAGGTGTTGTCAGCAGGCTTGATGGCGCATGTGCCTGTGGTAGAGTGGCTTGGACATAAGAGCATTGCGATACTAAAGCCAGCTCTAGAGGTCTAAGTGGATGGCTGAGGTTGAAGGCAAAAATTGATCTCATGATTCAGTTTCCTTCAATTTTCTTGTCCTTTCATTGCCGCATCCTTCCAGCCTGCTTAGGGAAATGCCCCATCTGACCTGTCCATCTCAAACTGTTAGAGTTGCACACCAGGTCTGAGTTCATTTCTCCTTCCCTATTCTCCAACACCCTCCATACATTTGTTCCACTACCATACCATGGCTGATGATAGGAAAGATAGACAGCATCATGTTTTAATTTCAGAAGTAATCTCACTAGACAAGGGAAAAGTGCAAAGTTTAATCTGTCAGACCCTTCCTAATTTTGTAAGTCTTCAGAGACACTTTCTCCTTGAATCTATAGATTTTTTTTTTACATCTTTGCCCTTTTCAGGCCTATATGTTGAAGTTTTCCTCCAAATCTATAACCAATATCAAAGATAATGCTTTTCTTCCCATTTTCCAACTTGCATTGACAGATGTGAAAGATTACAAAAAGGTTTATTTGTTTAAAATCTCACCAACTCCTTCTAAGAAGGTGAATACTTTTCTTTCTTTTTTTCTTCAAAAAAGTTAAGAAATCTCTAATTTAGTTTTTCAGATGCTGATAGCTTTGATGGTAGAAAGATGATGGTTTTCCTAGTAGCATCCAAACTCTGACCCTTATGAGATTCACTCATTCTATCCCTGGACATCATAGTGAACATCCTTCATCTCACATCTGACAGGGAAGAAGTAAACCTAGCAAGAGCCTTGTTGGTTTCTGCTCCATACAAAAGTGAATGGGTTTGAAGTCAGCAGCACAGTATGGGGGACAGTAGTGAAGAAAGAGGAAAAATCAGTCAAGAAGCGTGTTTTTTCAGATTCTTTGGGGACTTAAGAAAATAGTATAAGAGAATGACAAAATGACCTATGAAAGCATGCTGGGCACTGTTCCCAAGTCCATGGTATATGGGCTCAGCCCTTGAACTTCAGAAATGTGGGCTGCTCTCCTGACATGTTCCTCGTTATCTCTCAGCAATGACCGCATGTCAGCTTTGGGATAACCCCTACATCCAGGCCCTTCCTACGAAGACCCTGCTGTCAAGAGAACTCCCAGCAGCTGGGATTCAGAGTATAGTGCTGTCCATAAAGAGCAAAGCCCTTGGCATTCCCAGCACAAGACTTGCTTATCTTTCACATGTCCCTTTGCCGAGGCTCTTTGTCCCCAGTGGGTTTTTAGGTCTGCTGCACGTGGTCCAGCAGAAGTGGAATTGCCTTAATTTAGCAGAGCTAGGATATACAAAGAAAATAAAGCAGCTGGGAGTGCTCCTTTGAGATGCTTGATATTGTTGAGTATAGACTTTCCCAGCTGTCCTTTGGTGACCATAAAGTATATTTATATTATGAAAAACAAAGCAGGATAAATAGTGACATTCATGGATACCATGTTTATTTGTCTCCCAGTGACTCCGATAAGAAATGGACTTAGTGCTGATGCTTGGAAAAGAGCATGTAAACTTTAAACTCTGCTTTGGCTCTGAGGGTTAAGCTAGTCTCTTTCTCACTACTAATGACATTTCAGCACTTGGAATTTGCCTACAAATTTTGTTTATGATATATGAACCTAGCTAAACTGAGCCTAGCTCACTCTCCCATGTGGATCAGCCCTCCAGGGCCTCTGAAAGTAACATAGTCTCCCCTAAACAGGCTTAAACAGTTCCAAACCAAACAAAAAGCTTTTGTCTGCCATCTCAGGTTCATCAAAAGAGTCATGCATTTGAGGAGCAGATGTAATAAGATAGAACAGGAAAGAAATAGTAATTATAAATGTAAAAAAAAATACAAAGAAGAAATAGAAAAAAAAAACATTTAATTGGCGTAGATTCAGTGCAAACAACTTTCTGTTCCTAACCTAATGGAAGACACTTTCCTTTTGAGGTCAGCACAGTCAGTTCCCAAAGGCATCCACGTAACACCATGCTGCTCTAGTGGTGCCAGACTTGGACAAGTTTACTCGTTTTGTTGAAGATCCTCAAGCCATAGGAGGAGCAAGAGCATTTTCCACACCTTAGAGCAGTGATGTAGACAAGGCATGCCAGTAATTTTTGGTTCTGTTTCCCAGTTGCTGAAAATATCCTTTTGACCCATGAGAAACTGGCATAGATTAGAGCAACCCCAAGGCAGCTGCCCAGTATGTCTTTATCCTGGCAGCTCAATGGATCTGTATCAGGGATTTTGAAAAGGTAGCATAGAAACTTATTCTATGTTCCACTTATCTAATCTGAACTAACAGCAACCTCACTGCAGTTTTAGCACTACCTTCGAGGACATATCCCTATTCTTGCCATGTCTGATTTCCGTCCATTGGGATGACCTCAATCATAGAAATACTATTATAAATAGATGTCTGAGAAAGTAATGTAAAAACTGATGAGCTGATACAGGAAGAGACATACATTTTCTACAAGAACTTTCAGGACTTAGCACAAAAGATGACAGCAAACAGTGGGAGCTTCAAGTCAGGAAGAAGGCTGAATATCAGGTTATGTCTTAAGAGTAAACCAGAATATGTTCTGCTTTAATCTGGCCTTCAGGAGAGAGGGCTCTGAGACTAGACATGTCAGCAGGAGGATTCCCTCCTGGAGCTCCCATCCATTGCTCCAGAACAGGCTTGTTCCCTCCAGGCCAGTGGACTATTTTCTTAGAAATCTTGAATATTTACATTTAGCTAGCTTCAGGAAATAATGTTCAAGTATTATGTCTCTATTAGAAACATACTAGCAATGGGTTTCCCTGCCTGTGGCACCCCACAGCGAGGGCATTTTAAAGAGATAATTAATACAGTCCTTGAAAATTTGCCCTGTAAGTTTCTATGGACCAAAGGAAGGTAGATGCCTGTGTAGTCTGCTCCACTTTTTTTTTTTTTTTTTTTTTTTTTTTCATCTGGTCAGTATTTTTGACAAATCTTAAACCTTCAAATTACTTCCACAGAGGTGAGGTTGTGCAAGGAGATGCCTCTAATGTGCAGGTCTTGGGGGAGATGGGACAGCTGGGGCTAGGAAAGACTGTAAGGCTATGGGAGTCAGGGCTCCCCAACCTTTCAGTGTACTCTTCTGCTTCAGATATGTCAAGCCAGACTGAAAGAATTACCAGAGACGGGTAGATATAGGAAAGATCCTCCACTTTTCCTCACTCCTTGTCTATGGGAAAGATGGACTAAATAGGACTTTTCCCCCTCCCTCCTTCCCCCCCCCCCGATTAGTGGGAACCTCTGGAAAGGAGTTCCCAGTTCTCCACCCAGACTTTTTGCATGCCCCTTGTCCTCGGAGCACTTGTGCCTGCACACACCACTTGAAATGACTGTCTTCTTGATGCAAAAACATAGCAAGGTAGCCTGGCACAGAGAGAGCATTTTGGCTTTAATTTAACTGCAGCCGTTTGCTAGTTATTCATTTGATTCTTTTTTAATAATTATATGTGTGTCGATATCTCTCTTTTTTTCTAGTTTTGCTCTTTTTAGTTTTTCGTTTACTTTATTTTGCTTTTTTCTTTTTTCTGTTTTTTTTCCCCCTTTAGGTTTCAGAGAAATTATGTTGAATCCAATAAGCCTCCCTGGACATTCCAAACCTCTTAACCAAGGCATTTATGTTGAGGATGTCAGTGTTTATTTCAGCAAAGGACGTCATGGCTTTTAAAAACTCCTTAAAAGTCCCTGTTCTGATGTCAAGTTTATAGGCTGTGCCCTCAAAATGGTGGGAAGCAGTAAGCGTGGTCTGTATGGATTGAGGTCTCCTACTAATAGGACTCTACAGCCCTGCCTGTACACACGTTAAAGCCAACTGAAACTGTGGTTTTCTGTCACCAGATAACAGGGTTGTTCTTTTCCTCCAGTGGTCGCTGTGTTCGTTAAATATCTCTGCAAGGCACAACAGCAGCAATGAGAGCAAATAAAGAAAATTAAAACCCAAATTAAAGGAGTCATCCTAATAACACAGTAAATAATTGTACTTTTGCTTTAAAATAAAACACAAAACAAAACCAACCAAGCCAACCAAACTGACATCTTTAGTCATGTCCTCCCTGCTTGGAGTTTTCCTTGTAAGCTTGTGTCTTCGCAACACCCAGTGAATGCTGCCATCACCTCTTACTGTGGCAATGTGATGGGAAGTCTCCCAGAGCGAGCTGAGGCGGGGAGCCTGGAAGAAACTAAAGCAGAAAGAAGACTTTTGGTAAGAAAAAAGGCAGCCCCGCTCCCCGTTTTTGCACTGAAAATGATTTTGGAAGGCATAATAACGAAAAGAAAATTGTACTTCTCTAACAGGAAGAGAATGTGGTTATCTTTGAAGTACACATATTCTAGGAGGCTTTTTTTTGTTTGTCTGTCTGTGTGTGTTAGAGCGGCTCATTGGATTTGACTATATCGTTGTCGTACTTTGGTCTCTCCCTGCTGCTTGAATGATGAGCTTTATCTGAGGAGTTTCCTGGACTTCTCATGTGGATGGAAAATCCATAGTGCAGGAGGGTCAGTGTCCTCACGAGGACTAGGGCAGTAAGCAAAGTGAAAAAGCATATTAGACGCACGCAGATCCCAGTTGCTGGGCCTTTTCCAGCCCCACTTAGTCCTCCCCTATATTCTCACCAAACTAGAGACTGATTGTATCCCAGTCATGCGAACAGAGCAATCAGCTCGAGGTAGAGTGACTGAAGGGGAAGAAAAATAAGTATTCTGTTGCTTCTTCTGTGGCATAAACAGGAATATCGATCCTGTTCTCTGGTCAATATTTGTATTCTCTCCCACTCTCCCTTCCCGCTTTTGTCCTACTTCATCCAAAGCCTCTCAGATGGAAAAATAAAGCCCGTGATCTTGTCCTCAAGAGAAGCCAGATGCCCTCATGGCTACTTGCTGGGCTTTTCTTGGACTCTCTGGACATCATATCTATGGGAAATAAAGATATGCTCACTCATATCAGTGAAAACCTATAGGCGGGGCAGATTTTCTTTATGGGCAAAAAAGAACTCCTGAAAGCTTCAGGTGTGGCCAGATCCCTTTCTGAGAGGAGTGTTGAACCAGGAGCTTGTTCACCAGCTGTACAGCTGTATAGCTTTACTTGCCTTCTTGGTGGCCTGAGGTGTTCTTATCACATCAGGGATGTCTCTAAATCGCTAGCCCTGATGAGTCACTGCCACTGGAAAGAGTCATGATCCCCCTCTGCCAGAATTAGGCAGAAGCCTAAGAATGGGATGTTCTGTTTCATCCTGCCTTTATGGGTGACCTGTGTGAACCATCCTGGAGATGTGCCAGGGAGGTTTTATTATCACCTTTCCCATAGGGATGTCCCTATGAATATTCCATTCTCTTGCTTCTTTTACTGGTTCACTCGCATAAAAATGTAAAGTGCAATAGAAGAGTGAAGGAGAAATGATAGCAGATTGCTTTAAGTTAATGGACATGCCTTAGGGGGACATCTGCATTAAGACAAGGAGGCCTGGCTCAGGTTGAATCACTTCTGAAACCACAACCAAATTTCCAACAATATTTCCTGCCCAAATCAGAGCTGGAAATACAAGAAGTGCACCAAGACAGAGGACCTGAAGCTGTGTGTGATTAGCACCTCAATTCTACAGACTCACAGACCGAAGAGGAGCTTCACAAAGCATGTGAATTACTGGGTGCTTGTCTGAACTGAATTCCCCATCTCCTGGAAGTCAACCATCTGATCTGGGGATGTCTTGTCCATCCGAACTGTCTCCTCTCCCTTGCACTGTTCAGGGAACTCTGCTCTCAACTGTGTGTATCAGTCATAGAGATACATCTGTGGGCCTGAACCAGAAGCCTATACCCAATCACCCTAGCAGAGGAAGGGTTGAATTTTGCGGCTCAGGTCCGTCTCTGTCTAGAAGAAATCCTTCGGACCGTACAGCATAATTTAAAGCAGTTCTCCCCACTGTGATCAATGTCTCAATTTGTTTAACACCAGTTAAAGTCTCTGGTTCCTCACTGCTGAAAACGAAAGCCAGTTATGGCCGTTTGCAATTGGTGGCTTTAAGTAGCAAGTCTAAGGATCTTTTTTTATTATTTTATTTTGTTTTTAATTATTGTAAATCATTACCTCATTTTCTGTCAATGAGACTCCTCCATCTTTGAGCATTCTTATCTTGCCATAACTATCATCCTGTGCTAATGGGAAATGGGATGGTCCCTTTTCACAGAGACTATAGGGGTGTTCAATGTCTAGTTTCTTAATAAACACTTTATTTTCTAACGAAACAGCTGCATCAGGTCTCTTCTTTGAAGACAAAATAAATAAACATTCAGTATGACATGTCCTATACTCTACTTCTTCATGAGATGTTCCGTGTGCGGGGAGTTTTGACCATTTGCTTCTTTGGGGTGGTGTGGAGGGTGGGATTGGCAGTTGTGACGTGAATGTTGCTCAGATGTAGCTCTTGCTTCTGTTACTCTTGTCAGTTAGGAAGCTGTTTTCTTTCTTTAGAGCTCAGCTGCTTCTGTCCAATTTTCAGCCTGTGGGGTTTTGTAGCTAAAAATGGTCGTATTCTCAGGAACAAGGTGATACTGCTGGGAGGTGGTATTAGGGCTTGCCAAGACGTGTTCTGGCATTAGTAGAAGGAGTTTTGCTAGGAGTCTGATCTCTTAAGGAGCTTAACACTAAAGGGTTGCTCTGGCTTCAGCGCTCTTCCTTTAGGAAATGCTGTTGCTGTAAGTCCCCCTGCTCGGCTGTGCAATGTGCTCTCCTACTTGAGTATTGAACATCTGCCTCTTTGTCAGGGACAATTAGCTTCCTATTAAGCTAACAAGACTGCCTGTGATATAGAGGTGGTGGCGTGAAAGTGGCTGCTGCACTCGAGTGCTTTCCTGGAAGTTTGTGTAAGGATACTTGGTTGCTCTAGGACTAGAGAGGATGTTCTCTCTGTTGTGCGAGGCTTGGCCGGAGGACAGCAGTGTCTATGTCATAGTGTTGTTAATGGGAAATGCCATTTATATAACTCGGTGCTGCTGTGTCAACTTACAGATGTCTGTGGGCATGAGTCTTTCAGTTGTCTTCAGTGGATGCTGCTAAAACCCTCATGGAAAAGCTGGTAAGAGTTTTGATGAGCAAAATAAAAACTTGTGCTCCAGCATCCTTCAGTTTCTAAACTGTCTTAAGATGACTTTCAAGCCAATGGCTTACGAAGATGCGGTGAGTGAATTTCTACTTGCTTTTCTCTACTAATGAGAATATCTCTAGAAGTGAGTTGGCGTTGTGATTCATGAGATTAGGTGATAACTGAGGTCTTTACCTTTCCAGGGATGTCCATGATGCCTCAAAATGATGGTTGTTTCTTGACATACAACCGTACATTTGGGCTGGCCAGCTAAGCTGCATTGGATTTCATTCCTATTTCCTCTCCTTTTTGAGGTGTGGGGAGCAAATATGACAATTGGAAGCTCTGCCTTATTCTCTGCAGTACTCTACAGTCTATTATCAGGTTTCACAACTTCACAATATTTTCCATAGGAGTTTGATTAGACAATTACTGAGCCTGCTGGTATGGTCAGCCTTAGTCTGCCCTGCCTTGCATTTCAAGACAACTGATTTCTTACATATGAGTTGTCATGATGGTTTTAATTTTGTGAAATCACAGTGATCTAGCCTGATACATTTGAGGGCTCAGCCCCATGTCACAGAGGGGTTGGACACTTGCTTCTCCTTGTGCTTGCTGCTTGGTTCTGCCTCTGTCACCTGATGTACCTGCGTGAAGGCGCTGTACTCTCTGGGGGAGCAGGATTGTGAGTGGGCTACTGCTGACTTGCTCTTCCTTCCTGCACTGGCTTCAAATCACTCCTGGGCTATTTACAGACAGTACTATTGAAGGAGTTGAATCTACGGGTTCGATAACATGCAGGCAGTGGTAAATACTGGCTAGTCCTGTGAGTTATACCTGAAAATCAGTCCCTACAGTGTTAAACTGCACACAAATAAGCAGAGAAGTGATATGTTTTGTTTCATTGCATCTGGGCTCTAGAAAAATTGTATCATCTTTTAGCTCATGTCTGGAGTGAGTGTGATGGGCACTGTACAATTCTAGTAAAATGTGTGGCATGGTGGCACCTTGGGCCTTTACTTGGCACAGGCGGGTGTTTGAAGTGTCCTGTAGGCCACAGTCAAGGTATACTGGCCTTGCTGGGTGCTGTAAGTCTTCATAGCTGCTTATCTAAATTGCAAAGGACGAACCTTGATGTTCTTTCCTGTTCTCTTGTTTATTTAGATATCCTTTTAAGGAATCAGCTCTTCTCCCCCAAGAAACTGGAATTTCCTATTTCCTTCAAAGGTAGTAGTGTTCTAGTAGTGCAGGTCTTTGGCTTTCCCAGCACATGTCGGTGCCCTACTCACCGGGTACAGTGGGTGGCCAGACATCCCAGAAGCTGTGGATGGTCAGAGAGAGGTGCTTCTGCCGTTTCAGCAAACTGCAGGTAGTGCATCATCACTCTGTTTCGATTTGTACCCAGAGTGAGCTGCAGATCCTCTAGGTTAAGCTCTGGCATTAGCAGAGGATAAAGAGGCCTAGACACAGTAGTAAAGCTTAAAAAGACGAGCTTGGAGGAGCAGCAGGAAGAGAGCACACAGGAAATCAATGATGGGTGACTTTATTTTTGCTTAACATTTCAAAGTGCTTCTGGTGCAATTTATGCAATGAGACAGAGTTCTTATTAACTCCATATTTACCAATGCCTTCTGTCCCCGATCAATTGGCAGAAAAGTTTAACGAGCCACGGGAAAGTGCATAAATTCGCTTTGAAAGAGGAAAGAGTGCTTGTGATGGGAGACCAGCATGCAATAGCTTGGCAAAGCAACGTGTCTTCGCCCTATGTTATGGAAGACTTTGCCGCAGAGTGAGCAGGCTTTGTCGCAAAGTGAGCATCAGCTGCCAGCCCCCACATCTCCAGCAGCGAGAGCTTCTGCCCTGGAGTGCACTACGGGCTACAGAAATCTAACTCCACATCCACGCCATAGGGGATTATGCAGATTTAGACCCACTGATGAGCTTTGCCATGATCCCCCCAAAACGACATAGGAAGCCCAATGGTAAAAATAAGTTAATGATGTGCCCAGTGCTACTTCCTCTGTGTTACTAGTAGTATGATTTTTGCAAAGCAGCATAGAGAGCAACCATGGAAAGACAACCTCAGGAATGTGTGTTACCATCCTTAATGCTCTCTTACACCAGAACCATTGTAAGCTGAAAAGCAGGAAAGACTCAGACTTATAGTTGTTCAGTTGTGAGGCATCTCTGCTTCTGTTGAGAACTCCACTTGGTTACTTCAGTTCCTGATGGCACTCTTCAGTTCTGAATTTCACCTCTTTGGATGTACCACAGATGTTCAGGGGTGGTTTGTCTTTCTTCTTTATTGGAATTTGGTAATTTCCTTCCAGACAATTGGTAAGTGCCTTCCTCTTATTGAAATTGGTACAGAAATTTTACATACTGTTAACTGAGCTTTTTCCAAGACAGAACTTTGAGGTGGAGTTTAGTATTTGAGCTTTGTCAAATTAAGAATTAATATAAATCTTAACTCATGCTCCCAGCCCTGATAAATAAATGGTAGATGTTTCCTTAGCTAAGTAAAGATGATGATTTTACCAGCAGTAAAGCAAAGTGCAAGTACAAGACAATTATATTTGAACTTTGATATTAATTTTGAAATTGTAAGTGTAACTGCTGACTAATCAGCAGGAATAAATTCTGTTTTTTCACTACAAAGGGGAGGAATTCATTCCAAGTGTTAGTTAAATGATTCTCTCTGCTGTTAGTGAGTCATTTGTGACCTGTACCCAATTCCTGCAGATGAGCTGACTTTTTGTAAGGATTTGCCTATGATTTCAGAATATTTGGCCTTTTTCCTCCAAGGGTTTGTTTCAAATATTCATGTTGTGTGACTGGCTGACTGGTGCTGCATTTATTCTCAGGTTGGGTGTATGAACGTTTTAGACGGGCAGGCAGAACTGTAAGACGCAAAGATGTTCTTCAGCAGTGTGGTATTTGGAGTTGCCCTTAGCTTCATGTTTGTGCATCATATATTGAGATTGGTACTCCACATGAACAGGTCAGTCTGCTGGTAAGCAGCAACACTGGTTCCTGAGCCTCTTTGCGGTAGTTAAGAGCTTGTTTTCAGAGTGAGTAGCCTTCAAGGCTGCAGCCTGGTTTTTGGAGAGCAGCCTGTTTCTGATGTGTATATGGGTCTCCATACACTGATTGCAATGCAGCTGGTGCTGGAGCTCAGACTCTTTCATGAGAAGTCAGAAAGAGCCAGACTGGAGTCGCATTAGGCTCGGTAAAATGCCAGAATGTCTGAATAAGCTAATCATGGCCAGGTCATCATTATCTTAAATGAGTCAGAGATGTGTCCAGGTTGTTTATTAAGATAATTGGGATAGGGAGGTAGAAAGGGAAGTGGGGGGGGATGTTCATAGTCTGGGGACTAGACTGGTGAGGAATTAAAGTATATTGCAACATCTGCTGTGAGACAGAATGAGCTCATGGGCTTGTGAGGCGATACTTTGTGTGTCCAGGGCCCAGGCCAGTAAGAGTCCAGCCCCTGGTACCCGTAACAAGAATTTGAAGTGGCATCGTGACAATGCAGCGTTTATGCTTCAGACGCTACAAATGTGAGCTTGCCTTGCCATGCCAAAAAGTTGTATCTCTGCTCAGAATTCCTCATGAGGCCTGGTGTCTGGTAATAAACATGATTTTAGAGAGATTTTTGGACCAATAGAGCATTTTAGTTTCACTGCATCAGTTCCCAGAGGTATTTGGGAACCTCGGGAACAGCTGTGCTTTGACGTGTAGTCACTGCTTGCTTTGTAGTGCCTGGTACAATCCCCGACAGACTGCAGAAAGTGACTGCAAATTTGCTTTGTGGTTCCTGAGACACATTCATTTATCAGCTGGGGTCAGAGGGGGCTGCAAGTTTAAGAGTGTTTAAGCACAAGTCATACGCTCATCAGTGCTAGAACAACTCCAGAGATACCTCTCCCCCAAAGTCATCATGTTTGACAGTGCACAGACGTTGCAGGCAATTGAGAAAGGACTCTTAAAGACATAGGTAAGTGTCAGATTTTCTCCTTCCAGGGATCTATTGTGTGTAATGCTGTCTGTTCAGACTTCTAGCAGGAATGATTTTGATGGATCTGATCTTAATGCGTAAAGGGTATCTGTCTATAATAGACTGTTTCAGTGAGAAACTGTCAGTCTGCTGCTCAGGAAATAGCTGGGGCTGCCCTGGCTGGAAATGCTGCATATCTAGTGCTGTGTCAAAGCCTTGAAACAGAAGAACAAAGTGCTCCTGAAGACTGGGGTTAACCCCTACCAGCACTGCTGTTTGACTGCCCAGGTTGAGGTAGCAGGTGGGGGATACAACCTCAAGTTGCAAGCTGTTATGGCAGAGCTTTGGTAGGAGTTCACCATGGCTGTTTGTTTCTTTACAAAGCCGGGAAGTACGGAGGTATCATGATGGCTATTTGGTGATAGTGACAGCTCATCATTTTCATCAGCAGAAGTAAAAAAGTGCTGGTGTGCCTTAAGCCTTCTGTTTGGTTCCAGCAGAACCATTACAAAATCATTGCTTCTTTTGTCATCACGTGAAACACTTGCCACTCAATCTCAGCAGAAGATCTGTAGTCATGGCTTCAGAAGAAGACAGCAAAGTCCCTGTCAGTGTATCTTGGATGAAAAATACCGTCCTGTGACTAGACTGAAAGTTCAGTTTAGTCCTTTTAGCCTCAGAGGGGACTTCTGAGAGCTGAGTACTGTTCTGTGTATGTTTTTAAGCTCCCCTACATGACTATAATGTGTTTAATCTTGTGCCAAACCTCCTTCTCTGGATTCACTGCTGTTAGTCTGAGCCTCAAAGAAAATGGGCAGATTGATATTGATAGCAGACTTATAAGAGAAGGAGAATATCTCCTGCCAACAAACCAGGCAGGCATCCTTAGGAAGTAAAGACAACTCCTGAGTATAAAAGATGTTACAGTGCAGACTCAAATGAATAAGGATTGATAACATCCCTTCTAAGGAGGGAAATCTAAATCTCTAAAGGGCCAGGAAATGTAGTTCTCAGTGAGCAGGAGCCATCGTATAGAATGAAATCTTGCTCTTTAATCCTGAATGGACCCCTGAAAACCAGTAGGCCACAAGAAGATTTATTTGGGTGATCCTTTTAAGGACCAGTTCATCTTTTTAGGGCATACCTGCACCATTAGCTTACAGCACCACCAAGGTAGATTTGGCTGTTGTTTGTACTGTTGCTCAGTCTGCTGGCAGAGGGGAAAGGCAGCTCAGGTGGTGTAAGACCAAGGTGGGCAGGAGCAGCACCCTTCATATTCATGACGGATGTGGAGCGCATTCTATCTAGAGAGCTCAAAGACCCTTCTCTCTGGAGAGGGCCCATAATATAAATGGGAGAGGACTTAGATACCGAGCTCACTTTGTCTGAGGCCCTTCTTGGATGGACAGTTGTGAATGGCATCTCTTGCCCTTTAGTTTTGCCTGTCCTCTTTTCTGAGTGAGGGACTGGTGCTCTTGGACTAGGAGCTTTCACCAGATCCTATCCAGTGCCATACTTAGCTTTCTTAGCAAGAGTCTGTGGATGGTCATCTCTTTGCTAGGAAATGCCTGAGGTAATATTCTTGTCTGAAGAAGTTAGCAGATGTTCATGGTGCAGGGATGTTGCCTGTCTGTGCGTTTTTATATGCACAGTAGGAATTAAATATGGGTGGCTGAAAGGTGTTGGATTTCCAAGGGAAGAGACACCGTCAGTAATGTGAGAAGTGGAAATCAGGATGGTAAAGTCCTCAGTGGAATACCCTGTATACTAGAGGTAAGTTTTTGCTGCGGTTTCCCCATTCGTAATCCCACATAATACCATTTAACTCTCTCCTAGTGCTAAGGTAGTATCTGTACACTCTCACTGCCTGGGGAGGGATGAGGAGAGTTTCAGATGTCTGGCTCTGAACTGGTCTTGGGAATGATTCAAGAAGATAAATTCTTGGGAACATCAGCAGGTAGCATATCTTTGTCACAGAGAGACAGGGCTGGAGCCTCCAGGCAAAGCTCAGCTTTGAGCTCCAAACAGCATCTGGATCTGGAAAAGAGTGGGGAGCAGCAAGGGTCATTTCCCAAGAGACATCCCAGCCCACGTGCAGAAAGAAGGAGCAGGAGTTGTGCATACTGCTCCCCGCTCCCTCACAAAACTCTGAATAAGCTCTTTGTTCTAGGAGATATGGATTATATATATTTTAAGGCTTCATGAATCATTCATAGCCCAAAGCTGACACCAAGCATCAGAGCTAAGGAAAACGCTGAGGGTGTGAGGCAAGGAACGTTCTATTATTTATTGTACTAAAACTTGACCTGGTAACACCTCTCCTCCCATTCCTGCCTTTTCTTTAGGCCTTCTCTTCTCCCGAAGATAATGTATGTTGAGATGCTCCCTTATTTTCAGTAGATAATTGGAGAAAGAACCTAATTGACTGCTTCCCTTGTTCTGCAGCTTGATATGGGCCTTTGAAGAATGCTCCAGTGCTGCTAGTGTGTGGTCACTTGGTGGCCAACATGAAACTGGTTTGTGGATGTCAGTGTAGTTCTCTGCAGTCAAATGTCCGTAGCACAGGAAAGGTCTATGTGTATTTGGATCAAGTCTGATGCCAGTGACTAAATCCAGAGCTGAGCTGCTTAGCACTGATTTGTGATGTCCTGACCTCTTGGCAAAAACATACATTCAAGATAACAAGTCAGTGTCAGAAGTCATAGTGAAAAAAGTGAGAACTATGGTGAAAGAGAGACAGTGTTGTCTTTTTGTTTATTTGTTTGATTTTCTAAGAGAAGGCCTGGAGTATGAGCTTTTATTTTATAAAATCTTTCTTTTTCTTCTTATCTTGGTTCTGTTGCAGTAAGAATTCAGGTCTTGTCTGTTCTGATTAGATGGCAAAATATTATACCTGAACAGCAGAAAACTATTGTATTACTTTGCTGCTGCCTATTTAATTTCTGTGGCCAGTTCAGAATAAGAGCAATGTTGCTGTTGCTAAGGGCTGGATTCACCTTCCCTTTCTGCTGTGATACAGCCACAGGCTAGCTTGGGCAGGGAGGTGAGATGAAGAGAATTTCTTTTGTTTACTGCCTCTTTATTTGGGCCAGCACAAGAGTCTGAGGCTACAGTCTAACCTAGGTCTCTAGTATGACCCAAGCTAAAAATAACCCCACTTCTACCCTGCTCCCCTGAAGACTATATTTTACCTGGAAGGTTTCAGGGCACTGCTTTGCCAAACAGCACACAACGTTGCCCTGGCTCAATGAGGGGAGGCCAGCTGCAGAGTGTGGACAGCAGGCAACCACCAGGGATGCAGAGAACAAGAAGCCTCCACGATGGATTCACCATCAGAGCTGGCAGCTGATAGCTTGCAGCAAGCTGTGTGACCCCCAAGGAAGCTACTACAAAAGCTGGGAGACAAATGACTTAGAAACTTGTGATCTTTCTAAAGATAAAAGCAAATTTTATTTTTTAATAGAGAAACCTTTCAGGCCCCTTTCAATTCATAATAAAGAGCAATTTAAAAGGAAGGAGAGGGAAAAAAAAAAGACTGTAAGGCTTACTAACTTCCTTTAAAGTTTGAAGGTCACCTTTAAAAATGGATGAATGCTGTGTCTGGAGGAAGCTCCAAGGCAGCAGGCCTGGGGTTTGGCACTAGAATAGGAGACAGGACAAAGATGAAATGAAGAATCCAGCTGAGATCTAGGAATAGTTGCAGAGCTGCAAGTACTCTTGATGGACTTGTGTGGATGCAGAATTTAATTGAACTTCTCTGCCCTTTCTCTGAAAGCTGCTATTGTGCTTGGCAATGCGCTGGGGGAAAGTAAAGTTAGGGCAGCTGGATAGCCTGCTGGACTGTGTGTTGTCCAGGGAAGCAGCGTTGTGTGCCCACGGAAGCAGGAGTGCAGGGATTGGTGGTATGATGGTGTCATTTGTGCTGACTTTTCCTCTTGCCTGGCACCACTCAAGTAGTTAGAAAAGGCGCTCAAAGCGTGAGCCCTGCTTAACACTCAGCCACCGGACAGAAAGTTTCTGGGCTGCATTTTGGATGGTTTCAACTCACTACTTTAGCTCTCACTACTTTGGGTGATATTGTGAGCAGGTGACAATCAGCATAACACCACTGTCTCCTGTGGAACTACCTGAGCATATCCTTCCCCCAGCTTCTATATCCCATACAAATCAAGATACTGGAGGCCAAGGCACTGCCGATGCTTGGCTCTCCTCAGTTATCTGACTGAGAAACAATTTTTAGGTGTTTCCGCCCAAGTTTACCTTGAAGATGAGATATATAACAGAAAAGAAGTCCAACATTTAAAAAAGTAAAGGACCTCCTGTGTCCAGCATAAAACTTTCTCCTCCATGCCTGCCGTTCCCACTTTGGCTTAGAAACCACCAGACGCAGCCAGGGAGCAACCAGATTTTTGAGCGAGGCGTGGTGGGGCTGTCTTCTTCTCTAATCGGCTCAGACATCCTCAAGGAGGATATATTCATATCCATATGTCTAACAGGTTCTAGGCTTGGCCTCCAAATAAAGGGCCTGGTTAAGCACAGGGAAATTAATTCTCCCCCAGCTCGTTCCACTCTGTGGTGAGGAGCAAGACAGCTCTGACCAATAAGATTGCTACTGTGAAAATGTTGTGTAATGATGTGCAAGGCAAATGCTCCGGAGAACACAGGATTACAAGGGAGAAAAGACTCCTTTAAATCTATAGGCAACCTGTAAAGCTTTGAGATCTGCTGAGAGATGCTGTCAATACTGTGTTTTTGTCCTGCTGTCTTCTATACCCTGTTACAGAATTTTTGCAATCAATGGTCAGTAAGATTTGCTATAGCCAAGGGTAGGATTTGGTGGCCATTTTTGGGAAGGGAAGCTGAGGCACAGTGTGATGGCTCCCTCAGGCCAATACAGCAATAACATTGCTGGAGAAGCACGAGAGCCTATGGCCAGGCAGGGAGCCAGTGGCTGGAGGGAAGCAGGAGGACTGTAACCTGAGAAACCTCTGACCCTGGCACTGGGCTCACCTGTGCCCACCCTAAGCAGCAGCTCTCTATGGCAGTGAATGAAGTGATATTTCTTAGGGGTCCACATGAGAACTTAACATATGTCGTATTTAAGAGCTTCTTAACTATGTTTCCTACCTAGCCAAGGCACAGGGATATCAGACACATGCTATCTACTGCTTATTAAGTGGTTTAACAAGCCCAGATAATTACAAGGTACTCAAGGATTTTCTAGCTTATGAAAACAGCCCCTGTTTGTATCAGTGCTTTAATACATTAATACACCAATTAAACCTCTGTTTGCGTAAGCTCACACAGCTTAACATGCAGGAAAGCATGTGCATGTCTTTCATATCAACTGGGGCTTTGCTGGCTGTTTCAGCTCCAGCTCAGTAGGGATGTCTGTGGTTTTTCTCTAAACTGCATTGCCAAAGGGACATGCATCACCCCAATAAAAGCATAGTATACAACCCTTCCCGGGAGGACACTGTTTTACAAGATTCTGGCAGACATGGGCACTCTCCCTGTTACTAAGTTTTGCTCCTCCCAGATTGTCCTGGAAGAGTTTCTCAGTCTTTATTTTCATCTTGGTGCTAATGATACATGCAATTTGTATGTCAGAGCGTTGTCTTCTTTCCCTCGATTTGTTCCAAGAGGTCACTTATCAGAGAGCACTGCAGCTCCCCGGTGCACTCTGAGCTGGTTGCTTGCAAGGTTTGTACTTGTATGCGAGTGCCTAGCACATTCATTAAGCCATAAAAGTAACAACAATAAACATTTCACGAGCCACTGACTGTGACGTCCATGCAGGGACTGAGCTGGAGTGGGCAGCAAGGGTCAAAGGTAAAAGCTTCCTTCAGTGCACTTATACTGCAATGAAAGAAGGCATTTGTGGGGGGAGGAGGAGAAATGACAAATTAAAGGAAACTGAGCAGCTATAATAAATACACTTGAAATTGAAGAGCATCTAGGATACAGTGATTATATTCCCCGCAGAGCTGAAGTGCTGAGGAGGGTCTGCAGAAAGGGCAGCTATATGAAACCGCTGCCGAACTGCTTTCAGCGAGCAGACTTTAGGGGAATGCAAAATGAATTAAAGAAAGCTGACTGAGGCTTAATGCTTCCTGGGGAATCAGCAGTGCAGAGAGGGAAGCAGGTCTTTAAGATACAGTTAGAAAGGCTGCCCTAAACATTCAGGAAAATGAAAAAAAAAAAAAAGAAAAAGAAAGGATGAAAGGATGGACAAACCAGGCCACATAAGCAAGAGAGAGAGAGACCATAACAGGGCACTGATGAAATATCACAGTGAAAGCAGAGGTGAGGAAGAAGAAAGAGGAGGAGAAAAAGGAGAAAATAAAGGGATGGAAAGAAGCAGCCGTAGAAGATGCTCAGGGGTATTTCAGAAAACAAAGTCTTTTCGCACGTAAGTATCTGTGAGCACCAGTGAGACTGGCCTCATAGCAAGGAAGGATGTGGAGTGATAAGGAGAATAGCAAGCTGGTGCAGAGGAGAAAGTGCTTATCTTAAGACTGATATATGGAGAACTTAGACTGGCTACAGAGAATATAAGCCAACTTGTATCAGTGATAAAAGAAGTATTATTAGATGTATTTCACCTGCCAAAATTGCATCCAACTTTACAGAGGATGAAGAGAAAGATATCTTCAGTGGTCACCTGCTCAAGGGCACTGGACAAGGTGAGCATCCTCTACAAATAGCACATCCCATAATGTACATACCTGTGAGCACACACACACCTCACTTAGGTCTTCACTGGCATTTTTAAGTTCCAGTCTAATATGGGCCAGACTGATGAGGATTGGAAGGTGGTGGACATGACGGGGCAGGAGACAGCCCAGCAAGTTTAATATCTGCTGTGGGGAATTCTTGGAAATCATCTTCAACTTTAAGGGATTTTGTGGGAGAAAACCTGGAAAAGCGAAGCTTTGTGAAGGCCAAACATATGTGGCTTCAAGTATTGGGAGGTCATACTCAACTAATCTGATGAGGTTCCTTGGAGTTAAATATACACAATATATAATGGAAATTTAGTGGATATTGTATTCTGCTGATTTTCAGCAAGTATTTGACAAGGATCAGCATCAGAGATTAATGATTGAGAGTAAGAGCTTTGGTGTAGGATTTAAATAAGAGCTTGTATAGAAGTCTGACATAAGAGCATAAGACAAAAAGAAGCTATTTCTAGAAGTGTTTCCAACTGGAAAGAGGTTAAATGTCGTATGTCCCTGCAGGTCAGTCTTAATCAGGTGTTTTTCATAATCTCTACTGACGACTTGCATGGGTAGTAGTGAAAGCAAGAACCAGACTCAACCCTGCTCTTACACGTGGAACTCAGTGATTTTCATCAACACTATGGCCCAAGATCCTAAGGGTACCTGCTGACCCACCTGATTTGGGGATTTGTTTGAGAGAAGAGTCCTGGACAAGCGAAGACAAGCAGAAAGTGTGAGAGAAGCAAAGATAGTGAGGACCTCTTAGGCCCCTCTGCAGCACTGGGAATATTTCAACACATGAAGAAGACCTGATCTGAGAAGACTGTGATTTAGGCAATGGAGAGAAAGTGCTATATACGAAGAAAGAGCAATTTGGGCAGCACAGGAATCTTTTCCTTCATCAAACTCTTTCAAGAAATGAAGATGTGATTTTGAACATTTGGTAATTACTTTTTTTTTTCTTTTTTTTTTTTTTTTTTTTTTTTTTTTTTAATTTTCTCTGCTTTCTCTACATACCCAACTTCCAGCCAGAATACCTCAGATCACTTGGCATCAGCTTTATTTGCAGGAGAATTGCAACTTGGATGTCCTGAGTTTTGAATTTTGGATTCTCATTTGTGCTCAAGTATTGATCTGGGTAGATATGGCCATTACCAGTTTCAGAAATCCCTGCCCTGGGAAAAGGTTAAGGGACTTGATTGAAACTGATTGATAAGGAAAAGACATCAAAGTGACCTCTATAATACAAGCTGAATTTGAGGTCACTATCTAAGCTCAAATTGCAGTAATGGAACAGGATCTGCAGGCAGCCTGATAGATTAGATTAGTGGAAACTGGCCTCTGATTTTTCTGCGTTACTGTCCCAAGATCTGGTGCTGTCCCTCCAATTCCAACATTTCAGGAAAGCAACATATATACTCTCGTTCAAACCATTTTCCAAACAAATGAGATCTGTCCTAAGCTAATGAGGAGAGGCAGCTAATGATATTGCAGAGATCTTCCCACTATTATGCCCCACTCCTTGCTCTGTAGTATCACCCACATATATTCATCTACAAGTTGGTGTTGCCAGCTTTAGGGAGGTGCAGTGGAGATCTTTTTGATGCCTCTACTTCCTCAGCTAACTGCAAAGTGTTATTTCCCTTTTCCTTCTTTCTTAGCAATCTCACTCATTTTGCTGCTTTCCATTAGTAGGATGTTCTTACTTTAAAACTTTAGTATAAGCTTAAAATTTAAGCTGTGAAATTATATATATAAAAGTAGATACATAATCTTGTTTTCATAGCTGAAGATCCTAGTAGGTTACCTTTCCCATGTGTCTTGAATACCAACATAGCAACCATCCAGTCTTCACACAGTTCAGTTAAAGCTGAACATGCACCTTCTCACCACCTGCAAGTAATCATGTCTTCTGAGGTTCCTGGCACTGCAGAATGTCTTCTAGATTCTTGCTAGGGCCCTTAAGAAGAATTAACTGGATATTGCTTGATGTAAACACTGATGTTTTGTCACAGGAGAAAGCTGTAGGACTTTTTTTTTTTTTTTTTTTTTCCTTTCTGAATGCAGCGAAGTTTGTGGTGTTTTTGTGGGGTAAAAATTCACTCCAGCTATCTGACTCAAAATGGCATGAGGCATCACTAAGGATGAAAGAGAGATAGGCAAATGTATGCTGTTTTATTACCCTATGTTCTCCCCATGTTAGGAGTGTGAGAGACAAAAAACTGAGATGGAGTCTCATTTTTGATCATGATAAAGGCAGGACATGGGTGGACACAATAAAGAAATAGTATAAAGGAAGGAAAGGCAGAGTCCTAATAATAGTATGTGATTCCTTAAATAGTCCTGAATTCCTAATGACACAGAGATTTCCAAAGCCTTTTCCAAAGAGGACTTTTTCTGGTTCACTTGTCACTAATCAAAAAGCTCACTTTCTGCCAAGGGGAAGAAGGTGGGGCTGGCAAGACTGTGCCTTCACTCAGCCAGTGTCTGTTAAATAAGTCAAATCTCTACTTAGAGCAGCCAAGGAGTCCACACATGGCAGAGTCATTGCCTTTCAGATGTCCTCACTGCAGGATGGACCTGGACTGGCTCCTTTCTCTTGCTTGGGGTGCTCTACTGTTACCCTGCTCATTTGTCAGCAGCAAGGAAGGAGTTCCTCATCTGAGAAGAAAGGCTGACTTCTCTGAGTGTGAAGCATCATGAAAGCCCAAAATTCATTGCATCCTCAGCCTGTGCCTGACTCAAGCATAGGTGAAGGGAGTACAGGAAGCCTCAAACTACTTGCAGACCTGGACAGCTAAATGAAGACCAGCTGCTAGTCCCATCAGATTAGCTAATTCCTTTGTACAGTTCCCTCTCTTTATTCATCTCTATGTAATTTGCAGCCTAATAACAATTAACGAAATAGCCAAAACCACAGTAACTTTAGAGTCCAACAGGCAGAGATATCTCACATTACTCCTCCTTCAGGGGTTTCCTTCAGCAGGAGAAGTTGGCAAGATGAAAAAGGGATGGAGTTGTGTGGACGGCAGACACAGGGAGAATGCCAAGGAAACCTCAGGCGGAAACAAAGACAGAGTAAGGTCCATTTGGGGTGTTAGGAAAACATGAGTCTGAGAGAACACCTCATCAACCCCTAGATGTGAGTGCACCTCCTGTGTCGGTCCTACGAGAAGGGGAATCAGAGGAGGCAGGGAGGAAGAGAAAGGAAAGGGAGAGATGGAAATTGCGCAGAGTGGAGAGAGGTTTTCTAATGAAATCATAACATGAGCCTGAGATCTGTCTTTCAGCACCTCATGTTTTCACTCCGTATGGCTTCACTTCTGGAATTTTCTTGTTCCATGAGTTTGGCTGGATTGGCCATTCATTTAAAGACCATTGAAGGAAGTTGCTGGTGAGAGAATGACTGAGCATGGAGCATGAAGAGGATATATGTACCCAGAAGTTCCCAGGAACAAAAAGAGAAAACAAACAGAAGATGCTACATTCTGTCTAAACCTATCCTTTTCTGTAGAGATTATGGTGAGCCTGGCAACAATCAGAAATATTTCCAAACTGCTTGGAACTCTAGGTGGAAAAATCAGAAGATCAAGCCCTTTCACCAAATTTCCTGCTTTTGAGTTGGTCCAGAAATTCTGTGACAACGGATTTTTCTTAAAATCTCTTGGCACTTCCACATCTGTAAGAAATTGTGTTTTTTCTAAAAATATCTCTTTTTTAATTTCTTTCTTTCTTTCTTTTTTTTTTTTTTTTCAATTTACACCCAACTTTTGGGCCAGTTCTTACCCTGTTCAGAGTGGGCTTTTCATCCTGGACCACAATTGTGAATCTGTCCTTGAATCTAAACCATACCTCTTTAACGCTGTCCTTCTTCTAATGCACACATGGTCCCCAGAATGTATTCAGTGTGCCTGTAAAACTGTTATATAGGGACTTTCTAGCATTGATAGCGATGGCCCATTAAGATCAGCAATCATCAGAAAGGTAATGATAGTGGAGTCAGACTAGGTGGAAGCAGTGTAAATCTGTGGCTAGAAGCCCAAAACTGTGGGTTAAGGCAGAAACTGAACACCAATGAAACAGTAATATTAAAAAGCCCTTTACTTTCAGAACTGTAAAGAAAAGTTTAACAATGTGACCTGAACGTAGCGCTGCAGTATGTGTGTGGGTCTGCATGTGCACTGCTGCATAGCTCTGAGAGGTGCCTCGATGCCAAGATTGACTGTTTAGGATGGGGATGGCACTGTCAGTACTGCACCAGCAGAAACCAGTTAATGAGGCTGAAAAAGGCAGTAGATGAACCTTGGGACATCCAAAGCTCAGAGAGACGTAGCCCACTCTTGGTAAATACTAGCCAGGGCACAACCATCTCGTTGCCTCTTGGTGGTGCATGGAGGGCTAGCAGTGGTTGAGTTCCCAGGATGGCAGGTTTCCCTGTCTCTGTCACTCTGCTTGCAGATTGCTGTCTAAGTAAGGTTGTCGTGGAGATGAGGGAGCTTTTTGGTGCTGCTCCCAAATTAAGGAGTGGGAGGAAGATCATGTGCTGGGGTGAGGGCTGGGAGAAAGGCTCGTGTTGTGGCATGACTGTAGCCTTGCAGGGAGTTAACTGAGCCATGAGCGACATCCTCCTGCTGGGACATTGCAAGAGCTCCAAAACACAGATGACAGCAAAGGAGAAATCTCAGGCTGAGAAACTCCCCTCTGCAAAGGATCAAGAAGCTCATTTTTGGCCTTGAAGCAGTTCAGCATGATTCACATGCAGCTGACGAGTGTATGCCTGTGCCAGGTACTGGAGTCAGACCCTGTTTTTCTGCAGGTGAAGAGGGATGATCTCCTCAGTGGAGTTTGGACTGGGGAATTGCGAGTCTTGATGCAGCTTAAATATAGGTGCTGCCAGGCTTCTCACCCAGCTAGAGCAGCTGGCCTGGTGAGCACAGACAGAGCCATGGTGATGAACCTGCAGTCTTGGGGAGCAAGATAGCAAAGGGCCTCTGAAACCTCAGTGGCAGAAGGTAAGACTCTGCGTTCCTAATGGGAGACTATCATAAAACTGAGGCTGCTGCCGAGACCTGGTTGCTTCCAGCCTTATTGTGATTATCCATCTTAGCAATAGGATGCCATTAAGTGTCTGATTACTGTGTTGTTAAAGCCTTAAGCCAGAAATCTGACTACTGTGTGGTCTCCTGAGGGGCAGTCAGTGCTTCTCCATTCTTCTACTAATAGTCCCTCCTTTTCCTCAGAAAAATAAAATAATAAATATAAAAAAGACAAGTGATATTTCTGCAGCAGCACTTTCCAATCAAGTGAAAACTGGCTGGAAAATCAAATCAGCCAGTAAGTTCCTGCAAAACACAGCCGTATCTCTTTAAAATCTCCCCTTTTGAAGGGCTGAACTGAGCAACAATAGCTGCTGATGTAAAACAAACCATTATTCCTCCTATCTCCTCTCTGAGCCCCCTCCCAGCAGACACATGAGTCTGAGGGAGGCAGATGCTCTCTGAAGACTATTTTCCTCCGTTAAATAAATTCACTTCCAAATAATGTGTAATTAAATGTGGGATATTGAATTAATGTTTTATCCTGAGTGCTTTGGCAGCAGGGGACCTAGGGGCTGGCTGGTGGAAAGAAAACACGTTCACCAGAAAGACTCCCTTCCCCTCTCCTATTCCCTTTTCCTCCTCCCCTGCCAAGAATCCCAATCCCTATTTCCAAGAGCTGCTGGAGTGTAACGGTGAGTCAGTGAGGGTGGTGCTTTTACGGATCTCTTTTATGATATGTTGCAGTTCTGCTCTTGGACATGTATCCAATGCAAAGACCTCTGCAGCCCACTCTGTTCCCTTCTCTACATCTCTCCTGCTGGCTTAGTCTTCCTACTGAGAGGAGTCCCAGGTGTACAGATAATCCTATATACTGAAGGCAGAGCCCAAGGGTCCCCTTGGGATGCAAAGCTGATGCTGGATGTTGAAGGAGATAGAATACTGAATCTGGAAAGGATGGTTAGGCTTTGCAGCCTGGTGGCAGCCAGAAAGCTTATTTGAGGGGGTGCAAAAATCAGTGGGAATCTTTTTGGTTTATTTTTCTGTCTTTTGTCTGGAACGTTAATAAGGTTTCAGTCCCATCATAAGTGCTTTGTGGTCCCCTGGGGAGTCAGCCTGGGTTTAGTGGCTGTGACGGAGCAGGATCTTACAGGAGCAGAAGTGGCCACGGGGCAAAGCTACAAGTAGCAGAGCAAGCAGAGCACGGTGCCAGGGCTTTGCAAAGGTGATGGGAGCAAGGGTGCAGGAGGGTTAGTGACCATGGAAGTGAGGCTGTAGCATGCGGCAGTGACAGAGATGTAGGCTTACTGCTTGGCACATGGGAGCAGGCAGATAGACCATGGGGCAAGGCACAGTGATCCCTGCAGAGAGAGGGCAAGGCAAGGCCAAGGATGTCTCAAGGATGGGTTGTATAAGATTAGCCTGAGGCTGGGAGTTATTTCTAGGGAGGCAAAGAGGGAGCAAATAGTGGGATCTTGGCATATGCCTGGGGCACAAGCAGGCTGAGGAGAGGCGGAGGGCCATGCCTGATGCGGTCTGAGAGGGGGCTCGCTCTACAGCTCGTACAGCTGCAGCACTTGGGCCAGGACACAGTTAGAAACAGCTAGAAACTCTCTTACAGCTGTGTGCCAGCCCTGAACCCTGCTGGGGGTTACCCAGTGCTCCAGGCCACTGCAGATAGCCTTGCAGGCATTAGGAGATTTCCCTTTTAGTCTTCCATGTCTCCCTACTAAAGAATGTTTTAACCATTGGTAACTTAGTATAGGTGAAGTGAATCAGGTCAATGTGGGATCAGAGGGATTTATCCCTCTAGGGTCAAGGAAGGGCCCCATGGAGACTGGGAGCTCTCCCTGGAATAATATCAGTAAGATGCATGCTGACTGGTGGAAGAGGCAGCCGCTGTCTTACAGGAAAGAGCCTGCTGCTGTGCGAGACTTGATGTATATGAAGGCTGGAGGCTTCCTTTCTTTACTACAGTCACTGGCAAAAATTTGCTGGGGATGACCCGGAGGAGCCTCTCTCTTGCTGTAGCTCCTTTGTTTTGGGATCCTCCCACAACAGCCGTGCTTCTGCAGCACTCTGCAGGCAGTTACGCTGAGCCCAGCTGAGACTCTGCCCAGCACCCAGTAACCCTGGGACACTTATATTTCTTTCTTTATAAAATGATTACTAGCCATTTTGTACTCAGATTTATGGTACTGAAATGGATGAGAAGAGCTTGAAGTCATATTTTGTTTTTATAGGAGTGTCAGGTAATTTAAGCTGTGACAGTAGCTTTTGTGCAAGTGTAGGGGAATGCCAAGCATATTTTAACATTATCATTATTTTTCAGATTTTTTTTAATGAAGAAAATGAAAGGTTGCTTTGGTTTGGGTTTAAACTTTGCAAGTATGTCACACTAGCTTACACCACATGCTTACAAACCGAAGTGTTGGTTTTCAGTGTGGTCTGGCAGTGACTACAGTGGTGACTTCTGCTTCACCTTTCTCTCACCTCCTCTTTACATATGCACATACACCTACTCTCTTTATGTTCACCTTTAGATCCATGCATGCTGTACATAAAGATCACAGTTGTGGGTTGTCACAGGGGCCCTCACTGGTGCAGCGTGGCTGATACAGGAGCTAGTACTGCTGCAGGGATGCAGCAGCTCGAGTTACTGCAACTCAGCAGGTGCTAATCCAGTCTTTCTGTGCGGCTAATCAGATCACTCTGTGTAGCTCGTGGGCTGGTTAGCAGAATAGTGGCTCTCCTTCAAATAGAGGCTGGCTGGAGTTAGCTGATTAGTGAAAGGCAGCCCTTTGGGTCAGCGTTTCCTTTCCATGTGCCGTTGCAATAGCAGAGCCCAGAGGAGTTGATGATCACCTAATTGCCAGAGGTATGTTTGGAAGTGGTGCCTGCAAGGTATTTTCAAAGATTCAGAAATGTGGATTGTGGAGGCTATTCTTCTGCTCTTTCATTTTCTTGACCCTGATTACACCGAATATCAGCTCCTGACATGGTTCAAAGTTCCTAGATTTTCCTTCCTTTTTTTTTTTTTTTTTTTTTTTTTTTAGCCAGAGATGTCCAGCTAAATGCAAAACCAAGGTCCTTTCAGCAGAGTATAATGCTTTAGCCTGAGGTCTTTCAGGGCAACTAGGCAGTAATGTGACCTTCCCATTTGGGCACTGCACTGGTATATTACAGCTGCTCCCAAGAAATGAAGTGAAGTGCAAGAAGGTGCAAAGACCTCCAGAAATGTAATGGAGATGTTTTTAAGGTCTTTATGTAGGAGTTATCACAGATGGTTATATAATATAATAAGTTTCATAATGTAATATGTAGTCAGGCACCAGGGGCCTCCTGGAAGCAAGCTGCCAGCTTCTTGGTGAGGTACAAGACATGAAAAACAATCTGAAGAGAAACTGTAAAGCCAAGTGCCTTATATTGGCTTGTTGGAGGCTGACAAAGGATGCAAAGAGAGGGGTAGCATAGTAAAAGGAATAGCATCCTTTGTATTTCATGTTTTATCCACCAAGGCCAAAGGAGAGGATGCTGACTTAATGAAAATGTGAGCTAGAAAGCTTAGATTTATATTTTTGCTCTGTGGACACACAGGAATGGATATTAGACCTCTCATGCAGAATTAGCAAGATTTAAATGCAGCCTGAAAAATGCAGAGAGAGGCCTGATTTAGGTGGTCTTGTCCACAAGGCCCAGAAAGAAGGGAGTGAAAAGGACCTTGTACACCAGTCATTGGAGCTCAGACAGCTCAGCCAAAGGACACGCCTGGTCCATGAAGTTCTCAAAGATTCAAATAGGCTTTACATAAAACCCAACTCATTTGGGAGGTGCTTTTGAAAGGACTCTCAGAACTACTTGGTGTTTATAATCATGACTATTTTGAACCTGAGTCCATGAAAGGTGCCTTGGCAGAGGAACTTGGCATAGAACCAGTGTCTAGGCACAGAGCCAAGCTGCCGAAGTATGAACTGAGGGTCTTTCCCCAAAGGTTTCTCATGTCAGAGCCTGAGGGAAGCCACCAGACGCAGAGGGCTACTTACTCAGAGTCTGTATGGAAATAAGAAGCGGCCTGTTTATTTCTCCATTTTTAAATTATGTGGGGCTGATTCCCTCTCTGTTTACATCTACTTCACAGCAGTCTGCAACTGAAATCAATATCGTCCATTGACTTTGATGGATTTGCACCAAGCAAGGAAAAACACCTTGGCTCTGTGCAGCTAGCCAGTGCATTATCTTCTCTCACTAAGAGACAAGTCTGTGAGAAATGACTTGTCAGACCTCCAGTTGCCACGTTTTTGATCCCCTCCTACCCCATGGGCACAGGTTGCTCTAATCAGCTATATCAGGTACCTCATCAACACATTTGGTTGACATCCAAATGGCAGTCAGCTACCTGACAGGAACGGCACTCTGTTTGGTAGTTACATGTTTTCATGACACACATTCCAGCACAAATTTTAAGCTTTGTTTATTTGATTTTAATTGTGACGGCGCAGGCAAGCCACGTAGAGTTTACTCACAAGAATTATTTTAGCAGTGAGTCAGGAAAGAAGTGACTAAATCATGTTGACTAACTGAGAACTTTGTTACCTTTTTGTGGACAATTTGTGTATGAAGAAAAGAGAGACAATTCTTTGACATAAATTAGTAGTTACAGCAAATGACTCAGATGCTACTGAAAAATGTCATTGTTGTTATTATTTATACAGTGCTTTTAATGCAAATGAGGCTTTATAAGCTTGTGAAAATCAAGGCTGTTACCACAAAGAGCCCAGGATCAAACTCAATTCAGGATACCCTAGAAACATACGTGAAAGAAATCGATTTTAAAACAGAAATTGAACAACAATAGAAATAGGAACAACAGAAATAGGAAGTGAGGTCAAGAGAGAAGAAATTGTAAAAAGTGACTAAGCTAAGGGATAGGGAAGGGCAGGAAAGGAACTACTCTTAGAGAAAAGGACCCAGTTGTGTTGGTACTAACACTGCAGAACAGGGCCCAAAACATGAGAGAGAGGAGGCATGCAGGAGGAGAGTGTGGAGGAGGAAAAGGAAGGAGGATGAGGGAGAGGAGAAGGAAAGATGTGTGGGGAGAAACTAGTAGAAAATTGTCTTTGGTCTTTTCTATGCCAGAAGAGAAAACTGCTAATCCAGAGGACGGCAAAAGCAAAAGGAAAGATTTCCATAGGTTTGTTCTGTTTCCCTAATAAACTACCAGCTGTTTGTGAAATAAAAGTCCAAGGACAGGAAACCCACTGGAAATACAGCCACCAAATAGACCATTCACTGTTCATGGATCTGAAAGAAGAAAGTATGAGGAATCAGCTTCAGATCTAGTTCCAGCAGGTATAAATTGTCCAGCTTTAAGAAGAGGTTCTGCATGTTGCTGTAGCTTAAGTGTTAGTGCTGCTCATGGTTTACTCTCGTTGAAGTTTCATTTGTCCATTTACCTCCCACTGTAGTCATCTCTGTCACCCTGGTGTCTGGGTGCTTCATCATCTATATCCAGGTTTCCAGACTACCATCAAACCAAGGACTTAAGGATGCTGACTGTGATGGAAATCTGAAATGCAGAATCTGCAGGATCACTGAACTCTTTCTTTTCTCTTCTAACTCTCAGGGCTAGTTGAAATAGGAGGCAGTAACTGGTAAATTAGACACATGAAATGAGCCCCATGCAAATTCCCAGTTTGTGTTCATGTGATTGAAAAGGTGTCTTTCACTCCACACTGCCTCAGGTATCAGCTCTATATATTCCACCTTGGATTTGGAAGTTGAGTTGGAGTCTTTCTGCCTTGGCCTTGTCATCAGCAAGCGTGACTCTGCAATAGGAGTGTAAAAGATAGGTGAAGAGTCACTGAATCTGTCACTGCCATTCAAATGAAAACTCGTCCTGGCTTTTCCAGGCTCTGTCACAGGAGCCAATGCAGAAGTGACCCACTACGACATAGTAGATTGATGTATATAAGAAAAGGGAATTAATCTTGTTGCCTTTTTCTCTCCCCTCTACCCTGATAGCTGTGCTGGGTCTGCAAGGTTAGCAAACTAACTGTGTTTGAGTTAGAAGAGGAACAGATGTGACTAAGAGACACATGGGAATAGATACAGGGAGGGAGAAGTTGCTGTTTTTAGACAGTCATTTTTCTGACTGAATGCATGTTAAGCACAGATTAAGTGCACTATCCTCCAAAAGGTTCAGAGGAGGTTAGGTAAGATCTCGTAACAGATCTAGAGCCCCAGCCCTTCTGCCTTGAATCTTCTAGGGAAAAGAAAAGCTCTCTGCTCTGGAGGCAGTTTGTAAAGGTGAGTGCAGAGCCTCAAACTTCCTCTCTTTCTAACACTCTTTACTTCACTGAATTGAAGCCATAAGGCATTTCCAGTCAGCAGGAGGTCAGGCATTTTATCCATTTGTTGTTCAAAACAAGAATGGGGTAAGAATTTCGAGCATGATCTCTGAGAGTTAAGTCTTGATGGAAAAGAAACAAGGGTGGAGAATCTAGCTAACATTCCTTCATCTGTATCACATAGCATCATCATGATTCTGAAATAAGGATTGTGAGATGTTTCATTTAAAACAGCAACTACTTCAGTGTTCTGCAGTCACATTCTTCCTGTAGATACAGCATGGCCCTGAATGAATTTCCATCATGCTGTCATGTCTGGTTACTTTCCTGTCGGGTCTTGCTCTGTTTCTTGCTTAGGTTCTTCCTTTGAATTGTCTTATTGGCTTTCTTTTATAAGTTAATGGTACAAGGAGGAGGTTTAAAAAAGAAGGAGAGAGAGAGTGGTACTTACAGGAAGACAGCTGGCACACACCTTGTCAGCAGGGCTGACCGCAACGCTGCCAAGGCAGGTTATCACACCAAAGCCTGCCTAAAACAAACAAACACCAGCTGCTTATCAGACAGGGCTCAGCTTTCTCTAGAAGGAGATAAGCAGATTTATGCAGATGAACCTCCCAGGTGCCCTTGCAGTCCAGCATCTTTCACAGGCCTTCCATATGAGTTACAGTCAGGGCAGACGAGCAAAGAGTAGATGCAAGGTTAGCACAATAACACAGCCGTTCGCACAGTGCCAGCGTGGTTTGTCATTGTTTTATGTGTAAGGCCTAGGTTTAATAGTAATATAAGATTAATCGTAGTGCTGATCCCATTGTAAATGGAAGAATTTGATGTAAACATCAGTATTTTAAACCTATAGCATGTGAAAAAAGCGATTTATTATAACTCATTTATTATTCCATTTGGGCCTAAAATACTACAAAGCAAAATCTATGGCCGTTCTAGTTTGACAGAAACTGCGATCAGCAAAAGTGCTTTCCTGACTCTCCATTAAGATTGTCCAGTTGCTGTCAAACTGCTTAATTTCATGAACTTTTTTTTTTTTTTTTTTTTATATAACTATCCAACTTTACTTTAAATCCCATGGTGCTACATCAGTTCACTACCTCAAAAGGATTGTTTCTCCCTCTGTTCAACTCCCAACTACTCCTACTACAATATCTCCTTAAATTCTTCATATACATTTTCCCTGAAGCTTCCCAGGTGACCCTAACAAATTGCTTCAAAACTGGGGTCTCAGAGGCACTTTTTTTTCAGTAGTGTAGACATAATATTGGGATATTGGGACCTCCTGAACATGAAGGTACACAATCTGGACCTCAGCTTTTAGAAATGTGTAATTATTTATTAAGATACTGTTGGGAGGGAGTGAAGGAAGGAGCTGAAAATCTCAGGCAAGGCCCCAGGCAGTTCAGAAAAAGAGGTTTGCTTCATTTCTCATGATGTTATGACTTACTCATCTGAAGTGTAAATAATGTTAAACACTAGCATCATTATTTTGAGACAGTTTCCTTTTTAACTTTATCTGAAATCGGATGGGGCAATAGGATCTCAGTGCTACATTTCTGTTTTTTTAAAGTGCCTTTGGGCTGCTCGTAACACAAGATCATTTCCTAGCAGCTTTCTTGACTGTTGCTAATCAGCAGACCAAGCATTGAAATACAGAAGTTTATTAATACAACAAATCCTAGATACTACACTGATGACTGCTATAGAAATGCTTGCTAAGAGAAAGAGGAAAAAATATTTTTCCTTTACTATTAAGAAAATTGATGCCATTTGAGCTTTTCTTAGATTATGACTTTCCTCACCCAAGTGCCTCACTTAACATTTCAATATATGATATTTCAGATTTCTCAGGGTACTCCTTAAGCACTCAGCTAAACCAGGCAAAGAAGGCAAAGTCCACAGGTGATTTGTTCTCCCTGACTGTCATTGTAGGTTTAAAACCAAAGTCATTTTGGATGTGCCCACCATCATGTGCCTTAATGTTACTAATATTATTAATATTAGTAACTAACAGTTTTCAGCCTATTGAACAATTAATGAAAAGGTCAATAAGAATTCTCTACAGAGGCATTGTTCATTACAAGGCCCATTGCTTATGCAATCTTGTAGCATCCATCTTCCCAAACAAGCAAAAGGGCTGGAGATAGCAGCTTCCAAACCTACCTGTGAGCTTCTAATTAGAAAGCGTAATTGTATGAAAGCCATTAGGATGTTACTCTCCCAATCCATTGGCATTTTGATGAGTTGAGTAGTACCTGCTATACTAGTACTGAGCTGCAAAGCAGCTCTGCAGAGAAGATCCTAGGGGTCCTGGTGGACAACACTATTGTTGTAAAGCATTTACTCTCTTGGGTTGATGTGGATGCCACCAGCATCAAGCCTGAGTGATAGGAGCTGGTTGCAGATTGTAATCACCATTAGTGATGTTTCTCTGCAGCCAGTCTGAAGCCCTGTGTCAGTCAGCTGCTGCCTTCTGCATCCATAATACCCCAAGGAAAATGCATCTGAACAGAGGTGAGCATATCTGTATGGCTCTTGTGGCACATGGAAGGGTTGGAAAAGATTCAAAAGCAGCTCAGTTAATACGAAAATGGTGAAGATACTGATGCTCCAGAGTGGGAATGAGAAGAGTCTAATGCCTCTGCTCATGAAGACCTCTAATGCATCAGCTTTTGCTCATCTGGCCCTAGACAGGAGTGCTTAGCTCGCACTGTGCTGCCGCGACCATCAGCCTCAAGCTAGGCGGGGTAGTCTGTGCTACTACAATCCCCAAGGGAGGCAGTTGGCTCCTATGAAGGAACAGTTTACAAAGATGATATTTGGGGTACCACATCTCCAGATACTGCTATGGTGGCTGTACACCTTTATCTGCCTCTGAAGCTTCTTCCAGGCATGAAGAAATGCTTGTTCGTGTTGCAGAGGAGCTGTGTGTCGGCTGTGATGTTAGAAAGGTGCTTAGAGCTTCACCAAGAAGTAGCTGTGCCCTAGTGTTGTTCCCCAACACTGGGACTTTCCAACCTCTTCCTGTGATCAGAAGCATTCCTGCATTTGTAGAAATCCTGGTAGTCACTTATCTACCCTTGCAGCTGCCTAATACCTGGGTAGGTGTAACCATTATGAATGACACCATTAGCTGATACGTGAACATCTGGAGCAGATCAATCTTCAGAGACCTCTGTTAAATTAATAGCTATTGCTCTTTTGAGTCTTCTTGAAACCTCATCTGCTATTCTCTATCAGTACTTGCTATCCTAAGCATCAGTGGAAAGGATTGTTGAAACTAATGGGACGAGTTTGTTCATTGTGCCAGTGACTCTATCCTGGGATGATGAGTTTTCTAAGAGAACATTCTCACAAGAGATGGCTGCAGGACTGAGGTCTTGTTGCAAGGCTGTGCTCAGCATTTCCAAACAGCTTCTGCCAGGGCCCTGAGCTGCAGTTGGGTCAGTGGTTCTCCTCCTGGGACAGCCTTTCTGGTTCTGACTTGTCAGGGCTCAGCCTCAGAAATCTGCCTGAAATTGAGTTTAAACTGATCCCAACCAAAATGCAAAAACTCGGCAGAACCTTCTAATGTTACTTGGCCTAGTAGTAAAAATGTATGATCTTTGCAACGACCCTTAGGAGACAAATTATTTCCAGAATCATTCCAAAGAGATTCAGGTCCTCAGGGCAGATTTTTCCCCAAAGGTTCCCCTCCCTGAGGACAAGCTTGCTGTGACTTTGTAATAAAAACCCGATATTTCTCAAGTACTTTCCTCACAGCTGTTTTGCATAAGACTAGTTCCATCCCAGCGATGGCTGAGCTCCATGGGTGGGTATAAAGATCTCCATAGATATTTTTGCAAGGCAATTTCAGGTCCGTTGCAGCTTGCTAGAAAATTGAATTAGTTGTTTTCCATTCCCTGGATTAACCCTGATTCATTCTTCCCTCAACGCTCTCCTTCTTCCTCTCCTCCCTCCAACAGATGTCCAGCATATTAAGAGGAGAGACATCGTTTTGAAGAGGGAGCTGGGAGAAGGTGCCTTTGGGAAGGTGTTCTTGGCAGAGTGTTACAACCTCAGCCCCACCAACGACAAAATGCTGGTGGCAGTGAAGGTAAATCTCAAGGGCAAATGGAAGACAGTACAGCAGGGGCTGGACGGCAAAGCAAGGCTGCACAAACCTGTGTGGGAAAGGGAGGCAGAGGAGGGCTGGGGGTCGGGGTAGAGATTTATCTGGTGCTGGAAATTGTGATAAATCCACTTAGTCACACAAACGTTCAGTGTTTCACTTCAAGGTCATCTATTCTCACCAATGCCAAAGCCTCTCTTCCTGCTGATGAAGCCAGGAGGCAGGGAGGAAAAGTTGGTCTGGAAGTTTTAAGCTCCCATGCAGCTGCAGACGTGAAGCATGGAATTCACCTTTCCTCTGCAAGGGCCTGAGGCTCTTCTCTTTTGGGCTTTTAAGTCTTCGTGGAATATGCAGAAGCCGAAACAAAAAGGCCTCAGCTAAAACAAATGCTTAAAAGCTAGATGCCACAAGCTTGTTTTTTGGGATCAATTTGCTGGACTAGCTTTGCTGCAGGACGGGTAAAGTGACCCTTCCAGCTTGGCTTGGCTTAGTTCTGCTCCTGCTGGCATGGTCATAGATTGCTCCTGTCTCAGCGATTTTGAGCCAACTCAGGCTCAACTTGGACTGTGCTGTGCTCCTTGCATCTTTACGAGAGTCTTTGTGTCAGTCGTGACACATCAAAATGGCTCTGGGTGGAGGGTGTCATTCAGCGCAGAAGCGTGCTCTGCTGTCAAGTGGCACCAACAGGCAGACACTCATAATCGAATCCCCTGCGGTTAATTGCTACCTCCTAACTCTTTGGGAGATCTGCATTTGAACCAATGATCTGCAGGGGAAAGGTTCCAGTGCTTTTTCCAGGATGCTGGAGGCATCCAGTTACTTCAGCGTTATTTCAGTCATCAGCAGTTTGAGCCTTATTTTAGCTCATTTTCCCCCTTATGCTCCGGCCATGAACTGCAAGATGGCACCTTTCACCTCTGAGAATGGTTAAAGCTAAAGTAACACAGCTACACATATGATTAATCGCCTGATTATATGGCTGCTGCCTGCCTATCACTGTCAGCCATCCCTTGTGCTATCCCGTCTCTGAGGTCTCTCCTGAGTTTCATCTGCATGTGGGCAGAAACAGTAGCCGAACTTGTTTCTGTTAATTGCTACTATAAGCTTACATCTCCAGAGTGCCTTTCATCCTGCAAGATCATACAGATCCCACTTCGGAGCAGGGCCTTGAAATCTGGCTTTCTTCCAGCTCTGGGGGAAAAAAAAAAACAACAAAACTTCTAATTTGGGCAATGTTATTAGTCTCAGGGAAGAAGAAGAAGAAAAAAGAGGCTTTACATATTAAGTTGAGATTTGGCTGCATTTTCTGAAGATCTTATGTTTCCGACTGGGGCTGAGAACTACCTCCGCAGTCATTACAGCTCTGGGCAGCAGGAGGATGTGCTGGTTAGGGGCAGCAGAGTTCAGAGAAGAGAATTTGTCCCTCCTGTGCGCTCAAGAACTTCCTCCCAGGGCAAGGACGAGGGCAAAGAAAGTAGCTGTTACTCATTCAGCTAAACAGACAGAGATTTGCACTTGCTCTAGAGATTGCAGCCTCGCAGATGAGCTCAGTCCTGATGTGATGGCATGCACAATCTTCCTGTTTTATTCAACTTGCTTCTAAAAACATCCTAGGAAATGCGCAAGAACAATATTCATCAGAGTGTTGAGGTCACAGAGTCAAGTATTTGAGAGCTAGTGGGGCTGGTATTCAGGGTATGTTCTCTGAACATGTATTTTTTCATTGCTTTGTGGACTGCTGCACTGTGATGATCACTCTTGTGTCTGAGTGCTCCCTAGATGTGAGTGTGTTTATTTTCACAACCTCCTAGTGAGGTACTGGGGTTGTATGAGCCCCTTTTTGCAGAGAGCAGATGGAGGCTCAGAGAAACTGAGCTGAAATATCCACTAATCTGGAGTACACAGTTACTGACCTGCCTTTCCAGAGCATCATACAGCATATGTGAAACTCGTGTCAACCCCAGTTGTCACAATAAATGCTCAGCGCTTCTGCAAAGTTGAGTGCAGATGCTGGGCGAGTGAGGAACTCCCTATTACTGATCAGAAGAACAGACAATTAGTGGCAATAGCTGCAACCTGCAGATATTCAATGACTTACCTGATGTCAGGTAGGAACCGTGTGATGGAGGCACAAATACAGTCCACCCAAAACCTTCCTAGTGGAAGCATTTCAGTGGTTTTCTTTTGACATAAAGAAATTTTCTGATCCTGGTTTTCTTTCTGTTCCACCACTTCCAACTCTTGTGATTCCCTTCCTTCTAAAGGCTTGGCTGTGCAACCCTAGTAATGCTTTTTCATATCCTCTTTTTTTATTTTTGCATGATATCTACAAAGTAATAGTGCTAACACCTTGTAGAAAAGACAGTGTATGAAGGAAATCTAAACTCACCGCAACTTGAAATATACCTACAACTATAGCAAAAAGGGGGGAAGGGGGAAAGAAGGATGAAGGAGCTGTTTTCCTGAGGGGAAAAAGGGGTAGCATCAACACTATGACGATATTAAATGATTAAAAGTAATTGGTTGCCTGAGATAAGGATGGATGCTTTGCCATCTGTACAGTGTAACTATCATCTATCTAAATATCTGTAGTCAAGCTATCCCAGAGGACATAGAATTAAGATAAAATTATGCCATGTACCTCACAGGTTGGAGGCAGAAAAAGGAGAAGAGGGAATGTCCTAAGGCTTGGGTGAAAACCTCTCAGATCTGTTCTGAGGGGAAAAGCAGCTAGGGCTGGCTACTTGACTGTGTCCAGCCCTGAACGCAGCAGAACCTTAGACGAGGCAGAAGCACATTAGTTTTGTGCTTGAGCCCTTTCCTCACAATGCAGCTTTCTGATGCTTAACATCCTTTTTTGTACATAAATTAGAGCCAGCCCCTGCTTACACTGCCTCTCCTATCACCACCAGGAGATTGTAGGCTTGAGGAAAAGGTGAATTAGTGAATAAACAACGGGAGAGCTGCCTGGCATCTCCCCATACTGAGGGATAAACAGAGTGTACAAAACAAAGAGTTGACTTGAATTTGGAGGTAAATAGAACAAAGTTACCTTGACTCCTTTCTGACCACTGTTGGTGCACAGTTCAAGCCAGCACTGGTACAAAGTAGTCCTGGCCACACAGGCCATAGCACTTGCCAAGGGGCAGTGGAGGATGAAGGGAGTACAATGGAAACTAGCTGATTCAAAACCAGAATAACCTCGTCCTTTCCTTAAGCATTTGTCAAAACTGTGCTGATTCTCATGACTGTCGCATCTTGTCAAACATTTTGGACTTCAACTTTTTTACTAGATGCTCACAGAAGAGCCCTGCCTTGGTATCCTCTGATGACAACACACTATTTTCAAGCTTTCTCTCCTGTGCAATCAGACAATAATGCATAAAGAAGCCAGCATTCCACCCCACCCCACTACTCTGGACAGCCCTGCTAACTCACGAGGGGCACCCCAAGTAGTGTCTTCATAGCTGCCCTGCAATACCAGGCCCATGCACTCCACTTGGAACCTGCAAGCTACCCTGCAATGGCAAACTGGTGTGCTTAAATGTGGAAGATGAGATATTCTCAATAAGGATACTGATTTCAGCGTCAATCTGTCAGGGAAGCTGTTATAAACAGCAGGGAATAAAAACATGATTTTAAAAATTATGAGAAAAGACTTGACAGTGTCCTTCTTCAGAGGCAGTTTGAAAAATCCTCACAATAACTGCACAGCCAGGCAAATCCATCTTCTGAATAAAGGCAGTATAGTCAGCTTTTTCAAAATGAAAGACAGATAGCAAGGACTGACTGGCTCAGGAATTTAATAATAATGAGATATGAAGCCATTCACCCCTCGGTCACCAGTACAAATCCTATCCAAGCTGGGAATAATTGGAAGCTATTACCCTCAGAAGAATGTTTGCTGCTGGCTGGGAAATGAGCTGGGGAACTGGTTGTCACTGCTGGGCTGGTAACTATGTGTAGGGAACACTGAGGTGGTACCATCAGCGTCTGCTGCCAGCCCTCCTGGTGACATTGGGCTGGCAGCAGTGGTTCATCTCCTCCTCCTTCCCCATCAGCTCTGCAATGTCCTGAGGCTCACAGAAAAGGCCCTGATGAGCAAAAGCCTCTTGGTGGCTACCCCTTGGGGCAGTGTCTCAGCTGTGTTTGGCAGGGTCATGTGAGGGGGCACTTCTGAGCCAACTGAAAGCACTCAGCCATGCTACCATGTGCAGAGCCTGGGTTAGCAGCCTGCCTCCCAGCGCTGCCCTCTTCTTTGTGCTTTGAGTCTGCTTGTAGCTGAACACGTCGAGGTCAGGAGATGAAACAATCTAGCCTTCTTCATTCTAGCTTTGCCCCCATCTGAGCCATCCTCTATGTGTCTGTGTCTTCTTTCAGGCACTGAAAGACCCCACCTTGGCAGCCCGTAAGGACTTCCAGAGGGAAGCAGAGCTGCTCACCAACCTGCAGCATGAGCACATTGTCAAGTTTTATGGTGTCTGTGGTGATGGCGACCCGCTCATCATGGTCTTTGAATACATGAAGCATGGAGACCTGAATAAGTTCCTGAGGTAAGCATGAGAGACATGATGTAGCTAGCTCTACAACCTTGATGTGGCTTGTTATAAATCTGCGATGCTCCTGGGACACTGCTGCATCTTGGATGCTGGTGGGCTGGGTAACAAGAGCTGGTTGTTCCAAAAGCAGCTTGTAGAAGACGGTGGTCCTCATCATCAAGTCTTTTAGAAAGATGGTAGAGAGGAATCTCATGAAGTTCAATGTGTATAGCGCAGAGTGCTGCTCCTAGGGAGGAATAACCCCATACACTAGTACTGGGTGGGGACTGACCTGCTGCAAAGCTGCTCTGCGGAGAAGGTACTAAGGGTTCTGGTGGACAGCAAATTGACAATGAGCCAGCAATGTGCCCTTGTGGTAAAGAAGGCCAATGGTGTGTTGGGTGGCATTAGGCAGAGCATTGCCAGCAGGTAAGAGGGGTGATCCTTGTCCTCTACTCAGCCCTGGTGAGACCACATCTGGAGTACTGTGTCCAGTTCTGGGCTCCTCAATATAAGAGAGACATGGAGCTACCGGAGTGAGTCCAGCAAAAGTCTCCTAGGATGATTAAGGGACTGGAGCATCTCTCATGAGGAAAGGCTGAGACAGCTGGGACAGTTTAGCCTGGAGAAGAGAAGACTGAGGAGGGATCTTGTCAATGTGTACATATATCTGAAGGAAGGGTGAAAAGATGAGGCCAGACTCCTTTCAGTGGTGCCAGTGACAGGAAGAGAGGCAATGGACATACACTGAAACACAGAAAGTTCTGTCTGAACAGGAGGAAAATCTTTTTTACTGTGAGGGTGAGTGAGCGTGGGAACAGGTTGCCCAGAGTTGGTGGAGTCTGTGTCCTCGGAGATATTCTAAAGCTATCTGGACAGAGTCCTGGGCAACATGCTCTCAGTGACTCTCCTTGAGCAGGGAGGCTGGACTAGATGATCTTTAAAGGACCCTTCCAACCTCAACAATTCTGTGACAAGATTTGATGCTTAGTCCTGTCTTCCACATTTCTTCTTCAACAATCCCAGAAACCATCCTAGTAAGCCAAGAGATACAGACTTGTCTTTTCCCACCCCAGCAAGTTTGAAACAGCAGGAAGTGTGGATGTAATCTGCATCCATATCTGATGGAGATAGAAAGATGATAAACCCATACTCTACCTGCTTCTGATGGAAGAATGTCGCTAGCCATCAGTCTCCATCTCACTCGGTTCCCAGTTCAGTAGCATCAGAGGCAAAATACTCCCTAGAGAAACTTTCTGCAGTTCTTGATCTGACTGATATCCTAGGTGTTTAATGATGTCTAGTCCTCATATTCAGAAAAAAGTTGAGAAATTTTGGAGGGGCCTCCTGGGTCATCACTGGGCCTTTGTTCCCTGAGCCTTTTTGGACAGAGATCCTGATGGAAGTACAATATATCCTAATCCACAACACCAAGCTACTCAGGAAGTTAGGCCTGACAAAGTGCTGTAATTGCCTTCACTACCTTTAAAAGAGAGATGTAAATTGCCAGATTCCCACCTCCCATCATCCTGTAACCATTTTGTAAACATAAGGCCAATCATTTGTGCACCCTGAATCTGCTAGCAGTGAGGGGCAGGGAGCAACTGTGGGAGGATGTTTGTTCTCTGGAGCATCATCTGTTCTCCCATGATACAGAAATTATGCTTTGAGATCTGCATACAAGTGGAGTTGTACTTACCTCTTGAAACAATTAGTAGTGTTATTTCTCAGTATTTAGAAAATTGGGCCCTTGATATTTTCTGTTTTGACTGCTAAGTGCGAACATGATTGCATTAGGAACAAGAACATGCAGTCTAGATCTGGGGCTGAGATACACTCTCTGATTATTATCCCACCATCACAGTCAATTTCTGACCAGGAAAAACAAACTCATTTCCAGAGTTTTTCATTTTTAAGCAGTCACCTATACCACAAAAACAATGGGGAAGAGATCCCAGCAGTCTGGCCAAGTGGTGCCAAACTGTCTACAGCTCCTTTGGAGCACTCACAAGGCAGTGGCTGAGCTGGAAACATATCCACATTGGTTTTCCTCCCTCATTTTGGCATGGTTGTGTATGATTTCCCAGTTCAGTCCCTCTCTCATGCTCCGAATTGATGAGATCATTGAGAAGCCAGGAAGAGTGAAGGCTGTCACTGTATTAGCCTTGCACAGCTCTTTCTCAGTCACGTTCAAAGGAGAACAACCTTGGTTACCCTGCATTTCCCTGTTGTGTTACTCTATCTCACAAGGGACCCAGCAACCTTCTAGCAGCAACTGACTGAACTTTGCCTACCAGCATGTAGCTTTGTATTTGACTGAAACAGTTTTTGCTCAGATTGGAGTTGCAGTATTACAGACAGTATTTCAGCCTAGTGGTTGAAGAAAAACAATCAAAAGAAGACCATGGGAGACTGCATTCCTGAAGTTCTTCAGAAGAGCAGAAAACTGAAACATCTTTTTTCCTGGCAGAAGTAGCAGCTTTTCCTGGCAGAAGTAGCTTTATTCTTCTTAGAGTAGGTAGATATTACAGATGAAGCATAGCCTCTTTCACTGCTCTAATTGACCTTCCCCCCTGCAAAAAAAAAGAATAGTCCAAAGTAGGCTCTCTGACTGTCTCAGTGGGATATCTTGTGTGCACTGTCAACATCTAATGTAATTGCTTCACATAGATGCGGCTCTTAAGACTGCCACTGTGGTGGAGCCATGCATCACCCACTCTTCCACATCACAGCCCTGCCCTGAGACATAGCCATGTCTCAGAGAGGAACGTCTGTGTCCTGGGAGACCAGGACTGGTCCTGGTGACACTGGAGAGGAAGACTCTCTTTCTTGTTATCTTTGGTCATCATGAAGGAAGATAAACTTTCCAGAAGCACAGTTACTGAAATTACAACCTCACATCTTTCAGCTGCATTTAACTGCCAGCTTTTCCCCTTTATGCAGCTATGTAGTAAGTAGCCAAAAGCCCCCATCTCTGCATGTTGATACGTGATAGGCAGTGAAATCCATTCATGTCCCAAAGGAAGCTAGCTTTGGGGACAAGGGAGCTTATACCCAGCAAATAAGGACTCAAAATGCTAAAGGAAGAAGAGTCTTAGGCTTTGTTTGTCAAATCAGCGCTCTGCTATCCTCACAGCAGAGCTGGTCAGAAACTCTGGGGAACAGAGGTTACAACGAGGTCAGAGAGGACCAGTGATGTGGTAGGAGTTTCTAGCCTTGGGTAGCTAACCGTGGGTAATGGTTTTTATTGCAATATGATTCATCCAGCCCATCAGCTGGAGACGGTTAGCTCCCAGGCACCAGAGGCCAGGGGTGCTGGAAGTCTGTCAGACAGTCAAATGAGCTTGTCTAAGCTTAACGACACCTCTCAGTGGAAATTGGAAAAGCAGTAAAATGGAAGATGCTCACTTTAGACTCCTAGAGAAAAGCACCATAAATAAATTCCCCTAGGTGTTGTGATGCCTTCCTGGGCTTCCCAAAGAAAACACTGGCCTGTAAAGGTAACCACAGTGGCATGGGAAGACACTATGATCAACGCCTACCAGCTGGGCTAGAGATGTGTTGAGATGGGCTTCATGGATCTCCCAGCACTCCTACCTGTAAGACTAGTGGTGGTGCAGCAGTGTAGCTTGCTATCAGCACTGAGAGGGCATGTGCAGCTACAGTGACCTAGCCTGTAGATGAGGGATAGTGAAATGACAACTTATTCTGTCAGATCCTGCCTTGAAGTACAGACCTCACTCTGTGGGGAACAGGGCATCCCTAGAGCTGGTGTAGGCAGGACCTAGAGGCTGTGCCAGGCTCTGTTCTGGCAGGCCCCTGAGCACACAAACTGCTGCTCCGGAGGTCTGTAGTGTTCAGGTGACCTCCGTCCCTCTCAACTTACTGAATACTGCTATCACTTCCTCTCTTTTCTTCTAACGCTGTTTTTCAGTGTTTTTTGTCACAGCAGCACCAACTTTGGTTTAAAGATATTTGCACTTTGCTATTATAAACCCTCTTTGCAGTCTACAGCAAAGTTGTCCTCATTTGCTGTTAACTCAAAAAGGGAAAAGGTTTAGTTTGACAAATTGCATAATTCTAAGGTTTTTTGCGTCAGTCCTTCCAGTGGAGCTCTGCTTTCAGTAGCCCTACAGTTGTACTGTCTTGGGACAGAAGGAGGAATTTCAGCAGAGAGAAAGTGCAGGTCTGAGGGGTGATTTTCTAACCCATGTCAACAAAAGCCTTCATCATTCTATAAAAGAAAAAGTTCTTTGGCAGACATCCATCCAATCTTGCTGTCTTTCTGTAAAGCTGAATTAGACAGCTGCAAGAAGAGATGGCCAGACCTTTCTTATATTACCTGCAGCCTTTTTGATGCAACTAATTGCACTAGTATCTTTTGTTAATCTCGTAAACATGCTGATACTTCTTTCTTCTGGACCATACCCTTGTGAGGTAGTGAAGGGGAAGGAGGGAGGAAGATATATGTACAAAGAATCAATGAAATAAAAGTATTAGTTGATCATTTCTTAAACTTATCCTATTGCCTTCAGATAAAGATTTCTTTGGTGGCAACTATTATATTTTGAATAGGTGGCAGTAGTGAGTTAGTAATATGCCCTTCACTTCCAGCCAGCTCTACACTAGGATTACTTACTCTTGATGACAACAAGTATTAGCTGCAGCTAAACAGGCTCTATTTGCAAAGCATGACCAGTACAAGCTGTCCAGCACAGTTTTGAAAGGACTTGTTTGTCCTACTTTTCTATTTTTAGCTAATTTGCTCAGTCCTTTGACAGTCAGTTGCCCCTACTGTCAATATCTGTGGTCACCAACAGGCAATTTTCTGGGGTAAATCATAGCATGGGCTGTTTAAATAACACATCAAGTAGTCATCTTTGCATATGCTGTTCTGCAGCTCCTCCTTGCATGTAGCAGTTCTTCCACAATCCCCACCCACCTCAGGGGATTCCCTTGGCATCCCCAGCCCTGCAGCTAGTTTCTCCCCACCAGCTCATCCCACACTCACTGCAGCATTACTCATTTGTGGCTCCTGAAACATGCCTAGCTCCTCAGCACCCATTTCTAGAGTTTATCTCATCTTTCAGCTGTCTTCCTGTTATGAGGAGGGGAGCTTCAGAACCATATTCCCCGTGGTAGGGCGGGAGGAGGTGGTTGAAGGCAGGAGTATATGAAAACCTGTATCAGTTGAACCCCAAATGCCTGGATGCTAATGCATTTGCATGCCCTCAAGCCCAACAGAGTAATTAAGGAACAGAGACAAAGGAAAAAAAACAGTTTTGATCCTGTTGTGGGTTGTTTAGTCCCATGTCAAGAAGCAGGTAAAGTGCTGTACGTGCAATTTCAATTTGCAAGCTCTCTGCAGGGTTACTGCTGATGATGGGGGTGAAATGCCAAGAATCATTTCAAAAAGAACAGTTTGAAAGCCTCAGAGTAAAAGCCATACTGTATCTTAGTCACAAGGAGGAAGGTCACAGCAAATCTCTTGCTTTTCCCTAAGTATGAGGGCTTTTGTTATTCCACCTTCACACAGGCTACCACAGGGTGAGATCCACTGGAGAAGGGACATTACAGAGGGAGCACAGCAAAGGCAGGCTTGGTACACAGTATGGGAGGGGATTAAAAGGGGGGCAGGACAGGAATGAGGCTGACCTTAAGTCCTGCATTTACAGTACACTTGGTTCAGCAAAATATTTCCCTTTATTGCCCGGGATGTTCTCTGCATTTATTGACATCCAGGTCTAACCTCTGCAGGCCTCTGCTCCTGCCTTCACAGTTTACAGTAGCTGTGTTATCTCTGAGATAGCTTAGGATATAAAATGTGTTTTCCAGAGGAGAAGCTGTCAGTGTTGTTCTGAAACCTTTTCTGTGATATCTGGTTATATTGGTGTCAGTTGGGAGGAGGATATTTGGTGGAATGGGGTTTGGTCAAAATATAAGAAGCTGTGTGGGGATTAAGAAGGAGACTAGGCAAAAAGGATATGATGGCTGTGGAAGAAAAAGGGGTGATATCTCCACCTTTGGAAAGGTTTGCTAGGTGTCAGAGTTAATTGGAGTGAACGTGTAAATACCTGGAAGCTGATTAGTTTTGGATAGATCTTACAATTGTGAGAAGAATGGCCATAGTGCATCAAGTCAATGGTCCCGCTATCCCAGGAGTCTGTCTCCATCTGTGGCCATAAGAAGTTGCTTGGAGAAGTGTAAGGATAGGAGAAGGATGTAGGACACCTCATAGAATGATGTAGGGACTCACCCACCAAATATTCTCCCAAGCTCCTGTTCTTTTAAGTTTTCCGTTTTTCTTTCCACTGGAGCTGTGTGTACATCTTCACCAAGCAGAAAGTTGGGGGTTAATCCCCACCAGAGCAGGAACAGAGACCGTGTGGGATTCCTATCTCCTGGTCACTTTGGAGACCCAACTCTATGCTTTTTGCTTCTTCCTCCCTATAGGGCACATGGCCCAGATGCTATGATCCTCGTGGATGGGCAGCCTCGACAAGCCAAAGGGGAGCTAGGGCTATCCCAGATGCTCCACATCGCTAGCCAGATCGCCTCTGGAATGGTGTACCTTGCCTCCCAGCACTTTGTCCATAGAGACCTGGCAACAAGGAACTGCTTAGTTGGAGCCAACCTGCTGGTGAAGATTGGAGACTTTGGGATGTCAAGAGATGTCTACAGCACTGATTACTACAGGGTAAGGCAGCTCCAGCAGCAGTTTGATGCTCAGAGCAAAGAGAGATTAGGAAATATTACAGTAAATCAATTGGAGCTCTGAGCTCACCCACTTAATTATTCCTTCACTGAAACATGCACATGGATGTCCACCAGCCAACTGGTGTGTGCCTGATTCCTGAACCATTGTCCTCGTTCCTTTACAATCTTAGGCATACATACAATTCAGACATCCATGCAGCTGCCTACACACAGAGCTGTCTCTGATAATCCAGCACACAGTTCACTTTGGATCAGCTCTGAAGTCACTCTTTTTTTACATTCTTTTAATTTTTTCTCTTTTTTTGAAGATTTCATAAATTAAAGGTACTCCAAAGAGGGTGACAAAGATGATTAAAAGAATACAGGCTGTGACCTCTGGTGTTAGATTAAAGAAACTTAATACAGGGGCCTAGAGAAAAGGCAACTGAAAGACTGACTGATAAGTGCATAAAATATGAAAGAGGAAATAATAGGCAATTCAGGCTTGACTTCAAAACACTTTTTTCCAGAAGGGACATCATTTAGACAATGGAATAATTTGCCAGAGGTAGGTTGCTGAGGGGCTGTCATTAAAGAAGTTCAGGAAGTGACTGGATAAAAATGCCTGAGTTTAGTGCAGAGGCTAATCCTGCACTAGTCTCTGGGGACTGACTCAATGAGTCAGGAATGCTTTTCCAGTCATATCTTCTATGATTTATGCTCACACTTTCCCGTTCGTTGCCTTGCACATTCCCTTTGTGCCAATCTGCACTGCCATATCTGCCTGGGATGGCAGTATCCCCAGGGGGGAAATGTTTCTCATCCTTCTTCAACTGTGGGAAAAGCTATGATGTGTAAAGCTTTTAAAGGACACTGGAGGAAGGATTTGTCATTGGGCCATCCAGTACCAGTGAAGGTCTTTTCAGGCTGAGGAGAAGAGATTCCTTGTCTGGTGCCTGGTTTAAGGCTAGTTTATTTCTAGTTACAACATGGCTGTTTGACTTTGAGGCTGATTTTTGTCAGCTCCCTAAAAGAGATTGACTTATGATCTTGTTAAAGGCTTCTTTTATGTACTGGCTCGCTGGACAGATACGAAGCAGAGTTACTGCACTAGGGAGGAGAAAACGTGATCAAGTTTCTGCTAAGTCAAAAACCACCTTTCCAAGTCCAGGACATTGGCTTGACACTAAGCTTAATTACCAACCTTTGGTAACAGACCTTCACTATGCAAGAAAGAACAAAAGCTTGGGAAGTTTGGAAAAGGTCTTGGGAAAGGGAGATACACAGGGAAGAGAGGTGGCCAAGGGAGCATCACTGCAGAAACTTCAGTAAGTAGCAAATAGGGAAAAGCAGAGCCAAGAGGAGGATGAGAAGCCAGTCCATATGATTACCCATGCTCTGGCCTGACTCCTTTCCTTCAGACCAATGTTAGAATTAAAGTCAACCATAGTCAGTATCACGATGTTTGAGAAAATCCCAGCAGAGGTTGTGTACCTGAAGCACCAAGAGCTTTCTCTGCAATGAGAGAGGTCCCCCAAGAAATGAGAATTGCAAAGATCTTCCTAGACCAATGTACCATATCGGGTTTTTTTTGCCTTCTCCATAATAGTGTCTCATAGACCTCATCTTTTCTGTGCAAAATGCTTGGTTGGGAACTGTTCCATACTCTCATGTGCAGTGTCATATGGCTTTTTTATTGGACTTTTTTTCTGCTTATGTGACTTGTCATGCATGACCAAAGCAGTAACTAGTTATCACCTGTTTACCGGAAGGAGAGCTGAACTTCAGACCAGATCAGCCTTAGAAAGACAATTTTGTTCTTAGGCGATTTTCTCTTCTCTATTTTTACTGACTTTTGTTGCTTTTGAAATTTTTGATCAGAAAGTCCATGCTTTGCATGCACATAGACCTTTTCTCTGCCTTAAGGGGGGTCCTAGCAAACTAAAGTGATTTTGATTACCCATATTCATGCTAATGCATGAGGAACAGAAGGTTTAAATGAGTTGCACAAGGCCAAACTAGGATTCAATGACAGAGCTGGGAAGCCCACCCATGCCATATTTCCCCAAAGCTGAGAGCAGAACTGCAGGAACCAAATGTCCTTCATCCCTCCTTCAGCCACAGCCTAGCCACATTCCTTCCAGAGCATGAGAAGAACTCAGATACTTAATTTCTCAGTCTCTTGTAATCTCTACCTTGAGGGATGTGTTTACCAGAGAGCACATGGAGTCTCTCACATTCGTCAAGCTTCTGGTGTATTCTCAGTTATGTGACAGTCTCTGGCCTTCCCCACCTGCCTCCCCCTACCCATATTATGGCTGCACCCAGCTATTATGTCTGTGCAATTATCCTCCGCTCTCCCTCTGCTCTAGTACAGCTGCTCTCCCTGCAGGCAGGAACATGAGCCATGCTATCTCTGAACTGGGAAAGCTCTTTGGTTTCTACGTGGCCACTTGCACTTCTGAGTTCCCTACAAGCACTCATAGCTAACCCTCTAAACACAAACTTAGATATGACACTAGTAGAGCCACATGGGACTCATGTGAATCGACTGTGTTAGACTTGACTATACTATAGTATGAAGAGGCATTCAATTCCTCGTGCAAGTGTGGATAAGAGAAACAATTTGGCTTAACAGCAATTGTACATTCATATTCTGAGTCTATCTTCCTTGCAATTTTAATTCCTGACATCCCTTGCATGAAAACTGGTTTGTCAAGGCTTCTGAGACAGTCCTTTCAAGTGCATGTCCCCATCACAAAATTCACCAAGATGCTCTGAGTGATTGTGATACTGGTACAGAGAGAAACCAAAATGAGTCCAAGCGTGAGAACCAAACTGCTCCTGGGATTCCCCTGTGGAAGGTGGAGATGTGGCTTAAGAGAAGAATTTTGAAACTCTTTGGTACTGCCCCTTGTCACATCTACAACCTGTCTGGTAAAACTCCCCAGATTTGATTTTCAGTGTTTTTGCACAACACCTTTCCATCATCAGTACAGTCTGCCATGCCCAGCAGTAGGACCTGGAGCAAAGTTCTGTTTCAAGTGATTTCTATACAAAATTGCTTGTGCGTCCAGGCTGCAGCCTTGGGAGAATACTATAATTTATCATTTTCTGGGAATACAGTGAAGGATTCCACCTGAAAGCTGACACAAAGTGACAGGTCTGGAGCTCTCTGTAGGCAGATGTTTACTTTAGTCTGCTGTGTCCCTGTGTTTGCTCCTGCCCAGGCCCAGTTTGCAAAGATAACTGGGCATGTGGATATGTGAACGTGTTCCAGGCTGAGGATTAACTCCTAGGCATTGCTTTTCTTTCCCATTTTTAATCTTTTAAAACAAAGAAAAAACGCCATCTGGCTCCTGCATTTGTGGGATGTAAAAATGCTTTAAAAGGTGAACTGCTTAATTTCCTGTTACACATTCGGATACAGAAAACAAACATTTGTGTAACAAAAGCAGAAGACAGAATAGTTTTGCTTCTCTGCAAGGCTCTTAGTGTTCAGGCTGAAGACAGATGCTTCCCTTTCCACGTGCAGCATAGAGGCATCCCATTAACTGTTGTCTGTAAACTTTCTTTCAATACGATGGAGAGGAGATGGTTATGGAGGTGATAGGTTGGGCTCCCAAGGTGAAATTGCATCTGATTAGAAAGCAGAGAAAGGAGGTGGGACTAGAAAGGAAGGGAGAAGTATCCTACTGTCTGGGTGAAGAGAAAAGGCCGGGATGCTGAAGGAACAGTTCTGCAACACATTGATTTAATTTGTCATGTAATCTTTCATTTGGGTCTCTGTAGAAAGGCAGGATGGATTGGAGAGAAAAGGCTTGGGCAGATTGTTCTTCCTTGCTTTTTCTTTCAAAAATGTGTAAGCAGACTCTTTTTTAGGAATGACTCAGGACTGTGACAGCAGGCGGTGGGATGCTGCAGGTCAGGTACTTTGTGCCTTTAGCAAAACTGAGTGTCAAGTCCGGGCCTGCAGCGTCAGGTGCATGGTGCATGCCCAGAGCTGCCTGGGACGCCAGGGATGTCACGTCAGGGCAGGGGGGGTCGTCCAGAGCAGGAGCATCATCAGCGCTAGGCTGAGGACCTCCAGGGCTTTTTCTTACCCGGCAGACCAGGGTATGACATCCCCTTAGAGCCCGGCTGCAGCTCAGACTTCATCTGTGCTGCAGTATAAGTCCAGATCATTTTCCTTTTTCCCCTCAAATGAAAAATCCAGGTCCAAAACAAAATTATGTGGCAGTTGCTCAGGATTGTTGGAGTTGCTAATTATGGAGTAAGCTACAGAAGAGGCAATGTTTCTTCATCTTTAGTAGAAAGCACAGTCTTACTTCCTAGTTCACAGTCTTTAATTTTGCCGGTTATGTCCTAACATGGGTGGGACATCAGCAGTGAAGTCTTAGGTCCAGTAGGGTAAGGATTTATACAGACTTTAACTTTCATTCAGATATTCCTCTCTCCAGGTCTCCTATGTCCTACCCTTCTGGCATCCTGCCTCAAATCCTGTGCTTGAAACCTCTAGGGAATTTAAATGCATACTTTTACAGAGGTCTCTCCTGAGCATAGTCCGGGTTACGGATCATCACACAAATGACACCCACTTGTCAAAAAAGTTACACAAGGGATTTGCAAAGGGTTCTGAAAATACATTTCTATTTCTGGCAATACAGAGCCAAACATAGTAATAAAAAATGCTTTCAACTTCTGTATCCTTAGCACTCTGGAGTGTTCTTTGGATTGTGGAGAGACAAGGTTTGCAGGAAGAAGTAATAGCTTTTGTTAGAACATCTGAAATTTTTTGGAGGGGGGAAAAAGAAGGAATTTTAGACACACAGGCCCTCTCTGAGCTTTTTATTTTCAGTGATATCAGTTGGTTTAGTAAAAGATTAATATCTCTTCTTATGAACCTTGGCTCTCACATCCATAGACCATCAGAGACAGAACAACATTTCTGCCATGACTTTGGCCTTAAATTAGAGTTCTTTAAAAAGATGTGTCCTCCTCTGAAGCCTGAAGGGTTACACTGTCTTTCTCTTGCTAACATTTTTTGCTTCTCTTTCTTTACAATGGCTAAATAAAACCTCATATTCTTTATAATTTTCAATATCCACTGTCAGGTTACCTCCTGATAGCCATCTGCCTCCTGATGACCCTCTCCCATCTAGATCATCTCCAGCTTTATTTCTTCTCCCATAGAGTTAAAAATTGTTTTATTTTTCCTGGGCTACTATCAGCTATTTTTCCAGTGAAGCTTCCATGTGAGTAATCGATCACTAAGGCTTCATAGTTGCCTGGGTCATGCTCCTTTGGAGACTCATTCAGCATGGTAGATAAGACTTAATAGAGAAGCCTTACATTGAAAACAGAGTTGATAGTCTGACCTAGACTCCTCCAGACAAAGGCAGGTTCCTAAACCTCGCTGAAGGCAGGCCCAGACATCGCCAAAAAATTCTGTACAGTGGTTTAGCTGTAGTCTACCCACCAGCATTTTTTGGGCATCTTTTCCATGGCTTCTTAATGCCTATATATATCCTTCAACCATACAATACCTGTTTTCATGCTTCTGCTGCTCTGTTTGTTGCTTTGTTTTCCATCCCATACAGCATGTTTACAGCATGAGAGGTCATTCCTAGCAGAATGAAATCACTGCCCAGCTCTCTTAGTGGCTAGCTCTCTCTCCAGAAATGTCGATAGTGCAAGCTCTCTCAAGCAGTCCCTGAGGAGGAGAAAGCTGACTCCTTTCAAGCACCTTGCTGTCCATCCAGAAATGAGCCCTGAAAATGAAACCTTTCTCCCAGGCAGTTGGGAAGGTTTCACGTCTATAAATTTATGTTCTACTGATGAAAGGACCAAGAAGTGAAAAGTACTTTAATTTTCTCCTGTGCCAGCTAGGATCCTGGAGAACATGCCCTGCTTTGTCATATCTAAATGAGTAAGGGCATGAAAGTCTCATGGTACCTTAAAGATGTTACCTGGAGACTCCTAGAACTGACACAGATGGGCCAACCAGGTAAAGTAGTCCTACAGTTTTGCTATGAATAGGAGCCTGCATCTACTGTTGAAGTTATTATATGGCATTCTTAGCATCTTTTTATTTCTCACCCTAGACCCTAATTTGACATTTCTTTCTTTGTTTTCATTGCTCATCCTTCCGTGTGAGCCCTAGCTGCCCTGCAAGGTGTGGGTGGCTCACAGCACCATGCCTCACTACCGCCCTTACTCGCAGTTTGGAGGCAAAAGAGCAAAGTTGTCCTGAACTTGTGGTAGGGCCATAAACTGGGCAGGTGAGGGAAGTACTCAGGTGTGGTTATGTGTGGTAGGTGTTTCCATGCTATTCTGGTGTATTCTGTGCGTAGGAAAAGTTAGTGTAATTTTAAACATGTTCTGTTCTGATAAAACCTCTGAAAATTGAATTTGCAACATGGTTTCTTATCTCCTGAAAGGCAGATATAACAGCATCATCTTGTCTTTTAATCAGATATTTTTTCCTTACTCCTTCCCCACTTCTCCACTGAAGGGAAAAAAAATGTTGAAGAGTCTTTACTCCAACCCCTTCCTCCTTCTGAAACATTAAGAGCCCTTCACACAAAGCAGCTCAAGTGCAGAGCAATTAATTGGCGAGATTAGGTTGTGTTGCATTTCTGGCATTTTCTCAGAAACGGTAATTGCCCTAATTCCTCACCCTGCCAAGCACTCCACCTGCAGCCTCCCCCCTCTTTTCCCAACGTCTACCTGTCCTTCTCATGCTTGGGTTGCTGTTGTCATGCTCTTGCCATTTATTTCATTTCAGTAATGAGAGAGATGTGGCTGGTGAAGATCTCTCACAATCTAGTGACATGTTTGAAACACAGAAACAAAAGAGCAGTTTGTGTTAGGCAAATGAAAACGCCTTGCTGTGGTACTTGACCTCCACGCTCTCCTCTTCTCAGCATACATCGCCACAGTATTGACAGTCATTTGGCTATTTTTTTTTCTTAATACAGTCTGAAGGTTCACTTTGATTTTTCATTCAAAGTTCAGTGCAGTTCCCAGAAGTTTTAGTTGAGGTGTTTGCTTTCTCCCAGCAGCCCAACTGCCCTCCAGAGACCTAGGGAAGTTCAAAGACTTTCAATTTAGCTTCTTGCTATTTTTTAACTCCTGAGCTTCTATTTGCAAAGGTCACAGATGTAGCCAAATAGGGAGGATTTATTTATTGGGCAGCATGTCCTGACCTAGAAACCTGCTGATATTTGTGCCAGGTTCAGATCAAACAGAGGAGCTACTGTGGGTAGTAAACTGATGGAGTTCCTTGTCACACAAGACTGTAAGTGCCAGCAGTTGAAAAAGGTGGAAAAAGTGATAGAACAGAGTTGTGGAAGAAATACAATCCATTATAGGATATGAAAATGAAAAACCCTCCTCTGTTTCAGGAAATCTCTGTGCCGTTGATTACTGCGGACTGGAAGACCATTGCAGAGCATACTGCCATGGGCCAGATCTGCTCTTATACTCACCCCTAAGCTTTTCCTGTTGAGGTCTGGCCCCAGCCTGGCTGAACCTTGGGTTGTTCGCACAAGCTGCCTAGCCTGATCCCTGCACCCTGGGGAGCTGGGAAAGGCTACTGTGAATAACCATCCAATTTTGGACCCAGGCGGTTGGAGCCCAAGAAGTCAGAGGTTCAGCTGAGTTCAGAGATCTGGGATTGTTTCTCCATGTAGCCAAGCTCACCCAAGCCTGTTCACCTCTGCTGTGATAACCTGAGACAGCAAGTTTTCTGCTGAGGTTTCTGGAGCCTTTTTCTTCAGTGCATTTCCCTTTCAATAAAACTGAACTAAGAAGGGCAGGATTATTTTCCATTCTCTGCTTTTTCTGGGGGCAGCAAATGGATTTAGAGAGGCAAAGCAAAGTACTTGTGATCCATACCTAACCTTGAATTTTTTTCCCCCTCTGTGAAACTGTTTTTACTCTTGTTCCAATTTATGTTGTCCAGCAGCAGTCCTTAAGTGAATATCCACCTGCTAGAGGCAGCTTGCATGCAGTGTCCTCCATTCTTTCCTCTTCCCCCCTCTGGATATACTATTAGCCTAAAAGCTATGAGATACATAGAGCACAGTGGCCAGTTTCAAATCAGAGAGACTCTCCTGTGACTCTCCTCTGCGACATCATCAAAAAACAAGAAAGGATTTTGCATGGGACAGGCCAGAGGAGCAGATGGTTCCTGGATGTTACTAAAGTGGCCTGATTAAAAGTGTAGGTAGATCAAAAGAAGGTGGAGAACCATATGCCAGTGAGCTTCAGTAATCAAGCCCCAGATGCATGAAAAACAGCGTGTGTGTTTCTGAGCATGAGAAAAGGAACTGTTCACAGTCTGGAAGAAGCACTACCACTTGAAACTGAGGAAGAGTTGGAGGTGTAAACCTTCTCCAGGTTGTGAGACCCACATCCTCACCATGTCCTGAAGCTGGCTGCCTCCTCCTACCTTTTCACAGGAGAGCAGTCCTGGCACTCATTGCTGTGGAGGCAGCTGTGAGATCACTCATCAGTCAGGGAAGACGGGGAACAGTCACAAACTTTGCAGGGAGAACTGGTGGCAGAGAACTTACAAGCTCGCTCGATGGCAGTGACTTGGCTTGCCTTTTTTTTTTTTTTTTTTTTTTTTCTTAATGTGTGGAGAGGAGTAGTGGCTTTTTAAGTGATAGATTTGAAGATTTTCCTAAGTGTGAAAGGCTTTGCTTGAAGACAAGCTGAAGCCCTCACTAGGAAATTTAACATCCAACATCTTGTCCTTCTTAATTAAGACATCTACATGGAAAGAAACCATTTCTTCTCTTTTTTTCCCCCCTCCTGATTGCTGCTTGGTCAGAATTCTTGCTGGCTTTCCCCTTCTCACCCTCCTCCCCCATTCCACAGTCTCTTTCACAGACACAGAGAGCCCCTTCTCCAAGTCAGCTGGATAGAAAAAGCCCCTATTTGCAAGCAGCTGTCTTTAATAAACAGGCTGTTTAGGGCTAGGCTGTCAAAGAGAGCATGTTCAATGTACAATCAAGGGGCAACGATGCACAAAATTACACACACGCAGAAATAGGAATCCTTCCTTGGTGTGTGTTGAGATTTGAACGCTTAAGTGATTCCACTTCTCTCTTCCCCATCCAATTATGGGGGCAACATATGATAAGATTGCAAAATGAATTAATGATGGAAAATTTTATACTGCCTAACCAATATTATTCTGCTCAGTACAAGGCATGCGCGCCCCACCCCGCTCTACCCCAATTTGTATTCTCCTTTGCATTTTGATAACACAAGTTCACCTTCTCACTATTTGGGATGTGATGACCAAGAGGAAAAACAGCAGCATATCTCTTGAAAATGTTCTTAGTTACAGAGTTTCTTCCCTGCATTAAGGAGATGTAATACAGGGAGCGTCATAAGCCTTGCCAAACCCATAATTCAGGGTTTGAAGAGGCACCCTGTGGAGATCAAAAAGACCTTTTCTCTGTTTCAGTCCTATGGCCTTACAAAAATGGTCAACAACCTTATAAACAGACACTGGATGATAATTTTTCTGAGCATCATGAAGGCAAGATGCCAGATTTTATGGGCCAGTAGACTGATCCAATATAGCAAATCCTGTGTTCCACTGTGGATTCTGAGACCAAATTATCAATTAATGTGAAGCATTAAAAAAATCCAAATCCCTTTTAGTTCCCTGCATTCATTAGTGACAAGATACAATATCTATAACTCAAATGCCTCACCAACATCCCCTGGCAGCAAGGCAGAAACTCCATTCCCACTTTTTCCAATACATACAAGGAAAACATATGAGATCAGTGTTTTTACAGTCAGATTCGTCTGCCTCTTTGTATTTATTTAGATGGAGGAATAAATCAGGTTTGGGTTACTCTCTGGGTTAGTTATCTGGTTTTGGAATAAATGCATGGTAATAGAACTGACAAAGGAAGATGTTTCAGCTCTATGTTTGAGGTAGAATTTGTTTTGTTCTGCACTATATTATATTGATGGTTTTTTCATTGCTGACGACTTCATCTGCTCTGCTTCTTTCCAGTGCCCATACCTCTGCCACAGCTGGCTTTAGGATGCGGCTTTTTGTGGTAGATCTTTCTTTTCTTTTTCCCCTAACAGTAACATTGTAATGCAGTGGCAATTTAAGCAAGCAACATGAAACAATTTTGTAAGCCTTACCCCCAACCAGTTCAAGTTTTTAGGAAGGGAGCAAAGCATTTGGGAGGCTAGTCAGGCTTTCGTAGGGCAGTTCCTTGAACAGAACAAGCCATCAGCTACATTTAACAGCTCAGTTTTCAGCTCTGGTGAAGGGCAGAAAGGTGCTCAGGGTAATGACTAGATGGACAGACCCTAAGCCCCAATTTTTGGTTTTCCCTTGGCAGCCATCAGCCCACACTCCTAAGTACCACATCGAGAAGCCTCCCCCGAGACTGCAGCACTCACCAGCTGCCCTTTCATGGTGGGACTTTTCTACTTTTTGTCCGAGTAGCAGCAAAGTTATCTCATTAGAAAATCAACAGACTTTATGCTAGTCATTCACTCTGAATTTGTGCCCTGAGATTCCCACCCTTTCTCCTCCCTCCCGTTCCCTAAATCTTTCCTGCTTTGATGCATGGAAAACACAGTGCTGTATTTTCTGCTCCATTATTTTGTTACCCTTGTCCTTTTGTAGGGCTCAATTTTGCAAGTGCTGACAGGTTTGCAGGTGATCAGAAGCCTCTGGGCTGGGGTCCTTTCTCCCTTCCCCAACCAGTAACAGCATGGAGGGGAGGAACACTTTCGGAGAAAAGTAGGGTGATGCACCCGATGCTTCTTAACAGGGACATTTGGCCAACGATGCCCTTAATCCTGGCTGCAAAATGACTGTAATTGTACCCTGCATCAGAGTCACGCTGAAGATTTACTTTTTGTAAAAAGCCTGGAGCAATTTGGATGAAAGGTGCTCCAGAAAGAAAAGCTGTCCTGACCAAGAAAGCAGCCTTCCAGATGGAGGCATCCATCTGCCAATTGAACCTTGAGCACTCTGCTGTCCCAAGAGTGTGTGTCTTGCTGCCTTCTGTTGTCCCCCATACATGGGGGCCTCTATGGCACAGGAATAACACCTACATGACCACTTTATGTTGTCCCACTATTAAATATAAACTGGCTTCTCAAAAGCTTAGCTGATGCTGGCTTGCTATTATACATGCCTGATCCTGTGGTCCTACCTAAGAAGCCCCAGGTTAGAAAGGTCCTGGACACCTCGTGTTGCCCCTGAGTTAGCGACCCATCGTGAGCACAAAGCATGCAGCCTGCGGTCTTTGCTCAAGCAAAATGCTCCCAGGCTGCACTTGTCTGAGTAAAGACATCAGGCCTGGATCTTGTTCTGCTGGCGCAGATGTGTCCATACCCCATACCCAAGGGACTGGCGATGAGTAAGGAGCAGGGTGCTTGGGAACTAGCTACACAGGAGCAGTTTGGGCTCCCAAACACTCCACTGTCCTTTAGACTCAGCAGAGAGGGAATCAGGCCTCTCCAAGGGATGTTACTTTGCAAGCCAGAGGATATTTCAGGAGGCTGAAGCCCCCTCAACTCTTACCATCGTCAATGCTTGCCCCTCGCACTCCCTTTGCATTGGTGCAAATGCTGGTGCGAGGCCGCAGCAAGCAGCATCTGAGGGCCTCGCCTGCCCTGTGCCCCCACGCGAGGGCTGTGTGGTGTCAGTGTGCTGCAGCCAGCGAAGGACACATGGTTCTGTTAAAGACATACCCTTTCCCTTCTTGTCCTCTTACTTCACCCCCCCCATCCCTCCCTCCCTCTCTCACCCTTCCCTTCTCTTTTGTTTGTCTCCTTCCCTGTTTTCGCCCATTGACTGTCAGGAAGGGCCACGTCGGAAGGGCCAGTGCAGCACAGCGTGGCAGCGACAGAGACTAGCACCGCCGGCAGCTGCAACAGTGAGTGCATTGCGACACCAGGGGCAGCTGGAAGGCTGGGGACCTGTGCCGCTTGAGCATGAAATGACATGTGGGGTTGACCGGCTGTGGGACTAGGTCGCGTTTAGTGTGTTTGGCAGTGAAGGAGCTCTTGTGTGTGATGGGAACTGCACATGCTTCTGTCTACTATAGCAACTCTCTGGGGCTTGTCACACAGGATGAATGCAAAACTCAGTGCAAACTTCCTCTGTGGACATTTAGGCTGTGTCTGCACTAGCAAATGGCGCAGGCTCCACTCCAGCCCAGACAGCGATGCGGCACAGCGTGGTTTCCTCCATGTGGCTAAACCCCCTCCATGTCTCAGAATAAGGTGGCATTCTCACTGCTTGCTGGGACTGCCCTTGATTTGTGTTGTCCTCTCACCAGTTGCTTGGGCACTATCTAATTGGCATGGACCAAAACCAGAAAAGCCTTTAAACAGCCAAACCACCACACGCCAGCCTTTGCACTGTACAGTTTGCTAGTATAGACATAGCCTCGGTGTCTGATCGGCTGGGTGCTCGTAGCTATTGTTGAGTGAATTGGAAATGTCCTTGTCCCAGTGCTTCTCCCCTCCCTTGCCTGGTGGAGAGGCAATGAGGGAGAGTGGTGCAGGCTCGCTGCTCTGGCAGCACAAAGAAGCACAGGTTTGCCAAGGTCGCAGCTGACTGGAGCTGCACGAGTTAGCCGAGGGCTGGTAATTCCTCTTTTTATCCTGCCCTCCCTCCTGCAGTGGCAAGCCCCTGTCTGCCTGTGCACTCTGCACACCAGAGTCTTTATGCAGTGAGGCTGAGGCCGATGGGTCCCCAAATGTTAGAGCGTTGCAACAGCCACTGTCAGCAATCTGCAAGGCTTCTGCTGGAAGCAGAAGTGTATGAAAAAGAGTGAACACTGAATTTAACTGTCCTGTCCAGCTTTGCAGCTGGAGCAGAGAGAAGCGCTCTGTTGATCCAGAAAGCTGGGGAGCTGCTACTTGAGTCAACTTTGGATGTGGATCATGTTAATCCACCCAAACCCACTCTTCACGCAGAGCAAACACAAGCCCTCACAAGCTAAGCCAGGACAGCTCTGGTTGTCTGACTTTCCCACTTTGTCTCACAGTAGCTTCCCACATAAGCAAGCCCCAAGAGATGAGCATTAATATTTGCAATGCAGTTGTGATCAGGGCAAATTACTGGAGGTAGGGAGAGCGAAGGGGTTCTGTTCTCCAAACCCCAACCTCCCCATGACATTGCTAGGGAAGGTGTATGCTCCTGCTGGATTGGGGGCACAATAGCTGTCCCATGGCACAACTTCTCCCCACTGTCACCATGGCTCATCTAGAGCTGGTGGTGACAGGGATTAAGCACGTGCCTATGTGGTGTTAAGTAGCTGAGTGGTTCCTGCAAAGCCCTCCCGATGTCTATGATGGAGCAGGGCTCTGGCAGTTTATGACTGTTGCCAAAATCACCTGGGAGTGTGAATTTAGATATCGCTGACTTTTCAGGGGATATGTCAGTGGATAAGCAGACGTGCCACCAAAAGGCGATTTTGTTACTTTTCTGCCTTTCTGAGCTGAAATTGAATTGCAGGGTGTGGATGAGAATTTAGTTCTAAGCACTGATGTAATTTTGTATCCTCAGCCCTGAAGGCAGTTTTTAAAAAATGATTTTCCCCTGTGCCCTGACACTATTTTTTTGCCTTTCAATCATATCCTCATGACAGAACAAATACTGGAGTTGACCTTTGCAATGTGACATAATAATATGTGACTTCTTTATAGCTCTTTTCATCCCAAATGCTTGGCACACTATGAATCTGATCCTGCAACCACTTACCACCGGGCTTAGTGCTCCCTGCTCCGAACAGTCCCTGGGGAAGCCAGTGGAGTACTCACACACAGAAATGCTACACCTGGTATTATCTGCATGATCAGGCCCAAGAGATATGCAGCATGTCCTTGAGAATAGCCATGTTTTGGAGAGGAAAAGCTTTCCCTTCTCATTTACATTTTTTATGCACTATTTCACATTCTTTTTCAGAGTCCCATGCCCAGCAATAATATGCACAGCCTCCCCTTGGCTAAAATGACAAAGCAGGTAACACTTGGCTCATATTTATAGCCACCATCTCCAAACATGTTGCTGCTTTTCTTTTTTTATCTTTTCCCAGCCTTGAAAGAGCACTGATTAACAAACTCCCTTAGCTTATCTTGTACCATTTGATAATACAGAAACACAGCATTTTAAGTTACTAGCAAGTAGCAATTAAGGAATTAAAGCTATTCAAGGGCGGGGAGGGAGGTATATAGCTACTTTCACTGTGCATCCTTTCTGAAACAAACTCATGTTGTGCCCTCAGGAATGCCAAGCTCAGGCCTTTTGTCTTGCCAGAAGGACGTGAGTCCCAGACTGGTGTAGGCATGTGCTGCAAAACACTTTCTGCTCTGCCGTTCCTATTATGAAAGAGAGAACGCAGTTAGGTGTATGGAGATGAAGAACAGTCCAGCAGAGTGATCCCAGCTTTGGACTGGGCTGCAGGTCCTCTCTATGCTGCTGAGGTCCTCTGGCACTGCAGGCAATTCAAATGGTCCTTCCATGCCTCAGTTTCACAGTATAAAGAAGTGATCCCATCCCTGCTCATCTTCACCAAGGAAATACGTATCAAAAAAAAAAAAAAAAAAAATGCAAGGGACACAAGGGACACAGTCATTATGGTGATGGGAGGACACAGGTAAGTACATTAGAAGAACACAAGGAAATTCTGAGCAGAGACATTCGCTGTACCAGTTCAAGGAGAGTGAGTTCTCAAAGTTCTCAGTGGCTGGAAAATGCAAAGAGGGAAGGAGGTAGGACCCTTGCACCTACCTCTCCTTGGTATGTTCAGGACTGGCAGAGCCAGGAGAGGGACTCATTCCAACTTCAGGGTGGTGGGATGTGGTTAAACGTGTAATGGAGTACTACTAGCCACCAGTGGGTATCTGTACACTTCTCTGTTGTCTGCCATCAAAATAGCATCTCCCTCCTCCTTAAAAATAAGTTATTAGGAGTAGAGAGGATTGGAAGGGACTCTCTGGATCATCAAATCCAATCCCTTGCTGCATTAATCACATCAGATTTATCCTTCTCATAATCAAGTACCACTTTATGTGTGCTCCTAAGGGAAGACGGTCCCAGAATCTCACTGCTTTAACTCGTAGCTTCCCCTAATTTCCAGTGTATGCTTAGTCATGGCCCGTTTGTTCAATAGTAGGTACCTGGCACAGAAGCAAGAATTTTAACATAGTTTTCTTAAAATAATCACTCAGAAAAACCTATCCACAAAAAATGATGAGATTGCAAAAAGGAAGATGCAAGGTCAGGTAGTGAGAATGGCAAGGCCTTAGCTCACATTTCTTACATATGCTTTGTAGTACAGATTTTACATAATCGCCTGCCGTTAATCTTGTGAGATCTGGTTGAGGTACAAGGCAAAAGCAGTCATTCAACAAAGGAACTTCCTTGCTATTCTTCTCCACAGTAGTTATTGTGTTACCCTTTATTTCTTCTGCCAGGTGTAACTAACCCTGAGCTAAATATTTGACCATTTTTCTCCTTCTTGGCAGGCTTATTGCTTAACTCTACAACCATTACCTGTACAGCATCTTCGGGCTGTCAGAGTTGCATTTCCCCATTTTACAGGTTAGGAAGTGAATCCCAGAGCTATCATCAGATGAATTGCCCAAGGGCACACAGAAAGTCTGTGACAAAAGCCAGAAAAAAATTCAACCCACACAGCTGCAAGGGCAGCTTTCCACCTCTCAAATGCCCCTGCTTCAGCACAGTCTAACTCACTCTAAGTCATACAAATGCTACACAGAGAAAAGGGGTTAGACACAACACTCCGCTTTGTGACACACTGTATCCTGCATGCCATGAGTATGATGCATGCGCTAGACCCTTGATTTGATTGATTTACAGTCTAGTCCTGTTAATTAAACAGAGTGCACAATGAATGAGGCAATGGGGGAAAAAATAAGGTGAATGTAGCCTATTTGAAAAAGGCAGAGGTGCAAAAGTGCTGAGCCGAGTTACACGGTGCAGCACGCATTAGTTCTGATCCCATTCCATTGAGAGCAATACACGTGTAGTCATCCATGCTTTGATCGGTTCATTAGTGCACAGCATAAGCTTCTAGAGCAACTAAGGAGGAGGGCTCACTTGGCAAAAACAGGTTTGCGACTAGGACACTGGAATCCCACGTTTGCCTATTTACCTTGGCAGGTATTCTGATGGGAGGTGTCAGAGCTGATAGAGCTGATGTGAATACCAGCATGTGGGATTTAGTCACTCTTATTTCAGTGCTCCTGGGAAAGAAATGCTCTCTGAAGCTTTTTTTTTTTTTTTTTTTTTTTTTTTTGGTCACCGTTTAAATGTCATAAGAATGATGCAGTGCCCATCCAAATGTTCCTAACAAATTAAAATATTTTATTAGTCCATAATCTGAAAAGCATGGCTATGATTGCTATTAAAATCAAAGTTTTGCAGAGGGAACAATGTCAGTGGGTCTAAGATGCATGCAAATATATTTAGTTGCCATAAAGATATCAGGGGTCAGATAGGCAGCTGATCTCTGGGCTGTTTTACCTCAGCTTCGAACGGTGAGTGCCTGTGTCTGTCTTGCTTATTTGGATGGTTTCGGAGAAAGCATCAGTGATGTTCCTATGAACCTGCCTCGTGGTTGCCCCCTCCCTGATAAGCCCTGTGAACCTGTGGTCCCATCCTGCTGATTTGGAGTGGGAGGAGCTGATGTTTTCCCCTCCCAAATTTACATCCATCCCTTTCTCCAGGCACAGCTGCTGGGTGAGTGTGGCTCTGCCCTCCCAGGCATTTTCACAACACTGTCACGTAAACGAGCAAAAAGTGGTAATCTCTTTGTGGCTATATTGTGATCATAATACTCTTTTTTATGTAGCTGCGTGTCCCTAACTCAGTCCTACATAGAGTATCCACAAGGTCACCAGCTTCTAGTGGAAACGAAGAGAGATTGAGAGGCTTGATTTCTCAGGCAGGTTTTAAAGTACAGTATGTGAATAGTTTGGGTAAGGAATGACCAGAGTGGGGAGATATGATACCTGATTGCAAATACTTACAAAGTTGTGAGCCTGAAGGTTAGAAAAAGTTATTGAGAGAAGTATATAGAAGTCAGCACAAGGTATAATGTGATGAAGATGAAGCTGGAGAAAATCAGTGTGGCAAGCAGGAAATTTCCATCAGGTAGAAAAGATTTGCTCATGACTCTGAGGAAAGCTCTGGACTTCCCACTGGGATATTTGGATTGGCACTCATCAAAACCTGATAAAATCCTTGATGGCCCTCGCTCGCAAAGGAAACATGGCAGAATGGAATTTAATAGGACTTTTTCAGTGATACTCTTTGTTCTGTAAAGCTGTTTTGCACATGGATATGCGTGTCATTGCCTGTGCATGCTGCATACACATACCTAACCCTCTTGGACGGGAGTGGCTTAGCCAGCCAGTGAAATCACACAAAGCTCTCAGCCCATCATTTGCAGTCACATCGCTCCTTGAAGCAAATGCCCCAGCAATGACATAACTGAGGGCTGTCATATCTGCTCGGCACATGCTCCTGCCAGACACCGTGCGAAATCAGTGGTTTCTTTAGACTTATTTTCTCCTTCCGCCCCTTCCTCTTGTGGCTAACCCTAATGGAGAGCTGCTGTCTAGAGGCCCCATTAGGAAGACTCATCTGGTTAAGAGTGCTGGCCGGCTAGGAGCAGGGCTGTCTTATGGCGAAACCTGTCAGTGTGTCCTATGGGGAGCTGGGTTGGCAAAGTGGCTCCACTGGGTTCTGCAGCATGGAGCGTCTGGCTAGCTATCGGAAGGGGAGCAATGGGGCAGATTCCATACAGCAATATCTGCTATGGCCTCTTAGCACTTCAGGGCTCGAATGGCAGCTGGGACCCAGGTTCCTGTATTCATGGGCTTGCATGTTGATTTATGTTCTTGGCTAAATAAAGCAGGGAGGAAGAGTTTTAACATAAATTGGTTAAAATGCACAGAACTCTAGCAAATCCTGATAAAGGGCATCTGGAAAACTTGCTGAAGAACAGATTCTCAAATCTTTCTGATTGAAATTTAGCATGTTTTCCAACAGAATCCTGCAGCCAGATCTCAGCCTCATCTTGCACATGTGCCGCCATCATGGCTATTGCTGGTTTTAGCCTTGCAGCTTCCCACTGCTACTGCTCCCCCATCACAACCGGGCTCAGGCAGATCCCGCACTGCTTTCTCCTCCTCCCACCCACCTCTGCCTGTTGTTGTGTGCAGCCTTTCTGTGTGTCACACCACATTTTCACAGGGATACTTCAGGCAGGGCATGTCCAGAGCAACCTTTCTCTCCCTGGGCCTCAGCAGGTTTAGCCATTAGCGTCATATAACTGCTGTGCCTCTAGAGTGACCTAACTCATGTGCGCTGGGTGTGAGGGTTTGCAATGAAATGCAGCTCTCCGTTCAGCAGTGCCAGAACCAGCACGGCTTTCCCACTGGCACTGATGAGTTTAATCACATCATTAGTAGGTGTGACACTGCAGCCTCCAAAGATGAGCTCTTTATTCTAACACAGCTTGCAATGTGTTTGCTGGAGATGCCATCTGTGCCTGCACTGCCTTCATTAGGAGAGAAAGCATAAGCATTTTCTGAAGTTGGTTGATATTTCTGTGAAGATTTCTTGCTGAGAAACCACTGCTCTGCTAGAGGTTGAGACCTCTTACCTGAAAGGGAGCTGGGAAGCACCATCACCTCCAATGCCTAAATAGGCCAGATAGATGATTAGAAAGTGTACCATAGGGAACTGTCCTCAATTGGCTTACAAGATTTTGTCAAGAAGGGACAATCTATCTACTATATTGCTGAAAGTTTTTCATCTAGGTAAAGTACTAAAGCTGCAGCCTGTAGTCTGAAGTACAATAAATTTTCAGAAAAGCAGGCGCAGATTTATTTTTTTGAAGACACGTTCAGTTTTTGTATGTCTGTATTGTGATAATGCACAAAAATCTCTGGGTTGCCAGCCCAGTTTTGGATACAACAGATGCAATTAAGATTTGCATGAGCATATGTGAGCTTCTAACCCCCTCAAAAGCTCCTTATTCTGTTATAGATTTATGGAGATACTCGCTTGTCAGCCAGCAGGCTACATACTCACAGTATGTCACTGCTACTCGATGGCTTTCACAGACAACAAACCAGGAGCTGCCAGACAGCTGCCACTGTCCAGCAGAGCTACTGCATATAAAGAAAAGAACTGCATGTACAGGGAGTTCCCATGCCCTGCATTGCATTAAATTTCTGTATCTGTGCTGCCAGCCCTATGCTCAGTGAATCTGACATTAATAAGAAATAGATTTCCAAAGAATCAAGCCTAATGCATTTTGAATATTATTATGATTAATACCAAGGCAGTTGAACTGATTATCTAGCATCCAGAAGTTAAGTAATGGAGTCTTATCTAAATCATGTGTACTCATCAGTCAGGAATGGCCCTGGCTGCAGACAAAGACAGAGTATTGCTAGTTACCTGGAGGGGAGTCACTGTCAGGACAGAGAGAGGGACGATGGAAGGGGAGATTATGAGATACCAATCCGAAAGCATTTTAGCATAGAGTGATAGCACATGCAAGTGCTTTATTGTTACTATTTCCTAAGCGGCATTTCTCAAGCCATTATGAGACTTTTTGCTTTTATATCACCAGCTTAGGATTTATTGGTCAAGTCTTCTTCCTACTTTCCCAAACCAGAAATGGAGATGATTTTCATTCTGTCTGTAGCCAGAAAAGTAGAATGCTGATGGACATGTTTCTTGCAGCATGATGGTTTCACTTATCCTTTACCAGATTAGCTTTTGCACATTTAAACACTTCTTGTAGTATTATCAGCTCACTGCAAAATGATAATGTAGATCAGTCATGGATAATTTCTGTTGGTACTTGCAGGCCTCAAAGGCGACAGATCCCCTTTAAAGTTGGAACCAGCTGACAGCTGTGCTGTTTCATGGACATTGCATCTCTGCTAAAAACAACTGTAGTGTGGTATAAGGATCTCTAACATTGTGGAGCCAAATCAGTAAATCCATATGGTGCCTCACTAACTAGCTGACAGCTGGAGTTTGAGTGGCCTTTCCAGTACCTACTGTTATCTGGACAGTGACCAGGAGAAAGGTGGTTAGTCAGCAGCTTTTAAACAGCCCAGAGGTGGTGCCCATGTTGGGGCTGTGGCATGGAAGACAACCAGCCTACCACCTGCATGTTAATCCTCTGCACAGCAACCGTATGGTGAGACTCCCAGGAAACCACCATGGTCTCCCACCAGTGAATCCCTCCTTGCACTACCTCTTCCTGCAGCTGCCTGAGATCTGCAGCGCAGGGGCTCGTCATTCTGTGCCATACTATGCTTTTGGTAGGTGGCTTTGAGGGTCTGGAGGCTGATCACCTCTTGTTCTGGTAAGACACTCACATTAGGACAAGATTTTACAGAGCCAGTGGGGCCTTGCTGACCTCTTTGTTGAGTGCTTTCCAAATTATAGCAGTGGGGGCTTTCTCAGCTGCTACCCCTGACGGCTGGCCAGGTCCTGGACACACTTGCTCTGCCCCCACGTGTCCACAGCTGAAGAGGGCATGACCGCAGTTCCTCACAATGTATGCCCTAGAGTTGGAGATCTTGGTTTTCAGAGCATTTCTTTCTTATATGAAAGCAAGGAACTGACCTTTTCTCCTTTCCAGCCTGTTTGTATGGCCCTTTCATACCTACGGCTCCTGCTCTCTTGAGTTCTGGGAACAAAACAAAAGGGGTGAACTGTGGTAGGGAGCACACCAAATAGAATATTGGCAAACATAGTTAAAAATATATGTCTGATTATTCCTCTGTTTCCCTTTTCTTAACCATCCTCTGCATTAGCGCTGGCAGTTTTAGATGGCAGATAATATAACAGAGAGGACTCTTGGGTACAGGCAGCTCTTACAGCAGCAGTGATTTATCTCAGGCAGTTTTTAGGTAGCAGAATTTACCTCTAGTTACAGCCACCCCTCCATGTCTGCCCCCCCCTCATCTGCATAAGTAATTGGCAGCTTGTTAATGGCTCATTAGGAATGCTGAAAACCGTGGGATTAAAACACACTCAGTGGAGCAGAAAGGAGGGGAAGGGGGAGAAAGGATGTTGTCCCTGCTTGCAAATTACACTGCTTGATTCAACGTGATTCAGAATTACAGGTCATAAAGCAACTAGATTGTTAAATGAAGTAAGGAAGAACAATGTGAATGGCAGACTTTATTTTTAGACTTATGTTTAAACACAGTATGTGCATCTGGGGGGAACAACCAGTCCCTTTCAAAACAGTCCTACTGATAGCAGAAAGGTCTTGCCTCCTTCTCAGCTTCACATTAACCCTGCCTGGTCCGCTCTCCCTGCTCCGAGCATGTCCCTCTGCTCCTTAGGTTGCATCACAGTAGGGACATTGGGTTCCTTTGCCCATGGTCTCTCTGAGGAATTCCAACCCTCTTCCTTCTGGCAGCAGGAAACCTGCATCTCCCCTGTTTTGGGCAAGGCTGGCATACCAAGGTTAGCTGCATGTGGGTAGGAGAAACAGCTCCTAGTTGCTATTATGCACGCTGTAAATCACAGAAAAGCCCTGTGATCTCTTGCACGTTCCTGTAAGATGCCTTTAATCACTGGCATGCAGACAGGTAGGCAGCAATCCCCCACACTGCAGTGCTACCAGTGCCTGCAACTGGAAGACATGATTAGGTGGACAGAGGATTAAGAGGAGATCAGATCTGCCATTTGCAGAAAGTGGAGGAGATGATACATGCAGAGATGGCTGGTGAAGAAAAGAAAAGGCCAAAGTAGCTGAAATGTCTGCAGGAAGCTTTCTATAGTTGGTCAGTTATTTTTAAGCTCATGATCAGCACTGGTTGTGACAGCATGAACAGCAGAGGAAAAGACCCTGCTCCCTTGAAAGCCCTCCAGCATCCTAATAGATCAACAGCAGTCTAGAACACTGTGATCTTTCTCCTGCTTGCGGCCACCACCATCCCTGGCAAAGGATTTACACTGAATGAAAGGGCTGAAACAAGTGTGACTGTTTAACCAGGATGCTCTTACAGCATGAATAGAGTGTGTGGAAAGAAAACAAGAACATCTGTGGAACTTCTGCTTGGAAATGATGTAATTGAATCACATTGGAGTTTTTTCATGCAAGAAATTGCAACTTGACCAGCATATCCAGGAACACACCTGAGAGACCTGAAGCTGAGAACAATGATCTTGAGAGAGTTTGCAATGCCATCTTTCGAGCTGTTTAGAAGAGCAGGGATCTGGGACATCAGCCAGAGCTCAGCTCAACCTTGGGGCTGGTGTGGCCACATAACATGCTGCCTTTCAGAGTCATGAAAGGACCTTTGGGATTTTAAGGTCAAAGTAATTCTGATGACAATGCAGTCTAAGCTACATCCAACACCTTTCTTTCTAGATAAGCTGAAACATGCTGCTAATGCCGAGGTCGTGGTTCAATCCCTGTATAGGCTATGCTGACGGTTGGACTTGATGATCTCCACAGGTCCCTTCCAACCTTACCATTCTATGATTCTATATGATGGAATGACTGGCTGGATAGATGAGGGGAGAGCAATGGATGTTGCATACGTTGACTTCAGCAAGGCTTTTGACACTGTCTCCCATAATATCTTCCTAGATAAGCTCAGGAAGTGTGGGTTAGACGAGTGGACAGTGAGGTGGATTGAGAACTGGCTGAAAGGCAGAGCTCAGAGGGTTGTCATCAGTGGTGTGGAGTCTAGTTGGAGGCCTGTGGCTAGTGGCATCCCCCAGGGCTCAGTACTGGGTCCCATCCTGTTCAACTTTTTCATCAGTGACCTGGATGAGGGGACAGAGTGCTTCCTCAGCAAGTTTGCTGATGATACCAAGCTGGGAGGAGTGGCTGATACACCAGAGGGCTGTGCTGCCATTCAGGGAGACCTGGACAGGCTGGAGAGTTGGGCGGAGAGGAACCTCATGAGGTTCAACAAGGGCAAGTGCAGGGTCCTGCACCTAGGGAGAAATAACCCTAGGCACCAGTACAAGCTGGGGGCTGACCTGCTGGAGAGCAGCTCTGCAGAGAAGGACCTGGGAGTGCTGGTGGGTGACACATTGACCATGAGCCAGCAATGTGCCCTTGTGGCCAAGAAGGCCAATGGTCTCCTGGGGTGCATTAGGAAGAGTGTTGCCAGCAGGTCGAGGGAGGTGATCCTGCCCCTCTCCTCAGCCCTGGGGAGGCCTCATCTCGAGTACTGTGTCCAGTTCTGGGCTCCCCAGTACAAGAGAGACATGGAGCTACTGGAGAGAGTCCAGCGTAGGGCTACGAGGATGATCAGAGAGCTGGAGCATCTGCCTTATGAGGAACGGCTGTGAGAGCTGGGCCTCTTCAGCCTGGGGAAGAGAAGACTGAGGGGGGATCTTATCAATGTGTATAAGTACCTGAAGGGAGAGTGTGAAGGGGACGGTGACAAACTCTTTTCAGTTGTCCCATGTGGCAGGACAAGAGGCAATGGGCAGAAACTGAAGCACAGGAAGTTCCGCCTGACTGTGAGGGGGAATTTCTTCCCTGTGAGAGTGATGGAGCACTGGACCAGGTTGCCCAGAGAGGTTGTGGAGTCTCCTTCTCTGGAGATATTCAAGGCCTGTCTGGATGCAACCCTGTCTACCATGCTCTAGGTGACCCTGCTGAGCAGGGAGGTTGGACTAGATGATCTCCAGAGGTCCCTTCCAACCTTACCGATCCTATGATTCTAATAGATAGTATTCAGGAAAATCACATCCAGCCACAACAGGCACTTGAACACAGCTACTGCTGAAGTAAACCCCTTGGGTACTTAAGAGCTTATTGAGGTAACAGTTATGACTAGGAAGTGCAGGACAGAATCTATAGCTAATGTTTAATAAAGCCCAAATCTGACTGGCATGTCAGGGTTAATCCTTCTACTTCACAAAAGGTGCCCAGGAATCTGTCAGACTCACACAGGCAAAAACCTGTCACATCTGAGAGGAAAAGGTGTCTTAAGTCTGCTGGGTCCAGCATGGATGGCAAGGAAATAGTATCTCATCCTAGTTCTCCAGCAAGGACTGCATACAGCCTTTGCCTTGTCCCTGAGAAGTTACTCTCTCACCCCCCCCCCCAACCAGATTTGATAAACTTTAACTTACAAGAGCACAATCTACAGCAGTTGTGTTTGTTTTTCTCCAGGAGTTCAGCTTTGCCAAACAAAGAAGCTTTTCGTGTTTCTCAGTTGCATTGCTTTTTTTTTGTCCTCATTTCCTCTCAGGTGACCCAGTCACCTGTGGCTTTTACTCATACAAAACAGTCCAGATCTGCTGAATAACATACACTGCCCACAGCAGGAATTAATGTATCCTGATGGGGAAATACATCTGGCTGCTGGGAGAAGGTTCAGAGCTAAGTATTTTTGAGGGATCATCCAGCTAACGTCTAAAGGAGATATGTTCTGGTGCAGCCCAGCCTGGGCTGGTAGCCAGGTCTGCAATTAAGAGCCCAGGTCATCTGTAAACACAGCAGCAGGAACAAAAACAGCAATTCAGGAATGTGTGTCTTATCTTCAGATCTAAAAAGAGCTGATTTGTTGAGTGTATTCTTCTGGAAAGAAATGGTGCCAAGGTCTCTAACACTGCTACATGATTCTGTATAAAACTCAAACACCTAAACTTCGTGCAAAAGCGAAGTTCAGCTAATGCCACACATACGAAGACACCTACTGCTTGTGACTTTCCCAAGGCAGCAACAGGAGCAGAACCTCCTCAAAGTATGCCAGTAGCTGTAAGAAAGCTGTTAAAGATCATGCAAAGGAAATGCCAAATGGCCAACAAGAAAAGCAAAGCACTAACTCTTTTATTTCAAAGTTGAGAAGAAAATTGCACAAGGAAGGAAAATAAAGCATCAGCTTCTTAGCATATACCAGAGACAAAATTCCATTCTTAGCTGTCACTTAATACCATGAAGCAACCTTCAGCAGTGAGCACAGAAAGGACAACTCAGTCCTCCAACCCCGAACGGTGCTTTTAGGGTACAGCTCTGGAGTTACCTTGTGGCCTGGAGAGGGAAAGCAAGGGTGGCCACCAAGCCCTACCTTTAGCATGTTAGGATCTGGATTCTCACAAGTCCAAAATTCTCATGGGGGCTTTTCAGCCTTGGTCTGGTTTTGATTTCCAGGGTCTCACTGAGAATGGCCCAAACTGCTGATGCATCACACTACCTTAGCTGGAGCACTGCCACTCCCCTACTAGTCGCTGTACTGGCAAACTCATCGGGGAGTGTCATCTTATTCCTTCCTAACCAGCTAGATATCATTCAGAAAGCTGGGACAAGGAGAATTCTTTCCTAAGATATGAATTTTCCTTCCTAGCAGACAAACCTAGAGTCTTGTAATACTGCTTGTACATAGCACTTGTATAGCTTTACATCTTCAAAGTGCTGTACTAGCATTAACTAATTATCTCTCCCCCAATGGTCATTAATGCTGGCCTCTTACGAATCTCTCCCAGTTCCCCAAGGCTCTGATCTAATACAGCAATAAGCTGCTCAAAGGGAGTGGCTGGTTATCCTGCAGTCTGCAGGCTTGGATGTGTAATAAGGCTTCAGAGCAAAGCTCAGATGCCCAGGAGTATCAGAAACGTGTCTGTAGACTAGATGATGCCTTTGGGAGTATCCACTAGTAAGCAATGCAAACTAGTAGGTGATACTGAGACGCTGAGATGGAGACAGTAAGAAGAAAGAAACTTCAACAGCTCTGAGGATATGCAGTGGTTGCTCAATTCATTACCAGGAAGGTGTAGCAGACTGAAAGAGCAAAGCGGGGGGAATAACATGGGCATGTGGGCAGGGGGAGTTGATCTAGGAAGAGAAAGTTAGAGAACTAAAAATGTCAAGCTAAATTAGACAGCCATGTCAGTGGGATAGGAGGCCAGTCTGCAAGTCTATGAAGCATTGAAGTAACTTGGAGAAAAGGTGAGCTTGGCAGCATCATAGGATTTAAGTGGAGAAGATAATTTAGGCTACATGTCTTAAGAGCAAAACTCTCAGCCAGGTTATGGAGCATCTCCAAGGAAGATGGTGGAGTGCCACTATTTGAGGACAGTTTATCCTTACTTGTGAATATGAGCTGAATGGTGTCTGGGCTCTCCCCATCCCTGACTCCCAAGAGGAAAGGGAAGGTGGGGTGGAAGATGACTTGAGTCTTTCAGAAAAGACACAGAAGTAGCATGCTACTGACAAGCATCCGCTCTACATGGTTGCTTATTTCAGAGCCTGACAGGCCCAACTCTGCAAAAAGAGGATTGACTGAAGCAAATTTTCAGCCTTGCTCCAAAAACACAATAATGTTGCCTTCTAGAGCCAAGGACAAACTAGCCCTGCAAAGGGGAAACACAGAATCCTGGATTTTTAGCCTAGTTTTATTGCATCATTTTGTGCTCATGCCTTTGGCAATGACAGGTCCTGTAAGTGAATATGCAGCTTTGGGAATCACATATATCTGCACCGGCACAACACAGATCACAGCAAATACATGGTATGGAAGGAACTGCTGTCACTTTGGGCACCCTCTGCTTCCTATGGCATCAGCAGGTTAATCCATCTGTGCTAAGCTCAAAATCATTTTGCTACATCAGCAAATAATAGAGTGCAGCCAAGTGAAGATTGGCAAGTCCCGTCTTAGTGCTCACTTACTCTACAGTCTTAGAGCAGAGCCTTTCTCTGCCTTCCTGCATCTGTGAAATGGGAATTTTAATCCTAAAACTGGCCTGTGAGTGGTGCAATAAGGGTTCTGTCAAAGGCAATGCTTTAAAGTGTAATAGTCAACCTTACGTACTAAGCTAGACATTGGAGCGGTTTTATAGTGTAGTTTAATGTATGCCTTTTCTGTATATAGTTAGCTAGTAGGTGCATGACTTTTAGCATTTTTCTCTCAGGAATGTGTCACCCTATTTGCAGTGCACAGAACACCTCGCAAGCTCTTATCTATGAACCTAACTGAGGCATATTTGGGGAGCCATACAGTTTTGGAGATTGCTTGGCTTGTTTTTTCCTTAAGCTAAATTTGATTATTAATTATTACTGGATTTATTTTTAGTTAAAAAAAAAAATATCCTACATGGCATATGGCTGACATGAGTGCTTGGCAATTGCTGGATGCCACCATGTGAGCTAAGCCAAGATTGTGTCATTACATCCTCAGGACAACCATTGACACTTCACTGGCAATTCTTCACCAGAATGTGTCTAAAACAGACCAAAGACCTGGACTGTATTTTGGTTTATTAGAAATGAATTAGATCTACTGGTTTCTCTGCTGTGCTTTGGGGGCCAGATTCTCAAGTGATGTAAGTCAGGGTACTCCCATTCAAGCACTACAGCAGTTCTAGCAAGCTGAGGATCAGGCTCATAGATTCTGAACTCCTGTAAGACTAGTTCAAAAGGGAGTTAAATGTCCTCAATATGTTATACTACCTGTAATTTCTGATGATCCTGCAAGATTCAGGATATTGCAAATTTAGAGAGCTTTTGCAATAAGTAATCATTCTGAGATTGCTGGAAAGTGGAAGGGTTAGTGCTACTCAAAGGGGAACAAAATAAGCATTAGCACAAAACATTTTTTGCAACAGTCAACTTTGATGTATGTCATGTTCTGTCAATAACATTTCCTTGAAGCCCTTATCAAGAAGGGAAAGCAAGTCATAAAAGCTGGAAATGCAGGAATGAACTAAAATTGTAGCCAGGGTTTAAAAGGAACAAACAAAGGAAGGAATATTTCCATTCCAGTTCATTCCATTTCCAGTTTGGAGCAGCAAGTTGAGAACATGCTAGCCAGGCATCTCTGAACAGGAGGCCTAGAGCTGCAATGAACTTTTTATCTTCAGGCATCTCAATACTGAGCATCCCTGCACTTAGGAATGAAAAATGCTCCGGAGATTTTTTCTTTTATTTTTTCCTTTTCTTTCCTTCCCCTCAACCCCTTGAAATGAGACTGTTTTAGTATTAGAAGCAGAGCCAGTCTGCAGAACTGCATACAATGTTGCAAGCCCAGGTTTGAATTCAAACCCCAGAGAGGTCCGAGTCCCACACGCTGTGCAGTGAGCCTGCTAAGCATTGTGCCCATTTCACAACCCAGTCCAATATACCTCTCAACACTGTCTTGGTTGCTGCCCGCCACTGCAGTTTACCTCGGTACTGACCATTCCCTGCACTAGTTCTGCTTTAATTAAACAGAGAAACCTGTGGGAGCTTGGGAAAGTTGGGTGCTTGGAAGAGAGCTTTTGTGTGTACAAGAAACATTTTCATCCAAACAAGCACTATGACTTCATTATTTTGAATAGTCACACATGTGCAGGAAACCTAGACACCAGATATCTTCTCCTCCTAATTTTTCACAGGACTAGAGAGATTTCTGTCCATTTGGCTCTGTTGCAGTGCTACAAAGGCATCAGCACTTGTTTTTTTCATGTCCGTAATGAGACAAGCAGTCTTCCAAGCAGTGCCACAAGCGTGCCCTCTCATCACCAGTAGAACCTCAGACACTTTGCCCTCAGCAGAAGCAAATGCTGGAGACGTGCAGCCATACTGCTTCCGGCACCGCCTGTTCTTATTAATTAGCTGTTCCCCCACAGATGGTGTTTCTCCTGCAGAAGGATAGAACAGAGAAAAATTTGTCCTGCTCAGAGACACTTGTTTAGAAATCTCTAGTGAATATGAAGGTAAATCCATCTGCTTTCAAATGGTTTGCATGCACCCACCTGCTGGATTCACATGCCCCGGAGATGGTTGGACCCTGATGAAGAAAGGGGTTTTCCCTCACTTAGTGAACCCCAACTGGTCTTTGCTTACGGGCTCTTCCCTTTCCACACTCTCCAAAGGGGCCAGCTTTCCTTCCTCTATTAAATGGCATATTCCTGTGTTTAAAAGCCTCTTCTTTACAAGCAGACCACCCTTTTGCAGTGCGGTCCTGCAGTTATTTATGTATTCCAAGCATTCTTTGAAAAGGCCTGTAGCAGTTTTACAAAATCTTTCATGCAATTAGGTGATGCACAGATGCCAGTGCATGTCTTTCAGTAAGCGTTACTCAAGAGGGACGAACCTCACTCTGCATTTCTGGTGGGTGCCTCACTGCACTGAGCTCCAATAAAACTCGGAGCAGTATTTTGTTGAATGTTCTGTTTCTTGTGTTGCCTGCTGGTTCATCAGCCTGTATGGTCTGAGTGTGTTCTTGGCATTTTGTCATATGATTTCTTTATACGCCCATTTTGGGAGGAGAGGATATCATTTATACATGACACTCCCAATCCATCATGTTAACTAGGTGGGTGCCCAGGGAGGCAGTAGCCAGAACAGCCTTTCTGAACACCTCCTTCCAGAGGTAGCTTGCAGGGTGGCCCTGAGTTTGCCCACATCACATCGGGGCTATTTCCTTCCCTGGAACTCGGATAACTCAGATTTTCTCCTGCCTTTGCTCTCACGCAGGTTGGAGGACACACTATGCTGCCTATCCGCTGGATGCCTCCAGAGAGCATCATGTACAGGAAGTTCACTACAGAGAGTGATGTCTGGAGCTTCGGGGTGATCCTCTGGGAGATCTTCACTTATGGGAAGCAGCCCTGGTTTCAGCTCTCAAACACAGAGGTACGGCAGTGCTGAGACTCCCCTCAGCTGGAAACTTCTTTTTCCCGTCACTCATTTCCAGATTACTTACAAAGCAATTTGTATGCTGATGGTCTTCGTCCTGGCACCTGCAATATTTTCTCACTACATCCTTTTTCAGGCAGGGAGAAAAAAATCACTTCATTGTGGGAGAAACATCATTATCTCCATTTAAGAAGTAGGGAAACTGAGGCATGCAGGAATCAAATGGCTCTGCCAAAGCCATGTAATGGTTCATCCTCAGTCACTGTCTTCTAAATTCCTAATGCACCTCCGTAACAACCTTGTCTGATAAACCCCTGGATGCTGCCAGAACTGGGGATACCCAAATTATTGCTGGGCTCTAAGTTCTGTGATACCCTCTATTTCCCCTGTTCTCTTCCTCTTTGCTTTGTAGCTGAGGCTCTTGATATATTACTGCAGTCTTCAGTTTGTGAGACCGTGTTTGAGGCATGTTATATGGCATGTGGCACAGTTCTGTGGGACTTTTTGCCATAGGGATATTTATTAGATGATCTCTCCATGTTCATTGAGAACAGGACTCAAGGGACTGGTTGGTCCTTATTATTTCTTTGAATAGCAGAAGTTGCAGCCTTTTTTTACACTGTAAAAAATTTCCGGGGAGAATGGCTGGGATTAGCACAGTACCAGAGCTGAGGTTTGAGGTACATCAGCAGAAATGCATTGGAAGGTTTTTGCTCAGAATAGCAGGGAGTATTATAGAAGAAGAACACGATGCATTGATAGAGCAGTCTGTGGGAACCTTGCACATTTTTATCCTACTGTGTATCTAATGGATTTCAGCAATTTCACCTTTTGTAACGAGAAATGTGCATTTTCTGCTTTCTGGACACAGATCCCTTAATTAAGTGAGTTGCAGAGACGGCAAATCCAAGGTGTTGCTTTACATCTCTAATACTTGCCCATTCGTGTGCTCAATGGGGCCTGACTGTATATTCCAAAGTAGCACACGCAAACATTTTGGAGACACAAACAATGGAATAGACAACGACAGAAGTTATTTGTCACACTAATGAGCTGTTCTTGCATTTCCCTGGGAGGGTAAATACAAACACACACAAATGAGCACATGCAGCTTGTATGCAGGTGAAAGGTGCGCTGGATTAAGAGAGCTCAGCTGCCTCCGTGCTTTCTGCCTCAGTTTCCTTTGTGGGGCAGCAGGACTCAGAAGTCACCCCAAACCTTGGGGGAAGAGGGCTAGTGAAGATCTGCGCAGAGTTTCAAATGCAGCTGTACTGGTTTTCTTTCCATCCTTAGGGAGATCTTGTCTTTTGATTCTCTGTTGCTGCATGCACTTCTTTCTGAATTGAGGGTTCCCACTGTAGCCCATGCTTCCCTAGCAAGAGGGAGCTGCACTAGCTCTCATTTGGCTCATATGCCCATGGCTGTGGAGCTGTGGGCAGAACCACCGCGGTGGTTGCAGGGGTCTGACTCTTCCACCAGCTCCTGGATGGTGAGAAGCTAGAGCAAATCTCAGCAGCAGCCTGGCTGCAGCTGCAGAGCCTAGCGGGAGCTATTAAGCCCCGTGGAGGTGCAGGTCGGCACCAGGCTTCAGGCTGCCAAAACTGGACTGTGAGAAAGCACCAGGCTTGCCAAGTCCCATCATCACTGTTTGTGGACATTAGGTACAGCAAGGCTGGGATGCTCACTCCTTTCTCATGGCGTCCACATAGACTCATGTCCCAACAGTGGTTTTAGCAGGTTTGCTCAAGGCTGGAAGAGACCCTGCCTGAGCAGATGATAGGCGAATCAGAGACCTTCTCATCTGAAAGCCTCAGCTAGGCCATTAGCTCCTGTCTATGCCCTTCCTTCGCTCTGAAGGGAGAGGGCCCGCAACGGGCTCCTGTGCACATCCTGGAAATCTGTCAGAAACCATAACTCACCTCCTTCCCCAAGTCACTGCTACAGATAGCTTTGTGGGGATGCAGGCCTCTCTGCAGGCTGCAGTCTCCTTTCCCTGCTTTCAGCAGGTCCTAATCTCTTCCCTACATATTTATATGCAAACAGTGAAGCAGTTACTATCTGTTAAGATGTGTGGCAGACCCATTACTATTCAGAAATGAGAAATTCTAAGCACTGCTCGCTGGGTGGCTTCCCTCAACACACTGTTTGGGATCTGTGTTTATCTGCAGAGTGTGTCAGGTCACTGACACTCTGAGCTGCTGGGACTCATCAGCTCCAACCAAGGGTGCCAGACAGTGATAGCAGCTCTCTGACAAATCATATCCCAGTTCCTTTTGCATCCATTCCTCTGGTGAGCAAAACACAAACAGACACTTAGGGAAGTCTTTTCCAATGGCATCCCTCTGAAGAGGATTTTGATCTGTCCAGGAGATCCAGTTCTCTCATAAGCAGCCAGAGGAAGGTGTGAGCACTGCAGTTTTTATTCTCCATCACAAATGTGATCTGAGATGAAATGTTATTCTTTCAGCTGTTTTCTTACAGTGAGGCAAATTTGCCTTTGGAGATGGAGGTAGGAGGAGATGTTCTAAACTTTCCCCTGGAGAATTCTCCTGGGTTTTGTAATACAAAAGACTCTCGACTTTCAGGGGAGAAAGCATAATTTCAGCTGTGCAAAATATTAGTTTGTTTTGGGTTTGAGGCTTTCATTTTTTTTTTTTTTTATAGTAGGAAGAATTGATATCGCCAGTTAGAACTTCATATAATTTGTTCGTGACCTCCAGTTTCACGGGTGCAGTAAGGTAGCTAAGTGTCAAATGGTGAAAGTCTTTGTGTGCCATTAATGATGGTTTTAAACTGAAAAGTTTACCTCCAGCTGCAGTCTTGCACCTCTCCTAAACAGGTGAGATCTGTAGCCATATCTGGCAACAGACAGGATGACTCAGCTCCTCGGCACTCCCAATCCCTAAATGGTACAGGAACAGCACAAAGAATCAGGGATGGGACATCATCCAGGAACTTCCAGACTAGTGTTTGATGTTGCTTTTCTCTCTTTCAGGTCATTGAGTGCATTACCCAAGGCCGAGTTTTGGAAAGGCCTCGAGTCTGCCCCAAGGAGATTTACGACATCATGTTGGGCTGCTGGCAGAGAGAACCTCAGCAACGGCTCAACATCAAGGAGATCTACAAGATCCTTCATGCTCTGGGCAAGGCCACACCAATCTACCTGGACATCCTTGGCTAGCCATGGCCACTTGTCAAGAATCCTTGCTCCTTCCTTCTGCCTTTCCTTCCCTCTCCCCCTCCCAAGCCCCTCAGCTCCCAAGCAAACATCTTCATATAAACTCAAGTGCCTGCTACACATACAACACTGAAAACAAAACAAAACAAAAATCAAACCAACAAAAATCCCACAAAACAATGACCTGTAAGGCAGTTTGGCTTATATATATATTTATAGATATCTCTCTATATAACTTCTACACCAATACAGAAAGAAGCTGCTGTTACAGAAATTATAAGACTCAAAAAAAAAGAAAATGAAACAAAAAGGGAGAAAAAGCTACTTTAAAAGATATATATATATATATATATATATATATAATTAAAAATGACAAAAAAAAAAAAAGAAAAAAAAAAAAAAAAAAGAAAGAAAAGAGAAGGAATCTTCCCCCAGCAACTAAGCAGAGAATTGTAACCCTGCTGTGAGGCTACAGTCCAGGCTGTTGGGCAGGGCTCTAGATGGGCTGAGGCAGTGATGCTGTCCCAGGTGCGAGCCCTGGGAGGAAAGCCCTGCCCTGGTTGTATGATATGCACTGAATGTGTGAAACTAGTCCTCTGGTTCCTTCCTTCCCTCGCTCCCTCCTTTCCTGCCCACAGGTGATGGGCACCAAGCCAGGCCAGTGTCACTGGATGAACTCTCTTTTACAACCACTTTTCCCCCTTCCCTCTCTACCTCCCAATCCCTCCTCCACCACCTTCCTGCCTTCTTCTTCCCTTTGACATTTCAGGACAATTTTTCTAATTTGCTGGTTCTTAAATGTATAGACTCAAGGCTTTTGAACACACAGTCAAAGGATTGTGGCACCTACGGGTAAAACACACACCGGGACCCAGCTGCCCTCCCGCAGACAGCGAGTCGGCCAGACCCAGACCTCCCTCCTGCCCCGTGCTGACCACTGCCAGGGGTAGGAGAGCAGTGGGACCGAAGTGGCTGTGCGAGAGTCAAGGAGGGGTCCTGGAGACCCATTCCTGAATCATCCTCAACCCATTCTAGCGTACAAAACAGGAGTGTCATTTGCCCAGCAGAGATGGTGACTTTGGAAGGAATAACCCCCTCATCCCCCACCCTCTCTTTTCTCCTCACACTTCGTTTTTGCTAGAGGCCATGGGGTTATTCCCCCTCCCTCACCTGTCCACACCAAATTCATCCGTGGTGTAAGCCCTCAGTGGAGAGGGTGGCATCACCTCCTCCTAGCATGGGGGAAAGGCTGCAGTTTGCAGACCAGCTGGGAGTTTCCTTGTACCCTGTCTGGGCAGGTCTATGGGGTTATTACAACCCAGTGAACTTCCTCCCCTTTCTCTTCCTTTCCCCATTCCTGCCCCATGCTCAGGCACATGCCAGCAGGAGATAGGGAGGGGGACAAGGCTTGTGAGATGTCCAGGAACCTACCAGCACCTGCCTGCGGCCCAGTTGCTATTCTCCTCACGTCCCCAGCCCCTGAAAGGATTGATGCATCTGCCTTTGAGCTGTTGTGAAATGCAGAGGCTGAATAGCTCCACAGGCAGCCCCAGGAGGAGCGGGGAGGGAGGGGAAGGTGCCTCCAGGAGCAGACGGCTCAGCGGATGGCCACAGCGGCCAGCCTTGCATCTCAATGAGGAGAACGGCCTGACAGGCAGAAACAGCAGGTAGTGGGGACAGCAAGAGCTCAGCAGCAGTGTCCTCCATGCAGCTCACCTCCCTCAAGTCAGAAATAATCCCAAATTGGTGAAAGGCTAAATGTGATGCTGAATCCCATCTGTCTGGGGCGGACCCAGAAAATGAAACATTTCTGGTCTGTTTCTTCCTCCAGCTGATGGAGGACAGGGAAGGAGGGGTGGGAGGGGGAGGAGGACCTCAGCTTGGCAGCTGCTCCTGGGAGGAAAGCGCGAGTGGAGAGTGGGCGCCACAGGCATTGTCAAGGCAATTTTGAGAAGGCGACAACCATCAGCACAAAAATAGCCTGCTCAGATGTGGCGTTTGTCAGGAAGGGAATGCATATGGGGGAAGAGGAGAGAGAAAAGGGATCTTAGCTCCTTCTCCACAGCCTCAGCAGTGTTCAGGGGCTTGGCGTGAGAGGAGATGAATGAGTCTGACCAAAGCCTGGTCATGGCTGTCTGCTGAAAAGGAAGTTTTCTGCATACTCCCCTGAACCCCATCTCTTGCCAGTATCTACCTCCTCCCGTCCCCCGCTCCAGATCTGGCATGACTTGCTTTATAGTTTCAGACAAGGCAGGGAGCACTGTTGTAAGGAGGTTTGCGGTAAGAGCAGCAGCCATGGTGTTAGTCTGTGCTTGTGTGATAAGGGGTGTAAGCTTGTGGTGGGAGATGATGGGTGGTGGTAACTGCATGAGATCAAAGAGGCAGCCTTTCCCCTGCTGTCTGAGACATCTGAGATATAGATAGGGAACAGACTCATGTCAATGGAGGCTGGAAGGACTGTCACTGATGAGGCCTCAGCAGCCTACAGAGGTATAGAGCAGGGCAAGGGGCAGGAACTGCATACAGACACAAGCTACTTGCCACCCTGACCAGCGTTTTGCTGCTTTGGGACAGGATGTCTCCTGTTTTCCCCTCATCTGATTACTCAGTCTCATCTTTGGAAATGAAAAAGATAGATAGGTGATAAGGCTGCTGGCCCTGGCAGGGCTCGCTTTGCATGCAGGTTGTTTTGGCTAAAAGGACTGAAGCTGTCATACAACGGGAGAGCAAGCAATGGTTATTAATAGCCCTGTGCCTTCAAGAGAAAAACATTCCCTGGGGCGACCCATCTCTCACCCCAATGGCTTCCTGCTCATGTGGCTCTGACACTGTGCCAGATTGTGCAGCTTACTGTTTTGTCCGCCCCTCTCTCTAGCTCTCATTTCTCTTTCCGACAGTTTCACAGGTCTTATACTATGAAATTACTAACAGGCACTGTGTTCCCATAGTCAGTAGTAGTCCCCATATAACCGTGCTATACATCAGCTACAGCCTCCTTTCTCTCCCTCTTCCTTCCCCTCCTCTCCAACATCACCTCCCTGTCCCTTTTGCCAGTTCTTTGTATGGTCACAACAGCAAAGTGAGCTCAGGAGTAGAGCATGACCCCAGGCCTCAGTGTCACATGGTTAGGAATAAGTGGCCTCATGAGAGGCAAGAAAATGGGCCCCAGAAGACATGTTACTCCTTAGGCCAAGGTCTAGGCTGTCTGGCTGCCTTACTGTTAGTCCCACCAAGTGCAATGGCTGCCTTGGAAAAAGGTTCTTTTGTCAAAGCTAATTGTGAACAATTGCTCAGAAAAGCAAGATAAGCTACTGTGCTGCTGCGTGATGCCTCCCCTGCCACTGCTGCCCCGTGGACTGTTGGTGCTAGATGGAGATTTTTTTGGGGGGATGTATTGTTTTGTATTTGAAGAGACGATGGAAATTGCTACATGTCTTTTTTGGCATGAGAGTTTTTGGAGGGGACCAGGGAGAGCAGCTGTACTCAGTTACCAGTGAACTTTCTGAGACCTCATTTCCAGAAGCATTGTCCCTGGACCAGAAGTGGAGCTGCACAGCAACATGGGTGGTGGTGCTCTTCCCTGTAGGAAGAGGGGCTCTGGCACCCCACTGCATGCAGGGGGAGGAGGAAGAGAAGGTTTTGGGGGAAACCCTCTCAGAGCACCATATATCTGAGTGCAGAGTGCTCTCAGATGACAAGAGGAATGAGCTTATGCTCCTTCTCCACATCCGGGAGAGATACTTCTCATTGCTATGATTCTGCTAAGAGGCAAGAACTATTCCCATTGCCTGGGAAAACCAGGAGGTCACACACAACTCAGGGGTAAGCCAGGCCTAATTCCCAGGAAGGCGGTCTAACCACCAAGCTCCTCCAGCAGCATCTTTCTCAAGGAGCCTGTTAACAAGGAGCTGGAAGGAGTGCCAGTTTAGGCACCGTGGGATTGGCACTATCCTAGCAGCATGCTGCTCCCTTGCACTGAAAGTGCAAACACCAACTCGCTGACTAGGAGGTTGTCACTGAAATGATGGGTTTGGGGAGATGAAGGTGCTCTTTTGGTGGTACAGCTGGAAATTGCATGCTAGGACCCTAAACTGTGGGCAGTCGATATGGCTTTAGCCTTAGGGACTCATCAGTGATCTGTCTTTTCTAATCTACTGTTTTTTTCCATATCAGTCTGACAGGTTGCAGGATGAAAGCTGAGATGTAGCTGAGGAAAGACATGCAATGATCTGCCAGACTGAAAGTTCACCCTGTCTTCCACCGAGCTTTCCATTTGGTCTTTTCAAAATGTTCCTCAATGTATTCCTTTGGGGAGTGGAAAAGATACTGGATTGCCTCATTTCAGGCCTGTGCCTGGTCCCACTAGGTGCTGAATTTGCAGACAGTTAGTTCTGGAAGCATGTGCTGTACAGACAAATGTGAAAAATCTGGAATGCCTCTAGAGACACTGCTTGCTTGAGAGACATCATTAGCTATGAGCTGTCTGCTTGCCCCCAGGAGTGAGTGGAACAAGGTGAGAAAATATATGGGGAAATAAAAAAGCCAAAGAAAGGGAAAGGATGATTTTAGAAGGCAAGTGAGTATCTTTGCTTGGGAAATCAAAACTGGTTTAGGGAGTGTGATGTAGAATTTTAAATGGCAGGGTGGATAGCAACATACCAGAGCTCCAGGAAAAGCTAGCTGTAACACTGGGCAAATATTGTTTTTAAAAAAGGAGAAAGAAACCCATAAAAGCAAGAGACCATTTATCCCTGCAGGAAAAAAAATAGTCAGGGTTTGCTCTCCTTAGTTGTTTTGCCTCTGCAAGAAATACAAGTAAAACAAGGCCTCAGAAAAGCTAGGTTTTTCAGGGCCACAAATGTAAGAGCATAATGCTAACTGAACTGATTTCTTTCATGTGAAAGGCTCTTATTTCCCCAAATTTGAGTGTATGGGTCTCCCTGAGTTCAGAATATGGCTTAAAAACTGCAGACTTGGGTCCCTGCAAGCTCAAGAAACTAGAAATAGTTCTGAGCACTTGCCTGTCAGCTGTTTGTGTGACAGTCTGTGTGGAGAGCATGTTTTGTTCAGCATTGTGATTTTAGGCAATTCTGTTAAGGCTGTTAATTCCCCCCCCACCACGAGGGAACATCTATGTCTTTTGCCCAGTTATGACTCTTAATGGTAAATGAAGAGGCAAAGCAAGTAGCTGAATTTTTGTCATATGATATGCCCATCTTTGTTTCTTGACTTGTCCAGGAATCAGCTGAACAACTACAGTCATGGCTCATTCCCATACTTTCATAAACAGTTGTAGCTCTGTTGTCCTGTTGTAGGACAACAGTGAGCATAAGCAAGCTGAATAAATGGGAACCTGTCTGCGATGTCATGCTGTAGTGGCTCCTCTGATAACTGGAAGGCCTGGGGCATCAACACAGCTTCTCTGCAATGAGGATTAGCAGGTATGGGCATGCTTTGACACATCCCAAAATGCTTGTCCACCATTCAAACATGGTGGCTTTCTGATCAAGGTCACAGCCTTGGGATAAGTGAACTGCTTGTTTCCAAAGGAATACCAAGAACTGCATGGTGAAACATTCCTCTGTTCAGCACTGCTTTCCAGAAGTGAAAAAACTTTCTTAGCTCTAAGGTGCCACTCCACTCCCCATCCTCTCCAATCTCTTATACCTCTATGCATTTACTGTTTCTTCAATTAGCTGTTAGATCCCAAAAGATGGGCCCATCTTTACCACTCTTCCTCCAAGTAGGGATATTGAGTTTCAAGCCCAGAGCATACTGATATTTTCAAAACATCCATTCTGATTGGCAGTGTCATGAATGGCACAGGTAGAGATGTCAGTCACTGTTCCAAGAGGAACACAGGAGCATTCAATCTTTTCTGTGTCCCTTATTCTCTTCCAGTACACTACTAAGCAATGAAACAGTTCCCTGAGAGAAGTGATAAAGTCTCATTGCTTGCAGTGTTGAAAAGCTGAACTGAAGAAAGGGATAAGAGACCAAAGAGAAAGAAGAAAACAATCTCATAGCTTTCTTCCGGGGCTGGGCTGAGCTGATGGGTTGATTTCATAATGGTGTCTTTAATTTCTCACACTCCCAGTCCACCAGTTTTTTTCCAACTGTAAGAATGGCCACCTTTCCTCTTCTCTTCCAGTAACCCTTCCATTTTAGCATCTCTCACAGAAGAAGGGAGGCACAACAAATCTAACCATCTCTTCCTCATGCTGCCAGGAGTTCTCTATGGGAAACAGTCTCCCACCCCACAAGCAGCTGATTCTACAACTAAAAGCTTGAGTAGTTGTTCTGAGGGGGTGTTTAACTGCTGGACTACTGGCTTCTTAGGACAAGACCCCAGCAGGGAAGGACTCAAATACCTCTAAAGAAAATCATAGCTCTGGGAAGTCTGAATATTTTCCTGCACACTTTTCCTCACTCTCTGCTGGTTTCCAACCGCCCCAGTCTTTGTTGCTTGATATTTAGATAGCTGAGCTGCTGCATTCACTGCCTTCAGAGTGCAAAGGGCTGGTGAAACTGTTTGATTTTGATGTGGTAGGTGAGATAAGATGTCTCCCTCCACACTCTTCTTTTTCTCCCTCTGTGGCTCCTTTCCTTGCAGTTTTCAGGACTTGACTAGCAGAGTTTTTAAATGAAGTGAAAGTCTTAATGTGAGGTGAATCCCAAGACCACAAACATTTTAGACTTCAAACAGTGAGAAAATTGGCGCCGAACGATTCCGCACACAAAGCAGAAAACTTTCATTTCCTGCAGGCAGGATGGAATTGACTGTTATATTAAGACTTCAGAAGGAGCACCCTCCCGGAGTAATTTCACTGCTGTCAGGCAATGTTGACATCTAGATTAACCTCTGTGCAGTGAATTTTACAGCAAAGCTCATTGTAATGCATGTGGGGTGTCTCCTGTAAATCCCAGCTGAAGCCTGTAGTGTCCCACCCTTCTGCATGGGCGAAAGGGTCGGGGAGCAGCCGCTATCATTTTTGACCTCAGCAGAGTGTGACTCTAACCTCATCCAGGCCAGTTCTGCTGAAAATGATTTTCTACCCTGCCAAGTGCCAGTATCTCCAGCTTGTATTTTTTTTTAACTCCCTTAAGAAGTTTAAATCACTAGGATGACAGAATCTTTGCCGGTAACAAACAGCTCCCTTCATGTCTCCACCCAGCAACACAGTCCGAATTAAAAGGCACTAGTTAACCAGTGGTAATTAGGTGTTTGCACTTATTAACTCCAAAGCATGCAATCCCCAAGTGAGGGCACTGATCATACCTGATCCAGGACTGAATGATAGACAAACTCCCAGCTGATGTGAGAAGACTGCATTCAGTCCTACCTGCCAGCCTACAGATGCACAATTAACTCTATCTACTGAACCAAAACTGCATGAATTAAAGCAGTTCACACAGTTCATTCAGTGCAAGACAGAGGACATTGCATAAGAAGTCTCATGACTTCTGAACGCGTTGCTCCAGCTGTTAAGTTGGAAGCTCAGGCCAGGGCAAAACCCCTCTGCCTTTCTCTGTAACAGTGGGCTGAGCAGTAACAGTCCCCAGGCAGAACAACAGCTTCTCTCTCTTTGTGTGTAGAGACCATCTTGTCTGTGTGTCCCAGATGCATCTCTGAGATGCACTTCTGTGTGATAAAATATCAGCATCTGAAATACTGGAAGACAGAGGGAAGGAAACTATTTTCTTTTTTTCTTTTTCTTTTTTCTTTTTTTGTCAAATCTTCTTATTCATGGGATTCTTCAAAGTTGGACATTCCTCTACAGTCATCTGCAGAAAGTTCTAGGCAAGAGACAGACTATCAGGTGCTGAACAGGTTAGTCACCAACCTCAGAAGCAAAATCTCAATAGTACTTGCAGAAATCACTTTCAGAGCCTACCTCTGCTCTCATCAACAACTCCTAGCAGTAGGTTTATTGTTTTGTTTATGAAAGGCCTTAGATAGTCTATGAAGAGGTGACATGCCTGTAGTTCCCCTCATCTTCAATGCCCTTGGCATTTCTGAAAGCAGGCCCATAAGGAAGATTGCTTCAAACTAACATTTACCATTCCCAATCAGAATACAGCTGAAAAGGCTGGCCAAGGTTACAGAGAAGGTCAACCTGTTGTTTTGGACTAGGGAAGGAATTTGATGGACCAATTTAACTGCCACAGCACATCACAACCTGGTGGCTTCATTTAAAAAGTAATCAGTATTGTATTTCGCTTTAGACATCCGTGCATTAGTGTTCTGCAAATATGATTTCCTCTTTGTTTGCATTATTGATGCCATAAAATGTCAGACACATTAAAAAAAAGGCCAACCTTTGGGGTTTGGAATGATTTTGGCTGAATTGCAGTTGGGTTACTTTTCTTTTTATTTCCCATGATAGTGATGCACTGTTACTCATTCTGCTATTGCTTTACAAAGAGGTCTCCACAAGTGCATTTATTCAGCCAACCATATTTCAGGAAACACATAACCTTGATATTCTCTTCTATGCTGAATGTGAACGTGTGGGGTGGAAGCAGGGGCAGGGGCCTTTTACAAGATTCCTCTTCTTGTACAATGCTGTGTGAGGCATGTCTGCTCAAGCGGCTGGTTTGATTTCATCTCAAGAACTGACTTTTGTGATCACAATTTGAGGCTTCTGGTTTCGCTCCGTGCAGAATCTCGGTTATCTACTTTCACCATTCAGCAGCCATCTGCTGTCCGCAGTGGTGCGTAGATGTCTATGCCGTAGAGATTACAGAGCACTTGAATCTCAGCCATGCCACAAAGGAGTTTTAGCTTCTTCCAGGACCAATGACAAGTTTGTTGATTTAGCTTAGTCCCTACAGTCCTTCCTGTCCCAGGCTCACTGACTATTATTCCCAAGGCAACTAATGTTACCTGCTAACTGCTTTTTCTCCCATCCCATAAAAAACACTGGCCTTGGAACATATATGCTTTCTGCCTCACCTTGCTGTGACAAATTCTGATCCATGGTGGAACATGGACTCTCTCTGCTCTCTACAGCTTTTCTGTAAGCCTTTAGGACTATTCTCCCTCTTAAAGTCTCAAAAATGCACTCTCCAAGTTTTATATCAGCTACATTTTTTTTTCCTTTGACAAGTAATTCCAATAGGCTAGAGGGAAAGACTGTCAGTCCGTCCTGTTAATTTGTTCCTACTTTGATGCATTCACCAAGGAGCACAAAACTGTGGTTTGTGTGGCTCCCCCATCTACTTATATTAGGCCAGAATTAGGATCTGTCTGTCTTGAAGATAAATGTAGAAAAAAAAAAGAAAATGATTGAAATCTGTCCTTTACATAGGGATTTTCATTAGTGCTAAGATTTCTCTTTAGCTTTTACTTCCACTGACAGCAGGAATTGGGAGCAGAGGGAGAGGGATGCAATGGAGGGGTCTAAGGAACAGACTCAACCAGGAGCCAGACTAAAAGGCCATCTGTTCCCCTAGTAGGTCCTTCCCAGCTTCACACAGCAAGAAGTCCCCAGCTTTTCATCAGCAGGTGAGCTTCTCTCTCATATTCTTCTTCCAGTTCTGATGGCCTTAAGATGACCTTCAAATCTCCTCATTTTCACAGATCCATTTCAGGGGTTTTGGAACAGCCCAAAGAGGAGATAGCAGGGCTGAAAGGGTAATAAGTGAGTGTCTATCTTCCCACTTTTCCTCGGGGCAAAGATAGTGAAAGTGACAGAAAAGGAAAGTTGCTTTTTCCAACAATGCAATTTCTTTTTAAACTCAGTTTTTTAAGATCCTATGAGTGCTACCTATAAATATGTTCTGAAGTGTTGAATGAGCAGAAGGAGTCTATTTGATTTTGTTTTTATGCCTGTAATTTCTCTCACCAAGAATTCAGCTGTTACTCAGCCCCCAGCAGGTTGCTCTGATTGCTGGAGAGACAGTTGGGATTGATTCCAGCTGGGATCTGTTCTAGTCCAGCATCATTCTTACATAGCTAGATTGAGACAATAGAAATAATCAGCAAGGGATTGAACTGTTGTTCCTATGTAACTAAACCTTCTTGTGTAATGCTAGGTCAACCTTGAAGGGGTTGAACATCCATAACTTTGTCTGAAGTCAGTAAAAACTGTGGATACTAAGAGGCACTAAGGATCGCTATGATGTTAGGAACAGAACAGCAGGAGATAGGAAAAGAACGTCTACGAGAAAAAAAAAGACAAAGATTGTATCGGAAGAGATTAGTTAGTTTATAATATAAGAAAATCCACTATCGTATGTGAGAAAAGACTGTCAACAAAGAAAATTGGCCATCAAGACAGGAGCCACTTTCTATCCTACAAACCTCCCTCACTTTTAATTTCCTTTTTCTTCTTCTTCTGCTAATGCAGAGCAAATCCTGGCTTACAGCTTTCTTGAAATCTGAAATTAAGGTAAGAGGCAGATTTGGAAGGGGGAGAGCAAGATCATATCCTTTTGCATAATGTAGCAGCTTTGTAGCTCAGCACTTTTTCAGCAGCAAGTGTTTGGTGCATACCCTCTTTTACACCTGTCTAAAAGCCCCTTGGTGCAAGTATTGTTCACAGAAAAACAGAAGCTAGTTCACCCTCCCATCAAGAGTAAGAGAAAAAAAGCTCCTGGCAAGCATGAGGTTTTAGCAGATCTTAGAACCTCTGAACCCACACCCCTGCAGATCAAACTGCCAGGACAGGATGAGGGCAGCTGTTGAGGGAAGTGAGGAAGAAAATGCTTTTGCTGACCTGTTTCCACCTACCCCCCTACAGCAGACACCCCCTCCCACCCCCCGCCCCCTCCCGGGGCCTGCTGCCGGCCGGCAGGATCGGGTTGCGGCGGTGGCTCCAGGCCCCGCGGGGACGGCGCGGGCGGGCGGCGCCGTCAGCACCGCGGACAGCGCCCGCCGCCTCCCGCTCCCGCTCCGCGCTCCCCCGGCCGTCGGTGGCCCTTGCTCATGCCCGCAGCAAACGGTGACCGGCTGCCAGGCTTTTTTCCGGTGCCCCTCCTTTCTTTCTTTTTCTTTTTTTTCTTTTTTCATTTTTTTTTTCATTTTGTAAAATCTGAGATTTTATTATCTGTTTCCAAGTAGTGGAGGCAGAATATCTTAAAATGCAGTGTGAACAGGGCAGTACTGAAGAGAACAAATTTCCCTCCAGAATCAGATCATCTGTCCTACTCCTTTCCACACTGGTGGTTCTACTTCTGAAGGCTTCACCTCTTATTTGAACTGTGAGATGTTCCTGTCTTCTAGAGTCAGATCTATTGGAACAGTTTGACAAATTGAGAAATATTATATAGTTAGTAGTTTAGAAGCAAGTTCTTTATTTTAATGGCAAGATCATCTGATTCAGCTTTGACCATCAGCTAAAGTTACTAGTGGTAAAGGACAAATAGACAAATCTTGGAATATCCAAAGGAAGGGACATATAAATGAGACTGTGGTCTCTAAAAGACGTTTCAACTTCAATCCATAAAAAAGCCACATTGTTAAAAATTCTACCTTATCACTATGTAATGGAGAGTTGCCAGAAAAGATTCAGCTGGAAATGAACATCTATATGAAGATCTATACCTCGACATCTGAAGAGTAGGTGGCAACAACCAAGACTTCAGGTGAAGTAGTCATATCTCATGTACAAAAAGGATGGGTACTTCAGTATCTAACTTGCTCAGCCCACGTACCTGGGATTTTGTTCCACTTGTTTTTCTGGATCAGACTGAAGAGGATATGCCTGGAAATTAGGGCTGAATACATCCTGAATTGTATCAGCTTGGTGAGAACATACAAGAAATGAGAAGCACATCCAAGTCATGCAAGTAGAGCAGTACTGTTAATGCACCCTGGAAATGGTAGTGGCAGCATCACAGTTGCTGGGTGCCCACATCTGCTACCTTTTTACTGCTCTGTTAACCTAGGGGATTATGTAGCTGGCCTGGAGCTTTACTACCTGCGTTGTCAGAGAGACATCACCGTTCCTGCCTTCAGCCAGCCTGGACTCCGTTACATGCAGTAAACATGAAGTGTGATCATTGCCCTGGTTTTGGATCTGTTTATCTGAATACAGGAAAATATCCTGTTGTGACCACACAGAGAAATGAGTAGTTGTAAACAATATAGTGGTTCTCAGCTACACAGCGTATAAAAGCCTTCTCATCTCATCCAAAAACCTCAGCCCTGCTCTAAGGCTGCACAAGGCAGACAAATTCTATCTGATGTGTCTGGTTCTGCATTCTAACAAACTTTGAAAATCAACTCCATGCTCTTCCTCCCCTCACTCCCTTGCTGGTCCTATAATCATAATTATTGTATTTTTATAGCAATATTGTATTACTATTAGTCCTCAGTTGTGTCTGAACCAAATACTAATGTGTAGGATACTTGGCCAAACTCAGGAGCAAGCTGTGAGCTAACCTTAGCTCTTGGGCAGGGACATGCAAGCAGAAAGGACAGACAGATGGACATCTTTCCTTTCCCTACTTCCTCAGCAGCAATTATTTGATATCCACTTTGATGTATGGCAGTCACTACTATGAGGCATCCGGACTGAGACTTAGAGACCATGAGGACTGGGAAGTATCCAAGACACAAGACCTCAGAAATTGTGAGTAACAATACTGCAAATGATGAGCTGAGGACCAATCACAGATTTCTGATGCTTAGGACCAGCTGGAAGTCAAAAAGGATGAGCTCAGAGAAGATGGCAAGGATGATGTAATACAAAGCTCAGAGAGCTAAAAGAGTCCTAAAAGAAGGGAGCAAGGAAGCTGGATGGAACATGGGGAGAGGAAAGCAATGGGCAAGATCTCAATTCCCAGTGAGGAGTGCTGATCATGAGCATGCTGAAAGTCAGAAGTGAGTTGCAGAAAGGGAAAAGAGAGTCCCCATCAAAGAGTGACGAATGTGAGGAAGCATACACTACAGAACAAGGTGCACTCGTTTGAAGAAGTCTTGAAAGTTTCTTCAAACCTTCAGCCTTGCTGAGCTTCTCCTAGCCCCCCACCCCCGCACCTCAAGGCCTTACAAACATCCTAATCTTCACTGGATGTATTCTGCTTTCTGATGGCTCTGGCTTTTGTACAAGTGGGCTGGCTTGTTTTAGCATCCCTCACTCCCCCTCCCCAACTCTCATACCCAACCAATTCTCTATATGAAAAAAATTACCTATTTCTTTTTCTTTTTAGAAGCGTCCTTTAAAATTTCAGCTAAACTGGGAGGCAATTTCTTGCATGAGAGCTTCATATAGATAGGCTTAAAGTGAAACAAAAATAAATAAATAAATACACTGAATAACCTCCCCTCCCCTACTTTGTGTTAACAAAGTGCTATTTTACGTATGTTATTTCAAGAGAAATGAAGGATTTATGTGCAGGCAAATGACTGACATTGATTTAGCTTTCAATAAGCATTACAGCTCCGACTGCCTCTTCTGGGTCAGGCAAGAAGGCAAGGTTTCCTCTAGGGAAGGCTGAGGATGCAGATTTTTCTCATCTGGAGGATGTTGTGAGGCCTTCAAGATGTGTTTCAAAATGGAGTTTCAGTGGGTTGAGTAGGTTATATGACAGCCAAAGCGGTGTAACCACTGTGGTTTCCCATGCTGACAATCCAGCTGTGAACAGCCATGGATGTGAAACACCCACTCTTCTCCAGAGGATTGTATGAGTTCACTTAAAGCTCAGGAAACTGCCTGCACTCCCAAATGAACTGCCTTTCAGCCATGCAGGCAGGCTTGGTCCCTAGAAGGTGCTGGTCCATAGCTCACTTTGCCAGAGAGGTGGCTCAGAGGAAGATGGAGATGGATCTCACAGAGACATTTTGGTGGAGTTTTAGCTGTTACTATTATTTAAACCAGCTTATTTCAATCTTTGTTAACATCACTGAAACACTGCATGAGCATAAAATCTCTGGTGATGTTTGTTGAGTTGGGGTTTTTTTGGCAGTCTTTTTTTTTTTACCCTATGCACCAATCCATGCGTTTGCTCAGTCTGGGGCTTCTGTTGCATCATTTGAATCCTATTTGCCATTTTTTACCTGAATTGCTGGTTCTCAACCTTTTCCATCCTGCAGTCTCCCCTTCTCCAAACCAGGACTCATCTTTCTCCCCTGCTGGAAACAAGCCAGGTTTTGCCCTCAAACAAGAGCCTGGAAAAAGCAAGGTAGTCATGATCTCCGCCTGCCCACTCCATCTCTACTGGTTCCAGCTCAGAGTGTGAAGAACCCTCATCTGGATATTGGCCAATGTAGGGTCCCTGCTTCTCCCCTATCTGCCACATCATGTGTATTGAGCACCCTGCTTCGCTGGAAGGGGACGACTGATACAGTGTTAATCAGACTTACAAGACTTTTTAGATTAAGGATTTGCAGTGAGGTCAAGGGACCTATTAAAGTGCTGAGGTATTCACTTTTCCCAGACCTTTCCTCCCCTCCCCTCCCACCTTGCTTTGTCCCTTCCTCTCTCTCCAACCTTGAAATGAAACAGAAAATTATTTTTTTAGAACTGTGTCGATAATTTATGTTTAGTATAAAGGATGATTTAATGGCATCACCAAAGGTCATTTTTTTTTCATCTCCACATTACTGACGCAGCCCCAAAGGCCACGTGCCCCCTTTTCCCCATTACTCCACTGTCCTCTCTTTCATCCACCTCACACATCCCACCACCACCACAGCCCACTACACATCAGAGGCACCCTTCAGGTTCAGCCAACGACCATTGGAGAGTAGAGATTTCAGACTGAAACCTCTACTCCAGACCCACCACAAACTGGAACCATTTCCACATTTAAATAGTCAGTTGCTGCAAATGAAAAGCAGACTCATTTCTTGAATTATGTAAGTTTTTTTAAAAAAACCTTTTATACCTATCTACGTGCGTGCACCACATATACACAGCTGTATCTGTGTGCACAGATGCGCACACACATTTCTCTCTCTCTTAAATATAAAATATATTGGATGTTAGAGCTGTAAATACTCCTTTGTCATGCGTCTATGTCTTCTTCAAGGTATCATATCTTCAATGTTATGTTAATAATTCCATTTATTGATTGAAGAAACTGTGTGTAAACCTGTACCCTCCTGACATAGTTTATGTAGCGCTCTCTTCTCAAATAAAGTACAAAACTACTACTAGCTAGTTCTCCTCTCCTTTTTATTCCATAGTTTAATTCATAAAAGTCTGTGTTGAAAGTTAATGCCGCTTCCAGCCATCCCAACAGGAGTCTCCAAATGATGCTTTAGGGCTCACATATTGCTGGTCAGGCCAATAAGTGTAATGGTTATAATGAAATGCAGGCAAAATATAGACCCAACTGCAAGAATTAATGGTGTCACTATTGACTTGATGAATTCTTCCTGCCTGCCTCTGGGTAGAGCTCACTTCATCCTAGTCCTTGATAGTCCTCCCCTCTGTCAGTGGTCTCCACATCAGCACATTAAGCAAGCCTGCCACAGTGCAGAAAGCTCTCCTTGACTTAGAAGGACTCAGTAACTTCTCTGCTTGTGTTGTCAGTTTGTTGTTGCCTTGAGGAGTTCAACATCTAAACTCGTCTTTTGAGTAAAGCTTGGGGCTGGGAACATGATTCAAAAATATGGCAAAATCCTCCACTGTTGCTCCCGTTACCTCGACTCTTGACACTTCATTTTCATACTAAAGTCATCAACACCAGAAGATATTTACCATTACAAGCTGAAAAAAGCCTTTGCAGAGATACACTTACTGAGTAAAACTGTAAAGGTGATTTGTGAAGTAAGAGTTAATTTACTGCAACTGACACCAGACTCAAGTTGCCAGAATTTGACTGACAATTTCTATTTATTTATATCCTGCTATACAATATCTGCCTTAATGTTATAAATTTTTCTGATTGGAATTTCACGGTGTCTGCATGGATATCTATTGGTCATAAAATATCCGCACCACCTGTTAAATTCAAGGTGGAGGGAATGGATGCCAGAGAAATCACTTGACAGGATCTGGGTACTGGTGTCCAGGTGACAGAAGGTGCTCAGATTCTATTTTTATGGTATTGTGTTTTACTGAGAGCCAACCTCGAGCTGCTTTTCTGCTATTTTCCAAATGCCTTTCCTGAAAGGCTTCCAAGAGCATGGTGTTGAGTTCCTACCAGTAGCTCCATATGGACCCTGCAACATGGCTCATTTGCAGTTCCTCATCATTGCATATTACCACCTTCACAAAGAAATCTGGTGTTTTCACAACTGTTCACTAAGATGGCCCATGAGGGAAGCATTTGGCTCTTTCTGCAGCAGTGAGACCCCCCACCCTTTTTTTTCCCCAGCAAAAACAGAAGCATAAAATTTCTGCCCACTGGGGAAAAGATCAGGAAACTTGGCCCCAACTGGGAGTTCCCATAGCAGCTGGTGAACAGTCTTATTTCATGCACAGCTTCAGCTATACAGCTTTTCAACATCTCAGATGGTTCTATCCCCTGAGTTTGGACTTTGGTGGGTGGGTTTTTTGATTGTTCTGCCAGGGAAGACTTCTGCTTCCCTATGAAAATAGAGGTCCGTGCTCCTCTCCTATGTGTGTATATATAAGCGTACCTCACTCCTTCCTGTGCACTCTTGGTCATACTCAAATCCACTCTTCCTTGCATTCTTGTGCAAACACACAAACTCCTCAGCCCACCCAGTAAACCCATCCATCTATTCCTCCTTCATACCGAGAAACACAAAACCACACAAAAACTCTCTTTCCTTAGGCCACCCAGCTCATACACATAATCTCCAACTATGCAGTGCTTATGCAGACAAGGTATAGTCTTGGTAGCTGTCCCTGAATGCATACACACACACACACACACACACACACTGTTTTTTCTTAACAGTGATACCCCAGACTCAGTGCAGGCATAGATTTACATCCACCCTCCTGCTGTCCCTAGGACACCCTTCCTCTGAGACACTACACATCCTTATATACATCACACCTCCAGCGCAGCACTCATGTGACCTCCCACCAACACCCTCCCAGCATGCACGATCCTCCCAACGATGAGCACGTGCACATGCCCCACAACTCCTACCCACCATGCTTCTGCCTACTCCTGCTCCCGTGCTCCAGAAGCCCAGACTTTGCCTGCTCTCTCCCCAATAAATACTGTATTAGCTAACTGTTCCTGCAGCTTTCTGAGCCCCACAACCAGACTGCCCCCTCAGCCCTCAAACACAGCTCCAGCTCCACTTTCTTTCCCTGTATCAATATAACAAACTAGAGGCTATTTCAGCCTCATTAACTCTGGCCAGGTGACCTGATGGACAGAGATCCCTTACAGAAACGCCTTAAATCAATAATGAATCAAAGACCTTTGGGAATTCGGTAAAAACACAATAAAGAAAAAACAACTCACCCCAGGGAACCATGTTCCCTGGGAATCACCTTGTTCTACCCACTCCCTGTGCTCCTGATATTTGTCTTTGCCTAGCCCAAGAGGATGCGATTACAGGAGCACTCTATGGCTGATGGAGCATCTAATGTGACTGGGAATAATGGCACACCAAAATAAACAGTGGCAGAGACTGCGTAAAACTGGGCTGTCAATCTCCTGGCGTCCCCCTGGGCTGGCAGGCGTTCCAGCGAGGAAAGGATTGGATCTGCTCATGGATCCCTGTGCCTCACTCCTGCACAGCTGCTCTGAACTGGCTCAGTCACACACAGTAACCTTTTCAAGCTCCATAAAACACCTCATAGCTTACCCTTAAGGAAGCGAGAAGGGCACGTAGCTCCCTCCATCCCCTTTGGGAACGGGGAAGAGAAAAGCCCTAGCCTTCCCCAAGGCTGCAGAGAGAGACAGACAAAAGGTTAATGGCACAATGCATTCGCAAGGTAAAAAGAGCATGAGGCAGGAGTGTGGGAAATTATTTCCCATCGAATTCCTGCTGTCATTATTCCCACAGAAAAGCAGCAGGTATGCAGGAGCTTCTCATTAGCCAGCGTGGTTTCCATTAGGCTGTCTATTAACATTTTGTGGCAGTAATAAACACCTACATAATTAACACAAAAAAAGGAGCTCTCTCTAGGCTAGCACAGTAATGGCCAAAGCAAGCGGGGAATACCACAAGACAGGCAGGCTCTTACCTGGAAATTTCTGCCTGCAAAGGAATTGCACCTTCTGTCCTCTTGGGACAAATTCCCTTGCAAAGAGCGAGCCTTTAATGTCTCTGCCCTCCTGGCTCAATCTAGGCCTGCCACCTACCTGCAGTTTGTAGCCAAAAAACAAATTCTCATGCAGCAGAGTTGAATTTGGCCCAGCAAGTCCCACAGGACAGCCTAGTAGGAATTAAGGACATGCCAGGATTCCCTAGCCTTTTGCAACAGCTGTGAAGAGGTTTTTCCTCCTAAAAACCGAGAGAGAAAGAAATACCCTGGGAGCACACGCATGATCCCAGATAGCAGACAAGCTCCAGGAGCTCATGCAAGGTCCCCCAGTGAGAAGGAACTTATAACCGGGGAATGTTTATAACCATAAAGTACTCTGGCACTTCAAGTCCATCAGGTACCAAAACCAGATGAAGGATGGGGAAACTGAGGCAGAAAGAGGAAACAACCCTCCCAGTGCCACAGTGGCTGCCTTTTCATGCCTTTTCCATCCTGCTAAGGACACTAATGGCATTTCTGAGTGTGCCACTCACACAGGCTACTTATAGAGTAGCTATGACTCCTCTGTAGCCTTTGCCCTGCTTCCCGGTTGCCAAAGGTGCTGCTGTGTGGCCTATGCATGACTGAGGACATGCCATTTTGGTAGAGCTGCCTGTCCCCCCATTCTTGCTTCAGACTCCTGCTGCTAAGAATATATGTGCCCTTTATCATAGCTTTGAAATAGAGAGAGACACTTCAGAATTCAATTAGTCAAACAGTTGCCACAGCAACAAAAACATATAAACTTAAATGATTTATACTCATAGACACCACTTCAAATAGGAATAAATTTAATACAGCAGCTGGGAATGAAATGCATTGCACAATAAGAAAATTGTATTTTTTTCTTCCCCGATGATAGGCCGAGGTCTTAATACAATATAGATGAAAAAGATATTTGGGCAGAGGGAAGTGGAATACATTGTGCTGTATGTACAATGCCTGCTTGGAGAGTACAAGACATAATGAGCATGTACATCTAATCACAGAGCTCCGATTCTGTTTGCAGACAGCCACAGATCAAAGATTGCAGCTAGCAAATTGACTGCTCAGTTTCACTTTCTTTGACTCTCCTCCATCTCATGAAACCTTTCCTGTCGGGCCCCCACCCAAGAGGGAAACAAATCCACTCCTATTCTAGCAGGCCCCCCTGCTCCGCTATAGAACCAGATCCCAGCCAGGTAAGGTGAGATTCAGATTTTTTTTTTTTCTAGCAGAAATGCTTTGGTTCGAACAGTTTTCAAACGCAAAATAGAAGTTAATTCCAAGAAGCCTGATGGCTTTTCCTGCACAGAAAATTTGCAAAAGCTTGGAAAGAGATCGGGAATAGTCTATCAGAAGTGACAATGATCTGCAGCACTTTCACCTATTGAAAGTTGAACATGCTGGGAAAGCCACCCTCCCTACAGCTCCCCCCTGTCTCTGAGATTCCCTTAACAGAACTATGTTCTGCTCTGGCTGGGAGGCTGTACAAAAGTCCATACACATACAAGACCAATGGCCTAGCACATCTCCAGTACATCCTTGGTTTGGTACTTGCATGTATGTTTCCATTTCCACCCAGAAAAGGTTGGGACTGTGTGGATGTGGTCTGCACAGTCCCAGAGACCAGCTCAGCATTGGGTGAAATCAAGATTCTCGTTAAGTGTGTACCTTAATTCCTAGCTCAGCAATTTTGATCTTCCCTATTTTTAATATCTTGACAACACAGCGATAAAACTTTACAAATCGTATGACGTTCACTTCATAGGCACTGTACTAGGCATGAGCTCTGTGTGAGATGTGATCCATACATGATACCTTAATACAGCTGATCAGACTCTGGTTATTTGAATCACCTCTCTCCCCACCTGTTATTGGTGTTGGTACTCTGCTGTTGCAGAGCCACCCAGAGCAATGGCACTCTCTTAAGACACTTCATCTTTTTTTTGGTTTTGGGCTGTGAAAGAGAAACAAATCCCTTCCTTACCATTCCACTATAGGATGGATGACAGGCACAGTACCACATGTCTAAAGAAAGATTCTTTCACTGTTTAGAGTTGAAGCTTTGAAAAGATGTAATGCATTGCCTCTTGCTGATCATCATCTTCAGCCTCTCATTTTCAGTTTCTCCATGTAATGCTTGGAGTCATAATTTGTCAGGACTACACAATAAACAATACATAGCAACCCCAGGATTCATTTCATCTTGACTGATAAGGCCACACAGATATTCAGTAGAAAGAGAGGACCTGAGCTCAGGTACTACATGCCACGCAGCTCCTGTGAAGTCACTCGAGCCAAATGCCCAGCTGTTGCTCACCTCCTGGATCCTTGCACATTCAGCCAAGATGAGCTCAAGAGCATAGCTCATCATCAGAGCTGGTGAGTGAGGTAGAGAGCTCAGGATGCTCTGGGCACAAATCAAGATTGACACCTGCAACCGCCTTTGGCAGCTTTGAAAATGAAAGCAAGCAGATGCAGAACAACAACTAAGCAAAGCTAATAATGGAATCATTTACGTAGGCAGGAAGGAAGCTCAATTGCCAGGAGAGTCCTAGAACTCTACAAGTGTAAATACATATCAAATAAGTCAGCTTGACAGGATGCCAAGTTTGTTCAGTAGAGTGTGGCGCTTTGCCACTGAAGTGCTCCTGCAGGAGGAAAACCAGGGAAATGTCGAAAAGGTCAGTGGGTGAAATGTGTAGCTCTGTCATGAGACTATGTAAACAATCTTGGATCAATGGGATCTAGTGCTGCCTGGCTCATTCGCAAAGTACCTGTTGGTCCTGCCACATTAAAGCACAAGCTTTTTGCTCCAGAGCTCTGTGCCTTAGATCTAGAATTCTCTGTTCTCTTCACAAGACAAAGCAGAAATCACCATGAAAGTATAAATGAAGGAGCTAACTTATTGAGATTGTCACCTGAAAGCTCTGGATTTCAAACACAACTCAGAGAAACAAGCTTCTGTCAACTGGCAACATGGAAAGCATCAGGGATATACCGGGGCATGCATGTGTGGATTTGCAGGGCTTCAGCTATGAAGAATACAAGGCAATAGAGAAAACTAGTACCTTTACAATATCTTTGGGCCTCACTCTCAGGCCAGACCATTCACAGACTCTGAGTCAAGGGAGAGGAAAAAAAAAAAAAAAAAAAAAAAAACCCTACAGAACAGGAATAAATTGTGAAAAGTATCTCTAGAGATATTTAGAATACAAACCAGAGCCACACTTAGACTCTGGATCAACCTTTCATAGAGTTTGCAAAAGGCAGGATCCTAAACAGCTTAATATGGAGATGGGCCAAAAGCATTCAGTCTGTTACAGCAAAAAGCTCGACTCAGCTGGGAAGTCCCCTTCATTTCCCTGTTCTTATAACGGTAACATCTGTTCTGCTCTTTCCTTGCTCCATCCCTCTTCAGTACAGTGGCAGGAAGAACAGCAGGTTGGCTTGTCCATCCCCACTCTGCTCCTTCTGGATTAGGGGCTGGAACAGTTCAGCAGCCTGCTCCCCAAGCCACAAACTACATTTATCATCATCTTTACACGCCTTTACACAGCTGGCTCTCCTGATGATAACGTGTTCTACAGTTTCTCTTTCTGGCATAGCTTATGTTAATACTCCATTAACATTGCTAATCAGAGACAGACTTCTGGCAGCATCTCCAGGGGATGAGCAAATGTTGTCCTATACCTTTCACTTTAGGAGATCAGACTTTCAGATGAAACCCATCTCCAAAAGCTCTGATTTCAGCAATTAAATGAAGCAGCCACATCTGGGAGCTGCTCAATGCTGTATGTGTGTGGTTCTTATTGCTCCAAACTAGGTCCTTTTAAACCCCCTTTCCTGCCAATCCTCAGCAATATGACATTTGGAACTTTAATTCGCTTGGGAAATCAAAGGCTGCAAGAAAGATGAGATGCAATCAAATCAAAGATAAAAGGTACAGAAGGTCCTGAAGGTCTAAAAAAATTCAGGCAGCTTCATCCCAAGAGCAAAATTTTAGTCACAAGAGATGCAAAACTGACACATCCATTAGAGTCTTGAGCAGTTTCACAGCATCCCTTCTAATTGCAGTGTGGCTGCTGCATTTTTGAACCTCCAAGATCCTGCCTTCCAGAGCAGCCCCTGGAAGGAGAGCCACAGGGCAATCTTTGAGCTGACCACATTACCCTAGATGTATTTCTGCTTTCCCATCTTCAGACATATTCTCAGTTCAGTTCACCCCATCCAGAGCATCTAGGTCACTGTTTGATCTATTCTCTCTCATGTTTTATGAGTACTTCTAAACCTTAGCTTTGCAAAAGGAGTTTTTTTTTTTTTTTTTTTTTTTGGCATGAAATAGGCTCAAGCACAGGGATACATTCAACCCCCAAGTTGTTTGGAAGTTCACACTGTATAAGTACAAGAAAGGCAACTGCTCATTAACACAATTTCCAAGTTGCCTCAGATTTTAGGTGGACTGTGATTCTCCATAAGATTCAAAGAGAAAGCGTAAAAGTAATGTTTGTTAAATAGAGAATACCAAAGCCCACAGAGTGGCAATAACATTTTATCCAAAGAAAAATATCAAAACTGGGCAGAATGAGACAAATATTGAAAAGGATCTGCAACTCCTATAAATTCCACAGCTTCCTCAGAAAAATTCAACAGGTGAGAACAACAATGTAGTTAAAAACACAAAAATAAAATAGAGTCTGGTCAGCTAATTCATGATATAAAACAAATGCATAAATCCCTTTCCCAGAAAAAATTAGGACATGCTTCCCCTCTATTTATCCCTTTCTTTTCCCCTTGCAATCTCCCTATGCCTCATGACTTCTTATTGTAAATGGAAAGCACTTCCATTGCAGGAAGCAACACTTATGGGTGATTCTTAATGGTAGATTCAAGGAAAAACAGCTTGGTTTTAAAAAGCAGCTGCAGAGCAGCTCCACCTCACAGCAAAGCCAACACTTGCCTTTCCCCCAAAAAGTCAACTCAATTTACCAAAAAGGAGGAGAATGCGCAAACAATCCTCATCAGTATCTAAATGATTAAGCAGTATATGACTCACACATTTAGAAAAGCTTCTTTAGAGCTCTAAAGTCCTTGCCAATACTTATTTAGATGCACAGATCAGGCGTGCAGGAGCTGCAGGATTTATCTCAAACACCTTAGAAACATAGTTTCTACATCTACTCGTTTTAAAAGTAGATTTTCAATTTCCAATTCCAATTTCAGGTAAGGATGTACCGTATCCCACTGAAGAAAAGGAAAACTGTGCATGGGCATAGGTTCCCTGGTGTGACCTTCACTTAACCCATTGCTATGGTAAAATGCTTTGACACCAGTAATTAACTTGCTGCTTTCTGAGGAACTGCTCATTCTCTCATTCATGTCTACTTGGAAGAACTGCAAAGCCACAAAAGCTGTGTGTGAAACTGAGCTATCATGGGAGATAGATGAGCACATTGTGAGCAGTCACTATGGAAACTTCCTCAGTGCAGCTCTATCACACCGTGTGGCACTAGCCAAATGTCATTAGAGCAAGTCACTGCTCTGCTAGACTTGGGTCAACCACCTTCCTCAATCGTACAGCTACCTGGGCATCCCAAACTTCTGCCTCAGGGGCTCCAGCTCTTCTAGTCTCATGCTCTACTTTAGTGGGAAATGCCACTTAAAGGTTGAATAAATGCGCAGTGAAATTTTGCCTGTTCTTTCTTGACAAAAATTGTCCTCTTATTTATTCATTATTCAAATGCATTTTCCAGACCCTTTATAAATTTTTAATACTTAGGCTGGAGCTTGTTTGCAAATAGTTTATTACATGTCCTCCATAGTCAGAGCTGGAGTGTGAGTGAACAGTTAGTTCACAGATAGCATTTTTCCCTGGTTGGAGGAGGGTTAACTCCTTCATGTGAGGAGTAGGACCCAAAGACTAGAAATGATGCATGCCTCCTACAACTGTTCTGCTGTATTAACTATTCTGCAGTTCACTTCTGTTTTGTTTCAGCAGCTTCATTGCTGAATCAAAGCGCAAAATTGCTTCAAAATAATAACCAGCTATTCAAAGGTTTATTTGGAGAGAGAATGAGCACACTTTTACTCTAGATTTACATTAGCCTCAACTCACATGTTTCACTTGTAAAGTGAAGAGTGCCAACACCTCTTCCTCCAGAGGCAGAAGCTCAAGGTCCATCTTGTCAGCCTGACCTCTGATTTTTCTCTTTACATAAGGGAAGATGTTTACAGATGTTTTATCTGTAACACAGATATCACTTCTGCAAAGATTTTTAGTTCAAAAAGTGAATTTTTCCAGGTTAGGAACAGTAATGAATGGATTTGAGATAAACTCAGGCCCTACGTATCCATCTAACATTGCAGAGCTGCTGCAGGTTAGTTCTTCTGAAAACCATAATAGACCACTCTTGTCAAAGTATATAACATCTCTGAGTTTGACTAACCTCACTGCACACTCTGAAGCAGCTCTATCCAGTGGATAAAAAGTACATTTGTAAGATTTTCAGTGCACTTGTCTTTCTCTTTCACACACACAAATGAATATTAAAGCACAGATTAATATTTAAACAATCAAGGCTACAATTACCTTCTAACCTTTCTGAACAAGAAAGTTCCTGTATGGAAAAACAGAGGGGGGAAAATGCATGGGGGGGGGGAAAGAAAAAAAAAATCCTTTCAAATGGGAATTTACTTCTCATTTCCGCTCCCTTTGATATAACGAGGATTAACTGCATTTCATCCCCTTCTAAAGGACACATTGGGTCCCCAGCTGTTTTTCCACTATCAGTCCCTGGAGAACAAAGCTTAGGAAGTTAAATGAGTTTGGGAATCTCATCTTCATTTTAATTAATTGAAGTGAATGCATGCTAAGGACAGAGCCACTGCAAGATTGCCAAAACTTTCCCCGTCTGCATAAGGAACTGGTGAATGCCAAAGAGCTTGGGACCTCACCAACATTTTTAACTCTTGCTTGCTGCAACTACTGCCAAAACATTGGGATGCAATAAGCTCTGTAGGGTTCAGCAGTTGTCCTCACTGTCTGTACATCCATGGAGACATCTTGACAATCTCTGCTCCAAGTACAGAGGGAATCCAACCCTATAGGCCCTTTTCTGATGGTGCTCAGAGTCCCCAGAAGAAGAATTACACTCAGAAATGCATCTTACTGGGTTCAGAGTACGGGGAGTTAGACTGTTATTTCCCTATTTGGAGTTATGTATCCTGATCTTTCTCTTTATGTGAGTTTTAAGAATGCAAATGCATTGGGAGTTCTTCATGAAGAAAAAAATGACAAAGAAAGCCTGGTGATCTTATTCTCCTATCATTAGTTGCACTCATGAGTGGTAACACTTGTTATGTCTTAGGAAGTAGTGATACAAAAATTGTTGAGGGAAAGGACAGACAGGAAAGTGGACTGGATTTGCTGATCTTACAAGAAGACTCACAGCCACACCTGGTAAATGGAAATTAAGCCAAAGGAGAAGAGAAGGTAATGTGGGAGAAAGGATTTGAAAACATCTACCTATACTGAGGTTCTCTAGAAGAGACCTTAAGGATGGTGCAAAGAGAAGAGGATTTTAAGCACCATTGTTCCCAGTGCCCTTTTCACAGGGAATCTCTTGTCCATCACAGCTCCAGTTGGCCTCTCTCTCTAAGCCTACAGCTTTGCATGGAAGGAAGAAAAAAAAAAAAAAAGAAAGAAAAAAAAGAAAAGAGTACAGAGTACCCACCCCCACAGTGCCTCCTGCCTTCCCTGTAGAGTTACTGCACACAGCCTCTGCCAGGCCTCCAGTTTGTCTGGCCTTAAAGAGCGCACCTGGTTACCGATAGAAAAATGCACTTACTGCTGAAAAAACACAGCCCCGTGGGAGAACATGGGCTACAGAGGTAAAGTTGACCACAAATAAGGAAAAAGGAGAACTTCAGTAGAGCTCTGATACTCAGTGACTTCAGCTTACATCTGGTTACATACTTGAATAGCCAGATACTTACAGATATAGGAATGCAGGCTGTAACCACAAATATCTAAAAAGACCATACCCAGAGTAAGGTTTTGTTCAGCTAAGACCTAAGGCATTAACATCAACATGGCTATAATCTGATTTTGTTTTGAAGGTAACTAGCCTGCAGTCTGAGGTTAACGTTAGAGTGCGTTTACAGATGCGGAAGGCGATTGCCTCATTTAAATTAAAGAAAGATTCCTATAGCTGCTGCTGTGCAATCGCTTCCCCTCAGCAATTGAGCACCAGCATATTTACGTGGGGGCTTTTGTGGCTGGGAGTAAGTCATTTGCAAGATATTTTTACTGCTTGTGAGGAAACTTATGAAAAAGGATGAGGGAGGATGTCTTGGAATGCAAAGTACTGAGCTGGATTTTAACCACTGCACAATAGCAAATGGGTTATGCTTGGCTTTTTACTATTCAGCTGGTAGCAATAAAACAGTGCTTGGTTTACTCCTTTACAGAGCCAAGTTCTTTATCTTGAAAGAACAATAGTGAAAAAGGCCTGTAATGGAAGGAGGCAGCCTTCTGAAAAAGTCTCTTTAAGACTGCCTCAGAGCCGAACATAGAGTTAACTCCTGCGCCTCCGGTCCCGGGCAGCAGCTCTCTCCTGTTCCTCAACGCACGCAGGGTTAGAAAAGCCACAGTTCAACCCTGTGTGTGACTTGCAAAACAAGCACGAATACCCATTTAGAGCTACCTGTCTTAAGGGGCAGGGAGACGCTTCAGCTGCTTCCCCAGGTAGCGCTCGCCAATAAAGCGCAGAGACAGAGTCCTTCCGCGCGGTAACATCATGCAGTTTTGCTGGAGCGTTCTGGGAGCTTTCTGCTAACGTCTGGAGAAGCACCTGCCCACGTCGTTGACAGAGCCAGTATCTGAAAGGATGATGTTCACCCAGAGGCTCCTAAACTTAGCATCCACTTAAAGCAGAGAAGAGACAGGCCTCAACAGCAATGAATAGAAAAGGTTTCTTAAGTAAGACTGATGGGCACAGACAGATCTTCTGGTGCTCTGTTTCTCCAGCTCTCAGATCTTTATCAGCCCCACATATATTATATGGTCTTCTTGCTCCTTGGCTAGAGGCACAGTCATGGTTCAGTGTTTTAATTACCCTTCTCCAGGCTATCCTGGCCATAAAAGCTCACAGAGAAAGAGAAGAGCTATGCAGAAACAAAGTTAATTTATACAATATGCATCAATTAAAGGAAACAAACAGTATAAAATTAGATCATCAGGACTACATTCTGGGGAAACCACCTTGCTGAGAGTTATCTGGCTCTGGCCTTTGGCAGGCTGAGATATTATTGTTCTGCACATCTTCCACCAGAAGGGATTGGGGCAAGAGGACTACCTGGGAGGTGAAGTTGCAGGCTAAGCCCTGCATCAAGTGGTTTTGGCAGTTCAGCCCAGATGCCCTTCACCTCCTCATTGGTAAAAACATTTGTCTTCATCTCAGGGTTCTTCTAAAGCAGAGAGAGGCAGAGTCTACCTCAAATTCATTAAAGCACAAAGTTCTATTTCTTTAAAGCCAAGGCCCATCATTGATAATTCAGATATCTGCGAACTGCTGAAGTAAAAAGCTGTATTTCAGAGGCTTCTCTTGCACCTACATCAAGCTTGGATTCTTGAGTCCTGCTGAGAAAGGACTGTTTTTCAATATGATCTATGAAATGGCAGAGAAGATGCTGAGAGCAAGAGCAACAGCATTTTCTGCCCCCCAAGGCTGGTGCATTGGACATGCAGCTGCAGCAACAACTTCCTTTGAGATCCATCCCAGAATGTAATGAAGAGTGAATACAGCATTTAGGGATGGAAAGGTCCATTTACTCTCTCCTAGCCCACCAGTGACAGATCGCTCCCCCGCGCTTTGTCTCATGTTTAATGACCCACAACTGGGGCTTCTATTTATTCTCTCCAGGAATGGCTCTAGGGCCTCAGGAATCTCCATGGGAGGAAATCTTACAGAGGCACAGCCTGTGTTTGCCCCAGTTAACTAAATGAGGCTGGAAAGTGGGGATGAGGGTAAATATTGCTTTTAGCCTGTGGTATGCCTCTGGAGTGCTCAGAATAAGCTTGTGTCAGACCTCCCACCACCAGTGCTTTAGCAAAGTCCTACTCACCAACGTGAACTCCAGCTGAGAGCTCAGTGTCTGGGCTATGAGAGAAGTCCTCCTGCCTGCCAATCTCTGAAAACAGAGTTGCTCTGTGAGGGCCCCAGGCAGTGACAAAGCAGCAAGTCAAGAGCCGCCTGTGCTGCTGCCCTTGGCATTTCTTCTGCACCTTTTACCAGCCATTTTCCTGCAGGGCTCGTGTTGCTTTCAGAGAGGGAAAGGAAGCCGTGACTGTGTGAGTATTAGAAACTGCCAAGCCTCTCTGGGGAACGGAGAGAGGGGACTGCTCTGGCCTCAGTAAGTTACACATTGTTTTACTATCTGAGATTCTCATTATCTCCAATGGAAGCTGTGATTTGTTTCTCAGTTCTCATTTCTCTTTGTACACAATTGTGTCTTCTTTTAAGGAAAGCTTTTCCTACGAGCTCTGGCCTCAAAGGTTTCTTTTTCTTCATGTGTGAATTACAGATGTCACAAACACCGCTGACATGGTGCATGATGCCTCATTCAAATGCAGATGAGTTAAGGGGGAAGTAATTCTTCAGATTTATAGCATTCCCTGGGGAAATCAGCATAGGATGTACATGCACATGCCAGTGATAAGTCAAACTAGACACTGGATGTCACCAGAACTCCACTGGAGCCACAGAGGAGGGAGCAGGTATCTGGCAGAAAAAAATATCTGCTCTTAAAGTAAGCATTCTGGTTGGCTAAAACAAGAAGTGTTGACAGAGCATAAATTAATGAGCGTCATCTAACATGCTCTAGAACTGGAATAAATCCAGCAAAGGAGACTCAGGTGAGAAGGTGAAGGAAAGGCTGAAAGAAGATTACTATCCAATCTCATACAGAAAACCAACACCATAGGCAGTGTAAGAAACTCCCAGATAGCCAGCAGTCCACAAGTCATAAAAACTATCAAAGAAAATTGATGATGGAAAGGAGAAAATTTAGTGATGGCAGAAGCTTGATCTGACTGTACACTGCAAATCCCAAGTACCAACAAGACTTAAATGCTCTCAGAAACTGGCCCTGCTTGCCCTTCTAAATGAGAAGGGCTTGCCACCATAATCTGACATCTGATGAAGAAGGTTTATTGCTGCATATCATCATCCCAATTTCCATGCTTAAGGAAGTCTTTCACTTCCCTTCCCTGAACCAAGCACTCTTCTATTCCAAAACATAAGGCGGGTGTAAGAAAACAGTATTCTTGACATGATCCATTGTGGGGGAAGAGGAAGAGCAATTCAAGCAATTAGAGACTTGTTCACAATGAGATCAATGCACAGAGGGACACAGAGAAGCAAGGCATCTGGGGAGGAGAGGGGTTGCTGCAGCAGCCCATACACACCAGAGGAAACTGTTCAGTCTAGAGGAGCACATTCACACTATTTCTGATGCTTTCTGGAAAGGTCCCATCTCAAAACACACGTTGTGCAGTTGATCTGGCTGCTTCCTGCGAAAGTGTCTAGGATTATAATGCATGCAGCAGCTAGAGTAGGCTTTATCCACGCTGAGCTGCTAGACATCTGAAACTCCTGAATGTACACAGAAGTATGGATCTCCTCAAAGCTCTGCTGGATTGCAGGCAGAGTTTTCTGATCAGAGATGCTGCAGTGCTAAAATATTCCAAAATACTGCATGGAGAGGGGTGAATGGACAGTTCAGACCTCTATCTGTGCATCTACAGCACCTTCCTTCTACTGGATGGAAGGAAACAGCTCAACTGCCCTTCATAGACATTTGGGATGTTGTCAGCACTAAGGAGTCCCTCATGAGTGAGCTGTGTTTTGGCAGCAAAGGCGAGATTTTTATATACACCTTCCTCTTAGTTCTGCAAGAAAAATTTGGGTAGGGACTGAAATACAACATGATTCTCAAGATAGCCATGGCTTCATTCCAGTTCAGGAGGTGGAAGTTCCCACTACACTGTTCCTAACGTGAAGGGCCTCCTAGCTAGCTACGTAATCATGTTTGTGTCCAGCTGCTTTGTTTGGTTGCTTGTTTCAAGCACTCTTTTGTTTAATACCTAGCTCTGCTGGAGCTCTGAGGAAGCCAGGCACTTGAACCGACTGCTACCCTCCCTTCTCTCTGTAAATGAAAGAATGGGAGTGCTTCACTGACCTTCTAAATATAGAGGCTTCAAATTAAATTATAACATTGCTGATAATCAGCAGACCAGGGATTAAACTGATTGGGGCCCTGCTAAACCAGATTTAGCTTTCATTAAGTTCTGCCCACAAATCAGGCCTGCCCATACCCTTACTCTCAAAGTTACAACGTGTGCATGCGCGCACACACACACACAGGGAGAGCAAAAACTAGAGTACTTCATGTAAAATTCTAATCTTTTCAATGTCTGGAAATACCTAGGGTCTAGCTATCACATCATCTATCCAACATCTGCTGTTATAAATAAAAAGTTGAAAACAAGCCATTTACATAAGGGTTTAAGAGGGATACGGAGAAACTACAAGAACAAGGATGTAATCAGTAGCACAGAAAAAGTCTGAAAGGAGCCTGTCGATCCCTATGAAATACAGCAAGAGGCTTATTTAATTTTTCTTGTGTGTGTAAATTTCCTAAACAGCTGACCTAAATGAGTTCTTACCATGATCAGATAGCCCAGAACGACAGAATAATCCTTCTAATAGGATTACAGGCTCTGCTAAAGGAGACTTCTGGCTTTTACGCTCTGCATTGCAATATGTACACATATACACATACAGATAACTTGCCTGATACCTCCAAAACCAACATTTATCCCTGTCTCCCATTTATTCTCCTCATTACCCAGCCCCTCTCCACCCATTTCCTTTTTTCTCTGCAAAAGCATTAAAGTAGCCACCAACTTCGGTTTGAGAAAGCAAGAGGGAGTGTATCAAAGAGCTGAAATCATAAGAATGTACAACTAGCAATGTGGGAAATCAGCATAAAAAAGGCTGGATTTAATAGTGTTCCAGGGTGATTGGCATTACCCCAATGCCAGTCAGCTTCTCCAGCACTGTTCAGGAAGGCAGTGTAAAATTCCTGCTGCTACAATTTGAGGCAACACACAGGGTGGCAGAGCAGCACACAGCAATGCAGCTGCAGGTCCCAGAGCTCTGCAGACTGCCTGACACGCTGGGCATGAGTAAAGTAAGTGCGCCTTAGTGGAGGCGAACACAGAGGTGTGCATTAAGGAGCAAACAGAGCAGGACATAGCTGCGATGGGAGGGCTGCAGCAAACTGTGAAGTCTCTGTGCAGCAATTAAAAGAAAAAAGCTTGAAATAAAGTTATTTCCTAATAAAGTAACTCTAAGCTCTCAGAGAATGACATAGACAATATCTAATACAGTCTTTAGCTGTATGTAAAGGGATGGAGAAGGTCTGTAACTTCAGACCTCACTGGCGAGACCAATGCTAGTATATCCTGATAACAGCTTTCACAAATACATTTTTCAAAGAATGCTAAAAGCTCTGGGAGATGGTGCTGGAAAGAATTATAAAACCCACCAGATACAGCAGGGAAATGCCTTGCTATGAGGGGCTCTAGGAAGAGCTCAAATCCCTTTGTCAAAGAGATAGCTGTGGGGGAGAGCAACTTAACACCTTCCAGCAGCCAAGATCTCAAACATTAGAGAGTGTTCTCTAACAGCATTGCACAAAAAGGCACAGCAAGGACCAACAGCAGTTGGAAGATAAAGCCAGGCAAACTCAAATAGGAAATCAAGCACATGTTCTCAATAATGAGGAGCAGGAACAAAGGACAGGTACTCTTACTTTGTGATGCCTCCAAATTAAACTTGGAAAACAGTTAGAAGTACCTCTTGAAGGCATCCTTCAGCCATACACATCCCTGAGCTTAATGCAGGAGAAAGTACATAAAATGCACTGCCCTGCACTGTTTGCAAGTGCAATCTATATCAACTGGTGGTCTGCAGGGAGGTACCTGCAGCAGGATGCCTCTGTCTCCCTGCCTTTCCCTGGGGGTGCTGGAAACAGCTGCTCAGCCAGTAAAAGCCACCAAAACAAACACCTCCGCTTGCCTTCGTGCATGCACAGGCCCAGACAAGCCCTGCTACCAGCCCTGACCACCCTGACAAGGGCAGGCATACACGGCCTGGCACAGAGCCCAGGGCTGCAACTCTCTGCAGGCCACAGCAAGCTCTTAAGACTCGGGAATGGCTCCCACAGCTTGCAGCATAGGCCACCATATCTGAAGGGATCTGGACCTCCCCCCCAAAGCATGCTGAGTTCAGGCTAGTGCTCACCTCAGGGCTACGTAGTACTGCACAGCTACACGACCCAGCAGCTGTCAGGGGGATCCAGACATTCCTCCTCCAAAACCCCAGGCTCCTGCCACAGGACCTGAAGACAACCAGCCCTACCCCATGGCTGATGAGACAGGAGGGACAGTTAGACTTGATCCAGGAAGAGGCAAGAGCACATTCAGATTCCTCCCTTCACTCTACTTAAGTGAGCAGGAGCCAGTTCATTATATTATAGCTTTTCTGAATCTTTTCCAGAAAGCAGCTAAAAATAATACCTTGTTTTGAGTGTGTGCAGGTCTGCATCTGAGAACATGTCCCAAAACACACTCAAGCACACTGATGTTCACAGCTTAGAGCAAGTGCCCCAGGTCTGCTCCGTAGCCCAAAGCACTGAAATGACACATTTCACAGCACTGAAGGCTCCTCTGAACACAAGTCAGTTCACAAGGCAGGTTTGTATGGAAAAGGGGATCTGCAAAGAGATGGAGATTTTAGGCCCAATTTGGAGATCCATTTCCAACAGATGCTATGCTGGGTTCTCAGCAGTGCAACTTGCTTTTGTTTTTGGGTTCTCTCAGGGAATCAAAGTGAGACCTCATGGCATAGCAAAAGATTGTCAAATGAGAAGCTATTCCCCGAACCAACAGGAAAGGAAAAAGTAGTTTGAAAAATTTAGAAACAACATGTTACTTGTCCTAGCAAGGAGTTGCTGGGCCCCTGGGTCAGCCACTCCCAGGTGCCTGTGATTGAGCAGGTGACATAATGCAGATGACAATGATCATTTTAATGACCAGCAAATTACAGGAATTAATTTTTATTAGTGCTCTCAAATTTGAGCTACCTGACCAAAGCATAATGTTTTCAAAATGACTGAAAGCTGATGAAACATAAGAATGAGATATTGTTTCAGACTATCTGAAACAGGGGACTGTCTCCATTACTCCTTTTCTCCTCCCTTGTCCAAGAAACACGAAAGCTGCCTCATAAGAGGAAGCAAGATCTTTGTTTCAACTCTAACAAGATGTTATTTTGAAATCAGAATTAATTTGAAATTTTACTCTTTTAAACTATGGAATCCCTTCCCTTTTCCTGTGACCCTATAGACTGATGGAGGAAGGGAAGGATAGAGGGAGAGGGGGAAAAAGCAGCCCAATGTGCAAGACATCTCTGAGGAATTCTTTTTTGAAGGTGAGCAGGGCCTGGAAAAGTTCAGAAAAGAGTCAAAAGACATAAGCTCCAAAATTCACCCCTCTCCCCTATAAATTTGGTTGGGAAATAAAAATGCACTTAAAAATCCAAATGAGATATTTTTCAAAGAAAAATAAAGGAAGCAGAACTGAAAGTCAAAAAAGACACGATCAAACTGAAAGTCAAAAAAGACACGATCAAACTGAAAGTCAAAAAAGACACGATCAGATCAAGTATTCCCACTGAAAATATCCAGTACACTGTGCTCCCTCCCTCTTAATATTTTCACACTCATGAAAGCTCTGTGGAAGCCCCGTACTTCCCACGGCCCGGCTCCTAGAAGGGCCAGGAGACTAATGAAGATGAAAAAGGCCCAGAAGTCCCTGTGGGACCCTAGGCCTTTCTTGCACAGATCTTCTCCTGGAGAGAGGGAAGAAGCTGGAAAAACTATGATGACATATAACCCAAGAGGGAAGAAAGAAGGAAAAGAGGGGAAATGAAATGAGAAGAAAATGCGTAAGGTGATGAAGGAAGAAAATACAGGCTAGAGCAGGAACTTTCCCACATGCTCTTGGAGTGCAGAGCATCAGCGCAAAGTCCTGGACCTTAATCAACATCACGTACCTCTCAGAACCCCAAAATTACCTCCTTTGCCCCACAGACAAGTCCCCACACCCCAAATCTCCAACCAGCCTCACATACCCACACTTCAGCAGCATCCAGTAGCTGACACAACCAGTACTGCCCGCCCTTATTCCACCAGCTCTTGGCATTGCAAGCTACTCTGAGCTAAATGCAGATTTAGCCCTTGCTTGTTAACAAGCAGGAAGTCAGAGGCAATCCCGCCTCCTCCTGGGGCCCAGCAATGGTGATGGCTAGACTCAGCACGAGGACAGGCTTGATCTCATTTCTTTGCTGGCCCAGCTGGGTAACTGGGAAAGGAGTCATGGTACTCTTTCACCCATATGGTCAGTGCTAAGTCATCCAAAGTCCAGATCCGTCCATCTATCCATATCATTCCTCACCTTTCTCCATCCCCAGCTGAGCATCATTGCCAAAGAGCTGCACTCATGCAATTGAGAGCCAAGACAAACCTGGTCCCTTTTCAGACCACCAGCCCCAGCACCCTTTCTAGCAGCTCCCATCAGCAGCAGGTTGCTTTCAGAAAGGGATGTTTTAATAACAACCCTTTCTCCATTGTCAGGGGCTCCACCACAGCTTCAAGCCACACAAAAGCTGCTGGCTGCGAGAATGACAGCATTAGGTCAAAAACTCTCCATGTTCTGCAGCCTGACAGGTCACAGGGCCTGCAGACCCAGTGCTTCAACAGCAACGCAGAGAATTTTAAAGGTATTTGTTTATCACAGCCATATGCCACCATTTGATTGTCTGCAAAGCCCAGGAGGGCAGCTAAATACAATATCTCCAAGAGAGTGACAGTCAGGGCAGTCATCATTTGATATTAAATAGACACCTTCAGTACACATGGGAAAGACTACAAAAGGAGCATTAAAATAGCAGTTACAGCTCTCTTACGCCTGATGCTTGTTTCAGATTCTCAGCCTGTCATTAGGGGCTACCATAGGGGACAGTATCAGCAAGGAGCAGCATGAATGGGACCAGGCAGAAAGCAGCCACTGACCCTCCATACATTGCCACTGAGGAAGGCCTGAAGAAAGCACAGGTACAGGCACAGGCACCGCTGTCTCAGGCAGCATCCTCTCTTTTCCCCTAAGGGTGACGATAAAACATGGGGAAGGTTGCTCAGTGCAAGAGGAAAGTTTCCTTGCTCAGTGCAGGAAAAGTTTGCTCTGAGATGTTTTTTACAGTTCTGCAAATACAGAAATTTCCAGTTGTTCATGCTGGGAAGGCATTATGATGGTCTCACCTTCCATAGACTTCCTTCCAACCACAGCTATTTTAGCTAATTGAATTTTTTCCAAAACCCACCCCACCTCTCTCAGAAAACTGCCCTCTGCACAAACTTGTTAGTATTAGTTTTCCAAGAGAAAATAAAGACAAAAGTGATTTCACACTGAGCAAGTTTGCTTTCCTTCTCTCCTCCTTCACCGCTTCGATGGTAGAAGCGAACCCTAGAAAATTCTAAATCTTCAAAATAAAACCTATGTTCTTCATATGAACATTATCTGCTAGTTTAAAGCAATGAGAAATCCTTCCTGTTCAAAAACTGTAGGCTGTCAAAACTCCTCACAGAGGCATTTTGACAAGTTCAGACTACAAACCCGGTAAGGTTTGCTGCCCATTAATATTCTTGGATCATTGCTTCCTCTGATTGTCACTGAATGCAAACATACATTCTTCCAGATAGTTTCATGTCTTGGGATGAACAAAAAAAAAAAACGTAAGGAAGTAGGGAAAATAATGTGAATATTCAAGATCTTGTGAACAAGCACTCAGTCTAGCTATAACTAGATTGCTGCAGATTATCCTTCTCCTTGACAGCTCCACACAAGTGAACAAAATCTCCCCTGCCAGCTTTCACCAATCACACCCATTTGCTGCATTACAAACCTCAGCTTTTCTGGCAAAAATGGGCAGGGAAGTAATACCTGTGCAGCACACTCACAGGGATCTTCAGTGGGTATCTTTACACCAAGGCCAGTTAGGTAAGGTAAAAATCAGCAAAATGCAGCAGTCCTATCTGCTAATCCCATCCCGAGAGGGCTTCTGGAAGGAGCCCACAAGCCCTGTTTTACATGTAGCCCTCCCTGTCACCTGGAAATATTTGGGAGGGTGGGGGGAGACACTAGAAGCTTTTCCATGTGCTGCCAGGTTCTGTGAATATCCATACTTTGTAATAAGTATTTTTACTCAGGATGAATTGCTACAAGATGGACCAAAAGTACCACATATCCCTCCTTACTCAGACTCTGCTTCACAATGAGATTTGGTTGACACTGTTAGACAATAGCATAGATCAGCAAGGCTGTGCACTCTTCTGCAAGCTACATCAATAAGCGTACAGCCAAGACAAGGGAGTGCAGGGACATAAATACATATGATTAGATTCCTACTGGCTTGAAAGTCTCTCCAAACAGTCTGCCTCTCAGCTGCGTCTTCCCATCTAAGTTAAAGCAACAAATACACACTCTGTGAGGGCTCTCATAAATTAAAAAAAGGGAGGTATCTGAGTCCACTCTATAATCCTCTCCAAATGGCTCATTTTTAGCCAGGCTCTCTCACAGGAGCCATCCCAAGGACACCTCCTCCAGCTGAGTGGAGGGCCTGGCAGTCTGCAATGCACCAGCAACTGAAAAGTGAGGAAATAGAGAAAAGCCTGCTTCTGCACATCCTCCTTTCCCAAACATTGAGCATGACTGACTGCCATTGCTGCCTGCCACTGCAGCTCCAAACCCACTATGCAGACACCAGTTCCTGTGCTAGCTGGGGAAAGCCACAGCCCAGATGCTGCAGGAACAAAATAAAATTTTGTCTGGAAGAGCAGTATACAAATAAAACTGATTAAGTATTTTAGGACTCATGGAATGTGCACAATGTGCTTTCCTGGAGATATCTGCTTCTAGATTAAAAATGCCAGTGGCTTCCAGAGAAAGAAAAATAAAAGGTCTCTTAAAATTATTACTTTGTCATTTAAGTCAACAGCAGTGATACCATGATGGAAGCCCACACTTATGTCACATTGTTTTATCACCATAATTATATCAAGAACACAGTAACTGTCTATACGAGATAAGGGAAGCAAGCAGCCCTTCTGACATTTCCTTTTCATAGCACTGGAATTTGCAGATTGGTTTTGGGTTTGGGCATTACATTTGATTGCTATCCTGGAACTCCGAAGAGCCACATCATTGGAGGAATACAACCAGAGGGCTTCCCTGGCTCCATCTGCTGCCAGTGGCTTTGTAGGAGCAGCCAAGTCAGCATTTGGATCATCAGGCACTGAGCTGTTGAAAATGAGCCTTAGAAAGCTCCAGGGTGTTCACAGCAGCACAGGCACCAAGATGCTCCCAGCCAGGCATAGGAGACTCCTACAAGGTGGGAGAGCACAGGAGTATTTGTTGAGCACAAGTCCATCCACTCTTATACTATACCATACAGATGCAAAGCAGCATAATCCCTGCTGGCCACACTAACTGCCCATCTAACCATCACACACCATCTAAGGTCCTCCAAATGCCTCTTCCAAGTGAGTGGATCTCAGATGTATCATGGGATTGCCACTATTTGTTGTCTGCTGTTTTCTCATCTGCTACTATTAATCAGTACTATACTGCAGTGAGGTTTATTCAGAAACCTAGCAAACTCTCTGCTCCTATATTATGCTGAAAACTCATCTGTTTTTATCCTGCTTTCCCATGGATCCCTCCATTTATTGTAAATTGTTCTGAGGCTCCACAGCATACAGCCTGCAGTACAATAGAGCCTGGAAAGCTGCAATTGCTACAGCTTTTAGTTGTCAACTGAGACTATGAAAGAAAATAGTAAAAATGAGTTTCAGAGAATGAGTATTTTTTTTTCCTAATAGCAAAAGCTAAGAAGGGGCACTGAGCATTAGAGAAAGAGAAGCTGCCAGACTGCCCCCAAAACTGTTTTTTCCATCTTACACAGGAATTCATTGAATCATACAGTTATTAGGCCTTTTCACACTTGGACAAGCAACTAGCATTCATGCAATGAGTATATACAAGACTCTCCTTCTGCATTCTGATTAGCAAGTGTTTTGTCTGCAACTTGTTGCCCTCTGCTTTGGCAGCACAAAAAAAAAAAAAAAAAAAAAAAAAAAAAAAAGAAAGAAAAAGAAAGAAAGAAATCGAAAAGAGGACTCTTACTCCTCTCATCCCATAGCAAAGAGATACTGCTCCACAGGGCTGGGTGGAAGTTGTCCTGCAGAGTCCAACACATACCCCGACACCCTCAGTGGAAGCACCAATGGGAGTGACAGTCTGGATGGCACATACCTGGGATAACAGGGGCAACACCTAACTCATTTCCTATGGAAGATGTTGCTCACCTTGCCGTTTTTTATCAGTATTATTCTATGCTGTAGAGAATCATAGAATATTGCTTGAATCATAGAAGAGTACGGTTGGAAGGGACCTCTGAAGATCATCTAGTCCAACCCTCAGTGTAGCCCCATACAGGGATTGAACCCACGACCTTGGCATTAGCAGCACCATGCTCTAACCAACTGAGCTAAACCTGTCCCTCCCACCCCATCCCAAGGGAACCTCAGTGCTGTGGAAGATGGACCAGGGGACCATTCTCTGCCAGAGAGACATAATGCAGGTGAACATGGTGCTGGCAAAACCAAACCTGTTTACTGGCACAGTTTACCACACTTTTCAAAGGGCTGGGATAAAATATCATCTTGTCTGAAGTTAACAGCAACAGTGCTGTTAAGGATGATCTGTCATGCCACAGAGCTTTATCAAGGTAATTACATCAGGAACAAGTTTACTGTTTGGAGAAAAAATAAAAAAGGGAGAAAGAAAAAAAGAAAGATTACAAGAAGCAATCCACCAAAACAGCAGCAGTGACACAGCAGAGAGATACACAGAAAAGAGAAATACATTACACAAGTTGAGAATGGATTCAAGACAGCAATGACCACCTTTCTTTTCACTGTGCTTAGAGCACTGGTGTGCATGCCCATTTACCTATGAGCACATGCTCACATGCAGTTGATGGTTCAGCAAGCAGATTTCCATTTGTGTTCACACATGTACGTTTGTGAATTATAGAAATGCATTTCCAGAAGACCTTCAGGACATAGAATCATCCAAAAAATTATTCAGCTCCTCAGAAATCATTTCGAGCCTCTCACGCACACATACCCTTTAGCCTAATCAAATCCGTGACAGCTACACAGACTGAAGAAGTTGTGCATCAAGGCGTGATTGTGCTTGTGTGCCCCTTGATGTCTCAGATTAACAGCACAACCATCACACTGAATGCTTGACTTGCCAGCACCTCAGGGGAGGAGCTTTGTGGTCTTAAATCCTTGCACAGGCACATGAGGGATGCTGAACTGGGATGTTCTGTTGAGCCCATTCTCCCACATGGCAGGAGCTGGCACCAGTGAGACAGCATGTTTTCTTGCCTGCAGAGCAAGAGCCACGTGTCACTGAAACAAGATTCTCTTTTTTCCTCTTAGACTCAGTAAATTCTTTAGGTGGAACATCACATAGCACCTCAGAGATAACATGAAAGTTATTACAGCCAACCTGGTGGTTGAGCTCCCAGCAGCAACATCATCTGAGGCTACTTCCTTTGCCTTGGTGTTCCACTCAACACAACCTCCACTGCTCACCTTGTGAGACCTGCCAGGCAGGAACAGAAAGATGTATATGTTGGAGAGAACAGCTAGCTGAGAAAACCACATGGATTTTGATGATCCAGAGAAGAGGTAGAGCAGGGAAAGTAGAAGGAAGGCATGTTCAATGAGATAGGCAGCACAGCTTGCCACAGGCTGATGCAGGCACAAAGGTTTTCTACCTGTCAGAGCCAGGCCTTGCAAAACTGCAGCAGACTGCAAAGCCCTTGATGAAGCTGAGCATGTCCTCTTCATGCTCACTGAAATCTAGTTCTGGGGTGTCTTAAGAGGTTAGCAAACACAATGAGCAAGAGCAGCAACAGAGAATGTGAACTATATTCTCCCAAGGAACTATCCCGTTCACACAAGTCATGAATTTCTGACAGTCATTCACAGGGTATGGTCAGCAATTGTGCCCTTTGCTTCCTTGGACCACAAAGCACAGAATGAAGACCTGAATAAAATAGACTTTTCTCAGGCCTAGAGAAAACTTCCATACATCCTAGAATAAGTCATCAGGCCAGTAATGAAGAATTCCCCTCTTCTTCATGCCGGAGTCTGATCTTACTCTTCTAAGCAACCCTAAGCCACACACAAGTCAGTCTCCAGCCTCATCTGCCACCTACTATGATCCTGAATGCTTTCCAGACTGGCTCCAGGCCATAGCATAGCACAAGGAGAATAACTGTTGCTTAAGAAATTGTCTCGTTATTATGATGGGACAATTCATTCATCTCTCTAGCTTGATCTTTCCATGGTATCTCTGAACACTGGTCAACCAGAGATCCCACCCTGTTGGTGCTGAAGACTCAGAAAGTCTCTGAGGTTCACATCCTGATCAGAGCTATGTAGGCTAAGCCCTGCTGATCTTCAAGGTGTTTATTAGCTGCAAGCTTGCAGCTAGAGAAAGGCAAAAGACAGAGTTTGTGCGCACACAGAAATGTCATTTAACTGAAAGCAGAGCCATGGCCCAGTTTCGCCCAAGAAAAGTACCCAACAGCCAATTCATCCTCTCACTGGGAATTTTTAAATGATTTGCTGTTCCAGGCAGCAATGTAAAGGTTATCAGAAAGCCCTTCAAATGTGCTATAATTTGTGACAATAGCTTTTAAGCATCTAAAGAAGCTGTAGAAAAACAAGCAGGTTAGGAACGGAGTCAGGATAGGTTAGGGAGATGTTTTAGGAACAATCTAGAAAGGACAAATGATTCATTTTTGTTGTCCAGTCTTCTGTTTTAATGGTCAACCACAGAGCAGGAAAGATGCATGGTGTGTGAATGTGCATGTGTGCGTTCACTTGCAAAGGGGCAGGGGGTAGAAAGCAAGCTCTCCAGCAGGAGAGCTGCATATTTTTTATGAAACACATGGTAGAGCAAGATAGAATTTATGATAGAAGATATTTAATAAGTCAAGAGTGTAAACAACTGGCCAGTTTTCAAAGTCATAAAAACCCCTATGCAATAACATGTAGATGAGATACGAACTCCCTAGCAAGCAAGCTTCACTCTAAGCTATGTTACAGCAGGGTCTCATAAATGTGTAGTTCCTCCCTACCTTCATCATCAGACCATCAGTTTTTAAAATAATCCTAGCTCACACAACGGTTTAAGACAGTGGTCAATTGAATTCTACATCTCTTTCCTTCCTTTAGCTATCCTATGCGGTGCTACTGTCATCACTGCAGGGCTGTCAGCTTGTCTTCCCATTTCAGATGTAGCTTGTAAGTCAGGTTCAAAAGAGTTGGGAAGAAAACTCCTCACCTATAGTTGTCTTGTCTTCTGAGATTCCCCCTACTCTCCCTGAAGTAGCTAATCCCTGGCCAGTCCAGCTGAGGGCAGGCCTGGCAGGCATCAATGACTTGACACACTGTGGCATTACCTACACAAGCCTCACTTGGAATAAGCCCATGGAAGCATTACCTATCATCACCGTGCTGAAACATGCTACTGTGAAAGACCTCTGAAGGCTGAAACTTAGGAAGAAGGAAAGTAGGTCACACATGGAGCAAAAGCCCCAGCAACTTGTTCAGACCATCAGTATGTTCAGTCTGACTTTTAGATGGGTAGATAGCCAAAGGACAAACACACAAGGAATGTAACTGCCATGAAGACGGTTTCTGCTTTCCCTTATATCAGGTGCTCTCTAACACAGCAGAGACCAGATAGCAGCCCAAGCTGGAGCTAGCTCCAGCACAGCATGGTCAGAAGAAACTTGATCTGTCTGCATGTGGCTATGAAGGACAGATTCAAAAGCCTGGGGAGCATTTTGGTATTTTTCATTGGTCTTTAGTGCTCTACAGCTCAAGTACCAAGTTTCTGTAGTAAAGCCTGTAAAAGCAGTGTCACATGCCCCCCAAATAACATCACTTGCACTAACCAACACCATCTCAACAGCCTCAAAAAAAAAAAAAAAAAAAAAAAGAAAAGCTTTCTGTATCTAGGGCTTTCAAGCTGCTACTTTTCCCTTAGGCTTTAATCTCCAAAATCAATTAAAAACAAAGCAAATAAACCAAAGACATCTCTCCCCTGGTCTTCTTTCATCCTCACAGGCAGGAAAAAAATTATCCTTCATAAAATTATATTGAAAGCATGTACTGCAGATGGCTGTCACTCAGTCATTATGTGCAGTTTTGCAATTCCACCTATCACTCTACAAACCATGATGGTTGTGCATACTTTGTGCCTGAGCAACATACTAGAGCATTCTGCATCTACTATGAAAAGCCATTATAGATAAAACAACCAGACCTCTGATAAGACTCAAAAGGACCAGGAGTGTATTACCTTCAAAAACATTGCCAGTTCCTTTTTAAGATAAGTCCTACTCAAACTTGACTCACACCCGAGCTCAGCTAAGCTCGCTTTCACGCTCCAGAGCTCTCATTCTCATTGCTGTGACTAACCTCACCATCTTTTCTGCAAAGCACGGGTGTAGAAACAGGGAAGAGGAAGAACCCAGCTCTTACAGTAAAATGTCTCTTTAGTCATGAGTCAAGCAGGCTTTTGTGATCCAGATGCAAGACAAGTTGCCAGACTCAGCAGGGCTTTACATGACACCTTAAGCTGAGTCATAATGGAAATTTTAACTCAAGTCTTCACCTTTTGGTACTGGCAGGTGTCACCCCCTGGGTAGCTCAAGTGCAATGCTGCAAGACAGCCGCATCTAGTCATTCCCTTGTATGTCATGCTGTGACCATGTCTGCTCAAATTAGTCTGTGGATATATGTCCAATTAGTTTGTGAGTCACCATTCACAGATATTTACTGGCCTCAACTGCTTAGTGAATATAAGTCCACCTCTCCTCTAAGTTAGTTCCCGTATCTTGCTGTGAATGAATGGCAGCATAGCTGCCAGTCCTTGACTGGAGGAAAGAGGATTATAATCCATGAAGGTTGATAGCAAGACTTGTTCTTCTTTGGCATGTCTTAAAACAAAGGAACATTCAATTTTTGCAAAATCTGCTGATTTTGTCAAAGGAGCTGCTTCACCAACACTACTACAGTAACACAACACCCACTCTCCTTAATACATCCATAAGGCATTTTTAAGCATTCACTTCAAATAGAGCTGCAAAGACACCAGCTTTTTAATTATACTAAGATAAAGGGAAAATTTGGCAGCCAAACTTTTTTTTTTTTTTGCATGCATATGTCCCTGGCAGGCATTTGATAACACTGTCTGCTGCCTCAAGGCAGCATTCCCCCATACAAGGTTTCCTGGAGACCAGCTGCTATGACTAAGCCTTCATCACTGCCATGTAATCACAGTCTCACATCAGGAGGTAAAGCTGCTCAGATTGTAGCGGCTGTTGTAACTGAAACTTTCCTCACAGAGCATCTTAGGATGAGTTTCTCTAGCTGCTGAAAGCTCATTAAGTAGCTTTTAATGACTTGGCCAGCAGGAGTTGGTGGAGTTTTCCTGCCTTTATCTAAGGGAGAAGAATCTCAAGGACCTATGTTTGTATGTAGACTCCGGTGGTTACTAAGGTGTGATCACTAGATAAGAACACAAGTTCAAAAAGAATGATGTTGGTAACTTCAGGCTGCCCATGTGCCCACCGAGCCTCTCTTTAGTACACTCACACGTACAGATAAGCATATAGCACACCACCCTTGTGCTGACTTCACTTCTTGCCAGTCTGCACCCATTCAAGCAATGCCACAGGCCCTCAGGGCAGCTTGAGTAGTGTTTTAAGTACTGCTGTACTTTTGCCAGCCAAGATCAGCCAAGCACAGAGGACAATATGGCAACAGAGCAAAAGGCACAACTCAATATTTTGCTACCACTTTTCCTCTTCTCATTCAATGGTTGCTACAGCAAGGAGGGTTTCATTCTGGAGATTAATAACCCTCGTGAAGCAGCTGGTATGTGCTACTGGTGGTGACAAGACACAACAAAAAAAGGGGGGGGGTTCTTAATCCCTAGCACATGGTTTTCAGGCCTCACTGGCAGGAAGCGGGTAAAAGAAAGTAAATCCTCGATTGAGTCAACAGGACATAAGTGAAATCTCAGTCAAAGGAAATGTTAAACCTCTCCATACCCCAATGACACTAAAGACCTGCTGATTCTGTGTAATTCTACAAAAGGTTGTTAGTAAAAGTACCAGCAGTACAGCTTGTTTCACCAAACTAGCAGAGCAAAAAGAGCCGTTTCTCAGTTTGTTACCTCTGTCCAAGCGTCAGGCCTTGCCAAGAGCTCAGAGACAAAGGAGAGGTCCCTTCATGATTGCTACAGAGCTTTCTCCAACACTGACCTGACTCACCAGGACAGACACAGCTTTGAGGGCACTAAGTAAGGCAGGCCTCTCTTCAGTGCCAGTAAATGGCACATTAAGGACCATTCAAGGAAAAGGATCATGTTCAAGGGGAAATATTATCTTTTACTGCATTTCTCAAATACAGCAGTACTCAGCCTATAGATGTTGGATAGGCACACACACACTCTTACTCTAAATTCTATTTATGTATTTAGCTAGCTTTTTCCTCATATGCAGCTGAATTCAAGAGTGTTTGCCCTTCCTCCTGCCCTCTAACTCCTCAACAAAGCTGTTTTCAGGGGAGCCAATACCTTCTACTCCTCTCGTCTCACAAAATTCTGAAGTTTGAAGCTTCTGCTCGCATTAAGTCTGACCTCAGAGACAAGTGATCAGACAGGGCCGAGAAGAACGGAGTGAAAACATGCTTAATTAAATGAACTTAGAAATATCAACCACCACGATCAGGACATTGATTTATCTTCTAAATATTAGGAAAAGAGGATGGAAGAGGTGAAGAGATAAAGGCCTCTGGTATTACCAAAACCAACCATCAATAGACCTAGCTAAATTCTCATTATATCCTGATACGCTTTATAAAAGGATAAGGCAATTTACCACCTCAGAATGATGAGGAAAAAAAAAATACTCAACTGTCCATCAATATGCTATACTTTGTGGTGTTGCACTGCTCAACATTTAAATGGCATAAAAAAAAGACATGAAAGAGGAGGGAAGATGCACCCTGTGAACTAAATACAGGGTGCATCTTGAAGAAAAAAAAAAAAAAACAGGGAACAAAGATCATTGTACCCAGTCAATCTGGGTAAGCATTTGCTCTATCTAGGAGAACTAATTTTGAATGGAAAAAATTAGTTTTCACTGTTGGGTTTGCTATAAATGACAGGGTGGGTGGGATTAAAAAAAATAAATAAAAGCAGCATTTCTTATAGTGAAATTTAACTGTGTTACAGTCTGACAGATATGCTTAGTCTTTAACTTTCATTAGTGCTACATGCACTGCCACTTCTGCCAGGGTTCAGACATCTCTGTATTTGCTATAATGCAGCAGCACTTGAAAGCCCCCCACTGAGATCAGGGGTCTGCTGTACACAGCACTGTGCAAATACTCACCAAGAAATACTCCTTGTTTGGTGAGCAACCAGCTAAGTGGGCCAGACAGGCAAAGGCAGGAGGAAAAGCATCACAAACCCTATTTTTCATAAGACAAGCTGAGCCACATATAGGTAAGCGCGCACTTGGAGCTAACCCGCAGCGCTAGTGATATAATTTGCATGCCTTTTGCTGTTTACCTAGACCTGCTAGGAGACTCTGATACTTTTGTAATTTCCAGTATTAACTGCACAGGCTCCCGGTCTTTGTTTGTTTAGAGTTGACAACCAGGAACAAACCTGGCCCCTGACGCCCTGCCATAGTCCAAACACATCATGCTACTGATAATTGTTGGGAAGTCACCTAAACACAAAGGAAACAAATCCATGATATTTAAATAAATACTGAAGCATTTGAATCAAGGCAGCAGTGAACCCTTAATCCATCATAAATCCATTGTAAAGCTCCCTTTTAAAAAGGTATCTTGCATCCCATCCTGAGGGACAATAAAAATCAGGCAATACTGGGACATGCCAAGTAGAAAACTTCCCAGAAATACCCTCCCCCAGCTCCTTGCCATGAGGCCAAGCAATCCTAGCCTGAACATCCGTCAGGTAGAGGTAGCACCACGCAATGGGTCAGGCACCTTTAGCGAGAGGCCTTAGGCCATTTGCTGTATCACAGGTCAGACACAACAGGACTGATATACATGCACGAGATCTGTATCTTGACTATGAAGTGGCATGCTGCTTGCTGAGACATACCCGGACCCAAAGCAGTTTAAGTGCAGTTTCAAGTTTAGTTAATGAGAACACTCTTCTCAGGGTATTATACCCTTCTAGACCCTCCCAGTCTCAGCTAGGAGTACAGGACGTTCGTCATTCAGCACTTGTAGGATGCCTTTCTACAAATCAGGTTCTGACTTGAGCATGGTGCAAACAAGTTCTTTGGCCATAATCTGGGATGGGACCAAAGTCATTGGACTCAAAGGAGATGAAAAACCACCCTCAGCTCACGGAGTAGGTGCAGTTCTTGCTATATCTCCCCACTTCTCTCCCTTTACCATATTTACACTGAGCAGTTCTCTCTCAGCCCTGACGTGGGGGAAAAAGAGGTTGAGTTGCATAATCCACGTTCAAAAAACAAACTAATCCCTAGAGTCGCCTTGATACATGCCTCCTATTAACTCCTCCTTCCTCTCCCTTCTCACACACAGGCCAATACGAAGTAAAATAGACCACTGGAATCTCAGAGACACATTTCCCCCTAGGAAAAGAAAGAGAATTTCTCAACACAGGTCAGCCTAGAATATAATGACTAGTCCTCCTGTTCCACCTCCATGGTCTGTAACCATAAGAATACCCAGAAGTCTAATACTATCAGCCTCACCTTTCTTGCAGTTATTGGAGGAGCCAAGGGCTCTTACTAAACCTAGCTCTACCCTATCACCTCCTCATTCCCACCTTTTTTACCAACATCCTTTCTTTAGGTGTTTTACTGTCAACTTCGCAGAGCCAGATACTTTACAGATCTAATAAGAGTAAACAACCAATGTCTATGCCTGAATGATTAACTGATAATCACAGACATGGTCTCTGCCAAGTTCCTTTTTTTTTTTTTTTTTTTTTTTTTTTTTTTTTTTTGAATGCTGGAACCCAGTTTAGCTTCTCTTCACCCCAGCAACCCACTGCCAAGGCCAACAAATCATGTCAATGTAAGGAGTAGGTGAAAAATCAAACTTCAGTTTATGTTGTCTGCCATCAAATAGCTGCTAAATAATGCAAAGAAATGAAAACAATTTGGTTTGGGTGATTGATTATAGGGAAATTGCTCATGCCTCCAAAGCATGGCACTTCCAATCACATCTTTGTTTCATTTGTCAGCAAAGAAATTAAGTTCCTGTCCTGGCACAGGGCCTGTACTATCATATTAGCTACATTTGGCACGTTGCATTGCATTGCAGCAATTTCTTGCCCCACTTTGACACCTCACCTTTCCCCATTGAAGCTGCCAAGTAGTGACAGCCTGGGAATAGCAACATAAGGTTCAGCTCCAGCTTCACACACTGCAGTGGCTCAGCCTTTCCCCAAGGCAACTCTTCCAGTTGCATATGTTAAATCCCAAGTCACATTCGCTCCAATCAGCACAAAGTGTCTGCAGCCTTGGAAAAGTAAAAAGGACACCCACCACCTGAGGATTTACAGTCCCCTTCAGGATGCCCTTCCCAAACTTGGATTTCCCTCCCTTACCCCAGTGCAAGTATGCAGTTTCAAGCAAACTGTGACCTTCAGATCTTAAAGGAATACCAGTAACTGCCTCACACATGAAAAAGTACAAGGATAAAAGAGGTACACTAATGGCAATAAACAGCAGAAAACAGTCCCACTGGCATAAAAATACTTATGTTCTCCTCAGCTCCTAAAATACAGAAACAAAAGGGATATCCTAGTCCTAGACTCTGCTATGACAGGCAGTTGCTGAGTATAATCCTTTGAATTAATTTAGTAAGCTTCACTTTAAAAACAAGCTCTGATTTTTGCCCCCAGCATTATGAAAGACTGTTTCAGAACATTACTGTTCTGACAGTTTTCCTTTTTTTTTTTTTTTTGTTGTTTTTTTTTTTTTTTTTTTTTTTTGAATTTCCTGCCTAATTTACACCTGGTCAGTTTTAAACTCTTGTTATATCAATGTCGTTCTTTAGTTTAAAGAGTTCCCTTCCCTCATGATGTTTGCTTCACAATGATATATCAACTGAACTGTCACTAAGACACGTTTAACCTAGTTTTACCATTAAAAGAAAGAATTTATCTAGTAATAGATTTTTTTTTTAAACTCCTCAAGGAAGAGGTTGTATTTTTGTATTTTACTTAATTATAGAAACGTTCAGCAGAAAGGTATTGCATGGGATCATCAAAAGCAGAATCGAATGTACTTAAATAACTACTTGTTCTAATAGTTGTTTGCCCAACCCATTCCTAAAATCCACAGAGAAAGGGAATGCCACAGCTTCCCTAGGCAGCCTGCTGCAGTGTTTTACCCCCCTGGCAATTAGCTTTCCTAATAACCAACTTAAATCATAATCACTAAAAATTCAAACAATTTTGCCACCAGTGACCAAGGAAAACAGCTGTAACCAGCCTTTTTATAAGCACTATTTATGTGTTAGAAGACTTATTATATCCCATTTCCATCTTTTCCCTCTGAAAATAAACAAATGAAGCATCTTCAACCTTTGTATATAGGCCTTGTTTGCTTAACCTTTTATCACTCACTGCTTTGTTTTTCCTGGACTCTGTCCAATTTTTTATAAATGGATGTAGACAAAGTTTCACATCCTTTCTGGACACCCACACTTGGCTGAAACTCTGCCAGCTCCAAGCAGATTGTAATAATTGCTTCTCATATCTGGCATAAGGCACTCATGTTAATACGGTGCTGGATACAATGAGCCGTTTTGCAGAGCATCACAGGGTTGATTCATATTCTGCCTGTGAACCAGTGCAACCTCCAGGTCCCCTACTGCCATACTGCTACCTCATCACATATTCCCTGTTTTGTGCTTGCATGTTGTTTTGCCTGCCTAAAAGGAGCACTTTGCACTTGTCTTAATTTCATCTCTTTTGCTTTCAAGCCAGATCTGTAGTTTGTAAAGATCATTGCAGATGCTGAACCCTTCTAACAGGGTCCCATATTTACCTGCCACAGTGACAGGCAGCATGATGCACCCATCCCAGAATCATGCCACCCTCAAAACTCAGCTCAGCCAGCTCAGGACAGATGCATATGCAATCTCCACACGTATCTACCTCGCTTTTCCTACAAATATGCAGGTAAAATTCTCATAGTCCTGATTTTTTGGAGACAACTGCCCCCCAAAGGGCTCATTCAGTCTTGTCCTGAGCAAACCCCTACTACAACATGATCTAATGCCCTTCTATAAGGCCAGCCTCTCACCCCTTTTCCAGCAATCTAATGCTTCCTCATCCATCCTATGAGGCTTCTTTCCTTTCTACAGCAAGCTCTACTCACCTCCAGCAACACCATAAATCAATCACAACAGCCACAACTTTGAGCTAGGACCTCTACTTTTCTTGAGGCAACCACATTGCACTATCTGAAGCTAGAATACACTAACATAAACCTCAACACCAACTTCTTTTGAAGACAGATTAAACAAGGAATCAGAGAACAAACTTACCTTCTGGCCATTGCATCCATGTAGCACAAGGCCTTCTGCTGCTCTGCTTTCATTTCCCCACCCTCCCCAGTAGCTTTCAGTTTCTTCCCAAATTGCAAGAATAATCCCTAAGTGAACATTCTCTTTTCCACCTCCATAGGGCACTGCTCACTCCTGCCAAGTTCCCAGGAGTCTCCCACTATACTAGACCTTTCCTAGCTGAGCATGCCCAAGGATCAGCTCACCTTCATCCCCACCGCCTCCAGAAACATCTCTGTAGCAGAAGGCAAAAGTCAGGAGAAAAAGGCCTGTGGTCCAGCCACTGTCTTTGAGCAGAAAAGATGCTCTGCATGACCCCAGTGGTCAAGGAACAAGCAAATTAAATGATTTCACCATCCACCATCCCCTTTTGTTTTCCATAATTCCATTTCCCCCCCCCCCCCACACACACACATTTTGCAGTTCAATTCTGGCAGGAAGAGCAGTAGTCCTTAAAGCTGCTGGGTTGTGAAGAGCAAAGCCTTTTAAATTACATTTCCATGAAAAGACAGGGCACTGTCCGGGATACTTCCATCTGAAGATTTCAAAGGCAATCTCCTGTGGCATTGCAGTGAGGCACAGGGTCAGTATGGCCCACTTAGGAAGCACTGTTGTGTTGCTCCACATCTTACTGTCATTCCCTTTGGATGGGATGAAACCAGCAGAAAGCTGGTTAGTGCCCAGTTACAAAGGGCACTAAACTCAGAACCAGAATGAGCTTGACAGCAGATCTAAAATGGAATATAGTATAGGTTAAGACGGGAACTAGCCTAAAATGGCCTTGGCTTGTCAGTCCTCCTGAGAAGGATGATGTCTGCTCAAGTAGTGGGGGAGTCAGAGGCTGGGTAACTGCATCTACTAACAAGGGAGAATTATTCACTCACCACTTCCTACTCTCACCTCTCAGAGAAGCCTTCACTGCCTAACAGTTAGAGCCAAGGGCCATCCCTAGAGGCTCTCAGCTGGTTAGCAACCAAATGATATATATTAAAAAAAATAAGAAAAACATACACACACACACTGAGGGCAGCTCAGTGCTGGGGCTTCCCATGCTCATGTGTCTGTAGCGAGGGAGAGGGGAACAGCCTATCAGCAGAAGTGCTGGGCTAAATAGAGCAAAATTAAATCAGAAGCACTGCTGCTCCTTGTAAGAGAGTGATCCTTCAGGATTTGGCTGGAAAGCTTCTCCAAATTGCTACCACGGACAGAATGTTAATTCCAGGCCCAGCACTCTCACCCATCAGGCTCTCCAAATGGTATTTTCTCAGGCTAGTTCAAGCACTGAGCGAGAATATCCTCTTCTCCCCACTGTTCTGCATGCTCTCGTTCTCACGTCTGCTCTCCATTCACACTAATGTGGGGCAGGATCTTTCCTGCTTGCTGGAGGTGTGAAGCCAATGTAAATTACTTTTCCTTTTGCATTGAGGGAAAGTCTTATTATCAACCTGTCAGATTTAGACATCCGCCAAGATGCTTTATAAAGAAGAATTAAATCAGACTCAATCTCTACAGGTTCTTGTCCCTCTTGAGAGGTCCCATGCAGGGCTCTGGCCTTCGCCAGTGGCAGCAGTGTACATCAGCAGGTTCTCCTCCCCCCCACCCACCCCCAGCTGAGCTGTGTGAGTTAAAGCCAAGCAAGCAGGGGAGACTGCAGCAGCATAAAACATAGTCCACTATCATCAAATACTAGGTCATAAGAAAATAGTTTCCCAGGCTTTCAGCCAGAGACATCTCACAATGAGATCACACAGGAGTTATTTGGTTTCATCCTTGAAATGCAGTAACCTCCAATATTGGAAATTAGTGGTCAGTAGAGACCAGCAAAGGCCCCAGAGCAGTTTGGGTGCCAGCAAAGGAGAAGGCAGTACCCTTCACAGATTAAAGGAAAAAACCACAGAGGACATTTTATAAGACAGAACAAGATCATTTTAGTTGCAATCCAGCCAAGAGCCTTGAAGAAAATCCTTTCCTCTCTGGCTTGCTAGGTTTCCTCTATACATTAAGGACTCAACATCAAAGTGGAAGTGGTGGTTCTGGCACCAGTGTGGCAGTGGTCAGGCCAATTATAACTAAGATACAAGTTTCTGTATGATATCAGTTTTCTCTGTTCTCCCCAGCATTGACTCGTACCAGGCCTGCTTCTGTTATGAGGTCTGATGAGCTGGCAAGCCATGGATATGATGCTGGTGTTTAAATCCATGTGAAATTCAGAAACCTTAGGCTCCAACAAATTTTTTTTTTTTTTTTTTTTTTTGTACACTGGGGGAGGCAGGTAGGGAGGGAAAATGACCAAATGCACACAAGTCAGTAGCTCCTCAGACACCCTCTCACCTCACTTCCCCACTCTCCAAGGCTCCTCTTGCCTGCCTGCTACCAGAAACAATCTGCACTGTGGATTTGATTTAATGTGGTGACAAAGCAGTTTGCTCTCTGAGCCTGGAGTCCCCCGGGTATTCTGTGCTCTGCAAGGTTTCACCTACTTTGCATTAGCCTTGACCTAATTCTCAGTAAGGTCACTTTGGAACATCAGCTAAGCAAGAGCAACTGTACTGCTCTTTCCTTTGAAAGGCTGGCTGAAAACTGAGAGCTTGGAAAAGGAGCATAAAGAACAGTCATGCCAAGCCTTTCGAAAGAAGCAGGCCTGAGGATCAGCAGCATGGAGCTCACAACCCACAGCGATAGACCCTGCATAATCCCACCCATTCAGTAGACAACAGCACTCAGATGAGCAGAGTGCAGAACTCACATCTACATCTTTAACAAACTGCCACACCAACTCCTAAGAGAGACCTTTTCCTAAACAGGATGCATGAGTTCTCACAAACACCTGGCCAGGTTCTGAACCAAAGGGATAGAAAATGTATCCTGAGCCAGCTCCCATTAAGCCAAAAGAAAGAGAAGGAGCAATAACTAGAAGGAGTACAATGAGGACTCCATTTAGGCAATATTTTGAAGGATGGAGTAGGAAGGAGAGAAGGGTCTACCAGCCAAAACTACAATTGTCTTGAATGCAAAATATTTTGTGCCATAGATCCTGAAAAGACCCAAAGGTGTCAGCAAATCCTCCTCTTCATCCTCTTGAACATATCCATTCCTGAGAAGGGGAAAAGCAGGCAGGAGAAGCAGCAGGAGGAAAAACTTCCTCTGCCATCCTACATTTCTACTGCTTTGTAGAAGCCTGATATGGCCAGCTGAGGGTGCTTGCCAGGATGCCTTGGGATAGCATGGGTGCAGGGGTACTCAGAAAGCATGATTTTGTCACATCACACTCGCTCGAAGCAGCAAATCCACTTCACACAATTCCCTGATACTGCAGCCATCTCAGGTCACCTCATCACCTCCTCTTCCCCCAGAGGAACAAGCTCATCATTCCTCAAATTATGAAGACCTTCAAAACAAGAAGAGAAGTGGCAGAAATAAAAGCAACATGGACATAAATAGTGTTTGGGGAAGATGTTTTGTTCTGTCAAAATACTCAAATAATTTACCACCAACAGCTCATCTGATGGGAAGGGAAAGTCTGAACATCCTTGCACCCCTTCTTGATGCCTGTAGAGCAGAAACACTGACTGTGGCTCTGTGGAAGAAGGTTTTATGAAAATCAGAAGCAGTGGAGATGGTGAAGATAAGGTAGCAGAAGCTCCTCCTTTTCTCCTCCTTTCTATCCCACTCCTGTAGCCAACAAACTGGCAGACAGCTATGCAGGGTCACAGCTGCATTAGCTAGTTCTTGCACGAATCAGACATGCACACACTCACACTCCCATGGAAACACGCTCCTGGCCTACGCAGATGATTTGTCTCATGCAGAACTGACACACTTTAAGAGCTAATTATTATTGCAAAGCCCTAAACATCACAGAGCAGGCTCTCAGCTTTTGCTCATCAGTGCCCAACTGCTCCCACTGATCTCTTCTCTTAGAGCAGCAATTCGTTAGCTGTAGGAACAATCTGTCATTTTGAGCTTGGGAACTAACAAACCAGAAGAGGTTCAGCCCAGGGTTTGACATCATCCTGCCAGAGGCTCAGATTTGATACCCAAATCCGACTCTGTGACCTTCTAGGTATCCTAGTCCCACGTAAGTCACAAGAGACCGTAGTTTTTGCCAGTCAGTTCACGGCCTAAAAGGTCACCGTTCCGTCTGAGAATCAAAGGAATTTGAAATAGGATCTTGCAGCTGAGGTCCTATTCAGATTTAAATACATATATACACATATATACATGTGTATATATACATACACAGCTTTCGTTTCCTATGCTGTATACAGAAATAGCCTGTTCTGCAAGCCCTGCTGCCAGAATGCCCAGGTCTGCCTGGTTTACAGTCATGCTCTGTGGCAGAAGCATGCTCGGTTTGTCTTCAAGGAGGGAAGCCAAAACATCTTGGATTTCTGCACAGTTGCTGTTCCCATCTAGCTAGCCAGATTAGGACTGTCTGCAAAGAGAAACAGCTACAGTTTTTACAGCCCAAGTCTAATAGGAAGTCTCCTGTGCCAATGTGCACTCAGGAGTCTGCAAGACAACAGCCCCCATGTGTGCTGGCTCGATGCTTCTCCAAAATCAACCTACATTCCTTGGCAGCACAACCTGTCACTAATCCCTAGAAAACAATCCTCTCTCAAACCTAGTTTTCTTTATTTTATTTTTTATTTTTAAAAAGAACAATACATTACCCCTAAATTTCTGCCTGTCTGATCTATTAAGTCTCTACTTCACAGCTACCCTCAAACAAGGTTTTCATTTTCATTTACCTGCTTCCACACACATGGCCAATGGCAAGGACTGGTGCAGTCAGACAGTGCCTGAAAATCAGGTGGGGGCACGAACCTTTTAAACCACAGTCAAAGAAGCATGAAGGTCGAGGGCAGAGACTTGTGTAGTCAGCTGGCAGCTCACAGATGAACAATCCTGGCTGGAATGAAAGCATCCAACGTAACCAGCCACCAAGGAATAAATAGTTGGTTATTTCAACTGAGCAAGTTCAGATCCCTTTTCCTTATTAAATCCTTCCTTTTCCAATTGTCATGGGTAGCACTGAGATCTTCATAGCAGCCTTTAGCTTTGTAGAAATTCATGTCCTGAACTCTGGGAATGAAAGACAATAAAATATAAAATTGTTATCTCAACAAAAGACACTAGTATTTCCTACCAATATGACTGTTCTGTGCAAGAGTCTTGTCCAAAAGTACCTTCCATATTTTTTTGGAAGCGTGGAACTTCCTTTCTGCCTCCACCACCTTTAGTTTAGCTTTTCCAGGATGGAAAGGGAATGAGACCAAAAAGTCAAGAATATTTCCAGTGCAATCAGTTTGCCTGCCGCAGTGAGAAGCTGCATTGGATCAATTCATAACCAGTCTTCTAATCACCATGAAAAGAACCTTTTTGTGAGCACCACCTCTATTAGGGTCATGGCAGCTTCCACTGAACTTAAATCAACAGGTCTGATGATTTCACCAGAAGCTGGATCAGATCTGCAAAAAAAAAAAAAAAAATCTTCCTGTACAGCTGCCAGAACCCATCTCAAACTTCTGAGACCTTACAATCTTATTGTAAGAATGCCACTTCACCTATTACAGCCTTTTCCTTACAATGCTTAGATTCCATCCCTCCAGACATTGGCTAAAACTCCTCTATACCTTGCTTGATGTTACTGATTTTGGTTGGAGCTCAAAGGTTAAAAGAAAAAAAAGTCTTATTTGAATTTCAGTTTTGGTTCAATTACAGCCTGGGGCAAAAGCTCAGGTTGATTTTATTTTCACTCAACAGTCTATTTCTTCTTTAATCGGTCACCCATCCCTACACCTGTTAAATAGGCATACAAATATTTAGAAGATCTTAGATTTGCAGGCCATCATTAAACAGGGCTGAAAGATCTTTCCAGCCAATCACAGATGTGCCTGTTTTACATCCATGAATAGTTGGGCCTTTCAGCAACTTTAATCAGCACTGTAACACTACAATAAAGATTATAAATTAAAGAACATTTTTGAAATCTGGCCTGGTTTCCCTATGATAAAAACCGTAAGTTTAAAAAGGAGAAGAAACACACATTATACAGAGTTACTATCAAAAGGACAATCTCTTTAGCTCAGCAGTCTTGGTTTTTATCACACACACACAGAGCTCACAAGATAGTAATCAATTAAGCATTACTCTAAAGCACTTAGTCAGAATGGGAACATCTGGAGTTGAGATTCAATTGTCCAGAACTAGCTGTCTGCTAATTAATATTCTTTCAAATGGCTCTTCTATCAAGGTGTCCCTCCTGTCTCACCAGCCATTCGCCTATGGCTTCAATTCACCACCATGGAGTCCCTCATCTCCCAGCACAAGCCTCATACAGAAGCAGTGGGCGTAGAAGAGGTAGAGAACTCTTGTTTCAACACTTCCCAAGGCACATTCACCAATACTATTCAAGGAAAACACTACCACACTTCAACAAAAGCAGTGCAGCACATGAAGTATTCTATGAAAATGCATCTGTAGGAAAAGTACAAGGAGGATAGACTTACCTCCAGCTCTAACATTTGCATTTTACAAGTCTCTCAAAAGAGCCAAGTCCTCCAGAGGCCTTTGGGTTGTGCTCTGGTGCAACTCAGACACATCTTTTGCCATCACTAGTCAGGCCAACCCTATGTCCCTGTCTAGCTTGTGTGTCCAAGATTAGGCTCTTCAAGCATATGCTGGCATCTGCGTAAATGCTCCACACAGATGTTGACTGCTACTCATTAATGCAGCCCTAAAAGCATCTCTAAATGAATTGCAAATATTTCACCCCCATCCTGAATGCTAGCAGCAAGGGAGTCACTTCAGCTGTCTGGAAATTGTCTTATTTCAAAGAAACCTTGCTTTCTAGCTGTGCGAAAATGCAATAAGTAGTCTGGAGGGAATGCAGAGACCCTGTGCCAAGCCAAGATGTGTCCATAAGCATTGATAGCCTATATGCTAAGTACTGATACTGAAGAGCTGGATGCCTTCACCAAAGAAACTCCAGATACTTCTCAATTTTTATTGGATCTGTACAGTATTTTTCTATCCTTGTTCTGCCCCAAGCCATCTCCCATAGCAGGTCTGTGCACTAGCTCAGAGCCCAATCCCATCTTCACTAGTCATTCCCAGAGAGACAGTCTTTGTTGCTCTCTTTATTGAGCTCTGCTCCAGGGAAGAGCAAGGAAATCAAAAAGCCTATGCAACCTGCAAGTCCAACTATCTCAGGTTTCCAAGTGTATTTCCAGTCTAAGCTTCCAATGAGGAGAAAAATTGCTGATTCTACACAACCTCATTTACACCTCTCCTCCTCCTCCTACAGCTGTGAAAGTATGATATTGACTTCACAGCAAATATAGCCCAGTTCCTCAGGGTCTCTGCATTGCTTCCTTATCTGAGCCCTGTCAAACCATGTTCAAGTTGGACTAAAACATGAGAGAACACAGAATGTGACTCTTTCATACCTGGCTTATTCATTTGCTTCCAATGCACTTCATTATCCAGAGGCATTTCAGTTGTTAGAATTGCCTCTTTTCCCTTCTGCAGCTAAAGTCAAATCCAATGATTGAGCTTTACCAAATTTGTTGCAATACCAGTATTGTTGTCTCCAGCCCGATGGGGATGCAACAGGCAAACGTTGCTGAACCATGCACCAAATCCAAGTTGAAAACACCAACAGGGCTTTGGCCAATAATCACAGCATTCTGGCCCAGATGGCTCAAAGGAGCCAGAGACTTGAAGGGTATGAGCAAGGTATAGACCACATACTACCCAGACTTTGTATGACAAGGGAGGGCTGGCCCAGCCCTTGTAAACACCATATTCCCAGGCATGTCCTGCTCACTCTGTCAAGAGATATGCTGGAACTATTAGTTACTAAATCAAAACAGAGGTAGGGCCAGAAGGAAACAGGATGGGTGGAAGATCAGGTGATTTTACTTTTTGCTGTCCACAAGGAAATAAAGCAAAACAGGGCTTTTTATTAGACCTGTTGTGATGGTGCACAAGTGAGAATATGCAAATAGTTGCTTTGACATGTAATTTAGGCTGGTGGATGATTAAAAGTGGCTGTACTTCTCCAAAGAAAGCAGCTCCCTTGCTTATTTCTGGCTGAGCAGAGAAATGGGCATTTTGTGGAAGACTTACCCACACAGGCTAAGGGCCTGCAGCTTTGGATCAAGTGCAAAACAGCTTCCACATTACCTCTGAGGAGACATTTGTGGGCAACAGCACATTTCACCAGGCACTTCCATCCCCTAATTAATTCAGGGCAACTACAGTTTTAAATAAGCATCTTCAACAGGGAAAACATGCTTTCAAATTTACTGTCCTGGAGGGACACATTAGGCAGCAGGCAAGAGGGAACAATTCTCTGCAATAAGGCCATGGGATTCTCCCTTTCCACCACCCTCTTTCACCTCATCCCATTCTCACTCCTCCTTAGTTGTGTATCTCTAAACTCCGGAAGAGGAAATGAGCTAGGAAGCCTCCTATTCCTGCTGCTCAGGGGCTCCCCAAGAGTTTTAGCCCCTTGTTCCCTTATGTTTATTACCCTTCTCATTATTATCCTGATGTCTCAGAGCCTGTATGGAACCTTGAGGACAGACCCCATATGGAAAGCATAAAATGACTCAGTCAATATGTGGAAGACATACACCTTTGAGCATATGGCACATGTGCTAGCTAACGCTGCAGATAATGTCAATAATACTTTATGGCACGTACAGGCTGGGCTGCTGAGCCTTCAAACTAAAGAGTTCAGTGCAAGCCTGGCTGCTGTTTTGTCTTTTTTACTGCATGACATAAAAATAGAAATGTAATGAGATTATATTTTGAAATGGGCTTCCAACTGTGCTCACCTGGAAGTCAAGGAGAAGTAGGAGGACAAAAGTCAAACCATTAGGTTATAAAACTGTGGAAGAAGGCCAGTCAGTATCTGAGGAGCTCAGCTCTGTTCAGGTTACTAGTGCTCAGACCCACCCCCCATCCCTGCAAATGTGTATGCACATGCAAATACAAAAATACTCAAATTTGTTTCCTGGAAGTTGCTATACCCAGAAAAGTGTTATACGCTTGGAGAAGTCTCAGATTAGCTCCTGGTGGAGAATCAGAAGCTCTGAAGGCAAACGAGTAATTGTATCTAACATCTCATCTGTTTTCCCCATCAATCCTAGAGCCAAGATTCACTGGCTTGCTTCCCTGGGTTTTTGTGGTCCATATTAGAAAGATTTGTGGAAGATACTTGGAAAAACAGTACAGAAAAGTTAAGTCTTCTCCCTTTCACAGCATTTAATGAGCGCTTTGCTTCTTATCACAACAAGGAAATATCTCCATAGTCTCTCCACACAAAATTGGCCCCTCTGAGGACCAGGGAATGAATCCATAAGCAGTTACAAACATGGTGTATTTCTGCACTCATTTGTCTGCTGAGATGATTCAGGCCTTATTCCAACCTGCAAATGGGATGTGCTTCACTAGCTTTAAATCACTCAGCAGGTGATAAGTGGTTAACGCCTGGAGCCCTGAGGTGCCTTCAAAACATAATTGCTTATTAAAATAAAACAATAATTAAGTGGAGGACACAGAACCTTGTGATTTCTACAGATTGGATCATTTTTTATAGTGATTCCCTGAGGTTAGGAACAGACAGGGCATAGCCACAAAGCAAGGGAGAAGAGCTGAATAAGACCTGCAGGCACACATTGTTCCAGCAGCTCAGGAAGGAAGGAGTGACAGGACTTGAGTACTCACAGAAAGGCTGTTTCAGGATGTAACCACAGGAAAAGCATCCTGCATCTGCTGAGCAGGAGCTGTTCATGTTTGCCTAAGGCAGGAGGAGGCCAAAGCTTCAGGCTCAAAAGGTCCAGAGAAGAAAGTCAACTACAACATTGTTTCAAAGCACTGGAGGAGGAAGCAGTGTTTATTTGGTGACACAGCTCCTGCTTTATTGTGTGGCCATGGCCTTGATAATATGGAGGGTCACAGCTTTTTAGCTCCTTTCAGCCTCCAAATAAGCAATCTCAGTACCTGGCACCTGGCTCAAGCACTTCTGGATCCAAGGTAAATCAGTTCTCACCCCTTCATGTCACCTTTCTTGAGCACTTGATCTTGTCTGTGTGGGTATATGTATGCCAAATAAACTCACAAACAGAACTTCCCTCACAGAGCTTTTGATGGTTTGCATGCCAGAAGATGCTGTATATTCATGTGTCTCCACTCCCTTCTCTTCTGAAGGGTACAGAGATCAGGTATCTTACCAGAAGAGATGGAGACCTGCTAAACCCTACTCACAGCAAGAACTGACTGATTGGTCAGGAAAAAAACAAAAACAAAAATGAACAAGAAAAACCCTACACTTTAACAGTTCAATCAGTAAATGTGATTGCTTTCATACCCTGCACCACAGAGTGCCTGGTTTTAAACATGCATTGGGGCTTAATACTAACTATTTCATTGCAAGCTACAAGAACATATCACATACAGTGCCATTCTAGACTATTATTTAACCCTTCAGGTCAGCAGGTGATGAAGCAGTCCTCATGTGTTACTAGTTATCTGTGCCTGTGCTGCTCATGCAGTGACATGAGCACTCCTCCCACAACCACTGAGCTGAGAATTAATGAGAAATATCAGCACCATTCAGCTGGAGAAGGAAAGGCTGTATGCTTGCAACCCTTCCTGGCTTCACACACCCATTGCAAATCTAGTATCACCAAATAGAAGCAGGGATAGACAAGCAACAGTGTTGCTATGTACCCTTCAAACATGTCTTTTCTTAGAAGTTCAGTCTAGACAGTAACAGGGACCCAGTGCCACATGCAAGGGACTTTTCTAGGTCTAGGGCAGAGCATGAAACTCAGACCCTCTCCATAGAGGCTCTAAAACATCCTGTCCCAATACAGTCTGCAGTGGGAGAGGCAGCCACATCACAAAACCACCTAGTGTTAATTGTTCCCTTGCTAACAGCCTCAGCAGAGGGTCAAGGCTTGAACATGCGATGGAGAAATCATCTCTGCACCACTCTGAAGATCAATCCCCTTTCAAGCCAGGGTAAGGAGAAGCCTGGACTCTGCTGCCTGCCCTACAGCCATTCCTGAAGCTCCCTGTGCTGGCAAAAGATGCCAAACCTCACTTCCAAACATTTCCACATTAGAAGTGGCTGCCAGCACTTCAACAGATCTCCAGCCTCAGTGAGCAGGAAGGAGGCATCAAGCCGCTAAACACAGAGGTTATTTTTAACCTAGGCTCATTTCTTAGAGAGGAAATTATTCATAACCTATACGCATGCAGCGCATAGGATACAAGACAAGCCTGGTTGCAAGTGCTCATTAATGGAGCTGCCAGCTCCTTCCTTTGTGCTGGGAAGCAAAGGGTCCTCTCAGTCTTACACAGCATCATGGGGAAACTCTGGAACAGTGAAAAAAACCATCTCATGCTACCATGGTCACCGCATGGCAGGTAGGGAGAGGAAGCAGGGGCTTAGAGACACGCTGCAGTTTCAGTGCTAGCTACCTGTCTCCCGTTTCATGCTCCAGTCTGGCCTCATGGTTTTCTTGGAGCACCATGCTTCTCCCATTCCCTTCAACTACCTTTTTGCCCACCACCCTATGAATATGCTGGGTACTACACCTATCTGTGAGGTCCTTTCTAAAAGGCAGATGTTAACTTTTTTTCCCCCCAGGGAAAGAAAAATCACAGTGCACTTGGAAACCCTTTTCTTACAGCCTCCTCACTTCTACCACTAATATCCTTTGCCAAAGCAAAAGGTTTCTGGCCCAGCAAGGGCTCAGATCACTGAGCTGCAGTCCTGATAATTGGGTCTGGTAGGCAATATTTAGTTTTCAGAGCTTTCTCATCCTTTTGAGGCCACTTTTACAAAGTGCATGCTCAACATTTTTCAACTCTGAAGGTAAGACAACTATTAAGATCATCTTATCTGACCCCCTGCTTACCTGTTGAAGTAAAAATTCATCCACTGGGCCTTCACCAAGCTCAGAACTTCTTGTGGAGCTGGAATTCCTCTTTCAGGAAAGCAATCTCAACTTGATTTATTGGATTTAAGTAACAGAGATCCTACCACATCCCTTTGGCAACTGCTCCAGGGGTTCATCATCCTATTGTTAAAAACAATCTGGCTTGTTTCCCAACTGAAAATCAATGCAAGACAAACTGCCACTGGATCTTCTTATACCCTTTTCTCCACTTGCCTGAAGAGCCTGTAGATATCAGGAATTGTGTGTTCTCCTCCAAGCAGTGAGCAAGCTGCTCCTACCACCAACAGGCTAAGCTAGCCTTAGAGCAGGACACACAACAGATACCCAAACTATTTCATCCTCAGTCCCAGCAAGAGCAGATTTTGTCTGCGGGGGAGGGGGGGGGTTGTTTGTTTTGGTATGCTGGAAGAGTCCAATCCCATGCCTGTCCCTAAACTCAGGCAGCTGCTGCAATACCCTCCTGTCCCTGCCAACACAGAGGGGCTTTTTGCCACTGACCTCATCCCAACAGCTCTTTTGCTCACATTAAGTATGAAGACGAGGGCAGCAAAAGCTCTTGGTTTGTGTTAGCCTAGAGGTCCCACTGTACTGCAGGCTCTAACAAGCCTGAAATACCATCTTTTTTTTTTTTTTTTTAAAAAAAAAAAAAAAAAAACAGTTCACTGAAACAGCTTAAGTTTAGGCTATGAGTCTTCTGATCCCCTGAGACAGATGTATCCATTTGGGAGGGAGGAAGAAAAGAAAAGCCAAAGCTCAGAAATTAGACAAAGTATTTAGGCTCTGCGCTTAGCTCACAAACCACTGCAGACTGTGTTTTTAGGCTGCTGCTGAAGGGCTTCCAGTAATCCACAGGCCACTTTTGAGACTTTACAAAAGGTAGTGAAAAAAAAAAGCAAATAGAGCCATGAGTTCTTGCAAGAAGATCCACTACACCACTAGAAAATCTGTAGGGACCTAGGCTGCAAGGGTAACTGAGAGCACTAGATACAGGACATAGGCACTCCAGTGCAGAGAAAAGGGAGTGGGTACCCTTTCCTCCACAAGGAAAAACACCTGTGCCTCAACCAAAACCACACATCAGTTAAGAAAGCACAGACAACTTCAACTACCTCCAAAAAAGCAATTGGAAAAAAAAAAAAAAAAAAACCTAATCAAGACATAGCTTTTGCTAGTTATTCACATAACCCGCACACACAACCTCCTTCCGAAATGAAAAGCTAATGCTAAAAAGACAGAAATATATTGTAACACACAGGAAATGGTTGCTCCAATAAGACTAAGCCCAGCTACATAACCCACAGCTAAAGTCAGCCAGAGCTTATTAAAAAAAAAAAAAAAAAAAAAAAAAAAAAAAAAAAAAGCTTAAAAAAAAGAGAGATGCAAAGAGACCCCCTTTTCTGTCCCTACCAACTCTAAGCCTTTCCACTCTGGTCTCTTAAGTGTGCTGGGGAAATTGAGGCATGAGATTAGCTGATGCCCAGCAGCTGGGCCACTTTGCTAATTTGGAAGTCCCTGAATTCAGGCCAGCAGCTGTGTGCCCTCTGCCAGCCTGCTGAGAGGACTCTGGCTCACTCCAGTTCACTAAATGTATTCCCTGATCTCTGTCACTCTGGGAATACACTATATATTGAGCCTGCTGTCATGTGGAGAGGGATGGTATGGTGGGATGGATTAATCAGAATATAAATAAAAAGGCTAAGGTGAAGCAAACAATAATAAAAATCCATCTGCATGAAGGGCTCTGAGAAGTCTCTCCTCTCCCCCATCTTTGAACACTATGCATACGCACCTCCATCTTTCCCATGGCTCTCAGTCCCACACTGCTAGCCTGAAACTTCAACTTCCTTTCCTGAAAAGAAATATGAGGCAAGTTTTTTTTTTTTTTTTTCTTTTTTTTTTTTAATGGACAGAGCAATCTCCGTATGAATCCATAAAACATGATTTTTATTACACCCCCATCTGCTTTCCCACCGGATGGCACATATTTGCAAAATAGCCCTTGGAGGCAAGGGAAAAGAAGGAAAGAAAGTTGCCATGAAGTAATCCAAAGTGATGGGAAGATCTTAGGGTAGCTGTTGTAATTTATAATCAGCCCATTAAATATGGAACGCTAATGCACAGCTGCTGAGAAAACTTGTCCAATATGTTTCTGCAACAGTAAAAAAGGCCTCTGAGGTCATCTTGGCACTATATTATGCTACAAAGAAATTGTCTAATTGCAGAAACTTGTGTAGTCTTCAGCATTAGCCTCTTTCTCTCACAGCAGCCAAGCAACACAGCTCTCTTGTCTAAAAAGCCTGGAGCAAGAAGAGCAAATAAAAATGGATGAAGAAATGCAACATGGATTTACTATTGATCCTAGATTTATATTGAAAATATTTTTTCTTTCCCTGAGTAGATTACTAGGCAAACAGCACAAAGTAGGACTCACCTTAAGACTAATGCCTTCCAAACTCCCTTCTCCCATGCAAGTTACCAGTCTCTGCTGTTCATTATGTACACTCTGAATTTGAAATTCCTCTGGCCCATGTATTCCCATGGTTTCAAGGTGCTCAATGCCTTGTAATTCAGAGTGAGGTGGACCTGCAGATGAAAAAAATAGCAGCTTCAAGAAGGGCCCAGGATAGGATCAAGAAGAGAGGACGGAGGCCAGAAAAGCATTTCAGTGTTTGGGCAGAGTAAATGCAGGAAACTCCTGCCTTTAGGTTGCCATTTAATTCCTGTGTGAAGAGGATTGGATGGTGGTTCAGGTAACTCACAGGCTGGTTGCTGACCAAAAACATTTCCATGGCAGCTCAATATCTCTGGAGAACCATAAAGCTAGGAAATAAGCTTGGAAAGAAGAAAAAGGAGACCTCTGAGTAAGAGTTTCTTAGGTAACCTTGTTGTTTCTAAAGCATCATCATCACAAGCTCAAATGAAATGTCTTCTGTCTCAAAAGTCCAGGATGTATCTGCAAATCTAAGGTGATGTGCATACGGCCCCCAGCTGACATCCAGATCCCAGGATGAGAAAACGGCGAAGAGAGCTAGGGGTATCTCAGTAGTTTCAGTTCTCAGGTGTCTATGTATGAAGTTTCCCTGGCTTCCACTTTACTAAGCCTGAATTCCTGAAATCTGGGTCTGAAATAGGTCTCAGCACTTGCTTCTGACTTCCATAACCTGCCTGGCTTCCACCCAACACTAGGAACCATTGCTGCCTCTCTTGAAATTTGGCATAGATCGCAAAATCTGAGCTTCAGGAAAAGTGAACTTGCAAACTTTTCAGCAAGGCTGGCCTGAGTTCCAGTTTGCAGATGATTTGCTTTCTGTGGGAAGAGGCTAGCCAAACTCACCCACACAACCTGAAGGCTGGCTGCTCAGCTAGAGTGAAGCTAAAGCTGAAGCAGCCTCTCTGTGCTTGAAGTCATGAGAAGTTTGGGATTGCTCAGGCAAATCTGTAACTAGCTGTTGACAGTCGTTATAGGCTATGAATTGTAGATAGAAGGTGAAACTTCTAATTTCAGTTGTAAGCATATTAAACAAATTTAATTAATTATATAATCTTTTGCACAGTAGATACTATTATAATGCTGCCCTCAGTCATGCTAAGTTCCTTAGTAACCTCCCAGAAGCCTCTGCATGAAAACAAAAATGCCAATGACCTTTGAACTCTTGTTAATGAAGATTGTGCTGAGCTTGTTAATCAGAGGAGGAAAATAATTTATGGCTCAGCAGGCACCAGTCTGTCCAAGAAGCCTTCTCCAATTAAAAGCAAAATAGACATGTCAAAGATAAGGCAAAGGGTTCCCAAGGCATTATATCTTGTCTAATTAGCAACTGCTAAGAGTCAGTGAGAAGTTGGATATGGAAGAGTTTGGAAAACTGTATGTTAGCAAAAACATACCGGAAAATAAAGTTTTTCCAAGAGACTGTATAATGGGAAGACTTAACTGGACTAGCATTCCAGTTTGGAGGACGCTAGCTCTTCCCCAGTAGACTTAAGCAACAGCTCATGAAATGCATCCGGTTGCATTGGGATAATTTTGTGTGATGTTGATAATAAGGAGAGTTTAAATGATAAAACTACTAGACCACCCCTGAAATCTATTTGTGGTCTCACATTTTTATTAAGGTTTCCAGAATAGTTTTGAATTTTATTTTGCCTAATTTTCTTCCTGAGCTTCAAATTTCACCGTTTTCCTCCATGCTAAATTTTCCTCTGTGCTAGTCATTCTAGCTGTGGGTTTATTTCAAACACCAATAACCTATGGAATGAATCAGTCTATTAGTTTTCCTTTTGAAATACAGTTACAGAGGCCATACATGAAGTGCACTATGTCTGGGGCATTTTCTGTTATTTCTGGAAGCAGCTATCGATTTTGTCCTGATAGATATTTGGCTCCATCATACAATGAAAAGTCATCAAAAACTTAAAGAGAAAAGCATCTTTAATTCTTCATCTTTGTGAATCAAAATGTCCTCATTTGGATGTCACAGCAAAAATCCCAATAATAAAATGGCTGGAAAGACATGGGTCATTTTAAAGATATTGGAAGGTGAAGAAGCTGGAAAGAAGATTTTGTGCAACCACTTTAGAGTGGATCTGAAATATCCATAGGGAATTTATTAAAGCCAACAATGCAGCTACTCTGTAGCTTCTCGAGGAATACAGAGGATCAGATTTTCAGCCTTTCTCAAGTTTGTTTCCATATTTGAAATTGTACTAGTTATCCACAAAACTGGCTGCAGTTACTGTGTGGAGATAGGTTGAGTTGTTACCAACTATTTCTTTGCACACACAGCCTCGGGAAATCTAGATGCAAATACAGAATTTCCCCTTTTCTGCGTGAAAATTAGAACTTCCTATAGAAAGTGTGACCCTCACTGCCTCACAGAATAAGTTAACCAGTTTATAGTGTGAAGTTTGGGTCAAAGAACATATGTTCTCTGCCTGTTTCCAGTATCAATTGTATAAGTCACCTTAAGTAAGTCATTTTTGTCTTTCTGTGCTTCAGTCTCAGCATAAGAGTATGTTACTAGCTCTGTAAACTTTTGCAACATTTAGTTACCCTGAGGGCAGCTCTGAAGAAATGCTGCTGCAGACGTCTGATTTCTCCTCCATCTTGTCTTGGGTCTCTACACTTCTTTCTCTTCTTCCATCCTCTGTTCTGGGCGGTTGCATCCACCCATTTCACCTTAGGCTCCACTGCCAGGACCACGCTTTGCTTGCTTGCTCCCAGATATGTGCAGACGAAGCCAGGCACTTCCCTGCTCCTGCATACTCACCATCAGGTGCCCAGGTTCCCTCACAGCTGGCTCTCACACATCTTTCCCTCTCAGCTGAGCCTGCAATGTGGCAGCTCCCTAGACTTCCCCATTAAACTCCTCTCACACACGTAAGAGCATCCTGCCTTTGCACGTGCTCCTTGAGCACCATTTCCCAGATCAACTACTGTATTTTCCTTCCTGTGGTTAAAACAGTGGTTCAAATCCACATCACTTCCCATTTTCCAGTTTCTACAGAAACAGTTATTAAAATCCTCTTCCCAGTTGTATGTGCTGTGACAGCCTTTGCTTTGAAAGGTCCTTGTACCATGTATCTGTGTGGGAAAGGAGTGAGCTGACTTTTGACAACCTGTACAGTGGGCTGCCGACCAGGCTCTTAGATTGAATGCAGCACTGCTGTTTTCTTCTTTCTCCTCCTCCTTTTTGTCCATACTCCTTCAGGCATAACACTGGAGGTAAACAGACTCCTCCGTCTCTTTTGGTTTTTCACGCTAGCATTTACTCATGGCTTTTTGATTTGAATTTATGGTAATCAGTTTTTCAAATGCTTTTTCATGATAGCAATGGTCTGTCTTTGTCTTCCTAGATCAGCTTAGCACAGCGAGGTCATGATAAAACCTATTCACTGTTAAAGCACCAATTCATACTTATTAGCAGGAAAAGTCTGCTCGTGTCCCTGCAGCTGAGACATGGAGCAGGACCCTACTGAGCTGAGCTCTGTGCACACAGGCACCCAGGCAAGGTACCTTACTCCAGACCCTGCTCAGTCATTGGTGCAATTTCAAAGTGTTAGAGGTCTGATGCAATTTATGAGTTCACCTCAGTTTATATATGCACTCAGAGAGTTAAAGGTAGCAGTTTATTTCATAGTGAGTTTGTACTTCTCAATTTCTATATTATTCACACCTCAACAAATCTTATTTCATTACATTTTGGGAACTACAATGGTAATTTTGGTGATTAGCTTTAAATTGGGGATAATACATGAGGAGACATTAACATAATGTCAAAACAATTTTATACAATTGTTACTTAACCTCGGTCAAATCATTTCCACCCCTAGCGTCCTCTCAAATGGACCTTTATTAATATGACACAGACAAACACAAGAGAACCCTGGGCTCTATGCAGGAAAATGATTAAACAAGAACACTTATCAAAAATGATCATGTAGGGTAACAAGGCAGCAGGGCAAATCTCTGAATTTTCATATTCTCAAGGCTGTAGCTGGCCTTTAGAGGACTACATGAATGAGCCCTCAACAGGATGCTTGGAAAAGGTGTTACAAATTGTCCTGCCTGGATGACAATTAGTGGAGGCTCAGCAGCAAGATACTTACCTTCTTGCATTTATTATACACAGAGGATTTTAAACTGGACAGACAGCTATTAATTAGTGTGGAGACTAAAGCCCTTTACTTCTGTCCTTGTGCCATAGCTAAACCCATCTTTTAGGGCTGAAGGTGAATTAATTCTCTGTGGCCTCTTCAGTCAATGAACTTTCTCTGAGAGTGACTGGAAAAAGAGGCAAAAGAAGGACTAGCGGTGATATGTCAGGGACATATTGGTGCCTCATATAGCCATGGGATATGTTTACTCCTACAGAAGTCAGTTGCTGGACAGAGTAGCTACCCCTTCAATGCAAGAGGCTGCTCATGTGAGCTCTGTTCATAGCTGTGCAGGAGCCGCACTCGCATTCATATGTTGCAATTGTCAGAGAATCCTCCTGGGATTTAATCCTATTAACCACCAGAGCAAAGCTAAAACCTTCAGCCAGACGTCCAGCTCTCAGTCTCACTTGACATGCTAGGGCCTGCACTAGCATCAAGAGTAAAGTGGTAACTCCCTTGTCCTGGAGGCCAGGGTATGAGGATGCTGGGCTTGCCTCAGCCATGCCAGAGAACTGGCTGGCCTGTTACCTGCTTTGCACTTGTATGTGCTGTGAGAACCACTTCAAAAGCACAGCAGCAAAAGCTGGAAATTGCCAGAAAATTTGTGGCTCTGATCTCCAACTGGGACTATTAAGAGAAAATACAGGGTAAATGTAAAAGCCTAATTTTTCAACAGACTGGGTTTTATTGTAGGTGCAACCACAGAGATTAATGCAGTGGCAGAGGGAAGCACTCCCCTTTACCACGTGGCTGAGATGCAGCCCTTCGGCGTAGGAGTCACTGCAGAGAGGGAAGAAAGGACAAATAGCTTTGCAGGAGACAGAAGGTGGCCTTGAGCTATCAGTAATGTTAAGATTTGGAAAGAAAAGCAGGCCAAGCTGGAAATGAGGAAGTTCGTACAGCTAGTTTTTGTTTCTGTAAGGCCAAATTGTTCTCAGATATCAAAAACCATTTTTTTTCTGCTGCTTCAGACTATCAACAATTCGGCACAGTTCATCTGGCTGCCATCAGCAAGGGGTATGTGGAGGGTGAGTGAGACGATAGGCTGAACACACCTGAGGCATCATATCACAACCAACAGGTTTGTTTTGCAGGGTTTGAGCATATGTGCTTTTATAAGAGATAACTCATTTTATAGTCCTAACGATCTGTACACCAGTATTTGTAAGGCTCAAGGTTCTGATATTTCAGTATTTCTCTTTGTAGCAAGTGCTTCTCACTAGGGAGGCTGGACATTAGTTTGCATAGTCCCATATTCTGGGAAAAAAAATCCTCCCCATAAACTCTGCTTGGTGCAATACTTTGGCAGTGCTGCTAGTCTGGGCAGATCAGGGCTGAGAAGAGGTTCCCACCGTATCATCACACTGTCATTTCCAGCATGTCCATGCAGGCTTACAAGCTCAAAAATGCTTTGCCCCATAAGGCATGTCCAGCCGTATGTGCCCAACCAGAGATACCTGGCTTTCTAAAACAGGAAGAATGAGATAATCCCCTTGCAATCACTAGGAATGAATCCACTGATCACTGAAGTGTTCAAGACCAATGATGGCTTTTGATAATGTTGATTTAAATTCTTTCTGACATTTGTTCCAGAAGTGTAGGGGAATGAATGAAAAGAAGAAAGGATGAGTAACCTTCGTCCATATTTTCTTTAGAAAGCTCTTTTTTTCTGTCTTAGTTCAGTCTTTGTTAGAGTTTTTTTTTATTTCACATAATGTGTGTGAATAGAACATAATAAATCTGAGAAGGTAATAAACAGCTCATAAAAAATCACTTTTCAAACTGTTGCTAAAACAACCTCACAACAGTTGCTGCTCTAATGGCTCGCTGGAGGAATCAGGGAAGGCTTAGGTGAGCAGTGAGCTCCAAGGTAACAAAAAGCAGTTTTTAGCACAGCACCCTTGGTTTTACATTAGGAAAAGTCAATACCAGTGCCTGTAGAAAACATGAGGTAACTGTTAGGAAATGTTTGCTTCTTTCTTTGCCTTTGATCTCTCATTTTTTTTTTTTTTGTAATACACAATAGTGTTGAGAGTTTTGTCTTTTCTACGCAGGGTCTTAAGTTTATTATGAGGTCTTGCAAGGAGTCATTTTGTGGCTTATGATAGGTAGAAGATATGGCACAGATGTGCTGGGGAATTGTCTGGGCTGAACATCTGCTAAGTGGTTGGCAGTGATGTGAGGAGCAGGATCTGATGCACTGGATGGTCTCTTCTAGATCTGTGCTCTTGTGTTTTGTTAATAGCTCCTTTTCCATTTGCAGACCTCTTCTGTTTCAGACCAATGTGACCAATGCATATACATTCACCACATCTGTATTTTGCCAAAAACATACTTCTTAGGGAAAAAAGAAGACAGCTATCCAAATTCTGACAACAGGAAAGTGTTTAGCTCAGAAGGAACCATTGTGGCTTCCAATCCTCACTGAAACAGCAAGCCTTCAAACAGAGAGACCATGCATTAAACAAGAAACCACACTGTTGTCTCTGCATGCACCCATTCAAGGAAGGAGGAACAAAGCATGACTCACTGTGACGTACACAAGTGAAATTATACATGATAAGCTAAAAATAAAATGCTTTCAAATATAGTTGTGTTCCTCTTTCTGACTCAGGAGCATATTCCTCCAGGGGAGGCAATGCCTTCTGAATGCGAGCTGGAGAGGATGAGAGCCATGCACAGTGCCCAGCAGCAAACAGCTCTCTGATTACCTGGCAGCTGCAGCCACAGGAACTTGAGCCCTCTAGATGAAGCCAGGCACACTCTCTCCTAGGATGGGATAACCTCTATATAGCACAATCATTCTTCAGCCCTTTGTAGTCCAGACTTTCTCCATTCAGAAGAGATGTTCTCCATGTCAGGGCTCCCTTAAAAGGAGACATAGCATCTTGCAAGACTGTCCAAATGTTACATTGTGAACCTCTGTAGAAGGGAGCCAAAAGTTCAACATTAAATACCACCAGTGATAAAGTCTTTTTCACTTCTAGGTGCTCGGAGTAGCTAATAAGAATACACGAGCAAGCTGACAGTTTGGTGAAACTCCTCCTAAGCTTTTTAGTACATTGATATTTTGCAATGTAAATTGCTTCATCCTGAGAGATAGTCCTGCTATGTAACAATATGAGCACATAAATCCTAAGGTCCTTGCTCAGTTTTTATTGCTTTTGCATAATGTTTACCCATCTTGCCTGAGATAGGACAACTTAAAGCCTAGACAATGACCTCAGCTTCAGTCCTTTACAACTTGAAAGAACCTGTACCTTTTCATAATGCTTCCTAATATGCAGCAGCTCCTTCTGGATGTTACTCAAAAATGGAAAAGAACAATAGGAAAGATGGGCTTTTTTTTACAATGCTTATCTGAAAGCCTCAGTGTCTTTCTACTCATTTCTTTTTTTCATATAAAACCCAAAATTCTAACATTCTGTATGTGTTTCAATCCCAGACTAGAATCCCACTCCAAGACTCTGGCAAATATCTGGAATTCTATCCAAACTACAAACATACGTCACATTCATATCCAAAAATATGCAAGTATGAGTGAGCAGAAGCAGGACATAACATTGTGGCCAGCTACATGGGCCAATCCTGGGAACAGGATCCTCTCTTCTCCCTTTACTCAGTGGTTTTGTTTTGGCATGGGCTTTATAATAAGTTGAACCAAAAATCCCCAGATCTAAACAGGAATGCTGGACTTCTCAGTCAGAGAAGGAGAAGGATGTCCTAATATTGAGGGAAGCATGAGGAGAAAAACTAGCCATTTATACTATTTCCCAAGGCTGAATTAGATTATAGTCTAAATCTCTCATCGCAGCTTCTGAATATACTTTCACTTCAAGGTCAAGGGATCTTTGCATGTCTCTGAAAACACACCACAAATTATAGGCAAATGATGGTTATTGCCATGACTGAACACATCTGCAGTGAAAATAGGAAGAATAGACAGAACAGTCATGCACTATCACATCCTGAGTCAAAAGGTGCATTGGGCAGTGCAATGGGGAAGAAGGCTCCAGGCCCCTCATCATCCCCTATACTGGCTCCTAGTTTTGAAATGCATAACTTCTGGCTTCACTAGTAAATGTAAGGAAAAGCACAGGTGCTTTGAAAATGCTTGACAACGCACTAGGCTGACCTAGTGCAATGTCGACAGACATTGTTCTGAACAACTGAGGATCCTTGGAGGAAGCAAAAGCTGGCCAGCATTTTGCATCTTTGATCAGCTGGAGAAACCATGAAATTTTTGTGATGATTTCTGCCGAAATTAGTTTTCTCCAAGTGAGGAACAAAATTGAGTATGTGGACATATGTTATTATAAAATCACCTTCCTGTACAAAACGATGCATCTTCAGCTGGTAACTTCTAAGAGTCAACAGGGTAAAAAAAAAAAAAAAAAAAAAAAAAAAAAAAACTACATGATGGGCTCTGGATGATGATGAAAAAAGAACAATCAAAAGCTCTCTCTTCCAGAATGACCTCTGGCTGCTATGCTGACCATGACAGATGAATGTCAGAGAAAGCAAAAAGACAATTGCGAAAGCCCTTTTCTTATCTTTGACTTGTACTTTCCTAACTGTCCACATCAACCAGGCAAAAGAACATTAATTATACTGATCCACCAAGAAACAGCACTTGCCTATTCCACTGACTTACAGCAAGTGGACTTTTACAGTACAGCCTTATTTGAAAAAGAAAGGGAGTGAAAACATGCAGCTTAATGACGGAATAACCATTTGTGTTGTCCTTGTAGAGAACCAAGATCCCAGCTCACCAAACATTTTCTGGAAGGCAAAGCAATAAAATGAAATGGTTGGAAAATCCGCGAAGTCCCAGAACAGGAGACAACACCAGGCAGATCTGGATCTATATATCGAAGTATGAGAGGCAAGAGTATCAGCAGTAGGGTTGCCCATAGGTACCACTGGCTCCCATCACTGTTGCCCGTATACACTAGAGAAACTGAGAAGGTCATAAATGAGCACTGAACATTCACATTAAGTGACTCACAAACCTCTGCAGGTACTATCACAAGACACAGGAGTCCCGGACACCTCTAATGCTGTGAGACAGTCCTCACAAAGAAGACAGCTTTGCCTTGATTTTGAAGACTAAACATTGCTAATCTTCACAGACTGGGAAGGGGATGGCCATTAGATCTTTAGAAGGAATGAGGAAACAACAGTTGTGTCTGGCTTTTTTTTTTTTTTTTTAACTGATGAGCCATTAGAAGTTGTTTTTGAGCCACACTCTTTGCCCTCATTATAACTATGTTCCCACAAGCTTAGCTTTCTGCCTGTTGTAATGAGAAGAAATCTGGACTGATGCAGAGTTTTAATGAGATACAATGTAGATGTAAAGCAGAAAGACTCACATCTGAAGCAAGACCTCAAAGTGGAACAACAGAAACAGATAGTCAACGTACCTCAACAGAGAGAACCAGGTCGGGAAGAGACCATGTTTCAAGTCACAAGCAGAACAAATAAAACTTGCCCCCCCACAAACTGAATGTGTGTTCAAGAGGTTAAATCTAGAAGGATGTGATTCACCAAAAGGAAAGGAGGAAAGCCGAAAAGAGATCCAGCAACTAATCACATCCAAAATTTGACTGGTGAGAGGGAACACTTGCTGTCGATTACACCAATGAAAAATGAAACACCGAGCAGAACATTCTTTTTGTTCTTGCCTCATATCTTTTCATGGAAATTAAAAGGGCAGTTTTCACAGCTGGTGAAGGACTTTTTTTCTATTTTTTCCTCATTCGCTCTGCCATCTGATGCTGTCTCCACTTCGAAAACAGCAAATTTATGCCTGAAGCTGAACGGTTAAAAATTGGACTCTGTTGCCTGCAGGTATTTTGCCATGAAGAGCAGCATGATCTGATGAGAGATTTCATCCAGATCAAATCAGAGAATATTCAACAATGTCTTCATTTTTACAGGAGAACTCTTTTGAACAGTGACAGGGAGCCAGGAAGTTGAAAACTGACAGGAGGCCAGGAAGAAGAGCTCAGCTGAGTGTGTCCAGGATTCTTCAGGCAGTCTGGGCTATGAGGGGGAAAGGAAGGGGTAAAACTATCTTTTCTTTATTTTATTTTATTTTATTTTATTTTTGCTTGTGTTTCCTGAATCAGTGTGACAAAATGAGAAAAGAGAGATATCTCCAGTCTGAACTTAGTGGGATAAGATTTCTTCACTGGACAAATACATTATGTCTCCTGATGCTAAGAAGCAGGATTAAGTTTGTGTGGATTCCTTCCTTCTCAACAGGTCTGGCTGATGGTGTACAACACTGTCTTCTTTTCTCTGTTAGCATTGCGTTTCTGCTAGAGAGATCAGCTGTGAAACATTCATGAAGAGTTACCTTGGTATAGATCCTAGTCAAGTACCAGGACAGCTCATGGATCTTGAGACAAACAAGGAAAAATCCTCATTTTTTCAAAACTGGACCTCTCTTTTGACCCTGGATATACATCAGAGCAACTCTACTGCTTTGATCTTGTTCCTTGTTCCTGGTTAGATGCATGCCCTCTGCTTTAAGCTGTTCATGAACATATTCACATGGGAAGCACCACAGTGGCCATGTTCAGAAGACAATTCTTGCAGCCATGAAGGCTAGAGATTTACTGATGTTATCTTCAGTGAAATTTTAAACACCGCAAACACTGATATGCCTGGCTAAGCAACCAGTCCTGACTAGCTCATTCAGACTCTGACTATCACTCTAGAGGGTTTGGTCCCCCTGTGTGTCCCTGAGGACATTTCCATCCTAGAATGATCATAGGCTTCAGAACAACCCTGTGGTGGTGGATACTCATACAGCCCCAAAAACTCCTCCCATCTCCCTGACTCTGCTAGATTGTGGCCAGATTTCATTAGGTGAGTGGAAGCATGAACATTAGAAGTAGTCTGTTTTCCACAGTACTTGGCCAGCTGTGGCTATCAGTCCCAGAAGCCTGTCATGGTGCATTTCCCAGCCTCTGTGTCTTCCAGGATTCGCCCCTCACTAAGAATTGCTCTGCTGTTACAGTGTTGTTCATTTTGCAGTAGGACAGCCAACACAATGTTATCACATGAGGAAGAGGAGAGCACTGCCTTTGGATACAACATTTGGGAAATTCAGCATTGCTGTGTTCTATTTTTGATCATTTTTGATGCCAAGATTTCAAAACTGAACTGTTCTAAAGGGTTTTGTGTTCGCAAATGTTGTTGGTTCAGGACATAAAACCATGCTTTGCTTTCCTATATTCCACCTGGAATGACTTAGAAGAAGCTTAGACTATGAAAATGCTGCTTGACTGAATTTCTCCCTATTAGCAGTCAGCAGAGCTTCCTCTAGCAGAAAGGAAAATGAGCTCATACACTGGGGTGACACATACATGCCGTAGAGTGTGTGTAAATGAGAGGTGAGTGCTGGCATGTGTAAAATGTATAAAGCACAGGTCAGACACCTGAACCACACGATCCAGGGATGCATGTGTATGTATGATTTCTGTGTATCTACGTGCATGTGGGTGCCTGAAGTATCTGTAGATTTTTTTGTGCATCTTATGTATTTCTGTGGGTGTGCATATGTCTGTGCACCTAAATATAAAGGCAAGAAGGGATTAAGAAAGGTCATTTTGGATCCATCTCCCAAGTCTAAGAAAGTTTCACTGCTGCTGCCTATAGGAGTAGATATGTATGTTCAGAGGGTAGTTTGTGCCTGAAGGCCAAGGCTCTGTTTGCAAACAGCTGAAGAATCCAAGTGCTGGAAGGCCTTTAAAGCCTGTATATGGCACAGAAGGGGGAAGGAAGGGATAGACAAAAGCCCAGTTGAATGGAAGGGTTGTGCGACTCTGCAACATCTACTGTATCATATGAATCTGGAATATGTGGTGTTCCTCTCCAACGGGGCCAAACTGCCCCAGCCCTTGTGACAAATCCCCTTTAGCAGCATCCTGATCCCCTTTCAGCCTTGCTGGGATGTCATTTGCCAGCTCTTTCAGCATGGTCTGGATGCTGGTGCCCATTTGGTTCTGGAGTACTTCCACTCTTGGCAAGAAGCTGTTAAAAATAAAGGGGTAGCAGGGAGAAGGAATGTATCGCCTAATTGATTAGCTCTGTGAATCACAGAGATGCCATCCTGTCAAAGAGTAAATCACTGAAGCTGTCTTTGACGTCTCCTTCGGTCAAGGACACACCAGCCTGCTGCAAATGTCTTTCCTTTAATGTGCTTTCTTTCCTCTCTCTTTTAGGCTTTTGTACGTGCACATGGGGATCTTTTTTTCCAAGGGACACCTGCAGCTGCCATACCTTGTATTTAGATTCCTTCTGCAGTTACCAGCTAAGCAGGATTAAGAAGGACAGATCCACCAAGAAGACATTGCTAAGGAGTGGGAAGAGCAAGAAGGGATGTTAGAGACCTTGGTACTGTCGCTCACTGTGAAAAACATCTCCCATTGCAAATCATTCTCCTGAAGTTGGGGGGGGGCATCCAGCTGATCCCTCGCTTTGTGCTAATGTTAGTATGCTGCTGTGAAGGGAGGGAAATGCAGATGGAATGGGGTGCTACTGGCAGAAAGATCTGCTCTTTTCCATTACCCAAAGGGCTGTTGGATACTTCTTCTCATTTCCAGCATGGTGGGAGATGCAATAGGAGTCATGTGGTGCTGAAATACTCTAACAAAAAGCTAAGTGATGATGCAGCTCTGGGATGAAATTTCAACATTCCCACCATGTACTCTTAAGCCTGAAGCCATATGCAGAAAAGAAGTGCTATTCAGATAGAAAAGGTTAACCAGATTCCTCTGAATTTCAAGTCTGAGTTAGTTCCAAGGCTTGGGAAACTGTTATAAGGCACATCTGATCTTGCTGACAACACACACCACTTCTCGTTTCTATGATCTAGGACCCCTTCCCAGGAATGAATTGCTTTTCCTTAGTTTCTTGCCAATGCCACCTGTCTGGCTGCATCTAAGTAAAGCAACACAGCAATAGTGAGCATTTGCTCAGACAGTGAGTCGGATCTGGGCCAGGCTGGGAGACAGCCTGTTAGTAACTGTCGCGCACTTGGCGGAGCTGGTCGTGCAGTGCCGGGAAAGGGTTCAGCACTGGAAGGCTCCTGCCAAGATTTTCTGCATGACAGCCTCCTCCTTCGAGCAGTCTGTGGCCTGTCTGAGCTTCTTCCCATGCTTCCAAAGAGAGGCTCTGTAAAGGAAAGGAGTTATGACATTTCCAGGCTGCCCTTTTTGGAGGTTCCTGCAAACACAAGCTGCTCCCTGACCAAGTGCATTCAGGCTACGTGTTAATAGCAGACAGGTACTATAGCACCTAGGCAGGGAGTGGGGCTTCGGGGCCAACTGCCTTCTTCAGATGGGGGTCTGTCCTTACAAAAAGCTCACAGGAGTCTCACAAGCAATGGATGATTCACCCAGAATCAAGAATCATCCTTGCAGTCATTTCCTTGCAGTCCACCTCTCTGAAAACCAACTCAGGGAATACCATTGCTCAGCAGGCTTAAAACAAGCTCAAAAGTGTCATAAAAAATGAGAGAAACAGCTCAAGGGTTGAAACATCAACAAAGGCTGTATGGAAGAACAGTGAGGCAAGCAGTAATCCTGGAGGCACGCTTATTCCTAATGCTCCAAACTGGACCCATGTGTTTTTGGGTGTCACTGCTTTCCAGGAGAGGTAGAAGTACCAGTTCATAGAGGCCTTGCCCAGAAACACACAATCTCAATGATTCCCCATTTCACTCACCATCTTCATTTTGCGCTCTGTCAGGTTTAGAGCCACTTCACCCATGCCACGCTCATCCTGCACTGTTCTAAATTCCTCCTCAAAATTACAGTCAGTATCTATTGAAATGCTTTGTACGGCAATCTTGTTACCATTACCAAAGAAACGTGTAATTTTCTCCTCCTCTCCCCAAAAGTATATGATCTTCGTGTATTAGATTCTATTTCTATAAAATATGTCGTAGTATGAGATATCATAAAAATACAGAGAAAGGTGATGAGGCATCTTATTGTCACCCCTGAATTCCCATTGGCTTTCCAGATATGCAAGATATTAAGCTATCTTTAATAATAGGTATGCTTAATCCCTATTAAAATCTTAGCTGCAGAAGAGACCACTGACGAATTTTTTTAAGTCATAATACTGTTGAGCTTAACTAGATTTTAATTTCTTTTGATTTCCTTGTGTACCTTTAGTTAGACACTTCTGAAAGGATGTGAATGGCTAGACTCATCTACTGGAGAAGAACTGATTATTAGAAATGTAGAAATGATGGTTTAACGTTACAGTGCATATGCAAGTTCTTTATCTTGGACTTGAGAACTTAAAGAACCTCTCAAAGGTAATCAATGGCACTTTAGTGCCCTTTGAAGTCTTTATTTGCAACACTTGCACGGTATTTTGTGCCACATTGACTTTACTATTTTCCTCCAATTTCAAACAAAATGACTCCTGATCTGCATTTAAGATGCTGTAAATGTGGTGATCTGTTGGCCTCACTCATGTAGTGAATGAGGTGGGTGCTTCTTTACTGCCATAAAATCTGCGGTCATCAATACGTTTTCATACCTTCTAGGATGGCAATTGTCTGGTTGTTTAACTGTGTATTTGCCATTCTTTGAATTGATTCACTGCACCTTAAAACAGTGCAAGATGATTAGTACTGTCCTCCCAGAGAATTACAATGCCTGAAAGTAAAACTGATACAGCACAAATGTCAAATGGGCTCCATGGCTTTGAATGGGCAATATTGTATATGCTAACTGAACGAGAGCTAGATGTTCAAACATCTTTTAAAATGGAAGAGCAATTTCCTGTTTTTAAGTCTGTACATACATGCAGGTGTTGATTTGGGATCTTAAACAGGCTTTCTTTCTTTTTTTCTTTCTACTATTGCTTTAATCTCTAACAGTAAGATGAGCTAATCAGTGTCAGAAATAGCTATTTTTGTCCAGTCTGTAATATCCTTCATGAGAAAGAAGATCCATCACGAACAACATGCAACAGATGTTAGTCACATTTCTTGATGTAATTCTGGAGGAACCCTGCTATAATGCTGGTGAAGGTAGTGTGAGAGCCAATTTAGAACAGAATAAAACAGCTATGTGCAAGATCTTCGAACAGGAGAATGTAAGCATGCAACATGAAATACGGACATTGTTTTAGCTTCCCTATGAGGTTAAGCCTTATTTCATTTGCTCTGCTATCACGGCAGTAAGAACATTATAAAACCTGGCAGAAGGAGCTGAGGAGGCTTCTTATGCCACAATATCTAAAGCCTGACTTTTCATAATCCCTAAAATCCACGATCCCCCAAGAAATCCTACAATCCTTCGTGCTCCATGCCAGAATCCATCATTTATTTTTAGTCATTCATCTTGCCCATCCCATTCTGCAATGCTCAGCAATTTCTTCCTTGTCTGTTGATTTCTCTATATGGAGGAAGTTAGAGATATTTACATTTCATGGATATGAATTGGCACACTGCACCTTTAAAAATATATCAAAAAGTATAATTTATATGTCTGCCTAGGAGACACCATGAATCTCTCATTCCTCAGTATATTTTATTCAGCCAGGCTCTTTACTGCAGCTAGTTACTGTGCAGGCAGTTTTCTTTGCGGTACAAAAGGATGGATTCAACATTATTTCAAAGGAAAGCTTCTTCCAAAGAGCAGCGCTGTGACCCACCTGTAAGGGAGAAGACTAAGAGTTCAGGGATCAGTGCCCTGAAGTCACGCACAGCCCATGCTGGGCTTAGCTACACCGTTCCCTCTGACTGAGAGCATTAAAAGTTCAGCACAAGGCGTGAAATATTTAACTAGTCTGCTACTACGTAAAAATGACAAAGTGTGCCTGAGCAGAACATCTGTCAGCGAGGTGGCAGCTGGCAGAGCGCGGGAAGGATTTCCTGGAGAGAAATGGGGCATAACTTACTAATAGAGAGTTGCAACGCTGAGCTATGTGGGAGGGCGAGGGGAGCATGTTTGAGTGAGCGTGCCACTTGCTGAAGAGACAAAAGAACAAGTGCCTGGAGGAACTGCATTTGGGAGGGCAGACTTGAGAACTACAGTGTGAGAAAGGAGATATGGATGAGTGTGGGAGTGGGTATGCCGAGGCAGACTATTCCTCATGAGCCAAGCAATGGTTTCTGACTGCCCAGAGGATCTTGACACCCTGGCCATGTCAATGAAGGATGGGTCTCAGATCTCTCTCTTTGCTGTTTTTTGTACAAGAGTAGGAGGTCCAGCTATGGGGGGGAGGCCAAGCCTCAGGCTTTTAAAGAAGAGGACTGCTGGAGGAAGCTGATGGTTTCACCACAGCCTAGGCTCTTGTCTTTGTGGTCTCACTGCAGAAGGGGCTGAGCAACCCTGTCCATGGGTAGGTATCCAGAGCCTAGCCCAGCCGAAAGCAAATGTTTTTGAGATCAAGCTCCAAACTGCATGGCATGGGGACAACTAGGTTTGATACTACTCTCCTTTCTGTATTCCTACTGCTTTCCAAGAAGCTACAGCTGACCTGTCCCATGCAGACTTTTTGTGGCCTATCACATGCTTGCTCCATACTCCCCTCCAAGAACGCACTTCTCCCCCCCCCCCCCCCCCCAGACAGCGCAGAAGGGTTTACGAAGTGAGGAATGGAGACAAGCAGACACACACAGAGAAACCTTGACAGTGCAGAAGGCATTACAGAGCCCTAGGAGCTCCCCTAAACTGCAGAAGAAAGTGAGACAGGAGGAAGGATGGGTGTTGGAGAGAGGCAGCCAGAGAGGCTGAAATAAGCTACGAGAGGGAGTGGGCTTGTGAGTTCTGAGGAGGGATGTTTGGAGAGATGGCCTCAGGGATGAGAGGAACTGTTGAAGGGGAACTTGGTTGCAAAAGCTCTTTGTGAATACAGAAGGATTTCAGCTTGCCATCTCAATGCTTTGGCTCTGTGCCTGGGTAACCCTTTAGGCTCACATACACATGCATGCACGTGCACACTTTCACCAAGTGATGCAAAGGTTGAGAAAAGCAGTAACGATTTTCCCCCTCATTACCATCACCGTTCTGCAGATACTTCTCCTGGCTGTTGAATTTAGCAGCATTTTTACACTGAGGTAGGAATTGCCAGGGACTGACAGTTTTATCCAGGAGGCAGGGCATTAGAAAGAGTTAATCAGCCAGGGGTCCATATTGCTAAAGAGTATGAGTGTGGGGTGAGACAATGAGAGAACTGAGCTAGATTCCACTTCTTTGCATTCTCCCCCATGATCCTTTTGGAGGGTGTTTCAGGGACAGGCTGTGAGGAATGCACACTATCTAATCTGCATGTATAATGTAAATATGCACATTTTTATTTGCTCTCTCCATCTGCAGGGAACTTGCTGGCATCAGAATGGCCATGTGGTCTTGCAGCAAAGTTTCATTATAAAAAAGAAGTGGGGGGACTTACCTAGGCTGCTTGCTCTCTACCAAATGCACACTGTGCGAATGAGCACACAGTCCATCCTAGTCACACCTTGATGCATTTGGTCTTTGGCCTAGGATCTTGCAGGGAAAGTCTGAACTGGGCCCCTGATGCAGAGCTGGTTCACTGACTGAGCTGGAAAAATCAAGTGTGTGTGTGGAGGGGTGAAGAGAAGAAATTGCACTTGGTCAACCTTAAATGACCATTTATACCTATTTCTCTAGTAAAGCAGAAAGTTAAAAGAGAATTAATATTTAGTACAGGACAAATAGTTTTGGTCTTTTGGAATACTGAAAATTAAACAGAGGCAAATTCAATAATACCAAGTTGTTTCAGCATGAGAAAATCAAAATGTTTCATTTGAGATTGTCAAAATAAAATATCTAGGCTGTATGTTTTTCCATTTGCAGTTGCAAGTTGAGTAATTTGAAGATTGACTAAACCATCCTGATTCTGTTTTTTTTTTTACTGAAAAACTAATTTCTGCCAAGAGCTTTTACTCCACTCTATTTTACTCCACTCTAAACAACATTCCTTATGCTGGTCATTGGGGCAGCAGTAGCAGCTGGAGTCATCTGCCCTGTTATCAATAGCCTGCAGCACTCAGAGTCTTGTAGGGCCAAAAGTCAAAGGATTTGTGTGGTCAGTATTCCTACCTATCTGTAACAAATTTAGCATGTCCAAGTTTTTGGAAGAGTCTCTATATTTCTGGTGTAATTATTAACACTTACGTTCTTGAAAACAGTATTCTTTATGTTGATGACAGCAAAGAACTAATACTAGGATGCGAACATGCAGAATGACGCTAGTATTGGAACACGAGGCCCAAACTAAGGATTCTGTTATTTGAAGCTATATTGTTGTGTACCCCAAGACAGGCAGCTCCCTGCCAGTGGCCCAAACCCCAGAGTTTCCAATCTAAAAACTCCTTCTGTGTAGGCTATCCACACTCTTGGTCATGAGGGCTGTGCTACAGTTTTCATGGACAAAATATCACTGTTTTGTTCAAACTAAAGTTATTCACATGATCTTTTCTGAGGGTCCATTTCCTGGTGCAGCCCATGACAGTAAGTGGAGGGTGCCACAGCTCAATATCATCAGTGAGTGGCCTGTTATTCCCAGCAGCTGGGCTTCCTGGATGTTGAAATCCCAGAAAAGCATTTCCCCCGCCTGTACAGCTCCGGCACAGCCCAACTGTTAGAGTCACTCTCCAAGGTTAGTTAAGAAGATGAATTAAAGAAACTTATAGAAAGTGTCTCTAATTTGCCAGTGGGTCAAAAATGTACCTGCTGTTTTGCAGACCTCCCTATAAAAATGTAGATCTCAGAATCTAAAAGGCCAAACAGAAAAATATTCATTTACTTGAGAGAATTTTTAACATTTATTCTAGGCCCACATTTTCCTTTTTCTTATTTTCCCTGTCCATTAAATACACTGGGAATCTCTCTCCACCATGAAGAGGTGGAGGAGGAAGTCAGGTAACCACGGGCAACTGGAAACAGAGTGGCTGTGATAGCACATGTGAGCACTTTCTTTACTGCAAGAACCAACTACTTCCACCGAGTCTTCCTTTCTGTGCACACTAAAAGTATACCATCAACTATTCTTTTCTGCCTTTTCAGTGTGCTTGGTATGGGATATAAATGAAGGAATTCAATAGCAGCTCCTCATTTGACACTCATATTGCCTACTGTTCCCTACATTGGAGCAAGGAGGAATCCCACTTCCTAGCTATGGCCTCGCTGTGACAACTACTTGCACTTCCACGCCTTTCAAACAGTTTATCTCCTGACTGCCTGAAACATCTGACTTTGCTCAGCAAAATCCTTTGGACTCAGGTAACTTCAAATCTGGGAGAGGTGCTGATGTGCAGGAACTAGGGTCCAAAAGCATAGAAGTTTGCACAAAGTCACCAGGATCTAATGAAGAGTTCCTTCACAATGTCTTTCTGGAACTTAGATCTGCCTTTCCATAGATTTTTTTAAAGGCATAACCAAATAAGAAGTGCCCTTAATCTGTTCGCCGTATTGTTCCACAGTATGCACGTGTATATGTGTTTGAAGCATTTGTGTGTATGCGGTTGTGATAGTATAAATATTAATAGCACAAGGGTGAGAATACATGTGGCCCTCAAATGAGGTTATATAAACACACAGCTGCTGCACTATTTGTAAATTTATAAAGACACATTTCCATCAAGAGTGTGAAAGTCAAATAGGCATGTAGAAGGAGAAAGCACATATGCTTCAAAAACTACACAAGGAGCCTGCAGGAATTACATGGTGCTGCTTAAATCCTGGTCCCACTGAGGTCGGCTGGAGCCATGTCACTGACTTCAGTGGGATCAGGACTTGGCACAATGCATTTTCTTTGATTTCACTGGATTAGGCAGATCCAGCTACCAGAGAAAACAGCTCACACTCCTATCACACTACCAAAAGAACAGGGAGCCACTTGGCTCCCTGACATCTGAGCCAAGTGGGGATGATGCAGCAATGTAACGCTCACAGAATAGAGCCTCCACTCTGGCCTCCTGCAGACTCTCTGCCCATGATGGAAAAATGGGATTTGGATGAGGAGTTGTGTAAGAAGCAAATCATCAGTGCAGTTGCCATCCTGCATTCTCCCAGGCATTGAGCTGTGCTAGACAGAGCATTGGTGGTGTATCAGCCAGGCTAGCAAAGGAGCACGACGAGTGTGTTTGAAAGATGGTGGGTGTGCAGGCCAGATTTGTGGACTGCCACATGGTCACAACCATGTTGCTTCAGCAGCTGCCTGCATTCACAGTCTCCCTAGGCAGGTTTTGCAGCTATTGTCAAACTTCATTCCAGATGACGGGAATTGATGGGTCTAAGGTTTCATCCCATAAACATGGTGGAACATGGGACAAGTCAGAAGCAGAAAGGTTTCAGCACAAGTAGGAATCATTTGGTCTGTGAAATGGTTTGGGAGGTTTAAAAAGCCTCATTTTCTGGATGCACTATCACATTCTTCTAATGCAGAAGTTACTACTAAGACTCCAGTAGCAAGTTTAGCATCACTATCTGCATTCAGAAAATTACCCTGGCCATGATACCATTCTTTGAGTCTGGGACATCTTCCCAAGTAGCTATTCCCAGACTACTGCAATATAGCAAATCCCAGTCCAGAAAAAGGCCCTGGCATAGTGATATTCGTTTGAATCTTCTCCACATCCTATACCCCTCAAGGTTTGGAAAAGGTGACCAAGAAGGAGCTCAAGAGAAATCACATCCTAGATTTCCAAAGCCTTCCTGAGACAGCCTTTCTCATGGGATTGTTGTTGTACTAAACTATGCTGATAACTGATACTTTGTTATGTCACCTATCTTGAACAACTGGAACAAAGTTTTCCTGAGATGCCGTTTAGCCACCCAGCCCTTTGGGGACATCAGTGTGCATCAAGGGCCAAGATTCCTTCTTTCTGTCTTATTCACTAAGGCATTTGATTTGGCATAAGGTTGGCCCAAACCCTCTACGTAGCCAATGAAAGGAAACAGGCATGTCCAGATAGCAATTCAGACCTTAGGTAAGCTAAGGAAAATGAGTTGAAGTCAAGCCTCATTCTGCCTCAGGGAAACTCTTCTAACTTACTTTGTCCTCATTGGAGGGCATCCATCTGGGGGTCTTACTGTACAATAGGTTGGGCTGTAAAGGTATACTGGAGTACACTGTACACTAACCTCCCTCTGCAGACAAGACCTTATACTGGAATGAGAATAAGAGGTTTTCCAGTAATTGAATTTTCGGTTCACTAGCAGTAGCAGTTCTTTATTGTTTTCAACCAGTTATTTTCAAGTTGAAAGTAAAGAGAAAAAAATCATCTTAGGTTGAGCAAAACATTTCTTTTGTCCCTTTACAAGAAGTGTTAGTTGGGTTTTGAGAGTTCCTTTCAAAATAAAATGGATGACAGTTTCTAACCAAATTAAATTACCAATTGAAAGATCAAAATATTTTGTTTGAAAATGGCAAAATAAAGTAATTAGATTCATATAACAAATTCAATGTCAAAATGGAGTTTCTAGATTTCCCCTCCAGCCTCCAAGAATAATATAGTGAAACAAACACAAATCTACAAAAAGTTGCAGTATTACCAAAACTTTGCTCTCTGGAAGAAAAGAATCCAAAATTGCCATTCTTGTCTAAAGAAGATTTCACGAACACAAGAGATTAGGCAGCTGTTTCTTCGTAATGGTGTAGAGCTTCATTAGCTAAGATTTCAGTAGGTTACCCCCAGGCTTTATGCTAACATCTCTGCTCAGTGACCATGAACCTTCTGTATATTTTGTACATAAAAGTGCCCTTTTAGTGCCATCAAAGAGGGACAATGATTCCTCTCATCAGTATCACTATATGAGAGTGGCATGGGCTTGATTTATCCTGCTTTTATTTATGCTATTTGTATTTGTTCCAACTTGAAGACTGGCTTTTGCTATGTTTAGTTTCAATTTGGGGAGAAGGCCTTGGGGGGAGTGCTGCAAATTTTACAGGAATGGTCTGTATTTTATCTTAAGGGATTCTTTCTTCCTTAGTCAAATAGGAGTGAAAGAAGGGGGTTGGTGAAAAAGGTCCGATAGTGCAAATGGAAGGGCAGCACGGGTTCTGTGGAGAAGGGCTGTGGCAGTGGTAAATCTCCCAGTTTGCAGGCTGGAGGGAGCACCACCAGCCAGTGCATTACACCCCCATGGTCTGCACAGCCAGACATGTGCAGCTGAAAAAGTTCCGAAGAGGGAGACTTAAACCAATCTACCCCCCTGAGGGTGTGCATAGAAAAAAGCCAGTCCCCCAGCACCCTCCGGCTCAAGGAGTCACGGACACCTCACCTGGGGCTGCACCTGGGAGCGCAAGGGAGGGAAGGAGCCAGTAGCAAAACCTGCCATTCTGCAGTCTGTGGAGTGACTCTGGGAGAATCGCTTTTCTCAGCTGCTTCATCGCCCTTAACACCGTTCTCCAGCCGTGTAGTTAACTCAGCTGGACAGCCTAGCCTGATGAGCCCTGCTCCATTATTATCCAGACAGGGATTTTGAAAGCTATGTGAAATGCCCGTGATTGTGCACGCGTTAGGTGGCAATTTGCTGGCTGGGGCCCTGCGTTCCAGTTGGCAGGGCAGCGGGCGGTAAGCAGAGACGGCGGTTCGCCTCAGGCAGGCGAGAGGGGTATGGGTGTGCATGCTCCTCCTTTGCCTTCTCACTGTCATTGCCTGGGTTTCTTCCTTCTGCACAGGAGGAGATGGACCTGAGGCAAAGGAGGGTCACTAAACTCTCCTTCCGCTAGCACTCTCCAAATACATGTGATGGAGGAAATAATTCCTCTGTTATGGACAAACTCAGAGCTTCAGAGACTGAGAGATTTGCCTAGTTAGAAATGTCTAAATATCTGTGATGTTTTTTGAGCCATGAGGTCTGAGAAAACCACAGACAACCGTGTGTTACCACTGGTAGATTTACTCTGGACTTACACCATCTGGCTCACAGACCTTTGTTGCACTGAATACATTGCACTATTTTTTTCTCCACATAGTACGGTGGTTGTCCCTCAGCTATCTGCAGGGCACCATGTTTCTACATAAGCCTAGCAGCTTCCATGGGCATTGATCAGTTGACTGACACTTTTAATAGGAAGCAGGGTGATGTGAAGTGCTTGGGGTGGTGCTGGTGTGAGCTAAGGCCTAACTTTAGTGTCACTGTTCAGATGAGAATCCCCTCTGATTTTTTCTAGGCATACTCTGCATGGACTAATCAAAGGGCCCCGGCTGCGGTCCTTCTGATGCATGCACTCCTCACTTTGATTTTCCTCTCCTGTTGTACATGGAGCTGCCAAGCATCCAGGCTGTGTGACTGCATATTCCCCACATCCCTTCATGATGGATACTAATCTGCTCTGCTGCATTTCACTCTAATTTCCTTCAGTAAGAACGGGGATGGAGTGCAGTGGAAGATGAAAGGAGGTATCATGCAAAGTCAGGCATGAGCCCTGCAAACGGCTGGGGTTCAGCAGCAATGGGTCTGTGGCTACCCCAGGAGCTTATCCTGGGCCGGGCTGGGAGTTGTGTACAAGAGGCAGATGTGGGTACAAATGCTCAGCCGTATGTGGAATCAAGTGAAAGGTGCCATCCTCACAAGGGAAATGTGCAGATATTTGTGGAAAGGAAGAATGGTTTCCACAAAGGGGAAGTTGTGGTTATGTTACAAAAAAGTCACTGCTGGCTGAAAAAATTGGTGAATCTTTAAAATCATCAGAGTATTTGGGGATTTCTCTAGGAAAAAGGTATAGAATTAGCGGATCTGTTAATTGTTCCATATCAGATTATTTTATTTGGCTCCAATTCTGTTCTCCTTCCAGACAATTGTTTTCCTACATCCTCACTCTGATAACAGAGAAATGTAGTAATAAGCTGAAATACTGGATCTGATTAGCAAGCCCACTAATATTATTAAAGCAACAACAAACTATGGAATATTACTGACTCCCACTGTTTTCCTTGCAATATTTGTCTATTGTGTAACTCCAGTTCTATGACGCTATTCTCTGTCCCCTTGAAATAACAAAGTCTATCCCTATACATCACTTTCCCACCACAGATCTCAAAGTACTTCACGAAAGCAAGTATCATTATTACCATTTTGTGGATAAGAAATCCAGACACAGGGAGGTTAAGTGCCATTGGTCTACCCTACATCTATTCTTCTATCGGCAGATCATCTATCTGTGATGCAGGTCAAATTCCTTTCTCTCATTCTTGGTTCTCTCTTCCTTCAGTATTACTTACCTGCTCATCCCAGTAGAATCCAAAAGCTTATGCACAGGCTTAAATTTATGTAGAGCTATTGACACTGTGTTCTGCTCTTTGTCTCCCTGAGGTTCCTGGAAATTCTACTATTTCTACTTTCTTCAGAAGGAGCTGAGATAATTTCTTTTTCTATGAGCATAGATTACAAAAACAGATTTGGTTCATGTATCTTCCAAATTCTGAAGGAGCCTGACTGTAGAAATCCAGCCAGAACTGTTTGCACAATAAAGGAAAATTACAATATTTTTTATTTTAGAGTCAGGTTTCCACTCCAGTCCTGTGTCTATCTTCACAGAGTAAAATGCTCATTATTTAGAAGTCTTGTTGGCCCATCTCTACTTAACAGTTTTCATGTTTATGTTTAAAAATTTGGAGGAGATGTAATTTAGACAGTACCCTGTGCCTGACCTTTTTCACCCTGCATCACTGTGGTGAGGAGAGAAAATGAATCTTTGCTTTTGAAGGATCAACTGTTTAAAAACAGGACTTATAATGGCAGCACTGTTAGGCTTTCATTTACAGCAGCTTCAGTATGACTGAAGGATAGTCATAACTGAAGGATAGGATAGTCAAGATAGAAAGAGGAAAAGAAAAGAATGACATTTATCTCTGAGGTCGTTCCCCCAGTAAAACCAATTACTGGACCTGTTCTTCTGAAGTATCTGAAATGACTAACAAAATATCAAGGGATGGGGCAGAACATGCTCTTGTCACACCTGAAGTTCCCTTTGGGATTTGGTGCAAAAGATAGCAAAGGTAGAATAGCTGAAAAGACATCACTGAGTCTGCCTGATTTGCAGATGCTTTTTTGTACCAGCATCTTCAACCTCTGAAACCCTCTTCTGCTGGTGCAACATACACTTTGATGGTTAAACTCAGGTTAAACTCAGAAGAATATCCCAATCCAGAAGACCATTAGAATAGTAGTCTTGGGACAGATTAAAGGTCCATCCAGCCAATATCCTATCTCTGGCAGTAGTCTGGAAAAGAGCAAAAGAACAGGACAAGGATTTATGGTGTTTTCTTTACATCTCACTGTTGCAGTCTCCATGCACAGATTCTTTTGACCACACATCATGATACTGCACTGTCATCTGCGGCTAAATCTTGGCTAGGAACCATGAACCCCATTTTGCAGGGTCCTTGCAAACCAAGGTCAAAGCCACTTGGATCGCAAATAGAGACAACTATACAAAGGTTTTAGAGTAAATTGTTAAGGAGAGAATAATTAGAGACATGGAAGTAAATGTAAAATAGAATAAAATGTTAGATGGATTTACGAAAGACACAGAGAGTGTCAGACTAACTCGATATCCTTCTTTGATAAGATAATTGATTTTCTAGACAAAGGAAATGCAGTAGATCTAATCCATCTGAATCTCAGTAAAGCATTCGATGCGGTGCTGCGTGAGAAATTATTAATTTTGTTGGAAAATATGAGGGTCAGCACAAGATCTGTAAGGAAACAAGGAAGCAGCTGACAGGGAAATAACAATAGCTTTAATTAACCAGAGAAGTATCAGGTGGGTAGGAGGGTAGTAATGGGAGTCATAAAGGGGCTTCTTTGAGACTAATCTTGCTTAAAATTTTCATGAATGACCTATGTGCAAAAAGTGCAAAGACATTTTTCTGTGGGCACAAACCCGAAAAACATTGTAAATAAGAGGAAGATTTGGGCTGTCTTACAGGAAGAATCAGATGATTTTGTGAGCTGGAATAACAGAAACAGGATGGCATCTACTAATACAGGCTGCAAAATCATGAATTTAGATTGCAGTAACAATATTCTTGACTATGATCTAGGGATGTGTCACTTGGAAATGACATATAAGGAGAAAATTGTGTCTTAATTGATCACAAGATAGCTATGATCCACCGCTGTGATGTTACTGTGAAAAAAAGCCAACACAGGTTTTGAGTATAGCAGCTGATATCCTCCTTGTCTGAAACAGAGAAGCACTGATACTATGGCACAAGACTCTGATGAAATCTCCTTTGGCTGCGGGGTACTGATCTGGTGACTGAGGGTCGAGTGGGATGAACTGGTTATGGAAAAGGGCAAGCAATATACTCAGGAGAATGGAGAGCCAGTCCCACCACCCAATCCTGGAAGGATTGGCTTGTATATCCTAAAAAAATGAAGGCTGAGAGAGCTATGTATGCTGTTTATGAATATATCAGTGCTGTAAACACCAGGAGAGGACAAAGCACTTTAACCTAAAGGACAAGGCTGGTACAAAAAGGTATCTGTTGATGTAAGATATTCATAAATACATTCAGCTCAAATTTCAGGAGAAGATTTTATTCCATCAGAATAGTGAACATCTATTAGGAGAAATGTTTTTTAAAAAAAGCCTGCTAATTTAAAGATGGAAAGGGATTGGTTGTGGCAGAGCTGTTTTGGGGAGACTTGCACAGCACATGCCCACAATATTCAGGCTCCAGCACTGTTTTTTAGTCCCTTTTTAATCAGCACACAGAAATGAAATCATAAAACAGTATGAATAAGGAAACAAACAGCCAATCTCCTGCTTATACATTCTATCAGTCCCCTGCTGGTACCTTGGCTTAGAAATATTTGTGTTCATTCTCAATGTCTCATATCTTACCAGTTCAAGTTGATTTCTAGCACATATTTTTGCATTGCAGTTAGGCACATTGAGCTCAGACATTATTCACAGTTCCCTGATAGCTGTTAGATTCCCTTTAATGTGGATTCATGAGGTAAAACCTCATGCAGCACCTCATGCATGGGGTGCAGGTAATCCTACACCCCAATGACAGAGGCATATTATTCACCTTCTGAAGTGATCTCGCCCTTCATACAGACCTCATTGGCCTATCTAAATCATTTTGCTCCCATAAGTTAGCTGAGGAGGTCACATACATTCTTTTTTCTTGCCTAGGCATAGCCTGCAGCCTTAGCATGTAGTGGTTTAGTAGGTACTGATACAGTGATATAGTGCTCTCTGCATTGGAAAAACAGACTGACACGATGGGCATGAACAGTTTAGCAAGCTGGAAGCAGGGAAGCCTGAGTTTACAACCAAATTGTTTTAAGTACAGATTGTTTCATTTTTTTAGGACAGTGCCAGGGTCCAAAGTTGTATGCCGCTGTAGCTGCTTAGCCATTAGCTGGGAAAAAAATAAAAAGGAAAAAGAAGAAGGAGAAAGAGAAAGAGAAAGAGAAAGAGAAGGAGAAGGAGAAGGAGAAAGAGGAGAAAGAGAAAGAGAAAGAGAAAAAGAAAGAAAAAGAAGGGGCAAAGAAAAAATCTTTAAATAGTAATAAACGGTTTCAAAACAGGATCAAAAACTTTAAAGTTTTTTTTTGAGTGAAAGGGGACAAGAAGTGAGATTAGCTTCAGCAAGATAAATAGCGATGACTGTATTGGGTAGACGAAAGGAAGGCACCCTCTATACTAATACATAAAACACCAATTGAACACCATAGACTGGGAATCCAATTGGTAGATGTGAAGATGATGCCATGAAGAGAGCAACGTAAACACAGAAATAGAATGAAATAAGTAGCGATAAATCAGGATGGTCTGTTGAAAGCCTGCACAGCATGACTGTGACAGTGGATGATCGTAATTGCACAGCTCTCTAGGGCTCTGTCCTTACCATATATACACCAACAGATGAAGACACTGCAGTTATGTCAACACAGCTGCATGCTGGCGCAACTTCAGCCTTTTATCTGGGAAGGCATAAACTTTTCCACCCACAGACCCTGCTATTAGTGACTTAGAAGTCATTTAAAGATTAGCTGAGATGTTTTTTTATATCAAGCACTCTTTAAGCTTGGCCATTAACAGCAGAATGGTTGTGAGTAGTGTTAGGAACAGTTTCCATTCTGAAATAAATGCTGTATTCCATCAGGTCTCTGTAGCCACCCCTTCAAAGTTACCACTTCTAGGGATGGAACAGGACAGTCCTGAAGGAACTAGGCAGAAGAACATACAAAAGGAGCTGCCAAGATTGACTAGAGGTCCATCTAACGCAGTATCCTCTCTCTGACAGTGCCCACAGTGGCAAAAGTATAATGAGGTAATCATATAAATGAAGCTTACCCTGAAAAGTGACCCTCCAACCATTGCCTCTGAGGGGTTTCTTGAGCTAGAGGTGATGTGTTTACATTTGATAATCCTGGACAGAATTTGCTCCCCTAATTTATCCAGTCACTCATACAAAGACTTAACATCCATAACATTCTGTGGAAAGGCATTCAACAACATACCGTGTGCAGAGTCGTCTCCTGTTTCATGTTTGAACTTGTAACCAACTAATTTTATTCAATGACCCCTTATTCTCACGCTGAAAGATCTAGTGAACTGTAACTCCCTGTTTATATTTCCCACAGTGAAATAACAGCGGAAAGATATGATCTCCTTGTATGCCTGTGGGTTTAATCTTGGCCACCAAACCTTGGCCTTGAAAATGTATCTGCCAACGGGTTACTAATACTTTTGTGCTGCACAGTTGAAACAACAGGATGGTAGGAATTAAGATATTTCAAAGATCCTGTATTTTCTGCTTTTTTTCCCCCTCTTACCATTTCCCAGACTTACTTCGAGACTGATCTCCTTTATGAAGCCAATATAATTTACAGATGTTTCATACCATCACTATTTCCAACCACACTGGCTGAAGCTCATAATACATAGGGAGCAGGGCTGAAGCTCAAGAAGTCGATATATTTTAGCTCAAGATGATAACAGGAACTTAAGTTTCACTAATTTGTTGACAATGTCAGAGCTTGTCTATGAATAGTATCATAGCAGACTCTTACAGAAGTATCGAGTCCATTGTGGTGAAACTATGCTGATTTCAAGGGAATTTGGCCTCTTGTTCTACAATATTCACTTAACTTACTATTTTCCAAAATAAGAATCAATAAAGAAAAAAAAGCTTTTGAGTTTATTCAGCAGAGAAAGAATTATGACATGAAGGGTAATGTCTCCCTATTTTATAATACCTCTGGCAATAATACATCGAAATTGTTATGAAGCCATGATCATATCAGAGACATTCAGCAAAGAAACAACCACAGCAAAACTCAATTTTACATATATTCCTTCACATAAGAGAGAAATCAATCCATTCTCATAAATAATATACAAAAGCCCTTGAACAACTCAAAATTCAATACACTTATTAGAATGTCACTAGAGCCCTGGGAATGATGTTCATAAAAACTTAGAAAAAAGAATAATCCAACTCCATCTTTTCAAAAATTCCTAGACAAGAAGTGATCATTAAAGATCCCATAGGACTTTATTGGAGGGAAGAGATCTAACATACCACTGGGACCCCATGTTTTGCTCTCACTTTGGTCAGTTGTTTGTTGAGAGGTTACTAAGCTTTATGCAAGGCAGATAAATTTCAATGAGGATGTGGGTAAGACTGAGGATTACACATACAATTCATATGGCTCTGGGTGAAAAGGGTGATAGCAAATGTTTTGTAGTCATTTATAATATCATTTTTAATTGGTCTGGATAACCTTTATGTCCTATGAAGGGCATATGCAAAGCTGTTTTTCATATCATAGGCTCTCCCTTTTGTCCTTCTATCTTTCAGGCATGGTCGGGTACCCCAATATGAGTGCTATAGTGATGAGTTCTGAGTATCTAAAGTTGGTTCCTCCTGCAAATAAAGGCTGGTGATATATTACACTTTTTACTGGTCACACCTGAAGACCTGCACATACAATAAGAGTTAAAAGAAGACAATCCATGGTCCCATTCTAAGGCAGATCTTTTTTAACTTCAGCATCCTTGTCTGTGCAGAATTAGTAAGAATCATGTATGCAAAAGATTGACCTGTTCAGATTGTTGTCACAAAGGCCTGACTCTGGTCTCAAAACTGTGAGATCCACCAAAGTCAGGAAGAACTCCACCACAGTTGCTGGAGACATACAGGTATTACAGAAGGATGGCAGGCCACATTCAATATGCTCAACCCCAAAATGCAGGTCATTGCTCTAAATGTTTATCCAAAGGCTGGAAAAACAATAGAGCCCTCTCTGGAAAAATACCATTATAGCTTTCACAAGGATCTCTAAATTAAGGGGTGGACAACACCAGCACCTGGAAAATACTATGTCTATGTTCGTCTACCAAACTAACATGCACTTCCAGGCCCATAAATTTAAGAAAAAACCTATACTGTTTCAGAATTTTACCACATCTCTCTTAGGCTCCCCTATCATCCCTAAATAAGAATGCTGCTCAATCATACTTTTCATCTGTGGATCACGAAAATGCAAGCGCAGTGGGAACAAACTTGCCACTCTGTCCTGTGCAGAGCTGACTCCAGTGTTAAACAGAGCAGCCTTAGAGCTTCTGTAACTTTGTCTCTTAGTAGACTGGTGCACTAGAGCTTTGCCTCTAGATTCCTCCCCAGTCTTGATCCACAGATCAAGATTTTCATCAGGATTTCACAAAGGAATTTTGTTTTTGTTTGAGATGTTTCTTTTTTTGCTAGAAAAAATCTTTAATATCTCCAATAATTACAGTAATCCCCCTATTTCTTGTTCCTGAGCAAGAATCCAAGTGTATTGGAGGATTTGTCCCTGCATCTTCAAAACCCATCATGTGCATATATTGTTTTTTTTTAATAAACACAGGGCAAACTATATCTTATGCAAAGCATATGACTACCATAATAGTCTGTCTCTTAAGAAGATTGTTAGCCATAAGGGAGAGGGAAATTACTATTTTTATATGTGTAACTAACTGTGCCTGTAGAGAAGGGTGAATTTGGCATTACTTGAAATGCTGATGTGTCACAACGAAAGCTCCCCCTCGAGGCCATGGGAATACCCATTTTTTTTCTGTGCGGTTTGTGGAACTGGAACAGCCCTTTGACGCTGTGTGAAGAAGTTAAAATAATGAGTGAATTACTTGAGTATTTTAGACATGGATAAGCTTGTCTTGACATTGAAAAGCATGACAGGAGCTCAGATTCTGCATCCTAGAGACATTAAAACAAACAGGATATTTCCTGCTAAGTTGCTACCTTGGGAGAAGTGTCTTATTATTACCGTTATTATTTTAAAAAGAAAGCTCTTAAATACAGATTCAAGAGGATTGAGCAGGGCTAATGCATCTGGAGCACTGAATGCTGGTGCTTGGTCATAATAAAAACACTGATACAAATGAGAGAGAAAACAAATCATACCAGCTTAGCTGGACAGCCTGTCTTGGTGGTTCACGGCTTTACTTTGGATTAGAGTTCCTCCTATCTTCACAGCCCATTTAACCAAGTCCAAGTGCTTCCTTTTGCTGCTTGCATCCTAATCTATATAAACCAGCTTCAGTCAGGCATTTTCCATTGAATTAATACATATTAATGGGCAGTAACACATTTGTAGCATTGCATACATTTTCTTGAAATATAATTTTCCATCTAAAGCACTTCATTCTCACTGCTACATGGTAACTGCATCCACAATAATATCTTTAGTGATTATTCATTACTGGAACAATACAGCTTTGCCAAACACTGTATTTTAAGTGGCTTCATGTTCTCCTTAAACAGAATATGTGATTACGCTTGTAGACTAATTATATTACTGACATTGACTGAATTTTCTGTTCAGCTATTGGGCAGAGCAGTGGACAAGTAGAAATCAGGTATCTTTCAGATATAGATCCAAGCTGGTTTTAAGAAGAGATACAAACAGTAGATATTGGATTTGGACTAAGTTTTTCTCCAGGAATTGGATCTCTGCATCCATGACTCAGATGTACAGATTATGAAGCTCATGAAATGTAATAAATAGACAGTAAACAGATATAAACCACGTGCCAAATATTAATATAAATTGGACCCAACTTAAGTTTAGGTTAAACAACTGGAAAGTGGTCAAATAGAAACATGTCCCATCCATATAGAGGTTTTGGATACTTACAGACCTGGCAGGTATGTCATAGGAGTTCATGCTTAAATTCAGATAGGATTAGATATGAATCAGAGACACTTGTTAATAGTCAAATGATCGCTCAGTGCAATGCAATGCACATTAGTAGATGTTGGGCATTCTCATCTTTCCCTTGAAATATGAAAACAATATAATGTAGACATAAATATATAGAAAAAGTGATGGAAGAAAGTTAGGGTCCAATTCAGGATGGACAGCAGCAAAAGAAAAAAAATCCTATTTAGAGAATAAAGACTATAAAAGGATGACACTGAGTGATCTTTTCCCTGGGCTCACCTTTCTCCCTGTGCCCTGTAAGATGCCCTCTCTCCATCACATGATACTCTTGAGAACTCAAAGAGACTGCTTGGAGCACTTCAGTCAATTTGCCGCCACTGTAGGAAAAAGGAGAGATACAAGACACCATGCGGAACAAGATTGATAGGATAATAATGTGTGTCCCTTTTTCTCACTAGAAAACTTCAGCATCAATTATTTTGTCAGTTGTAATTGTGTTGTCTGTTGAGGAGAGACAGACAATGCTGTTGTTCTAACAAGTCAGGAGGTTCTGTCCTTCCCTATCATGATTCAGTGTCTTTCTGGAAGGGAATAAAGGAGCCTCTTGAAGACTTAACCAGAACTAAACGGGCAAACTGTAATTAGCTGCAGGAAAATAATTAACATAAACACCTTCAGGCAGTAAACAATTCCAGTTACTCCTTTGGAAGTAGTTTGACCTCACTTAGTGTTTATTATCTATAACTTTCCTGGAGTCTTATTGATCCTACAGTGCCAAGACCTGTGGGATCCACCAAAGTTTGTTTCTATCATTTATGAAGGAAACAGCAGTTCTGCAGTTGCTTAGGAGATTAATTAACTTGTCAAATAATTAAGCAGACAGCTTGTAATGGAGGTTTCCATTTCATAATTGATTTATCACTTAAGTGGCTTCCTGAGTTTAGCTCTCCTCACATGAAGATTTTCATTCCAAGAGAAAAATATTAACATATTGCTGAACAAAAGGGAGCTTTGTGTATATTTAACTTTTTTGCCCAGGATCTCTTCTGATTTTGCCCAGAGTTTTTGAGGGACATAGTAGATGTGCAGTAGATCCCACAAGTATTGCGCTGGAACAAGCTATGCCTAAGAGGTGTGCTCTCAGGGCTGGATGAGTATTTTTGTTTTGTTGGTGGCAGGTTATCATTGGATGAATGATAAGATTAGATTTTGAAAAGGAGGTGCTGCACTGAGTGTTAAAATGTTTTGGTCATTTGTTGGTCTAATGACTATTGCATGATTTTGGGAGACCCAGGTTCAGCTGCCTTCACTGCTGTCACTTTCCTGCACAACAGTGGTCAAGTCTTCTAGGACTATGAGAGGTCCAGCATGTGAGAACCACATTTAGAAGTGCCAGGCTCCTACTGCGACACTTACAAATTGATTTTCCAGCTTGTTTCGATGTCTAAATAGTTGGGGGAGGGGGGTTGTGAGAAGCTAGTAGTGACTGATACTGCACTCTTTGGAAACCTATTGGCCCTTTATCATTTTGTACCTCACCCGTAAAGTATGGATAAATAGCATTGCCTAAGGGAGGTGGGTCTTGTGGGAGACAGTGAAGTGTTCAGTGATGAGCAAAGTACTGAGCGAATCAACACTTGTTTACATACAGTAGCTCATGTTTGCTTTCCTTGAAAGTGTTTGAGGTACTTTAAGGGCGTCTTGGGAATTCGTGTCCTTAAATCTCCAGATCTTCACCAGTTTATTAGTTATATAAGCTGGAAGGCAGCATATAGAGCTGTGCACCATTCACCTTGCTCCTGAATGCAGAACTGCATGTGGAAGTGTGATACACAGGACCAGGAAGGCTGATTTTACTGATAAGATGAGCTTATTTTCAGTGATTTTGTTAGAAGAATATGTATTATTTATATGAAAATACTGACATTTTGTTGGAACATATGTGAAAAATCCTGTCTATTTGTCTGCCAAAGACCTTCCCAGGAAATCAGTTGTGTTAGCTTATTTAGAAAAAGCATCCGCAAGGATATTATAATCCTGGGTGAATGGAAAAATATCTCAGTGTATCCCAAACCTGATTTTTAATCCGCACGTGTTCTGAGGGGACACTGGTCTGGGGCACAGTTTACTCCAGCCTCTAGTTAATGTGAATAATTGTTTTGTTTCAGGCTAGAAGCTCTCAACTATCAATAAAGTATAGTCAGCCTCCTGTGGGGTACTTAATGATCCATAAAACTGTTTAAAGGAAATCTGCCAACCTGATTTTGGCCCAACCTGTGATTTTAGCTTTGATGTGTCTATATTACACACACATGCATTTGCAATTTTGGACTGCAAATTTGAAATTGCAGAAAGTGTAGGACTGTCTCTGCAAACTTCATTCACCTCCTTTATACATCTGCATTAGCATATCATATTTCATGACATGATCACAACTGTAACTTTCAAATCATCCGTATCCTTGTAGCCTTCTCCCAAAGCACTGGCAGACAAGAAAACTCTATCATGAAAAATGATACAAAAACGGACACGGCAATGAAAGTAACTGGAAAAAAAGTCTCCACCTTCAATGCCCCAACAAAAGTGCACATGCTCGCTTAGAGGCATTGTTGCTGCATCTCTTGCCTACCTGGAGTGCACATGCATGCACCTTTTACATACAGACTACCTGAGGGACACACGACAAAGCACAATTCACACTTGTCTCACGCTACAATAAAACTCCTGTGACTGAGCAGTGACACGTGCATGAAAAGCAGAGCTGGGACCTTGCAGACAGTTGAAAAAAATTCTTTCTGCCACAGGTGTGGTAAATAGCATGGTGACACAAATTAACTTGAGAGCATCTATGTGCCTTGTCTTTGGCCTTGCTTCATCTAGTTCGAATGCTCTCCAATGAGTATATTGGGATGGGCATTGACAGTGCAGATTGCTGCTTTCCTGTTTTTTCTTTCTTAGCTTTAGACTAGTGCATCTCACTTGAAGTTGTTTGCTGTCATAGATGATCTCTTTAAGGACTTACTGAAGAATACTTTAATTAGCCCTGATGAAGTAGCAGGAACCAAGTGAAGCTTGGTGGCTCTTGTTATCCTTACATTTTCATTTCCTGCCCTGTATAATTGTTGGCAGAATCTTAAACCTGGCTAATTACTCTTTGTCATGTCTAGACATCTTTAACAAGTGCTTCTTTCCTTTCCCACTAGTGCCTATAATTTAGATTTGCATGTTCTCCCTCTTTCACCTTGCACAATCTCCAGGCATAGATAAATCATACAGAACTACATATTCAGAAAATAATGAAGACAAGTTTGGACGAGTTTGGAAATTGCACCATGGTGACCCCAGCTATGATGTCCTGGCTTCTCCAGGTGCTGAAGGATCCTTGTATCAGGTTGCATCACTTGCAACCTCCTTGCACTGGATTCTGATTTCTCCCAAGAAAGATAAATAACAGACCTTTCACTACAGAAACACAGCAGATAAATGATATTACCTCATTTCCTGCTTGCTGTAATTTTCCTGACACACTGCAAGAGTTCCAGTAATGAGGAAGGTATGCTTCATCTTCTAGAAAAGCCATCATGTGAATGCAGATGCTTATCACTAATAAAGAGAAGGCCAAATGCCTTAGACTAAATGGACAAGGCAAGGCACTCTCATCTGCTCCCTCAGCTCTTTTGCAGAGCATGAAAAGTTTAATAAGTGGTATTAGAAAACAAAATCCCCCTTCTAATTTGTCCTTCAAGAGAAGTAAAAAGAAGTCAGGTGCCCAGCATATGACTTTGGTAGATACTAATCTAACTTAGAACAGGCAATCATGTGCGAAGAAATCATCCTGTCATTACAAGATCCTTCAGGAAAGTTAACATACTGTTATGGCTTGTGTTAGTCTGTTGAACCTCAGCTGCTTCTTCCTCTGTACATTTCCAATGTTCACACTTCTCTCTCTCTCTCTCTCTCTCCATATACAAGAGCTCTCATTCAGATCTTCATCTCCCACTACATTACCGCAATTTCCCAATTTATGTTTCAGTGATACTACTCTTATCTCAGTTTAGTCCATAGGAAAGGCAACACTAATAGACTAATATCTAATATCCAGTTCTATGGCTACATGAAATGGCTTATTTCCATGGGACCAAAGAGAATCTGAAATCATTGCAAATCATTTTTTTTCCTGCTTTGTGTCCACTTGTGAAAATTTTGCCTGTGGCAATTAGAAAGACAACTCAACAAGCTAATTTTCATTTGCAAGTTGATTATAGTCTGAGGAGAACTTTCTGTAGGTGAAATGCTGCTTTTTCCTATCAGAATAGCTGCCTGAAAATTTGTCAAGTTGAACACAATAATTACGCTTATATTAATCACCCTGAATCTCTGGCAGGATATCATGAAGTTACAGTCTGCTCCAAAATGAGTCAACCCCACCCTCCTCCAGATTATTCAAACCTTATCCCTCAAGAGAGGACAAGAGATAGCTATGCCTTGTTGCATGTATTGGTTAGAGCTGAGATGTTCTGTAATGTGTCCTTTATGCATTCTGCTGTGGAAAAAATTGTAGTTGAAGCTAGCAAGTTAGGGCAGTTATAACTTTTGACAGTGAACCACAGATAGATATGTATGTTAATATGACAGATGTGAATGATCATTTTTTATATTTTGCTGAAAAGCAATCCTTGTTCTCAACCAGCTTTGCTATTTGACAGAGGACAATGTGTACTTGCTGTCCTGAAAGCATTCAGAGGAACATTTCAGAATGACAACGCACGGACATGAAAATGTGTTTCTAAGCTCCAAAACCCAGCAAATAAGGTAGGGAGACTTCAAGGAAGGTGCACCTTCTTGATTATTTTCGAAAACAATGGCTTGGAAAATAGAGAATACTCCCCTCTTGCTTACCGCCCCATCTCACTATTAGTAGGACTGACCTTCACTCATGAAATGCCACATCAGAAACAAACGCGTAGACACTTATTTATAACTAACTCCCCATTAAACACTCCAGGTAATGACTGCTGAAGACAATGGGCCCTGCGTGACTCTCTTCCTCACACAACAGTTCATGGGCTTCACTGCAATTATTTCCAAAGATAATTATAAAGATAACACCATTTAAAATACCTAATGTTTTATTCAATATTTCCGTGAGTTTCAATTACTTCCAATTATAATTCAACAGCTTTCTATTTAAAACAATTATTGTCCTCTATATTGTGTTTCAAGCCAAATAAATTGTTTTTCTTTATTCATCATTGGCTTCCTCTATAGGTTTTCATTCTGTATCTCCCTTTAATTCTTCAGTTCCCCATTAACTTCTATAGCCTTTCATTAACCCCTTATGTGCCCTTAGACTCTACAACACAATCATGCTTCTGACAAAAACCTGCCAATGCCCCCTGAGACAATCATAATCAGTTAAACTCATTAAAAATCAATATGATTCAATTACAGGCAACAGGATACAATTTTGGGTGATTGAATAGTGTGAGGGTGCTTGGAGCTAATCACTGGCCACTGGGGGTGAAGACTAGCTCTGTCTGTAGGAAATGAGGATGTCACCATGAGATGCATCTCTTCACTTGAATAGGAGCACAACGCAAGCCAGGGGAATATTGCTATGATCCATCCTGGAACACAAACCCTGTGGGATAAGATCATTCATTAATCCCTTGACTGTGTAAGGAAATGGAGAGTGCTTGAAAGATTCTTGCTAATACACACACACAGTGATGTGAACCAATGTGTTTTTTTCCTATTTCTTTGTAGCATAAAACATAATCATCCCCTGAAAACAGGAATTGGAGATCCTGCAATTTTGAGAAAAAAAATGTTTGATCTTAAACCTATTCAAATCAATGAAAAAACTTCCATTCAATACAGGACAGGAACAAACCCTTCCTTTGCAAATTGTTGTCTCTCTGCAGTTCTTTGAAGGTGAGAGTATCCAGCTCAATAACTTTATATAACTGTGAGAGCTAGCTAGAGAAAGAAAGTGTATTTTGTGTAGAATGCAGAACAGAGGGACTTTGTCCTTCATTTCACTCTTTTTTTTCCTTAATGAAAACTTGCTATGTTTTTAAAATGCCTTTTTTATGAAAAGAGTCACTGTATTTCCCAGGAGAAAAGAAATATACAAATTTTTCAATTAAAACCACATAGAAGTTTCTATCTTTTTCCTTTTGGGATAAGGCTAAAAATTAAAGTATGGGGAAAAAAAAATGCAAAGAGAAGAACGCACAAATTTTTCCACTTAAGTAGGATCTTTTCCCCTGCAAAAAAAAGGAAACACGCAGACTAAAAAAATTCAAAAAGCTTAAATCTTTTTCATTTGGGATTTTTCTTAGGAAATGGAAAATTTAAAGGAAATCAAAATAGGTCAAGAAAAGATTTCCATTTAGCCAAAACAGTGCTTTTGAATTAATTTATCCTCCACCAAAACATTTCACTCAGCTCTAATCACTGGTCTGAAATCACCCTGCAGCATTCAGAAGGAGTTGATTTAGATGCTCCCATGGGTTCCCATGAATTGGAGAAAAAAAAAAAAAAAAAAAAAGTCAATCATCCTTCTGTTCTCACGGTTTGCTGTTGTCGAGTAATTCTCAAGATCATACTATCCTCTTGCTGCAATGCTTTTTCTATCTGACTTACATTCTTACCTAGCAACGATGACTGCAGTATCTACAGCCCCAATCTAGCAAAGCACTCTACACATATTCTTTAAGTATGTAAGTTGTTCCCTTAAAGTTAACGGGACATTCATGTACTTAAAGCCTTCCCAAGCTTAAGTGATTTGTTGGACAGAGTCCTAAGCCCTAGAGATGGGAAGGGATGAGATGTGTTTTGTGGAAGTGGCTGCAGCTTTTAAGGAAGTGCAGCTTGGTGGTAGACAAAAGTTGTATTGATTCAAGTAACTCTGTTTAGAAATTGATGAAGATCCACTTAAACAACTTCCTTTCAAGGCTCCTTTTTAAACTACCTTAACACTAATTCAATCAGCAGTGCTCTCCAAGCAATTTAAGAGTGGGGTTTCCTCTGACTGACCAAGCTCAGTTTTGTGAATGACTCGCTGAGCTCCTGTAGGCACTCTGAGGAGACAGAGGGAGCAACAGGTTGTACAGAAAAGTGGGAGATTCGTCCCCGAAAACCCATGCGTAACCACCTCACAGAAGGCAGGCCAAAACAAACAAAGTCAAGTTTCTGAGATTTTGTACAAATTATATAGTTTATAGCCATTTGACATCAAAGTGATCCTCCTATTCTGATCAAAGCTCCATTTCAGATGATGTAACCTGGAAGTTACTGTACGCTACTATTACTTACATAAAGAAAAGACATCATGAATAGTTGGAGGGCAAAGAAGATTCTTTCCACCTCCTTCTTGCACTTTGTAACCTTATGGCTCACTGAGAAGTAGCAGCCAACATGAGTCAGGTTATGCATATATGGCTATACAAGATGCAGTTACAAACTCATCCCCAGGCGTTGTCAAAATTCAAAATATTTCAGAGACAGATTTTGCTGACTGGTAAATGGATACTTGTTACAGGCAGTGCTATAGGGAAAAATTCTCTGCCAAAAATCATCAGCTGATACTACCCCTGCTCAAATCAGTGAAGGGGGTAACAGAAAGGGATCACATAATTTAATGTAGATCCACTGTTGGGCCAAGTATATTACAGGCTTGGGTGATACTGGTGAAGTGCATGTACAACAGCAGCAATTCCCATTTGTTGCATGCAGGATGTGCTCCAGCCACATGGATTTTGGTGGGTTTTGGTACAGGTGCAATAGTTTGCCATGTGAATTGATCCTAAAGTTGTGGAGTAATCCAGTCACTTGCAACGGAGTGTCCCACCTCTTCCCTTTCTCTTCCCTCCAAGTAACACCTAAGTGAACTTTAGGAGGTGTTCAACAGACTGACAAAACCTCATCTATGAGTGAGTTATTCTGAGATCTGTCAGGCACAACAAAGCGGCACAGTACATTTTACTGCTTGCAGATTGATCTCCTCTCCAGACAGAGATATGCTTTAACTATCAATATATTAAATCTCTAATTCATTGATTTCAAAATTAAAATCTTTTAATTTTATCTCTGCATCTGGTCACAGAGATTACAAGATTCTAAGGGAAGGGAAAAGAAATCCATAAGCACCAGTATATGGCTGAAGAACAGCTATTCAAGAAAACATATCAACATTAAACCAAGGACAGACTGACGTCAATACTCATATGACCAAACACATTGCAATTGCTTCTTAAGAAGTGAACAATTTAAAGAGATGTCCTAATTCAATTGTCCTCTGCCTTTTCTCTTCACTCTTCTACAAATTTTGTTTTTCTCTTTCAGGATGGAGTGGGAAGAAGGTGTTGGAGCACACCAGAGCCTCTTGCTGAAGTTGCCTGAGCTCAGGATTGGTCAGAGTTTGTTGATAAAATGGGTCCCTATGCATCCCCACTTCTCTGGCTCAGTCAGCAGGGAGCATCTATGCTGACTTCTTCCCCTCTTGGCAGCTGCCTTTGCTGCTCTTCACCTTCCTCAAACAGCTCAGATGGATATTGAAGCACCTCTCAGCACAGAATCATAGAATCAGTAAGGTTGGAAGGGACCTCCGGAGATCATCTAGTCCAACCTCCCTGCTCAGCAGGGTCACCTAGAGCATGTCAGACAGGGTTGCATTCAGGTGGGCCTTGAAGATCTCCAGAGAAGGAGACTCCACAACCTCTCTGGGCAACCTGTGCCAGTGCTCCGTCACTCTCACAGGGAAGAAATTCCCCCTCACCTTCAGGCGGAACTGCCTGTGCTTCAGTTTCTGCCCATTGCCTCTTGTCCTGTCACATGGGGCAACTGTAAAGAGTTTGTCCCCATCCCCTTCACACCCTCCCTTCAGGTACTTGTACACATTGATAAGATCCCCCCTCAGTCTTCCCTTCCCCAGGCTGAAGAGGCCCAGCTCTCACAGCTGTTCCTCATAGGGCAGGTGCTCCAGCCCTCTGATCATCTTTGTAACCCTGCGTTGGACTCTCCCCAGTAGCTCCATGTCTCTCTTGTACTGGGGAGCCCAGAACTGGACACAGTAGGTATGGTTAGTCTGTTCCCCTTACAGCTCTGCTGCCGTATCCCCATGCAAAGCTCAGCATCCCCAGGCACAACTCAAGCAGCTCCATTACAGCGCTTCAACCCCGACCTGCCATTTCTCCTCTCGGCTTGGATAGCCAAGATGATTTGGGCTGCTGCCTATCGGATCCGTTCACACACCATCTCTCCTCAACTCTATTCAAAGCCTATTGGTTCCTTCCCGCCTGCCTGAAAACACTTCCAGGGAGCATTCCTAAAGGTGGACATTTGTGGTTTACCTTAGCAATGGGGACAGGTAGTCAGGGTCTGTTCACCTGCGGCAGCGCTGCTGCTGAGGTGAAGTGATTAAAGTATTAACTGCTGGAATAGCTGTCCATCCCACTCATCTCCATCAGAACCAATTAATATGGATTATATATATTTTGTGAGAAGAATATCTTTCATTTCAAACCTTGGAGTAACTCCAGAGAGGATTACGTGGAACACTGAATGAGCTAATTTGCATAAATTAGGTAAAATTTGAATTGTAATTTGCATTCATAGAGGTTCTCTTTGACTCTTTATGATATATTGATGCCATCTGGAGCACCTAGCTAGGAACCAGACATTTGTTGGATTGATTTTCCCCAGGCTGTTCCCAAAAAGTTTGCTGATGTGCTCAGAACTGTTATTCCCTTTCCTCTTATTGCTTGCAGCAGGTTTAAAGACCTTTGTATCTGATTGGCCTTTTTTAGTCAACAGAGGACAATTCAAATAGCTTAAGGAGAAATAGATAGTAATTTGGAAATACTCTAATTGCCGTTCTTTACCTGAGGCATACTCTCCCATAGAGTATTATGTCAAATGTCCATGTTAGAAGGGCAGCAATGCACTAGAGCAAGGAAATTGTCAGGCTGCATTTTCAAATCACTCTTCCTTTCTCAGCTTAGATAGTTCCTAGGGTACCACATTTTAGGAGCTTCTTTTTATCATCTTTTGAGTTAAATAGCCTTTTGTTGAATTATACCATATTTAGCCCCTCTTCCAACCCCACTCCTTTCTTACTTTATCAACTAGTGAAATGCCCAGTGTGTTACTTGATTTCTGAAAGCTATTACTGTAACAGAGCATTGAGATATAACCACTGGGAGCTTCCTGCACCATGCTCAACTCCATCATGCCATGGAAACCAGTGATGTTACTCTGACTGTCTGTGCACAGCATGTTCACTAATTACCCCCCTCTCTCCCTGGTAGTTGCTATATTAAGTTTTAATAAAAGAGTATATGTGACTTTCCCTGCTGCGTGCTCACAAGCTGCCTACATGGTCCCACATAACTCTGCTGCCTCCACAGCTGCATGCTCCACAAAGTATATAAAAAGAGGCAATTTATCACAAGCATCCTTAAATCTCCAGGGCTCATTAATACTTTCCTAAGATGGTGGCTTTTTGCTGCCCCTTACAGTTGCTAGCGCAGCCTGAGCCACTATGCTGCCGTCACTAACCACATCTATGGCTGGTTAAAGAAGTGGCTTGCTGGCTCCCCTTCCATTCTCTCTCCACTGCTCTTACTTCTCAGGCCCACAGCACTGACTTGCTGAGCCGCAGCACAACTGCTTTAATATAGCCAAAATCATCTGGAGGAAGCTAGACCAAGAAAAGGTAACACAGATGGGGCATTTTTGGAGGAATGCCAGTTAATGGCATAAGGACCCTAGGTGCACCGAGGATTTAGAATGAAAGACAAAGGGTCAGGGAAGTTCAAAATGCCAGAAATGAGCAGGAAATCTCTTCAGATGTAGCCTTTCTAAAACAGGATGGCAAAGGAAACAGGCCTCAGGTTTGCATATGATTTAAAGTATTCTTATATGCACAGAATTTCCACAACCCCGCAAAAAACCAATTATTTTCACAGCGTTACTCAAGACGTGTGTGTCTGAGCTAAGAGACAAACAGGAGCTGAGGCATGAATCACTTGTTCATGCAACTGCCAAGTTCACAGATTGAACTCAGTGACAAGTCAAGTCTGTGTCAGCTGTCCGTGCTTGAGATGCTAGATTTAAAATATCTGAGACTAACAACATTTGGCTAAGACTGAAAAAAATGGGTTAAAGGCAATAAGATCAGATTCAAGCCAAATAAACACCTCTGGAGGCTATTTGAAACACTAAAAGGACATATAAAAGGACAGATAAGTGGTTGGTGATTATTTGATGACCATATAAATATATATGCATATATACATATATCTTGGAGTAAAATTCTGAGTGTTATTGAAAGCTGTCTTACAGCTGCAGAATTAGAGGTCATTTTTATGAGATCTGAAGGCTGAAGTGGTGTCAAAAACGTCTAAGAAGTTTTAGACTCTAAATCCCTGATTGTGTCTAACTCCTTTAGGCTGTTCTTCTTCCTTCTGAAAACTCCAGTAATAATTTTTTATGTAACTTTGTATGTAATATAAAAACTTGTAATATAAAATGGCAAGCTGACAATTTTCAGATTAAATGTTTTCCTGTTGGTGAATGTCAATAGGTCAGTACAAACTATTTGTAGTAGAGCTCAGTTCAAATGAATTTCCCCATTTGATGAAACTGTAATTTTTTTAGATAGCCAGAACATCCTATTTCCTCATTTTCAACAGATAAGTTAATTATGTTTTTATTTCAGAAAGATCACCAAAATAAAAATGAAATATTTTGAAGGTGTCTAAATGAATCATGCATTGATCTGATCTGCACTTTTTCCAGATTACTGGTTCACAAAGAATGATGAATTCAGAACAGGGAAAACCATTTCAAAATCTTGAAGATTTCTAGAGATAGAAAAAGCACTTCCTGTACTGATCTAATAACAAACAGCAATAATAATACTTGCCATAATTACAGTGATCATGAGGATGATTATTGGCAACTTAAATCAAACCTCTCCCAGAAAGCAGGAGGAGGTAGGATGGAAAGGGGTGGGTAGATGTTGGCTTAGAAGAATAATTATTGATTGACTTGTTCATGGTGGATTAATTCAGAAAGGAAGAGTTAGATTTCTTTCAGCTTTATCTGTGAAGAGATTTCTTTTGCTTTTATCTGTGAATAGACATTGAATATTTGCTTAATTTTATCGCATATGTATGGCATAACTGGATGATTACACACATCTCATACAAAAAAAGCAGCGAAGCAATGAAATACATATTATGTTAATTTTCCTGGCTCAGGAGGAGGGCCAGATACTTTCTCAGAGTCTTTAATTCCTGTTTTCTATTCTTCCACACTCCATAAAACCAACACCTACCAAACTAGCCTTTAATTGGGCTGGGCTCAGACCCAGCTGGGCAGCAACAGGAATCTCCAGGGAGATCCATTTCGAGTCCAAATAGCATCTGGGCAGTTTGTTCATCCAGGCAAAGAAGGAAGCTCTCCCAGACTCTCCTCTCTGATTGAGGACAGGACATACATAAATGGTTTTCAAGCTTTTTCAATTTGCATACCTCTCAAAACCTCTTGCTCTCAGTGGGCCAGCCCTAGCCAGCATACGTGAGCCTGTTGGCAATAGCATTTTAGTTCTGTAACGTTTTTTAGCTGCAAATCCTTTAGAAATAACCCACAGGGTTATCAGGGTCCTTGAGTCAGCAGGTTGGAAACCACAGGTTTGCCTCCACTAGAAGTCCTGCTAGAAGGCTGCTGTGGCATCCCGAATGTGCTAAAGCTAATGGGACAGGCACAACTCTCTCAAACAACTAGAGATAATACAGTGGAGAAGTATCAACGGCTTTAAAATTGTCAGCTCCAGTACAACAGGAATAGAGTTCAGAATGACCTAATTTACTCTATTCTCTGCCAGATTTAACAGCCCGTGCTGGGCCCTGGGCTACTCCTCAGTACGGTAGCGCTACCAGAGCTACGTCCTTTAGAGCCAGCTTGCAGCCCAGCTGCCTACGCAACGCCGTGGGCACAGGCTACCAGAGCAAGGAAGGCAGTGTAGACGTACCCAGCGTCAGCACCGAGATGGCGTTTTCCTTGTAGTCCTGGGGGCCTCTTCAATGCGCTTTAGCACAGGAGTCTTCAGAACTCCTGGCATGAAAAATCATTGAGTTCTTAGCAATAACACTGCAAAGTCCCAGTTTTTGATTAAAGTTGGCTTGCTCTCTCTGTAGTTACATGTGGATACAGGATTCGCCTACACTCGCTACACTTTCCCCCGGAGAAAACAGTTCAGCAATGCTGAGAGGAGCCTAATCAGGTATTAAAATCAAAGTGTGAGTTGCACTTGCTGTAGAATCAGGGGTAAATTACTAGCACAATGATAGAGCCCCTCTCGTGTTTTAATCCATTTTAATCTCATTGTTGAGTTAATAAAAACTATTGGTTTACTAAATCAATGTAGGGTGTGATTCATTATTATGCGCACTGGTACACAGATCCTAACACAAACTCTCTCTACTATAGATTGGAGCATTACTGATCCAATGGAAGATGGCTCTAGGGAAAAATTACCTCTTACCACTTGTCATAGAAAGATACTTGCTATGGTAAATTTTCGCCTGTGTGAGACAGAGGTTTTATTTGACTTGGTTGATGCTGACTGCACTTGAAATATTTTTACAAATGATTTAATCTACAAACAGAAAAGAAACTCCTCCTTGTCTGACTTCATATTGGATTCATTTGTGACCATTAAGCAAAAGAGTTATGTCCTGTAATGAAGAGGGATTGGCTGTAGGGGGACAAATATATTTGTTAGTTTTATTCTTCCACCTGCATTTATTAAAACAAGCCTGTGTTTCCAGTTTGCATTTCATTTTCTTTATGGCAGGCTGTTGGTGGAGTTGAGATATAAGTTAAAAAGATAAATTTACACAAACACTAAATTTTTGCTGTTTTTCTGTTTCAGATCATATCATTCTTGCTGATTATCTTCATTTAGAAGGGTTAATCTACATTCTACTACACAAACAGACAACATTTTTTCATGCTGTTCTTTCAAATAGCTCTCTGAAGATGATGAAGTTCTATGAACTTAAAAAGTATCTCTCTATTTATAGCTTTGCAGATATCAGAGATTTGACAGAACCTTTTTCTTCTTTAAAATCCTTTTTTTCTTCTGCTTTTTTTTTTTTTTAATTCTTGTGAAAGGACTTGGAAGGGCTTCCGTCAGAAAGAACTGGTCTCTAGGGAAGTGTACACTGGTTTTCCTGATCAATAAAAAGCATCCAATCTGTCACACCCCATGCAAAGCTGTGCTATAAGCAACCACATGTCCTTGTAAATAAGAATAGATCCCAGGGAAACAATATCAGGACTTCCAAGGACTTTGTGACAGCTGTGAAGGACTCCAGGCTCCGACACATGATCAAGTGAGAATAACTTACCAAACATCAGAAGAGCTGAGGTAGCAGTCTGGGCACACATTCTTGGCTTGTGACAAAGATATAATAATGCAATTTAACTTAGCTGACAGTGAAACAAGGTGAAACTACATCATATTATTTCGCATTAGCTCCAGGCAAAGAGCACATGTATGGACAGGTACCTTTGCTCAGCTGATGTGCAATAACACATTAAGTCTCCATGACCTGATGTTTTATCCAAACCACCGCATTTACCTGTTTCAAATATCTCAAGCTTTTACCACATCAGTCAAAAGAGATTCTTCAGCTAAGGCTGATCAGCAAAGGACAGCAGCAGCACAACCCCCTCCTAAGCAGATTAATATAATGCTAAGAAACTGTATTGAGCTTATATCAGGTCTGCAATCTCAACACCCCCAAGATAAGGAGAGAACATGCCATAGGATAAGCCCTAACTTCTAGATGAGGTCAGCTGCCTAAACCTCAATTCAGATGGAGGTCAGCTGAAATTGGGTCCCATTACAGAGAGAGACCTCAGCTGCAAAATTCAAATGCCTGTGATCCAGCCCCCTCATAAGCACTAAGGGATTTTCCCAGACTTAAACAGCATGTCCCTTGTACTTGGTTGGGATGCTTTCTCCATCAAATAGCACTCTGGAGGCTTTCAAAGAACACCAAGGGAAATAGAAGGAACTTACTTTGAATCTAGGGTTTTTGATTTGGGAATTAAAAAGAAAAAGAGAGAAAATGAGATAAATAATTATTAATTCATTGAGGCAGTGACAGTCTTTGCAGAGAGGGCTGAGCACCTCCATTTGTATCTTGCTACAATTTGGTCTGTTCTGGATGTTGTCTCTCTAATTTCCCACAGAAAGATGAATATGTTCTCAGAGGCTAGAGTCTGTCTCCTGGTGCGGTAACTGGGGGAAAAAGGTGGGCTCAGAGCTCATTGCAGAGGACAAGGTTACAAGAGAAGAGAGCCTGAGCATTGGCTGAGCAGAGGAGGCAACAAGGAAGGCTTTATTTGTTGCTAATCAAGAAAGCCACCAATCTTGCTGCCCCCTCTTTGGATTACCTTCTGCTCCTTCTGCTTTTGTCATGATGCCAGCAGCACCCAGTAGATGCCAGGGAAGGAATTAATGATGGGAACATTTATGAGAGATACATCCCAATCAGCTCTAAGCCTACTGGAAGCTGTAACCAGGCCCCTGCTTTCCAGGGCCCTTTCAAAGCTTCCCTGTGCCTGTTGAGATCTGAGGCCAGGAATGGGTAAAGCTGTCCAGCTTCAGCCCAAGGCCTGGAATTGATGTGGGATGGGTGAAATGGCGATGGCCACCTAAACTGTCACCCAGCAATGGGAAGATGATGAAACTGGGAGGATGAGGGCTGATATTTTCTCTCTGTAGTATTTATAGTGTAGTAAATGAAATAAAAACGCAGGCACAGCATGAGAACATCAGCTGACTGAGGTTAAGGTTGGCTCCTTTTTCATGATTTCTTTCTTTGTCCTGCTCTTTCCTATATATATATATGTATATGTATATGTATGTATGTATATATTTTTTTTCTCCAGGCTGAGGTTATTTCTGGGTGATAAATTGTCTTTCTTCTGAAGTGGCCTGGCAGGTGGCATAAGAAGTTGTTGATCTCTGCAGCACCTTCTAGAATAACCCTAAAGTAAGTAATGAGATGGGGACAGCCACACGCAATGTGACTTGCCTGGCTCAGCAAGCAAGCCCATGGGAGAAAGGAAGGAGGCAAAGAGCACAAGGACAGAGCTCCCACCTGGAAGAATGTAGGCAACCTCTCTCATCTATTCCCTGCACTAGTAGATCCTGGGAAAGGAACTCAGAGGTCCCTGTGATGGATTAAATACAGTAGAACTCTTCCTCTAAAATTCAGTGTTCAATTAGCAACAGATGTGGAATGCATCATGCTTTTAGGATGCGGCGTTTCTTCCTCCCAAGATACCCCTTGTGCTAGGGTAGACTGGAGAGGTTTTTCCAAACATCTGTTCCTCCTGCTACCTTTCCTTTTGCACTTTCCTTCTTGGATCACCGAGTTCAAATCACCAGTCCACCCTGACTTTTTAGAGCAACTGACCTGGCAAGAATTACATCAGTAAGATAGACCTCTGATGGAAATTTCAGCTATAAATCACCATTGGACTCCACAGATGCCTTTCCTACTATAGAGCCAGAGTGGATAGACATCTATGTAGCCTCACCAAAAGAATCTATTACTCTAGTCTATTGAGTGTTTTCAGTTCTTGACCCGGAGTTATATCTATGCACAGAAAGAGGAAGAGCGGGGGGGGGGGGGGGGGGGGGGAGAGAGATGACAGAGAAAAAATAGTTTAGGACACTAGTAACCATGCTCACTGCTATATAAATTTGAATTCAGTTATTCCACCGAGAGTCGAAGAGATAGGGAGAATCTATAGAAGTGTGACAGTGGGGGACCTGCCAAGGTTCCACCGATTTTACCTACTTAAAAATGAAATAATAATAAAAAAGCCTTTTTGGAAAGCTCTGACTATTCCAGAATGTCTCTGCTGCTCCCAGAGCAATGCCCTTTCCATGTGCACATATGTGCCCAGGTACTCTTGAGATTAGATTTATCTTAAAATAAATCCTCCAGTGACCCCTGCAACACAAGCTCAGCTGGCAGTCACCATTCTCAATAGGTCATGGCTGAAAACTATGTGGCTTCTGCTTTCATACTCATAATACAGGGCAGTTCCAGCAGGGAAGAGACACAAACTCTATTTTGTGTCAGGGCCAGAAAAACCTTAATGCACAGAGCTTGTAGACAGACAACGCAAGTTACTGGAACAGCACTAAACTCTGGAGTCCTTGTTACACCTGGAGGATTATTCTTCTTAACCTACTTGCATTTTATTTTACTTGTCCGCTATTTCCACCTCTGCCACTCGAACTGATAAGTCACAATTCTATCTGGTAGAAGAATCTCTGCTCCATCAAACGGCCTCTCTGGGCTTTAGAATTCCATTAATTAGCATTTTTTAAATGGTTGGGTAATATTCGTTTCTCCTTTTTGAAACCATTTCCCCAAGCTCTAATTTTAATAAAGCTGGTGCTCATGAACATTTGAATATGAAAGCCCTTGGTTACGGAAAGATGAAAGATGCATTTTAAAAGACAGCAGAGTAAGGCTTACTTAAATAGCTGACATAACTTTATGTGTGTGTGTGTGTATGAATGTGCAGTGCCTTTGAGATAAAATATTATCTTAAAGGCATTTCTGTGTCAGTGTGTATAAAGTCAGAGAGGTGTAATAGGGGAGGCGGCTGTGTCTGTTAGGATAGTAACAACATCACGGGGCCCTGGGAAATGTAGCATGATGCAGTATGTTTAAGTGTGGGTGTCAATTTATTTCAAAACACACCAAAAAGATCTCTATTTGCCTTGTATAGTTACATGCACTGTTTCAGGTTTTAAAGGTGAGCTGAAAAGATACCATATGCTTAGAGATCTTATCCTTGGAAAGATACTTCATATTTTTTATTGAAATTATAAAATAAGGATTTATTCACTGGAAGAAGAAAACCCCACTAGCTGGGGCTGGTGGTACTAGAAGCTGAAGCAATATACCTGATTTTCTTCAAAGCACTTAGCTGATGACAATGACACTATTAAAATCAGGTGGGCAGGTAATGTAGGACATTAAAGATTATGGTTCAGTAGGATATCATTAGCATGGCTTTCCTCATGTTGCCAGCAAGGTTTTGCTCTGCACTGGAGGAATTAAGAGGGCAGCTTGGACTGCATGACCCTTCCCGTTTTCTCCAAAGACTACCAAAGGAGGTGTCACACTGAGGACTGTTTTTTGTTATGTTGATACAACTTGTCAAGTAGGGACAGGTCGCAGACTCGATGACTCATGTCTCACAGGCTAGTGGTGAGGTATCAGGTGGCAATTTCTGTCTTATCACAAAGGAATAGGCATTTCTTCAGGTACTTCAGTCAGCCTGGGAGGAATTTACAGTGGTATCTGCTGAAAGGCTTTATATACTGTCAAACCTCTTCTGAATCAGGAATCTGCCCCTCAGTGTGCCATATTTGCTCAGAAAGCAACTGTGTTTTCCCACTAGATTTAACAGTACGGCTGTGATTTGTAAGTGTTATAAAATGCTGATAATCTGTTATTCACAACCCGCCGAAGGTATGAGGTCATGCTAAGCTACAACTACTATCCAGGCTAATACAATACATTAAAAACATACTGAGAAATTGATGTCTCTTAATTCTGTGATTCTGTAATTCAGCTGCCAAGCCCTGATCTCACTGTCCTCTCTGCTCTGGCCTTTGCAAACTCTGAAAGCAATATCAGGAATCCTTGGAAAGCAGATCCCAGTTGCAGGCCATTTCATGTGCTGGTGATGTTCCCCACCTGCTGGAAGATTCAGGGGAACAGAATAACTCATTTTTCAAGAGCCTACTTGTCTACATTTGAGTCAGTAACAGATACAGGTAATAATTCCAATTCTTAAGACATTTTCTTTTTAACAAAAAGGCTTTTCAGGAACACTGAAGTACGCTGTCTCTCTTGTGTAGGAACAATGCTCTGCATGATAAAAATGCATATGTTGTATTAAATCCTCATCCCTTCTGCCAAATCATAAGCCTCTATCCACTTAACCTAAAGGAGATGTTCATCAGATAACCCTACCCAAAGAACAACTGCAGGAAGTCAACATAGTGCACTGACTTGCATGCAGAAAGCCATTATGTTGCATTTGGAGGCCAGCATGTTGAATTTGGAAGAATTGCAGCCAAAAAATAATGCAAGAGAGCCCTCAGGCTTCTATATTAGACCTAGGTCCATGAAGATGGCCCCTTGTTTCTGTTCAATCTCTCTCTAACACACTAAAAATCAGCATGGGGTGGAGAATCCATCTTCAGGTGTCTGACTGCAAAATATTGTGATTTATGTCAATGTTCTGCATAGTCACAAACCTGGAACATGTATACAATCCCCGAATTTGCCTTCCCTTCCTCCTGCTTCTTGGAACCATCTCTGTGGTCTGGGAGAATTCCCAAAGGACACCTCGGTGCACCACTGGGTGCAAATGGAAGTTTGGTGAAATAGAAGTTAATTTGGAGTTGCTGCAAACCAATTGCACGTGGATCATGAGCAGATCTAGATTCCATGGCCTCTTTCTGAGAGGCAACCCCTCCTCATCTGGCAGCTGCAGAGCCACAGTCATGGTGTACCACTCCCAAAGCTCCCCTGTTCTGCTGCTTATCATGGGTATGTGGGTCCTCATGGGAATATTTTCATCTCTGTGTAGGAGAATCAGAAAATTTACCCTGTTACGAGAGCATGAGCTGCCAAATGAGGTGCCTGAAGTGATGCAACAGCAAATAGATTGTGACAGACAAGGTATTTTACTGGATTTTACGAAGGGTTTTACCAGTTCCATCCATCCCGCAATGTGCAGGATGTGCCTTCCCGATTATCCGCACTAGCTGGTCTTGTGCTTCCCTTACACTTGTCACGTGGTTAAAACTTAGAGTGTTCTGGTTTAAAACCTGGAAAGCTCTGTCTTGTCCACATGCATTTTGTAATAGAAATCTGATCTTGAGAGAAGGAAAAGAAAAATAGAAGGGGAATTTTAAATGCTCAAAGCCAAATGTTTACTCTATCTTATTTTTCTGCATCTGATAAAATAATTGCCTAGCAGTGGAGACCCTTCTAGGTGAGACGGTGAAGAATACATGTTTGTCTGGGAGATGCATAATAGGTGAAAGAGATTATTAGTGGTTGTAAGTGCAGAATAAAACCCAGCTTCAGGCCTTCTTGGCCTAGGATGAAAACATCTTTTCATGATTTCTATGCGCATGGAAGAAAGTGAATCTTTTTTTCTCCCACAGTAATTGCATTTTTAGTCAAAATTGCCTGTTATCTTTGCATTTCCCACAGGTGGGGATATTGGTTTCCACTGAGGGTTTGATGTAGCTGTTCATCTCTCAGAACCTTTGTGATACTATGAAATGCCAGGCTGCCAAGTAATCAGCATGTTTTTCTAACAAACACAGATGCACAGGCAGTAATTTGTTTACTCAGCTCCTTGTGCAGGTCTGCATTTTACTCCAAAAGGGAGCAGCAGCATACATAGACTAAGATTAGGGGAATAGACGGAGTCCCTTCTCAAAGGACGTTCGTTCACTGGCTTGTCTGTGACACCAGACTTGAATTGGGTCCATGGGAGTCTATTTAACTCCCCCTCATTCAAAGAGCTGACACTATGTTTTCACATTTTTTTTAATAAATAAGACTTCCTTGTATCATTTATGAAGTCTCTTTCGTCAGAATGGAAATAATTAAAATCACCTAAGTTTATTTTCCCCTTATTCTCTATTTTTCCTGCCAGTCTGACGTGACTGGTTTAGTCAGCTTCCCACTTGTTAAAAGGCAGATTCACTTTCTGATTTTCAGTCACGCACAATACAGCAAGGAAACAGCTCACAGGGATGATCAAAACACCTCACTGAAGCCATTTTTGCTTATTTGGTGTTTTGCAATTATTGTTTTTCTCTTTTTTTTTAACTGTAGGAACTATTGAGTCCAAATTAGGTTGTCAACACCACTTAAAAATAGATGAACTATTTTAAATCCCAAGTCAGTGTTACAATCCATAGGCAGTCTTAAGAAAAGCAAACATGTTTATCCTCAAAATCAGCATAATTGATACAGTTATTCTTTGTTTCATTTGACAAGCCCTGAATTTCAGATTACTTGTTTTTTGTTCTGGGGATGGTGAATATCAAAATTGTAGAAGTAAAGACAAGATGCCAGACTGCTAAAGAAAAGGTATTAATGCACTTTCCTCTTCTCTGGCTGTAGTCTGTTGGGAGGAGAAGAGTACGCAGGTGAAAAGGGCAGGGAAACAATTTCTGAAAATTCATGCAGTGACTACAAAAGAACTGCATGAAAACAAATTTGAACCTCCTCAAAGTACTATTTTATCCCTGTGATAGCCTCACTCAAACTTGTTTTCATCTCCTCTTTAGATTCTGCTACAAAATGGAAGGTGGAAAGAAAGCCAACAAATGAGGAGGAGATAGATTTTTCTGTTTCACATCCTTTCCCAGAAATTTGGTGGTGGCAAAAAGGACCTGACCCACTCACAGTGAACTTCCTGGGGCCATGTACTTTGTGAAGATCTAATTTGCAGCAGATTTCAACTCTGTAAGGACAGAACCACAATTAGTTAAGCACCTCTTTACCCTGATTTGATCCCAGAAGCTTAAGGAAAAACTTAATAACAGAAAACAGAGTCTTGCCAGAGGATGTTGCTTCCACATGAGATAGTGAACACCAGGCAGACTGTATGGTCCCTGGCAACGGGTGAAAAGAACGTGGTCACACATTGTGTCCTTCTCCGAGCAGAGGGCAGAAGGGAGCTGTGATATCAAACTGTCATTCCCTTAGAGCACAGACCAATCTACTTGTCAAGCTCCTTAGCCTGATGCGTTTTCAATGCAGTTCTACATGATGGATGATTTGGGCCCCCTACCATACACCTGCCAAAAGTGAATGTAAGAGCTCCAAAAGTTTGCAGAGGAAATGAAAGCCCAGGATGTTTCTGAAATCTGGGAGACAATTAGTGTGATTTACATCCCTGGCATTAAAAGGAGCTTAAAATTTCTCGTGTTCCCATGAAATGTTGTTGGAGAGGTGTGGGTTTGGAAAAATTAAACTGGCTGAAATACATTAATCAGGATGCCTGTGACTAAAATCACTACTAATACAGAAGGAAAGCTGATAACAGGCTAAGGGGGTTTCAGATCACACTGCCACACAAGGACATAATTTTTCAGATGCTGAAATTGCTGAGCTAACTGCTTTTCATTTGAAATCTACTGCTTTAAATGGGCAAGAAATGTCTTTGCTATACTTAGAAGTTGATTATGTGATGGGAAAAATAGAAGGGCTACTTCATGTGCCAGCACACAAAACTGCCTCTGAGTATTGCCGGGAAAGGAGAAATACACAGTAGTTTCTCAAAATCTGACTCTAATGAGGAGCAGGTGTGAATTTTGTGCAAACATTGGTTGTAGGGTGACTCCAGGGAGAAGGTGACATATTAATGTAGTAGGAAATGAGAGCACAGAGAAGCAGGAACCTCTGGATTCCAGGCCTGAAGATTAAAATTGGCAGCACATGACAAACTTTTCAGTGCTCACTTCTAGAGATCAGTCACTCACATCAGTGGGTCCCTGGCTACACAGTTCAGGATGGCTACACATCAAGGAGATTTGGAAAGCCCTGGGCACAGGGAAATTGCTGCCCAGCTAGAGGAGCATCTAGACAATGGAAAAAAACTCAATGCAGGAAGCTCTAGACTGGAACAAAAACATAGGACAGTAGGTCTCAGAAGTGGAGGACCCTGGTGGAATGGGGCTGGTAGGAAGTTTCTATCTTTCTAGATTATTCAAGGGGCTGGCAAGTGTAACAGCTCCTTTATTTTTTTTTTTTAAGTAAAATTTAACTTCACACATTTTCGCCCTGTATAGCCTCCCTTCCTCTCCTCCCAAAGAGAGCATTTCAGTTCACATTGGTGAGTCACCATGGAGACTACAATCATGTGATGGTAAGACGTGACTCAACACTGCTGCAGCCTCAGAACTTAATTATTTATTAATAGGCTTTTACCACGGTAGCCTCAAGAGATGCAACATCTTGTTACCAAGGCTGGGAGAGAAACAAGAAACAAAGGCACAGAAAAGTGAGGAAAAACACAAGCAATTACAAATAATTAATTAGAAATGCTATAAACATGCCAGGAAACATGTAATAGGCACAGAAATTGAACTCAAAAACCTATAAGTCAATACTGTTTAGCTGAAGAAAGATCTGGCCAAATAGTAAGGCAAAAGCACTCAATATATGGGCAGGTGGAGTTTGTTCCTTCATTGTTTGCAGTTGGTTCATTGGGTGTCCACAGCCAAAAATGTAGCATAGCAACTGTGGGACATCATCTTAGTCCATCTTTAAAATCTTGTGTTAAGGATTTCAATCACCCACATCAGTAATAAGGATCTTGGGTAACAACAGGACCATGTGACTTCAATGACTAGTCATGGTTTCCGAACTGTGGAGGGTCTACAGCAAATGTTTGTGAAAACCTATTGCTGCTTGAAATTTTGATTAAAACTGGTCTGGCAAATAATAGGTCAGTTCACTGGAATGAAGGTCAGTTTACGAAAATAGGGTCAAGCTACACATCAAGGTTTCCTTGTTTTGTATTTGCGTTCATTGAACAGCTAATCCGGCCTGTTATAACAGAGTACACAGTAAAGGCAAAACACTTGTTTGAGTTCTTTATATCTCTTTACTCCGCCTTTCACACAGATCTCTGTAAGAACTACAGGGCAGCCCTGTCGGGCAGAGCACTGTTTTTGCTGAAGTCTCCTTCCCAGGCTAATTAGCCCCACCATGTTCCTAGGGATCATTGGGACTGTGACAATTGGTGACTTTACACTAGGAGGAGACTGCGAACAAGATGGCACTTTTAGAGGGCAAGTGAGAGGACACCTAGGCCCTCTAGATATATATCGGACATGACAAGACAATAGACTGGGCAAGAAAAATGAAAATCATTTAATAAAATGTCTTGGGCGGGGGAGAGAAACCTTCAACTCCAAGCACAATATAAAGCAAAAGCAAGTGCATGGCACGGAGCCAAGCAAATTTAAAGAACAAATCTAGCAAACAATGAAAAGTAACAGCTCTGACCAAAAACAACCATTAAATGTTAAATGCTGCTCTTGTAACTGACAATACCAACAACCTTAAAGGGCTGTTTTACCAGCACGCGTATGTGTGTGGGGGGAACTGTTAGCCTCTCAAAGGGCTGACTATAAATTTATATTTCATTCTGGGCTTGTTTTTTTCTTTTTTTCCTTTACAGCTTTGTAGTGATTGAAGGTGAAATCTAGAACCCAATTAATTGGTGTCAACAAGGCTGGAGCACTTTGCATCTGGTCTGTATGGGCAGGAGAGACTGGGCAAGGGAGCACCCTGGAGATCTGAGGAGCACTGCAGAGGTGTCATTTTCCCTTGCCCCAGGCATTCCTTTGTTGATGATCTCTCTATTTTAACATGCCCCCAACTTAAAGCACCTATTTCTACCACAAATGAATATGGTAAAAAATCTTGCAGGGAAATGTCATATGGACAGAGAGGAGAGGCAGTGGGGAACTAGGAAGTGAAAGTTTTTGCATTCTTCTCCTGCCCCAGCATATGTCAGCAGCATTCATCAAAACCACCTCCAACCATCTTCCTTACTGCTGCTAAATGAGAGACCAGGGCTGATTGCTATTGCTCATGTGATTGAACTGCTGAGCTGAAAGGCTCATCCATGGCATGGGGAATAAGGACTTAAGCTGCTTGTCTTTCCTTGCCTTCCACTTCTCTTACCCACTAGTCCATCCCTAAGAAGTCCAAAGTCTTTAACAATTTGTCTCAGTAGCCCCTATTCACTCAGTGGTGCACTAGTACGGTGCACTAGTTTCCCATCCCCCGAAAACTGTTTGGGAACAGCTCCTAAAAACTCTTGTATTCATCCACACTAGCCAGGCTATTCTCTAATCATATTTAGTGCTGCAAGATTAACCTGTCATTAAAAATATAATTGTTCTTCAATTTTCACTTCTTTTTCAGACAGCGACAGAGCAGAGCTCCAAAGCCCTAACTGGAACTTTGCTGCAAAGCCTCTGGCAACAAAAAGCTTATTATTTGCAAAAGAGGGGATCCTAATTGGAAAATATGATGGAGTGAAAATAGTGAATCCCCAGTAATCTCCTTCCAAAATGATAATGCGTGCAGCATAATGAATATTAATGTATCATATTTATGAAATGGGGACATTGGAAAGTGCAAGATAAGATTTCCTTCTCTGTGCACTGCACTTGTCAAATAACACTCCATGGACTCACAGTCACCCAGCAGAGTTGCCCTGCATGCATGTGCCTTACAGACATAACAGAACCACTGCTAAACAAAAATATACCACAAGTTCCTATATCTATGCCCCCACACCACCACTATCCCACCTCTGGCATCCCCTACTCACATGATTCTTCTTGTTCATTACTCACTATGTACAAGTATATAGTGAGTATATACTCACTGCACACAAGCATGACACACTCCTCACGTACCCTTGCTTGTCCCCATGAAGCCAGGATGTCTCCTGAGCATGGACGGGCTCTGCAGAAAGCATGCCATTGTTCTGACATCCACCATCGCTAAACGCAAGGTATTAGTCTGAGTGATCTTGGAGAAAGGGAGGAATATCTGGTCTCTGTTAGAATCAAATTTCAACATCACTGGTTTTTAGAGTAACATTTTTCAGCCCTTCCTTGTCAGTGGTCACCCAGTTCCTCTTGAAGAGGATGAAACTGCTTGTGCGACCAAGTGCCAAGTAAAAAAGTCAAGAACTCATATTACAGCCTTTCTTGTTTAGATATTAAATGCTAAGAAGTACCAGAGCTCTTCCTGAAGTCCTTGGTGGAGATGCTGTTACCCAGAGATCCCCAAGTTTTGGCTACATTCTTGTTTCCTGCACTGTAACCATAGTACATGAAGTTTTCTAGGACAATTACCTGTCCCTTAAGTATAGTCATTACCTATTCTGGCAGACTTCTTTGTAATTTAACTTTGTAGACTTTAAAAATAATTCCCAGAGAACAGAGGTTTATTGGGCAGAAATAATCTTTTATTTACTTGCTCATTCCCACACTAATATCTTCCTGCTATCTTCTTCCTTTGGAATTAAGTGCTTAACATAGTTACTGTGTAGAAATGTAGATTTCCCCTGGTACTCCTTGGGGTGAAGTAAGGATAATTTCAGGCAGTCTCCTGTTTAGGTAATGCATGTGCCAGAGCTATCTCAGTATTTCTACAGGACAAATGAGACTGACAGCCTGGGAGAGCAAAAAAGGAAGAGCAGTCTCGATGATAGAAGACAGGAGCAGGACTCAAGGGATCTGCACTCAGCTCTGGCCACAAACTCAGTGTGTGACCTTAAGGAATCCATTTAAACTCCCCCTGACATAGTCCCCTTCTTGTTGAGGATTTGACTTTTCTTCCACTCTTGTTTTTCTACCATGTCGGTGTAGGTTACAAGCTCTTAGTGATAGTCACTGTCTCTTCCTGTCATGTTATTTAGCAGAAGAAAACATCATCAGTCCTTGCAGAGGTCTTTAGAAACTAGAGTCGAGATAACAATAGCTACAACAACAGCAATTGGAAATAACATCCTCAGGACTACAAAAGGTGGTTCCCTGTCTTCTGATTTCAATTCACGCCATCCCCACAGAGAATCAAAGTGTTGCAATCATCATGTTGTTCACTTAGGATTAGAGAGACAATATTCACCAGATAGCACTCCTGTGATAATGCTTTGAACACAGTAGTGACTTTCGGGGTGTACCAGATTTCTGGGAAGGTTGAATGTGGAGTGTGACAGTGAGTCATGTGCTCTGCCTCTAAACCTCGTGCTCTGTTGTTTTAGATAAAAGAGGGTCTCAGCAAGCTGCAACTAAAAGGCACGACATGGAAAGGACCAGCTCTGGTTTCATCTATGGCAGAGATGCCTTATAGCAGCACATGAATTACAATATGGGATTGAATTACAATATCGCTCACGAATTACAAAAATTTGGGACGTGCTTGCCTCACTCCACCTCCGGTGAGGCTTAGGATTTTCATCCACTTGTGTTATTCCAGGAAGCATCTAGCACTGTGATAAAACACATCCGCCAGACTATCCAAAACTTTCAGCCACTGCCATTCAGGGTGTTCAGAATCTCTATATATGGAATAATTACTTTAATCAGGAGATGTGTCAGAAATAGGATATGTGCAGCTGTTGTGTGGTTCCCTGCACTTCCTGGAATGGTTGCCTGAAAAGTGGATAAAAACTGTAGGTGGAAGGGTTGTTGCCATGGAAACTGCATCACTGGAAGCTTCATTTCAATCTTTTCTTCTTTCTGATAATTTCCTACCCATTTTACCACTCTACACTGGTACCACTCAATCATTGTCTTCCTTTGCCCTCTCCGCACTATCAGTGATGCCACATGCTGGGAATAAAGGGTTGGAAGTGAACCTAGTCAAATGAAACGAGAAAGATGGCAGAGGAGTTGCACTGTGAGACAGTTTTGTGGAGGTTATGAGAGGAACTGACTTCACTTCTGGCTTAAGGACAAGCAGAAGACCTCAAGATGTGGTAGCAGGTGGGTCTTTACAGGCTGGCTATGACAAAGTCTGGCAGAGTAGTGCCCTTTGGCTTCCCCAGAATGTCTGGACACTTGAGCAGTTCCTTACGGGCTCACGGTGTCCTGTGAATGTGGGGAGAATTATGTTTTTCCATCAGCTAGTTTCCATTTTAAAATAAGAGGGGCATACGAAAGAGAGGTCACCTTTGGGACAACAGCAGCCTTGTGCAGAGTGGGTGCTACCAGCCAACATTTTCTGTGAAAACTCGTTTGTGCTAAGGACAAAGTGAGATTAAGTGCCTGGGCGTATTTCTGTGACAGCAAAATAAACCTGAATTAAGCCAGTTTCTGAGATGAAACCTAGTGCAATGCAATTTGAGGTCTCTGGGATTGGCATGGGATGTGATTCATGTTTTCTGCAGTTGGAAAGAGAGCGGAGAGGAGAAGTTTACCCAACCTTCAAGTTAAGCAAGACATGGAGTTTAGTAGCCCTGCTTCTAGAAGAAGGCAGGAACTGGTCTCTGACAACCTCAGAATCATACTTTGAAGTCTCAAATGAAAGATAGTTTTGAATGCTCCTCTGAACTTTGCAAGGCGAGCACAGTAATCCTGTTTCAGACATGAAGAGCTGGGTAATTGTAGCACAGAAATTCTTCCCAGAGGACTTGAGGAGAGTTTGTTTTGCAACGTTGCAAGTCAAAGAGAGAACCTAAAACTTCACTTCTCTGCCTCCTTGTCTGGTCTCTGGAGCTGATTCCTCCAGACACTCCAGGCTGTACGAGCTTGTGTTACCAGATTTGTTTGGCTGTTCTGGTTTTCACAGCTGCCACTTTAGGGCTGTGTTTCACTGCTAGGTCAGGCAGTGGACGTGGCTCTCCAGATTTCCTCTACATAATATCTGGGATGGACACTTTGACAAACTCTGATTAATATGAAGAAATTAAACGGTAGGAGTGCAACCCAGCTCCTTTCACAATAACTGTAATGCAGTGGATTAATTCCTCACTGCTTATTTTTACAGTCTCTACTGTTTGTGACAGATCTGCTACTTCATTAAGTATAATGTATTTCAGTGTTATTGGTACAGCCTCTGACAGGTCAGCTGCCTTTTCTGAGATTATTTTGCAGTGAGTAGGAAGCCTGAAGGTTCATTCTGGGTGTGCTGAAGCACAGGATCTCTAGCAGCCCTTGAGCCTTACTACTCAACACTGATGAATTTGCTTGCTCAAGGGGGCAAATTCCAAATGCTACAAGATAAATCAGCTGCATTAGCTAATTTGTTTGTTTCTTTCTTCATTTCAGGAGGGCTGGGGGTTGAGAGAAGTTTAATTTATTCTAGTTGTCCTGAAAACAGAAGTCTTCTTGCCAGCTCAGGCAGAACATAGACCTCTGCAATACAAGCTTTAAACCGTGTTCAACACTAACAATATCACAAGCCCTAATATGGGGTAAAAAACACACACTGGCTTTACTATGAGAATTTCCCAAGTTTCAATAACAGATTCAGCAAGTAGAAAAGCAACTTAAGAAAAAAACACTTGAAAGCACTAAATCAACCAAGAGAGCTCTGCAGTTAGCGCAGTGCGATTTCTCAGCCAGCTCCATTTGCACGGAGGACAAATGTACAGCACTGCTCTGAGAGGGGAGCATGCTTGAGTCACCTGTATGGGGCTCTGCATGCGTAAGTACACTCTCTCCAGGTAAAAATCACACAAGCTGCCACAGCATCCTCGGCCACCACTGTTGACGGTAGGGATATCAGGACTCTGTCTTTACTGACAGACTTTGCCTTCCCTTCCAAATCAGCACGTAGCTTTTGAGGAAGAAGGCGCTGAACACTTGCTGTCTTCACTGGGATCCCACTTTGCTTCCTGCCACTGCATCTCCTCTGAACTACCTACACTTCTGGCCTGCCGCAGGGTGTGAATAAAATGAACCTTATACACAGGTGGCTGGGGAAATTTCTCTGGCTAGGCTTATACAGATGATCAGACAAGTAGTCCCTTCCGTGGCTTTAAGATCTCTGACTTGGCAATGCTTTGTGTGCGTAGCTAGTGCTTGTGATGCTAGTACTAATAACACAACCATGATGTTGTGTTATTAGTTCAATACATTACTGTAACCTGCAGTTTGTGCTGAAAGATATTTCCCTTAAAAATGTGGCTGATTTTTATCTCCTTCTGTGTGGTAGAGTACTACACAGACAACGGAAACTATCCCCAGGAAGTCTGGTGCTACTTTCAAGAATATTTGTTGAAAAGTTATCATCAGCATTTTACTTGCATATTATTGTTCTGCAATTAAGCAATACATGTGGCTTGAAAATCCTTAATAAATCTTAGCATGATATATAAGGATCATTTGTTTCAATGTTTTGCTAAATGGCAGCAGATTTGGAGCTTTTTATAATAAATCGTTTTCATTTAGACTTTAACCATCCTCTGGCCTCTGGGTAAAGCACTTATTTGCTGCATGCCATTTTTTATAATCTAGGTGCTGGACCTAAAACAAAAATAAAATGGAAGAACAGCCCCAGTGGAGAGAAGCAAATGAGCAAGGCAAAGAGGTGAGGAGGAGAAAGGAGAGAGGAGTAAACAAAGAACCAGGCTGGGTGACTGATCCTCTAAGGAGCTAGCCACAGAAATTGAGAGAATGGAGGCTTTAACCTCAAAACAGTGCCAGTTGTGGCATGGTTTTGCTGTTGGCTAGGTTTGAAATGCAGGTTGGTGCAAAAGGGACAGTAGTGACTGCTTCTGAAGTCCGGGCAGCATGGATTCAGAGTGGCCCCAGCCACCTCCCTGCTTCTACCAGCTGCAGTCCCCATGGTACAGACATGGGCAGTGAAGGTGCAGCTATCCTGAAACGGGGCTCCCCGACACGAGGGGGGCACCTAGCCTAGATGACAAGGGCACCTGCTCAGCTCAAGTGCAGCTGAGGGACACTATTCAGGACTGCTAAATACAATTTAAAGTAATCCCGAGAGAACAAATTTTCTTCAGTTTAACTCTAGTTTCCAGATTTGCTTTTCCCAAATACTCAGACAGCTCCAGCACATCCAAACAATGTTCCCAAACCCCTAGAGCTTAATGAGCTTTTGTTCAGGTCATTATTCCATTAAAAAAGAACAAACAAACCGACTTTCCAGAAGGTGCATTGTTTGTTATTAGCACTTTTCTATTCATTACTCTCAGTTTTGGAGAAAAACTGAAATCACGTGGTTTGAGAAACCAACCAAACCCCATGAAAAGTGAACAATTGGGACTAACGAACCTGAAAATGATCGGTCCAAATTATTCAGTAAATATAGTACTTAAGAGTAATGAAGGTACTTACACAGCACTGGGACTGGTTTCAGAGCTCTTTGCCAACCAGACAGCAATCTAAATACACAGCAAACGCAGGTCCTGATTCATTGCTCTGTTTTTTATCCCCGTGTGACTCTGGTGGCTGTATTGCAGAGTAATGAATCGAGTTCATTACTCAAGATGCAAGATTCCTGTGCTCACACTCAGCCTGTCACTTCCTGTTTGCAGAGGTCTAGCAGAACTAAGTTGAATGTTACGCAAAATTTAACAGTTTTAGTTAGTTTTCAGCAGGTGCAAAAGGCAATTGGTGAGACATAGGAGCAAGAGCAGAGCCAGCACCCAGCAGCAACCTCTGTTTTGCCCTGACTTATGTCATTTTTTTCTGTTGTTTTCTAGCCATGCCTATATTTTTCTCCTAATAGTTCCCACTCTGGAGTCCCAATTTTATCTGAGAAGAAAAGCCACAACCAGGCTTGGCCTTGTTGGGCTGTCTCTGCAATGGGCACTTAGAGTGCTCCCCAGAGCTGCCTGGCAGAGGGACATCCTCTGCTGAGGGTTTCTGGCTCATAAGTAGCTCCAGAGCACGAGACTATCACAATTACTAGACTCTTTCCACCTCAATTCTAGGTCTTCACTGTGCAAATAAAAGCAGAATCTAAATTTGAGCTGCATGTTTCTATGCTGATTTAGCACTGGGAAGCTCAAAATCAGCATCAATTGCGATGATTATATTCTGTGAAGTCTGTTTAGCTAATCTTACTGTTAACAACAATAACTGATAATAACAACAACAATTCGCCTATGTTGGTGGCTCTGTCTGCAGTGGGAGGAAGGCTCAGTAACAGGGATAAACAATCCAGACTTCTGTTGTTTTGCAGTTCACATAGGTGAAACACTACAGCCAACTCTGTTAGAGGACAGTAGGGGAGAAGAGATGCATCAGGGAGAGCTTCTCCCCCTAAGAAGAGCTCAGCCCCGAAGTATTCACCCTAATATGGATGGGGAATGATTGAAGCCTTGTTTTTCATGAATCAAGAATGTCATTGCCAGCTATCTGTACATCATATCCACAGCCCTGGAATGGGGATGTGAGAGGATTTACAAACATATAGGCTGGACTTCTATTTTCTGATAATCTAGTTTAGTGAGACAAATAGACCCATGAACAGGACACCCGCTGGCTGTCACCATACACATCACTTGGAAAGCTTCCAGCTTTCCAGTGCTGGAGGCGCTGGCTTTCTTCCCAGCACTTCCCTGTATCTGCAGCCCTCCAGCAACTTTTCATCACTTCAGCCTCTTCTGAGGCAGTGACCTGGATGTGCTTGTCACAAGGTGTTCTCAAGATAGCTGTGACCCTTAGCAATGTGCTCGAGTGCCAAGCACAAGTCTGGAAGGTAGAAGACACTGTACTTTCTTTACCACTCTTCTGCTCCTTCTCCATCCTGCTCTTTTCCTTCATCTGCTGCTCTATCCAGGAAGGCCTCAAATGAGGCTGTAGGCTGCTCTCCAACCACTTCCCTAGCTCTGCTACTAACTCACTGTGTAATAACCAGCAAACCACATAGCTCCCCCGTGACTCAGTTTACTCTTCTGTGAATTGGGAATGTCATTTGTTTATTTTGCCAGATAGTGCTTGGCTTGATCATTTAAAATACCTTGGAAGGAAGTTTCAGTAGCATTCACACGAGATTCTCGTCTTTAGGAGCCTTTCTGATAGCATACAGCTGGCTTCTCACCAGCTTAACCAATTCCTTCCATATTGTAAGTTCAGAAGCAATGAAAGGATCATGTTATCATGTCCCAACATTTTCAGTTGGTGGAATGAGTCTTTATGAGCTGATCAATGTGCATAAATTGACTTTATGATTTCAGGAGTATCCTCAAAGAGGCCTTAACTCATCTCAGAATGCACAACATTATTAGAGCACGGTAGACCTTACTGAATTGTTTTTCTTGAAAGGAACAGCAACAGCAGGGTGTGCTGACAGGGACAGATGCCTACATTCTCCAACATGCAGGACTTACCATTTTGCTTAGATACTGTGGGGAAAGCCTGGCTGTCATTTGCGCTGACTGGAAAGGCGCTTTCCATTGATGCATGTGTACACTGTGACCTTAACACTCACATGTGTTGATACACACTAATCTCCAACTCCATCCATGTGGCACACCCTCACATGTTGCCTCTAAGAGCAACACTGTTGTATATCTCACACTCACATGTCTGTGTGAGGCAGACTTTTACCTTATCTCTTTTTGATTATTCCTGATAATTCAGCTATGCATTTTCTCAATCACTACAGTCCAGTCCTTAAAGAGAAGTCATTAGCCTATGGAAATACTCTCCTTTTTAGCAGTAGATGAAGCCATATGCTCGTCCAGATGCAATTACTCTTCTAATACAAGCTCTGTAATAACCTTAAACAGTAGAGAATGGCATAATTGTTTGCTTTAATAAATACTCCGAAGTACTTCAGCTGTACTGTAAAATGGCTTCACAAAACCCTGTTTCAGCTTCTATATTTTCCAGGCTCTTTGCAATGACCATCCTTCTGGCCGATTTTTTCTTGGAATTTTGCTGTGACATCCAAATGGAGATGCTTTGAATCACAGATGTGAAGAATTAAGAATTCTCTTCTCTTTCATTTCTAAATGATTTTTCATCATGTGCTGGAGCCAAGTATCTATCAGGGTAAAATCAATAGGAGCTCCCAGAACTAGGAGAAAATGCCCCAGACTTAATACACTTCATGCACAGTAACTGCAGCTGTATATCTAAAAGGAAGCTAATAGAGTGACTCATTCCATAAGTTACTGATGTTTGAGATAAGCCCATTGCTAAACTGGTTAGGAACAATGTAATTCTCAGCATTACTGCCAAAGCAGGATTCCTGCTTCTTTCACTTTACAGATATATCAGAGCACCAACTCTCTCTCTCTAACCTCACTTCTTAATATCTGAACACCTGTCAGTGCTAAAATAGATACAGCCAAACAATCTCCTTCTTCCTTTCTTCATTCCTGAGGGAATGAATGTGAAAAGAGTTCATACACATGTGTTGGGCAGAAGCTAAGTCAAAAAGACAAATTTTGCATGTCATTCAGAAGGCCCTGCAAGTCTTAGCCCTTATCTCTTCAGACAGAAATGCTGTTTCTCATCTCCTGGCAGGAGACCTTGTTAGGGGTACCTGGCTTTCACGTGCATGTAGCACTGCCGCTGAGGATGAGACAGACAACCTTTTGCCACGAGCCCTGGTGCTCTGTTGCCCCAGGAGCCCTCTCCTTTTTCCCAGCAGAAGCAAGCAGAGTGCTCATCAGCCTCATGAGCAGCTGGGACCACACTAACAGTGCAGCAGATTTTCACAAGCAAATGCTAAAGTGTGCGTTCATTCTACAAGCTTCTCTGATCCGCAGTCTTTCACCTTGCATTATACCCGCAGGAGATGAAATGTCCCCAGGCACTTGGCTGCTGGTGCTTTCAGTACACTTCTAATGGGGCAAACCTGCTCTCACTCTGTGGAGGGCTGGGGCCGGGGAAGTTGTTCAGTCATGTTTGCACCAAATGCACTTCGTAGCTCCCTGTTGGTGTAAACACGATCAGAAATAGTGCAAACCCAGTCCGCCTCTGTTGGACTGTGAAGTGGCTTTTCTTGAGGTGGAAGCAGGGCAAAGCAGCTGTTCCTGCGCCTCACAGCAAACCTTCAATCCTGCAATTTGTACAGTGGAAGGAGGAAGGGATATTGTTCTTTGCCTTGTTCCTCATCAGGCCACTATGGCTTTGAAGCACAAGAAGGGAGGACATGGCAGCACAGGGTTTGGCGCACGCTGGTAACCCCGGCCCACTCCAGTGTGGGGTTCCCCATCGGTCCCTATGCACGGTCCTTGTACCCTGTCACAAGTCACAGCTACGTGAAAGTTTCACTGAGTGCGTTTGCCTCCAGCGTGAGCTTCGTTTAGCAAAGAGGCATGCCTTTAAACATCTCAGTTACTAGTTTCTTGGAAATAATACAGACAGGGAGGCAGACATATAATATTTAACACCAAAATCATTTTGTACAAATGGACCTAGAATTAAGGTTGCCTAATGCTATTATAAGGTTCATGTTCCAGCTGCCCATACCTTTGCTCTGTGTTGACAGCTTCAGTTGATACTTTCCATGCCAGGCGTCTGTTTGGGCTGAACTTCTGGAGTGTGTGAGGGATATCTGAAAGTTGCATTTCTGTGAGCAAGCTATGTTGCCTACATTCAAAAAAGACAAAAAGAAAAGAAAAAAAAATCTTTCGATGAATCTTTCCATGAAAATGTTTACTACCTTCTCATGATGAAGCAGGCCAGCGACAGCACTGTAGAAAAGCTCCTAGGAAAAATAAGGATTTATCTAGGATCAGATGATGCTAGTGAATGCCTGAACCCTGTAGTGAAAGTATCTATTTGCTACACACTGAGTTACAAGGATGAAAAAGAAATTCTGAATTCAGTAGGCACTGCCCCTCAGCAGGAAGAGGGTCTCACAAAAAGCCAACTCTGAATCTTTGTTAAGAAAGCATATACGAGCACGTACTCTGCTGGAGTCAGAATTAAGATCCAAAGGTAACTTAAAGTCTGTCTGTTCATAGCCTCCAGATTTTTTACTTTGCCACATTAACATTCTTCTCATGGTGATCCTTCTATTTTTATTTATATTTAAATTTCTTTTGATGCCCTTTCATCCATACAGTAGAAACTCAAGGGACATTTCCCTCTACCGGGACTTTTCCATTCCATTGCCCATTCATATGAGACTGGAAGCAAAGGTCAGTGACCCTCCAATCTTCTCTAATTTATTTACATATTTCCGGTGCGTCCAAAGCTCCATTTCCCTCCCTTCTCCCCTGCTTCTTGTGAAGCAGCCAGTGAGCTGGGAAGGATCTTCTGGCTGACACGAGCTGTTATTTAAAATGGAAATATTCGTGTGAGCACCAAACCTTCACTGGGGACCATCCGAGTGATACCCACAACACCAGACTGCATGTAAAGGCCAGTTCTACTCTTTAGGACTGCCTAGGTCAGGCACTTCTGGTTCACAACGACTTTGTTCCAAGTCCCTCTATGAAGAACAGGGCACAGTAGGACTACTAGCTACATATCAATCAGGGAGCACCAGAGAAAACAACGGAAAGAAGTTTCTTCTCTCCCAGGTCCTGTGCTGTGACCTATCAAGAATATATAATGCTCCGTGTGTTCAGGAGGAAACTACAACCAAAAACCACCCAGAGACATAAATATCATGGCTGCAGCACATTTAACTAGCATGTAAACGGACAAAACAGCAACAGTATTACATATATTTCAGGAACATTAAAGAAAATATACTACTTGCTGGAAAGCATAGTGCTGCTCTCCATCTGCCTTATCACTGGATTCCAATGGTTGGGTGCCCGCAAACCTTTTGCATTAAATTTTACATTGATTTTTATGACCAGTTACTACATGTAATGTCTGAGCACTCCAACTGCTCTCTCCTCCCTGGTGTAGTATGAAATAAAGTTCATGGCAGTGACATAATGGATAGCTCGGACCAACTCCAAAAGTAGGGCGTTATCAGGTCATTATTTGAGGGGGACTCACAAAATGTGTTCTTTTATATCTATATGCATTATGTTTCGAAGGAGCCAAAACATGTCATATCATGGGTTTCCAGTGCTTATTACTTCAGCCCAACTTCTCTTTCTCTCTCCCTCCTCCTCCTCCTTACAGAGCATTTCTAGGTGTCTGCATTGCTGGGAAGAGGCCAATTCCAGTGTCCCCATCACTCACAGCCCAACGAGAAAAGGAGTAGTTGGATGCAGTGGTGTATTGCTTAGCTGAGCACTGGTAGATAGTGATCTGGATGCTGGCAGACCACTGGCACCAGAAAGCCCAAAGTCTGTACATCCCTCTTTATAAGCTACCATGGACATTTTAAAACCGGGAGTGCTAAGACAGCCCTAGCAGGGAGTTGGCAAAGAGATGCCAATGCCACCTGTATCTGGGGACCTGCCCACCATGAGGGGAGTTCTTGATGCTGGTTTCACAGAGAACTGCATCCTCACCATGAACGCCTCAGTGACGATGCATTTGCACGAACCTGTACCTGCACATTTACACACTTCAGCATTTTTTCCTTAAAAGGACCCTACCATTAGCAAGAAATAGTAAAAAAAAAAATTTTAAGGTGAGAGCAATGACTAAAAATGAAACATGAAAAAAAACAGGTAGATTTCTACAATGGCATTTGTCTCGCTAGTGTACAACTGTGTGTCTATTGTCTCAGATTGGAAGGGGGGACAGTGTCATTTGATTGTGTTGGAGGAAATGATGTCTTCTCTACATAATTAATTTATATCTATCTAAGAAGAGCTGGGCCTATTGTCCTAAAATTGCTTTGAGGTAGGACAGGATGGAGCAGGCTGTAGATATATGAGGTATTAGAGCTATTACTGATGGTGATGTTAGACAGTATCGCCTGTCGATCTGCTTTACAGTTATAAATGTGTATCATTTAAAATACAATAAGGGGCCAGATGCTCAGCGGGTGTTTGACATCTCTCCACCAGGTTGCCACTGCTGCAGATTTAGCATAAGTCACTGTCTTTCCAGGGAAGATGAATATTACATTTTTTTGCTGTAGCTGGTTTTGAGATCTGAGCTGTGTCTGTGGCATTTGGATTCACTACTGAGTCACATCTCTTTAGGGAAGCATTTGGTCATGTATACATTTCTCTGAGATTGCAAACTGGAGGTGCAAAGGAGAGTCCAAAAGCTTAAAATGACACCTTGTTACTGCATATCTTCCAGGAACACTTCCTTCATCAAAAACAGAAAGTTCAGAGGGCTTTATTTTCAACACGCCAGGGACCAAGTAATCCTTCTTTTGCCAGCCAGGACATCTTACTTCAGCAAATGCCAGTTTAACATGGGTTAAGGCAGATGAAGAGCTCTACGAATCACAGTCCTTCAGTTCATGTCACTTACGCATCTGCATAATGCCTTTGGACCAGCTGCTGAGCATTATCTCCAGTTTCTAATCCTCTAATTTCAGAGTTCTTTTGTGTAGATTATTGCTAAAAACGTCATGTAATTAATAACAATTATTTAGATTTGCAGTTTAATCAGTGTCAGATATTTTTCAGCTCAGAAAGCAACATTATTCTCATTGCTATTATTATTAATTGCTAGTCTCGGTCACCGAAATAGATGATAACAGATACAAATGTAAATTCACTTAATACTACGACTATGTATGACACAAGCTGATAAAAGCCAGGAAATTCACAGGAAACTCATTTTTATTCTTAGTCTGCCTGGATCTAGCCATTCTGATAAATCTGGTCTCTCTGTACCTTCAATGTCCATTTGTTGCCAGATAGCTGGTGTATTCTATTTAGTTTACTGTTAAACCACTCCAAATAAAAATGCATTTAGATGCTACATGTACTCAAATAAATGATGCCATGTTCCCCCTCCTACTCCAGTTAGCTCTTAAACCTAGAGCACAGCAATCATATACTTTTGCTTTAAAATATGGTCAACTGTGACTTCTTCTGGCCATGCAGAGAAGCCACGGAACAGAGTCAATGTGCATCTGTGGCTGTTAGGCTAGCAAATACAACACCATTTCTTCCAGTAGATTACAAAGGTGAGTAGATACCATGCCATGACCTCAGCACTAAGGGAAAGATGGCAAAGAAAAATGTGGAGTTTGTCCAGGAATGTGCAAGTTCATGCTGGCAGCCTGGGAGTAGAGCTCCCATCTCTCAACCCCAGTAACAGGCTCAATTCTTGGACCTAAATTGCCTCATGTATTACCAGCTCTGACCATTCGCTCACAGCCTCTTGCTTCTCCTTTTGCAATGTCCAGTAACAGATATTCCAGTGTGCTTTATAAATTAACCCTGGCAGATGTAACCAAAGGGTGTGAGGCTGGAAGACAGAAATGAGCATCTTGGACCATGCAGCTTGCCTTGGTTTAGTGCATTTACAGCACAGAGGAAGGGAAGGAGATGCTCATTTGCCACTGCCTGTACCTTTCTGGGGCTTGAGTACTGTCTAGGTTGTGGCTGGAAGCAAAGTGAAAATATTTTCCTGTGAGAGGACTAAAGGAGGCAGAAACTGTTACATTCTGCTAAATATTTAGGCCACAAAGGCATAGTTAGGTAGTGCAATAAGTGCATATGGTCCTGGCTTACGACATGGCTTAATGCAAACTATTTAGATACTTGTTTTCATGTGGGGTGAGGTTTCCTTTTTCGTCTGGATTTTTATCTGCTATTTTCCTCGTAATTCAGCCATTTACAAGTATCTAATATGACAAAAATTCTTTGTTAGATTGACATTAAGAAATTCTAGTCTCCATTTCATAGAAAAATTCTACTGTCCATGTACTTTGGAGCAGGAGCAAGGATGTGACAATCTGGTAAGGAGAACAACCTGCAGCAGAAGCACAAGGTTTTTCCTACATCTCACCTACCCACATTTAGCCAAGTTAAAACATTGGAAAAGATCATATGCACGCATGTAGTGTGTCACCGTGCTTATATTTCCAGCGGACTAAATTCAGACTAAATGGGAAACTGAACTGTGGCATGGCATAATTTGCAAGCACTTGATTTTACAGCCTTAACACCTTTCAGTGCAAGATTTTTGCATGCAGCATCAAATGCAGGACCTCATGCATTCCACAATGGAGCAGTATCTGAGAGTGATGTAGATACTTAACCCCTACTCAGGTGTCTAAAATCCTTGGAAAGTCAATGGGAAAATAATTCACTCAGTCACTCCTGCTGTCCCGCCCAGGCCAGCTCTCGGCCGTGATTGAGGTGAACTGGCAGGAGTGGTAGGGGGACCCTCGCCTGCCTTTAGAAAGGCACTGACAAGCCTCCCAATCTGAGATGAATAAGGTTCATGACCTGCCTGCCTCTTTCCTGACTCTGAGTAATACTGCCGGCCTCCAACTTTTCTGTGTGGCAATGGCATGCACAAAATTTTAAGTGTTTTTATTAGAAAAAAGCTTTAAGAGAGAGAGAGAGAAAAAAAATCACACCCCGAGTGATAAAATGTTTATAATAAACTCATCGTTTCGGAGGGAGAGAATGTGGCATTCTGTAGTTTCTAAGAGAGCATCAGCAGAATAGGGCAGAGAGAATATTATCTCTAAAAGCTATGCATCATTCTCTTAAAATGTTAATGTCCCATTTCTAGCTGAACAAATAAACCTCTACAAGTTGGATGCAACTAGTACTAATGAATCAGAGTGCAGACTGGGAAAATAAAGAATCAGCTTCTGACTGCAAAAAAGCATCTTTCAAGAGAAAAAAAAATTAAGTCATTATTTAAAAATTGTTCCATTAATGTGCTGCGAACAAAGGGCTGTTAGCTTGAAAGGACCAAACAGCTTTTATTTCCAAGTGCTTTATTTGCAGCAGGATTATAAACAAGATCCTCAGCAAACTCTTCAAACAGAGCATGCGTGATTAAAAAAGTCAGAAGCCTTTTGCCCATGTACCCTTTCTTCAGGATGTTTTTGTTTTGTCTCCCTAACGTATTTACAACGAGTTTGCAAGACTTGGTGGAGGTAGGCAATAACATGGGATACATTTTAGTTTTATGGTTTTCACTGAGTTCTTAGTGCCACAAAACCCATTGCAGAGCTCAAGATAATGTAAAATCTGATCTCAGATATACTCATGTTGAGTGCAATGTTGAATGGAGACTCCAGGCTATTTTCCTCATCCAAGCACCGAAGTTTATTATCTGTAACACATTCCTGTTGGCATCTGTAACACCACAGCTCCCAGAAGCTCATATGACTCATATCCCATAGTGAGGAGATGTGGACCACTGCCCTGGACATCATCGCTCCTGGGCACACTATCACCTCTCCATTCCTGATAGCAGGAACAGCTGAGCACCCTGCATCTGAGATGGCAATGCTCAGTCCTGCCCAAGCTGTGGAGAAACCTTGAGCCCGGCTGGTGAAAGATACAGACACAGATGTCCCCAGTAATCCTCATATCCCATGCAAGCTTCAGCCTTCTTTTTTTTTTTTTTTTTTTTTTTTTTTTTTTCCCTTCGGTCTCTTAAACAGGCAAGTTCATTGTCAACATCACTGTCTTCTTCAAGCCGGTGGCTTCCAGCTAGAGCTCCCTGAATCCTACTTTTTCTATTATTTTCATTCCTTTTAGGGAATTTCAGAAATTTCAGAAAAGGTTGAAGTAGGACCATGGCAGTTTGAAACTTCTCATGAAATAAAGTCTCTTTTCCCTAAACTGCTATTGCAAATTGCCTCACTGCAACATTTATTGGTGTATAATATAATTAATATGAATGTCAATATGATGAGGCTGAAACAAAGTGTTTCAACCTTACCCAAGCAAAATGTTTTATAAAACAGTGAGATGTAATTGATACTGTCCCCTGAAACATTTAGATTTTCAGAATCAGCATTTTCTCACAGCAAGCTGTTCCAGATCTCCTGCTGGCAGCAGGTTCAGAGGCATTAGCTTTATCTGAGAGAGTTTTAAGAGGTGGGTATTATTATTATTATCATCATCAATAATATGCACAAGAAGCAGAGCTGGAAATCAGAGGTATGAGGCCAGATTCTGCTTTGACTTGCCCTGTTTACCAGTAACATCGCTCTGGATTCTCGAGTTGCAAAGGAAAGCAAAATTCATCTCTATGAAATACTCACAAGCTCTCTTTGCCCGAGTGTTTTTATTTGTGAGTACATCAGATCCACTCAGTACATTCCTCCACTCTTCAGTGGACTCATCCACACGCTACTGCTGCCTGGCACAGGATCAAAGCTCTTTAATCCTCAGTGTTCCTGTTGTGTTTTTTTGCCATTATTTTTTGCCAGTTGCATAGAACAGAAAGGTGATACCATCACGCAGGAGGGGGAAGTTAGCTGAGCGTGGAGGACTTGTACCATGTGAAGAGGCCATTGGCACTTGCTGGCATGCAGAGATTCATTCAAATATTGAGTTGACAAGTGTTGTTTAAAAGCCCTTAGGATGGATGTTAGTGTGCACACACACCTGCTTGTGTGCCTGTTTGATGAGCAATCCCATTAGGTGGTTATGTCCAGATGGCAGATGGCAGTGGAAATGGGAACAGGGGCGGGTTGGTTGGTCTCTCATGGAACGAGTTGGTCTTTCAGGCCTCAGCAGCAGGTGTTAGAGCAGGGCACTGACAAATGGCCATAGCTCTGTCTCCGAGGAATTTCATCCCAGCTGGGGAGCCTGCTGCTGGCCACAAGGCTGCTGTTACCGTCACATATTGCTAAGCCCCAAACAGCATCTATAAACGTATTTCCCTTTAGAAGGAATTATTGACTCACGTGGCTAACATACCTCTCCAGGCCAAGCCCCTCATGCGTGAAATCTATTGTCTTCCCCTTTAAGGAGTTTACTGCCTCACTGACCTTTACCTTCTGCAAGAGGCATTTTAATCTGCCATACTGCTGCGCTACTAAGTGCTTTCTCATTTGACTGGTACTACTCAATGGTCTTTCCATGTTGATGGGCTCTATTAAGACACTGGGGGTTAGTCTGAAACTTTTCTAAGCTGTTATTTTCTGTAATAACACTTCTATTTTGTACCCCAGGTTCACCATACCCACAGGAGGTGGGAGAAAATGTGGAAGCACAAATTCTCATTAAAAGAAAAAGCAATTTCCTTTGGTAGTGAGCTGCCTAAGGGTGACTGGAAGGGGATACAGCACTGGTTCCAGTATGAGCCAAACTGACACTGGAACACTTTACATTAATCATTTCTCCCATTCTGAGGTTTCCCGAAACATGGTATTTTTCACTATCACTGCCCACCTCTATGCTAAGCATGGAGTGTCTCCATATTTTACAGCAGAATGCTGCAGCTGTTCACTCCTATTAGCGTTGCCTCTCTCATGAAGAGCTTGTACATATACAAATTGCGAGTGCTCATTTTCAGCATGTTATTTTCAATGTATATACTGTCAGCTGTGTGACTTATTTCCCTTAAAAGAAATGGAAAAGAAAAAGCTGCCAAAAAAAATAACAGGAATGAACTCGAGAAAAGTCTCCATGGAAAAAAAAGAAGAGCATGCATTTTCCGCCAGACTGGCTACCTGTCTTTGTTACAGAAAAACACAGTAAAGGCCAGATCATGTGTTCTGAAAGTAGGAGCCAAAGCAGTCACATAGTTCACCCAGCGCTGGGTGAGCAACCTGCAGGTTGAATGAGCAAATGGAAGAACCACTTGGTGTGCCCAGGATGTCCACTGGCACTACCTGAGCAATCAAAATGAACCTTTTCTCACTGTTCTCATCTTGGGTCTGGACTCAGAAATTTTGAAATACAACAGTAGATGACAGCCCTAATGATATTTCCAAACTTTTTGTGAAAGTAATCTTAAGAATGCCCTCTGCCTGAGGCTTTGGTGCATGTTCTGGGTGTTGTTTAAGTTCTTGTTGGTTAGAGATGACGGCAATTCTTTGCTCTTTCCCTCTCTCCCCCTACTCATTCACCAGATCCATCCTTGTTATATGTTTTCCCCCTGTGCCCATAATATAACACTATTTTTTATACGCCTGTACAGCTGTAGCACAATGAGGTATGGAGGTCCCAGTTTGGTGTCCTTAGGCACAACAGTCACTAGTAATAATCATCCAGTTGGGACAGCAGTGGGACTGCCAATTTTCCTGGCCTGAAGGCTGAACCCTCTGCTCTGTTTAGTTAAAATAACGAGTGCTGGCGCTGGCCAGTGAGATTGCTAGTGCTGGAGGAATAAGAAAATTTAATGACTAGGAAGCTGCCTGCAGATGATGCACTTAGACCCCTGCTGACCGAGCAAATGTGCAAGCGAAGCCTGTTGGAGCCATGCAGTTCTAGTCCCTGAGACAAGGCACTGACAGATAACAGGAGGGGCTGAAAGTGCTATGTCATGGCAGCAGGCAGATGCCAGGCAGTGACCTCAAAAAATGGGCTGAACTCTACCCAATGCTGTTCAAAGACGTTCTTTGCCAAAGGTGACACACAGCAAACAGAGCAGGAACCAGAACGGGAAATGAGTTTTCTCCTTATGTTACCTAGTTAGTTTTCTGGCAGATGGACTCTGTTTCATACTATCATCTTCATTTTCTAATTTCTCCAGAAGTTCATAGCAGGGAGATTGTGTTCAAAATGGTCTGAGTCCTCCCAAGCGCTGAACCATCCAAAGCTTCTTTGCAGCTAGCTCAGATCTGAGCCACGCAGAGATGCTGGCCATGCTGAAAATGTATACACGTATATTATAGCAATAATAATAATAATAATAAAAGTATCAACCTGATAATGACTAGGGAGAGGATAAAAAATGTTGGCTTTATCAAAAATAAGATCTCTTTTAACAACAAATTGTAACTAATTAGACTTTGAATAGGAAATCAAATGAAAGTGCATGAAGGCTCAATTTTCCATACAGCTGACGATCTGACCTTTTAGGAGTGGGAAAGAAAATTATTTTTAATTAACATGACTAATCATTTCCTGTCATTTTCAGATAATTAGCTTTGTTGAAAAAATGAGTTTTGAGGGGATGTTGGGGGTGACAGTGGCAGCTCCATCGGCACGTTTAACCTTTTAGATCCTGTCTGCCAACAGACTTTGGAATCCTTATTATGGGGAGGAAGTTTTATATGGATGTTTGGTTCCCCCCCCTTGCTTTCCATATGGCTCGTGGTAATTCATACATAGGGCAAAAAGTCTTTGACGCACTGCTAGGCATCTTTCACTTTGTAACAGCAACTTATTAAAAAACGCAGATGAGATAGTTTAGCTGATAGATTTTTCTGGTGTATCTTGAGGTCATTCATGTGATCTTGGATCCAGGATCAAATTATGGAGTTTTTAATAACATCTTCTTCTCAAGCTAGCTGAAAATTTGGCTAGACTGAGTGCAGCCAACTTTTATTCCGACTGAAGAGAGAGCAATAGAAGCTGGCCAGACAGAGTGCTGTAGTGACTGTTTCATTGTGCCTCCTTGTCTGAAATGTGGAAGCCTGTAAGAGAAATTTTAAGCTAGGAGATATAGCTTTACTCTCTTTTAAGTAGCAACAAAACCTGGTGTATCACAGGCTTTCCCAGGCAATTGGCGTAAGGGTTTAATGCACACTTCAAGAGACAGGCAGAGCAATTGCAGGGAGAGCAAAGGAAAGCAGGAAGATCAAATGTCTTCAAAACATGACCTGCAAGTAAAGATTGAAAAACCTGGGATCATTCAGCTGAGAGAAGAGAGAATTTAGTGGGAACTTAAGTTTTGAATAACATAAAAAAGCTACTTAGAAAGGGTATAATCTGTCCTCCACTTTCAGAGTCAGTAGGATAAGTAGAAATAGGAATAAACTGCAGCAGGAAAGTCTCAGAATAGATACCAGGAAAAGCTTTAAAGCACTGAAGAAAGCAAAGCACAAGGGATGCAGTAGAGTCTCTGTCTGTGGTGGTCTTTAAATGGGACAAACCTCTGTCAGGGATGATATGAGGACAGTTTGTCCTGCCTCGGGACAGGTAAATGGATTAGCGGATCTGCTGAGGTCCCTACCAAGGGGCAAGGGGATGTTTCTGCTTGATATCAACTGTGCTGGTTAAGGCCCTAAAATAACAGGCAGCTTTTAAAGCAGAAAAGGTCATGAACACATTCAAAGTGAGTAGCAAAGATCTATACACCTGAGTAGCAAAGATCTATACACCGTGTATAAATGCAGACACAAAAAAGTGCCCTAGTTCAGCAAGTGAGTCGGCATGTCCAGGTCCTTTACCCCATTGAGGAGCTGCTGATCATAACCTCATACTTGCTTGTGCAGTGTTCTGCTGAATCAGGATGCTGAGGCATTGCTCAAGCTCCCGGGTGGCTGATGGTGCAGCTGTCAACTAGTTCCAAGGATAATATGTTTGATTCAATTGATATTGTTCGTAACTCTTCAGCCAGCCTGGATCATGAGACCACTCACATCATTCTGGGCTCTCCTGAGACAGGACAGTGATGTTGGTGTTCACTCATATAGGGAAGGAACAGCTCAGCCTTTCACATCCTTCAAAACTCTTCCTTCAGAAAAAAATCTACTTATGCTACAGCTGTCCCATTCCATCCTTACCACCAAAAATGAAACCAGACAGATCTTAGTCTAAACTGAATTTGTACCCTAAGCAGAAGAAATACCTCAGATCTCTTTTTCTCCTGCTACTTTCACCTGCAAGGCACTCCAGTTTCAGGATAAGAAGCAATCGGAATAAATTCCTAGTTTAAACAACTATAGCAACTCCTGTTCCTTCCTCTTCTTTAACTGATGTATTCCACAGCCATACAATCCTCTATTTTATTGATATCCAAACCATGCAGTCATTTCTATTCATAAAGCAGATCAGAACAAGTTCCACTAATGACTAAGAGATGTATTCTGGAGTGCAGAGTTCTGCAAATTAGCAATCAAACACAATAAAAAAAAATCAAAGATCCTGCATTACAAAATACACTTTGTTCATTTATTTTAACAAGTATCACTTATTTTCAATTATTTACAGTGCTAGTTAGCATACTCTTAAAAGTACTGTGGCATATTGAGTTAAAAGTAATGGATTCTTAGTGCTGTGAAATCTCAGCAGAGCACTCTGCTATTAAACACTGACAAAAAATTGGTGACGGAATGTCATGGTGGGTTGTTTTCTGGGTTGTTTTGCTTGTTGTAGAGGACTTTTGGATGGGTGAAGATAACTGGGTCTGCAGATGAAGTGAGGTAGGAATTAACTGGGTTCTCATTGTGTTCAGTTTTGGAAATTCCCACATCTCCGCTCACACATTCCACCTCTCTCCCTTTAACAAATCCAGCATTCATGGCCTTATCTCATGGTATCCTTTCAAGTTTGAATTCTCTGGCTTTCTTCAGCTGCTCATCATTTAAAAACAGTTATATTTTGGCATTTCATTTCCTGCTTTTTTTCCTCTTCTTCTTGCATCTTTTATAGATGGTGATAAATGTGAATAACAATGTGTCCAATGTGAAAGGCAGGGTATAGAGCCCAATTCCATTCGATTTCTCTTTTATTCTAACTTTAAGCCTCAGATTTACCCATGTCTCACTCCACCGGACCTGTCATCTGAGTTAAATAGAGACGCTTAAAACCGATCGCTGCAAGGAAATAGATCTTAGAAGCAAGAACCCATCAGTGCTTTAAAGAAAATTTCCTAATAAATGTTGAACCTCATTTGAATTTTATTTCCTACCCCTGAGATATGGAAACAGCTCATTGCTAATCAGAAAGGGAGAAAAGTGACCTTAATTTCAGATGATCTATTTTCAAAATCCTGTTGAAGGCAGCAAAATACTCTGGTAATTTGCACATCATGTAAACGGCAGAGCAAGAGAGGGTCCAGCAGGCAGGGAATACTGAGACACACTTGTCTGCTTTCACGCGTCACTGCTGACACCTGCTGCGTAACCGCCTGGCATAGTTGTTTTTCCTGAAAACAGTGAAAGAATCAATCGGTTCTTTCAATCCTTTGGCTCAGTAAAGGGAGTCCCTGCTTTTATAGCGGGAGGGTCGGGGCGTCAGGCCTGGCCGTGCTGTGGCGAATGAAGCAGATCTAACAGAGAGAAGAAAACAGCCGTTTGCGTTGGTGAGGGGAAGTTTCTTCCAGCTGAATACTGGTGTTTTTGTTGTTGCTGTTGTTGTTGTTGTTTTTTCTTTCTTTTCCCCAATAATCAGGACCTTTGCCTGTGTTTCAACGTTTGCCTGGCATCTTGGGCATCTTGGGCTGAGCTTTTTTATTATCTCAGGCTCTGAACTGGATGGGACTAAGCTGCCCTTGGACCCTGGCCAAGAGAGAAGTGATCATCAATGAGATGCTACAGAGAAAGCTGACAGAGGTCCAGGGAAAGGTTGGTTTTGATATAAAAGTGGTCATACTGAGCAACAATTGTTTCTTTAGCATATCTTGTTTGGTCCTTGACTAAGTGTAGGTTAGTCTGGTTCGTGGTCCCTGCCAGCTTGTGGGAGCAGCTCTGGCATGAAGTGTGGCTTTCTTTTTGTTCCCTCTGTAAATGGAGAAGCTACTTCTCACCTGCCATAAACCTCCATGCTGTAAAAGGCTGCTCAAGAAAAGGAGATGCTCAGCAGTATTATCACTGTTAACTGACGCGACACAGTATGCATTTGGAAGTCTGCTTACTTTGGCATGATGCTGCAATCAGGAATCTGATGGACAACTTACGTTAACTTTACTGAGCACGGGGAAAAAAGGAGAGAAAAGGAAATAGAAAATTTGCTATTTAAATAGATGGTTGATAAAAGAACAGAGGCAGGTAATGGATAGATTTGCTTTGTTAAAGCAAGTGTCTATAGTATTTGCATTTTATAATCATTCCTGCAAAAGCCAGTGTGAGCTGAATCTCAGCTTAGCTCTCTTGCATTTTTTCTTTCCTGTGTGGAGTGGCAGAATGTTAAATAGATTTATTTCCATCACGCCGAGAGTTACAGTGTGATCTCTCATCATTCCTCCAATGAATGGCAAACCAGATGCCATCCTACCTTTACCCTTGGTGAGGGTCCCAGGGGACACGCATGCTGGCAGGCTCTGCAGCTACTCCTGGGACTGCCCTAACGACGGCGCATCTCACCCCCCTGCCCTAAACAAAACACAACACGAGTGGCAGAACAATGGTCCCGCTTATTAATCCCACTGTGGTTCTAAATGTTTGCTATTACTGTATGCACAAAGATACTTGAAGGTTTTCTGATTTCAATTAAGATCATCATCTCCTCTGAGAACTGTTTTTTCTGCTGTTGGGAGATCTCTGCTGATCTGCTCTGAAACAGCAGCAGACAGTGGTAAATAGGCCTGTTTGTATAAAGTTTGCATTCCTGCTGGATTCCCCCCACCTAGTTGAGATCCTTGCTTTGTCTCCCTGTATCAGAAAAGGTTGGAGACTCTCAGGATGGGCTGCAGGCAGCAAGGATTAGACGTGCTCTGCACCCTCTTGTGAAATACTCGGGAACAGCACCTCTGTTGGAGTCTGTACGGAACTGGGGCGTGGTAAGATTGCTGCAGGTATGCTTATACGTCATATGGGCACGGGTAAGGGGAATCCAGGTGAAATGGAGCCCTGCCATCGAAAGGGTAGGAACTCTGCCATCCACCTGGTGGTCACGCTTTTTGGTAAGACAGCACAATGCCAATGAGAGATGATCGCTGTTAAATTGTGGATCAGCACTAGGGCACAGCCAGAGAAGAGCCCACTAACATTAACCCCAACTATCCACTGCTCCCAAAGTATGCTCCAACAGAGCTAGTATAAAAGGTGGATAGATATCTCTTCAGAAGGAAGCACAGCCACAACTCATAACCCAAATCTGGGAGTTCAAAAAACTGAAGCAAAGCAGTATGTGTCTGTCTGAGTTTTGTTGTTCATGAGATCAGCAAACACTCTCAGATTTCCATAACTGGAGAGGTCTGATCCACACCTACACACATCTACACATACACCCATGCATATCCAAATTTACTAGCAAGGGTCACATGGTTTCCTATTGATCAACTTCTCCCCGAATCAGAACTTGCTATATTGTCCCACTGACAGAAGCCAATTGTGGAAAGGATAATGCCACTGCCAAGCTACGAAACCATCCTCTCTAGCCTTCAAGAAATCCAGAATGTCTAGCGTAGAAGCTGACATCAAATGATGTATTTTGTAGCGCTAGTTCTCTTTCATATTTAATTTACACTACCTTTTAAAATACCTATATGGAGCAGGATTCAAGGTTTTCAGTTAGTAAACATCATCACTAAAAACTTTGCTCTAAATTACATTTGTTAAATGTAAGAATAAGTTAAATGTATTTGTCCTAGGCATATGAAATCTCATCCCAAATACTAATGGGTTCATGTAGCAAATCTCTGAGGGTGCTGCATGCAGTAGGGGCACTGCATGCTCTGGGAACAGTGAAGCATGCTACTGCAATGCCATCAGGAAGGGCACATGAGGCAGCATGAATTTAGAGTCACCAAACCATGTTTGGGGCCATTAATGGAACTGAAGCTCTATCTTATGCATGTTCTTCAGGGAGTACTACTTAGCATAAAACACACCCCAGATCAACAACAGCTGAGCGCTGAGACCGTCTGACAGCTCTCCAGGTGCCCCAAGCATGATCTAAGAGCCTCACGCCAGCACCCAGAGGACAGATGTCCACACTGTAAAATGACCACAACAATCCATCATTTCTATGTTGGTCTCAGCAAGGAGGCCAAAAACTGAACTGGCTAAGAATAGAAATTGCCCCTTGTGTTCATGGGCGAGCAAGGGAAAGATAAATGACTAGCAGATGTTTGCAATTCCACCTGCACTGTGGCTAAATGGTCAGTCCACAGCAATCTCGAGGACATTCCTTTTCCCCGATCATGAATATGCTGAATATTTAGTGTCCTAGATACCCACTAGTGTCTGTTCCAGCGAGACAAGTCTATAAAAGCCTACCACTACCGCTAGTCAAATCTCTTTTACCTTTCCTCTCACTTCTGGATATGAGTTCCCCTTTCCTCCCCAACCAACTCTACCCCACAGGCTCCCATCCCACACATTATTAGCATTAGAAGCATTTTCATTTCAAAATCACTTTCTCTTCCTTTCTTGAGATGCCATTTTCCTGGGGTGAAGCTTAGCCAAAAAAGGTGAAGGTATTTCCTAACCCCAAGCCTGCTGCTGGCTGCCATTTCTTATGAATGTTTTCAGAGCCTACCAGATGCACATTAAGCCTGATGTGGACTCTCTAAATCTCAAGAACATTTAATAAATGGGGAATTAGTCTGACTAAGTCGTACCGGAGATGAATTTCTTACATCGATACAATCTCAATGAGTACTGCACTTCATTTAATAAATGTATTTATTAAATACTTAAAAGATTTGTAAATGGAGCTCTTGTCTTGCTGAACCTTATTAGCTTCATCCTTATTTAACATTTATTTTCTTGAGATGAGACAATATTTGTTAAATCTCAAACACGTCATTGCAAAATCTGCCTGTGGTTTATTCAGTCTGACTCTAAATATTAAATTTCAACATTTGCTAGACCTGGCTCCTTGTTTAATCTACCAAGATCTCTAACAAGCACAGGAAAAGATTTGCTAACTCAAAAATAACTGTTATTGAATCTCCAGTGACTTTGTAAAAATCTACATAATATTTAATAAATCTGCCCTAAGATCTGCTTAAATCTGTTTAACCCCCATTAAAATAGGAAAAGGAATTTGTTGGGAATCCTTGTCAGATTCATGCAAAGACTCATAAGTATATCAGATGTTACCAAAATCCTGTTAAATTGTCAGGTGAGTTTTCTGTTTCATTTCTCATAATTGTTGATTATTAATGCATTTGTGCATATACAGCAGCTCTCTCTTCCTAGGCATTGCATCCCTTCTCCTGTCCTACTCACTCACTACTGTCAGAAATGAGCCAGTGGGAAATTACAAGTCACTGCTAGAGCTGATCCCATTGCATTTCTGCCAGGCCGCCTTTTAGACTGCAGCCCCTAATTTTGCAGCCCTTTACCGGGAATGGATAGACTGCCTTTATCAATTTTATACTTCTTCCTTCTCTAAAGAGACATTCTAAGAAAAAAGTAATCATGCTGTATCAACAGCAGAAACAACGCTTTCCCATCTCTTAATATCCCAGCATCTTGCCAGACAAGACAGACGGAATAACAAATATTGTACTTAGTCATCAACCTGCAAGCAGAGCATTTTTATGTCTCTGTCTATCTGGCTCTATCCAGTACAGTATCTCAAATTGTCTTTGGCCCCAAACCTCTGCCAACTTGTCTTGCAGATCACCTTGCACCCTGATCATGAAGTTTCAACTGAAAAGAGAAAACTGAAAACAATTGCAGTTTTGCATAGTTCTGTACACCACCCCCCTTGGCTTTCCGGAGCCCAGGGACAGGCAGCGCAGAGTCTGGGGACCCTCCTCCAGCACCTCGGCAGGTTAGAACCGGTCAGTGGGCAGGTAAAATTAGTCTAATTCACTTTGGTCTGTGTTTCCATTCATTTCATTTCTTGATTATCCCATATTAGTTTGAACTTCCCAGACCCAGCAGGGGATCTCTGACACTGTGGAGAGGAAATGGGGACAGAGAAAGGACTCAGAAGGCTTGAGCAATTTGTATGAACAACACATGTGGACCTATAATGCAGATGAAACAAACTGCAGTTTTTCAGGGGGTGTAAACCCTTCTGCTTCACTCATAAGCCTGCCTGTAAGCAGTAGATGTTTGGGAAGAAACTTTTCCTAGAGAAGGTTATTGGAAAGCTACCCAGAGTAAAATTTCTTGCCCAAGACTGTTTTAAAATAATCTGTATTTTAGGTAAATATTTTTAGAAACCCTAGCAGGATTTCCTTGTCTTTAATTTTTAGGGGAAGTTTTGTGTTTGCTTTTTAACTTCCAAGAACACAGTATCCTTTAAGCTTTGCAAACATTAGGTTGCCTTGAAATCGCCTCTTTTCCGTGACACTTAACACAGATCCTTCCTTAGCAGATCTGATCTTGGAGTAGGTAGCAACGGGTAGCAGATGATATGCTAGACTTGACACTGGAGATGGAGGTTCAGACCTGCTCGAGGCAAGTGTGGAAATGAGCTCAGCCATCTGACTCCTGTCCCCATTTATCAAAAGCACAAAATATCCCACAATTTTTGCTCATTGCCACTCTGTACACAGAAGGAGATAGCAAGAGCACAGCAGCAGACGGTCGTGCTAGGTGAATGCATAAGCAACTCATGCATAAGCTGCATGATCACTTCAATAGCAGGTAGCACTGCAGGGTAGAGGGAAGGGGCTTTTGCTGAATGCTACGCAAATCTAGGGCTGGAATAGCCACCACGAGCAGCTGTTCCTGGAAACGTGCTGGCAGAGCTAATTCCAGTATATAATGCAAAGATTCAGCCCTCCTTATAGCAGTTTCATGGTAGAGCTATCAGACTCTCCCCATAGTGCTTATCAAAATCCTCTTGCAAAAACATGATGCCTGTATATTATTTAATATGAGTGCTCTGATATGACAGTGAAGACGACCAGACAGGTCAGATATGATAGATAATCATTGGCGGTTAAGGCTGCTACTAAAAATAAAGGAATGGATTTATTAAAGAGTTACAGAGAAAGGTTCTGCTTTCCAGCTGGTCCTATGTACTGGGCCCACATATTAAACATTTGATTTTGAGTTCAAATAAAATATATAACTCTCTACAGGTTTGTTAGTTTGCCTGTGATAATTTGCTACTGGGTTCAAGGAATTCTCCCAGTGATTTATAGGCTTGGATGTTCTACACATTATTTATTGCTTCAGATAGCAGAGCCAACTATTAGAAAAAGCTGGTATAGCTGACACAAGCCTTGTATATTAGAGAATATTTTAAATACCATTTATAGAGAAGCAGAGTTGCAGGAAATTCTATGGGAAAGCAGAAAAGAAAAACATGTACAATGTAACTACACACATTCAGTGGTCAGTGATTTTCTGAGTGTCTTAAAAAAACTAAATGCTACTGCATCTATTTTCAGAAGAGGTTAAGCTTTAACCCTCTGAAAATCTCACCTATTCCATGTGAATTGTTGCAAGAACATAAAATGGCAATATGTGATATCCATATCTGCTTCTGGAAACTTAGTCTTGTGAATGAGTAATAACAGATAAGCAAACAAAGGTGATAAAAAACACGAAATGCCCCAGAAGAGGTCTCAGACAGCTTATATTCTAACCTAGTTATTTAACAGACAAACTCTCTTCTCCTGAAAAGAAATCACATCCTAGGCAGGCAATGTCCATTAACACGTATCTACACACCTAGCCCGATGATCACGGAAAGCCTGAACATAGTTTTGAGATCCTGCAAGGGGACAGTTAATTAAGAATCACTCTATGATAACAAACATGATATAAGTCAATAAAACAAATAAGGAGCCAAATTTGGTTCAGCAGCAGATATAGGAAAGATATTTAAAGTAGAAGACAGCCACTGAAAAGGAGAAATCATGCCCCAAAAAGAGAATCAGAAAGGAATAAACTTCTCTAAGTTCAGTGTAAAATTCACCTCATGGCAGGGCAGAAAATATTTTCAGAAACAGCTCCCTAAAGGCAATTGAAGGAACAGTTCAACCACATCAGAAACAAGAAACCTGTCAGAGATTCGACACTGGCAGCGCATGACCAGGGCACAAGGGAGGTTAAGGAAGAAAAGGCTATGGAAGAAAACCCTAATTAACTCTTTGTATCAGAGTTCACTGGGGAGGAGATAGGTAGTTTAAGGAGGTGAATCTGAAGCATTCCCAATTTGAAACACATGTAGAACAAATTTTAGAACAATTTTGTTTTTACAAAGAGATTGGGAACAAATCTCCCAGGCCAGAGGATATTCTGTGCTGATAAATGTAAACTGATGCACATGAGGAAAATCAATTCCAGTTGTAAATACACGGCAACGGATTCCAAATTAGATGGTGTCTCTCAGGAAAGAGAACTCGGAGTCATTATGAATGTCTCTGAAAAAGTCAGTTCAATGCTCAGCAGAGGTCAAAGAAGCATAGAAAGTGAGTTAGTAATAATTAGGAAAGAAATAGTGAACAAAAGAAAAACCATCATTAGACCACTATATAAATGGCCCACACTCTGATAGTCCTGGTTGTGCTGTCTCAGAAAAATATTCTGCAGAAATAGAGGGAGAACAGAGAAAGCTGGTAAGTCTGATCAAAGGGTATGGAGCAGTTGCTGTATGCAGAGAAATCAAAGGGCTAGGACTCGGCAGCTTGGGGAATAAACGAGTGAGGGGTGTATGTACAGTAATATAAAAACATAAATAGCATAGAGGAGGTGACTGCCAACAATTTCTCACTGTTTCTTGTAAGACAGAAATAGGAGGCACCGAACAAAATGATCAGGCAATACACTTGGACAAATAAAAGAAAAGTCCTTTTCCTCACACAAAGCATAATCAAATCCTACAGCTTGCTGCCCAAACTATTAACGGGTTCAAAAAGCAATTAGACAAATTCATGGAATAAAAGTACATCAAGCGCTTATGTATCCACAGTGAAGTGGATACAAGCTCCAATCTGGGACTCCTTAAACTGCTGATTACTGAAAAGAGGATAGAGGGAGTTGGCAGGGAATTTTCTTTCTATATTTATTTGTAAGCAACCACTACTATCCACGGACACAGAGAGAATATCCTGCTCTAGCTGGACATTTGCTCTGACCTTCTGCTCCCCCACTGTAGTGATGGTACAGAAACCCTTTTTGAGAGCCATCTGCCCTGTTTCTCCAAGTGCCCCTCCTTCTGCCTCCAACCTGAGAAATGTCCCATCTGCAGCAGCACCACAGGGCAAAGGTAGACAGGGCTGTCACACTGGGGCTGTGTCCTGCCCCTGCTTGGCAGATAAACCAGGAGCCACCAATGCTGTCAGCTGTACTAAATGCACGTGAAATCAGGTTGGAGAAAAATCTCCTAAGGCTGCCCTAGGATCAGTGCATGTGTGAGAGCTGCAGTGGTAGGTGCAAAGCAGATGCTGAAGGGAGAGCACCAGGCTGAGAGCCTCTTGCCAGAGCCCCAGATGAGGCTTCGGGTGAGCGGACCATTTCTCCTGGAACAGAAGTTCGGTGGTGCTCCATTCGCTCCCAGCTAATAAATGATTACTAATCCACTTCGCAAACCTTTTGCAACAGAGCTTCAAGGTTCATGTGGGGGATCCAGAGAGTGACAAATAGGTAGCACTGAGGAAAGCTGGAAGGACCATACCACTCTTATCACAGTTAATCTTCGGAGCTACTTAATCATAGAGTGCTTTCAGTTACTAAGGTCCTTTTTAATTTAGAGTGAGTGTGTGTGGTAATTAGCATTAACTGGGTCATTGATCTTAGGGGAATATAGTCTCTGAGAACCTACATCCATTTTGTATATTTGTGAGAGGGAAGGGCTGATAAGTTGACATCTCTGCTCACCGTTTTACCAAGGCAGGTTAATACTGACCCTCCATTAGGACCTTTCACATTAAGCCAATCCTGGAAATGCAAGAGCATTTTTCCCCAAAGCCTGATGATGCTTTTGCATCCACCGGTGTAATTGCACTGAAAGGAGTAGGGGGTGTTCCCCTTTACATCACTGTAAATACATTGCTGTTTTCTTCATGCTAGCATTTATTTTACAAATATTGCCAAAATTTATGGGCAGTGTCAATAGGAACTTTGCTCTCTCCATGCTTCTGCACCTCCCTGGAGCAAAGTCCCAAACCCAGGTCCAGTGACTGCTACCACAGAAACGGCCGCATCGTCACCAATTACAGCTTTCCATAAGCTGCCAGGACAGTGATGCCAAGCACCCAAGATGGATGGATTCATATCAACAGCACATAGCTTTCTATAGGGATGGAAGGAGAGAGGCTCTGAGTGGGCATCACTTCTCACAAACATTTTCATAGCCAATTTCTCCAAAACGAGTGAACAGATCCACCACAAACATTCTGTGGCACCTCCTGTTTCCTCATTTTGGCTATTCACTGCGATCATGCCTATTCTTGATGCAAAGTTTATGTACAAGGTCAGGCAGCAAGGGTCTTTCCTATCACACACCAGATACTGAAGTCTGTTCCATTTTAATTTTTCAAGGGTTCTCACGGGCTTTGAATTTTCAAATTTCTTCTTGGAAAGGCTTGCTTTTGGCTTTTTAAGTTTTTTTTTTTTCAAAGTTGGCTCTTTAGGACACTCTATATGGATCAGTATCTCACTTTCCCCTTACAGCCTTTTGTGAAAGATACAGGGGAAGTAGGCTGGATCTTCCCCCTACCCAGATTTCCCACATCACGTTATTGCTGTTGCCATTTTTTTTTCTCCTTTCCGGGTCTCCTGCCAAACATTTGTCTGCTTTGTCAATTTTTTATTTTTATTTTTTTTCTGAAAAAAAAGCCTGTTTAATCTTAGCAATTTTTTTCCCCCACTTCAATAGCCTCAAAATTTTCCCTGGAGAGCTTTAAGTCCTTTAAATATATTTAGGTTGCCAGATTTCTTATGTTCTCTCTCCAGGAAGCCAATTTTGCTTCTAAGCTCTTGAGAAAGGGCCAGTCTTATCCTTTTTTTGCACTTTGAAGCCATTGTACAACACCTTCTCTTCTTCCTCTTCTCTTTTCTCAGTCCTCTTTAGGTTTAGCACTTGTCCCTGAGGCAAAATGAAGGCCAGAAACCCTTCCTAGGCTTGTGTTAAACTCCTTATCTGCTCTGGGTCTTTCATCCTGCGTCTATCAGCAACTCATTCTAGCGTTTTGTGACAATCATTCCCACATGTATTGCTTTACACCACGCTGAAGAGACTAACCAGGACTAAACGCATCAATGGCTGCATGCCTCGCTCTCATTCAGCAGCTCTGTGGGGGTTTTCTGTTTTTTTGTTTCTTTCTTTCTTTCTTTTTTTTTTTTTTTTTTTTTTTTTTTGGTGAAGGCAGCTTTTTAAGAAATGCTGCATGGTCCATTATCACATTTTGCCCATATCAATTTATGTGAAAGACAAAAAAAGATGTCATCCAGCTCGTTTTTGTGGTATTGAATACCACCTCTGGAACTGCTGAATGTGGAAATCCCAGGACAAAAAAAGAGCTCCTGGGATCTGGCCAGCTCCATACTACCAAACTTCTTTTCCAGATATCTTAATTTTTTCAGCATTGAGACACAGTACCTAATGAGTCTCACTGCGCCTACAAGGATGAGCCTGTTTCAGTTACAACGGAAAGTGATTGGAGAGTGTAAACACCTTGTAGCATTTGCTACTGAACCAGCAAATGAGTCGTATAATATGTGACATCTGGGACAAAAACGAGTCCCTTCTTCAGATGTTAGCAGGTTTATAAACAATGCATAAGAAGGAGGGGGGGGGATCAAAAAAGCTCTGAAGTGTTTTGTGATGACCTGAGGAGAAGCAAGATTTACACTACTGACTGACTGGCTTCATGGTGAGATTGGAATGAGGTAAGCTACGTTTCTTCACACACTGGGGAACATCCATGTTTAGTCAATAAAAAGTACTATTTATTTTATAATCAACAGTTCAAAAGCAAGAAACTCTCACCTTCTCTTATTCATGATGAAAAACTGAATGGGATTGATACAATAGCATTTTACTGGTCCTTTTCTAATATGTATAAAAATATGCATACATTAAAATTCTTAAATAGCACCTTCCAGCTAGGAATTAAAACCACTTTGTAAACATTATTCCATAAACATGTCAAGATTGTAACTACCTCAGGATAAGCTTTCACTTAGGCACTGTCCATCTGGTGTCACTGAGGTGCAGTGTGGATTTAATTAGTCAAGAGTGTATCTGGTAATAGAAAGTGGGTGTCCTGACTTGTGCTCTGATGAGCGTGTGTTTATCTGTGAGATACGCAGAGTTTCAGCGTGCCAGGAATGCTGCTCTCATGCACTCAGCATCCTGGGGACAGGAAATTGTCCCTTGGGTTTGTCAGAAAATGGAATTTCAATCTGCTGGGGAAGGACAAGATTTCTCCGGCTGGTTTAATCATGAACCGGGACAGCAAGTTAGAACATTTAATTTTTTCCCTTGAACTCAAATATTCTGAAAATATTTCCTTTCAGTCTTATCAGAACACTCAACCATGACACTGTATTGCTTGCAAATCCATTCAAATAATAATTCCATTGCACTTATGTACAGCAGAACATGAGACCTTTTGCACTTGAAATCTCAAGCCACTACTTGGTTAACTTGAAGCTCAGCAGCATGACCTTGGGCCTGAACTTTAAAATGCAGCATAGGAGAGAAAAAAATTCCAGGTGTAATTACGCAGGAGCCTGGCTACCAAGAAACACAGAGCAAAGCACAAATAAGATTAGCTTCCATGAAATGTTGACGACGGCTGTGTAATTTACACAGGACTCTTGAGCTTGTCGGCATCATTCCCTCTTTCTGGGCTCCACTCCCGTTATCCCAAAGCGTGAGAAGGCCACTGTTGTTCTCCTGCCAGCCCCAATAGCCTTTAGCCAGATTTAAGAGAAAGTGGCTGTGGGAAATAATGATTAACACTCTGGGGAGAGGTGAGATTATCTTGTTGAAGGTTATTATAGTTTTCATAAATCGAATATATATGTCTATGTATATACCCGCTGATGTCCAGCAGATCTATAGCACAAGGTATAAATGGAAAGCCTGGGGAATATTTAATCACAAGGACTTATCGTATGTGTCTAAAGGTGAGGCGCTGTGCTGTGCAAGTGGCAAAGCTGAGATCAGGCCTAGGAGGAGAGGGCTAGCTAGAAACTGCTAAAGGAAATGCAAGGAAGCGTGTGCAACAGAGCCAGTGCGTGAGTCCATGTGTGTGCATGTGCATTTAAGTTCTCTCTGATAGAAAGAATAAAACTGAATCAGGCAGCAATTAAAAATTCCTTATCCTGTTTATAAAAAAGGCTTCTTTCCATGGATATTCACATCATAGAACTGGGCCAGCTGAAATCCTGAGTCCAAATGCTCCTATTATTTGTGTATTTGTCACCACAGTGCAGTTTCTATAGCATAAACCAATTTTTGACTGTTCTGTTCGGGACAGAATTATTGTTCTCCGTTGTGAATAGCCAAATTAATCATTCGTGCATGCAATCCGAGTGTGCTCATTGAGCCTCCCTCTTATTCCACCTGTCTGCACAGGGCAACAAACACCAGACACATAACAGTAACGATCATTAGAGATGGACCGGGGCAAGGGTATTTAGAAGCGGAGCTCAGCACACGACAATTCAGATGGGCTGGCTCAGCAAAGAGCATGAGCCAGTACCACAGCTCACACTCAGCCAGGGCTTTAAGTAAATAAATAAATGTAATTTCACTGAAGTCATCTGCTTGGCTCCCTAAACTCTGACACAGCTACAGCCCTTCCCTAAACTGTACTGTTAGCGAAGAGAGTCAACGGCAGAAGAAAGGGATAAGCCAGAACAGAAAATACACGTTTTCCTTCTGTAACAACAATGAACTGTATGTCTAATTTAAATGGGAAAACCAGTTTTCTGGTCAAATCTGCTGCTAGCCTTCAAAATATATAAAACGCAACATGCTGCAGGCTTAGCACAAGGCTCAGGTCTCTGGGTTCTGAAAACACTGTAAACCACTTAAGTCTTGATCTGGTGGTTATCACATCTGCAGATGGCTGGATAGGTTTATATAGCAGCTCACAGCCAAGTATTGCGTGTGCTGCATGCATTCAGTCCCATCATTATGTAGCCGCTCCAGCAAACATCAGCTGATTGCGTTCCCCTAATTTGTTTTTCAGGGAACAGATTGCCAGTCACCTTCTATCTGTTAGTGGTTAGGTACAGATCTGCCTGGCCATATCTCTGTGTTTGGACAGACTAAGCCTCCAACCAGGACAGCCTTCTTGGCTTGAGGGGAAGGAAGGTGAGTGAGCAGTAGGACTGCTAAGCAGCTGAAGATGGCAAATTTGCTAATAGATTTGGTAGCTACGGATTAGCAAGGCCACCAGCTCTACGCCCAGCGTAACACTATCAGGAACTAAGCATTTGCTTTACAGGGAGGTAATATCTCAAATGCTTTTCTCTACTCATTACACCCAGTTCTGCCTCTGCAGCTGCTCTTCATGCTGTTTCTTTCTCCTTAGTGCAGTTATTAAGGACAGCTCAAGGACTGCATGCACTGCAGCTGGCAGTGAAAACTGAATACTGAAAAGGGGCCCATCCAAGCAAAGTGTCTTCTCTGGGGCTCCCCCCATCTCCTAGCCTTGCCTTTTTGCCTTAGCCCTCAAAAGGTTGTGCCTAGTGAGTGCAAGGCTATTTTCTGAGCCTTGCACCTTGCATGTGAAGTGAGCCAGTGGGCCCCCCCCCCCCCCCCCGGCCCAATGCCACTGTGATAACCATAAAGCAGAGGGACTGGCACGAATGGCTTGACAGTCTCTGCTGGAGCAATGCTGCTGCAGCAGTCCAAAAAGCTGCAGGTGATGTCAAATGAAGCACCACTCACTTTTTAGCAGACACATTATATAGGCTTGTGCTTTTACTCCTCAAGTAAAAGTCAAGATTAACCTGTTATCTGTGAAAAGCACAGTTATTCCTTTGCCATGAGCATGGAGACAGTCAGTCCCCCAGAGGAGCACAGTGTACATCCTTCCACCCTGTGAGATCCCCTCTTCCTCATGGGCCTCAGCACTCTTTAAGGTGGAGCCCATCTTGGCATGCCACTGAGATTGAATGAAGTTTTGTACCAGAAATAGTTATGAATAAGCCCAGTTTATCACCTGAGTCATGGTGCACCAACGTTATCAGAGTGAAGTCAAGTCAACTCTCACTTTCCTTATTCTGTCACACTCTGCTAAAAAAAAGCTTGACATTGTACGGCAAATAATTTGGGCTTGTCTATTACAACCTCAGGAAAAGGAGCAGAACATCAGAGGTGGAAACGTGCTAACAATTGTTTTTCATATGTCTTTCATCAGAGAGGCAGAATGTCCCAGGGACTCATTTCCAGACAGGCTCCCTTCAGGAGCCAGAGGCAGGCAGAAGCTCTGAAAATCAGGTGGTAATTTTGGAAAGACAGAGCAGAGATGGCATCCAAACTGGGCCATCTCCTGACCTTGCTAACTGAGCCCCAGGCACTGCAAGCCCCTCATGGTGACAAAAACGAAGCTGCAAAAGAAAAAGAGGACTGCATGGAAGAATTCAATAATATGAATATGTAGAAACCTCACTTGAAACTGGGACTCCTTGTCCTAGGCATTATATCATGATGGAGGGAGGTACATTTCCTCCTTGCAGGGGAATATGATCTAAATAAGAGCGAAGAAAAGTAAGAGGAAATATTATTTTTCCAATGTTACAGATAGGGAGCTGAGGCAAGCGACTAACTCACACCTCTTTAGTGAGTCTGCAATAGAAATTGGTCTTAAATCTGTATCTCCTGGGCTCTATTGCAGTACTTAAGCCAAAAAATCAGCTTCTTTCCCTGTAGAACAGTTTTTTCCCCATGTACAAATGCTCAGCCAGTGTTTAGTTATTCTGCAAAATGGGCATGGCCATTGCAGAGGACCAGCCCTTCTCAGGAGGTGCTCAGTACTCCCAACGCGGAAATAGCCTCAGCAAGTTAGACAGCCAGGGAAGGTCCTTTAAAAACCTGGCTTTAATGCCTCAGGTTTCATCTTCCTCTTCGTGTAAATACTGACTTTTCATATGAATCTCACAAGTCAGCCACACTTCATCTAATGACGACTTTCCTGTGAGTCACACACAAAAGCATCTCCAAGCCAGTATTTTCTAACCTCCATCCACTAGAGACGGCTTAGTCAGATGGGCTCACATCCCTTCCCTCCATGCAAAGGAACAGATTCTCTCATTCTTTCTGTCCATCTTTCCTTTTCCCCATCCTCCTATTCCCTTCGATGAGAAAAGCAGTGTGAGAACTGGGCATGTTTTACCTTCTGAGGGAGGACGAAAAGAAACCCAGGTCTTCTTTATAGCCTGGTGCTTTGTATGTCTGAGATACTTCCTGCAGTTAAGGTGAAGATAGAGTAGGGCTATCCATCATTTTATTTGCCAACCATTTTCTGGAAACTGAGGGGGAAAAGGGGGTCTTTTGGGCAGATTCAAATTCTTACAACTGTTATTTGCCCCTGCCTTTCCTACCCTGCCTTTCCTGTCTCATTTACAAACTATGTTTTGAGGACACAGAAAAAGGCATTTAGCAAAATATTAGACATATCCCATCTGTAAGTTTTTTTGTGCTTGCTAATCACAGCTTTGAGCATACTAATGCAATGAAAAGGATACACAGTGAGAAATGTTACTGATAGCGAGCCTCAAAAAGTATGGTAAAAATCTAGCTGTCCGGCCATTTCACTGAATCTTATCTGAGCAATCTCAAGTTCTAGCATCTGCAAAAGTGTGCTGGAAAGCTTTCAGAGATAGACTCCCTCATGAGCAGAGCTGCATGAATAAGTGATTTTTTTTTGGTTTGTTTGCAGTTCTGGAAGATCAAAAAAGAGATTTATTGCAGCCTAACCCAAAATACATTTTTTAAAAAAAGATTCTCAATAAACAAAAGGTACACCTGCAAATCGCTGGGGTTCAAGAGAAAGATTTTTGGTGAACTAACAACAAAAATTTTCTTTCAGCTTCTGATGCTTTTTCCAGTATGACTGTTTATATTTGAATGCATGTGGTCTCAAAAATGCTTGTTTTTTTTTCAAAATGTTCACTTTCTTGAGCTGAAGAGAGTGACTGAATTGACCAACATTTACCAAATGTTTGAAACAAGCCAAACAAATTTTATTTACTGTTTGAGAAACGAAACAAAATAAAGTCCCCTTCATTCAAGAAATTCTACCTGTTGGTGAGACAGCAGGCTGCTCCCACAAGTCCTAGGGAAAAACATTTCAGGGATGCCATTTCAGTCTTACTGTTTTCCTGAGATTGCTATTAAAATAACTAAGTTGAACAAACGTTTGCCGCAACTGTCTCCAGTTTAGTTTGGGATGTGAGTAACCTCTCTGAATTTTTTCTTTATTTTACCTGAACCCTGCTGTCAGCTTCTACAAAATAAGCGGCACACTGTCTTCCTTATTTAACAGACTTTGAACAGAATTTGAACCAGTTCCTTAAAGCAGAACAAAGCAATTAACAGGGCAACTTCAAAGACAAATTGTTAATAGGACCTGACTACTTAAGATCTCTTAATACTTGTATAGATGCTAAATATTGGTAAATCTAATCAATTAAATGGCATTAAATAAAATGTTTGTGACATCAGCAGTTCTGCCTGAACACTCAACATGGAAAATGCAATGTTCTTTATCATCAGTGTGGAGACATTGGTATCTTGGGGGCATGGGAGGCTTGCATAAGCATCTAGAAATTAAGTTCTTTATTCAGATCCTTAGCTAATTTTCTCCGCACTTTGTTTGCAAATCTGGACTGAAAAGCAGAAGCTAACAAGCCCTTTGCTGTTACCAGGCTGGGATATTGACTGTAGAGGTCTAAGCTGAAAACACTATGGAAACACCTTTGCCTTGGTATTTCTGCACTCTGCGCAGAGTGAGAGTGGGAGAAGCAGCAGAAATAGCACATTTATCTTAAATTATGTGAATTTCCCCCTACTTTTTTGAATCAGAAAAAACTCTTGCGGCTTCTGAAGTTAAGTTAAAAGCTTGGGGAAAAAATGGAGGAGATCCAGAATTTATCCTTTCCCAGCCATTACATCTCAGGAGAGCACTGGGGCAAATATTTTATTAGCAAACATAAAGAAATAAATCTGTTGAAAGCAGCGCCTTATCATCATCTCAAAAACTTGGGAGCTCTCAAGCTATGCTCAGAAGGCTCAGGCAGTTTAATGGCAGCAGTGGAGTTGGCCCTGCTTTGCCTATCAATGCAACTGAGATTGCAACTAGGTTCATGAATATTCAGTGTGTTAACTCAGACAGACACTTGATCTTGCTCTCCTTTGGCTTTCAGGGCACCCAGAAACCGAGGAAAACTAGAAGCACATGCTAAACCCACCCTGCAGCGAGAAACATCTCCAAGTTGCCTATACTGACAGGACATTGAACTCTTATGGATGGCACCTGCCTTAGCTGTTCAGGAGAAGAAACTCTGCTAAGCAGTGAAGAGGACATGATAATTTGGTCAGCTTTCAGACATGCTCCTTTTCCCCTGGGGCTGCCTGTGTCTGAGCCATGGGACAGCTGCGGGGTTCCTGCAGCCCACTGCCTCTGCATGATCATCGTGCTGTAACCACATCCTGCTGTTACCTGCACAGCTGGATTGATTATTTAGTGCTATTTTTTGCATAGCTCTCCATGTCAGAAAGACACAGACCTTGCCTTCAGCAGAGCTCTGTGCCGTGCTCAGCCCTGGCTGGCCATCCATGCCTCTGGTTTTTACCAGCGCTGGTAAAACCCATTGAGCCTGGGCAAAGCACTAGTCTGGACCGAAATCAGCAGCTGAACTCACCATGGCTGCAAGGGGGAGAGCCCATCCATGCAGTTTACGATCCCCAGGCACCCAGGACATGGAAAGAGTCACCCTCATAGTCAGCAATATTAGGACCAATCTGAGAATTACATTTGTTTTGCCTGAACGACACTATAAATTACTGAAAAGGAATTAGGAGTTTGAGGTCAGAGATGCAGCAGTTCTCTCAGAGACTGAAGGGGAAAGAGGCTGACAAAGGATGAGCAGCAATGCTCTCTACTGAAGTACATTTTATTTCGTATTTTGCTGGGTATCTGTTAATTAGGATAAAAGTGGGAAACACTATCTAACAAGGTTCCTGGGAGCAAACTGGAAAAAGCAAATGAATTCAGCTTTACGAGATGGTTTCTAAGCAACAGAACATTTCAGTTGAATATTAACCCTAGTCAAAAGGGGAGAAAAACAGTCTCCAGAATAACCTAAATGTCAGTGAGTTAAGACTTCTCCCTGCTGCACACAACTGCTATTGGAAATCTTAAAGTAAGTACAGCTGGGCAATGGCTGAACAAACTTGTGGCCGAGAGTTTAATTTCCAGATTTTTCAAAAATCATTGGCTTCAGGAAGAAAAGGGATGAGCAGGAAAAGAGGTGAGCAGGAGAGGAGGTTGAGATTTTTAGAGATGAGAGTAAGGATGTAAGGATTACCTAGCTATTTGGCCAGCTAGTGTGTAGCTGAATGAGTCCAATATACTGCTCAGTACAAAGACTGTAATCACATAGTTGAAAACAGTCACATTATCACAGCTGACAAGTAGTAACTGAGCAAGCTGACTGAGGGGAAAAAATTCATTAAACCGTGGTAACTCAATTGTTTTCAATCACATCGCCATATTTGCGGACATAACAATTCACAGCTCTATCCCTGTGTTCTGTGCTTAAGCAGGTTTTAGACTCCTAAAGGCATATGAAGGACTCGGTTCTTTATCCTACAAATTATAAAAGTCTTGCTTGAGTACGCAACAAACTTCCTGAAGATGCACAAATAAATCAATTAATTTGTTTCTGAAATAAAATTAATCAAAAATTCAGTTCCTTCAATGGAAAGTAACATCTGAAGCAGTGTCTCCTTGTCCTAAGCAATTTGAAGGGACTGCAAATGCAAACTAATGTAAATCAAGAACTTGCAGAGTGGTTATATTTCAATAAATTAAGCTGGTCACTGTATCTGAGTCTGTATAACTCTGCTGAGGTTACTGACTTGCTTCAAGTCCACAGTGAGGGAAATCCAGTTTCAAGCAAACAAAGAAGCTACAAACATTGGGGCAGGTTTACTGGTATGGGTTGGTAGTTCTGCTCATGCAAATCAGGTAGGAAGTCTAAGCTGCTGTTGCTTTCTGGCTGGTAGCTCAAAGCAGTGGTTCACAACCTGCAGGGTTTATGGATCATTTCTGATGAGGCTATGAAAGATGACCAAATCAAGCAAATTCTTACAATAGTTTATGCATGTGATATATTCAAAGGGGTCTTTAGCTTCAGTAATATTTTTGTAGATTTGCAACTAAAATTTAGCATGAAAAACCCCTGTGTTGATATTTCTGATAGTTAAAGAAAAACAGAAAAGTAATTGAAAAATATTCCTAAACAAAAAACTAAGGTAAAATGGAGTTTAAACCACATCATGTGCCTGTAATGTAAAGGTGGAAAGCTTTTGAAAGAGATTGCAATTAGCCCCCAAACCAATCTTGCAAACCTTCACACTTCAGGAAAAAAAGTCATTTTACATTCAAGTAGGAAAAATACACGCAATAAGTGATCTCAACTTCTCCTGCAGTGCTGGTACTAGAGTGAAAATGTGTGAAACGTAACTGAATGAGTCTTTAAAAGCTGTCACTTAGTTGGAAGCTGCTGATATTGAATGTCCGTAAGTGTAACCACCTTCTTATTTCATGGTATGTCAGTGGCCAAGCTTCAGTGTCTCAATACTTCTTTACAGAGCATTCGTTCGAGCACTGGAGCAAAAAAAGATTCATCTGTGATACAGAGAAGGAACAAAGAGCTAAGGAAGGATCTGGGTTTGGATTTCCCATTTTTCTCTCAAACGTATTTCTTCTCCTTGGCCCATTGAACCTGTTTCCTCAGATCTTTTCTCTGTGTACAGCTTAGAGGTGGACAAGTGAGACCCACCTAGAAGTAGCCTGCTTGTTTTCAGTGCCGAGCATTAGCAAACCTGGCCCACAGGGCATGAGCAGGCACTAAGATCAGATGCACCAAACAGCATTGGGCATATACAACCAAGGACATTTACCACTGTGTTTTCCAGAAGGTAGGGAAGAAGAGGGTGGCTTGGGTGAACTAAAGGCAGGGAAGGACAGGAAGGAAAAATCCATAGCTGACAGCACTCACCATGCAACACAGTCTGCTTTCCTTGGAATTGTTAATTGTCCCCTGCACAGATTTAACTCTCCAGTCACCCCAGCAGTCACCATTGCACCTAAATCTTCCCTTTAATGGGCTCTCAGGGAGCAACCTGCAAGGAACCTGAATTAAACTCACCACTGCATCAATCTTCCCCTCATCACAGGCATGCTCCACAGCAATTGAGGGGAACACGTGTCAGCTGGAGCCACTCAGCCTAGGCAGGTGCTCCCACGCTATCAGAGATGATCACCTCAGAAAGACAGGGCTCTTTGGCAGTGTCTGCCCATGGCAAAAATAACCCCTGTAGTGGGGGAAAAAAATAGAGGAAGGGGCAAAGGGGAAGATGGAATTCCAGGCTGGAATTCAGAAAATGAAAATGCTCCTGAAAGAGGGCAGCAGAGAAAGCAGACAGATCTAGAGATGCAAATGCATGCAATGCTGTGGAGGCAACTCTTGATTTAAAAGGCTAATTGATTGCAGTAGAGGCATGCTTCAGCTATAAAGCATTCAGGGACCGCTTCTGGTTCTGCATTTTCACAGTATCTAGCACGCTGGGATTCTAGTAATAAATAACACTGAAGGTCGTTAGATTGGAGAGGGAGCAGCAGAAGGAGTGGCTGGGAACAGCCACAAGCATCAGAGGAATAGCCTTTATTCTCATGCACCCCAGGGGATCCCTACCTGAGAAAGAGATTTAATTACTAGTGGTCAAGAAAATCAGTCATTCAATCAAGGATTGGGTACATGATTCTGGGAAACTAGTAATCGTTTATAAGTGGAGGGTTAAGGTGAACAATGTTCATCATGTGTTACAGGCTTGAAATAATTCCCATAAAACTGTCCAATAAAGAACTCAGCTGGCAAATACAAACTCACAAAATATTTTTTCTGCAAACAGAAAAAAAAAAACAGTTGATAGGTGATACTGCTTAAATGGAGTAAATTCTCTATAAATAAAACCTCTATTAAGAATAAAGGTTCACAGTTAGGCAATTGATTTCACAAGAGAAGGGTGGCAAGTAAGCTATTTCCCCCCCCTTCTATTAAGGCCAAATTACACAATTTCCATTCACATGTTTGGGTGCAGAAGTACCCTTTCTGAAGACATTTATTTTCAAATAAGGTTAATTAGTATTTCTGCTTGCCTCAACCAGTTCACAGAAATTAAAAAACAGAAGATAGTGTAGCAAACAGAAAAAAGAAAGAAAGGCCCAGCGTTACTTTAATACTGACAACAAAAGTCACCCTTAGATGAATTAGTGATAAACTCCCGGGGAAGACTTCAGCTACATATGGTGATATTTAATATTAGTCACGTAGAATCAGCCAAATCAACTCCACATCGTGCCGTACCTGTGGGACCCGCGCCTGCCTGTTTAGCATTCCACTGTGACCATCCGTGAAACATTGCAATTGTCTCTCCCGATATAAATAAATAACTCCAGAATGCCAAGTAGAAAGGGGTGGGGATGGCAATGATAAATTCTTAAGCAGAGGCAGTCGCATGAGAACTGGAGCAGCAGGGCTGTGGCTCTGATTTAGTGGTGCTAACGAGCCCCGACAGAGCGAGCCTCCAGTAAGCCTGTATCACAAGTGTAGGTCCTGTCTGATGAAAACCATGTGTTCAAGGGGCTGCAAGGGTTCACAGGCTTGGTATCTCTGGCTCACTTTTTTCATTCCTGAATTATTAGTTAGAAAAGCACCTCTTCCGTCAAACAGGAGGATAGCTCTGAGCTGCCACGTCAGCACATCCAGATCTGGCTCACTGCGACTCAGGGCTCAGTTTGTTCATGCTGGAGCTTTTGGTTTTAGGTAGATCTCGGCAGAGGAGGCAAGGCAAGAACGATGCTTTTCTGGCCTCAGCTCTGTCCTACACAAGTGCTTTAAAACCGCGTGTGTTTAAAAGAGAGAATCTCACTTTCTTTGAGGAATAGGGTTCTCTGACTTCACTTGTTGATGCTTAGGCTATGACTGCTAATCCTGGCCGGATATCCTGCTGTTTGGAGCACAACCCAAGGGCCGGCAGCGCTCAGTTCCCATCAGCACGACAGCACGAATCCCTCTTCTGCCTCTGCTGAGACCACTGCAACCCCCCTCCAATTAAGCGTTAAGCCATCAATACACTCAGAGCTCTTCTCAAGAAATGAACAGAAGCTTTTCAGATGAGTTGTTAATCCATGCTTGTTTGCCATGTGGCATTGCTTCTCCCCCTTGAAGGCAATACTCACAAGAAAATAAATCAATACCGTCATCTCCCAGCACCTGACACCCCTTCACTTTGCATAGACATGCACTGCTGGTATATGAGATTTGCCTCAGACTGACAAGGACATTTTATTTGAGGCTTTTTTCTTCTACTTTTTGTAACCCCCTTGACAGCGCATCCCTGATCTGGACTCTCCAAAACTCTTAACTATGCAAAATTGGCCTGCTCACCTCCTACAGACAAATCTTCACAGATGACTCCAATACCTTACAAAAGTGGGAAATCCCTGGAGTACAGCCATTTTTGTGGGGTTTAATTGTTTATTTTCCTAAAGTGATAAAGGTGATGAAGTAGCTGCCTCCCCTGAAAACCAAGCCCCAAAGATTTTGCAGCAGAAAAAGGTTAGATTGAGACCAAGAAGGATATCTAGGACCACAGCTTAGGCCAGGTTCTACCTTATTACCATTAGACGAGTGAATAGATCCACACACGTGCCCACCACAGATGAACGGCCCATGTACACTTACACAATATTTATAACCACAGTTTTTCTTCCTCTGGCCTAAGTCAACTTTTTCTTCAGTTTCCCACTGCCCTGGAGTCCATCAAAGCCAGTTGCCATGGAAATGGTGGGGATGTGCTTTCACAATGTCCTGGGTCTAAGCATATATCAAGAGCTCTCTCTGCTGGTCTGGAATAACCATCCCTTACCGCTCTGGATGGTCATGTCATAGCTAGTACCGGGGAGCTGGCAGAGGTACAGCCTGCACTTTTATGCAGCTAGCATGGTCAGGGTCCAAAGTCTGGCATGGTACCTCCTATTTTTGTACAAGCTGGAGGTACTCATCTGGAGACTGTAATGCCCAGCCTCTGATTCCTCGGAAGCTGATCGTTGTTCACTGAATGTCACTGTTTAGCACAGTGACAGAAGAGCAGTGAGGAAGAAGAAATATTGCTTAGGGTGAGACTTACAGAAAGCTCCAAAGCAAGAGTATAGAAAACAGTGGTGGTGAGAAATATATTTTTTTCTATTTCAGCAGTGCAGAGAGGTAGAGAATCAGGCAGCGGGCTAATCCCGTCCTCAAGCAGTATTTTTTTGGTTTCAGAAGAAGGTGGAGTTCCCTGTGTAGGGTGGGAACAAAAAGGCCCCTTTTCATACTTGCCAGACAACCCAAAGGGGAATGAGATTACCCTGACTTTTCCTTACAGATTCTCAGCAACTCTTTCACAGGCTGGGCATGCTTTGCTGCTTGCCAAATACTCCTAGGAGCAGCGGAGCTAAGGATTATTATTAGCATCATTTGTTATTATTATCTCCTTCTTAAACCACAGCCTTTTAGGAGAGACCAGCACAGGACCGAGTCTGCTACTAGGCCCCAGAGATTCTTACACAAGAAAGATCTGCAGGAGCCAATTCTAGGGTTTTCTTCCACAGCATGGAGATGCAAGGCCATTAATAGACACTGTCTGTGTAGCAACCCTCTGATTTCCCTCTCTGCTTGAGTATGCACCCTCTCTATGCTGGAAACCCACTACAGAATGTTTTTTTTCACATTTGGCAGCTGTGAAACAGTCTGAAACCAAGCCAACACTTCCACCTTATGCCTCTTTCTCATGAGGTCACTCTCAAGGATTTGAGTTCTTAGAAATATCCCCCTGAAAAACATTAAGATATGATTTATAATTGGCATAATTACTGTATAAAAGGAAGAAAGTAAGATCTAATTAACCAGGCACCTCTTCTACCGTGCTTGCTCACCACTAAGGACACAGCTGAAGAGCTCAGCACGGTATTTCTCAGAAAGGGTTTGATTTTTTTGTTACTGTCATGGAGAGGACATCTTTCTGATGGCCCCAATAGCAAAACAGCGAAAGTAACCACTGAGGTGTTACTAGTTATCAGCTTTCCACTTCTTCCAGTGCAAACTAATTGCCAGCTTTCAGCAAAGCCCAGATGGGCCTTTTTTACTTAAAAATAATAATTTCCAGAGTTGCATAACACTGTGGGTTTTTTTAAGGTTTTGTTTTTAAATTGTTTACTTCAGAAGTGCAGGGCTGTGTATGAAAGCTGCTTCTAATCTATGCACAACCATCCAAAGAACCTTTCAGCCCCCAAGTCTGGGTAAAAGCTGCTCGGAGTCATAATTAATAAGGGACCTTTTGCTCCCCCCAACCACTGTATCGTTTGCTTTACTTTATGAAAAGGAGAGAAAAAAAATCTCCAGATAATTTAGCAGGGAAACATACCAATTAAATGGCACAATAGAAGGATAAGGGGCAGAACAGGCTGCTGATGTTATCATCTGAAAATCTCAAAAAGCACAAAGTTGACCAAGCATAGATTACTTTCCCTCCAATCCTGATTCATAGTTAATAATTGGCACAAATAATCAATTGGAACCATGGCACAAATGCATACAAAAAAGAGGCCTCGGTAAATGCTTTTCTTCCATGAACTCACTGGAGTTGATTAAAATCTTGCCATTAATTTTTTGGGCCATCCTGGGGAGATTAGAAATGAGATCAAGCACACAATGGGTAAATGTATCATTAAATCTATTTCTTCTGTGAGTTAAGACATAATGTCAAGAAGTCGCTTGGAAGTTTTAAGCACTAATCCCGAGACCTACCTGCTTCATAAGGCTTCATTTTGACAACAGCCACCCCCTCCTTCACATCCCACATCCCAAACTAATGAGACATTTAGTCACCGAGAAGACAGCACTATGCCAAATACTAACTCACAGCATTTCCAAACCTGGGGGAGAAAAGTCAGGCTTATATGATCACTTTTAAACCCCTAAAATAAAAGCCCAGTCTTGTTTCTTGCTTTCTCCCCTTCACTCAACAGCATGGACAAGGGAATTTTGAGAAGAGCTGTCCAGCATCCAAGAAAGGAAGAGATGTATGCTGCCAAGAGCAGGTTGCAAGTGAAGATTAGCTGAGATATATCACACCCGGTTGATTTACTCCAGCCTCTAACTCCAATCTCCTACATAGTCAGAGGACAGACCACCAGGCAGCAACTGATTCTGCTATCCTCTTGAGGTACTGGTTGCTCTCAATGAGTTAGTCCAGGGCAGGTAGGTTCCTTGACTGGGTGCCTCATCTAAAATACCTCCTGGGTACATCTCCTGGTGAGGCAGAGCTTTGTCCACTACTCATGAGAGAGTCCCATCTCCACATCATGTCATGACAACAGAGCAGTCCCTCCCGCCCTCTCTTGTGCATTTGGGACTCCATCTGTCCCAGTTAGACATTAATGTAAAGTGAAGGAAATCTGAATTTGCACACAGATATGAGAAATGAGCCATTCAGACTATTAGCAAGTCTCAGGCACTATAATTATTCTAATGAAATTTTTGCAAGAGAGTTTTTAGGTGAGGAGTAATGTAGCTTCAACAAGCCCCTTTGGATGCCTGGCTTGTGTTGCAGCCTATTTCAGTAAAGGCAAGGAGCAGTCTAATAAAGCAATGTCAAAGCTTTAGCCAACCGTAGCCTTTTCTTGTGAGATGCTGAGCACAACGGGTGGGTAGCCAGATACTCTCAAGGGCCACTATGTCAGTGGGAATCAAAAGCACATCAAGCTTAAGTTTAGATCAGGCCCATTCTTTTTCCTCCTCATCCATTTCACCTGGCATGGCAAAATCCTCACTGCAAGGGTGAATTGTCCATGCAAGTGAAGTCTGGAGGCATCTACCACTCCTGCTGTACCTTAGGAAACCTCTGCCTGGGAACTTGGGGGAGATCCAGATTCCTTCAGCAACAACAGTAAAGATGCTGCCTCATGTAAACCTCATTTGCATTCCTACTCTAAATCTGTTTCAACTCTACCATCCGTATACTTATCGGGGAAGAAAGGCAGAGCAAGGAAAGAGGAAAGCATCTGAGCATCTTTACTCAAATCATTGCACTCTCATTTTAACTTCCATTTGGCACTGACTTTCCCTCCCTCTACAGAGTTTTCAAAGACTTCCTCCCACCTTTCCCCTCTGTTCGCTTTGTCTCAGGTCTTCATTAGCATTACCAACTCGTCCCTGGAAGTGTTTTCCCTTTTTAAGGAACAACAATACAGCATCTTATAACCCACTAACATTTTTACTGTCCCTTCATGAATGATTTAGGTTGAAACTCAGATCACCCTGGGATGACCTGAGGCAGGACCACATGGGAAGTAAATAGACAATGAACTCAGATAGCAAAGATTTCCTGGCAATTGAGAGAGGATGCATCAGTTTGAAGGGAGTGATTTAAACCAATGAGATGCTGCTTTGAATTCCCTGCATTGGTCGATATGACAGGTTTAGCTGGAGTAGAGGGAGAGGAGCCCACTGCATTGCTAGGTTGTAGCTCTTCATCAGTTGATATTCATAACAATATTGCTCAGAGGTAGGCAAAAGAGGATTCTGTGAGCACTTTGTCACCACCCAAACTCTTTGTGAATCTATGAGGAACTGGCAAAAAGCTTTTTTTTTCTGAAAAGGTGGGGTAAGGAAATCTAGGAGATGCTAAATGCTTCATTTCTACTTTTCTTCTAAACAAATCTTTTGAGGTCCTATTTTGGAAGCTGACAGATTTTTCTTTTAAAATCCACAGCTAAAAGCAAAATTCAAATTGTTTCAATTCAATTCAAATGAAATGGTTTATCTGGTCAGAAAACATTACCCTGTCCCACTCATTTCCTTGGCTCAGCAAACAGTGTGAAAATGTCAAGCATCCCCCCACCCTGGTCTGAGGCAGAGGCTTCCACAGAGACCTTCATCTTCCTCAGCCAGAGGGAGACTGAAAGATTGAAATAGGGCTTTTTCTTCTAGAAATCAAGTGATAACATCCAGATAATATCTTTGTTCAGTTTCTTTACCCACTGTCAGATTCAATAATATACTAGACTAGTAACACATTTCTGTGCGGCAAAATACAGAGCTCCATTGGAAGGACTGAGACTTGTTTTCTAATCTGGAGGGAAACTAGTTATTTTGGCAGATACATGGCTTTGGTTTGGGTTGCTTTGCCCTGTGTGAGATTAGGAGGAATTTTTCCCTCATGTCAGCTAAGCTTTCCTGTCCTCTGTGGTGTGAGGAATGGTCAACCTCATAGGATTGCCTCAAAGTTTAATCTAACAAACATGCTACCACTGGAAAATCTAGGATATGAGAGGCCCTCAGTCTCTCTTGCTATCTCCCCTTTGGAAGATTAGCCATGGTTTTTAATCTTTTGTTCCAAGTCACCTATCTGTGGTAGTGGGCAGTGGACATATTCCCTGATGGCAGGCAGAGTAGCTCTTCTACAAATCCTACCTAAAGAGATATCCACTGTAGGGCTGCCTCTGATTGCAAGGACAGGACTCAGTGGCTGAAGTGGCCCCTTCTAGTCCTATGTCTCAAAAAGCTAAACAGTCTCTTACTGATTTCAGAAATAAATCCTACATCACTATAGGACTCTTTATTTTGCAGAGGTGTTGGTGAGCTGGGTCAGTTCAGCAGCGCTGTGAACTGAAGCTTAAGTTGGTGGGATTCCTTCCCAGCAAGCCAAGTTTCAGTAACTTGCACCCCGAAGGAGTTTAGTTTATAGTTAATTGAATTAGCAAAGGACTTCAAAGGCTTCCACAAGGGACTGACTTCATTTTGGCCGTACAAAGCCAATCAAATCAGTAGAAAAGCCAGTCAATGACACACATTAATTGTCTGAAAGAGCAAAGAAAAAAACAAAACCAAATAGAAAGGAAAAAAAAATTCAGACTACAACTCTTAAAAATTCGGTTCACCCTAGATGTGCAACACCTGATGAAAAATTGACTCTGTGAATTGCATTATAGATTTTAAAGATGGGTCTATTTCTGAGACTGAAAGTCTGGTACGTGCTACTGAAGCTTACTACAGCAGGGAATGACTTAAGCAAGAAAACTCTGGAGAGCACATGCAAGGAGTACCCGTGCACTGTCCAGACGGCCAAGGGTCTCTGCTCAGCACAGTCTTCCCAGAGCACTGGGTTTGCCACATGCACTCAAGCCGATTGCCCCGTGCAGGTAAAACAAGCCCAGTGTGCCCACACCGGGCAGGCAAACAGCAGTGGACAGCCCTCAGGGCCCACTCAGGTTGGGGAAGGTACTCGAGCTTTGTAAAAGCGTTTTTATCCATCTAGGAGTTTGTTCCAGAGCTAAAACTGGGACTGTCTTCTCCAGTTTTCCAGGTGGGTAAGTGAAGAGCTCTGAATCGTGCCAAGCCAGGTGCCTGGCCCACTCCACGACGAAAGCCATGGGGCCTCCCTCGCCAGCCGGCGCAGGTTGCCACCACGCACCAAGGCAGCAGCCATAGCACAGAACCACTGCAACATGCTTCCCTGCAAATTTGCCACTTCGGTTGCCATAGCGAAGGTACATCTCCGAGCGCTGCAGGCTGCCGTCAGATGGTGAATTAAATCCTGGCAACTTCTCACCCCAAATGAGTACAAAACACCGGCCACAACCTGCCAATTGAAAGGAAGCGCTGCAAAATACAGTCCAGCCAGGAAAGACTGATTAAGCTGTGTGGTTTACCTCCCGGCCAGGCAAGGAATTTAGCTCAGAGTAGAGGCCTATCTTTGCATTGCTTTTTATTTGTCATTTTTAAAGGAGTCTATCATAGAGGGTACCAGGCTGAATGCCCCATCCTTCCTCCCTGACCTTTTTGCACATTTCTCACTTAGATTTAGAGTCAGTAAATAATTTTTGAAAAAGAACATTTACTGTCCTCTTAAAGAAAAAGGTGAGCTTCTATAAGAAAAGACATTTCTCAAGTAAAGTATTGTTTTTGATGAATTTGATTTTTCCTCAAAAAATGTGGGACAGAAATATTTCTGAAAAATGTGAAGCATTTCTTGGGAAAGAAACTAATTTTCTAGCTGTATTACAAAAGCCCTGGAAGGTAAAAGATAAATATAGAGCCCTGTATTAAAGTGCAACAGTGACAAAGATTTTACTGGTAGGAAATAGTTATGCTAATTTTGATGGAATAAATGGGCACAAAGGATCAAATAAAATAGCATGTCCAAATTGAGTGAAACACTAAACATTTTTAAATAAAAGTTCAGAGGGTTTTTTTTTTGGTACAGAGATTAGTAAGCAATGACAAGCTCCAGCGGCAAGCAATCATCATTAAAAATCATTTAAATCTTTGATTAAATATGGAAGAAAAGAATAAAACTCAGTTAAAAGTCTTTGTAGTGTATAATACTACGTAAAGATTTTATTTTACAAGTTCTCTCATTCACTTTCTCTTTAGAAACACCTTCACTTGTGTAAGATGACCCCTCTAAACAGTCTTCCAGATGAAATTACAGATGGTATTAGCTGTCCTTTCTGGGGAAAGGAAAAAAATATTGTCATGGGCTGAAATTTATGTTCTTGCCCTTGTTTTTAGAGCCAGAGTTTTTTTCCTTACAAACAAAACAAGATTAACCACACGAGGAAAGAGAAAAGAGCAAGAAAGAAAATGATGAGATCGCAGTGCTATAAAAGGGCAGGTGAATTCTTGGTCACCTTAACCTCTAAAAGACTTAGCAAAAACCTGCCATGGTTGGGCTGTTAAAGGTATTGCTTTCAGCTGCCTTTTTGATTTTTGTTGTTTTGTAGTGCTATTACAGAGATGCAGTCCTTGTTGGTTAACTCAGTATTTTTTTTTTTTTAAGTAGGGATGGCACAGTCTGAGCAAGGTGGAAAGAACAAATAAAGTAGAGGAAAGAAAAAAAAAAAAGAAAAAAGGAGAAAAGAAAGACCCTAGCTGCATGATTTCAGGGTTGTCGGCAGTTTGGCAAGACCAGTGGAGACAGCATAGTTACTAGTGTCTTTCTCGAGGGCTTGTTGCGGTGAGTTTGCTCTTCTGGAACTGGAAGGCAAATAAATGCCCGAGGCATCAGAATGTCCTGAAAATCCTGGTGGCCTCAGTATCTACAACAGTAAAGCCTGTATTGTCTGGCCATCCCCCTTCTAGCATCGCACAAAGGACCCTCAAGAAGGGAGACAAGTGACAGCCCAACATTTCATCATATGGTTCCCAGTCAAGCCAAAATTTTGAAACACTACCGATCTTTTGTCCCTCACTGCTTTTTAACAATCCTGATCTCTGTACCTTGTGTTAGGAAGCTTTTGCATTTAGTTTCTCTACCTTTAACTTTTGCTGACTTTTGTAAGTAATTTTATGTATCCAGCTGAGCAAAGTTCATCATTTTTCTGGAGAACTTGCCTCTGCACCAAGGATCAGAGGCACTGGTAGAGGACACAACTTACTTGAAGTCCCCCAACAGATGAAGAAAAGTTAGGAATAAATCACAGGTTTTTTGTCTCCCAGCCGAATTCCCTCCCATTGGAACACACTACAAACTCTGCCAATCCCAGATACTCCGATCACTATTTCCACAGCTCTAGAAAAGACAAATGAGCCATCACGGAGAAAGCTCAGGCCTGTTGAATCTGTGTTGGCTCCTGTTCTACCTTACACTTGTCACTTTTCATTCACATGACGAAATAATCTGACTAGGTGAGTTGGGAATTACCAAGCTTCATTCACCATCCACATTTTCATATCACAGGCAAAGGTAGAGACTGCTGGCAACCAGTGAAGCACATGCCGAGTGTCCACTTCAATTCCCTTGGTCTCATTTTAAATTCAGAAATCACAAGATCTGAACCGTCTTCATCTTTCAAAATGCTGCTCATCTTCCAGCTTTCCTGAGACCTCTTTTTCTCCATGCAGGATTCAGCATGCCCTATCCATGCCCCTATGTGGATAGGAAGGTGTTCTTCCTTCCTCTCTCAGAGGTTTCTCCATTCAGCATGAGGGAGATTAACTGGTGATCTTTGGTCTGACCACGACATATATTACTTACATTTAATAATAATAAGCATAGAAATTGTTAGAACTCAGATAACCACACAGACCCCTAATGTACTGTGAAGTCCATAAAAGTATTGCAAGTGAAGATCCTTCTACCACTGCAGAGAAATCGCTACTGTAGACATGGTGCATCAGCAGAGCTGACTGGACAGTTCATTAAGCTCCAGAGACCTCAGCAGAGTGTATCTGCATTAATGAATGCCAAGATGGAGATAAGGTAAGGCAAATAGCACAGTTTATACCTATGTTATGACCCAAGCAAATGCAGTATCTTTCTGGCCTCAGTCCCATGGAACTGTGTTTCTCAGTATGTCTTTTGCTACATTCATCTTCAAACACATGGTCTGTAAGATCTTCAAGAAAGGGACAAATTTGGCATTGTATGCTTGCCATGCATACATGACGCCAGCCACCTGCAAAGACTGAGTCACAGAAGGCAACAAGGACTCAGCTTTATAAATGGGCTCCTAGGAATTGTCATTGCCTATTAGTTATGGATCTGGGAAGGGAAAGGGAAAGGCAGGTAGTAGAAGGAGGGCGCAGGGAGGGAAGGATCCATCCTTCAGCTCCATCACAGCAGCCCATTTCCACTATCATAATTAAAAAGAAAAATAAAGCAGTAACATGGCACCGAATCCTCATTACCTTGCTGGAGAGAGGGCTGCGGCTGCTGCTTTGCTATGCAAACTACTTCATCTGAGCCAAGAGCTTAGCATTTCTGGCCAAAGGTGGGGGATGTATTAGGTAGTGGTGGCTGGATCTGAAGCAGTGAAAAACATGTATGTACTGACTAACACCATCACAAGCACTAAGCATTCTTCTCCCCCTTTACTTCCTCCAGCTGCCCTCTTTTTTCCCTCCTGCAGGTGAGCAGGGAAAATGTATGACTTGGGTTTCAAACAGAGCATTTGTGTTATAGGAAGAGACTTACTTTTGTTGTTTAATTGTCACACAGGAAAAAATAATAATCCCAGAAACCAGGATGGAGGCAGGTGTCAGAGGGAGCAGGGACAGCCAGAAAGCACGAATGAAGCCCTGGGTAGTGAACCGCACAGCCACTGCCACACAGCAAGAGCATTTCAAATGCAGAGAATCACTAAAAGATTCAAAGCCAAAGAAGAAAAAAATACATTAAACAGCTGGATTTCACAGGGGACGGGAGATTTTTTTTCTGGGGAAAGTCTCTTAGGATAGAGCTGACTTGGAGAAAAATGTCTCCTGAGCAAACCATGTGGTATCTGGATACCACAGTGCTGCTGAGATAGAGAAGTCAAAATAGATAGGAGAGACACAGCCTTTTGCTCTGCAAACAGAACATTACCAATTAAAGCTCTTTGCAGTGAAAGACTGTTGCGTGTCCAGCAACTCTCATATTCCACTGCAACTCAAGAGATGCACACACGTCCCAGGCTTTACACATGGCCTTGGAAAAGTCACTTCCTCTTCATGCTGTTTTCTAGCTTTTGCTGATACAAAGTCTTGGTGTCTTTAGGTAGTGACTATTGCCATAGGGTGGCAAAGTCTCTTGCATAACAGAGTTGCATGCATGAGAGGGACCTTTTGTTATTATTGTGATAGAAAAAAAAATTCATTGAAAATGCTCGTTTTAATACTGATTTAAGGTTTGTTTGGTTGGTTTTCTTCTGAAAACAACTCAAAGAATAATTCCATCTTTCTTTTTTTTGCTACAGTTTGCTTTATTACATCTTTTTATTTCAATTTCGTTCAGCTTGATAAAACCACTGAGATTTCTTTACTTCCCAGTTGGTTCCATAAATTGGATCAGGACATTTCTGACTGCTGTTCCGGATTTTCATGAGCTGTCATTCAAATAACACTGATACAAGCTCTAGTTGAACTTTCCAGGAAGTAAAACTCAAAACCTGCAGAAAACCCAAGCAGTGAATGATCATAATTTGTTTAAAAACTTGAATAAATATTCACTAGAGAAAACAAAAAAGCTGTGCTGCATAGATCTAACATTAATTTACTAATTTCTTGATTAAAATGAAAATGGAAAAATGATTCCCAGCACACTCATCATCTCTTATTAAGTGTAATAGCAGGAATTCCATTACACTATAAATGATGTATTCATGCTGAAAGTTAGAAATATGTTCATTTCTTCAATTCATTTACCTACTGAGGCTCAGTCATGTTCCACAAGGCCAGGACATTTTTCCTGTGGTCATTAGATGGAAAGAGAAAGGTGGCAGGAGTAGCTCATCCTTGCATGCTCCAACAACTTGCTGTTAACTAGAATGCAAGACTTAATGAAATCTACTTGGATAAGGCAACAGAGCAGCCATCTAGTATCACAACTGCTAAGCAGCCATGTACTGTGGAGGGGGGGAGGAGTGTAAAAGTGACATGGGAAGCACAGGGCAATGTGGTATCTGTAACTTCAGAGAAAGGGAGAAGTCACCAGGAGCAAAAGATAGATGCCTGACAAATGCGCAGGAAAGCTTCCTTGTTGAAATGTATTCCTGAAAACAACCAAAGTTCAGGGCAAAGACAGAGGCTTTAGGGTGCATTCCTGGGCACATGAAGCCCAACAGTGATTCCTGGTGTTTTCAAGGGCCTCTCTCCAAGACGTATGTGGTTTGGCAGTGTTTTGTTACCTCTCTCTGGTGCTTAGCATCCTGTCTTGCCATTGATGCTAACAGCTGTGGAATATTCTCAGAGATTTAGGCTCTTCATAAAGATCTGATGCTATTTATCACTTGAATAGACATTTGGTGATTGCTCCTTCTTATATGAAGCAAGCTCGTGGAGATGAAGCCAATAAATCCCTTCACGGAGACCCCAATCTCCTCCTCTGATTCTGCTCCTTGCAGCTCATGGGAAGGCTCATGAGGTTGGAAGGGATAGATCCAGCTGCAAAAAAATGGTGTCTAAAACAGCTTTATACACCTGTAGGGTGTGATGCCTGGTCTAATGGTTTGATGGACCAAGATCTTCACTGGGTCCTGAATATATTTTCAGTCTCTGCTACCATTAGGCATCTAAAATGTCACACCTATTCTCACGTATCTGGATTTCTCCCAAATGTCAGTGACTTTATATCAGTTATGCAAAGGAAAACCTAACCCTGAGCCAAGAAACTTGAGGACAAAGGGTCTGAAGAGGTTTGTCTGGAGTCTGCAACAGTTTTGCACGAGCGTCCAGCCCAGCCCAGCAAGGTTATGACCATTCAGCAAAGACTTGGCAGTTCCATTTCAAGGAAAAATCCTCTCTAGGATGTCCAAAATGCCATGATGCTGATATGCAAGTCCTGATTGCTATATACCAGCATATATCTAACTACTGCACACACACTCCATCACTACTTAAGAGAAAAATAGGCTCTGCATGTGACTAGAGAGCATAGTACACAGTACAAGATAGCAACCAGCAGGTGTAAGTCTGAATCAGCTGCCTTTGGAGAGCTGAATGCATTTGAAAAGGCCACTGCTACCAGCTGTGCTTCTCTAAGATGAATTTTACATTTAGCACACAATTACTTTTCCTCTGCCGAAATGAAAGGGACGTTGGATTCCTTGCAGACTAGCAGGTTCACAAGCTTGGCCACTGGGCAGGAAATGCTCCTTGCTAAGGATTTTGGGTTGGTGTCTTCAGAGCAGAGGTGGAGGGAGTCCTTTTATTTCAAACATGAACCAAGATAAGCATTTTCCATTGAATTTGGGAAATTCCTTAGGGAGAACGTCCTAGTGGTAGGGAATATGCAGGTAGTAAAATTCCATCCATTCAGTGTTTATTGTCTGTGTTAACTTACTTATGTGGCTTTTCTGCCTCCAAAATCAATACAATGTTAAGCAGTCAAGAGCCATTACAAGGATCAGTCTGTTAAGCTGGACGCATAAGGCACTTGGATTTATGGCCAGGTCTACCCTGCCCGCAGTAACTAGGCTTGGCTATGCTGAAGAAAATGACTGGAAGCCATTTGAATGTAGATTGGCTATAGGAGCAGTATTTGGGCATCAGCCAGGTGTAAACCACAGTACTATCTAAAATTCCCAGCCTGGAGAACAGGTTAGTTTGATCCAGACTACAGGTACAGTGTGACCCAACAAACAGGCAGCATTAAGGAGCATGAGTGTAGCACTAAAATGAGCCAGGAAATAGCAGGATTGCAAAACTGGTACCATCTCAGGTATGACTGAAGAACAAAAAGCACCCTCAGAAGAGGAAAAGCAATGGGAACAGCATGGCAATGCATCTTGTTGCTGCAGTTCCAAGGTGCCTGTTCTTGGACTGGGAAGTTACTGAGGAAGGAACATGTTTGTAATTCCCACCCTAAAAAGAGAGTGAGCAGGCTGAGTGGAATATGCAGGCGCTAGACTGTAGTCAAGGACAGAAGACATGATAATTAAATATAGTCTTTATGCCAAGCTCCAGCACTATCGAAGTTGCAACGGTCCAGAATGACCACTGTGAAATGGTTACATGGATCCCTCAGGGAGGTGCATGAACAACGGCCAGAGCACACCCTGGCGAAGAGGTCTCCCTTGGCCTGCGTCGTCATTGTCCTTCTTTCTTACTTTGCACTTGTAGAACAGGAACCCGATCTGACGATGCCATTCAGGACTTGCTGTGGTAAAAGGCAGCAGGCAGAAGTACGTAAGGAAACTGCTGTATTTGTGTTGCACCCGCCTGTGGCTACTCCAGTACTCCAGGGGTCAAACTGGTGCCTTTCATGCGCATGAAAATAATAATAATAAAAAAAAACAGCCCTCAAACAGTCTGAAAAGAAAGTGTTTGCTTTTTCTGAAAGAGTCCTTTAAATGCCCAGCTTTAGAGTCTTCTGTCCACAGAGGTAGCATGGTTGATAAAATGATGGATTATTGGATAAAGCCTGGTGAATGTCAGAAGAACTCACACCACTGAGCTGGAAGAACTGCTTTGCCATGTCCTAGAACACAAGCCAGGCTTTAAGCTTACATCCCAATCCACTGGGTTTGGCCATCGGTTTGCCCCCAAAAGAGCTGAGAAGCAGCACCGTGGAACATTCACACTCTGCAAAGGCAGCCCTGAGAGCAGGAACTGATGGAGGGAGGCAGCTTGCTCGACTTAATGCAGAGCTCAAAGGCAAATTCCTGCTCGGAAGAGCATGTGAAATTTGCAGTTCGCTGCAAAAGGGTTTTGCTGATTGTGTCACACAGCTTCCTAAGGAGGAAGCAGGGGAACTCAGCCTTATTTGCATGAGTTTCACATCCCTCTCCTTGGCTGAGAACACACTGTGCTATTCAATGGACAGCTCCTTTCTGATTCACTGCTCTAATTATATTTTACAGCCGGAATATGGTACTTATGTCAAAGCTGATGGGTAAAATTCTACTGAGAAGCAACAACATTTTGTAGCATTCTCCTCTTGTTCATTTCCATGGTTTTCCTTCATTTTTCCCCCTCAAGACTCGTTTTCCAGGCAGTAGTCATTCTGGAGAGAGATGTTTTCACCTTCTTGATGCTTTCTTTTGACTAAAAGCCATATTCTTTTTTTATTTGTTTATTTATTGTACATTTGCAGGCACAGGGTGGCAGAAACTGAAAATAACAATGGGCTTGTGATTTGTCTAACGTAGTTATTAAAGAGCTGGAGCATTTGCCTGAAGATAGACCTCCACAGTGATAATAATCCTTTTATACAGGAGAGTAGGGACATACAGATTTGGTGAGATATATATATATATATAAATATGTTAGATATGTATTTCCAAGACTAATTCATGCCCCCATAATACTTGGAATAGCCTCAGGGATGCTCTGTTATCCCCACATGCAGAACCTTTCACGGGCCACGGGCCAAAGAAGAACAGTCATCACTCAGCTTCCCCTCACATCCCTGACAAAAGCCACAGGCGTGAGCTAGGCCGTTATCTCTTGGTCCCAGCCATCACTGTAGGGACCATTCCAGATCTAGGGGATCTATTCACTAGGTTTTGGCTCATTTACCTCTCCCGAAAGGCTCAAAGAGGTTGTCCCTCAGTTGTAAGGCTGGCCTAATTATTCCTTATGCAACAAAAAGCACAGGACTACCCAGCCCTTCCTGAGAGAGCAGGGCTGGTGAGATTCCTCCTCAGCCTACGGAAGAGAGGTGGCTGTTTCAAAGAAGACATCGTTGTAGCAAGCTTAGGAGTCCAGAGTCCCAGTGCTGGCGGGCCTAGCTTCATGCCGTTTTGCTTGTCTCCCGTTATTTTCTTCAGCTTATCTGATATTGGAGCTGTTCCCAGGACTTGATTATTCCCTGGCTATTTCATGCTGTAAACTACAGCAGGACTCCACTCCATTACTTACAGCCAGGCAGATCTAGTGTGTCTGTATGTGTTTGGCAGGTAAAGAGAGAAGAGGGAGGGGAGAACATTCACTGCTACAACAGCAGCAGGATCACAGCTTGGGTAAGAGGGAAAAAAACCAAAAACATGATCTCTCATTTAACTGTGCTAAATGACAAATTGCTTAGAGGCAAGGCTGCCCACTGGGGAGACCAGCAAGAAAGCGATTGTTTCTCATTTTCCTAGAGGCTGCTGACCGAAGCAGGAAGGGGAAGAAGGTGGGAAGAAGGTGCATTTGAAATGCTGGTCAGGTACTTTACAGGGCAGGACCATAGCTATTTTCTCCATTTTCACAAGAACATTTACTGTAACATTGGCAACATTTAAATGAAAGGAAAAAGCTCAGGTACCTGTTTCAAAGGCAAAGATAATTTTCGTTCATTCCTTAACTCCTAAATTCTGCTTCAGCAAAGCTTGAGATACAGATGGCTTTCTTTCTTTCTTTCTTTTTTTCTTTTTATTATTATTTTTTTTAATCTTAAAACTACCAAAATTAGGGTCCAGGGATCTGTCATTTCTCATTGCACCCGAGGATGGATGGTCCAAGCACCTACACTGTGCTGGAACAGTGCTTTTGCACCACCCTTTCACTGCCATAGAGCACATTCAGCTGTTGCCAAGGAAATCTTGTACCCAAATTTTGCCAAGAAAAACAAAATTTTAAAAGCACAAACTTTTCATTCTTTTGTTTGTTTCTGTACAATATAGTGCCAATTCATTTAGCTTCATTTTAGTAGCCTCATTTTCTTAGAATTATACAATAATTCAGGTTGGAAGGGACCTCTGGAGGTCACATAGTCCAACCACCTGCAGGGCTAGCTTTAAAGCTAGATCAGGCTGCTCAAGGCCTTGTCTAGTCAAATCTTGAATACCCCTAAGGATGGAGATCTACACCTCTCTGGCCCCTGTTTCAGTACTTCACAGCACACATGGCAATTTTTTTTCCCCTTATAATCAGTCAGAAATTCTATAGCTACATCTTGTACCCGTTGCCTCTTGTTTTTGCCATTTTCTCTGCATCTCTGAGAAGAGTTTGGCTCCATCCTTCCTATGATCTCCCATTCTAAGATCTCTTCATCTGGTATCCTGACAGTCACCTCTGAACAAGCAGGGATCTCAGCCTCACATATGTGGGTCTGTTGCGCTCATCTCATCTTGTTCACATTTTCTGCCCAATTTTTCCCATCTCTCTGTTTTTATGTGATCTTGAGATGACCCACCCCCCATATTGCAGCAGGACTGGACAGCAAAAGCCCGCTGCAGTCTCAGAAAATAATGAGGAATGATGGATGCAGCAGATCTGAACAAAAGAGCAACAAGGGCATCCAAACAAGCGCTCTAGTCCTCCTAGCTCCTCATCTCCACCAGAGCATCGAGCTGGGACTGGCTGGCTGCTGACTGTTTTGAGAGACACAAGAAAAGCCAGTTTCTCCATTTTACTGGCTCAGCTTTTCTCTCACGTTGTATCCACACATTCTGTCAAAAGCAGGATGTGTAAGTCCAATAATGAGTCCAAATTCAGCAACAATATAACCTTTTCTTCCTCACTGTGAAGGAACACTTGATAGAATTAAGATATTCTAATTAATATCGTTTCAGTGCCAGAAAAGGCCTTTGATAAGTTTTGATTATATTTGGTGCTTGATCTTTGCATTTCAGTCGCAGAATGCTTCATCTTGTGTTTTTATTGTTTTCCTCTTACACATCTGGATCAATACATTTCTAAATTCTGCATGAATCCTCAAGAGTGTTTGTCACAGCTCCAAGCAGGCCAAAGTTTCTGTACTTAGCAATTCAAAAACAAGTTGAACTTTCTGGGAATGTACAATGAAAGAGTCGTGTTAAAAGCTTTGACTCTCTACTTTCCATCCATATTGCAGATCATCTTTAAATAGTCTTATGAAGGTATTCCTCAAGAGGTTATCAGGCCAGAGTTCTTCCATAGATCTATAGATCATTTTATTCCATAAATAAACCGAGGTTACCAAGAAGAGGCATCTTAACAGTGACAATTGTTCTTATTTCTTCAGGAATATACCCTAAAAGTGCCTGGTCTGGGATGAACTAACTCATTTCTCAGATATATCAAGTATAAAGAGCTGATAATAATAGTTGATCCCAATGAGGGCTAAGTTTGAATTCATGACACAAATTCTGGAAAAAGAGTTCTACAGAGTTATTCTTCTACTGTTTCATCATATTCTAACATTTGGTTTTATATGCAATTGAGAATCTCCAGTTGGATGAAAAAACATGCCAAAGGGAACAAAGTCTGTTGCCCTCTCTGTTAAAAATGTTTCTAAATGGTTCATTAAATGAGATAAATTGTTTTCTCATCACTATTCAATTCAGTAAATAACGCATTTTTGAAGACTGTTTTATTAATTAAAATGTCTATGTCTTTATACTAAACAAAGTGCAAAAACTCTAATATTGAAGATGTTATTTCTCTGGTGTTGTCACCTGGCTATTAACTTATCACTGAACAAACCCAACACATTAAATATTTACCCCAAGAGTCAAATTTAGCCTAGAGAGCTAACTATAGAACTACAGATAAACTCTTGATGACTGAAATCCAGCCATTGACTCCTTTGAAGGAACAAGGTTTTGATACCTCACATTCCTTGTGCATCCTGCAATGGTGGAGAGTTTGTTTCTGCAAGCCTTCTGGCTTGGAGAAAAATACCAGCATGAGAAAAAGGAAAAATAACACAGGAATCAGAAAGATGGACTACTTCTTTAACCAGCACTTTGATTTGTGCCTGTACCTGATGAGGATTTCGGCTCAAGTTAAAAATAAAGAGTAGATATAGATTTTGATCAAGTGTATGAAATTAGAAAACTAATATTGATTCTTGCTGTTTACACAAACTTCATGCTTTGAAGTGATGATAGGAGTATTCCTGGAGGAGCAGGGCTGTGGGGGTTTGTGAGACCAGGTGAGGAGCAGATTGCAGTGGTAGCTGAAAGGACATTGATTTTAACCTCCTGGAAACAATCCTAATATTTAATATGCAAACAATACAAATATTTAATATGCCACAGGACAGTGGAAATAAACTCAAGGATCAGGGTAAGAAAAGAATGTCATTGATGGAAATTTGAGAATGGAACCCATAGGCATGACTTTGCCTCCCAAGGAATTGCTCCTCAGAAAGGCATTTGCCACCTTTTCAGTAACATAGAGGAATTGCTTGGTTGCTTCTCGCAACATAAAGTTCCTTCTTCTCCATGTGACATTTAGATCAAAGACTACAGAAGCTCCTGCCCTTCAAAAATGCTGGCATACCATTGCCCTATAAGCAGTGAGAATGACATCACTTTAATGTTATTTTTTGTTCCATGGCCCATCCCTGAAAAAATAAAATAAACTGTTTTTGACTCTTTCAAAAGAATATGGCCATCTTTCCCCCCCATAAGTAGTATTTAGCATTGCTGACTCAACTGTTGAGACATGAATATTCTTTTATTACGGGAACTTCCATTTTATGCTGTGTATCTTCTGCTCTTACTGCATGGTTCAGTAAGGATCTCTTTTGTCTGTTTTCTCTGGCTGATAACTCCTTCCTTCTCCTAGCTGAATCCAACATGCCTCTTCAAGGAAAGATTTGATGTTCTCTTTCTCTAAAGATCTTGAGGTTACAATATTTTGTGACTGCCATCATTTGTGCACAGCACAGTTGAAAGGTAGGATTCACAGTGGCTTTAAGCTGATGGGCTGAGGTATAAAGCCCTTTCTGTCTGTTCGTACCACACCAGAGTGTGCCGCACAGCTACGTTGTATCTGTCATAGTTTCTCTTGCTACAAGCTAGTTTCAGTAGCTGAATACAATGACAAGACTTTCTATTTCTATAGTCCTCTGACATTGGCATTTTTATGAAAGATGCCTCTTGGCATTTTTGTGAAAGAAAAACAAATAGGTATATTGGCATTCATGGGAGGGAGGGATTCAGTTTTGTGCATGCGCAGAAGCCAGTCCAACATTTGCCTTGGAGCTGCTTGGAGCTGATGTTCAGCTGCTTAGAAATACTCCGTGGCAGCAGGCACTGGCTCAGGGCCCTGGTTGAAATCTGACCCCAGCAACAGCCTGGAGACTTTGTTCCACCAGAAGACAGTAGCCTCCCCTGCCAGTGTCTTCTAGGTTCAGCCCAGCTCAGCGCTCCTGCCAAGCAATGATTTAGGAAAATCTTGCCTCTGTCACATGCAAAAGTAAGAGGTCATGTCTGCTCGCAGGAAAGGCTGGAGCATCCCCAGACCCTGCTGGTGCTGAGCTCCCAAGGGGGACCCTTCCTTCTCTTTCTTCAAGCACTGGTCAGGAGTTTGCCCATCTTAAAGCACATGACACAGATTCCCTCTTCTGTCCTACCACTGTAACATTATGACCAGGTGGGCACTAAGTAAAGCAACAGAGAGATTAAGTTATGCAGTAATAAATACATTGCTAAGTATAACAAAAATGTGGCCTTGAAGTTTCACAGCCTAGCTGCTTTTATTAGCTCTCCAAAATGAACAAAAGGGTATATCCAATATAATTTGAATTTTGGAGCTCCCACTTGACTATTCCCCCGAAGTAAGGGTATGAGGTGAGCAGGGGAGGAAGTGTCATTAAACAGAAAAAAATGAACAAGGCAACATTGTTACTCTGAAGTTACAGGACTTTGGCTGCACTGTGATGATTGCTTGAATGCTTTTTTTGTGAAAAGCTTTTCCATAAGGCACAGCTTCATTTCCAAAATGTTAACAAAGCAAAAGCCCCAGGAGAAGGCAAGAAAATTAGAAATATTTACACGTTCAAAAGCATACAAAAACAATTCCCTTCCCTTTGCAGAAGAGAAATTCAGGGAGCTGCAGAAGTACCCACCAGCCTACTGAGGGCACCTGGAGTCCTGCAAACAGGAAAAGGGGCAAAACCAAATCAAGTCACACTAGGGCAATCAGTACTTCATTATCTCTGTGTTAATATTCAAAGGAATTCTCACTTCAGAGTCTTAACAGCAGACAGTAAATCCTGCTGATCAGCAGGACCCCTGGGACGAGAAAGCTATTCTTCAGGTATCTTCTTTCTGAGTTTTGGGCTTATTCTCTCCCAGACAGCTCATCTATACAGCACATCACAAATTCATTTCAATTATGTCAAGTTATTCCAGCTTTGGCTGTTTAGAAGGTCTCCGTAACCGTTTATGAGTGCATGTAACAGAGTATGTTCAACTGGAGTCACTCACGCAGGCTACAGTGCCATCTTGGAGTCTGCAGAAGCACAGAGGGTGACAGGAGGGATAGGTTGCTGGGTATAAGAGGCTGTTTTGCTTTCCTATCTGTGCAGCTATCAAAAAGGATCCAAGGAAATCACTGATTTCCTTGCCCAAAGGATCAGGACGACAATGAGCCTAATGCACTTGCAGAGTAGGTGTGAACATCCAAAATATCTTTATGGTCCCATTTCAGGCTTCAGCTTTGACCATGCCACAGAGGGATCAGCAACGGATCAAACTTGGAAGAACCAGACCTGGAAAAAGTTACCATACAATATGAACTGTTTTGCCAGGGGTTCAGGGTCCAGAGGACTTGCTTGTGGTGAAGGCTTCCTGAAGGAGGAGTGGAGCAGAGAGAAAGGAAGTCTGAACAGTTAGGGCAACATGGTATCACAGGGACTTGCTGCAGCTCTGATTGAGAGCGAAGAGGAAGCAGAGGTGAATGATTAAAATAATGTTGGCTCTTGAATGTGTCTGACATTTGGATTAGACAGCGTCTCTAGTCAGTATTCAAAGCAGTATCTGCCCAGACTGGTTAAAAATCACCAAAGCAAATCAGCTTTTCCCCAGATATAAAGGCAAAACCCCCGATTTTATTTACCAAGTGCTCTCTTTTTTGGGGGAATGCTTTAAATAGAATTAATTATCAAATAAATTAGGAAGCTTTAAGGCAAGCAAGAGTCTAGCCAGCTCCCTGAACACCTCAGCTGCTGAACCTGATTTAAGACAACCGTATCTTCTGTATCCCTCCCATTAGAAAAAGATGATTAAGTGAGGCGGAATAATTTCATGAATAAAAGCAAAACAACCTCGACTTTGTGAGAAGGAAAACTTGCTGCAAGCACACATTTCAGTCTTTGCTGTAGTTATTTATTCCTTTTGTTGTTCAACATCTAGCAATCAAAGGAATTAAAAGGATTAAAAAGCACGCACACAACAAGGGATGGCTTAATACATCAAAACAGGTGTGACAATGGGTGGAATGAGAGCCAGGGGAAGTGACGGCTTCAAATTAGAGCTCGAAAGCCTACACATGGAGCGGCAGCATCACAAGGCATGGGTCCCCACAAAAAACAATTGCAATTCAAAATGCAGTCTGGGATAAAAGCAGAACAAAATGCACACGTCAATGTTATGGATGCTGCTGTGCTCTGAGACACCTCAGATTAGAACTGACCAAAGCAGGACGCCCTGTTTAGTTACAGCCAGCACCAAGCTAGTTTGCCAGTAATGCATTAGGTTGGGTTGCATTGCTAGATGTGCAGTAAGGAAGGCGGCTTATATGTGTCTGCCCACCCCCTTGCTTCTCAGGTACCGTGAAATACCCTGCTGCTAACACAAATACATTTTCTTACAGAGTATTTCTTCCTTTCCTAGCTGTGGTTAATAGCAGAGACCCTAACTTACAGTGACAGGAGTGTCTCAGCACAAAGTTCCTGGCCAGAGTCAGCCTAATTAAAATGTCCATTGAAGTTACATTCAAAAGCTGCATGGGCCTTTTTTAACATCCCTCACAGATGTAAATTGAGTATCTTCTCACACTTACAAGAGGTTCCAAACCTGTGCTCCTTAATGATACAGAACTACCCACAACAGTCTGTAAATAATAACAAATTAAAGGGGGGTTCTGATGACCCACACTGCTGCTCATGGAATGAGGGAATAGTTTCAGGACACTGCCAATTCCCTTCTTAGCTTTATTATTCTCAGAGCGTGGCAAAAAGTCGGGCTTATTGGATATGACTGATGATCTAGTTGAGTCAAGACAGAGTCATAGAGTTGCCTCAAGCACAAGCAGTGCGTCCCTGCAGATCAGGAATGGTCACCCATAGCTGAATATCACCACCCCGCAGCGCGAAGCTGACTTCTCTTCCGCTCCCACCTCCCTTTGACTGAAATGTTGCAACAGATTGTGTAAACACTGCTAAATTGCTTCAGTGCAAAGTCAGTCTGCCCAGCTGAAATCCCCTCCCTTGGAATACACTGATGCTGCATCACACTCAGAGATGTTATGTTGCTGCAACCGGCACTCTGACGGGAATGTAATTCCCACTCTACACTAATAACTGAGATCTCAGAATGTACATATTTTGAATCGGAGGAAAAAAAAAAGAAAAGAAAAAAACATCCACACTTGGTGCCTCAGAGCAATGCACATGCTCAGATGCTTTGCTGGATCAGGTCCTCAGTGTAGACAGGATCAATAAAGTTCACTGCTATGAACGACAATATAGAATTTCAATGCCCTGATTTAAGCAGCGCCTGGCCACTTGGGACACAACAGGCAGCTGATTCCGTTACAACGGAACATCTTGCGGTTCTCGACAACATCAACACACTGCAATGCAGTGTGCAAGTCAGAGTATGGCTACTTACAGCGAGCGACTGTTTTTTTGCCAATACATCTGGCAATACTGCTCCCAGTGACTATCACCAGTGCATAGTACAGCAAGCCACCATCAACACTGGCCAGCTTTGTTATACACTAAATGTAGTAGCAATACATTTTCCAGACACATAATACATCTATGGAAAATGAGTATTGCATGTGTTGCCCAGAGACATGAAAATTTTGTCTTCCATCCAATTGCAGTCTTGGAAACTCAAACTGATGACGGTAAGAAGCAGCAGGGGAGGGCTCAGTGTGCTCTGGCTAACTGACATGCTATTCAGCTTGTCATAGTGGCCATTAGCGGACAGCCAGGTTTTCAATTAATTCCCTGTATGTGATGGACTCGGATAGCTCTTCTATCAGCAGTACTTCAAAAGGTCAGAGAAACAGCAACACTTGTCCACTTGTAGTACCACAACTTCTCAACACACTCAAAAAGTCTGTAACTCCAAATAAGCCCTAAATCAAAATTGGAACTTGATTAGAAAGCTTTTTAGAAGGTTTAAAAAAGTGCAAGCTGAACATGAAAGGGAGTAGAAGGCACATCTCTATCTTTCTGAGAGGCAAAGAAAGCGAGTTCATTTCTTATTGGCAACTGTATCTACGACAGTCATTTGCAGGTCTGTGGGTGAGAGCTGTCTCTGCTGGTAACATAAGTAAAGTGCAGGGCTGTATATGGCTAAACAGGAATCGTATGATGATCTTCTCAATACCTGGCAATAAGAAATGATAGGGAATTAAAGGACTTGCAATTTAGATGGGCCTTTGAGAGAGCTGGTGATGAGAGATGGATCTTTCTCTCAGCCCAGCTCTTCCAAAGGGAGGAATTTAATGGGGAGCATCTCTAGTGTCTTTGGTGCCCAGTGGGGCACTGAATAGTGTCCTCAGGACATCTCTTAACAACAGCACTCCCCTCTAACACAGTCAGCAGCACAGCTGAGTCAGGAAACAAACAAAACCTCTTTCCTAATTGATTCGTGTCCTCTATTTCCGCTGCCCTTAAGAAGCTCAGTTCCCACACATAATTGGCCCTCATACATAACCCTACCTCAGCCTTGATGCCTTCTCCTTCTATTTCTTTTCCATGTCCCCTGTCTAATGGGTAGGCAAGAAAAAGTCTGTATTGTGGACATTTCAGTCCTGTTTATGTGCTGACTGACCATTCGGACAAATGCAGGACAGCTAATACTCACTGCAATTCTTCCTTAAGCAGGAGCATGTAATTGCATTGCTCCTGCTCATTCTGCTTAAAAGAACATCATTTCTTCTGTCCAGAATAGCTGATACTGGTCAACAAATTCAGAGATCATTAGAGGGAGAGTGAGGGAGTGACAGACAAGGTGATGGAGTACATGATCACAGATTCTTGGCTTCTTGGGAAACCAGGCTAAAAATAGTAGCAGACTGAGAAAGAACTGAACTATGAGACACCCTCAACTATGCCCTGAAGAGGTCTGTCTGCAGCATCACTGAAGCAAAGGCAGATGGGGAAATCCTTCTGAAAAGCTCCTCTGACACAGAAGTTCATCGGGGAAAGCCAGTGCTTGCTATTATCTATTTCTTCCCTGGCCTCAGGAATGACATAATTGCTTTTCTGTTCAACTATACAGAAAAGAGGGTGAGACATTCCCTGCCTTTGATCACATAAGATGTTTTACCAAGGACGATCACTGTCTCCCCCTACAGAGTGATCCATATCAGAAGCTAGTGAGTGTGCTAACAAGGATAACTACAGCTGCTGATCTTCAGCCTGGACTCCAGAGAGGCACCTCACAGAGCAAAAGGACAGGGTTCAGTTCCCAAGGAAGAATCACTGTGCCGAAGACAGCACAAGGACACCCTGGGGTAACGTGAGATGTAGTCACACAGGGTGACTGAAGGAATTCTCTGCTGATAGAAATTGTGTTACTTCATTGTGACACTCTGATTTGTTCCTTCACCCTTTTTATTCCTTCAAAAGGAGCAATATGTTTCCTTTCCTCAAGCAACATTTATTTAGATACAAGTAGGTATTTCTTTTGATGCTGTTCCTGGCCTCTTCTATTCGACAAGCAGGAGAAAATTTATCAGAGCAGATGCACACAACAACATAGGAGAAAGCCCAATCACATTCATAGTGTTAGTCAGAGGAATATTCAAGCAAGCATCCATCAGCCTACAGAGAAACACTGGCCAGTCTTACCAGGCTGTTCAAGAGCAATTTAAGCTCAAACAGTGCTCTGAGTAACAGTCTTGTCTCCAGTCTTGTCTTGTACATCTTGTCTCCATTAATTCAATGAATGGCATATTTAAGCACCGTTTTTCCTGCCACAAATTGCACCAAAATAATGATAAAATCCCTTGGATTAAACACTGTTCAATGTAACAGATTTCCACATCTTTCAGTAGGACCTACTACAGACAAGCCCACCAACCCAGGAGTCATAGTCTCAGCTCAGAGTGCATCGGTATGGTAGCCTAGCCCTTATCTTGCACTTCAGATAGCACATGCTGACCCTCTCCCCTGGAGACTCTCGTAGAGCACCGAGTAAGCACAAAATGCAATCGTCCCATTTTATGCCTGTTTCCATTCAGATGCAGAGGGCGATCTCAGTACTCAGCAATCATTCATACCACCAGGTGACCGTAAACTGAGGCAGAATGCAGGTAAGAATAAAAGTAGAAAGAAAAGGAGACAGGGTCAAGAAACTTGCAGTCTTGCTTCCTTGCTCTGTGGATGGGCACTGGGATCTGTGATGCCTGGTAACTGCTGTGCAGAAGCAACATGGAACTTTCTGCTTCTCGAGAGGGGATACAGAAAAAAGACAGAGAACTTTGCAAGAGGCTGTTCAGTTACAGAAAAAAAAAAAAAAAAAAAAAAAAAAAAAAAAAAAAACAGATACCAAATCAAAAAGGTCTGCTTAAAGACGGTACATATGCCAGCTCCAGGGGATTTCAAATATTTATGGTTTGCTACATTTTTAATCTTTAAGAGTTCCAGGGATGCTGCACTTAGAATATGATGTGTGCATACCCCATGTCTGACATACCTATGGCTTGTAAACCGCTGCGGCAGCGGGAGGAAGAAAGAAGACTCAGACAAGGCTTTCCAAGGCTCACCTCGCTGCAGGCCTGATGGGGTTTTTCCCCGTACCCTGAAAAGCAAAATCTGAAATATGACTCTTCCCGCTGACTCAGGCCCATTTCTCTCCCTGGCTATTCCACTTCAGGCAACACATACAGCTTCTTCAAAAGCACTTTCTCTGCAGGTAGAAAGGTAAATGCAAAGGAGATACAATGTGAGATGACAGCCTTAGGCCCACCTCCACCACTTCAAAATGCGTTATGCTACCTCTGTCAGAGAAGACAAAAGAAAGTCTCCATTCTACTGCATGGCCAAAATAGACTTCTTGCCTTCCAGATGATTAATAACCTGAAGCCAATTACTATTTAAGATCACACTGGGGAGTAATTCACAAGGTACAATGGAGATTTTGATTCTTACAGTATAGGAGCAGTCTGAAGAGCTTTAGCGGGTGTTTGGTGTGGTTACAGCACACCCTAGGCTACACACGACTAATGCATATAACACAGGTGCTGGAATTCATGATTATTTCAGCTCATGTGCACATCAATTAGAAAAAATTTCAGCCATGCTTGCTCATATGCTTCTTCTTATTGAATAAAATAAACCTACCACCAAAAACTGAGATAGTATTTCAAGGAACTCAGTGGTTGCTGCTCAGTGGTTGATATTTATCTCTTAACTTGGGGTGGACCTGCATAAATTATTCAGTTTCTTTTATTTTAACTGCCAGAGAAATTTAGGACCCATAACCCACTTTGCCAACTATCATGTGAGCTAAGGGATCTTGGGAGAGAAAGTAGTTTCTAGAGGGGAGAAATGTTCATGCCCACAAAGGAAATATAAGATGTGATGTTCTTGGAAATAAAAATTATGCCCCTGCTTCACTTTTCTTAGAAAGACTTTATTCCCCCTCACTCCAAGGAGGCTATAAAAGCCTGTCACATCAGCAGTACTGTGGAAGTCACCATTCAAGCCTTCCCTCAGTGATCACACCCAAGTCTCAGGTGCCGATGAGTCAATATGCTGGCAGGTTTTCTCTGACAGCCCTGGTACTACATTGCACCTTTCCTGTGCTAGCACACAGTGCGGCAGCAAGAACATCAGCTGCGTCCTCTGTGCCATCCCCATTCATGTCACTGTAGCTTATAAATCCACAGGCTATAGCAGGAGGGAAGCATGTCAAAAGACTGGCCCGTCTTCTTTCAAAATACAACGGGTAGGATCCATCTTGAGTGAGCTGAGCTCTCCCAGGGGGGAATTTAAATCATAATATGTAGTATTTTTCTGTAGTGTTTGTAAAGATTGATAATTTTCCCTGGCCTTTGCCTGCCTGCCATAGTCTGGCAACACTAGAGAGTTTAAGGACAGCTCATTTGAGCAGCAGTTAAGGGATTACAGCTAGCCGGTGTCTCACTGTGCTTTCTTCCACTGTACAATGACCAGGTCATAATTAGGACAGGCATGACGGTGTTCAGTGATGTGGAGAGGAATTAAGCTGTTGAGCTTCTGGCGCTGTGACCAGATATGTGTTGCCAGGTTTCAAAGTTCAGCAGCTTTTAGGACTGGAAAAGCTGTTGCTTCCAGCTGTGGCACAGCCATGAAGGCAGAGGGCATTTCTGCAGAGCCAGGCGCTGCTGTGCAAAGCCAAGGAAGAGGCAGGGCAAGAGCAGCAGCAGGGCACCATGGCCTGCCCAAATGGTGCTCCCTTTGCACTCAACCCTAAGAGGTGCTGAGCTGCTTCACCCCTACGCAGGAAACCCCGGGTGGCACAAACCCTGCCCCTGCTCAGGAAAGCGCTCCAGCAAGATGTTTCCTTGTGAAATGTGCAGATGCACAGTGACAACGCTGGAATTTAAGCGTATGTCTCCATTGCGGTGAAGCTGCTGGAAATGCTTTGCCAAAATGGGCTCTTCCTTATCAATGTACTTTTAAAAACCCAGTAGCATTGCCTTAATGCTGTGTTTCTCTTCTTTCATTTTTTAATCCATTTGATCTTTTGGAAAAGAAAATTGTTGACTGTCTTTTGCAGTGTTGTCAGTTTTGCAGTATTAACTATTTATAACCATGTAAAAATGAGCCTAAACACCGAAGGTTCACTTACCAAAGCCCCATCTCTGCTCCCATGCATGCTTCTTCATCGACTCTTCGTGGTAATGTGTGCATTGAGGAGTTTTACCACCATTTCTCCCCTCTTCATGAGCAGTGACTCCAGTGGAGCACTACTGACATTTGGTCCCCATAGCATTTGCATTAGGACATTGTTGCCCACACACGACACTCCGGGATGGCTTGTGCAACGCAGTGCAACCCTCTCAGCAGATGTCTGCATGCTTGAGAATTCACAGGTTTAAAGGATATCAAAGACTGCAATACAATACGTGCAGTCCATATAGAATTAAAAAAAAGTTTATGAATACGATAATCTTTCTAGAAAAAAATGGCAGGACACAGGACCCTGCAACTTAGTGGCTCAGCAGTCACCTTTTCTAAATATGTGTGGGCGCATATAGATTTCAGTGAAGAAGTGCGTGCACAGGGAGCACAGAAAGGAATGTAAAAGCATGTTTGGCCATAAGTGTCCAAACAAGGGTATCCTAAATATTTTTGAAGCAACCTACTATTGATAAGACATGGCTATTCTTTTAATTCCGCAGCATGGCTGTATATTTTTGAACATGCTACAAACACATGGTATAACCTCAGAACAGCAGTTTTACTCCATCTGTGCATTTCTTCGAAAAATTAACTCCGCTTCCCAAATTGAGGTGATTGGTTAGTTTGAAAACACGCTAGAGAGATTTTATAGAGTGTTAAACATTTTTTCCCTCTTATGTCTGGTTTGTTTCAAGCAGTAGTGAAGGACAGTATCAAAGGATAGAAAATACATCTTTCTGAATTGAGACTACCCTGAGATTCCAGCCACAGTTTCACCATCTTGAAAGAGAGACTACAAACGGTTACCCATCTGCCTTCCTATCTATCTACAGCAATATGGATATCATCTGCTTCTATGATAAAAGTCCCCTGGGAGCCTATGCTGTGCTTATCAGAAGTGGCAGCAGGTGAAATACCAGACGAGTAAGATGATAATAAATAATAAATGAGCCTGTATTTTTAAATCGGGTGTCGTAAAATGTTAACTGTTAATTTGGATAATGGAGACTCCATGTCCTAAAATCCCCTACCCATGAACTTCAGCCAACCTCTCTCTGATAGCTTCAGCCTTGACTTTTTCCTGAAATCAAGTTTCTGAAGGCATCAGCATTTCTCAAGGGCTTTCTCAGAGGAAAGCACAGCCCCATATTAAAGAGGTTCTTTTGCTTGGGGCTGATAATTAGTATTCCTCAGCTGCATGTACCAGCTCAGAAATCCAATTCTGTGCTTTCAGGCACATCAGGAAACACTGTGCCAGTTCTTCTGTTGATTTTTCCCAGAGCCGCACCTTCTGTAATGGCCTTTCAGTCCACTCAGCCTGCTGAAGCAGCTGGGATCTCCCTCTTCTAAATCAATCTCTTCCCCATCTTCACTCTGGCTGGAAGATTAACTTTTAAAAGCAAGATGCTATGGGCTTGAAAAGAGTCATTCAGAAAAAAGGTTGAGGAGCTACAGGTATAATGAGAGACCTGGAAATGGGTGCTAGTTCAGATCAGGTGGTGGTTGATTAAATCTGAACGTGTTATAATATGATTATTATTGTGATCTGAGTGATACTAATTAGTACAGCCCAACGCAGGTCCAGATAGCTACCCAGAGCAAAAACCCAAAACAGCAACAACGCTCTTAGCCCCTTGACTGGAGACCTCTGCCGAGAAACCAAAGACTGAAAGCTAACACCAGCTTCCTCTTCCTCCACTCAGGCGAGGAATTAAAGCAACAAAAAACCCCAGCAGCCTCTGTACAATTCTCAAGTTGTGGGGCTGCTTGAAGTGGGGAAGCAGGAACTTAAAGCCAAGCATCCAACCCTGCAGAACCCAATGGTGGCAATTCCTTCAGTGAGTGCGTGAAAGATGGGTTTTTTTCACAGGTAGTTTTGGCTACCTACAGCAAAAAAAAAAATACAGCAGGTGTTTTATTTACAGCTGCCACAGGGAAATATAGTCTGATGTAATTGTTAAAGATCTGTTCGTATTCCAGGCAGCAAACTACCATTTACAGGATGAAATTGTTTGCTGTTTAAACACTGCCAGTCAAGGACATTAATTGCTGTGGGTTAAATTAAACTAGATGGCACAGCAGTAAGATTTGAAGCCTGGGAGGAGGGCGGGGAGGAAGGAGGAATGGAGAAACAATCTTCCCTCATAAATAATGGGATCTGAAAAGAATCTTTATAGGGATGGATTAATCTGCAAAGAGCCAAGTTCAAATCTAGTTCAAATTCTATGGGTGCTCCAGGCAGCCCTGGGGAAAGCAAATACTGCCCCCATCCTGAAAGCAAGAGCTTCTGTCAGGCTGTTTACTCCAAGAATCTGATCAGCAGCAAGTGCCATATCAGAAGCTGGCTGCCTTCCCAGTGCCAAGCTGGGGCAAGCTGCACCATGTGACAGGGGAGAGGAGATGCTTTCGTGCAATTTTTAGAAGCTGTAGCAACAGTGGGTAGCAGCAGGGCAGGGAACCGGGCAAGTCCTCACGGTAACCTTTTGTTTCAGTTCCTTGCAAATGTCTTACACACGTACACACATACAAAAACATACTAATACACTCATTTTCCTTTGGGGGCTGGTGGTTGGTGTAATTCTGTTCCAAGTGTCTTGCACTGGTATTCAGCCCGGGTCCCTTGCAATAAGCTCTCTTTTCCAGCCCACGGGAAGGCATGTTATTTATTCCTTTACAAATGTAAGCCCATTGTAAATAAATAAATAGCAGCTCGGGGCACTTTTTTTTTTTGCCGTTGTCTTTAAAAAACACTAATCGAAATGTAATGATAGGCTGGCAGCCAGCTCCACTATCCAGGCAGTTGATAACCAGCTAAGCTTTCCAACCACAAAATTAACATCACACCCACAAAGAAAACTATCTTTCTGGCATTCTCTCTTGCCCCAAATCTTTGGGAAAAAAGCAAAAAAAACCCAAGAACTTTGCAGCGTAATTTGAAGGTCAGGAATTTATGGCTGAGTTTAGATCAAGCAGAGAAATAATTTTGAGCCTGAGACCACAGAGAATTCTTGCCATTTCTGCAGTCTCTACCAACCCCACCTCTTCTGGCTGAGGTTTCATAAGACCCTACTGTCATCATGGATAGAGGCTTTCAGTACTGCCTCACCCCATCTCTTGTTTTGCTCACATGCTTGCACGGGTAACTGATCTAGTTTAACAGTGTTATTATTTTATAGCTGTGTTTTTAAAGCTGAATTAGTTCCTGGTGTGGCCCCCCATACAGGCACCAAGTGGTTGTTCTGGCACGCAGGAGATGCACGCCACCACAAGGGGTGGAGCAGAGGACCTGACCTAGACTTTTTCATCGTTGATACTTGAAACTAGTGAGCGATCTGCTATCGCCACCCATATTAGGCACATCGGAGGCAGCCGTGGCCTTCCCAAAGGCTCTTCCTCTGTCTGCACAACGTTTTACCTTGGGGCAGTGCTGTTGGCTGTAGATTATCCAGTGTGCATGAGCGAAGGTCCTGCGTGTTTTAACCATCGTCTCCAATGACGCAGTGCAGGCTGCAGCAATGACACCAGCAATACCTGCATCTCCCTCCCTGGATCCAGCGCTAAGAACTTGGCACTACTGGTTTGAAGGTATCAGGGGGACTGAGCAATTTTCTGACAACACTATACCTAAAGTAGTATTTAAATTCTACGTTAAATAAATGCTGGTGATTATTGGGGCAGAGTTCTTGAGGTTGAACCATCAGGTAGTTGATCGCTATCCTACTGCAAACTCCAGAAGCCTCAGTAGAGACGTACTTAATAATTGTTTGGCATTAATTTGTCATGCAATAATTATCCTATTAAATCTAAATTAAACCCTCAACTCAGACACTTCATCTAAAGTGTGAACATAACAATTAAGAGAGAAGGGAAAAAGGGGGATGAATTCTTGCATAGTTTTCTGCATAAGATTTAGATTTTCTGACTAGTAACTGCAACAATAGAGATTTAAGATATTGCACTAAAAAGAAAAATAATTTTGAAATTGAAATACCCACAAACAAAAATCCATCTAAGTTACATATGGTGCACAGCTTTGTGTAGTATCTTGCTACACTATAATCATCAACTTATTTATTTCTTTACCATAAGGAAGTTCTATATTGCACTTCCTTTCTAAGGAACAAAAAACAATTACGAAAAAAATAAATTTAGACGACCACAAAGGCTGGGATTACTCTCATCTATCTAGCCAAATAAAAGCTTAGAGACTAGGCTAAGTTTTCTCCTTCAAGCTCCTCCTGTTGTCAGCAGCCAGAGATCGGGCTCTCTAGGGAGAGATTCATCCCACCCACCTTAGAGCTTAGATCTGACAGCGAAAATGAGAGAAAAAAGAATCCCATTCGAAAGCCAGACAGGAAGCCTGAACAGACGAAGACTTAAATCCAGTTCTCATGTCCTAGATGGAGGCACAGAGCTGTTCTTCCATATGCCATAATAGAGCTTGAAGTACTTAAAATGTCATTAAGTAGCACTGTTCAGCTGAGGACAGTCCGTAGGCGTATAAGACAGCTTTCTGTCCTCTTTCTGACCAATTTAATTTTGGAAACAAGAAGAATGACTTTTTTAAACCAAGACAAGGTCTCTTTCCAGTATAGTATTCTATTGCTCAAGGAATTTCCACATTGGTTGAAGAGTAGCATAGTACGTGATAGTCACAGGTTTTCTCTATCAGTTGAAACCATTCCTTACATAGCATTTGGATGGCTCTTTAGAAATGCAATCTCCTTCCTTAGGAGAGCATCTTCTTTAGGTAAAAGCCTTCTTTAGCTATTTTTTCCCCTGACATGGGCATCATGTGGGTTTTCCTGAAAGACAGTTCTTTATATCCTCCAGACCCCCAAAATATCAGTAATCTGGTTTTACGATGCCTGATATCCCCTTTTCCAGGCTGCCTATGCAGAGCATACTGATCTCTGTACTGTTCTCCTAGGAGTTTGTTACTTCTTCACCTTTCCCTTCCCCTGTTCACACTCTCTCTTCTTTACCAACTACATTTTCCCACAGAGATGGTATTACTCATCTCTCTGACAAAACTCCGATGATTTCTCAAATTGCACTTAGCTCTCAAGTCTGCCAGTTACGTCTCTTCTGCTATGCCAGTTTGTCTAATAAATGCTTGTCTATAACCTTAGACTATTACAGCTACAACACAGCCAGTTTCAACCAAAACTTTTTCCTCTAAATCACCCAAAAATGTGACAAGAAGGTTCATCATGGACTAAACTACAGCATTAACCCTGTTTTCCTTCCAGAGTCTCTGTGTCCAAGCACACAAGACAGCTTGGGTCTAAAAGGCTGGTTTAAAAACTTGCCCTGAAGAAGGTAGACAGCAAAGAGGGAGGAGCGCATTAAAAAGGAAGAGGGACATACTTTGAGCAGGAACAAGAGCAGTAACTAAAAAAGTCTCTGAAAAGTCTGTTTGTAAAACTCAAATACAGATTAAAGTGCAAAGGAGACTTGTACAGGCGGAGACATCTGCCAATAACAGACTGAGAAAGCCAGCATAAACAAGGTCTGTTCAGGTAATCATACGCAAAAAATGTAGTTCTAAGTAGATGAAATCAGAGTCCTTGTTTATCATGAATGGCACCTACACCCACACATGCTATATTTAGTAACGTTTTTTAAAGTGAATTTAGTGTAGGTAAAAAAGCTAGACTGTTCACGTGGAGGCCTGGAGAAGGCCTGGCCAGCGACACTCTGCAGCATTTCACTGCTGCTGGCGTCTGAGAGGCAGAGCCACCTGTGCCAGGCCCGGGCCAACAGTACAGATCTCCCCCTGCCTTGCAAGCCACGGACGGGTTAAAAACAGGCGGCTATAATGTCTCCTACAGCATTAAGAGAAGAAGAGCAAAAACTCAGGAATGTACACGTATGAAAAATTCTGCAACAGGGGCAGGGCATTTGTGACCAGTCTCTATCAGGAAAGCACTGGTCTGTGAACCGAAACATTGCTTCATGCAGGACTGCAATGACTATTACAAAGCGCTGTCTTGTTGCAACGAGGAAAGGTGTTTGAACCCATCATAACTGCCCCTCGAACTTCCCTCATTTGGCCGCAGACAAGAAGAAGCTACGTATGGAGCTTCAGCGGAGACCTCAATTGCTCCTCCAAGCAATTTTAGAAATGAAGCGAAAGATGGTTACAGGAGGGCTGAAGATGTGGTACTCTGAAATATCTCTCATGGAGAACATCACTGCTTAAGGACTGCAGATTCATTACCCATGTTGCTCTTCTAGAACTAGTCTCACTAATCTCCTTTCTTGAACAAAACCACAGGGTGTGTTGCTAATGGCTTCAGGTTTTGGCTTTTTGGATGGTGTGAGACCTAGTAGATAATTAGCTCTCTAAATTACTCCTGTTTCCATTGTAATCACTCCCCTCCCCAAATGATTTCATGTCACCGTTTTTTTTGTAATCATTTTTTGTCTCATTTCCCATTATCACCACTGGAATCACATTGATAACATTTATTTCATCTTTATCCACAGTTCTTCCATATGTTTACTGTCACCATCTGCACACACACACACTGTATCGATCATATGAGAATTTCTAACTGTGTTAGCGCATGTGGACTTACGAATTTTTCGAGTATTTAAAGGAGCCTTTTTAAAATTTGTTACTGGCTGGCTGTGTCCCTGCTGGAGTCCTCTTGGGAGACTCAAGGAAGAACAATTATTTTATCCTTTCTAACAACACTAACACTGCTGCCTACCTTCACAGGGCCTTGGAGATCTTTTATAGCATCCTATGCTGGCACTGCTGTGCTGTTAAGCCCTCATGAATGAAACAATGAATTAATAACATTTCTATGTACTATAAACAATTGCCAGCATAGTGGTAGTAGCAGCTCTCCCTCAACACCGCCATCTTCTAATGCTCAGTCAGTGGATGAAACAAAATTATCTGGTTCATTTTGCTCAGAAGATATTTACAGGCTTATTTCCTCCTTTCCTTTCCTTTCTTTCTCTTTTTTTTTTTCTTTTTTTCTTTTTTTTTTGGTAGAAGTCAAACTAGGGCTCAAAGCCAAATCCAAAATATCCTGGGGCTTTTCACTGCCTTATAAACAGTTAGTTATAGTCATTGATACATTGTTGGCATGTAATAAACTTTTAATGGCCAGCTTGCTTGTAAAAATACATATCTATTATTGATGTATGTAACAGTTGTGCCTGAAGGCCCTCTTTGAGATAAGTTCCCCATAATTTTAAAACCTAGGCATGAACACATTAAACAGACAATCCGTAACTCAAAAGAACTTAGCAGCCTAAGTAAAGAAGCTAGAGAAACTCAGTGATTTGACTGAGGTCACACTGGAGGTGTGTAGCGTACCCTAGAATAAGAACACACCTTGACTCATTTTCTAGGGCAATCAAATGTTTCACTTAATTCATCTGCTGCTTATGTTGGCAGGAGATCGAGAGCAAGAGCAAGTTGGGAATTTAATACTCAGCTGTAGATGGGGAAATTCTGCCCGGGGCATGCTATCATGCCAAAGTAATAATGCAAGAAAATAATTTCTGTTTTTCTGTGCTTGGCAAATGGTGGTGTTTCCAACTGTTTCACTTCCAGAAAAACAAACTCATGAGATTCACCATCAGTCTGAAAGGAATCTGTGATTTGTCTCAATGTGCCTGCTTCGTGCATCATGCACCTTATGAGCAATATTGTGGTTCCCCTAAGGGGGCCAACGTTTCTGCCTTTACCAGCTCTGAGATGGTGTGATCACTATGTAAGACCTTTCTATCACCCAACTCTCGTCAGCAACTGGTCTACATTGGGTTTCTTCCCATTTCTGTCCAGGGCAAAGACTCTGCGCAACTCAGCTTGCTTTCAGCCTTAAGCAAAACCAACAAGCAGCAGCTGTTGAGCAAGGTCAGTGAGCAAGCTATAAATACCCAGCTAAGAGGAACTGGGGCTTTAAGGGGAGCTTCTTGACCTGTTGAGCCCGAAATGACTAGGACATCTCTGAACCAGCTCTTCAAAAGCACACTTGTGCACACACGCACGCACACACACACACACATATAGGGATATATAAATATATAGGCATAGAGGAAGAGTCTTGGCAGACTGACCTTAGGCACTATATCAGTACCAAAATATCTAGAGAGACTTTTAAAACTGCAGTTCCTGTGAACACACTGAATGAATTGATGAAATGTGACCTAAGGAGCTTGTGTTCTAGAAAAGCCCTTGTAATAGGTAGTGGAAATTTTAAATGAATGTAACATGCCCAGAGGCTTATGGTTCATGCATAATAACTCAAATCATGTTTATGTGGTGCTGGTACACACATATCATCTGTGCTAGTTCCTATCTGATCTAAGCTTTACACAGAACAGCCTCCCATGTGGAAGACACATGTACAGCCAGCCAAGGGACATGGGGGAGGAAAGGGCTCAGAATAAAGTACTGCAATATGCTCAAGAATGAAATACATTGAGACCCTGAATTTGGCACAGACTGTGGCTGGCAGGCTGTGTAGTAGCAGAATTATTTTCATTGGTGTTTCTGAATTTGCACCTGCATGAGTCTTTCCAAGTGAGGTCTGATGGCCTGCTTTTAACATCCTGATGCTCTAATAACCCTAAAAGATGACTCATGGACATGTACCTCCTTTCACCCAGCCCCACTATCTCCTGGAGATGCAGAAATGTTCATACAGAAATCCCTTGTTACCAGGATGAGGGAGCTGCTGGATGGAATCCCTCATTAAATCTTTCAAGCTTTCCTCAGCTTGATGCAGATGGGAGAGTTCATTTTTTAAGGTTTTGAGGAAGGCATACAGATTGTAGGTATACAGACTACAAACAGGTGGATGACTGGACAGAATATATGTTGCTGATTTTGTGCTTTGAGCATTCCCAGTTTAGAGTCCCAAGCCATGGCCATTGATACATTAGCAAGGCATCCAAGTCAATATGAGTCTCAATCATGCCATAGGCTTCTGCCTAGACATGAAGAGCTAAGAGAGCCAGTCTATTTATGCTCACATACAATGATCCAAGTTCCACTCACGGAGCTAGGGCTCATGGAAAACAGCTTTGGTTGAGTCAGTTTAACCATTAGCCAAGGCTCATATTCACTAGTTTTGATGATACCTTCAAAGGTAAAACTTGCATTGCTCAGGCAATTCTGTCCCTGTGTCAACTTGCAGCTTGTTCATATTGAGGTCTCTTTCCCGTAGGCAGCCCAGAGCAATCTTTCCCTTTTAAATAATCTGGCAGGTCCTTCAAATTTCCTGATTGCTGAAGACTCTTGCTTGCATAGCAGGACTAGCAGGCTATAATACTGCGGTTTAAGGAACGTCAATGTTTCCAGTGGGAAGAGAGCAAAAAGGCACTGGAAATCCCCAATGGTAAGGAAAATCTGTAAAAATCACTGCTCCAACACAGGCAGATATTTGCATGCCAAATTTGAGTTCAACTATTTTGTGTGTTTGCCTAGGAGAGAAAGGCTTTGCTAATAGAGCTTGAATTCAGACGTTGCTGTATAATAAAATATAAGAAGCTGGGAAACGGGGACATCAGGCTATTAGTGAGGAGTATAGGGCTGTGTAGGATCAGGATTTGGCATTGAATCGTCTATGGTGGAGGAGACTGCTTCACCCAAAGACAACGTTCCCGTTGTGCAATTGTCATTTTCACACTCTGTCTTGGTGACCTTGTTTGTTGGGCAGTGAGCGTAAGAATTTAACTGCATCTTTCTCCCCCTCCACCCGTTGTGATTTGGAAGACTCAAAGAAGAGTGTTTGTTGTTATTATTTGTTTCCTCTGAATGTCCTATGGAGACTTCAAGACTATTTACTGCAGTTGTTCTGATCCTACAGCTGATAAAGTTTCTATTACAGATCTTCAAATGATTGGACATAGCTGGAGAAGCACGCAGCATTTACCTTTCCTTCACTTGTTGTTAGATGTTTCCAGTCCTAGCACTTCTCCTCCTTCCCTTCCCCCCCTTCACCCTCCTCCTCTCCTTCTCTCTTTCATTTTGCCTATAAACTTGAGGGGGTCAACTCTAGGTCAGGCAGAGATGGTGACAATGTGAACAGATGTGACCTTGCCAACTTTGGTTTAGCAGATGGTTTCTGGATAAATTGGATTAAAATACTTTAATTTGTCACCTCCGGAGCATATCTGTCCTCACTGTCAGACACGCTCATTGTGTGGCTGCTTCTCCGTTTCACCAGTTTCCCACAAGGCTCCTTGGCCGTAGTTTCTTTTGCCTATCCAATTAAAGAAAAAGCCATTAATGGGCAGTCAAGCTCTGGAGCAAATAAGGTTTTGCTCTTGATCACAAATAAGTTTTAGTAACAACTAATATATAATTTTCTCAGCACTTTCACAAGAAAGTGTCATACAAAACCATACAGAGAAAAAGACAACAACACTTAGTTTTCTAGCATTTATCAGGCTCTGTTGCAAAACCTTCCATGCAAAACTCTTGATGGCCCTAAACAGCCATCGCCCATCCCCTGCAACAATGCTCAGTAATTTCTACCTGAATTTTTATTCTCCTCTTTCTGCCAATGGAAGGATTCCGGTGCATTAACTGCTCAGGCCTCTGCATTTAAAATGTGTCAGTGAGGCTAGAATGACAAAAGTCTAAGATGAAAAGCTGCAGAAGTTTGCAGAGAATCAGTGAGGCACTCTGAACAAAAATAGTAGCAAGGAAAAAACACAAGCAAGCTTAAACTGCTCTCCAGCTCAAAAACACAACTTCGTGGTTTCAAAAGGCCAAAATCTGCCCCTCTTTCCAGATCTCCGGGGTTTAATGCCAAAGGGACCGTTACATCTCCTGACCACCTGAAAACTAGTCATCAACAAACGTCAGCCAGCTATTCCTGCCACTGGCACATGTTCACGAGATGGTAAACCTACCATTACTTGACTAGCTCGTTCCAAACGCCAGTTACTCTTAGTATTAGAAATGAACTTAAATTAACATGTTTTTGCAAGTAATCAAAGAAAAGTCAGAGAGTCTTCACAGATTCAGGTGCAACTCAATAGGTGCAAAGGTGATAGTACATGCCTAGGAGGCATTTACAGGATTGCTGTATAAAAAACCAGTTTTGTTAAGTTTCCTGTATTATGCCTTAGCTGAAACTAGATACACAGAAAATCCTTAAGAAAGTCTTTTTCTCACACTCTTCCTGCCTTGTCCAGAGCTAAGAAATAGTGTTAAACTCTTGCAAGGAAGCTCAATCCCTTGAGGTTGCTCATCAGCATTTTAGGCAAAAGTTTGGGGAAGCTTCCAACTACGAATTCAAACTTTTATCTGAAGCAAACCAGACTTCCAAACTGCATTCTGGTTTTATAAGACAATTATTAGTAGTACTAGCCGAACAAGAATTATAAAGATTATTTTTTCATGTGTTTTAATAACATTAAGGCAGGATCATGCTGGGAGACCACTGCAGTTACATCAGAGAAGAATTTGGTCCATTATTCAATTATTCTTCAATGCACTCCTGTGGCCGAGGTAATATATTATTATTATCTCCACTTCTGTGTTATTCCCATTGCAGACATTAATTCCAAGAACATGAATCATTTATCAAGGGTCCTGGTCCTGTAACAGGATGTGCTGGCAGAGAACCCAAAGTCCACACCAAATTCCACCGCCTTGAATAAAACTCATCAGCCTTCATTAGAGCAATTGTTGCAAAGCACCGTTACCTCCTGTTATGTCCACTCAATTGACAGAAATGCCTGCAATATTTAATTTAAGCTGGCAATAATTAAACAAAGAACGTGTTTGCATTTACTGTAACTGGGGCATATTTAATTGACCATCGAGCTTTTAGGAACATCCCCTTGTCCACACAGAAAGGAAAAAGTAAAACACAAGCAATAGTTAGCAGACATCGAAACAGAAGTGCTGTCAGTAACCAAACAGAATAAATGTACAGTGAATGCACTCCGCTTGCTTGTCCACCAGTCAATACAGTTAACTATACTTTTAACGTAATTGTAGTAATTTTTTCTCTTCAGATAACTGGTGAAACACAATTCCTTTACTCTGACTACCTTACAGACATTAGATGCACCTACATTAATGTTATATTTTGTATCAGGAAAATGGTTCAAGGAGCATCAAGGAGCATAACCAGATTGTTACCACTTACTGCTTGCCTCAATTGCAGAAGGGTCTTAGCTGGATTCCTTTTGAATGTGTTAATTGGATTTCTTTGGGGTGAAATTAAACTTGAAGACATGCTCCAGGAGCACTTAATGCTCTCTGACTGTTAATGGGCATTCAATTTGCAAGGCTACACTAGAGTTACCAAATGGAAACTCTGCAATATACATGGTGTGGACACAAGGTCCTCAGCAACAACTATTTTGCTCTACAGTTCAGACTATTTGCTAATATAGAAAAATCCGCTATCTTACACCCTTGACCTGCAGCTGACTCCAGTAAAAGCAATATTGCACAAACAAGTCAAGTTGATCCCATTACTGTTACAGAGTTGTTAACATAGACACCTGCCCATTGTGAGCCACAGCAGTTTGGTCTCCAAGCAGCTATTAGATAGCCCAGGATCCTTAGCTGCAAACACAGAAATTCAGTAAGAAATAATTCTGCTGGGTAGTTAAACTGCAAAAGCAAATAATAATAGCAAGCAATGCAGGAATGTCATATATTTTATTCATTAGCACTGCTAACCTGGAAAATGTTGCTTACCCTGTGATGAATCTTATTGTAGTTTGAATAGAGGAGAACATACTCAGAATGTTGTGTCAAACATACAAGTCCATACTATATATCCAAAATAACAGGGAAAATGGCCAATTTTGAAATATTTTTAAAAAGAAGGGGTTTATATGGCCACATATATTGTATACAGATGTTCAATACATTTTGTGAAGTACACAGTATATCAAGTATATAGGAAACCTTTCCCCTCCCTTCCTATGCTCCACCTTCTTTATGGGATATACTAGCTAGATTAATGTTCCTGGTAAAAGACCCAGAGGTGATAGATCCATGATGAGATCCCTGTAGGCTACTGTGCTTAAAACTGGACAATGTTCTCTAACATTTACAGGCCTATCAGGTTTTGCAACTGGTTGCAAATTGTCTCTGACAGAGCCATTATTATATTTTTTTCATACTTGTTAGAAACTGGTTCTCTTAGCAGAATGAAAAACAAAACAATGAGCCTGTCGCTTTATTTCCTGAGACGATCTGTTCATTTACATTCAGTTACAGTTTAGATTTCATGGATCCTACAATTTGCTCAGGGCTTTAAGGTCAGCTTTGTTCCATGATTAAGTAAAACACAAGGCCAGGTTCAGCTGCGGTGACCAGCTTACGAACAGTAGATCACTCCACAGTGTACAAGAATAAATGTATTTTGCTCCTGTCATTTAAAAGCTTGGACAATCTCTTTCCCATTTATTCCCATGTGACAAAACCCATGGGGAGATGCAGTTCTGCAGTGGACAGGTCACCTGAATGGAAATCACACACCTAATTATCAGGTCCAGTTCTGTCACTAAAATGTACGAATTCTGAGTCATTTTTTTTATACTTCCATTGAGTGAATCTCTTTCTCCTCACACTAATGAAGACTAGTGTTATTCAGAGTGGATCCATCAAAACAAACTATGCCATGAAATGAATATACCTTGTATCTCCTGGAGGAAGTAACAGTTCAATTTAGAAACTAAGATGTGTATGTGTGTGTATATATATATACACACACATAAATATATGGATGTATATATACATACACATAAATATATATGCGTATATGTATGCAAAAACCCTAGAAGACAGAGGAATCAGTGTTTTTACAAGTAACACAGCCAAGGTGAAGGGAAGTATGAGGTATGAAAATGCTTAGTACTGCATTTAAAGTAATTTGCTCCTCCTGTGGTTTTCTGAATAGATAACCAATAGAAACATAAACGAAAACTAGTCTAACACAAACTACACAGCAATATGCATTTCTCAATTTGTGACAGCCAAATACACTGCATCTTGGATTTGCTTTGCTAGTGTGATACTAAGATAACTCCACCTACCATCTGCCCTTTGGGTTCATCACCAAGAACTACTGCCTAATGACCATGAGGATCCTTCCTCTGCTGATGTGCAGAATAGATGCCAACGTATGAATGTGGAAAAGTCCGAAAACATTCAGTTGAGGCATCTTTTTACTAATGTTTTGAACCATGCCAAACCACCATTTGTAGGACACAAGAATTAAGAACTTCCTCTGTCTGAATGCTAGATGAATGGTATAGCTGCAGAGAAACAACAACCACAACATGAATAAGGGTAAGAAACAGAACAAAGCAAAATAAATACAGGAAAATCGCATTAAACAAACAGCCAGTGGTAAAGTAAGAAGAAGAAAGCTTTGTCCTTGCTCTTCCCAAAAATAAATAATGCCAGTTGGAATAAAGATCAAGTTTTCCATTTACACTTTGCATGGCTTCTTTTTTCAATGAACAGGAGAAATAAAGTATGGAAGATGACATGCTTCCTTGCTGAATGTAACTGAGTGTTTCCCACGGAGGGATCTCATGCCATCACATTAATGGATTTCCCTTTTGCAGTTGCTCCTGCAGATAACAACAACCTCCTTTGGATATTTCAGAAGAAGGCAGACAGAATAACTTATGTGCTAAAGATAAACAAATCCATAAGCAAACAAACAACAAACCAAGGGAAATTTTGAACAAAGGAAAACAAACCAAGCCTGGAAGTGGCAGTTGGAAATCTGTTTTCTAGCATTTTACAAAATGCCGATAAAAATATTGAAACATGGGATTTGTTTTGGCTTATAGAAATAGAAGATTTTATTTCCAGGAAGAAAGAAAATGGATTTGCCAGAGAACAGAACAATCCACTTTTTAAGACACACATATTTAACATCAACCATAGCCTTTCAATAGCACAGGGTACATGAGAAACAGAGCTCTCTTTATTTCTTCCTTCATCGTGTTCGATTTCTTCAAGCCAGGACTATAAAAGTGAGAGCTGAGCAGACAAAGTGCCACGGAGCTCTGAGGAAGGAGAATGAACCGAAACAAAAGCAAACTGCTTATTGTGATGCAAAGCAGAGGCATTTATTTTAAGCAGAAAATGATCTTATTTCATGTTAACCTTGTGCCAAAATCTGCCTGCAATAGGAGAATTTCTTATTTGTTCATTTGTCTGTTTTAGTTAGCTCTGAATAAAGATCTACAAGTTTGATCCCTACATCACAAAATCCTTGCACAAAGGGACAACGGATCAGATTATGATCTCGTTTATGGCTGTGTAAATCTCAAGTAACTCCATTTTACCCATATTGCTATAAATATTTACAGTTCATTGTAAGCATTTTGAGAATCGTACTAGGATCAGGCTTTACAGTATATAAAATATATTTTAAATATGGTAAACATGTATTTTGGTGCTATGAAAAAATCTATCCACAGGCCTTGCTTTTACCACTGTGAACAATACTTCCTCATGCATTGTAAATCCACCTCAATCAGTCAAGGCTCAGAAGAATCAAAGTGGACTAGTTAGCCCTTTGTTTCATCTATGAGATTTGAAAGGGATTTGTTGCAAGTCTTCTTTAATGGGCCTAAGAACACACTGAAATTTGTGGCTGGAAATTTTTTCAGGATGTTGCAGCTCAGTGACTTGGAGTTTTTACAGTTACAGCCTGCTCTGAGTAGAAAAGTATAGTGATCATATTCTTGGTAGCAGAGAGGATTTTAAGAGGATTGTATCCTATCACATCAGGGAAATTGATGGAGTTCTTTAAACTATGAAAAGGAAAATTCTGACAGAACGTACTTGGCTTCGGTGGGCCTTGCTCTTCAACAAAGGACCACAAAACTTAGATTAGGACAGAAAGAATTTAGTTGGCCATAGTATATTTTCTTATATCAGTACTTTTAGCAAAAGTTAGGAAGTATTTGTCTTGACACCAATTGTGAAATTAGGAAGAGTTGAAAGAAAGAAAAATTATGTGTGTGTTCATGATTATCACATAAAGGGGTATGACTAATGCAGTTTGAGGCACTATAAATTCTAGACAGGCATCTCAACATACCATTGAATGGGAGATCACATGCAAAGATGGTTGGTGGATTCCAGTTAGGTCCTAGCAGGAGCCTGGGAGATGTTTGAGAGAGTGGAAGGAAATATGTTTTTGGCAATGATCCACTGAGAATCTTGTCATCCCCATTCTTTCATTTTCCCAAACATGACATGCATATTTCAAATTACATATTTTTACTTGAAAATTATTTAATAAGATAGGGATGGAGTAAGTAAATAATGGCTTGAGAAGGAACATTTAATTTCCAAGAGTATCCTGAGAGATCTTTCATTGAGGGGAGCCATAGCAATTACTTGCAAATTCAGTGTCAGACACTTCTCACTAATTCCAGAGCCAGGAAGACAATGTGTATTAGCACGAGGAAGGTTATAGGTAGTGATAATCAGATAATGAACACCACAGTGGTGAATCTGCAGGCAGAAATTACACAGCTGCTTGCCTGAGATTTGAAATGCAAATTATTTTGCAGATTACTCAATGAATTCTAGATCCTTTTTAATGCTTTGTCTTGGTATTGTTGGGATGATTCCTCATTTGATTCATGACCTTTGTCAGATGTTTGAATTTGCCTTAGTGATGAGGATTTTGGCTGGGAGACGTTGAATACAATGTACTTTCAAGTTGCAGGGGATTTAAGGACAAAGAACAGAGAAACAAAGTTCAACGGTCAACATGTGTTACATCAGTGCTATTGGCTCAGTCCTTATAAGTAGGTTTTTAACCTACAAGATCTGACTACATATTAATAATCTTAATACGAAGCTCTCTTAGGAGTGTTATATGCTTAAGTGTAAAGTATAAGATTAGTTATTAGGGCAAAGGCCATATGTTGGATTAGAAAGCAAAATAATTTTTTAACATCTGCAGATTAGGTCAGTCACCTGTTTCACAATACCATGAAAGATACAGACACAATAATTCAAGTTTTGTGGTGATCTATGCTTAAGACATCACCAAATGCATTGACAATGGAGATAATCAAACGTTGGAACAGAGGACTGTCAACATCTAAGTTCCTTCCACTTCCACTGAAGGAAAGCCCTTTGATTCATTCTGTGCCACAAGAAGACATTGAGTATATGATAAACCTGGCTGCTGACCTCCAATGCTGTTTTTGTTATTGAAATCCGAAAGGAAAACACCAACAGGTCCACACAAGCACCTCTGGTCTCTGAGAATTTCTGTAAGAGCATTAAGACACCTTCATAAATACAGAAATAGGATATGCCATCCTGACCGTGCTGAGTGGTACTGTACTCCCTGAGTATTCCAGGTGAAATTATTATTGGCATGAATCAAAGTGACAGGACCTGCCACTTATCTATACTCACTTAAATTGACTACTTTGTATGTGTATCTCTAATATAGTTGGGTAGTATATTCAGTAATAGTGACAGAGTGCTCAAGTATAGACATGCACTAAATGATATTTCTGGTGTGAAGGCTAACACTGATTCAAAGGGCTTTTATCTTTCCCTCTGCTGAGTCGCAAAGGGTTATTCAGATTTACTATATTCCACAATATTCTCTTTCAGAATTCTTCTCCTTTGCATCCAAGATTTCCTCATTCTTTTCCTCCAAAGCTGCAAGAACATACTACAAAGCTGATTGTATGCAGCCTTAAATGCCTTTGATTCTAAAATACTAATAATCTCAATCCTCAATCTTGTTATTGAACATATATTTATCAAATAGCAATCATTCCTTTTCTGACAGTTACTGTTCTGACTTCCTACCAATCCCAAACTATGAATCTTTCTACTCTTTATTAATAGATGGAGAGGTTTCCTTTCGCTGAACACTGCTTTGATACTATACTCCATTCATGACCATCTCTCTGAATTGTGAAGGCAAATCTTGAATACTTTGGGATGAGATAGAGGGATAGCTCTGAAATTTTATCAGCTAATGTTTGTAAAGTGCCTACATATTTTGGAATAAAGGAGGCATGAAATATGTAGCGATTTTCTGTTATATTTCAATACATGAATGAGAAAAGTAGACGGCAGGAAAATGAAGTCAAATAGTATGGTAGGCCTCAGAGAACTGATAGCTTTAATCCATGGCTTTCCTGTTCTCTACCGTCTCATTTGGCACTTGCAGAACTGAGACTTCATTCATTTCCTCTGACATCTTCTTCTTTTCCTTTCTTTTCTTTTTTTTTTTTTTTTTTAAGAGAATCTGAATGAAGCTGGGGATTTCTATAGAGCACAGGTAATTAGTGCTGGAGGACTGTGATTATCTCTTTATACCACTCCTTACCATTTGACACAATTCCACATAATAAGCCTTCCCTTGAAAAAATCTGGTTGAGACACTATCTCCTAGGAGGCTAATTCCTGCTGTCAGGAGGAGAACTTCAGCTTTCCAGCATCTACAGACACTGAGTCGTTTTTCTTCTTCTCCTCTCATTAACGCTTATTGGAGAGCAGAAGAACGGCATACTGAATTTAAAGAGGAAACCCTCGTCCCCTATCGTTTCCTGCTCATAGAATCAATGTGGGACAACCAACTGCTCATCTTCTGCTCTCATTCTGATTTTCCCTTCTACACCTGTCCTATTTTAATTAAAGTGAGATGAATGAGCCACAAGAAAACAAGTCCAGGGAAACTACACTGAATGTACATCTGCATTTTCATTTAATAAAAATTTAAAAGCTAAGGCATTAAATAAAATTAAACAATTTCCCCTAAATAGAGAGGCAATTAAAATAAACCCAACAGCAGCAACAATGCAGGAAAGATCATGATCAATGAATAATGAGTATTTCATTGCTTTTTGTTTTCCATCTATCAGTTCGTGCTCAAAGAAATACTTCAGAGGAGGGGGAGAACTATTAGGGGTGTTTAGGAAAATACCAACAAAGCCCGAAAAGCTAAGCTATGAGCAGAATGGCAGGCAATAGCAAAAGACTTAGGAACACAAGACTAATTAGAGAAGTGGGCCACGGGTTTTGTTACCACTGCATTACAATGAATCAAAACAAGGCGGGGGTTGAACATCTTGGCTCAAGAATATCTTCAGAACAGGAGTGGGGAAAATCTAATCTGCTTGAATATAATATTAATTATTTAAGCTTAGAGAACCTTAACTGACATGAGGCTGATTTCAATTTAAAAAAAAAAAAAAAAAAAAAAAAAAAAAAGATGTAAAAAGGATCCATCACTAAGGATCGGAACTTCAGAAGCCATATGCAAAGAGAGACAGGGTAAATAAAAAACCCATAGACTATTTTTACAAAAGTCATCTTAATGGGTCAGGGGAGGTACAAAGGGAACTTCTCCTAACAGAGAAAAGTACCCATTAAACATCCTGAATACTTGGACACCTCTTGTTTAGAAAAAAATTTCTTATGCTAATAGCCAGAAAAGTGGCAAGCTTGATTACTTATCTTTGTACTCAAATGGGAGGCCATTTGTCAAATACTTGCACAGAATAAACCTCAGGTCAAGGTATTTGAATGTATGCTTTGCTTTAAATGTGGTAGTAATCCCACCTCTATTTAGTAGAATACTTAAAGTCATGCTGTGCTGAACCATATTTCATCCCTCTCTTGAGATTCAATAAAAAAAATGTTGTTTTGCATTTCAGCAGTGAACAATGATTCCTATATACAGTTTGTTTGTAGAACATTTTGTCATCCAAATGGATCTCAAGAAACTGCACGTTCTTAGAAAGCCAAAACACAAACAGAAATACCCCACCCTCTTTCTGAACATGAGTGACAGGGTAGACAGACATGACAAACTGAAGCGAGCTGATTTCTCTGGGAAAAGACAAGCTTGTTTGCAACAGCATCAAAGAGAATGGACAGCTAGCCCAGTCTGCTGCCTCGATGATAACGATAAACAATTTGAAGGTGCTAAAGTAGATGACATGGTGCTGTTTCAAGGATCAGGCCCCAGAACTAGTATCTGTCGAGAGGGTGTTGAAAATGCCTAGTACTTTTCCTTCTAATAGTTTTTTCAGCACAATTTTGTCTCTCCTGGCTAAGTTTGTGATAGAGACACTACTTTTCTTTCTGTAGACAAAGACCTATTGTTTAATGCTTCTGAATGCCTTGACAACTAGAACAGTGAAAGGCAAACTGCAAGTGACAGTAAATGCATTCTCTCTCTTTTTTAATATCCAGTGTGCATATCCGTAATGCACTGTTCAGTATGATTCTCCAAGGCTGCTTCAACAGAGAGCTAGGGAAGTCAATCCACTGTCAAAGCAATAGCAGCTCTTGCTCTTCACTCAAGAAGTTTTGGGTTCCCTGTTTCTGCATTTCATGATGATATAGTGGCATCAGCTGGTGGCACAGACTGGCTGCAGAGATGAAATAAATTCCCCCATCCAATCAACCCTGCTTTGTTTGCATCTTGTTTGCTTTCTCTTCCTTTTTATGGCTTGGCTTAATGGATCCACCTAGCCTGCACACCCCAGAGAAACATCTCCTGTCTGGTCAATTGAGTTAGTTTTACACTTCTACTTATTGAACTCCTATTACTCCCAGGACCCAGCCAAAACAGAAGATAGATGTTTCATGAACATCTGTCTTGTTTGGGTGGGAAGACAATATAAGAACACGATACAGAAAGAAGTAAAGAAGACCGCTCTCACTTCTGTTTTATGAATACTCATAGGTGAAAATCACATTGTTTTGGTATTCACAAATGAAATCTAGATTGTACTATGTAAGGCTGTGCCCTTGTGTGCCACATAATACAAGTTTGTAATTGGTTTTGTTTTGTTTCTGGAAGCATTTTGATACTGGTACTCTTCTGAAACTAGCAACCTTGACAGCATCACTTGGCTAGATAAACTGCTGCTCCTTTCCAAGTCACTAGATGCTCATGGGAAATACATACAAAGCTTTAAATGCAGACTTAAGTTGCTGAACTTGCTGGATTTAATGAGCGAGGGAACACTTGTTGCTCCTCCTCACTCCTTTCAATTCCACTCATATCATGTAATCTCAGACAGCACATATTACCAGCTGCATAAGATACCAAGAATGCCACAGAAACCACTATGGAGTTCAGCACGAGAAGTGGGGACCGAACAGCATCTCTAGGCCGTGCCTCTAGGGTGTAGCTTTAATTAAGAAAGTTCTAGCTAAATAACTGTCGGATTGGTTATGTGAAGGAAAAGACTCCATCTGGGATCCTAGAAACAGGACCCATTTTGAATTATAATTCTTATACTGCCTGGATGCAGCAGAAACAATAAATGTCCGGAAGGCAAAAGCCTTCCTAAGATAAAAAGGAGCTGGTTGCTCTCTGCTGCTCCTTTGGCATCATGCCTATCAGTATTTGAGAAGAACAAAGCTGAGAGAAAGAGATTCAGCACTGATAAGATGTAGCCACTCTGTCTCTCGGGCACTTACACCCCGCTAGAAAAGCATCACTCATACACAAAGCCTTTCACCTGAGATGGAGACAGAGACAGATAGGGAATGAGAGGCCAAGCCTGTGACATTTGGATAAGATGAGTCTATCTTGTTAAGGGGAGAACTGGAGAAATAAGCAGGGAGAAAAAAAAAAAAAAAAAAAAAAGCAGCTATCTTTCATTACAGATTTTGAGGGGTACCGAATAGAGCTATTCACAAGAAAAGAGGAGGGGACTCTTCTATCTTGGAGAGATCCACCTAGAACTTGCAATGGGAATTCCCAGATCTACCCACTCTTAGATATTCCCACTGGGTTGGAGCCAAAAAGCCTTCTCTCTTCAGGAAGTTCCTCTTCCACAGTTTTTTGTGTCTGTACATATTAAAGCATCTCAAACAAGACATATTTTAAGTGATGACAAACTGGAAAGAATTCAAAGAAGAGCAAGGAGAAATGAATTATGAGCACTGGAAGGAGTGACTTGCAAGGAAAGATTAGAAGAACTAAATACATCTAGCTTGGCAGAGAGATGACTAAGCAGGGTGGGGGGAGAAGTGATAAATGTCTACAAATATTTGAAAGGCATATACACCAAGGAGGCAGAGAGATTCTGCACTGTGAGCCATACCAGGTGGTGGGATTAGGAGCAAAGGGAAGGAATCAGAAAAGGAAAAAGAATAAAAGCAAAACAACAAAAACTCAGAAAGCAAAAATTCAACTAAAGACTAGACGAACAAAAATCTCTATGAAAGGGATATATATTCACATATCCAGACTGGGGATGGGAAGATTCTCTCAGAGGTAGAAAACTCAGTATGAGAGACACATGGGAGGACTGAGCTAGCACTTTGATACATGCAGAACTGAAGGAAAGAGTTCTGCCTCGATGCTGGGAGACTAACAGGAGCCTCCGTGGACAACAGGTGTCCTAAAAAGACTGTCAAAGACAGATCTTCGGACAGGAAGTGGATGTAGTTGTTGCGTACAATTGAAATCACAGGGGAAAGGTTGATTTGGGATAATTTAATGACCCTGAATTTGGTAGAGATGCAGGACTTTCTATCCTAACCAGATATCCTCCAGCCAGATGGTCCCTAAGAAACAGGAGGCTTTGGGTCCATCAGGCATTTAAAAAGATGATTGTGGAAAGTCTGTGAGATAAAGGGGAAAAACACAAAAGCATTATATTCCCTTACCAGACTGAGAAATTTAGGCATGGTGAATGAAAGGAGGCAGAAAGGGGAGAATGTGGTTTATCTGATTAAGCCTCTGATGCAGAGTGCACTGCTGCTCTCTTCAGCACCTTGAGAACAATGTAGGCCAACTTCTCAGTCAGGGGAAAACAACAACTTTTCTTCCACTTTCAAGCATGGAAGACATTAGCCACTAATAAAGACATCCCTCCAGTATATCAGCTCAAGCTGCTCCATGACAGAATGTCCATCTGTAAAAAAATCTGAAAGAGAAGGCCATACAGAAGCACAGAATGTAATTGAATTTCATATTCTAGACCTAGTTCAGCTACATAGATCTCAATCACTTTAGAGGCACAGATGAAGAGTACCTCTTCCTGTCAATTCATGATGGCCAGCTTTTTATTTTTTATCTTCCTGGAATTATCCATGTCACTCAAACCCATGTCCACAGCACTTCCTCTTTTGCCTGAGAAAGTGGAATGAATCCAAGGTAATGCAATAAAGTGCTTTGAGTCCTTCCTAGAGAGATGCATCTTCAGTGTTAAACCTCTCCCTAGCACAGTCATGTGTCAAACAGGCAAAAAGAATTCCCACAAATCTAAATACAAAAAGGACACCAAAGTCCTTCTGTTTAATCTGGATTTGATTCAAAGTTTGATGGCAAGTAGCAGTCTCACCTTGTGTTTTCAGGTGCTCCATGTCCCAAATACAGGATTACAAGGATAAAGTTCCATGCCTGTAACAGGGAACTCTCTGCAAACTGCATGATGCTACTCTGTTTGGTGAGCAGAGCTGAATCTACTAATATTACACTCTTACTACACTTGACACACTGAGGTGACATAGGAGTAGGCAAGAAGACAAAAGACAAGTCATGGCAGCTTGTGTGCTGGATCAGTCAAACTGGCTAACAGTACAAAGTGAAAAGACACTTTTCTCTATCACTGAAGAAAATTAACACATTATGAAGCATGGCCTTTCAGGTTCTGAACAGCAGCACTACGAACCTCAGTATAGTAGGACCATCCCCATTTTGGCGTATATAGAGCAGAGAGAAAGGGAGAATTTCATTTTTGAAGAATGGAGAGGCAGAGAGGTTTTTCACAATTTCCAATATAATAGATACTGAAATTCAAACCTAAAGCCAGCCATTGCTTCTAGTAAGGCAAAATCTCTAAATAGAAGAGGCTCTTAATAAAATAATTTTAATCAGAAATAACACTGGGGAGCTATCATAAAGTCCTCCCACCCCAAGAGGGTTGGCTGCCTAATAAATAGATTCTTATCATCTGTAAGAACCAAGTCCCAGAGCTCTCTGTTTATGAGTCAGTCCTAGGACAGAGCAGCTGGGATGGCCTTCACATGTGGAAATAAGTATGAGATAACCCAAGGCAAACACGGGGAAAGAGGTGATAATAGATATGCTTTTCTCTCTGCTCTTCCTAAGCACATGATCATCCTGCTAATAGAAAGAATGAGAGATCTCAGAGGAGCTATTATGAAGCTCCTACTCTTCTTACACTGGATGAAACATATTGACATGCCTAGGTCTGAATTGTGGTACCGGCTAAAACAGGCAGCGAGTTTGCGGGTTTTTGACTCACCAGCAAAAGCAGCAGCTACTCATCAAGACTCAGCTGAGCCACTTTCCAGGTAAAGCCTTAGGACTCCTGGCAGTGTAAGTTCAATGGAAGAGACGGATTCACCCTCATGAAACAACACAGATTCCAGCATCCCAGCATGGCTGCAGGGAGCATAGTGCTATTGCAGCTCTTTTAATTAATTAACCAGATGTTTAACTTCAGTATCCTGGCTAAAATCCAGTGTGAAGAATTGTATTTCCTTTCCCTACCTAGGCTTAACTCAATACCTTCAGTGAGAAAAGGTATCTTTTCTTGCCATACTCCTAGTGTAGTTACTGCAGAGCAGGTGCAGTGTTTCACCCCAGAGCAAGCAGCATTTCAACAGCAGGTGAGAAACCACTCTTCAGTCTGCCTGACCCAAAGTCTCATGGACCCTACTGCGTAAACATAAGGCACTATTATCTATACTCTCCACATGGAATCACTTTATGGAATTTATTATTATTATTTGGAGCTCAAATTGAATCCCTCTGGCCATGTTCGAACACTAAGCCTGCTTAGGAAATGCAGGAAGCAGCTAAACTGGTGAAGAGGTAAAGATTTATGACAGATAGAAAAGAACTTTTCTTTTCTAGCAACAAACTTCACATTCCTAATGCATTTCTGCTGTTATTGCTACTCTCCACCTAACATCCAATGCGTCTTAGAGACTAACACTAGCCATGTTGCAAGCTGTTTCTTTAAATCCTGTTTTATCATAGTTTATAGCCATCTGGTTAGCTTCTCTGTGTGGTATTTTTCCCACTTTCTTTTAGTGCCTAAGAGCATTATCACCTCCCTTTTCTTTTCTTTTCTTTTCTCCCCCCCCCCCCCCCCCCCGCACCATTTCAGTTCTCCTTAACCTTGGCTCTTTTATGCCTTCCTGGGGTGTCCCCACCCTTTCCAATATCCATTCCAATCACCACATTAGTGAGACAAGTTGACAACTGCTTTCACCTGTCTCCCAGGCAGGCTTGCAGCCTTACCCCCTCTCCTTGCTTCAGCAACACCTACTTCTGCAAGATCTTTACAAATGTATTTCTTCCCTTGATAAAATGGTAGCAGGTGAGGATTTAAAGAGAGGAAAATAGCAGTGGCAATGAGGAGTTCCTCTGAAATTGTCATTCTGAAAGCACCAAATGGCTTTGTAACAGCATGAAATGCTGATTATTTCCAGGCTGAGGCTCAGGAAGGTCCTAAGGGTGGACAGGAGAGGGGAGGATGTGGAAGTCAGCAGCTGAACATGAGCATTGCTGAGGGTACAGGGGTAGGGAACACACAAAAGCCTGCAGGAAGAAGTGGGCTGTGGTAGAACAGTGTAGGGGCACAGCATGAGGACATAGGTTAGTTTGTGTCTAGGTCTGATCCCTGCCATCCTTCTAGTGATGCTAAAGCAGTCCAGACAGCAGAGTTACAAGGGAAGCTCAAGAGTCCATTTTTTCCCTATGGACTAAATATTTTCCACTATTCCCTATGACAGGAGGGCAGTTTCTTTAGTAAAGCTCCTTATGGAACCCCAGGATCTTCATCAAGATTTTGCAGCAGAGGTTTCAATGAGGACTTTGAGGACCTCCAAACTGTCACTCGTTTTTCCACCTTACAGTGACAGGTCCCTTCAGATCTTCCTTTTCTAAAATACGTGAGGCTGACCCACATTCCCAGACTCAGATATCCCTGAGAGAGCAGGCAGGCAACACCTGAACGGATGCCGACTGTGCCGCTTGTGCCCATCTCTACAGCCAGCAGCGCCTGCTTGCAGGAAGAAGTGCTGCTAACACAAGACTCACGCTGTGTTCCCACGGCAACCAAAGTGTCACGTTCATCACCCTCTTGTTCCCGGGAGAAAAAGATACAGGTCCGATCCAATTCCTGAAGAAAAACCCAGGGGTCCCAAAGGGCTTTGCTGAGGCAAAGTTTTAACATCATTGCTCACACCGTTCACCCCTGAGCTGCTGGGAGCTGCAACACCCCAGCTCAGTGAAGGCACACACTTTTGAACAGGAGGCTGCCTGGGACTAAAATTTGTTCAGTCAGATGCATACAGTTCACGTTGCATCTACTTTGTCTCACTTTGAAGCTGAAGACACGTGATCAAGTTACCACGGCTCTAAAAGTTACTAGATGTTAGCGAGAGGTTTCAGCTTCACATGTCCTACCTCACACGACCTAGGGATAATGACTATTATCGATTATCTTTGATCAGTGGCACATGGTGACTTGTTAAGCCACAGGAATTTGGTAATACGGCAGAATTTGAAGTTCTCTGCCCAATGCAGCAGAAAGTTCTGTGTGCACCACGTCCTCTCCTGGACTCACTGAGCTCCCACAGCTTCGCTGTCCCACACCATTCCCTGTTAATACTGTTGTCCCCCAAAAACGGATCCAGCTGGGCACCAACATTTCCATTAGCAGGAATCTGTATAATCTTCTCCACGGTGACTACATAGCAACAATTAAAGCATTTCCATGCAGATTTGTACATGGGGGAGCTCACCTTTCATTTCTGAGACAAACATGCCACAAAGTAGAGTCTGGAGACTCATCTTTGGTCACTTTTGGAGCTCTCCAATGTGTTCTTGCTGGAGGCACCAGAAAATCTAAGGGTGGAAGATTCATTTCAATCTCTTTTAAATCATCTTTCCCAAGTAGAGGAGCAATAGAGGAAAAAAAGTAGAGAGCAACTTCCAGCCTGAGGAACAGGGAGAGTTTTAAAATAATACTTAGAAGAAAAGCATTTGCCTGCAAATGAGGATCGTGCATGTTCTTGAGAGGAAAAGGCGATGGGAAGTGGGGAGGAGAATAACAGTGTTATACAAAGAGACCTAGATAAAGCAGAAATAAGTGATTTTGATACTCCACAGTGCCTACATCCCCACACTGAAGCATGATTCCAGCAAGCTGCAAAATTCAGACAATCTTATATCATTAAGTTGTCTTATAAGCCAGTGAAGATGAAGGGGAAAATATTCTTTGACAGGTAAAAGCTACTCAGAGATGGGGGGATGTCTAAAGGACTCCAAAATTCAAAACATTTGTGATGTTGCCATTAATCCTCAGTTTTGTTTTAATTTGTTTTTCTCATCCCTGAGAAGTTTAGCTGGCCCAGAAGGTACAATGCTCAAGTTTGATTTACACCTGTAACTGGGACAAGCATCTGAGCTAAGAGATTGCTCGTATCTGGAGCAATCTCTTCCTCCCTAAAGGCCAGACAGAAATTCATGCAGATGGTCTTTCATGAGAGAGATAAATAGAAGCTCCTTATAGGCATTCACACGCACTTTTTTGGGGAAAAGAAAACAGAGATTAAGACGACAAAGACCCATTTTCTCCACAAGGATTTTTAACTATCCCAGCTGAAAAGAGGATAAGGCTTTTGGATCATATTTTAAAAGGCAGGTAGGTGCTGCCTCTCATTAGCTTTTACAGGAGGCAGATGGCTCCATAGAGGTAATGAAATTCTTGGCTTCCACATGAAATCTGGGCCTGTGTTATCTACAGAGGATAGCCTAGAGAAAAGTGCTCAATACTGTCCAATGGACAAAGCCCTGGACTTTTATCCAGGGGAGATAGTTTTCTCCTAGCTCCCCAACTGATTTGTAGCATCACCTTACTCAAATCACTCGGACATTGTTCCACCTTTGTTCCACCTTTGGAAAGCCCTCTGCAAGGAAGAGATGAACGTCCCAGTCATGTTTCCACTGTCTACACCACAGTTCTGAGGAGAGAGATATGATTTTTAAAGCTTACTGTTTCTTTCATGGCTAATCCAAGCTAGTAATCAGCTGTGACATTTAATACAGATGAAAATATTTGAAGGTTCATTAAGCTTCGGTCTAATGTCCGGTTATTTCATTCATAGGCTGGAAAACAGAAAAGTAACTTCAAGGTTAGGTGATGTAGAGAAGTCCATTAGCTTATAAAAGCATAAGATCACAAACAAAATAGCTCTGGATAATCTTTAATTAAACAAAACAGTGTGTTCATTCACACTTTGCTGAATGGTATTTCCATAGCGGACAGCAAGCATTCTGGCAAGGTGAGTAACTGTACAGTTTTTTCCTCCTCCCTCTGGAGTGGCCAACTGGGGGTCAAGGCAGCTAATGAGAGAGATGTGCTGCCTCTTTGCTTGCTTCCATGACTGGCTGCCCATTCAGAGGCTGCCAGGGAGCTGGAGTGTGCCAGGCAGGTTTTTGCAAGCATGTGAAAATTAACAAATCTCACTCTGAGCTGGAAAGGGCAGATAATTGAGAGAATCAAAAAGAAAAAAAAAAGAAGAAAAAAAAAAGAAGAAGAAGAAATAAGGAAGAAAGACCAGGGAGATGAGCCAAAAGGAAACACTTCAAAGGCCCATAGCCTGCAGCCCTCATTAATGACAACAACAGAAAGAAGATGGTGCCCTTACATTTTAATCAAAGGCAATTATTTTTTTGAAAAGGTATTATCATTCTGGAGTGCAAGAGCAAGCCTGGTTCTGGCCTCCTACCCACTGAGGCATCAGCACGGCCTGCTAGCAAACAAAAGCAAGGCTTTCCTAGACCCTCTTCACTCTCACCACTTGTGAAAGTCAGTGAAAGGAAAGGATGAGAGAGCTCATACTTCAAGAGAAATGCCTCTGGGGGAGAAAACTGAAAGCTACAGGAAACCAAAGATTTAGAAACATGACTGCAATCTAAATCCCAACTTTCTCTTTCTGGCCTCCCTCTCACGCTGCATGTAGGATGTTAACTTGAAGCCCAAAGCCAACTGAACCAGCCCTAGGTAGCACCAGGTAGGTGGGGCAGAGTCACAGGTGGGGCACAAGTGACTAGAAACATATAGATACATGCGCATGTGGGTATGACAGTGAGGTTAGAGGGGGTTAGTGAAAGGTGAGTAAAGCAGGTAGACACGGGCATGATAAAGAAAGAGTAGGATAGCACGTGTGCTGATGAGTGATGGGTGTCAGTCTTTAATTTATTTTAACAGACAAGTCAAGAGTACTCTCCATCTCACAAGTTTATGTCAACAGATGGTAGTTTTGAGGATAGTGTGAATTCTGCGGGTATGTAAGAAAAGTTCTTCACTAATCTCCTCTTTCTTCTCTTGTGTTCAGTGAAGGAAAAAGTTCTTATCCCCACTGCTAAGGCAGGATCAAATACACGCTTGCAGCCAGGGGGCCAAGCAGTCTGCACAAGACTAGATGGAGAGAACCACACGTTCACCTGGATTCTGTGTGCTGGGATCTTTGCTCCCCAGGGTGCTTTGGTGAATGAAGAAAGGAAGGAAGGAAGGAGAGGAGAGGAGAAATGAAAGAGGAAAGGAACAGAAGCTTATCTCTGCTTTGATTTCCTCTGGCAATAAATCAGGCAGGACTCCAGTGAGCTAAGCTGAATTTGAGCAGCAGAAAATCACAGTGAAGAAGATCAGAATAGGGCTCAGTGTGTCACAAAGTGAAAAACTTCTCCTCAGGAAATGCCATGTAATTGTTTCAATTTCTTTAAGAGAACAGACAATGAAAAAAAGGGAAAAAATTCACAGGGACAAAGTCTCAAAAAAAAAAGAAAACCAAAGACAGAAGAATTATTTATGAAACACTGACTAATTTACATAAGAGGAAGAAAAAAGAGAGTGCATTTATTTTGTAGACAGAAGTTGAAATTTTGCACGTGTTTTTCAAGGCAGTTTTGTGTGCAGCAAGTGTCCACCACGAAGTGTCCATAATGACTTCAGGAGCCCAGAAAAACAGAGCGCAGAAGCGGCTGGATTTGGAATAAACCTGGGAACCCACCAAGACATGTGTTTAGGGAGCAAGACAATCAGGAGACATCATCATTGAGCAGAAGATTCCTAATTTGGGGAAAAAAATAACTGAGTGGTTGTTTTAAAATGGGGTACACTCCTGCAGGCAGTAAGATCCAGAAAACAGCTTGCATAAGTAGAAATCCTATTTCTAATATACATACGAAACTATTAGTCTATTTTACTTAAAAAACTCCCAAGAAAAGATGCAACTCAAAAACACTAATGCAGAACAACAGGGACTAAACAAGGTGGTCAGGACTTCTAAAAATATCTAGAGATTTTTGATAACAAGCAACAGCAGGATTACTGGAGTGTGGGCACTTTCCATAAACAAAACTCTTGGATTGTTGCACTTTTAAGTAGTTAAGAAAAAACAGTTTTAAGCTCTTCTTGCTCCCAAATCTTTAGGTCTCACTGAGTAAAAAGGATCAGTCTAACGTTGCACAACATCAGAGAAAAATAGGCACCATATTCTCCCCAGATTGGTATTAAGGAAAAAAAAATTTCTAGCTTGGAATAGAACATTTTTTTGCTCCCTAAATTCCATTTTTGCTAAATTTCCCAGGTGGTTTGTTACCAATCTCTTGTTCCTCATGTCCTTACCGAGCCAGCTATGCTTTTGCTCTGTATGTAGACACAAAGAAGAAAATATTCCAGAGGTGCTAGTTGCTGAAAATATTTAGGAGTTTGGCAACATGTGTTAGCATACTAGTCACATAGGATTTACTCTGTGAGGTCAAACTATTTCACTTAACTTTCAACAGTGACAAAACTGATGAAGAAATACTGTGCCTGAAAACTTCTCTGCCTTTCAGGTTTAACAACTGGCAGAATAAAGCTATTGCCTCTTCTTGCAAACTTGGCTTCTCTAGTATCCTTAGACCATCAGGGCTACACCAGCTCTGTACCAAAGCTTGCTATTTCCGACAAGGTGCCAAGGCAGCTGTGCAATGCTGCACAGGAGAATGACTGATTTCCTGATCCCTCTAGGTGTTTAACCAAGCTGCACCTCTGGGCCATTGAAGGTTTACTCACAGCTAGCTATGCTAGGAAGAATTCGGTGACCTTCAGGATATTAATAGATACAAAGTCTCTTTGTTCTTGGGGAGCGAGCAGGGGACTCGTCACCATTTATGAACCGCAATTATTCTCCCACTCAGCAGAAAAGACTTCGTGGCCCAGAGCCTACGACAATTACCAGGGCAAGAGTGGTGTCATTTCTAACTGGGCCAGACAGGAGCGAGTGTCCTGGTGTGCTGCTGTCTCACTCTCTGTGTCTCGGCGTCTCTGTGCGATGCTCAGCCTGCTGAGCGCTTCCCATCCGTGGCGTGGGGTTGCCAAGCAACATTTGTAGTGTCCCTCAGTGGGCAGCCGGGTACTGCTCTGCGACAGCCGAGACTTTGAAGATAAGTGTTGTGAAGAATGGAATAACTTTCCCTCTCTCTTTTTCTCTCCTCTCTTCCTACTTGATGAGGTGAAAAATGAATCATTCTGAATATGACAGATCAAATCCTGCATTCAGTTGCTTTGGGGTAAATCTCATTGAAAATTGTCTTTGGGAAATAAATTCACTGCTAGATGCCAAGGACTGGATATGCATATTCGGCACACACATCCATAATCCAGCCAACACACCACGCACATTACAGGAATCAGCCAGAACTGGTCAAATCATAGATAAAATTATTGGCAAATAATTTATTCAACCATAGTCATGAAAGAATAAATGTTATCCACTATTCTCTCAAATATGACTCAACCAATTCCGGGAAATAACATAGCTAAAGCTTCTTGCTCTGAGCTGCAAACCCTAAGATTTAAATTCTTATTTAATTCTACAGCTCCTTCCCTCTTGTTATTATGTTCAGCAGTGCTGCTCGTGTGCCAATGATACAAGGTTATAAGGCTTACACAGTTCAGAATGTTCTCTTCGCATCAGTAAAGCTAAGAAATACAAAGCAGCTCTTACAACCGAGAGTAGGCAGGCCATCTGGTGCAGTGGCTGCAGTGTGCACTCTCTGTACACCAGGCTCTTGGCATCTACCTACGCGCCAGCCACCAGGGAGAGTGTGTGTTGTGATCGTGGGCTCCTTTCAGATGCTCTGACACCCCAAATCACCAGTACTGACTGTGTTTGGCTCTGGAGGAGCAGGATGAGGTTACAGGTCCAGGTGGGAGAGCTCTGAAACAGAACCTTTGCATGGGAGAGGCTGGAGATGACACTGGCATGTGTTGAGGTGTGTTGGCATAAACAGAGGTATGTGAGGGAGTTAAATAGATGAAAAGGTAAGTGTATTCTCTATGGTATAATCTCAAGAGTTTAAGTAAAATAATGTCCTACAGGTATGACTTCAGATACCATTTTGGGGTGGGATTAAAGCTAGCTTTCTAGTCTAAGCTGCTTTTCTAGCTTCCCTCAATAGTTAATGGAGGAAGAGAAGTAGCTTACCAAGAATTCTTTCCATGAATTTTAGGTACTTTTCCTTCAGAGGGGATGCAGACCCTCTCTATACTGACTTGCTCTATACAGAATAATTTAGACTAGATTCTTAAATTTCAGAAGGCTACACTTTGTGGAGACTCAAACCCCAGCCTTTATGATTTATTTTTCAACCAATGTACATCTATCTTAACAGTGGTTTCATATATGCTATATTTCCCTAGTTCCTTACAAAAATGTCATGTCAGAAGGTATTTTAAGCCTTCCTAAAGTAAAAACATACATTACTTCTGCCTTATCCTCTAAGTCACATAGCCAGTAAAGGAAGGAAATTAAATCACCGTGACAAATCCATGTCGACTCTTTTTTGCCACTCTCTTATCCTATAGCTGTTAATGAATTGATTGTTTCATAATTCGTTGAGGTTTCTCTCCAGGCATTTGGCTTAGGTGGCTGATCTAAAGTTTCCTGGGTCCTCTTTCTCCCCCTCTTCACAAACAAATACTCTATTTGCCATTCTCTAGTCTGCAGAATCTTCTCAGTATGAAAAAAGCTCTTGAAGTCCATTGCTAACTGTTCAAAGATTGCTTTGGCTGCCGTATCTGAAGGGGAAGTCCCTCAGGCCCAATACTTACTCAGTGTAAGTATTATTTAATTTGCACCCCTTTGTTCTGGCCTAGTTCCATCCCTGTTTCAGGATGCCTTCTGTTACGTATCTAGGAGTAACTGCTCTGGAGATAAGTGAATTTAAAAAGGCAATGACCATTCCAACCCTCTGCATGACCTCTTATGTGTTTTACTTTTGTGGTTCATAACACATACTTTCAGACTATTTTTTTCCAGTCTATTTTCAGTGGTGTCCAGCGACAGGACAATAGGCAATGGGCACAAATTGAAACACAGGAAGTTCCATCAGAATATGAGGAGAAACTTCTTTCCTGTGAGGGTGACAGAGCACTGGAACAGGTCATCCAGAGAGGTTGTGGAATCTCCTTCCTTGGAGATATTCAATATCTGCCTGGAGGCGATCCTGTGCAATGTGCTCTAGGTGACCCTGCTTGAGCAAGGGGGTTGGAACCAGATAATCTCCAGAGGTCCCTTCCAATGTCAACCATTTGGGGATTCTCTGATTAATTCCTTCGTAGGAATAAATTCCATTTATAGGATTTCTTTCTCTTGCGTTGTATGTTCGCAGGCACATATAACTCATTTTGGGCCAAGATTTTTCTGATTTTATCCACACATGCTTTGGCCTCATTCTGCTCTATTCCTCATCATATTTTTTTGCTTCAACTTTTTATGCAAATCTTTCCTCATTTTTAAGGCATTAATGAGTTTCTCACATATTTTTAGTGGTATTACATTTCCTCCATTCTTCTCCTTGCCTTAGGACATCTTGTAGCTCTGCTCTAGTCTCTAACAGTCAGTGCTTGTTGGCCTGATTCTTCTTTCCTTGACCCAACCTATAAATTCCCAAATGCTTCACAGTCAATTAATCCTTATTCTACTGTTTTTACTTTTTCTTTGCCATATGTCTGGGAAACTGATTAACTTATAGCTTGGTATACGTACTAAGGTTTATAAATTTTTCCTGTTTAGCCCTTATACTCCTGGCAGCTCCATTATTCTCCCAAGTCTCTCTTCTTCACCACTATTAAATTTCCCATTTTCTCAGCTTTCTGTCCAGCACACTGCCTCATTCTTGGAAGACCATCCTGTTGTAAAAGAATCTAAAGTCTTTCTGACTGCCCTGTGAGCTAATCTCAAAGATTTGCCTGCCCCATCTGTGACACCTTCTGCACAGACCAAAGGAAAAAAAATGCCTCGGAAAGCAGTTAATGGTAAGACAGTATTTTTCTGTTTCAGTGATGGCAGATACTTGGTGGAAGCTCCTTGGGATAAGGATGGCATTTGAAAGACCATGCTCAGAAGTAACATCAGGAAGTAATTCCTTCCCATCTGCCTTCTCAGAGGATTTCAGATTGTGTCATGAATTCTGATGGTTTAAGCCTCATTGTGACCCCTTTCACCACTAACCAATATTAATAACTCCATTTGATAGATGAGGAAACAGGCATAGAAAGGCTAAATAACTTTTCATGGAATTTTTTTGGCAATGCCAGGAACTATTGCAGAGCTGTACTTGAACTCCCAGGGCATACACTGTAAACCATTCATGCAGACTTCAGTCAGGCATTTAGAAGCAAGGAGGCGAGAAAGAGGGTTATGACTACAATTACATCAGCTGGTGAGGACTCAGCAGGACACAGCCCTTGGTGCTCAGAGCTCAGTCAGCCAAAGATAGTAGTCATTTACTGGGACTGGAGTTATTGCCAGGGCATCCAATGTATGTTTGTTTTTAGTGGTAGATTTGTCTTCCTCTCTTGCTGGTCTCTGCATGGGCCAGAAGCGGCTTAATCAGAGGCTAACAAAGCTAACGACGCCAGTAGCTGCCTCGCTATCTTGCTAGAGGTCTTCACAGAGCAGGACACTCTTTCTGCCTCCTCCTTCCTCTTTTACTCCTTCCTGATCACCTACTCATTTCTCTCCCTTCCACTTTTTAAAAGTGCAATAGAAGTAGCAGAGCAAAGGAAAAACAAGGAAAATAGCCACAAACTGCTGCATCGACAATAATATACCATGGATCTTCCACAACCTGTCTAAGAATGTGAGTCTCTAGAGAGGAAACCTAAGGCCAGCAATGATACAGGCTTAACCATCATGAAAAGCAATATAAAGTCCAGCACTGAACACACAATACGGTGCTGAGGACACAGACTTGGTTGTCATTTATGGAGTGGGGAATACAGTGGCAGATTTATTCCACAGTAGAGAGGGTTGTTTCTTGGTAGCGTTAATACTGACTTGCTATCTGGAGATGGAAGAACAAATACCAATGGGAACAACTCTCCCATTTCTCTGCCTGTCTCCTCCAAGTGCCCCCTACTCCTATTCCTTTCTGTTCTCTTCATGCTTTTCTCTACACTGTCTTCTCTTTCCTGTCTTCTGATTTGCTTACCCCCTCCCTTTAATTTAGCCTTCTCTTTCATCTTTTCCTGCTACAACTACCTGGACTGAGTTTCTAGTTCTCCAAGCTTTCACATGTTATCTTCAGATGGAGACTTGCTTCTCAGCTCAGCTGGGTCCCCTGCCTGGATAACCATGCAACAGCTATCAAACATAGGATTAGCCTGCTCTCCCTGAAATCAGTGTGAAAATTTCCACTGCACTCACTGGTGTGAAGACCAGGCCATAGGATAGGCTAGGCTGATTAACAACTAGCTAGGAGAGACTTTTTAAATTATCCATCAGCGTTAGAAGACACCAGCCTAACAAACCATCACCATTACTGCACATCACTAAAGTGGAGTGTAGCGATGACAACAATCATGCTCGTTCACAAGGAGTATTTCTCAACCGGCGGTAGCTGAGATCAGTATAGTACAAACACTTAGCACTTAGATCATTTTACAACCCCGTTTCTTCCCGTCTCCCTAGAACACACATCTACTGCCACTTGCACCCTACTGTTTCTGCTGCGAGGAACTGAAAGCCTGTTCCCATGTCACATAAGAGCTGAGGCCGGGAGCTGAGGCTACATGACTCGGCCAAGTGCACACAGGGAATCTGCGGCCGAGTAGGAAACACAAGCTGAGTGCCTTGAACTGGCTGCCAAGCAGTCGCCCACTCATGCTTTCTGTCTCTAAGTGACAGACAAGGGTAATGATCTTGTTCAAGGAAAGAGAAAACAGCTGAAATCTCTAACACCTGCCTCCACACTCTTCGGAGTGTGCTGCAGGAGGGAGAAAGGAGGAGAGGAGAGGGTCTGCAGACTTCCTCTCCCTAAACTACTCCCCATTTGCTCCAAAACCAACCCAGTGCAAGGTTGTTTATTATTATAACGGTTATTTTCCAGAATGCTGTAAAACCACGGGATAGAGCAGCCTGACAGCCTCGTAACAAACAGCAGATAGAACTAATTAGATTTTGTCCTTCCTTTAGTTTGCTGACTTGATTCTTTTTATTTTTATTGTTTAATTATTTATTTTTAGCCCAAAGGTTTACACACACATGTATTTCACCAGGCACTGGCAAGGCATCCATAGGATCGCCTTCGATGGGAAACGGCTATTGTGGCCCAGCAGCCCTGGTAAGCTGGCAAGAGGTGGAGGAGACAGAGGGTGCAGTGTGAGCACTGCTCAGCACCACATCTTCTACTCTTGTCATGTAAACCATGGAGGAGGGGAGGAAGGAGAGTGGAGCTATTCACAGTCGCTAAGAGAGTCAGTGAGACAAAAGGCATCAGTAAAAAAAGTTAATGTGCCTGGCAGGAAACCAGAATTGCTTTAGCAGTGAGGACTATCCAAGTGCCTCTAGGACACCCTCTCTACTAGCCATTACAGAAATATTTGGCTTGCATCTAAACCTAACAGCCTTCCTGACTCTTGAGGAATGACAACAGTGGGGAACAGGGACACCTCCCTCTCCTCTCTCCTTTTCTCCATCAGCTGTTTCCAAATTTGGGGGGATTAGTTAGTGAAAGAAAGAAAAGGCACTGGCCTCCCTACTCAGTACTTAGCAGGCTGAAGTGAGGTGATGTGTCTCAGAGCAGCGGACAAGGGCTCCATTCACTGGGGAAATACCAAACCAGAATTACAAGTGTGCAAGAATAAACAAGGCTGGAGTTAATCTAAAGTTGTTTTACACTCTGTTTTATTAAAGTCAATGCACTTCCGTTCTTCTGTGCAGAGCCTAGTTCTGCTTAATTACCATGACTCAGGGAGAATTTTAATAACAGGGAGAGAGCAGGGCGCAATGAGGCCCTCGCCTGACCTCTAGAGGCCTGTCAAAAGAAGAGGAGCATCTGCTTCCTGTACAAGCTCTTAGAAGAAATGAAGAAGCCGACAAAACTGCCTCTGCTCTAGGTTTCTATGTGCCATTCCCTGCTGGTTGATCACCCAAACCTCTCACTGCACTTTCTCATCTCCCACCTTAACAGTAACAGGCTGCTTACCTTGGAGTGGTGGCTTCGCCTTGCTGTCACCTCCAACAACTTCCTCACTGCTTGCTGACAATTTTGTTTGGCAGAAACCAGAGAAGGTGCCAGGGAGAAGCCTTGACCAGTCTTTCCATATTGCACAGCAGCATTTGTGCAGGAGTAGTTGCTATGCATGGACACTTTGGTCCCAGCTCGTCTGCTCTGCTCCAGTACTGGACGTTACACCAAGTGCCTTTGCCAGCTCTCTCTCTCTACCTCCTGCACCTCGTAACACAGGGATCTGAGCAGCAGTGGCTACTGCCCCTAAACATTTGGCTCCACACCTGCATGGAGTCTACATTTCCTACATTTACTAGGGCAACTCTCTTGCAGTCTGTAGATTCAATAAATGACAACTAGGGCAGAATTTGTCCATCGAACTGAATTCTCCATAGTATAAGATCTTTGAAACGAAACAGCCAAAAGGCTGAGACTGGCCCGTAGTACTTACACTCAAATTAAAGGTGTCTCATTAAGAAAAAAGCTGGTTTAAGATTTATTTTCCTTTCTGATAGGAAGATGTACGTCAGCAAGTCTTGGTGGGCATCATTCTGCTATTGCTCTGGCACGGCATTGGTATTTGATGTAGAGAAGAGGAAGAGCGCAGGGCTCTGTATGTACATGCATATCTACACTTACATACATGTTCAGTAATAATTTCTGCATTGCATCCTGGGGCTGTGCTGAATCCAGAAGATCTTACAGCATGGCCTGTGCATGCTGCAGAAGGGTCTACCAGAGTGAGTGTGTTTTGTCATGCATACAAATGCTGGATTTTGAAGTTAACTATGCACATATATCGTTTTTTATTAATAACCTTTCAAGCAATGTTATACAAACTATCATAATGGGAACACCTGTTTTACTTCTTTTGTGTCCATTCTGTGAGCCATTCTTCTATGAAAATTCAGTATTATGTGCAACAAGCTTCACACCAAAGCCAGCAGAACAAGACATCTGTACAGAGAACACACACCATACCTAATGAATTAGCTCAGTCTAAGAAGCTCAGTTTATAAGGTCCCAAGCTGCCTGTCTTTTGAGCAGCATTATAAAGTGAGAACTAGAGACATAGAGAGCTGTTGTGTGCTGGCTAAGACTTTAAAACACCTGGATACTGAAACCTCAGCAGACAGGAAGAAACTGTTCCTCCAAAGAGCAAGCTCCTCTTGGGAAACTAGTCTGGGAGAAAGGTGTTTGGCCATGTGTCAGGAATTCTCTCCATAGACAGCATACGGATCACAGGATGACATGGTACTTTTAGCCACATATTTAAGTAATGATGATAATCACTGACAATGAAGGCTGTATAGGCTGCAACTCTGTCACACACTGTATATCCCTCCTCCTCCTTGGATCTTGTAAAGAAAGCAGTAACACTGTTGTGAGACTTCCGTAATGTTGTTAACTCCATTTGGGTTTAAGGTAATTCCCCACTTGCAGTAGCAGAGTCTAGGACACACAAGAAGTTCAGGCAACACGAGAAGTGAGACCCGGTTATGTGGTCTTCATGCTTCTGGGACCTCCGGCACATACTTGGGCTCTCCATCAGTGTTGAAGTTCAAAAAGCCACATTTCCACTGCTTTGGTCATCTGTGCAAAATTGAAGGCATATGAAAGCGTGGTGAATTCTAATGCTGGTAGAGTTTGGATTCCAAAGACACTGCTATGTTACCTGTTCTCTGTAACAGATGAATTTATAGAATCAGGATCTGTGTTTGCAGGTGATTTTAGGAGAAAGCTATTTTTTTTTCCATTTGGGAATCAAAAGAAAAGGTATTCTGGCAGTCACTGGTAGAAAGTGTTCTACACATACCCTACTAGTAATCTCTTCTACTACATTACTATCTGGCATAAATGGGGTCCTGTAACCAGGTCTAGTTTTCTTCAGTGGTATCATAATAAAACTAACAAAGAATTATCTGTCACTGGTGCGATACTTGGGCTAAATTCACTCTTCAATATTGTCACCATCACTAATCCATTGCTGTAATACTGGAGGACTTCTACCTACCTCAAGAGAAGACATTTTCTCCTGGAAATGCCCCAAACCCCTCTCACTCCCAATTCAAGCTTTAAATATTAGCTCTAGTTCACAAGGATGAACTGCTGTATTTGTACTCTCTAAGTACATCCTGCTGGAAGGGTATCTCTTTGAGAAAGCATCACTTCACAGGCTCTGTGATGCAGATTTTGGACTTGGGCCCAATCAGTTCAAGCATGAAGAGATTCAACTAAGATTATGCTGGACTAGTTCATTTCAGTGCAGCTAAGAGGTGAATTTAGCCCAACTTTCCAGAGGTATGTGTAAATACGGTATTTTACATGACAACAGAGGATCCTGAGAATAAAATGAGGTGGGGCCAGGTCCCTAAAATGCCAGGAAAAAAACTTCAGCAGCTCTCTGTGGAGCCACTTTCCAGAGAAAACTCAAAGTCTCTTAGAAGGAAGTGGATTGACATCTTGACACACGAGATAAGTTGCTGGACCAGATCTCCATCTGGTGGCCAGTAGTATTTTCTGATTGTAGTCAACCTAGTACTGATGTTCTGCAGGTAAGGAACTGCTCTGCATTGTCCCTGGTGCATTCCTTAACAGGGCATGGTGGATTTCTCAGATTGTTTTTGAGGTATGCCCAGCTCAGAAGTGTGCACAGCATGATCCAAAGTCTGTTGAAGATACTTGTCAAAATTCTGATCAGATAGTAATCAGACGTGTTCTACAGCTCAAGAGAAATGAATGGTAGCAGAGAGCTCTGATCAAAGGCCTCAGAAACTACCACTCTTCCAGGATTTGTGGACAAAGGCTGAAGCCCACAGTAAAAGCTCCAGTTGGGATGAAGTTCAACGTCTCTTCTTTCTTGGCCACTCAGAAGACCACTCCTCAGGACAATCTACATGAAGCCATACACTAATAAACTACAGGCAGCCACTGAACTGGGGATTGTGTTTAGGAATGGCCAATGTCCTCACATGGTATCATCTGGGTCAGCAGCTGCTCTCTCCACCTTATATATAAAGGATGAGGAGTCCTCCTCTTTCTATACATGTATATAAATTACACAAACATATAGTCAATTTTCCATGCAGAACTGGAGCAACACATCTGGGGAGGATGCTGGAGCTGGCAAACAGACAAGCATGAACACTAATACATTTGCTTATTGCTCGGTGAATAAAAGCCCTTTTTATGCAGGGCTGCTCTCAAACCCACTGTACATTCCAAGTGGTGCTGAACGCAGAGGTAGAGCTGTATTGCTGGCAGCTGGCTGGCTGGAAATGCAGAGCCCTCTGAGAACCTTGGAGCTGCATGTTGATCCTGTGGTTGCCCCCTCATCTTCTGCCTCCCCTTCCACCTGTGACAAGTACTCCTGGATCTCTTTATCTAGCTCTGAGAAATCCCCTTCACCATCAGAGCAGCTGTCAGTATTATAATCTATTTCTTCCACACAAGGAGGTTCATCATCAGTCTCCAGGCTGCTGTTGCTGCTGCTTCTGCAGAAAAATCACAAGAGAGAGTGGACGTCATCAAAGGAGGCTGCTGGTGTTTAGTGGGAAGAGTGAGGAAGAGGGAAATGCATTTTCTAGGTTCAGTCCTGGCTCTCCTAATCAGGCATGAGATAACACTAAGCAATATCCTACATGTCTTTGTGTCCGTTTTGCCATCAGTAAAATGAAAAAGAATGTTACTTACCTATTTCATAGGAGAAACATTTATTACTATTATTGCTATTGCTTATGCAGAAGTGCAGTGCTTTATACAAAGAAAACACCCATTCCTGTCTTGAGGCACTTACAAGGTTAAAGAAGCTGAAATACAGCAGAGGGGAAGTGGAGGTACTCAGTTACCAGAGGGTTCCTGGCTTAATCATCCCCACCTCACTGAGGTTCCACGTTTAGTGTAGGACCTAATTAAACCAGGTAGTTGAAGTGCTTTACATCTTTGCCTCCTGTTCTGTGCAAGCTCAGAACCCCACTAAGAAGAGGCAGCATAAATAGAAAACAGAGGCTCCAGGGACTTTGAGCCCAGTGACTCCAAGGAGGGCAGAAGTACTCGTACTGCTTATGTTTTAGAAGGAACATGAATAATCTTTGGCCACACAACTACACAAAGGAGGATTAAATTCAGAGGGAAGTCTGAATGACTCTGGAGAGACTTTAGAGCGATGTCACAGCTCCTTTGGCTGGCTCTCAGAAAGGCAGGTTACACCATCTTAGCATCCTGCCATCTACTTACAGGAATGGTCATAGTCTTTCTTCACACATTTATTTTCAATAAATTTTGTATTAAGTTAGCCTAATGTAATATTTATGACAGAACTGTAACTACTAGACCATATGGCTCTGGGGGATAAGGCCTTCCTCCTATCTAGCTGTCTAGTTCCAATTTGGTCCTTGGCCTAGGAGGGCAGCTAGGTGTTTTTTTGAGGCCAGAAAGAAGTCTCTGGTTTCAGTGTTGCCTAGGTCAGAATCTGGATGAATCAGGGAGACAGATACTGTTTTTCACCTCCAGGTCAACAGTTTCAATCAGACTCAAAGCAGGAGAATGTATTGCTTTGGGGGACTGGGAAAGGAATAATAATCTTCCGCCACTGGGCCAGAGTTTCTAATTTGTCCCAAGTTGGGAAGAATGAATGGCTTGGCAGATGGAGTATACGCAGCTTTAATGTGTGGTCTGCTCATTTACATGTCAGTAACCGCAATAATCTTCCAGCTTTCAGCTGTTTCGCAGCAGTGCCAGCATCTCAGGTTTCAGAACATACCAAAGGTGTAAAGTATTGCTCTTGGATGTATCGATCTCTTTTCTCTCTTCTCTGTACTCCCAAAAAAGTGTAATATTTTCCTAGCACTGAGTACCAGATCTTAACTGTATACAGGCTATTCTGCAAACAGAAACAAGCAGTATCAACCCACTCCTTCTCTGGCTGATCTTTGGCTTAGTTTACTTCAAAAGCAGGATATAAAGTATCCTCTGAAAGCTTAATAGAGCTGTACAGCTTAAAAATAAACAAATGAATAATTATGCACTTTTACAGTTTCTGGCTGCACTTCAGTCTGCCCAGAAATCTAGGTCAGGAGGAACTCAAACTGAAATCGAGTACATGACATGAACCAAACCAAATCAAACCAGGACAATCCTCCCAGCACAAACATTAACAAGCAGTGGTCTCTGCTGAGTCTGACTAATTACTGTATTTGATTATTATTCTTTTTTTTACATATGCATTTACATATGCATGGTATATCCATAATGATACAAGTACCCCTTATAATGTTCAAAGCCAACTAAACTCAGGGGAACTAGACCTATTCATTTATAAGCTCTGCTGTTGCTGCATTGCAATCACAAAGAACCAAAATATATTTATTTTCAATATTGCATTTGCATGATTTGGGAGGAGTTGCTAATGCCATTGGTACAAAACATAGCTACCACCCAACTTGCTGATGCCTTACAGAAGGAAAAATGATTCAGTTTGTAATCTAGGAACCAAAGTCAGACATCTGCATTATCAAGATGAGAATCAATAAAAATCACTTATTACTACTTAAAGTTGGAAACCTCATAACAGTAGACCTTCTGACTTCGTTTGACCACTTAAATGATTTTAGGACTACATTTCCAATGAAAAGGGGAAAATGACTTCTAGGACAAAAGCACTTTAGTATGGAAGGAAAATCTGGAAGACAACAATGAGAGAAGGAAAACGAAAACCAAAAAACCCTACTATTTGCTTCTGTTGAAGACCGAAGGTACAAAGCAAGGGGAAAACACATATGAAGTCTTTAGGAAGCAAGAATATGTGCTTGAATCCTTCATAACGGACTTTATTAGCTTTCCTTCCCAAGAAGGCTGCTAACACACTGCCTAGAAACCCACATATACAGTATACGAAACACCAAGATCATGCAAATTCAATTCTTGCAGAGACAAATTGCAGAGAGAGGTTCCCCTATGTGGCGATGTGCCTAGACCATCTCTAGGTATCAGGAAAGAAGTCTTTTTACCTAGTTTGTTCTGCCCTTGGCTCTTTTGCTGTTACTGTGAATGAGCAAGCCAATTAACACTGAACTTAGTGGTGGTTTCTCTGATTTGGACTGATCCCCACTACTAACTGGATCGATGCCACCACCTCAAATCACATTATGAGCTACGAAACAGCAAATAGACAGTACCAACTTTCTTCTGCTGCCAAGTCAGGTTGTAATCACCCTGGAGACTTAAGAGTTGAAAGGCTCTTTATCACACTACCAAACTCTACAAAACAGCTACATCTCTCTACCATGTCGATTTTTCCATCCCAATAACATGCTTTCTGCTGTGGGAAGATTTAAAACATACAACAAAGCAATACAAATGTGCTAGCTCAAACTAGCAGGCTGGAGGTTCTTCTAAAAGAGAAGACATGGCCACATGCAGCATGCTGGGGAGCAGATTAGAAATCCCCTATGGATACTGCCAAAGTCATGGCCTGCTGCTTCTCCACACCATGCAGACCTGCTCCCTTAGGGGAGAAAGCAAATGGTAAAATAAGATGGTGAGCAGAAATGGCAGCATCTAGACTACTGTATGCAATTAAAATGGGTGCAGTTTTCTTTCTTTTCCAAAAAAAAGAGGTTTTTGTTAGGAGCAGGTTCTTTTTTTCTTTTTTTTTTTATCTGAGTTTTTAAAGCTGCAAAAAATCCCCCCCTAAATAATCAAAAAATTCAACAAGAGACATGAAACATTTACCAAAGAATAATGATGTTGTCTTACAGAAGGTAAACAAAGAGGAAAGCCAATGACATTACATCAAAGAACTCTAAGATAAATATAGTCTATGAATAGCACTGAACGTGAACACAGTACAGAAGAGGGGGAGGGAAGGCTGTTAATACATCTACAGCCACCAATCCCCCAGCTATCACAATAAAACAAGTAGGCATATTGGTTGGTCTACTAATTTAAAACCTACAGCCTCATAGCCCTCATCTATTGCAGTGGATGGGAGCCGCAACAGCAATTTGCAACTTTATGATGTGATAAATAGAATTTCTTTGTTTTGATTTTTAATTTGCATATTTATTGAGATACGACTTGATCTTAATTAGTTCTGCTTTTATATGTGGGTGTGTTTGCTTGCTTGCTTGATTGATTTTGGAAAGAAAGCAAGCTCTGGTATCCTGCAAAACAATTCTGCTTTTTACTGACTTAACAGGAGGAGAAGAAGGAAGCTCAGTGCTTCCTCACATGTCAGCATAGCTAGAGCTTTCTGGAATGAGTGGGAAACACTTCTTCCAAGGTACTCGCCTCCAACCTCTCACTCTAAATTGCCTTCTCATTATACCACAGCTAGGCACAAACCTTGGAAGTCATCTGACCTGCTGAATTGCACATAAGAAAATACAATTTATACTTCTGGTCGGTAAAATATAGCTGCTACATGCTGTACATGGGGATGACAGATGATCTCTCTTCCACACATACTTCTTTTTCACCTGTGCATACACTTCCAGGGCATGGAGAGAAACTACAGATTTCCTAAGTCATTTACGGGGCTGTTTCACTCACATTTTACTTGTCTGGCAGATGACTTGCTCTCCTTGTATTCTCCTGACTGGCTCAAAATAGAACGTGTTTTTTTCTGCTGGAAAGAACTGGCACTGGCAACTGTCCCTCTTAGGAAATCTCTGACTATTGTTCAGGGTTGCTGCCTGACCTTCATTTGACAGGCCTAGCAGTTGCAGTGTGATACTTAAAGAAAAGGAACTTTTTTTTCAGATCTGTCAGCTCACCTCTGCTGCAGTTTTGCCAGAGTAAAAGTAAGAAGTGAGTGGTTAAAGCTTCAGCCAAAGGGAAGAAAAGTCTGAGGACCACTGCTGGTCATGGATCTACCAGTGATTCCCTGGGAAGATGTATCAACAAACAAACACACCTTTATCCTCTCTCTGAGGTAAAAAATAGCATCCTAGTAACTGCATAATCCCTGTCTCTCGACATATTTTCCTCTTCCCCTAAACCTTCCCTCCATCATTAACTGCCCTAGTCTTTTGGAAGCTGCTCAGCCCAGGGATACAGCTGTGTGTAAAGAGCCGTGTGTGTCTATGCTACAGTTCAAAACCACAGTAATGCAGGAAATGGCTTTTTTGAAAATTTTCAAGATTTCAGACATTCCCCTGTGAAAAAAGAAAGCAAAAGAAAAAAATTTTTGTCCAACTCAAACAGTCCAGTTTCTCAGCAATTATGGCATTCACCTGAAATAAGGGAGAGTTTTTCTCAACTCAAGCAAGGATTTGAGTCCCCAGTGTGTCCCTGTGCCAGTTATCATATGTTTGGAGGGGGAATCTTCATATGTTTTATTAAAAGTATTTTCCTGGAACACTCCTTCCAAAATCTTGTAATAAATTTACAATGAATCTTAAGCAGCCACACTTGTGGTTATCCCAGAGTACAATTCTGCCTTTAATAGCTTAATAAAACATTTTAGGAGAGAAATGAAACACCTATGATGCCTTCAGACAACCACAGCAGCTCCTGCAAAAAACAACCTACAGCAACCAGATGCCAGTGAAGAATGTCTGCAGTCTGCCCTTTCGGTTTTGACTCGCTTGCTACAAGGTGTGCTGCACACCTTGTCACACTATCCCATTTCTCCTCTGCCGTTCAGGAGCTTTCCAAACAGCAGTCTGGCTTCTCCCCCCCCCCCCCCCCCCCCCCCCCCGCTCACGAAAAGCCAGACACAGTTTTAGTTCCTGTTTTGTCCGTAACCTTGCCAAGGCAGGGAATCAGCTACGCACTGACACGACATGGCTCCAGTTTAAAGACCTATCGGATTAGCCTCTTTTGTTGCTACACAGTAAACAAGAATGATGTGAACTTTGTAGGTTCCCATGAGATTTCCCTTTCCAAAGACTCCTTGTGAAGGACATTTACATCTTGTAACACCTCCCAAGAAAACACAAGCTAAGCCCTAGGCAATGCCAGGTGCCCTGGCTTTCAGCCCACCATGGCCCATCCTTTAATGAACCATACAAATGTAATTAAACGCTGCCTTGAATTTTGTTTGCTGTAGCTGAGAGATGTTTGGTCTCTTTCTGAGTCCAGTGGTTTTTCTTTTCGTTTTCTTTCCCTGCTGCAAATAGCCAAGAGAAAGGTGTAATTCATTGGTAGGACTTGTACTAATTAGTTTTTCAGGAGTTTCTAGGGTAATTGCAGCTTGTAATATTTATAATTGATTTGGCCAGATTAAAAATGGATGTTGAGTGCACCAGTTAGATCAGCAAGTAGCAAGAGGGGCTATATCATTTAGACAAGGGAAGACAACTTGTGAATAAAGGGAGAGCACAAAGAGCACAAAAAAGGCTGACTCTTGGCCAATGCTGTCCCCTAATGTTCATTCAGGCTTGCAACAATTTAGCCCCTGACAGCATTTTACCTGGGCCCAGCAGAAACCCTGTATTAGTTTTCTAATTCTCCATACTGGAGGGAAGATGGTTAATAACTGCTCTAAGAAGAGAAAGATGGGTACACACCTCTCATTGCACATGGTCTGTGAAACTGGAAAGACTTGCATGAATATGAGCAATTGCACTTAAATGAATTACATCACGTCACTGGTTAAGCTATGATCTTGCTGTGAAAGAGGAGTCTGGGGAGGGGACACCTAGGTGTTCTTCTCCCATTTGACGGGCACTGCCTTGACACTGCACGGCCTTTCTGGGTTCCAGATCTCTCAGTCCAAATCCCAGCGTGTTTCTAACACCGACCAATGACATTCACATGAACTGGACCTTACACCTGGAGGACGGAAAAGCTGGTGAGAAGCCAAAAGCTGTGGCTTCAGTCTTAGAAATAATCATTAATATTTTCCTCATGGAGAAACCACCTATATATCAGTGTAGTGCTAACACTGCATCTTTAGTATTACAGTTGTAAGCTTGTAAGCATTAATAAAAGCAACTGACTTGAACACATGCAAGTCAGCCATGAAATAGAGCTATGACAGTTGGTGCAGATCCCAAAGATAACTAGTTTTCTTTCTCTCATCCTTCACCAGTTCCTAGTTTTCATCTTTTTTTTTTTTTTTTTTAATACATTTACAAACACACGAAAGCATCAAAATATCATGGAATCTTTTCTGTTCTTTAGGAGAGATTTGCGGACTTACATATTCACTTTGTTTTGTGATGACACCCACCTCCACACAGTGCAGCAGCTGGCTTGGACAAAACACTAAAGTAGTGTTCCACAAAACACTATAAATCTGCTGCTATAAATGAATATTGCAACTGCCCCCGCATCGGCACTGAGAAAATAAATCAGGGTACAAAATGCAGTTTCCATTTGCCTACAGTAGGAAGTTAGTATGAGCCTAAAGGTAGGCTTAGAGCTTGGCAAACTCTGGCTATATCTCCACAGACATATTATGGAACCTGCTAAAATTCAATATCACCAAACAGCTTCAGCCACCTCACATAGGTGGTGGAACAGTTTTATTCACTTAAAATTGGCATCCAGCACTGGCTTCTGTGTGAACTCCTTATCAACATGAAACACCCTTGAAGAAAACATGAGTCCTGACTGCTCATATCTACACATCACTACGTTCTTGAGCTTTGGGGCAGATTCCTGGACATCAAAGCTTAAGCCCTGAAACTCAAGTTTTAAGCAAGTTGTAAACTCTTACAAGAAACACACAAGATATACTCATGCACTGTTCACAGACTGAACCTCAGTTTAGGCATGAAAGTATAGTCCTCCTCTTGTCTTTCAGATCCATATTGCACTAGAACTTGGTATTTAAGGGAACAATGTCACTTAGTGTCAGCTCTGGGCCAGCAAGCAGGCAGCCCAAACCACTTTTGCTGTTGAAATCAACTGGAGGTTCTTATCCAAACAGTACTTGTGAGATACCTCACCTCTATGTTCTGCTATCTTTGGCTAACTGTTGCAGTCAACACAATTGCTGAAATTTATAGTCAGTTCCAATAAAATAACTAAGAGTAAAGGGTTTTAAATCTGGCTTATTGTGATCTTGTAGTATTCATTAAGAATGGGAGGTGAATGCAGGAAATAAAGGCATAAAATATGTAGGAGAATATCCATCTAGAAGGCAGTACTGTCAGTGGTTTGGATTTCACTCCGAGAGTCAGAAAGAATGCATCAAACCTGAGAACATTTTGACTTAGCTTAAACTGTCTGCTTGACTTGCGAGCAGTCAAGTCCCCTTGTATTGGAAGATATTTATTAAGATTACTGGAACTCATTAGTACACTGAATAATGTGAGAGTTGCAGCAAATATGATTGGGAACCTGTTTGAAAGCCTTTCTCACAATGTCTCTACCCCAAGAAATTTCTTCTCAAAATGATAATTTCATGTTATTGATGATATTTAGCAGTCCAGCCACAGTGGTACAGGATGATTATCAGAATTCTTCTAATTGCTTTTGGGTGCTTCTAGTAATTGAGACATTGGCACAGTGAGAGGAAAAAACACGTGCAACAACTTTCACTTAGATGTTGCAAGTGTGTACTGCTGAGGTTAGAAAAGGGAAAGGTTCTCCTGTGTTCTCGTCTCCCTTGGTGCTGATCTATATCATTCCACTGACTTCATCCAAGTTTTGTAATTGGCTCTATATATTTCATTTCAAAAGTCCAAACTCCATATATAAATCCCTTAGTTCTCTCTGAGCAACTTAAAGGATTTGGGGTTTTTGAAAGTGAAATGTTTTAAGATGGCCAGGACATTTAGAGACTATGTTTGAGTTGCATACTTATTCTATGCTCAGGGTATTCTCTGGGCCAAATAACTGTGCATGCAAATATTTGCTTGCACACCAGATGACAGATGGACATCTAACTACCTGACTGCACTAATAACTACTGCAGATGACTAAATCGCAACCATTATGCCCATTAGAGAAGAAAGGCATCTTGGTTACGAGTTTTTTTTTTCTGTGAAAATATATTTTTAGATGATAACCATTTTGATGCCTCAGAGAGTCTATTCTCTATCTAATATGATACATATATGTATGTGTGTTTATATATGTAAATATATAGTCTATATACACAAAAAAAATAGACTATCATCCCTTATATGTCTTTTGTGATAGTCAGATAACAGACATACATATATGTGTATGCACATACACTCAGACACTCACGTACCTACATCCATACAACTACATAGTTTGCTCTGTATTCAGAGCACAGTTTTCATTATAAGACTCAAGAGGTCTCAGGAGATACTCCCCTAGCAAGCAGAGAGCTAACAATAGATGATCAGTGAACCTTAACACTACCACATTCAGGAGGAAGCAATCTCAGGCAAAGAGCTGCCTACTGGCCAGGGTGAATCAGTTCTTCGAGTCTAGACTTCAGGTGAGTGTTGACAAAGCAGTCAGTCACCTAAAGGAAGATTTTGAACATCTGAGTAGGACTCGAGACAGATTAGGAAGGTTAGCTGGCAAGTAGAAATGGTTGTCTAGAAAAGAAAGTGTTATCATCAGCTATTTGAGAGCTTAAATTAGAAGCTAAAACCAAAATTATATAGCAAAAGAAAAGATAACATTCCCACTAGGGGATTAAGCACATATTCCTATTCCACACAAACTTATCTCATTCTTGTGCCTTTTGCAGTAAAGAGTGACTGTTTCAGAAATGTTTCTCTATTGGTCTTTTTGCTTTCACACTCAGGTGTCTTCTAATGGGTAGACAGTGACCGTGACTAAAAGGACTGAACTCTGGTAAAATGGATGATAAAGGTACCAGAATGCACAGAGAAGGGAAAGGGTGTTGCATCATGTGGGGATTCCTGCTTTTAAAGAAAGTCTTTAGGAAAATCTCATCATAAGGGTCACAGAACAAAAAAGTTTATGGAGCCTTTTGTAAACAATGGGGAGCTAAAAATAATATAAATCCAGTTTGATGGCAAAGCACTGAAGCCTAAGAGACTCCAGCAGACAGACATCAGTCAATATAGCTGCATCTCCAAGATACTTCATATCTGCAAGGTCCTACGTTCTTGTTGGAACTAATCCAAATAGAATCACAGAATCATAGAATCAGTAAGGTTGGAAGGGACCTCCGGAGATCATCTAGTCCAACCTCCCCACTCAGCAGGGTCACCTAGAGCATGTCAGAGAGGGTTGCATCCAGGTGGGCCTTGAAGATCTCCAGAGAAGGAGACTCCACAACCTCTCTGGGCAACCTGTGCCAGGGCTCTGTCACTCTCACAGGGAAGAAATTCCCCCTCACGTTCAGGCGGAACTGCCTGTGCTTCAATTTCTGCCCATTGCCTCTTGTCCTGCCACATGGGACAACTGAAAAGAGTTTGTCCCCATCCCCTTCACACCCTCCCTTCAGGTACTTATACACATTGATAAGATCCCCCCTCAGTCTTCTCTTCCCCAGGCTGAAGAGGCCCAGCTCTCACAGCCGTTCCTCATAGGGCAGGTGCTCCAGCCCTCTGATCATCTTTGTAGCCCTGCGTTGGACTCTCTCCAGTAGCTCCATGTCTCTCTTGTCCTAGGGAGCTCAGAACTGGACACAGTACTCCAGATGAGGCCTCACCAGGGCTGAGTAGAGGGGCAGGATCACCTCCCTCGGTCTGCTGGCAACACTCTTCCTAATGCACCCCAGGAGACCATTGGCCTTCTTGGCCACAAAGGCACATTGATGGCTCATGGTCAACTTGTCATCCACCAGCACTCCCAGGTCCTTCTCTTCAGAGCTGCTCTCCAGCAGGTCAGCCCCCAGCTTGTACTGGTGCCTAGGGTTATTGCTCCCTAGGTGCAGGACCCTGCACTTGCCCTTGTTGAACCTCACGAGGTTCCTTTCCACCCAGCTCTCCAGCCTGTCCAGGTCTCCCTGAATGGCAGCACAGCCCTCTGGAGTATCAGCCACTCCTCCCAGCTTGGTATCATCAGCAAGTTTGCTGAGGAAGCACTCTGTCCCCTCATCCAGGTCACTGATGAAGAAGTTGAATAGGATGGGACCCTGTACTGAGCCCTGGGGGACTCCACTAGCCACAGGCCTCCAACTAGACTCCACACCACTGATGACAACCCTCTGAGCTCTGCCTTTCAGCCAGTTCTCAATCCACCTTACTGTCCACTCGTCTAACCCACACTTCCTGAGCTTATCTAGGAGGATGTTATGGGAGACAGTGTCAAAAGCCTTGCTGAAGTCAAGGTACAGAATGTCCACTGCTCTGCCCTCATCTACTCAGCCAGTCACTCCATCATAGAAGGCTATCAGATTGGTTAGGCAGGATTTCCCCTTGGTGAAGCCATGCTGGCTACTCCTGATCACCTTCTTCTCCTCCATATGCCTGGAGATGATATCCAGAATGAGCTGTTCCTTCACCTTTCCAGGGATGGAGGTGAGATTGACCGGCCTATAGTTGCCTGGGTCCTCCTTCTCACCCTTTTTGAAGACTGGAGTGACATTGGCTTTCTTCCAGTCCTCAGGCACCTCTCCAGTTCTCCCATGACTTTTCAAAGATGATGGAGAGAGGCCGGCAACAACATCTGCCAGCTCCCTCAGTACCCGTGGGTGCATCCCATCTGGGCCCCTGGATTTGTGAATGTCTACCCTGCCCAGAAGGTCTCTAATCCTTTCCTCCTCAACCAAAGGAAAGTCTTCCCTTCTCCAGACTTTCTCCCTCATGTCCAGGCTACAGGATTCATGAGGGCTGCCCTTAGCGGTAAAGACTGAAGCAAAGAAGACATTCAGTAATTCTGCCTTCTCTGTATCCCTTGTCACCAGGGCCCCCCACTTCCTCCGAAGTTATGCATCTCATTCTAGGTATGATCATTAGAACTGGTCTGAGAAACTTCTGTTAGAGTAAAAAGCTATGAGACTAACATGTTGCTTTTGTTCTCTCATCCTTTACTTATGAGAGAGTATGTGTATGTGTGGGTGTGGGTGTGTGTTTGTGCGGGTGTGTATTTGTGTGCACACCCATAAGAATAAAAGGCAGAAAAAGCAAGGTCTGAGAAACCCATCTTGCCTTTATGGCAAATTATAGTGGGGTTTATTGGCACAAACATCTGATAAGATGTGTGTGATCAGAGATAACTGATAATATATCCAGGTTAAAACTTCAGCCTCTACCCTGATCCTAAATCTTCCCTAGATGTAATTAGATATAAAACAAATCTGAATACTCACATTCAAAACATTCTGATCAGTTATGTTTTTACCACCATAGGGAACCAAATCCAAACACTTGCCTATCTTCACTTGTTATGCAGTTGATTGGCGTACGGTCTGGACTCCATCACAGATATCAAAAATTGTCAGATACGGCATATAAATGGCAACAGTTGCTACGTCCCTAATCTTGCCAGAGCCCTGTAGATGTTTCATGGAGGAGAGCAGATATTTCATTATGATCTCCCTGCCTCTTAAAATTTCTCTGTCTATCAGGAATCACAGTGATGAATGTTAGTAGCCTGGCACACAACAAAAACAACAGGCATGGAGGGTTAACACAAATGTGAGGCACCACCAACATCCTACTTCAGAATTCACACAGGGTTTAGGGGATTCTTCATGCCAGAAGGACCTACCAGCCAGGAACACACAACTCCCAGTAAACAGAGAAAAGAGGAAAAAAACAACTGTTTGCTGTGATCTAAGAAGATGGCACCACGTCGTAAAAGGAACATAGTAAAGCACAGATGAGAGTTGCCACCGCTATTTGTTGTACATTAGACCTCCTAATACTTTTCTCTGTTCTTGTTCTGTCTTTTTTAATAATGCTTCACCTGCACAACCCTGAGATGCTGTCTTCAAACAAATGCATTTGTAGTTTGTATCATCTATCAATTCCCAAAAGGAGATATTTTTCAAAATACCCGTTAACACTAGTATTTTCTGAATATTTTGTAAAAATCAAATTTCAAATATCTGTCAAAATGTTCTGTGCATTTTACCTGAAAATTGCAATTACATTATCTTACTTTTTTATGTGTACGTACGTGTGTGTGTGTGTACTTATATATGCACAAATTCCCACGAAACTGCTTTAAAGAATGCTAACACATTACAGAAGCAAGCATATTCTGAATCAATGCTGCAGCAACATAAGCTGACAAAACTATCCATTTAATCAAAATGGTACACGTACTTGGATGGATGGAGCTAATCAGAGCACAGCTTGCATAGCAGTGAAACAACCACTTCATGGAGAACCACCTTGAGCATTCAACATCACCTTTTGATTTACAACCACAAATGATAAATGGTCAGTTCCTGTGTGCAGTAAGTGGGTGAAAAGATGTGTCAGATTGTACACCAAGGGAAAATTTAATCATGACATTAAAACACTACACTTTGATTTGAGAGAGATGGATTCCACACCCTGTAGTGTCACAGTCAATTGAGCAAACTGGGTTTCTCTCTTTGCCTCTGTTCCCCAATAGCACGGAGGTACCAGGCTACATTACCCAGAGGCAGGATTATGGTACAGTGGCACAGACAGGGTGTTTCTGAAGCCCTCTGACATCTGCCTAGTCTGAATGAAGGTACAAAGCTATTTAGTTGCCTCTTCTACGTAAATGCTTTTCTCTCTACAGAAAGCAGTGAGAAAATACGTGCTTAATAACCTTGGTGGGTCTGGACCAAAACTTCCTCTCAGCAAACCAAGATTTCAGTAAAGAAAATAGCAAATCTCCAGATCCATTAGGGAAAGAAGTGTGTGTTCATGATTCTGCCAGACAGGAATGCAGAGCTTAGCCGGAGGAGTGATGAGGATGCAGGACTCCTGCTGACATCAGGAGGAGAGAGGCGCTCAGTAATACTAAGGATTAGCTGCCAGGTCATATTTCAGAGAGAAACACTGTAATTCTTGCAGTGATGAAAACAACTATAGGCATAAAAACGAAAGGGAGATTATTCAGATGGGAAAAAAAGTGCCACGTGCTGCCAGGTTTTTGGTACCCAGCCTGACCTCAGTGAGCCTGTCCAGCACATAACCTGGTCATCCAGCTAGAGGAAAGATGGCTGAAGACTTGTGCATTCTGTGTCCACTGGACACTAAAACCTTACTAGTCAGGAAATTCTGTATTTCTTGGCATTTGCCTTTCTATTTATGTTTTCCTAGCTCCTCATTTTCCTCTTTGCTTCAGGGAGCCATTTATTGCACCAAAATAAAGTGACATCTGCTCTTCTCATGGTGAGTTCTGCCTTCCAGGAACTGAAACATCAGAAAGAGACCAGATCATGAGTTATTCTGGCTCATGAATTGTCCCCCACAGCTTGGAAAACCCCCACAAAAGTCATATTTGCCAATACAAATAGCAGAAACCTAAGTAGAAGTCACATACACACTTTACAAGGGAAATAAATTTGGGAAGATTATATTCATGAATGCATACAGGGGTTCCTGACTGTTGTGCACTGTGATAGATACTACTTTTTCCCCTCTCCTCCATCAAATCATGATGACTTCATTTTCTCTGTGGACTTTATTGCTCCACTAGCTTTATATGGGTGCCCTCTGCAATAATATTTCTAGTGTCAGTAACATACAATCCCTTAAAAAAACACTGTGTGCTGCTGAAGAACCAAAGCTCTGTGTATAATGGAAAAAACTGCACTGTAGAGCAGAAGGAGCACTCAGCCTGCCAGCGACTTTACTCAGAATTTGCCAAGCCTATGCTGGACTTTCTCTTTTTCTTCACAGCCAACCTACAGATAAACTGTGTCAGATTTAATGGGGCATAATACAGGCAATTCAGTGTCAAGGAGAAAAAAACATCTCTGAGGCAAGATGGGTTATCAGCCTAGCTTAAAAAGCAGCCTCTCAAGAAACACTGCCAAGGTACTTTCAGAAATCTGTATTTTAGATGTTACCTTGAGCCTAAAACTTTGTTTGAAAACTTCATACTTTTCACAAGCAGGCTAGCAAAGCCCAGGAGGATTAGATCAGGTATCAGTCCAGATGACAAAGTAATACACTTACTGTATATGAAGTGCCATACTCATGAAAGGTACAGGAAGGATGGTAACATTATACAGCTTTATCCTGCAAGGAATCAAAGCTGTTACTGCAGAGCAGTTTTCTCAGGGCAATTACACTCCTTTGCTTACCCACCAATCAGTTTATCTTGCTGGCTTCCCAACAATAACAATAAGAACTGTGTTTAAATTACTTTACATACAGACTTTGCAGCCTGAAACATCTTATATTGCCTTCTGACAGCAAGGGAAGTGGTCTGCTGATTTACACAGGGAAAGGTCTGTTGATGCGCATGGAGCTACACTGGCTTGTCCCAGCTGAGTAGCTGGGCTCCTGAGCAGCATCATTCACCACTACTTTTGCAGCCATTTCTGAGGCAGGAAATAACAACGCTCTAAATCCTGTCATTTTTAGAACGGGAAGTGAAGAATTCCAAACTCAGCAATCAGTGGAACAATTTTAAGGAATACAGGCTATTCCAAGAAATATGCCCTGTGTTGAAACTTGACAAAGGTACATGGCATACATATAGGTCTAATTCTTAATATTCAGAATATTTTTTGCTTTGTCAGCGAGAGAAGAGTGCTGTGGAGTGATAACATTTTAGTCATAATTACAATAGTAGTGAGAACCTACAACACTTTCCATGTCAGCCTTATGCCCTTGACCCAGGGATGGGAACTGATGGAGAAGTAGTGTCCGCTTGTGTAGTTCTGGGAAATCACAGGGCTTAGGAAGCAGCAGAGCAAAGTCAGATAGGTCGTATATACGAATCTAGAGTATCCCTTAGGTACCCTTACCTCAGCCATGCTCCTAGCAACAGGTCTCAGTGAAAGACAGCACAGATCCTGCTGGCCACCTTTCTGTGACGCGTATGTACTTTTTTTTAACTCTCTCCTATGAGTCTAGGACAACAAAGACCACAATTAAATAACCTTACACTTACACAATTAGGATGAATTCATTACAGCAAAATGGATATATAATTCACCCAAAGACATGTGATGGCTGACGAGCAAACCCAGGAATAACAAACCAAAATCTTCTGCACCCAGTAATCCGCTCTGAACTCTGAAAAGCTCTATCTCAGCAAGCTGCTTCCTTCCACTTTCTCATGCTGATCTAGAAATGTCCAATGCAAGAGAAATCCATGGGCAGACAACAAAAGAACAAGAAATTTTTCCTAGCTGTCTATTCCCTGGCTGCTTTCAAGGTCTGTCCCCTAAGAAGCTTGGCATATCCTTCTCTCACGCTACTCCCTCTAGTCAGGAAATGCCTAGCATTTCACTTCTTACAAAGTGTGTCCTTTGAGATGGATTAACCTAACACTTCTTAAACTCAGACCTATCAATTTCCTCTGTTGGAGACTTTGGATTTAGGTATCTTCGTTGTACTTGAAAACATCCACTGATAACAAGCAATTATTAGTACAAGATACATCCTTGGAGATAGAAACTGGCTGCCATAAAAGACTGAAATTAAGGGGAAAGGGGAAAACCAAAAATATTCTTCTCACTTAACCTGGCAGAGTTTTAATCACTTTCCCAGCGTGTGGTACCCAAGAGCCCTTGGATGACTTCCTGAACGAGATTCAATTGGCACCTTCTACCTAAAGTACTTGATTCTCTCACAGTAACATTAAGCATCATTACTAGAAATAGATGGTAGAGTTCAACACAAATTTCACATTTAATTTGGTATTTGAAGCCATTAAAAATATATAAAACCTCCTCTTTTCTACAAACTAGTATTTGGGGCCTTAAGGCAGCCTCCACAGCAAGCTGAAAGAGGGCAGTCTGTGGAGTTCTTTCTGTTAGGCTTTAAAAGCACACATTAGATAGAATGATTTATAATGCCTGTAATAGCAAGAAGGAAATTTGAAGTGCTTGTGGTTAGTGACTTATGATGCATTAATTACGGCGAGGAGGGCATAGTAGGAGAAGAGCGGAGGTTAATACGCTTGTCTTTTCACCTCTGTAGATCTGCATAGAAGGGGTGGTCAGGTCACTGAGAAAATGAACCGAACAAACCAACACTGGTACATGCCAGCAAGACTTTGAGGCACATCATAAACTGTCCTCAGGGCCCTCAGCACAGGTGGGCTGCACTGAGCAAGCACCGCAGGACTAGCCCTGAAGATGCCTAGCATGGCCCTACAAAGATAGCTGCCTGCTTCAAAAGTGATGTGAGAACACATGCTAAATAGAGCCCAGCAGCCCCCACATCAGCTCCCCTGACATGGGGCTCAGCAGTCAGCAAAAGCAGGGGTCCTGCGAAAGCACGGGGTAGGAAGGTTGCTACAAGGGTGAACAGAACTGTAACCAGCACAGAAGTCCATTTAGCAGGAATACTACAAACCTCAGTCCAGAGTACAGCAGGACCACTGCAAGGCTCAAGAGAGCCTAAGGTGTGACAGGACAAACACAGCAACAGTGGAGAGATCTGAAGTACTGGACTGCATTTGCTCCTCAGACGTCCTGGCCTCTGGTAGTCCTCAAGGCAAACTGCACTACAGGAACTTCGACAGAACCAGTCTCTCCAGAAGGGATCTCAACAGCTGAATTTTGTCTTTTCTGCCTAAAATAATTCTGTAGATTTTGGCAAGTGCCTTGCAACTGTTGAGCGTCTGCAAGGTACAGGAGTGAACCTGACACCCCAGCAGGAACAGATGTCTATGCAGATGAGAACTCTTGCCCAAAGCATCTAAGAGGAAAATAGGACGTTCTGTGTTGGTACCAGGACCACTTAGTACTGGGACTCCTGGCTGCTTGCTGTGGCCACTCAGAAAAATCAAGAGAGCCTTCACTTCCTTACAGGGCTTTGTGGAGGTATAGTAGCAGCGTGCTGCAGGTAGGCTCCTAAGGTCAGGCCTGAAAATGATTTTGAAATGTGTCACCTGTTCGTAAGCCTGGATTAAAGATTTGAAGCTCGTACGTGGATTGTATCCTCTTTCCAACTCTGAAATCCAAACATGGTACTCTCAGTTGCTTCAGTCCTTAACTTTCTACCTGCTGGTCTGGGCTTTTCTGCCATGCTCTTGGCAGGCCGTCAGTAACGTGTCCATCAAGGCTGAAACAAGCTTTGGATCAGGTGATAAATTGCTGTTTTTGCTGCAACTACTAAAATTTTTTAAATGTTTAGCAGTATGATCATACACATACCTAGAAGCTGCTTAATTACTTTTATTTTAGGTGAGATACTACACAGTTTCTTAGATGTGTGTGTGTCAAACATTCATAGATGACACACTACCTGAAATATTTTTCTATAGCATTAATTTATAGAATTTATTTATCAACAGAATCAATCTTTCTGCACCTAGTTGTGGCTTTATTTGTTGCCTTATGCATTTTTCCAGACAGTGTCTGTCTATCTAACAATATCCCTCTTTCTGCAACATCTGTTTGCAGTATGTCTGTCCAAAGTATCTTCCTATGTGTACTCATAGTATCTATCTCTTTAATTATAACTATATATCTACTCTATCTAACTCAACATCTATCTAAAGCACTTACAATATCTCTCCACATCATTTCTTTATCTAGTCAATGGTATCTGTCTCCCTGAAGTATCTCTCTGTCTTCTTCCCTTAAACACACACAGCACCAGAGTGTAATTGTAGATTTTGGATCAGAACCATAGTTTCCTCTTTCCCAATTCAGCTGCTCCACAAACCATCCATTAATTTGTTTATTCTGCTGGAAAGGCCGAATATGAAGAATGAACTCTGGGAAGGTACAAGTACTCTAGGTCAAAGACTCTTTCCTAGGCTTGTTTACTTCCATGCTGTGTTTGAGCTGCTGACTGCTGCGAGGGACGATGAATGTAAATGCACAAGAGGAGGCGGGGGGGCTGCTCTGAGCTGCTCTTATCTGAGAATATTTCTCAAAAAGAGATGCAGCAGTGACTTACTCTCTTTTTTCCTCTCTCTTTCCCTCTTTCCTTCCCCTTTTCTATGCTTCTTCTTCCACTTTTCATTGCTTTGTTCTCCTCGCTTCCTCAGTGCTCTGCATCCATCCCTCTATGTTTATCCCTTCCCTTCGTTTGCCCATTTGTCATTCACGGGATGACAAGTGCCTCTCTTCCAAAATTCACTGCTAAATAAATATCAAAGCAAGGAGAAAAATCCATTTGTCTCTGATTTACTGTGATCAGCAACAAAAGGCTCAACACAACGCTGCAGAAGGGGGTTAAACAGGCTTTACAGACACCCACTTCACAAACATACGAAGGACACAATGACCATTAGCCCTTAAAAAGTCTGTGACTGGGAAGAGAGCTTCTCCCCTGCTAAGAGCACCAATCTGAATGATGGGGAGAGGAACATGCTCTCAGGGCCAGGAGAGAAGGACAGTAAAAAGTAATTTTTCTTCTTGCTTTTTTACTTATTTCTCATCCAGACAAATCATGACAAGAGCAGTACAAAAGATGGTCAGGTCATCTGCAAGTGATCAGAGTCAGTTAAAAGTGTCAGGAGCATCTGGAAGAAAAAGGGAGATAAAAAAAAATGATAAGAGAGAAAGCCAAGCAAACTATGACAGAAAAAGGAGGGAGCGAAAAGCCTTCCCGTGTCTGGTTTTGATTCCCTGAGCAAAGACCTGAGTAGTTCATAATTTTTGTTCATGCAGGGCCAGTGAGGTTCAATGGTAGAATAAAATCCACTTTAATTAACAAACAGTTTAAATGTTTTATAGATATGTTTAACTCTTTCTCTTCTTTAGAGGTGCTGGAAAAAAGATGGAAACAGATGCAAAGTGAGGCAACATGAATTAACTGGTACTGACATGGAAGGACCAAACCGTTTTCACTGAAGTCAGCAAACCTGCTAACAGCCTATGAACCTCAGGAGGGAACTGGATTTCACCTTGACAATCCAAGATCATCTAGAGAGCTTCTCTAGCACTGCCCAAGCCCTGGAGATCCCTAAAGAGAAGATTTCTGAATTCCAGTTTCACAACTTCCAAGGAGACGGATTTCTGAGTCCCAGTGGTAGCTACCACCTAAGACAGCAGCAGAAATTGGAACTGTCTGACAAGGGTTGGCACGTGGGGGGCTGAGCACCACTCCTCAGCACCGAAATGCATAGTATGCTTCAGATTTCATCACTTTTGTCTTTGTAGATGGTTTTAAGATTTCTGTAATCGATGTCTGGGATGAGATTGGTATTTTGATATATTGGTGATGTGTATTTCAGGGAGGCAAAGAACAGAAAGGAGCAAACCCCTTTGGGTTATTTTTTTTTTTCTTTTGTTCTCTTCTCACTATCCATTAGAGGGATGCATACTCCACCTTTGCTATACTATTAAATAATGAGCTGTTACACACATACCTCCTTCAGGAAAATAATTAGATTTCATAAGAATTATTTTGTTTAAAACAATTGCTTTCTCACCAGAGTTTGGACTTCTCTGTGCTACTGAGGTAGTATTGAGACAGGGTCTGATTCCCATTCTGCCTTCCTTCTACCTGAATTTGCCCTAGTACCACTTATCTGAGTGTGAACTCAGGGGAGTATCTTCAGTTCCAGCATACTGAGCCGGAATCAGAACTCAGCAAGCCATCCCAGGTGCCTGAGACCCACTCAGGCTAACGCATTCTGGCCTGTGCATCTTGCACACTGCTTTAGGTTGGATGGAAAAGTCAAACAAACCAAAAAAAAAAAAAAGAAAAGAAAAACAAACACCCAAAGCATGTCCGAACTGTTTTCCATTTTGGCGGGGAAAAAAACAGTGTTTCAATTCAGATTTCTCAGATTTGTTCCAGTTCAAATCAATGTATATAAAACAGGAAGGGAGACTGAAATAGAAATCCAAAAAGTAATGATTTGAATCCTTGCTCTTTTAGTGACTCTTATCCCAGCCTAGTCACCAATTTGTCATGTTCTCTTGAGCAAGCTGCTGTGCGTATTCTCCCTCCTACTCTGTCTTCCTGTGGACCACCACCTGTAACCAATCTGACTAATCTGTGCCTCAGTTTCCTCACTGTGAAGGTGGAATAATTGAGCTCTCAGCCAGCTGATGACTAACCCACAGGGAAGAAGGAGAGGTTTGTTTATAAAGATATTCCTATTCACGGATCTTTCATCAGGATCTCTCACAACTCCAGTCCTGTTGTGCCAGTGGTAGTGGTCCTAGCCTGAGTCATCTGCAGGTATGACTGAGGGGACAGGAGACAATGCAGCCCTTAGATTAGAAGGCCTCATTCATCCCCTTTCCTTTTCTGGCTGAGACTACTTCATGGTGTTCTAAACACACAACATGAAAAGGCTGAGTTTAGACTGGGGAAAGCTGTCTTGCAAGAGCAGGTCAGGAACATGTCAACAGATCTACAGGAGATGTGTGATGTGTATCTCCCAAGTGAGTAAGCTCCTGCCATGCCCAGACACATGGCAAGGTAAGGAGAATAGGAAGAAGCAGCAGTGGAAGAGGGAAAATGGTGAACGAAGAGAACTGGGGTCAGCTACTCGAGAGGTTTTGCCCACGTCTCTCATAGTGTTCATCCAGCACATAGAGAGAAGACAAAGTATGTACTGATTGTACAGGATGTGGAGACTCTCCAAAGGTAGATCAGAAAGAACAATTCATCTCTTCTGACTGGGCCTATATAAGTTACTCATTGTGAGCAGATGGGTTATGAGGTCTGCCATCAGTGATGAATTATATTCCTGATAAGTCATTCCTAGCTAATGAGGATCCATTATCATTAGCTGCTAAGGAAGAATTACAGCCTTCCAGGAGAGAGTGGGGGTTTCACAACTTCCAAGGAGAAAATTCTGGGCTGGTAGCCACCTGGCAATTGAATCTTTCAGGAGACTGAAAACTTTCCAAGATGGATTCCTTCTACTTTCTTCAAGTTTTGGCTTTTAATTTCCTTGGACAAGTTCAGGAGGAGTGTAAGAGAAGGTGGAGGAAGTGAAGGAAAATAGTAGTAACTGTATCTGATAAGGCTGTGATTAAATCAAAGTCTTACTCTAATTACACTGCATTTAAATAAACTTTGCCTAGTAAGTAATTGTAATTAAACTACAATTAAACATGTATTTATATCACCATTTCCTCCCCTGCACAGCTGTCACTTTCCACCTCCTGTTGTTGCTGTCTACCTGCCAAAATCTCTGAATTTAGCACTAGGGACTTTACCTTTCCTTGGACTTCCTGGAGGAGATGTCATAGAGGGGCAGGGTCTGAGACTCCCCTCATGGTCCCCCAGTGCAAACCCTGAAAGGAGCTTCTGTTTTCAAGCTGCGTGCGGGGAAAGAGAAGCAGCCAAATTTTCCACAGTGATAAACTAGATCTGAGGAGAAAGTTCTGAGCAGCAGAGAGGTGGATTTCGATAAAGTGGGTGTTTCTTTCCCTCCCACAGGGCCTTGAAAATGAACATATTTCCTCTAGTATTAATTTTTTTCACATCTGGTCTAGAAATAAAGTTATTCTTCCTTCCCTGCTTTCTGTAGAGCATCTCTGATACAAGTGGATTTTCTAAAGCCCCAAATCTCACTTTACTGCACCACGTTTTTGCCTATTGTAACAAACTGACCTTAATGTTGAAATGTAGCTTTACAAGACACTGTGCAAACTAGTTCACATGATCAACAGGTGTGTGAGTCCAGAACTGGGAATACAATTCTTGAGTTCTATTTTCAGCTTTTTAGGAATATTCATTAACTCTAGCAGTGCCTCAGTTCCCCTTCTCTTCAGCACTGAGCTACCTGTAAGTACTGCCCTTACAGGTGGTCTTTAAAGTTCACTGTGATTTTGAACAGTTGGATTAAGACAAATTATTACAGAAAAACAGGAGCTTCCTGTTAGGAACCTGAAGACAGTAAGAAAGGGAAATAAATGCAGGGAGAAACAGAACTGAACAAAGGGAAAAAATAAACAGCTAAAAGAAGAGTGATAAAAAGGAGGAACTGAAAACATATCACCATGCAAACGATGCTTGCGGCTAATTAAACCACATCAACTTCTCCGCCATGCCTCCCTCCTCACCAGAGATGATGGAAAATGTCTCCATTTGTTGTCTTTCCCATCCATAGTTCTAATTAAGGGACTGGAGAAATACCACCATCACCCTCATCTGTTCGCGTTCAGTTGCTGAAAGGACACCATGCATCTCCCTGACAGCTAGTCATTACGGCTTCGTATGAGCACCCCCCTTCCACCAGAAGTTTTGAGCTCTTTGTTAAATAGCTCAGCCATGATCCATGCCACGTTTCCGTAATTCAAGGAAGCAGACCCATGGATCCTGTATCATGGGAGATCTCTGCAGGGAGGGCAAGGGGATCTGATGGAGAGGAGACTGAACCAGGTGCAGTTGCTTCACTTAACAGCGAATTACACGAGAGATGAATAGAAACGGTGGAAAAACAGAGATTTCCACAAACTGGAAACATGGTAAGTAGGATTCAACAGAATTCATCTTCCTCCTTGGCAATGAGTCCCTAAAGTGAGAGTGCAGACTGTCATTCCAAAGATGAAGAGTATTTACCCATGTCTCATACTTTGAGGGCAGTAATGAAACAGCTATGCCTGTGCTCAAGACTTCTGAGCTCCTGGGGTAGAAGGATACAAGAGAAACAGAAGAGGATAAGCAAGAGCAAACCAACAGACCTGTGCCAGATCTGTCAAAGGGAAACTTGTGCTTGCCTTTCCGGTAATATTCATTTTTTTAACAGATCTGATGGTTATATATATATTATATACATATTTTATATATACATATAAAACATCAGTTATTGTGGTATGTCAAAGACCTTGATCCTCACTTTTGCTTATTCGTACTTTTCCTTTCCTTTCCTTTTGTCAACCTTCTTTCAAGCGTAATTCCTTAGAGCAATAGGTAGACATGTTCCTCAAAAAGATCCACTGCAAGAGAGAATCCATGCATGCCCATATGAGACACCTAGAAATGCATACGGGTACAGTGTAATATAAGAAAATATATATATATATCCTTATTATCCAAAAGCAGTCAAAAAATGCACTTGAGTGCATGGGTTTTACACATCTGCTGTGTTATACAATATATTCGCTTATTCCCTCACTATCCTCCTTCACCCATTTCCTACTTCCTCCCTGAGTAACTGATCTCAGGAAGGTTTTTATGCCAGGAAATAGTGAAAAGAAGCAGAACAGGCATCTTATACTTGATTTTGTGAGGTGACAGTAGTCATTCTGATCTGGTGTGATTTATCATGTCAAAGAATATAGATCCCAGCTCTGTGACTCACAATTTCCTTCCAGTCCGTTCCATAGCCTACAAACCTCAGCTCTAATCCCAGAAATGGGAGACAAATGCAATACCACTAGAGCGACATTTTTCAGAGGAGGGACCGGCCATTTCTCTCCCTACAGAGCCTTACTGCAGAAGCACTATTTATCATTTACTTCAACAACATTGTTTGCTCATTTGATCAGAATTGCATCTTTTCCACCTCTTGCATCCGGCAGGTTTAGTCAGTTGGTTAGAGCATGGTGCTACTAATGCCATGGTCATGGGTTCAATCCCAGTACGGGGCTATGCTAAGGGTTGGACTAGATGATCTCCAGAGGTCCCTTCCAACCTTACCATTCCACGATTCTATGATTTATTGTCTAAATGAAAAAGGTGAAAAACCCCAAAGGCTGTCAGCACCCACAGTTCCTCCTGTCACGGCTCTGTGGATCACATCTTTTTTTTCAGGAACTAAAGAAAAGCTTTCTCTGTAAGGTACATGAACTGCTGCCTTCTTTCCCTTTAGGAACCTGCTGGCCACTAAGACGTACCGTGGAGTCCATGATTACTTTCAGTTTGCTTCATATACTTATGCAACTTATATGTGCAGTTAGAGGCAAATGACTGTCACAGGTCAAAGACCAAACCTTCCTTTCTCTCCTAATGGCTCTGTGAATGCCTTAGGCTTTCTGTTTTCACTTCCAGTGAACTCACGTCTGCCAGTAATTATGTTCTGCTATTAGGCAACCAGAATAATGCAAACAATTATGAGTCCTGTGTGCATTCTCTATCTTCTTTTTCTACTTTAATGTAAGAACATCTATTTGCAATCATGGGCGGACTTCAATCGCTTACAAAATAGCTAGGACAGATTTAGAAACGAGGCTTAAATAGCAAATTGCTGATCATGCAGGGCTTAGTGTCCAGCAACACATATGGAGGAACAACTTATGCAAGCAGAAGGCAAGCTCTGTACCTGTTGGTCACATACCTATCAGCCATTGCATCCACGCTGTACATTGCAAGTACTGTGTGCACAGCTGCACACTCACTTCCCAAACTGGACATTCACAATGAATTTCCGCTCTCCCATCCACTTTGGTTGACTTATCGGAATCCAAATGAGCCGTGGGGCAGATTTAAAGTATCAGATGAGCACACCATTCCTTCCCTTCTGCATGCACTTGCACTGGAGCTGTAGACAGCAGCTAACAATAATGTTTCAGTGTAGGAACTGTATTCTTCTCAATGGCCCACCAGACTGGCAATTTTATACTCTTAGAGCACTACTATGAACTACTGATAGCACTAAGTGTTTTGTCATTGACTTAGCCATGGGAGGAACAAGGACCTAGTTACTACAGTCCCAGGTATTTTCTACAGAATCCCAAAGCAGACAAAAGCTGTAAGGAAGAATGGGGAGAGCAGAATACAAAGCCTGTGAGGGCAGAGGCAGAAGGCTGTGAGACATTATCCTTCATTCAGAATGCAGATGAGTTTGCCAAGCTGGAAGTGATATAGAGAAAAGGTATCTGATGCATCACATGTCATCTCTGCTGTCACTCACACACTTTAATTACCCTTAAATCAAGTGCAATAGCTTCTCCAGCCCTGAAGTACGTGCTGTCTGTCTCCTCATACATATAATAAGGCCTGCAGGGATTTCAGAGACTTTAGCCTTGTGTGTCTCACTACTCTGATATTCAGTTTCTTTTAGCATAAAATCAGCTGAAAAGCATTGAAAGGCACAACCTTATTTTCATAAATCCCTATTCTGCTTGCCAAACCTCTCTGAGTCAATGAGTGCCCAAGATTGTGATTTGGATTCTCTTGCGTGGAGTATATTTGTGTACTGCTGTTTCCATGTATCATCATGTACTTGTTATGCTGCTTGCTACTTCAGTCATATCTAGCCAAGGAAGCAGCCACAGCAGAAAACTTACCATTTTTCTAATTTACATGAGATTTCTAAGGATGGGCAAAATCATTTGGGGGTGGGAGGGAAGGGGCAACAAACACCTGCTCCCTCCCAAGGCTCCAGATTTCAATCAAAATGAGTTCTTCCAAGAGGAATGCAGGCTATGAAAAATTTAGCTCAGCTCTCTTTTTTTGTCTATTGCTGTCTCCAATTTTTAGCCTTCAACCTGCCAAGTACTGTGGCTTGCCATCCAGAATACATGTGTTATATAAAATGAAGAACTGAACCACTGTAAGAAAGAGGGGAATTAGCTTCAGCTAGATTAGCCATTGAAAGTTAGCCATCTAGTCTACAATAATGTTTGTGGTGACCCCTCAAATCAAGGGAAGGAGATGAGAGATACATCTCAGCACAGGTGACAGAAGTTAATAGATTAATCATCTTTTAGACACGCCAGTGTCACATCATCCACTGAAGAGAAGCTACGTGACCAGCTTCGGCTGAATACCTAAACTTTAGTTGTCTGATGTTATGTAACAAATTATATGCAAAGGGCTACATTTTGCAAAGCATCATGCTGCTGCTAAGGGACATCCCAATGAGATATTTAAACTGAGATAGGTGAAGGGTATTAAAATGGTCCACGAAGAAAGAGATTAGCCTGAACTGCGAAACTCACATAATCCTGCAAAGTTCAGAACCTGTGACAATACAGCATCAGGGCTGTCTGAAAAGGCTGTCTCCTGAAATCAGGATATATGATGTTGAACTAGGGAAGGTCTAGAGCAAACAAAAGAAAACAGAAAAGTTATGTTGTTTTGATTACAGTATTTGTTTGTTTTTATCTGCAATGATAATGAACATGTTTTGCATTAACATGATGCAAAGTGAGAGCATTCCTAGTGCCCAAGAAGTTTGCATGACAGTAGCCTAGAATACAAAAAAAAACCAGTATCATAATATATTAAGTAGCAATGTAATGTTATCCTGAAAATCTCAGCCTGTTAGCAAATGATGGTCTTGCTAAAAAAACCACAATGTGTGGCTTGCTGGCTCAGTCTTGCAGGATTCTTGTCTCATCTGGATATAAGGAGAAGATCTAGAGTCTGGGTTCAGCAGTCCTTGAGGAGGAGACCTGGGATCAGCATAACTTAAGCGGAAGGCGTGGGCTGGATTCTGTTTCGAGTTCCTTTTTGGAATAAATAACCCAAGAAGGCTACCACCTGCTTGGGATGCACTTGAGAGGCAAGGGAAAGAAAAACCATTGCAGAAGCTGATTTTATTATCAGTATCATCTTGTTTGGTTTGGCTCCTGACTTGAAGCCATCCTATAGGAAATGAATCTGCAGGGACAGATCTGAGAAAGAAAAGGGCAGTGGATAAGGGAACCTGGGCTAATCTGGTAGAAAAAAAGTAACATCAGTATGTGGGGGGCAAGAATTTGTGGAAACTTTTTTTTTTTTTAAAGATCGCTTGAAAAACTCTGCCACAATAAGAGCACTCAAACTGACAGGAAAGATGTTAATGGAAACAGGAGCAGAAGAAACATTCCATTCTTTGGAAAGTAGAGGTGCTCATCTTTTCCCATCTTGTGATATTCCATACATAGATGCTACATGTATTTCTGTGTAGATATATATAAGGATATGTATATATATAAGGATATGTATATACAAATATGTACGGTGTCCAAAATAGAAAATTATATGTACGTTATTGTCTCTGAGGTAATGGAAAGGATCCTTTAGATTAACTAGCAGAAGTTTTAATGCAGTTTTGTAAAGTCATGAAGGCATTTAGGTCCCATCACTTTCAACTGATTTCAGCAGCTGACTTTTCAGACTAACCTTGCAGCTTTCTGGTCCTCAGGCTGTGCACTCAATTCCCACAAGCTACCCAAGGGTCAGTTTAGGCCCTCAGTGGCATGAGCCCAACACTGATATCGGATGCAGTAGAAAGGGGGAGCCAATAAAGAGAATTCAGAAAACAGTCTGCCCTGTGGGAGAGGAGACACAGTTAGCAGCTTCAGTTCTCTTCAGTTCAGAGGAAGTAGCTTCACCTACCAAGACTGGAGGAAAAAGAGGTGATCAGAGTATAGGTAGGCCTTACCTACTGAAACAGAGAGGAAATGCTGGGCCCTAGACACACTCAGACAGATCTAGTGGTGTTATCAAAAGGAAAAAGAGACTGGAGGAGAGTATTAGGAGGAGATCAGGATGATATATAAATTACTGGATGAAAAGAAGGAACAGAGTTAATGTACTGGAAATGTGATGTAGAGTAGTAATGACATTTAGGCTAAACTATTGGACAGAATACCATGTAATGAAGTTGACTGGACTGGAAAGGAGAAGGGTTCAAACAAGGTTGGCATTTACCTGAATTCCAAACAGGGGATTCAGGAAGGCCTGCCAGAGCAGGTAATGAAAACAGCCTTTCAGTTTTGAAGAACTGGCTCATGTCCAGGTTAGATCGCAAAGGAAAGTGAATCTGCTCACCTCAAGCCAGTCCTTAACAGATATCTTTCCCCATCTCAAGCCCAGCAAGCAGCTAGCTTTGAACTGTCAGTCCCTGCCTAGGGGTGACAGACAGTAAGAAGTATTGTAACACAAGACTGACTGCTCTGGCAGAACTCTTGTGCATGGACCTGAAACCCGAACAGGAAGAGGTACGTTAAGTAACGGTGGTACAGAGAGCTGTGGAAGCAGTTAACACATCCACAGCACACACACTCCTTACTCCAGCGAGCACTACTGCCTGTTTCACTCTGTGAGTTTTCAGTTACATTTTACCCAAACCAAAATGAAAACTGCTATAATGATAAACAGCAAATGCTGACCTCACATACATACCATGAAAGACAACAGAAAACATTTTCATGAAACATAGGAGGCAAATCAATAGCACACTTATGAAGTGGGCAGCTGGCTGATCTGGCTTGAAAGAACCCACTGAACACACAGGATAAATTCATCGTCTTGGCAGTGGCATGCTATGCATTGGTTCTGAAATGCTGTTGCCTAAGTATCAGCGCTGCACATGCCTGCTGTGTCTATCAGATCCTCTGATATGTGACTTGAATACCTCTCTTCCTCCCTGTTTGGCTCACTTCTCAGAAATGCTGAGCACAGTAGGTAAAATCAGCAAGAGCAAGGAGTGCTCAGCAAACTTGAAAGCAATGCCACAGGTAGGCAAATATATGTGGAAGGAATGAGCTGCCAATCAGCCACTTTTCTCCTTTGAATATTTTGCTTTTCCTTATTTTTACATATGCACATGCTGTAAGGTCTGTTTATTTGTTCCTTGCTTGTTCTCCGAAGCCTCCTGTGCCCTAGCTATGATTCATTTCAGAATAATTTCATGAAAGACAAACAGCAGGTTTCCAGTTTCACACATTTGTCTGATATTGCTGGGTACTTCATCATTTGGAGGCAATTTTTTCCCACTTGTCTCAATCTTCCCTTCCCCCTCCTCTTCCCCCTTACATGTAAGCCATTGCCCCTGCATTCTGACCACTCAGAGCCTGCAAATCATTTTAAGTGGAGGAAGAGTTAAGCCCTAGCTTTGTGCTTGATGCATTTTGTTTAAGTTGCTCGTGCTGTTCCAACATCTGTCATATCCTCCACAGCAGTGCAATCAAACTGTCAGGGCTGAGTGAAGTTTTGCTGATCCAATCTGCTCTTTCTGCAATTCCTGTCAAAAGCATCAGGAGGTGGTAGATACAGTTGTTTGCTCTTTAAACAACAGATCTTTATTTTTGCACATTAGAGGAACTGTTATTGTTTGTTTCTCCTAGACTCACAAAGTGCCCTGTTTGCTTGCAAAGCGTGTTCAAACGGGCTTGCGATCACAAGCCGTACTGCATTTCCTGGACTCTGCTGCATTCCCGGGCTCCTCAGTTTTACATCCCCTCTTCCTGTGTGAGGTCGGAACACATAAATGCCTCTCAATCTTGCTAGTGTCTGTAATCCTGGGAGCACCCAGGAGGAAGTTAGTTCTTGGATCCTGTATTATTATTAATGAGACAATTAAGCCAAATAGTTGTGGGGAAGGGGAGGAGAGTCCTATTTTAATAAGCTCCCTTCTGGATACTGTGAATTACCAGATGAATGCTACTCCCTATTAATGATACCAAAAGGATCTGATACTAATTGATATTATTGATACTAATACCACTAATCGCCTTGTCTGAAAGGAGGGGACGTATTTTTATCATGTAAAATGCAAGTACCTTTCATGTACCTTAATAACTGAAAGAATTAAGAAAGAAATTATTCCATTTATGCTCTGTTAATATGCAGCATGTATTTTTAATCAGCTTTCCAGCATGATGCACCTTTTCACTTCTGTCTGAAACCTTAAACTCTTGCTGTGAAATGGAAACTTATGGTTTCATCATTTAATAAAAGAAACCTGAATCTGAGGTGAATAGCATGGTTCTGCCTCATTTCTGTGTCGGCTTCATAGCCTATGGCTTTTCTATCAAGGCAGCAAGCCTTCTAATTACAGCTAAGCACCAATGGAAAATGAAACTTAGGATGCCACTGTGCCCTCTTCTCTGATACTTATATTGGCTGGTGACTCCTGCTAAGATGAAAAATCAGGTTCAGAAATACTTTGATTCATTAAAGAAAAAATGTTAAAAAAAAAAAAAAAAAAAAAAGATAACAGACTTTGGTTCCCTAATATGTCTAGTTCTTTAAAAATCTTCAACTCCAAACCTAACTGGTAGGAAAACATGTTCAGCTTTCTATGATCTGACTTTACCTCTTTTCAAAGTACCGCAGCTAGGGACTGAGTTTTTCTCCCTGGGACAAAGAAGAATTATGAAACATTCAGCAGAGAGAAAAGGATTGGCTCCAACTTCCAATTTGTATCCTGAACTTTACACACACAGAGTAAAACCAAAGAATAATGTGAAATCAACTCCTTTCCTGATCTCAAGTGCACAAGCTCATACCTCTGAAAATCCCCTGTGGTATGTAATTGTCGTCACTGAGAGCCTGCAAAAAGCTACAGGTCCTTACTGGTTCATCCACCAGTGGTGATGGTTTTAAGTGAAACACAGGACATGAAATCCCAGAGTTTGGTGGGAGACAAGCTTTTCACTTCACATTTGTAATGGCTTAAACTTCAAAAAAACTCTCTGATGTCTTATTCCAAAGAAAATAAGACACCTTTTTCTTTATTTGCTATCAAGGAGTGCAGCCTCCTTGAATCATAACAGGGATATTCTGCTAAGCACCAGCATAAAGCAGTTCTTGAGATGTACAGTGACTGACATCAGCCAGCACCACTATCATTACAACTAGAATTAATATAAGCCCTGAACTGTTCTTTTCTCTTTCCCCTTCCTCAGCTTCTCCCATGCATGTTCTGTCATCCATATGAGGATGACAATGTGTGTCATTAGGATCTACCTTATTCAGGTTCCCCAGCAAAAGGAATGAACACTCACGACAGGAGGAAGCGTGTTTCTGAAGATCTATTTCATATTACCTCAACATCTACTGCAAAGTAAGAAAGCGGAGAGAAAAACACATGGCGATACCTCCATGAAACTGAAAGCTTACCAGGCTGCCACCACCCGGCAGTGCTGCTGAAGCAACAGATTTTGTCTTCTCATATTGTGTTAACATCTCAGTTTGACTCTGGTTCAAGCTGAAATTTCTTTTGGATCACATCTGTGTTGTACGATGGAGTCCAATTGCGAGTTTTTTGGCAGATACATAGGGTATTAAGTATCCGCTAATTTGAACTCATTTCTACGAGTGTACATCTTTGGGGAATTTACTGCCTGCACATCTCTGAATATAAACAATACTGCACATGGAAAAAAGCAGAATTGAAGGGTGACTTAGAATATGAAAACATGAATTGTACTGGTCACGGGACAACCGCCTATAGAAAAATTACTTGTTAGAACAGAGTAAGAGAAAAAGTAGACAGGGAAGAAATAGTTGCTTTCTCCAAGGAATAATCACCCTCTGGGGAGAAGAAAAGTTACTTAACATTTTTGACAAAAACACAGACTTCCCAACTGGCATCTGAAGTTCAACTTATAGCAGTGCCCAAGTCTTGTACTTCAAAGGAAATGGAATTTGGAAAGTGAAATAGAAAATAGGAGTTTTTGCCTGGCAAGAGCCAGGAAATGAGAACATCCATTTAATTCCTTTTTTTTCTCTGAGGTTGGAAAAAGAGGAAATTAAATGCGAGCTGGCCAATTAGCCCCCCAAATCCCCATTGGCAAGACAAGATCTTTTAGCAGGAACGCCTTGAGGTGAAGCCAATTCAATTAGTCTCCACAGCGTAACTGTCAAGACTCAAAAACTAGGTGGAATAATGAACTGATTAAAACCTGTAATTTTAATCCAATGGAGGAAACCATTAATCATGGAGATGGCAACATTCTCTCGTTTCCAGATTGTTTTGGGATGAGTTGCCAACAAAAGAGGCTGAAGGAATAAAAGATTAATTTAAACTAGAACAACCTGGATAGACATATATACGTTTCCTTGACTGATGTGAGGAAAAGAAGAACATTTGCTAGATAATAACAGCGGTGTAAAAGGTAGAAGCATATTTTTTCTTATTCTTCGTTCTTCAGTTCTCAGTGGTTAACATTGCATATTAGAAAAGCTGTCAGCAGTACACTGGATCCCACCCAAATGAAACTCAAAGTCATTTAGTTCGACCTTTAATTTCTTATATATCTGGTATTTTTATCTCTCATACTTTCCTCCTGCCCACTCCTCCTCTACAGCTGCTTTTGGTCTCATCTTCATAATGGTGACAAACTGCTTGTGATGTTCTCAGAGCAGTTAGTACCCAAAAGAACATGTGTAGCCAGTCTGCCAACTGGCAGCTCCTCTGAAGTGTTTAGACTCCACCAACATCTTTACCCTTTGCTGAGTTCTCAGCTGCTGCAGGCAGTGTCATGGTACACATGACACTTCAAAGGAAACCAGTAAAAGATTCTTTCATTCAAATAAAAAATGTTTTTAATCAAAGATAATATTTGATCTGGCTCAGCGAGATCTTCAAATTGTGGCTCTTGATCTTCAAAACTTTCCCCCAACTCTTTTCTCTCCTGCTATCACTTAAAAGTTAAGCCATCATGATTAAGCCAATGAGGCCAGCAAAGTTGGTCACTCTCCCTTTTGCCACCCTTGGTTTTCCCCTAGATAGCTTCTATGCATGGTAACTCTGAAGATGTATACTTTTAAAGAGAAGGGCCAGACTGGGGCCACCACTGAGCAGCTGCAACCGGTAGCTCAGGCTGGAATGATAGTATGCAGCATGACAGAGATAGGGGGATGACAGAGAGGGATAAAAGAGGTTTGAAAAGCCAGTATTACATCAAGTGTGAGTAGCATATATAGGCGATCAGGAAACTAAATGCAAAGAAAGATGGGAGGCGACGGCTTCATTTATGCCAAACTAGAATGAAAACCGATAGCACAGCAAAAAAATGGGGAGTTACTTCATTTTTGGAACTGATTTCTCAGTATGTATTATTTGGATACCACTTGCCCAGGTGCAATCCCAGGTGCAGAACTGAAAATTGCAGGTGTTACAATTAACAATATTACCACTAAGCGGCTTTTTCACAAATAAGGAAGGTTCAAACCAGAGACATGAAAATTGTCCTGGTAGGTAAGGAGGGATGTGAAGAAATAGGGTGACAGTGAATGAAATCTCCTAGCTTTTCAGACTATTTCCCTGGAGGGCTCTGAAGACAAAAAGCTTAATTAATTGTAGCATCAAGCTCTGCAAATAAAAAGCCTATTAAGTCATGAGCTCCATCTTTCAGACTGTAGCCCAGTTCCTAGCGAACTCCCCAAGATACTGTTCAGTGTCTCAAGTGATGAGGTTTCTGGAAATACTCACTCACTGAAGCAGCTGTGAGCAAAAGAGCGCTGATAACTGTGGGAGGGAAGGAGCATAACTGCAGATCTCATAGTCTGCAGGACCCTTCTCAAATACCAGGTTTTTGCATAAAGTGAAAACTGTAAGAAAATTAAAAGCAAAACGATGAACAGGGAAGGAAGACCTTTACTTTCTTTTTGTCTCTATACAAATGCATTTTTTTCCTCCAAAAATGTGTTTCCAATAAGAAGACTGTTCTCTACTTCCGATGTGAAAGCTATAGAAAGTGGTTACAGGTACTCCTAGTATCTCTCATGCTCTATTGCAGCAAAATGGAAAAGTAACTTATTACAGAGAAGTAGAAGTTGAGCTGTATGCAAAAGCTACATGCTTCTGAACTTGCTGGAGCTGTATCAAGCAGCTCTGCCAACTACCTCACTTTAAGAGAATTAATAAAGCCTTAGCTTAATATGATTTTTTACTAGATTGGCTTGCTCCACCTCCCACTCCCCCTTTTTTAAAATTCTGGAAGCCAGCTTCAACTTCCAAATATTGTATTAATATGTAAAAATACATTATTTATTTATTTTACTCCTAATGATCTGGGTGGATCCATTAAATAGCCCATGTTAAGGGGGAGTAGGGGAGGAAATAAAGCTTGATTTAAAGGCTGCAGCTTCTAAGTTGAGAGAGCAGTATGGGAGTTTAGAAGTGGGAGAGCTGCTCCAGAGACAGTTTAGAGGAATGGGGCTCACTCTTTTTCATCTGAAAGTAGCAACAACGTCCAATCTTACAAAACTAATCTGATCTTACAGCATCCACAGAAGCTAATTTCAAGACATTATTTTCCTGACTTTACAAGAATAGGTGGGGACAAACTACCTTATGTTCATCAAGGGTAAGAGGATGCACACTGGCAGCTACCTTGATATATGTACTGTGCTGAAAATCCATCATCCTGCTTGCTAGGCAGAAACTTGTTAATGTAGCCAAATCTTAAGGTTTACAGTGAAGAGATCTGCAAGATTTGACAGGCACCAGGATCGTATTAAGACAACCGGAAACTACCTACAGAGCACTAAAGGATGAAACTACAACACTGAGAGAGGTCACTGGGGCTCCCAGACCTTGTACATTCCCTATGGTATTCCTGGCTTCACTATTTCAGGGTCCTGAAAAAAAAAAAAAAAACAAAGAATTTAGACAACAGCCAATGCCAAGATCCATTTTTGAAGTCTCCAAGTTCTTTTCCTGGTTCTTGCTTTCCTGGCGACCTCACTGGTCTGTTTGAAATCACTAACACTACTCTGGGTCCCCCCCAGAGATCATACTGGGATATGTTTACACTGCCTTTCACTTTTGTTTTCAAGACCTTGACTGTGTTTATTGATTAATGCTTTGTTTCACAGAACTGCATTTCTGCTGAAGGTGACCCCATGTCTCGCCAGACTGGAGCGTTACTCTTTCGAGGTTACGCTCTAATGCCTGCTTGGCTCCTGTAAAACATCACACTCTCAGCTGTTCCTGATGGCTGCTCTGACCAAGAGTTCTGCTATAACCCATCAAACATGGTTCGGAAACGAGCACACAGCAACTGCCTTGATGAGGGGATAGTGTCAAAGTTCTCTGTGTTTTAAAGGTCAACACATTAACTTTTCGAACTGGCTTTCCTATGACTGTAATTACAACTCAAGCTAATCAAATGACTATACCTTGAAAAATTATGAGTTGGTGAAAACAGATCTCCACAGAATTAGCATTAGGAAATGACAGTTTCTGCTTGCCGATTATTGGAAGAAATCAACTTTTGTCATTAAAAATCAAATGACTTTGCCACTTCTCAACTCTCCAGCAGCCTACAGGCTCCAGAACGAGCTCCACTGGAGCCAAGCTTTCAGAGTGTGTGCCTACAGATAGGCCCATCAATCGATATTTCAGCTTCTTATGAAGCCGCTTATTTTCAAATGTGTTAAGCATCAAATACCTCAAAGCCAAAACTAAGAATATTCAGACCTTGAGAAGTCACATCACTTCTATGTTTGGTATTTAAAATTGGACAGGGAAGCAAAGTATATTTATCTGTACTTGAAGAGGTCAGCAGTACTGTCCAGCAGACAACCACACACCTCAAACGCGACCATGTTACAGTACGTTGTACATATACCCACTTCCTTCATAGTGTTAACTTCCTAATTTCTATTACTTTTTCAAACTAAATCAAACTTCTCATCATTCACTCAAGCCACTGCCACTTGCACTACTACATTTAAACTATAAAATAATTCCCTTCCCTATTCATATATTGTTCCCTGGAAGGTGTTCATAGACTTTGATCATATCCCCCATGCTCTTTCTTTTCTAGACTATATTGCTTTAGTTCCCTGCACATCTCCTCACACTGTTTTTCTAAACCCTCCAGGGTATGGCTTTATGTGTATTCTTTCTAGTTTTTTGTATCTCTCAGAAACTGCAGATGGTCAGAACTGTGTACCTTACCAAGAGCTACAAAGCAAAACAGAGCAGCTAACAGTGTCTGTGTTTTGGATAGCCTGAAAAACAAAAGGCAAGGTATTCTAGGGGTATGTAACAGCACTGCTCTACAGACTGTGCTGATATACCTCAGCAGAAGATTTGGTTATACATATATCCTTGTATGCCCTCACAAAATTGCAACATATACTTTGCTAAAGACTGAGGGGAATCCATGAAGAATGTCACCATCCTATTTATAAACAGTGATAGAGAGGACAGACATGAACAGGAACATCCAATCTAAATCTTCCTGCCAGGGAAAAAAAAATGTATTTAAATGTAATAGTCAGGATTTTTCAATCTCCATTTTCATATGATAACACTGCATGATAGGATTACAGTATTCATATTCATATATGAATTTCTAAAGTGATGTAAAGCCATCAAGCTGCAATGCTGAGTCACCTATGTCACGATGACTGAGATACATGCAGTTGTTTGCCTGATAAACTGAAAGACAGATGCATGCAAAATAGCATCACCTCCCAAGTTTGCTGGTAGCCCTCCATGACACGTAACCTTTGGCTGCCCATATACTGTTAGCTGGAGAACAGACTAGGCAAACATTCAGGAAAGATGGAGCTGGTACGGATCCCCTATCCCCATCAGATATTGTCCAATACAGTCATTCTTAAGATGCATTTACTTTACTTTATTTCATAAAAGGAATGAGCAAACTTAAATCCCTTCTTACCATCAGAAGCGTTTTGGGGATTTATTTCTACAAGCTAGAGAGCTGTTTCATCTCCAAAGACGACAGTTTAATTCTTTCCTAAGTTTGATAACATGCATAAGCTGTTGCTTTTTGCATAAATTGATCAGATCTGGATGCTCACAAACAACAGCTGCAGATTGCTGGGGCTCTGCAGGGTTTTCATTGTCCCAGAAGGATCACCAATGAGCTCCAGTGTTCTTGTAGCCACCTGAAAATTCACCCAAAGGTTCTTCTAAAGACCGAAGACGTTTGATGATCCAGCATCGCTTTCCCAGCATGCCCCAAAATGTCACAATGTGTCTCTCCTTTCCTGAGAAATCACTCAGATTTTTTTTGGCAGCTCCTGACCACTACAAAACAAAACAAAACTCCAGAAGGAGTAATCTGAAAGACCAGACAATAATATCAATAACATTCTGCCATTTTTTTAAATGCAACCTCCGCTAGAATAGTGTGCTCAGGTTTAGTCCCTAAAATACACCAAGCAGAAAATGAAACAGTGAAGGGCAGTAAAAAACTGTTTGTTTTATTACATAGAGGGGAAAAAAGGCAATTCATTAGAAGAAAAATGAAAAGCTTTGGAATTACAAAGGGTGGGAAATAAAAGAGAGAGAGTAAATATATGAGAGAGGAGGGCTACAGATAACGTCCAGAAGGGTAATTACTTGTTCCTTCTCTCTGTGTTCCTTCCCATAACAAAAGACCCGGAGGGCAATTTGCAATTAAGGGCTACCCATTTAAGATAGACAAAAATGAATCACTGTTTAGCATGTAATTAACCTGTGGAACTCATTCCCACATGGCATTCCATGGACAAATAGCTCAGACATGACCCAGGAAGGCTCAGGCAGTAATAAGAAGAGGGATAGCAGTTTTTGTTCCACCAACTTGGATGAAAATAAAATACAAAGAATATCAATCCTCCTGCTTCAGGACATAAGTTGTTCATTGTGATCAGCAGCAGGTACAGCTCAGCAGGATGTGAAAGATGCAGTTCTGCCAATGAAAGCTTTAGCGTGCTGCCCTTTCCCATGCGCTTCTAGTTACTTATCTCAGACACTTATATGGCTCCCACAGTTCCAGTATGAGTTCATTACAATCAGTAACATATTCATCAGCACTACAGCCTCTGAGCTGTAGCGCCTCCTCCTATTGTACAGATGGCGAACGACGAGAGCTAGGGCCTTTCTGGAGGTCGTGCAGGAGAAAGAAGAGCGCAGAACAGCACAGAACACTTGCCCCATGCATCCATCCTGACCATTGGAGCCTAGCTGTTCCCCAGCACAGAAAACTAACGAGGAGAGGAGACAGAGTAGTTCCAATCCCATGACTCGTTTAAATCATGAACTCCCTACATTAATTAAAATAACCAGCATACCTAAAGAGGCATGCATCTTTATGAGGATCAGTATAATCATTTACATTGGCCATCAGCTTCTGGTGATCATAGTCTTGGGGTCCCAGTCCTCAGGTGGTCCTTCTCAGCAGGCCTCTGTGACCTTGTTGATGCCCAGCACCATACTTTAATGTGTCCTTTGGGCTGACTTCCAGTTGGCCACGCTGGATGGCATAAGGTCTCTTAGCATGCGATAGTTCCCTCCTGTTGTGAGTCATTTATACATTTTTTAATACATGTAGCCCACTTCGGGCCAGGCCATGCAGCTGCTGTGTGTTTCATTTACCTAAGCAGTCCCAGCAAGTCCAATGAAACTACTCCCAGGGGTTGCACAATCTGGCAATCTTCTAAAATCACAGATGTACAGAAACTGTAACTTTCCCCCATGTGGAGAAGGGTCACACTTATCCTTTTTCAAATAGTCCTATGTATACTGTACCTTCTGTGTCCTTTTTTTAATATTATCATTCATTTTTAATGAACTTACAAGAAGATTTATCAGTCAATCTCTAATGATAAGAAAACTACAGCACTTCTTTATTGTTCTCATTTCTTTCTTTTTTTTTCTTTTTTTTTTTTTAACCTTTTCTTTTCTTGGAGAAGTTTTGCTCCGAGATGGAAACTTAAAAGCTCCACCATGATCTTTGCTGCAGAAAAAAGTCCACTTTGAAGCTGTGATACAATGAATACACAGGTCATTTTGAGAATAAAGTGTAAAGACACTAAACATAAAAGTTTTATTCCTTTCTCCAGTGATAAGCATGTATGAAGGAAAGACTTTTTTTTAACAACCTTTGGCCCACTGTGGAACATTTTTGTTTAAAAAGTGTTCCTTGATACTAATCTCCAGCTGGTGTTTCACTTACCCTGAACTCTCAAATGTCACTGGCTTTCAACTGGTGCTGCAAAAAGACCTAACTTACATATCTATGAAAAGATTTTTATTTTTATTATTTTTATTTTTTTATGAAGTCTCTTCTTTTCTTCTTTGTTTCCTCTCTTTCTCTTTTCTGACACTGCTTTTCTGCTTTGAGACTGATTTCTAATACAAAAAAAGGGCAAGAGGAGCAGTTATACATTATACAGAATAAGACTATTTTTTATTTGGCTAAACCTCCATTAAACTAATAAATTTTCCCTTAATCTGATACAGCACAGATTACTAACCAAAATGAGCCTGCAACGGGTTCCCTTAACTTCAATGGTGCCATACCCAACTTTTCTAAATTGGCTTGTGGATACTGAACACATCCCACACAGCAGCAGCAGATGCTTCTTCAGAAACATGAAGATATAGGAAGGGATGGGGAAAATCCCACTAAGCCCACTAAGATTAGGATGAGGGATCTCAAAGTGACCTCTCTCATTGTAACCTGTAACTCTACACTGGAATGTTACCATAAACAGAATAAACCTTATGACTTAAGGGTCCATGTGCCACAGCCATGAATGTGGTATAATATGATTGCTCAGTAACAAGGCCCAGTTCCCAAGCTACGTAACACATGGGGTCAGGATGCACTTCATGCAAGGAATACACTGAAAAACCAAAGGTCCAGCTCAGGCTGCTACTGACAAAGATCAGTAGAAATCTGTTTCATTAAAGGATCTTGTTACAATCCTAATGAACGCAAGTTACAGATTGCTGATATTGGTTTGATGGGCATGAGGGGTGTGCAGCTGAGTTGTGCAGTGGAACAGATGGATTCAAGGATAATGTTGACATCACTCCTTTGGGGAAGAAAAGATTCAAATTCTATGTCTGTCAAGACTGCCAGTTATTTTGAGTTCTCCAGTTTACTCTTCAACCTCAATCATCAAATTATTTACTCTGAAGATCACATTCTGAAAAAGTAATCTGGGTCTTTAATGATAGGTTACAGCACCAGTGAGCCAACATATCATAAGAGGATAATTATACGAGTAATTCTTGCCTTTTTGCTAGTCTCTTATCCTTCAGATCTAAACAGCGTACATACTTTCTATAGTATTGCTCATCTGAGCATATTAAAGTGCTTTACAGACATTCATTAAAAGTAATTACTAGCTGGCACATGTACAAAATTCACAGAATGGTAGAAATGGAATTCCTACCTCTTTCCCACTTTATTTCTCCACTCTGCACTTTTTACCCTCTCTCCTTCATTCCTCTCTATTTTCCTGGCTACTGTGAATTAGGCACAGCAGTAAATTGAGTATCTTCCTAAATCGTATCTGTAGGTGCCTACACCTGTAGGCTTCTGCCTCCAGCAGCTTTTCAGCTCACACGAACATCTCCACAAGCATTAACTTAGCCTTTCTTCAGGTCAAAGTAATGGTAACCATTAAGTAGGTGAGAGCAGCAGGGCAGTAAATGGGAGAGAACCTGACTACTAAAATACATCTCACTAATATGCTGAGAAAGCCAGAGGATTTAACCAATCCAAACTTATTAAATTCAGTTAGAGCCGCTTCTGAATGTGTCTAAGTCAAATGCCATTTAAATATGTGAAGATCCTTTAATAGTCAACAGAAAAAGAAATTACGTTTTATTTTAAAAATAGGTGTTCTTGTCCGTTTTCTGCAGACACTTTAAACAGCTCTGTTCAACTGGGTTTTGCATTTGACCTTTTTTTCCAGTCAGCTTTGGGATTCTATCACCCAGGAGAGTCTACATTTAATCACCATGAGCATTTAAAACATAATTGCCATTCTGTCACTTTTGAGTGGTGCCTGGGGGGAGGGGGGCAGGATCTTAACTACCTTTTTCTTTACAGTTTTTAAAATAAAGGTGATGTTTGGGGGAGTTTAATGCTTGAAGAAGAAAAGAGTGGTGACCAGTAACAGACGCTCAGAAAGGTATGTGACTAAAAGAACCAGAGGTAAAAAGCTAATAGCTAAAAGTGTGACACAAAGCCAACAACTACAGTGGCTGAACACAGAGAAGGAAAGAAAAAATACAGTAGCTGTCTACCAATCCAATATGAAAAGGTTGAAATGTTAAGTAATCAGAGAGGAAAAAAGGGAGAGCTTTCATGACAGAAAAAAAGAAAGGGTAAAAGAGAAAGGAGAAATATAGTGGCGACAGTCTCATGCACACAGGGGACTAAAAGAAAAGTGCTCAATGACAGAACATATGGACCAAGAAAAAATGACCCCACCACAGTCAACATGTAGAAAACCAAACAAAAATGAAAGACTAGGAATTAATAAGATGAATTGCTTAAAATCACCACAATACAAATCTAAAAGCCCAAAATATTTTGAATATAAAGCAAATATTTTTTTCCAGCTTAACAAAAACATTCATTTTCCAAAAAGGCTATTTTCTAACTCAAGTTTCAGCTAGCTCTAGTTATGCATTCCAGGCCCTTAGGGCAAAACATAATCTATCTACGTTTGAAATGAGAACATCTTTATTCAGACCTTAGGCCAACAGTAACCAAGGGACCTATCAGTGCTGAGGAGAAACTCCACAGGAAGGGAACAGGACAGGAACATTTGAGCAGGCTTCTGATGTTAGATAGTGCCCAAGCAGTAGTGATACGAGTCAAATAGTCACTTTTAATATCCATAATTCATCATGACACCTTCAAAATAATGCAGTACATCTCCTCCAATGCTAGTAGCTACAACAGCTTCCACTGAGGTAGCCTAAGAAGATCCTTTCCCCAATATGCAGCTGTGCAGTAGCTGAAATGTGCTGTTTGTAAAGCCTTTCACAGTTTTCCAGGTTTTTTGCAAGCTGATCTCTAGCAGATCAGCCAAATCACTCCCAAGAAAAGTGTATATGCAGCAAGATAGTGAAATTCACATTTTAAGTCCACTTCTGAAATCCAGCTCACAGAAATCCTCACCCTTGTGAGACTGCCACCACGATCTTCACGCTCGCTATTTCTGTTCTGTGTATCGTTCAGACAAACAGAAAGTTTCACCAAACCAGCATTCCCTTCCTCAAGAGTCTGCACCTGACAACACTGAGCTAAACTCCCTCTGTGCACTAAGGCACTTGCTCAGGAGAGGGGTAGAAAGTTCAATAACAGGGAACCATTTGAGAGCTTTGAGCCAGTCTCTTTGTTCTGGGCTGCCAGAGCTGTGATTAGATGGAAGTATCATTCTGCAATCAGAGCTGCCAAATGGACAGATCAATAGAGAGCTATCAGCAATTAGCACTGTTTTAACTGCCTGGCACATTTTTTATTTATTCAAGTGGACCAGTCAAGATGCCTGGGGAACAAGCAGTCTCTAGCACATAAAGACATCAGGAGAAACATGGTGCTGTTCATTTTGGAGACTATGTTTTTCCTCTCCCTTTGCGGCTCTCACAGCTTCAAGGCATATGAGCACGTGTATCATTACAGAAATTCGGTATCATTACAGAAACACATGCTTCACAGCAGAGGCCAGGTAGCACAGCAGGTTAACGCACTTCTCTTTCACCTTTGAAGTAATAAATGGAATAAATTTGTCAATCTCAGGTTATTCCCACGCAGACTTTTATTCGCTTCAGACCTATATACATTCATATTGTAGCCTACTCCATTTTCTTCACCCAAAGGAGTTTTCATGACTGAAAGAATAGGCAAAGTCACAGACCAGGATTTAGTAGAGCTGAGAATTGCTACAGGGGCAGAACTGGGGCAGGGGGGAGACATAAACCAAAGACGCGGATGCGTAAATAAAGACACATGAAATAGCTGTGATGAGAATGGCTGGAAATATGCAAGTCTAGACTGAGGCGTACAAAAGAACTCTCTGGAGGCCTGGGTCTAGAAGAAGTTGCCACTGGGAGCTATGAAATAGAAAATTGGTGTGGCCTCTGACCAGCAGTGTCATAGCTTTCCTTCGCCTTCATAAGCACCATGGAAAAAGTGCCACTTAAGACTCTCAACATTCAATAATGAAATAAAACACCTTATAAAAGTGCTGATTTTTAAAATACGGTTTTAGCTGTAATATTTATCCCAGTTGTTTTTGCTCTATTAGTATTAGATGTTTCTTGAGGCAAGACTACTTCCCATTTTGGAATGCATAAGCGTTCAGCTTAGCTTTGGGGATCACCCTACAGGAGATAGGATGAATTTTTAGAAAGAGCCAGCCAATATTATTATTTTTACATTAATGGTTATTATTCTTTCTCCCAGCAACACCTTCCTGATGGTACTGCTGATTCAAGTAAGCCCTCATCCTGAAGGGCAGTTTATGTCTCATCTGAGCCTCACATACAGCTGTAAGATATCAACCATGTAAGGAAGCAGTAGACACATCCTATATCCCAGCTGGAGCCGCTGCCTGTCTGCTACTTCACCCAGCTGGAGAAGTTTGGCTTCACTGCCCCCTGACTGCATTAACCCAGGTTCAGGAAAGCTCAGCATGAGGCTTTTCAGTCCCAATAACGTGGCCAGAGGGAATCATTTAGGACGCTGTCATTAGTGCAAATACATAACCTTTGAGTTCTTGGGGTAATTTCAACTCTGTTTCCATAGCTGATAAAGACTCCATTGTGTATTGACCCGAGGCAACTGCAGCAGGATATTCTCAAGTCAATCTCAGTTAAGCCCAGTAACTCCCCCCACCTCTGCCTCCCTTATTTATACCCAACAACTGGGCATTGTAAGTCAATGATCATTGACAATATGACACATGGATCTACAGACCTAGCAAGTCTAATATCAACTGAACTGACAGTGCTAGATGCTGAGCACCATCAAAGGAGAGACAAATGTTCCAGCTGCCAGTAGATACGCCCTTGCACAGACCTTGTGTGAATCACCCACGGCTTGAGGGTGCACGAGAAATCAATCACAATTCTTTGGAGTGCAGAATTCTCCCTACTTTTCAACAGCTTCCTTTCCTCCTCCCTTTATTACAGGTGGACTGCTAATTAGAAGGCCTTTTGATATGTGTTTATACAGCAAACAGCTAAAGCTTTAAGGAATTAGCAGGATAGTAGGGATTTTTTTGTTGTTTTGTTGTTTTCTGACAGAATCAAAGCTCTCACTTCTTTTTCAAAGCCCCCAGGGCCAAATGTTTGAAATTTCTCATTGATTCTGTAGCTGCCTTTCCCACTCTTTGTTTGCAAAAAGCTCTTGAAATTTCTACTATACTTGAGGAGGGCATTTACTGTTGTCACTTCTGACTACTCTGGGCATCCATCCTCTGCACCAACAGCTTATCCCTAGAGTCAGAGGACATCTGATACTTTCCAAGAAGCAGCTTTGTAGCAAGGATTTGCTCACAGTTGAAGAGCAGAGCCTCTGGAAGTGTGCAGTTTGAGGCATGCAGCACTCCAGCCATTCTAGTCTACTTAAATGCACCTTTAGGGGACACATCTGCTGACTGACAGGAGCTCTGGCCAGACCGTAGCTAACCCCAGGATCTAGTACTACCAATAGGTAGAAGTTTAGGACAGCTGAGCATCAAGCCTTAGGTCTAGACACAGCTCACTTCTCTACTCTCTAAACCAACAAATGTCAATTAGTAATGAATGCTGACACTGATTTGCTTGAAGCAATCATAAAACGACAGATCATTTCCTACAGCCCAACAAAGAGCTATGCAGCAGTAAAGATTTTGCATTAATGTGGGCCTGGGCTGCAACTGAGATGATTGTCCTGAAGTGAAAAGACCCCAGTCTCAGTTCTAATGCTTCATACCATGAAACCTCCCATAATTCACTTTGTAGACTAGCAAATTAATGGTTGGGGTCTGGAAAAGCATTAACTATCTCATTTCCCTCAGCTTCCTAGGATCAGAATGTAGGAGTAGGGAGCAGAGCAGGAGAACACTGTGAGTGTGGACTGGGCAATAGGAAAAGGTGCAAAGTGAGAAGAAAACAGCTCAAAATAACAGTAATAAACCTGAACAGCATTCATTCTCTGTCTGTATAGTCAGTGGTATTGACAAACCACATCTGCTTTGCTTTTTCCACAATTACATTATCAACTAGACTTTTGGAAGCAATAAAATCTCTTTATCTAGTATTGGTATACACTGAGATTTGAAATTACTTTCACTGACAAAATGCAGGGTTGAGTACTCTCTCTAGAATATGCTGCGTCTGAGGTATCAAGAGATGCTGTGAATGTGCCACAGTCCTTCATTGCTCTCAGAATAGCGGATGATCTCGGCTAAAAGGGCACGGTGATTTGCCAGTCAGAACCTCAGCTTAAAAGGGACGCAGTACCCCCGAGTTTGAGAACAGCTTGTTTCTTCATTACAGGCTATTCACTCATCATCCTAGATACCGAGACACGGGACTGTAGCTAATGACAGCAAGAGGCTCACTGGAGACTGTGCAGAACTTGATGCTTTAGCATAACAGCATCTGCTCATAGCTGAGTGGTGATTATCTCATCACACGAGTGCTTCCTTCTCTTAGGCAGAGGCGGTTAAGTTATTCAGAAAATGCCTAAAACTTACATTTTTGAGAGGGAACAGTTCTGACACAGGCAACACAACCATTACGAATAGGGTCTGATCACAGCTTTGCATAGAATAGGGGTGCTTCTGAAGAGGTATAATTTAAAGGCTCATTGCTTGCTTTCTATCCAGCACTGTCAGACAAGGAAAACTGCTGGAATCTGGTCCATCTGAAATCACCTGTTTGTGTTCTACTACAGAACAGTCTACAAAACCTCATAAAATACTAAATAATGAAAATGCTTGGCTCATTCCGAATTGCTTTAAAGTGATCAGTGAGCAACTGGAATAACAGAGCTTGAATTGATGGAACATTCCCCGATACTTGCTTTTTGTAACCCCCCTGCAGTAGGAAGCCTGCATTTTGTCATTCTCGCTTTTCTGAACAGAACTACCTATTTTCTTATGCATTTCCTTATGCCACTTATTTTTTGCCCTAAAATGCCACTACTAGCGTATGCATGACTTGCAATACACACGTACATCTGAGTATATTAAAAATACAGCATCTCCATAAACCAAGAACTGGTTGGAAAACAAATGTCACCTTCTGCCACTGTGAGATAGAGGCTTCAGAGAAACAGATTTTTATTTCCATAATGACCCTTGTTTCTAGCTCTGCTCTGTTACTTAGGAGCAAACTCATTCAGACACAGCAGCCAGGACTGGCAGAGCATTTTGTCCTATTAACTTAGCTCTGGCTCTATTCTGACCCAGATAGAGAGCTGAAGAGCTGATTGAGGCTTTGTGAGTTTTCACACATGTGGGCCAGCAGGCCCTTTAGTTTAGCAATACATCACAAGGCAGAGAAAGATTTGGTTTTCATCTTCAAAATGCAATTCCTCACTAGGTTGCGATGGGGGCTTGGGGTGGTTTTGAGGTGTTTGCTTTGTGATTTTACTCTTTATCGCTGGTTAAAGAGAGACCATTTTAATCCTGACTAGCTTCCACATCCTAGTGCCAAACAACATCCACGCTGATAGTATTTTTTTCTTTATTTTCTCTTCAGCAGCTCTACCTGCCACCCTTTGTCATCTTGCTGTTCATCTTCTTGTCTTTTTAATTCCTCAGTCCCCCTTTTTTGCACTGTTGCTATACACCCCTAAGTGGGAAGCTATAGGTCTCCTAGAAAGACCGCAAGCCTTAAACGTATACACAGTCTGGTCATCGAGAGACTGCAGATCTGAATAAAAGAAAACTGTCTTCAGTCACAAACAGTAACTTAAGAGTCCTACAGCCAGCAGTTAGAAGGATGCACTGATTGCCCTGAGTCAGTGTATTTTACACGCAGGCACACATCACCATGTACATCTGCTAGAGAAAATCTGTGTTTATATGAGCAATTTGCAAAAGTAAAATTGAGAAAGCCCCTTAATTTGTTGTTATTCCTCAAATTCTGCGAGCACTTGTAATCCACTTAGGGACATTAAGCATACACTGACAAAGCTCTTTGCATCCTATCCTATTTCACACTGTGTTTCCCTGATTCAAAATCTAGCTCAGAAATCAGGCAGCGATTGCTCTGTCCCCTACCAGCCAAAGTCAGTTCTCCTTCCTTCCAGAAGAGTCTTGCAGGAACATACCAGCGATATCTTGACTGCTGGGCCAGGCAAAGTGAATTCCCCTTTGCAGCAGGAGCTAGTCCTCAGAGGTCATCAGAAGCATGCAGTAGCCCAGGCCACAGCAGATGCTTGCCCTACTGCTGTCCATGCTGCAAAACTTGTCCTGTAGTGGTGATCTTGGGAATACACGGAAGTCCTTACTTTCCTTGGCTATCAGTCCACTACCTTTCAGCAGCGGGAAGTTCTCAAGCAGTTACAAAAGTGGTCGAGAAGAACTAATGGCTTCAGTGTTTTTTATTATTATTATTATTATTATTATTCCCTGAGACAGTGGATTTCCTTTATTTTTTTTCTAAGCTCTAGAGTTTTTTGCTGCTGGAGGTGGATAACGTTAATGTGAAAAGAGAGAGAATGACTGAGGGCGTCATTAAAAAATGTCTAAAAATACACTACGGCTGGAATCACGGGAGTCCTGATAAGACCAAATGGAACATGCATGTAAGGAGACTGCAAGAATAGGAAGAAAGAAAAATAGAGAAAAATAAAAATAATTTCTTACTGGGGAATATCTTCCATAAAATAACCTGAAAGGCTGGGAGCTGTAGAGGAAACCAGGCAATTTCATGGCAATTCCTATGGGAGTTGGTTGTTTTCCTGAGTCTCCTAATTAATTATACATGCTAATGAAAAGATGTAATGTGGCTTCAAATAAAATAAAAAACAAAAATTAAAATTGAGAGAGATAGGGAGAGGGAAGACAAAACGATTTTTGTTAATCCAAGTTTGAACTAATTTCACTTTAATCTGAAGCTGACAGGAAAATGGTAAACCCTGCTGCTTGTCACATTCAGCAGATACGTCCCCTCGGTCTTTAACTGATAATACATTTTACTTCTGACCTCCAGTGGGAGAAGAATGTTTCTTTTAGTGCTGTTGGGTGCAGTTTAACAGATCTCAATAATTATTATAATCTGCTCCGCAGCCATTGCTCCATCAGCCTGAACAAATGAGACTTGTGTGCCTAAAACCTTTTATAAACCTTCTTCCTCCCTCTTTAGGGCAGTAGGGGTAATTCAGTCCATATGAGCTACAATGACCTTCTCCAAGATAAGACCAGACCAAGCAACAAGATGACTTCTGGCTCACTGGGACAAAGGTAAAAATCTTTTCAGTCACCTAATTTCAAATAGTTGAACATTAGATTTCTGCCTTACAAATCTGGATCATGTGTTCTGATCCATGGCCCTGAGTAATGTATTGAGTTCAGAGAAACGAGGTGCATCCTCCATATGGCCTGTTCTCCTTGTTTAGACCTTCTAGAGTGTTGCCTGCAGCTGGTCTTCATTTATTGAGTTTTATTTGGATTTCTCTAATACAAAGAAGCTCTGGTTACCCTTGACTCCAGTTATCAAAACAAAAATAGAACATCAGCATATCCCAAGAGCTGAAAGGGTGTAGGTCTTCCCAAGCAAAACACAAAACTCATGAGCAATTCCCTCCCGTCCCTACAAACAGATGAACTGTGTGCCTTGCATTATGACAGTAAGTCATATCCCAGCTATTCTGGACCAGCACTGGGAACTTCTTCCACTGCCAAGGTCACTTCCCAGAAAAGGCTTTTCACAGTAACTTAAACGCCTCCGCTGAGCAGAGCTATGGTAATACATTTAGGAAAAGAATCCTTTTCTTTTTCTCTAAGTAGGACTTAAGATTTCAATTGAGAGACAATTCTTTCGACTGAATCTGAACGTTAACAGGCAGGGATCTCACGTCTTGGGGCACACATGGTACAGACTGCCACATAAAGGGACACACTATGTACCGACGCCGATTATATTTTTTGGCCATATACTGAAGCCCCAGAAAGCGCCCTGCAGCAAGTTCTTACCGAAGGAAAGGATGTGTAAATCAGAATAGTCATCTTTAAATCATGAAAGAAACGGTAGCAGTATCTGTCTACCATCCCTCAATGTGCTGCTACACGCTCTCATGCCAACGAGGCAGGATCCAACAACCGTGCCAGACTGACTAATTGTGCTGAAGGTGGCAAGAAATCAACAGCACTTAAAGAAGCAAAGGCATCATCTCTTCACGTCTTCCAGTTCTTTCCATTAAAGGGCCCTCTATCACCTGGCTTACTACTGTCAGAAAATTTTTTTACCCATGCCTAAGAGGTCAATTCTTTTCTCCACTCACCACCTCCATTTCAAGTTTGTTGGTTTTTCAAGCAAGCATCTCTCAGACTCACCTCAGACTTGCAAAGATATTACAGAGATGTATGTAAATCCACTGTCCTTCAATTCCTTCATTAACCCTCCCACTTGCTTTGATACTTGAAAAAATACGAGAATGACAGGCTCTTACTCCTGACTATTTTGCTGTTCAGTATTGTCAAATAATTTCCTCTCTCCTCTTTTTATACCCACCCATCTGTTCTCTCTTGCCTTACATATAAGCTGTGAGACCCTTGGGGAAGAAACGGTCCTTTTGTTACAAGTCTGCCCAGTGCCTAACACAGTAGGGTCCCAGTCCACGACCAGTTCTCTGAGATGCTGCAGACTACAACTACTAACTATAACAACAACAAACAGCCCATGTCTGCTTTTGTCCACCTTCGTCCAGACTCGGTGTCAGTATGCAGCTGGCAAGTTTGTCCGAGTCTCCTTTTAAAGAAACCTTAGGGAAAAGAGTTTTCTCTCATCAAAGGGGATATTCACCCCCCACTTCCCCATGGCAGCAGACCCTGGTCACTCTTTGCCAGTTGAAGACTAGACCACTGTGCCACTGGTATGATTGCCAGTTGGCAACTCTTACGTCTCTGCAAAATGAGGGAATTGAAACAAGCCAGGCTAAAAACCAAATGATTGTCTGAAACTAGCTAAAAATAGTGGCAGTTGGATATAAACAGTCATGTAAGGAGGAACGGACTGAAACCACCAATTAACCTCACGTAGGTCAAAGAGCTACTGAAGGTTAACACATTCTAGTCAGAGGTGACAAGGGCTGAATTTAAAGCAATGATCTAAAAGAGGAAATCACTGTAACACACACCTAAACCCTTGTGTCAGTCTGCCTTCAGAATTATTTTAAGGCTCACTGTTTTATTAACCATATTTCCATGCACAGCACTGTGACCTTCTGGCAGCACAGACCCGATAGCTGCAGTTAAACTCCACGGCGCCAAAAGTATATGGAGCTGTATGAGCAACACACAAGGAGAATCCTCCTCTCTTCTGACTTCCCAAATAAATTACTGACTGTCTTGATGACTGTTGCTATCCAAAGCTTTACAGGATTAAACATACTGATTTAATTAATAGCTCTGAGAATTTGGATCTCTGAGGCTAGCTGACATACCTCCAGTTTGCCCGACCAGATTCCTGACAGTGTGGCTGTTTCTCCTTACAGAACACAACCTCGTCACCTCTCCTCTTGTTTTAGGAGATCTTCTCACTCTGGCACTTGTGGTTTACCCATCTGTGACATGTTCTAGACTGGAACTCACTGAACCTTTTTAACCACCAGCTCTTTAATCTATGATACACCAGTGTTTTCTCCCTTTGCCATTTGCTTGATACATCAACGGCAGAATCTACTAGGTGGCCAGCTGCCTGATACTTATGATCTGAAAATTGCAAAGAATGATTGTGCTGCATGCTCCCACATATCCACCAGGACTTGCATTGCAAACAGTGTCTAACTAGTGACTTTTTCTCCTGTCATCTCTCTACAAATTAAGCTGCTGCTTTAATTTTGCAAACAGCAACTCCTCTGTGATTTTCAGTTTCTTATCAGTCTAGCATACTTTGAAGAACACATCTGTTGAATCATGTGCTTTAGAAAGAAAAAAAAATATTTTTTTTAATTTTTGAACCATACTTAGAATTATTGTTGCCTCCTGTTCTTCCACGATATATGAATGAACTTTTTGTTCACAAAGTTGGTTAGAGACTGTAAAGAGCAAGAAAGAATTTGACAGACATCCTCCGTCCCCTATTTTGCTCACTAAGCTCCCCTCAGATTACCAGCAAGGAAATTTTACAGAGAAAAATATTCTGGGTGCCTTTGCATGAGAGGTCCCAAGGGATGGCTATCCCTTCTTTCATAGAGAATTTTTGAAGTTTAGCTTTCCAACAGTCACAAGCAATGTCTGCTGTGTCACCACTTCACAGTTTCTCTGCAGGCCTATGCACAACTGCTTGCGCAGCCCTTCTCCAAATCCAATCTTATCACTCAGCTCAGAGGATCAACGCCTATCTCCTTGTGCACACAAGGATGCCAGGCCTGTTGCAGCAGGCAAGGTGGCCTCCTGTCCAGGTGAATACAGAGGGCACTGAAAGAAAACAGCACAAAGAGGAGCCTGCTCACTGACTGTCAGACACAGCCAAGCTTCCTCCAAATCAAAAACAATGAGCCAACATGCTATTTACTTTTCTCTTTTACAGTGTGAACAAAAACCAAATGATCCTGCTGTTGTCCAGCCCTGCATATTCCAAGTAATTTTTTTCTTCTCTCCAGAGTGCAGCATCTGAACAATCTCTCTGCCATACTGCCCTGCCAACAAGAAGCTGGATTTACACTTTTAGAACAGGCAGGCTTCTCCCTTTGCTTCTGATTCTGGCACCTTTCTCCCAAGCTATCCCTGGCAATTCAGAACTTGTCAGGAAGATTTTTTGCTTCTTCTAGCATAGCATTCATTACCTGCTCTATAAGAAGTGTCACACGCACACAGCAACGCACAAGAGCTACGTTTTGCTTCTTGGAGCTCAAGAGGGGTAAAATAAAAGTTAAGACAAATCTAAGGCTGGATTGCATCTGCTAAATAACACAAAGGACAAGAGTTATTTATGACCGTTTTTACTCCAGTATTCCACACTTCCACTCCAGCACAAAAACTAGGACAATGAGAATTAGGCAAGAGGTTCTTTAGGACAGAAGCACTCTTCTTGCAACAGCTGATAAAAATCAAGTATGAACCTTCTCCTTCTTTAAGAACCCTTTTCAGTTCACAAAAGCAAAATGGCATCGGAGTTAACGTACAGACACATTCTCTTCTATATTTCTTTCACTGTTTGACAAATGAGGTATTACTTCTTCAGGTGGATTCTCTACTTATCAGTCTAGTTACTTGTTTCACATTGCGTTTTACAGACACTATACTTCAAGGAGTCACAGTATGATGGAGTGCCAGCTAATGCTCAAATAAAGCAGTTTCTGAATTCTAAAGATCAAAAGGAGGAAAAGGAGAAATACGTCTTGTACAGATATGCCTAACTTTGTCCTCAGAGTGGCCTACTTCCTTCTGGGAAGCAGCTCCAATCCATTTGAAAGCCTTCAACCCATGCTTTTTGCTAGGGGAAGGGGTTGCTATTAGCTTTCCTCTACAGGCATAACATGTTAAGGGTCACTTGAAGCTGGTGGAAAACTCTCCATATATCTTTTTTTTTTTTTTTTTTTTTTTTTTTTAAGAAGTATCTTGTGTAAGGTAGGCTACTCCATTTTCAAAGTAGAACAAACTTATTTGAATTATCTGTAAGCTAGGACCTGAATTTATCTCTACTCCCTTCCCTAAACTAATTCAGGAACTATTCAGACTGTATTACTTTGACACCAATAGCCTCTCCAAACACAGTTACTCTCACCCGAGATAAAAACTGTCCACTCAAGTCCCTTTCTCCCCCATGTCTGGACAGTCAGCTAAGTTTCTAGGACAACTATATCGTCTAGATAACCATGTTATAGGCTTCATCAATATATTACTCACATCTTTGCAGACATTTCTGTCCTCTGTTACAGGCTGTTACACGAAGTTCCATGCTAGAGGCACCCACACTGACCACCAGTTAGAGATGCCATTAACTGTATATACAGCAAGTGGCAAATAATGGATCTATAAAGCAGCAGGAATTAGGCTTGGGACCATCTCTTACAAGCTGCAAATCTACTTGTGCATTATGCAGATCATCTTATACAAATACAAAAGGAAAAAAGAAAGTACTCTACTGAACTGTTGCTTATGTTACCCCAGAAGCTACAGAAAAATAAAGGAATAAAAACACTTGTAAAGTGTTAAATATAGTTCTGGAAAATGCACTGCAACTCACTTTTAAGTCTACCTCTTGCTTTTCCAGCCATGGTGATTGCAGTAATCCACACAGAGGCTTGGATTACAATTTGTAGTAGCCAGAGAAGTGCATTGGTGGGCAAAGGACGGGTGATGGGGTGAGAAATGCATGAAGGTTTGTCACAGAGCTCTGCAAGTTAGCACGTGGTTAGGACATCCATTTACACAGATTTCCACACTCTCCATAGCTATGTAGTATGTAGCAATCTACTACAGTAAGTATATTTATTAATTAGTAAAAGAAAGCATATTAGCAGCTCAGAGCAGAAACCCCAGCTCCATTCAGTCCATGAGAAAAAAAAAATCACACGTTAGGGCCCGGTTTTCATCTCTCTCCAGTCTGTGAGCTAGTATCATTCAGATCAAATAAAGAACTGGGATGTGCTGGCTGAGTACCATTAGCTTGGTTTGACCCAAATCTTCATTTTTAGCAAATAAAATGTGACCCTTTTTTTGTGCCATTTTACTGAAAAAACTTAGTCTCTGATCAGTTGTGCATAAATTGGATTGCAATGGTAGGTATGCAGAAGATCATGAAAAAGATAAACCCGTAAATGAGAACATATAGTAAGTCTAACAAAAATCTTACTCTTGTTCATGTCACTATTAAATCTTTTGTCTCTTTTTGTTTGATGGAGGACAGAACTTTGGAACCTATAGGTTGATCATTTGTTAACTACGTACATTTCTATGAGAGAGACAGGGAGAATAAAGGGAAATTAAAAAAAAAAATCCGCCAAGCAAAAGACAAACACATACTTCAGCCTTTTGTTTCCATAACATCTACTGACACTTCACCAATTCTGTGGGTTTTTTTTACTGTATTTAGAAAGTCACTGAAAAACATTAATGGTCTGATGGCAAAGCAGCTTTCAGGAATGAAGAATGAGCAAGCAATGGAATGAGAGCATGCAGCTAATGATTTCCTACAAGAACTGATTAAACACTGCCCTTCTGTCTCTTGCCACCTAATTCTCTCTGCTACTGATTTATGGGAAGGGGGGGACCCCTCCACCACGCATGGTTCCTGCAGTTTTATTAGCCAGTAACAATTTAGCACCACAAGAGGCTTTTTACCAGCTTCTAATTTTCTTATAATGAAGACAACGAAAAAGAAAGATAGAAAAAAAATATTGCAAGGTCTTTGCTTAAAGGAGGAAAAAAGGAAGTGGGAGAAGTTAGTTCAAACAACCAAATAGAAATATCAAGGAGGGCACCAGGTTCAGCTCTTGGGATCCTGTTTATGATGATAGAATCATTACTTCACAGAAATCATTATGCTTTTCTAGGCACAGAAGACGACAAGTACAAGTTCCTATAAATGGAATCTGTCTGGTGCTATTTCAGTGTGTTTAAAAATAGCTCCACACCTCATTTTCCCTAATGCAGCAGTGCCTGCTGCTAGACCCTTTCCAGTAAAAGATTCATGATAGTTCTTCAAAAATTTAGGGGAGAGGATAAGAGAAAGCTGTCTTATTTATTTTATTTTCATTTTTAATGTGTCCTTTTCAAAATTAGGCTCAGTCCTACAAAGAGAACCAAAAAGGCTGAACACTGAATCCATAGAAAGCCATGCTTCGGTTAACTACGCTCCTAAGAGGTGCAGGAGTACAGGCACGTGCTTTGCACAGCGGAGGCTGTATCAGCTGCATGAGTTCACAAGGTCTCAGAGGAAAAGCTGCAGTCCAACATTGCTGCCAAGTTCTCCACAATTCCAAGCAGAATGAGGGGATTCCTTTAATAGGACTTGACAGAAGAGTTGCCACATGTTTCTATCCTCCTGGAGGAACTAGCAAACCATCAGTCATAATTTGCAGCAGTGTTGATGGCATTAACTATACCAACCATTAGCCATCTTTAAGCCAGATGCTTAATCTAAGTTGGTCAGTCAGGCATTCCCTACAGAAAGACTGATCCCTTCTCAGAGCAGGTCCTCCCGGATCCAGCACTCAGTCGTTGCAGTACACTACGACAGCAGACAACTGTTACTGCTCTCTTGGTTGAGCAGATTTTATGTTGGCCCAACAATCAAAGGAGCTGGGAAGATCAAGAAAAGTGTGAGAGACAGAGAAGGAGGAAAGACAGAGACGAATAGCCAGGAGTGGGCAGCAGTTAGACCAGAAACCATCTGGGGATGTCTTATAACGTAGCCCAGGAACGTAGGAAATGACGTACCAGATCAAACCAGTACATATCCTCTCTCCAACAACAATCAGTGCTAGGCATTTTAGAGGGAAACACAAGACCTCCTGTAGTAAAAAATGGTTTGATCTGCCCTACTTATTTTTTTCTCTAAACTCAGCTAATGACAGCCTAGGTCTGCACTGAAACAAAAAAAGGTTAAGTTTTCTTTAATCACTGCAAATTTCATATATAATAATTATACATAAAATCTTGCTATTCTTGTTACAATGTGAGTACTGCACATCGGAAACCAAACAATATTTTTGCTACATTTAAGTATATTAAAAACAATTAATATTTACCTACAAGCAATTCTTCAGGAGCAAATTAGAGTCTATAAGCCCGACAACAGAGACTGCAGTGGCAACTGAGGAATTCTAAGCTTTCCAGTTTGTTGGAGAAAATCTTTTTATCTGCATTATATGCCGTAAAAGGAGGACTTCATCTTGGCCAGGGCTTCTGGCACCCTGGCTAAAGAAACAGTCCTAACAACAATGAGCTTCAACAGGCAGAAAACAGGGAGCTCCATGAAATCCTACAGAGCTGTGCCTATTTAAATCTGTGCCTATTTAAATCTGACTATTTTAGGAGCGTGACCTAACAATTTCATGAGTTTGATACTGAGCTGTAACTGAAGACCTGATTAGAGCTGTCACAGAAGATCAGTGAGGAAAACAAAGGTAGATTTTTTCTTCTGATTTTCATCTTGAGATCTACCAAATATATGCATTTGAATTTTCAAAAGCAAGAGAAAGAAAGCTAGCCAAGATACCTGCTCAGTTATGGGGGCCAAAAATATTATGTCATCTATGCCAACATGTATTTTTTAATTCTTCAAACTCCCTCCCCACCAGGCACACACCCCTTTTTTTTATTTTTTTACTTTCATTGGTACAGACACAGTCCATCATTCTGCAGAAATATTTCCCAGTCTGCTTTCTCTCCCTAGACAGATATACAGATGATGCAATTTCCCCTGCAATCATTTCAGAATGAAAAGCTTTCGATAAATCTCAAATTGCAAAGGCATTTGCCCCTCTCATTCTCCCAGACATTGAGAATGTGCACTGAGAATATACTACAGCAGAATGAAATTCAAAAGAGAAGGAAAAAAAAAGAAGCGAGTGTATATGTGTGTGTACGCTCGTGCACGTGTACAGAAGAGAAAACGATGTGAACAACAAAACAGACAACCAGAATCCCCTAGAATTCAAAAACTTGTGTTGACCAAAAGGTCATTCTGGCACAGGAGGAAGATGGAAAAGTTCTAAGAGGAAGGCAACAAAGAAACTGCTTTATGTGGAGATACTAATGCCATTAATAATCAAGTAATTGAACATTCACACCGAAATAGAAGGTAGCAAAACTGTTCTACAATAAAAGACTCGGTGGTTCACGCACGGTATGCATACAGCTTTGAGAAATCACAAATTCAGAGCACTATGTTTCTTTCTGCAGTTATATAATGTCAAACTACCATGTCCCCAAATCCTAACTGGGGTCTGCAGGCCCTATCATAATAACAATAATAATTGCAGATACTTAAGTTGCTACAGATAACATACATCAGTGCGAGTCAAATTAGAAGCCTTCTCAGCTCTGTATTAACAGACTGTGTGCACAAAGGTTTTTTTTAAAAAAAAGTCTGATACACTTTTCTGGATCTAGTTCTGCTTCCACTGATGCCAACAGCAGAACTCACGCTGACTTCACTTACAGGATAATAGTGTTTATAAGGCAGTATTATTTCCCTCTCGACTGTTCAGTCTTCAGGCAATATCATAAATAAAAGCTTTGTATTCTCCTCTACATTTTTTTACCCCAGTACCCAGAAAATGCAACTCTTGGATTTATAGTCTGTACAAGATAGGTGAAACGGTTTTGACACAAAAAGGCACAAGGCACAATTCAGGTTATTTACAAGTGACAGGGCCAAATGACAGGGGAACAGTTTGCACCAGCAAAAAATTCATGGACAGAATAAGGTATGAACACCTTATTTTTGTTCCTTTGTAATTGTGTAAAGGTTTAAGAGAGCTAGTCAAAGTCCAAATTTCAAGAATTTCACCAAATTAGAACAAAACCAAACTGTCATGATTTTTCCTCTCTGAATTAGATATGGCAAATTACATACTCTGCTTTACTAATACTAACATGGCAGGAAAAAATGGAAAAATAATAAAAGTAATACAAAATGAAATGAATTAAAAACTTTATTAAAAAAAAACTTTCCAAAAGTATTTGTGTTAAAAATACATCTTTTATAGGCAGAGTTCTTGGAAACTTGATTTCCTGAAAAAGACTCACTATCAAAGCTTCATTTTCTCATGGAAAATGGTTTCAATTAAGTTTTCTTAAACAGCAATATGTCATATCCCATATGTAAGCTACAGCTAAGCAGTGGTGATTCCCATGTTTGCTCAGATATTTATGGCATCATTTATAGCTCCTCTACTCCAGTGACAAATATTTTGACTTCTTTCTTCAGATTCAGCACAACAGGGCCTAAATAGATGATAAATGACAAATTAAAGCTAGTCTGTACTTATACCTAGAATCTTTTTAGGATGTATTTCATTCACCTGGCTGCCTCACTTCCTCAAACCTGTATCCTGCACAGAGTTGCCAATCGTGATTAAAACTACAGTGCTAATTTGTAAAACTGAAAACCTGGAGCGATGGAAATGACAAATACCAACTGTATGGAAAACCAATACCATAGACCCTGTAAAAATCTTGGCACAGATTTCCAAGCTATCATTGGAAAGGATTTAGGTCATCGCATAGTTCTACATGGTTTAATGAGAAATAATAAGCTATTGCTTTCACAAACGTTGCTTCATACATTCTGTTTCAGATTACAGAAGAGCCAGTGCTGGCTACCTCTGCCTTCGAAGATCTCGTATGGGGTGTTCTTGCAGTCTTGAGCAATAGAACGTACAGACACTTGACTGCAGAATTCTTCCTTGAGAAAAAAATTCCATGAAACACTATCACAATGGTAATTACATACTGAGGTTTTAGAAGCGACTGCTATGCGTCCGTTCATATATGCTTTACAAGGCTACTAGTTAAATGTCTTTGCTGTAATCAGAAGGATTCTGCTAGTCTAGTTCGAGATGCACTGACAGTTGAGTCTGGCTTTTCAACAGAAATCTTGTGTGTGTGCCTGTCTGCGTGTCTAAGTGCCACCTTCGGAACAGATCTTTCTTGTCCAAAACTATTGAATCCCCTTCCTCCTCCTTTATCGTAGTGCAGGACAGCAGTTCTTAATCTTTTAAGCTCCTGGAAAAGTTTCAGGTCAGGTTGGCACAGTGCTGTGCAAACTCAGACAGCTTGAGAAAAGCTGATTTGAGCTGTGTCCTCTCTGCTGTCATCTGTTCGGAGGGAAAAGGGAGATCCTTGTCTAGCAGCACATTCAAGGACAGATTTAGGGATACGCTTGAGGCTTTAGCCAGGTTATTTCTCCTAACATTAATCCTTCATGTGGTAAAAGACCAAACCCATTTGTTATCCACATCATACCATATTTAGAAGGACGAAATGTAGTGGGTAAAGAATTCCACACCAAAGAGAGAAGGAAGCATGATACTAATCAGAGTACCTTTCTTTTTGCTGTGTCACACACTAAGTCTGTTCCTTCCACTGCCTGGTTAACCGGCCCGTCCTCCACTTGCTACGTTTCCCACCATCTTATAAAACTCTCCGGGAGGACTAGGCAACACAGGCACCAGAAGAAGAATACACAGCTTCACACCCAGGTAACCGGCTTTATAATAAAGCATAGGTTAGCACTAACTAAGAATAATTAAAAATTATACAGATCACTTTGAACTACTAACATATATAAGAGAAAATGCAACAAGTCTTTAAACACTTTGCTGTGGAGACCAGGATTTATTATTCTCATTTTAAAAGTCAGCAAAATCAAAGAAAAAAAGATGTAAAAAGAGCCAGTACTTTATGTAGTTTGTGAGAAATGGAAGAATTGCTGGATCCCAGCCTCTGAGAGAGAGCTAAGCCTGGAACAGCCCAGTAGTTTCATAAACATTGTTGAGTGTTTTTTGCAGTATTCTCTAAACAATAAGATTACAAGAAGCAGGACTAGCAAAGCCTGACTTCCTACAGATTCATCTAACCTTCTTCCCTATTCTGCAACAGCCTCAGTTCCCCAGTAAAGTCCTCCATGAACACCAAAGCGCCGAACCAAGTCCACAGCTATCTGCAGGATGACTAATATTGATATGCCAACGAGCCAAAGAGCTTGCTGCCGCGCACAGGATACGTACCAGCAGAGTTCTGCCTCCCTCCCTTAGGCAGGGCAGCAACACGGGTGTGTCTGTTGTATCTAAACACCTGTTTTCAAAACACTTCTGGGAAAACACTTCATAAGGTTTCTACTCCCTCCTCCAAATTCCGTTGCAATTGGCTAACAGATTCAACTGTTACAAGTGAAAGACAAGCAATATTGTCACTTTGAAGACTATTTTTTCTAAAAAAAGGAAACTAACTGATCAGCAGTCCTGCAGATACGCACCAGTATCCCTGTTGTCTACAAAACGTGAAGAGTCAGGATACAACAAAGGACCAACTGACTTCTGATTTTTGAAGCTGATTGATCAGCATCATGTTTGAAGACAGGAAAACATTCATAGACAGCACACTGTCCTGATTTAACTCTTTTATGTAGCAAGAATTTAGACTGCTTTATCTTCAGCCTCTACCTTCAAGCATTAACTTTTCTTCAACTGTTAAAAATACATTTGTTAACATTCCCCTTAACATATAGAAAAACAGAGTGCCAAACCACGGGCTCATTTATAGAATACAAGATAAGCTGTGTCTGCTTCGAGACAAGGAGATCCAAGGAAGATAGCATTAAAAAAAAAAATGATGCTTACAGTTTTTTACCTAGCATCACACAGCCAGCTCAGAGGTTGGCTTTACTCCTTTTAGATCTGGCACTTAGGATTTCTTATCTCTATTTAATCTGGATCTACAGTTTGAAATACTAAAGCTGAGGCAGAAAGATTGATGCTTCTGTGCTCTACCATAATTTATTGCTTAGTTTTTCGCAAACTGTCCTCTGATTTATCTAGTCGGTGGTTGTGACCCTCAACTGCTCATTAGTTTGGAAGGTCACTTAGAAAGGAAATTTTTCTGCCTGCTTCCATCGCGCATCAGCTGTATATATCCCAGAGCATTCCTAGTGCTCAAAGAGAGAAAGAGACTAGGACATGTCTCTGATAATTACTAGAGACATACATACACTCAGAATGCTATTTTTCTTACTATGATTTTGCAATAGAGTTAAGCAGCCTGAGAAGCCAATGAAAACCATTACTGCAGATGATGTACAGACATGGATACCAGATACAAAGATATGTTTTGGTACAAGAGCAAAGTTCTGCAGGGAAACATGCTCCTCCGTTCTGTGTATACTCACATGTTCACCTCTTCACGGTATGTACAAGGCATTTGCTCCCTCCTTCACTCACTGCCGAGTTATTTCATATGATCTCACCTGCACTAACACAACATCGTGGTCATCAGGGAGCAGTGGCTGCATTGCAATCAGATGAGTTTTGCTCATGTCAAATAATAAAGTGTGATAACTCTTTTCAAGCTCATAGAGAAATCATTTGAGCATTACACACCTATTCCAATTTTTGGCAAATGCACATATACAAAGGAAATTCAGCTTTGATTAAGACTGGTAAACTAGTACATGCAAATCCTTAAAAGTATGATCTCATCACCTCTTATGAACCAGATGAGCCTGGACCTGAATGGCAGAAAGGCCTCCAAGGAAAACCCAAATGTTGTAAAGAACTAGTATTTAATATGAGATGTCCATACTGAACCAGTGCCCAGTCTTTAGCTGTTTTTAGAATAAAATATAAAATCATGGTCTTGATAAATCTATCCTTTCTTACAAGCACAAGATTCTGGCCCAATTCCATTTAAGAAGATCATACTCTGTCTACATAAAATACTACTGTTGTTTTTCTCTTTACCTGCTAACAAATGTGATGCAGTTCTTGCTGGAGTAAACCAGTTGCTATGTTCCACCCCAGAAGTGTTGCATTTCAGCAGCGAGTGAGCAATCTCTTTGTATGCTGTGAGAAAAGCCCTCTGGGATTCTTTCAAACGAAAGGAACAAACTAAATCTCAGTTATTGCTATTATGACTTTCGCCGGCATTTGCCCACAAAATAAATGGATAGGTAAGTTGATTTTCAGGCTGCTCTTCATTATTTGCTGAACAAAACTACCTGAAAGTGCTTTACTATTACTTATACAAAATTTAATTTGGTGACTAATAGACCTAGACAACTAAAGTAGGCAGAGCTCTATAATCAACATAAGGAGGCTTGTAGTTATTAGGTAGTGACTAGGGACTCCTAGGGACACAGAGGTTCTGTGAACTTCCCAAATTGTATATTGTGCTTTTGTAAGGGTCCCAGGACTCACTTGAATTCACAAAACTTTTCTTCCTCTGTAACTCACATTCACACAGCTAGATACTGGCCCCTATTCTGGCTGCTTTAAAACACAGGAAGAAATCCACTGCTGGCTTCTATCATACCTGGTTGCCCACTCTTACAGCTCTCCCATAGCGCAAAATGTTTAAAAAAGGAGCTTGTGCAGCCAGGATGTCTTTATGGCCTCTGTTGCTTAGCTACCAGAAAGGCCCTACATGGCCACTGATATTTGGCACAAAAATAAGCAGCTTGACACTGCTTTTCTTTGCACTGGGGACCTGTAGGATCCATTCTTCACTCTGCTGGTGTTTTATTTATATTTCACCAGACTTACTCTCCTCTTCTCTCCCTGGCTCCATTTCTCAAATGCAAACTAGTACAAAATGTAACCACATATAAGCCAGGTCCAGCTGCAAAGCTCCAATCTTTGAGGCAATCCAGAGACAAATGAACATGCTCCTCCATTTCAGCTGATGCTTAAAAATTCAGAAGAGGAGCTGAGAGCACAACCCAGAGAAGGATCATGTCCTCACTATTTCTCATACCTTGCCACAACAAAGTTGATAGCAGAAATGTTCCAGAACCACAGCCATAAGGATTTTCTCCTGTGGGATCAGATTACCAGAGAGTCAACACCAGCCTTCTGCCAGACCGTGGGTAGTCATCCTTTCCCATCCTTAGCCCAGAAATTTTCCTTTCTAAGAAGACTTAAGATGCATAATAGCTTGGCTCCCAGTGAACGAAAAGTTCATTTAAGTGCGGTCTTTTCCTTACTTTGGACAAATGACTGCTGGTAACTCTATGAAAGAGATTGCAGGACTACGATAGCAGATTAATTACATAGTTAATAGCAAGTAATAGACTCTGAAAGTCCATTCTAACCCAATACTTCTCTATGTGAAGGATGCTATGAGCAACTGCTCAGGAGACAGATGCTTTCAGATCAGGCTACCTACTGCAGAACAACAAGATGAACCTCTAAGGAAAATAATCTTTCTGGTACCCGATGGTCATTCATTATATATATTTCTGACATCTGAAAGACAGGCCCTATTAACTGAGATTCTCTCTTTAGATACTCATTCTGATACCTTTTGATAACTCAGGGATCCCAAGCAAATCCATGCTAATAACCTGTGAACAACTCTCCTCGCTACGTGAGAGAGTCAGTTAACCCAGCATAGAGATGTATAAAGATATACAGAGACATCTAGGTAAAAGGCAATCTTTTTTGTATTCATTCTGAATACACTTGGGCAACTGAAACACTGCAATAGTTCTCAAACATCTAGTTGACCCTTGCAATATAAAAGTTTATAGCATCTTTCATAAATCTTCGCTGCAAAACAATACACTGATAGTGCAATGCTTGGTCTATGAAGAGCCTGCCTACTGCTCAGTTACTGACTCAGGTCAGGTAGTTATCCATATTGATTAAAGAGCCTGTGCAAATTCCGTAATTAATTTTCATAATTAGCAGCTCCCTTCTTTAAAGTGTTTTACCTTTACAGCTATCCATCTCCCTAAACAGTAAATAGGATGTGGATGTATGAAGCTTTTGTGGAAAAGGTTTCTTTAAAGCCTTATCTAGACTAACCAGATGGAAATACGGACTGTATCAGAAACCTGTAAACCTTCCCCTTAACTGTAGTACTAAATTATTTGTTACTGCAAGTCCTTTCGTCATAAAGGCAACCACAATTCTTTGTATAACTTTTGGCAATAGTTTCCTTTTCACTCCCTAGACCTTATGTTAACACAGGTTTGGGAAGTTAGAAGAGACCAACCCACATCTCCTTCCTGTATGATCTGATGTCCAGCTCTTTGAAGAAATCAGACCTTTGTGCTCCCAGGAGCAGCTGGAGATCTTAAGCCTAGCAGTACAGTTATAAGACTGTGGCTCAAAAGAAAAAGACGGTTGAGTCCTTATATAGCAATCTGCTACACCTTTGTGACTGGTGGAAAGCCAGCCTTGAGCGGTGACACGCACAGACGGGAGTTTCCACTGTATACGCTTAGCCAAGCAGAGGGAAAAGGCACCGTGCAATGTGAGCTATGCTAGTATAGTGCTCAGGTCTAAAGCTGAGAACTCTGTGCATTAAATGACTAGACACTACCCTCTGCCACAACAACTGAAATGACAGCTGGTAGATGTAGGAGGTCATAGTTTAATCAATTCTCTCTCTCTCTTTGTTTTACATAACCAAGAGTGATAGATGGCTAACAGATTTTAGAAGCATGAGATAAATTACACTGTCACCTGCACGTTGCCTAATACTTCTTCGTCAAGGCTATTTCCACCATCCCCACTGTTTCCCCACTGAACTATGCTAAAAGTCACAAGTGTGTCATCTTTTCTCCAATGCAGCATGCCTTTCTTGGGCACAAGACCTAGGATGGGGCATACGTAGTGTATTTTCAAGGCTCCAATGAGGAGCTCTGTTACTATAAAAGGGAGCATCTCAGCTTTGCCTTATGGGTGGCTATGTTTGTTTCTAGTATAGAAAGGGTCAAAGGAACAGCATTTAAAGCCAATGTTTTTTAATAGAAAAAAAAAATAAAAAAAAAAAAAAAGAAAAGCTATTTAGGTTCTTTGTTGTTCGCTTTCTCTTCCCCTAAAGCTGATATAAGTCAGATTACTGCTAGCCAAAGCACCTGTTTTTACAAGCCTTGTAAAGAAAGAGTTCTGTATCAGTTGACAGGTGAACTTTTCATACTTATTCATTCATGCCTTTGACAGGCATAAAAAAAACCCAGCCATCCCAAAAACAAAAATCATTTCGGTTAACTGAGACTCTCCAGCTCTTAGCAGTGCAAATTATAGTGAGACTGGATGTCAGGTGTGTATCCTGGAGTTCAATACCCTTCTTGATCCGCTACTCTTCAGAGCAGGGACATAGCTTCTTTCTAGCCCATACTTACAGGTTTATGGAAACAAAAGGGGTCCGTACATACCAACACTGAGCTGGGACATTGTCAGAGTCTTGAAGTTTAGACATATCTATAGAGAACAGAAAACAAACAGGAGCAAATTCTAATTCTACAGAATGCAATACACTACTACTTATTTGGCCCATTTGTTACCTTTGCTGCTGAAATAATAAACCCTGACTGCCTCCATAAAATAAGGTTCTTGGACAATGAGTTGGGCTAGGTTCAAATTGTGGATGTGCGCTGTAGTATTTTTCTGCTGTCTCCAGTCATCTATAGTAAATATAGCAAGCAGCAGGATGATTGGAAAATTATCCTCAAAGGTCATAAAGAATAGGATTCATCAAATTCTGGTACGTCCCTGAAAACTGGTAGTTCCTTTCTCGCTTGCTGGCCTGGGAGAAGCAGGACTTGGAAACACACTGCAGAAAGCAGAATATATTCCCAGAAGAACAGGACTTTGCTCCAGCCCTTTGCTTCTGTTTTTGCAGGTTTGTCACCTCAAGCTGCCAGGTCTCTTCTTCTATCTGACATGGATAAGAATGGCAGCAAGGAGAGAAAAAGCTTTTTACTTTAATTATTTTTTATGAAAAGCTCCTGGTGGTGGGAACAAGAAAGCTCTAGGAATGCTGACACTGAGAACAGAGGTCAAATGCTTGGCACTTCACATTCAGATCATCTTTAACAAATTCTTCCCCATCATATACCTACTTCCTAGTAAAATGCACGTTCTTAATCTTTGTTCTTTTTAATTCTTTGCTGAAGGACAAGATGTAAAAAATATGGTGGTTGACAGATCTAAGGGAAGATTGCTTTTCATTGACTTGCTTTTCCCAAGTGCACTAGTCTCTCATCTTTAAAGACCTGGCTAGCAACCTTCCCAATCTTCGCTGAACCCAGACTATCTGTATCTCAGAGAACATCCTACTGTGATACTCATGAAGAGAGACACTGAGTCCAAGAACTACCCATATGAACACAGAACAAAATCTGTTCCCTAAGATCTGCTAAGATATTTCAGTGCAATCATATACACATCGGACTATTAGACTAAAAGGTGATTTAGCTAAATTGGGGAAAAAATCAGATTATTTGATTTCGATCGTTGTTATTCTGTAGGTATTCTTCCTACCTAAGCCCTGATCTATGTTTTTTTTTATTTTATTTTTATTTATTTATTTATTACTTTCACGCGAGTTAGGGTGTGGAAATACTTTTATAAACCTGAAAAAAAAATGTTATAGCCAGTTAAGATATCAGGAAGTCCTTCTGGGTGTCCAAATAGCACTTTCTATATCTAGGAACCTAAGGAAAAGAAGAATGACGTAGTTTCATCTATGCCTTATAAACATGAACAATGTTTTAATTTACTGCTTTTCAGGATACTGGACACAGGTTGTTAGGAAGTGCCTCTCTCTATCACAATTTCACCTTTAAGCTGTTCATTTTGAAATGACTATTTATATTAAGAATAATTACAATGAGTAATGATTATCCTACAACCTTTGCCTCTATTCAGTTTGTGAAAATTCAGACATAAGACTATGATTTTTGGGGGGTGTTCTGCCATATGCAATTAAGACACAGAAGTTTCTCTTTCTTACTAGAAAAGCTTGGCTTTCAAAATTAAGAATGCCTATAATCATAAACTCTGCATTTTCTTCTCATGATTACTTTATAATCTGTATTTCCAATTCCCTCTGTCCCTGATCATTCCTCCTAACCAGAATGCTGGCAAAAAGCAGGCACAGAAGAAATGCAAATATGATCAAATCAAATACAAAAAAATCAAGCTCATTTATTGGAAATGTTTTGCAGTATTTAGCTAGCTTTCCTCTTTATAATCATGACACGAAGCCCTGGACACAGAGCAGGTAATAATAGTAGTGATGATATTAACAGTATTAAAATAGTAGAAGTATATTCTTTAATTTTACTTCTTTACACCAAAAGTTCAAAGGCTTAACACTATTTCCTTTGTAACATGTAATACACAAGAGGGAAAGAACTAATTAAAGTCGCTGAATTTTGGTAGAGCTACCAGAAATAAAAACTCAGTCATGATCCCATTAAATAAGTAAAAATCACTTCACAAGAACATAAAATTCTGCTTAGAGGATTTTGCTTCCATGTTCTTTATTGTCAGTGACAGTATAGCAGCTAAAAAGTTGCCAGGTTGACTGAAAAATCTAAAGTAATTCTCCTGGTGCCAGAGACCTAAGTAGGGGGAAAAAAAATCATCCTTTGATTTGTAAAGTGAGCAAATTGTATTTGGGCATCATTTGTAGAGGCTGAATATGACACCCCACAAGCTAATCTTTGCTATCGCTTTTCAGAACTATACTTTAATGGTAAAAAGGGTAGATGTCAAGCAGAAGTCAGTGTAATAACCAGGACTTGCAAAGATCAGTATTGCTCTGGCTTTTTCTCAGACTTATCTGAGTAAACCAAATAATATTTTCTACTCCCATTTTAAACCTAATCTCCTCATTGGTATGTATTACTAAACACAGATTAGAAAGTCTTGGCTTCATGTGATACGTATGGAGTTGGGGGTGGGGGGGGAACAGGCCAGAGCCATCAAAGAGGAAACTACCTTCAGGAATAGGAAGCTGCTGACATGGGACAAAGAAAGCATAGACAAACGTTCCAGGAACATCTAAGTCACGTTCTCTAGAGTTTTCTCAAAATATTTGCATCAAAGCTTGTCTAAATTCCAGTACAGATCCTCCAAAAGTACATATGCTGGGCAAATTAGGCTGGTTCTCACATACACAGCTACTCAACTCAGCAATCAATCTTTTGTTTCTCAGCACCACTGGATCTGTTCTTTGTTCCCTCACCCAGGAACACAGTCCTTACAAAAGCACAGGATTTGGACTGAATTAGAAACTCTGCTCATGCTTTCACGGACAGAACGCTGCCTAAACATAATCAGTGTGTGCAGGGGTGAATCCAAAGCACATACTGTAATGCTAATCTAGAGCCATCAACAACTTTGCTAATGCATGCTGTCTTCAGCTGTGTTGGCTCCTGTCCTACCTCACTTCCCAACTGCAATTCTACCCTATTCCCTCACTCAATCCCAGGCCCCAGTACAGCTCTATATGGTTTACCTAAAATTTCAGCCCTGAAATCAGTTTGGAATATAAGCAAGATAGAGGATCTGATTCTGCAATCAAGTGAAATGAAACAAACTCTCTTCCCAGAGTATCTGATGGACCTTGCAATTTAAGAAGAGTAAATCTAAGCTTACATTGTACTTCATATTTAGGCTATCCAATAGCTAAACCTTAGGAAATTTATTGTGAGAAGATGAGAAGTAATATAGGAGAGACAGTAGAAATCAATGGAAGAAATTTTTCTTTTATTTTACCTTTTCTTTTTTCTTTGCTCTTCTCTTTTCTGTCTTTCCTGACATTATTCTTTGCTTTAAAACAACGAAATTACAAATGTGTCTGCTACTTCCCTGAAGGTCTAAAGAATGAGATCCCAAGAAAATTACTTGTCTGTCTTTCCTGTTATCTTCTCCTCCTTCTTAACATTCAGTTAAAAGGCTGCATCTCAGAAATAATTATTGTTCTTCAGATTGCAGGCAGGAACATCAGTGTGTGTTTTGCTTCAAAAAAAGATATAAAACATGATTAGATACAAATATGATGAAAAAATATATGAAAGGTTTGAAATTTCTTTGCTCAGAACTGCATTCTTTCATCCACTGTGAAGCTAAGTTCACAGAAAGAATCCTATTATATTCAGTGGGCTTTGGATCAACCCTTCACCTTCATCTGCACCTCAGTCTAAGTCTAAATCCACAGAAGAGTTCTCATTTCTTCAGGTAGGCAATTAATTCATGGCTTATGGCTTTTAGAAATGGTGAAAGATCCTATTATTTCTCTTGCTGCAGATCCAGGTGAGGTGCAGTTTTGCTGAACTTGCAAAAAAAACCACACATCTGGAAAGAGCCTATGCCTGGCCCACAGAGCTCCCTCTGAATGAAAATCACTCTGGCATGCTAAGAATTAAATACACTTGTCCTTGTTTTAGTCTGTAAGTGAAGCATCCTAAAGCTTTGTGGATTTTGTCAGAAATGAGCTGTACGGCTTTAAATAAAGGCACTTCAGCTACGGAGATCCATTGATGCAAGTCAAGCTAAGCTCCAAATAAAGCTATGCTTACTTAACATTGCATATACACAGGTTCAAGTTCACACCTTCAACTAAACCAAGACAATTTTGTACAAGGGAAATCTGGGAAAATTAGAGGTACTCAGCAGATGCTGCACACACCTCTCAGAATTTGGCTGCCACTCAGCCACTACACAATATCAAAAATATGGATGATGAATACTGTTAAATATCAAGGATACAAGCTGTTCAGTACCTTAGCTCCTAAAACTTTGATGAGGACTAAGAAATACAAAAGCACAATGAGTTGCTCGAGGCTCTACAAGATTAAACTTGAGGTTTTAAATTAAAAATTCTTATTAAGGAATTTAGAATCTGCTATCAGACCTACATATGAATGATATTTAGCATATAGTTTGTCCTTGAAGTTCTGTCATGAACAGCAAAGTGAATGCAGGTACAGCCACCAGATAGGCCAATACTTCCTTTCCTCTTCAGTTCCTTCTCCTTGGTGTGTTTTGTTTCCCCCCCCCTCCCACAGCTCATAACTTCCTTCTGACTTATCTTGCACTTACCCCAGCTCAGATAAGATTGGTCTTTATTGGTGTCTGTTCTGCTGTATAAAATTGCACATCATGCTTTCTGCCCCATGGAATACTCAGTTTTCAGCAAGCTGTAAATCAGAATGAGCTAGAAGTTGCTGCGATTAAAGGAGACACAAACTCAAAAGAGTTCAGCTATAGATTTCAATCTTCAGATAACAAACACTTGTCATGATGGGTAATACATTCAGTAACACAGAGCTACACACCTGCCCACACTTAAATCTCCATATATGCACAAGGTGATGCTGTCTGTTTTATCCCAGTAAGCTTACAGTCCTTGCAAAAGAAATTTAAAAAGACCAGTGACCTTCAATCAGAAGAGCTCGTAAAGAGTGTACTGAAACAGATAATTCTCACAGGCAGTTTAAGCAGCATTCACTGAAGAGAGTAAACAGCCTTTGTGGACACAGAGTACTCCCTGGCCCGTCACTGCTCTCGGGTGTTCTGCTAAAGCCCTGCTCAGAGAGTGGCCGGACACTCCATGCCATGCTGCAGACCAGATTTTCACTGGAAGATAGTGGAGGGGGCCTAGAGAAGCATCTATAACTATGATTTCAGCATAACATGTATGCACAGTTCCAAGGAGAAAGACGACTGCTGAGGACTGACTGACTGCTAGATAGGAAAGAAGCTCGCTAGAGGCCTTTGAAGGCAGGAGGATAATTCATAAGAGTAGCATATAAATATAAAGGGATATAGCTTGCTCAAAAGGGACAGGCAGGGAAATAAGAGACAAAGCATTGCTTTCTGTATCATCAAATGCATATACTTACTCTGAAGTCCAAATCATAGTGGGAAATAGATTTGCTGACAGTGCTTGCATGAGGATTAAAAACAGTAAGCGAGTGAGTGCTCTGACAATACTGGTACCCATCTGTACCACCAGTGGGATCAGTCCTGAGGATCTGCCAATAAAGCAGCTTGCAGTCATACATGCCACATTCAGATTCTGAGCAGTGTAGAATACCAATAAAATCACAAGGCAAACTAAGTGTTTACATCATGGAATTAATGTTACTGTAATCAAAAGCGTTGCAGGATAAGTGACAACTCTCACTCCAGCATGAGGTAGGGAAGGGCTAGTAATGAGACAAAGGATAACCTACGTTTCACTTAGAAGGAAAAAAAATCTACTCATTTCCTGCTACTGACCAGTATCAAGGCTACTGAACTTACTGGAACTCCCTTAGATTCTGCAAGATACACACAGAGTATCCAGCAAGAGATCTGAAAGCAAATCTTTACAAAGTTTACAGCTGGTATAATCAGATGATTCACTATGTCAGTTCTGGGTTGTTAGAGAGTATCAGACAGACTAAAGGAGCGTCAATGCACTGAAACCTATCTCCACTCCATTTTTAAGAAGCTACTATTAATACCTTCAAAGAATGAAGAGACTTCGTGAAATAGAACTTTCAGGATGAAAGACAAAGCCAAAGTCTTTAGGTAAAATGAGCAAAGGTTTGGCTTCTCATTTTGTGATTGTATTCGATGAAATTTGTAGGCTGAATTTGAGCTGCACTTTGACAGAATAATGTAGCTTGTTTATCTTTGCAACTGCGAGACTGCAAGTATGATTTCCAGGCAAAGCTGACTATCAGGATCTTTGTTTCCTTCAGAGGTGATGAACCCTGTTCCTGAGCTTATTTTCTCACTTTTAAAGACCTTGTCAACATAAGACATGCACTTCTCTAGCATTGCATTAAAGCACAAATTCACATTTTCCTTGTGAGCACTATAGACAAAAGTACAAAAAAAAAAAATCACTGTATCATGGAAGAGCTTCACTCAAGTCTAAAAGAAGAGGAAGATCAAGTGGATATGGCTTTACATAAATCATCCACTGGAAAAAACTTGGTGGTGATGGCAGAGGAGATATTCAATTAGCCAGGCACTTTTGGAAAGCAAATTGAGAAGTTCTTAGAATGTGCTGGTTGATGTTCTGACTCCTAAGACGAAGAGTTACTAGAAGCTTCGATTCTGACTCAATTTGATTCTGATCTGTAGGAAGTGACAGAAATCTAAAGGTAAAAAGCACACTGGATGAGGATAAGAACAAAACTATGGGCGCCATGAATCTTAGGATTCACGAGGAAGGGAAGGGATAAGCGTAACAGACCAAGAAGGCCAACTAGAATAAAATCAGAGTACAGATAACTAACATCTAGAAGATGGCAAGGAAAAGAGATTTAGTAAGAACAGTTAATTCCTTAAAAAAAAGGATACAAAGGACAAAAAAATTACGCTATTACAAAGACAGGAGACCAAAGTGTTAAGAGACTAATCTGGCCATACCACAAGCTCTTCACTGACTTCAAATGTATAGCAAAAATACATCTGAAGTTGAAAATTGATTAAAATAGACTGGTTAATATGAACAAGTGCAGAAGTACAGGAAGAATAGGTAGGAATAAAGCTGGAAAAAAGAAGGCATAAAGTGAGATGCAACTTGCAAAGAATACCAACAAGAAAAAGACATAATTCTTTAAAAGTAGTAAGAGGTAGCAGAAAGTGAGTGTTAGTCTACTGCCCACCAAGACAGAAAACCTGTTGACATTAAGGCTGAAAAGAGTGATTTTACATCAGTTTTCATAAAAATGTCAATTGTGATAAATTAAGAACTAACAAAGGAGTAAAAAAAGGCCTAGAATACAAAAGGAAGAGGTTAGAGAAGTTACATAGCTGAGATCTTACCGAATGAACTTAGTTTACTACGTTCATTCAGCAGTTCTAAGGAACTGAATCAAAGATGTTAATGATTAATTTTGTTCAGAATTTCAGACAGATTCTTGATATACTAGACAACTGACGCAACATAATAACTATCTTTTGATGACAGGAAAAAAAAAGAAGAGACAGCAAATAATAGACCTGTCAGCCTAACTCCAGTTCTTCAAGATATGCCAGAACAAATGAACGATTTGGAAGCACCTATGAGAAAACAAGAAATAGGTATCAGTCAACACAGCTTTACCAGGAACAAATTACGATGAACCATTCTACTTTCCTTCTGCAAGAGGGTACAAGGGGAATACCCAGGGTACAAGGTGTCATACAGTAAAACTTCAACAGTTTCAAATTCCCAGAGCAAATACAAAGCATGGTCTAGATGAACAACAGCATAGCAAATGTAGATGCTATTTGGAAAATTGTACTCAAAGTACAAAGTACAATGCCAAAATGGATGGATGTGCTCAAGCCTCTGCAGGACTCAGTCATGAATTTGGTACAATTCAATATTTTCATTAGAGACTTAGATGAAATAGAAAGTATGCTAATTCATTTTGCAGATGACATCAAGCTAGGAGGAAGATAGCATTAGAATTCGAAATCATTTTGTCAAACTGAAGAAGTAGCCTGGAGAAAACAGATACAACTCAATAGGGTCAAGTGCAAGTTATTACAATTAGATAGGAATAATCAATGTACAAAAACACAAGGATGGTGAACAATGACATGGTAGCATTTCTAGTGAGGGGAAAAATATGCATTGTAAAAGATCGCAAGCTGAACATGAGTCAACCATTCCTTTCTATTATAAAAATGGAAATAAAATACAGAGGAAATATATAAATAATAGTGATAATAAAAGAGTGCAACTTGGCAAGATGCAAATAAATCTGTTCTCTCTTGATTCAGCACTGGTAAGCTATCTCACTGGCCTAACTGAAAAGAGTCCAGAGGACAACACAAAAAAGCAAGTAACTTCTCTAGGTCTAAGCTAGACAGGTCAAAAAAGAATCAGCAAGGACTGCCTGTAACAAGGAAGATTCAGGTTTAATACCTGGAATACACAATCTAAATATAACAACAACAACATGCTGAAATAGATTATTTGGAGAAAGTCTAGTAATTCCATTATTAGAAGTCTTCAAGAAAAAAGTTAGACAAACATATCATGAATGACATAGTTGATCCTCCCTAGGGGAAACATAATCTGCTGAGATCCTTCTCAGCACTTACCTAGTCTGATTTTAGCATAGGTAAATATATATGAAGCTCTAAATTCAACTCTGCAATAGCAATATAGGAGGAATAATTACAGAAACTATTTGAAAAATTTTTATCATTCACTGGGGCAAACACATCTCAGTTTGGACTGTATTTACTAGCAGTGCAGAGGCAAAGGAGCAGCAGTAGTTTCAAGTCAGGTGTGCAAGAGCATTGCAGGATCATTTTCATTCTAAACCACCATAGCAGGAATACTTGCATAGCAAGAATGAGATGCATTAGTAGGATTGCACAAGGATCCCAAGACTGGAAAAAAAAAATCAATCATTACTGGACAGAGCTCTATTTAGAAGTAGATCAACGGGAGGTCAAAAGATAGCAAGATGAGGAAATACAAGCCTGTGCAGCACAGGGGGAAAGCTTGAGTAAACTTGCTCACGCTGCAACTAGAGAGTGTTACGGGTCACTCTGTTCTTGCAAACTCACTCCTCCTCAAAAAAAGTTCATAGAAGATCAAAAGGAAGGGAATTAAAATCAGCTTTCATTGATGAGCTGTTAGACTCAAATAGATTAGTGGAGGCTGTGTACAACGCATCAGCAGCAACTGGGCTTGGCAGGGCTGCTATCACTGGGTATTAGTTTACAGCAGTAGAGATGAAGGAGAGAGGCCACACTGGGCCAAGCTGCCAAGTGACTCATAATGGATCAGAAGCAGAGGGCTCCCCTTCAGAAGGCTGAGCTGGGAACATGGTACTGGGAAATTTTTTTCTTACCAATTCCATCTAATCTCTTCTCTTCTCTCTAAATCTCTTTTCTATTCTAGGCTTTGTTTCTCTGGAGTCACTTGCGATGTTCCTTTGTTTTGACTAAGGAAGGAAACAAAAGAACTGGCAGATCATTTTACTTTATTAAAAGCATAAAGAAGAAATGTTGGGCTCACTGAACATATACTCTGCATTCTTAACTGCTCTAATTCAAAGCTCAGTAAAGCCTGCTGTTGCAGGCCCACAGTACAAGCTGATTTTTCATCAGTCTGATATGGATTATACAGGACTGAATTATTGCAAAATAAACTCTGGATTAGACTTTATAGTTCACGGACTTGGTATCTCTTTCACCCTCCCATCTGCACTTCAGCAAGGGTTGTTAGAAAGCATCGTTAAGTAGTGTTTGAGGAAATGCATTTCTGATTTGTATGCTCTGATAGGGGGACAGTTAGACTCCAAGACAGAAAGGAGAACAAATTACAGCCATAAACCATGTCTTCTCTTCTAAAAAGTTGGGAGGGGGGTATTTTGTTTTTTCTGGTGAGTTAGCTTTCCCTGGTTAGTTACCTTGCTACAAAAATCAAAGTGGAATCTATGAGAAGCATGCAGGATAGATGAGATGAATTACTCCCATCAAAGGCTGAGAAACTTTTTGATGACTAGCATGGACTAGATTCTTAACTTTCAGACAGTTAATGTTAGCATTGATGAATCTCCCCCTTTGGGGGACTGAACAACTTTGGTTTGGGGTTTTTTTGCCCCCACCATCTCCCCATTCAAGCCCACATTAAGTTAGTGGAGCAAACTTTACCATGACTAGGTACAGGTAGCTAAAAATAAGGTGTATCTTGTCTTTCCTAGAAATGTGCATTAAGAAAATGAGCTCTGGTGCTATAAAATCTCTAACGTGTCAGATTAGAAGGCAGACTCCTCTAATATCTTCATGCAGAGCAGAAAACAGCACGGTTGTAGTTAGGGTGTTTATTCATGTCACAACCAAGGTACTTCATGTGCCCAAGAAGACTAAGTCTTTTCGCTTTTACCTCTTGTGACATTCTCAGTGCATTAGCCTTTCCATCCATAGAGCAGGGTATATTAGGCATTAATAGGGCTCAGCAACTCAAAACACACAGTCTGTCAGTCTTAGTAATCAGCCTGAAGAATCTGGAGGACTGTTGTTATTTACAGAAAGTGATAAGAGGCCCAGCAGAGCACTTAACTCTAAACAAACAACGTGGAAACTTCAGTACCCAGAAAGTCCTAAGTGGCAAACAGGCAGCTCAGAACGTTCCTGCGTAGGGTTTGATTGCATTCACGCTGAGATGCATCAAAAGGAGGGAAAGGGAAATTCAGAGAGCACGGCGCCTTTCTCACGTGGATTGACTCTCATTTCAGCTAGTGTTTCTCTCTGGTTTCTTAGTTCATTAGGGATGCATTATAAAACCCGCTCGCCACACACTTGCAACCAGCTTCGTTGTGCACCGGTGTCACAGTGTTTATAACCTGCAACTTGCTAATGGGGACCTTTTGGCAGGTGGGCAGCAGCAGGCCTCACTCCAAGGGCTACACAGAGCATGAAGCGAGCTAGCAAGGTGTTTTTGCAGCACAGGCAATACCAGGTAATTGCAAAGCCAGTTCTTCCCTTTTCTCTCTCTCATGTTCCCATCACCAGAGAATCTAAACTTGGCAACATGAAGAGAGCGATTTCTCTTGCACAGCAGTGAAGCCTGTGGTAAAGCGCAATGAACAAGACAGGCAACGTAAATCTTGCTTTAACGAGAACACCGCTGCGTGGATCCTAAATTAACCCCGAGTCCTTTCTGCAGCCAGGCCCAAGAGGGGACGTGTAGGGAAGGGGCTCATTCGAACCATGTAAAGACTGCACTTCAACCCCCTCTCCTTAGAAACACGCATGGACTTGCCTCTTCCCACTCCTCTCTGCGCAAATTTGAACAGAAAGGGCAAGCTGGGGGTCCGGAGAAGTGCAGCACAGAAGACAGTGCTTTAGCACTTTACCTTATTTAAATCTGCATGTGGTTTCTACTTTAATGCTGGGAAAAACTCTCTCCAACAAGCTGCTAAGCACACCAGAACTTGGGATCAAGCTCTAAATATAGCCAAGGCACAGTAGAGAGGGCTCTTGCACTTATGTTAACACCATGAACCCGGGCTTAGTGATGTGAATGGGCAGATAATAGCTTCCACTGTTGGGCACTTAGTGGTTAGACTTTGCCAGCTGCTGAATTCCTTCCAGCAGCTTTTTTTTGATACCCCATTATAATCAGACAAATATTGGGCTAAAGCAAAACCTGATGGAGTTTAGAAAAAAAAAAGAAAAGAAAAAAGAAAAGAAAAGAAAAGAAAAGAAAAAGCATGCCCCTGAGAACAACCCTTGTCGATCTTTGCACTTAGTCGTTATCTTGAAGGAAACCCTCTTTCTGAACTTTGGTACGAGTCTAATTAATGAGTTAATTCCCTGCTAATCTATTCTCTTCTTTGTGTCTGTTTCATGATTAATTTAGTTCCAGTGAATTTCCTTTACTGACTGCAGAGTAGAAACACATTTCCTATCCTATTAATCTCCGCTTCTGACCCAACAGCAGGGAGCTAAACAAGGGCAAATGCCTCCATGCTTTTATTTTCTAAGTCATTACAGAGCACAAGCAATCTCTAGAAAAAAGCAAGATGGGGATAAGCAGGGAAATTTTCCATGTACGTTCACCCCACTCCTCAAAGAAGAGTTGGAGGTAGGTTGGACACCCAGAGAGTGTAAAAGATGTAAGTTAGTTGAAAACTCTGCCCAATGAGGTCAGCCACAGATCTAGTGGAGAGTCGGTCCAGCAAGGCAGCAAGCTGCACAGGAGCATTATTCGGTGGCAAAGGCTCAGAGCAAAGTTCAGGCCCAAATTCTGAGGAGATAAACCTCCCCTGAGGCAGACAGCAGGGATCAGGGCTCCACTACTCCCGAGTCTCTGAAGCTCCCTGATATATTTCCAAAATTATTTTCTTAGTGTTGAAGGGAAGGTCTTGCTTAGAGAATAGACATGCTCATTTATCTCCATCTACCTTTGACACTTTGGGGAAAAGAAAGGAAAAGAAATTTGGCCTGTTTCTCCTTCTACACATTCAGGTGATAATTACTCTTTTTCCGCATTTACGTTTCTTAGAATCAAGTCCTCATCATCATTTGCTGTTCAAAGAGAAAAAGAAACTGTGTTATGAGTAATAGTATGCAAATATGAAAGAAAGTGTAAGTAAGGCTGACATGTTCCTAACAAAGCTAAACTGTTAATAACTACCTGGAATTATATGGGAGTGAGCACTCACTGCAGCTCTATAAACCTAGACCCTGTTCAGAGCTACGCTGTTTATTTCCTTCCATGCTTTACGTTAGTTAGTATTAAGCTACACTAACAACTGTGATGTGCTTATGTGCAACTTGCTGCTGAGTGCATCTCAGATGCACAGATCCTGTCTCGGATCCCATCGGGGGTGGGAAAGGTTACCTTCCTAGAGTTCCACTCCTACCCCCCACCGACTTAAATGCTTCCCTGGAAGGTTTGTAAATAAAATAAAATAAAAAAGGCAGGAGAACAAAACCATCCCCCAGGCCCCCCCCCCCCCCCCCCGAAGAATAAAACAAAATCTACTAGGGTTTTCTGCGTAATATCCAAGGCGTAAGAGTGCTGCCAGTGATCACCCATCACAAACCTTGCTTCTGATGACACAGCATGTCAAGGGCGTTTTTAATGATGGATCAAGGACACTGCTGTTTGGGAGCTGGGTTGTTTAAAGGAGAGATAATAGCCTTCTAGCACACATCCCCAGCATCCCACAAGGGATGCAGTAAAGGCAGCCAAGCACCGCAAAAGAGAAGAGATCTCTATGCAAACAGGTATCCCCTTTTCACAGCTGTTCCTTTCATACCTGCAGGGGAAACTGTCCCTAAACATCTTGCTATCGCTTCTTCCCCAATAGCTGGCTACCTAGTGTCACTCCATAAGCAGATGGGGATGCTGGAAATTAGATATGAGAAAAAATACTCTGAAAAGGGCAGAGACCTTGACAGATCTTAACCATTATCCTTGTCGAATAAATTCCAGACCACAGGCCAGAGTACTCTGGTTTTGTGAAGTTTAAGGAAGCAGTAGATGCTGCATTACTGAAAAGCCTTACAGACACCTGACACTGTTAAGGATTAGCTCTTCATGTGCCATTACCACCAGAGGGACCTGAACTGGCAAAGAGAACAAAGATCAAGAGTTATGCAGGGCTGCTGAGAAGAGCACTCCCAGCTTTGCTGTATCTTCAGGTGCTAGGTCATGCACGACTAGATTTTCCAAACAGACTAGTATACACTCAGTCAGCAGCAGCGCTGTGGGCTTAGCCTTCAGGCCTTGCTCTCCAGGGCCTCCTCTGCTCAGACACAACACTTTGATCCTGAATAGTACATTTTCACAGTATGAGTGGGGTGTGATTTTAAAAAAGAGAGAGAAAAGCGAGCAGAAGCTTTGTTCTGCATCTCGTACTGCCAATCTGCTCCTCCTTGGAAGAAGCAGGGAGACCTCAGCAAGGTGCACAAAGAACCTAAGCCCACTTTTTCAGCCTCACCCATCCTTCATCTCCCCCCCCCCACTTTTTTTTTTTTTTTTTTTTTTTTTTTAATCCTAGCTCTTGAAACTAACACAGCATGTTATTTGGGGTCTTGAGAGTCATTTCCAGTGAGCTGCAGGACAGGGAAGGGTTTAAGTCTTGGCATACCCTTGCTCTTCCATATCCACTATTTATAGGGACCTTCATCTTTTGCTCCCTGCTCTGTACTATCCACAGACTGGCAGGATCACATCCTCATCCATTTGTTGGGCTCTTTCCCACTCAGGTCTCTCTGAACTATTTACGTAAGAATAAGCACCGTCTTCAAGCCAGAGAGAGAACACTAAAATCTAAAAGGTCTAAAAAAAAAAAAAAAAAAAAAAAGACATGATTTCTTATGGGCATGCACTTTCTCCTGACAGGCTCTCATTTCTTTCACAACTCCTGTTTGTGGCTAGTAATCTTCCACAATAATTGCTTAAAGATAAAATGGTTCCTCCAATACAGTTCATCAAACCAGGTGATGATAGGGGTGATTAATCCAGAAACCTACCATCATTCTTGAAGATATTAAACCTCAACTGCAAGGAAGACAGCAATACTGAAAATATTTCAAAACTGTTACTTTAACAAATGCTACACTTCCTCTAGCAAAACCATCTTCAATTCTTGTCTTCCTGTATCTTAAAAGATATCTCACAAATCAGGAGGGTTCCAAAACAGGTAATAAAAATAGTTAGAGGCACAGGAAGGCTGAAAGAATTGGGCATCTTCCGTGACCAGATGCACAAGAAGGGACCTGATAGCTGTTTACAAAATAGCTGGCTATTTGCGCACTCCCAATTATTCTCTCTAACAGCAGAGGACAAAGATGCATTTGCAAAGGTGAAAGACCAGCTGATGAAAGGAAGTATTTTCTCTTTCTACACAACACACAGCTAATCTATAAAACTCACAAGACAGCAAAGTGCAGCCAGGAACTATGTAAGATTCAAAAAGCATTAGGCACTTATACAGAATTGAGAGCACATGGAACAGGTTGTTAGACAGGATTATTTGGAAAAAATACAAACTCTCATGTTTCCAGCTATAAATAAATCACTGTCTGAAGACAGAAGGACATTCCCACAGGGGGTAGGGGTATTCTGTAATTGTTCACTATGGCAATATCTTGAATCGCTCCTTGATATTAGCTGTAATACTGAGCACTATCAGCAAGGACACTTCACTGGACTAATCTATTACAGTAGATCCTGTCTTACTACAATTCACTTATTCACAGGTGAAAAAACAAATTATGTGCTAAAAACAAACAAACAAGAAAGTATTAACATTAGGGAAAAGCCTAAAAAGATAAATCCAGGTACCAACACTTTACCCAAATTCTTGGCTGCCCCCTGCAGATCAATGGAAGATGAAACATGATTTTTTAATTTAAAATAGGGTTTTTGCTTGCATTTTGAACTGCACTGGACTTTTATATTTTAGTAAGATGCTGATGCTTTATGGAGAATGCCGTAGTATGGCCCCTTTAGAAACAATTCTGAAGTGCAGAGTGTGATGTAAAAACATGTTGGATGGACTAGACGGACAGATTAGACAAAAAATAGATAGAAAACAAATGCTTTCTATTCCTCCTGTTATTCTTCATTTCTGACGATTCTGGCCTGATAGCAGAATCTGTCTTTCTGCCATTCAGCTGTTTCTGTTGCTCATTCTGCTTTCGAAGCCCAAATCCTCAAACTCCAATTCACATTGAAATAGGGATTTAAGGTAGTAACTGCCTGTCAATACTTAAGAAGAAGTCATTATGGTCTAACTGGTAAATCATGTGCCACAGACAAAACTCCTTATTACGTATTTTAAAATGGTTAAAGTATGTATTTGAAAGTCTGACTGAAAAACATGTTTTGGGTACTTTAAAAATGAAATCCAACCTTCCCAAAATTAACTTTTCATCCATTTACAAACAAATTTTAACAGTAAAAAGTGAAAGCAGGAATAGGAGATGGAGCCATTCAGCAGTATACTCTGACTGCAACATAGAGGCAAATACAAGAAGAACATCCCCTAACAGCTGCAAAAGGAATGTTTTTTCTTCTTTTCTCTTTCACTCTTCCGAGTCTGCCTCTCCTTCCTGCTCCCACAGCGCACGCACACTCTGGGTCGTTCGCTTTGCTCAGCGCTCACGTTTCCAGACAGCAGGGGTCTGCAGCCCTCAGCTTCTACCAACACGCAGAGCCAAAACTCTGAACGGGGCTTTCAGAAACAAAGTTCACAACAGTTTTCTTACCTGCTCAGGAAAATATGTTATTGTGTCGCATTAGAGAAGAAACATGAGAATGTCACCATTGCCCTTTTTCTTTTACAGAAACTGAATTCAAGTACTGGGAGTGAACTTGGGAATTGGGAAGCTGAACAAAGTTAGCAGGAGGTGCTACAAAGCTCCCCCTCATCCCATCTCCTGACTCACAATCTGACTTGAGGATCTCAGTCCTAGATGTGTGGGCACCCACACAGCTTTGCCAATGCTCCACCATCCAATTCTTTCAGAGCCACAACCTTCCCTAGAGGTCTGTAAACTTATCTTAGGAAACAGCACCTTTCCCATTTCTTTACCCACCATCACCCATCACGCACGCAATGAATCCTTTCAGCACATCGCAGGTCCATCCTCACTGCTCCATGCCACAACCAGTCCCACAGCTCTGCCACTGCACCGTGACAGCGACGATTGTGTCAGCACTCTGCCCTGGGCATCTCTCATCGAAGACCACACATCTGCCCTGCATTTCTTAGTGCTACAGATTGGCCAGAACCACAAAGGGATGGGTCTTCACCATGTACTTGAAGCAGGAGTTGAAGCTGAGATTTTAGCTTGAGCACATCTCTGCTTTGCAGATAAAAAAAATAAATAAAAGGCTAAAGTATTAATTTTAAGTGGATTCTTTCCATCACATCCTAGTCTCGGCTCCAGCCTAGTTCTCACAGCTGCTTTCTGCCGACATTACAAGTAACCAATACGTTTTAATTAATCGGTATTGTTTCTGGGAGGTATAATGAATTGATAGAGGCTACAAGGGCTGACTTCTACATTTGTCTCTCTACGTACGTGCACTCATTCAGTTGTTCCAAGACGCTGTAAACACACGTACAACAGCCTGCACCTACTTATCTCATGTTTCACTTACTACCTCTGCCATGTCTCCTTTTACAATATCTAGAACAGCAGCAGGGTCTGTGTGTGAGTCACAGCCACAATACACTGAACAGCCAGAGCCCCTGACAGAATATACAGTACAGCTGAGATGTCAGCAGAGGTTGCTTTGGAGTACTTTAAAGTGCTGTTCAAGTGCCAACTTTCACCTCCAAATATGACATTTTGCTCACCCACTTGCTTTCCTTCTAGGCTATACACTCCTTTTACTGCAGCTCATCAGCTTTAATTATGAATTTCTCCATCTTCTCTCTTCCTTTAACCATTTAGTTTCTCTTCTGTCTTGCTAAGTTTTCTGATTTGCTCCTAGATGGCAAGTGCTTGCTGTCACCACTCTAGAGAGAGCTTGGTCAGACTCTCACTTACAGGCTGGGCAACAGACCAAAAGGACATGCAATTGGTCTTGAAAGCAGAAATAGTTGCCTTGAAAGCAAAATGTATGCTCTCTTGTTCCCTCTGCAGAGAAAGGAAACAAGAGATGGTGACACTGTATGTCTGGGAGTATCATTCCATCAGAACCATTTGGCTCTCCTTAGCTCTTCTTTTCTGGGTCATTTAAGAGGTAGAAACTTCTGTTCTGGGGAAAAACTGGGTGCCAGTGGTGGTTTTAAAGGGGATTCAGCTCCTTCTGTTCCAGTATTTTGCCCATGACAGGAAATCTTTAGGTATTAGAAATGCATGCACCGCTCTCACCATCATTACTGTGCAGGAGGACTGTGAGGCTCTCATGTTCCTGATGGGTGGCAGTCTCACAGGTCCTTGGGATTCGTTTCAATTTGCTTTTAAATTCTGTGATGCTCAGACATCTGGGCCCCTTTGCTGGGTTCAAGAGAGATGAGAACTCCAAACGCTGAAAGGCTCTTGTCCTGTGATTTACATCCCATGATTAAATCTCTAGCATGCAAGAGGTCAGGGTGGGAGGTAAAGCCTGTTTTGACCCTCACCAAATCTAATTTTCTCCCACATGAGTGAGTTTTTCAAAAGATTCTATTGGGAGCTATGGACAGATTAATTAAAGGTCACCTTAAGTGATAATTACAATAAAGATAACTCATCAGAGAAAAAAAATACACTCTACTTTCATAGAAATGTGCTTTCTTCCAAAGGGCTGGGAAGGGCTGGGACTGCATTTTATTTAACTACCATCCCAATTAGTAACACTATTGTTTTTCCCTACCCAAAAGAACATACAAGAGCACGTATCTGTATGAAAGATCTGCCCATTCTTTGTTTTTCACAAGTCTCTGAAGTTCTTTGGCATCTGGGAACCCCATTTGAAAAAGTACCACATGGAAACACTACAGCAACAAGACCTTTTGGTATAACCTTATTTATTCATGCATCCCTCCAGAAATAAAAATAAATAAATAAATAAAAGATTCCCACCTCAGGAATGCCTTGTTCATTCACACCCTCTGAATTTGCTCTGAATTTGGTCAAATAGATGAAAATAAATGACAAAGATCATCAACAGAGTTGCACTGACAAAGTTGTCTTCTCGCACTATTGTGCCAGAGTCCCAGATCTAACTCGAGTGGTGTTTCAGCTACTGCTGTACTAAACAAACAGCCAATACAGAAGTATATATAGTATTCTAAATCCTGCCTTTTCCACACTAGAACCACACCATGTTCAGTTTGAAGTCTCACTCCAAGCTATGCTCAACATGACCAGTCTATCTAGACCATTCCTGTCTGAGACAAGGTCACTTCTTGCCCTTCTAGGGGAGACCATCCGTCCTGTTCCAATGAAAGCATTATTCTGGTCTATAAAGGCCATGAGGATCACGTACATCCCTCATAATACATTCATTTGGGGGACACTCCATAACGGTGAATCACTTCTGAACCCCTGCTAGCAATCAGCTTTATTTTTCTATCCCAGCATGTATATGGCCCCACTGGCATTCATATTTCATGTTTAGTCTTAAGGCAAAAGGACTGCACCACAGAAATAGATGCTCCTAATCAATATGAAAATGTCTAATACCTGGGAGAACTATATCAATATGTCTCACAGAAAGAGCAATGCAGAGTCCATTTGTTCTGCTGAATATATACAAGTTCATTATCTGCAGTCCAGTCAGATCTGTATGTGTACAATGATTTGAATAACCTCAGACAGACACAATAGCAAGCAGTGTTTTTGTATGTGTTTGAAGTTCCTTTTACCATTTCTTTCTCTTCTATTTGCTTTTTTCCTTTCCTTCCTTTCTGTTGCTATTTAAGTTGCTAGTCTTTAACTATTAAATGATAAATTAATTACATCTGAAATAAGTGTGAATAATTGTACTCAGCCTGGCATAGCTGGGGCTGGTTTCTGATAACAATCAACAAAAGCTGTGCAGCTCTCAAGATATTTCATAGTAATAATAAAAATCAATAGGAAGAAAATAGGGACAGCTCTGGAAAGCGTTAATGAAAAGTTGCTGAATTACAGTGGCTTACCTGTGAACAGCTACATGCAGGCCTTCTAAATACCAAATGCATTCATTACAGGCTGTGCTGCTCAGCAGGACCTCTGAAGAAATCACTGGGGGCTTATATTCTTCTAATAAGAAGGGAGAGATGCTGAAGAGTGCAGAATGAGAAGGATGAAGGGGTGGCTGGAAGAAGCTTCACTTTCTTATGTAGCAAGCATGATCACAAAGGCATATAGTGACAGTGAAATACAAAGTCTGTGACAGAGCTGAGCTCAGTATTTGAGCTTTTTCCTCTGTATGACAGAGGCAGCAAGGTTTTAGGTCATGTGTATTCAGACCCTATTGGGCAAGAAGATAACACTCTTTTGCAGTATCACTATGAAAGATCAACTGGAGAGTGTTTTAAGACAGTTCAAAGTTAAAGGATTGCCTGAACTCCTGATCCTAATTGGTACAGTAATGTGAAACCACTCCAAAGCCCAGCTCCAGATACGCTCCTACCTGACACACACCATCAGTGTTACACTGTGCCCACAAGAACATCATATGAAATACACTAGAAATTCTTGCTCCATATTCTGCACCACCATCATGACATGGCAGTCTTTTCCCCCTTGTAGATTCACCAAATGATGGAAGAGCACTTCCATCTTCATCCAGGTGTCAGGCGACTCCCCAGACCCCACCTGTCTAGTCTGTTCAAAGAGACCTGATACCACAGCTGCTGTAACACTCAAAGCCAGGTGACAGGGAACTCTACTCTGCAGGGGGGTGGATTATTTTGCATTCAAAACCTTCAGCTAAAGTGTGTTCTGGTTTCTATAATCAAAATGAGTATTTACCACAGCAAAGGATGGAACCTGTATTTCTCTAACTACAGGAAGATTCAAACCACTAGGCTAGGGAGTCATTTACTATCATGGTGCAGAAGCATAATGCTGCATTTATGCTATTCAAAGACCGTTCAAAGATGCCTCAGATGACATGAACAGGTTTTGTTCAATGTATAAATGTTTGTTGTTTAAACTTTTTTCTTCATCTACCCCATTTCTCCAAATTCACTTAAGTTTGATCTGAAACACACTTCAGCCACACAATTCAAACGACAAGTGGAACTGCTTGCACAACCATAATCAGGGAAGGGTGTATTGTAGTGAAAAGATGGAAAATCCAACAGCTCGATACCATCTGGCATCATAGTGGTGCATCAATACAGTATAGAACAAGAGGAAGCACAGTTTCTACTGACCTGCAGATCCTTCCTGTCAGTTCTTGGATTTCTCATCCATATACTGGCCAATCTGACTGTGCTCAGCAAAAGGAGGATGAAAAGATTACATCTAGACAAAGGACCAGAGTAGCAATTAAGCATTCTGTTTTTGATTGCTAGCAGAGCTAGACATATTTACCATCTAAAGTGGGAAGAAACGTGGCTCTGCTTAGAAAGGGTATGATTATGATGGAGAAACACAGGAGATGAATAGTATCTGAGTCAATAGAAAATGTCTAATGACTTTGTAAAGTCCCGTGTCAACATGCAAGTCCTGTCTCATGAACAAATGGCTACAACTGTTGCAGCGTCTGCAAAACACTTCCAAGCATTACCTGAAGGGTAGAGGAGAACATGCCATCAGTTCAAACCACACCGAAGGAAGGGGAGGATAACTATGATGCAGGGGGTTACTCTTGCTTTCTCTCTCTCCAATCTGCTTTAAGCAAGCAGTCACTTCCCATCTCTTCACGGTCATGACAAATGTGAAGTTACCTAGACAGCGTTAACTAAAACCTAATCACTTCTACAGCAAATGAGGCATGAAATCTGTTATCAAAAACATGACGTCTGAAGCACATGCTGGCATTTCGTTTTCTCAGCACAGAACTCCTGAATGCCCAAGTGGACTGCAAGGCACTGTAGGGAGGCTGGAAATGCAAAATTAGCGATTATTCCTGGGGCACGGCAACAGTACGCTTGTGAGGCCAAATTATGCCTTTGAGAGTGAGCAGAATAAAATGCCCATGTGAGTATCTGATTCGCTGTTTTGTTTTTGGAAGGAGAAGGCTATAACGCACAGTAAACTGTCCACAAATTTTGCCTTAGACCTTAGCAGAGTGGTCTGTAGCAAAGACCCTATTGCACGCCTATGGAAAAATGGCTATCAATGCAGAACAACACCTAAATAGTGCTTGTGAAAAGAAAGCCACAAACAACTTGAGTTCCTAAATTGGTCTTGTGGGAGCTTTGTGTTGAGAAGGAAAGTATGGAAAAGGGACTTGGAATTTACTGCAGAAGGTTCATAGAATAAATACCTTAGACCTAGCATAGACAACCATTTGCAAGTGATCCAGAAATCATGCAATGTCACTTCAGTACCAAAGAGAATAATCTCAGGAGCTGACTGTTGTTCTTTAAGGCAGCCTAAAGTATGTTCACCTTGGTAATTAGGTGGAACTTAACACAGCCCCTGGTCTGTGTTGTACCCAGCACAACAGAGACAGCTGGGTGACATACTGGGAGAAAGCAGCACTTCCCTGTCCCTCTTCCTGGAGCAATTACACATTGTAGCTCTACAGTGCACTGTTATCTTACACCTTCCCCAGATTTTGGCATGTTCCTGAAAGCGCTGTCATATAGGCATGTTGAGGACCAGTGGTATAAAGCTGTTAGGCAAACTTCCTGCTGTCCAGTGATTTCTTGGTTTTAGAGGAATTACTTCACTGTACTACCAGCTGTCTAGCCCTGCTGATGGAAATTTCAAGTCCAGCCTCTTATTTATTTATTCTCAGATGCAGGTACTTTGTTATTCTGCCACTGCTGGAAACGTAGTCCACAGTTACCCTAGTCATGTTTGTAAATTACTCTGACTCTTGTTTGTGCTTTAAGGGAAAGAAACTGTAGACTGATATCAGGAAGACACTTCTACCTGTGTAGCAAACTGTAGTTTAGTCCACTAAAGGTCTCTTCTACCTTTCTGTGGCTCAGTGGAGACAGTATACTGAACACAACAGACCACTGGTCTGATCTGGTGCAAGAAACCCTCCATACACATGGGATGCCCCCATTAGACCAGTCACATCCCTGACAGCTTCTGCAATTTACTGACCACTGATTCTGACAGAACTATATACAGTGCACAACAAACAGCTTATGCCAGGGAAGCAGGCAGGACCCAGCCTGTTCCTCCATCTCCTTCAGAGCAGCATGGAAAGAATAAGGCTGCAAAACAACCAGAGACAATCTGAAGAAAGGGAAAATTAAAAGACACTTACAGATACAAGCCTTGACAGGTGGAAATGTTTGCTGTCAGTGGGAGATACTGAGGTGCCAAGTCAGTGCCACATACACCAGACACCAGGGCAAAGGGAGACAAATGCAGGAGACAAACTACAGAGATTTCACAACAGAGAAGACCTCTGACTTTACAGATTGTGATCTGTATGACTTTACATGAGGGCATTTTATCTGGGAGTCAACTATATCCAGTGCAGGATTAACTTCTTGTTCCATGGCTTCACCCGTCACCTAGAGTGCTACAGAGACAAGCACTTCAGAAACGCGTATGTAGGAAACATTAGACAGACAGATGTATTTAACGTAAGCACTGTGCAATGCATGACACAGTATAATTTCAGGCTGTTTTCAGCAAAACAGAACCCCACCAACTAAATAAAGATTCTATTTGCATCAGGGTTGGACAATACCAATCATTTTCTCTTGTCACCAGCGAGTACTTCTCCAATAAGAGTCACTGATGTGCATAACCTTCCTTTGCTAGAAATGTCAGCAGGAGAGACCTTGGCACAGTTTTCTTTGGCAAAAAGCATTAGCTATAGTCAGAGCCATGGCTTTCTACTTAGATATCTATCACTTGTATTATTTCCTGGGAACAGGACAGTGCAGGTTTCTGGAATATAGATTGCTTGTGAGCTGTTTAAAGCCACCTCTGTTCAAGATGTAGAGAATATAAGAAAAATATGGTATAATGAATCCACCTAAACTTCACCTGCTTGATTTCTCCTGTGTTGCATCTGCAGGATCCCCAGGTCTGACTGTGTTTTAGCAAAGGTAAAAATAATTCAGTATTTCCACACACATCTACTTTCACTCTCAGAAGTAGCAAAGTATATAAAACATTCAAAGATACCATGAGTTTTTGTGGTAACCACAGAAGACAACAGAATGAGTTTTAAACTACCAACACTCAATTCTTCTTAAATCAAAAGATGGCTTTAGTCTGGGAGGCAACAGAGAATAATTTCCAGTGGTGTAATGACCTATCACAAGTAAGTTGCAAGCTAAAGAAGGTTTCAGTGACCCCCTTGTGCTACCTGAGCAAGATCAGACTTAATATATATGGAGTAAGATTAACTAAATGGTAAACACATATACCCTTCAGCTTCCTGCAGAGACCTGTTTTGATGGAGAATCATCTTTTTACTTCAAAGTTTGTGAATGGAAAAGGAGACGTAGAAAGAGCTGTCCTCCTGCTTATAAGGGTGCCCTCTGTATTCTGCATTCATCCACTCATTCCTGTAGGGCTCCTATTCCCACTGAAAACAAATTATGCAATTCTCTTGACTAGACTCACAGAAACTCAGAACAAAACACTCATTTGCTGAATCAGATTCAACATACTACAAAATCATTCCCAATGATATATTACTAAAAGATAGGATTAGTTAGCAAACTGCCCAGTTCCTGTGCTTCTCTTCCCCCTACTTCCTGCAGCAAGCTACTGTAACAGCATATCTGAAAGTGGGATTAAACAATTTACCTGGTCCACAAATGGCAACATGCTGCACCTAAGCTATCCACAAACCTGCAATTTCACCCAGTGGTGTGAAAACGAACAAGTAACTGCCACATTGGCTTTCATCAGTGGATGATATGGAATTACTAACGCTGGAAAAACAAAGTGACAAGGAGGCTTTGCTTTTATCCATAATGGACCCATTCAGAACAAATTGGGAATTTTATCAAGTAAGGTATTTTCTTTTAATTTTCTTTAAAAATATTTGTGATTAGAAAGCTTCTTACTATTATTTTGGTACAGTTCTAATAATACACAACACTGAAAAAAAGGGAGTGAATGTCCACTAATACAAAGGCAGTTGAAGAAAACAGCAACAGAAAACTACAAAGTTCGTGGGAAATGCTTGCTGAGTCAGTGTGACCAAGTGACTTTTTTTCAGTATCTGAGACTAGTCAGGGTTAAATGTTTTCCTTCCCAGAACAGACATTATTTTCATGCAAAGGTTCTTCTAGCTCTAGTTCCAGAGGAAGAGTGTTGATTTATATCTCAAATCATCTGCCTGGCCAGGCTTCAGTGGCTATTTCTAAAGACACACCAATGACTTGTCAAACAGCTATCTACAACATAGTTGTTTAGGAAACACATTAATTGCTTCATTTATACATTCACACATGCAACTTAGCACAGCTAACCCAAAGGAAGTCAATATTTTTCATTCCTTTTTTTTTTCTTCGTTTTTCATTAAAAATCATGAACAAGCTTGTAAAAATGGCTTCCAGCCCAAGGAACACATGGTGGTAATGACTTTAGTATTCCTGAAGGGAGGGGGGATAATGGAAGTCCCCCCTTAAGTTATGGGGACATTTCTGCAACTAAAAAACTTGCACTTTCATTAATGAAGTTGAGGGAACCCTTTAATAACAGACCTACTGAAGAGCCTCAAATCATACTCTATCGCTAAGTTCGTTTGTCCGTTGGTCTCAAAAGAACATCAATTTAATGACTGCACATAGCAATAGCAGGTAAGGATAACCTAGAAAGAGCTTATGTCTGCTTCATCACACATCCAAGTCGAAGAGTCCCATCCTGTGGCATTTATCCAGGCCAAATTCCCCATCTCTTCATACTGGGGTGATCTCACATACATCCCATTAAAAGAATCAAGCTAGTAAGAGAATTTAGTGATTTGTAAAAGCATCTCCTAAATGAGCTGTAGTATCTTGACTTCTTCCTATACACCAAAAAGCCACAAACCTACGCTCTAAATATCTGCAGGACTCCATACACTGAGACACAAGTAACATCTAGAAGAATCGTCGCATAATCAGGCCTATAGATTCTGAATTTTGTTGACAAACTCCTTTGTGAATCTGAATATTTATTGCCTATCCTGCAACTCAAAAAAAGAAAAAAAAAAAAAAAAAAAAGGAAAAAAAAAAAAGGACATTTCCCTTGTAAGAAGTCCCTGCCGTGGAGGATCTGAGGTGGACAAAACACCACCTGAGACCTCACTGAGCAGAAGAATGTCCCCTGCTGACAAATTTTTTCACAGTAGCACTATCCCCATGCTCTAGTAACCAGTTTTAGAGGAAAAATTGAAATTGGTAGAAACATATAAACCACGTTCCTTTCTTTCAGCTGTTTTACCATGTGGATGACTGCAGGGCAGGGAGCCACTGCTTAAGAAGTTTCTTCAGGATTCCACTGTCTCTGTTTCCAGTAACTCTCAATACACTCCAGGTCCCAACACGCAGATCTCAGCCACGAGCAGAGTCATTTCTGTGAATCTAAGCCCAGAACGCATCCCTCCCAACTTGACTTACAGAAGAAGCCTCTGAATACTCCTATCACTGACCTGCGTGCTCGGAGGTCTGTTATCTCCTCCTCCAGATCCAGCAGGAGTGCTGCCTGTGCCATCACTTTCTTGCTGCAGGGCAAGGATTTGAGATGCAGGATGAGCAGACCAAGGCAAAACTTGCTTCCCATTTCCTCCAGTTCCTGAGTTCCCAGCTGCAGACCCTGATGGAGAAAGGCAGAAAGCCACAATGCTGAGTTCGAAATTCACAGGTGCATAGAGATGAGTTAGTTTTGCAGAAGACAGACAACTCTTATTAATGTTCTTATTCATATTCTTTCATTCTGAGTAAGGGGTTCACACTTGCTACACACAGAAATTTTCCCTTAGAGCCATTCATAAATGCACTGACAGCTCTTTCTCTACAGTAGCTACTCGAAAAGAGTGCTATTCTATTTTTAAAATAAGGAAGTAGAGGCAAACAGTTCAAGTGGCTTGATTACATTTGCAGAACTCATTGTAAGAATTAGGATCAGACCTTAGCAGGATCTGTCTGTAAATCCAGCTCTACAAGTCATTAATATTCATTTTTTCTTTCTCTCTGTTTAAAAGTCATCTCCCTAAGCAATGGGAAACAAAATAGCTCTGTGATTGTAAACACTGGGCAGTGGTAGAGATGAAAAGGGAAAAGAGAAAGATCTTTAACAAGTTATGAATAGCTTAAGAAAATCAATAGCAAAGTAATTGCAAAATAACAAACACCTCTGAGGAATTTCACAGTCTATTAAAAGCTTGTCTCTCTCTAGCAGAGACATGCAGAGACAGAGATGCACAAAGAGAATTTGGATTTTCAGCATCATCTTTCAAGGGACTTCTCCAAATTGTGGATCAGCTGTCAGAAGCCCCCACTCACTACCCTGAGAATAGCCATATGCAAGGTGTGTGCTCCGTGCCAGTGTGGCCTGTACTCTTGTGCTCAAACCTCTACTAGGGTCTCTTGAGAACTGACTTCTGCTCTCTGGACAGTCTCTTACGGTATTTTTATCAAAATACATAAATTCCCTGACACTTTCTTCTCCCATCCTATTCACCTGCACCGCAAACTTTGCCAGGCAAAATGCAGGTACAAAAAGTATATCAATAATTAATAGTCTTAATAAAACAGAGGGAAAAATTTATGAGAATGAAGGGTCATGAATGCAAAAAAAAAAAAAAAAAAAAAAAAAAAAAAAAAAAAAAAAGAGTGTTAAGCAGTTCTGCATAGATTCCTAAACATTTTGTTATTTTACTTTAAAACACTTAAGGTTCTTAGTGCAGTAGAGTTACAATGGGCAGGCAGATGCAGTGACATTTCTGAGCAAAAATATGTTATTTCTACAGCAAAAGAGTTATCTGTTCAGGGGCCAAAAAATACAGAGAACATCTTGAGGCATTCCCTGGGGTGCATCTGAGGGCCCTGCTTCCAAGACCAAGGCAACACACTAAATGCCTATCAATCCGGGAGATGCTGAGCAGCGACTGCGCTAAAACTCAGCCTGTGGCTTTATGTTTCCTTCGGGCTTTATTCAGGATATGAAGAGGCCTCAGCAAACTGTGAGCAGAGAAATAATAATAATAAAACTATAATATACCTGAGAAGCCTCAGACAGTAATTGCTCATGCACTGAAGTTAGCTGCTGTATGATAGACCCATATTGCTTTGATACCAGACAGCTCAGGAGCAACAACTGGAAACCTCAGCTACAGGATTACTCGTTAACACACTTTATTCACTTGAAACACTGACAGACTCTTTTAAACTCTGCTAACTCAGTTAATTCTCTTCCTCGCCTTCCTCCCTCCACTGCTTTCAGGCGTAAGCTGAAGGTGTGTAGTTTGCCTCTCGTTAGATTTGAAGCTGTTGACAGAGCAGACGGATCAAACTAATGTTACTGACAGCATCTGCCTGCAATACAAGGAGCTGATGCAGTGGTTGGCAGCCAGTCCCATCTGGATGGCTAAAATGCAAGCCTGGTGTCTGGGCATTTCTCTTGTAACTGTGCAATATAAAAACACACAAGAAGAGAGTGTGGGAAATGCAAGACAGAAGAGAAGAGTCATTAGCAGAGGTAGCGCACCTTTGGTTTGGATAACACGCTGGTAAGAAACACCTTTCCACGGCAGCGAAGCTGCGCTGCTTCTACGTATAGTGACAGTACAGGGTCTGGTTGCCACAGCCTTACAGGAGTAAGCCGCTTTACCCTGCCTCATCTCCCCGCAGCGCCCTGCCGGTCCGGACTCTCTGTGAGCCCATCTTTCTCTCCAGTACGATGCTCTTCAGCTCTGCCTTCCTTTGGGCACATCCCGCCGAGTAGCAGTGCAAAGACTTCCAAGCCAGCAGCAACCGAGCAAATTCTAACACAGGAAATAGCATCTCTGCAGCAGAACACTGCAGACAAGCTAGCCAGCCCTAATTAGCTCAGGGACACGCTAATAAAGCTATCCAGCTGTGAGGATCAGCTCCTGTCTCCACACAGTTACGCTCTGTTACATGAAAATACCAGTTTGGACCAGCGTCAGCTTGATGCCTCACGCTCCACTGCACAATACAAGTACGTCCACTGGTCCCAGGGGCCCTCTCAGGCAGCCTTTGGGGCATCTTGATGTGAGATAACAGATTAACTGTTCCCTGGCTATCGCAGAGAAAACTTCTTAACAACCTTTGCTAATCCCTTGTCATGTTTTCAACCAGAGCAGACAGCATGGGAGGAGTCGATACCTAATCCTCTCCAAATCTGGGATGTTTTTATTTTTTATACTAAGAAGCTAATTCCAGAGGCTGGTAATAGATGAATGAAGTAAATATTTAGTCTATTAACTTCTAGTCTAGTTCAACCAGTATATTTCTTGCTTTTTCTGCCAAAATTGTTGCTGAGGTAGCACCTGGGGCAACAGGATGCTCACCTGGATCTCCTAACGGACACACAGTCACAGTAACAGGAAACTGAAGAGCAGGGAAAAAAAGAAATCCTTGACATATTGTTTGGCCGAGACATTGGCAATACAATTATTATCAACTAAAACTGGTCGAATCATATCAATTAAAAAAAAAAAACACACAACTAGATGTTTCCAACATCTCTCAAATTGCTCTCAAAATGTTTCACAGAATAAGTGCCAAAGCAATGGAAAAACTTCAATGTTCATTACTCGTATGCTTTAGAAACTCCCACAGCCAAATGCAGCAATAGTTTCCCAACACATAGATACCGTTAAAGAAGGTAAAAGGACTTCAGAAGTTAAATTAGGAATTTAACTAGGTAACTAGTTAAACCAGAGCCTCAACTTAAAAGAGTTAGAAGATTATTAATAAACACAAATAGTCAAAAGATTATTGAGACAGCAATGGTTTCCTGGATTCAGAGAGAAGGGATCCCTGGCACACAGCAAGGCCACCGCAACATTTTCTCACACTTTTGCTCGCTTATTCAACCTTGGGGCAACAGCTTTTCCCTGCAAACTCACTTCCAGTCAGTGCATATACATACACACATACAGAGTATTCTCTCTGCATCTCAATAGCTTTGCACATGCACAATGGTTATGTACCAAGGCTGGGTATAAATAAATTGACAGTCTGGTTTCCCACCAGTTCCATCAGCAAGCTCTCAGTCAGAATACGAATAGAAACCATTTAGAGGCTGTAGAGGATAAAACAGAGAGCTGAATGAAATATTTGGTGCCCGGTACGTCTGCAGCCTTAAGTTTAGCTTGGACCAGATCCGAAAGATACCATCCTTTCATCCCCTGTGAATCAAAACGTGTAGGCACACGCTGGGGAAACTGGCTGCTTAGGCAACTAGGATAGTAGGGAACAAGCCAGATCTTCTCATGCTTCAGAGCTCCCTAAGCAGCAGGTACGACACGCAAAAGAGATGGAGTGGAGAGGACAGGTATTTGGGCCAAAGAATTTCAAGAGGATTAAGTGAGCAGAAAAGGCAGAGGATGCTAGAAAAAAAATAGGCTAGGAAAAATTTCTAGATAGAAAGATGAGAGGGACTGGAGTTAGAGAGAGAAGATAAAAGGAAGGGAGAGATAAAAGGATGAGAAAGAGGGTAGGGTTGCTGAGGTCAGTGGATGTCAGTGTAGAGGAACGAAAACAAGAGGAAAGCTAATGGGATACTTTACAGCCTTCTCACTGTAGCAGAGGTGCGCTTCACTCCAAAAGTCTTGTCCTCGTTACATCTGGTACTTTGACATACAGCAAGGAAACAAGGCCCAGCTTGCCTTGAACTCTCTGGCAAAACTTTTGCTGAACTCAGCTAGTGTTTTGCCTGAGCTGGGGCTGAGCAAACATCTTGGGAACAGAAATAGAGACTTTTTTATTATTTTTTTTTAAATGGACTCTTTACCTAGGTAAAGATATGGAAATCATAAACTGGATTGTTCAGGGGATGGAGTGAATGGGAAGAGCAAATATTCCTTCACCCCTTCACCCCCCACCTGCTGAACAGAGATCCAAACTTTCTTCTCACATAAGAGCTAGGGATTCAGCAGAGAGAAAAATTTGTGCTGAAATTTTACAGGCCAAATAACTATTTGGATTAATTTTTCCAGGGCTACCACGGAGAGAGGATCACTTCACCCTTCTTTCCCCTGTGCTGACTTGCCTTTTGTCTGGTCCATCTCCATACTTTTCCCTTTTCCTTCCCACTCCATCCTCAGCATGCCGTAAGCTCATAATACATTGGAGGAGGCAAACAAACTCTATTAGAATTGAATTTGCCAACCTTAGCTGACCACTTACTTGGCTCGACCACCTTATGCCAAACTCTGCCATCTCATGATTCCTGTCAATAAGCAGCAAACTATTCTGGGATATGGATGCTGGGTCTAACTCTCCACCGTCTCAAAGCCCACATACTCATGCAGAGCAGTACCAGTTGGATATTTCCACACCCATTAGATAATGGGTGGAAGCAGTGGAGCAGGTAACTGGCAGTGGTGCAGGTGGCAGAGAGCCCAGCTTTGTCAGACTGCTTCTTGAGTATGACTAGGACAGGCTATGCTTTATGTGGGGCATAATCATAAAAAGTGGCTAACTCGGGAGTCAAAAAAAAAAAAAAAAAAAAAAGACAGTTTCCCCCTGGACATACACAAACCTTACAGGTGGAAAGACACTATTCCTATTTCTTCCAGAGCTCTTGCTTTCCAGTAGACTGGTACATTGGTTTTCTGACCCACTCATTATCATGTGAAATGCTAAGAAGCTATTTTTAGGCTTTGGATGGACCTGGGCTATCATTAACATATTACCGCTCTCTTTGCAGACACTGACCAATCTTTCACTCCTTCCCCCGGTGCCTTTTCAAACGTAACTGAATAGGCTGAATGAATGATATGCCAGGCCAGAACTGAGCGCTTTGGAGGAGCATGCACTGACTCATACCGACCGGGTCAGGAGTTTATTAAGTTCTGATCCAAGCGTTGCAGGCAGCTCTGGGCAGGAGGAGTTTGCCTGCACAGTGCAATCCAAACGGTTACCTGTACGCTGCTAATGCACAAGTCTCACTTTACTGACTAGTCAGTTATTGCATGCGGAGGAAGCAGGGGATGACAAGCGCTTTTGGAAGCAACAGTGAGGACAAGCCTTTGATAAGAGACAACAAAAGCAACGGGCATTACCAGTGCTTCCTAAAGGAAAACAAACTCTGCTGCAGGATATTTAAGCCTCCTATTTGGCTGTCAGGAAAGTGAACTAGGGTCACACAGGGACTCCGGGGCAATGCGATGAAACAAAGCTCCCTTACAGAAACGGCAACCAAGCGCTTTATCCAGGAACGCACTTCCTCCACTGGGCTCCCAGTATTTGCTTCAGGTTAACTGTTATTACCCCATCAGACAACACCTTGAAAAATTCATCAGTAGTATATTCATGACGTTCGCACACATACAGACTTTCTTCTGCTAGCTGAAAACTGTGCACCCTCGCACAAGCCACAGACAGGTTGCAGCCTGAGGTATCTAAAGATTAAATGCAAGATAGAGCTTTAAGTATACCTGAGAACCTGTGTCAAATGAATTTGCTTTAAAAAGCAGTCTGAGAAAGCAAGAAGCTGAACTTTTGCAAATCCTAATTTGGCAGCCTAATCCCTGGATTACTTTGCCTCCTTCTGCGCTTCCACTTAGAAGTTTGCCTGTGTAAATAACTTCAGCGTACAGAAAGATAACACGAATCTCGGCCTACCTACGCCTGATTTTCAGCTATAAATTTATCCAGTTTGGTCATTATTTCACTACAGGAATAAAATAATTTCTCAATCCTTGCTGGTGATCATATCTTGAAATAAATTATTTTATGATGCTTATAATTTTGTTCTGGCTTATATAAATGTAGATGCTATTCATAAAGTGTCTAACCTTTTTTTTCAAAAAAAAAAAAAAATAGTAAGGTATTTGTCTTCATAATGCTATCCACAGCAGGGTTCCACAGGTTAATTTTGTGTTATATAAAGAAGTAGTTATTGCATCTTAATTTCATGAAGTGCCCTCATCTTATTGTATTACACTACACCACACCTGGATATGCTTCTGTGTGGCTTTCACTGCTTAAAGTAACAATACTGGTAGCTTCCACAGTACCTTCTATCATAAAAACTCCGTGTTTTATAAATAGCAGCGGGGGAACCTTGGATCCTTTCCCTCTCATCCCCATGAAATGTGTGCTACTCTTCCCACCTCAGAGGTGATGAAAATGTGGATTGACTAAAATGTTATAGCAAACCCAGTGTGCTTGCCTGCTGGTCCTCCATCCAAAAGGGGCCCCAGAATCATGGTACTTCTCACGGTTGCACCAACACAGGGACTGAGGCCCCTGGGCCAGAGCAGCTTTAGTGAAAAGCCGGCGCAGCATGACTCAGCCATCGCTCCACTCCGACATCCTGCCGGTCGCTCCGGCCCAGCCGCACTCTCCACCCCACGTTACTGCCAAAGCCCTACTCTCATGCCGGAGCATCGCAGAGGTGAGGAGGGCAGGCAGAGCTTCATCTCAGCCTAGCAGCAACCTCACGTCAGGGGAGAATCCAGCGGGGCAGCAAGCCTGCTTCCTGCTACGCCTCCACCAAATAGCCACAGCACTGGGAAGCCTCCCCCGACACAGCGCTCAGTGCTACAGCTGCACGCTGCTGAGCTCTATACACTGCACCTCTTTACTCCTCCCCTTTCTAACTCAATAGCTCTGCTATCTCTAATTCTTTCCTGTATTGAAGTTGCCTTCCAGGCCACTAAACACTTTCATGAGCTCTTCCTCACCCCCCTTCATCACTGCTTTGTCTCTTCCAGAGGAAATGACCCATAACAAACACAACACTCCGCAGGAGATACTACCATTCATTACTATAGGGATATTATAGCATCTCCCAGTCTACCTCTGTCTTTACACATGCTGGCATCTTATTCACTTTTTTCTTTAGTGCTGCTGCTGCACATAGAGCAGACATCTTCATCAAGCTGTCTTTATAATAGTTACTTATTTTTCCTGGATGGTTGCAACTAATTCAGAGCCCAGTCGTGTGTCCGAATGCTTTAAACTATTTCTTCAAACGTGCTTTACCCTGCCTTTGTCTATGTTTCATTGCACATTCTGGCACCCATGATCTTTCAGTCCTCTTGCTACAGTATAATTTACATCAGCTGCAAAAGGTGCATCTCATACTTTTTCTGCTCTCTTTGCCTTCCAGTATTTAAAAACACCAATTCACAGATAGCTAACTGCAGTCATCTCACTATCGGTTTCTTTCCATCCCAAGGATGGCACATGTATCCCACTTATTGGCCCAGCCTTTTAACTAAGTTTTGACTATACAACTAGTTCTTTTATATCTCATTCCATGACTCTGATATTTTCTTGATATTTTTTCAAGAGGCTCTCTTATTACCTCTGACTTGTCTAGGGTGTCTAACAATCTGCAGGAAACTGAGTCTTGATCTACCCTTGGAAGCCACATGCGAAATTATGCTATTTCACCTTCATTCCCCAATCCCTTTACCTCTTCCCTCCCAAAATCCACCATATTATAAAGCCCTTCACAGTTGCTGTGGTTCCTTGCCCCTGTGTTACTCCAGTGCCTGTAGCCCGGCTACTGGTGGTTCTCCCAGCCCTCTGGATAGGTCTTTAAACATAAGGAATCATAATTAGCACCTTGTTAAACACGGTTTAGACAGTCTGCTATCCAGCTTACTGGCCACTTTTTATGATTTTATCTTCCCCAGTATTTCAAATCCTTTGATCCTCTGTTCCCTTATAAATCCTACAGGAACAGGGTTTGACCTGACTCTGTGATTTATAGCATTGGCCGAATATAAAAATAACACCAGCACAAAACATGCAAGCACTGTCCTCTTGTACAGATGAGCCAGCGTGGTCCCACAGCATTCTGCTCTGTCCCCAGCCTGGCTGCCTACCAGCTCTAGCAATGCACCTGTTTCCTAGTCTGTTGCTCCAGGGCAGCACAAATAGCTCTAGAAATCATCCAAAACTTGGCCTATATAACTCTTATTATTCCAGCCCTGAGTGCCCCGTCTTTTATTCCAGAGCCTTTTGATCATCCCTTGAAGCACACTTCTCTTCCAGTTTCAAGCCTGCTCTCAGTAAAGTCACCTGTTTCCTCCAAAACCTTCTGCCAGCGGCCATAGAGCAAAGCTTTGTGTGCTGGTGGTTCCCCTGCCCAGACTCCATCAGATAGCAGTCTCCCAGGAGAATGATTCTGTGCTCACATTCAGATGAGATTTCCATGAAATCCTCTGTGTGCTGCTCCCCTTAAAACATCAATTAAGGTCTTCATACAGTGATCCACAGCTGAGAGTAACGGTACAGAGCCATCTACAGCTCCATTACCTACAGCTAACCTTTTATGCACCATGAATCCATCCCCTTCTGCTGGTACAACCCAAGAGCCACATGGAACTTTTTCCCTAAATTATAAATGACTCCTCAGGCAGTTTTTTTCTCCATATCACAAATTCTCTTTGGTCATCTTCAGCAAAGACCATCAAAGATGGGCTCCTCACCTACTGCTCCCTACAACCTCAGGATTGGTGACAGAAAGCCACTGTGATTCTACAATTTATTGTATTGGTATTTCTGAAACAACACAGGAGTCACTAATTTTCCAAGCCACAGGCACATAGGAAAGCACAAAAAGCATCTACACCCAGCTCAGGTCAGAAAGGAAAGAGACAGCATAGAAAGCTTCCCCCATCTTTGTAACTTGTTCCCTTTGAAACTGAAGGATGGCAGTACAAGCAAGGAGCTTGTTGGCTGTTTTCTTACAGGTGTCAGGACAATATTCAAACACAGGACCTTTCTTGCTGCTTGTCACATTTGGTAGAAAAATGAGCAACAACAGTGAAAATCTCTCTCTTTTTTTTTTTTTTTTTTTTTTTTTTTTTTTTTTTTTTTTTTTTTTTGGCTCTTTTGAATACTCTGTACTTGTCACCTACAGACTGGCTGATAACACCAAGGGTAATTCAGGCAAAATTATTGTAGAGCTGTCTTCCACATCTGCTTTAATACAGATTCACGTAATGCATGTACTATAGTAACACCATATAGGGAGGCCATAATGTTATAGAATATATGAGAAAATTGGATCAACAAGAGATTTTAACAGAAGGCCCAAAATGCAAGACATTGATCATTTCCCTGGGAGGCTGTGTGAGGAGGGACATCCTGAAACAAGTCCTCAAATGTGCAACAGAATATCAAGAAATTTCTCAGGTGAGACAGGAAGTTAAAGGTCCATTTCATTGCCAACCCACTTGTCCAGTAGTACTGAGTAAACTGACAGTCAAGATTGTTGATTGGTATTTTTACTTTCCTTTTGGCTGGAAAAATGATTATTAACAGGAAAAAGAAACAATGGAAATTAAATCTCAGGGCTGTACTTTATTACAGGAGAGTTGGACCTGCAGTGCTTGCTCACAAGCAACTGAGTAGCAGTATGCACATGACCTTAGACATTTGGACTTATTTACTAAGGAGTAGTATCTGTTAGACCTGGCAGTTAGACCCAGACTTTTGCAAATCACCTATAAATCTTTTCCCTATAATCCTACCAGCACAGGCTCAGTTTAATGCCTTCACTTACTGTGCTTTTGGAGAGAAAGAGACAAAAAAAGAAAACCAGGTCTTTGAAGACTCTAAGGAACAAGCTGAAGAAAGGGAGACAAGATCAGAGAGACGACGCTAGGGTGAAGGGGAGGAAGCTATCTCCAGCAAGTAGGATAACTGACGTGACTCGGACAAAAGCAGCTTACATTTTCCCCGTGTTCTGCATTAGGTATCTCTATTGTGGCTTTTTCAGAGACTAACAGGAAGCAAATGCACTAAAGCTAATCAATGCTTCACTTCCTAGAGCCTCAGGTGAGAAGCATACAGGCCTTGCAAGAATAAACTGCAAGTCTCTGGGTCTTTGAAAATCTACTGACCATTCACAGCAAAGTATGCAAACCTATTTTAGTAGAGATGACGCTGACTCCATATTATGAGCTTTCAGAATTTCTCATCTTGTAGCTGTACTACCTAAGAAAATTTGCATAAGAACAAGCTTTATTTTCCTTAGGAGTCCTTTTCAACCTGCTTTTATGATTACCACCGAAAATGATAATCCTCTGTTTGTGACACTGCAATCATTTCTACTCCAATCAAGTGTTCTGTCAAAAAAGAAGGATTATTGTTTGAGTTTGGGAAAGTATATAGACCTTAGGAGGAATAAAGTAGCCAGTCTCCAAGCAAATGACCTTAAGAATAGAGAAAAAAATATAAAAACAATACACAATAAGATCTTCCATTTCCAAAAGGTATTTGATGATCTTTAAGTTCATAAAAACTGATGTTTCCTGAAGAGGTTTGTGTAACAGAAAAAATCAGCAATAGACATTTCTTCTCACTATGCCACTCCAACATGCACAGAGATTTTTCCTGTGAAAAACTAGCAGTGTTTTAAAACTAAATTGGAGACACGTACAGAAAACCCACAGTAGTGCATGACTCCATCCTTTTAGCACTGTGTCTTGTGAAGAGGAGCATCACTGCATATGGTTCTGAATATCAAACAAAATATAAACTCTTGCCTCTGGCAGCTGCTCTGAAATCCAGAGAACAAACTGTTAAAAAGAAACCTTTTGTTTTGCCTTTTTTTTTTTTTTTGAAGAATATAATTTAGCTTGACTTTCTACAGAACAATTTGCATGGGATTACCCACAATGCAGTGTATTATGGTAATATGCTTCAACCTCTGATGCATATTAGACTGACAGTGTTAAAAAATCTGTCAAAGTAAAAATAAATGATACAGGAAAATGATGATGTAAGACAGGATGGTAAACATTCTGCACTTCTGTAATCTGCCAAAATTCACTCTGAAATTGGCCTAGGAAAGAGAAAGAGCATTGTGCACTGAAAACAGCTTTAGGGAACGTTCCCAACTCAAGCAGAAAACAATACCTGACTGATACACAGACGTAATCACAAAGGAATAGAAAATACAACAGATCTAACAGAACTAAGAGCCAAATAGGAGACAAGAAGATATTTCCTTCATTTCTTTGACTTCCCATTGGGTAGCAATCTGGAAGGAATCTTCCCTCTTGCTGCCCATGGATGGTTCAGTTCACTGCACTTCACCATAGACATTCACTCACTCTCCCTTCTGTATCTCTCCAAGCCCTGCCGCATCCTCCTCTCATGCTGTTAGTGATCCTCAATGTACTCCAGACAATATCTGCGTTCAGAAGGGGCTGTCCTGAACTGCTGAGGCCCAAAACAATATCAGTCACAGAACCCAAAACACAGTCATCTCCTTTCCTCAGTCACAGATGGCTACTTAGCCCCTCAAAGCAGGAGTAGCACCAAGGGAGTGAGAACTCCCTAACGTTTTCCAGTATTGGTCTTTTACTTCTCCACATAAAAAAAAAGCTGTGAGAAAACAGTATCAAATGCAACCCCCCTCTTCAGTCAATTCCACCACAGCATGTTCCTAGTAATTCAAGTAATCAGATGTGACTCTTCAAATGCCTAATCAAGGATTACGTGTTTTCCTGGTAACCAGTGAGGAGTCCTTCAACTGGCCAGGGGACCTTTCTGCAAAGCCCTCACACAAAGGAGGGTAAAGGAAACCAGTGGAGAAACCATGTGTAGGGCTGGTTGAGCAGAAGGGATACAAGAGAGAAGTAGTGTTTTCCACATAGCTCTTTTCATCAGGTCTCTTGGAGCTTAGTCACCAAAAAATGAACAAAACAAAGGATGAGGCCAAATTATATTTGCTGAAGTGGTGTTGTAGAGATTAGTGTAGTAATTAATCAAGACAACTATGTCAGCAAGGGCTTGACCTTTATTCCTACCCTAGTAACAGCTTTGTCCCTGGTGACTTTCAGCTTGCATGCTAAAGCCATTTAGCTACACACTTCAATTAATTGCAGGATACCCTCTGGGAGGAAGAAGAACGTTACTGCAAGCTGCAAACAGGGAAGCTGAATCAAAGAGAGGAGGAGCAACTTAGTCAAGGGCAGTTAGTCAAGGGCACAGGCAGAACTGGACAGAGAACCCAGAATCCCCCTTACCCCTCACACTCCAGTACTACTGCTTACAACAGTACTGTTTGAAGATGTTAATCTGGAATTCTGCCATCAGAGAATAGCAGCAAAGAGACAAGGTCTCAAAAACAGAAAAAAAAACAAGCTATCTTAAGCTTCAGTACTTTTTTTTTAAAAAAAAAACAATAAAAGAACAGCAACACATGAAACCTACTCTTCCCCTTTCTCCTGGCACAGTCTGCCTCTTCAGCAGACATGCCATCCATCCCCATACACCAATGAGCCTGCAGTCCCTTATCTGATTTGTCAAAGAGCAGGTTTACTTTTGGCTTCTTGAGTGCCAGCGCTAGGAGAGATCGGTGCCGCAAGCCTCTCAGCACCCCTCACGCTGACAAAGAATATCAAAGCTCTCATAGGCATAGCGGAACGGTGGATAGAGGGGCCCATGCTATCCCTGCACAGCAGCGACAGACGGGGTGGAATCCGCACAGGCTCAGGAACACTATTTACAGCCACAGACTTTGAGGCAATAGATGGACTACAAAGATACGAGAGTTCGAGAGACAGCAGCAGTATTCAAGGATGGTAGCAGATAGATGCAATGTTGAAAGGTATCTACCTCTGTCAGAATAACTGCTGTCACAGTAACTGAGAACCTAAATCTATTCTTGCCTCCCAAGCAAAGCAACAACTCCTTAAGCTCTGTTCCTTAAGGAGATCAGGCAAAGCAAGCACGAATGGTTTATGCTTGTGTATTAGATTCTCAGTCAGCATTTTCGCTAGTTAAGAGTGAACAGAAGCCTTAAATTAAGGGTTTAGATTACAAATTTCAGATCTATTGAGTACAGCCAGCTGAGGTCTGAAAATGCGTGACTGAATAATCCCAAGTCTCCTGCCCCAAACAGACGAGGTCTGGTATAAAGTCTGGAGAAGATTTTCCAGGGTTTATTTTTGGCAGCCGGATGCAGATTCTGAGAGGGAACAGCAACCGAGAATATCCAGATGTGATACTCTTCGATGGTCAAATGAATCAGACTGTTGGGACCTGAGGGCACTAATGGGCTTTCTGGCCCTTACTGGCCTCACCTAGGGCCTCCACTCACAGGCCCAGGAGCCCCATTTCGGCTCAGGCCTGGGCTATGTTGTAGATTGTCATAGGCCAAACAGTCTTGTCCTTGCGCAGCTCTGGTTTCCTAACCACAGCCACTGCAGGGGCATCTGCCTGAGCCAGGAGCCACAGCCGTCCTGCATTTCTTTAAGTTTACTTTGAGTAAAGGACGCTTGAGCAGTCACACTCACTGTGGGGAGCAGCAGTCACGTTTCTGAAGGTCTGTTTCATCACTGCAGCTGCAGCAACCTTGGTAGGCTCCGTTTTGAATTTGCCAGAGCCCTCGCTTCCCCCCAGGTGTCAGGGCTCCCCCTCCGGCACAGTCACCCTCAGCTACCTGGCTGCTCCCACTAGCTGCAAACTCCCCACCAAGGGCCTGGCTTTCACAGCAGACACTGGCTGATCCCCCTCAGCAGCCCATTAACCAGGCAAAGATGGTGAGCCGGTGTCCCCCGCTCAGCTGAGCGCTCTGGGTCTCTGCAGAGCCAGGCCCCACGTACCAGGCCACAGCAGCACCCTCTTCTCCAGAGGGTGGCTGTGGCCACCACAGCCCGTCGGCAGGCACCGGGCTGCTGCTCTTGGATCCCCTGCACAGAGTCTTGGGGCAGGTAAATTTAATCTACTGCCAATTAACAAAGTTTCAGTTATCAGTTTGAGTATGAAGAAACAAAGGAGATGAACTCTTCAGGAAACGTCTGTCCCTCCTTCCCCAGGTTCAACCCCAGTTCGATAACCCCCATCCCCATCTCCGCTCGCCTTCGTCTCCCCACACGTGACACTCACGCTGGGCAGGCGACGGCGGCGCAGGAGATCAGCTCCTCGCCCAGCATCTCTCCCCGCCGCTGTCTCACGCTCTTTTCTTGCACTGCGCCAGCCCCTCGGAGGATCCTCCAGTGCCCCCTTTCCCCGTCTCTGCCGGTGCCTCCTCCCACGTGTGTCCTCCTGTGTCTCCTCTCCTCAGGAGTTACTGCCCCTCTGAAACACGCTTTGGCACAGGTGCCCCACAGCCAAACCCTGCCCTCTACACCCAAGCACGGATGCATCTGCCCTCTCGCAGCCCTGCCCAGCCACCAGCCCCTCAGATCCAGCTTCCCGGCCTGACCTCGCACCCGCCCTGCGGCTATGGACCTGCCCAGCGGCCGCGGGGCCCCGTCTGGCACAGACGGCCTTAGCCCAGTGCCGCTGCAACCTGGAGCTTCAGCTTGTTACCAACACTGAGGTTTATGGCTCTCAGGGCAAAATCTGCTCTGCCTTGGTTTGTGCTAGCCACCATCCCATGGCCCCTGGTGGATCAGGGCCAGACCCCAGAGGAGCACACTGGAGGAGGATCAGCGCTTTGGGATGAGAAGGAGAGCAGATGCTGGCGCCTGTGACATGCACTGGCGATAGACACCAGATATTATCTCCGTTTCTCCTATTGCTGTCGCTGGCCATAATTCTCTAAGCAGACACTCCAAACTGTCTATCCCAACCCCAGAGGAGCGACAGGGCAGATACAGCTGCTCCCCCTCCATCTAGTACGAGCTGCGCTGGGCCTGTCTGGCCCTCGCACTGCAGCTCTGCCACTCTTGGCTTCAAGCCTCGTGTTGGGAAAAATCATCTCAGACAAGGGACTGCCATGAAGTTGATGGAGACTGGACTGATGTAACATTTTTCCCCATGTGCCTCAACATGGAGCTTACAACAGCTTAGGTCACTTCTAGATTAAGACCCACTTCACTAGCCTCACTTGAGTGAGGCCTTCTCCACAGATAACTAACACATACCATTTCTCAATCACCGTGTTTGAATTTGGTTGAAAAGCTTTCCAAAACCAAATAAACCTTTTAACTCCAGATGCCAAGCTCATTTTTGTTAAAGTCAACGGAGATAATTCTCACTAGAATCCACTACATTAGTGGATTCCTTTTCTTCTTCCCTAGTTGTGTTTGGCAAACATTGGTTCTAGTGAGGAAAGCTGTTTCTGGGCTTTTATTAGCAAGTCTTATGTTCAGAGATTAAAGGAAAGAACTAGCTGTCAGTGGAGAAAATGCTAGGCAAGACTTTCAAGAAATGCCTTTTTCTGCCAAATTCTTACACACGTTTTCCAGGGAAAAGAACAGGGCTCTATTAACTGCTATTAGCAGAGGTCACATCTCATGATCAATGAGGAAAAAAAAAGGCACATAAGTTCTCTGTTTCAGACTATCAACTGCATGGTACCAGCCATGGATACCCTTATACACTTGTTTCATTTGTGGCTTTTCTTTCCCAGAGGAAAAACCCAATGATCCTTAGGTCACAAAATGATTGAAGTTAAACAAAAATGAGTTGGAGATTCAAGGGAATTTTTGTATGTTGTATTATCTCCTAATTGGAACTCTGACATGCACTTATCAAATATGTTTAAATATAATGTTCATACACACACATACATACACTCAATTACAGATGCATAAGGATGCATTTCTGAGCTACAGGTACCATTACAGCACTCTTGTAAGCACGTAAGCAAAATCACATGTTCATGAGACACACCAGCACACATTCCAGCGCATGTTTTCACATGTGAAGGTCTCAGAAGACAGGTATTGGACTACTACCCCTACTCAAACACACTGGTGCACAGAAACATCCCATCAAAACAAACACTCACCTAACGTGTGATTCAGGAAAATACAAGCAGGCAGTTGAATGGAAGCACACTCAGGTTCGTATCTGTTTCTCCAGTAAACTGTACCCATGCGGTTCATGAATTCATTAGCATCATGCTAATAATTTCTAGCAATTAGTATTATAATAGCCAAATACAAGAACTCAATGAAGATCTTAGTCCTTTGTAAGTGAATTCATTAAACCCAGTAATATTTGTCACCCACAATAAACAGAAGGATAGCACAGAATTGTTTTCTATTTCTCAGGCATTTGCTTCAGCATAACATGGATTTATTTGGTAACAAGCTAGGAAACAACACAATAAAAATGACTAAATGGAAACATAAAAATTAAACCTCTTTACACAGAGCCAGGCTGAGAGGTACTATCAGACAGACTCTTCCAAACTCATAATAAAAATCAAAAGTGATTTGCAAATGATTTAGAAAAAAATATACCTCATTCTTTTCAATTTCTTTGTCTGTATGTGAACATGGTACACTCGCCAGCAAGAGATAAGTTACACAGGCTATGGTCACGTGTCACCATAAACCAGTGCTATGCCTTCTGCGACAGTGACAGACACTGCTCTGTCCACACTCCTCTCCACCCCGCACACTCCAGCCCCCTGCCTTTATAGACATGGGCCTGAGCAACACAACAGTTCTCTCCTTCCGCAGGTACAGTTCCATCACTTACAAGTTTCTCTCTCTATTAACCCTAAAATTATTCCATAGCCCCTCAGTCTAGTGTCAGTATTAAGCTAAGGAACAGAAACATCCAGCTACTAAAAACATTCAAATCCAGCTGTGATTGAACATCTCTTCTCAGAGCTCAACTCCGGGGCTTCTCCTCAAAACCCACTAAAATTATGCACAATGAAGCTATGGAAAGGTCTCAGTTCAGTCCCCACAGGTTTGCTTACCAAGTCTGTAAGAGCTGTGAGCACATCCATTCACAGAGGCATAACATTTATTCATGGGCAAATAGTAAGCTTGCAGAGGCACATTCAATGAGTCTCATGTGGAATTACTCTGTTCACACGTAGAATTATCCTATTCATGTAAATTACTGCTGTTTTTCTCTCCAAGTGGAATGTAAATTCTGTAGAGACTGAATTCTGAAATTTTGTAGAACAAACTGTTTTATGATCTTACGTGGAAAAGAAGCATCAGTATGCCAAGGAGGAAAGCAAGGTCTGAAGGCTTTGTTGTTCTTTTTATTTTTTCCCCTTCTCTCTTAAAGTCAAAGACATATAAGCAAGTGAGACATATTTGGAGTTTTGCCAATCCTCTGTAGCCTTATAGAAACATGGGTGAAGCTTCTGGTAGTCTTAGGAGGGTTTTTACCATCTCAAAGAGAAGACCATCAAATACTGATTCTGCCTTTTGGGAAGCTTTATATGGTTTAGATTCTGGGTGAGGAATTGTAAGAGCCCACGTTCAATTCAGTTTATTATGGCTGCACAGTCTCAAGTGAAATCAGTGGAACTGACCAGAAAGAGCGGGGTATTTGATGAAGCATCTCTAGAATTGAAATATCTACTATTCAATGCTCACAAAATAAATCACTTTTCCGAATTCTATCATTATTTATTCCAATCAGTCAGGATCCCTGGTAGAACCAGCCTGACCTTAAACACCATCTGGATTATGGACTGTTATTATAGTCTAAACAGGCTGAGAAATGCCACATGCTTATTCTTAGGATGTGTGAGCAGATATGAAGACAAACTTGTATTACCATGAAGCTGCTCTCTTTCAGGCCAACTCTTTTCTAAGCACCTTTTCACATGCATTCAGAAGTTGCCCAAGTTTTATTCTCTCCCAGAGAGCATCACAAAAGATTATTCCAAAGACAGACAGAAATCCTGCTAAAGTTTCTCCCCCTTTCTAGCAATGAACTCACAGAAAATATATTATTCATACTGCATCAGTCAAAGCAGACAGTAAAATATTAGCTGAATACTCTGCAATCAAGCATTTGCCCCAAAGTAGCAAGTACCAAAGGGGTAGACAACAGGGCACTGCCTACACATCCATACGGGATTGAGCACCTGTGAATCAACTGGTCAAGAGTACTTAAATGGGGTCTGAGTCTTTCTTAACACGTTTATTCTGCTTTCTGTAAACATGCCCTCTAAAACCCAACATTGTGGCAAATCTGCACTGGAAATGGTCTTGCTACGCCCTGTCCTCCTCTGCCACAAAATCCAGCCGTGTCATTTTAACCCCTAAGACAATTGTGCCTGCACTGAGAAAGAAGTTTCTAAAGAGCCGTACAAGACCCTGAAGAAATGCAAGAAGAGTCAAGGAAAGCACTGTGCATTCCTTTCAAACTTTTCATAAACCCTAGCTCAACAGTAATAAAGAAAGGTTACAAAGAATGCATCATTTCCCCTTTCTCTGCAACGTAGCTGGTAACATCAGCTTAAAAGAACAGTCTTGACAGGCCTCACCTGTTTTGTTTTGGTTTCCACCATGGCACCTGCCACATCAATAAATTCTCATTGCAGTGTAGAGAGGCTGCCCTAGCCTTCTGGTCCAAGCTCATCTGGGAAGAGGGGCAGGACAAGGCCTCAGAAGGCACCTATCTCCTCCACAGAGGGTAGCCCACAGAGATGCCCACAGGACAGCATGCAGCACAGATCTTCCTCCTAGGCCTGCATTTGATAAAAGATCACCCAGGAAACGTGATTTTTTTTTTTCATGTGAACAGAGGTATTGGAAGCTAATCAAATCTGAACTTCATTACTGCATGCATTTTCAGTCTTCATTTAGAAATGAACTTCTTTTCCCCTTCACGAGCTACTACAGACATGCACATATTGGTTATACAAGAAGGACAGATGTAGCAGGAAGACCAAGAATTACATGTCCCTGCCTTCTTCTCAACCCTATCAGCACTATCAAGTGTGGCACACAGTGTCACGTGATAGCACGATGCCACACAGTCCATCTCATTTTAGCTGTATCTATCCCAGTGTAGACCCACAAGTCACCCTATATGCAGTTGCATATATATATGTATATACATACACAAGATACACGCACGTATTTAGAGCAGAAAAAAAGATGCAAATTACATATTTTTCATCTACATATAAGCAGAGATAAACACACGCACGCACTCTTGCACACAACTTCTTCCAATCATAACATGAGAACATATCCTCTAGGGTGCATATAAGCACAAATTCAGGCATAGTGGTACATAAACCCACATCAAAAGCATAATTATGTACATCCCATTACTTACACATTACGCACCATTGGATACTGGCAGGCTTACACAGAGCAGACCTCTATACTCTCACAGGCACACACACACACCCTTCCTGACCTCCACCTCTAGGAATGCAGGAAGCCTGGGAATCAATAACCACTTACAGCCCTTCAATCCAACACTGTCAACTTCGTTCTTCCCTCTTTATAGTGACAGACAAGCTGACTACAGATAGAAGACATCAGTATGCAGAGGAGAGAGGCGGACACTGCGTCAGCATAAGAAGCAGACAGATACTACTGAATCTGGTAAAGACCTTCTTGCCTCCTGCAACAAATTGAGCAGAGAATCACTGTCCCAGAAGCTTTCTACTTTATTCACATGACATCAGTGCAACCAAACAGAACCAAATGGGGCAGTACCTTGGGCCATTTGCCTGAAATAACAGAATCATGCATGGGAAAATCCAGAAAGAAACTAGTGAGCGTATCTGTTTCCTAAATCCAAACAACGATCTTAACCACATAAAGATGTGTAACGTGATCAGTATCACACAAACAGCTTGATACCTAATCTTGCAGAGGAAGCGGCATGAAACTAAATACAGATTGGACACAGCAGGCTACTTTTAAAGTTATCAGGGTGCTTAGCTGACCTTTTAAAATGAACAAACATGCAAATATAGTGCATCCGAAGGTGTCAATACCTCTATGAACGTATCTTAACTCATCTTGCAGTATCTGGAATATCTGAACAGCTCATCAGTATTCCTAAACTCTGACATCAGTTCTAATCATGTACCTTCATCACAGCCTACAACCTCACTTGAACAACCAGAATCTGAACCTCCCAGAGCTACTCAATCTCAATGCACAATTTGACTTTCTCACTGTATCTCTATTCAGAGATTTTACTCCCGCGTTATGAACACATCCTATTATTCCAAGTCTGAAACTCTCCTGGGCAGAGACTAGCGTTAATATAATTATGGTTGTTTAATAAATGTATGATGTCTGCCAATCTATCTTGCTAAGTTAACCACAGGAGTGAATTTTGCATTAGTCATGACAAGGCCTATTTTCAAAGTTGACATTTAATATCAGTTTCCTGTACAAATCATACTTCAGGGTATGCAAATCAAAGGATTTGGTGAGTATCTGTGAGGCCTGAACGTGCAAAACCATAGAAGCAATTTTTCCAGTGGGCTGCAGATATCTAGTCTATGCAACACATTTACACAGAATTGATCAACTAGAGAAAAAAAAGTTCAAGTCATTTCAGTGCACGTGGGAGGCAGTGGGGGGTGCTTGACTCCGAAAAAGCTCAAACATTTTGACCCCAGGAAGCCCTTCCAATCACCAAACATACCGGCTTGATCAGAAACGTAACCTTTCCGTCACGTCTTCAGAGCCAGCCTGAGCTCTGTTCTCAGATCCCGTTTATTTCATTCTTCCTTCACTAAAAAAGACAAAAAGGCTGCTCTTAAAGGTCACTGGGAAATCAGTGTCCAGCTGCCTACTGCAAAATCCATGTGGGCTGTCTGGTGGCAGGGACCACAAAAGCCCACCAAATACCACACATTTTTCTCATCTTTGGTGAAAAGGCTCATTCTAGCAGTGTAGGCTACAGCACTGACTTCAGCTGCCTGTTTCACTTGGGAGCAGGACAGCTAAAGGTTGCGAGCAGGTTACCCAGGTATCACAGGCCTGTCTCGGTCCATCATCATTGCCAAGCAGTGAGGCACACGTGCCCTGGGCCACAGCAACAGGGCTACACAGTCCTTCTCACCCACTGGTGATAGCCAGATCCAGGCCTACTATTTTGCTTCCCAGCCCTGAGAAGTATGAGGAAGGCAATTAAAAAAAAAAAAAAAAAAAAAAAAAAAAAAAAAAAAAAAAGACTTGAAGACAATTTAATAGAAAAAGAGAGTAGCAAAGTAAACACATCAGCAAGTGCTAGTGTCTGTATAGAGTTAGCCTTTCAAAATAAGTGCTCTCCTCACTCAGCTCAGAATTATTGTACAAAACAAAATCATTTTATAAATTACTACTCCCCCACATACACAAGATGAAGAACAAGTCTTCACACTTGAGCCTGCTGACTGTCAGCATCCAAAGGAATGACAATAAAAAGAATACCCTGCACTGAAATGTAAACTACTGTGCTGATCACATTGCAAAAATAAATCTATATCTATCTATCTATACAGAGAGAAAGAGAGAGAGAAGAGATTTTTACTTGTATTTGAAAAAATAAATAAACGATCTCCAATAGGAGTAAGCTACTTTGAACTGCATACGGTTTCTGGCATTTGTTTCCTTGGTTATGCTTAGCTGTACGTGGTTCTCAAACTCAGTTGCAATACCTTTTTCACACTTACTAAAAATCATCTCTTTTCTCGTTGCTTTGCATAAATCTTTGATGTAATTTTCCTGTGAAGTTCAGCCATTATTTCTAGAATCCCAAAAGAAAATTTCTACCATATTTCAGAAGCCAAGAAGAGGTAGGACACAATAGAAGAATGTTTTGAGAAATTTTGTTTTAATCTAAGCCAAAGGGTTAGTTTTTTTTGTTTTTATTTTGTGCGTGTGTGTGTGTGGAAGTGTAACAGGTTTGAGATGTCTTTTCTGGCTTTTCTCAGAAAGAGCTGCTCAGTTCTTAGGTGAAATTTCTCATCAAACCCCACAAGAAAGATACCCTTTTTCAGCTGAAGCTTTGCCATTCTGTATGAACAATTAAATATTAATTAGAAAAGTAATTTAGACTAAGACTAAATTTTAGGTGAGTACCCTTGCTGCTCAGCTATAGAATCTGTCTCTTTCTAGATCGATATTTCATTATTTACACAAACTACATGAGAACAAGTTTCTCTTACATGAGGGACAAGTTCAACACTGAATCTGGTGATCCAAGTCCTTGCTTTGAATCAGACAGGCTGCAGTCTGAGTCTTCTCCAGCCCAGAAGACAGTAATGAACTATTCTGAGATCAGCTGTTTTCAATTTTTGCAAGTACCTTTGAAAGATTGTGTTTTTACCTCAGTATAAAACAGGAGCATCATCTGAAATATCAGAAAGCTTCAAGGAAAATGAAATCTGCTTTCTACAGTTCTATGTATAGGTGTTTTGCCTTCCTCAAGAGAAAGGGGCTGAGGAAGTGCCCATTATAATAATGACAACAGAAATCAGGGTAAATCAGCTTTAGAGGTGAAAGTCCTCTATCAGCCTAGTAAGACTTTGGCCCATTTAATCTGACTCCTAAAGCAGCAAAGTAACTAGGAGTATGGATGCTGTCAACCGAGTTGAAGGTTTCCCAGTTCTGAGGCAGGAGGAACACACTGAGTAAATATACTTTAAAGAGGCCAATCCACAGCTGATACAAAGGGTCACGAAAAGGAATAGTTTGTTCTTTCTGTCCCCTTTTGGGTGACCTAATAAGCCCCAGAGGTTGGAGTGGTAAGGGCAACGACAGTGAATATTTAGCATGAACACTACTGAGTTCCCTTGTGCCCCAGCCTGTAACATGCCATCTTCATGCTAACAGTGTTTTGAGTGGAAACAGAAGTAGCTTTAACAAATGAAAGGTACTTCTTAAATAAATGTATGTTTAACATTATCAATGTAGTAATTCATACAATAGTGTTCTATGGTTTCTTTTCCAGTTATTATACAAAATGCTTCTTACTGTCCTTAGTGCAGACTGTCATGAACTTTCACTTATGCCTTCAGCTTCCTATATCAATTTCCTACATTACACTGGCTGGCATTTATTTTCTCTTTGTCTGTTCAGAGAGAATAAATCTCCAAGATTACCCCTCAGAAGATCATTTCCATCAGCCACGTTTAGGTAAATGACCTCTACTGTTGTTTACTCATTACACTCTGCAATACCAGTAAACAATTAGCACTAGCAAACAAGAAAGTGAGACTGAAATAACAGAAATCTGTCTCACTATAATCAATCACGTATGTTTTTCATCAATATTATGATTCACTGCCCTCTACACTCTAATTACTGCCTTCTCTCTGCCACTAACCAGGATGGGTTTTCATTGAAGATGTCCTTCACTCTTGATTACAGATTTGTGGCTTTTTGGACACATAATAAAATATTTTAAGTGCTCAATTTTTATTTATAATATTACATTTTCTCTTCTGGTCAGGCTTGTTTATATTTCTTCAGCCCTAGTGCTTATCAAACATAAAATACACATGCACATACATTATCAGGAAGACTGTTCTCTACCCATATTAAATGTAATTACGTCATCATCACTAGTGTCTAAGTAACCACAAACTCTCATACCAAAGATTAGCTCATCCTTTCCTATTATAATGAAGTCCAAAACAGAATTATGCTAGATAAAACCATCTTTTGTGTTAGAAAATGATTATCTGTAACAAATAAATATTTAAACAGTATTTACTACTGCCTACACAAGATCTCACGTATATATCACCCAAGCTGATACAAACGGCTATATTCCACTTGAACTGATCTCAAACCACACCTTTACTTTTGTGTGCTAAAATAAAGGTACATAAGAGGTTACTCATCTCATTTTCTAGTTTGATTTAGTGGTCCTGGGTAGGTTTGCTTCCCAGACTTTATCAGCATACCTGTAATGTCTAAACCTGAAGAAACAGCAAAAGAATATGCAACAAACTGCTGTTTTCCCCACTAAAACCACACACGCTTAATACAGATCTGTTCTGTTTGGAAAAGACAGAGTATTTGGAGATTTTGCAATTCCAAACGTGTATCTCCTACCCTGTTTCATGAAAGCCAATTACATTAAATTGCACCTACTAGATCTTTCAATTAATCTTGCTTGTTACTTAGATACTTAGCTCTGGCATACAGTCATTTGAGAAATATATTCCCTTTGCATTTTTATCCACATTGGTTCAATTTCTTCATGACAAGCTATTTAAGTTCAAACTGCGTATATTTTTGCATAGCTCTTCTAACACTTCAGCATTTTTTGTTTAGCTAAATCAAAGATTTCCCTTCCCCCCAAGTGCAAGGTCCCTCACTGATATGGTGTCCACCAGAACATGGCTCAATTTTTCCCCCAAGCAAAGGTCTTCTACTTCACACTGGTTATGCAGTCAATTTTGCTTTGTGCCTTCTCTCATATACAGCTTTAAGAAGCTCTCTAAATTTTTTTTCTCTTTCCTTTTTACTAAGAACCTGGAAGTATCCTATAATGTGCCATTCCAACTGTTTCTCTGCCATGTGTTTCCACATCCGTATCAACTTTAAAGATCATTTCATGTAAGCATATTGTTATAGAATAAGTATATCACATACAGAAGTACATATATTTATTTTGTTATTCAGAGTTAAGGTGTTTGCAATTCAGCTTGACTTAATTTACTTTGGAAATGAGTTAGGTCAAATTTAATTAAGACCACCTTTCTTCTGCTTCAGTGTTGACATGTGGCTTAATATCATTTAGCACAGGACTCTTCACTCGCAGCTTCAGCTACTCCAGACATTCTGATATAGACAAACTATTAAAGAATTAACTATTAAAGTTACAGAACTATTAAAATAGTAAAAATTATTACACTGTTTAATTACCAAAAAAGATTGAAAGATAATTTGGTTGCAACTCATAAGTACCTTTAGAAGAACAAAAAGCCAGTTATTAAAGGTTTTTTAAACTAGTGGAGAAACATAACATCACCACAGATGAAAAGAGCAGGCAGATGAGTTCAGATTAGACTAAGGCAATAATATTTAACAGTTACTGACCCCAGAAAAAAAATACCAGGATAACAGATGGCTTCCTATCATGTGATGTCCTCAGATCCACTCTGAGTATTCTTCTACAAAACCTACTTAAATACAAGTTATCAGGCTTCGTACAGGGGTGCCTGGGTGAAGCCTAAAATCTTATGACATGCAAGAGGTCAAACCAGAGGAGCTAACAGTCCCTTCTAGCCATTAAACTCCATGAATATGTTATTAAAATTCTTTTTTCAGTGCCTAATGCCTTCCCCAGCAAAGGCAGATTTAGCTGATGCAGGCCAGGCTGGGTCTGGAAATGGCAAATGAGATGAGAACTATGAGCCCCCTTTACTCTTACTAGGACACAGAGAAATCTGTCAAGTCTTCAGTCCAGACCTGAGACTTCTGCTTGAGTCGTGCTTATGTGCTGCCACATGCCTCTATCTCATACACATGCAGCATAGCACACTGGCTTCTCTCCTGCTGTTGATTTGGATCCCCTCACCACCTCCTTCCAGTTTCTGAAATCTCAGAGGAGGAGACAGACTACTGAGCTGTGCCAGATATAAGGGACATGCTAGTATCAAAGCAGCTATGACAGAAGCAGAATCTTCAGGAGTGGGCTCAAGCAATAGCCTTCTACAGCTGGAGGACCTGACCCTACCCAAGGACAAACCATCCCATGGCACAACCTGCAGGCACGCATGCATTATTAACGATGTTTAAAGCACTAGGCACTGGCCCATATTAGAATATAGGCAAACAGAAATATCAGAAACCTATCAGCAAGGAAAGAATTTACTACTTGAAATGTATGGAGTCAGTCCTGTACATAGGATAAACTAGACTATTTCAGTAGAAAGAAAACAAGGAGGAAAGATAGTATAATTAGGACAAGATCTTAGCACACATGAAGAAAGAAATCTGGACTGGGATAATAACAAGAAAAGAGAGCAAAGAGACAAGAACTAGGTGGGAAAAGTATCTATAGACTTTGAGGTTAGAGAGAATTATCACATCATTTATTTTGATTGCAGAGAAGAGTGGACCAGGGAACTGGAGAGTAGATGCTAGAGGAATAAGGATGGCTGTAAGCACAGATAGGGAGCTGGTAGATTAGACTGACTAAAAATTATTGCAGCTGTGGAAAGTATGTCTTGCAAGGATATGAAAATTGGCAAAGGGACAGAGCGGAGAAAGAAGGGAAATCAGATTTCCATATATGGTTTACACTTACTGCTGGATAACCTATACAGAAGTGTAGATATCAGCCAGAGGAATTCACTATTGCAGGAGGTCACATTTAGGAGAGGGTTATGAAAGGGGATGGAGGAGTACATGACTGTTCACAGAGGCAAGTACCTCAGCTCAAAGCTTGATAATGATAATCAAGCCTCATGCCACAGTGCATGAAGTGGAGAAGGGGCAGGTCAGGCTGTAGGGATTATTTCCTTTCTGTGTCTTAGTGCAACTGAGTCATTGCTTTACAGGCAAGTTTTGTTCTCTTCCGAGCCATGAGGAACTAGCTTCTGTATGAGACAGGATACCTGATTATATGGACCAATGGTCTGATCCAGCATAGCAAATTTTATGATCCTAAGAGGAATAAAAATCAATCTCTGTAGAAAATCCTATGTGCAAAAGACTTTGAAATTTAGATGCTTCTAAAATCCATACAGAGTGAAATGCAAACATGGCTCCTTTAGCCTGTGTTTTCGACATTTCCCCATTCTTATTTTCCATGCCTGAGGAGTTCATGACTAGACTATGAGCTTCATCAAAGGGCAATTTTCAGCTGCCAAATAGATTTGTACAACAAATCCACACGGGGCCAGATTAACAAGCAAGAGAGACATCAGAAATCAAGAAGCTAGCTGCTGTAATTCCACAGAAAACTTGAAAGGATTATGTGAAATGATATTTGAGCATTTAAAGAGATACTATCGAAATAGTGCAGTTAGTTTTTCGTTAGGAATCTTTCTTTTTTATTCCTTACCCTTCCAAAGAGTTTTTGTATTTAGCAGAATGCATTCCCACTGGCATTCAAGGTCATGCCATTCAGGATTACATTGTAGGTTTCAAATGAAACATTTCATCCATAAAAGTCACAATACATGCACATGAACGCAATTCTCTCATTTGTTACTATTAATAGCAATGTATTAGAAAATTAGAAATAATACTTCAGCTTCTAATTTTCCCATGCCCCTTGGTTTAATAAAGAGGGATCTGCCACCTAGGAAATGGTAACTTCATCAGAAAGTCAAAGGACAGCAGAATTTGTAGGGACTTGGAACAAGCACTTCGAAGGCCAAGTCCCATACAGAAGGGATAGGAAAATCGTTCCAAATACGTGATAGTGAGAAAGGGTGGGCCAGAAAGGGAGTACACGATGCTGCTGCTTTATTATTCTACATCTAGTCATGTCTACCTCAACAGAGCTGGATACTTTTCAGTACTAGAGAGTCAGACCTATTACAATCTCATCCCTAAAATCATTTTTATCGTGCTGCAACTTAATCATATGGCATGGGACCTATTCCAGTTGCAAAACCAGTCAACACCCAATAACCTATCAACAGCAGAGACAAAGGAGCTAATTCATGACATGCTGCTTCTGCCAAAGTGTTCCTGATTACATCAGGCCTTGTACCAGGAGATCCTAAGATTCCTTAGTACAAACTTCAGAATTAGCTCCAACAGGCAGACAAGCCAGCTGAGTTTTCACTTTTGTGGTTCAGGGTATTTTTCTCCTTTTGTAACACCAATAAAAATCATAACACCAATTTTCCTGCCAAGTCACAATTTATATCCTATTTCCTAGCTTGAGTGACTAAGTGGGAGGGGCAAAGAAAGGTGAATTGCATGACTCAGGGTCCTGAATTAGGACCTAAGATCCAATTTTCATCTATCTACAGCCTTTTGTCTATTCCACTTTAATCCTAATGTTATCTTTAGCACTCCTGCTTCTGCATATTTACAGTGGAGTAGCTTTACTCTGAAGTAGGAAACTAGAGAAATATCCATGCACAGGCAGTGGCACAAGGAAGTGGCTAAGACTGCTTTGTTTTGTACCTGATCATAGAAGGTACTGCCACAGTGGAAACATTCCTCCTCTCTGATCTTGGACATCCCTGGTAAATTCTGTTTCTGAATTTCCTCTAGCTTATTTCATTTCTCATCAACAATTCTGGGATTACAAGAAGATTAATATTGAGCTCCAGGTTACTCTGGAGAGTTTACTTTATAGTTATGGCTCCGTTACAGCTTAGCTCATACTCTACATTGAGTCATTCAGTAAAGTATACACTCAGAGTCGGGTAGTAAAAAGGTCATATGGGGACGATTAGGGGAACTCATCAAAAAATATCCCCCATTCAAGGCTTGGGGCTAGTACCACAACTAGAGCTGCCCAGAAAAGCCTGCAGCACAACGCTTGGATGCTTGGGGAGCACTCTCATTCAGGACTAGCTGATTTGACTCAATACAATCTAACAAGACCAGAGAACAGGGGTCATGGGGCTGCAAGCCACCAGACAATCAAGTGTGGTGGTTTCAGCCTAATCATTACGTTGCTCATGCAATCAGTATCTTAACCACTCATTTTGGCACTATTAGTAGTGCTGCCTATTTCCACACAGGAAAGACATATCACTCATGGGTGAGGACGCTGCAGTCAAAAGCTAAGTATGGGACTTAGCTTTTGGACCTGGAAAAGCTCAGGACAGACTCATACAGCAAGTATAAAACCTAGTGCTATGAGAGCAGGCTGCAATCTGCCCTCCCTGCGCTTGGCTCTCACTAGAGATGCCTCAAGGTCAGTTTGATACAAGTTAAAATCACCCACTGTGTCAGCAGTCTTCCAGACAGACATTCCCATTTTCTTTAACTGAATGTTCATAATTAGAATAACTTACACTAGTATCTGACTAAGCACAAAACCTTGTGCCTCTCCTGACAGTTTGGCTCTGTAACAGAGCTCACAAAGGCACTCTTGTTTCCTCCCAAACAGAATCTAGGAGGGAGGAAACATTCACAAGTTATTCCCAGTGCATTGGTAACTCAAACCTTCCTTCCAAACATGTCAATGTCTCTGGAATCTCTCTCCAAATCTAACTATCCAAATCCACCCTGACATAACACCACTGAACCTAGCAAGTCCAAAATACAGGTGGCTCAACATCTCTAGAGAAATAATCAAAATAAACCAGAATAGTTACTTTAAACTTTTATCTTCAATTATGATCCAATTAGCATCAATTTTTCCTCTGTCATATTTACCTAAAATTTCCAAACACATCATGCCTTAGGGACACCAACAGCAAGAGAGATTACAATATTGTTGCCTCTCCTGACAGTTCCAGCGTTAGGTTTTACTGCTTCCCAAATCCTCTGAGGACAGGGAAGCTAAAGGAGGCCATAAGTCCTTTCTTCTTTAAGTGTTATCTCCAGTAACCACACGAATTCAAACACAACGGAACATATCTCAGTCCCCTAACACTTGAATCTTTCAACACAGGAACAGGAAAACAGATGGCCTGAGTGACAGCAAAAATCCACTGCAGCAGGTGCTGGGAAAGACTTTTTTTCCAAAACGTGTTTCAAGGCTGCATCCATGGGACAGTGCAACAGACAGACTAGTACATAGCATCTGGCGGGCAACCAGCCCTACAGTGACCACTCAAAAGAGATAAGGAATTATTTGGTCACCCTGAGAACACAGTTGTTTGTTTATAAAGCAGCAAACTCAGTCTCTTGGATTAAGAGACTATTCCTTTTTCAGATTCATTCACAGAATGGCTACACTTGGAAAACAACAGAAAAGCAGCCAAGCATTCTCAATGGATCGCTTTGAGCAGGCACACTTCTGCCAGAAAATGGGTCTTGTCCTGTACAGGGGAGGAGAGGGGTGTCAAAAAAAAAAAAAAATTAAAAAAAAAAATCAATGAGGCTAAAGTGACCATGGATTGAATCAGGGAATAGGAAGACAGAGTACAGAAGCCTGAATCATCATCTTTCAAAAGTTAGACTTCTAAATGTATTGTAAGTGGTCCTTCAATATGACAATACTAAGCACCTTTGACAAAAATTGGTACATATTAATAATACCCTGGACTTTGGGGAACATTTACATCTCGCCTGGATTTGGCCATAATTACCTTAGTACAGCTGTTTTACTACCCATCAAGGAAAATGGGACTAGCCAGAATAGTCCTACTGACAAGTTCTAGTTTTTCCTGGAAGTAAGGGCCAAAACATCCCTCTGAAGTTCCCGCAGTCCAGCGGTTTGCTTTTCCAAAAAAATCCAAGCACACTAAAGTCAGTACACATTCAAATTCCCATTTTTTAATCTGGCACTAACCAAACAGATCTGATCACAGTTAAAGCATATAACTAACTTGGCATTCCCTCAACTAACTCTTTACATCCTAGTCCTATAAAACTCAAAGCCACCAACAAAATACCTGAAGAGGAAAAATCTTGCAGCAAGTCATGCAAGTACCTAATGACTCTAAGACAGACAAATGCCCATGATCTCCTGGTCTGTCTGCTCAGAAACCCTCTCCCCCCTGCCCCACATGCCTTCCCCCCACACCAAGGTCTTTAACTCTTAGGTAGCTCTATTAAGTGAGGTCTGCAAGCCTAAATGGCACAACTGGAAAATCTCACAAATTGAAACATCAACCAAATATTAAAAGCAGCAAGAAAATAAAACAAAAATAAAATGCAAAATTTTTCTTAAGTCATTACCCTAAGGAAAACAGAATACAGAAATCTTAATTTGAACCTTCAGTCCTTAAATTACATCAGATTACTGCTTTTTCTCTGTTCTAGTCTAAAAATTACAGCTGCTTCCAATCTGAGCCACGCTGGATCAAAACTGTAAGCAGAAATATCAGAAGAAAAAAATCATTCTTTTGTATTCTCAGCATCTGCTTTTGAATGAGATTCCCAGACCACAAAGGGTCAGCTAAACACATCTTAGACATGATTTTTTGGAATGAAACTTTTGAGTGCTTCTGAGACTTACTCAAGCTTAAGAAGAGTACAAGCTCTGGAGGACAAAAGAAAAAAAAGAGAAAAAACACACAGAAACAAGGAGAAGTCTCAGTCGCAGTTGCAAAGATGTTGTAAGCATTTTCCACAAGCATATACTAGAAAGTATAGTGCATGTCCCTTGCCTTTGTATTTCCTTTCTGCAAGTAGTTATCAAATGCCCTTAGTGGCAGGAACATTGCTGAAATCAATTTTTTTGGTAGCTGAATACTGACAAAATGACAAATTAAAATTATTTGTAAGTTTGTGCACCAGACCTGCAATTACAAGAATGATGTGTTTCTTAGTGGAAAACAGAAACAAAGTCATGTGACCTGCAAACACCATTAAAACAACTCAATTTCTGACTGTTAAGTAACCGCAAAACACACTTACGAATAAACTATATCCCAAAATTCCTCACAGAAATTTGGTAAGTTACCTCCAACAATAAGATGGAAAAACACCCTTTCATTGTCTACAGATATCATAAAGAAATAGCGTATAATTCACTGGAAGAACAGAACGTCAAACAATTTTGCTAATTCGGACAGAAGCAGGTCAAACCAGGGGAGAAGCCCACTTCTGAAGGGCTAAAAGGAGGAAAGACTTTCATCTTGGTATATTGCTTTAGTTCTGCCACATTTCCACAGTAATTCAGGGGTTCATCATTATTTAAAATAACCTAGCTCAGGCAAGCCAGGTTAAAGGGAACATATAACATCAGCTCTCCCACGTCGTTAGACTAACTTCCACCGCTACAGCGGCTGCAGGGGGCTGGGATGCAGGGCGCCATCAGGCTCCGATACTGGTTTAATCGCATGACACTGACCTAGTCCTTCCACCCCCCGCCCCGTACTTAAGGGCAGCTCTAAAAGATCAGGGCCAATAGTTTTCGTATCCTTAAAGTTACGCTAGGTTTATGCCACCATAGCATAAATATGATGCGATTCAGTCTGAGAAGACCAAGTAAAGTCAGGATTCAGCAGGATGACGCTTTCCCATCTAGCACAGCTGTTGCTTTAGAAGAACGAGACAACTTTTGCTTTGAAACTGCAGGACACGAGCTGTATTCCTCACGTTGCATCCTCGTGCTCTAGGCACGTGGTGCACAGTACCTTTAGGGACAAGTGCTCTCAATTCACTTTGGGTGCAATTTGTAGAAGCCCTATCTCAAATGATCAGTCATGTTTTTTGCCAGTTACTCTACCCTGCCAACAGCTGCTACTCTGATCAGGCAACAGTTCATCTCAGCTCTCTACAGATGTAAATAACGCAATGCAGCAACAAATCATGATTTAAGTCTGTTTCAGAAACAGTCTCTCACAAGTTTTATACATCATTCATCCATCCCTGCCTGGCCTCATTATTCACTTGGTGAGCTGAGCGGCTAGACTTACAACAGAGGAAACCGTTAAAAATATTAGGCTAATTCTGGGTAAGACCCCCTCATCTCCCCCCCCCCCAAAAAAAAAAAAAAAAAACTCCTGCAGTCTTCCTTTCAACAAAAGCATTTTGAAAAGCTATCGAGAAAGTCTTACAAACTTCACCATGATTTCCTCAATGCTGTTTTCTCTACTGCCAAAGTCTCCACAAAGGAATGGCTTTTCCCCTCATAAAGTTTGATGAGAAAATTGGGGGTATTCAGTTTCTCAAACTTAGCCTTAGATTGGACAGAAAAAAATCCTTTCCCTCAGCTCTCCTAAAGGCTTTCTTCAAAGAGGGATCCATATCGCTGGTAAAATCTCCTTCAAAGGATACTGTCAAGATATGTGCAATAATTTTAAAACTCATTTGTTACTCCTCATTTTTTTTATAATCCCTTTGAAGCAGGAAGTTAAAATCTATTTCCGTTAGTGCTACATCTCCTCCACCAGGCAAACATGCCAAATAAAATACTTTTCCAACATGGCATGTAATGATATAGCACAAACTTGTATTTTAGGGATTCACTATAGTACCAAGATATACAGGTTTGGAACTCAGCTATATGTCATGGTTCAAAAGATAGTAACTTGTAGGATGACAGACACAGCTACTGAACAGCTCAGTGCAATATTCTATAGAACGGTTCTAATTAATAGGCTGTATAACAAAGAATCACAAGAATAGTGCAACATGGTGGCACATACTGTGGTATTGAATAGCCCAGTAACAGCAAAGAAATATTTATATGCAAATGCAAAAATGAATGATAAGCATATCAAAATGTATCACTGCAGACCTGACTCTTTTGGGGCTGTAACATACCCTATCAAACAGCACAGACCTGCAGTCTCTTACAAACCATAGATGAGAAAGGGGCTCAGCAATCCACAAAAGAGAGGTTGCAATAGAAGTCACATGGCAAGCTGTAGGGGTAACAGTTCCATGGGGGAAAAAAGAAAAACACACAGACAGCCTCCACACTGGCAAAGAAACGACGAACAGTTTCTTTTTCTGATTGTTTTCTGTTTTGACCACAGGGTTGTAAACTGGCTGAAGGAGAAGGAAGAACTCTCTGTGGAAATTCACTGCTTTGTTTTTAGCAATTTTCAAATTTTTCAAATAGAGACAGTGCTCCTATAAGACTCAATTGGGCAATCCAGAAAAAATGAAAAAGAGTTCGGATATTTTCCTCCCTCTTTTATTCTTCCTTAGGTTGAATAAAACCTCAGATAAGATCAATAGTTTCTTTAGTTTTATGTTTCTCTTCCTTAAGGGCAGCTGGTTTATTGCATTTCCATTGATCACACAGACAGGGAGATTTGACAGAGATAAGCCATCTTTTTCTTTTTTCCTTTATTTTTTTTTTCTTTCCTTCCCCTTCCCTTCACCCATTTAAAATCAAATGACTTTTTAGAGGCTGGGGCAACTCTTACTAGTGATACGTAAATGGGAAACAAAATTCCTGTATCATGTTTCACTTATTAAACTGTTTTTACAATGCAACCCAAGTCTCCACATTCAATCTAAGACAGGCTACATTCCCTGGAAGATATCTAGCAAAGTCCTTTCCAGACTCACCACCAGAAATACTAGGTTCTAGTTTCTCCCAGCCCTTCCCTGACATCGGTTCTTTGGCGAGAGTGGGCACACCTGCCAGCTCTGTGCAATGAACAGTTTAACTTCACTGCATCCTCTACAAGGCTTTCTTGCTCTTCCTAAATTCTTTGTTAACTCCCTAGCAGATGTCTCTCTGCAACTGCAAGCATCATGTTGGTGACTGCAGTCACCAAAACAGATACTTGAATGGATTACTTTCAGCTTTTACAACTAGGAAGGAAGCTAAAGAATAGGATCGGGGATTGCAGTGCTCTAATAGAAGTTTGACCATTGATTTAATGAATGGTGCTGAACTTTTAAGCCTCTACTGCATAAAATTTGATGTTTTAAATCCTAGCTACTGTTTGCACTGTACTTCAAGATATATATATATAAAAAAAAATCAAATATATGCACATGCTTTTCCAGTAAGATATCCCAGATATACACCTACAGGAAGGTCAGTTTCATCTAACTCAAAAACTGTTTTTTTTTTTTCGTAGTTAAATGTGAATATAAGCCTACTAATACTAATAGAGTGCTCTAAGTCTAGGATGCTGACATGACCTCCCTGAGTATTGCTCTGAACTCTTTCTTTCCACAGACAACTTGTGAGTCCAAGAGTGAAGTATCCATGTTAAAGTCTCTGGAAAAATATCACCTCCTATGTGATTTATTTTCAGTTTACAAGAGTTTTGATTTGGTAGGCGAACCTTGAGAATTAAATGCAATTATGCAACCAAATCTTCAGGTCAGTCTGTCAAGTCCATGGTGTATAAAGAATCCACCTGCAAGAATGAACAAGTAAACAAGAACCAAATCTGAAGCATGCTAAAGAAAGAGGAAATACCCTAATAGTAACAGTTATTTGAAACTGAGCTTGTGCATCGTTATGCAGCTCCAACATAAATGTCAGTGTAAGAAGTGATATTTCATTTCAATACTAACTAATCAGATACTTAGTGTACTTGGGAAAATGACTGAAAATACTTCAAAGATGTCTGAACCTAAGAAATGGCAAATGATGTTTACCTCCTTGTAGTGGAAGAAAGATGATCCCTCATGGCTGTATTTAAAGTGTCCTCCGTCTTTGAGATAAATAATAATGCTAAACAAAAAATTAGAGGTGGCCTCAGAATAACCACTTCATGATCCAGTGGGGACTCAGCTTTTCATCATATGGAAATCACTTTCAGTAGAAATTTCAGAAATGCTTTAGACTCTCTTTAGACTGCTCAGACTTGGACCACAAGAACACTGGACTCATCACTGTCACCAATGAAAGCCCCCCCTTATTTATCAAGCAAATCATATCATAGAATCATAGAAACAGTAAGGTTGGAAGGGACCTCTGGAGATCATCTAGTCCAACTCCCCTCCTCAGTGGCTGGCTGTCACCCTGATTACATTTTTAGCTACAAAAACAACACGAAAGAGTAGAATACCTCTTAAAACATTGCAAAGATTTCTAAAAGAAATACATATCTTGGTCTAGCTGCATTAGGTCTTCCTGCTTTTTAGCACCCGCACCATGAAATAGGGTCATAGATTGCTCAGTGATTAAATCCAGCATCTGAACACAGCAGTTGATGTTCTCTTCCTACTATTTCAATCATCTGATGTCATAAATTAAGCAAATTTGGGTTAAAGAACTCATAGATGGCAAAGGACAAAGCCAGCCAATCATCAGATATTCACAGTCTGATGCATCACTGCTCTTAGATCTTATTGTGGTCATCTAGGGATTAAGTGAAACCCTTCTCTTAAGATCACTAGGAGTTTTGCCACTAGCTTCAGTGGCAGACTTCAGAAGACTCAAAACCGCTGTCTTGACCTGTGGTACTTATTATAAACCCATTAGCACATCTCAGGAGTAAGGAGTGTTAGTTGTAACTGCTCTGGGCAGCTATATTTTCCTTTTTTAAACTCTCCAGGTTTTTTTTTCCTTCTCCCTTTCCTGTCTTAGAATTGATGCATGTATTGCAGAAGACAGTTAAAACAGCATCTGAGTACTTCCTGACTACACTACATAGAGAGGTAAAAGGATTAGTATAGAGCTTGCAAAGAGAATCATTTGAATGTCTGATTAATTAATTATTATTTATAATAATGGCTCTTTCCTTAGGGTCTTTTAGGATCCATAGCAGCTTATAATGCTGCATAGATAAGAAAGTGGAACGTGGAAGCCGTTCACCAAAAGCAACAGGCTTGGAAAAGGAACAGATGAAGAATTCACCATTTGATAATGAATGGAAAAACTATGACCAGTTAATGCAATTACTAAAGTTCATCCTGGGTACTTAAAAGTGATAAGAGATCTCAGACTGATGTCTCTGAAGCATTCACTCAGAGTATGGTCCTTTCCACAAAGTCTGGAAGCTGGTCTAGTGTTACATTAGGATATGTCTAGATCACAGCCAAAAGCATACCTTGAGCTCATGGAGAGCTATTGAAACCAGCCTTAGATTAACTACCTTTGATTGTCAGTAATAGGCAACTCCAAGAGAAACATTCTGAAATGTAGGCTCTTTAAATGTAGTCAGGTGTATGCTCAGGTAGCTGGCCTGTACCGAAGAGTGTGCTGCTGCTAGTATTCCTGTAGATTATCTTAAAACTAGCTAAAAGATGTCTGTAGGACCTGCAGACACTTTTCTTTTCTTATTTTTTAACACTATGAATGCTCTCAGAAGGACAAATATCCTGTATTATCTCAAAACCTCTACTTCCTTTAGCTCAATGCTTCTGACTCCATCAGTTATCAGATCCATCTAGATTTAGAAAAAGTAGTTTGAATCACCCAACAAGAGCAATTTCTCTCCTGCAGCACAATGAGGCATTGCCAGGGCAGCCTACTTTAAGCAACAGATTTAGGTATCCATAGCAGCCCTATATGATGAGGACTAGTTTGAGTCTACTCCTTCCTGTGCAGGAAAAACGTAAGGACAGGATTCTCATCTTCATAACTTTATCCAGAATGCTCTTTCATCTTAAAGTTATTTGACACTGGATGCTGTTGTTTGAAGTCTATGAACAAACTGAAAGATATGGCACGTTCTTTTGAACACAAGAATTATTTTAGTGAGTTTAACAGGAACGCATACAGAACATAAGGAAGGAAGAGCAGCATCCTTGTTTCAAGGGTCAGAGAGTCTCAGAGTTCATTAAAACAATAACGCTATCATCATGCCTTAGAGTTTACATGGCCCACGGTCACAGAGCCTCTTATTTACACTGCCCTTGTGGGGTAAACACTAAGCAAGCAGAGAAATACATTTGCCGTTGTACTCCCCTGCAGCTACTATGTTGTTAGTAACATAGTTCAGAAAGTCATGATTTATGTGATGGCCTTATTTCCCACTGGTTTGATGCAAATCCCTTGTCAGCAATAAGATTACAATATGTAACATAGAAATGTCAAATGAATGAAGCCACATGATAGTAATCAAAGGAGATATAGCTTTGTTACAACAAAGGATAGTCTGTAGAAGTATGTGAGACTGTAGCTCATATATACAGAGTTCTGTGGTGGATCCCAAAGTTTTAAGTAGAACAAATGATATGAGGCTACCTAGAATATTTACTTATCTTAACATAGCACAAAGAAACAAATCTGACTGAGGTGAATTTCAAGAGAATTCTCCCCTACGCAAACAAACAAAAAAGCAATATTTATTGTGAATCTTATTTGCTTTATGTAATATTACAGCCCAATCATTCCACTGTCTTTAAGACATCCTCTTATACCATGCCACCTGAGAAGAGAAGAGTTTCTTTCATTGTTGAATGAGATGTAGGAGAAAGGACTCTACCGCCCTGGCACTACAAGCCAAAGAACAGGGGTCAGGTGGAGACCTCACTGAGGAGAAACTAAGAAGCCAAGTTACGCACATACTTTAGATAATCTAGAGAAAACAGACAAAACTAAGTAGTGAGACAGCAACCATCTCCTCACTTCTGAACTCATGAGACCTATGTTAGAAAGGGGCTGACACAGGGTAAGAGATTTACTCACTTTGTAGAGACCGTGGCTGCAGCCACAGTACGTGCTCTCCATAGTGTAGCTCCTCAATATGCCCATTTCCTGCCATGCCACCACTCGGGCCGTTGACTCACGGGACTTCTCTATCACAAAGCTGCAGTTGTTCATGACAAATGCTGGGGCCACTTTATCCAGGATTTTAGGAAGGGTCTATGAGAAAACGTTAGCAATGAATGAGAAAATGAATCAGAAATGTGCATGTATTTAAGTCATACATGCATCTACAGAGAGACTTGGATATTTTTAATGTGTTTATCAAATCTATCTGCTGTCCCTACTACAGAGACAGCTCCAGCCAGTACCAAACTGATTTCATTACGTCCATCCCATGCAAAATCCTCATTTTCTAATAGTTGTTTCATCCTACTCCAAGACTAAAATGCAAAATGTCCATTGAACTTGGTGTATCTCATTCAAAAGGAAGCATTTTCACATCCAAATGTCTTTGTTTGCTGAAGTCACTTTATAAGTTTTGTTTTCAAGTTTCTTCAACACTAACCTACGCTTTCCTGTTGAGCTGCCCAGAGGGGTGGGTTCAGTACCCGGTGCTCTCACTCTCCTCTCTCCAGCTTTGCTGTTTCTCTTATCAAGCATCAGAAATTTGACACAGGATTCAGTTCTAGATGTTTTCCCTAACTGATCTGAATATACAGGAGGAAAAGGTGATGTATTATCTCACAGAAGGTCACACACAATTCTATGAGAATTAAGCTTAATATTAAACTGACTTGCATTGTAAAACAACCAAAATACTCTCATCTGGGTCCAAGTAATATATACTGTAAACTTCATTCAGATAATCACAATCCAAAATAAAGATCCAATAAAAATTACATTTTAACCTTTACTGATTTGTTATTCGAGAAATCATCTTTTCCAACAACATATACACACACCTAGTATGCTACACTATCAGATGTTTCTATAAATGCACAGTTAATATTTATTCATTCCATAGTGCTAAATACATTACTTTTACATTCTGTAAGAATACAGGTATGCTATATGTAGTAATTGGACCTTTACGCACACTCATGTGCACATGCGCACCCATTTCAGTACACCACAACATATGCTGAAAGACCATCTGGTCCATCTAGAGGAGATCAAGTAAAACGAAGACACCCACTATTTCTTTGGCAACAGCTTCCTTAAACTTTTCAACTGAATGGAATCGTACAGAAGGAGTTCCTGCTCATCGCTAATGACATTTACCATTGAATTACCTTTCATTCAGTCTGGGCAGCAAAAACCAACCAGTTAATTTCACTTTCCAATACCAATCAGTTTCATTGACTGATTTTCAGCAATTGCAATTCCATTCTGTTGAGCTTTACTTCATAACACTTTACAGAAATAGTTGGTTTCATTGAAATTGAAAGAAAAACATTTAATAGTAGCTTTGTTCTAAAATGTTTGAAATGAATGATAAAATCTTTGCCCTGAATTATTTTGCAATATCCACTGCAACCATATGTACAATTATATAATATAATATTGGAACAAATATACAACAATATACATATATTATTACATATATATACACACACATCAAAATATAAATGATGTTTCTCAGTACATCCTGGGTAAAGCAGTCAATGGACTCTACCAGCAAATACCTATTAGATTCACTTTCAGATGGAAAAATTGAGACAGAGAAAACTAAAGTAACAGATTCTGTTTTAAATCTGTGAGATGAGGAGCCTAAGTCATAAGTCTAGATCCCAGATGTGCTACTAAGAGCTACAGTGGTTATTTTCCTACAGGCATATTGAAGAGAAGATCCTCCAGGATTGACTGCTCCCTCTAAACTAAGCAGGAATATTACTAAGCTATATTACCCAAACACTTATAATCCTCAGCACAACCATGAGATCCAGTTAAAACTGTGTGTGAAGGTTCAGACAGTTTTCATTCTGCCCTTATCTGAACTAACAGAGATTTTTGTAAATATATATTATAAAGCACAATAATCAGATCCTTAATCCAATTTAGCTTTTTAAAACAATTGAAATTATATGCATAATCAATCTTTTACATTTAATTAAATAAAAATGCTGGCAGGTAACAATAATGTCTCTGTACGCAAGAGTCATTTGGGAGCATTAGCAAATCTGAATTTAATATTCTTTTCATTTTACCAGCGCTCACTGGATTTCACACTAATGGTTCTTTCTTCTCTGCTTATTTTTCTCATTAATTATCTTTCAATTGTATATTTTGAAAGGGGAAAAAACATCCATTTAAAGGATCCTTTTATGATAATGCAATACAACTGTGTTCTGCCTCTTACAGAGGGTCAGATTTAGCAGAAAAGCTGCTCCTCTCACAGAGGACTCAGTCTATAAACCTCCATTCACATCAAGAGAGGATGGAAATAGGTTTCTTTACTGGCATCCCTGCAGAGACTGCTGCCAAAGGGGCCTGGAACAGCAAGAGGAAAACCTTGGGCTTTGTGATATCAATGCTGGATTTGTCACCAGAGGCCACCAAATAGCAGATAGTAATAAGAGAACGATATACATTGCCATGGGCCAGAGCAGAGTTTATGGTCTATGAGACAAAGGTTGTGCCCCAAGCACCTAAATTATTAGGTAGGGGAGGACACAAATCATTCTTGGAGGTCAGATTAGTCCCAGATTATTTACAGGAGGCAGGAGAGAAACCTGGGAAAGTGACATAGGGAAGCAGGTCTGAGACAGGGGTGATTACTGCTACTCTAGTTGCAGAGATCTGTTCAGCCACACATCCATTTTCACCAGCCCAACAAGGAAGAGAGTGATCCCCCGAGAGGAACTGCAGAAGGTACCGCTCTCCCACTTTGTGCCCCAGAGAGGATTCTGACCACAGAAGACCCACCGCAGGGTATGCTCAGACAGCCTCGGAGGCTTGCTCCCGGCTCCTTCAACTGCAGATTCCAGACTGCCTCCGGATGCTGAAAGCAGCGGCTGGATTCTGTTTGTGTACCAGCAGATCGCCCTCAGCCTTTGCAAACTATCCGAATCCAAACGCAGCACAAGACGTCCTGACTGTAAGCACCCTCCCTGCTTCTTACGAGACAGAGGGTTTGCCACATGGGGCCCTTACAACGAACACTGCAACACCGTCTGCTGGGAAAGTTTCAGTGACTTAAAAAACACCCCAACACGAACAAGACATAGTACTTTACAGGAGGATTATTACTGTTTTTCTGAAGAAGTGAAAAATCACATAGAGTTATAAAGTGAAAAGACTTCTTGACTTCTTTCAGGTTGGAGATGGCCGAGCTCTACTACTAATAGGCCATAATTACAGTTTTAACCTTTAAGATTATAATTAGAGCTCACTGGTTTGAGGGGGTTTTATTTTTTTTCCAAAAATACTTTTTTGTCAGAACTAAAGCTTTTTCATGTAAGCTTCTCATTTTAGATGAAAATATTATCCAAAAAAAACAAAGACAGAATGGCAGAAATTCCAAAGGAAAAAAAAATGATGACAAATAGAAGCAAACATGTTAATATCCGCTCTCTTAAAATTCCCAAAATTTCTTCAGCTGCCACACTAACCACCTACTGTGCAGTCAGCTTCAGTACATCAGATATGTTTCACACCACTTGAATTCTTTTGTTTTCAGTGGAACCAGTACCTTTTTGTGATGAAACAACTCAACTGAGGAGGACAACAGCACATCAGCATTTTCTCAATTATTACTTATTTCATAGAAACAAGTATAAAATTCTTATTCATTCTCTTAGAAGGGGAGGATCAATGTATGCATATCTGGAGCTTACAAAACAAAAACATGACTCCTGTTTCAGTCTGCAGCCAAAGATTACAACACACGACTAGAGGAAGATAAATAGGGACTCATCTATTAACCATATTCTTAGCAATATCTATTGCATCAAGATACGAAACATGACTCAAAACCCTCTGGAACTTAACTCCTTTGGAGTAAGGGAAGCTTGCACCTATCTCCAAACTTTATGGACTGGGTTATCATTAACAAACTGGCATGCATGTGTGTCTATACAATTGGAGAGAGGAACAAAGCGGACCTACCCTATAGCCAACATTTTCTGTGATCACTGCTGTGTCAACCGCACAGCCTGCCTGCCACAACGTCTCCTTGATGCTGCAGCCATACAGAAACACATTCTTCCTCTGAGAGTGGCCATGGTAGTCACAGAATACCTAAGGAAGGAAAAAAAAAAAAAAAAAAAAAAAAAAAAAAAAAAAGGCAAAACGTTCTTAGGGGGACAGAAAAAAAACAAACTCATTCTTTAAAATAGGCACTATAAGATTGTAAGATTAGAGTGGGCATTACTTTTTTCAGGTCTCCTCAGAGGAGCTCGACTTCAGTCATGTCTATAATTAGTGTCAAACTTTGTTAGTCGGCTGTATCTTATCTATTCTATCTGACTTGATCTCAGAGGATCCAGAGTCAAGACTCGTACAGTTCTATCTGTAGCAGAAACAAACACGACACCCGTGCAGGAATCCATGGTAACTCAGGAACATACAAGTTCATGACAATTTATGATACAACAGAACAATTTGTCAGGCTCCTTTTACTTCTAAACTTCAGCATTACCCTCATGAGATTTGGGAACTGCACCTTCCCAAGCAATTAATCATCACTTGGGCTCCTTAAATTCGAGATCTGTCCTGTATGATTTTCAAGAAAATATAATTGTGCAATTTTGTAAAAATTCACTGTATGCTGTCATATCTTCATATGAATCTCTTGAAAGTCAAGCATAGAACATGACTTACCTTTATGACAGAAAAAAAAAACCACTCATTCCATATGGCCAAATCCATTTGTCTGTCCAAGCTATCCCTCTAATGTCAGCTGTCATATAGACTAGTCACAAGACATTTCCAGTTTTAGTGGGAGTTCTGATTGCCTTCATAGGTAGATAAACTCTTACAGAAATGAAAATTATGATTTAATGACCAAAAAGGTAATTATTGACCCAAGTCTTAAAAGAATAATCAATCTCAGTGCCCTCTGAGATATCAAGTCAATATACACACAGGTGTTACATATATTCTCCATGTCTTTATCAGGAATATTCCAAAATCTGTCAATAGAAAGACAAGAATTTCTGAAGAGAAGGGATTAGTTCATTTAAGCCCAGTATTCACCACTGATCAGAAAGAAACTTCAAGATCTCACTGAAACAGTTTTCTGGGGTATATGTCAGAGACAAATAAAGGGACAGGTGTAAGAAGGAAAGGAAAGATTTTGGATCAGTATGTAGAAAGACATCTATACAGGAGAACAATACCCTCATTCTTAAATAAATACAGGAGGGGTGAAATAGAGTAAATGAGTTCTTCCATCAACTGATGGGGTGAGATTTACCCCAGTAAATTTATTTATTTACTGATTATATAGTAACTAGGTCTAGCTACAGACAGGGAGTTATTTGTCTGGGAATGGAGCTTTTAAATGCTTTCAACTGCTTTAACAAGCTCCAGCTTGACATTTAGGAGAGGCTATAACACACATGCATAAGGAACCATCTCACTGTTCCTAATCAGCTGACATTCACACATGTCTCGACAAAGACAGACCTCACATTGGAGGCCTGTTAGCTTGTACTCTGCTGCTTCTTCTGGTTTCCGACTTTTAACCTTTCTTCCTGCACCACTGCTAAACTCCAACTCTTTGCAGGGCTCGGAGCTCTACAGCCCGGTCCCTGCAGCAGGGCATGTTCCACTCCTGGAGCAGGGGAACAGCAACCTACTGGCAACAAGGATTCCTGCATTGCTTACACCCTTGCCATGTGATAAAGAAGGCAAGGAGTTGACAAATAAGGCATTTTGAGAGCTGCTAATCAGTACAAACCTACAATCAGTCTCGTTTCCCAAATAATTAAGCTAGGATTGCACAAACCCCAAAGACTCAGTCTCCTCAGATTGCGTACATATTTCAGAGAGTTTATGCAGCCCCTGCACTATGAAGTAACACCATCTGAAGCATATGCAATTACTCTGTAAGGGCTCCTTCCAAACAGCTGCATTTAATGGTTCTTCTAATGACAGGCATTACTCCAGCTACTGTTTCATTTAAGCTATCAGTGACACATAGCCATAGTTTAGGCTAACCACATGTACCACATAGAATTTATTCCTATGAATATCAAAAAGGATTTTATAGTTTCAGTCCTATTTCAAGGAAGAGCTCACTGCTCAATTGGGTATCAATTACCTGCCAATTTACAGCATTACCAACATGCAAAAGGCACGTATATTACCCATCTAAAACATCACTTTATATATTAGAAACCACACGGGAATGATCAGCTAGTCAGGTTTAACTGGGCTGTCTGATCAGTAGCAGGTCTTTAATTCTGCATCTCAAGCAGCCTGCAGATGAGTTCTTAATAACAGGCCTGGAAGAAGCCTTGCTGGATGACAGTCACAACCTTTTGTATTGGTACAGGATTATCATCAAATCTGGATTCCCTAATACTGCTGCTGTTTCAGGCTATAGGATCTTTCCCTGTCTGGTTGTAGCTGATTTCCACAGCAGAAGAATCAGTGCAACTGGAAATAGCGTCATTTAATATGAAAATTGCACAAAGCAATGTTTTAATCACGTTTGCTAGATACTGCAGTCGCTCACAATGTTTATGACCGGCTGTTTTATATAATACATTCTTCTGCCTCATTTTCACATTACAGGGTAGTTTATGCTTCACCATTCAAACAAGACTAAGTGATACTTTGTAGCCTGAGACACATCCAGGCAAACACTAAGCAAACTGGAGACATACCAGTCCTTTTTTTCCCAGTCTGTCCTCCTGTGCAGCAGGTACACTAACAAAACAGACCTCAAGTCTTGCACTCACCAGGATATGACTCAAGGCATACATGCAAATTTTAATCTATTTTAAATTATTTGCCAGAACCGATTACTGTAAAGTTAAGGGCTGCTTTCTAACTCAAAAACAATCTTCCTCATGACTTACAGAACCAGCCACCTTTCAAAGTAACAAAAAAGGAAAACAGAAAATGGTAAGTAGGCAATTCTGTAGGAAAATGGAACTTTTTGAAATAATTTTCCATTTTTCCTTAGCATTGCTGTTAGAGGAGTCTCAGTCACCCAGAATTTTGAGGCAGACATGCCTAGATTTTTCTACTCGCAATAAGCTTCCCAAATATGACTGAAAGCTTTCAGACATTTTAAAAAAAGAAATATTAAATCACTATGTCTTGCAGAGAGATCTGCTGGAGGACACGCAGCTTTGCTCCTTGCAGTCAAAAGCAGATAGCACAGGGCAGAGGACTGCAGCCCCTTGCTTTACTAAGATTCCCAAAAACTAAGGAGAGAACTGTAAAAAAACATTTAGCAGGTTGCTTTCTATGGGAAGAGTGACCAGTTAAAAAGTCTTTGGTTTAAAAGGCCAATAACTTCTTTTAAAAGAAGTTCTTTCTTCTTCTCTTTCAAGCAGCTGGTCTTTGCTTTGAAAAAATCGCTTGCTCTAGGATAAGTGAAACTAAATCACTTCACAGAAATCATTTGGCTATCAATGAACATGGTTCCACGAGATCTTGGGGAAAAAAAAAAAAAAAAAAGAACAGAACCCACCTTACTTCTGGAACAGGGAAAAGGCATTTTTGAGTAGGTAAAAAATCAATGTACTCTTCAAAGGCAAAGAAAAATCAGTTTACCAACAGTCTGTCATGCAGCCTACAAGTGAGACAGATGATAGGATCAATAGTCTCACTTCACTCAGCACTGATGAAAACTTGCCCTGGATGGGTGTATTTTCAACTTAAGACATCTGGATATAACAGGGATGACTTTAAATTAGAAAAGGACAAATAAGAATGATTTCTAGAAAAGAGCAATCCTACATGGCTCCAAACCACAGGAAAAGGTTGGTGAGCAAACTCAAAACTGCATGTCCACCTGGAACTGGACTTCCTCAAAATCTCCGGAGTTGAACGGCAGGGCTCTTGTCTTGACCAAAAATCACATTGCCAGAAGTTCACAGACCTTTTCACCTTGACTGGGGCCTTTTCCTATCAAGATCAGAAGGAACTGCAAGTCTTTGCAAAGTTCCTGCCTATACATCCTGTATCCTATATCCTGTCTTTGTAACTATCATCACCCAGCCTGTCAGTCTCTGCCTCTACATCTCTTTAGTCACTCTTGAATGTCCCTGTGATTTTCTTGTCAGTGTCTCAGAACCATCTTTCCTTTCTGCTTGGCAACACCGTGCAGACAGGAAGAGTTCCTTCTGTCACTTAGACTAGAAACATCTCTCATGAATTTGCACTCACAGAAACAGGCATTTTCACTCCCTCACTAGAGGAGCATGGAAGTTCAATCCTTCTGAGGACTCACTCCTGTGCCATCATCATTGCACAGGTTGTTTCAGCATAGACTTTTGCACAGCCCATTCAGATAAAATCTTCGTGAAATTTCTCCTGTCACTGCCATGAAGATAGCAATAACCTGCTCATAATATTCAGCTTAGTTGGAGTACTCTGAGGATATTAAAGAGCCTGAAAGAATTCATTTTCTCATTTGTATTCCAGGTGGGCAAAAACTTTGAAATTCAGAGATGTTGGTTAGTAGATTCAATAAGTAATAAAATATCCAAGACTTTCAAAACACCTCTGTAAAGATGAAAGCATAAAAGCATAGGATGCTTTCCAAATCTTTCTAGCTCTAAAACAAGGTTGTTTGGACAAGTGCAATAAGCAATCCATATACACTTACTCACAACAAAGACATTGGAAGAGACTCACCAGAGGAGTCCGGCCAATGCTGCGCAAGTAGTACAGAAGACCTTTGGTGTGGTAAATGGTAGGATGGAGCTGGGAACTGGGAGTCAACCACTGTCTATTCAGGTCATCCCCACTCAAGGAACAACGGTGGCTGAAATCACAAAGCAACACATCATAAACTACTAAAACAGAGCTAATTCTAGAAAGTTACAGGTTCTGACTTGTCCTGGCACCAGTACAGTAGATAGCAACTAGTATGTAAATATCAAGGTTTTGAACTGGCCTGGAGTAAACAGTCCATGGTTAGTTTTAGGGGCGCTTACTATATATTAATTTTATCATTTTATTTCCCTCTTTCACACAGTTGCAGTCCTGAAAGTAAACACAGTTTTTCTTTACACATGTACAAAAAATAAGCAGATAATTTTCAAACAAGATGTCTTCTAAAACATCCTAAGCTCTGCGTGATCTATGAAATTCACCCAGCTTACATAGAGCAGAGGCTTCTCAAAACCTCCGCAGCAAATAGGTAAATCCACCTATTCACTGAAACCTACTCATTCAAATTCATGATAGGTGCTTGAAGCTCCTAGACCAGTCTGAAACATATATGCACTTATATGAGATATCTAGCTCATCTCATTCATGCTTCTCAGATGCATTTCTGAGTGATCTAAAGCACATGTCAAGATGGTCTTGACATAATGCTATCTCTTTAGGTAGAACAATTGTCTAGCTTCACTACAAAGGCTGAATAAAAATGAGAACCGCAGATTTGCGCTGAGAAAGTCTTTTCCTTAGTTGGCTTGAACATAGTGTTTCTGACTCAGTGACCGGCAGAACACATTTGACTTCATGGACTACATCATTGTGCAACTTTGCAAAGTCTGACTACACTCTCGTTAGTGATTTCATGTAACTCAGAACTTCCTCGTACTCTTTAAAGGACTTGTTGCAATTTGGTTTGCAATTTGCAAATTGCAGTACACTAAGAGTTCAGGAATAAAACCTGCATCATATGGAGATGGACCTACCACAGTCTCAAATATGTGGTAGATTTATCTCCATATCATCCTATTCAATACTAGAATGCTTACAGTGACACAAAACAAAACTTATGATAAGCACTGGCTGAATTTCTAGCTAGAGTTGCACCCAACCTTGCTGTTCTAGTTTTCCAGTAACAAAAAAAGTTTAGAAATGTACACTTGTGGATGAGGTTTAATATTGTACAGGTAGACTTGCATGGTAGCTAGGGTGTGTTGCATGTACAGTCTTGAATAAAAAAGGTCCTTATACGGGAATGCTTTGAAAGGAGTAGAAGCAATGGATATCCAGGGAATAAATGGGAGAAAATAGGAATAACAAGTCACTAAGAATGCTTTATTTATTTTTTTAAATGTAGAAAAACAAGGCTCTGATGCCATCTTGGGGTTTCTGACAACATCACAAGATCCAATCCAGTTTTACCCTGGTTCACGATCATTATTACTTGACTCCCTCTCTCGCTTCATAATCCACAGTTCCCATGTTACTCACACTGTAAACTGGAAAAACATTAGCAACAGCTAACACATGGGAAGTCAGTAAATACTGCTGTGATCTCTCTGCTGAAAAAAAAATTAAGTGAACATGGTAATTTCCATTATGTTTCTAAATGGCTCTTCAGGTAAAGTCACCTGTAGGCCTCACTGCTCCTGATCTTCTGGACCACAGCTGCTCACTTGGGATTAGCAGCTGTATTTCTGCCAAGTACTTATGTGCATACATGGTTTCCTTTAATAGGTATAAATGCATGTAAAGTGGCATTTGAGCTGCACCTTTTCCAAAGACAATCAGTAAAAACTAAACCAAACATCAAACCAACTCCAGACTAACTTTCTATTTCAACATTTCTTAGATCAAACTAAAAAAAAAAAAAAAAAAAAAAAACTCTTTGCAAAACCGTATTCCTTCAGAACATTTAGTAATAAAAGCTGAGACACAAAAAGTTCACTCTTAACCCTGCAATAATTAACATCCCTGATCATTTAAATCACCTTTAGGTATTAGCCCTCTGCCTGACAGCCTGTATCCACAGCTCTTGGGACAAGTAGAACGTTAAATTTAGAGATGATCATTCTTCCTGTCCCACCCACTCCCTCCCATCTTACTGTTAAAGACCACTTACTTTTGTAGATACCAGCTCCCTGCCAGTGTTGTTCCCTGGTTCCTTCCTTCCTTCCCACACCCTCCCTTCCCTAACAGCGATGACATTCACAGATAATGGTTTTGTCCGTTACACTCTGCAGCCAAGGGCGAAGGCAAAATATTACACTGATCTCAAGTGCTGACAGCAAATAAAGGGTCTGGAAAACCAAGACTGGCTTTGTACGTTTTGCAGGATTTAATCGAATTCACTTCTCAAATCAAATGCATTTCTTATGATGCAGTTCTGAGCTATTATATTTACTTTAAATGCTTTATATGTCTTTTCTCCTTAGCAACATCAGCAAGGCTGCCCACCACCCTGGATGAAACTAGTAGCAGCTCAAAAGACAATGAAAACATTTGCCCCAAAGAATTTCAATAAGCAAAGAAAACCCCACTTCTGTCTCTATAAAGAATCTCTAATTCAGCTATTTGTTATATATCTTCAATCCAGATGCAGTTTAAGTATAGTTTGCATATGGGTGATGCATTTCTGCTGTTCATAAGCCTAATGGATTGGATTAGGCTTTATAGCACTGCCTCTACCACCTTTGAACAGTCAGGAAATTCTTCTACGAGGATCACCCTATTGGATAGCCATTAGCTGCCCCTGGGGCAGCACATGGATACCAAACAGAGCTCTAGGAGAGGAGGGTCGGTCTGTCTTTGTTTTATGCAAAAAATTGAAATGGTTCCATTAAACACTCAGTCATAGGTTTCAGCAACATTACCCATTAGTGCCAGTGTAGAAAGGATCTCCAGTTTAATAACAGCTGGTGCAAGCATCACATGGTTTTCCCACCAGATAAAAGAAAAACATAACAATCCCACTTTTTACCTTCTCCAGCAGACCATGAAGTTGTTCTATTTCTAGAGGTAATCTCTAGAATGACTCATGGAGATAGTAGAAAACGGGACTCTGGACCTTCCTAACCAAGCTTTATCTAAAACAACACAGCTACAAATACTACTGCAATGATGCATGACAAGGTGTTCAGCAGCCACAAATGCCCAAAGAAAGAAACACTTGGGCTGCCTGTCCTTTCCACTCTCTACTATAATGCCACATAGTCCACCACCCTGAACAGAAACAAAGCATTCAAGTCACCCAGTCCCTGGAGAAAATCTCTTATGGAACATGTATAACTCACAAAGCTTGAGTGAACAGTTGTGAGTAGAGTAAATCCATCCTTAGGTGAATTTGTTGATGATAGGTGGATTCAAATATCATCATCCTATGCCATCAAGGCTACTCCTATCTGAACAAAAGCCCCAGCTCCAAAGACATACAAAGGCAAGCAGTCACCAAGAACTGCACACAGAGCTACTTTACAAGTAGTAGATCACTGGCTTCTGAAGTTGAAACAACCACAGACAAGTATTGTGTTGAGATTCCCCTTCCCCATAGTTGGATACACTTTTAGGAGAAACACTGAACTGTTGCTGTGAAGGCAGAGAGACCTCACAGGGAACTGATGAGAAAGAGCTTAAGTAGCTCTTATACTATTTGTTCGATTTAAGCTAGAATTAAATTTGTTTGCACTTACAATATTTTGCTTTTAATCCTGTACCTTGAAGTTTGACTTTAAGTTTTACTAAAGATGTCTTCTTTACTGTCTTACTATTAAACTTGCTTAGCTTTGAAAGCAGGCAAATTCTGGATACTACTCAAACAAAAGCACTCATACAAACAGCTCCAAGCAACGTGAGACATCAGATCCCAAGACTCTTCAAAAGGACATTGAAGCTGAATTCTGGGGAGGAAAAGGATAAGATAGGAAAAGGATAAGATTTTAATGGACTTAGGACACATAGATCTCAGCTTTCTCTGAAATATATTGGGCACCATCTCCAGTTTTTCTGTAACTGCATCCATGGTAAGTTCACAGTCCAACTCAAAAAATACAAATCATTGTACAAGCCCTGAAGCAAGGTAGCCTCCATAGCGGCAGAGGTACTGTTTTTCATCTTAGCAGAAGAAATACTGAGTACCCTCAGCTTTCAACCGCACTAAATTCTGCATGAACCACATGTATGGACAGGAAAACACTACCTAGCCCCAACCCAAGTTGATATGATCAAGGGAACCTTTTAGTAGATTTCAGCAAGCTGTACTGAAGTTACATACAGAAGTTACACACAGATGCAAAAATGGGAGGAAAGAGATAATTATGTACATACAAAGGAAGAAACAAAACAAAGGGAGATGCAGAGTAAAAAGGCTTGGGAGCAAATACAGTGTGAAAAATATCAGACAAGGAAGAAAGCAAGAAATAGAGAGAGAAAGAGAAAGCAAGAGAGAGAAAATAAAGTTTCTTTTTAAAGAAAAACTGTTGCTGTAGTTGGAAGATAAAATAATTCAAAATCTCCTGCCTATTACAGATAAATGGAAAGACAGGGCCCATCATACCGAATGAATGATGTCAGGACTGATAATAACAGCACCTGGGGCACAGCAAACTATAAAATCTAAAGGGATGCATTGTGTTTGATATGTAGACAGTAGCATCACCATTCACTGTGCATCTTAATAGCAGGCAACAGTGCTACTGTAGGATAAGAATATCTATAAAAGGGAAGTAGGTGCAAGCAAACATCAGGATGCCATTGAGCAGCATGGGGCAGCCTCAATCAGAGGCAACATGCTGAACAACTTTATAAATAACTACCCACCAAGGAAGGAAGGAAGAATATCTGTATTAAGGTATTTTGGTCGCGCCATTCAGAAAGCTCATAAAAACTCGGGGAGGGGGGGAATCCTTCATTTCATTTGATTTTCAGAGTCTGAATTTCAGAGACCCAGCCTCTGCAATTTCAGGAAGCCATGCTACCAGCAAAGCTCTGTCTCATAATATTAAGGAAAGTGTCAGAAACATGGTCAAAGCCAAAGAAAATGGTTATCAGAACTGCTCAAGCCAATGTGCTAAGACTAACATGACTATATTCTTCACATGGCCCTTCCACATGGATGCTCATGCCATGCGGGCAGCACACCATGGTATTGCCCTGTGAGGCCAATCGTCATTCCAAGAATAGAATAATCTCACACCAACACAACTCCGGGGCAATACTGGCTGCTTTCTTTTGAGAGCAGCCCAATAAAACAGTGTGTTTATGCAATACAGAACAGTCTGAGGCTTTGAAACATTTGGTTATTTTTCAGAAGTTGAAGAATGAAAATAAGAACTAACCTTCTACCCTCTCAACACAAGAGGAAGCAAGTAGTACTGAGGCCCTCTTTGTAGAGCTCTTCATTTAATCTATTCCATTTTATGGCAGACAAATGGACACACTTGCACTACAGTGCTCAGAGCTGGAACCAAAGAAGGGTACTTGCCGGTGCAGGTATTTTTCCTATAGTGCTCTGGACTGTACCATTAATAGTGTAGTATCTTTGCTACCATATAGGTGGGCTGGTTAAACCTCCTTATAGGACACCTCTTTGTTACACCTTGGCAAGCCAGAGGGCTTCCCTGAAGTGAGGTGACCCTTCACCCAGTTACTCCAAGGAGTGGAGAAGGTCATGATCCTTCTTTACTGAGAGTATTGCAGTATTAGATCTTCACCTGCATGCAGTGGAATGCAGATGAATAGCTGCAACAGATATATGCAGACACTGATGAATGAAACCGTTTCCACCAGCATTACTGCAGCTAACAATTCACTACCGGCCATTTGATCTTTCCTTCGGACTGGAAACAGCACGAATGATAAGGTGCCTATACAGAATCAAGAATAAGGGCCTATACAGAATCAAGAATCAAAGTCAAAAGGAATTTGCCTTCACAACACAACCAAAGCAGCTGAGAATTCAGGAGCAGACACAGTACAGACACAGAATAGAGGAATACATGTGGGGAAGAAGTTACAAATAAGCCTGCAAAAATAAGTCACCTAGGACAACCAACATCATACAGATCCCACTGAACACGTAAAGGGAAACCAGGCTTGTACAACCAGCGAACACTAAATAAGCCTAGGAGCTGAGTTGGAGTTTTTGTTCTGTTTCTCTTTGTTCCAGTTGTGAATATGAGGTATGCCACGGAAAGGCATAAAACCCCTGTCCTCCCACTCAAAACAACACACACTGAGACTGAAGAGCATCTTCTTGATCTAGCTCTCCTGGCATTTTAGAAAGCTCAAGTATTGACTGTCTGTGGTACCACTGTCTTTAGCTGCAGAGTACAGATGCTATTCTGGCGATCTTCAAAGCTTGGTTCCTCTTTCAGGTTGCAATGACTTCACAGAGCTGGCAGAGGAGCATGCTGAGTGATCTGCCATTCACACGGGCCAAAAGGAGAAAAAAAGAAAAACTGAAAACCTGGTTTAGGGACTGTAAGAAACCAAGCAACCTTGAGAATGCTGCTGTGCAGTTTGCGCTGTTTTCATCTTACTTTTTTCTTGGGAAATTAGCATAATTTCCTTTGCTGTGCATAAGAAAGAATCATAGAAATGCTAGAACAGCTACTAGTCAAAATATCCCTGCTGAGCTCGTTTGTTTAATCTCAAACCTGACCCATACTGCTCTTTGCTATATTACTGTTTGGATCTCCCTTTACAGTTTTACTCAATGCACATCATTCCTCAACTGCTAAAACCTCTATTCCATAGCTCTTCTCCTTCCAAGTATGCATCTCCTTTCTGAATTATACTTACATTTGCCTCCCCTGCTTTCTTGTGACCCACTGTGACACCAATAGCCCTCAAACTTGATCTGCACCACACTTCACTATTAGACCTGCTTTCACCATGAATAAAGGCCACACTGATACTAAGGTATCAAGAGCACACACTATTTAACTAGATGATGAAAGTCAACACCAGAAAGTCAGCTTCTCCTAAGCAACTCCTATACAGTAACAAGTGATAGCTATTTCTCAACTGCATTGTGATCACTTAGTGCTATACTGGGTTATCTCTAGGTCTTTAAGAGGAAAATTTTTAATACTACTTTCTCATCTGTATTGCACCATACACACACAATGCTGAACTTATCTTCTGAATGACACTTGTGCCATCTGGCTGCCAACCAATTTAACAATGCTGTTGAAGTGAACCTTCTCACTTTGGACTCTAGCTGCAGTATAATTTTACCCTTTCAGCATAGACTAATGAATCCATGGTGCATAATACTTCCTCTCAGGCAAATACTATTCTAAAGGATCATTCTGCCAGCTTCTTCTTGCCTCCCTACAGCTGAGCACTGACACTAATCAGCATAATGAGGCTTCAGTGTTTCAGTTTGTACATCTGACTGATTTTGTCACAGTGGACAGTCCTTGCTTCCCCAGATGAACGATGCACAGTCTGTGCTTCTTCCATTTAGTGCATGTACCTGGGTTGCTATCCTTGCTCAGCTCCCTCTGTTACAAGGGTTCCTTTTCTCTCTGTGGACACATTTCATTAGGTCACATTTTGTTATAAATCAATTAGAGACACAGAATGAGATCTGCTTCACCCTCAGCTAATACTGTCAGTAACATAATAAAATGAGCCAACAAGTTCACAAGATTTATTGAAAAGGTGAGTTAACAGCATTATCATAGATGAGCTAAACCACCTCCTAGCTCCACTTGAAAGGATGCTCAGCAGACTTTAGTTTTTTTTAGTGGCAACAACAATAATCATCAAACACCAGATAACTCATTCACCTGCAGGATGTCCAAATACTTTACATGCATTGATAAAAAAAAAAAAAAAAAAAAAAAAGCCTTAAAACAGCATTTTGAGTCACTGCTTTTGATTGGGAAGAGTCACTTTTCAGCTCAAGGGGTTTCTCATAAAAAGTATCTTCTCTCTGCAAGAATACTGACTTTTGTTCACAAGCTAAATACACTACTCTCCCCTGCAAGCACTGACTTTGCAGCCAAAACTCCAAAATGCATCATCCAAAACTTCCTAAGTATTTCAGACACATGATGTCGTCATATGTCAGAAAACATGCATTTGAAGTTTCTTAGACACCCATTCTTTTGTGGCAGAGGGTCTCTGGCTGGGCCATATGTCCCATAACGCCATATCAGGACTCCATGACAGCAATTCAGCAAGGAGGAGAACGATGATGCAACCCAGGAGTTGTAGTCCGGCTGGGGAACTCAGGGCAGCAGAACAGCCAAACAGCAACTCCCAAATGGCACCACAAGGACATTTCCAAATTAAAATACTGCTTTTAAACGGAAAGATTTGGCTCAAGTTTTCATTATCCATTATTCATAGAAAAGGTTAAGTTTTTTTTTTCCCTCATAGGGTGAGGCAACATATTTTCCCCCCAACACTCCTACTTACATTTTCTTACAAGTTACATCAGCAAATCTTAACTTTGCAGGCAGCAACATCAAGAGGTGAAACAACTCATGCAAAACCAGAGTGGTAAACTAGTGACAGAACTAGGAATGGGACTTGAGATTTGATGGAAGCATACCAGATTAACTTTTTTAAAAAAGAAATGTTCTTTAGCCTGTGCAAATTCCTATATTCTGACATTATTCTGACATATTCTTAATTTAAATGTGACTCATATCCATATAGCTTCAGAGGATTCTGAGCTGATTTAAGCTAATTGCTCACATAGAGGTTGCATCAATTTAAAACTTAGTTAATCAGTACAATATCTGCATATTGCTAGGAATTACAATTCCAGATAATTGATCTAAAACTTAGACCACAATAAACAACACAGAAGGACAAAGTGTCGTATCATAGATTAACAAAGAGAATCACAAGCAAAGGGACCTGTAGAGACCCATAAAAGAAAAAAATGTGCAGCAGTGACTGCTGTCAAATCTGTCAAATTTTCTTAGGATCCTTACTTAGCCAAGCAATCCTGAATCTAGAACTCCCTTCAGAAACATCCTCTCTGCTCCTATAGAGCTGAAGAGAGAAGCTAGAATGTAAAGAAAAAAAACTCCCAAAGCAGTTGCTGTAACCACAGAGTTCAGCATTTGTTGCTACTAGATTACATATTAATTAGCATCATCCAGCATAAACATCACAGGCTGTAGTAGAGAACCCTGGTACTTGTTTGAACAGCAGGAGCAATGAGATAGGCACTGCACAGAGCTGGGTTTACGTTGTCACCAACTTGCTCAGTTCAGTGTAGGAGCACAAAAAGGGACCTCGCTGTACATGAGGCTGTAATGCGATTTATAGTGGAATCGGTCAGTGGCTGACATACGAGAAGACACACTACACTTCCTCCGTTAGTAAATTATAACTCTGACAAAGTAGCATTAACTGAAATATGTTGAGTGGTAGCTTACAAAATAACACAAAACAAAGTGCATAGTTTGTCCCTCCTTTCCTCTGCCAGGCAGGATTGGGTTAGCTAAGGAAAGGTAAAACTAGATTTTATTTCTCAAACTAGAGAGGATTTTTCTTCCTTTTTTTTTAAAGCCATGCTGGAAAACTAATATGCTTATGATATCAGTAATATCTGTAATATCTCTAGAAATTTTCAACCTCACAGGCTACGTGCATGACAGATCTTTCTGCAATGAAGTAGTATTTCCTCATAGATTACTGAGTAATTACATACAAATCCAGGCTTGCAATGTTTCTCCTTTCTGACCAGAGATCTAACTCTGCCTGTGAATTCCATGGAATACCCAAAAAACAGTTTGCTTTCTTTGCAATAAGTGCTCTCTTCTATAAGACATGAACAATATGAATCAAAACCTGTTTGTAATATAGCTTCCAAGCCAAAAGAGGGGAAAAACCCTCATTTTCTAGTTATACGTTCCACCTGACACTGAAGGGAAGTGGCTATCTTCCTTTAACTAGACCAGTTCTTACATGCCTCTTTACCAGTACGTGGTATTTTCCCAACAGGTGTTTTACCTCCATGTGATACTCCTCACCTAGGCGGTGCACTTTTGGCTAATGTACCACAGTACATTAGTACAATTCCCCTATGCGTTCAGGGAGACTGTTAAGGCTTTGGAAGGCAACTTAAGCAATGAGTTACAGATATCACCATCCCCAGGGACTGGAGATTACCTCATGCAATCGCTAATAACTGATGCATAGCAAATAGTTTAATAAGGCCATTACAGCTGTTAAGAAAAATATTCCAATACATCAGTATCTCTTACACAAACCCTCCTGCACACAAACGTACTACATATAGCCTCCTCTACCACATGCTTTCTTTAAATGTCTCAGGAACGAGGAGAGTTGAATGCTCTGCAGCATCCACCAAAACCCAGTGCTTCAGGACAGCCACCTGAGTGATAGACTTGATTCATCCCATAAAAAACCTGCCAACTTCTAACCAAGTTGCTGCCTGCCCTCCAGGCAGCAAAGTCTTACCAGTATAGCACATGCTCACCGAGACAGGCATGTCAAATAGCAATTAATTACAGCAAATGCAAAAGAAAAGGAAAACGACAACCGTTCTGAACCCCGCAACTCCGTGCAGAGGATATTCAGCACCTCTGCTGACCTGAGGCTAATCTTTCAGGGTCTCCTCACACACCAGGCACCACTGACTCCCGCATTGCTGAAGGGGCGTTTGAGGGACCGACCTGCAATCCAGTACAGCAAGCAGCCAGGGATGAGCTAAGAGGTTTGGGGTTATGTCTGCAGATGCACCAAGCTCTTTGATTTGTTTACTTTCCCCCATGCACATGCACTACAAGCCTTCAGACCTTGGCTGAATGCTAGTTCTGGTACTAAAAAACTGCAACAATTTGCACTTACATAACCGCTCATCCAAGCGCAGTGTCTCTGGGCATTTCACAACAGTAAAGTTAAATGAAGCATTCAATACCTTTTTATTAAAATAAAGTATACACCAGAGAAACATGATGGGCTTGTATAATTCTGCAAAACATCTAGAAAATTTAAAATAATATATATAAAAACAACAGTAAGATAAAATCACTGTAAATCTGAAAACCAAATCTAGCTCTCTAGAAAGCTCACAAACCCAAGCACAGATTTAGGCAAGAGTTTAAGAGACTTCACATAAGTGCCAAGTAAAGCTGGCACTGAAAATACAGGGTGCATAGACTGATTTAAGATTCCTAAAAGCAACTGTTCAAATTCCAGGGTAGCTAAAGGATTTGTAATAGAAACCACACCAAACACATTAACTGTAACTTCCTGGAAGCTTCTAGTTAAAGGGAAAAAAAAAAATACTACAGAACTTGAGAAAAAAAAAAGTAGGGGACTAATTAGGAACAAATATAAGTTGTTCATATATACTTGTGTGAGAAAAAAAAAATCTAAACTCTTTTTAAAATACATCTTTTGCTGGGCAATTGAGGTCTATCAGGATCAAAAAACTCCCTCTTGAAACAGCTGTGTAAAGTGAAATTACTTGAATACTGAAATAAATGACCTGATTTTTCAAAATAGGGAGCTACTCATCACTGCCTATAGAAGTTCAATAGAGTTGCAAGCACTCAGGATCTTCCAAAGTCAGGAAGTTCTTTACTGGCTTCCTAAAAAAAAAAAAAAAAAAAAAAAAAGGATCAAGGCACTTAAATTATGGTCCTTACTGTTCTTTTCTTTCTTTCTTTTTTCTTTTTAAACTCTATTCTTATATTTAAACCAGGAAGATCGAAGAATAAGACAATATCAGCAGTATTTCAGAATGGAGGGTACAGCGCTTTATCCAAACACTTGGAGCCCCCCCCCCACCTTGGCTCTCATTTGCACTTGTTTTTAACCCTATAACAACCTCTTAAAGGTGAAGGACTGTGAATATTTTGGAATCAACAGATAAGTTTGAAGGTGCTCATGAAGAAAATGGATGATCAACTCAACATCCAAGCATCCAAGTTTTGTAACAGAGAGTTAAAAAAAAAAAAAAAAAAAAAAAAAAACTTTCTGGTAAGAGGCACTGTCCTGTTTCAGTGAGTTAGGAATACCAGGTCGTGGTCAAAACTTGAAATGCTTCAATGAAAAGCAAATGACAAAGTACCAGACTGCCAGAGCCCCTTACTTAGATGTGGAGATCAGAGGAAGAGAAGAGAGTGCAAATACAATCTCTTGATCATTTATTTGCAAGACATATATAAGGGTAACAGTTTTAGTACTTCTATGTAGAAGGCCCATGGGTGCATACTGACAACCCCATGGAAAGCTATTTCCATCTGTTGGCTGATCTAACTCAGCATGCTCAATTGCTAACCAAAGAATAGGGCCACACAGCCTCTACTCAGAGCAGTGACTGAAGGCTGCATTTTTTCCCCTATGTCTAGACAGTAAACCCCTTTAAAGTCTTCTCCCCAGAGAAGCTTAAACCAAGAGTTTGCTTATCTTTACAAAAGAGCTGAACACATTTTAATTGTTAATGAACATTCACACTTAACAGGTGAATGACAATAATTACATACCTCTAAGAGCATTATAGAGAGCAACGTGACATTTACAGGCAAGGAAATAATCAAGAGGCTTTCAAAACTGCTTTCCAAAGACCACCAACACTCTGTCACTGTTGAGAAACAACCCTAAGTACCACTTCCAGACAGTGTTTTCAGCAGAGTTGCATATATAACATCTATGTCAGTAGAAGACTGATATGGAAGAAAGTAGAGAGGACTGAAACTTGCTCAGTTCTGAGATTGATTAGAAACAGAAATAAGCATGGTGCCCACTCAGGGTCCTGATGAAGGTGGGAAGGCTGGTGAGCATCTAGAATAGTTTTTAATGCTGTCCAATAATGTCTTTCCTTCTTGAGTTTTTCAGGACTCCTTGTTCTTTAAGCTATCCCAGCTTGTTCTTTAAGCTATACCAGTCACAGACTCTAGAGTGATTAAAGCCTCAGCTGCACAATGTTTAGTCAATATAGATAAGCTCACAGTTTTCCCCTAAAAAAAGAAATAAATAAAAAACTCAACATGCAAATTAACATAGGCCATTTTGATCAACTGGAATAAAGGTCGCATAAGGTTGCAATTATTTTGGCCAGAATTGCAAGAAAACAATGAGGAATAAAGAATGGCCTAGGAATGACCTGAGTCTAATCTCTCTTCCACCTTAAGTAAAAATAACACAGTTCAGATGTCACCATTTGCATTTAGGTAAATTCTCCCTCAGTTTTACAGCTTCTCTTAGCTATTAGAAATACTTATAAGAAAGTGAAGTCACTTGTTGCCTGAAGAATAGGACCTAGCTAAAACTTCAGCTAAATAGTCCTTCGTTACCTGTTTCATTCCAATAATGTTGCACAATCAATAATGCTACGTTATACTGAAAAATAAAAGTTTAATACCAATATGCTTAATAGCTCTAATTGTTTACAAGCACCTCCTTAAAAAATATTAAGAAAAACTGAGATAGAAATACATAGCATTTTCCAGAAAACTGACAAAGTTTTTGCTCTCTGCACCTTTCCAACAGGGCAGAATCTATCCTCAAAACTTTCTGGTAAGTTAGCAGAAGAGAAGGTGAAAAAAAAAGAAAAAAGAAACAAATGAACAAAAAAAAGAAAAAAGGAAAAAGGTAATCACATTTTCCCTCATTTTTGACTACTTAAAAAAAACACACTTCTTTAATTAACCTCCTATAGCTTCCCTCAGAGTATGGGAAAAGTACTTTTTTCTGTGAAATCACCATTTCAATAGAGCTATCATTTATCAAACACTTAGCCATTTCAGACAACTCCAGTATCATTAAGTTAAGCCCAAACTGCTTCTTTAGGGTATTACTGGCATCACTCTATAGATAAAGTAACTACAGAACAGCTTAATGACTTGTTTGAGGCCATACAGTAAACATTTGCTAAAGGTAGAAAAATGATAATTCAAAGGAAGAAAAATATTCATAATCATTTGCTTAGAAAGTTTTTTGATGCTGTTCAGAGCAAGGAAAGCAATTGCTTAGTGATCCTCAAAGATTCATGCCATGCAGGATGCTTATCTCTATTCCTGAGCACTGAAAACTACAAGGGACAGAGAGCAAAAAGGGACAGCAACCAGGAAAAAAGAAAAAGGAAGAAGTCTACAGAGCTTATTTCTCTTCAGCTCACAAGGCAGATTTGTTGGTCTGAAAAGCATACTCATTGAATTGTGGCACTGAATATATTTCTTACGGTGTGACTCCACAGCTGCAAAATCCCAGCTGCAATTAGAAAACTGTAAGGCTGGATGTTTTATCATTTTTATACATGCAGGCACTCCAGTGCTGGCTGTGGCAGGCTGCAGCTGGCCTTCCGTCAGCCCCCAGCTGCTCTCTAGCAGAAAGGCAGTAACTGCAATTGTGTGTAAACATTAGTTAAGCACAAATTTTGCAGGTGTTGAAATGAGTTGAAATTGCATAGCACAGTTTCAGTCTAGTATTTCCTAGCTCAGTCTTAGCATTTCCCAGCTCAGTCAGGTGAATACGACTTGCTTGGAAGAAATTGCAGAACGTGATTTTATACTATTAGACAGGAAGGGGTGATTAGGTGACCTCCTAAGCATTAAGTCTTCAAACAGCCAAAGAACTGCTGAGTTGCAAAGCAGAAATGTTTTAGAGTGACTGTAAAACCTTCGTTATTCCAGTTGTGAGCCAGTCGACAACAATTGAAGAATAGGATGGTGCCTTTTCCTCACACTTGTCCATGAAAAATGTTCTCCTGTCTCCTATATCATCTGCTTTAGTTGTTGTCCAAAAAAATACTGTATTGAATGATCCATGGATACTAAGGATAAGTTAACAGCATGGTGGTCTATACGCAAAAAACACAAACTCATGTCTTCCTTAGTGTTAAAGCTACATCCTGGATACTACATGCTGGTGGATACTTTTAAATATACCTAATCTTCTGAAGGATACAAATATTGGCCCCCTTCAGCTAGTATAAATCTAGGACAATTCTATCCAAAGAAGTGAACAGAGCTAAACAAGGTTTGATTTAGTGCCTAACATCTTTCCAATTATATATTTGATAGTTTTCACCCATGGTACCTGGTTATCCCTTCCAAATTATTCAAATTTTTCTTTTTTGATCTTCCAATGAAGTCTATTTGCTGTTCAAATGCACTCACACCAGTAACAGATCAGTTCCACAAACTGATCATGAACATCACCTCAAATCCTGATCTCTTGTGCTACCTCCCATCAGCCGCAAAGTCTCTAGATAATACGTTCAAGGCTGTACACAAAAGGAGACAATATCTTAAACAGCACAAAAATAATCTGTTGTAGAGAAAAACAAGGTACTGAGACTGAAAAATTGACTTCATAAGGAATGGCAAACCAGCACAGCATATATCCCTATTAGTGTTTTCCCTTTGGCCTTGTAATGCTGCTCATGAATTTCACTTTTCATTTATTCTTATACAGAAAAGATATCATCTCTCCCTCAGCCCAGAAATTAAGCACTCCTTTCTTTTAATTAAGAAATATTTCACTTTTTTTTTTTTTTTTTTTTTTTTTAGAAAATGTAGAAAGCTGTCACAACAAACAAGACAAAAGTCTAACAATCACCCTCTGCAAACAAGCCCCATTTTCTTTAGCTTGTTCCACGCACAAAGCTCCCTTTGAAGATTGGTGTGCTCTGCTACGAGCTGTTGTCCAGGTGACTCAAAAACATTAACTATATCAAGACACCCTTCGTGGATAAAGATGACTAGATGTGAGGAAATATGTACTCCCTTATCACCAGCTACAGGTCTGTCACTTACCGATAGACACAAAAAAACAGTAGTTCACCAGGTAGAAGTACAATCTGGAAAGAGTTTTAATGTTATCACCCATTACTGGCACTCATGATGCAAGATGTGCTGCCTACTCCTGCAACAGTTGGAAAAAGAACGCTGAGCACTCCTATCACAGACTATTTATCACTGATAGCACCAAGTTGCTGGAATACAAGGATTTGGGCCCAGCACTGCTAAGTTTGTATTCGAAGTGGCAATAAGAAGGTAACAGGATGTCGTAGGGCTACCTTAACATGCTACTGAAACTATCCTTTTGGGCAGAGCTCACCATCTTGAAATGGCAAATACACATCAGAGTTTTACCCTGCTTTCTCCAGCCCACATTTTAGCCCAAAGAACTGCCAGAATAGATACTGAAAAGTTTTCCATTTTAGCTATAGAGTCTAAATTTTTGCTTTGTAAAAGGAAGAGTTCAAGAACTAACCAACCTGCTTTAAAGATCTTCACTAATGGCACCTAAGCAGAACAGGATGAGTCAGTAGCTACTGACTGATTAGCAGTCACCATCTATTCCAAGATCCACATTTACTCTAAGAAAGCCTCATGTCATTTCCTTACTCCAGAGGACAAACCACCAGGTCTCACTCACCTTCGCAGGGTCACCGAAATACATACATAAAGTCATTCAACCTTACAGACAGTGACAGCTTTGGGCTTTGTAGTTTTCCTTAACAATTACTTCTGTTCGTCCTATGGGGTCTTCCACAGGTGATCTGTCATGGTTGATGGCAGGTTGCCTAAGAATTTCTCACATAATCCAGTGACAGGTTACATCTTTGTTTCAACTAGAATGCCTCAGAGGGTCTTCTCTTCCTTGTCATTCTCTTTTACCAACTTCCGCTCAAATTACAATTTGCCTAGAATGCTATGTGGAATCACCCGCTGCATCAGTAGGGATATTATCTGAAGGAGTGACAATGCACCGGATCGCATTTCAAGCTAAATTAGTCTGCATCCATCACAAATTCTGCTAAAAGTTATGCTTGCCTCTTAAAAATCTCTAGGCTGATAAGTCTTTACAAAGAGTAGAAACTTAAAGATCACAGCATTTATTGTTGTGATGAGTTCTCCCATAAGAAGAAAAAGGAGTCTAGCTGCAGTAGCAATTTAGGAGATGCCATCTGAACAGATAACAACCAGCTGGACAAAAATTCAGCCAAATAATATTTTTTGCAGGTTAGTAAATCCCTCTGAAGCAGAAGAAGTGTCAACAATAAAGCTCAGAACAGATGAATGGGTACTGTTTATTTCTGGATGTATAAAGCAACTCAAGAGCCTTGAAGGAAAGAATCACTTCCCCAGGAACCCTGATTCAGTGACTTCAGTTGAAGTTGATTCCAAAGCAGGTTTCCCATCATTGCCAAGGGACATTTGAATCAACTATATCCTCAAAGTACTATTTACATCCACTTCTCAGGATTTCATCAAATGCAAAAATGCCTGTGCTGACTGAATGGACACACTCCCTTAAGCACATTCAGAAGTGAGCAGCTTGAGCTTTATTTACTTACTTACTGATTTAGTATTACTATTTAGCTCTCCACTTGCAACTGCAAATATGCCTTTGCTGCTCCATTAACATGATCGCTTTTCTGAGTTTCATACTTAACCCAGAGTGTCCACACAGAAAATGCCTAAGCAATATTTGGAGAAGTTGCACCTTGAGTATAGTGTTGAGATTGTAGGTCACACTTTTAATGAGAACTTGAGCTAGGCTAAAAACCTACTAACATTGTAAGGACAGATGCAGGCAAAATCTCATCAAGCGCTGAATGCTAGCGGAAAACTTTGCCATAATCCTTCCCACTGTCCCTTGGGAAGTGGAAGAGTCAATTGTTTTGCCATTTACACAAAGAGTCAAAAGAATGTCAGTACAAATAAACAACAAAGCAGATACATAGTAGGGACACTCACCCTAGGGCTAGGGTAAGCCAGATGATCAAAGGATACCAAACATTCAGGTTTCATACACAATAAAAATACAGAGTGAGCAAGCGCACACACAACAGATTCTAGCCAAGGCCGCAGTGGCAAGAAAGCACTAGCACACATCTTCCCTTTGCTGTCCCTGAAAGAAACTGGGCTTCCTTGCCATCACAACCTGACACTAAGTCAGCTACCTGTTAGCAGAGATGCAAAATATTATACTCTCCATCATCTTTGAAAGGACGTGGAGAACAAGAGAGGTGCCTGAGGACTGGAAGAAGGCTAATGCCACTACAGTCTTCAAAAAGGGCAAGAAATTGGACCCAAGAGACTATAGGCCAGTCAGTCTCATCTTGATCCTTGGAAAAGTGATGGAACAGCTCATCCTGGATGACATCTCTAAGCATGTGACAGGTATGAGGATGATCAGGAGTAGTTACCATGGATTCACCCAGGAGAAATCATGCTGAACCAATCTGGTAGCCCTTTTACAATGGGATAGCTAGCTGAGTAGATGAGGGGAGAGCAGTAGATGTTGTCTACTTTGAATCGCAAGGCTTTCAACACCGTATCCCATAACATCCTCATAGGCAAGCTCAGGAAGCGCGAGGTAGATGAGCAGTGAGGTGAACTGAGAGTTAGCTGAATGGCAGAGCTCAGAGGATTATGTTCAGTGCTGCAAAGTCTAGTTGGAGGCTTGTAGATAGCAGTGTCCCCCAAGGGTCAGTACCACGTCTGGTCTTGTTCAACCTATTCATCAATGACCTGGATGAAAAGACAGAGTGCCTCCTCAGCAAGTTTACTGATGATACAAAACTGGGAGGAGTGGCTGATAAACCAGAAAGCTATGCTGCCATTTAGAGGGACCTCAACAGGCTGGAGAAATGGGCAGAGAGAAACCTCATAAAGTTCAAAGCAAAGTGCAAAGTCCTTCAGCTTGGGAGGAACAACCCCATGTACCAATACAGACTGATCACTGACTTGCTGGAAAGCAGCTCTGCAGAGAAGGACCTGTGGGCCCTGGTGGACAACAGGTTGACCATGAGCCAGCAGTGTGCCCTGGAGGCCAAGAAGGCCAACGATATCCTGGGGTGCATTAGGAAGAGCACTGCCAGTAGGTCAAGGGAGGCGATCCTCCCTCTACTCAGCCCTGGTGAAGCCACCTCTGGAGTACTGTGCCCAGTTCTGGGCTCCCCAATACGAGAGACATGGAGCTACTACAGAGAGTCCAGCAAAGGGCTATGAAGATGATTAAAAGACTTGACATCTCTCAAGTGAGGAGAGGCTGAGAGCGCTGGGACTGTTCATCAGCCTGGAGAAGAGAAGACTGAGGGGTGATCTTGTCAATGTGTGTAAATATCTGAAGGGAGAGCGTAGAGAGGATGGAGACAGACTTTTCAGTGATGCCAACGCAATAGGATGAGAGGCAAGAGGCACAAACTGAAACACAAGAAGTTCCATCTGAACATGAGGAAAAACTTCTTGACTGTGAAGGTGACAGAGCACTGAGGTACAGGCTTCTCAGAGAGGTTGCGGAGTCTCCTTCCTTGGAGATATTCAAAAGTCATCCCTAGGTGCTCCAGGTAACTCTGCTTAAGCAGGGGGTTGGACTAGATGATCTCTAGATGTCCCTTCCAACATCAACCATTCTGTGAAAGCGTGTTCCCTCTGCCAGCAGATGTTGAAGCCAGCTGTTACACCAGCAGGTTCTGATTAGTTGACAAAAGTTGATAGTTGCTTCTTAGAACAAAGTGGTAAGGAAAGTAGGAGCAATTTAGACATCAGGATTGAATTATGCTTTCAGTTCCACTGCCAGACAGCAAAGTAACTTACACTTACTCCAGCAGAGTAATCATAGATCTTTAGCAGAGTGAAGGAAAGCAGAATTTGATCAAGGTTCTTATGCCAAGCAGTGCGCCCTGGAAGCTAAAAGACAGTATATTCAGAAGGCCACCTAGATGTCTATTTACCATTTCCTGAAGTGGAGGAAATAAGGAAATTCATCCAATCACTGGTTTACTGTCCTGTGTGATTAGCCAGGAGAACACATGGTTTCAGGACATTCATAGGCTCAGATTGTAACAGACTCCACTGTTAGTATTCAGTGCATACTAGACTGCATATATTAAAAGAGTAATCTGTATTAATAAGAGGAACAAATGAAATAAAATTATTTAGGACAGAAAGTCATAAGGATTCGTATTCCTGGGCATAAAATGACTTCAGCAATTAGATCTAAAAGAAAAGTCTTCTTTCCTTACCACCCCCATTGCCATTATAAGGGAATGCTATTGCACAGAGCTCACTATTAAGGAAACACTTAACGTCACCTAATGACTATGAAGGTGACAAGAGTCAGTTCTTGCCTTGTAGTACTTGACTGGTAATTCTTCACCCTCCTTTTCTACCTTCCTTCTGACTTCTGTTATTTTGCATGATATGAGATGCCTTCTTTCTACTGACTTTGGTAAACAAAGTCACAAGGCCAAAATGGTTACAGACAGTGAAAACCATGGCTCAAAATCCCACCCCTCCGCCCCCCAACAAAAAAGTCCTTAATCTTCAGTACCATCAATGAGCTCCCTATACCTAGACGTACCACAGGGAAAAAAAAATCTTTTTTTTGTATAAAAATAAAAGCCAAAAGTAATTATTATGCTCCTACTGGATTAATTTTACATAAATAACAAGATTTTCCCTTTAAGTGTACTCAACCAGCAAGTCTATGGCACAATAGTTCCAAAATCCAGAAACCATGTATGAAAACTTCTCTTTTCCCTGCTGGACTTTCAACTTCTTTACATACAGCCATACCTAGAGGTAAAAGCAGTTCCTTTCCTGATTCTCTACGGGAAGCAACAGGAACATCATATTACAATCAACTCCACACAGACATGTTTTATTCCTATCATTCCACTAATAATAATAATAATAATAATTAATTAAAAGCAGCATATATTGGTTAATTTTATCTAAGGGAAAAACACAATGGGGCTTTTAAATGATTTCAAGTTCTTTTCATACCCTGCTGAGGTACATTTTACCTGCTTGGGATGAGTAGCATCAAATGCAGTTACGAAGAGTAAAACCCCAATGTTTATATAAAGTCATGAATTCAGAGATGGTATATTAGCAACGCAGTTTTTAAATAAATGAACAAACCCAATCCCACTTCACTTAGCCAAATGAGTTTCAAGGAGAAACAAAGAAATCTACTGCCATTTGAGATTGATGTTGGTTCTTCTCTTCTAAATCTCACCTCACCTCATTTTGCACAATGTCATTAATACCCTAACCACTGAATTATTAGTAGAGAATTTACAAATACTGCTTGTTATTTCTTGGTGATGAAGGGAAACTGACACAGAAATTAAAGCTATGGCTTAGAATAGAAAAACTCAGGAACCTTATTAAGATTTTCAGCTTGCTCCAAATCTGAAAAAGGCTTAAACTACACTAAGGACATTCTGAATGCTAATAGTGAGACCGTTTGACACCATTTGAAACGGTTCCATAGAAATAATAGGGGAAAAAAAATATTGTAATGGCACAGGCCAGGGGAGCAAAGCTACTTAAGGTATTTGGTGTGGCCTATTTTATTGGATATGGAAGCAGGAGTTGTTTTACAAATCCAGAACTACTAAGGTTCCCTCAGGTGACAGAGTGGATGGATTCCACAGTGAATTCCAAAAGTATTCATAGATCAGTATTGAGGCATACTGGCAGAACAGCAAAGAGGAAGGTGAGACAGAGAAACAAGCCATCTGCAATTCAGACCACAGGGCAGCTGCAGACTTGGAAGCTACGGAAACAAGCAGATATCTGAGATTACAGTGCACTGAACTAAGGACATCTTTCCAGTCAGCACTGTATCACCTAATACTCATAAGATCTTAAGTGACTTGGAAGTCAAATCTACATAATGGTCTGAGAAGAGCTAGAGAAACAGGTTTTCTATATGCTGTGCAATAGCTGCCTAACTAGAGCATTTTGTGATGGCCTTCTTTGAACCCACCTGACAAAATCAACCATCTTCAAACAGTCTCTGCACTAAAAGGAAACAAAGAGAGCTGAGTGGTTTCCATCAACAATGATGCATGGATTTTGAACTCAAAAGAAATGAGGATCTAACTCCTAATTGGAATACAGCAAGGAAAAGAAACTATTCCGGGATAGTGAGGAAAAATATCCAAAGATGGATAAAATATTTATATTCTATTCTTCTATTCACATAGCTGAAAACATAACAATATTATATGTGTGTATATATACACATATACATACACACACATGTCCACAGAGTTTCTCAGTGTTTTGTTTACACACACAGATCCAGGACTTTGCTTAGAGCTTCTTCCATTAGCTTCTGTGCAGAGTTGCACGGGAGACCGCAGTAGAGTCACGTGCTGAAAAGGATGCTAGTAAAATAATCTGATCAGTTTCCTATGGCTAAAAAACTTCTGCAGCATGATGGGGTTGATCCAAAAGGTCATGCTGTAAATTCAGGTATTAGTGGAGGAACATATGATTGCAAATCCTGAAGAAAATGCTAAACTTGCTTCAAAGACTCAGGGAAAAAATAATGAGCAAAACAGGACTTGTTTAACAACATTTTTGTTCCTCATCTTTTGCAGAGCAAGACAAATACTGAAAAGAACCTCATTTTCAGTAAACTCCTCAATCCCAAGGTTCCTAAAACAATTTATGGACTATAATTATAATCAGACAATTAAGTATAGAGGAACTGAAGGCAACAGCTATTCTTAAATCTAGGATAACTACACAATATTATCAATCTCAGAAAGCAATTGCAGCCTATAGGTCTTTTAAACCAGAAAACCTGAACACCAAAGAAGATGAGGACAGTACCTCAAGCAGCAACTTGAGATGCCAGCTCATCATTTGCAAATGGAAACTATTGATAAGCTGCCCCACCAGCTTATAAAATACTGACATCTGCCTATTACTGAAGTACAACTAAAACATGCAAACGCGATATACAGTAACATCTCTGTATCAGGTTGAAAATGAAGCAAGCTGCACTGTTATCAACTGAAACTAATGTTCTAAGGGAGGGAACAGCACAAGTGTTTGACATCATCAAGGATAACTGTCCTCTTTAAAAAGAATTTTCTGGTTATATTTAATGAACATGAAGTGCGATAACTCGTAGCCTGGGCTATGACCTCTGAGCACCAAAGCAGAAGGTGCCCAAGGTAATCCTGCCCATCTTGTTTTCTGAACCCAGAGCATGCTGCCTCAAAACTTCACGTTCTGCAGGGCTTTGGAGAACCCCAAGGCCAGGGCAGAAAGGCTTAGAGGTCATAACTGGGATAAACATTAACATAGGCAACATCTGAATGGCCAGCTTCCTTCCAGAGCTGCTTAGACATTTTTCACTCATTTTTCACCTAAACACAGATCCTGTAATCAGAAGACAACGCTAGTGCCCTAATGACTATCACTATTTAATGGAATAAGCTAAAAGGAACATCATTAATAGACGAAGGGGAGGCAAGGGGACACAAACAAGAGATGCTTTACCTGACTGCTGATTGATTTGCATGACAGCTTGTGTTAGGTATAAAAACTAGAATTTAAAATCTATCACTGCTTTGCCTGTTCATCTTTTCTCTCAGCTTGACTTTTCTTTTTTAGCCTTTCCCTTAGGATTTCTTACCCCTGGCTCTGCCACTCCAAGAACTTCTCTTCTTTGTACTCAGCCAGGTCTCCCTCACTGTGACTTCAGCCATAGATGTTAGCAAAATTGGCAGCTTTGATTAGAAATGTGCAAGTGGAAGGCAGATAGTAGCCTGGTTCTCTGCAGCTGATCTCCCAGTGAGGGGTCACTGATAAGGGTCAACAGCTGAAATAAGTGTCTCATCACACGAAGAGTTTGTGAGAAAAAAGCTGCACTGTCAAATAAAGTGGAGCATCACAGCAATAGGAGTTGGAGGGATCTGAGTTATCCATATATTTAGCTTAGTTTGCACCTTGCAAGTTTTGTTCTGGGCAGGAGCTGCTGCCAGCTTGACAGCCATGGAGACTGATTCTTGTATTTAACTACAGCACAGATTCAGCTGTGGGAATTGCAACTCCCTCCCCCCAGAACAGGGTTTGTTGAGGGCTACTGAAGCTGAGCCACCCTTCTAACAGGGCTACGCTCCCAGTCACATTCTGGTTTCACCACGTGTGCTATAAGGCTATGATAATAAACTGAAAGTGAGGTGATTTTTTTTAGCCAATTCAGTGATGGGCTCTGATATAACCATCTCCAAAGGAATCCATTTGTTGATTGACACTTGCAAAAATAAAGACCATTCCAGATCATTTGACAGTCAATTAAGTCAAATTCTTTAAGTGCTGTTATGAATGAAATGCCAGTTGGTGATACTTGATATTCTGCACCAGTTAGTACTGTGCATGTGGGCACATAAACATCACTTAAAAAGACTCTAAACCAAGCTTTTAGGAGTTCAAGGATCAAAAGAGACAGACTACTTGTCTTGTCTAAGTTTATAGACTGTACAGCTATTGAGGATCCATTAATCAAGTAGGGGAAAACAGCCACTGTGGCTGATGCAACAAGAGATGGACTAAAGGAAGCTGAGCAAGACATGTGTCTACCTTGTGCCACACATCCCTTGCTCCTCTCCAACACCCACCAGTGCATTTGTCTTTGCGAAAAGGATGATAAAAATAAAGTTCTGTTGGGTTAGAAGTGACAGAAGGAGTAGTCTGCGATCAAAAGCAGAAAGAAACTTTCCAATAGTGCAAGGTACACAATTGTGAAAGTTTGCCCCATTACTTGTTAACATGACCTGGCAAAAATGCTAGAAAGCATCCTGCAGGGAGCATTCCTGTATTGGGTCTTGAGAGTCAAAACCCAATTCCTTCTTTCAATATTATTTTCTATCCCCTGTGCTTATATGAGCAACTGTACCACCCTGCTACTCCGTTTGCCCATCTTTCCCACGCTTCTCATTATCCACGGAGTATAGGTCCATAACTTTCACACCACTGCATCACAGACTCAAAACTAGCCAATGAAAGCGAAAAGGTGGAATAGGGAAAGACTGAGGATGTACTAGAGGCAGAACTATGTTTTTGCTCCAAAGCCAGATGCTATACAGCATTGCTTCTGAGGAAGCTTTGCTGTTCAGCAACAAGAACTTTGTGGACTTTTGAAACCTTCTGAATGACTTTAGAGCCCCATCTTCAACAGAAGCTGTCTCAGTCTTGACACCAATATAAACTGGGGTACCTTGGATGACTACACATCCATCTCAGTTTTAGAGTTTTGGGAGCACAACGCTCAGGGGTCATTAATTCTCACAGGAACACAGGCTTTCCAGTTCTCTTATTTTCCCTTGAGAAAACCATTGACCCTATTTAGAGCATTCCCCCCAGTTGCTTGTGTAGCTACTTCTCTCTTTAGTAGAAGCATCTTCAGAGGAAACCAGAATGATGGATAACAAAAGTCCTCTGACATACTGTATCATTTATCACATAACAGCCTCGATCCTGCTAACAGGTCCTTCTCCATATGTCACTGTCAGCTCCTGTGCCACCCCAATGCATCAAAAAGAAAAGTTTGAATATGAAGCACTGTAATTCTTAAGTCACAGCTCATTGCAGCTTTCCAGATATCAAGTATTATTCTGTCCCTCTGCCAGCCTGTTTGTTTAATTTTCACCTCTCACATCCGTGAGAAATTAAGTCTTCAATACAGAAGAAAAATAGAAAAAAAAGCCAGAGATCTGGCAGAAGGAGGAAGATAAAAATTTCTAATTATATCAGGAATGCAATGCAACCTTTCAAAGTGAAGAAAGAAAAGGTAGCCTACAAGCAAAAGCAGGCCTACAGAGTCCCATCTCCTTCCCAGTCTGGGAGAGAGGTTCTCTAACAGGCTGATCCAAAACTAGGAATTTTAAAGCAGTGCAGATTAGCTTTCTGAACTTGGCTGATCAACGGAGCCACAGCCCATCTCTTTGGTCCTTTCAGATGTAAAAAAAAAAATAAGGCTTCCATAAAAGTCTCAAGAGACTCCTCCTCCCCAGGCTACCTAAAATAATCAGAAATTGCACTTTATTGCAAGGCTTGAGCAAGTCATTTTCCAAGTCTCTTCACAAGTATCATTTATATTAACTGGATCAGCTGACTCAAGTCCTAACTTTTGTGTAAGCTTTAGTATGCTCAAGGTCATGGGACAGCAGCTTATCATTCACCCAGACTGTGTTGCAGTCACAAGTCACATTGAACTTCTTTGCCCCCCTGTCAAGTATTTGCAGTAAGAACTTTGTGTGGTGATACTAAACATGCAAGTGATGGAGCTGGGCAAGCCTGTAGGAAACCTGTGGGCCAAATCACTAACAAGCCTTCAGACCCCTATAAGCAATTTTCTCCCTAAAGCTGCCAGGCTGGAGTTCTGAGTCAACACTACTGCTTCTGCTTTCCTTTATCTCCTAGTTAGCTATAAAGACAAATCTGTTAGTGTTTATAAAGAGGAAGTAAGAAACAAAGAACAATAACTCAGCCAGGGGCAAACTCTGGTCATTATTTGGACCAGTAAGCAACAGAGTTGAATTATGACTAGCTATAACAGTACCCTAAATAACTGTTAGATGAAAATATTAGCTTACATTAAAGAAACAGTTAAAAGAGTTAGCCATTTAGAAAAGGAAAACACATCGCTCAAGCATCACCATTCAGCCACCACAATTCACATTCCTCAGATTGGAACAGAAATTTCAAGGGGGGAGGGGGGAAAAAAAAATCAGTCCAACTTTATGCCCAAATGAGGCAACATGTTTTCAGCACGGCACACAACAAAACATATGCATATTTGTGTGTCTAATTTGCACAATCCAGTCCTGTAGGATGAACATAATTGAAAAAGAGAGCACAAATGGGCACTTAAATGCCTAAACTCTAACTTGAGTAATTGTGCATGCAAATGTATACAAATTTTTCCAGCACAACTACATCCTTTCAGTCCTGACAATCTGGATCAAATGGCCTCTATTACCATGACTGTATATGAATCTACACACAGAGAATACTGTATCATTTGGACCACAGAGTTTTTGGCAAACCTCAAAGCAAGCTCCTCGTTTATGATCCCAACTGAGTTTAAGAAAGAACTAGCAATGACAGACTCATATGCACACCACAGTTTGGAGAGAATTAGTGCTTGCTAGATATGTGTTGTTCAGGGATTATTCATCCCATTTGAGACTATGAAAGTAAAATTATGATTTCAGAACTGCTATATGGATTTCTCAGAGATGGATAAAATGCTTTGGGAAAAAAGACAAAGCAGAAGGGGTTTGATTACACTTAGGTGACTTCTTTTCAAATCACACTGTAGTCTGCAGCATCTGCTTCAGATCTGCTTGCTGAGACTTCTGTCCAACAGCTTTAAGCCAGTAACTCCCAGCACTCAGAAGCAACTGGTTCAAAGTAGCAGCAAAAGAGCTGCTTTGTACCAATCGAAGGATTGTACACAAGGAGCACCTATAAGCAGGGTAGGTAAAGATTGTTAGGACACTGAGATCCTTTGGAACAAAAGTTAACTGCTTTCACCAATACATACACAAAACCAGAACACTTATCAGCTACAAAAGGGAAAAGGTACCAACACTGACAAAGCCAGTTCATTACAACTAACTGCCACCAGCCAAGATCGTGTTTCACTATGATTACATAACAGAAAGATGTACTCCGTTCCAGTTATTTCTGCTACTTACTGCAACAGAGGCTTTTTCCTCAAAATTCTGCTTTTTATTTACATCATATAGCTCAAAGTTGTATGGACACTGTTTAATTCTGAACACTTGCTTGATGGGATTACATGCTGTTGAAATCTGTCTAAAGATAGAGAATTTGGACAGTTCAGGGTCAGGGTGACCTCACCTGCATGTCAGGGAAAGAGCCAGAAATCACCCTGACTTAAAGGGCTTCGCTCTTCAGTGTTCTCCATCTGAATACTAACCTGTGCACAAAAAAACACAACATACTTCCCCAAACATGAAAGCATACCAACGCAAACTCCCTTCACTCAACATACATGTTCTGGAGGGAAAAAACCACCAACACCCACTGTGTTTACTCTTACGGTTTCCACATTCAATCTTTAGGCATGTCATCCTGCCTGCACGGTATCATATAGCAGGATATCAGACAGCTCAGCCACCAATAGGTTTAGCTATTCTACACAGGTGGTTTAACCCAGTATCCCTCTCCCATTCCAGCCTGGACTTCCTGGAGATCTCAGCCTCACCGAAAGCTGCTATACTTACAATCCAAATATATCTAAGTAACCTCTACCTCAGTTTTGATCTTCAAGAGCTCATTCTATTTCACTTCCATGGTTTGCTTTACTGCTCTTCTATCACAAGTATAATCCAGACCTGCTTTACCTAGCATTATATCCATCGTGCAGAGAATTGACTGCTGCCTCTGAAATGGTACTATAGATTTCTATAATATACACACTGACTCCTATTAGGACCTTGGACGAGACCACTGTGTTTTTTCACATGCCACTAGAGCAAGGATTTAAACCCATCACAGAGCTCTGTGGAGGTGATTAGTGCAATAAACTATATTGCTATCTAAGCCTCTTTTCCTCCTATCTTCTCATTTCTGAAGTGTATTAAGACAGTTTACGATGGCAGTTGCTGTGCAGTTTGCATCTTCTTTACACGTCATAATCAATATAAGGAGACAAAAATTCACATCCCTTTTTTAATGTTGGCTTTTCATTTTAATGAATTCTGTTAGCTATCAGGTAAAATGAATATAGAAAGTTTTATTTGACAAGTATACTTCCATCAGCACTATTATCGCTGGTAGAAGACTTCATGGAGGAGAACTACTACTAGAGAGTGCTCAGTGGGAGCAAGTGCTTCCTGGGAGAACCAGTTCATCTTCAGTAAGAGATGAACTTCTGAATGACTTGGATATAAATGAGGCACAAGTGAGCACATAGAAAGAAACTCTAGTAGAGATGCTCTCATTGTACATAGGAAAAAAAATCCCTGCACACATGCAAAACCTTGTTATTTTGCAGTAACTTTAAAAAATGAGGAAGATGATGAAGATAGCTTTAAGATGAAGGTCAGGGAAAATAAAATAACCAAGAAAGGCATTAGGTGAAGACACTGCTCTGATTATGGATTGTTACATGTACATATTCAATAATAAATCCTTTTATGTTTGCAGTTCAACAGTATATATGCATGGTGTAATATATCAGGTCTGCTCCAACTATTATAATAATTAGGCCTTAAGTGCATGTCACTGGTTGAAGATAACTGAGAGCAAGCCAAGAGGCAGTTCAAAATCCAAGCTAAATCATTCACTATCACTTCTTGTGTCGTGCTTCCGCAGACAAAACACATGGAATAGTCCTTTAAGATGTAAAGGAATATTTAGCTGTCTTAAAATAAGAATATGTTCTCTTGTAAAATTCCACTGGTCAGTTCTAAAAGATCATGGAAAAGTTGCTCAACTCTACTAAATACCGAATGCAGCATGATTCCTATGGAATCTGGCAGCGTAAGTCACCACTGTTCTCACATAATAATGTATCATCATACTTATTCAGCAGTTGCTGTCAGGGTTAGGACATCATCGAGCTAAGATGTGTTCAAACACCAACTTCACAGTTTTCAGTAGACTGAAGACCACAGACCCAGGCTGCACCATTACAGGAGTTCTCCTCCCTGCTCATCTAACGCTCTGCCTTCTTCCCCTCCCATCTCAAACCTGTATGCCTGTGATACAGCTTATGAGTCGTACCACTTCAAAGACTGTTTTGCTTTCCCACCCCTTCAGGACACACACATGCTCTGTAGCATTACAAGAACACGCTATTTTTTTCCTGACTTCCAACAGAGCTGCCTGTTAGACTGCAGAAGAGGTTTTGACTTCTCTCCTCCTTTACCATTCCAGCATTGACTCAATTTTCTATTTTTCATTTTCTTGCTGTTTCTCTAGGACTTTCAGCTGGACTTACAAATTAGTCAGTCAGGTGGCAGTTTGCTCAAATCACTGGAGCAAAATTTGCCCACGTAATTATCCCAATTGCATGTGCAATCATAGAAACTGTCTGCACAGGTGAACTCAGCCTCAGCTGGTCCTCTGTAGGAGCATTTTTGCACAAGCAATTTTGAAAATACAGGCTTCCAAATGAAGCTTATTTTGTTGATAAGCCTCCTCTTCCCATTCCTACAAACACAATTTTCAACTGCAACTCCATTTTTCCAAACCAGAGTTGTTTTCTTTCCCCCCATCACAGTACTTTGCCAGTTTTTATTGTTACATTTGAATACCAGATCTCTAAAAGGGGATAGAGAAAAAGTGAAAGATGGAAATAAATAAAAATGTTAATGATTAAAAAAAAAGGGGGGGGGGGAAAGCATGCCAAACCACACAATCAATTCAACAGTTTTTGAAAGCTAAACTCGTGGAACAGCTCTACACTCACATAACTAAGCTCCATATCTTTTATTCATATACCTTTTAAAAGAATTCCTGTGCATATATATTACAAAAAAATGATGTGTTTTAATACTTAACAGGGACTGAATGGTTGTATAAAACTTGAAATGTCATTTAGAACTCCAGGGATGTCCAGTTTTCAAAGCAAAAGAAATACTGCCCAATTTATTACACAGCATAATATACAAAGGTATATTACAAGAGACAATAACCTTCATTCCCAGGCAATTTCAGCCTTCCAGGTAGCGTGGCTATTGCAGTAAAGCCATGCACATTCTTCATCACATCCATAAAAGTGAAGTTTTTACAATTTCATTTTGTGGACTTCTCTTTTCCCATTCCATGAATAATGACTCCAGCTCTGAATCTGCAGCTTCCAATAGGCACTAACAGACGTAACAGACCTGGATAAGCAGATTTTGTCTTGAAATGGGTGACCTAAACAGTTCCTGCGCTCATGTCATGAGCTCATCTCCAATAGATTCAAGCTTGATGTCAGTATTTGATGTCTACCATCTGTCATCTAATAACACGTAACATACAAATTCAGCAATAACCACAACAGTTTTCAATGCAAGTTCAACGGTGTGACCAGCTGGTCAAGGTTTACAGAGACCCTGCAAACTCCAAGAGGCTGTCAAGAGATTGCTGTTTTTCATACAACTCTAATTCCTGCATTCATGAGTCCTTCACAAAGGTCCAACCAGATAGGTACTGAAATCGCTGCAGTGGGAATGCTTTCCCTATCGCTACATGGAGCGATAAAGGAGAGCAGTAGCTACAAAGTTTGCATATCCATAAAGAGTATCACACGGTCAAGATGGAGAAGATTGACTGGGCCAAGATCTGTCTAAGATCTGAAAAGGTTGCTGGGGTGTTGGCTGATGTTTTTGCCAATCCCATTGCACAGACTGTACCACTAACAACTCAACTCCTAACAAGGGACCAAGCTGCTCCTTGCTTGTCTGCAGAAAGTCTAGCACAGTCACAACTTTTACAGAAATAATACATCACAAAAGGGATTCAAATAAGCCTAGAGCAAACAAAAAGGAGAATCATGCACAACCAAACCAAGAACAACAAGAATAATGTGATTCAATCAACTCATTAACTCTCCTAAAAGCTTGCTTCATACACCAGTCTCCTGGCTCCTAGAAACATCTTCAAAGGACTGCATGCATCTGATTATGAATTCCTGTCAGTCAGAGAAATAGACACAAATGCAGAGCAAAATGATTCCCTTCTGAGCTCATAGAACATCATGTTCATATCTGATATTCACACTAGCTTGAAAATACAAAGTAGTACCTATCTAAAATGAAATAACCTCCAAGGCTAAAAGCTGAAGTGTTTAGAAGCCCAATAAAGTAATATCATTGAGCACACATCAAGTAATTTTTGTGATGAAATAGCCAGATGACCTTGCATCACCAGCAGAAATTGGGTGCAATAGAGCAAAGGGAGGTACACTCAATTCATGGGGGCACCTTTACCGCTTCAGCGAGCTTTACAAATCCAGCACATGCTTGTGAAATTGGCAGCTGGAAGCCTAACGACACAAGCAAAAATGCATTTGATCCTTCTGGTCTTAATATGGCTATTAACTAATTAGTTTTATGGCCCTTTAGGAAGCAGACAACAGCAACACCTCTTCTACAAGTAAGGTGGGGGGGGGGAAGCTCAATAAATTCTAGACCCTGTTTGTACTAGGAGCTCCAGCGCTGGGAGCCTTACGAAGGCACGCAATCTGTCAAAGACTAGCAATTGGGTTGGCCTGTTATTGGGCTGGACATTGGGACAAGCAGGTTATAATTCAGTAGATTGAGCGTACTTGCCTGCCTGAACTCCCAGAAGCACACAAAACATGCCAGAAAACAAAAGAAACGGCAGCCAGAGCACCCAAAGTTTCAGCTATTCAGCTTCCAGGAAACAAAAGCACTAAACAATAAAGCCAACCATCGGCAGGTGACTGGTGCCAAGTCCCAGAGATGATGATAGCAGACAGGCTCCTGTTTTAGGGACTCACCCATACAATAAATTAGGTGAGGGTGTGTTAGAACAACAGCTGGCTGCTGATTAGTCACAACCCACCTCAGCAGGGTACCAACAAAGCAGCAGAGAAAATTTCAAGTAGATTAAATTTTAAAAAATCCTGCAGCAATCACTCCCCCAACAGACCCTTCCTCTCCCCTCTCAGCTTTTTATTTATTGTAATTACTTTAGTAATAAGATTTGTTTCCTTGTTATTATATATATTACCATGCAGGGCAACAGCAGCAGCAAAAAAAAAAAAAAATAATAATAATAGCTGGGAAGAGTTATGTAGCTTATTTATCTCCTTGGCTGTTACTGGGCCACTGGGTGGAGAGAGCAATGAGAAGGTGGGAGCCTGTGAAAAGCAGTAAATAGAAGAGAACGCATATTCCTCAGGAGCAGAGACGTATGGGGACATATTTAAGAAGAAGGAAACACTGACAATGAGTGAATAAAGCTAATAACTCAGGAGGCCCAGCAGCTCTGGATGATAAAGAAAGGAATAAACAACGCTGCGTCGGAAGCACTGTCGAGGGGAGTCCTGGGGCGCAGCTGTCTGCAGAGGGATGTTTACTGCAGCAGGAGCGCCACGGGTGAGCTGCAGCTTCAGCACAGGGCAAAGGACTGTGGCCGAATTAGAGGGCACCTCCCACAGCAGAAACATGCTCAGGGAAGTGCATGGTGGAGGGCCAGACCCCTCTCCTAGCTGCACCAGGGAGCAGCGTGCAGCAGTGAAAGCTCAGGAACATTGCAGTCCATGCACTAACCAGATTTGCTAGCCTAAGTTCCCAGCAGCAATAAGGCTGCTTGCCTTGAAGAGGTACAAACAGTCTCTTGAGCCCCATTTTGTTAGGGGAACTAATGGTGGCAGACAGGCACCCAAAAATATTTGGGCTGGTCTCTTTAAAAGGCAACCAAACTTCCCAGTGAGAAGACCTCATTCACTGGCTGTCCTTCACCACTGAAGAAGGAACACTGCCCTCTTCGCAGGATCCCTGAGGCAGCACAGCAGCAGTTCACTAGGTAACTTTCTCCAAGAGAGTGGAAGTTTATCTCACAGTTCATACCTACTGCCCAAAGCCACATACCAGGCCAGTACAGATGCTTCCCAGAACTGGCACTTTCATCCACCCCAAGGTCTTGAGCAAAGCAACAGTGAATACAAACATGCCACCCTACAGTATGCCATTCTTGAAGATTAAGAGCAGCATGTTTCAAAAAGCGTTTTTACCCAAATACTTTGGCTTCCAAGCATATTCACCAACTGCTTTTAGCATGGTACACATTAGAAGACTAGCAATGCTAAATTAGATTCAAAGCTTCTGGATACATAGGGGGGACCATGTGGGATGGGTAGAGCATCTAGTAAAGAACAGCAGCAAACTAATACTGTAGTACTTCCTTTCCCTAGGGATGCAGTTTCCCATTGATTTATGGCACAGTTTGAAAACACTCCTTTCCTAGCCTTCTGTCATCATGGCACTATCTTTAGACATACACATACACCACAGTTAAGCTAGTCTAGAGAGCCCCTTTGGAGTGCATTTGCAGAGCACACGGTGCCAATGTGGTTAGGCAAGCCTTGATGCTGAGAATTAAGCTCCTCTTCAATCCTCTGACTGGTGAGCAGCAATGAAGAGAACAGGGGGCTAGGAGGTACAAGGGAACCAGCACAGCAGGTCTGCAGTCACACAGCTTTGTGTAACAGCACCTCAAGACTTAATCTTTGAGGATGCAGTTCTGGATCATAAACTGACTCCTTAGATTAGCCATTAACTTTTTTCATGTCCTTGATCGGTTCTATCTCTTACTGTTTGGAGAATGCAATACCTGAATGGGCCAGACTGCAGAGAGGTCAGCATTAATATTGGGGGGGGGGGGGAGGAACTAGGGGAAAAGTTAGGTCATATGTGCAGAGAATGCTGTCTGGTAGAAAGTCAAATTTACTTCTAATTCATCCTCTTGCAAGCATCCTTCTTCAAAAAAAGAAAGAATAAGACTCCACGCAGTGAGTGAGAGAACACTCACATTTTGCCCTTTGTGACTTTTGAGCAAAACAAACATTCCCTGGAAGGGATTTCAAAGGACATTTCTCTCTCTCTACTTCAGTAACTGTCAAGGAGATCAAGCTTTTCTCTGCTGGCTTCCAGGAGGTAATGAACAAAGCCCCACAAGCAAGCTGCGGTGGAATAAACAGCCTGACAGAAGTGGGACTAAATACCAGGGGAAAGCCAAAATCCACACACCTCACGTGCGTAAGAGTAAACAAAACTAATATTGGCCAGTTAGAGGTTTGTGGGAAGGGAATTTGAATACACAAAATACTTTCAAGTATAAGCTGCCCATGGAGCGCCCCCCCCCCCCCCCGATGCACTTTGTATTTATATACACAAAAAAAAAAAAGAAAAAAGAAAAGAGTGCATGCGCGTGTGCACACACACACAGTCACTCCCTGGGAGCCTCCGCTTCTTGCGTGATTGATTATATTGCAAGGCTGAATCAATTTAATACTTCTGGGAAGTGGGGAAGAAAAAAACCCTCAAACACAGGCACAGTTGGCAAGCATGAAGTGTTAGTATTTGGCAACAGTCATTATTGCTGTTTATGATGATATAAATTATATTGATATAATTAATAATACTAAATTTAAGTGTAATAAATAGCAACACTTCTCCAGAGCTGCAGTGTCTGGAGAAGTCCAGCCACAAGCACAAAATGCTGACTACTGTGCTGTGACTGTGAGCACACGTGTGGACACGCCAGGTGTGTTCACGCGACAAGGATGCAAGTTTGAGCAGATGTTAAGGCACATCTGCCCATACAGGCTGCTGACAGACATAAAACAGGAGCTCATATAGACAGCAAAACAGCACAAGAGCACATCACTAGTTAACACTCAACTGTGCAGGTAGGTGCAAGTGCATGTGTTAACTTAGTCAATGCATAAATTGTGATAACATCTTTAGGTGGAAAAGCGGAAAGTGAGATGTTCTGCATTTCTTTATAAAATGCCATTTGTGCTGCCATAATTAAGCCTTTTACAGATTTTCTTACTGATCCCAAATCCAAGATTTTATATAGCAATGAACATAGTAGACCTACTTTGAAGGTACAAAGATTTCACTCAAACATATGAGCATTTTCTTTAAAGTAAACTAAATACTTTCATCAAGGCTACTTCATGTCACTGTCAATAAGTAGAGCTTCCTGAAAACAAACAACACTTTTCACCTTGTACAAGTCAAAAATAAGCTTAATAGTTAAAACAGTTGTGGGTCTAGATTGAAGAGAAAATGCTCCCAATACGCATATTTCACTCTTCATCCCAAACTACTCAAAGGTGGCAGAATAAAAGCCCCTCTTTTTCTAGGGAAGAAATCTCAGGCAAAAGGATGGGCAATGACCAAGTCACGTAGTGCATCAGTAGCAGAGCCAGGTCTCCTGCTCACCCACTATACTTTATATTGGTTTTCTGAGGAAAGCACTACTGTCTGTGGATTCTCCAGCACTTAGTAAAGCTGCAGAGGGAATTCATTTATTATTTCACTATCACTCAGTTAAGAAAGGGGAGAGGATAAAGCAGTCAGCCATAAAAGCCTCTCAGAACAACCTATGCAAAATAAAGTCAGTCTGCAAGGACAGTCCTTGTTAACTAGTTTAAAATGGCTGTCACTTCAGACAATTGCACTTCGGCTTTGAGGGATGGAGACTATTCTTTTCCTCTCAGTTTTGTTCCCTTTGATATAAGATACAACATATAAGTGACTGTACCAGGTCAGACCACATGTCCATCTAAGGCAGCATCCTGTCTCCAGGAGTAGTCAAAAGCCAATTATCTGGCAGAGCGCAAGATCAGCTTTATGAAAAGTAATGGTAGTAGTACTTCATTTAAAATATATAGCCATTATCAGATTGATCAGCTGCATATTATTTAATAAACTCTATACCTGACTGCAACGTACTTGTCACACACAGTAACGTAAATCTGTGGACTGAACAAAGCCAATTAGCTGCAATATTCAGAGTTATTATTCTTTAAGGGATGAGAACTCACACACGCACACTCGCACCATCACTATCTTCATTTAGCATCAGTGACACAGCTGCAATTTTCTCCATCGCTGACGGACGGGAATTGATTCTCACAGCACTGACTGAAACGAAAGGGAGGGTGGAGAACTGTTTCCCAGCTCGGTCGCACGCTGCCAGAGCGTAATCGCGTTACTGCGGTACCCTGCGCGGCGCCCCGCCGAGACGAGTGCTCATCCGCTGAGCTGCGCCTCCAGCGGGGAGCCGCCTGGCGAAGGGGCACAGCCGAGCTGCTGGGAGGAATCCTTCGAAACCACGCGCTGGCGGTCACCTCCGCGTTGGGCAACGAAGCGTTACGCAAACCCCGACACATAGGATTGGGGAGGAGGGAGAGTGAGGAGCTTCGAACTACCAACGAAAAGAATCTGACTCTTAAATAAGGAGAGATACCGAGATAACGAAAGCGCAGTATCATGGTACAGGAAGAGGGAAGGAGAGTAAGGAAGAGATAGAATTATGCACTTCCATAATGGGGAAAAAAAATTCAAAGTCACTCTGCTTGTTAAAAAGCAAGCGCACAGGGCAGTTAAACTGCTCTGCCTGGCTCCTATAACTGCCTTTAAGCAGTGGAAGATGTCATTTTATCAACACACACACATACACCCCTTTGGGCACAGTCCTAGGAAAAGAGGTACTGAAACAGAGGAAATCCTGGTGTCACAAGATAGCTTGTTACCACACACAGGTATTTCCAGAGCCCACTGCAGAGTCCGAATATTTGCTGGCCTGGACAGCAGACCTGAAGAATTCAGCACATCCAATCCACATAGCAGGGAAGGCACAAGAGCACATCAGCACGTGTGAAACCACAAACAAGTAGCAGGTTCCCCTCTGCACACCGCAGAGGGAGCACCAGGCTCTCCAGCAGCCTGTCAAGGGAGATCTTGCAGGACTTGCACAAGGGCTCATAAGCCTCAGGCAAAACAAGCGGCTCCATGAAGTGAGTTTTAGAAGTGAGAAAAAACACAATTAACAAGTACAAAAATGCATCATGCAAGTACTGCAGCCAGCGAAGGGCTATAGATCAGTTCCCTCTGATGTTTCCCATGTAATAGTAGCAGCGACCCAAAAGACAGATTTCACTGGGAAATTTAAAACTGGATCAGGTGAAACATTAAATAAGCCTGCACATGTGGACTTTAGAGACCTGATAGATATTCTCCTTCTCCAATGTGCATGGTTATCTCCACCTAACAGTTAGAAACCTCAGGTCCAGAAGCATTTCTTGCAGTATAGGAAGACTCAAATCTTGAAAATTCTTGTTTTTCTACCCACATGATAACAGACAGAGAGCCTCACAGGAAAGAGGTTTCTAAAATGTAGCAGAAAGGAATTACTGAACGTGAGGCCTAGGGAAGGGAAAGCATAACAAAGCTATGGCCAAGTCCCTGTTTTCCAGACCCCAACCCCACATGCAAAGCTAACAAAACTTCCTCTCCAGAAAAATGGTCACTCATTGTGAGGTTTAACTACAATTTAAGCTCCTCTGCACCAGGGAAGGCAAAATATCTTCCATGCAACATGCACTCAGGCAGTACAACACTCCATCCAGGTGTCACAAAGCCACGTTCCTCCCTCCCGAGGGTCCCTTCTCTGCTACATTCCCCTCTTGACAGCTAGAGGGAAAAAAAAAAAAAAAAAAAAAAGAAAGGTCAAGCATTCCCTCTAGTCCTCCATCTGCTGGAAACTTTAATTAAGCACTGCAAAGGGGGAAAAGGGAAAAAAAAACAGGAGCATGAGCCACAACCCTTTTTTGCTTCCACTATCTGGGAGGCTCTGGGAAGCCAGCAGAGGCTTAGAATACTCTGCTGCAGCATCCAGCTACACAACAGCTCTCCCAAACCACAGATCACTCATGTCCTGGGGAGTGCAGCAGCACAAAGGCTGTTATTATTCATAGTCATAGACTAGAGACTACTGGAACAACCCCTCACCCAAGCTGAAATTAATTAGTTTAGAAGAACCAAGTAAGATCAACTCAGTTTTTGCTTAGGGTTGTCCTTCTGTTTCTGCTGCACTCAATTTGTACAGCCTGACCTAAAAGCAGACAGGTGAATGTAGCCTAAGGAAAGTTATTCCTCTAGACTTAGCTATGTATTTCAGTGCTTGTCTAAACTGATCTTCCAGCTTTGGGATTAGTTCATTGCAACAAGCAGGGGAACACAGCTGTTACCAAATCCTGAAAGTCCTTATTACCTGGTCAAAAGCTCTCGAGCTGCCAGTTGGACAAGCTCATAAGGTCTAGCCCCTGCACCAGAGACAGGGCTGACAGTTGTTAAGTTACACTTGCTCCATAAACACCCAATGAAGTGAGTAAATTCCACTGCTCTTAGAGACACTGGAAATTTTTTCCAGAAAAGTGCAAGGCTATCTCATCTTAGTGCATCTGTCAAGCCTTCAAAAGGAATCTCTCTTTCACTACTGGCTTAATAATATTTATGTCTACATACTGGAAGCATATTCGCACTTTTTCCACTCTTGAGTAGAGACAGTGGGGGCATGTTAGCGTGGATAAGCAGCTCTAAAGAGAGAATCAGTATTTTTATAAGCTCAGGACTCAGTATCTTTTAGGAAATGTGTGGGAGGGAAGAATGAAAAGGAGGTGGGAAAAGGAGGGAGCTTCACTAGATGGAAGTATTTCCATGAAAATGTCAAGATATAATAGATCCTTATTCATCTTCTCCCCTCAGGCTACACAAAATATTTAATTAAAGTCAGTTATTCCCAAGCATATCTGCCTTTCAGGTGAAGTCTATCACACCAACACAGCAGAATAAATAGATTTCCAGATGGCAAGCCAGACCCAGTTTGTCTAATACCACTAATGCTCCAACCTAGCACCTGAGGGATGTTACTGTCACACACAGTGCAAAACCAAAAGATACCTGAGACGCGCAAGAAGCATTGGGCTCCACCTCGGATTTATCTTCTTCACAGATTGACAATGGAATCACTGAAACAAGTCTAAGCAAACAGGATTCTCCTGACCCAAAACATTACAGACAAGACCTGCTAAACACACAGGGATAAAGCCTGAGGAACAAACCTAGCAAAACTCCAGAATAAGTAGAGATCACTACAACTCACTTGCCATTGATGACTCCATCCGGATTGAGCATGGGGACAATTTTGAAAATGAAACATTTCCTCAGGAGATCAGCCATGGGATCACTGCTTACAAGGAACTCCAGGGTCCCCTTCATTACCCAGCTGGCATTACTTTCACCAGGGTGAACACGGGCCATTAGAAACACATAAGGACGGTTGTCTGTAAAATAAAAGCAAAAACTAGATAGAACTTCTCTTTGAATTTTATCTCTAAGTGGTATTTTTGCTTTTTAATTGTAACATCAACCCAACAGAGAAAATGTACCTTTAGGAAATGTGTGGACTATCTAGGGGTATAATTTGCCAGTTGACCCCAAACTCAACCCCAGGAATTAGCATGTGCTAGTTTCATCCCCACCCCTTTGCTTTTTTGTTTCCATGTTGTCTCACGCATACTTACATGAACCATTAGAGGGCATTTTGCATGTATAAATTACTGTCCCACAAAATGGCACTACCCTATTTTCAGCCAGTTCTTGAAAGTTTGACCCTATCACACCATACACAGGTTTAAAGGGCAGCTAGAAATGATTTCATTTTCTAAAGCCCTATTTTACTTTCATTTTTCTCCATTAAAGATTGAGAACTCTTCAAATATTGAGACAGGTATGTCCAGCTTTTCAAGGGTTCCAAGGCATGCAAATTGTCAGATCTGTGTTGCAGGGTTAGGATCATGGATCATAACTAATGAAGTTGCTTTGATAAAACTGAACAAGGAAAAGACAAAAGATGTTTTGTGATAAGCTACAGAGAGTCTCAAATGGTAGCAATTACAACCTGCATAGCTAACCCTTGGTGGAAAGAGTTTGCAATTACAAACAGCCAGGACTCAAATCTGTGAGGCTGATTCTCAGAAACTGCAACTAGAACAGTTAAGCTGTTTTATGTTTGGGAGGGGAGACATAGGATAAAGGTATGGGGGGGGGGGAAGGTGGCAGAGGGTTTTCTTTTAGATGGGGGGGGGGGGGGGAAAGAAACCCTTACAAAACCGTTCATTGATAAGATCTGACGAACCCATGTTTTGAAGCAGACTTGCAATTTAGCAGAAGTTGTCCTGTTTTCAGACGTGTTTGCTGTTCCTGTGAAAAAGCACCCACATTCAGCCTAGCTATAAGTCTCCCCCCCCCAAAAAAAAAAAAAAATCAGTACAAATATGCTCCAAAAAAACCAAATTTGACAGCAGATTCTCTGAAGCTCCCATCTGTGCTGAGTAGAATCCACAGATGGGCCAAGGAGGATTTGGAAACAGGAGAAGGCAGAGGGAGACACCTGGCAGGCACAGGAAATAAAAGCAAAGGACAAAGCAAGGATTTATTTTAAAGTTAGACTTTTGTGAGTGTCACAAGTTCACCTGACAACTTTGCTTTTGTGCAAACCATTATTTTTCAGGGCCTTGCGCTGATGCCAGAATGTTTTTCTACAGTTCCATCAAACAACTCCAGAACTCGGACTCTGCTCCTCTGCATAAATTGAGGGGATCCCAGAGACAGACTTTTGGAGTAGTAACAAGACAGAAAACACAACCCTTCCCAAAGCATCAGCTAAGCACCACCCTGTGAACAATAATATTGTAAACAAATGCTGAATTCGCAATTTGTACTCCTTTGCCCTTAGCTCCCAAAGCCGTCCTTCAGTTTCCAAGTGCTTTACAAAACATTAATCAGTTAATGTGAAATAGGGAGGAAAAACACCTATGCTGAAAAACACAGACGTATTAGAGCTGTATAGTGATTTGTCTGACAAAGCAAAGGCTGTTTCAGAATACAGTAAGTGAAACATCTCATTTCTCAGTCAGAAAGGGAACTAATTATTCATTCAATTATGTCTGTCGGGATGCAGACTCAGACTTGGAAACAACTGTCCCCACACCTCCCTACCTTACCCATTCCTCTTAAGCAGTTGGTGGGCACTAAAAACACTGAACAATCCCAGCTCAAAAGGCTCATACAGAGTAATCACATATTGTGTGCCCAGTGAAGCAACTAGAACTCAATTTCTCATTAGCCATATACTAAGTTTGATATCATTCTTATACTTTACCTTGCTGTTGCTTGAGGTTACACAAACACACACACACACACACTGATCAAAATATACTATACATCTTAATCCTTTTAGCCCCTGCAGAACTACTAGCTGTTCTGAATTTTTTCCTCCAAAATTTGGGTACAAAATTTCTATTCTGTTCCATCTAGATGTAGTGCATTAGTCTACCTTAAGTAGTGGCCTAAAACAACAGCAAGCAAAAAAAAAAAAAAAAAAAAAAAAAAACAGCTTTTGCAAAGACATCAGCTGTGTTTTGCCATTTCCAAACATTTTCTTCTTTCTCCCATCAGCATGATTTAGTGCTGTTTTGCAGACTCATTGCTGAGCTAAACTTATGGGACTCTGCTGTTGTAGCTGAGAATGAGGCTCCTGAGGACTCCTAATGGACAACAGCTGTAAATAGCACAAAGCAAAATAAAACACGTTCTCTTTTGCAATTGATGACTACAGCTTTAACAACTCTTATCTCTTATTTATGTGAGGAGAAAGCATAGCATGTTAACTGAGAGGTTCTTTCCTCAGTCAAAACAAGAAAAACAAACCCTAAAGCAGGGGCTTCCTCATCTTAAAAACCCTGAAGAGTTTGCCATAATTCTACTAATTGCAAGGTACAATAGGACGAGCAGAAAACCATGTTCTGCTCCTCCTAAGGCTTATACTAAGTCACATCTATCTGTCTTAAGATTCAGTGTCAGGAAAGCTTCTGGAGTGTCCAGACCTAGAAAAGGGTGGAGGGAAAGAGACTAAGCAAACATTGATCTGTCACTGTTCTGCATGTGCAATGAAGAATAGATTCATACAGAGCCTGTAGGTCTAACCAGGGCAGTCTCCCTATTCCAGTTAAAGCTTCCTTTAAAGGCTCCCCAGCCTGGAACAGCAAATTCCCAATAAGTATATCAACATCTCATCAGAGGAGAGTCATAACAAGAGGTACACATCAGCAGGCAAACCACAGATCTTGTTAAGTGCCTGTTCTCTTCACAGAAGCCACCCTAGTCAAATCCCACATCAAACTGCCATGCTCCCCCACACCGCACTCAACATGAAGCCTAATGAAGCAACAAATAGAGCAAAGAGCTGATGACACAGTCATAAAACATCCCTTGAACTACCTGAGAAACAAAGATTTAACTCCATGGCATGCAGGAGTCACTCAATCCTGTACTTTAAAGCATATCCAGTTACTCAGCTACTGATAAGCTTTGAAATTATTGTGATAACCAATAAACATTATGTCTCATGAAAGTGCAGATGGTGCAGTCGGCCAGTCATACTCAATACACCAATTGGCAGGTACCCATCAAGGGTCCTGCACCGCTGAGCTACCTTATTTCATTCCTCCTCCCTCCTTCCAATACCCCCATGACCACAGACCTGACCAGAATGGTGGTTTTCCCCGTAGTGGGATCCTCACACAGCAAGACCAACAAGCAACTCACAGCAGCCTCTTCTCTGTAACTATTTCAGTCCCAGGCTCCCTAGGACTATTCACTGTCCTGCACTGCTGTGCCCCACAGCCAGCCACAAGTACACATTCATCTATACCCTTCAAGGCCCAGAATCGAGCTCAAGTCTTCAAAATCTTCAGGCCAATGCTTAGGCTGACTCCTTCCTGAGTTCTGGGGTTGCTGCTAGAAAGCTCTGGTTAGCAATTTATCTCTGCAAAGCCCATGCGACACATAACCTTCTCCGGGTATGTAAGTAATAAAAAGAGAAAGCACAGGAACCTCTTCATGCTACATAAAGCCTCATCCAACAGATCACATCTTGTTACACTGTAGTACATTTTGACATGCCCAAAATATAACATGGCATCAAGGTGAGAGATTAAAGCATCACTGAATCCACTTGCAAACCTTCAAGCAAAATCCCCTTGAGTAATAATTCTACTAACATATCACCTACTTATCTTCACTTCTCTTCATTTTGACTGCAGATATTTGCATGAAAATAGGATCTTTGTTCTCTCAATACTACTAAATCGCTGCTTAGTCTCCTGCCTGTTATAAGGATCCTCCTCTGATCACGTCATCAGCACTCACAAAAAAGTGATTTTCATGATGCTAATTGTGACACTGGTTGGCAAGTGAGTAGCCCGAGAAAAGAACAAAACCCTATTAACACAGCAGTGTCCCTCATCAAGAGGAGCACAGAAAGATGAAGTGCAGTTCCACATGCCCTGACCCAGGCTGAGGTTCTAAATTATTTCAGGTCAAGATTTGGGCCATGCCATTTGTAAAAGGACAAGATATTGAACAGCACAGTGCTAGGATTTTTAGAAGGAGCCAAAGAAAGTTATATACACAGCATACAAGAAATTCAAGCTAGATTCAAGCTCTTGATTGGAATTTTTCTGGCTGTGCTTCTGCGTACCGCTCTCCCCTTTACTCCCCAAACCCAGGGCTGTCCAAACATAGGTTTTTTTTTTCCTCATGCCTAAATACAACATGACTTTATCGTAAGTGTTGCACAAATCAAAGGGTCAGGTTTAGCCCAGGATGCAGAAAAGAGAAACCAAGCAAACTGATCCCCCCCCACACACAACCTAATTAATTGTGACCTCCACAAGTATTCTCTGCAAGTCAAATGATGAGTAGACAGGAGCACCACAGAAAAGCTCTTCCATGCATGTCAGGACTATATCCTACCCTGGATACATCTGATATGCCCCAGGCTGCACAGTTACACAAAGCCAGAGAGAAGACAGGATATGGTGTGATGTGCAATGAATATATTAAAGTATGTTTGTGAAACCATCAAATACTGAAATCACAGAAAACATGAGGCTGATTTGAGGCAACATCTGTGCCAGTCCCTTTATTCCCCTCCTAAAACTCTTCCTCTAGTTGTCAGTATTTCAGCTGCCTTAAGGACACAATTTTTTCCTCCCTCTTCTCACCCCTCTGCCTTCTCCTTGCTGACCCTGCTTTTGGCTAAACACTCCAGAAGTGGACGCATCTCAAGACAGAGGCAAAATACATACCCTGGCAGGACCAGCTGCTGCTTTCCAGAATTATCAATGAGTTATTCCTCCTTTAAACACATCTATGCTATATGCATTTTTACCATTACCTGCGGCAAAAAAGAGGAACATTACAAACTGCCTGAGCCACGAGCTGCCTCTTCTGTACCTTCATAGCTTGGCGGGGGTGTTTCAAGCTCGAGGTTGCTTGGCAACCTCCTTTTGTGCATGTATTGTATGAATTCGTTCACCTTTGAAATCAAGAGATGTTCAGAGATGATTGGGGAGCCAAATACAGGCACAGACTGACCAGCATTGGTGCAGCTTGACATCCTACCTCTGCTGCTCATTAACTCCAGAAAATTGGTAAGCAAGTTTTAAAAACCATTTTGAGGTAGATTCCAAAATCTCAAACTCTAAAGGCAAAAGGAACCATGATTGTTATTTAGTCCGACACAATTCATGACTGAAGCCATAGAAAACTCATGAACCAATTCCCATTCAAATGAAAGCTTACCCCTTGAGGGGACCGAGGAACCAACCAAATCTTATTTTTGGAATGTGCACAATGGAGAACAGACTATAATCCTTTGGGAATTGTTTTAGTTTATAACAAATACCCCCCTCTACAGTGCGTGCATCTGAATTTTGTCTTACAAACTTCCAACCTCTGGATTTTGATCTTTCTTTGGATATGCCAATTCAGTATTCACTGTTCCTACTCTCACTTGGCCTGTCCTCTGAACTGCCCAGATACTATCCAGCTTTAGAACAGAAGACAAGCAGCCACTATAGTGCAATCAAGCTAAAAAAGGAGCTACACAGTAAGCTACCTTGCAGTCACTGTAGATTAAAAGCATTCCCATCTATGATTACATACTGGAAGTTCAGTGTAGTCAGGTATCAGCATCCAGAGACAAACTATTGACACAGATCCCAAAGGCATAAAATCAAATTGGAGAAGAGCTAGTTTGGGAGAGGTACTGCCAAGAAGGAACAGAGAATCACAGTTAATGATGCAAAGCAGTTTCAAAAATGGCAACTCTCCTCCCACGACGCGCTAACATTGTTGTTTACTCAGTTCAACCCTATGGACAACAAGCTGGAGTACTGTGGCCAGTGCTGGCCACCAGTTTTATAGATGAAAACTGCAGAGGAAACCATTAGGAATGACAAAAGGTCCAGAACACATAACAGTAAGGAAGAGTTGGCGAAAATGAGTTTGAATCTAGGGGAAAAAAAAGACCAAGAGGAAGGAAATAGCCTAAAAATTGCAAGAGGACGCAATAAAAAAGAAATAGCAATCAGTTCTCAATGTCCAGTGGCAGCAAGGTTGCATGAAGAGACATGTAAGTTATTGTCTATGAGCTAAGTCAGCCTGCAGTGACGTGGTTACCATCACCAGTATGCCCACATACTCAAACTCCCTTCTTTAGGTCCTTGTTTATGAAGTCCTATATCAAGCCATTCCACTGCAGTGCCCTTAACAGTGTCAGCGCTAGGCCTATAGCCACTTAAGTCATTCTAGCTATCTTTAGAAATCTGGTCCCCAATATCCCCCTTCTCTCCCTCCACTCCTCTGAAGTTACCTGCCGATTGATGTACATCTGAAATCTGTTTTGAGACCTACTGGAATCACTATTCCAGTCCAGAGAGCACCTCAGTCATCTCCTTTAAGCAGATACCTTGTATCCAGGAGTCCAAAGTGGCTAACATTAGTGGCTGACGTTTAACATACTATTTGATCAGTGCTCCTCTAAAATATTTCATCAATATATTTTTGCATCATCCGCAAAATTGTATGTTCTTCCCACATACAGATCAGCAATATTTATAGAAAAATTTTGTCCTGTCTGCTTTGTTACTGATGGTCCTACCGCTTCCATTTAAGAATTGAGTAATACAGTTGTTGAAATTCCTTTCATTAGTAACAGTCTTCAGAAGCCCCGTGTGTTATCCTTAACTTTTTGGTTCTCAGTTCCTCCTTTTCACCCCCTTCAGTGTTGCTTCTCACTGACTTCATAGGGCACAAAGCTCAGCTCCGAGAATCCTTTTAAGAAGTTATCTAGCTAGCTAATGTAGGCATTATCTGGATTATCTATCAGAGGCAAGCAAGCATCTATCATCCTCTGCTTCCATAATGCACGTTAGCTCTAGTTTTTTCTATGGCAGCAGGCAATTTCAGATACGTAACTGTTCTGTGCTGCAACATCTTGACCATCAATTTGTGTGCTTTGCAACAAGCATAAGAAAAACAGGTCGCCTTGCAGAGACACATCTCCGAGACATGGCAAGTAGAGAGCTATTTGCAAGTTAGTTACCTTTTTGACTCTTTCACCTACTACATTCTCCTATAAGGATAATAATGCTGGGCTGAGAGGAGAACCAGTCGGTTGACACTCAGAAGAGCAGAAGACACTGGAGGAGGTACCCACACTAAACATTGCTTTCGTTCAGTGCAAAAAGAGTGAGAGCATTCCCCTAAGGTGTCCCATGCCTTTAAAAAAAAGAAAAAAAAGAAAAAAAAGGCAGACACAAGGTGGCCTGCACATCTCTGCTGCACTTAACTGCTGTACAAGCAAAGTATAGAGATCCATAGGAGCCAGCAAATCCACAAGCAGATTTCCAAGAAAAGAATTTCATCTGAAATGAAATCAGGCAGAAGGAGCAGACTGAAAAAGCTTCCCTTGTCATAAAAATATCTCCCTGGGTAATCCAGTGATGGAAAAAGGAAACCCTGATAATTTATGTGACAGTTTAATGGGATTTTGATGACACATGATACTTTACAGAGAGTTTGCCAGAGCAGGACAGACATGACTTTAACAAGGTTCCAGATCCAAAATGGAAGTATTTTAATCTTTCTTTTACATTTTGTCCTACACATACAATATTCACCCACAGCCCATCTATCTCATTTCCAGGGTACATTTCAGTACTGCAAGAGTAACAGCTCTGCACTTTCTCATGACACTCACAGCCAGATAGGCCTCCAAGTATCTGGTCCCTAAAGGGATCCGGCTGATCTGCACCAACAGGGCAGAGTGTCACTGAGCTGTGAGATCTGAACCCCAAGCTGCCCTCGGGCCACACCCCCATCTCCGCAGACATCACTAACAGCTTCTCTGCAGAAACCAAGGGTAGCAGACAGACAGCCTGTGGCAGGAGTCACTTGCAGAGGGGATGCCCTGAAAATACACTCCAGGAGCAAATAGCTTTCACACTGAGAGTGGTGCTCCAGCCCATGTCTGCAGTTCATGAGAAACCAGCCTTTACTCCAGCATAATGCCCTATGCCCTTCACCACCACTACTCTGACCGAGAACAGGCACAGCAGCAAGAGGAATCGCTTAGAGTACTAAAGTAGGGTGAGAACAGGGTTAATGGGATGAAACTACGCAGAACAACATTTAGGCTGAATATGTGTTATATTGAAGCATCTCCCCAGTGGAGAGGTAGAAGTTCACATTAAAACTAGATTGCCAAGAGCACGAGAAGTAATTCTGTACAATTCTGCAGTAGGCAGAGGATAGAGGAAAACCTAATAGGCATTTGTTTTCTTTACTAATTTGTGTGTACACAATTCTGAAATCTTAATTTTTCTGGGGAAAAAAAAAAAACCCTCTCAGTTGGAACTAGAACAGGAAAATAATGGAAAAAAAGCTATGTGAAGACTCCAGTATTTCACCTACTCTTTCTACAACCTCAGCAGATTAAGATTAATGTGGGACCTAAACTGAACTTGGAAAACAGGGTACCTGTCAGCATTTCCTTCACCAGTGGGAGTAACTTATTTTCCTCCTAAATTTTCTGGCTGTTGTCTGTTGGGTAGTCCTCCAAGTAATTCTGCTAGACAAAAGACCAGTTCTGCAGTAAAGTGTAGGGTTTTTTTCAAGAACTGCCTGAAAAGAACAGATTTGAAACATACCTCTTGCCACCTGCAGCATAAAGCAATATTCATTCTTAAATATGGATTGTACCTTTAAGAGGTACAGATCCATCTCTGCCTTGACTTGATGTCCTCCTCAGGGAATGACTTGTAAGGAAAAAAAAAAATGTATTAGAGGGAAGTGCAATCAGAGCCTCCCATTATCAAAGGGATAAAATATCATTTTTTGTTAAGATAAAAAGCATCACAGATTGGCTCTGATAGGAAAAATTAAGTTCTTGGTCTTCACTTGATTTGATATTTATCACACTGTTGCCCTAAAAATATCCTGGCAGGAAACGTTTCTTAAAAATATTCTCCTGCTCTAAGTAAACTACAAGAGTTTTAAATTGTATTTTGTTATGTATGGAACATTTGTAGGAAGGAAAGTCTGTGAAAGGCATTTTCTAACACTTCACTGGCAACAGTTTCCCAGTAAAGGACCTTCTGCAGGTTCAGCTCCTTTGTGGTATTGCTAAAGTGACTCGCGCCTTACGTTGTCCAAATCCATCCTAGATTTTACAAGTGTACTGCCCAGAGCAGATCCCAAAGGGAACACTCACTTTCCACCTACAGCAGACTAAGGTAAAACTGTCCTCCTGTTTTGAATAACGAATCTTGCCTTGACAGCAAGTTTTCAGGCGACCTCCAGAACAATTGGGCAAGGAACATAGGCAAGGAAGCAACCTAAGAAGCGTTTCAATCAGATTATCATGACAGCAGAGCTAGTGTTGACCAAATGATCTCCAAATTTGACACAAGTAGCACAATTCATCACCTGTTAGACTGCATCATATGTTGTGAGGCAGCAGAAGCACAATACAGGATTTGAACAAACAGGACCATCTAAGCACCACAACCATGCAGAAAAACGTTTTTTAATTAGTCTACCCTAACACCCACCACAAGAGGGACAGCTTTCTACCTCCACATCATTTTATGTTGGCAAAAACCAAAGTGGGAGGCACTAGCATTCTCTAAAAACATGATTTTTTTTTTTCGCCTGAAATGTTTAGAAGAACCAGTGTTCTTTAGATGATCCAGTATTCATCTAATACTGGTGATTATGGTTGGCCCTAGTTTCTAGTCCCCTATCATCCCCCAGGACCCTGGAAACATAACAGAACTTTAACATCTTGCATTTGTAACCTTAGATCAGGAGTTCACATTAGCTATTCAGGTCATGCATGGAACAAGTGTTCCAAGGAAAGTAGCAGATGAACCCTGAAGTCCACACTGTTTCATTCTTAAGTGGTTCTACTATACAAGTGCCCTAAGGATGAAGATAAAATCAGAATCTTCTTATGCCTCACTATTAAATGGAAAGTATAGGAATTTAGACAATAGAGCACATATGCATGATTTAAGTAGGAAAAAAACCTAGATAGTAGGCTGTTCTAAGTTTTATTCACTTCAAGATAAAACTTTTTTGGGGTAGAAACATTCACCAACAGCCTAAACCACAAATGACAGCATGGAAGAAAACATCTTCAACCTACCCAAGCTGACAGCATCTTTATTTACATTACTGACTTTATAGCTTTTGTCTATTCAACATCTGGTTAATAAATCTTGCATTATTCACAATACCATTAAGTGTTTTCAATTACCTTGCTATATAATGCACAGATACACATTTGTACTGCAAGAGACCTCCCTAGAACTTCCCAGGATGGCAACACTTTATGGAGGCTGTACAACATGTAAAGACAGTTTTAGTTCTGTTCCTCATCAAAAGAGGGCAAGCAGTTGGCTGTTGGAAGTAGGCTCAAGGTATTCCAGCACAATCAGAACCATACCACAGAATAATTGACAAAGACAGATTGAGCACAGCCAAGTTTGTCAATGCAGTAAAACAGACAACTGCACGTAGAAATTTCAACCAGTATATGGTAAGACACTAGCAGGCCACCATCTAAAGTCAGGAAGTTTCTTCCATCAGATGTTAGTGAGGCAACTGCTGACAGATCATGCCTTCCTGTATCAATCACTAGTGGAAGCACAATGTCAAACTAGGAAGACCCCTGGTGTGTCTGAGGAAAATTAGGTTGTTTGCTCTTAGGAATAAGATGGTAGGAAAGTAGGGAAAAAACAGGTGTTCTTCCTCTAGAAATTGCTAAAAAGCACAGAAAGAGTTACTCATTAATAAAGGAGCCACAGCACAAAAGCAGTCCGAGAAGGAAAACTAGAAGTGAACATCACAAAACCGCACCCTTGCTTGGCTTTTCCCTTCTTCTATACTCTATGCCTCATTGTAAAACTGGGAGTTTTCACACAATGGATGTTTTTATTCTTTATTTCATATAGTTTTAAAAATAAACTGAGCATGAATTAGGAAATCTTCTCTAGAAGGTTGCTTTGTCAAATAATTTAACATCATGAGTGAAGGGTGCTTTTCAGTTTGAATTTCTGACATGTGCAGAGACTGGCTCCATGGAGCTAATATTGTTATTCATTTCCCCAGTCCTAGTGTGTTCGCACATTTTTAACTCAATATTTCCCCAACAGAACTTTGAAGATTTCCAATTGATGCTTTCAAATAGTAGCTCAACCATTCTTTATACCCTGAAAAAGCTGCTCTCATTGGCTTCTGCCTGGCACAAGGAGCACTTGCATCCAAACTGCCATTATCTTTCAAAGCCTTCATCTAAATGCTTTTAAAAGAACCACTTATTTAAATAAATAAATCCCTGTAAGTCATGGTCATGACAGGCTAATGGCTAGCAGTGCAGAAGGGATGATTTATCAACCCGCTATAGCTAACAAAGCTTCTTATGCCAGTACCTTGTTTGCAAAATATGGAGAGACTTCTAACTCTGTTTTCTAACTGCAAGATGAGTAATGAAAAACACTTATGTCAAAAAAATAACCTTCACCTGCCATCTAATATCCCCATTAATTCTCAAAATCAGAGCACTCCTTAAATTAACTTAGCCTGCTTCCTTCATGTATCTTAGTATGGGTAGACAAAACCAAACTATTCAGTTTCACTGCCCGTTTGTAATCCAAATTCACTTTAGGGTTTGCATGTGTTAGCTACACGCTTTAATTTGATTTATTTTATTTGATTTCTGGCTATAAAATTACATTTGAGGCAGGTTAGCAGATTGCCTCAGAGGGAGCATCTCACCACCATTACCCAGTGTGCAAACAGCAATTATTTCATACGGGCTGAGCACAATTTCAAGTCACATCTTGACAGGCTGACAAATAAGGTCATGGTATCTGCATTGCAGCTGGTGGAAAGGATGCTTGACAAGCTAGAAGGTGGGTCCTAGGAGGATTCTTATTAAACAGATATAATGTAGAGAAAATTGAGCAGCAATTTCACCACTTATGAGCAGGAGTATTATCTTCAGTGTATCTACATACATCCTGCATAGCTTGCAGACCCATCACCTATTTCAGCACAGAGACTATAAGCAAGTCATTACCTTTATTGCTCATTCTTGGTTAGCAAGTGCATAAGCACATGAAGAAGGTGGATAGTAGGATACTACAGCCACTGAGACCCTGGAGTCCTTTATTTGCTTCTTTTTTATTCCTTGGCCTCTGGCTAGTTGCTCTTTGTGAGGGCCAGTTCCTGTCTTCAGGATGGTATGGTCCTCCTTGGACAACTGGATTGTGCTTCCTGATGACCTTCTACCTGTTGGTATTTTGCCCTTTCAAAATGCTTGACAAAGCTGTCACAGAAGAAATTTGGCATCTGGAAGCTGTGACAGACACAATATAACCCAATTTATAAAACAAAAGTAAACAGCCTAGGCTGTCAGAGGCCAGGACTTAAAGAACTATTTCAAGAACAGCCTTCAACGCCCACTTTAAGTGTATTTTCCTACTCTGCTGCCATACAAATTCCCAACCTGTGTTAGTGTGACCTGCAATCATGAGAAATACTAAAGCAGTCAAAGTTAATCTCATTACATCCTAACTTGTCTCCTGCTGGTCAGAAAGGGGAAAGAATGACCTTGGCTCCAGATGGGCCTTTTACACTAGGCTACACCAGTAGATAACACCAGTAGATTTAAGACAACAACATTTTTCCCCAGAAGTAATTCATTCTAGCATGGTGAATGTAAAGGAAAAAGTCAAGTCATAATACAGTGGAAGCTGTTTATCTACTACAGCCCCATCTTTATGATGGGGCCAAAGCTTTCCTGTTATTTTCATGTCGTGCAGATGCAGCCTGATCCTCAACATATTTGAAGAAGCACTGCACTTCCACCCATCCTCGTTTCTTCATCTTCACTTCAATCACTATTTATAGTCTGCTGTTAGGTGCTTATCATGTGACCTAAATGACTTTTAGGAGACTGTCAAAAATCACTCTGATGCCATCAGTGATGAATTCCATCTCACTCGTCACCTCAGACCCTTCACTGAAGAATTCACCTTTCAAGCACATTCCAAGTTAAGAAAATAGGGACTGACAGGGAAAAAAAAAAATCAAGATGCCCAAGGGAAAGTCAGAGTTGAAAAGTGAAAATCAGTTTCTCAGTCATGAGATGTCTTATACCATCCACATTCACCTGAATGTTTGACTTCCACATGAACTGTGACTTCAAAGCACTTCCTCCTTTCACCTCAATATCATTCATTAGCCATGAAATTGCATTGCATCAAGCATCTAAATATCAGCAGAGTCCTTGCTCAGTTATGTTAATTCTTCTACAAATCGATAATCAAACACAGCTGTCATTTCCACACTGAAACTCATCCACCCTTCCTAAAGTTACCACATGCACACACCTTTTCAAAGTGCTACAATATTCCTATATCCATCTCCTATTTCACGCTTTTAAATTTGGTGAGAAAAGTAGTGTTTCAAGATCAGTAAGAGATGATACTAAATCAGAAAGTTGAAACACAGCAAAAAGCGGAAAAAAGGAAATAGGATGTTACCACTCTATCAGAAGAGGGAAGTCTAGAGAAAAGACTAGAAGAAAACTATCATGCCTTCTCATGTTTTCCCCAAGTCCTCACACATCTGTGGTAAGGACATTCCTCCAACTGTATTCTGACCTCTACATTCACTCACATTTGCCATCTATGCACCCCAGCAAACTAAGGAAAAAAGGAGGAGGGAAGGGGGAGGAGGAGGGAAAAGCCTATTCTTCTGATTTCTTGCCTCTTTCAAAGAAAGAGGAGCTTATTTACCTCCAAGTTAAGCAGCACAGCAACTGCAAAAATAGAGCAAATTAAATTCTAAATGCACTGGTGATTTGGTAGATATTTTCTGTATTACTGAGAAAATGCCTTCTTCAGGAAACAGAGTTAAGATCTGGAACAAGTCCTGTAGGTTCAGGGACCTGATTCGATTACACAAAGTTCATTAATATGCAGTTAACGGAGTGCAGAGAAAAGGCAAGGAACTTCTCTAGGATGCCACATTCCCTAAAAAAAATGGTACTGTCAAGATTAGCAAAGCAGGTCCTTAGGAGTATTATACAGACATAAATGGTAGCTGGTAACTTCCAAACACACACTACACTTACCCACTACTTTTTTTTCCCTCTTCTAGAATAGAGGACTAGGAAGACAGGAGAGCCCCACAGGCTAGTACTCCTCCTGCCACCTAATTCTGCGAAATTAAATATCAAAATGAAGCAGAACTCTAAGAAAGGAAAAAAAAACCCAGCAGCTTAAAATGAAAGAAAAAAATCCTGATGCACCTAGTTTTCTATCAATTAGAAACTGATATCTGAGGGCCACATGAGTGTTCTGAGATGGTAAGTCCAAGTTTAGCTCTCTGTGGACACAGGTGCACTTTGCACTATCTACTCTGTCACTAGCCAACTAGTTGATCTATCAACACATTTGCAGTCTGAACATAGCAGCTGTCTCCTCTTGTTCATTAGCAATTTCTATGCCTGCATTAGGAACAGGCAGGCAAGCAAGCTCAGAGAGCTAACAAGTTTCTCTTTGATGTAGAGAAGGACAAAATCCTCTCATTAACAGAACAGCATTTTAAAAGTTATAGGGTATTTTTAGTTTCATTTCATTTTAGTACTGCTGTATAATTGCAAATTCTTGTTTCTGAGAATCTGTCAGATACAAGTGACAGGTAGTGTCAGCCACTACTGTCTGTAAACTGATAGTTTCAATATACTGCTGTATTTATTTTACTGGAGGGAGACTGGCTGCACCACTCACATTGTAGTGTTCCTGCTCTACAATTAGTGAAATAAAACTCAGCTAAACAGGCAGGCATCTGCAGAGAACTCCCAGCAAAGCCAACTTACAGGTGGGAACAACATACAGCAGGTGTTCAGTATTAAGATCTAAAAACAGAGGAAAAAACAAAGGCATACAGTGCATTGCAAAAATGCCTCCTAACCCACTACCACCCTCAAGTTATATATTAATATAAGCATCAGCACAGAGAAACAGTATTAAGTTTCATATGAACATAAATCCACTTGCATGAATACAGGCAAGGCAGCTGAACAAACCATCTGCTTGCAGCTCTGACAAACGTGCACTAAAGCTACTTTATACAATCCCAGCAACTCCAATAATTTCTAATCTGTGACTAGCTATCTCAACCTTAGCCAGACAAAACAAATCCTACAGCTTGGAACACAAGATCCAGAAATTAGAATGTCATTCTCCAGAAGTTTTTCAAATTCTTGAAATACCAGGTGAAAGTCTTGTCTTTTTTTTTTTTTTTTTTTTTTTTTTTAAGTGAACTACAGTATGCAGTCTCTTAAAACCAGGCTTAAAGTCAAGTCAACCAAGGCTTAAAAGCACAAAGAAGCCCCCCAGTTTAGAAAAATAAAGGTGAAAGCACCATGAAAGTTATAATACCACCCAAAGCATTTCCCAGTAGTCTATTAATCTTACATATTTATGAAATATCTGCCTGTTGTCCATGATAAAAGCCTGTTGTTAGAGAATGAAAAATGCAAGATTCACAGGATCAAGAGACAACATGCAAGAGTATCAGATTTCCCTTGAAGCAGGAGACACTATGATTTCTGTCACAGTCTAACAATTCTTCAACACAGTTTGTACAAGATAGGAGGACCATCTTCCTCTAACCTAACTCTGAGTTAGGATTCAATATATGAAATAACACAAGGATACAAAACAATTCATTAGATTAGAAGGCAGAAAGGAAACATAACAGTTCTGACCACATCTTACAAAAGCAGTGGATATATAGAAGTAGAAGAGCAGAGCAGTTTTTCTTGGGCTCTTTTCCCCTGCTTTTGCTCACACTGTCCAACCTGCCACAGGTCAAAGGCTAGCTTGTTCCAGTGAGATCACATAGCTCCAGAAAGCAAAACACATCTAGGGCAATCCCTAGTAACAGCACAGCCTATCTCAGAGATTAAAAGGAAAAAAAAAAAAAAAAAAAAAAAAAAAAAAAAAAAAAGCCAGAGATAAAATCTGCTACTTGAACCTGACAGCAATTGGCACACATATTGCATACATGCTTTCCAGCAACAAATTACTCTACTTCACAAGAGAGGTCTGCTAGCTGTCCTGTCCCACGCATTTCTCCCTGACCACAGCTTACTTAGTAGGTAGCAACAAGGAGCTGCAACCCAAACAGAAAGACAAACTACTGGCCACTGCAACAACACAACAGCTCATCAACTTTTTCTTAGAAGGGCATTTCTCAACCTACCTTAGAGATAATAAATAGGACAGGAAAAAAAAACAGTACTGTTACAAAACTCCAATTTCTTACCTTAGTGCAGGTTTCCTTCCTAGAGCCCATCTTACTGGCCATTTATTCAAGGAGGAGGAAATAGTCACATCATCCACAATTTCAGCTGGAAGCAACTAATTTATGACAGCTGTGTGAGGAGGACAAACCCAACCACCTTCAGGCCAGCCCACTTAACACCCTGCATTAGAAGGTCATCCAGACCTTGCAATTTGTGAAAAAACAAAAATCTGTGCAATAGGATACATGGCCAATTGAGCAACATTGTGGCCAGCTGGAAGAAACTTTTTTTCTGACCTTTGTTTTTACCCTGAGGCATAAGCATTAACTCTTCACCCAGTAGTAAGCATATTGCTCATAACTATACTCAGCCTTTGCAGTTAATCTAACCCTAAGATTATGCCCTCTCTCCCAGAGCCCATCTTTGTCATATCTAGAACAGATTTAGCTCAATTCAAATGCTTCTCTGACTAATTCATACAGTACTGCATTGACCTTTTAGTGTATGCCCCACAGCACCCTGAATGACTGGAATTTATTGCCAGACATGGAAAACATGCAGCTCACTGAAATATGGTTTTTTTTCATGCCATGATTTGTGGTTGATATGAGAAACCTAGTAGCATTTCAATGCTCGTCCACCATTTGAGGGAGTGAAAGCTGCCTGGGGGCTCTGCTGGGCTGTATTACAATACCTCTAACAGATATACAGATCAGCAATTGGAAGTGCAGCATCTGCAGGTTATTCAGAAGCCTTTCCCTGAGGGAGATGAGATGAATTTCTCCCCTCCTGTACAGGCAAGAATTTGGGCAACCTATCACTGCCATGGAAGCTTGCAGCTCAATTGCAACGAGGCCAGGGCACCGGGTGTTTTGAGAGGTGTGTTCCAAGCAGCTGGCTATAAATTTTCAAATTAATATAAGTAATACACATGAACTCCACTGAACTTGTTTCAATTTCATTCATAATTTTCACTGCCTCATAACAAGTACCACACTCCTATAAGAAGACATCTCAGACGCTCTTAACAGAACAAGCACAAAAGGAAATAATTATAGCGAATAGTTACATGATGATTTAGATTTTCAAGACATTTAATTAATTGACCTATCAGAAAAAGCTCTGATACCCTGAAAGAGTGGAACATGTAAGAAAGTACTATTGATGTTCTAAGCCCAGGCCTGTTCCAAACAGGAGACATTGCTAACTCACATTACAGAAAATGCTGTTCTTAATCAGAACATTTCTTCTCTGGAAAAGACATGGAAGGATATGCAAAGCTTAAAAATCCCTCAGGACAAAGATGAGACTGCTGTAGTTAAGGAAGAAAAGGTAACAGAACAAGTGTTGAAGAGCAGGCAGAAAATTCTGTAGCATAAACCCCTAGGAAAAGTAGGGCTCAGTACAAAAATATTCCCCTTCAAATCTCAGGAGGAAGGTCCTTTAAAAAAAATGCCAAAAAAAAAAAAAAGAGAGAGAGAGAGAGATCAACAAAGACCAGCCACTGCACTACGTAACTATGTCACTTCTGATTGATGGTTGTTCCACTAAACTGTTAGCTAAGGCAAAGATTGGAAGAGAGGAGAAAACCCCAATATATGCACTTTCCCCCTCTGCAAAGAAATCTGCTACTTGGCTATGCTTCAAGATCTATTTGTCAGGCAGTTACAGACGCTTGTTCAGTGTTTCCGTGTTCTCTGTGCATTGCTTCCTGCCCTGACTAATTGGATTCAGTGTATTAATATGCATTTTAGCAAACTCGCAGACGGCTGACCACCAGTATCAATGCTGTCCTGGCTGAGACAGCCCCACCAAATGCTGGAGTTCAAAGAGCAGTTGATGCATTACGAAAAACACTAGTGTGTGCTCAGCCTGAAAATAGTTCCATGTCTATCTCACAATTCTCTTTTCCATTCAACCAGATTCCTCTTCTATAGTAGTATATTTAAATGTTCACACAAGAATGCATTTTTGCAGAAATTTGACTGCTCTTTCTGCAAACAGCAGTCCTCGTGCATGGCTGTGACAGAGATATCAGAAATAAAAGACAGAGAAAAGGTGTTCAGACTGACAGACAAAATGTTGAGAAATTTAGAGCAAATGCTATCAGTGAGTAACAGGAGAGCTTTGCTTTGGCTTTGGATGTTTGACAAACTTGATATTCAAGTAGAGAAAGTTCATATTCTCAATTCTGTAATTACACAGCAGTATGGAACACATGACAATTTTATTTAGTCTTGTTTTCTCTACTGCAGTAAAGCAAGATCACAGTTTTCACTAACAGCAGTTGACTCCTGCTGTCACCAAAAACAAAGTGTTTGGTATGAAGCAAGAGAGACAAGCACTTCTGACTGGCTCCTCTGTAAATTAGGAGCAAATTCTCAACTCAAAGAGAGTTTGTATCAACATTGATACAAAACCCAGTAGAGTAGAGAGGGAGAATCAAGCAAAAAATGTTTTTCTCCACAATTTGCTATAATTTGCATTTAATTTCTATACACATAAAGATCTGTTCACTTTTAAATATAATCTTAAGAATGGAAGTAGAGAAGAAACACATGACAAGAAAAAGCAGAACAGCTTCTGTAAAGATCTTTTAGGGAAATGCAATGCTGGCAGACTCTTTCTGCTTAAGATTGCAATTGGACCACAAAAGAACACATAAGACACGTAAGACAATCTGAGAGAATATGCTCACATTCAATGGAAGTGCAATATAGCAGGGGGCCATGTGGGAGGCTTAGTCTTTCTTAAGTCTTTGGTTTCTCCCCTGAGACTTTCATCAAGACCCACAATGGTGCTCTTAATTACACGACACTTGTCACGTAGAAATGTCATTATAAAAGCCCATCAGTTCTTTTCACGGAAACACTAAGCATCCAGACAGAAATACGGAGAATGGGACTGCTCTATAAACAGTTGGCATCCATATGCGACCTAAAGGTTCAGCAGCATTAGCTCTGTTGCATGTGTGCGGGGTGGATAAGATATAGCACATGATGGCATCAGAACAACAACGGATGTGCTGGCTATTGTGAACTGTTTCTAATCAGCACACCGCCAGGTTAGCACCTCAGCTCAACTGCTACAGGCAGTTCTTCCAGCTGCTTGAAAGATCACTACCAATGAAAGCAGATCACTCTACCTTCCTATTTCAATGTTATTACATGAGAGCTTCCTTTAAAGAGTGCATTTTCCTTTGGAGTGTGCTGACTCCAATAGGGTATTGATCTATTTTGATCCTCATTTCATTAGGAGATATGTCATCTCCCTCTTTGAAAAAGTTGTTCAAAAGAAGAGCACACAAGCCTCTCATAATTAACATGCAACACTAGTTGTCACGCAGGGAGTAGGCAGTTATAATAACTCAGAGTCAATAATTCATAAACTATAATGCATTATTAATCAATTATTGAGGCTTGAATTACATTTAATGAGATTAAGCTGATTGGAGCACTAAGCTGTTTGAATCATATTGATTTAATCAATGTGCTTAATTAAACTGTGTACTTTCTCCACATGACCATTATTTCCCAGAATCCTGCACAAGTGGCCTCTACAATTCACATCCTCTGCTGTTCTTTGCTCAGGAATTGTTCTTTGCTGCAAATTAGTAGCTAAAGGAGCTTATTTTCTTCTAAGAAAAGAGAAAAAGATCAAAGTAGCAAAATCACCATCTAACCAGCTTATATGAACATGCTAAGAAATGTTAGAATATTTCTCACAGAGACTAGGTCTGTTTGATTCTGCACTTCAAGATGAAGTAAACACACCTCATTAGTCTTTATTTATCCCTCTTTCTAGTTTGCAGGAGCATCAGGAGATCCAAAGGGCACAGGCATCCATCTCTCCCTATCTCAAAAATGTTACTCATTCCATCTTTAGAAACATGCCTTAACTCAGGCATAAAACATGCTCCAACCCCAGAAAGATTACATCAAACAAAACAGGTGTCATTGCCTCTGTGTGACAATATCCATGATGGTTTCTTCAGCCTTGCATAAAGAGGACACGTGATGAGGAAAGAGCAACACAAAGTGACAGTTATTACAGATATAAATCCATTTACTACTGTCAGACTTTAATTTCCCTTGCCATTGCTGCTAATTAGCTGGGACACGTGGGTTTAACTTTAAACCCCGCAATTCAGCTCTGTAATGCTGCAAACGTTGCTGAAAGGACACTCAGCAGGTGTTCAGAACGGAGAAAGCACTCCTAACACACAGCCTGATCAGTATTATTAATGGGAGCCACAACAGCACATCCAGCCTTGAAGAGAACTTTCCAATTATTTTCTCTGTGACACCATAAAGAATGACTGCTCCACTCCACTCCGCAGAAGTGGCAACTTCCCCCTGATTCAATGGACGCAGTATTAATCCGCACAGCAATATATTATGCTTATGCCTTTGAACTAAGAAAGCAGTAATGCTGGCTATCATCAGCGTAAACTGTCCTTGTCTGACCAGTTGTTTGGCATTTGGTAGTTTTAATTCAGTCTTCTGTTACACATGCAAGATACTGGTACGCTCCATTTTCTTTTCTGGAACAGAATTTTATGATCGCACATGTATGATTGGTTGAATAGTTTACTTGCAGCTCTTCGAAGAGCTAAGTATCTATTTGTTCTGTCATTTACTACAGCATCCTATGGCCTGCAAGGGCTAGTCAGCTGGTAGCTCACCTTCACTGTCCCTCACAGTCTTAGTGCCTCCTGCTTACTGCAGAATACCCAGCAAACTAGTTTTCAGTTTTACTTTACTTAGTTTACTTTACATAAACTTTAGGTTGGTGGATAATGAAAAATGCTGCTGTACCCACTCTATTTTTGAGGCTCCTCCATGTTTATACTGGTTACGATGAGAATACTTTAGCCTATTCTTCCTCTTCCTGTCCTGGCTAACCATTACTTATCACTGATCGAACAGGAAGAGAGTTGAAGAACCGTTTGGCTTAATGGCTCAATGTCATAGAATGGTAAGGTTGGAAGGGACCTCTGGAGGTCATTTAGTCCACCCCTCAGCGTAGCCCATATAGGGATTGAACCCATGACCTTGGCATTAGCAGCATCACACTCTAATCAACTGAGCTAAACCTGTTCCATTATCTCTGTGAGTATCTTCCAGGCATGAACTTCTTGAACTTTCATATTTTATGCATCTCAGTGCCCCAGTTCTGCAATGCTGCAGGCACTGGTCAGCTGTTCCTGCTACAGAAAATCATTTATTAAAGTGCAATTCTTGTCTAAAAAGGGTCACTGGGCATTGCCATGTTCATTGTCTCTTGGGAGACAATGGATCATGTTTGTTTAATTTGCTGAGAAAATACTGGGTTGCTCCACCTGCCAAACTAGCAAACTCAGTCTACAAAACCAAATTCTGCCTGACTATTGTAATGTCACAAGCAGTCTTAGCTATGACAAGCACACTAACTTATATGCTAGGGTATCTATTATATATCTAGGATATCTATATCTAGGCTATCCACATCTCATTAATAAGTAACAGCATTGTATAAGACCCTGAGATTTAGAAAACTATGATGAGATAAGGCACTAGCTCCAAATTTGCCATTGTCCATATCTGTTAAAAAGTGGAACATAAATTCCACCAGGAATAGTACAGATCTTCCTAAGGAATGTGGGTTAATTACACTGGTAAGCTATCTGTCTGACAGGGCATTTTAATAGAGCACAGCCACTTACTACACACTCGTCTGTATAATGTTGTGAATTCAGGGTTTGAAAACTATTTCTAAGTACACGTGCATGCTGTGCTTCAACTAATACTGCCTTCACTGCGTTGACTCTGTGGGGCAAACCCAAGAAAATCATAGCTCAGCAAGCTCCTATTAACTTCACAAGATAATCAGGGATTTGGCACCAAGATTTGAAACTTAATCATTCTCACTGCTTCTGCATTCACTTGAGAACGTCTCTGAAAGATGCTGGGAATTGCTCTGCCTTGAAAAGTCCCTTTAACTTTCAACAGGCATCAATGTCTGAGGCAAGAGCTAACACAGCCAGGAGTACAGTCACCAAAGAGTAAATGCCTTCCCAGTCATTCTTTCCTTTCCAGTCCCCGGCTCTTTTCATTTTCAGAGGCTCACAAATGGTGACTCAATACCCAAGCCAGGTGCAGTGTGGAAGCTCAACACACCCATGGGAGCTTGCAGAAACCTGTCTTTTTTAATACAATTCTAAGAGCTACAGTCTTCTGAGGAAAAGTTCTGCGTAATTTGGAAGGTTGAATGTGCAGGGTGAACCTCTCTGAGAAAAGAAATAAGAGGGAAGGAAAGTGGAATGGGGAGGGAAAGTGGAATGGGGAGAAGATATATAAGAAGAGACAAAAACAGTTCCTTCCTCTCGTCCTTGGTGTTTCCCATACACAGAGGGGGAAACTAATGGCTTTATCTTTATCACAAGACTATGGGGGATATTGCAGTTGGAATGAGAAGCAAAGACATCCTTCTTTGCAGGATACTCAAGTCTTGTGCGAATACAGGAAGGGCAAATTTAACCACAAAACAAGATACCCCTGGTATACAAATGCCAATCTTCTGTTTGTAGAAAACTGTTGACCTTTAAAGCCCAACAGGAACCACTGTCCAGCCTCTGACTTTCTATTTCAGTCCCCAGGCCTTCACAGATGCTAATCAAGTTTGAATGGAAGTTGTTGTACTGTTTTGTAAGGGAGATGTTGTGTGGCAAGCGATACAAAGCACAGGAAGCTAAAGAGTTCCTGGCTCATTTCTTTCCTTCCTCATATCAGTTTCAGAATTGAGCATTTAATAAAATAATTCAGTACACCACCACCACATGAAAGGGAGACAGAGAGAAAGGGTGGAGAGAGGAGCCTAAGTGAATATCAAAGTCTCACATAAACTAGGCATAATGAAGAAAAACAGCAGCCCATTTTTCTTTCCTTCAGTGTGCAGTGAGTGTGTAGTTTCAAAGAGCGTGCATGGCTTGTGCTTCCTATTAACAAGGCTCACATTAATAAATTTAACTTAGACAAATTTAACCATCCTTCGGCCACATTAATCAAAAGCCTGACAAGAGTAATCTGAAAGAGTTGAGAGGGAAAAAATAAAGCACAGCTGACACAGAAGATGTCATGCCCTCATCTTCCCCAGACCCTCCCACTCTATCAGCACTTCCAGCACGACAATGACTCCTTCCCATAGCACTCCTCCCAGGCTGATCCTGCTCTCCTCCTAACACTCCTCGCCGGATACCTCTTCTTCAGTGATATCTCTGTTTTCCACTCCCCAAGTATCTGTAGTGGAGAAGGTGGAAAGAGATTTAGGATAGTTAAGTATGATCATGTGCAACAGCTATTCAGCCTCAGAGAAAGTGTATTTTATCTGTGCGATTGGTGCTACTGAAAAATTTCCCAAGATGTAGATTAATGAATGTACAAAGGAGAAGAAATAAATTTGATAGGAAAGCAAAATGACTACAGTCCATAGGAGCTATGGATAGCCCAGAGCTCTGTGAGTAGACAGAGTAGAACAAAGGCTGTCAATTTTTATTTATTACCCTTGTGCTGAGTCCTCCAATGCTGGAGCTCCACACCACTTCTCAAGCTGAAATGTACATGCATGGAGACCATACAAAGCAATAGGAGTTATTACTGGGAAAACCTCCATCCTTTGGACTCTTCATTAGCTCCTTAAACATTTGCTTTTTTGAGTTTTGTTTTTAGTCTGGAAAATATTGACAAACAAGTCCCTCCATCAGCCAAACCACATCATAAAGAAGGGCACGTCATACAAGATGAGGGAACTGAGAAGTAACTGCTGATCAAAGCTAAACAAAGCAGCACAAATTAGGCTCAGTGCATCCCCCAAAGCCATAATTATCTAAACTACTTAAACAAAATAAGCACATACGTGATTATTCAGATTTGCCTAAAGGCATCCCCACAGCACAAAACATGGTGTGCTGCATTGCTGCTCTTCTACTCGATAAAACAATAAAATACTTTCCATCACCTGAGAGTACTGATGTTTACATTTACAGAATCTGGGAAGCTTGAGAAGAACTGTCTTGCCTTGTCTTGACACACTCTCCCCCAAACAGTTTCTATTTCCGTTCAGGCAGCTGGGTTTTGCATGTGTTCTGACTGAATTCAACTGGATCATGAATAGATCTAGAAAGCCTTTAACCTTATTGCATTACAAAGCTTCAAAAAGGGCTGCTTAGCTGTCCACAGTTGCATGGAATTTCAGGCAGAACACTGCAGGGGTCACTACTGAATCCATATAAGATTATAAATCAAGCGAGATTTCTCTCAAAAATACAGAGAATCTTGGGCCATACAGCTGGGATTTAAACCCAGATGCTGAATATTATAATACTCCAAACCATTTGGAATAAGTATCTGTCCAAATTGTTCACAGGTCTTTTATGAATCTTTCAGCAAATCTGTGCTGAATGAGTAATCCAAGCCTACAGCACACAGAGATTGCGCAAGCCTAGCCTTCACACACAGGTTAGTGATCTTTGAAAGCCTCTCATATTCAGTTGTACCACCACAAGCTGCAGTCTGGTATACTCAGATGATATGGAGCTCCATGGCAAGGGAATGCCTCCTACCACTGTCACATTTACATCACGGTGCTACCTAAGAGCGGTATGACTCTTGGGGTATTGTGTGGGTCAGTACTGTACTGTCATTTCCTCATGCTCCTTGTTTCAGTATGTCTCTATCTTTCACTTGTCTTGACTACAGAGTGTAAGTCCTGTAGAAACAGACACCATCTGACGTCTCCCTGCGGTACCATACCCAGCCCGATCAAATCTTAGTCCAGGGCTATGTCCAAGGACTCTAGATGATGTACAGTCTAGCCTGTTACTAGCATATGTGAATAGGTTTCTCCCTTGTGGCTGGTGCCAAAGGTGTAAACATCCTTACCTCTTCCCATTTTAGCTCCACTGATAGAGGCTCGTGATTTTCTTGCAGAATTTTTATTTTGATAACTGGGTCTGCATATCTGCAGACTCAGTTTATTACAGCTGCTTGGTGCTACGGCACCCAACAATTTCATTTACAAGTTTCAAGATCACTCTGAAACCCCTTCGCATGCTGTAGTGCTGGACAGAAAGCAAAGAAGGTTGCTTTGCAAAAAGTGCTAAAGACTTCAAAATCAGCTTTTGTTTTCCTTTGTCAAAAAAGCAAAGGCCTTTTAGAAAGTCTCATCAAAACCAAAGGCACTTAAACCAGTGGTTAGTGCATACGGTAGCCTGTGAATGACCCCATTGCAAGTCCTTGTTCTGATAAATTCAATCATTATCTTAATTTTTAGTTTGGAGTCTCACTGGAAAGGAGTATTCGTTTGGGCAGAAAAACATGTTCACTATGTGTCTTTTCTAGATGACTCCAACACCCCAATAAAATACTCCAGCTTGCCTATCTTTTATTTCAGTTGCCCTGTTAAGGCATACTTCTGTTATGAGGTTTAAAAACCTGCTGTCAAAAGCCAACATCTAACCAGGTGATTGTCTAGAGCGTGCCAAAGGATTCTTTATGTAACTACACTCCCTCATCACAACTCCCACTCACTAGTGGTTTGATTTTCTGTTCTATGTCATCATTATCAGGGATCAGAAGTGCTGAACAACAGGAATTCTCTCTTCATTTTGGGCATGGACAGTACCTACCACAGCCAAATCTTTAATCATGTGCTGTACATGCTACTGTAACATAAATAATACTAATAATAGTAATGCCAGTAATACAGTTTTCTTCCTCTGACACTGCCTCCAGTTTCTAGTATTAAAGCTGTTTACGTGCCAGCACTTCATGAATTTCCCTGGCAATTTTTTGTGATCTTGCTTTAAAATTTCACCTTAGAAAAAATATGTTCATGCTCAGAAATGTGCTAATTACGGGGTAAATGCTCTCTGAATGAAAACTGACTGACAACTGTAATAAAAAAGTGTAAGCTCTGGATGATTACACTAATGTCAGCATAACTACAGTCATTGTGCTCTAAACCTGAACCAGAAAAGACAGCAGTAACTTTCACCAGCTTTCATATTTTAATTCTCTTTTAGTGAATGAATGTAGCTTGGACATATGAGGACTGCTACTCACATATCACCACATACAACTGAACAGAGAATTCTGCAGTAAGAAACAATGTGGTTCATATCACAGCATCTCTTTGGATTCTTCTAGCTTAATATCTCTGTGAGATAATGATACACTTTTCCAAAACATCCAAAAAGATCTTAAAGCAATTTAAATTTCCACACTTCCTAAAAAATCCCCAACTGTGTTACAGAAGTGTGAAAGAAGAGGAAAAATCAGTTTGTGTCTTCTTCCAGACTCAGAAAAAAAGGTTGCCCTCCCTCAGTCAGTCTACATACAGGTCCTTGATCACACTGGCTCACAAATTAAAGCCAATCCAATATGCTGCTAGCCAGAGTTGTCTTGTCACTTGCCACTGACTACAGATACTTGTATGTCAATGTTGTTAGTCAAGTCCATTTAAGTTCAAAATCTTTGACATTCATAAGGAAAAACAACCATCTCTAGGTTGGATCTGGCAGGTGTAATATGGCAGCTATATTTACCACTAGGTCATACACCAACAGTCAGGGCTAGGACAGAATGCAAGGAGCAATACTGTGTCCAGATGGATTTACTGGGTGCATTGCATGAGGCTAAATGGACTGATAAGAGCTGGAATTTGACCAGGACACTTCAATTACCATCCACAGCTGGGAAAATAGTGATCTTATATCTTTTGGTAAGTTTAAAACTTCAAAAGAAATAGATCGTTTCAATTTGGAATGAAAACACAAAAAAATCATATTGCTTGTTGAACTGATTATTTGAACAGTTTCTTGCTGTTGGAGCCATTTGGTGTTGAACTTTGTAATTGTTTCAGATCGCCTAGGAAAAACTTGAAGCAAAAAGTTGTTTCAGCTCTCCCCCACCACATAAATCTATCATTAAAAAAAAAAGTTATAATTGGCTATTCCCCATTTTCAGATTTCTTCTTCCAAAATGAGAACAGAAAGAAAATCAATTTGTTGACAAAACAGATTGTCATTGCAAACTTCTGACATGACCACAAGTCACCATTATCTTTTTCTTATGCTTCATTTGTCAACTTACAGAATTGCTCCAAGTCATCTCTTCTTTTAGATTCTGGCATGGCAGTGATTGTGAGCAACGGGCATGGATTTCCTCCTAGCGTCTGGCAGAGCGTCTGCTGCCTCCAGTAAACCTTCTTAGGGTTCCTATTTTGTTCCAGGATGTCAAGATGGGACTGTGAAAGAAGCAAGGAAAAAGATTTAAAAGTGAGTTAGTAGTCTATAAAACTTCATTTTATTCCACTAGTATACCATCATTGGTACTAATTTCATCTCTTGCAAGTTTTCTTCCCTCCTCTCTTCTGCCAGCTCCCATTGTGTCCTTTTACACCCCACAAATATGCACAAGCTGTTCAGAATACATCCCAATTCACTGAAACTACACAGGACTATCACTCATTACATTACATATATGTGTATTTATGTTCCTATGTGCTTCTCTTATTAATGTAAAGGAATTTTATAAATACACGAAGTCCAGAGGAAAACTTCCTGCTGTTTGCATTTTAATAGGAACTGTGTAGTAAAACGTGAGGAACTAGTCATTTTTGAGCATTTGCAGAACTGACTGATTATCTGTCAAGCGTATGCCAGCAAAACACAGGAACAATTCTACATCAGAGGCAGTCAAAAATTTTACATCAAAACAATATTTTGTATAATTGGTGGTGGGGAATCTGCAAAAAAATAGTGTCTTTCTAGGAAGTTATTTAAAAGGGGGTTCTTTTTCCCCAGAGTTGATGGTTGGTGGTTTTAAATAACTTTTAAGAAGTCCAACAATTTCTTGAGCAATTTGAGAAAAAGAATTGGCAGCTATAAAAAAAATATGTCTTTTTGGAACTAGTTCTGATTGCCTCATTAGACACATAGCCACTTGCCACCCACACACCAGATGACGTGCAGTCTCTGCAGCTCACTCTCTCTGTTTACACTGTAACTGGAAGCGGCAACGATACTGCAAGTAATCCCATTGCAGGCTAAATGCCACGGAGCACCAGTTGTCTCTAGATTGCTAGAAATAGCTATATTACCTTATGCACGCTTGTCTGAACAGATCTTTTAACTAAAACACACCAATTTACTTCACTGAACAATCCTCACACAGTTACTTTTTGTAGTTAGAGCTAAATTTCAGACAATGTTTAAGGAACCAGGCATGCCTGTTCCTCAAACCTCAGTCACCTTTCTTTCAGACTGCTTTCACAGTATCCACTTGAAAGCACACACAGGACTGAAATTTACAGTTGTCTATGTCATAAAACAATTAACATACTGATCTATAAAGTGAATTCAATTATTAGACCAATCTAACGATCTTGCACACATAAAAAGGACTCAATATAATCAATTACTTATGTTGCTGGTATCCAGCGAAACATAATTGGATACAGCTACCACAGAGATTTCAGTTTGATGCCCAAACAATTAACACTTTAATGTAAAAATAAATAGATTACTGTTCATAATATAAATGTAATTACTAATGGACAAGAAGTAATGAACTGCAGAGTGTAACCAGTTCAAGCAGTATTCCTCAATGTGTGTTTTCTGTAAATATATCAGTAACTATTAAATATATATGATATTTGAAAACATTTCCAAATTACTAACTCCATAAACAAGTTTATCTTCTTCCCCAAAGCACTATATATTTAATAGAGCCCTTGGGTTTCTAATCACTTTTAATTTATTACTGATATGTAAAACCTACATACCTCACCAACGGACAAATGCTTTGAAATGAAACTTACTGGTGCACAAACTTGATTTAGTTTATTCACTGTGGAAATTAAAGTAACAAGGAAAATGTATAAATCCTATTGCTCAAGACATTTTAAATTACTTTGAGCAAAATAGCTCTTTAGGATATATTAGAGGCAACAGTTTTGCTTTGGCCAAATAGCTAGACAGGACAATCTATCAATCCTTAACATCCCTAATTCCTATTTACCAAATTTTGTGGCCCTTATTGAGTTTGAGTTCATTTAAACTTTGCCTTAGGCAAAATTCCATTTAACTTCAGTGAAAGAGGCAGTGAAATACTTCAAGATTTGGCCCTGCAACTCTAGAAATAACATCTTTTTCATCTTAATTCTACTCATTCAGAAGCAGTGAGATATTCAGAGATTCCCAGAGCATACAAACTCTCCAAGTCTCTCTTGCCTTCATGCCAGTGGAAGGTAGAAATCAATAATAGTAAAATAATGATGAGGTACTGCATCTCAGTAATCAAGTATTCAGTGGACTGATTCACCACTATTCCTCAGTATCACATTTGCCTTTTCCTCTGAAGACTGCAAGATACACATGCCTTCAAGCCTATAGGTCAGATCCTACTGCTGGAGTGCGCTCGCTCGCTCTCTGTCTCTCTTCTGAACCGATCCAAAGGAAACTGGTACTCATAAGCCCAACGAAACTGAGCTTGCAGGCATAGTTTGGACTGTGAGGGCTTGACTGGACTTATCTCAGACACTGAAACCGGGGGGGGGTTTTTTATCCACAACAAGATGAAAAGCAGTTGACAAGAGATTGTTGTTCGAGTGGGACTGAATCTAACCCAAACTACACTGGTCATATACAGAGCAGCACAGCTAGTAAGCGAGAGGGCGTGTTTCATATTTGACAATGGTAAGCTGGTACCAATCCAGTAAAAAATAAAAAGTTAAACTTCACCAATCCACATTTGCATTTGTTGCCCAGAATGAAAGGGACTGGCAATGGAAATAGAAAAAGGACTGAACCAGCTGGAACTGGAGAGAGCAGCTGGCAAATACTACTCAAGTAAGGTCCAGTGCTGCAGTGTTGCTGGGTGAGGCTCTGAAAGTGGACCTGTTAACATCCTGTTAAAAAGAGGAGCAAGGGGCCCCCATTTCTGACTTGCCACCAGCACTATCCCCCTGCTTCTCACCCTTTCCGGAGAATCCTACAACCCAGAGGAAATGGAGATGTTTGCTTTGCCTCACCTGAGGACTAGTATAAACACTAATTATTTGTCTCCTAGCTTATCCCATACAGAAATCGCTTTTCTACTACCACATTCTGGGCTCCATAGTTTACAGAGGGTTGTGGTTTCAGGCAAAGTAATGAAAGCATCAGGATAATTAATTAACAGCCTGTAAGAACAGGCCTCTGTGCTACCTCAGAATCTACTCACACCCAAGGCAGCTCCAATCTGTCAGGCCCATTAGCTTATCTAGATGCATATATCAGCATTACCATCATTGTGGAGTAGGTGTAGGGGTAATGGTAGGCTAGGTAGCAGACATCGTCTTTATGAGGGAACATGATACTGAAGGCAAGTGTGTAGTAGGACTTTCTCCTCATGCCTCCTGCTGCAGCTACACAGCTGCTGTAGTGGTTTCTGAAGGAAGAGAAAGAGGGGGAAGAGGTTATTACTTCTGGATGCACATTTGAAGCAGTCATGAAAGAACTACACATTCAGAGAAGTATCCACCTTGAAAAGAGTTTTCACCTCATGCTGTAGCTGAACTCCAAATTCAGCCATTATACCAAGCCTGAGAAGGTCCCATGTCTGTACAATCAATTTGATTCCAGCAATGGACAGGTACAAAACTTAACACAGTGGGAAACAACACTCGGTAACACAGCAATGCACCTATAGACTATGTAAAAGAAGGAAGATTAGAGAAACTGTGCTATCAGTAGAGATAGAGATGCAAGCGAGATCATGATGCACCACTGGGCAAAGCCAGATTCATGGTCGTTTTGGGAGCAAAGGCCAGCAGGGAGTCAAGAGGCAGAGTAGTATGTGGCAGTATTAGACATGGTCAGTCCCAGCTAGTCATGTGTTGCTGACATATGGGAACACTCTCACAGGAAAACAACAGTTTAATTTGGTAGAAGTGCAAATAAGCTAACTAAGGCTAGTTCACATTCTGCAGTACAGACATATCTAAACTAATGCAACTGCTGTATTGCTCCTGATGTCCAAGTCACCTTGTCAAAGCTGCATGTACCTATTCACATTCCTGAAATTGTCATGGGAAAATACTTTGTGAGACCCTAGAGACCTGGAAAAAAAAATGAATATCCTGCCAGAATAAGAAACCAGCCATTCAGCCCCAGCACAGGGCATTGAAGAAAAGGGATGCTCTAGAAAAAAATTAGGACATACATAAAATCAGATACCATCAAAGCTTCTCTCCTGATTATGAAGAGAGAGCTGGGCTTGGGTGGAGACTTCCTATGTAGAAGAAAACATCTCATGCAGATTTGTAGGTCATGAGCTATCCGAAATCCCCTCACTGCATCCCTCCTTTCCAATGACTTGTTAAGGAGCAGCAAGGGCCAAGGGCACCACTGCAGCCAGCAGGGCAGAGGCCTCGAGCAGGGCAGGTGCAGGGATGGCAGTCAGGTTCGTCCAAGGCATGTCCACGCTGGTGAGGCACAACAGAGGTCAGGCCAGGAAGTCAGCTCACATGTCATGGTCCTGATTCAGCAGGGTTCATGGCCAGGCAAGAGCACAGCTGAGACTCAGCTGGAGACAGGCAGTCCTACAGCACAGCACAGGTAGGGACTGGGGACTCTGGGCTGAGCTGAAGTGGGGCTTTTGGGCCCATAGGCAGAGACCCTGATAAGGCTGCTCAGGGCCACTCAGTCCCACTAGTGCAGCCAAGGCCCTGGTATCCCGTCATTAAAACTACAGAAATCTTAAAGTGTGCTTCTCCATCTAGTTTCAGGACAGGATCTCCTGCTGGAGATTTACTCCGATAAAGAGATGATTTCAGAATGAGCAAGAAAGTTCTTTTAGCAGAGATGAAGAGACAATTCATGCACTTTAGGGAGAAGCCTCACAGCAAATTGCATCCATAAGTACATTTCAAACAATATTTTTCCCCACATTGCACCAATTATGCTGTTGCCGAAGCTTCTGATTCTGAAGGTCTGTGAGGCTTCTTTGACAAATGTTATCATCAATGTTGCATTAAAATGCAAAATACAGGAGGCAACCAAAAGATGCAATTTCAGCTTCTGAAATTTACAATACTAGTTTATTTTGCTGCTGTTCATTTTTATTCAAAAGGGTGGAGAGAAAAGATAATTATCCTTGTCAAACTCTCCACAATAATCAGCTCTTTTTCATAAGGAAGACACAATACAATACTGCTTTTATTTCACCTGGATTTAGTAGTTAGGAATATGTGGCATGAATGATATTGACTGCATCAACAGATAGTAAAGAAACACTGAGTCACAGTGGCAAACTGAGAAGCCTCTGACTTTATCCTCAGCTGAACCCTTCACTCCAACATTTCTTTTACAGATAAACCACATCAATATTGGACAAAGAGCGAGATAAAAAAAATGCAATGAGCCCATAAATAAATATCTATTCAGCTGTCATATACGCATTTCAATGGGTTCAAAATTTGAGTCCAATGTTTTTTAAGTCAAGACAAAGCCATTTGATTTAGTTCCTGTTAATTTGGACTGCAAAGGATAATTAAGAACCATTTCCTTAGTGTGTAAGGAAAGTATTCATCCCCCCAGCCTCTACTGTACTCAGTGTTACTTAGAAGGTCAGACAACCTTATCGATAAAGTGTTGTGATTTTCTGAGATATTCCAGAGCTCTCCCTCCAAATTCACATTTCTAGGGAGAGGTGTGGGGTGAAGTGAATCTAGCAGGCAGCTACTGCCTATACATCTGCCATGCGCTTTTGGGAATGTGTTCCCACTTGACCATAATACATCAGTAAAGGTTTCTCCCTCTATGATCTGTAATTCTGCAGTCAAAATTCTCCTCTGGCTAAATGGCCAATTAACTCAGAAATTTTGCACCACTAGACGCCTCTGATCGTGCTACCCTAGCAGTCAAGGCTCCTTACTCCTGACAGCACTCTAATCTGAAGAGCCCGAGCAAACTTACGCACAGCTCTTGCACTACATTGCTTAGCAGTACACTTCATTCTTGTTTTGAGCCCTCCTGCAGTTCCAGCAACAAGCTTACTGCCACCCTGAACAGGTAATTCTACATTTTTGAACCACTTCTTGACACCTGCTTCCTTCTATAGTAAACTACCTAATAGTAAGTTTACAAGAGGCTTTGTAAACTTACTTTGTTTTTCAATATTCTCTACTCATACATTTAAAAAAGCACTTGTGCATAAGCAGTGTAACCAATCATGTATTCCTACAGCAGATAATCTGGTCTCCTCATAACCCACCGTTTGATTCAATGGCTCTGAATATTTTTAAAGGAAATCTAAATACTTTTCTTTCTTGCCTCCTTTTCCTTCCACTGCTGTCACCCAAGACAGCTCTGTTGCCCCTTTGTTCCTCCATTAAGCTGGTACTTTTTCTTCTTCACCTACGCTACTGTATCAACATGAAGCCCAAGCTAACAAGCAAGGAAGAGGCTGTTATTCCAGGCTTTGCTGGTGCTGTAGTCCACCTAGTGTTGCAGTGCTGGTGTGAGGTTCACCTCACTAGGTGAGTACCAGTGCTTTCAGCCACCCACATGTTCTGACTTATCCTTGCGTAGTTTGACTGGAGCTAACGCTGTCTTTCCCTGTGCATTTCTACAGCACTCTGCATGCTGAGCGCCTAACCTTGACTGGAACCAGTGAGTATTACCGACATAGAGATAAGATAGTTTCCCTAAGGAACTGTAATGTCACGCAGTAGGACATACTCATTTTCTGCCTGGAGAGTGCAAATATACTTTTGCCTTTCATCTGTCTGGACCTGACGGGAACAAAAAGACCCTACCAAGATCTGCTCTTCACTATCTTACTTGTGTTCTCTTTCCAAAAATGTTCCCAAAGTTTTCATGCATTCCAGAAGCTAATACATTGGCTAATAGAAAGGAAATAAGAGACCAAAGGGTGTTTAAAAAAAAAAAAAAAAAAAAAAAAAAACAGCATGCAAGCTGTATCTACTGTGACTTTCAGTCACTCTCTGTAATAGTTAAATCATTTTACTTGCTGCTCTCCATCAGACATAATGTGCAGGTAGTACATTTCTAACATAGGTGTGATAGAAAGTTAATTAATAATAATTACTGTAATAGTTATCACTTATTCTGTAGAGTGATTTTTCACGCTCGAAAGTCCCTTGCAAGCATTTTTTAATTAAAACTTGCCTCTCGTTTATCTGTTCCTATTCTTTGGGTGGCTGATATGTGACACTAATTAGCCATCTTTTATAGAAGGGGAAACTGAGATACAGACAGGTGAAGCCACTGGTCAAAGGCACTTGCATGCCAGTCAGTAAAAGAGCTGGACTGGAACTCAGGAATTCAATATCATCAACCTATACAGGAACAACATGTCGCACCCATCCTGTGCTTCGACTCCCTGCCTGCAGCATTTAGTCTGGTAAAAAGCACTAGAAGGTGACAAAATATGGCATAGTGTCAGCTTAGGCTAAAGTGTCAGAGGAAAATATCTATATCCTAGATTTCTAGGATATTTGAAAGGGTTCTAAATTTAAGGTAAATTATTTATCAATTACTTTCTGATGATGATGCATTCCCTTCATCCAAAATCTTCCTACTATCTGGAGCCCGGTGTCTTTGTTTTACAACATGCCTTGATCTTCTTAAATCTCTAAGTATGGTTTGTTCATAGCAGGCACAAGCATTATTTAATGATTTATGGACATGGCTAAATTCAGTTGTTATTTTGAGGTCTACCATGTTGCAGACTGGAAAATGGACAACACAATTTCACTTCCAGTCAGATCCATGTTAAGATATCTATATTTTTAAGACTGAAGGCAAAATCGCATTCAAAGCAGCATATTCCCATAGCCATCTGGCTATTAAGGCCTACAGTCATATCGTCAAGGTCAGAGTTTACTGGTGTTTCAGTCCTCTTTTGTAGATATCATTAGAACAGAGAAATGAGAGGCCATCTTCTGGCACGTTTCAGCATTGACTTCCCTCATTGGAACCAACCAGGTAGCCTGCTGACTCACTATGATGATTTCTTCTAATATGATTATAAAGATCCTGAAGAGAAAAGAGAAGACCCAGTTCTGACACTGCTATGATCACCAAACAGCCATGTCTTTAGTGATGATGCGAGAACAAAACACTCCATGTACCTCATTACTATCTGTGAACCGACTATTGCCTGGAAAACTCAGAGATTAGATAATATGCTTAGAATGAACCATGAAACAAAAGGAATAAGCGCATCCTCACAAATTCAGCATGCTGCCATTGTTCCTTAAATAATTTGCTGGAAAGGAATATTATTCAGTGCATAAAAGCTGACAAGATAGCAAGTAAATTAGATGATCTTACAGTAACTGCAACTCTGTTTGTCATGGGTGTATCCTGTCGCTTCACGGGGAGGCCGTAAAATAGAGCAGAAGTGTCACTCAGCTTCCTTTTGACAAGAGCACTGCTAATATTCTCCCTAGCATAGAAAGTGTCTTCTGAGACATATGGGAGACGTACACAATGGCAGAGCTGTGCCACAACATTCATCTTTATGAGTAAACTATCACATCTTCAGAGAAGATGAATGCCAGCAAAGATCAGGCAATGTGCATCACCCAGACATCTTGTGAGTGTGCCCTTCCTCCCACTGTCCTTCAGCTCATAAATTGCTATCAGTCAGAGCTGTGGAGCAAAAGCAACTAAGGGCATCTTTGAGTTTCTCCTTGTTTTTTTTAAGTATATCACTCTCTTTCCAAATTTATGATCACCTCCTGGTAAAAGGAATTAGATGAGGTGTTCTACAAAATCTGCCAATCCCTTGATAGCCTTGGGATAACAAGCAGTTATCCTAGATGCACAGATTGACGTATAATTCAATATACAATTATAAAACATTGAATATTCCAAATCAATACAGCTCCATTCTCTTACATACTCTGAAGAAGAATCTGATTATATGCTTAATTATACAATCTTGGCTTAATCTCAAAAGTCATTTATTTAATCACTGTACAGTAACTGCCTCGCTAATGACAGGAGAAGCCGCTGCTATGTTAATCAGCATGTAGGTTTGCCCAACCAGCCCTTACCAGCATCTGTTCTGTCTTCCACTCAGAAGCCCACAGTCACAAAAGCCAAATGTGATGAGCATGCAAAGGGAAGCCACTGCACCACCGGATATAAGCAAAAGAGATCCAGAGGTGGAAAATGTTAGGTGAATGAAGGTTGAGGAAGAGTATTTAAAGGACAACATAAAATTGTTATTTGAACTGTTGCAGACAAGATGACAGGTCAAAAGAGGATACTTCCAGCCCTAGAGCCCCAAAAGAGATTACAACATAGATTTGAGGTGGACTGGAATTTTCTTTTCTTAAAGCTCAAGTTTGAGATTCTACTACTTCTGGAACGTAGCCCACTGTCACTGTTTGTGTTTATTGTCTCATCAAATCCACTGCTGAACACAGCCAGCTCTGAACCTGAACAGTAAAATTGTAAACTTCAACAAAAATACAACTTCTCATATGGAGAAAGACCATTATTTTAACTCGAGTTCTAGAAACTGCCTCACTACATGACCTTGTAAAGAAAAGACTACTGTTTACCTTGTCAGAAAAGTTCAACTCTGTCCTGACATCACTACTTATGTTGTTAGCCAATTAGTATCATTGTTAATTGTGTTAACATCTGTTTCTTGTATTTCCCAGTCTGTCTGTAGTTACTGGATTGTCCCAGCCCTACACTTCAAAGGTGCAGTATTTGGGGCAAGGACTACCCTTTTATTTTCTACTTATAAAGCACCTAATATAGTAGCCATGGAGTCCTGAGGAACTTTGGTCATGCAAACTGGTGAACAGGCATCGTAACAGAAAAATAGTACATGAATTAAAAGAACAAAGAAAGTGGGAAGACTTGTCACTCAGGCATCTCATCTCAGCTTTTAGGTCAGAAGAGGCAATGTCAGGATAAAATACTTACTTAACTTAAAATGCTACAGTATTTGGTTATTTGGCTTCCACAGTGCTCTGCCCATTCACCTCCAACATTCAACCTCCTGCTCTTCCTGTTGTAGGCTACTTTTTCTGCTTACATCACCCCAGGTTACATCATTCCCAGACACCCCACTCAATGGAACTCAGACAAAAACCTTATTCAAACCTGTAATTTTCCTAGTTTTTCTATTTTGTCTCCCAGCCTTCAACTCTGTCCAGACTTTCTGATCTAAAACATACAAATTACTATAGTCTTGAAAATTCTTTCAATATTCATCTGAAAAATAATTAATAAATGTTGTGAATAAATTTTTGGAAACCTTGAGAAAAATGAAATAGGGCCCATTCAGCCTACTAGAACTCCAAGCCTTACCCTTCTCTCCTTTGGCTGTAATAAACAGAGTGACTGAGGGACCAGTTTTCTGAAAGGAAATGAGATACCTAAGTGGTGAATGTGTGTCAGATGGGTCAGTCTCCAGTTCAGATATCAGTTAAAGGTGAGACTGATCTAATGTTTTTCTTCTGATACTCTGATGTGCTGCAGAAACAGTCTGAGACTCAGGGAACCTACACAAATAGTAGCCCAGGGCTTGTTAGATCCCCTTTACCACTGCATCCTGGTCTCTGGGAGAAAGATAGAAGTTCCAGTATGACACTAGGTTAAGACTAATCTCTACTGTTTCTATAGACCTATATATCTATAGGCAGTGCCGTAGTGCTAACAAGCATGGTCCACACTGTAGTTTGCCCCTAAGGATTTGCATTCCACCTTACAGACAAGGGAACCTAGTGAAGACACTAAGGTATAGAGATAGATTCATAAAGAAATAAATATTTGCATATGTTAATATGATAGACTTATTAATAAACCTATATGTTTATCTATTTGTGTATATGATAATCCTTTCCTTACTATATTTAATTTCTACATCTCTTATAAAAGTTAGTGCATGCAGAGGAAAAGCAACAACTCTATCCTGCTCATTTCTTCCTGGACAGGGGAAAACCACCTACAACATCTTTAAAACTCCCTCATATTCCTGGCTGCAGCAAGGTTTGAGCTCCCTTCCCTCCTTCTCTCTAGGGAAGAGAATTCTGCACTTGCTCTATTTCTCCCCATGCACCTAATATAAAGATTTCACTTGTAACTGTTTCCTAAACTTGGAAGCACAGAACACATTGGACTAGCACCAATTTAGAAACATTTGAGATAGGTAGCAATGGTGGTCAGAACTTAACAACATCAATACAGTTAACAGGAAGGGAACAGGAGGAAATGAAGCCACAAATTATTCACCAAAAGATGCACTTACTTGTAGTAGCTGATATCATAGCCCACTCGAAGCCAGTGAGGCCTGCCCTGGAGAGCTTCCATCACTGAATACATGACCAGCTGCATGCCTACATAAAACAAGATAGTTTCAAGTGACAAGCAACTCTCCCTGCTGGAAAAGGCATGAGTGGGAAAAGGCATGGGTAGGAGGGAAAGGGAATGCAAGAAGCATCATTATTTTCTCTGTCCCATTCAGCAGCAGGCTGCTACTTCTAACTCAACTCCAGATGGGCTTTGGCTTCTCTAACCCCAATCATACTCACTTGGGTAGTGTCTCTCTACATTCTTCCTGGCTCACCTGACCCTGCTTCCACCTTGTATGCTTCCTTTTTATGTCTTAGTGTTTTTAGAAGCTCCTTGTTCACCAATGTAGGCCTCCTAATCACTTTCATTTGACTTCTGCAGATCAAGATGGACTGTTCTTCAGCTTGGAGGAGGAGATCCTCAAAAATCATTAACATCATTAGTCCTGATGGCATATTTCCATAAGTATTCATTTGATTTCCCTTCCTCCTTTGGGATCCTCTATTAAAGCTCTCCAGCCCTTTAAGCCCTGACAAATGTACCAACAGACTCAGCATTACCCTATATCAGAGCCAAAGGTGAAAGGCATTTCAAACACAACTAGCCTACAGCTAGAAATAACCTCTCTATTGCTGCTTCATGAAGCAGAGACACGAGCTACATACAAGAAGTGATTATGTATGAGGTTCCAGAACAAAGGCCACAGTGAATTATGAGAGACACAAACCTTCCCAGAAGGCCAGTTCATCAGACAAGAGGGATATGAGACTCAAGGTCTACAATGCTCTTAACATCCAAAATTTCAGCTCTTGCCCTTCTCCATAAGATGCAGTACAAGAACACATACAATGTAATGCCTCAGAGCTATGGTTGATGTTGGTCTGCCATCTCAATTCAGTTCAAGAAATTTTCTTTCCATTTTCCCCATGGGAACATTCAGTTTTAGAAAACAAACAAGTCAGGCTTCTGGCAAAATCTTTTTTTTTTTTTTTTTTTTTTTTTTTCCCAACAACTCAGTCTACCATGGAAAATACTGAGAAGAGATGTGGGAGTTTCACTTCCTGACTTGCTCTGCTCCTTGTCACAGCTGTTCCATGACACATCCCTTTGCTGATGTGAAAATTACACATTGCCATCTAACCAAGAGCAAAAGGAATGGGAAAATCAAAACACACTGGTAAACATGAGCTGTAAGTATTGCCATCCATGGCATTTTGGCATTAAATCAGGACTGAAAACTTCTAGTATCATGGCATGAACATTAGCCCAGGAAAGTGCAAAGGGAATATAAGCAGCATCTCTCATTCACAGTCTGTGTAAATGTCATGTATGTGCCAAAAGGGGTAGCGAGCCTCACTCAGGCAAGCCAGATAGCTAGAGCTTCAGTACCCTCCCAAAGCAGCAGGAGCAACCCACAGAAAAAAAATGTCTTAACAGCCAATCCCTCCTACTAGCCATACAAAAGAAAGTCCTTGGTTAGCCTCCTCATACTGGGTGGTATTTTCACATTCTTCTTCCAAAAATGTAATTTTCATTACATGCTTGAAGATGTGAGTCATGTCCAATTTCAAGCTTACAAAACAAGATGATAAATGCTGACAACAGTCAAAATACCAGGCAAAAAGCGACCTTTTACCAATAGCTAGAATCTCTAGCTGGGAAGCCACTGCTGTACCAGAGGTTTCAACGAGTTTGCAATAGGAAGGATCCAATGCATCTCACCTTCAGGCTGCTACCAGACACAGCCACACTGAATTGTTTGGTAATTCAAGGGAGCAGAATATGACGACAACAAAAAAAAAATCATTTTCATTTGGGATCTATATGAGTACTTGAACTTCAGCCCTTAGGGCTAAAGAGCAAACGCCTTATAATTCATTATGCCACTTACCCAGCCAGTTTCACAAATACAAGTGACAAGTCATTCTGGCTCCCAGTGCTTTTTGTTTGAGGTATATTGATCCTGAGAGAATTCCCGTGGTGATGTCGAAGGCTGTATCCACAGGGCTTCAGAAGAATGTAGAGTCTGATATTAGGGGCTTATTAAACATTCTGTGTCAGGTCTTGAGCTGGTGTAAATTAACACAGCTCCACGGAAACAAACAAACAAAAAACCCAAACTTATGCCAGTCAGGAATCCAACCCACACTCTCCATGTGGAAGAAATCATTTTTGTTCTAAAATCGGTGTTGAAAGCTGGGATTTGCCCTATTTCTGAGCAATGCAGTCTTCCTCCTAAACTACAGACTGTGACAGGAGCTCAAATACAGCAAGGAATAGATTTTTTTTTTCTTTTTCTTTTTTTTTTTTTTTAATCATTAATGTCACCAGAAGTCTGAGTGGTTCTATAGGCAGAGAAGTCTGTCTGGATAAACTCAAAGAATCATGGATATTTATCTGAGGATTACCCATATTTAAATTTTTGAAGACCTCTCCAATCTCGTGCTGCTAATTCAGTCCCAACAGATCCTCTTCCTTTCCTCTCCAAACCCTAGTGCCATTTGTCCAAAGTCCTGGTCACTCATCACAGAAGAGTGACCTTCAGTCCACAAATCCTCTTCTGGGGTTCAATATTCAGCTCACTCCTCCTGAGGATAGGGAAAGGCCCTTTGACAAATTTAAAGCAACTCGCAGTTGATTTCAGAGCAGACAAAATGAAGCTTACAGTCTCCTTATATTTGAGAGACCTAGGGATACGGAAAGTTTGAAACCCTTATGCCATCAAAAAGATATTCTAGTGAACAAAAGACAATCCCAATTCCCCAAAGCCTCATACCATAATTAAACTGGCTATTGAACTTCTCACAGTTGATAATGTTGAAGCGATAGGGAACTGCTAATTTCATGTCATGAACTTCAAAGTAGAACCACTGGTGATGCTGGCTGCTGTTCACATCTGCATTCATAATTAAGTCATACTCAAACCTGTTAAGCAAAGCACAAAAACAGTGGCCGTGAATACCACATCAGTGTGCCACTGAACCTGCTGAGGAAAGCAGGCTGTACAACCAAAATCTTTAATATCCTGTAAAAGTTAAAGAATGTCATCAAACTAGTAGCACTGAAACATGCCAATAAATACTCACACTATGTTAATCATATCAGAACTATCTGATCTCTATTTTCTCCCTCCTGTCTTCGTGACACCTACTGTTGGCAGCCATCATAAGCTCTGTTTCATGAAACCTGTTTCCCTGCCAGATCACTTCAGAACGAAAAGAGTGCCAGTACTTCATGCTATGAACAGAGCAGAGAGGCTCTCAGGGACACAGCCACTGCAGGTGTACTTACTCACGCACTTGGATGGCTTTGCGAAGGTTTCCTGATTCAAACTTGGAGAAGAACGTCAGGCAGTCTGGAGCACCCGGGCTTGAGTGACTACAGTAAATCAAAGCAAGGATATCTATAGCAGGTTGCTTCAAAGACAAGTTCTCTCTAGCAACTTTCAGAATTTACTGTAGTTTACTTTATAAGCAAGACCCTGAGAAGTAACAAGAGGTAAGCAAATTCATAAACTTTCTATGCAAAACACCAGCCTTCTCTACTCTTGCTTAAAGATTCTAAATCTCATCTTCTTTTCCTTTCCCAGTAATCCATTTTGTCCCAATTCTTGTTTACATTCTTTATCCCAGTTGCTTTCCTGATTAACATATTCCCATTAGTTTATTAATTGCACAGCGCAGCTCTACTCAAGTTGTCCATTTACTCCTCCACATCTATATTGTTTCTTTTTCTTAAAGCTTAGAAATCCTTAAACTCATCTTGAACAACTTCATAACTCTCTCCTACCTCAAAATCTCTACTTCATTTTCCTAAGAGAACGTTCTCCAAGTCATTCATCCTATTACTGACTACAGTTGGGTGCCTATCACAGTTCACAGGGCTGGATGTATGTTTTCAGAACTGTGTTATAAGTGCCACACCTTGCAGAGTACATCCACAGCCTGTGACACTGCGCAGTACAGACACTCAAGCTCATGCTCAACAGAAAATCTACTTAGCCCAGGTGAAACTTCAGGGTGAAGATAGGCTTTCACTGAAAAGTGTAGCTATGAATACAGACGCAGTCTATCTATCTCTACTCCAAACCACTGCATGCAACATAGACATGTCCATGCCTATACAATCCTTTTGATATGTATATTTTCTTGTCCTTTCAAAAGTTTGCAGACTCTCTTGCTTCAGTGATTTCCAAAATAAATCCTTTCCCAGAGCCATGTACCAGGATCTACCCCTCCAGCATACCTTCATTGTTGAAAGTTATCTCCTAGCTTACTTCTTCCATACCTTTACCTCAGCTGAACCAAGTGAATCATGTAGTGAACTTGCTACTTAACCCAGCACTGATAGTACTCCCAGTTACAATACTAACCAAGATTACCCACCTGGGATCATCTAAATCAAAAACGGTTCTGCCTATGATATCACCCGGCTGGATTAAGCGACGAATATCATCCAGAACTTTGTCCCTAGAAAAAAAAGGCAAATTGTAATGACTCTATGAGAAACACAGGGTAATCTTGCAGCAAAAATATGAAAGGTTTTAGAAAATGCTTTCCAGGGCTGCAGAAAGAGGACCTCCATGTGTTAATTTCAGATAAACTTCATCCATGTGGTTTTTTTTGTTTGTTTGTTTGTTTTTGTTTTTTTTACCATGAGAAAGCTTCTGCTCAATTCCCATTACCAGAAGTTGCCTTTTGAGTTAAATGACAGATTCTGTACAATTTTTATTCTCTACGATATTCTGTCAAGTGTGATTTATCCCCAGTTCTTCCCAGTTAATCTCAGTCTCCCAACTAGCTTTGCCCCATGAGGAACTACCTGCCGTAACTTATAAACCTATTGATCTGTCCCTTACTGAATCTTGGCTGTAAATCAGGCTAAATTCTACTCAATAGTAAACTTAACTTCTCAATCACAGGAGAAGATCAAACATGGAATGCTGATTTTGTATCTGACCTTTGCAGCAACCATGTTATGGCCTGCAGCATGATATGATTATTCTCATTTTAGCTACACAGTTACACATGTTATTACAGCCATAAAAGCAAACCTTTTAGAGCAATAATGCAAGGAGAGGATGGTAGACTCATTTTACCTCTAAACAAGATTTTTGGCTTTTGTATTTCCTGCAGGAAGAACCATCATCTCTCTGGAGGTCAAATAGTAGTAGTCTTCACAAATGCCATTTTATTATTGTTGATCAACCTTAAAGTTTAGCTCAGAATCCTGTATATGGAGCCTTTTTGGTGCCTAGTAATAACTCCATATGCCACTAAAAACAAATGCAAAATGCTTACATACTGCTACACATGGAATAGACAAAAATTCAGTTAGCAGAAGAATTTCTTCTTCCAGCATGGCTTCAAAACACAGCCTTCCCCTCAGCTGAACCCCTAAAATGACATGAAAAAAACAGCAAACTCTAGCACTGTGCCAGAGGGGAGATCTATATTACTGCTTGCTGCATACTGTATGCCATGTATGCTCTCTTCTCCTCGAAGGCAGGGGGTGGGCAGCAGGGAGGGATACCAGCCTGTTTGCCATGTCCTGGCTGCTGCTCTCTGGCTCATGATGAACTCTACAAGAGAGGGCAATCATACCCTTGTCACAAGCAAGGGCACATGCTACAGAAGGAGGAGAAGCATCAGGAGGGACCCATGAAGCTGGCAGAGAGGGAGAAGTGCAGTGAGCAGGGAAACTGCAGCAGAGTGCTTGAGTGGAGATCTCCTAGAACAACCTGATGAAGACACAGCTCCAAGGGGATGGATAAGATTTTTCCTTAAGGAGCCAAAGAGGACCATTTGTGGCAAGCACTAAAGGTAGCTGGATTAAATGCAAGACTAAAGACAAAAAACAATCTGGAAAGGACATAGAATCTTCTCCATTTCTAAAAAGAGTTTGTTCTCATTTGTGTTGTAACAAAACCTAGCTTTACAGATTCTCAGATCAGTCTAGGTCCCTGATCTGCTCACTTTAGGGGAAAGGCATGAGTAGATCCATCTCAGAGCTTTGATCAGCTCAGACTCTCAACACATGAACTGATGCATTTATCAATATCTAATTTAATCAATAACAATTTGGAGTATGAGATAGGTGAGTGTTTACAGATTCACAGAAACTTTAAAATCTCACTCAAATATTGCCACTGCTACCTCCACCTACCAGACAATGAAGGAAATGCACGGATACGTCACAACTCACACTCTGACACATAGGAAGTCTGTATTAGAGATAAGAAATTTGTTCTAGAGCTTCCTAAAAAATTCAGAAATATGATAGTCAAAGCTTATATAAGCTAGTTTTGAGTCAGAGACCTATCAATGTGATAATTACATTGGAGTACAATCACCTTTGAACCCCATACTTCCGCTCCAACATAGGCTTGCCATAAGGAGGTGGCTGGTGACCCCAGAAATCAGGGAAGGCCAAGAATTTGTAGTCTGGTATGGACTTGACACATTCAGCCCTAGCTATGTAGAAGCAAGGGCTGTGGAATGGTATATTCCTTTGGTGTTTCTTCAGAAGATTTCTCACTATATCTGAGGTCTTCAGTCTCCCTCCAAGACTACGATTAACTGAGGCCCCACATTCAGTGCTAAACATTTTTTTGTACCAAGTAGTCTCTTTTGGGAGACGACACAAGGCAAACACATGACTCCTGGCCATATCTTCCTCTTCAAGGGAGTCTGCATCTTGAACTGTTTCTACTATGTCTCTATTTTCAGTGATCTGAGCCCATCCATATTTCTCCTTCTTTGTCCAGCTCTGCAGTGGGACTTTTAAGACCTCGTCTCCTAGATCTGGACCCATCACTGTGACACTTTGGGTTCTCTCTCTGTTTCGATGTTTCACAGAAGTAGCACTTTGAATCAAATAAGAGGAAGTAGATGAAAGATTCTCAGTGTTGTCCTCCAAGCTCTTCTCTTCTTCAGACTCAGATTCAAGCTCCTTTAAATTCAAAAAGTAGAAGAAATTAGAATTGTATTCATCCAATTAGACAGTTAGAGTAAAATCAGCCTGTGGAGCTCCTACTAGAAATTCTCTTTCCATAAAGCTGCTTCCACAGTAGTCCTTAGAAACTAGGAAGGATCAGACTGCAGGTGGGTCACCTCCAAACAAAACTGAGTGTTCTAACAAATTTGGGAAGATATTAAATAAAAAAACATTTTGTGAATTAAATGTTGCAGCAGAGTAAAGAGAGCCCATCTGTCATGCAAAACTCCATGCCTGCCTTCATACAAGAGTATGATTTAATCCCATTTGGCTAGTTACGGTCATAATATATGTCACAGTATTGTGCGTATAGGAGATGCATTAAGCCAGTGGTCTTTTCCAGATTCATATTTGAATCACTGCTTTCAGCATTTCAAAATCCCTTCTGAGACTAGTAATGAGCACAAAACTCCTCTTCATTTCTTGTCTCAAATTGCAATAGAGCAATGATTTGAACTACGCATTTCACTAGCAGCAGTGCAAACTTCTCCATCGCTTCCCTCAAACCGCTAGCTGACCGTGTTTATTTTCTACATCTCATTCAGATCTAAAAATTGCCGTTGAAATAGCCAACAAGGTTACAAATTACTATCTGACAGATCTCTTATATGACAATTGATTCAGTAGGGTTCATAATCCATACCCAGTCAAATGTGCAGCAGATAACAACCAGAGTTATATCACTCATTCTCTTATCACTCTAGATTCAGGCTAATAAACTACAGCAAAAATAATTAATCTTTGTTTTTCCAGAGCTATAAGACACCTAGCCTTCATTGTACAATAGGCTCGGCCTGGTTATCTCTTATCAGTACTCCATTTCTAGTATTTCTTAGCCTTTTGAATATTCATAAATAAAGGAAGACACACTACGATCATACCTGAAAATTATGGGAAAGTTCGGGACACACTGCTTCATATTGTTTAAGCTCCTCCTCTGGCCGGTCAAGCACTGGCCTTGACCTCAGTTTGTTCACATCTGTCTCCAAGTCATCATCCTTCAAAAGCAGAATTAGAAAAGGATAAATGCACTCCACAAGATGAGTATTAAATTAACATATTGCATAATCCCTAATGACATCACACTCATTGAATAATCCTACAACCATTCTCCCCAAACTCATGAAGGCTATTTAAATCATTTTATGGAATGAAAAATGTAGGCACAGGAGGTAAGAGCAGATTGTCAAAAATGGGAAACTGATGTCTTGGTATTCAAATATCTAAGTAGGGACACCATGAAGAGACTTGATTCCCCAAAACCAGGCCCATTTACTGAAATTTGAACCTATGTATAAGCACCTCAACTTGGGAGGTTCGAAAAGAGGCGACACTAACAGCCACCAATTATTTCTGAGTATGTCAACCATTCCCTTGTTTATGTTGTGTAAACCAGTAGGTACAGGTCCTCAGGAGATAATCTGGTATTATTTTGATTCAGACACAAATCAAACTAATGTATACTTAGCATGTATCAAATAGACATATACTTAGCAAGAAATTTCTCAGAATGTATTATAGGTAAAATTGGCCTCACAGGGTACCATAAAATTAGAAAGCTTAACACTTTTGACTTAGACCATGAACTGAAAGGCTCACCCCAGTATCACTAAAGTCACAGGCATTGATTGCTCATATTTTATTTTCTCTCTCAAAACTGTTGATAAATAGCTTTCAAACTCTTGCCCAATCCATCTTCTACACTCTCTCTTTCTTGAATTTTTATGAGAATAAAAAGCTTTTAGATCTCAGCCATCAGTGAAGCAGGAATAAGAATCTGAAACTTTCACATTCAAAGGCAATTATGCATTGATGTGTAACCCTCTTCATATTACATACCAGAAACAAAACCAAGCTGTGTCAAGCATTCAGTCATTGCATAAGACACCAGGAACAGATGGTGGGAGAGAGAAGGACAGAGACATGGCATTGATGAATGGCCATTGCATGACAGTATTATTCAAATAATTCAACATGTTGTTAGTAAGTATGCACCAAACGCCATCAAAGAAGTGATTTACTCCTGATAATAGCTTCAGAAATGAGTCTATTTATCAAAACAAAAAAAAATTTTTGCCTAGACACAAAGGTGTCCACAGCATTTCAAATCCCAAGCCACAGCTGTATTGCAAAGCAGAATTTGAACTGCTGGTTTGGCCAAGTTGAAAAGAAAATGAAGGGCTGCACAAAGTATTTGAGCTGAATTTAAAAGGATTTGCCACCAGCAGCATTTAACAGAAGCAGCTTCAGACATGCTAAAGATTTGGGGTGATGGGAAGGAAGCCTGAGAAGATTTTATTTTTGTTGTGATGATTTTGATTTTGGTAGAGCTGTTTGAACAATACTCATGCAAGTGTTATGCCCCGTTACCATTTAGTTGGTACAACTCATTATGCATGGATGCACATTAAGTAGCTGTGAAAATGTTTGTAAATCACATCAATATCAGCAAATGTTGTCCAAATTATACCTTGTAATAAAAAGTAAACTGAAAGTTCATTATCCATTCCATGCCTGCTTTCCCTTTAGAGAGATTTGTCATGGGAAATATACAGCCAGCACACCAGACAAATAGTACTTAAAACGCATCTACTCGGTATATCCTTATGAATAATGAACTAGTTCAGAGACACGTAGGATCTGTTTCTGAATGAATAACTAATTAAAGAAGGAGATAAATTCACAATGAAGTTTATTCCTAATGAGCAGCTTGACGAGCACTAATGTTCAGATAAAAACAGATGGACAGGGGCAAGTTAGCACACTGAGCTAACTTTTTTTTTTTTTCTTTTTTCATTGGGTGCCATATCAGTTTAATACTTAAGGAAAAAAAGAGAGGACAAGTAATGAAAAGGTCCTTTCATAGATGTCTCAGTCATATGTAATTAGATTGTATTTGCAATTTAATTTCTTTCTTTTTTTTTCCCCCCATATCACTTCTTGTGAATAAGAGCATTAGCAGAGTGTTTACTACCTCACATTTGTGTATGAGCTTTTATGTATTTTCACATCAGAAAAGTTTGAACGCTTATCCTTAGTTGGTGGAGTTTTTTTGCCAGCCGGGTCAGAGTGCGAACAGAGACATCAGAAACATATTTAACAATAATTCATTATATTATTTGTCTGTGCAAAGCAGCAGATAAAGAAAGAATCCACATTCCAGCTGCCCCAGCTGCGGCTTAAAAGAACTAACCTGTTTCTAACAATAGGTACATAGCCCAAATACATTTTGATATGGGAAGAAAAAGACATTTTTTTGTAGGTGAAACGGCATATATCCCCTACTCTGTAAAGTATCATGTCTGGTCTACACCTAGATAAATCAAAGCCATGGTTTACCTATGACTGTGCATGTGATTCCAGCAGGAATGGAGAAGTCATTAAAACTTGCACCATCCTGGGTTACAGACATGACAATTAATATGATATATGCAAGAGATTTTCTTCAATGTACAGCAGCACTTTCTACTTTTTATTCTTTCAAGTATCTTCTGTTATTGATGTGGTATACATATATGGGACTACGGGCATAGAACACTCTCTGCTTAGATGGCTTATCAGATTGTCAAAATGGACGACGGAAAGTTTGGCTAAAAGAAACTTTGGCTAATATACGTACTTCCTCTTTAGTCTCGTCATCATCATTATCCAGATCTTTTTCCACCTCTTCCTCTCCATCACTTTTATAATCATCTGCAGAAATAGAAGAGACAAATGATGTTCAGCTTAGTATCTCTCTTCCAGGCCTTCCACAGAAATCCATGCAATCTCCTCTGTGTGTGGCACATGCTCCTTCCAACTACAACTCACCACAACTGTGATTAAAGCAGATTATAGAATGGTAAGATTGGAAGGGACCTCTGGAGATCATCTAGTCCAACCCTCAGCATAGTCCCGTACAGCGACTGAACCCACAACCTTCGCATTAGCAGCACCACGTTCTAACCAACCGAGCTAACCAACCTAATCCCATTTGTTAATCTAGTATAAACAAATTTGGCACTGAATCTCCCACTTTTTAATGCTCAAGTTTCTTGGACCCAAGCACTGCCTTTCAAAACCATGACAAATGTCACCGTGATACGGATCCAGCTCATATTACAAAGCAATACAGATATTTTCTGCTTGGCTGCAATAGTATTAAAGGATGTTCTTAATCTATATTCTCTAGATTAGAGTGTTTTACTTCTATCATCATTTTAGTAGGTGAGCATCTTCCATGTGAAACTATAAGCAACAGTGAAATTTCTTGTGTGTATGATGGCATCTCTGCTGTTTCTCCTTCTCTGTGGAATGGCTGTCCTGCCTGTGGCTGAGTTCTGCTTTTCAGCAAGTGCTGCAATTCTTTACCGAAAAAGCTGGAGAGCAGAATTCATGCAAAGGCACAATCACATCTCTGTTGCTTTCAAGGAGCAGAGGCCATGCAGACTCCTGTCTGCCTTATCCAATCTTTTCCATCTTTTTCAGAAAATACAGTATTTTTTTTCCTTTTTCTCTCTCCTTTTACTTTATTTTCCAAAAAACATCTCCAAGGCTTGAGAAGATAGAAGGGAGTAGGTTCACTCTACTGAGTAACACTGTAGGCTGCCAGCCTAATTTAAAAAAAATCATCAGGACCAGGCTGCCAAAACTCCCTTTTCCCAGTTCTCACATGTAATTCTCCTGTCATGCTCCTTTTTTTTTTTTCCCCCCCAACCAAACACTCATTCTTCAGCCATTTACCTTCAGGTACCATACATGGAGGTTCAGTCCTAACATTCCCAGGAAGAGAGAAAGAATAGGAACTTCTCACTGTTAACACAGGCAGAGGCTCCTTGGGGTAGCACTTTCTCAGGATCTGAGTCATAGTTGTTATGATAGGATCCAAACTCTTGCAAGATAAACAGTCCTAGGAACAAATGGATAAGTATGTTTAGAATTGTCTGCCTTGTACAATTGTCCTGCCTACTGCAAGATTCCCCGTGCCACATGCTCACCACTCCCTGGAAGGTTTTGCAGAGCTGACAGTCATGAAAACACTAAGACATTCATCTGATTAGAATACAAAACCTATATATTCATGTCTTTTTTTCTGTTCCTCCTCTTTCTTCCTTTTTACCACTGAAGAAATAAGCCTGGAACAGCAGGATTTCAAGTGCCTGCATTTCATTTCCCACAGGAATACTGGCAGGGACCTCATGTCATTTAAAATTCAGCATCCCTTGACTCTAGGACATTATAATCCTCGCACATTTAAAAAAAGGGCGATAGTATCATATCCCTAGCTAACACAGGTAACAATACCATTGAAGAGCTACATTCCTTAGTATGGATAAAAAAAAGTCCTGCGGGAAACCCACATACATCTTTTGGCTGGCAATACATGCCAAAATCTATGGTTCTATGTCTTCACCACAGATATTCTCAGCATTATCATGACTAAACTAACACAAGTAAACTAATAGAATTACACCCATAGTAATGTACTCTCAGAATGGTACTTTGATAATAGCTAATCATTGGAGCAAACAATTTGAAAGAATAACATGTATTAGCTAGCCTTGAAATTTGTTCCTGAAGTATCCCAAGTTTTCTACTCCTATAATCCTTGCACAATGTAACAGAGTGGAAAACAAAAGCTTAAGGAGCTGTAAGAGCCCAGATACACTTTGAAGGTATGGAACATTTTTGCATCTGTATTTATTTACCATACTATATAAAAGTAGACTCCTGAGTCTCCTTTTTTTATTTTTTACTTATTTTTTTATTATTTTGAGAATGAGGAACGTGTGAACCGAGGCAATTTTTGCTGTAAAGAGAAGAAAACAAAACAAAAACAAAAACAAAAAAAAGCAAAGACACTCCAGAAGATCATACTAGGTGTACGTCTTTAATGTAAAAGAGACAGATAGTCTGGGCAAGCAAATTATTACAGCTGCCACACAAAGGCAGAGTTTATTATATGCGTACAATGTACATAGGTACGATGCTCAGAAAACAAAGGTTCAGACTTTCCCAAGTACAGTGCATTTATACCACAGTCTCCATCGGGCAGAGTGACTAATCAATCAAGTATCTATCTAGGGTCTCAAATGGCACCATGCCTGTGAAGATGTTGTTATCTTTAGTGACTTGAGACTTAGCCTTAGCCCATTACAACAGCAACATAAGTCAAATAAGTAGCATGAAATGTGCTACAAGGTAAAAAGGAAAGTAAAAATATGCTCTAATACCTTTTTATTTCAAGTTTTTGCTTCCCTTCATTATGAGATAAAACAGAACAGCCTAGAGGGCAGAATAGATAATTTGTACCATTGTCTGACAGTCCATAGTTGGGATTTGGGCTGGACAGAAAATATTCAGTAAGTCCAGGAAGGTGATTGAACAACATAAAGTACTTCACAATATGATGATTATGTCAACGGGTGCCAGTATGAGGAAATACAGAACAGAATATATAATAGTATTAACCTAGTGCAAGAAGGCTGAGGAGATACCAGGTGAGCTTAACAGAAGAAATCAGATGGTGAATGATAAAATACAAAGGACATTCTATCTGCCAGTCTCTCCTAAACTGCATTCAAACCTGTTTTCTTTCTCAGGTCAGGCAGTTCTGTCTCACTACATACAAAAAGTCAGCTAGCTTCTAACATGCGTACACCTTTTAACTTCCATGTTAGTGTCAACAGAGCTTGGAAGAAGAAATGGAAGCAGAAAATGCTTCCTTTTCAAAAAATGATTTTATTATCTACAAATATTTTCCATTCCAGGTAGGAGTGGAACTCAAAAAATTGTCCAAATTCTCTGCAAGTGAACAAAGTAGTAGTTATTTCTAGTCTTAGAACTATAGGCTCTTCCTATAAAGACATAGGCTTAGGGCCACTAACAGCTTAGGTATTTCAGCTGTCTGTCATTCAGCAGCTGCAGAGGTTTCAAGCGAAAACCTGCCTTGCAAATAGGATTCAACTGGAATTTGTTAAAATAAACCCATTATGCCCAAAATGTTTTAATTTCAATCTGATGTAAATATATTTCAGGAGAAATTTTCTAGCCAGTTTTTAACATCTTTAAAACCTCATTAGTCAGTCAGGATTTGGCCAAGGTTAATCGCCACAAGTAGCAAACTCTTAGAGGAATTAAAATGTTGCCTACACATAGAAAGAGCCTTCACTTTCCCAAGCAGGAATTGTTTATCTTTTCCTGTCTGTCTCATTCTCTCTCACTGCAGTCTGTAGTTCTTCTCAGGAGAATGCATCTCCCATTTTCTGTCTGCCATGAAGATGAGGAATTCTTTCACTGGCAGCAGCAGTCTCTATCTTGGATAGAGCAGGGACAAGCATGAATGCCATCTCATAGGGCTGCCAGACTCCTCCTACAAACAGGAATGAACTTCATGTCTTGGAGAGAGAACTTAAGTCTGACAACGTCCCAAAGAAGGAATGAGGGCATGTGGAGCCTTGGATCTGTTAACCTTGTTGTTCCCCCTTCCAAGAGCTCTTTAGTGGCACGCTGTAGAAAGAGCAAATCGGAGGCCCCTGAAGCTGTCATTTCCGCTCCACTTCTAACCTTTGGAAGGATTAGTGTTCTCATTGTTTACTGGATTCTCAGTGTGCCATTTCCTGTTTATTCACCCAAGGTGCCCCTATGTTTGCACTTTTTATCAGGTTGCTTCTAGGCTGAGCTATCAGGAGATGTTAGATCAGAAAGCAACACGGGCTATAGAAGGCTCTTGAAAAGGAATGAGCTGACATCTGCCCTCAAGCAGCTGTTGCCATCCACCCCATTCAAGTTTCTGCAGACTAGAGACTTGTCATTAACAGAAGCCTTATCCCTTGGAAGGTCTGTTGTGCCTAGCCATCCTTATTCCCCCTAAGTAACAGTCAGTTCCTCATGAAGCTGATAAAAGAAAAAACTGCATCAATTAAGCATCTATTGGTAAAAATATCTTTCTGTCACAGGAGAATACTGCAGGAAAGCAGTGGGAGGGATGGAGAAGCAGATACACTGGATCATAAGGCAATGAATTTTCTAGAGGAGAAAGGGCCAGGTTCTTCATTCTGTATGTGATGGTGCCAAAAAAAAAAAAAAAAAAAAAAAAAGATAAAGCACTGGCCAGCCAGAAAGTCAAGGAAACATTTCTTGTGGAATTGCACAGGTCAAGCATTGAAGGCTTCTTTATAAGAGACTTCTCTGCAGAAAGCTAAGGAAGCATGTTGGTGAGTACACTCTGAGGAAACCACTAGTATTCTATACCTGAACTCTCTGTATCTTATAGGGATCCCATCTGCAGGACAATGTTAACCTTTCTTGATAGATTTACATTAATCTTCCACAAGATTAAAAATGGGCCTCCTGAAAGACAGTTAATGGATGTGTGTCATTAACCAAGGTCTGCCTAAAACAATGTTTTGTGGGAAAGACTGACTGAATAAAATTATCCACAGATACCTTAAATAATAATAATAATAATAAAACATCTCTTGAGATACCTCCTCAACTCTGCTGAAGACACTGACTACACCTTGGGAGAGGCAGTCCAAGCAGACAGGAACTTCCATAGAGGAGGAGGAAAAAAAAGTATTAAAAAGATGGGACTACAATTCCTGTGAGGCTCTGCAGGGATTAACACTAATCTTAAACTGAAACATTTTAACTATTCTGAATTAAATTGTTTTCACTTGACTGTTAAAAAAAACAAAACAAAAAAAAAACTTTTCATTCTGACATCATCATTTTTAATTGATATGTTATACATATCCATGATAAAACTAACCCTGAAATTTCTTGCAGGATAAAATATCTATTTTTCAATATAACTTGGCAATGCTAGCTAGGTAGGTCAGACCCAGGACTAGCCACCAACCTATCTCAAGCACAGAAGCAACATTTACCTGCACACTTGTGAAAAGAATCTCCATACCACAGGAATCAAGAAATGTCTCCCTGCCCAGCTGGATGTTTGTGATGTGTTTCAGGCAGATTAGAAGACCCCTACGAATATGAACGTAGTTGTTGGAGACATCATTGTGATGCCAGTCTTGATAAAGTCTCAGCAATCCACACAGGTAGCCTCTGTTCACGGCCCGTCGGCTGTTAGACTCTGAAACCAAAGAGAAAAGGCTGAATAAAAGTCTTCCCACGACTCATGCTGTTTGACAAGCATGTGTCTATTCAGTTTTCTAATATTCAGACTTTCACACCTGCTCACTCTTGCCTAATGGCCACAGTTAACTTATTTTTTATACTTAGGATATTGTTATTTGCTATATCTAAGCTAGGCTCTTGGAATTGTACAAGAAAAAAAAAATGAAGCATTCTCTTTTTTTTCTAGATGGAAATGGCTGCTCCAGAATCCTAGAGCATAAAGGTTCTCCTTTAACCAAACTGCCGGTGGAGTAGGGATAGGGTCCACATCTCTTTTCATATACTAAAAAAACCTCATTTCAGATCACAGCACCATAGCTATTCCTGAAATTAAAGGAGCTGCTGAGGAGTGAGAAAAGCTAAAAAAAATAGTATGATCAGTTAAGAGAAGTCACACAGTCCTCATGTAGCACTGTACTTCAATATGGAGAACATCTTGCTGTGATCAACAAATACAGCAACCAGTAGCTGTACAACCTTGTCTCAGCCAATGAAATTACGTTTGACTTCTAAATGCATTCTCACACATGCCTGTACAATGAAACCCATGAATCAAAAGGGTCTGGAAAATCATAACCGTTCTCCTAAAATCATAAGACTAGATGAAAACCATAGAATTCAAAATTTAATAGAACATCAGCACAAGCACCCACAGTTTGGGTTTCTTAGTTTTGCATTCTGATTCTGAGATTTTAAAGGTCACATTCAGGTGATGTTTACAGGCTTTAATTCAGGAGCAAGAAAGCTAAAAAAAGATATTAAAAAAATAAAAACTACTTTTATAAAACTATAAAAGCAAGGCTGCTATGTTCCCTTAATCAAGGGATGGGGCTCTAAGGAAAAGATTATGAAACTTGAGATAAAAAATAAGTTCTGCCATCTGACAACTCTAAAGCACATCCCTTCACTCACTTGTTCCTTGTCCTGCCCCACAGGAAAAATGTGAGGCCTTACTAGACTCCAGGCTCCCTCCCTTCAAATCAACCCTGACTAAACATATTTTCCTGACTAGTCTTGACATTCCTCACTGTGACACACATTAGAGGCTGTCAGGAGCATGCTAATCAACCTATGGGGTCAGGTAGCATATGCGAGACTGGAGTTGTACTCCCCGAATACCAATCAGTGTCTGCAGCTCACAACAGATGGCTCTTGGTTTGGGGTCTCCAGGGCTAGTAGGCTCCAATTCATTTCCAGTTCATTAAACAGACCGTCAGGGCCTTTCACACCTGGAATGTTAAAGCCATCAGCAGGGATTTACAGGACAGGAGGAGAAGCTAGAGGTTAAGAAAGAAAGAACGGAAGTAGCAAGATACTGGATGAAGAAAACAGTAAAAACAGAAGCCATAGAGAGAGTAACCAGGAAGAAGCTATGAGGCAGCAAACTTCAATCCCAGTGATGAAGCAGATGGAGATATTAGGAGAGAGAGGAAATGACACCACTTAAGTCATCTCAGTCTGCTCTCTGCAGTACATCAATGAACTCTTACACTCGGAAGGCACTGGTGGGTAGCTCTGCTACCTGATTCTGTCCTGCAGTTTTCTCTACCATTGCTACCACAGAGCAGGCAACAAACAGCACTCCAAACTACCAAAAGTTTGCAAATACACTTCATTTCTGCTCTGCATCCTCTGCTCTTGCATACTACCCTGTTGACATACCTCAGTACTGCTCTGCTTGTCCCATAACTATTTCATTCCTACCACTCATAAACAGCTCTGACCAGATACCTATACCTTGGCCTGCAACCCTCTCTAGTACTTTAGGCCTTTGCTGTTAACCATCTCATGCTAGCTCTGCCAGTAACCTTCACTCTGTTTCTTTTTTCTACTTGACTTTCTGCTAGAAAACTTTAATTGCTTGAGAACCCCTCATCAATCCCAATGATCTTACTCATGATTTCCTGTTAATCCTTAACCAGCTGCCATGTTTACTAACCTGCAGGATGACTAATCCCTTAAATCATTCAATCATTCCTTGAAGAATTACTCAGTGAGCTCTGTAAAAGTCAATAGGTATAAAAAACATGACAAGAAGAAGAGAGAGAGAGAGGGAGGGAGGGACAGTTTGGATCAGACTTAGAGCTTCCCTAAATTGTTCAGGGGCTGATGAAATTGGACTAGATTTAAGAATTTACAGCCCCCAGCATTCAGTGCTTGAGGTCCACACTTTCTGTGGCAACGATGATAAGGTGAGGGAAAGATTGAAAAGTGCTGTGGGCAGAGCTGATTGCAGGAGTTAGTATTCTTTTAATAAAAATAGAATTATCACAAAATACGTTTGTAGGGCTTTCCTCCTGTCTTTCAAGACAGACTTCCACGTTTAGATCCCAACTCTACAGGGATAGGAACACACAACTGTCCCACGCCTCTGTCTTATCAATGGATGAAAAGCACTGAGCTAGCTGAACAAAACAGCTTTGTTATTTCTTTCCCTGGTGTTTCCTGTTGCACTTGTCACCTTTAAGATCAAAACAGTTGCTCTGAAAAGTGAAGCTGTGAGGAAAAAGTGAGGTAGTCTGTTTGTGAGGAGGAGATGGGAGAGGCAGGACTACTGTTCCTTCAGCACTTTGATCAGAAACAATGAGAATTACTGAAGGGAGAAGAAAACATTCATTTTTGTTCTCCTGGCTCATTCCATCGCTTCTCTCCTGCTTTCCTGTGATGTCAGTGTTTTTCTTTTCTTTCTTCCCTTCCATATTTTTTCAGTTGTATAGTCAATGAAGTAGCACACAGGCATAGTAAGACGTATGCCAAGATCTCCAGAAGGCAGAATGGAAAAAAGGAGGCCTCCCCATCTGCCTGTGTCTGTTGGTCTCTCCATCTAAGGATGCACCTGCATGTGTATCTGTCTATATTTTGGCACAAATACAGATGGTGAGAATGAATCATTCAGGTACAAGTAGCACTGCACAGATTTGTAGGCAGCAAGAACCCACTCCTCCTGTAACGGGTATGCACAATCTGTGTGATAACTGGTAAAGTGTCCTTTGCCTTTTGACCTGTTTTCTTTGCAAGTTTGGATTCTACCTGCTAAGACTTGGACAGATGACGTATGAATACCCAATGTTTTCTTCATATTTCCTACAATTCTGGAAGAAGCCATCCCCTTTTGTCTGCCAGGGCAGCGCTGCTAAACAGATAAAGTTTACGCTTTCCAGTAAAGAATTTTTGGCCTGAATAATCCATACAGTTAGCCAAAGACATTTGATAAAGATGAACAGTCAACCTGTGGAAGTATCAAACAGTTATGGATGCATCTAAACTAGCAAGGGGCTCAGGCTACAAAGAAATACCCAGCTTTGAGAGAATTCTGATTTTGTGTTGAGGTACAGGGATGAGCTAAGGCTAGGGTTTGAGGCTAATTGATAAAAGTCTTATGGCTTTCACTGTTTGAGGACATTTCTGAAGCCCCTCCTCACATTCCAGTTCCCTTTGAAGTGTTCGCAATGAACACAAGGACCACTGGAAAACACAGCATATTTAATCACAAAACTGAATTACAGTCAGCTAGAAATATGCACTGCTTACCAGGCAGAACAAAAGGTTTTTTTAATCTATCTATTTAAATCTCTTTGTCGATGCCATTCAGCTGATTCATTATGCCAAGAACATACATTGCTATGGTCTGAAAATAAGAATGCCCTGCTAAATTAACCCCAAGTCCCTAATGGAGTGAAAGGAATAAGAAAACTTCCAACTTCCCTGCTCTGCTCCAGTGATTGTCCCTTGAGAATAAAAGATGCAAGATACCTTCTAAAGAAAAGTGAAAACAATCATTGTACTCCATCACATAAGACCATTTTTGTCACAGAGAAGCTATGAGGGCTCCCCTATAGAAACGGAATGAATTGTCTCCATTGAGAAACCTAGACATCCATCAAGTACTGGGATGAACCCAAACATAGTATGCTCTACAATTCCAACAAGAAGCTGGTTTTAGTTTAACACTTACTGAAAGCCAGAGGAAGACTGTAATTCCGCCCCATAAACATCATAGCCATCCTTAGAGTGCCGGCACTTATTGAGCACTTAGGATAGATGTATAACACAGGCAAAAGGTACAGAACACAGGCAGGACTTGCGCTATCAAGTGCAAGTACCGTGTTTTGACTCATAGATCAGTAATCAGTCATACGCTTAGTTTAAGCACAAGAACAGCTCATTTCTTTCTACACTAAAAGTCCTTTTTTCAGTTCCTAATGTTGGCCAAGTCAGTGGCTATTTTGCAACCTGTATTATGACATGGTGATTTTTCTCTAATTGGCCTTTATTATATCGTTAACATATAAAAATTAAGAAGGACCAAGCCAACCTCTTATGAAGCCCTTGAATGAATCCCAGAATGAAATTGGTTGTTTTCCAAAAAGTTTTCCTTTCTATTTTTTGTTTTTCATTTTCATAGCATCTTCCGGTTGGAAGTCAACCAGAAAGCTGAAACAAGATATGCACTAGAAATGCTTTCTGCACCAAATTTCCAGCTTGATTTTTCTAACTGATGTGGTTTGAAAGAATTCAAATAAGGATGCTAGAATTTGGAAGACCTCTCCAGATTTGACCACTGAACTTTCTGAAGCCTGACCATCCCTAGAGGCACAAACACTGACCACACCAAAACACAGACAATAAGCAATCACTGTTAAGGATATCAACAGGGATAATGCAGCTTCTTGTCACTTCAGTTCCATTATATACACCACCAGAAGCAAAACAGAGTGGGAGGCTGCCATGCCTCAGGAACTGGAACCAATTTTCTTCTCTAGAGCACTGAGGTACTTTCAGACTGAGACATCTTCATGAATGAAGACTGATCTTGGGGGAAGGGAATTTAAAAGACTTTTTTTTTCATAAAATGGCTCTAGTCAAAGAGATAAAGTTAATATGGAATCAAGACTATTAACATGCAGGAGTTTGGGAAGAAAGGACAGACAGAATTTATTTTAGATGATTATGAAAGGAATCATTTGCAAAATTCAACTCTGATCACAATATCCTACAAATTGTGATGATAGGTTTCAGGCTAGACTGAAGGCGTACTCAAGTATGCATCCAGAGGTCAGAAATGAAGTCTTGTGAAAAATAGGTACCTGATAGAATATAAGACAAGTCACAGACACTGTGCTGCTGGCTGGCATGGTTTAACCACAGGGTTACCCTAAAACAAGTAGATCTGTTGCAAAGTAGTATGGATTCAGATATAGAGGGTGTAGGGCAGCATTTCACAAAATGTAATGTGCTTATGTGCTAAAACACCCCTTTCTGTTCCTTGTGAAGTCACTTGTCCCTTCTTGATGCTAGCATAAAAGGAAGTGGAGGATAGTGGTTATTTTATCCTGCCAGCTACATGAGATAATCCTTATGCTCTGATGAAAAAAAAAAAAAAAAAAAAAAAAAAAAAAAAAAAAGAGAGAGAGAGAGAGAGGGTGAAAGGTTAAATAAAGATTAACTGATGGAAGATGAGGAGGAAAGAGCAGGAAATGAGAAATAAAAGGCTAGGAGGAAAGAGGGAATACAAGAGGATAAGGACAACAAAAGGAGGAAGGAAAAGATACAGAAGGAAAGGGGAAAGGTCATCAGCAATAACCGCTGCTAGCTCACAGAATTTTTGTTTTTGATAAGAGTTGTGATCAGAGGTTCACCATAATCTGTATCTTTAAATTGCTCATTACAATTTTACTAGGAAAGCATTGCAAGAAGGGCTCTGCCTGTTTCCCTAAGCCTTTCCTTCAATATCCGCTGAGTAAATGCCTCCAAAATCATGTCTAGCTAATTTCCTTAAAGACACGCAAGCTGCTAATTCTGGGAAGTACCGATAGTCAGGAATAACAAATACGACCAAAATTAGATTAAAATAACCTGCTGATAAACAAATTACTCACAAAAAATAAATATTGGATTAAGCACTGGTGGGAGCAGGGATCCCTATAATCACATTGCCACCATGTGGCTGCAAGGAGACCAGTCAGCTCCTCATGGCCTGCGGGGTGGCAGGGGCAATCACACCTGCCTTCGGTCTACAAACATCCGGAGACAGTTGTCCACACTTACTTATCAGACATCTAATTTTCCTTTCAACCTCTAAAAACTAAAAGTAGATTGTCAGTTTTATTCTGAAAGGTGAGTTCAGCACCGCCAGAAGCAATAGAGCCATGTGGGGTGCTGCCCTGGCTTTGCACTGCTTTTGCCTGGGCTCCAGTAGGGTCTGCTCCCTCCACGCCTGGGCTCACAGCTGGAGAAGGGCTTTGCAGGTGTCTGTGCTCAGCTCACCAGCCCTCTCCTAACTTACGACAGGATTGGAGCAAGATATGAGGTCAGGTGTGCAGAGGAGAAGGACAATCAAGTCACAGGAGGCCAAACAAAGTAGCAGGGGTACTCTGGGACAGAAGAGGCACTGGAAAAGATAGTTTGCTCACCATGCTTCAGTTGCTCTACAGCCATCTGTAAAATATAAAGTTCCACTGTAATATCCAAGAGAAAAGATTCCTGGTGCTCTCATGACATTTCTGCTCCTTTATAGATATTTAATAAGCAACATATTCAGCCTGTATAATAGTGTAGCTCTGCTACAGAGAGTTAACAGTATGATGGAGAGACAGCAAACAAAAAAGCTGCAAGGCAAGGGAGGAAAGATTTGCTACAAGCTGTTTGCTTCCTGCATGTGAGCAGAGCAGGTGGAGAACACAGCAGCAAGAGGGATGAGGACAAGGACCCACAGGAGGTCAGCATGGATTCAGGATTCAGAAGGTACTCTGGGTTGCTGGAAAAGAGAAGTCAGGAGTGAAAAATGAACTGTCAGGTGAGAAATATCTTCTCTGTATTAGTATCCAAGCTTCCACTGATAGCAAGATGCAGTGCTGTCATAAGTGACCTAAACTTCTGTTCCTCCATTATTCACCATCTCGGTGTTCCTTATGGATTTCCATTCCTGTATTGGGGAACAAGACTACTAAAGCCCCTCTGGCTCTGTTCTAAGTTTCCAAGCTTTTCTTTCCTGTTGCAGATGAAGTACAGGTTTGTAGCATCCCATCACTTCTTTGGCAATTTTTCTATTTTCCCCTCTGAAAGACAAGTCTCCAGGAGAGACAATTTCCTACTACAGCTGGAGTGGTAATTTTCTTACACTGATGCCTTCTTTCTAGGTAGATCTTGCTTCTTGTAGTGTTTCTCACTTGTTAAGTGGGCATTTTGCATCAGTAGGCATTCTGTTTAATAAAAGACAAGGCCATAATGTAAAGCTTCCACCCTACCCTTTGCTCTGCAGGTGGACAGAGTTTCAGGGAGGACTAAAGGAAGCCAGGGGAACTGAAGATGAATGGTCCTGAATCCATCAGGGAGGCACACTGCCATCTGTCTGCTCCTTTTAAAACTACCGTGTGTTTTCTCATTCTAGTCCCCTGCCCAAAGCAAGAGGGAAGCTTTCCATCTGAGAACTTCCACACATAATCGTAAGCCTTGTGGTCACTCAGACTGAAGCTGTTAAGGATGCAACAGCCTGGCAGGGAGACCCTCAAAATTGGGTGCTTTCTTGCCCTATCTTTTATACTCTTCACCCTCAGCAAAAACTGAAATTCACTAGCATTGCTCAGCAAGTGGGTTATTGCAAAACTCCAACAAAGCACCTGACATTAACAACCCAAATGATTAATGTGTTCCTCCAGTCTTGCAAGCCCTCTACGCAGTTACTTAAGCACAAAAAACGTGAGTGGAAAAAACAGGCAAGATGGTTGGTTCCACAGCCCAGATGGGCTGAAAAGAGCCACACAAACTGAAATTCCTGTGAGAGCAAAAGGCTTTAAAATTTCTTTCACTCCAGAGGAAAAAGGGCTAGGAGAATTTGGAGCTGGATCCAGTCCTTCTAGATCCCCTAGATAATCCTCAGCAGATAAAAGGGCTGTTCTTTTGCACTGACCTTTTACAACATGGGTTTAGAAATCCCCAAGAGATTATTTCAAAGCTTCCCTTGGTAATTGGTTCTTCACTTCCATATACTGTCCTCAGCTCTAAGTCTAGAAAAAGCCTTGAAATAAAAAGCTCATCCTGTAAATACCCTGAGATAGCAGAATTTCACTTCCTAGTACTTACCATAAAAGAGGAATATTGGAAAAAACCATAAACTGCCCCACTGAGCTTTCAGCTCTTGCTTCACTTTTCCATCCTTCTCTGTGAATGCCTTTCTATTCTAAATGTTAATTTTGCTTTTCTATTGAAAACAGCTCTGGCATAGCCCCCCTGCCCCACCACTCCTTTATTAAGATTTAGTGTCTGAAACAGAAGTTGCTTCCTTGTTGCAATAATGTGACCTTTAAATTTAGGTAGCAAGGTTAATATTGGAGCATTATTTCAGAATTCATCACTTGAGCTGATGCAACTCAGACACAATCCCATTGCAGCATGCTCATTTAAGCACTGCTTCCAGGACTACAATTTTTCACAAATGCATTTATTCCTAATGCTACGAAAAGAAGAGGGAAGGGAAGAAGAGGAGGGAGAGAGAGAAGGGCAGTACACCACCGTGATTTATTACAGAGTAGATTGTCTGCAATAGTAGAGTGCTCTTTCTTAATCAAAGCTTTATTAAATTCTAGTAATAAAAAGCTAAGTGTTTTTGGATGGGATAAAGGCAAAAAAGGGTAACACATTCATTTCAGGAACAGTCACACCACCAGTGTATGACAGGGAATCCATGTTAAGATCTCCAACACTGACGCAATGTTAAGTACAACCTGCCACAGTTTGGCTGTGCCCAAGCAAACACCAGGTCCCAGCCCTGTCTTTCGGAGCTCATGCTATCAGGCCTGAGAAGCTGGCAAAGGGGAATAAGGCCATCTCTTTCTGACTGCAGGGGTTTCCCAAGCCTTTGGCAAGAGCTGCATGGTTACCAGATGAGCACACAGTACAACACTACCAGAGTCCACAGGACAGAGCGGTCCTGGCCCCATGCTACAGGGACATTGGAACAACAAGCACTGCTAGCTGGCTGCATAAGCTCTACATTTCTTTCATTGCACTAAGCCCCAGGGCAAACACTGTTCCCTGAATATTCAAAACAAGTGTCTAGTCTCACAGACTTGCAGCAGCTTGCTCCCTGGGACCTAGAGTATCATATCCTAGGGGCATATCTGTAGAGCCACAGGGCTCTAAGCACAGCAGATGTACACAAAACTACTACATTATTGCCTCTCTTTTGTAAGCAGAGCTCTCTTTGGGATTTAAGGTGGAGGAAAAACACAAATGGGGAGTGAGATCCAATGGGATCATTCTGTCCAGCAGCACAGAAGAGAAAGTCAGGAAGAATATGAAGAAAAGCTTACTTGATTTCAGCAAAGCTGCCAGAGCCTCAATGGCTGCCCTGGGGAAAGAAGAGAGATGGAGAAATAATGTCAATTTTTTTGATAATTTTTGTAACCTTCATCTTCAGTCTCCTGGGCCAGGCTCCCCAACTAGTCTAAATTGACAGCCTATCATTGACTTTGACAGAGCCGCAATGTTTTCTACCAGCAGAGGATCCAGTCTCTGCAGCTGACTCAGTTATTCTAAAAGACCATTAGCCCTTTAGCTTTAATGTTATACTGATTTGTAGTGACCATTAAACTGAAAGCAACACCCACATATCGAAAGTAATGAAGCAAATCTTTAAACTGCTGCCCTATAGCTATTTCCTTGTATCAGAAACTTAGCACAGGCCCATTGCAGATATTGGTGCCTCTATCCACATCAGCAGATGATAATTTCTGCATCAAGTGGGGATATCCATGTCAGTATTTCAAGCCAAATTCCCCTCCATTGTTTTCCATTTTCTCAAAACAAGCTTCAATCCTCATCTTTCCTCCTATTAGCTTTAAATAAAAAAAAAAAAAAAAAGTCTTTTGTTTTCTTTTAATTACACCAATGTCTTTTATTACAGTGGCATATAAAGGTCCCTGCTCAGATCAAGACTCATGATGCTTCAGCTGTGCCCATAGCTCTTAAGAGAGGAAACAGGTAGAGGAGAGAGATGCACAGAGAAATCTGTTGGTGCTCTGAGTCATTTTAACGCATAAGTAAGCAACTCAGCTGTTTGACTCTGCACAGCACTTGTCTGAATGGAAGCTGCTCACTATCATTTGTGGCTTAAAAAGCTGCACTGAGCTATGCCTGTTCCCCACTCTCTGGAAGCAGGTCGCTTCTCCATACAGCTAGCCACATGGATTTTCTTGTTCCAGCAGAATATGTCTGGAAAAGAACCTTCCATGTTCTAGCCCGGCTTACCACTGTGAAGTTTCAAGTGCCCACAGCTTATTGAATAAATACAGCTACAAAACTCACCATGCCCATGGATTCCTAACAATGTAATCTCTTTATAACCCAATCCCCAAATAAAATCATATTAACTTCCATACCGAGCCAATTATTCCTGTAGCAGGAAACAAATAGTTTTGTCATCAAGTTACTGTTCATTTTGTGTTCAAATAGCATCTGAGAATAAGAAAAACTCAACAGCTGGTTCTTGCTGACACTGAGTTCTGTCCCTCTCTAATGTAACTCTTTCACAGTGAATCGCTCAGAGTTCAACACCAGTATTACAAACAAACTGCACAAGAAAAGCCCACAAATGCACACATAACATCAAATCGGCAGATGAGCTAAAAATCTAACCAGTGGAAGCATGATCATGCTCTTACTGCTTTTCTACCTCCATTTACACAGCAGGCATTCAGCTGGTGGGAGGAAGTCTGTGTGATTTGTAAGCCATTCCTGCATGCTCAGAAAAGGGGAATGTTACATCCCCTGATCACTCAGCCTTTCCCTTAGTTTTCAGTTTGGCACAAAATAAATAGCCTCTAAGCAAATAAAAACTCTATTCAAAGCATTTCCTGAAGCTCAAATCCATGTACATATCCTTAAAGGAGATGATACTACAAACCTACATTTCTAGTGGCCTTTACAGCCCTAAGGTAATGCCTCAATCCCAAGGCAGAACACAAGAGTGGTTAGGGGGAAGACCAAAGCGTTTCTACCTCTGTGCAGAAGAGATCTAAGGAGTTCCATGAGGCATTTGGTTTAATTTGGGGGTGCTTATGAGCATTTGCAAAGAGTTTCAGTAGGGTTATGTCACCATCATAATGTCAACACTGTCAACAATTCTTCTATCAGCCAATTAAGCAGCAAATCTGGATTCTCCAACACTTTTGAAGGTTTGTAAACTTTCACTCCCTAATTCTTCAGCACAGTTACCCAGAAAACCTAAACTCTTCCTGACTATGCCATAGCTCACTCCTCAACAGCCTTCACTTCTTCACTTCTCTTTTCCAGGCTTCAAGTAAATCCATCCAGATAGTAAAGTGGAATGTAAAATCCAGACCTCTCCCGAAAAAAGCAGACTAACTGTTGTGTTTATCTAGATCCCAGCGCAAGCACCTACCTACTTCTGAAACAATACTACAGATCTGCAAGCATAGCTAGCTGGACTTCCCATATCCAGACCAGCAGGCATATCCTCATCTAGGTCCATGATGGTACACAGTACTATAATAAAGTGGAAACAAACTAGTACATTTCATCTCTTAAAGTATGACAATTTATCACAAGGATTTTGGCATAGGCAATATGCAATGTTCTGTATGTCCTACAGCACATACTTTACAGTTACTCGTAAGTAGGTGCAGACTCAGTAGACTGACCTAAGTAGCACATACAGCTTCAGAACAAATTTTGAAAGAAAGAATAATTAAAGACATGAGGGTAAACTATAAAGCAGATAACACAGTTTTAAGGGATAAAATGGACTTACCAAAGTCGATCAAGCCAGGCTGACCTGAGAGCTTTCTTTGATAAGATAACTGATTTTTCTAGACAAGAGAAATACAGTAGATCTAATTCATCTCAACTTGAATAAAGCATTTGATGCAGTGTCACACGAGAAATTACAAGCTAAACTGGAGAAAACGGAGAATATTTAAGAATTATAAAGTGGGTTAAAAAGGCAATGACAGGAGTTGTCCTGAAAGAGAAATTATTATGCTGGAGGGAGGTTACATGTGGAAGTCCTCAAGGGTAAGTTTTGAGACTGATCTTATTTCATACTTTCATTAATGACCTTGGCACAAGAAGTCAGTGTACTAACAAAACTTGCTGATAGTGTGAATTCAGGAGCTATGGCCAATAGCAAGGAGTTTAAAATCTCTTTCAGGAGTAACAGTGTTTTTGAGTCCTACAGTAATAGAAATAGGATGAAATGTAACAGTCAAAAACGCAAGGTTATGTATAAAGGGTTTAATAAGAATTTCTGTTATGAGCAGGAGCTGACAATCGGGAAACAAGAGGACACCCTGAACATATTAGCCCATTAGAGAAAGATGACAAGTATGATCCAGGAGGCTGATATGACCATGAGAAGGACAGATCAGATCTCAGGAAAGGCACTGCCAGCAGAGAATGGAAAGCATGAATGTCTTTACACAAGGCTTCATCTGAACAGCTGTGTGCAGTACTCAAAAAGAACAGCTACAGAAAAGAGCTAAAGAAGTGATTAGAGTGATGGAGAACTATCTTATGAGAGGAGTCTAAAATATCATGGTTTGATCGCCTTAGCAAAATGATGGTTTTAGAGGTGATTTGATTGTTCTCCATAGGCACACTGGGGTGGAGGAGAAATAAACACAAATGAAAGCAAAGAACTACTTAAGCTAAAGAACAAATTTGGCACAAGAACAAATGGATACAAAATGGCCATAAATAAATTTTGACTGAAAATTAAAGGATGGGTTTTAAGCATTGGAAAATGAAGCTCAGAAACATCCTCTTGGCAGTGGTGGAGCAAACAACCTAATGACTTTGAAAAGGGAGCCTGAATTGCTTATAATGGGATAATGAAGATCCGTTGCCAATGAGGAAAGGGTCAGAAAAAGGTGACCCAGAAATCACCATAGTCTTATATTCTTACAATTTAATTGTAGGTAAAATGGAAGCAAACTGAAAAACAGATATTCTAAACACAAAGTTAATTAGCTATTCTACAAAAAAAAGCACCTGTATCAGAACAGGTTGAAAGTTCAAAAAGTCTGGTATCCTGTGTTCAACAGTGGCCTAGGGAAGAGTAGGGAAGAGTACAAAACCAGAGGGAACTTACAGCTAGAACCAGTCCAGAGATTATGGATTATTATAGAGATTATTATATTATCACAACCAACTAAGAGCTAAAAAAAAAAAAAAAAAAAAAAAAAAAAAAAAAAAAGGCACCAACACAAGCTTATGAAATCTCTGGGATGTAAATTGCTGGATTTTGCCCAGTCAATTTTTTAATCTGCACAAGCTCTTAGCATCCACAATACGCTGGAAAAGAAGTTCACACCTACACTGTGTGAAGTGCTATCTCCTTGCATTTGTTTTAAATTTGGAGTTGATATCAGCATTGTAATTTACACTTCAAGTCAGCTGTCAGCAAGCATCCCCAGAACATTACCTACCTTCTGAACAAATTTAAACATACAAAAGACACCATGGGAAGCAAACAAGTCACAGAAGAGAGGGACTTTCACTGAGAAAGTCATAGAGAAAATGGACTTTCACTGAGAATGACAGAAAGCTGATGGATGTGTCAATTGACTTTCAGCAAGTCAAGCAACTGGTGTTTGTGATAATATCGGCACCTCTTAACACCATATGCTAAACCAACAGCATCCTCTCTGGCATCGGAAGAGATAAGGAGTAAGCCTGAGACATGGAGATAGAGAAAAAGCAGATAATAGACCATACATAAGACCAAGAGAGGAGAGAGAAAAATACATAAATAAAAAAGTGGGAGGGAACAGAAGGAGGGGAAGTTTAAGAGCACAAGAAAGTTGATTCTATGAGCCATATGCTAGATCAGAGAATTTGATAGCATGCCCAGTGCAGAATTTTGCATTTGTCTCAAGGAGGAATGGGGGGGGGGGGGGGGAATGTTGGAAAAGGGAAAAAAAAAAAAAAAAGAAAAAAAGAAAAGCTCACAAACCTGCCTAGATGCCTTCCTCTGATTTTCTGTTCTTTGCAGCAATACATTACTAAAACCTTACAATGGAATTGACAATACAGCTATCTCAAGGGAAACTAACTCATTTATATTTTTAAGTAAAAAGATGAATAAATAAAGTTGCCCTATCTTAAAAGGTGTAATAATAAGTGCTGTTCTATAATCAAAAAACATTAAAAACTCCCTCTAATAGCTGTGGAGACAGCCACTCTGAAGAATGAAACTCTCTGAAGTGTTTCCAAATCAGCAGCTTGGGTATCAGGGCAGGAGTGCAACTAGGAGACAAACAGACAAATGCAACTTTCAGATTCTCTGCTTAGGAAACAGGAGCAACAACAAAGAAAATTTCCACTGCTTCCCAAGCCAAACAGCAACTGGATTAGCCAGTAAAACTGGACTGCTCAAAAGCACAGACAAAGGAGTCTTTTATGCCTAGGTCACCCCTTCAGATCTGGGCTACCGGGACAGTGTTAGCTAGAAATTGCTGCAGACAGAGGAAGAGACAGAGAGTCACCATCTCCTAAATTTTGTTCTCTGCTCTGATCCTGGCTCACAGCTTGTAGCTCTGGGCAGTATGATGGACAACTCTGTGCCTCTGTTGGTCTTCTGAGTAAATTATTTATTTTTGTTCCACTTCAGTGTTGGAAAAAAGACTCTTGAAAATGAAAAATGTTGCTACAGAAGGGGTGCTATGTGGATCACATGAAAAGATTTTAGGATTCAAAGGGCATACTGAGTTACAGGACTACCCTGTAACCATGGACAGGGAAGACCAGAGAAGCCAGAGACTGAACAGTCAAAAATATGATCCAACAGAGCTCTACAAATCAGCTTCCAAGTAATTCAACCAGCATATTCCTACTCATATGAAACTACCTCTTATGTGCTTACACATGAGAAACATCCTCTTCAAATTATTAAATGATGGCTAATGATTTAGTGCTTCATTAAGTGCCTTTTCAGACCTGATTCCTGATATAATTCCCAAAGGTAATCACACCTCTAATAAGAGGTAAAGCACTCCCGTTTATAGAGACGAAACAAAAGGTTCGGCTCCTGCCTGGCACACTGTATTATCTCAGCCAGTGCTCCCTCCTTTTGCACTTTACACAGCTATTTCTCAGTATATTCATTCGTTGCTATCATGTTTATTTATATCGCAAGCAGTCTGGGGCAGAGACCATGCCACATATTTGTGCAGCACCTAGTACAATTGGAATCTTGATTGAGTGCTCAAGCTATTAGAGCTTACAAGCTTAAAGTCCATAAGCTTCCATAGTCCCTGTTTCTGGAAGGAATTAAGTGCACTCGAGTATACATCACGTCTGGTTGCATTTTGCCTCCAACCCCTGGGACTCATACTTAACTGCTGGAGTTTATACAATCACAGAGCCACTCATTCAAAAGACAATTTCAAATCTGACAACTGAGAGACATTCAGAAACAACATGTAGGCACTTTGGCAATAGGTGCTTTATAAATCCTTCCAGAAGGTAGAACTCATCTGAGACAGATGCTTTGAATAGTCATTTCCCTGGCGGCCAGCAATACAGACCTTAAATATGCACACACTTGCACAAAGATTCGTTTTGTTTTAAAGGTTTAAAATGAACAGTTGCACAAATCTTGGAAATATAAGCAAAAGCTGTTTATGCTACTGGCATTCTCATAGCACTGCTGGTCTAAGATTGACACAAAAACACCCATCAGCATGTCCACTTTAATTCCAGACTGTTAGCTAGACATTAACACTTTTAAAGGCAAGACCTGCTCAGTCTGCAATGTCCTGCTCACTGGTAACAGGTGGAATTTGGAGATCCAGCTGTTGTGCACAGATGTGCTTTTGGTGTAATGCTGAAAAAAATAAATTAGAAGAAAAATACACATGCCAGTTCTTTTCTGATGGTTATATCAATTCTAGTGACAAACTTTTTTTCCTGGAAAAGTACATGATGTCTTTAATCAGACTACGTACCTTCCATGGAACATGTTCTCTATGATGTGATTCATTTTGTTGAAGAGAATTAGTGAGAAGGAAAAAAAACTGCATACTGAACAGTATTTCCTCTCCATCTTTAAAGGTTTCTTTAAGTTTTAATTGACTGAGTGAGAGGCTGTGAGGAAAAATGAACGTGCACAGGTATCAATGTCACTGCTAATAGCCAAGAGGACATAAGAGCAAGAGCAATGACGATTCCCTACTTTATAACCTCCACAATAGACACAGGATCCAATTTTTTCCTTTCTTACACTTTGGTGAGCTGAAGTGAGTGTGTTCTCTAAAAGACACGTTGCAGTTTATAAAGAAGTAATAGGTCTGAAGGCCCAGTGTGAGGTCCTCTGTTCTGCTGTGATGGCCAACAAGTATCTCAGTTTCCAGATTCAGCTTGAAGCCTTCACTGGAGTCACAGAGAGTCTTTCCAAACATTTTTACCTGCTCTGGAGCCTTTTAGGTCTCATACAGCTAAAAGGTATTGCCTTCCAGCCTCTTTTATCTCTTCCTTCCGGGAGGAAAGGTCATGCCAGGGAAACCCTCCAGGCTCTCTTACAAGTATCCTAGTCTCTGTAGTGTACAAATATGGAAGCAGAGACACCAGGAATTCTTTCTTTTCTTTACACTTGTGAATTGTATCAGCCTAAAACAAGCAACAAAGAACAGGAAAGGCACTTAAATCCTGGCCAGACAAATGCCCAGTTATTTCTTACAGTACGGTGCAGAGCTGGCAGTTTCCAAGGCGGAAACCATATCTCAGAAGAGTTTTCTTTCCTGTCAACTGCTTCTCTGGGGTCTATGGCTGAGGCAAGCTCTGACAGTTTGTCACCCTCATCAAGATGAAATGGTCAAAAGGATCATAATCAAATAGAATTCTTAACAGATTTATCACCCAAAGTAGCTTCGATACGACAGTGTGAGAACTCAGTACTCTCGCTCACAAGTCACACAGAGAAGGCCTAAGAAAGGCACTTGATGCTATCCCTGTTTGATTTAGGAAGGCAAAGAGTGTGAACACTTATCAAGGCCATTTTGCCTAACAAGCACCAGTGCAGCCCTTGAAACATCTCATACACAAACCCTATCAGTCAGCAGGGTTAAATCCCCCTCCTTTCCCTAGAGGACTGTCTTCCAATTCCATTAAAGTCACTAGCATGAATTAGTCTGGTGGTCTCTTCACTGAATCCTTTGCTGACATTTTACTCATAGCTTATCAGTCCACAATGACTGGCAGCTTATGCTCTGAGGACCCAGAGGATTGACAAGCACGTTGTGTCTGTGCCAAAGTAAGTGCTCAGTGTACAGCCCTAGCACCTATTCTGCTCCCTTCCAGAACACTCCCTCTGCCTCATGCTTTTCCAAATGCTTTGTGCACATAGAGCAACGGAAGGACAAGGCAAACATGCCATGTACCGGATGAAACTTCCTTACTGCATGACTGACTGTCAAAGGGCATGGCTTCATGACCTACCTGGAAACCACAGGTTCAAATCTCAGCAGGGTAAAGTAACCTTCTTGTCTTCACAAAGAGGATGAATTGAATTGTAGGTGTTTGGCTGTTGGGGAGTCTCTGTTAGTCAGCTATAAAAGAGCAGGTGGGGTTTGGGGGTATGTAGGGCCTTATTCACAAAGCCAGACACACAGCCTGCACTTGTACAATATTGCCTGCAGACAAACTGCAAGATCTTTATTTTATAGACATGATCAATTGCTGACAGTGGGATGTCCAAGTGTACCATGTGGTGCCAGTAGTGCAAGTAGTGAGATACCTAACCTGTCACTGCCCAGAGCTATTTGAAAGGTTGGTTTCAAACTAATCAAGGCCAAGAACAGCAGTTCTCCCTGACTACTGGTTAGCACAACCATCTCTAAGACAGTAGTAATCTCTGGACACACCACCTTTAAAGAGTCCTTTGGAGTAAAAGGTGTTCTTGAGCTGTAAAGCAGTAGCATTTGAAACAGCATCCTTTACTGCATGTAACTAGGCTTCCACAATGGATAGGAAATCTGAGTTTTCATTTCATTCATCCCCAACATTTTCACTATTTAGGACTTTGAGGTGTTAATTTTTTCAAAGGAGTCTTTCAAAAAAACCTAATTTTAAAAACCTCAAAAAAATTCAACAGACCAAAAAAAAAAAAAAAAAAAAAAAAAGAAAAAAGAGAAAAAAAGAAATATGAAGCTGCAGGGCTAAGAAAGCACTGTCTTCCTTGCTCTAGCAAAGAAGGCTGACTTGTTTGATAGCCCTTTCTTTAAGCTTAAGCTGGATACCTCAAAATAAAAGAAGGAAAAAGAATGATATTGAACATAGGATAAGAAAAACTTTGTTCTTTTTAATCTAATGGTATTGTTTCCATATTACAAGGCACTATAAATAGATCCATCAGTTTATTAGTTTTCCCTTTCCCATCTGGTCTTGTTCAGATGAAGCTCATTCATAAAGTCCAGCCAAAGGACAAGCTTAACTCTGAGGAAGAGAGCTAGCTTGCAAACTCTTTAAATATACCAGAGCAAGAAACTGTATCATGCAACATATCTACCAGACTCATGCTCCCTGCACTACATCACAAAGTGGAATTTGGGTGGTTATAAGCTGGCAATCATGTCATATAAAGTAAGCCTACAGCCCTACCCAGTTCTGCCTGTTCATGAGTGTCCATTTACACAGTCTGCGTGTAATATGAATGTGAGTAACTGCTTATACATCAGCTGGAGCAGTGACAGCACAGTGTCACCTCCACATTTGCAAGAGGGAACAAATAGAAAAGAATATATAGATGCTAATTGATCTTACTTGTATGCAACACACTCCTTTTGCCGATCTCCATGTGCTTCCTAACAAGGAAAATGGTGTTTCCCTCTTTATGTACAGAGTTCAGTAGTTTTTACATATTGCTCTTACCTAAGCCCCAAGAGATTGTAGTAGGAGTTAACAGAGCCTCAGGGTTCACCCTCATACCCACAGGTGCAGAGACTCTGGAGTAGGCAGTATATACAAGCCTAAGTGTGACACCTGTCACTACTGTGTCACGTAGCTTGCAAGACTGGTTAAAGCCAGCATCTGGCTGCTGTGATTGACCTAGCCAGCCACAGACTAAATTTTTTTTTCCATTACAAAGTAACAACTCCTTATTAAGCAATAATCTGGTCACATTTTAGTACTGGTGTCTGTTCTTCACAGTATTTAATTAGGGGATTTAGGAAAAAAAATACCATTAATAAGCCAAAATGCAGCAAGTACTGGGTCAAATTCTCCTGGCATTTGCTCTTGGAAATCAGCAACGTCACACTGGCATTTCTGCAGGGGCTTTTTGAAGTAGTAATTCGCAGAAGCCTAAGTTGAAAGAGTTAGTTTATTTTTTCCCCTCTCCTTGGAAAGCTCCCATCCGATACAATCAAGACAAACTGTTTGGGATTTGAAAACACACCACATCAAAGCCAAGGCTCATGGAATTTGAGCTGTAAATATAACAGCAAACCAATAGAGATAAATAATTTAAGAGTACAGTAGAAATTACGAGCATTATCAGGATGCTTCTTGCATGTTCTTGCCTGTTCCTGTTTTTCTATGCAGAAAAATCTAGACGGCAGTGAAACCTGGATCAACCACAAACAAGTAAGAAAGATTTAAAACAACCCAAAAGAAAAAGAAGCTTTTTTGCGCAGACAGTGAAATCTCTCATGCCATTGCAATGCATGTCCTATGGCCTGCAAAAGCCCAAACTACATTCCATTTAACACAGGAGAAGAAAGCAGAACATGCAGTAACTGTGCCAAAGATACAAGATGCTTCTCTCCTTATCTTCTGCAAGAGTGTGGCTATTGCTGCAGGCTGACTGTAAAACTCAGTCTCAGAGCCATGACCTTCACAAAATTTACACTTCAGGGTGAATTTCTACTCCTAACACTGCTGCTGCAGCCATGTTAGGAGTCAGCAGCCCTGTTCCTCCTCATAAGCCACTTTCTCAAGTTTTCAGGTTCTCCTCTTCACATACCAAGCCCTGTCTATGAACACATCCCAGGGCAGCTCAACTCTGAGTTTATTTACAGATTTTGTTCCCGTTGCTGCCATTCCAAGCGTTGCCCTGCAGATAAAGTGACTGAGAAGAGCCCTGCTGGGGTTAGTGAGCCAGAGACCTGTGCTGTATCTGTAGCGCTCCTCTTGCAAAGCCATCCTTCCCTAATGCATCTCATTTCACCTACACTTGGCAAATGCTCCTGCATTTAAGCTGTCCCTTCTTAAAATTAGTGTTGTCAAATCAACCATCCAAAAGAGCCTGAAAGGGACTGTGAAGACACTGGAACTACCTCCCTCCTGCTCCCTGGAAATGAGTCAGGCGTAGTGCCTGCTCCTCTGTATTGCTAAAACCAGCTACCCATTGCTGCCAATGCTGGTCCAGCTCCAACAGTGCTATCAGTACAGGGAATCCTAGCGTAGAAAGCCTGTTGCTAAGTTCTTTGACACCATGTCATGTAACTGCTCAGGGCCGGTTTAATCACTGTGGTGCTTTAAAACCATTGATGGTTCTAGAGCTGGCTTATACTTAATCTACCAGCATTGCTAGCACTGCTGCACTTAAAAAAAACAAAACAAAACATAGAACCACAGGAAATTCTTAAGGCTGTCTTTCAGGTATGGGAAGCACCTACTTGAGGCCAGCATTGTGGAAAACCTTTGCTGTAGAAGCTCTACTGTGTACTGAGGCTTCCTTTCATTGTTGTTCCCCTTTAATCCCTCTGTCTACCTTTGGAGTGAAAGCTTTTAAGAAGGGCAGGGAGGTCTTTCACAGCTTCACTTTACCCCTTCATAGGTGTGACAGACTTCTAAGTGACAGGAGAATCCAAAACTCTAATAAATCAGGCAAAAGGCAAGATAAAGGCAATTCCTAGGCTCTCCAAAACACTGACCCACAAGAGAGTGCCCTCAGCTATATCTCCATGCATTTTGACCTCTATCAGAGATTCACATCTTTACGCAACTCATTACTTGCAAGGAGCGATTCTTCCTTTGTCTCCTTCACATGGAAGGACGAAGAAAGGCAAACAGGCAGGGTGAGTGTCTGCTTATCACCTCCATAAGAAGATTCAGACAGACTTTGCTTAGAAATTCCCTCTGTCCAGTCCCAGTCCCCCAAGACTGTCTGGTTGATCGATGCAAGGCTGCAGATCGATGCTTTCTGAAAGCTTTGGCACTATTGTCCACCTCAAAAATGTTACATGACCTTGTAAACCACATTGCTCAACCCTCTCTTCACCCTGCCAGCTCCACCTTTGCTCCATAATCCACTTCAACCCCCATCTTGTTCAAGCATAAAACCTTTCACAAATTTGCTTCTGCTTGCTTCATGTCTCCACCCCCTTGCTCAGTTTCCCGTCTCCATCTGTGCTCACCAAATGCTTCAACCATGACTGAACTTAACCCTCACTACCCTTGGAAGGCAGGGAAGCATAGAAGTTATTTGTTTTGTTTTTTAAGAAAGGTATAAGATTAGTACCTACACTAAAGACTATGAAAACTTTGATTTCAGGTGATTTCACCCAAGTACTACAGCATGTCTCAGGTAAGGCCTTCCAAGTCTCAGACCAGCATGTTTAGACATGGGTCATCTTTTGCCTTCTACTGTTAAACTCTCTACCTTCTTTACTCTTACGGTCTTATCACCGCTGCTGATGGAACCTTCTTTCTAAACCTGCACACCTGGAACAGCTTGCCTAGCCCTTCTCATCTCACCAATAAACTATAAATTTTATGCCAAAAATTCATCATTTCTTCCTAGATTGCAAAATGCTCCCTAATCCTTCTGCCTCTGGTCTTGTATTTTGTTATTTACACCACAGAAGGAATAAAGAAGAATAAAACATGCTTAGCACAAACAACACACAGCAGTCTTCACCCATTCCTCTATGGCACTGTCGTACTCAACTACAAGGGATTGTTGGTGACTGACAATTCATTTAACTCAAGGCAGCACTCTGGGATGCAACTGATATAGAAGATGTTACATGAAATCAAATTCTGTATCTCATTTCGACGGGACTAGCAGTGGTTCCCCAGCTAGGTGGAAGACATGCCTCAAAGGGAACTTCTAAGAGACAATAACTGCAATGCAGTGGCACAACCAAGTGCTAGCTTTAATCTAACTAGTTCAAAGACCAACAGCGAGACAGATATAACAACATGAATAATACTCCCAGAATGGATAATATGTCCTAATAAGCTTGGATAGCCCACACTGGAGGCGCTGCTGCAAGTTTTAACATTTGTTATCATCAGAGTGAGGCAAATTAAAACCAAACAGACCTTCCCACTCAACAAGCATGCAGCTGCCTTCAGTATAGACATACCCAAAGACATCATGTGTGGTCAGACATAAATTGCATCTTTCATAGCCACTGGGTGTGAAAAGTCAAGAACAGAAACAACTTGCCCTCATATCATCTTTCCAAATATAACCCACCAGCTCAAAGGAGATGACCTAATGGGCAAGCAGAGAAACTTGACTTGAAACCATTGCTTCTTTTTCAAAGTCTACCATTTCTATCTGAAATAGAACATAAACTAGACCTATAAAAGATTGCATCTCCTTTGAAATAAGTCATTAAATGAGCTCCTTTATAAACCAGTTTTTCCTCATCAATGACATGTCAAGTTAAACAGAAGCAGATTTCTCCTTTCTATAATACGTTTTTTTTTATGCCCCAGAGAGACGTATCTATGCTTAGTCTTGTCATACCAGAGGTTACCAAGAGATGGCATCACGGTTTCTGTATGCAAGATGTTTGTCCTGCCATCTGGAATCACCTCCTTTTATGGTATTTCTCTCTGCCTCATCAGGCCTCCATCTATTTTCAAATCTCATCTGAAAGCATGCCTCTTTCTCCCTTGCTTCTATCTCTTAACTTTTCAATTTCTCTGTTCTTCTATTAGTGGTATAATGTCAGTAAAGTATAATTCTGCAGTGCAACTCTATTTACTCTGCAAAGCTGTGCTGAGATACCATCAGTCTGAAATGAGATTTTATAACTTATTATTCAATATCAGAACAGGTCATTCTTGGAGAGGAACCACGTAGTCCATAGAAAAGCAAACAGAGAAGAGAAACCACATAAAACTGAGCACCTTTGGCTCATAGCTCATTTCTTCTATTATAACGGCTCATTGCATTAACTCAAACACCAGGGTTTATTTACTTATCCCAGTGATGTACTCATCTCTGCTCCATGTTATCAAATGTATTAATCAAGTTGAAAAGCCACTTGATACAAAGGCAGAGTTAAAGGCAACCTTTCTTTTTCCCCCTGTTGCTGGCATCACATCATTCAGAACACCATTTATCTATTTTATTTAGCAAGAATTTCTAGGCTAAATCCCACGTAGATCAAGCCCAGATGGGAAACGTCATTCAGTTGTGACATAGCTCAAAAGAAATGGTGAGTTTTCAACAGGGATCAAATGAACCAAATAGCAATTTTAGAAGAAGCAGATACTAAGCATCGATTAATTCTGACCACATTCCAACCAAATTATGGTTTACTCTCCAATTAAATACCCAAACAGCTCAACACAATTAATAGCAAAACAGTGGCTAATGAGAAATTAAGGATGATTTGCTTTTGATCTCCTATCAGAAACTGTTGCCAAATAAACAAAGACATAAAGCTATACATGGACTATCCCTCCAAAAGGAGTAATGACAGCAGCTACTGTTTCAGGTTGCTGAGATGTGCTTAGTTTCTTTCTCATTCTCAAAATATTGGCAGACAACAGCCAAATAGGTTATTCCAACCTCTGTTCAAGCAGAGCACAGCTGAAACCTTTGGACAAGATGAAATTGCAGCAACTGTAGTCAGAAGTCAAGTAGCTAAAGATCATCCAGGACTACAGCTGAGGAAGTTCTAACTACCTGCATTGGGTCTAGGACTCATTTGCAATGGGATCTCTTTCATGCACCTCTCCATCACTCTTAATAGAAACGTAATTCTAATATTCAAGTCTGCTTCCAATTTTCATTCTAGAATTTCTCTGCTAAACTTGAAGACCCTATGTTTCTTCTTTTTGTCAGCCCACTGCCATTCTGATTTCTTCTCTTGTTACTAAGGTCAAGGCAGATCACTTTTACAAACATTTATTAATGTAGTACTGGTCACTTTTCAACCTTATTAATGTGCTCAACACTTGTATTTTATCTTGCTTTAAAGTACTAGTTCTAAGAAAAGAAGAATCACAGCTGTGTGCAAATAAAACAGTCGCTCCAAAAAAGTAACATACTGCAAATATTCAAATCCCATTTTGAGGCCATGGGCAGACGCTTAACTTGCATCTTGAGCATTTTTCAGAGTCTTTGCATTAGCCTTGGTTGGTCTGAAAGACTGTCTGGCTAAATACAGACCCATCAGATTCAGGCTTTTAGTTTTAGACGTTCTCTCCCATTCACCCTGACATGTCTCTTCAATAGTATGAGCTGTTTTCAGAACTCCAGTGAAAATATTCCCCTCTGCTCACTTTCTGACAAAAGTATGCGAAACAGAAATCGCTTCCTGACCATAGTAAGAGTGTTTCCATTCCTGCATGTTTCAGGTTCATGAGTCACTTCTCCATACTCCCACACAAACATCAAACAGATCTGGTGGTTTTTTCATTTCCCCTTGGGTTTTGAACTCTGACACCTGTTGGAGAGGACTGCATTCTCCAAATCTCTCAGAAGCCATTCACCTGACCCCAACCTTAAATGCCCATTATGCTACTTCCAAGCCATCCACCTTAGATCATCCTCCAGTCAGCAGAGAGAAATAAACACTTACTTCCAAGTCACAATTCATCTGTTCCTGAAGTAAACATTTTATACAGATGAAAAGAATCTTCCCTTCCCCCCTCTCCCCCTAGTACATAGGGAGTCCAAATAACTACCTCAGATGGAACATTAGGGTTAAAGGAGAGGAATTACTCCCTTCAGTGAAAGAAAAGATCCACTGGAAGTGTCTGAGGAGGTAGGACCTTCCAATAAGCACCATACATCAGAAGAATTTGATCAAATATCAGAAGTAGACAATGAACATGAGCAAATACTTTCTGCATGTCACATTTTCTACTGAATTAGTTTGGCACCCTTCCAACACACTTAATTTAGTAGTCAAATTTTACTGAAACAGTCGTGTGTGGAATGCCAAGTTTTGTGAATATTCACAGAATTGAGCTATTCACAAGACGGAGCCATACAGAAGAGACCCAGCTCCTGCTTGGCCAGAGAGCACACATCTGCCATTGCCAAACTTGATCCATCTATCCACAACACATCCAAATGTCTCTCAGAACCAGTAGAGAAGATGAGCAAGAGTGGCGAAAGGGACACTGGAAAGTTGGAGAGGATAGAAGACATTGAGCATACAGGGAATAAGTAAGGTGGAATGTGAAAGAGCAGGGGGTCACTGAACTGTGTGAGGCATCAGGGATGCAGCATTACAGGGGATGTTGGTAGACAGAAGATCTGAATGTCCCCCACATACCCTTGCAACAGATATCTCTGCTATTTACAGGAATGAAACTGAGAAAAATAGAACATCAGCTGGCTTTATTTTAAACTGTCCCTATAAAATGTACTGAAGAACTTTCACAGTGACATAGCTCCATATAGAACAGTCTACAGAAGGTCTCTACCTCACTTGAATTTCACAGTGCTTAACTCAAGAGTTTTACCTTTTTTCATACGGCATTTTCTTCAGCTATGGATATTCCTGGAGAGATTCACACAGCTACGGCACCAATGACCTGAAGACCTCAAATGCCTAATGAAGACCAGTAAAGTTCCTGAGTCACAGTCTCAGGAGAATCAGAACTACTTGGCATGCACCCAGATAAGGTCAATCAGAATATGGGAGACAGTTTCTAAATAACCCAGAGTTTTGCCACTGGGGAAAAATAAGTAGAACTATGTATCTTGTTTCTACATCTTAGCTGGCTCAGTAAATAGCTCTGATAGTGCACTCTCCAGGGCAGATTCTTAAAGTGACCTTGGTCCTGCTGGGGCCTAGGACAGGAGAATGCGGGTGTATCCGCAAGAGAAGTGCTGCATTTTCAATGCTGCATTCCTGGCAAGCGATGAAAGAACAAGGGTAATCTCAGTACTCACAGTTGCAGACTGTTCCTTCTTAGCAGCAAGGCAAATCATGGTGGCACATAGCTATAAAGTAGAGAGAAGTTATCAAGGGCAAATAAAGGGATGAGCAGGGGTTTGCTGGGAAGGCACTGCAAGAGAGATTTCATCCATAGGCAGGTTAGAGGCTAGCATTCTCTTCAGGTTCCATATTTGTAGCCAAAAAGAGTAGTATATTCTTCTGTGGCCAACTAATTACACCTGAATAACCCACTCCAGATCTCTGCATGGCCACAGTGCCTTTGAGAAGGGTTATGCAGCCTCTCTGTTGGATGAGCAGAGCACATACTGGACTAGGCAAAGCATATGCACCCTTTATTTTCTTCCTCATCTCAGAAAACCCATATATAAGCTCCCTTCTCCAGTCACCCTACAAAATTTTAACTAGAGCTGATCAAAAAATAGAAGGACATTTTTCACATGTCCCCACCTCCATTTTCTAATGAACTGTAAAAATGCCTAGGATTTTCAGACCATGATTATCCCAGGCATTTGTTAATGAGGAGAAAGAAGATCTGTAACCCATCCTCCATTCTGGACTTCTAGTCTCAGGCTCTAAATTCCTGTCAGTGATGCCTCTTGAGGACATTTTTCCTGTGTGGAAAAGAGAGCAGCGCTTCTAAACATACTGCAAACATAGTTCCCACTGAATAATAAGAAAATAGTGCCTTTAAATAGGTTGCAAGTGCTTTTTAAACCAGAACATGTTTGTGCTAAAGTCCACAGTAGTGCTTCTAGCATAAAACAGACCATCTCCACTGAGCCACTGGCTTTCTCAGCTGCTCCTCATTATTAAATGAAACAAGCAGCTTTGAGAGTCAGCTATGCAAGTCAGCTGACAGGCTACCAGCCTTCAGCTGATCTGTAGTTCTTGCTGGTTAAGTCAGGTGTAGGTGGGAAACAAATCACCTTTTCTTTAAGCTAGCTCCCAGTAAGTATTTGATCTCTTCTGATGCACTTCCATGCATTTGCTTGCCTGCAAATACATTACAAGAGTAGCCCAAACAATCCGGGGAGAAAACAGGAATTAGGAAACTGAACTAGCAATGAGGGAGCTCAAGTAGACACTAATTAACACTTAAGAGACTTTCTTCCCCCAGTGGAAATTAATCTAAGCTTTTTAGCCACTCTGGAGATTTACTGAGGGAAGTTTTGAGTTTGTATTTTCCACACACACACACACACTAAATATCCACAGAAGAGTGCAAAACAATTCTAACACATCGGATAAAAGGATAAAAATCCAAATATTGCAAGCTGACAATCTAGAATCGCTGAAATCAGTGTGTTTCTCTGAAGGATATTTCTTTCCCTTCTGCTAAGTGAGTATTCTAGTCAGCTTTACAGACTGTATCATGACAAACCTCAGCAGAACCACCTGCACCTCCAAATGAATCTCAGCAAAAAGCCAGGTTAGAAATATGTGGCAGATACCAAGCTCTCAACTTCTCATAGAGGAAGCAGGGAATGGAAAAAGAAGCTATGCACAAAAGCCTCATTAAAAAAAGCCTTCATGCAGCCAGATCCATTCCTTAACAGAGACCCAATATAGGCCCCAGACCTGTTACACCCACATCCTGACCCATGAGACAATCACACAAGTAGAACTAATATTATTCTAATCACAGCCAAATACTTCAGTAGGAGGGTGACCAGGAAAGGGAGTGGAATTTGCTTGCTTAGTTAAGCATAGGCATAGAGGCATCAATCACTTAATCACTTTCGGTTGCCCAACAAGTCAAGGCCAGGGCTCTGAAACTAATTCATCTTGGGTACACCTACTTCATATAAAGCAGCTCTCAAGGCTCCACAAGTCTTAAAGATTAACATGATGCTTGAGAGGAATCTTGGAGTGTGCTCAGATACCCCAGAAATATAGGGATAATATTCTTAGAGTTGAGTGAAATCAAAGCTCTCTGCAAGAAACATCCTGATCTCGTATTTTTGGACAGACCACAGAGGAATCACAGGTACTTCGGTTAAAGGAAAATTGAAGCTGTGAAATTGTTGCATTTACTTAGTGCTATACTAGCAATCCAAAAATGTAGGCAAAAGCGAGTTGGCTTCCACTAACAAGGCAGCTGCAGGAAATTGTGCATTTACTGGGCCCACTCTGTATCTTATTAGCAAGGCAAACAGCTCATTTTTTAAAAAATAAAGTCAGACATACAGGCAGAAGCTCTACAAGAATTCTGCATTTAGCAAATGACAGCAGTATGTGTTGAGGTAAAAGTTCATCGCTCATGGCTAATGGAAAGTTATTCAAATTCCTTCTCATACAACGTATTGTGTAACTGGTCATGTTGAAAGAACTGCTTGTTTGCCTTTGACAGTAAGAAGAGGGCATAGTTTACCAGTGCACTCATCCGGAGTCACAAGTCAACATCTCAATCATAGCTAAGTAGGAAATAAGACTTTTGTGCCATGTCTGTCCATCAACCTCTCACATACACACCATACCCAACCTATAACCACGTCCTCATCCACGTTCAGTCCAGGCAGAAGCAGAGCCTTACTGTAAGCTGCCATATCCTTGCTGAAATGTGCATAAACAAATATGCACTATGTGTACTGCAAGGAAGTACATGTCTGAGGAAGGGAACTGGCAGGTTCTACATTGCTTAATCCAATGTGGCTGAATGGTCACAGGTCATAGCAGTAATGTCTTGCCACTCTTTAAGCCAGTCACATGTGTGTTTTGTCCTTCTGTGAGTTCTTCCATTTGTTTTCCATGTTAGAAAGCTTGCCTTGAAAGGCAAGTGGGGACAGGGACAGAAAGGACAACTTGAAGGCTAACATTCAGCTTTAAGTTGAAGATATAAAATAGACTTGTTCTCTTCAGGAAAAAAAAGGTACTTTAAATATTTGGAAGGTGCTTAGAAATAGACCCAGATTAATATTAGCAAGAACTGTCATGCTTCAAAAGTATCATAATGACCTAGTCACAACTCTCTACAAGGGAAGAAAGAGAACTCTGTCATGATCCCATTGTACCTCCTCCTGCAACCAGTAGCAGCAGGAGGTTCTTGCTAAGGGGTAGGCAGGACCCATTAGTACGTTCCTGGGAGGCACTTCTTAAAATCTCATTTGGATTGGAAAAGGAAGGACAATACCTTGCAGTCAAACTCTCATCTCTCTATTAGGTACTGTCCAAATGGCCATCATAATCAATCACATGATGAGTCACAGCACCAGCATGTATTTCAGGGAACTACTTCTGCTTGTTAAAAAACCCTGCAGATTTAAAGTGAATCAATTTCTGATTTGCCTTCTTTCTTTGCCAAAATTTTGTTTCTTGCTGGTCTGAAAAGATGAGATCCTTTGGGGGCTACTGCCTACCTGACTGTCCTGACATGCCTCTTGCTGTAGGGAGTGATGACTTCAAAAAGCAGCTCCATGGCTCCATTGATGCCAAGTGCAGTTCCTGCAGTTACTAAGCCAAAGAAAGAAAAGCAGTCAGATTTGAAGCAAGCAGTGTGGAATGCTGCATTTTGAGTAAAGCAGACAAGGAAATAGCTGTCCCTGGGGCTACAAGCAGCTTTCTCTGGGCTCCCAACTAGACTTCATAGATCCTTTCACAGATGTGGACCCTGAAGCTCAGAGCTGTCCGTGGACAACCCTAAGCCAAGGCCATACTCAAAACAGATATTACAGTATCCTGCCCTCCTTCCCTAAATTCCCCGAAGTTGCTTTTCCTATAGATATTGTACTCTGTAGAGGACAAATCATAGTTAAATAAGGTCATCTCCCAGCAAAATGACAAGGCTGAAATTCATCCTACATTTTCCAGAGGCAGTTCCATGAGGATGGCTTATTTCACAGGGACAAGGAAGGCTGTTTTCTTTCTGTGCTATTATTCAGTGCCTATGGAAGTGAGTTTGGGGAGGGATGTTTCTGAATGCAGCTAAACTCCAGCTAGGCCAATTTTATATTCACTTGCTAACATATTGAGAGCTTCTACAGATAGATTTTGCAACTAGTTCTAAAAATGTCCAATGCAGAAACTAGCTGTTTAGCCAGGCCTCCCTACTACAAGACAGGTCTTCTATCTAAAGAAGGGGAGAATACAGCCCTAAAATATTAAATGTTACTGAATGGAGTGAAAAGATCAGTAATCAACAGCAGCCAGAGGGAGATCTAGCTGTCTGCCCGCTGCTGGGTTTTTAGCTGTTTTCTAGGTATCTCCCACTGGGCATGAGAGCTGCTAGAGAGCCCATCATCTCCTGCAATGTCTTCTGTATCCCTGCCAAGTTGTCCTATGATGGAAAGCTTTGGAAGGCTTGCCAACTACTTTCACACTAGCTGCTAATTCATTAGAGAGATGGCAGTGTACAAAGCTGCTTGAACTCACCTTGCCCCAGAGCAGGATGTGGGCTGCCACACAGGACTGGCGGCAGAGATTGTGAAGGGAGCAACACAGGGCAAAGAACAGGTGTACTGAGATTGTAGCAAGGAGTGATCTTTTCTGCTTTTACATCTAAGCACTCTCAGAGCTTTACATGTTTCTAGATCCACTCCATAAAACTAATTTTTCAGGTTAGGAGCATGTTCTCCTAGTTCTGTTCCTCATCTACACAAACCTTCGCTCTGCCTTCCCTGCCTCTTCGCAGATGGGCCACAAACTCACCAAGCTAGAATTACTCTAGGAAGGGGGAAAGCACAGCTGGGTCCAAGGTACAAAGAGAGTAACAACTGCTACAGCAAAGGAGCAGCAGATAGGTTCTGAAGTAGGGTAAGGGGGCTGACATTAACAGAAAGGAAGCAAGATTGCAGTGTGGCATCCTAAAATCTCTGCAAAATCTGCAGTTGAAATGGGATGCAGCTGCAATGAAGGAGAGCAGGGGAAAAGTGTAGATAGTCACAGTATTATTTCAGTGGGAGGCAGCACAGGTTTGTTACACAGCTGTGCAACCTGAATAAAGGTTGCAGCTTGCAGCTTCTGGGCTCAGCTACACTTTCAGTTGCACTCAGCCTTTCAAATGCTGCTTATCACAGGCATGGGGGCTGAATGTTGAGGCTTGGCTGCTTGTCTGAGAAAGCCCATAGTCTGAAACCAGCTCCTATACAAATAGGAGGAACCTGCAGGGCTGAAAGCCAGGAACGATAAATCTTAGCATGCATAGCAGGCTGCAGACAGGATGGCTGTCAGAAGCTATCTGCTGGGTGAGGGAAGCAGGGAGGGAGAGGGAATACCTACAGTTAGCAGAAGGAAGTTTGTGCTGACAAACTCAGTAATGGGGAAATCCTGCATGAATGTGCAAAGTTCCCCTGAGAGAATACTGGAAATCCCATTGCTTGAGTCATTTAATAGAGGGGCATAGCCATTTAGAAAGAGCAGGGAGAAGACATGGGGGGTGGGTGGGATAACCAGGTAATAAGTTCTCAGCTCTGATAGGTACATCCTGAGGGACCTTGAATGAATCAATGATTTTTCTCTGCCTCTGATTCTCCACCTGTATTTCTCTCCCTTGTGGAGCTCCTGTAAGAATCAATATAATCAGCAATTGTGAGACGCTTGGCTATTGCGATGATAGGAACTGCATGCAGACCTAAGATACTTATGTCTCAGAGCAAAGGAAATGACTGCATATATTCTAGAATAAGAGATCATTACCATAGATATTTTTCACTGTAGCATTTGTATTTTTAGTTTACAGATGGGATATACTGCACAGCTTTCCAATGAAATGTCCCTTCAGGAGCAGCAGTATCTAGGGCCAGCCTAGGGTTTTTGTGCCCAACTCTGTACATTAATAGTGCATAAAGACACTAACCATTAAACAGGAATGATGTTTCCTTGCACTAAAATGACTATAAAAGAGCTCTGGTAGTTGTTACCTTGAGGAAAGGAGGAAATTTCAGGCACTCACCACTGGAAGCACAAACCCGCAGCACCCAGAGGCAGTGAGTGAGGTTCAGGTGGTGGCCAAGGTTTTTTCTCGCCAAGCTCAGTATTACATCCGTTGCTTCCAATCTCTGTACTTTTAGCCCAAACTTCCTATCTGAAATAAATAAATAAATAAATAAATATAAATAAAATAAAAGCAAACAGGTCTTTGCAGCAGGGCTGATAAACATATTTACACCAGCTCTTATACGTATCAGGCTCTCATAACAAAAGCATTAAACATTCCAGTGAATTAGATCAATATTATTCTCAGGACACATTAAGGTGCCAAGAATATATGCCATTTACCTGGCACAAAAATCATACACAAAATCAGATTTTAAAGATTTAGCTTCGGTTAAGAATTAACGTTCCCATCTGAGGAGCGGGAAGGCTTCGAGCCACAAGGCCAAAGCAAGACGGGGAGCAGGTAACACCCGGCCAAGCCGCGGCCCCACGGCACGGCCAGACCGCGGCCCCGAAGCGCGCTGAGGGGGGCGGGCAGCCGCCGAAAGGGGCCACGGGGCCTCGCACCGCCGCACCACCCCGCGGCGCGGCCTCGGCCGGCCGGGGCGCTGCCCACCCGCCCGCCATGCCGCCCCAGGGGATCCCCCCTGTCCTGAGCCCGTTATTTATTCCGGGCGCCGCCCGCTCCCCCAGCCCTGGCCCCGAGGCGGCGCCGCCGGGCGGTACCTCTGCGGCCCACCGTGGCCAGCAGGCGAAGCAGCGGGCGCAGCGTGGCATCGTCGGGCGGGTCGGCGCGGGCGGCGGCGGCGGCCAGGGCCTGCAGCAGGGCCTCGCTGCCCCCTTTGCTGATCAAGTAGTGGATCCTCCGGTCGGTGCCTGAGGAGAAACGATGGGGAGAGGGGGGGCGAGAGGAGAGGCACCGCTGAGCGCCGGGCTGCCGCGGGGCACCGCCGTCGCAAACCCGAGCGGCGCCCACCTGCGCGGCGGCCGCCCCTCGCGGCTGCTCCGCCGCCTCGCCTCAAGCCTAAGGGCGCTCGCAGCGCTCACTGTGGCTCCCGGGCGTCCCCGCGTCGAGGACGCGGTCCAGGCTGGGCTACAAAACCACGCGCTCTGCTGCCTCTTTCCGCATGAGCCCACGTCCAGCTGGAGCTTTTCGTTGCGCCTTGAAGCGCGGCAGGGAAGAATAAGCAGAGGCGCCAACGGATTTCAAAGGAGACGAAAGCTCAGTGATCTTTTCTTAGTTATTGAACATTAAATAAGCAGAGGGATAAAGTTCCAACGGGCTTGTGCCGAATGAAGAGGAATCCTAGGGAAGCTTTGGAGGCAGCTTTCAAACAAATCTAGGTCTCCAAAGAAACCGCATGCTAATGCTGTGAGCCCCACTGTGTCAACAAATAACGATCCACGGGCTGCTCGGGCCGGCTGCGAATTGCTCGGGTCTCCGTACGTCGTGGAAGAGGTGCGTCGAGCCCCGGGAGTTCCCAGGGGGGACACAGTACCTTCTCTCATCCGTGTAGCGAATTCTTCCATCTAACTGCAGAACGATGCTGCACAGCTTCAAAAGAGAGGCTCAGCTGGACAGAGGACATCTCTGGTGGGGCTCGGAGCAGTGGGGGATGCAGGAGGCTGCCAGCACTTGCAGATGCAGGCCCCTGCAGCCTAGCAACTTGGTCTGCTTGAAAATTGTTTAACAAATGACATTTTTGAGGTGGAGCAGGAGGGAAAAGAAACTTAATTCACTGTCTGTTCTTTTGCCAAATCATTTATTTTTTCACATGGCTCAGACATGTGCAGCAGCATGCCTTCCCTGTTACCATGAGGTGAAGATGCCTTCTGGGGAGATGTTGAAGTCTCTCTCTCCATCGGAGAGAGTCACCATGACTGAGGAAGTCAGGTTTCTGTCCCTGTCTCACAGCTCGCTCGCTCTCAGTGACCTTTATGAATGTTTCCAGTGGTCCGCTGCCAGGAATTATGAAATACCTTCAAACTCGTGGGTACTTTTTATCAAAAAAATTGAGACATTTTGTCTTTTTTTTTAACCAAATAAAATGCCCAGTCTTCCAAAACACAGCAGTACAGACTGGAGAGCTATAGCTACAATTCCTGTTTGTCCAGCTTGCAAATACTTGGCTGGGTGTATGCAGCTGTGATCACCCTGCCCTGCACTAGGATCCCCTGCCCGCAGTGGGCCAGCAGGCTTTGCTCCAGAGCCTGGCTTCCTTACCCAGAGAGAGCAGGTCAGTGAGAACACCGAGGATATTCAGGATGACGTCCTTGTCATGGGAGCTCTGAAACGGAAACAGAATTGAAGGATAAACTCGGAACGATGAAGGATCTTTTCTGCAAGGGACTTCATGCTACACAGGGGCTGCAGTGAGATACAGATGCCTCAGTGGTCTAACAGCATTGAGATCCCTGTTTGGATACTGAATACTTTTTGTCCCATCTGGCCAGTGAATGTGTGGCATCATATTAATAACGCATCTTAAAAGCCTCTGATGGACATACTGGTCATAGCACACTGTATTTAACACACAGTAGTATTCTGCAGTTCTCTGAAACAAAGAATAAATCTCTGTTTCAGCTAGCCTGACTCTGATATTACTCTGCATGTTTTCCTATTATTTTGGTAGTATGTGTTCTACAGATTTAATTCCAATGTATTCCTTTCTTCTGAATTATTTCGGCTTCCTTCCAAGCATTCAGCACATTTCAGCTCACTGGGATCTGGAGGCAAATCAGTAAAAGCTTGAAGAGATGAGACAATGGGAGTTTTGGGATTATTTCACCATGGCCCGGAGCACACTTCTCCCCTTGCAGGACTTTATCTGGCGGCACTCAAGACCCACGCTATGATAAAAGCTGTTGGTATAATAGCTCCTGTTCTTGGAGCTGTCTCTAAGCTGAGGCTCTCATGCTCAGTTCCTGCCATGTACCCTGTTGAACTGTATACCGTAGCCTACTACCTTGACTTCCCAGCTTGACCCCAGACCTGCCTCATTGCTATGGACTTGTCTGCTGATCTGGGCTTTTGTCTGAACCTGGTACAATCACTGGAACTGCTCTGTTCGCCTTGCTCAGGTACTGTGAAACTCTGCCTTTGCTGGGGGGCCCCTGCCACTGCCTGCCCTGCTGCCACCCTCTGCTCCCGCTGCCCTTCTCCTGCAGAGCACCCTGCCCTTTCTGCTCCAATGCATCCCTGGCTCCCCGTTCTATTTTATGACAAAAACAGACCAGAGTTTATATATCTGTTTTATTCTAAATTGTATCTCTCTTTCTTGGTTTATTCTGGCTAGCCAAAGTTGAGAAAATTCTGTATCACACCAAAATGTTAAATACAAAATAGTCTTCATTGAGAACATCCCTTATTACAGGCAGTTGAAGAGGAATAAGTGTTGTTGATCTAATTTATAATAAAATTTCCATGTCTTTTCAGCCTCACCACAAGGAACCTCAGAATTTCATGATCAGAAAGATGTCCTAAATTTACTTGAATCAAGACTGAGTAAGTACCACACCCTGAAAACACACATTCTACTTTAAACAAAAAAAAAATTTAAATTTTGCACTAGAGGAAATGAGATAAAAATTGTACTTGAGGAGAAGAAAACACATAATGTATACGGTCTATTTGTGGTACGGTAGGCCTCTGCTTGAATCCTCCTCCAACTGAGCAGATTTCACTGCTGAGGCTGAAGAATTAATCTGTGATCTGTATTGCTGTATGAGAGATTTGGATTCAGTTCTGGATCTCTTAATTTCCATACAAATACAATACAACACAATACGAATGTCCTTTATAATAAAAGTCTTCCATTTGTGTGGCCTTGATCTTGAAGAACCTCAGCTGTTTCCCATAAACTATAAAGGAATCACTTTATCTCCCATTAAATTATTATAATGGGATAATATCTTACAAATATGACCCCTATATTCCTGAATATTGAAATGCTTCAGAAACTTAACCTACTAGTACATATTCCAGAGATATGGGATGATTTCACCAGCCAGAAAAACTAAGCCATTCTCTCACATTTTTAACATTTTACAACTGAGTATTAAGAATCTGAGAGGTACAATCTAGCAAGAAGAAATCGCAGAAAGAATATTAGGAAAATATTAGGAATGCAAATAGTCAATTTGCTTCCAGTGGATCCCTGCTAAAGTCATTGCACAGGCTGAAATGTTTTTGAGGGTTGTGTAGCTAATCACGCTGTTGCATATCATACCCTTCTTTGTTGTAGTGGAGGAAGGTGTGTGTTGAGTGAGACATGGGAATGCAGCAGGAGAAAGGGCAGTCTTCATGGTTAGAGCAAACAATCATCAGCCAGGAAAATCTGGTTTCTACCTCTGTAACAGAATTGCTGTAGAATGGTTGGAAGCTCCCTTCAGCCAAATTTTGTTCTGTGTTGGATAATTGTATGTGCCTCCTTATGTGTGCAATGTCTGTATTAGCGCTGATGTTTCCTAACTTCTGTATCCTTAACTTTACATATTGTTAGATTTTTTTTACCATAATTATTAACAAACAGAAACCTAAATTACGCAAAACTACAATTCCCATCATACTGTTTTTGCTTGCTTATCAGTGCTACTAAATATTAACTGCTTACTGCATGTTTCGTGCTAGCTTAAGAGGAATGAGACTATCATCACGGGAATGAGACGAAAGAAGTGGTCAGCATAAGGAATGGGGAGAGAGGAGTTAGGCTAGCGTGAGAAATTAAGGCAAACAGAAAGAGGATTGATTCTGAAACAGAGGACTCAGGGAGGAGGGTCTGTGAGCCTCCTCACAATAAATAAAAAATGAATAAAATTTATTAAGATTTACCCTTCTTTCTGAAGAGTAAATCTTAATAAAAATTCAGCCTTTTCTTGAGCTTTGAAATTGAAAAGCTCAATATGATGGGATTTCTGATTCCTTTAAACAAAGACAAACAGAGTATGTGGCTTTAATGAAATCCAGTAACCCCAGATCCACCAAGTATAGCTATTCTCATCTTAAAGGAAGGGGACACACAGGACCAAACAAATGAAAGTCTGTAGAAATGTCAAAGCAGTGCTGAAGACCATTCCTTTTAGGTGGCATATCTAGTTTCAGTCATACATTCATCTTGCTGATGCCTTTTTCCATTCATCAGTCTGCAGTCCTGAGCTGTTCTCTCAACTATCCCACTAACTTCAGAGGAAATGAAGAGCAAACAGAGCCCTCTTACCAGAAGTTCTTTGGCATGTTTTAGCATAGGGACATAATAGTCAAGCAGGCTGTCAGGGGTGATGAGCGTTCACCAATTTACTGGCTCCAGGAAGAGTTACTGTTCTCAGCACTTTTTTAAATATCAGGCTTGACTAAATCAGACTGTCCTCTGGTTTTGTCTTGCTGCCTCTCAGTATCCCTTTCCTCCGTAGGTGGATGGATTACACATTAAGGTTGCAGTAATGAAGTCTTCATTGATTTATGCTCCTATTACACTAGGTTGTTTATTTTAACTAATTGGATTGTGGGTTTCCTAAGCCATTAACACAAATAGTGATGACATAAGATATCCTCTGAGTTTCCATGCACTTTATTCAGGGACTCAAATGAACAAAGAACTTGAGGGGACACGAAAGATTAAGCTTTAAAATGTGCAAATTAGAGCTGGGTGATATTACCAAATATTTTATCTGAATATTTATTCTCACTGTCTTAACGCTAGAACTCTGAGCACGTTGGTGCTCCTTAGACTCCCCTTCCTTCAGTGCACTGGTGAGGGAATTGGGACTTCTGTGTTTGCTGAAGCAGTGGATAAAACCCTAGTCCTATTACAAATGATAACAAATTTCCCACTAACTTCAATGGCACAGGATTTCAATCAAAGAATAGTACAGAAAATCGCAGAGGAGCACAGCTCCGATTTATAATAGCAGGACAATGCAGAAAAAGCATCCCTAAAGCTGCAGTTGTGTGATGAGAAAGTAACTTGCCTTTTCGGTAGACAGCTCGAGTTTTTACTTAATTGGCTGAAAAATCATCAAAGGAATCTGGACATTGAATTTGTATTAGAATTAATTATTTAATTAATACTCATACCAAACTGTTTGTGGTTGAATTACCAACAAAGAATTCATTCACAAAAAATGTTCAGTAGATCTTTTTGAACAACAAGTACAAATGAAGGAAATCACAACTTGTGCTGGATCTAAAAAAGATGAATAGAGTAATTTCTTTAATGCAAATTACCTACCTAGCTCTGGTTAAAATAAACATATTATATTCTTATTGAAAGATATGTTTGAATGTTCAAGAACAAATCATAAGTAAAGAAAGAAGTAAAATTCTTCTTGCTAAATGTTTGCCATTATTCCTCCCAGCACTTAGGAAAGTTAGATGTAACAGCTATATGCACACAGACTAGTGAAGATGCATTCGTGGTATGAAAATGGAATAATAGCTGAGAAAAGTTCCCAGAGGCTGAGGTTAGATTGCAAAATCACCAACCTTCTGCAGGATTTCACTGAAAGGATTTAGAGTTGGAGCCAAACTGTCACCTATTAACAGCAGTCTGTTGTTGCCTTTCACAGCTTGCAGCAGGACAAGGTCTAAACTAACAGAAAACATCATTTAAATTATCAAGCAGGGCTGTAAATTTTGGCTGGAACCCCTCCTCTTAGCTTTACTTCGGCAAAGCCTGATGTCATTCTCATCCAACTTGGAGTATTACAGACCTGAGTACAGATGCATTTAACCAGTTCCCAACAGATAGTTCTTCTCTGAGTTCTTTCTGGGAATTAATTCCTGAAACACCAGGGCTTTGCTTAGCTTAGATGAAACTCCTCATAGATAAATCACAGGAAGATGGAGAAAGCCAGGAATAAAAAATAGCTCAGTATGTAAGTCATTGATATATTAAAAGCATCAAGAGATTAGTTAGTGACATTGGGTTTGGAGGACCCAATTTTGGGTCCCAAAATTGTTATGACTGATATAGCTCAGATTAGTTTCCGACCTACTATTAAGAAGAGAAAGAGCTCCTATGACATATCCTATTTCTTTTGCTCCTGAGAAAATGCCAAGGCAAACTGTTATTTACTTAAGACGAGATTATAAAATCTCCCATTTTGTCCGGGAAGTCTCCTGGGATAGATACTGTAAACTTTGAAGAGCCACTAGAGATGAGGATTTTCCTGTCCCACCTGAAGTGCAGCAGCTATCAGTCAGTTTCCCTTTTAGAACTGGCTTAAAATGAAGACTTCCCTTAAACTATGTCCTTTGTGTAGCCCTGGGACCTTCATGTCTTTTACCCAATGGCAAGTATTTCTCCAAATAAGACATGTAAACTACTGAGAGTGTTTACTGAGAGTCTAAGCATTATTGCTGAGAGAAAGGAGACTAGCTAGAAATAAATTGAACAGCATTGATTTATGCAGCATGATATTTATCAATAAATATTTTATTGGGGGAAAGAAATACAAAGTTGTTATTCCTCTCATAGAGGTAGTAAATGCAAAATTAAAGAAGTCATTCCTGCAAGACAGTGGATAATTTGTTTTCTATCAAAACTACTACTAAATTAATTGTTAGATATAATCTCACAAAGCTGCATGACTTCTTAGAAATGAAAACAGAAGTGGTCTGTTTTTAAAGAAAAGCTATTGCTGCCCTATACTAGCAAACTTCCAGACTTTTTTTTTTTTTTTTTTTTTGAGAGAGAGAGAGAGAGAGAGAGGCTGAGGAATAGCTTGCCCATTTCCAGGGATTTTTGTTTATTTGTTTGTTTTTAAAAAGTCAGTTTTTAAATAGAAAAGCAGGATTTCGCATCTACAAAATACATCCTTCTTTCTTTCCTTACCCCCTGAAAAATTTTGCTGACACAAAAGCAGCAGTCAGAAACCTACCTGCCTGTGAAATAAGACTTGTATATGCAAGTAAGATGTCCCACTATCTGCACTCATAGTCTGTTGAAGAGAAAATCTCATGCAAAATTATACTTGCAAAAATTAAGATCAGGTTAAAGGCATAGCAGAATTAGTCCTCACTCTTTTCTGAGACCTCGTGGGTTCTAAATAACTGTACTAGTATTGACTCTTAAATCAGAGACACCCCTCCTCACGTACTGCCACCAGTGAGGCACAGGTGCATGCCAGACACTACTGCCATGTACAGCCACCCACCACTGGCATTATGGATTTGGCAGCTGGATATCTTCTTCCCACAGCAGACTATCCAGTCTTAAAATAACTGTGAAACCAAGTTCTGTGCCTTATATTGTGTGCCTTGACAGAGTGAATTGCTTTTTCTAATTTAAGTGAAGCTAAAACTTCACACTTAAATAATAGAGCAAAATACCCTGGAGAGTTTCTTGTTTGTGTGCTCCCATCCTCAGTTTCAATATCCACCCAGCTAACTGTAATTTCCTCTTGTGGGGAGGTTATCATCAACAGTATTGGATGCATGGAGGTTTAGAAAAAAATCATTATTCCTGGGGGGAAGAAAGAAGGTTCAAGGATCTCTGAAATTTCACTAGGCACCATCAGAATAATGAAGTGTTCCAATTCGAGTGATTACAGCCTACATTTTGTTATTACTGCAGCACTTTATTATAATACAGCCATCATCTATCTTTAAAAGAATGCAGAGAAGTTACAGTCCCGGTCCCCCTACTCCTAAAAAACCCATCCAAATGTCTTATACGTTGTCACAAACTTCACTACTCTCTGTTGTAAATAGTAAGTACATTTCTTTGGTTCCATCTGGAGTTCCTCTGCTCAAGAGTCAGATAGACCTGAGTAAGCCAGGAAAAGCAAAGGAGGCATGGAAATGAAAGGGTCTATTTAAAGACTCAGAGAAGAGGACCTTGCTGCTTGAGTAGTGTCCTGAGCGAGCTATTTAATCCTTCAGGAAAGGCATTCACAGCTGTGTGGGATCACGTAGCCCTTAAACTGTACACAGGGCAGCCAAGAGGCCTCCCAGAACAAGACACATCTTCAGCAAGTTCTTTTTCCTGACCTCAATCCTAAGAGGCAAGTCCCTCTCACTTGCTTCTGCAGGCCCCTGGTAGGCAAGGTTAACATCCTGTTTAGCTATGCAACAGGTACTTGCATTCCCACTGAAGCTCAGTATCAAGCCAGGTTTTGTGCATCAGCCCAAAGCAACAACTGTGGATTTTTTTACTAAGGAATATAGCAAATAGTGATAAAAACCCTTCCCTCTCTCTGGCCTGCTGCAAAGTGGTGTGTGACTTTTTTCATGGCTTCTAGGAACCTGAAACTATGATTATTCACATCCATTGCACTTGTGTGTGATAACCTGCAACTTTTTTCAGTAATACACCAGAACACTGCTAGGTATGGTGACTGCATACAGTTCACGAGGGATGGTAACTTGTCCAGGTGACTGGGCAGTAGTAGTGCCTCAAAGCAGAATTCTTCATGTTATATCATGAGGATTTGCTTCTATTCATTGAGCTTTAGGGCTTGTTCTGGAGGGATGGTGTGCTAGACTCAATGGGACTGAACTGCTCCAAGGTGAAGCTGGACAAAGTTCAAAATTAGATTTGAATGTCTTCAAAACTGAGAGTGTTAAGATGCAACAGTTTGGCCTGAGCTGATCTCTAGCCAGAATAACTTGATGAATAACATGGTGGAAATCATCTGTGCCAAGGAATCTTACTGTATTTAATGCAATAAATTGCACTAATATGGCACCTTTCATCACAGGATCAGAGATTTCTTAACAAATTAATTAAGACCTGCCCCACTGCATCCTTCATCAAGGAGATTCATTGTCCTTTATTTTCCTAGGGGGAAGTGAAAGCAAGACTGAAGTGAATCAATGTCAAAGCCAGGGACAGAGCCCAGATATCTATTCCAATAAAATAAAGTAGAAAGACTTTCTGTACAAAGGTGTTGCAGTTCTCAGTCATGTACTTACTTCTGTTTCATTTACGGGGGTTTTAAAGATTTTCTCCCCTGAGAGCAATCTTCTTTTCCCATCTTTCCAGAAATACATGCAGCAGAAAAGGACCATCCCCTGGAAAAAGTCCTAATGGCACACTTGGGAGAAAAAAGCTACTCAGAGTCAAGGGTTCCAGCCCTGTTTATGAAGAGTGATATTCACTTGTGCCCAAGGCCTTGACAAGAGAGATGCAACACATAATTCAGGAATAATAATAATAATACAGAAATTAAGAGATGCATAGACTATGACCTGACCTGTCTCCAAGGAGTGAGTTTTAGCCACTGTATCACACAGACTGCAAGGCATTTCACCTAATTTGAGCAACAAGGTTGTTCATCATGTCTGTGCCACAGGCTGTCACACAAGTAAAATGTGCTCAGATCAAGCTATCTGCAGCAATTATGCCCTGATAGACTGCAATTTCTTGGATCCTTTTGGTAAAGTAAATTGCTTTTTTTTTTCTTTCTTTCTTTCTTCATGCCGGAGTTCTCTTTATCTTCTCAAAAAAAGAATCGCCCTTGTGCAAAAGTTCCTCCTGATACAAAGTTCCTTTGTGTCATTTCCTTCTCTCACTAATGCATCTCTAATAGAGCAATTACTTTATTATGTAGAATAAGCAGTAAAACACACTATTATATAACCTTGAAATGCATCTGTCAAATTGGAAGTGTTAGAAGAATCAAGAAACTTTCAGATAAATCAAAACACCTGATAGTCTGCAAAGAGTTTTAGACTTTCCTTTGAATATTGCTAGTGTTCTTTCTGTAATTAGTACTGCAGATAAATTCTTTTAAGTTTCACCTCTTATTTCACAATGAGTTGCCTGTGACACCTAAAGATTTTGACTGATTTAATGTTATATCATTCACTTTTTTCCTTTTTTTAATCTATTTTTATTTTAATGCCAAAATTATCCTAGCATATGCCTTTCACACTCTCGTAATAATTTTTTGTATAGCATTAACTCTTCTTGCGCAAAGATATCTATATGCATGTTAGCACCTACTTATTGGTGTTTCTTGGATTTATTCCTATGCTTTTTGTTCCTTTAGCTATTAGTGAAATATTTTAAAATATTATGTTTCATTCAAATGCTGCTCTTTTAAAGCTACTTAGCATACCTGCGACCCAAACTTAATAGGGAGAGATGTAGTTTTTCCATTCAGCTGTTGTTCTCTTTTCTCCGCTAGTGCTAAAAGAGCAACATGAAACATGCTACAATCTTTGTTCACAAGACTTTATGGAGGTAACTCCAGAGAACACCGTGCCTTTCAAAGAAGAAGCAGATTTGTGAATTTCGAAAGTTTTTTCAAACAATGGCATTTGTCTAAGTCCAACTGAGTCCTGAAGATCCTTGGAAATTTTCCGATATACTTACTCGTTAATAAAACCATAGATTTTGAGCTGAGAGCAAGCTTCTTTAATCCCTGGTCGTGTCATACCACAGGAAACGTGAGCATGTGCAGGTGGAAATAAATATCCATAATGAAGATGCTGCCAGTCTAGCCTTCTCTGTGATATTCCTGCTCAGACTAAGCAGGATAAAGCTGCAGGAGTCCCCACATGACTCTCACTCTACCCTGGCTCTTACCTAGGATAGTGCTGCATTCAATTTGGGCTTTTCTCTGTATTCCAGTGCTAAAACTCCCATTTGTTACACATTAGTCTGACATGAGCTGGTACAGGCTGAAGGAAAGAAACACTATAAGGTACATTCTGGTTTAGGCTGACACTAGTCCTTTCTCTTGCTGAGATAAGTGTCCTTATGTGTCAATCTACCCCACTTTCAGAGGTGCTTTCTGGAACAGCAATGAAAATGCTTTTAATCAATCAACACTTAAGAATGATGATTGAGGTATGGGTACTGGAGACAAATAGCTAATAACTATTGTTAGCCATGGGTTATTTTCTTAGGAGAGAGAACCTGAAAGGGAAAATAATGAACCTATTTTTCCTATCCAGCCTAAGTGAAAAATCAAACAGCAAACGAAACATGGCATCTATAATGAATAGCAAACTCTGTTTTGAAATTCTTAATGATTCAAAGTATCATTACTAGTAATGTAAAGCAGAACAGCTGTCTAACTGCATTGATGAGACCTATCTGTCTAGATTTTAACAGCAATCTTTTAAAAGTAAAGCCTCAGTTCTCTGAAGAGGCTGCCAAGTTTTTAAACAATATGACTGGGCTATGTCACTTTTCATCCAGAAGATAGCACAGCTTTTTATTATCTTTAGTCTAAAACCCGCACAAGCAACAAGCAACCAGCAACAATAAGACAGTGTTATCATGTTAAAGGAAGGCATGTTTGGGCCTTTATTTGGCCCCGTTATATCAGTTTAATAGTTCAAAAGCATTTGGAAACTACGTACTGGTCAGTCAAGGTAAACGGCATTTTACTAGCTCTGTCAAAGAGTTCACTGCTGCATTTGTGCTCTAGGAAAATGTGACAGGAGTTAAATTTAAAAATACAAGTTCACTGTCCTTTCTGATGCTCTTGAGCTGTGATCTAGGCTGACGTGGATCAGGGATGTTGCAAATGGGGAGATGAAGGAGAGCTCTTACTCTTACTGTCCCTTCTCTGTGTAGCAAGATGGTGATGCTTCTGTAGCTGAGCAAAGTTTGGCACTCACTTTGCCCACTGGAGTTTGAGGGACAGGGCACTTGCTTTGCCCACTGGAGTCTGAGGGACAGCATTGGCTCAGTACATCCTGATCCAAAAGGCAAAGAGCACGGTGTTCACCGATGTGCCATCTTCCACATTTAGCTTCTCTCTTCTGAGACCCCAGATGGATTTCACTGAACTGAATGCTCTGAGGGCTGGCACATGCTCATACAGCATGAGCGTGTCTGAGATTGAGGCAGACGGTCAGCTGGGGGCACAGCCGTTTGTGAGAAATCATGGCCAAAGAAGAGGCTGCAGAAACAGCCTCATTCAGAGTCTCTCGTGAGACACTCTCACATGGGAGCAGACTGAATATGTGATGGCATATGACTTGTGAAACAAGGGGACATTTGGCAGGAACCACTTACTCCTTTGCTACTGGTACACCAATGGGGAAGGAGACCTCTGAGCTCTTCACAGTCCCACTCATGTCTCCCTGAGGACTCAAAAATGCAGTCTTGATTGGACAGTGGGCTGATCTCTGTGAGAAAGGCGAATTCTTCATAGAATACCCTGAGCATGTTGTCAAGGAGACCTGTTAGTGTAACAGTACTCCACTGGTTTTTCTGGGACATAAAGAGGATAACTCAGTTAGGAACATTTCCATCTTTTTGATCAGCCAGCCTCTTCAACAGCTACTTTTTCGATAAAACCCTCCAGAGTTTGCAGTCACTGAGATAGAGCCGCTGCTGTGGGAGCTTTTGGAACAAACCACTAATAAGCATGGTTTTCTTCTCAGAGGGCAAGTCATTTTAATGCATCTCTGCTTCCAGCTGTCCCCTTGAAATCCATTTGCATTATGGAGAGATCAAATGACCTAAGCCCTATTGGAAGGGAGATCGTCAAAGACATACAGAGCCAGCCGTGTATTCTCGTTCTTGTCTGGCATCTCAGTCTCTCCCATTTTGAAAATTTTAGCATGGGGCAAAGGACCACTCAAGTGTGGGGGTTTTCCCAAAGAGAAGGTCAGATAAATCAGGGACAATAATGCTTCTTTCCCTGAACCCTTCAGAAGCTTTCTCCATGTGGATGGTGCTGATTTATTCCTGGAAAAATGGAGGGTTGAAAGAGACAGCTCAATTTGTTCCTCTGACTTCATCAGATCAACATTTTAATCGTAGGGAAAGGTCAGGTGGACCATTCTCCCTCCTCCCCTCCTTTGCAGTGCAGACAGGTGGACATTCAATATGCCAAGCAAACTGCTTATGGAAGGATCTATCTCTCTCTCTCTTCCTGCCACAGGCCTTTTTGCCAGGTAAATCCTGAACAAAATAGAAGGGCAACTTTATCTTCACTATAAATCTATCGCTTTGGCATTCCAGAATGAATCCTGTTAAAAAAATGGAGTTTTACATTTAAAGTTTAAACTGAGAAAAGAAAACAATCTAAAGAAGAATGACAGAATTGCACTGATTCACCTAGGTTTCATGAGCATGGTATGCTCATGGAGAAAGTTGCTCCACCCTGTGATTAGGGAAAGAGTTTTAACTAAGGCTCCCTATGCCCAAACTTGGCTGCTGAGTTTTGTCTCCATTTACAGTCCAAATGGGGAAATCTGGAGGCACAGACATTAGATGAGTTTGATAAAAAGGGAATTTGTAACAGTCCTGTGAATAAAGCTGAGGACTCCTGCTTTAGACATCAGTGCAGCATCATTCTCTCTGTCAAAAGGAAAGAAATAGGTAACAGAACACAGTGATGGAGCAGATGGGTCCGGAGGAGAAGAATCTGTCTCCATTTACTGCAGGGACCAGATTGACATTAGACCCAGTGGGAAACCTCTGCCTCTAAATTGCACTGACAGTGTGCACGGAAGACTTCTCAGTAGCTGATTGCAGTGCAGCACAGTGCTGTGGTGCCTCCATGGTTCTAGTCTATCAGAAAAATATACACTTTGCTTTCAAAGCATCCTTGTTGAAAGGGGAAAAAAAGCCAAGATTATTTTGGTAGAGTAGTTATTTCTCCCACAGGACTCTTCATTGTCAGCATTACTCAGCTTTTTTAATAAGAATCGTCATAAAAGTTTTTGCTATTTTCATTAAATCCGCTTCAACCTATAGCACCTTTTGAAACACTAGACTGTGTTCTTTCTGGAGAAAAGACCATGGAAAAGAAAAAGAAAAAAAAAGCCTTATTCTCTAAGCCCCTAAGGGATGTAGGCTTCGCTTTGCCCAGAGAATTTCTTGTCAAGCAAATGTTATTCTACCAATCAATAGCAGGTCTAACACACTCATTCCAGCCTTGGACTTTCTTGGGTCTCCATGGAGAAGGTTGTAGATTCCTCCTAAGGTGTACGACCCATCACTTTCCTGGCTTAGCCTGCCTCCACAGTCTCTGGGGACAGAAATCAGCCTGCTCTGCTGGAGAATTGCATCCCCTCATCCTTTCCTGCAGAGATGAGCACGGAGTCTCGCATGCAGGACAGCTTCAGGCCATGGATTGACACTTCTATTCTATAGCCCATCAGGCCCTGTAGACAAACAGGTGCAAATAGACTATCTGTGAGACAAGTGCTTATAAAAAGAACAGGGAAAGGCAATATGGAATTATTTTATATCCTGGTCTGGTGAGAAGAATGTAGTCATGAGGCTAGAGTTTGGCAGAGTGCAATGACCTGTGTAGGCACATAATACATCTGCTGATTTAGGACTTTCAAAGGAGCATGGAAGTCTGAGGTTTTCAGACCTCAGTACATCAACTCTTAGGCACACAGAAAAGGACCACATCTCCTCAAGAGCCTGGCTTATTCCACCAGGTGTTTCTGTTAAACACCACCTTAGTTCTGTGCTTCCCTTTGACTTTGCGCACTCCTCCTGGAGACCTATAGAAAGATGGGCTTTTACCAGCACGTCTCTCAGAGGCATAAATGTATGTCATCACAAGTACAATGATGACAAATGCTGCGTTACCTCTCACAGCGCAAGCAGTAATACTCACACCCTGGCAATGTCCCTGTGATAGCAACAACTCCAGGAGCAATTTTCAACCTTGCTGTTCCGGATTAGTGACATGAAATCTCTAGCCGTCTTTTAAATTCCCAATATAATTTTGAAATGTTTTTCCCCCTATTAACAAACATCAGGGAATCTTTCTGCTGGCTTTAGAAAAGTCTCCTAAAGTTAAGTATTATCAGCTCACACATTTTTAAATACAGTCAACTTCCTTGCACTCTCTGTGAAATGCCATGTAGTGAGCTTTAAGTCAACAGTGTCCATAAACATATTTACTACCACAGTCATTTTTCCCCATTATAGATAAAGCCAAAGGGACAGGACCAATGCATTGGACAGAAAAATACATTGAAAGGGTGTCTAAACCATTACAACAACATATAGCATAATATACTGCAAATAAGTATATGTTATATAAAGAAGCACAAGCACTATGAATCTATTCAAGCAAATGCCTCTTTGTGTGAAAACATCTCCTTTCAGATATTTCATAGAGTGAAACTATTGAAGCCCAAGGAAAGGAAAAGGCTGAGATTTTCCATTGACATAAAAATACTCTTGATATGTACATGAAGATTTCTTTAGATTAACAAAACACCTATGTAAGGTAAATAAATTCCAGCAATTGTTCCTTGCTTATGAACAGATAAGCAGATGCATTTTAATATATTTTTATACTATATGTGAAAAGTATTTCAACTCTATGCATACGCATTCTTACATAATGTAGTTTATGTGTGTGTGTGTGTTTGCTTGTGTCCATAGTCTTGCACAGTTGTCCACAAACTATACAATATAAAGCTGTTTGTCTAATGTAACACTGTATTACATCTGAATTTTTTAAGTTAAACACTGGAAAGTCAGGCACTCAACAGGTAGGACGCACCAGTTTTAAAGTGTTCATGTAGTTTCATTTGGTCCCCTGGAGTGGTTATATTTTTTTAATTACATGATAACTTGTTTTATTCCACAAAACCCCTGCTTTTTAATGAGTGGTGCCTGCCGCCTGGAAACTCACCTCCTATAGCTATTTTGTCTTTGTCATTTAGCATATGCCTCTGTGCATTATTTATTGTGCAGCATGCAAGCCCCGCACTGAAACAGAATTATTAATTCATTCCTGGATTTTTTTTTCTTTTGCAAACATTCATGGCCTCATCTTCTCAAACACTTTAGCAAGGCAAGGTGAGATTACTAGCTGCATTTTATACACAATTAACTCAGATGCAGAGGATTATAATCTGTTTCGTTAGACATGCATTCAACTGATATAACTACAAGCCTATCCTGACTCTTATTCTTTCTTCTATCTCTTCTGCCGTACGCCTTCACATTTCTCCAGCAAGGGAGGTAGGCAGTCTCCAGCAAATGAGAAGCTTTCCAGGGCTATAATACAGCATACTCTTGCTCAGCCCATATATTGTTGCTGCTGCTCTGATCCTTCTCTGCTCGATTTTTGCACTCCAAGGCCCTGCATCCCCACTGATGTCGCCACAGGAAACTCTGGATAGCCGAAGTGGAGGCATTTTCAGGGACTCTGGTAGCACACTCAGAGAACAGCTGCAGCCAGCCTGAGGACAGAGTGAAATGCTTGTCCCAGTTCAGCTGGTGGACAGGTTTCAACAGATTCCAGAACGTGCCTCCAATTTCTCCTAGGGACTTTAGTGTTCTACACTGATCTGCAAGAGTGCCAAATCTCAGTATTTCTTCCACAGCCTGACAGGAATTTGGGGCTAATATGCAGATGCTTGCTATCTTTCCTCAAAGTAGATGCAAGGTCTCCTGTTGTTTGGTCATGCCCTCTGGCAGTGAACCAGGAATTGTAGAAATGAGCTCTGGATTATCTTTAAATTCTCTTTGGACACGGACAAGATGGCAGTTGAGGTGGGAAGAACAAGTGGTGATCCTGAAAGGCGGGGATGAGGGGGTTTGGACTATCTCCATAGGATTGTCTGCAAAGAACTGTTTCTTTTCTTCCACAGTTAAACCAGAAAATAGATATGAGCAGCCTAAGAAGCACAGGCAAAAGAGACAAGAAAGTGTTACTGGAGCATCCAGCATTTCCCACTGATGGGTTGTCCCCTGAAACCCAAGTATCTCATTGAGCTAACTGCACCTATTTTAGGTGCTGCAAATCTACAATATATTTTGTAAAAAATACAGAGAATACTAAGTGCAGTTTGCTGTTCAGTTTAGATATGACAATCTCAATAAAATTCAGTTAATGAATCGCATAAAAGTGGCCATTTGGTAGCAAGTTCTGATTTTTCTTACCTCTAAGTCTACTCCACTAAACCTTGCCTGCCAGGCTGCCTTCCAAAAGCAGAGTTCCAAACTCTGAACTCCTTCGCCTGCTATCCAAACCAGTGGGCATTCTGCGTTCTCAGCATTTCTCAGGATTCTGCAGCTACTTTGCCCAAATCCAGGAATCCCATAAGCTCTGCCGACAGGATAAGTGCAAGGATTCAGAGCAGACAAAAGCATTTTCTAAAATGCTTTTATATTCCTTGTCACTAGAGCAGCACGCATATCTTCCCACTTGACTTTAGGATAACAATAGAACCACCCTGTCGGAGAGCCAGCGAAACAACCATAGAGGCAGCGCAAGGGAGCAGAGAGATTCAGGTTAGCAAACAGGGGATCCTGTATCTGCTCCCTGCTGGCCCCATGGTCGTTCAGACAGGAACCCATTCACACAAATCACGTCCTCCATTGATACGTAAGATTTTCACCTCTTTACTTTTGAACCATAGCATTTGGGAACCTTCACAGTCCAACACAGTAGGACAAAGTTTGAGCCAAAGATCTGCCAACAGCCCCAAGGGTTGTCAGGTTAGCAGCATATGCACACAGGGGATGTGGATTTGAGAAGCATGTGAACACCATGCTGAAAGCCAGCAGGAAACGTGGACTCCTCAAACAACACAATGTGTGCTGCCATGGAATAAGGAGACATTCAAGACATTCTCAGGGGTAGCCAAGCTAGAGCCTGGATCTAGTGAGCAAAGAAGAAAGTGAGGAGAAGTGGCAGAAGAACTGCTTCTTATTTAGCTAACCAGTTAAAGGATAGAATGAGATGAAGGCCAGCACAACCCCGAGCAGAAAACTAGGACCCTCTAAAATTTCAAGTGATTCAACAATCTGGGACATCTTATCGGCGAGAAAACGGGTTCGTTTTTCTATTATTCTGCTTAGCTACTAACAGCTTCTTTAACTAATGCCCAGAGAAGTCCTCTGGGCATTAAAATAAAGGAGGGATCGAATCCCAAATCTCTCTAGGATTTAGCATGAGAGAGGCTTCCTGTAAAATTAAATGTCAGATTTTTTTCCCCTCCAGTCACAAGCTGTAGGTGGGAAGGTTGCTCATTTTGCCATGCTGTGGCCAGAGAGTAGGGTGAAAAGGGCTAACCAACTCCTGGCTTGGAGTAAGTACTGCACTGCCTGTATGTGAAGACAGAGTCCAGGTGGGAATGAGCTGAGGAGGTAGGATGTGATGTAGTAAGAGTCAGGAACAGAACTGAGTAACATCATCCAAGCAAGAGGAAAAGGAGGTGATAATTGTAGGATGTAGCACTTTGGATGGAGAGAACAAGGAAGAAGACAGAGAGAACAAGGGAGAAGGTAACAGGGTTAAAAGCAAGATGAGAAACTAGAGTAAACTCAAAAGAGCTTGTCTGTGCAATGCTGATACAAAACCTCTGAGAAAGGGAAAGGTTTTTCTTATATCTGAAATTCACATTTTAAAGCTGCACCTTGTAAGCAGAGAAGCACTTTTTACCTAGATCTGAAATGCCATGTCTTCCCTGCAGTGACATTTTGGTGACAAAATGCAGCTGCACTTTGAAGTTTTTGCTTTTCACCTTGTAACTTATTAGAACATCTGTAATATGTTGTGCTTTCACAAGCTTAAGCTGTCTTTGGAGTATCACGTTCCCTCATTGCACTGGGAGTGGTTTTGAAGAACGATGAAACAAAATATGTTTCTTCTCTTGACTGAAGTAGGAACTCTTGTTACAAAGTGCAAGTTGTTCAGGTTTTTGTTCTAAGTGATATGATATTTACCAAAATGAAGTTGTAAGATTAGAAGTTAAAGGGTCTATGCAGGGAGAAAATGAGACAGAACATTTCCTTGGGCTGAAGGTGATAGAGTTTATCTCAGGTGGGGACATCCTTCAGGCTGAGAATAATAATCTGTGCCAGTGCTTGGAACCAAGAGGTTCTATTCTTCAGTGGGTGACCAAAGGAGAAAGGATGCTTTTACTCTGAGGTTTATAAAGGCTGGCTTGGTGGCTGAAGGTTCCCTTATTCCTTAGCTGAAAGTGTTCTGTGTACAAAGGAATCTTATGTGTTAAAGTAGATGGAAAATACACAACAGAATCCTGCAGTATAGTCTGATGTATGCAGCAGAGATGTTCTTCAAGCTCAGTAAAACAGCATGAAGCAGGAATAACAATTCAGCAGGACCCAAAAACAAAGCAACTGTGTTTAGGGCAACTATTGCAGAAAATAAAGTGTGGAGAGTTGTTATCAGCAGATTCAAACATCAACAAAAGTTACTGTTTCCCAGGCCAGTATTTTCCAACTATTACAAGTTGAAGTAAACATCTTTTTTAATCACCAAATTTTTAGAGCAGAGTTAGGTGATGGCATTGCAGGGTCATGCAGGTAATGTTTTGGCTGGAGGTGGGGCAAGAGGGGAATCAGAACATGACAGGGTTGTAACTGTTATCAACAACTTATTCTGCTGTTCACTAGCACCCAAGACTCATAATCATGTTGAGGATGTAATAAGAAAGCCTATTCTGCAAAGCAATACAGAATTTTTAGACATGAGACTTGTACCAAGGGACTTCTACCTGATCTTAAGCTACAGCTCCCAGTTTAATCCTGGGCCTTGTCCAGCTGTGTTCCCAGGTTACGCAGAGAGAGCAGCAGGACTGTTAATGTTTGAATGTACACTCAGCTCTCAATTAGCTAAAGTAATAGAGGTAACAAGTAACAGTAACTCAGATATAGGAAAGACACAGTCTAGTACAAAATATGCATGATATAAGCTGCAAGAACATAGGGATGGACAACTTACACTGCCAAAGAAAAGGGACAGTAAAATAATTTCCCCCAATATGCCAATTTACTTGCAGAACTCACTGCTACAGGGTGTCATGAAAGACAAACCAGAGTTTGAAAATGATATGAGAAATAAAAGTTGTTGACAGTTATATAAGCTTGGATAAAAATGTCAAAGCTGATCAGCCCACACAACTATACTTTAGAAGCCAATTATGTATCATAGGGTTTTATAGCCTTTTCTAAACACTTGTCACTGGTCACAGATGTCTTCAGAGACCCAGGGCTGGGAGATACAAATGCTTGAGCTGATCCAGGAGGTTAAGTCTGTTTTACACACCCTATCCCTAGTATTCGCTCTCTGTGGCTTCTGGTAATGTGAGGTTCTGGCAGACACAAACAGTAGTTAGAGGATGCTCCTGCCTTGGATGTGAAACTCTCCATGCAGTACACACTGCCTGAAACTCGTGTCTCTGTTAGGCTCTGACTCACTTCAGTATAGCTGCATGTGCCGTGAGTTGGGGCACCCTGAAAAATAGGGATGAGGAGAATTTTGCTATATTTCTTTAAAAGCTGCTTTTGCGCAAGCAGCTGATCTCGGCAAAGCAATTCCCATTTACCCCTCATGACAAAACAACAGCTCATGAAAGCACAGTTTCCCCTCCCAAAACACACCCCCCATTTCACAGAGTAGCTCGTGCCTCAGCTTAGACATCTTATCCTGCGAGACCAGGAGGAATGCATCCATCCTGGTGGAAAACAGAGCCGAGGAGACAGCCTACAGACGTGAGAAGAGATACCTCTCCTTCATCTCATAGCAGAAGTATAGTCCTGGACCAGGACAGTTCTCTTTCCCTGCTCCTCAGGAGCATATACTGAGAACACACAACACCAGCGCCTCGCCGATCTCGCCCTCAGGAGCTTTTATCACTTCCCCCGAGTGCTTAGGGGTCACGATAAAGAGAATTTGACAGGGAGGAACTTGCTGCCTCCAGACACATTTGTTTATTCGCTCCCCACAGCCCTTGGTGTAATGCTGGGCGTTGCAGCAGCTCACCTAACTCGCAGCCTGGCAGCACTGTCAGCTCCCATTCATTGCAAAGCAGGCTATTGCTCGCACCTCCCTCACTCCCCTGCTGAACGCAGCGCGATCTCCGGAGCTGAGGCTCTGCCCTCAGACGGGCTCGGTGATTGATGCATAGCAGTAATTGCCAGCGTTCATCTCCGAATAGTGAAACTTCATTTCATAAAGGCTTTTTTAGGGTGGGAGGTGCAGGTCAGGACTCCTGCACTCTGATGCTTTTAGAGACAAGCCAGCAGGGAGCTCGTGCGAAAAACCTCAGCCCAACAAGTTGCTGCTGGTGAATTAAAGAGGAAAACAAGCCCAAGCGCCTCTCTCATTAGTTCACGCTGTTCTTACCTGGAGGGTGGAGAGAAGGACTTGCAAGCCACTGGCTTCTTGTTCTGCCATGCTGCTCCCCACTCACACTCCCTTTCTAGCAGCAGACACAATGCAGCTAGAAAGCAAAGCTGCCAACTTGCCTTGCTGCTGCCCCTGTGCCGTTTAAGAAACGAAGAAGCTAAACAGAGATCCCCAGACACATGCACGCTGCTCCCACCAATAATCACAGCAATGCAACTCTAGACCTCAGCAGGAGAGATAAATGTACCCCCTCCCTCCGAGCTCTCCCACTGTGACGAGAAGATTAATTCCTATATAAAGAATCCTGGGGATTAAGTAAAGTGCTCGGGAAAGGTCTGGGTGCTTGGTGTGCGGCAGGGGGAGTATGGGGAGGGTGGCAATAGCAACAAGAAAGCAGAAGAGCTACAAACCTCAAAGAAAGCGAGGGAGAAGGGAGGGAGTACACTGGCTGCCTGACAGGCATTCCCAGCTGACCTGCTGATCCGTTCCAGACCAGACGTGGACTCGTCTCTGCTTGACTCCGTTCCAGTGAAATTGGAGACACGGCAAAGGGAGAGCGAGCGAGAGAGATGTCCTCGGTCTAAACGAGCGCTGACAACGAGCGGAAGATGCACACACTATGGGGGACAGGTGGAGCGGACTCGCCACGGCTCACCGGTGCTTTTCGGCTTGCTGCTTCTGCGGCATCTCAGCCACGAAGGCCTCAGGCAGCACCCCGCAATGTGAACCGGGGTGCTGAGCACACACCAAGGGGCATTTCTGTTGCTGCGCTGCAAAGGCCAGGGAGGAAAGCAAAGCACTGAAGACCTGCTTGCCTCACCATCTGCTTCTGCAAAGCAATCCGCCGGTGCTGTTTGCTCCAGGGACTATTGCAGTGATTCACATACCCATTTCTTTATGTGATTTTTGTAACCCAGAGCCTAACTTGCTACCTGATACACCAGCTGAGGTACAATTCTGGTTGTAGATTAAATTCCTAGAAAAGCACAGTGTGTGCATGCAGCTGAATGATATCAAAGGACTTAATAAACAAGAAGCAGCAGGTAGATGTTGAGCAGAGGGCTAAATGAGGATTTTCTAGTGAATTTTTCAATGTGAAAATGTCAATTAGTCCAACACAAACATTTTTTTCAGGGATGTAACAAATTCAGTTCAGCTTTCTTGATGCCAGAATGGCACTTTTGGTCCAGAGAGAAATCACTCCAGAATGGTCCGTAGGCTAACAGTGGAGATAATAACTTGATAAGTAGAAGATGAAGGTTGGATCTTATCTTTCCAAATTAGAGACATTAATTTCAGTCCCTTAATTCTCAAGTATATGCATTATTCTGGTGTGGATATTTTTAGCCCCTCTAGTCAGAGCTTTTCCACTTTGAATAAATAATTAAATATTTTTGAGGCAGTAACATGAATCTTTGTCTCTAGCCACAAGGCAGATGCTTACAGAACTCAGTACCAGAAAGCAATATATTAGATAGTCAATATATGCACACATTTTTTTGATGATATCAATGAAGCAGTTAGAGAATGGTGCTAAAGCCCTAATTGTCTAAGAAGCACTTAAATGAAAAATAAATTAGTCCATGCTTGGCCAGGGTCTTCGTAACCCTTACACCCCACAGAACATTCATTGATTAAGTGGTTTTAGCCAATGTTAAGCTAAATCCTCCCTAGCTCAACCCAGCAATATGTAGACAAGCGAGGCAAGCACCACATTCCTTGCACGAGCCAGCCAGGCCCCAGGTTGGCATGACCAAATCATAAAATAAACAATACTGAAGTAGCTTTCAAACATCTCCAAGGGTTAAAGCACTTGATGAGTGATTTCCAGGCAAGGCTCTGGAGTTTCTTTTACATCAGCAGGGCTCAATAAAATCTAATAATAGTTCTTTATATAAGGAGGAGAGAACCAAAGGAATGAGGAGAGAGAACCAAAGGAACAGTATCCTCGAGCAGGCTGGGAAGGAGGAAGGAGGCAGTGGGTTTTTACAAGCAGTGCTAGCACTAAGTCTTATGCAAATTAATGCATTGACAGAAAAATGACTTAAGAGCTAATTAGAAGCAGTTTAAAAGAGCTCTTCTGCATTGTCTCCCTGTTCTCTTTCTTGTGACAATTGTACCTGTCAGTAGAGCTGTGTAGAAGTATTAATTTCCCCCATTGGGAATTTTCAGAAGGCAGTAAGGACTGATGGATGTGCGCAGACCCAGGCTGCTGATAGTCTGGATCCCCTGGATCCCCCCAGTACATCTCACAGCCAGAACCACCCACCCCTCCTGCACTACACCAACTTCGTGATTACTGCGTAGTGATCACTGCTCCCTGTTGTATCATAACATGCTCAATGAATATTCAGCTTGCTGTCTTACCTAAAGCACAGCAGTGGCCTCTAGTGTAGGACTCTGTCTTCCCTAAAGCACTTGCCACAGCCCAGTGATCTGGTCCTTCTTTTCTGCCCAAAGAAGCTTTAGAAACAGTTGCCAAAATTTCACTGCTGATGTCTGAGACTGGGAGGAAGAGACCACCAACAGCACAGCTTGGGAGGAAAAATTTCTTGTTCTTTAAAATAGGTAGTTATCTTGGTTGCGCCCATAACATAAAATCCCACATCATAAAACAGCAATGAGCAGGATAATTAGTAATCTAAAAAAAAAAAAAAAAAAAAAAGACCTCAAAAGTGGCAGTGATGTTTACATAGATGCAAGATTACATCAAGAACTGCTTGAAACCAAATTCTAAGTTGTTAAGTTACATGTCTCAGAGGCCCCTAATTATTTACTGTTTCATAGCCATTACTTTCATCCAGATTTTTGTAGGAATTTTCAAATTTCTCGTTGGTTTCTAAGAATAGGAGGTCCCCTATCTCAGCACACAAAGACTGAATAAATCAGGAAACCTACACACACATAAATGCCAGCAGTGAAGCATACAGATTTTTCCTTTCCACTCATATTACACTGTCAATCGAGTTTGAAGACTAGCTTGTTATTGATGTCACTAGTTTGTATTGATGTCACTGTTGTTTCCACTGCATCTTTAGGTCTATGTGATCCTTAAACAAAATGAAAAATCAGTCTCATGACTGCAGCTTCCTGCTAGTGCCAAAGTTAATGTTCTCGGGGGAGGACAGAGGAGATTACAAGCACAAAGGCAGGACCCCAGGACTCTCTGTGGGTGCTGCACAAGCTCAGACCAGAAATTTTCTTTTTTTTTTTTTTTTTTTTTTTTTTTTTTTTTTTTTTTTTTTGAGCTCCATGGCTCAGGCACAGAAACTAAGTAGAAATATCATCTGATCCCCAGTAAATACATGTGCACACTTTAAGCCTATAGTAAAGGTAAGATAATTCAGGATCATTTTACCTACATTAAAAGAGCACTCAGTCCAATTATTTCACATTTTATGAGCATACACAGAAGCCATTACCATTGATCAGCTGACACTAGGTGAAATCTTAACCATAGAAACTTGTTTCCATGCCTAAATCTACATTTTCCCTACCCATAAAAGGAGATTTTGAAGCTTTCCTCAAGGAGATATTGCAAAGCTATACAATTTGTAAGCCTGCACTCAGAAACATTATACAGAAATACAAATGCTTTCAGCTGTAGCATTGCATTAGAATGATACAAATTCAGAAATCTCCCTGGGTGAGATAATTTGGGAATTTTCCTTGTAAACAAAGTGATGAGAAGAAGATGAAATTCTTCTACCAGGTGCCTAGCAACCATGATATCATTGATTTTTAAATTAAAAGTGGGAAACCCACACAATAATTCGATGTATCTCAATAAAATTTTCCTAAGCTGTTTTCACATACCCACTGGTCCTGCCCTCTTCCACCCCACCCAGCCATAATTCAGCATGTTCTTACTTATCTAAGCCCCCACCAAATCACATTTGAAAGTAATTCACAGGCTGAGACAGCATTAGCCCCCCCCCCCAAAAAAAAAAAGACTTAAACACAGCAGCTGTAGGACCAGAATCAATATCACCAGAATCCAGTGACCAGCCACAGCCAAGCTTCACATTTCTGATCTAGAGTCTATTTGAACAAATTGCAGAAGTCATTCAATTTGTGGGCATTAGCAACAAATGAAGTCCAAATAACAAAAATGAGCTTGGAAACCTGTGTTTAACCCAAGGATATTTTCCACCTGATTCTCATAAACCTGACACCAGTTTTACACTTATGTTGTGCCTCTGGTTTCTAATAAAGCTATTTTCATTTTTAAACTGGGAAGATAGATAAGAGGACAGCCAGATTCCATTAAAAATGAGAAAAAAATCTAATTGGACAAATTATTCTTTCCAAAGCCAGCCTGAGCTTTATGAAATGCAACCGAAATATCTCTATGTTAAATACCCAGCTAACTGCCCACATTTAATTTACATTAAATAGAGAAACCAATTCCCCTGTCAAAATTACATGTAGCCAAGAAATTTGTACATTTTAATAAGGGGACATTGCTTTTTTATTATTTGGATGCTCTTTTCTCTAACATACTCTTCATTTTCATTATGATCCTGTCGAGCACAATGCTTTTTAGAGGTGTTCACCAAAATGGTATTAATATATATGAATAGGAAGAAGAAATGATCTTCCATTTGTGAATGCCTATGTAGCAATTTTTCCCTATGAATAACTTCCTCCATAGGAATAGTTTACTCTGCTTCAGTAGTGAAATGGTTAAAATGGAAATGAAACCTCAGGTGATTACTGAGACTGATTTTCAGATGCTGATGGAAGTGACCCAAGGTTCCTGCTGTTACTGAACGGGAAGTTAATATCTTTTGGGTCACAAACGGACCACTTGAAATTGCTGGTGTTACTTGTGGTTTAATATGAAGCTAGTACAGTACTGAGTGCCTGCCTGGGGCAGAGAGGGGAACAAGCAAGCTTAATCAGAGTTTGTTTCTCCAAAGACATCCCTATCCAGCCTTTCATTATGTTGCTGCACAGTAGCATGGTCCAGAGAGCATTTCCTGGGGGACATGCTATAGCTCATTTTTACAGCAACATCATGACCAAGGAAGACTATAGGGCTGGTATATCATCGGTTACTGCAGATATATCGTGTGTTATGTCAGTATGTGATACAGGATATTTTCTCAGAGCGTTGCTCTTTCTGACCAGGGCTGCAAGGCATGTGCCTATAGGTGCTACTACCTCTGTTTCCAGGTTCCTAAAATCTGCACCATTTATAAAGGCATTCATAGAACCAGATAAAGAGACCTGAGGTCTCTTGTAATGTATGTTAACCCAAGCTTGAAAACACATTCTGCATTTCCAGTTGAGGTTCGCAGAGCACTCATGTGACCTCTGCATTCTTTGGATCTCTTCTGGAATAAGGGTGGACAATATTTTAGCAAATCAAACTTTGAGCTGTTGATCAAAATGGTCATGAACTGTTTCATAAACCAAGAGACACACGCTGGCTCAGTGCCATGCTGTTGTTTCCTTTATTTAAAAATACAAGTTTTCATTTGTCAAGTTGAATGTATGTTTCTTCCAACCTGATCAAATATTCTGAAATATACTTTACTGGGCTCTTGTTTAAATCTGGTTTATGAAAAGCTGGACATATATTAAACACATGGAGACACACACATTCACACAACTTGCCCTGGAAAGGATGCATTTAACCACTTGACTGCTGCCCCACTTTGTCCATACAGCCCCTTGCTGTGCAGTTCAATGCCTCAGATACAGCAGGTAGACAATACTTGTGCTGCTGCTGAAAGCTACAAGTATGTCCAGGTCAGATCCACCTACTGTGTTACTGATTGCTCCTGGTCCATTGAGATAGGAGACACCTGCTATGTCAATGAATCTTTGCGAGACAGGCAAGTAGCGTCCCCTCGCTGTGCTGCTAAGTTTTCTGGTTGTTAACAGAGCACACACAGTGTGGGGCTGACTATCCCACCTCCGGCCAAATATCCTATAATGCCACTGTTGTGTTGAAGGACCACAGTAGGGATGTATTGAAAGAGTGTGGGAGGAGAACAAAATAATAGCGAAATAGTTAAATTAGCAGCATTGGTGTCTCAACCCTTTTTGTCAAGACCCCAGGCAGCAACACAAGACGACGGCCCCTGTTTTGCCACTTACAGCTTAGTGAATGTTTCTGCTGCTCAAAATAGCCTCCTCATTTTCCTGCAGGCGTAACTATATCAAGATTTTTGGTTGCTTATAAAAGGAGGCAATTCTTCTTCCTACCCTGACAGACTAGTTCTCCTTTTCTTTGCCTCTTGTGTCATGAATTTCATCTGGTTAAAGTGCCTCTATCCTAATTTAGTTGTGTGTGGCACCCACATTGCAGAAGTGTGAGGACAGATAGAAGTGCAAGACGGGGAAGAATCTGGTTTGTTGAATGTTTAAGGAAATGGACTTCATGCCAGCCAGATGAAGAACAAAAATGTTTATGGAGCCCTACCAATGCAGGTGTGTTACAGGCCTCTTGTTATCAGCCACGATGGTTGCCACAAACATAACATGATTGCTAACAACCTCCAGAATGTTTCTCTATTTCAAGCTATGGTAGCTTATCCTTCTAGGCCTGGACGTGCCTGGTACAGTCCCTGGTGTGCCTATCAATAGCTCTTGACACATGCAAAATACAGTAAATATTAATCCATCAATTCTCACAGTTCCCTCCCTGGGAGTTAGGTAATTATTTTTTCCAGCTTGCACTTGGAGAAATCAAGGAGGAGTCTCTCAAGGAAACACACAGCATCAGTGGCTGGGGAAAATAGAAGTCAAACTGCATCCAGTGCCACCACAGGGAAACTCTAAGCAGTGATATTTGGGAAGGAGAGATTAAAAAAACATCATTTATTCAGCTTTTTCCTCTCTACAGTCAAAGAGGCTTTGGCCAACTGCACATTCATCAGCATTTCAAGCAGCAAGTCTTTATTATGAATGCCTGAGCGTTCATCTGAGCATCTGTACCCTTTTGTCCTGTGGGTAGCATTTGGTGAGCCTTTGTTTTGCTCCAGCAAACTCGTATGTGAATCTGCCAGAGTCAGGAGAGAGACTCAGTGAAATCAGGACATTTTTGATTTGTTTCTAAGGAAAACTTGCCCCAAACGACAGCTTCAGTTAAAAGTGGCTGCAGAGTTTCATGCCTGCACCTTTCTTACCACGAACACAGAGCCAAGGGTCAGTTATTCCAGGATCTGTCCCTGTGGCTGCCTGGAGTGACAGTGCCAGGATCTCTATGGCTTCACGCAGCAGTGGCCTCCCAGATGTAAGTCCAGATGTGTGAATACAGAGTTATCCTGAAGGAAGAAGTGATCTGAATACACAGGCAGAGAGAGACATATGAAAAAAAGCTACCTTTCATCTTCTTTATCACAAATGTTTCTTGTTCAGCTTATTACATGAACCCAGTTCTCCACGTATTTCCTCCAACATTTGTTAGGGGAGGGGACCCCAGTGGCCTGATACATCCACTGGCCATCCCTCCTCCACTATTGAAAATCCCTCAATCATTGCCAACTCTTTTTAAGGAAAACCTTCATTTCATTAAAATGTAATTATTGGTTTAATTAAAATAGGCAAGCAGCAATGTGAGATGTATATGTTTTTTATGGCTGAAGGAGATTGTGAAGTCCTCATTCATTTCCCAGAGCAACTTCTGAGAAAAATTGGGCTGTCTTTTTATAGGCCAATTCTCAATGCTGCTTTCAAATGGATCTCATAGCCATTCATATAGATTAATTTGGGCAGTGAATCAGATCCTGCTCACTGGCTGTCTTTCAGAACATACAGATGATGCTCCAGGAGCTCTGTGCTAGAGCCCTGAGAGCTGATGGGACTCTCCAAATGATTAATTAATCCTCATTCAGGCACTTTTCAGTTCCATCTTAATTTATTCACATTGCAAACAAATTTAGTCTTGGTGAAAAGGGCCAGATTGACAAGCCTTGGGTGACAGACAATTACTCTGTTTTTCCTACAGAAAGTGTGAACAGGGCAAGCTTTTCCTATACTGTTTTTTCCAATGAAATCTATGCTGTGAGACAAGGAACAGCCTAACCTCAAAAGCATACTCAGCCTTTGGTTTTTTTGTTGAGACTGCTAGCTTCAGGGGTGGCAACCTGGGACCCCAGCAAAATTTAGAGGCAAGACCATCAATTATTTCTTTACTAAAGAAAAAAAATACAGTTGTGCTTGTCCCTTCTCTTGATGCCTGTCTCCTAAGCCAACCTCTCACTCTTTCTGGAGCAAAAGCCCACACAGTGAGAAATCACCAAAAAGCAGACAGCATGCAAAGACTTGGGCTGGGCCACCAGGTGAGGAGGTCTGCAGCTGCCTCTTGGACATGGTAGGGAAGGGAAAGTAGCAGTGCAGAGTGGGTAGATGTGTTTCTGGTGATAGAGACAGAACCACGTAAGTTCTAGCATGAGACTGACTAGTGCAGTCCTGGTTTCCTTGAGGAACAAGTCTGTTAGTTGCTAATGTTTTTCAGGTAGTAAATCTGGCCTTGATCTCATGACAGAGATGGGAATCTTCAGACTGTCTTAAATCCCCAAACCATCTGGTCTTTGGATTTTTTATGACTCATCTCTTTGCACCAGTGAACTGAGTTTCAAAGAACTATGTAGCTCTTTGTAAAGGTTAGGTACAAAATAATCACATAAAAAAAAGATTGAAACTTTCAAATATTTTCACCTCATGGCTCTCTAGGCAATGCTGGGCTGCATGCCTAGGGTGGGAGGATCTTCAGTTCTCTTAGGCCATAGTCCAAAAAGAGAAGAGGGAAGTAGCCTTTCATTTAGAAGCAACCCTCTAGACACCTTTGCAAATATCTGCAATGACCTTCATTTACCCAATCCTCTCCAGCAACACTAGCTGAGAATGCAAGTAGAGTGCAGGGCTGGGAACACTGTGCTGTTTCAAAAGGCTTTTACATCTCTTCTGTACTTGCTGGAAATCCACTCTCATCGTTTTTCATTTTAAGTATCTTCCTATATGTGCCTGGAGGTTGCGACATGGATCTATTTTCATAACAAAAAGCATAGCTCAATCGTCGGGTAGATGTCTGATTTTCAGCATTATCACTGAATTCCTGGGGAGTTTGGCAGAGCTTGAGAAAGTCAGGTAGCTATGCTGGTAGCCATGTATTTTTCTTCTAACAGAAAGAGTTGTGTATTATAGTGAAATAGAGAGGCTCCTGCTTTCTTTTCTTCCCCACTTGCCTTGACTGAGCAACACCTCAGGAACTTTTCTTACTGATGCTAAGAGGTTACTTGTCTCCACAGATGCTATTGAATCTTACTGGATCCATTAATAGGTCCATGGGTCCTATTCAGAGTTATTAACGTCATAAAACTAGTTATAGCTTAGAAAACCTTTGAACCACAAGTGGTTGGAAGCCAAGAGCACTTGGGTAAGTATCAGGCTTCCTTACTGGCATCCATACAGGAGAAACAATGCTGGCCTAGATGGACTTTTGGTCAGAGCCAATAGAGCCAGAAGAGCTGTTCTGAGGTTGTTATGCTCAATCTCTTTTTGCTCTTGTCTTCATCAGTAACATTAGGTTCCCATCACAAGGGCATTGTGAGGCTTTGCTACTTGGAGCGCTTCAGCTGAAAGGTGCCATATAAGTGTAAACATAATTGTATATTATTGGAGGATGCTTCTGTAATGAAGACTATCTATTACCAACTGTCTGACTGTAATATTTGTGTTTATGTCTGCACTTAAAAATCATTGATCTGCAGTAATCTCAGCATAGGGAAAAGATCCACAAGGTTGGAGCAGAGAAATGCTCTTTTCCCCATCAGACACTGAAAGAGCAAGGCTGGAGATCTGCTGCAAACAGCTTTGTCCAGGGAAACTGTGGCTGCAAAAAGCTTCCTTGCTGCTCCTTTCCCCACTGCTAGGAACTCAGGGAGATGACCCAAGATCAAAAATGCTTGCAGGTGTAGTCTGGTTGCAAAACTAATCATCATGAACTTACTCCATTGCTCTTGCCCCTCTTGAGAGAACTGCTGGGCTGCCCAATTGCAGGTTACTGCCCACTGTGGTGTGCCTTTTCAAAGGAATAGCAAGCCTCCCCATTTTCCAGTTTACAGCAGCAGCAGGGTGAGCTCTGCGGATGTCTTCTGACTGGTTTTGCTCCAGTTAGAGCCTTTGAACTAGGATGTACCTCATTTCATTTGATCTGGGAACAGGAGACTTGCTGAACAACAGGTATTATGGAGAGAGCAAGAGACCAGATGGAGTCTGCCCAGGGAACACTGTATTGAAAATATAGTAGTTTAAAATTCTGCGCCTGTTAGTAGCCGACTGCACTATATAGCACACTTTGTCCCTCTGAATGTGCTTCTCTCCCTGAATGTGCTTTTCTCTCTGAAGACAGATCTACTACCCTTTCTTAAGAAAAATGAAAATTTCTTTTCCTCATACTACTCTTAGCGTGTTTCCTTTCCTATGAGCATCCGTGGCCATCCTGCCCCTCCAAATGATCTGCGATTTTCCTTTCTGCCATCTCTTGCAAGAAAACTGAAGCACCTTCACTGCTTTCTGTTCTTTCCCCACTCGTTAGTGAGTGTCCCAGGAGCTGGTCTCTTGCCCTGCCATCATCACACCCTGCAAACCTCCCCTTGGTTATGAGGGACCCAGAACTGGCCTCGGATCACTAAGGCTATATTCTGCCTTCCCTTTTTAGCTCCTTCCATCTCTCTCCCCCCAGCCTTGTTCCTGAAGACAGCACAGCTAGCTGGAAGGGATATGATCTCCCCATTGCTGAGACACTTGGGAATGGGGATTTTGGGAGCATGTCATGTTCCTGCCACCTTATCTCCTTAATGTCTGCCCTGCTCTGCTGGCCCAAGGGAGTTTGCACAGGGCTTCAGCCATGGGAGCAGAGCAGGACCCAGGGACTGCCCTGCCAGCACTGCAGCTGCCTCCACCGGGCTCATAGAGCCCAGCTTCACTCAAGGTTGAGCACTTCTCCCCTTCGGCAGAGGAGAAAGTGGCAAGGCCTTTCTGAGCTCCCGCATGCAGACTGGGTGGAACGAACTAACCAAAGTTTGTCTCTCACTTGCCCTGGCCCACTACAAGGGAACTGCAGAAAAACTGAGAGGGCAGACTGACTGTGGCCAGCTCCACAAACCAGTGTCAGGTGAAGGTGGGGGTGATGCAGAGGCAGAGGTGAGAAATTTGGCTAACAGGAGGCCAGTGCTGATGGTATGATGCAATGACAGAGCAGGAATATAATTGTGCAGTATCATTACCTGTTGGCTCCTTCTAATCCTCCTGAGTTTGTGCATCCGTAACTGGGGACTTGTCTTTACCATCTAGGGCACTTTGCAGCATACAGCTCTCTTCTGGAGAAGCGAGATTTGTGATCAGATTAAAGCTCATTTCATGTTCTCTTCACTCAGGAGCTTGCTGCTCCCCTGATGTTTACGTATGATCAGCTGACCCATTTCCACATGAAGAGCTGACATTTCCCTCTCAAACTCAGGCAGGGGTCATTGGTTGCTATGCTAGAGAGAAAAACTACAATGAAGAGATTTTCTAATCATCGCATCAAATTACAAAGGAATGTAAATCGCTAAGTGGTGTTTTTTTGTTAAAAGAGAGAGTGAGGTTTCTTCAGGTAGTTCTAAAGAGTGTTGTGATATTTCACGCGATACGCCCACAGACCGGCACACACACACAGACGTGCTCACATGCACACACATGCACCGAAGCAGAGCACGGCTCTCTTGGAAGTCCTCAGGAGCATGGGCAACAGTTTGCTAATGCTGAGGAACTCCTCCATCCTCTGGATGCACCTCAGAGCTCCCATCTAATCTCAAAAGGGTCACTTGTCCTGTCCCTCTGTCTACCATCTGCTCAGTTGGGACAATATCCAGTCCACCCCACAGGATATGGCAGAGATGAGTATGTTAAAAATACAGCAGATAGGAAGCATCAGAATAGCTAAGGCAAATATGGGACATATCACCAGAGTGCTGGTAACAGTAACCAGATTTGTCTGATTGTCTTATAACATGGTTGTTCACAGAAACATCACTGAAGACTTAAAAAAAAAGAACCCTTGGTATATTTGACCTTAATATCACATTCTCCTCATTGCAGGGATGGTTCAAGGGAAAGGGGGAAGAGAACAAACCGATAAAAGGCTGTGGCAAAACTGCTTCTCTTTCAGGACAAGCATTGCAGGGGGTGGAAAAGAGGAAAGAAATTGGGGCATCCAATAAAGGCACTGAAGATGTCACAGATCCTGCCTGCAGCTTTCTTGTAATGAAGATGTAGCGCATCTGGCATTTCTCATTCTTTTCTGGGATTCTTGAAAATCCTTTTTGCAAAGTACCTGCTAAAGTACAGCTTCAGAAAAAGTACAATTAAAAAATGAGGAGCAATTAAATGTGATCTGAAGCCCACTGACATCCTCCAGGGATCTCTCCAAACAGGCCTGCTGAAGCCCTTTGCATTTGGAGCAACGGTGCAGCCAAGGCAGAGGAGAGGAGTGCAGATGTGAAAAGCCTCCCTGCTGGCCAGCAACCTGCCACCCAAATCAGAGAGCACAGTCAAGGAAAAAAAAAATCTGGAGCTCATAATCATTTTATGATTCTAATTTAACTTTTATGAACATGTTTTGAGCTCCCCGAGTCAGAATCTAGTATTGATCTTTTCAGTATTGTTAACTCATAACCAGACCATATTTGAAGACATAAACTTTAAGAGGGATAATAAAGAAGAGCTAGACCATGCTGGCTTTATTCTTCTCAGCCCAGGAACTGGGAGTCATAAATCCTGCTGGAATTGGTGAAATTATGCAAGTGGAGATTAACTCCTGGCTGTGTCAGTTTTTGAAAGGTAGAGTACCAGATACATCAGTCTTCATTTCTAAGTTCAAAGGGGAATTGTCTTGGGAGATCAAGCAAGGGGTGTGTAAGAAAATAAACAGAGAAAAACTGAGTGCTAAGTTCTTTCTGCCTGCCTATTTTTGAGAAATGGGCCAAATTTCAGCATTCTGACCTTTTCCTGGATCAGTTGCAGACTCTCCCAAAATTACTCATTGTTTAGAAGCAATTTGTTACTTCCAAATCCATCTGAGATTTGAGCCAAGCAGGAGCATTTAGATCTTGGAAACTGTGTTATTCTCCAGAGAGCAAGCTGACCCTGAGCACCAGCTCAGGGAGATGGATATCCTGGCTTTGCTGTACTGTGCATCTGCTCTGTGTCTCAGGTCAGGGAAGTTCATACAGCTTGCTCTGAGCTTCTGACTGATGGATAGCATGAAGAGCCTAAATAATGATGTTCAGGGGCTTTTTTCTCTCCATGGTAACAATACAAGAAGGACAGTTTTCCAGCCTCTAGCTGTTTCTGAAAGAAAGGAACATGAAAATATGCGACAGATTTTGCTTGTTAAGTGGATCCTAACCTAATGAAGGGAGGCCAGGGGACTTGGGGTGAGCAGGGTGCTCTCTGCCCTGGGTGTGCAGGATGTGAAAGGTGTTTTCAGCTTGAGTATCAATCTGAAAAATATTGAGGCAAAACTTACTCAGTTCCTCTGAGGTCTAACCTGATATTTGAATTTAAAGTGAAGGCCAGTGAGGTGTCAAGTTCAGGTGTGAATCTGTGTCTGCTTGCAGACGGACCTTGTTCAGACCCTCCCCAGCCGTGTGCAGCTGGGAATTACACATTGAATCTCACGTACAAAAGGTGTTGGTAAAATGTGAAGAATCTCAGCAACTCCCTTTGTTCGAAATGATCCACACTGCTCCATTTTTGGTTTTGAACAGTGCCCCAGAACAGGCGAGTTATTGTAGCTTCAGGCTTTGTTGCAAACACTTGAAAGAACACAGTTCTCTCCCCTCTCATGATCGCTGATCCCCCCAACATCAGTGAAACCCTTGTTTCCCCTAGGGTGGCAGGGCTGGAAGGTATCCCAAGGCCTGGCTGCTGCATTTTCAGTGACTCGAACTGCTGCTGCTGCCCAGCCAGCATCAGCATGCCATCTCATGCCAGTTGGAATTAAAATATAAAAGGGATCTTCAAAAAAATAAAAGGCTGTGTGGTACATCCTGCCAACAGCTTGGAGGGAGCTCAACGAAGAGCGACTGGAATGATTAGGAAACTGAAGGCAGTGACTTTTGAGGAAAGATTAACATTGCTAAAAATAGTCCACTCGGGTAATTAATGACTAGCATGGTCCATGATAAAAGTCTCTGTGTATCTAAGGGTATAAATAATCAAGAATGGAATTAAATTATTTAGAGTGAACAAAAGACAACTACCAGAATGCCCTGCAAGGGGTGGTGGCATTAAATAATGAATGTATGGAATACAAAATGGGGGTATCTCCTCTCCCCATGCAGATTCTCCTGAATCTGGGACTTGAACTAAAGCCAGTTGCAGTCAGTGGGCATTTCCCTCCACTATGGAAGTACCCAGTGCAAGGAGTACTGGGTACAAGACTACTACATCTTTGGGGTTTTCTTTAGAAGCAGTGACTTCTGCACATATAATCCAAGGCACTAGATTGGGAATCCCTCTTTTGCTGTCAGTGACCCATCTGTCATGCAGAACGGGCAGTATCTGGAGGGAGCCACATCCTGCACTCATTATCCAGAAGAAACAGGCTCATTGCAACAAGTAGAGCTCACAGCCAGAAGGGATCCTTATGCCTCTTCACCTGGCCTGGTGTGTACCTGACATGTCATCTTCTCAAATTGTGTCTGCTTCATCAGCTAAGCCAGATACACATTATTGAACTGAATAAGCCCCGTATTTGTTGCTACTCTTTTCTGTGTGTGTCCTTAGAGTTACCATGGTATCAGCACAAAAGTACTTCCAAGAGCTTTGGATTTAACTCAGAGAGAGATTCGCTTGTCTTGCCTTCACATATTTCTTCCCATCTCTGAGCCAGGTCCTCTCACTGGAACTCACCCGCACATTTCTGTGCCTGGCAGCCACCTTCCTTCTTGCACTGAGACCCATCCTCCCATTTCCTTTCACTGCTGGGATGTTACTAGATGATTTTCACCAAAAATGATTAGAAAGGCTAATACTATGGCCAGCATCTGTCCAATCTGCTTGTGGGATTTTATCCTACGGACAGGTAGTCGTCACATAGTTAGATACACATGTCAAATTACCTGTGTCACAAGACATTTTCTGTACATATTTGGCTACATGCCTGCCTTTCCTGGCAACCTGGCCTCCTATTTTTTGCAGATTAAATAAAGAATAGTTGCATGTAATTTGGAAGAGTTAGACCAATTTAGCCTGTGAGGTAACAAGAAATGTATTTGGCCTGAAAGCCTAAATATGAGTTCAAACAGCCAGGATGGAATACTGATAGAAGAATATGAAATAAAAAAAAATATATGGTTATAAGTCTATTTGTGCATCTTTCTGGTAGATGGACAGGAGATCTGTTATGCACTTAGTACTGGCTCAACTGTTTCCTAAAAATAAAATTACATCACATTTCCCTTTCCATGGGATTTCTTGTGTTCAGAAAATGTGCATTGCCAGTCTGGCAATCCTTGTGAAATCTCATGGAAGACAGGTGAGATGCAGAAAGCAGAGAAAATGAGAAATACAGTGTCTAGCTCAGAAAAAGGAGGTGCATGGATAATATAATTCCTGAACAACCACAGAAGTAATCATTCCAAAAACCTATTCATAATCACCAAGATGGAAAAAAAGGAGACAAATAAGAAAATCATTGTTAGCCAGACTTCTCTCTTTCCAGGTTAAGAAATCATGTGCCTAAAGAAGACAAAGTAATTGGCCTTTATTTTGGCTTTCTAAGATTTTAACAATGTTTGCACATGACAAATGAAGGAAATGTATTAATATTTTGTGCAAAATCTATTTGAAAAAAGATATCCAAAGAGTAATCAGTGGTTCATTGTCAGAGTAGAAGGGTACCTATGGTGGGAATTTGCATGGTCTATACTACTTCTGGCACTGTTCAATATTGTCATTAATAACCAGAATGATAAAATAGACAATAAATTTTAAAAATTTGTAAACAGTTCCCTGGTCAGAGCACCTAGGAGCACCCTGAAAGACAGGCTTTGAATTCAGCACGAAAGCAATGAGGAAGGATGATGAACAAAATAATAAGAATGGCAACACCTGGTGAAATAACTGCATAAAAAGGGATCTAGAGTTACCATTAAGCTGAACATGGGTTAAAAATGTCACACTGCTGAGGAAGGGGCAAACACCATGTTGGGACATGGTGCAAAAGTAATCCTTTGGCCAGCGTCGGAGCAGTGCCAGCTCAGCAGGGGAACTGCAGCCCGCTGCAGCGCTGCACAGCAGCCGGGAAGCGGATCAGCTGGAGAGCTGCCAGAGAGCTGTGAAACTCATTGGGGGGCTAGAAGAGACCTAGTGGGGAAACTAGCAGAAAAAAATGGGGCCGTTTCACTTGAGAAGCCCAGAGAGAGGGAGGAACAAGCAGCTAATTCTTGTAATGCACAAAGGCTGCAGCAAAGAGGGGAAAGCTCTCCGAGTCCAGAGGAGACAGGACAAGAAGAAGCAAACTGAAATGATTCCAGTTTGGATATGAGGTTAAATCTTGTAAGGAGAAGGCTGGTGAAGCACTGAAATAAACCGTGTGAGAAGATACAGTTTCCAGTTTCACTGTCTGGTGAGACAAGACGTCTATCAAGCACTGTATAAATACAATCACTGCTGCCTTAAAGTAGGAAGATGAGCTGTGCCATTTCTTTAGGGCTCCTGCCGTTCAGGCATCAGTCCCCTTCCACGTTGCTTTAGCTTCTTCTGCCTGTCATCCTTACGGCTTTGACATTGCACGTAGCTCCAACTCGCTAACCTTCCTCTGTGCTTAAGACCTAAGTGCTGCTTCCTTCTCCTTGGTTTATAAGGGGGTGACGTTAGAATTCAGAGTCAGAAATTTTCAGGTTGCTTTATTGTTTTATTTGCACTAAGACCATATTTATTTTATTTCGCTCGACAGCTGTTTTAGACCATTTCAGTCTCTGCTGGAAGCATGATAAGGCCCAAAATTCAGGTTGTAAATAACTGGGCAAGCTGCACATTTAAGTCTAATTTTATGCTTAGCATCTTTTATTAATGTTGCAACATTTATTGTACATGTTCAGTCATCATTGATTTTTATTTAAAATGATATTTTTTATTGCATGTGCATCCTGCCAGCAAAATAAAAGACTATGTTTTCTGCCTTGATATGAATTCTCATTAATCTTTAACTGCACGTGTAAGTGAGAAGCCAATTCTCTTAGTCTGAGCCAGCATCAGTGCCTAAGCTCTTTGACTGAGCCATCACCAGGTATTCCTTCCGGAGGGGTGCAGAAGGATTGCTTAATTGCATGAGCCAGTATGGGTAAGGTGGGGGCTGAGGGAAGAAAATGTTATATCTGGGACTGATTAGCTCAGTTATTATATAATTAAGATTCAGAGGAGAGGCATAAATATCCAGCAAGAACAATTAAAGCTTTCTGAGATCTGTGCAAGCAGCCAAGAGGTATATGTAAGGCCAGGTACAGGAAGAAAGTAGAGTACGTTTTTCATTCAGTGGCCAGGTGCCTTGTTAGGTTAAACGGTATTGCGTCTCATTGATCATATTAAGGTTTGCAGCAGTTTAGTAGCGTATGGTGAAGAGATCCTAGACCCCTGAGAAGCCTCATTCACTAGGAGTTTTGCTACCTATCAAAAGTAAAGGAGTTTTGGGTACAATGATTCTTGTCTGATTTTCAGCCAGATTGGGTAACATTGCTTTGTGTTCATTGAAAGCTTGAGTTTGACCTTGCATTAACTGGGGAACACGTTATAAGGGTATGATTGTTCGTTAGACTGGAATGTAGGTAAGCTAGATCCCAGACGGTTTTGGTTCTGGGCATTTTGATGAGACATCTGCAAGCATTGGCTATAGTAATAATGAGGCCAAGACAGTGGGGCTAATGCAAACATGGTGCAAATATAAACAAGTGAATGCTTAATCAACTGAACATGGAGTATCAAAATGCATATAATTAGGGAAGTGAACATGCTATGTAGATACTGGAGTATAAAAGAATGTATTTAAGGGACAGAGGCCTCCAGAGCTGTTTTTCCCAAGACACTCACTTTGACACCAGGGGATCATCTCGCCATGCCACACCAAGGAGTGAGGACACGTGAAAGGAAAGACTGCCTGCTGGAAGATTTTGCATATCGGAGTGTTGCTTTGATTTTAATGACAAAGGGGCTCATTTAACTCTAATTTGTCTGTTATGATGCAGGTGTGCAAAAACCCAAGTGCTAGTTTCAGGTACCTGTTCAGACAAGCGAGCCTCCTGAAGGAGGCCATCTGGTTTGGCCACATCCAGCAGTTTGCGGTCTGCAACCACCACCATTAGCATTGCCTCCCTGCAAGAGCATCTGCTGAAGGCACTGACAGTGCCAGGATGGGTCTCTTTGCATTGGGCCAATCTAGGGATGTCAAGTCTATTGAAGAAACCTCCTCCATTTCCCTCCCAGAAAAAAATCCTCAAGCAACAGCTCCTTTCTGAGCCACAGCTGGTGTTATTCCCTGATGCTTAGGAAGCCTCCATCAGAGGAGGGAGAGGTGCTGGTTCAGGCATTGATACACACTCTACCCTCCCCATGAGTTTAAAGACTCAATGACTTTTGAGTCTTTTTCTAGACGTCACAATTAAGACGCTAATCAGCTGCACAGGCACCGCAATCAGCCCCAGCAATCAGCCTCCTGCCTCTGATGCTGATGATTACCAGGAAGGCACCACGGAGTCAAGACACTAATTGACCACTTTGTTAAAAAATAACAAAAGAAAGAGAAGTGGAAATGCCTTCAGCTTTTGGGGACCCAGGAAGGAGTCTGATATCTTGCTGAGGCCTTCAAAGCGAGGCTGAATTTGCCAGCTGGTTTACATTTGTTATGAGCTAGGGCTCTTTAAGTGTGTTGGCTCATGTTGCCTGAGTCTGAGAGACTGATCTGATCAATGTCTGCATGAACCTGCAATCAGGAGGGACTGATGTCTGGATTGCTCTAGGGTGCTGAGTACGTATTCAGAACTGTGTCAAAATTACTAAGAGAGCTATCGGTTGATACATTTGCTGCAGGAACCATCTCAAGCCAGTTAGGGAATTCAGTTAACATACAACCCTTCCTTTCTCTCTCGTGGTCTAGATTTGACTAGGTAAAGGTAAATCTAGGCCCCTCCAAGCTACTGTTAAATATTTATTATATATATTTTCATGGTACCTTAAAGTCCAAGATGTGAACTAGCTCCCCAGTGTGCCATACTTTGTATCAAAAAGGGAAAATAGAGCCAGTAACAAAAGTATTTTGCATATGAATCATGCTAGTTTCTCCAAATTACTCTTCATTTTACCCACCTTTAACATACCTAGTTCACTACTGGTGATTTCTTTGCTCAGGGCTCTATAACTGCAATGGATAGGAAGTAGTTGAGAGGCAGAAGACCTAAGTTTCTGCTGAATTTCATCCACGCCATGTCTGGAAATTGGCAGTGTTCTTATATGTGAAATCATTTCCATCTAGGAAACCACTTTTGAAAAGAAAAGATTTTTTCTTCTGTTTCAAGTGCATCACTTGGTTTGTTTATTGACCCATTAATTATTGGTCCGTGTCTTTTAACAGTCGAAGCAGAGCAGCGTCATATGGGTGATTGTCCCAGTGTGGCTTTCTCATGAGACAGAAATAGCAATAGCACTCCGGCCGGCCCTGGGGTGAGGCAGTCAGTGTAACAAGGTTATAATGTAAAGCAGTGAGCAATTAGCTGGAAGATTTACCTCCCTGTCTTAAAAGCATTTTTATTACTTAATCAATCACTAGCAATTTATAAACAAGGCTGAGGTTTTATAGGGAGCCATAAATCTGTCTTATTTGCTTCCAAGATAAAGCAGGAAAAATAGACCAAAGATCCAAAAGACATTTGATCAATTAAAAAAAAAAAAAAAAAAAAAAAAAGGCGGAAGTAACTCTAAAGAAGATAAATCATTTGTCAAAGGAAGGAAGGACCTGAGCAAAGGCTGGAGGAAAAAGTTCATCTATCTGTTTGCTAACTTGTCACATTGTCCATGACAAGGGGCTGAAGTAGTAGCATTGTAAACTGAAAATGTGAACTGTTTGGGGCAGGGACTTTCTTTGACTCTGCATGCCTTCCTCAAGCTGGATTGCAGCCAGCGAATGCCAGTGTAATTGTAAAATAAAAATAATAACAATGCTGAGTCGGCAAGCATGTCTGTTCCAGATGCTCTGCTTGCTTTCCGAGCTACTGACTCATTGCCAGGATGGGCAGCATTAGGAACCTTTTGAGTACAGACGGGATACCTGCTGCCTCCAAAGAGAGCTCCTCAAAGCCACAAAGTGCCTAGACCCTCCCTATCTCTTTTAATTTGTCTTGGCAAAGGAAGGAAGTTACTGGAAATAATTTACGTGTAGCATTTCTGTATACTGAAAGCAGCTGACCGACCACATAGTGTAACACAAAGATATGCAAAGATGCCCCAGTCTGAATCCTTCCTCTGTCACTGAGGCCAGGATACTGCATGTTGCTTGTACAGCTCCTCCTTCTCCGCAGACTTGCAGACACCAAGCTGGTGCACTGCTGCTGGTTTGCATCCCTACACGCAGCTCTCCCAGCCCATACTGGTTGGACCAGTTGGATTTCCATAGTGGGGTTGAGATCGTTACCTTTGCACAGATGGAATCAGCCCTTGCTGGCTGACAGCTCCTCGGCTGATTTGGCAGCTGTCCCAGCGCAGGTGGCCCCTCCGCCTCCGACACCCAGTGTCTCCGCAATTCTGCTGACTCCTGCAGAACTGGTGCGTTGATATTGTCATGAAGGTCCCACTTTGGAGAAAGATGCTGAAAATAGCTCTGTACTGAACTGCATGCAAGAGCTGGATCCTGTAGCATTACCCTGCTGAATTCACCTCTATTTGTGAAGGTTTAATTGGTTTTTTTCTGGTCTGATCTTACAACCAGACTGCTTTCATCTTACAACTCCCAGTCCTGATTCTTCTGCTGTTTCTCATCTGGTCTGCCATCTCATGATTTGCACTTTTCCAAAGCAAAAACACAGTAATATCAGTTCAGTGTGGTATTACTTCTACATTTCCCTTTTGTCCATTGACTTCCCAAGACGCAGACTGATGGAGAAGCGGCTCCCTTTCTGAGAGGAAAGTTTTATAGGAATAATGGAGCAGATACTCTTGTGTTTGTATTGTGTTGTGAGTCCAAGGAAGGTTCACCTGGGAGAATGGGAGACCTTCACCCAACTCTACTCCACAGTATCTGAGATCCAGGAGACGCTTGGAAGTCTGCCTTGCTGCCCCCTCGCAGGGCAGCTGCCCCCTATGCTGGGAAGTGATAGGACCCAGAAAGTGCCCTAAAAGTTCAGTCGCTTCTGCCCTGTAGTCCACACAGAAGCACCCTTGGGCCAGCACCCATCTTAAAACCCTGAGCCCAGGCCCATTCTCCTGTATTGTTGATGAAAAGAGAAAGTAAATCAGGGGACACAGAAGTCAGCTGTGAAAAGGAGAAGACAAAAGGAGCAATTAGATTGCTAAAAATTGGACTCTTGTCATTTTAGATACCCTAAGATGCACAGCTCCCAGCTGTCCCTCCAGAAAGGCGTGGGTCTCCTGCAGGCCCTGTGTCATATCAATTTTGGATCTAACGGCATATAAGGTGGCATTGGCCTCTTCTGTTTTGTCATCTGAATTGCAGATAACCATTTAATAATTAATAATTAATAAAATTTAGTAAGAAACACAGCCTTACACATAAAGCTCTGGCATGAAGCTGAAAATACTTGAGTTCAGTTCCTTGCACAGTCATGGATTTTACAGAGTTTCTCATATGGTCTGCCCCCTGTGTTTCATCTGAAAAGGAGCATTTCTGTACAGCTCCATGGTGTTAGAAGGAAAAAAAAATCTAGATAAATAGACCTGTTTCCAGGGAATTTCTAATCAAGGCTTCTTCTCTCTGAGCTAGCTAAGGAATTCCCCACTTAGGCAAGTGCTCTTCAGCTGCAATGTTTGCTCTGTTAGCAGGGCTGCAGCCGAGCCTGCGGGACCGCTGGGTGAAGGCACTGTGCTGTGTGGTGGCACTGCACAAGGTTCCTGTGTTTCAAGACCTAATAGGAGCAAATATGTCATCACATAATTCAGCAATTTAACAACTCTAAGCGTTTTTGACAAATAGCCATTTCCTTGTTTCAATTCATATGCTTTTACTGCAGCTAATGAAAGTCAGATGCTCACTAGTTCAGCAGTGAGCACTTGCTTAGCTGTAATAGAGCTTTTGCCTGAGGTCATATGAAAAGTCACAGTCAGAACTGTCACCCTTGGACCTTTCAGTTTCCTGCCCTGTCCTGAGGAGCCAAGTAATTACTGGAGTTTGCGAACACATTTAACACAAGCAATGACTGTCATAAAAGTGTCATAAAATATTTAGAAAGTGTAACTGATTTAATGGGGGGAAATGTTGACACATCTGATCCTTCCCACAATAACAGTCACAAATAATAGACGCACATCATTCCTTGCAGTATATATATATATATCATGGATCATTTGATGACTTACTGTCCCAACCCACCGCACTTGCGCAAGGGAAATACTTCTGCCTTCCTAATTGGCACTGGAAATGTCAGATAGGTTTCATTGCATCCTGGCAATTATTATCGGAGATTATTTATTATTGATCAAGTGCTGACAAATGCCTTTAGGGTTCTACAAATATACAAAGAAAAAGCCTTTGTCCCATCAAACATACACACAGAATTTGACTCTGAAGGGCACAAAGAATTCCATTAAAGTCAATAGCCATTTATCCCCTCATGGGAGTATCCATAGCCAGAGTAATTCAGACATACATAATTCTCCTGTGGCCAGCTGAAGGCCAACTGGAGCATGCTGCGAGGAGCAGGCTGCTCAGACACTGTGCAGTCACAGCCTTTTCTTTTAAGAAGATGTGTTGGAGCTTCACACAGCCAGGCAGAGAGAGGCAGGTGATATGTAAAAATATCTATATTCTGGTAAATCCTCCAGGAGAGAAAACAAAGCAATGTATCAAGAAAACAAGACCTCTGTGTCTAAGCAATCTGAGTAATACTCTATATTGCTCCATAATGCTGTGGCTGCTCATTAAAAACAGAGATATATGTGGATATTGTTTCACTAGACCCTCTGAAGAACCTTCTGCTTCAGAGCATGAAGAATAACTAATGGGCTCAGAGCAATGGTGGGAGAGAGTATAAATATTTTCTTTTCAGGATTATTGCAAATAAATACCAAAAAATTACACATTTTGTCAGCAGCCAACATGAGCTATTTCCGTTTCTTTAATCTATAAAGGCTTTTTACCTGAAAGCTGACTTTCTAGTGAGATTTCCATGATATGTTCAAATATGTGTTAAAAATGCTGTAAGAGTAAACTATTAGGCAGCATTTTGAGACCCCATTCTCCTGGAGACTGCGAGTGAACTGTACTTCTTTAATGTATCACAGTACTCAAAGAAGTCTTAGGTGGATATAAGTGAAATTCAAGAACCTCAAAATAGCCACTCTGTTTAATAAATCCCTGCTTAAACACTGGTCACTTTTAATTCTACAAATGTTTAAAACTGCATGTTGGGGCAGGGGGAAAGGGCCCTTTATTTATGTGCCCTTGCACACACACATTTCATGAACATCTGAAATCAGATTTTCTGGCAAGTTTTATTTATTTTCACCTTTTTATGGTATAAGTGATAGCTTGTACTTTGCCCTGTTTCCTACACTCTGATTGGTCTCAGCAGCAGTGCACCTCCAACCGTATTTTTTTAATTGCTGAAAGCTAGATACATTCATTTCTCCTCTCCCTTCTGCTATTTTTCTGAATTGCAGGCAATTGATTAATACAATAAGCCTCATTAACTACAAATGCAGTAAAGCAGCTATTGAACTAATCTATCCTATTTCTGAGCAGTTTTTATCATGTAATTATTGCAATTATTTTAATGGACAAAAAATATTAAGTGCTAGGAGCTTGCTTCTTCACTCAAGACAGAAATTAGTAAAAGAGCTTTCCTCTTGTTTGTTTAAGCACCAACAAAAGTATTGGATTTTTAAAAGAAAAGGAACATATCACAGATTTTACAGCTTCTGAGCAAGGGTTGCCTTTAAACTGTGAAAGAACATGACTGGAAAGATGGATAGTCAGAATAGCAGTTGTCCTATGTAGGATGGAATATTTAATCTCTAACTTGTAAGAAACAAATGCAAACACTGGATTTTTCTCTCAACTAATATGAACAAAATTAGAAGGTGTTTTGTGAGAGTGAGGAGGAAGATCAACCCAGTGACAACTGTTCCCCTTATGAATATAACTCAAGCAGCTCCTTGGATTGTATGTTAATGTGCAACCTACAGTCTATCACTGTTCTAGGGTCAATGGTGTAAGGAAAGGAATGAAGCACAGTGGTCGCCTTTCTGAATTCTTTACTTGTCAGGTCATTTTTCTTACCATGTTTGTATGATGCTAAGCGGGAGGTGGTAGAAAAATGGAAAAATCAAAGTCACACCTGAATGAATATTGCTTTTATTCAGCAGGATACTTCACAAAACATTTTTTTTCAGAAAATTTTTTATTTGATTTTTTTTTAATAAAGCAGCTATGTGAAACATTCGGATTAGGCATTTTTCACTTTTTTCAACAGTTTTCTTTTTTCTGATCTGTCTTTCCTCTTGTTTCTTCATTTCCCCACTTATCATGGAAAGGGAGTATTAAAATTGGAAAAATATGGATAGGACTAAACAATACATTTTTAAAGATCTGTTTTCCCCAAATATTCACATCTAAAAGAAAGAATATGTAGTCAAGTTGAAAAGATCTTATCAGTAAAGAGTCCACCAGTCCTCTAGTAAGTCATTCACCATAGACAGCAAATAAAGTAGGCTCTTTGCTAACTGACTTCATACTTCTGTCCTTATTTCAAATAACATGCTCTAGGTGACCCTGCTGAGCAGGGAGGTTGGACTTGATGATCTCCAGAGGTCCCTTCCAACCTTACTGATTCTACGATTCTATATCAGAAACCTGTGTTGCTATGAAATAGTCTCTTAAAATAGTCAATTTTACTTCCATTGCTCTTCTTAATGTTAGGTTTATCAAATGCCATAAAATATGCACCTGAAAACTCTCCATGTAGGATTACCCTGCAGGGCTTAGTGCTACCCCGGGCTGAAGAACCTCTCAGCTATTTCCGGTTCTGTGGTTCACCCAGAGAACTGCTATTTTTGTCACTTTGTCTGGGCTCATCCCTCTGGGCGCAGTGGAGATGCAGGAAGACATAAGATGGGTGAATATTGCTCTTTGGCCCTTCAGAGCCCTTGTGGCTGTAACCCCCACCTTGGGCTCATCGACAAGCCAGAGCTTTGTCATCACAACCCTCCCTTTCCAACAGCTGCTCTCCAAAAATCTGGACAAAGTCTCTTCCAAATGGATCCCCAGTCTGATCTTCAGCCAACTTAGTTCCCCCCTTTTTTCACCCCTAGGCTGTTCCCTGCTCTCTGGGCAAGGGCAGAGAGCAAGGCGAAGAAACCAGACACAAACCAGACATGATGAGATGAACAACAGAGATACTCCACGACTCATTGCCCACGTTGACACCTGCTTTTTTGGATGTGTGTTTTACCCTGTATATCATCTCTAAATGGGAAACAGATAGGCATAGGCACGCACGCATACTTCTGGCTTTCAGTGCCTGCTGCACCCGTAGAAATCATGCCTTTTATGCCCATGGGGCTAGTTAGCCCAGAGAGCCAAATGATCAGCACAGATCCCTGGTGTGCACACTCCACATTCATAAATTAGTTGCCAGCAACTTTGGAAATTGGCCTTTGGCATCTAATAGCACATTCTCTTCTATTCCATTACTGCGAAGCACAAGCTGTTATGGGCTTCACTGGGGCGAGAAGCATTTCCAGACACTCCGTGAGGCAGCACAAAATGCACTTCACTGTACTAGCATAAATATACAGCATTTTAGTGTGCGGGAACTTGTTATTGCAACTCTGGCAGAGCTTGTTTCTTTTCCTTGCGCTCTGCTAGACTTCACTCCTACTTTCAGAGCAGGAGCTGTGGCATTCTCCATGGAAGCTCCTGCCATCTGGAAAGATCAGAACAGTCTCTCTCTGCCTCATCGGCTCTCCATTTCTTTTCAAGACTCATTTTAAAATGATTTTTTCCCATTCTTCTTGCATCTGCTTCTTAATTTGACTCATACTCTGCTATCAATCTTATTACTGCTGAAATTTATTCACCAGACAATGTCTTTATGGCTACTATTTTCTGTAATTTATTCTGTTCACATCCTGATGTCGTTTCATTACAAAAAAATTTTTTTTCTATTATTTCTATAGTATGCAGTTTCTACAGAAGCCACCTTACAAAATAACTTGTTATTGTATGCTATGGAGGAAATCTGCACAGCTCTCACATTGCTACATGCAGGAAGTTAATTCCAGCTCATGAACATGTCTCTTTGGCATCCTGCAGTTCTATAACTGGAATTACTTTGATGACTAAACTGCTAAATCAACACTTGTCTCACTCTCCTTAAAAAATAATTAAATCAACCCTCCTTCACCTCCCACTGAATAAACAGAAAACAGACAAATAAGGATCCCTTGTTGTAACTCAACACTGTCAGCTATAACTGAATCCTGTTATGATTATTTTTCCTCTCTTGCAAATGGATTTAAATTCACTTCTTATGGCAGAAGTAGTATAGATGGAATTCCTTTTTTTAATTTTTTTTCAACTTGCATCTACTTGTGCTATTTGAAAAGATTTCAGAAACTGCAGAAATGGATGGATTAACATCAAGAATGGGACAGAGGTGCTGGATGAGCCTGGTTCTCTGTATAGCTCCAGTGCATACAAATGGAATAGTACTGCTATCTGGTGGCTACTCGATGACTCATGGAAAATGCTTTGGTTGTTTCAGGCCTCTATTTGGAGGACAGGTATACATAACTCAGATGCTTGCAACACAACTGATCTGAGCAAAGAAGCCAAGGATTAACAAGGCCTTAGAGTTTAAACTCACTTTGACTTACAGGCAAAAAACCCCAAGGATCCTGCCTGGGAGGGGTGTAATGGGGAGAGCATTTTTGCCAGATTGATGGGGTAAAAGCGAGAGCTTTATAAAAAGTTATTTTCATTGTAGCAATTTCCAGATTGCCAAGAAATTTTACTCTGCAAAAAACAAAATGGATAATATCAACAAGTCACACTTGCGGCAGTCCTGAATTGAAAGCTGTCACGCTGTTTCTCAGAACATGCTTTCTAAAATAAAGTGGATGTTTCTTTTGATAAAAAATATTGTTCTAAAGGCTTGGCATCTGAACTAAGTGTCTCAATTGTGTTGAGACGTTACACTTGGACCAAATATCAATGGGAGTGCGAAAAGAAGTGGAGAGTGTTCATTTAATGCAGTATTTCCATTCTTTTCAGTCTTGTCTTAGGCTGATGGCAAAATCAGACTCAAAGAATTTATTTTCAGGCAGAACAGCAGGATCGTAGCCAGATTTTGTCAAGAAAGTGACTTGGAAGAAACCTGCTCTGGTAGCATCAGTGCAAACCACCGCATTTAGGATTTGGCTGTACAGAAAGGAGCAGGCCATGGAGTCTGAATCAAGGAATCCAGAGGAAGCTCAGGCCCATAGGTCAGGGCTGCGTCCAGTAGAACAACCTGTGTCTGGCCAAGACCATCCATCCAGACTAAGAAACTGCAATTCTAGAGTGATGAGCAAGAGATGTGTCATGAAGAGATCTGGACCCGCAAGCTGAAGGTGTTAACTACTACAGCCCCTTATCTAACCTTGTGTTTGATCGTCAGAATGAACGGTTGTATTGACTGAGGTGAAATGAAGCAGTAAAATCCATTCTGCAGAGATTGTTCAGGGACTTTCGGGCCCATCTAAGGAAGCCTCACTTTCTCCTTGACAGTTTAAAGACCAGGCATGAACAACTGCAACTGTGACTTGCTGCTCTAAATATAGTGCAACACAAATCATCACATGCTGACAGGTTTCAGTTCCACGGATGAGTCTGCCAGCAAGGCCTTGAAAGCATCTCTACTCTGCCTTCTGTGAACCAAGAAGATAAGGTCTCTGTGAATAACGGTAAAAACAGTATTTTTCTTAGTTGTATAGGCCAGCCCATCTCAACACTCTCTCTCGGTCCCTCTTGGGATAGACTTTGTTGAGATGAACAACCTGCTCTGTCACAAGATAGACGTTTTTCTCGCTGACATAACTTGATGGAGGAGAATTATACCTCCACATTAGACAGGGATCACTTTTTTCCTCATAACAACAGTTATAAATCTATGCCTGGCACTGTATCCTGTACATAAATCTGGCCCTGCAGACCACCAGCCAATGTATTTTCCTACCTCCCACATAATTAAAGATGCCAAAGAGTTTGTCCTCTTAAATCACACTTCTGGCAATTTTCAAAGAGTATTACAGGGAGAAAGAGTTTGGATCAGATCAGCAAGTTTTGCAACGCAACAATGATGAAATGTTTGGTATTCGAGCATTTCATACAATTAACCTTCTTCATTTAAATTTATTACAGGTTTGAAAAACAGTTGTTTTGAGTAAAAAAAAGAAGCTATCAAAACGTGTTAGAAAAATGCATTCTGACAATTTCAAAACTTAATCCTCAAAATATTAGCTGGGAGATTCCTAATATAATAACTTGTGCCATCTCTTTATGTACAAATTTTGAATTCCAGCTGGTTATATCAAATGACTGTTGTCTTGTGCTTCAGAGCTATTACTGTGTTGGGATAATGCACATTGTGCTCAGCATTGGACCGCTGTGCCTACAAGTCCGTTATCAAAGAAGACAATCATTAAGCCTCAGCAACAGGTGGACAGATTTAGCCTTCAAATGCAGTAGAATTAGTCCTCTTCTCCTTCTTTCCTGCAAGGCTGGGCCTAAGAGGAACTTCCCTGAAGGGAGCACAAATGTAGAAGTTGTTGAAATTGGAGCTTTCTATACTTGAAGGACCCGCCAAGCAACAAGAGATAAGCTTCGATTTTCATAACATTGGGATCTGTCTCTAGTTGCAGGATCAGTAGAGATCGAAAGAAGCTAAGCTGCGGGCAGGTGTAGGGGAAGATAACGGTAGTGGTTTAAAGAACCGCATCTGGAATGAGAAGAATCCTGGGAGTCAGAGGGACTCTGACCAAACATGCAATAAGTAGCAAGGAAAACAAAGCAGGCAAATGCAGAGGTTTTTCCTTCTGTGACAGATTAGTTTATATTCTGCACTCTCCTAATAAAGAGTTACTGTGTTGAGAACGCCTGGAAAATCCTGGGCTGTTTGTTTTGTTTTATTATCATGTGTCCCTGGAGATGTAACTGCAAACCCCAGCGAGCAATTCATACCACCAAAGTTAGACAGCTACCTCAGGCCCCAAATTAGGAGTCTTATCACCTGTCCAGATTATCATGGAAAAGAGAAAGGGCACTCCAGCTTGCCCAGGATACAAATCACTCTCCAGAAGTGCTTATCTATCTCCACTGGTTTTATGAGATGCCTAGGGCAATCAGAGTTATTAGGAATGAATCCCCTCGATCCCCCAGGGCCACCGAATAAAGCCGTGGGAAAGAGTGATTGTAAGTCGAAGGAGAGCAGCTGGGCTGTGAGGCCCTTCTGTGCAGGCGAAAGAGCCTCTGCTCACAAAGTGTGCCAGGAGAGCCACAGCAGGGCACTCCCAAAGCTGCCTGAGCCATGAAGAAAGAAACTCTGACTTACCATGAACTGACCTTTTCCAACACAGAATTATATCTATCAAACTCCCAGCCAGCAGCTTTTCCCTCTACATTTCCTACCCAGAATGTGCCAAGCCCCAAAGGCTCTTCTTTCTCCTCACTTTGTATCAGTTCCTAGCAAAATTACCATTGTACAGTTTGTTCCCTTGGTCCTCTCCCTTCTGACACCTCATTTCCTTTGGTTACCTGCTTCCATTAATGCCTTGCTTTTCACACATGAATGCAGGTATTTTATGAATCTCCTTCACTCCAGGGACCAGGATAATTCCTTATTCAAGATGGAGAAGCACATAAACAGAATATTTAATGAAATAACTGTAAGCAGTAGTTATACCTGAACAAAGAACTGCAAATGGCCCTGTAATGTGCTTTATACTCTCTTCTTCCCTAAGATTGCACTGCAGGCTACTTACAATTCACAATTCACATATTCCTGCATCCAAAATGTCTTTCTTTCTCACTTACTTCCTGATTAAGTGACAGAGTCTAATCTCAGCACAGCCTCCAAAGTCGCAGTAAACACAAATCTTCCCAGAGATAACCAAAATAGCTGTTTTATTTATTTTCATTCTTTCGCAACTCAGTATTTGCATATTAAAGTGGTTATTAGGGGGGAGGAAAGTCATGGATGCAAATTTGACATTCAGATGTCAGCTCTTTCATAAATAAGGTAAAATGTGATGAGGACACTTGCTAGTCTCCAGTTATAGGTCTTTTAATGTGTAAATAACACTAATGCATGGCATCTATCATCAGAGCACAGACTAGTAAAAAAGACAACAAAAGTAACTAACCTGGCTGAAATTTACCTCTCTTGCTGTTTACTGGCCTTTTGGCTCACAGGAGATTAAGAAGTTGACCTGAAAACACCTTGAATTATCCGGCTGGGTGCTGACCAGCCTTCCTGGCTCAAGATGTGGTCTGTGTCACCTTCTCCCTTTACTGGGCACCCTTCCCAGCCCAGAGAAATGAGCAGCCTAACTTTATGAACGAGGGCTGACCCCAGCTCAGGTTGCAGTCCAGGCACTGCCACTTGCAATTCAATCCTTCTGGAAAGAGGATCCTGGTCATTTCCAAACAGGACACCAGCCACCACTGCAAGGACACATTCTCTCAGTCCATCCTCAGAAGCTGACAGTGTAGATGACACTTAAGTGAGAGAGGCTTAGTGTGCTGGGATGACTGACATACTCATTGCTTGGGCCAGCTGAAGTGCCACTATTTGACCTCTTGCTATATTTTCTCAGGCAAATAGCTCCCTGCGGGGCCATATGTTTCCAATTACATAATGCTTGTAGCTGGAGTTAATTGGTGACTCCTTTTTATCACCTCTCTAGTATCATCTGGATAAACTGCATGTATCATTCTACAGCCCCAGAAATGCAGATAGGGTGACAGAGACTGAAGATGAGAAGCCAGGGCTGGCTACCAAATGCTTCTGGGGCTTTTTTGTGAACATCTTGGTTCCTCACTAGTACTTTTATCCCCATACTCCATAAATCTCTGTTTGCATCAGGTAGATATTTCTTGCTTTTTTTAGAGCAGCACCATGGCAGTTTCCCAAGCTGGAATCCCTCGCACTACCTTCAAATAGAAAGCGAAAGGCTCTCATGGCCAGCACGGCCACATGGTGCAAGCAGACACAGGCACAGGAGCATCAGGACACCTGGGTTCTTTGCCTGGTTTTGCCTTTGGCTTTCAAGGGAATATGTTTAAGCTTTTTATGCCTCAGTTTCTCAGGAGCTGCTTATAGTAATCTTTGTAAAATACTTGAAAGCTTTCTGGGTGGGAAATACCACCCAGCAGCAAAGGCTTCCTAGTGTCAGTACAATAGGTTGTTTTTCTCAGATCAGGACAACAAAGTACCAATGCAAAGAAAAAGGCAGTATCAGTTTAGACTAGGAAAGAACTGACTTCCGTATGGTACAATAACTTCCTTTGGGCTTTTCTCCAGCTCTGCCTCAATAATCTCCCTTTTATTATCCTTTATATGAGTTTCAAATTCCTTGGCTGCAGAGGCTGGCAGAGAGTGATGTGGAGCTGCTCTTCTGAGACAGCTCTTCTGGCTTTCACCAGCCTGGTGACTACCAGCAGGAGTTTAGAGCCAAAGCTGGGGCAAGAAATCTGTACAAAAGGCAGGCTTACCCTGGCTTACAAAGGATGCTCTCCAACCTTTATGTCCTTCGTCTTGGCAGCAACAACGGGCACCAATAAGGCTGGAGTTACCAAAATGTGCTCCTTGAAGCCAGTCAGAGGCTGAACAGGGGGACTGTCAGAACAGCAGGTCTGCAAGGAGCAGAGGGCAAAATAAAGGCAGGAACTGCCTGGGATAACAGACCAGTGGGAAGAGAGATTTACAGCTGAATCCTGCCCACATTAAGCACTTCTAAAGCTTTATTTACAAGTAGAGAGAAAAAAGCTGTGGATTGAAATTGGTCTTTGGAGTAGCTAAAAGAAAGCAGCACTGCTGTGAAAGCTGGTGATCCCAGCATCAAGAGGAGCCTTCCAGCATTTACTGTTCTCGCTGATAAGGTGTTTACTGACAGCTGCATAAGAGGACAGAGATGAGATGTCTGGATGGGGAAGGAGCAGTCACAGGCGAAAGCAGAAGTTTTCTTCATTTTTAAGAAGCTTTGAACCTCTGTAGCTTCTGGCATCTTCACCTCCCTTCTGTATCATTGGAAGGGCTGCCCTCAGCACGCTTGATCCCAGCCTAAAAGGCATCAAAATCTCTCAGATGTGTTACTCAATGTAATTTGCTTGGCACTTCACCAGACTGTAGTGTCCGGGAGAAATGAATCTGTGAGAATAATTGATCTTTCTGCTGGGCGACAGCTAGGGCTCCCTGCTCCTCTCAGGCCCCTGATGAATCAGCCAGCATTTTCTCTTTCCCAAATGTGACCTCTCTTTGGTGCAGTAGTGAGAAAGCAATTTGTTTCTCCACCCTTCTCACTTCAAATCACCAAGGTAGTCAGGTGCCTTACCTTCTGGTAAGCAATGTCACAGAGATTAGTGCAGATATCAAGTGATGGGAAGGGCAATGACAGTCTGGAAGGACATTTTAAGGGTTTGAGCGTGATTTCAGGCTTCCCACTAGATCCAGAGCCTCATCTGAGATTTCGCTGTTTGTATGCAAAGCTATCCATGGAGATACCCTGTTCTCTGGGAGAGTAACTGCCTGGCTACTCTGTTTAGGGTAGCCATGGTGTTACTCTAAAAAAAGCAAGAAATACCAACCTGATGCAGAGATGAGGAGAGGGTAAAAGTATAACTGAGGAGCCAAGATGCCCACAAAACATCTCTCCCTCCATGCCCATAAGACATTTGCAGCTGTCAGGTGGAAACACAATCAAACCTTGGTAAGTATGGAGATAGTTTAAAGGTCTGGAGATTTCTTTTAAGGCTTTTCTTTCCCTGTAAGTGAGCAGATAACCATTTGGACAGATCAGGGATTTCAGTCTCCGAGACCTTTCTTCATCATGACGCTTAATAAAAAATATTTACAGTATTAAAAAAGAAAGCCCTCACAACCAGCAGCCTAAAAATAATAAAGAAAAGCTCACATCCTGACAGCAAACCCTGGTTGTGGGTTCTGTGGAAGAACTAGAGAGTCTCTTGCCTTATTCCAGTGATTTTCTTATTAGCAGGAATTCACCAACACCAAAGGAACTGCTAACAACTTTCTGATCACAGAGCTCTTATTTTGTATTAAATGCATCTCAGCAAGTGGGGAAAGGCAGTCATATAGTACAAAATGTGTTAATATACCACAGTCTACTCATACGTTATAAGACCTGCTTATTGCTCTGGTGATTGATTTATTTTAGTATGCAAGGTGCTGAGCATTGTGCGCCTTGCAACTGCTTGAGCGTAATTATTGTATTGATTTGACATGGCAGTAGCTCTGTGTTTAAGGTGGTTTATGTTTTTTTAATTTGCAATTAAATAAAATGATGTCTGTTCCCCAAGATGGCTGAAAGTTGTTTATACTCTGCAGTGGTTGATAAAGCAAACTTTTATTAACCTACATAAAACACACTTGTTCTGTCACGCTGAAACATATTAGCTAGCATTCTCAGAGTGGTTTCCTACACAGTAAAAGATAAAACTCAACTCCAATCTATTTTAAAATAGGCCCGATAACAACATCAGTGTTGCAATGGGAGTATAATGAAGTAAGTGAGCTAGCAATATTGTACTATTGATAAAACTATTAGTGATAATATCTTATATTTCTTTAGCACCTTTCATCCTGAAGGATCCTAAAGTGCTTTTGATACTCACTTGTTCCCTTGTTCATTCCTTCTCTCCCTCTCTCTTTTTCAGTGTGTGTATATAAATATACAGAAATTTAATTTAAGTCTTCCTCTTTCTCCACTGCTTATATCTTCTCAACTCTGAAGGAAGAAAGGAACTTGACAGCTGCTTAAAATCAAACATCACACAACAGCTACCAAGTTACAGAGTTTGCTCCGTTGTCCACAACTCCGAGAGAATAATCCTCCAAAGGAAGATCAGTATTGTCTCACACAGAAGTAGGCACATCTTTGTGCTTACAGACTGCTTAAATAATTCACAGATCTAAGGTGGAATAGGGAAACAGAAAGACAGCATTTCTTCTCTGAAAATGCACATCATTTACAGCTTCAGTCAGTGACAGAGCCATAGATATGAGCTGGGCACAGTCCCTTCTCTGCAGATCATGGATGACGATGGCAGAACAAACCACAACCATCTCGCCAGCTCATCTCACCCCTTACCTCAAAGCCCCACACTTTAATGTGGAAAATTTCCACTGGTCTGGCAAGAAAGAGGAAAATCCTCTTGAAGCCAATAATGATGATTTTCTACCATCTGCAGTGTCTTTGAACTGGTCCCAATTCAATATGAAGACAACAGATATTTGCCAACACCAGACAGTTAGACTTGGTGGGCCCATCAGCTCTGACTGAGTTGGTGCCTGCTAAACTATGGAGTTAAATTTAACTAGAGATCATTTAATTCCAGTACATATTTCAAGAATAGATAAGGCCTGGTCTTGCTGCCCTGTCTCCAGCTGGCCTGGGCCTAGTGCTGTAACTTCCAAGTGATGTGATTGCATTTCTCCATTACCTTCTTCATTCCAAGGATTCTGTGGAATGCAGAAACACAAAACACTAGGAGGATCAAATGTTTCCAAATACTGTATAGCATGTCACTCTAGCCTCAGCTGGTCCTCCAAAAATTCCACGGATTCTGGGCTATCCATTCATCAACCTAAATTGAATTCTTGTGAAACCATGTGAAACGTGTTGATTACCGGATGATGTACTGTAACATACTAGTGGGCAGAATTTCTGTACGACTTTATGCTTGTTCAGGTAGAAGCTGTATAGAAAGTAATCTATAAATATCAGGTCAGACTCTGAAAATAGATTTGTTTTTGCTGCATTGGTGCCACTTTTGCATGAATATTCCAGGAAGCAATTATAACAGAAATGTTGTAGAGACAAATATTATTGACTAATTCCCCCAAGGTGGCTATTAAATTTGTCATCATGTCATCATTTGTCATTATTCAGTCCAGAGAACTGACTTAAGGAGTTGGATTCATCCAATGAAGGAACCGATATGTGCTATGTGACCTCAATGTCTAGTCCAAACAACCAAAGTAGTAAATTATGGATATCAAATATAACAAACACTGTTCACAGCCAACTATTTATAAGCAGCCTACAGGCTAAAATATGCATTCCATTGATCAATGTTAGGGCAGACAGGATAGTTACATCATCCAGCAACTAGATAGAAGGAGCCATAATATTTCAGCTTATCTGTTTTAAATAACATGACATAGATTGTCATCCCAGGGCAATGCACTAACAAGATACTTGTGCACAGCCCCCAGCCCCGTTTTGGAAGTAGGAAGTTTGGAAGTCAGTCATGCATACGTTATTCTGAGTTAGTTCTGATCTTGCTTAACCCCCATCCCCCTGGTTTTATGGGAGTTTGGAGAGCACATGATTAGGTGTGATACTTAGGGTGTCCAAAATTTGGTGTGATACCTAGGGTGTCCAAAATTTAGATATCCAGTGTTGCAGAGAAAAATATTTAAAAAGCTAATTTTCATCAACCTTATGTGAAACCTCTATTCCAAACTCTATTATAATAACAATCTCCTCTTTTAACTACAGGCAATACTGTTTTAAGTGATAAGTTTTTGAGATACTCATTTTCCAAATCTTTTATGTTGCTCAGGGTTTAAAACATTTTTCAAGAAACACTTTAAGGTTTCATATATAGTTTAAAGCATTTTCAAAAAAGCCCAGAATGTACATGCTTATTCTTATCTTAAATGAAAACAGGTTTTCAAAAATATTGCGACTTGCATCTTTTTCAAATTCCTTGGTGTACTAAAAAGAAAAGAACTAGAGGAGAGTAGGAAAATATTGTTTAGAAAACAAGCAAGTCAACACAAAATTGACTAACTACACTAGCTAGTGATACCACCTTTCTGACTTCAGGAGGACTGTGCTCTCCTACACTGGCTGAAGATGTCATAGAATCATAGAATCGGAAAGGTTGGAAGGGACCTCTGGAGATCATCTAGTCCAACCCCCTTGCTCAAGCAGAGTCACCTAGAGCATGGTAGACAGGGTTGCATCCAAGCGGACTTCGAATATCTCCAGAGAAGAAAACTCCACAGCCTCTCTGGGCAACCTGTTCCAGTGCTCCATCACTCTCACAATGAAGAAATTCCCCCTCACGTTCACGTGGAACTTCCTGTGGTTCAGTTTTTGCCCATTGCCTCTTGTCTTGTCACATGGTACAACTGAAAAGAGTTCAGCTTTGTCCCCTTGACACCCTCCCATCAGGTACTTCTACACATTGATAAGATCCCTCCTCAGTCTTCTCTTCCCCAGGCTGAAGAGGCCCAGCTCTCACAGCCGTTCCTCATGGGGCAGGTGCTCCAGCCCACTGATCATCCTCGTAGCCCTACGCTGGACTCTCTCCAGTAGCTCCATGTCTCTCTTGTACTGGGGAGCCCAGAACTGGATGCAATACTCAAGAGGAGGCCTCACTAGGGCTGAGTAGAGGGGCAGGATCACCTCCCTCAACCTGCTGGCAACACTCTTCCTAATGCACCCAGGAAACCACTGGCCTTCTTGGCCACAAGGGCACATTGCTGGCTCATGGTCAGTTTGTCATGCACCAGCACTCCCAGGTCCTTCTCAGCAGAGCTGCTTTCAGCCCCACTGAAATCCAGAGCATCACACAGACCTCCAGCAACTACAGATTTGACCTAGGATTTCTGAGCTGATGGACAATCTTTTAAAAATAAGAAAGGCTATTTAAAGAGAAAGATTTATTTTATGTTATGCAGGAACCTGATAGAGTTATGTGGTGCACAGATGAACAATGACCCAGTCTGCCCCATGAAAAGAAGCTTCACCTGGGAGATGACCTGGCTGAACTGGTCCCAGTTCTCTCAACATACGAAGGCTTTGAGGTAAACTTTGTATAGACAAGGAGAGATTGCATGGGAGAGATCTTGTGGTTTAAGAAACTAAATTTCTACCTTGCTTGCATAGGGCTGAGCATTTTCCTTCTGAATAAATATCTGGCACCTTCAGGCAGTCTCTGAAACACAGATATGAGACCTGGCTTCAAATCTTTCAACAGAGCTCCGACAAACTGCCCCTGGGCACTCTTTCCTATGTAACTGCTGGCAGATATTACATAAATTTTCCATAGATATGGCAGTATAGGGTCCTACCCTCTGCCCATCTCCTTACATGATAAGAAGGCCTGGTTAATTTTTTTTAACTCTTCATCTTGTTATCTTTTCTTTATGTTGAATTTGTTTCCTGTTTAGTGCTAAAATGCACATATAGCTGGGGGATGAGCTCAGAACAGCAGAGCAGCATGACCTCCAGCGACTCAGTCTTCTTTATCTACTTTGCTGAGATTGGCAATACAGGAGCGAGAAGAGGCAGAGGTGGAACACAGCACTATGAACCTTTACACCAGGTGGCTATTTGTTAAGCCTACAAAGGACCCTGTAATTCATTTCATACAGATGTCAGAATATGATAACTTTAGTTTACAGCCAGTCTGGGTTTTGAGCTGACAACCCCAAGATAAACAACTACTGGTGTTGGCATTTTATGCCACTTAATTTTCTCCATCTTCATTTATGTGTCCTGGTCCCATCTGCCTTCCACCTGGAAAACAAACACAAGTGCTGCACTTCAATCCAAACTGCATTTGCTGAAACACAGGCAGTAGCACTCATGACAAATGCAGCAATGAGGGGTCTTCTTTTCATTTCATTTTCACAGATCTCTGAGCTGAGAATAAGATAAAATGAAAGAGCAAATGAGCCAACCTAAAAATTCTGATCCCTGCTCAATATTGCTCCATGAGCACTAGTATATGCAGAACTTAGGAGCAGAAACGTTCTTCCCACCACTTCAAACCATGACACTGAATTTCCTTTCCAAGGAAATCAGGTCATATATATATCACTATGTCTCTGTGCATGTACCAATTTCTCATATTCTTCACAATAAGACCCTTGTAAGAGGGGACCAGTCCAAATTTAGGAGGAACACGAAAAAGAGCTGCAGAGGAAGTAGAGTGGGACCAACTTCCAGACAGCTTGGGCTCAGTTTTTAGCAGTGTTTAATCTGTATTTATCAAATGGAACAAATACATAGATGGATTTTATTATAAAATGTTTTGTGACACAGCCAGGTACAGATGTCCTGGTTCTAGAAACAGGGAAAGAACTTCACTCTTCCCTCTCCACAAGAGAGTTTATTGCTACAGATACTGCTCCCTATAGCAAGGGCTTATGCAAACAGTCTCTCATGTGCTGCATGCCCTAGAAGTGCCAACTAAAATCCCATCGCCCCTTCTTCCCATATTTCTTGGTTTCAGTGCTAAAAGCAAGGCCCAAGACTCAGAGCGTGCTGGGAATGAAGCCACACTGATGTTGTTGGGTGTTGCTGCTCAGAACAGCAGACTTGATCTCAGCATCAGTGCAGCGTTGTAATTGCACTGTGAGTCTTAAAGCCACCAGCAACAGGCACAGGAAAAGACTTTCCTATCGTGTAGACAAATGTGCACAATTCCAAATCTGTTCTGCTTCCACACTGGGACAAACCCAAATACCTTCAATACCTTTGGTATTTGAACTAATGATTGCTTTTTAAAGAGGATTTTTCCTGGCTAACATAGGTATATGGTGCTGGGAATCAAGGTGGCATTGCACAGTGTTGTGCTGGGTAATTGTACAAGCTTTGACGGTGCTCGTATGTCTCTGCTTTCCACAGCATCATACACTAGACATAACCTCACATCTCTCACAACGCAGTGTGTAATCCAGACCAGGAGACTTATCAGCTGTTTTACAGAGACTGTAATTCTCTTTCCTGCTATCTTTCTCTGTCTCTCTCAGAGAGCTTGGACCTAAAACTGATTCAAACAAAACAGCTATGAATACTGCCATGAACATTCCCATGAATATTCCCATTCCTTTACACAAGATAACCCATGCTGTGACTTTTCAATTTTATTCCATCTTATAGTATGAAAAGTAGTCACCAAAGGCTCCAGGCTATTGAAAGAGACAAGCTCTGTTCCAAGGAGCTCGCTAACAAAATAGGCAAGAAAAGCGACCTCTTCTTGTTCACAGAAATACCTACAAGTATTACACACATCCCTCGAGGTCATGGGCACAAGCATTACAGCATTGCCTTGCACCTATACTGGGAATAATTTCAAGGATTTAGCCTCTCAGTCCAGCTCTTTTCAGCCATGGAGGATGACGAGTGAAGCTGTGGTCTTTCTAAGAATCCCCTGGATTGACAGCATCACGTAAGGGGAGCCTTCTTGGGTTGGTGGCCATCACCTGCCTGTTCCCTTAGTGACAGCCTCCTCTTGCTTTGAGTTGTGTAACCCTCTCCTCTTTCAAATATAGATATATCAAGCAGCATATGGCATTCTCTGAGCAATCCCTCCTTGAGGTACTGCTAGGAGACAGGCAGATTTTCATGCTCAACTAAGACATCATTTAGAAATCAGGTCAGTCAGACACAGGGTGGTGAATCCACTGCTGATCATAGGCTGAGCACTTTACAGCAGGGGGGTCTTCCCTGCAGTACTGTCAGGCTCTGACTAGCAAAGCAGGGTAATGACTGATAGGCACTAACAGCAGGTTTAAAATGAGCCTCTGGAGATCCTGATGACTCTATTTAGAAGACTTGTTTACCTTGGACTCAGTATTGTCCCAGCTGCATGGCCACGCAGACGCTGTCTTCCTGGAAGTGCTGACAGGGGCAAGAAATGAAACTCAGGCTCTTATTTTCCCAAATTTTTAGTTTTCCACCATTTGGATCTTTCCAGTTGCCCATGATCCTTAAAAACAGAAAGTAAATTTCTGTCCTTCTGAGGTTAAAAGCACCTTCCTGTACTCTGATTTCAGCAATCAAGGGTTGCATGGCCTAGCAGAATAAAACACAATGAAATATTGTAATGGCCACATGCTCATCTCACTGTTATTCTGAGGAACAAATAGAAGAGAGACTTTGCATTGATTCCAGTGAGAACTGCATATACTCAGAGGGAGAGTCAGTAACCCACATGGCAGAGTCCTGCAAAGGCTCATCACTTTCCCTCCTGAGACTTCCTGAATTAAGCTGGAAAATAAGAGCCTTTTCTCCCTATTGAGCAGGGGAAAATATGTTTTAGGAGTGTGGCAAGCTGCATGAAAGCAGAGAAGGTGAGCAAACATAGTCAGAAGCAACTAAATGGAAAGGCAGAGGGTAGCAAAAAGAAGGCTCTGATCCAGTGCTGGTAACTTCAGCAGATAACTGACTGCCCAGGACTTTGCAAGCGTGAAGGCATTTTTTATTTGCTTTGCTTTTTGGCACTGTTTGGCTTGGCAGAATTAGCTATTAACCCTCTTTTGTATCCTGAAATATGAGGAAAACTCTTTTATCTGTCAATCCAAACCGGAACCCCAGGACAGGCCTGAGAGTTACAGGGTATAAATCAATGAAAACACTTGAGTAAAAGGCCAGAGAAAGGAAGAGCACTGAAGAAGCTGCTAGGCTGTGTTAAGAAGGAGTAGGCAGCAAGTAGGAGACTGTTCTTCTGGGTGTGCTGTGCGCTGAGAGTGCATCTCCAAACACACGGATCGAGCAGCATGCAGCAGATTGCACACAGATTTTTGTGGCAGTTCCTTTGGGAATAGAAGCTTGTATTTGCAAAAAGATCACAAAGGCTGGCAGTGATTTTAACCTAGAAAGGAGAGATATAAAAGTTTGAACCTGCTCCCATTCCAGTCACTGGGTGCTTTGCCTTTAAATTTAATGAAAGCAGGCTCAGACTTTAAAGTTGGGGGATTGGCAGTTAAGGACGAAAATGAGCTCTGTGGTGAATCCTGACCTAATGCTCTTCTTTTACCCTCATCCTAGAGTAGGGAAAGGATATTTGATGAAGCTAAAAGGCACATCATTTAGAAGCGATGAGAAGAAAGGTGTTATTTTTTTAGCACACTGCAGACACCCTGTGGAATTAGCTGTTGCAGCAGGTCAACAAGTCAAATAATTTGTAAAGATTCAAAGCGGCTCAGATGGTCTTACAAGGACAGAAAACTACTAGCAGCAGCACAACACCCAGCTAACAGAGATACGGAGAAAATCAAGCTGTGCCCTTCAGACCCAGATTGTTGGCCAATCTTGCCTGCGGAGAAGAGGAAGGAATGGCTACTAATGCAACAGCATGAGAGGAACAGCCGCGGAGAGGAAGGATGTGTCTATTACAAAGAGCTACTAAATGTTACCTGCTGTGCCTGTTCTCCTCTCCCTCTTGGGATGCTCCCAGTCTCAGCGTCATGGGTTGATAGAGCTCTTCAGGAGATAGAAATCTCATCCATGGGAAATATTTTCACACAGGAAAAACAAATCAATTTTATTTAGAAGTACAAAATAAATTGTTCCCACACATCACATAAGACTGCCTCTACATTAACATTTTGTTTTTGAGCAGGATTTTGAAGCAAATCTCCCAGTCATCAATTTACCATGCATTGGCTCAGTTTGCAGAGCTGTTTTGATGCTTGTGAACTAGATTACTTTTGGAGGAAATTAAACTAGAAGCTCCACTCCAAATGTGTACCAAATGTGCTCCAAGCCCAAAGGCAGACATAAGATGTAATGACCAAGTTGCTGACTAGTCCTTCGGACAGCTTCAAAGCACACACACAACGAGGACATTTGGTCCAAGGGACCAGTCTGGATCTAGCCAGAAATAAAATCCCCAGCCTTCACAGAGTGCAGTGGGGAGGGCCTCAGCACCAGCTGCTTCAATCCACTGATCCATTCCTGGAGCACTGATTTACTTGTTAATGTAGACATAGCCTACAAGTTCGATGTAAGTCTACATGTATAGCTTTCCAGACCTAGTCAAAGGAAGAGGAAAGGACCATACAAAGAATGATTTCTGGCATCCCAGCATAAATAACAAAGGTAAATAGGATGACTTGCCTGATGGAAATGCCTGTCTATCTCCATTCAGGAGCGATGGAGCTAACACCACAAGCTGTTTTTCCTTCTGGTTAAAGTTACGCAAGATGAATCCTGCCCTCTGTGTTCCCTTTCAAGGGAAGTCTTGACTTGCAGAGCTGAGCCATAAAAAGCCAAAACAAGCTAGCAAATATCAGAAGATTGTGACACGTTCATGAGAGGCAGTTCCAGATACAAACCTCAGACACTTCATTTCAGCATAGGATGTAGGAGAAAAATGCTAACCCTGAGCTTTCTCTCCTTGCCCTATGAGTAGAGAAAACAAAGTCCAGGTGCAAGATATATTTACTTATTAACTGAAATATTTCTTATGTTATCTTGGTATATTTAGGTCTTCATTCCTGCATTCCTTTGGGTTATTTCAAAACTTTAAAGAGAAGACAAATGTTAGGAGTAAAAAGACCTTTTCTTTTTTTAAGATCCAACAGCCAACTGTATGTTAGTCTCACATGTTTTCCTAGACTTAGGTCAAATTCATCATCTTTAATCCTTGAGGACTGTCATCCTCTGATTTCTTCACTCAGCTGCAAAATCTTTTTCCTTAACAGAATTTAAACTTTTCCTTCAATGTGAAAGGACAAAGTAAAGACGAAACTTTAAAGCAGTTGAAAATATTCTTTTTGAATCATAAGTTGCCAGTGAGGAGAACCCCTATTGTTTCTGCTTTACTTATTTATTGGAAATACTGGCAATCCAAGCAAAATAGATGCAACTTCAGGAACTGTGCTGGCCTGTTTGTAAGCAGGATGGAGTTTTAATGGTTTTGATCAGTCAAATCAATTGAAAAGATGTCTAGTGGTTAGTGCACACACTGAAATGCTGCTTTGTTCAGATACAGCATGGATTAACATTTAAGAAACAGGTACTTCTTGTTCTTTTCCTACCAGATTGCAACAATTCAAAAGCAAGCCGTATTTTGACCCGCCTTCTTCCATCTGCCGAAGGAATAAATCTGCTTCTATTGCTTCATGTTCTGAGTTTGACCCTGAGCAAAGTGATGGCGATGATTCTTCAGCACAGGAGCTAACTTGAGTGCTAAATTCCTCTCTCCCCGAAGCTTACTGAGCAGAACAGGATTGAGCTGGTTCAGTTCATTTTAGATATGGACCTGAACCCTGAAGAAAAGCTTATTTTCAGAACCCAGAGGTGTTCAGAACTGAGGTTGCAATCTCTGCCTCATCTCTAATGCGAAACAGTTTGTGTATCGCTTTGCACACAAAGGGAATATTGCCCAGCTTGACCTCCCTCCAACTTTATGATTGGAAGAAGAATGATACAGAGAAAGCAAAACCTTCAGATTGAAACACTGCCAGAAAATTCCCCCACTGAGCATAAAAATGAGACACACAATTGGATTTCAACCAATTTAAAGTTTTAGGAAAAAATAGATGATGGCCAGCATATAGGTGCAGCATTATCCCCTTGATTCATTCTGGCAGCTTGATCAGGCTGGTCTCATTAGCTCCAGCATAGCAATATAAAAATCTGAAAATTCTCTCCAAGGCATAAAAAGAGGTCAATGGAGAGGAACCAGCACTGTGTGTGAGACGTTCCACTGACTGGGCTATAAAGTCATCATTGAATGATTAGTTGCTGCCACAACCCATTTCTTGCTTTTAAGGTGTTCTTTCTTGAGACACCAGTGATACAACTTTGTGTGCATGGGTGAAATTGTCCTGCCACCGCTCATCCTGTGCGTAGCCACTGGCCTTGGCTTTCCAGTGCTGTCACTTGTGCTCTCTGCCGTTGTTCACTCTCAGCTGGCACTCTACCCTTCAGCAGTTCCACACTTTGAGAAACAATCAAGGAAGCCAGGGTCCTTTTCTCAGGGCTAATCTCACTGCTTTTCCTTAGGCCTGCAGCATGCCTGCACATGTGATAAACAGCACCTAAGTACATTTTAAATAGCCTGGAAGTGGGTCACTTCTGCTGAGCTCTGAAATTCTTCTCTTCTCTGTGTTGTCAGACAGAGGAAGACACTGCTGCCCTATATTGTGCCTGCAACAAGTCATTACTGATGTTTTATCTAGGAGATTAAGTGGAGATTTATTTCTCCCTCTCAAGATTTTTTATGCTATGACCAAACCCAGATTTCAGACTTGAATTTGACTGGATTTTAATAGTTTTTCTAAACGGCATTGCCATTGAATACCTCCTGCGTGTTCCTGGAGTGACTTCACTGTTGAGGGATATGAAATGCATTAATGGTAGCTGGTGCTGTTACTCACTTAGTTACTAAAGCTTAGTTCAAAAACACATTATAAAATTCATCTAGCATTGCTCTCCCTGATAGCACAGTTTCCAGGAGCCAGTATCCATCTTTTCAGATTAATTTAGTCAGCACAGGAAATGTTACATCTTAGACAGGGTATTTATTCATTTACTACAGGGCTCAGGCAGGGACTAGCTCATGTTGTCAGGCTACATACCAAGAGTGCCTGCTTTGGAATAGAAGTAAATAGAAGAGAAAAATTCAGTTCTTGACAAAACTCCACCCAAGAGGGAGCTTTGTAAACTTTTCTCCAAAGAGGGAAACCAAAAGAACTCAGCTGAGACTGTGATATGATAGTGGAAAGGCAGGAATTTGCATAATTTCCTGCAAGTCTGGGCCCAAATCAGAGTTCTGAAAGGTTATTTTGCCTGAAAACAGATCCATAATATATTCAGTTCAGTCAAGCTAGTATTAACTATTTTGGCATGGGAGAACAACAGAGCTGGTCGAGAGGAGGCTGAGACTGAGGGTGGTCACCCAAAGGGCAAGAAGCACCCACTGGACTAAGCAGCTGGAGCAGCATCAGTAGCAAATAGGGCTTTAGGGCTGGTGCAGCACGTATTGCTGTGGGTCAGACCTGAATGCTGGTCTGACCCAGGACCAAAATAACAAACAGTGCAGGAGAGGGCAACTAGGAAAACTATCCTCATCATGCTTGTATGAAACAGCAAATAACCATCACCCTAGACTACAATTCGCCCTTTGCAGATAGCCTGTACAGAACAGTGAAACAGCAAGAAATTAGCAACTTATGGCTTTTCCCTTTAAAAGAAGAATCTAAGCAGCCCCTCTGAATATTTTTTATTATCTCAGGTCTTCCAGAGCCATGCATAAATTGAAATTTCTTTCTTAGTGTTTGCCCATTGCCTCTTCAATAGATACAAGCTTCACCAAGCACCCACACTAAATCTGCCAAAACTTATTTTCCACCATCTGCATAGTAATTGCACTAGGAGCTGAGTTTAATATCCTTAAATTCCCATTTTGACATGCTGAAAAGCTCCTGGCGCAAAAGGTAAAAGGGGGTTACTTAGTCTCAGATTACTGACTCAGAATGAAGAGCTCCAAGTACCAGCCTTCCTCTCCCCTCTTCCCTCACCTCAGCAGCTCTGTCAATCAAATACTTCCTATCTCTTTGGCAGAGACAGCTTTCTTATCAGTGGGTCCATCCACCCCATTCTTCTTTTCTCAGGAGTTCTCCTGGGTCCTTCTGTGTTCATTGTACAATGAGCAGTTGTGGATATTCTCTTTCCTCCTTCTCTTTGCCATGGACTGCACATTCCTGGCTCAATCTTCTGTTGTCCAGCAGGCTCTCAGTACCTCCCCACATCAAACTATCAGAGAGCGGCTGTTCTGTGAGATGAGTTTCACAGCCAACCATCTCTCTCTAATGAGGCCAAAGGCCTGGTCTCGCTTTGCCCCTAGATATCTGAAAGGATTTTGAAATTTTGCAGCTTGAGACTATGTCTATTTATAATTAAAAAGAGGATTTGTTTCTGAGAGGGACACTCCCTCTGCTCCCACCCAAAGAAAGCACCCTTGGAGGCTGTGAAGGAGGTTGCTTTACTGGGGGATGAGAGTGGGAAGGAAGGTCATGGTGTGGATCCTTTACTGGTGAAGATCTGGTTCCTTCATATCTGAGAACTACCTGGCTAAGAAAATATATGCACAACCTAGCCTTTTGTCACTTAGGCTTATATGCAAAACTCATCTCTGTGACTTGGCTTTTCCAAAATACACTGCTAATGCCCACCTGCCCTCAGGTACACCTCCATCACCCATGGAGTTTCCCCAGACTCCCTTTCTGGTAACTTCCAACTGCTTGAGATTAGGTCTCTAAATCCCAAGCTCTTCCAGCCATCCACACTCATTCACTCAGAAACACAAAACCTCCCACAACACCAAAAAAACTCCCACCAAGTGCTTTGAGACAATGTAAGATAACCACAATACCAACACCAGTCATAAATTAGTCAGGCAAATGACTCAGCTGTAGCACATCAGTGCAATTCAAAAGCTTGCTAAGCTTTGCAAGGTGGGTCTGCATCTTGGCATACCACTTGGTCCAGCACTACATGCTGGCCACCTATTTTTCTGGATACTCTGAAATGTCTTTTTGTCAAGCAAATTCAAGAGGATAAATCTCATTTATTGGCAGAGTGATCTGGATGATAGTGAGATGTTGCCAGCTCTCCCATTTCCATGCTGTACATTTCACCAAGGCATTACCTTGCTGGGAGTGGATTAGAGGTGCCTCTGTTCCTAAAGGGTTCACTGCATGAAAGTTAATCTTCAGAGATAGGCCAGGCTGGCTCAATAGGAGCTTGTGTACAAGCCTGTGGGCAAGTGGATGCTATAAAAATGATTGTCATATGAGTATTGCCCAACTAGGTTTTGGCCCTGTTCATATGCTACTGAGAAAGTCTGAATATAAATACATTTTTCAACTATCCCCAGTGGAAACAGTACAGCTCAGACATAACATGGAAAAATATTCCTTTTTGTATTGCATCTTCCTTGTATATGCACTGAGCATGGCTAGAATGTGAGATCATATTCATAGAAGGCTTCCATCACATTAAATAAGGGATAAACTCTGCTAAGCACTAGTATGCTGTTATCCTTTATGTAGTCTAGCAACCTGTGGGCAGAACAGCAGACCTTCTGTGAGTTCATTATGTGTGGGTGTCATACAGAACTCCCATAGAAAGCTCTACAGGGAGTGTATGAAATAGAGATCTACAGAGCAAGGACAATCAGAGAGAAGAATTTTGGTCTCAAGCTGCATAATAGATGGAAAGTTGCCCTGTTCCTCAGAGTAGAGGTCAACACAAGCCTTTTCAAAATGCATCTTTTCTTCTAAAGCGTGATTTTTTTTTTCTAAGTGTGGTGAATTCACCTTCACTGCAGACATCAGACCTTACAGCAGATGGGAACAAAAGAGCCTACACTGCATAGTACAATTTCTTTTTATGGCTTTTATTTTTATTGGGCTTTGGAAATTATGCAATGCAACAGAAGCATTTAGTTAAAATAAAAAAGTAGTTAATGTTAAAATAGGCCATAAAGCACACTATAAGGTTTACATTTTGTTCAAGATTTAATAAACATATGGGCAAGGCAAAAGTTTTGGAAGATTTTACATTAATACAAAGTATTATTTATTCTTTGTCAAGGGAGAGTTCTTCACTAAGTGTTTTAGAACACATCATTACCCATCAAAAGGAAGAAAATTCTTTAGATTTTTGAACATTAAAACAGCTTGTGAAATGTTCCAAAAAATAGAGAGTCTCTCATTTTACAAAATCTGTAGTATCTTTTAATGTCAGGAATCACCTACACACAGTATCCTCAACAGAAGATTCAGTTTCGGTTTGGAGAACCAAGTACAATAGAACAGCTGAAAACAATGAGGAGCAGCACAAAAAGTGACATGAAACAGAAGCTGGAGCAGATTTCTGAAGTGCTTGAGCTGACACAAATGCATAACTATAGAAATAGGCTTAAAAAACAGCTTTTGAAAATGGTCCCTTAACACTGAAAATAATCATTTATTTAAACTACACATTTTTGTCTAGCCATCAAGTTAATCAGTACTAACTATGAACAGTACATGTGTAAAGTGTTACAATTTTGGGATAAGAGGACACCTTATTACTGTTAAGTTTAATCCACTCAGAATTCATTGCAGTTCCCAGCCTGCCTAAATCAGAATTAACCTTTACATTCACACAAACCCTGGGAGCCCACTTTTAGGATTCAGTTCTCAGAAGCATCCCCTCATTTGCACATATAGTGTAAGATTTTCCAGAAACATGGGAAAGCACATCCAAGGGCACAGATGAACATTTAAGTATTCATCTTTCCTGATACAGTTCTGCCCTCTCCCATCAGGTTATGCAGCTACTTGAATTCACATATAACCCCATGGCACAAATAAATGCTGTTTCTACCTTTACAGAAAGGAAGAAAAAAGTGCACTCTGCTGCTGCAGTTAGGAAGACAGAGAAATAGAGTATTCATGGGTTTCCTCTTTCTTCATTTGTATTCATGTTGTATAATGTATAGTACTTTAAATTGGGATCAAAAATTTTATTATGCAAACTTATTGTGACTATCAAGAGCTCACCGAGCATTAAAAAGCTCTGAAAGATACTATTAAATATGTCATTTTAACATCAAATAAAAGCTTATATATTTTTAATTAATGAGTAGACATATACGAACATAGCAGAGACTGCCATTAACTATCCTACCAGGTTAGGGAATGGCAAGAGTTTTTCCGACGCACTGGCTGTGAGAGCATGTTCTCCTTTTCTAAACTTGGAAACCAGTATACAGTCATGTGCATAACAAACAAAAACCAGGTTGTGGCTCTAGAGGAGAGGGCACACCTAATTAGATCTTTCATTTCATCCATGTCTCTGATCTCAGCCTCCTCACTCCCATAATCTTGTTTTTCTTTTCCCTTGTTCCCATCTGCATCTGGAACCAAGGGTGAATGTAGGAGGAGTGACATGGGCAGGAATTGCAGGGGATGGTAACATGCTTCAGCTGGTTCATACATGAGAGCAAAGAAGCCACCTGATGATTCTCAAAGGATGTAATGCACTGCCCAAACATGGAAAGGCGGTTGCATCCTCATAGCATTAATTACTCTCCATCCTCTGGGTCAGTGCTTCCCCTGCTGTACATGGGAGCAGGCCTTCTGGAGGTCATGGAGATTATTTAGTTTACAGGAGGCAAAGAGCCACCTTCTAATCTTCACATCCTCTGAAAAAACAGCTTCATTCCCATGATAAATTGTCTTGGTTGGCTGTAACAGAGATGCTTGTCATCACTTGACCATATAAACAGGAACTTGCTATCTAGTACCCTTCATCATGGAAACTGGAACACTTGCAATTCTCCTGGCTTTGGTTCAAAATAGCCAGGACCACTAACCTCTTGGGCACTGTACCCAGCATATGGAATTCCTCTGGTCTTTGAGAACCAGGAAAGAGATCTAAAGAGAAACAAAAGGATGGTTATCTTTAATAAGAGCTGTTGCTGGAAAGGTGGCATAAGCTGATTACAGTGCACTCAAGGTATAATTTTAAATAATAGAGCACTCAGAGTTCATATCAGGATGCTTTTTCACTGTTCACACATCAAAAGGAAGTAAATGCATTAAATAAATGTATTTGGAGGGTGAAATATATTGAGCTGGTAAATGGATACAATCTGATACCATGCAAATTCAGATCAAGTAGCAGGAGATGATATTGCTTTCAGTTATTAGCATGCTGCAGTGCCTCTAGCTAAAGAGTAGAAGGCAGCTGTTCCTATTCTTTCCCACCTTTGTCGCTGGGCTTTGTTAGTTAGGTCTTAAACCCTGCTACCTTTCAGATCTAGACTGGCACACAAAATAAAAGGAGAATTTGCTCTTTGCTCTGATTCCAGTATTTCATAGAATCATGGTTCAAGGTCATATGTGCTCTTCTTAAGCAGGTCTTCATTGCCATTTCAGGTATATCAACTCCAAAACTAGAAAAAAAAAAAAAAAGGAAGATCTCTAGATCCTTAACTGAAAACAGAAAGCATCATTAGCTCAAACTCTCTAAGCCCCTGTAGGATACAGACCATTCAGTTCCACCCTAGTAGTTTTGTTGAGTACAGGGATTTGTGGCTTGCTAAACTGTCCAGGTGTCTGGTCTTAGAACTGAACTGAACTGAAGACATCTTTAGATGAAGAAACTACAGCTTCCCTTGAAAGTTCGTTCCGGTGGTTAATTGTGCTCATTAGCAAATTGCATGCCTAATTTCTCATTTGAGTTTGTCTGGCTTCAGTTTGCAGTCATTGAATCTTGCTGAGCCTTTCCACACAAGATTAAAAGAGCCCTTTAATACTGGTTATTTTCTTCTCATAAAGGTATTTATGCACTCAAGTTTAGTTGCCTTTCACTCTTCTGTTTGAGGAACTAAATAGATAGAGCTTTGTATGACTTCCATTATATGATACTTTCTCAAGACATTGAGTCATTTCTGGATATCTGGATGCACTGATTTTTCAGATCATTAAGTTGATAATGTAGGCATTTAGGTCTGGATTCAGTAACCTGATTTCCACCTATCATTTCTTCCTGTTTGGCTTTAGGACTTCAGAGGCACCACCTACTCAGTAAATATCTCCTCGCTCTTCCTTGATTTTACATTTACTTCTTGCTGTAGATACTTTCTCACAGCATCGCACTGGGCATTCATATTATTTGTTCACTCTCACTTCAAGATCCCTTTGCAGTCCCTGCTTTCCTGGAGACACTGCCCATTCTGTAGGTTGGGCTGCAATCCTTGCTTCTAAATGTGTTACCTGTCATCTACCTGTGTAAAAAGAGGATGACAAAAAGGCAGATAACAGAATCAGAGTAAAGACTAGATGTGAGGAAAAGTAGCATAAGAAGAAACATCAGAGATGAGAGGAGATGAGTCACTTCACAGATTAAGAACAACTGGCTGGATATTAGCCCAGTTCAGGTGATTCAGCTGACAGTCACATCTCTGCCTCAGAGGATCATCACTGGCCCATCTTGATATGTTCAGAGGAATCTCACATGGCCAACAAGCTTCTCTCTCTTGTGAATCCCTGCAGCTCCAAGCAGGCCAGAAGCTGTGTGGCTTTGTCAATCCTGAATGTAGAAACCCCAAACAATGTCAAATGTGTTGAAAATACCCCACCCAAAATCTCAGAGAATACAAATACCCTTCATGTGCACATTCCTAAACCAACACACTGAATCACGTGTTTGCTGAATCATACAGCTAATTACTAAGCTGACATTTCTGACTGCAGACCAGATACCTGTTGGGGAGAAGGAATACATACTCAAAAGCGAGGGTATTTGTATGTGTTTGTATCTAGGCTCAAAAGATTTAAGGAAATACACTCCTTCATACCCTCCTGCATGTAATTTAAGTTGTCAAACCAAGAAGCCACTTTGGACTTGCTCTGATATCCATTTAATTCCTGGTCATTTTTCTCTGACACGTGTAGCCTGGTGGTGCCAATTATGTAGGTTTTATTTCTGACAACTTTGCTGTGATACTGCCTTTCATAATTCATATGCACATGCTTAATATGCTTATGTGCTGCTAGTGTGTGTGTGTGTGTCTGTGTGTGCGTGTGTGTGTGTCTGTGTGTTGTCTTTCTGATTTTTGAAGCCATTTAAGCAAAGAAATCTTATGTAAGACACTTTGGTTGGGGAATGAAGTTATCATCATAAGTCTAATGAAGAAAGAGAAATCTAACCCAGAGGGAGGGACATCAGTACTGCAAGTTGCCTAAACACCCATGCTGAGGGAGCTAGTACGTTTTAAGGGTGTCTTTTCCCAAGAATAGTGAGTAAGTATGGATTTAAGTCAGGCACATTTGGGCCCATTGGTTTAAGCTTCTGTCTCTTATGTACACTTGCAAAAACAGTAAAAACTGTGAGTATAGAGAGAAAATACATATATATATTCATATATATTCTTTTATGTATCTACCTATACATATATATATGAATCATATTTATATAATAGTGGTCAGGGAAGGATTCCAAACAGGACAGAAAGAGGCAACATATTGAAAAAGATAATGATATTCCTCCTGTTGCACAGTTATAGACAGAGTGTTTGTTAAAAACAAATAATTTATATAGAGATCTTTGCATAAGGTAATGGCTGTGTGAAGAATCAGATCTCTCAAACAGGATGGTTAGTCACTGTCCAGAGGGTGATGAGAATCTCTGCTGTAAGAGTCCTTGCGGGGCATATTTTGTGGCTGGATCAGCTGAGACTCCCCAAACTATTGTTCTGCTGAAGTTTTGTAATCCATGTGACCACTCCAGTATATGTACGATCCATTGCTTATTGATTATTTTACTATCATACAAAACATCTAGTTACCTTAACTATGTACAAAGGATCCGTCCTACGCAACTATATCTGCATCTGCAGGAACAACTTCTACTGACTATTTACAGGTGTCTTCACTAGGTGCAGTTTGGTCAGTTCTGCCAGTCTCTGGGCTGGAACACAGCAGCTTTTAAGCAGTGGTGGGAAATGGGCAGCTAGTGGGAGAAAACCACAGAAAGAGAGACCACAACCAGCAACTGAGCAAGAATATGACCACTACAGAGCTCTATTTCAGAAATGCAACACACTACTTAAGATTCCCATCCAGTCAGTAGCTCAGTTTTGTAACTTACCATGCTGACAAAACTATAGAATTTCCAGTAAAATAGCAATGCATACTTTAAGTAGTGTAGTGGAAAGCAACTTCTCCTGCCCCAGGGCTTTCTCCTGAGGTATATTTAGAGTCACACTAGACATTTTTTCTTCTACAGAGACTCTGAAATCTAATATCTCATTCACTCCACAGATCGGGGCAAACCCTGCAACGTAGTATTGTCTACATTACAATGAGCATTTTAATATGGGACAATTAAACATTCATTTAGGAACTGATGGAACCAACTCACACTGGGCTCCACCCTCCTAAAAAGCCCTATTCCACCAAAAATTCTCTTACTCATGCAAAAAAATTTGTCTCTCAAAATTAAGGCTCTAATACTAGTCTCCTCAACAGCAAGTAAAGTTAGGATGGGTAATTCACATATCTGTATTACTCTCTTCCTCCTCATCAGTGTCTGGGGTTATTGATAATACAAAATGGTAAGGAGAAGGCCACTAATTCTCTGTGAGGTTATAAATATGAGGTTATAAATATGAAAAATCTCTGATTGACTTCCAAAGAGAGGAAGAAAAGGGCAATCTAGGAAAAAAAAAAAAAAAAAGAAGTTGAAGTAGGAGGACATTTTGGGAGCATGAGGGGACATACATAAACATTAAATTTCCTTTATTCCAGCTATAGTAATAAAATTCCCAATATACTGCCACTTCATCTCCAGTTCATTGGATTCTTTTTGATGGGCAGTTAGTTGCAAAGGATCTCTTTCATGACAGGAGGAGAGTGAGAAAGAGATTCTTTGTCTTCAGAAAGAAACCATTTCTGCTTTTGAACTACTTCCTTTAACACTGATAAAAAAAGGCCTTTCATCCTTCTTTAAGTGTATCCATTTTAAGCTGGAGTCAGTCAGCTTTTCAAACTTAACACAACTCTATCAAAACTGAGTTAGCTTTGGAAACTGCGTATAACTAGGATTTGATTTTATATTAAGGAATCAGGAGAAAAGTGCAATGAGAAAAGTTCTCTGACTCTTTAAATGTTCCTGCAGGAAGTGTTCAGGCACCACCTCAGCTTTTCTGCTACGTAGGTGAGAAAGAAAGACAACACAATGCAGCTAATCATTTAGACTGAGAAGGATATGCCAACTCAGATGCTGTTCTACAAGGAGTCCCACGGATTTTAGTGAGCTATTTGTGAGAGTACAGCTACTGCTGAAAGCAAGTAGGCATGCAAGAATTCTGCTTATATCATATCTGTGTGTTAAAATCACGTTTTCCTCATGGTGCTTTTACCCACTAGTGGAGTGAAGGCATCATACACAAATACATCAGCGACAGGATTAATAAATCATTTCGGCCATTGCATCTGAGTAAGCTTTGGATTGTCAGCGTGTCAAGACTGTAAACAACTGGTGTAAATAAGGATGATTTGGAGAGGAGAAGCCTGACTTGTGAAAAACAGTAGTCATTATGAGATACCCACCTATTGCTAAACACAGACCACCATATAGCAATCCAGTGATTTCCGGATACTTCCAGCTTTGTCCTAAGATGCCTTATTTCTCTCAGATAACGTTTTAAAAAGGTTCAAGAGCAGACACTTCTGTAAAGTCATATATAAAGTCTTAGCATAAGAGGAAAATCAAATTTATTATGTCTTTCTGTTCTTATAAACCATACGCTGAAACCAATCTCCTGAGACATCTCATCCCACCATGTTGTACCAATAGACAAATTTATCCTGGTCACTTTTCTCTTCTTTAAAGTATTTTATTGCAGAGAGAGAAAAGAGAACAGAGAGAATTTTGCAGAGACACAAATAACTTTGCAGCCTAGTGTTGCAATATCAAATTATGAGTATAATAACCTGAGCTATTTCAATGCATAGAATAATTTTCTGATGATCTTTCAGAGAATTTGTAGCCCCACAGGTTTTCTTGAAGAGGCTAGTAATATTGCTGCTGCAAGAGCCCATGTACTTCAGACCTTAGTGACTCCTCTAATCCCTGTTGTCTATGATGTGTTTCTTAAGACAAATATCACACAGAGGGAGCTAAGCCAATTTCCTGTGCTTTAGAGGCAATTTACTAAACCTTTCTTTAATAATGGTTAGCACTTATATTTTTAGTGACAGAAATCTCTTCAGTGCCCAAGCTACAATTTTGTTGCAGATTCCACTGTAGGTTGTACATATTTACGAGGGCGGAGATAATCATATAATTAAGGTTGCTGCCTGAATTATCATGTGTTTTTCTTATTTATGTGGCCAACTGCACCACTAAAAAGTGGTTCCCAAATCACAGTCTTGAAAGGTAATCTTGAAATCACAGCTTCTAAACCACAAAGTCTAAACTGCTGTGTCTCAGAAATCCTTTAATGCATTTCAACTAAATCAGAGATTTCCAAAGGAGCAATGGGTACTGCAGCTTCAGCTAACTGGTCATATCACACTTACTAGAAGGGGCCAAGCTGATAGCTGATGTAAGCAGAGATATTTTCTTTAATTTGTATTTGCCATGCTTTATTTGGGAGAACAGTCCCAACTGCAAAAATGTGGACAGTGAGAAGGAGAGAGAAGTCCTGGTCTATCTGAAAGGGCTCTGGTGTTATCTCTAGTTCATCGCTGAGATTTGCGAACACGATGTAACTATTAAAGGTGTGTCTACACTGCAATCATGAGAGCTGACAGCAACAGGTCGCAGTCCATAGACTGCCTACAGCAATCAGGTACTTCTTTTCCACCCTCCTAAATCCTGATTCTTCCAGGAGCAGAGCTTGGCCAGCTCCATGCCTGCAACCGTCAATCCAGCTGCCTGACAGGCACATGAGTGATGTACTAGTGACGACTGCCATCTTGTGGGCAACCAAACCATAAAGCTTGAACATCCAACATGAAGAGCCCTAGAAGTAGAAGCCGGTCACGGTGAGGAAAATATTCAGCTGTAGGCCTGTTTCTCAGCTTGCTTAAACCTGCTCAGCGCTTGTCTGTGGCACAAAGCAGATAGAAAGGTGGTTTAAGAAGACAGCTGAGAACTTGCTGGTGCAAAATGTCAGTTCACACTGATCCTCACCTCATGCCTCAGTACAGTATGGATGGTGCGATCAGGGAAAGAGAGGCTTGGGGCAGAGTATCCTCACCAGTGGGGGCAGAGTACCCTTACACAGTGCAGTGCACCTCGTGTAACACCTCGTGTTACACATCCAGGCTCCCAGAACTCACTCCCTGAGCAAATACTCTATCTTGAATTCCTAAGATCAAGCATGAAGGAAAAAAGTCACCTCTGCTGTAGTCTAGTTAAAATTACACTGATTTCCCATCTTCAGATGTTGACTTAGTGTATCTTTCTCCTGCTTCATTATTTATCCAAAACGCAAGGTTTATAATATATTAATAACAGTCCACTTTGAGTTCAGGCAGGTGAAGACCCTGGATGTCTTTTATAGGTAGCTCAGTGTCACAAGACCAGCATGGATGTACAGCAATAATTGTTACCAAATTCACATTACCATTGTTCTCCAAGACTTAGCCAGTACCAGGGTCTCATTGTGCTAAGTGCCAGCACATTTTCAAGCCCTTAACCCAGAGCGTGAGACCTCAACCCTGAAAAAGAACTCCTATTTCAGATTCTTCAGTTAAATAGAGAAGCCCTAAATCTTAGCAACATTGGGCCCTAGGAAAACTAACCTCCTATTGTTTTTCTTTTCTAATGGATCTCACATTTCAGAGGCTTCACTGAATAAAGTGAGATACTTAACTAGTGGCACATTTCATAGCACTTTGGCTCCTTTTTGTTTCCAACTGCAATTGCCTATGCACTGCAATTTGCAGCATCCTACAGTGTCCAAGGTGATCAACAGTCACTCCCTACTTAAGGCAGGTCAACAAGAAAAAGCATAGTTGAGTAAATCACAGCACAGAAAGGTTAAGTGACATGTCCGAAGTCTTGTAATGAGTTACTGGCACTATGACACAAAGGAGCCTCCTGCCATAATTGTGTAATATATTCCCATCTACTCTCCATAACATCCAAACCAAATTCTGCCATCAAGGATATCAGTGCAACCTCATTAAAATCAGTGAGGTTCCAGAGATGAAAATGGGAACAGAATTTGGCTGATTCATATTCTATAGCATTTGTAGATCTCTCTTTATAGGTGGTGTAGCTGCAATTACCCTTCAGTACTGAGCCAAATGAATATCTGATAAAAGCCACTCTGGGTAACATCCATAAACATGACAGAAAGGGATCAACTTTAAAATGTTTTTGTTATGTGTATTTGAGTCTTCTTCCACAAAGACTCGCACAAGAGCACTTCTGCTTTCTTTGAGCTGCCTCCCCAGTTTGGTTTCAGTAAACTGAAATATCTTCATTTATAAAAGATTCTTCAAGTCCTCAAGAGCTCGGTAAGCCACATCTCTGTTGCAGCTATCCAGGTGAAGTCCATCTTCCCATCATATTTCCACTCTAAGCACCTCCTTTGCCTCCCTGCAACTCCACCACCTTCATCTCCTCTCCTAATTGCAGTCAGTCATGACCAGCTTCAGCTCTGCAGTGAACCGGGTCAGTCCAACTGGAAACAAGAAACATTTGTCCAGCCTCTGGTAGGACTAAATTTGGTCTTATATTTCTCAGCCAATCACAGTTAAAGCCTTCTGTTTCCTACATGGTTCTGAGAAAATCCTGACCTTGCTGAAGTCAATCGGAAAATTAGCTTAAACCTCAAAGGAGGAGTTAATCCTGTGGAACAAGACTTCATCCCTGTTTTAAGGTTTTTGATGCTGTCTACTAGGACTGGGGTTGTCCTTTTTCCTGGCTAGACCTGTCAATCTCATCACCATCTATCTTGACTGACAACAGCACCAGGAGACAATGGAGACAGCTTACATGCCTGCTCCCCTTCTAATTCAAACAATTATAATTCCTCCTTCACCTCATCCTTTCAGAAGGCATTGGTCCCACACTGCTGCTTCTTCAGGATCTTTGTTGTTTTCTCTGAAAGGATGTTGTGCTGTCAAGCCCACTATGCGAACCTACATGTCCTTGCTATAGGTGCATTGATGCTTTCTTGACAGAAAGAGGTTCATTTGAATGATTCTTCTGTACACACCAGCTGTAAGAAACTTTGCCATTCTGTGTAGGGAAAACAAGACACTGCAAAATGGTGCAAGCATGTGAAAAGGGAGCCTAAGACTGCTATCCTCCCTGCAGCTTCTTCCCAATAGGGCAAGTTAGCCTGGGAACATACAAAATGTAATGGAGAGAGAAAACGGTTTCTAATGCATGACTGGAATAAAGCAGCATGGCACAGTTAGCTTGGTGTTGCATTCTGATCAGTGAGATGGCAAAGGCATGCTTCATTTAACCCCACAGCACTCACTGTGTGACAAATATGAAGATATGTTGAACGGAGACAAAGAAAAGGCCAGTCTTCTGGTCCAAAAGACCTCTATGGACCCTGCTGCACTAGCAAGAGGGATCCTGAATAGAAACCTAAATAAGCCTAAGGAATATTCATACACTCTTAATGTACCGTGACTGCTGCCTACCAGCTCTAGATAAGTTGCATTAATAAAGTGCCTTTCGTTTGTGACACCTCGGCATGAATTTTGCATTAGGCTCAATTCAGTAAAGTTCACAAGTGACATGATTCTCTTTATGACAATTCTTTTCAATTGTTTTTTGCACTGGGATGTCATAAAGATGTTTGAGCTGCTCCTGGCAGGGAACTGTCTTTTATTTTGAAAAAGAGCTTTTATAACCCACTTGTGCCTATAGCACTCTTGAATTAAGTTGGAAGGCAGAGTCCCTACCCCATTTATACTATTAACAAGGCAGGCATTTTTTAGTGTCAATGAAAACACTTGGGTGCTTGCTTCAATGCTGGGCTTGTCACAGTGGAAAATCTCAATGCACTGGCGATGTGGTTGATTAACACACGAAGCAGACGTGAGGTGATAAGATTAGCAGACCCTTTTGGAATTATAAATGCAATGCAAGTAGATCATGTCTACCTATTACAGCTTATATTACACTCACTGAATTTATCGGACCATCTTCAGGAAAATGTGAAGCTGTTCTTCCTTAATGGATAAGCAGATGGTATGGCTGATCTGTGTCCACATTCTACAAGGAGAGATAAAAATGAATGGATGGATGGATGGATGGATGGATGGATGGATCGATGATCTGATTATGAGATGTGTTTATCTCTTGATGATGAATGTTAATTAGCTACCAGTTCTCTCAGCAGCACCTACTCAAGCCAGGGATATTTTGAAGGACGGATCTGGACTCAAATTAGGGAAAAATGTAGGGTATAAGTTAGGGCATTATTCAGTGTTACTGGTTGGGTTTAGACTTTGACTGCAGCCTGTCAAAGTAACGGAAAACAAAGCAGGCTGGCCGATTCACATTCCTAAACTGAGATACTGGCTCAGAATCATTAGACAGAACCCAGTCCTGTGAAACCTTATATAACTTGTCTAAAGTCACTTCCTCAAAAGTTTCACATATGAAATGGAGGGAAAAAAGTAATAATATTCTTTTCTCTCATCCTTTTTCTTTTAGGCCTGTTCAGACAATACGTGCTTCAGAGAAGCAAATGTCTCTTACTGTGCACAGAGTCTTGATCTCACTTGGAGTATCAGACACATCTGCATGGGCTGCAGAGACAGAGCTGGCTTAAGTATGCAAAGACCCATGACCTCTTTGCTGTCTGGAGCTCCTGCCATTTAATCCAGACTGCATGAAAGGGAGCTTGGCACCATAGTACAACCCCTAATCTGTTCTAGTTTCACCTTGCCCCTCAGTATAAACTGGGGGCAGATTTGAGGACTACTGGGTAAAAGGGAAAGAAATTTTCTAGAGGACAGGCTCAAAACGGCTGTACAGATCTTTCCCTTTCCCATGAAATTCTCAAAACATAAGGGAACAGGGACCTCCAAATGATGTAATCCTCTAGATGACCCTGAATGTCTCAGCTTAAATATATGGAAGACATCCTGGAGAGAGTAGACAGCTTTCACCTATGTGTGATGGCTGCTTCGCTGTGTTTCATAGCTTCAATTTAATAAAACACAAGTTGTTTCTATAGCTTATTTCAAATAAACCATCAAAACCTGTATACTACCTCAAAAGCAATCTGGAAAAAGGATTATCTAGTTATTTAATATGTATTCCAATTTTTTTTTCTTTTTTTTTTTCTCCTGTGCTAACAAAGCCAGGGTCTTGTTATTACTGCATTCAGAGGAGGAGAAAGCAGCACATATAAAAAATGGCTAAAATGAGCTTTTATTTGCATAACAAAGGCAAGATTTCAGGGATATCTACACAATTTAGTCTGACTGGGCCCTCCTGCAAAGGGGGAAATTTCTCCTTTCCCACCTGGGGCAGAGCTCCGCTTTCTGGGTTATCATGTATCAAGCCTTAATACCACGATTTTGCACGTTCAGCGCCAATTCTCTCTTGTTCGGATTTCGAGGAGGGCACATTTGGAAGGGGAGATTATTTGATCTATCAAAGAGCTAGGGCTTCACACAAGGCTCAGGAGAGTGGATTGATGCAATCAGGAATTATCAGCTATAAGAAGAAAAAGAGTGCATGAACCCAGAAGACTTTCTTGGCTCTGGCTACTTTACAAAAGCCTGATCCGGTAAACCTTTGCCCCTCCAAATCAGCCACAGACCTTTCCATCAGGACAGCTCCTTCCCTCCCTCCCTCAGAACCACCATCCTGTGGTTGCTGTGCTGTTTCCATAACAACATTTAATTAATTTAAACCCCCCTGGACAGCGCAGGATCGCTCAGATCTCAAGTGTGTTTACAACCGGGGGGGGAGGGGGGTTGTTCCTGCGTGCCAACGAGAAGCAGAGATGCTCTGGCTTTTAATTACATGAGAAGTACACAGCGGATAATTAAAAAGGAGCAGAGTCCAGAGCCGCGCGTGTTTCCAAGCCCCTGATCAGCACCGACGGTGGTGAGAGGGGCGGTTTTCGATAGCCTTCGATATCCCCGCGTTGGGGCCCTGCCTGCGGCGCCAGCTGTCCCCACCGTCCTCCGCGGCCTGCCGGGAGGCCGAGGGAGGCGGGAGCCGGGTATTTCGGATTAACACCCGGCGCGCGCCGCCTCGGCGCTGCACCCGCGGCCTCCTCGCTCCAGCGCGGGCCTCGGCGCCTCACGGCACCTCCGGGCGCCTCCTGGGCCGCGTCGCCATGGCAACGGCGGGGGCCGAGGGCGGCAGCGACACCGGCGGGCCGCGGCGCCAGGCGGCCGCTGCCCCGCGCGGCGCCCGGTTCCCCGCAGCCGGGTCGGTGCCAGCCCTTGGGGCCTCCGCGGTTTCGGGAACCAGGCAGCCGGAGGCCGGCTGGCGCGGCGGGGCTGGCTGCGCTCGTCGGGAGCCCTTCTAGGATTTCCTGGTGAAACGCAGCAGACGATCGCTGCGATCGCTGCGAGCTGCGGCCCCAAAATGGTTTTCATCATTTACATGAACTGCAGATGTGCGGGGACTTTCCTACTGGTAAATTTTGAGCTGTGAATGGATCAGATACTTGATTTTGTGGTTTCTAGAGGTAACAAATCCTCTATATTTTTACTTTTGTCTGGCAGACCACCTTCACAGCTCCAGGGAGCTAGGAAAAGATGAGACGATACCTACATATAGAGAAGTACTCGCCCCTTGAGCCACCAGATCCCTCTTCTGCTTGCTTTGGTTTCATTATTAGTCTGATTTAATATGAAAGTAGCCCAGAAGTCATCTAGAACAAGGCCCCCTTGGGCTGGGGCAGTCAGTGCATACACATCCTGCAAAGCCCTGGGCGTCACAGAGATTCTGGGGTAAAACTCTGCGATTACCCTATCCCCTCCAGGATGACAGCATTTCACATGGCCTCCTCCTCCTCCTCCTCCTCCATTTGACTGTGAAAAGGAGTGAGATAACCCTTGCTTTTTTGGTCAAGTAGAGCTTCCTTGGATGGCAGCGGGGTTCCTTGTGCTTGTAAAGGCTTTGATCCTTGGTCTGCTTTTACAGAATTTTTTTCACAATTTTTAATTTTTTTGAAGTGAATGGTTTTTGTATAGGAAGTGGATTTTAAGTGAAAAAATATATAAAAATAACAGTTCTTTTTAGAATTCTTCCACTTTAAAAAAATGAAGAAATTTAAACCATAGAAAAATTTCAATAGTGGAATTCAGAGCTAGTAGCTGAAAATAGAGTTTCTGGTTGTCACAGAAATTCAGCACAGGTCAAAGGAAGATTTCGTTAATGCTTCACTTCATTTTCTTCAAGATTTTCCCTGGTGCGGAGAAGACAGGGAAGGGAAGGAAGGGAACTTTCCCACTCGGATGCAACAATATCTGCTCTCCCAGGGCCCTGGCAATGGTCTCTTTGTTAATCCCCTTGTGAAAAGCCACTTTGAAAGTGCTTTGAAATCCCCCTGTGGGACATAGCAAAAACAGCAGCCAAACAACAGATCCCAGGGGCACATTTCTGTAGTAGAAACAACACTCTAAATCTCTGTTACTTCACCTTTATGAAACCGTTATCATTTACTAGTATGGTGTTATTACTTACTTTAATTGATTGAGTCTTATAATTGATTTGGACATAGAAATATAAAGTAATACAGGCAAGCAGGACTGATACGTGGCTGGCAGCTCAGTTTAAGTTTACAATAAGCTCTTCTGTAATCAGTCTAATTAACAGTGATACCATCAGTGAGCATCTGGACTCTGCAGAGAGTTTGGCAGAGATAAGCTTAAACCTTACGTCTCAGCAGAAGTATTCAAGAAGGTGTCTGTGCTTACTGGAGGGACATCAGGCCTGAAGAAAAATAATTAAAGTGAGTCAGTAGGAACAGAACTGTAAATTCCATTACATACCTAATACCGCAGCGTTCGTCTGGAAAAGCTTAGCAACTAGAGAACAGAATCTGACCACACAGAAAGATGAAACTGGTTATATGAGTATATATATGTACACACACTGCATTACAGACAAGGGCCAGAAAGGCGGTGGACTTTCCAGCCTGGGAGATACTCAGAACTCAACTAGACAGGTTCATGAGCAAACTGATTTTGTTGGCCCGGTGTTGAGCGGTGTGTTGGACCAGATAACCACCTGCGGTCCATTCTAGCGTAAATTATTGTGTGATTCTATGATTCTGTGTTATTTTTATGTGCTGGCTCAAATGCTGAGTAAATATTGAGCAGGATAAATGAAGACATTAAAAATGCTTAAAGCTTCAGTCCTCTAAATTGTTTGACAACATGAGAGCAGTAGCACTTTAAAAGGCAACAGTTTCAAGTCTGCTAACAATTTTATGATCTCTTTTTTCTCTGGTCTTTTTGTTGCTTCTTAAATTAAACAGCCTGTCAATGACTAGCAGGTTATCTCCAGCATATGCTAATACAGCTATTCCAGTGTAGAAGATGGAATTCAAAGGGCAGTATTTGTAGCTGATTATTCAGAGGGGAGGGGAAAAAGACTCTTATAAAAGAAACAGTGTCCAATTATTTGGTTGCAGCACGGGAGAGCATATTTTGTAGTGAAGTCTCAAACCTTTGTAAGATTTGTTCCTTGGCTTTGAAGTAGAAATTGAATCACAGTTCAGAAGAGCCAGGCCTGAAGGGCGAGAGCTGAGTAGGGACATGATTGTCTCATTAGGAGGGGGAATATCCTGTCAAGGGTAATGCTTTTCTCTTTAGCAGAGGGAGCTCACAGCAGGCAATAGATTTTTTTTTCCTCTGTCACATATTCAAATTGCTGCAAGCAGCCTTTTGCTCAGAGCTGGGTATGGATTTTTGCATAAGGCCATGTCCTTGGACTGATAGAGCATAGGAATAGAGATAAAATTGGCTTGGGGGCAACATGGGAGGAAAGAGACAGAAGAGCAAATAGTGAAGAATACTGTGCCAAATTTATTCAGTTTTGAAATCTCATCTAAACTCAGCTGCTTTCAACCAGCTGTGGACAGAAAGATTTATCTTACCACTCAGATCCAGGGATGAACCCTGGATTATTTCATGTTCATCGTTACAAGGCTGCAGGGGACTCAGCTGGCCTGTGCTCTTCAGCACAATAATCCTGCACTACCTAAACAGTTCTCATCTGGATTTTAAAATGGCAAGTGTTTTGGCATGAGTGTGGTGACGTTTCAGTTTTATGGGTTCTTTCCCTTCTGTCATTTCTCCATGCAATGGCAACAACAGAAACTGAATGGGGAATTTTCTGAGAGTTTGTAATGCATGTCAGGTTCGGACCTGCATATCTGGAAGAACATCCTCTAGATTTGGATGGAAAATGATATTGGGAAGGGCGTAAACGAGAGCTAGTGGGAAGGAAGATTGGTTTGTTCAATTTTGGACCTTTGAGGCAATTTATAAATAGTTAATATAGGTACATTGAGGTAAAAATTTTGAAATCTTCTGTGTATGTATTTTTATGTATATCTACTTTCATGTTTGCCTTTTTGTCTTTTTTCTTTTTCTTTTTTTACAAAAATAGGAATGAGTGGTTGATTTCACCTGGGAACACACTTGAGTGGTGAGTGAAATGTTCACCACTAGAGGACTCTACAGCAATAGTTAATTGTCTTTTTTCTTTTTCTTTTTTTAATGCACCCTCTCTTATTTAATCCTTTCTGAGAGAAAGAGAAGGCACCCCCAGGAGTCCTAGGTGCTTAGCCTTGGCACAATTGGAAATGTGTCCTTACAGCCCAGCTTTTGTAACAAGACACTGTTCTCAGTCAAGGTCGGATTTGAATCACTGAACTTACCTTGTTTAATGAGGAAAAAATGGTCCCAATGATTTCAAGACAAACCCTCAAATGCTATCCTGTTAGGAAAGAGCCTTCTGAGGAGCTCTGGGGTCACCTTTAGGTTTCCTGCATTTGCCCCTGGAAAAGAAAGGAGAGGGTATCCACAAAGTGGCACGGTGAGCCCAGCTGCACAGCAGCTGCAGACACTGCAGTGGCACGTGCTGCTGTGACTGGCAACGCAGCCCTGGCTAGGAAGGAAAGGGGATACTGCAGCAAGATGGGGGCTTGAATGCAAAGCCTTGGCACTACAGGGATCCCCAGGGCACAGGTAAATTTGGCAGTAGAGGCCTGCCTCTCTGTCAAATGCTGCCTGGCCTTGTTTTGTAAACAGCTCCAAATTAAGGTGCCAGTTGAGTAGCTTGAAACGTGGCAGGGCACACAAGAAAGCCTTCTTCCTGCTCCGCTGTGTTCTGGTGATGCACTAGGTTTGAGAGACCTGGTCTAGCACTTGACTACCGGAAGGAGACACTGAAATAAGGACACACAGAACTTCATCTGCCTGCTGGCACCTCTGAGTCGCTGAGCCCTTCCTGAGGGAGGAAGGGAGGAACAACATCCTATGCTCTGCTTTAGACCATTCCCAGGCACCGGATGCCGTGGGACACGTTTGATGGTTGAACACTTAATGGGGATAAGCCAGCCATTTTCCTGCACCCTCTTCTTTTCTCCCTTTGCCCTCAGTTTCTCTACGGAGGGAACAGCTAGCCTAGGCAAGATTTGTATTATTGATCTTCTCAACTGAATTATTCCCACTTCTGGTGCTTGCTATAAAGATCTCAGCTAGCCTTTTATCTTGCTGCATCTCCAAGAGTGAAAGAGCAGGTAGGATAGGATCTGCTTCCAGTGTAATGGTAGAATTATTTGCTTTGAAACTGGAAACTAAATCTCTGACCACCTGAAAATGAAATGAAATAAAATAAGCCTTAGCCAGTTGCATTTTTATTTTGAGTGGCTTGGAAAGATTTCAGCAAAAGGAAATTGTCTAGATTATGCTATCACATTATGCGCTTAATTTGGATTTGGCCCGGTGAGGATCTTTGATGACTTTGTACCTACTTCCTTGTGTTTTTCAGGATCGTGTACACATGGCCATTGTCCAGGGATGGGGAACTGTTCCTTCTGAATGCCTAATTAAACTCCGATTAGCATTTCTTATAGAGAGCAGATGCGGCTTTTCCAGCCCAGCAAACAATGCCATCTGTTGTTCCCTTGCTGTAATTTCCATCTGAAAGCGTGCACTGCTTCTATATTTAACTGCGAAGCTTCCTGCTGCCAGAAAAAGTATGGTTGTTTAAATTTGGCATCAGAAGGAGAAGGCCAAGAGGGAGGAAGGTTGTCTTTTTTTTGTTGCTACAGGGAATGTACCTTGGCTTAGTCTGCCTGGCAGCTCTGTGGTCCATCCTCCCTTGTAGGACAAGCCAAAGTGTGAAAACTTCTATCAAGACTCCCATTGCTACCTTGCATCATCTCATCAGGACTGCCTCTGTTGGGACTTTTCAGTGGTATTTTTCTACCTTTGCTACCACAGCCTCTCCCGACGTGTTAGCATGGATGAAGTCCTCAGGCACTAATGCTTGTAGCATTGTGCTCTGACCTTCTCTGAAGGCTTTTGCCATTAGCAATGGGGGAAAGTATTCACATGCAGCCTTGTCTGTACTTCTAGCCTCAGGGAACTGCTGTATTTTCATGGCCTCTTCAGTCCTTGACCAACCTGCTGTGACTGCCAACAGAGGAAGCCAACTGGAGTTGTGATTTTTGGGCATCCGTCAACAAGCATCTGGCTTGAGACCCATTAAACTAATTTCACACAGACCCCTTAGCAGCCCTTAGCAGTTGTGGCATGTTACTGACCTGCAGTGGACTGAAATCAGTGACCTAGAGGGGAACATACTGATTTTTTTTTATTTAACTTCTGAAAAGTTGAGTTTTGTAGGATGGAAATGCTCTATTAAAAAAAAAAAAAAAAAAGAAAGAGAGAGAGAGAGAAACAAGTCAACATGGTTTGTTGGCTAGATTTTATCTTTCCTGCTCCTTCTGAGAACATCACCTACTTAGTCAACTCCCACAGGAGCTAGATTTTTATATAAAGGGATAAAAACAGCTAGTGAATGCTGAGTAGGGCAAATCTTTGGTATGTCCACCTTTGCGAAGGCAAGGTTTAAAAGGGAACCAGGCAATTAGGGATGATTTCTAAAACATGTCAGATCAAATGTATAACCTTGCAAATATTTGAGTGTCCCATCCCTGATGAATGTTTGTGCAATAAGCATTCATGCACAAATATGGCCACAGGGTAAACACTTTTTTTTTAATTTAAAACTTTGATTTTTTTCCAAGTTTAAAAATACTTAACCCCGATTGCTTTTAATGATTCATGGTGAAGGGGAAAATCTCAGTCAACAGTTTTCCAGTGTATTTTCAAAATGCCAACAAGTTGCAGGATTGCAGGATTTTGTACCCCAGCTGTCTAACACTGCCTACACATTATGTACATCAACCAAAGGCTGATGCAGTGCATGATTTGTTTAATAGTGCAAGAGAATTTCTCCTATAAAATTGTAAAGACAGTACTAGTCCCTTAAAAATCCTAAGGGATGCTTGAAGCCAGTATCATATATAAGGAGCGGGTATTAACATCCATCATAAACTAAGCTTCTTTTCCCTACACACTCTTAGTACTTAAATCCTCTTAAACAAGAGATTTAATATTTTTTTAATGCCCTACAAGGTTTTTTCCCTTGCTATTAACTATTCCCACTATGCTCCTCCACCTTCCCCGATGTCTGGCTCAGTTTCCCAGCAGAAGGAGCTAGTTGCCAGTCCTCTATGTCCACTGTGCACATCACTGCAGAACCTGCCTTCTTGCACGGCCAGGTATTGCTCCCCAAAGTGTTACTGCTTGCATAGACAGATTTCTTGCCATCAAAAGAAAGCGTTTGGTGCAGTGTTGAGTGATTCAAGCATGCTATCTTCTGACAGTGTGATCAGTGCTAGGGAGCTGCTCCCACAGAGCAAAAGCTAGTATCCAAATCCTACCTCTGTGAGCACCCAGCACTTAACACCACATATGTGCACTTCTACAGCGCAGGATGCTTCCTCCAGTTCTTGTTGGGAATGCCTGGTGTTTACCTTTGGCAGAGACAGGGGAGTGAATGAGAGTCACAGACAGCAGTGTTTAGAGAGCAAAACTGTTGCAAACAACCAGTGAGGCAGAAAATCTAGTTGCCTGGCCTTTACCAGGATGATGACAGTCCTACTGAACACCTGTCAGAGAAATGACCTGCCCAAGGTGAGCGAGCAAGGGGAATTTGACAGGGCTGCTTTCTTCAGAAAGAAAGGAGGGGGGACAGATATCCCCCATGACTGAATCAGTAGGAGTCAGGAGCGTCTGTACGGAGATCAAGCGAGTTACATAGCTAGAAAGCTGGTGGGCAGGGGATCAGTGTTAGGCATTATGTCTTCGAAGCATCTTTTCAGATAAGAGTTTGCAGAGAGCTCCTCTGAGCTCCGTAGGCCCCTGTGACGGACAGCTGCCAAAAATTCTCCCTGACAGCTTTCAGAAGAGAGGTTGGGGTCACATACTGCTTGCCGGAGACAGGATTTTGCTGTTGTAATAGCAGCCTGAAAGCGCTTCAGAGTTAACAAACAGGATCCCACATTCCTCCATGGTTCTTTCATACTTCAGAGCGGCTGGGTGGAACTCAACAGTCAAAGGGAAAATCACTTTAGTCTTTAGTGTTGGTGTTGTTTAACTGATGCGTTTTGGATGCCACCACACCCACCTCTTGCACAAAGAGGTCTGTTGTCTTCCTGAGCAGCTCATTAAAGTTACTAACAGGCCCTAGGGACAATTTCTGGGCCTCTCAGGAGTAACTGCGCTTGTAGCTGGGAAAACAGCAGCACCCTAAGAGTTAATCTGCAATGGCCTGGTTACAACACAGATGCAGAAAAGAGGAGTTCGATGTGGTTCAGCATCTTCAGTGTACCCTGTTACTTACTAAACACACAACCCCTGCCAGCGGTAGCTGATGTCCTTCTGTTCAACCTGGGAAGGCGAGAAAGGACTGCATTTTATAAAGTAGCTTTTTACCAGGATTATTGTTTCAAGAAATCCCCATAGCAGCCGCTTCCCACCTCCTCCTGGGCCCACACTGTATAAAATTGGCCATGCTGGCCGTGCTTTGTAGGAGTCACTGCTGTGAAGCAAGGACAAGCGGTGGCAGTTTCTTCAGCAGAAAACTTGAAGAAATCAGTTCTGTTAGGCTGGAAGGCGATTCTTCAGCGTAGGCCTTAAATAGCCTGTCCTGGGTGTGTAGAAGAGCCTATACACTTTGGACCTGGATATTTCCATCCAGCTGTTATCTGGGGAGATAACAGTGCTTAATAGCACTGTTAGTTTTTCACTTTCAACTTGAATCTTATTTCTAAAAGTTTGTGATTGAGTATAAGGAGAAATGAGGTCATGGGAGAAGGTAAGGAACATCTCTTCCTTGCCTTTTCTGTGTGTTCAAAATACGCGATCCAGGGCTTTCAGCTTTTTTCTTTTTTTTTTTCTTTTTTTTCCCCAGTAACAGGAATGCTACACATTTCCCGGAAGAGGTGCAGACACAGTGAAATTACAATACAGATCCACTTCTTTAGTTACATGTTTTGTCTTTCTCCAGAACACAGGCTGACAGCCGTGTGTTTGGGTTGGAGATAGTATTGTTACAAGTACTGCTCTGTTTGCTCGTGAGTTATGGGGAAAATGTTATTGTTTCTAAATCAGCCTTTTTTCCTCTGTCGGTCCTGCATTGCTTGATAAAGGAAACGCTTAGTTTGTCCTACGCTGCTCCCTCCAAAGGAAGGCAGTGGCTGACCAGCGGGCCCCCTCCAGGAGGCACATACACCAGCAAACCTGCCGGCTGCGCCCAGCCTCTCTGCGACTCCTTGCAGGCAATGGGGCCCTTCGGGATCTTGCTGACCCTTACACTGGGGGTAATTGAAATGCATTGAAGTTTTGCTGAGATAAGACTGAGACTTAAGAAATCTGTTTTAGTGTCATCAGAGGTTTTCCTGCCCCAACTGTGGGGCTGGGTTTTTGTGCCGGGCTGAAGCTGGGGGAGCAGCACGCAAGCACAGCGTACCAGAGGGTGCCAACCCTGCTCTCCGTGTACAGCCAAGAGCCTGATTCCCGAGTGACTTTTATGAGCGTCAGAACTGGAGAGCGTTCACCGATGCCCTGAGCCCTTTTTATTTAAGTCGTGCAGAGGGGAGCCAGCCCAGGGGGTGCTGCAGACCCCCGGGTGCGCCAGGCGCGCTGCGCCGGACGCGCACCCGCAGGCAGGAGGCAAGGTAGCGCCAGGGAGCTTAGCAGCAGGAACAGGCGGGTTTTAGGACCCGGGGGAGCCCAACGGCCTCGCCACGCCCCTTCACCGCCTTCCTCTCCTTCGATTGGCCGCGCCGCTCGGCTCGGGCCCGCCCCCCTCCCCATGCGCCGCGCCGCAGGGGGCGGGGCGGAGAGGCCGTCCCGGCGCGCGTCACGGGCTCGGCGCTCCCTGAGTGGCGGCGGCCGGCCCCGCCCCCGCCCCCGGGTTCCACGCGAGGCGCGTTCCACCCGCCGGTACATTGTATCCAGGCAGCGCGCGGGGCCGGGCCGGCGCGGGTGGGGCGCGGCCGCGGAGCGCAGCGCGCGTGGGCCGGTGAGTGCCCGCGGGCCGCGGCCCTGCGCAGCGGCGGGGCGGGGGGGAGCCGCTCCACGGCAAGCCCGCGGCGGCGGCGGCCCACGGAGCGAGGCGCGGCGGCGGCGGCGCTCGGCCCTCCGCGGGGGCGCACGGCGCGGGGAGGGAGGCGGCCGCGGCGGGAGCAGTGGGAGCCAGGGCTGCGCTGTGCCTGGCCCCAACACGCGCCTCCCGTGGGGAGTTCCCACGCGCCGGGACGCGGGGTTTGTTGCGGAGAGAGGAGGTGAGTTATTTTTCAAAAACAAAACAAAAACAAAAAAAAACCCCGAAACGGTTTGCCAGGCGGGGAGCAGCGGAGCAAAGCGCCCGCGTGGGTCCCCTTTCCCCGGGGCGCCCGGCTGCACCGCGAGCAGGGCCGGTCGCCGCACTGCAAGGGGAAGAGATATACTATAAATATATAGCTATAAAGCGCCGTGTTTTCCCGTGGGCGGGCCCAGCGTGCTGTCCGGATAACTGGCTCTGTCGCTTGTCCTGCGATTTGGCAGCGCCGTGTTTCCTACGCAGCTTTTCACCTGCTTAGAAAGCTGCCGCTGAAATGCTGAGGGAGGCAAAGGGCTGCTGCTCTTGAAAATCAAAAAGCTGCCGTTCGTGTATCTAGAATAGGAAAGGAAAGCATCGCTGCTCCTCTTGTGGTGTGTGTGTTCCTCAAAAATTGTGTCTGTGGTTTAATGGATGCGACTTCCAAAGTGTTTGTGATAAAGTGAGTTGGAGAAACCTTTTCAGAAGCATGTTTTATATATATATATATATATATATATATATATATATATATATATATAAAAGTGACTGATCTGAGCTGACAGAGGAAAAATAGTTCCCCATTACTTTGTTGCCCTTACAGGCCCCTTTAGATTTCAAAGCTTACTAGCAGAGATGTTTTTTTCCTCCCCTTATTTATTTATTTGCAATGCACCCACTTTCACTCCTAGGCTGCTTGTTTGATTGTTGTTTTCTTTTCTCACTCTCTCCTTTTTTTTTTTTTTTTTTTTTTTTTTTTTAAGACTTGGCAGAAGCTCTGCTCTCGAAGTCTTCTGTCCTCAGCCTTTCATAAGGAGGCACCTACATGGTATCCTTCCTACCTTTCCTGCGGAGAACCCCAGCTTCATAATTCACACTTGTTTCTCATCGCCCCCCCCCCCCCCGAGCCTCTGCATGTCTTCTCTTGTGATCTGCAGGAGTGACTTGCTTGGTCAGTGTGTCATGGGCCATAATCTTTGTAATCCTTTCTCCAAATATATTTCTTTCTCCCCAGGACAGATCCAGAGTGGTGAGAACAACAAATGACTCTCTCTAACCTTTAAACTATGTAAACCTTACTTCTCCTCTCCCTCCTTCCTGTGTCTTGTGACACCTTGTTTTTGTTGAACCCACCTTAGGAAGGACCTGATGCGTTTTGTAATACAACCCGCGCATTTTGGGTGGAGGCCGGCTGCTGCTATTAACACAGCTGTGTTATTCATTGCTCTCCCAGTAACAGCCCTTTCAGAGTAGTGTAAAAGAGGTCCCAGGGACTCTTGTGCTCTCCCTTTTCTCTGCCCCTCTCCCAAAGGATCTTTTTAACTGGATGGGAGCCTTGCTGGGGCCTCTCCACTTCCGTTGTCTTGTGTGCTACCTCCCGTCAAGTCTTATCTGAAAACACATTTTTGTCTCTTTTGTGACTCTAACCATCTGCTCTGGTTTATCTCTGTGATAGGAGTATATTCAACAAAGTGCTTAGGGAAGAGGCATGGTGGAAGTTTGCTTTGCAGAGGGAAGTTTTGGTGTGGCACAGAATTCTTAGGGCTAAAACCAGTGAAATTCGTGATGTAGACTACAGGAGACTTTTAAGTAGCTACAGCATTGGGGAACTTAAACTTCTGGTCCTTTTTTGTTCATTTTTGAGCACCAAGTCTTTTGGGATTATCATCTGCAGTCCCTCAGCCCTGATCACGTGTGCGAGTTGTCCCCTGGGATCGCCACGCGTGCTGTGTTTGCGGCAGGTGTAAGGAACTTGAGCAGCGAGGCTGGCACCATGTTTCTGATGTGGTTTCAAAGAAGAGAGGCGGCCAGTTGAAAGCCTTATGATTGAAGGAGCTGGGCAAATGAAACTTGTGAGGACAAACAGCTTGGGAACAGATGACAAGCGGCTGCATGACACACACTCTGAATGTGTGAAAATGAGTGTGCGTGGGGGTTTGTAACATGTGATGTGGTTACCCCAATGCTGGAGGGGTGCTGGATACGATCCTGGGTAGTCAAGGACAAGAATGGAGTGTGTGTGTATGGATATATATGTGTGTGTGAATTATGATACTGTTTTTGTCCCTGCAGTGGTAACCATCATCTCCCCAAAGCCTACAGGATTTCAGGTAACAGCCGGAGGAAGCTTTAGATGGTGTGGATGAGCTGCGTGAGTGGAACAGGAAGGGCAAGATATGACCGTTTGCAGAGATGGAAGAGCAGAGGCAGCTGTGAGATGGCAGGGAAGTGCAGAAGCGGTGTCGCGGCCTCAGGCGGCAGGAGGTAGAGCGGGATGGGCAGAGAGTGTCTGTGTCAGTGCCAGCCGCTGGCACTCTGCGTCTGTGGAAGGTTTGAAGAAGTAGTGTCAGCACTTGTCCTGAGATGTAGATTAACTTCTGCCTTTTATAGACTGTAATTGAATTGCAGTCAATGTAGCCGGCCTGGCTTAAAACATTGGCTGCTGGAGTGCCGCCTAGAAAGTGTTTAGCTGTAACAAGTCCCCCCGGGTCCCCTGACGTGACCTTAACCACCATCACATCACTCTGTCTTTGTCGATCAGCTTTATAGCCCCTCAGTGGCAGTTAGCATCACTCCAGCCAGTAAGGGCTGCTCTGTCTTACCCCCCACCCTCACTCAAGCCTGGGAGTGTTGCATATCCCATAAACACTATCTGCTTGTTGACTGTTCGATTATGCAAAGTCTACCAGCTTTATGTGATAAACTGCCAGATTGTGGTGAGGCACATTTCTTACTGTAGCACACTAGAGATCACTCTGGTTTGCTTGTGATGCGTGCATAGATGCTCAGGACAGCCTGGGCTGCTGCAGTGCTTCTGCTGTGATCCAGTAACTTGCAAGCTGAGTACCCCATTTGATGCTGTGTTAGCTGAAATTCAAAGATCAGAGATTGGTATTGCTGATACTCCTTCTAGCCAGAGCCAGAGGGCAATGAGTAATGCCCTCTCTTGCAGCCTAGGGCCTGTAAATATCTGTCAATGGTTTAAAATCTAGCTGGGAACAGCTGTCCTCCATGTCCAGCAACATCACTGGCTAATCAGTTATGGAGGTGTGAGGGCCTCCCGCCTCCACAGCTGTGCGTGGCGTACTGAACTCCGGCCAGAACTGTGAACCAGCTCCTGCTAATTGAACTTGGCAGTTGTGCCAAGATCTCCTGCCTGGCACAAGAGCAGGGAGAATTGACCAAAACACCAGGTTAACTGGCCAGGCTCAGAATTTAAATCCTGCCCTGGCAGCAGGGAGACAGACCTGTTTGGTATGAACGTGTGCAGCAGGGCCTCCGATTAGTCTGACCATCTGAGCTCTCAGCTTTGTTAGCCTCAGCGCTGGGAGCTGGGTACAGTGTGTGAAGAGAGAGTGGGAGGATCTGAATAGGCTTTACGGAGTCAGCAACTGCAGTGGTTATTCTGGCATTAATTTGACATATACCACATATCCTATAAACTCTCCCTGGGAAGTGGCGTGTGGTTCCGCTTGTCTGTATTTGAAGTACTGAAGGCCTTTCCCCTTTACAGTATATTAGCAAGCTGGCTTGCTTGAAAGGGACTTTATCCTGCCCAGATGGAGTTGGGATAGATACTGTGATCAAGTAGATTGTTTCCATTTCGGAGCCTTTTGGAGTATAATCTGGGAGACGGGGGACTGAAAACTTGCTAGCCTCCTCTGCAGTCCTGCGTACATTTTGCAAACCCGCTGTGATTGATGTAGCAGAATGGAATTTATTCACTGGTGAGCTGGAGGGCAGGCTGGGAGGACAAAACCCTGCAGCAGCCTCTGAAATGAATCATGGGCTCTGAAAAGATCTGCTGGGGCTAAGGCGTAGTGATGAAAAGCTATTGTCTGGAGCCTGAACTCTAAAAGCGTTATTTATCCGGATTTGGATAGTGGTGGTGGGAGGGTGTGGTATTCCCAGGAACTGCAAAGCCAGCATGCTTAGGGACGAGCAGGAGCTTTATTTGATTGCCTCACAGGCGGCTTAAGAAGCTTGATGGAGTAATTCAGCTGTGGAGTAGCAAGTCCAGTATCTTCTTTACAAATAAAACTGCATCTATTGCATGCAAAGCAAATTTCCTGCAGATACTTTTATTTTAGCTGGAACGCAGCCTCCTTTGGCTCAGTTTAGTTTGTTTCTTATAGATTTAAGTCACTATTGCCCCTTTTACCAGTGCTTCTGCAAGATGGAACAAGAAGCTAGCTAACTGGTACAGCTTTGAAATACTGCTTTTGATTTTTGTTGTAAGTGGCATTCAGTAGATTTTTGTGGTGCCTTTGGGCTCAGAGTGGGGCATAAGGCTAGAGGGGAGGGAAATTGGGTACTGCTGAGAATGGGATGTGAAACAGTGATGGACAGACCAAGTTTCTGAGGTCAGATTTGCTTGAGTAAGCATGCTGAAGATCAGATCTGTGCCCAGACCTTCTTCAGACTATCTGATCTCCTGGAGCCTACAGAATTGGGCTTGGAAAACCTCCCAGTTTCTGTCTGAGCCAACAGAGCAGCCTTTCACGTGGTCTCTCTGTTTTTGCTGTAGGAAGTATAGAACAGACTAGAAAATGAGAAAATAATGGGAGAAGAAATGGTAATGGATGCTTTCTGCTCAAAAAGGTTGGGACAGCATTGGAAATTCTGGGTTTGGGGGCTGAGGTGTGATTAACTACCTTTTCTTTGCTTGCCTATTTGCAAATACAATGAAAGGACAGTTTGTCAGGAAGGCCAAATCCAACTGTGTTGCAGATGTACCCACTGATTCAAGGCCGAGTTACGTTGCCTGAATCGCAGAATGAAAAATCACAATTGCGTTTCCACTACATTAGTCATCCTGTCAAAAAGAGGTATGAATTTGAACGATACAGGCAAACCACTGAACTCGATGGAGCTGCAGGAGAGTACCGTTTTCTGTTAGAGAGCGAAGTCTGCCACGAGGCACTTGGTAGGTGTGAATAGAGCCCAGAGTAGCGAGCATGTCCAAGGGAAGGTGTAACGAAGGTCTTCGCTGCTTGCTTGGCAGCAGCCCATCAAGTGCTGTGTTATACTAAGTGCCAGCTGCTATTTTTACTCCTTTCATCTCAAACACCCTTTAGAAAAAGGGCATTATTAGCACTGGGCATTTCTGACAGATTTCTCTGAGCTGGGTGCCTGGTAGTCCACTGTGTGGCCCTGCCTAGCAGGTATATGAAAAGGAACAAGCTCAGATTTGCTCCTTCCTTTTCCTTATTTTCTGTCTCCCTTGCCCACCGTTTTTCTCTGTTTTCTGTTGTTTGTTTCCCCTTTTGAAGCTTGAGCTGTGTCTTTGAGCAGGTGAGTACCTGCATGGGATCGAGCTCCCTTGACCTTCGCTTGAGGACTCGCTTTCCTCACTTCTGAAACGCAGCTTTATCCAGGTGTGTGTTTGGCAGTGTGCTGTCACACTGCTGTGTCCTGAACAGCTTCACAGAAAAACTCCTTCCTGACAAAAGGAAATAGTGGGTGAGTTTTCAGGTTTCTAGAATGCTACTCTGCATAGTAAGAAGGGGAATTGACTGTTCTATGTGAGTAATTTTGTCCTGGGATAGCATGGCTGGCCAAAGCGCCAGGCATTGGAGGCACACAAAGGCATTTGAAAGCACAAATATTTTGTGATGAGTAAGTGGGGAGCTACTAAATAGGTAGAGAATTTATCCCACTGCTTCCAGAAGCTGAACTTTGTCTATGTTCAAGGTGGCATTTCACCCCAAAGCGCCAAATACTGTAAAACCAGAGAGAAAAAATGATTTTTACACCTCACTGTGAAAGCAGCAGCCCTGATGGACCACTTGAGGCAGGTCAGCCACCTGTTCCAAACAGAAGCAATAGGTCATAGCCTGGTCCAGCACGTATGTGGAGGGGACGTGTGGCTGACTGCCGTGGGAACCAGGTCTGCCAAGGTCTTGTGCCTTTGCAGCCCCAGCAGCCGTGGAGCTGCTCTCCCACTTCCCGTCTCTGGGGCAGAGCTTCCCCGGGAGGGGGAGGGACAAAGCAGTGGGGATGGATGGTCATGGCTTGTAGTTGTTATTCCTTTGACTGCGCAGAAGTTGTCTTTGGCTTGTCAGGAGAGAGCTAGCCAGCATGCCTGCGGCCAGCCATGTCTGGCATTTCCTTGGCAGCCGTTTTGTGCCGATCTGGTTGATGTGAACATACCGATTTATTGTATTTGTATGCAGGAGAATAAGTCTCCCCTCTTCTCCTTAATGCTCCCCAGATCTGAGAGGTCACGTGGATGGATGAAAGAATAAGACCCAGATTAAAAAAGATTCTTCAGGAACCTTCACATGATGGTGCTGTTTATATCATGTCCCAGCCTGGTGCACGTGAATAGGTGGTAACTGTTGTCCTTGTTCCTCTGCAGGCTCTGTATTGAGAGCATCAACTATAGCTCCCATGTGGCAGGAGAAACAGAAACAGCTAGAATGAATCGGAGTAAATCAAAAAAAGTATACGATGGGAGCTCTCCTGGGCCCAAAGTCTTTGATCTCAAAATCACATGGTTAGCATTTAAATTCTAATAAAAGCCTCTAGCAGAGAGCACACAGTGTCCTATGCATAAATTGCAGCAGTCAGAAGAAATGGAGCCTTGTGGGGAGAACGGTGGCTTTCTAGCCTGCGCTCCTGCATGAACAGTTTCTTCTAGAGCTTCTAAACTGAGCCTATGGCAAACCTTACAGCTTATTTATTTACTTTAATAATTCTCAGTTGTGTGGGGCAGAAAGAAACTGTGTTTTGCTTGCTGCTTCTTGTAAAGTCTGATTGGCAAGCAAGTAGCAGCTTCAGTTCATGAGATTTGGGGTCTTTGTTGCTGTTCAGACAACCGTTATGGTCTTGAGAGAACAACTCTAAATGCAGTGCAGTTTTGCACTTCTAAGTAGAAATGGTTCTTGAACCCCAAAGTCCCACTAGGGAACGCATTATTCACTCTTAGGTATTGTTCTCTTAAAATTAAGTAGCATCTTGACTGTCCAATTAGGGAACAAATGTGGCACCGCACAAGTTAGCGGGCCAACTATAGAGCCCATATGGGGAAGCCAAAGTCAGCTCTCAGGTTGTGGAGAGCTTGGCCAGACCAGCTGTGAATTCCCTGCAGCTGGTGAATGAAACTAGAGGAACCTGGATAGCCTACTGGTTTAAGGATGGGGTGGGACAGGGGAACCAAGCCTACCTAAGCAAACAGTACATATATCAACAGTGCTTCTAAGCTGTCCTCTCATGTGCAGTTTTCCTGTGACTGGAGACCAGGGGCTGATCTGGCTTCTAAGGGCTGCCTGGATTTTTCTGAGAGATACTAGAATATTTCCTGGGGTGGTTCTAAATTATCTGTACTAGCTGCCTAAAGCAGAGCTTACAAAATGGCAACTTGCAGGCCCACAGGAGACAGCCTTTTGCTAGGGCAATGGGTTGTAGGAGCAAAAACTGTTCAGATGAGAGAACTGTGGCCATTGTTTGAGTGGGGAATTTGGCCAGCTCTGTGGTTTTGCTTTCTCCCCTTGTTCTTTTTGCCAGCTTTGTCCTGTCCAGAGCCTGCTGAGGCATTTTCTTTATAAGCTGAGATCAGAGGGGTCTTTTCTCCCTAAGCCAAGTTTTCCTTCTCCTATGTTGCTGTCTTCCACACGTGGATGAGTGGAAGGATTTTTCAAAGCTTCCTTATCTAGCTGTGCTGGAAAAATCCTGTCTTTCCTAGAGCTGCCATACAAAGGCTGCAGAGAGCCAGGAGAATATTATAGCTAGCAGAAAACATTGGAAAGCTGTCAAAAAGCTGATGCCCTTATGCCCTCATCCATATGGAATAAGAGTTATCATCCTCCTCTGCATGCAATAAGATACTCTAAAAAACTATACAGTAGATACTTATTTTTTTTTTTTAGTAACAGCCTTTCAGAGGAAAAAAAATGACTACAGCATGCAGAAATCCAAGACCCACTTTGTTCAGGTCATGCCTTCTGCTATTCAAGTTGACGCGCCTATTCTGGTGACAGCTTCCTGCGTGATGGCAGATGCAGCTGTGAGCTCAGATAACCCCTTGAGCTGTTGCAGAGCAGGTGGGAGCTTGGAAAGAGACACTGACAGGTTTCTTTGTGTAAAATATTCCTCCTTTTGAGTGGTTCTGGTTTTTCTCTTTAGTTCAGTAGCTGAATAAGGGAAAGCAGGAATGTGGTAGAAGCCAAATTCTGTTCTACATGCAGCTGCTTCTGAGAAGTGCCTAAGAGTACGTGTCATACATCCGGCCCTGTTCATCACTGCAGTTAAATATTGCTTAAATTTAAGCTACTTTTGTGCACGTTATGTAAAGTATAGAGGCTTCTGAGGTGCAGAAGGCTACGAATCGTGCAAGAAATCCATGAGATAAAATAGCTCCTGTCTGCAGTTCCTGTTCATCTGATATGTGTAGGATGATGCCAAAGTTTCTGGTAGATGGTGAAATGTCAGGGTAGGAGGGTAGGTAGAGGGAAGAATCAATCCGTATTTCTTTCCTTCTTGTGTCCAGCTCCAGCAGGATTCAAGAAGTAGACAAATTACACTGGTTGCCCTCAAAATAAGCTTTGGGGGAATTTGGGGAAAAATACAGGGCAGGCCTTACTGGTGAGATGGCTGCACACCTGAGTTCAGAGGCTGCCTTAGTTTCAGTTTGCTGATGTGCTTAGCCTGGGTGATCTGTGACCGGTGAGGGCTAGTGTCCCTTGAGGCCAGGGAGTCAAGTAAGGGGGAGCGACCAGGTCCTCTGCAGCCCTCCAGCTCCGGGCTGTTCTGGGGACCAGCAGTGCCCGCAGTGGGACCTCTGCGGCTTGGCCAGCAGTCCTCGTGGGGACTCCCTGCGCGTTTCCTGGATGCTGTCCAATACTGATTGGATAGAAATACTATTTGGTACTCACTGCCCTGGGCAAGATGTTTGATGTTAGATGTTTGAGTTCGTGTTTGCACTTTTTTTTTTTTTTTTTTTTAATAATCACAGCAGCTCTGCTGTAGCTTTCATATAGGCATTTTTCATTTCTAAATGACGTGCCCCTTCCATTCTGAGTAGCAGCTTTTCTATTCTTAGTCTCAGAAAAAAAATGATGCTGCCTTGCTGTAATCTTTTGTTTGTTTCCCTTGCTGTCCTATATAAATTGCTTAATTTTCTGTGGATAAGCAAATCAAAGGTTAATGTTGAATACCTGACCTGAGCTGTGAGCATAAAAAGCAATAGCACTGGCAGGATGGTTTCTGAGGTTGTAGGCACAGGAATCTAAATCGATAGCTTTTAGCAGACTCATAAATGTTTCATTTGTATTCCTCAGTTCAGCATTAGAGAGCTTTGACACAGGAATCCATATAATCTCTTAAATTAGTGCTGTCCCTGAGCTGCGTGTAGATTCAGGAAGCTGTTCTCTTCAGCTCATGTCAGAGAGCAGCAGAGCTGCTCGGTAGTGGCATTTTCCTTCCCGTTTTGGAGCCCTGATTACACACAGCCACTAATCACAAGTGAAACGAGTTTGGCAGCCTCAGCCGCGGGCTGTAGGGCTGTCGGCGGGGAAGGGCTGTCGGCAGGGAAGGCGCGCACGCGTCAAATCGGAATATCCGCGGCAGTGCCGCTGGCCGGCTCGGAGGGCCGGGGGCTCCGGGCTCGGCGGCGGGTGCGGGAACCGCCGGGACGAGGCGGCGTCCGGGTGCGCGCGGCGAGCTCGGCCTCCGCGCTTTCCCGCTGCCGGGCCGGGGTGGGGGGAAGCCGCGTGATCTCGGCTCTCCCGGCGGAGATGGAGACGAGGACGGGACTGAGCCATCGCCCTGTGCGTGTGGGGAAACCCTGGGGGATGCAGCGAGGGGGAAAGACCCTAGCAAAACCTCAGGCTGCAAAAAACAAGCTAGAAAGAAAGAAAGAAAGGAAAAAAAAAAAAAACTTCCCCAGCTCTATCTGTTTTGTTAATTAATGATTTCTAAGGGATTACGTGGCTGGAGCGGTGACCGGGGAGGGGGTTGAGCCCCGGTCGGGGGCAGCCCTGTGTCTCTGGCCTGAAAAGCAGAACTGTGTGCGCGCGTTTTTGGCAGGGAGGGGATGGAAAGGGAAGGAAAAAGCACAGCGTTGGGTGAGAGAGGGGAGGTCTGACGGAGCCCGATGCTGTTTCTCAAGCAGTCCTTTTTTTCCCCCCATAAATTGGGCTGACTTTCCCCGGCTTAGAGCTGCCGTCACTGAAAACTGGATGCCGCCCAGCGCGGCGCCCGCCGTGGCGGAGGGGCTTTGCTTCGCTCTGCTCGCTCTCACGCGGTCCCTTTGCTGGAGGCCTGGCGGGCCGAGCCCCGGCGCGGGGCGACGTCGGGGTGCCAGCTGAGAGCGGGGCGCTGGCGCCGGCTTCCCGCGGAGGTAAGGATGGACTGCTAGAGAGACGGTTTTGTGTATTTAAATGTGCAAACTGAAGCTTTCCTTCTGTTCTCCGTGTTGCGCCTGATAGATTGGCTCGGACGCTTTGTGCTTTCTGCGTTTAATAGTCAGACTTGTTTTTTTATTTTTTTTTTTCCTGAATATACCTTAGTGTTTAACTTTGAATAATCACGCTCCTCATTTACATCTCAGGCTCCTTCCAGCCCCCTGCTTTTGAAAGACTCTTTCAAAACTCAGGACAGTTGTGCTACCAATTACTCCAGTACAGACCCTGTGCTGTAAGAGGGGGCTGCATGCATATCCATCTGTCTACTTTAGTTACACAGGAAAAAGAACGGGCTGGCTAAAATATTTTAGAGCAAGCAGCTTAGAGTCTGTCATCTAAACTCTGCTTATTTGGTCTAAAGGCTTTTTGTTCCACGGGTGTGAATAGGTATGAGGCAGTGCTTAAATGAAATAGAAGTTAATACAGTATTTGCTTCTGCCTGTATGTTTAAAAAGCATGAGTTAACTCTTGTCTTACTCTCTGATGTGAGTCTGTACTGCAAAGTGGTTGTCACATGAAGTGTCTGATCAGATTTACCAACCAAAACTACAATTTAAAACGTTTGGCTTCTGCTAGTAGCTACGTATTCCCTAAATAAAAGTAGTAACAATTGCCTTTCTTAAACCTGCAATGATCTTCATGCACTTAGAAGCCAAACGTGATTTCTGCTGAGCCAAGAACAGATCAGTGCCCTTTATTCTGGAAGGACTGCTCTCTCAATGCTGTTTTCTAAGGAAAAGCAACTCATCTGCGGTTTGCCAATACCCTCTAGGGGCTGTTGAGACAATTTACCAGCAAGTTTGGGTTTTGATTGCTTCACTTTGTTGCTTCATTGCTGAAACCAAAGTGCAGAATTTCCTCCCCCACCTTCCCCTTTCCACCCTACTCAACCTAAGCTAAACTGTAGGAGGATATGAGGGTCCTTAAGCAGAAATAGCACAGGCCCTGCAAGTCAGGGTGCAGGAGCAGTGGCAAAGTGCGGAGGGGTCCAGTGCTGAGGTATCAGCTGGTGTTTTATGTTACAGGTGTGCTGACTGTTTGTCAGGGGCAGGTAACAAATGCATACTTTCTGCTGCTGGCTCAGTGCCCCGCATCAGTGAGAAAAAGAAAATAATTAGATATTTTCTGTTTGTTTCTCCACAGGCAATAACTCTGTCATCATGTCAGTCAGTGTCCATGAGAACCGTAAATCCCGGACTAGCACCGGCTCCATGAACATCCTGCTTTTTCACAAAGCTTCTCACCCAGACTGTGTCTTGTCCCATCTGAACACCCTCCGGAAGCACTGCATGTTCACCGATGTCACCCTTTGGGCAGGAGACAGGTCGTTCCCATGCCATCGGGCAGTGCTGGCTGCCTCCAGCAGATACTTTGAAGCCATGTTTAGCAATGGCCTCCGTGAGAGCCTGGACGATGAGGTGAATTTCCATGACAGTCTGCACCCAGAGGTGCTCGAGCTGCTGCTGGACTTTGCTTACTCCTCTCGGATCATCATTAATGAGGAAAATGCAGAGTCCCTTCTGGAGGCTGGAGACATGCTTCAGTTCCATGATGTCCGAGACGCGGCAGCTGAGTTCCTGGAGAAGAACCTCTACCCTTCTAACTGTCTGGGCATGATGCTGCTCTCGGATGCTCATCAGTGCCGGAGGCTCTATGAACTCTCCTGGAGGATGTGCCTGGTCAACTTTGAAACTGTTCGCAAGAGTGAGGATTTCAACAACCTTTCCAAGGACACTCTTCTGGACCTTATCTCCAGTGATGAGTTGGAAATTGAGGATGAAGAAAAGGTCTTCAAGGCTGTCATGCAGTGGGTAAAATACAATCTGGATGAGCGGAAGGCTTATCTCCCAGAGCTTCTGAGGAACGTTCGCCTGGCCTTACTTCCTTCTGAATGCCTCAAGAAAGCCTTGGCTTGTGAGGACTTGATCATGGTCGATGAAAGGAACAAACTTGTCTTGGATGAAGCTATTCAGTGCAAGAAAAAGATCCTCCAGAATGATGGAGTGGTCATAAGCCCCTGTGCCAGGCCTCGCAAAGCTGGACACACCTTGCTGATCCTGGGAGGACAGACCTTCATGTGTGATAAGATCTACCAAGTGGATCACAAAGCAAAGGAAATTATCCCCAAAGCAGACCTGCCAAGTCCACGGAAAGAGTTTAGTGCCTGTGCCATTGGCTGCAAAGTATATATCACTGGAGGTAGGGGCTCAGAGAACGGCGTCTCCAAAGACGTATGGGTGTACGACACTGTTCACGAGGAGTGGTCAAAAGCTGCCCCAATGTTAATAGCTCGTTTTGGACATGGCTCAGCTGAATTGGAGAACTGCCTGTATGTGGTTGGTGGACACACTGCAGTAGCTGGGGTCTTTCCTGCATCACCTTCTGTTTCTTTGAAGCAAGTAGAGAAATATGATCCCACATCCAACAAATGGATGATGGTGGCCCCTTTGAGAGACGGAGTGAGCAATGCTGCTGTGGTAAGTGCCAGGCTCAAGCTTTTTGTCTTTGGTGGGACCAGCATTCACCGAGACATGGTATCCAAAGTCCAGTGCTATGATCCGGTTGAGAATCGGTGGACAATCAAAGCAGAATGCCCACAGCCCTGGCGCTACACTGCGGCTGCTGTCCTGGGCAGCCAGATTTTCATCATGGGGGGAGACACAGAGTTCACGGCAGCATCTGCCTACCGCTTTGACTGTGAAATGGACCAGTGGACACGCATCGGGGATATGACAGCCAAGCGCATGTCGTGCCATGCTTTGGCTTCGGGAAATAAACTCTACGTGGTAGGGGGCTACTTTGGGACTCAGAGGTGCAAAACACTGGACTGCTATGACCCGACGTCAGACACCTGGAACTGTATCACAACAGTGCCTTATTCGCTCATCCCCACAGCTTTTGTCAGCACCTGGAAGCATTTGCCATCGTGAAGGTTAGGGCTATGGGGCTAGTATCCAGGAATACAATAAGGTAAGGGTCTCTTCTGCTAAAATTGAAACTTGTCTTGCCTCAAATGTGTCTCCACACCATGCTGAAGCCAAGGTTCCAGTTTGTTCACTTTTTATAAGAACGGTACATTTGAAGGTGAGAGAGAGGTAGCACCAGAAGAGAATGATCAGTTCTGCTCACTCCCTGCTTTTTGTGGTTTCAAGATGATATACTCAATAACTTAAGAGATACTTGGCTATATAGCTGCCTAGATGGTTGCAAGCAGACCGCAGCTCCTTTGCCCTCATTCTGAGCTGGCTGGATGTGCCAGACTCCATCTTTCTATCTGCATTATAATAACACTGTGTCTAATAACTGCTGTGTGCAAGTGGGTATGGGAGAGCAGATCTGTGCGTGCCAACTCACATGGGTATGACCTCAGAGTATATCCTGTCCCCATGTGGTGGAGGGAGGTGCAGTTTAAGATTTCTAAATGCACTTACATTTGAGATCTGGAAGATACTTGGGCAGCAAGTGGTTTGGAAAAAATCTCACTAGTTCTTGTGTATTGGGGTGATCGGTTTGGTGCTGATGAATATGTAGGCAAGCGACCCTTGGGATACTGGAGGATCCTACATCTCTTTTTGAGCTGTGTATTTACATTTCAGTGGGTAGGAGAAGAAGAGAGTTTAGAAGCCACAGTGCAGTTTTTGGTCCTGGTGTTTATTTAGCATCCAAACTGTTGCTTGTTAAATCAGAACTTCTGAGACTTCTGGGTGAGACATGAGTGGGAGAAAAGAGGTTTTGCAACCAGAAGAAGAATGTGTTTCAAGGTGTGTGAGAACAAGATTAGTGGAAACTCATGATATCCTGTCTCATTCTGGTGCTCTGGTTGTTGCTTGATCAGGAAAAGTGCTGTTGCAAAGCAACAGGACAGGGACAGGAGGCCTGGTAATTGGTTCCTCCTCTCTCCTCCCCAGTGGGATCTTTAGTTGCCCATCTGGTTCTGATTTTGCTCCACTTAGGCTTGCACATCTTGATCTGTCTGTGCCAAAATGCAGCTGGCCAAGGAAAGGCAGAAAACTGAAGTTGCATTGTGGAAACAGCTATTGATATGGGCACTTGGATAGCATCATCTTTGCATGAAATCCGTAACTCTTCTACATCGGGCTGCAGGTTTCACAGTGCTGGCAATCCATGCAGCCCTACTCTGGTGGTTGGAGAGTAACTACCAGCTAACAGGAGGAGTCTGGAAGCCCTGGCATATGTGGGCAGAGTAGACAAGCTTCTCTTAAGGTTTTATGTGGGAGATTGGACTGCGGTGAGAAAAGGTCGTCTATATCTTCACCACAATCCACTTCACTTAATACGAGGAAGAAAGAATGCTGCCCAAACCTTCTAACACCCTCTCTTCCCTGCTTCAAACTTAGTATGGTTGGTGTGCCTGGGAGTCACGAAGCAGGCTGAAATTTTTGCAGTGGTCTGGCATTTTCCAGTGATTGATCTTTTTTGATGCCAGCAGCGAACAGAGGAGGATCTCCTTGCACCTCTACTGCACGTTTGACCAACATGACCACATGGTTTTCTCAGGCACTTGATGTGTGGTGGGGGAAAGCACCCTAAGCAATACGCTGGATCACAGTGAGGGCACAGTAAGGGTGGAAAGGGTTAATACGAGATTTCTCTGAGCCGTTCCAGCACTAGAAGATAATGGCCTTTCCAAATTCTCCTTCTCAGGCGTTGCCTAGCATCTGTCACAGTGGCTCAGTAATCTAATTAACTGCCACTCAGCTATTAAATATTGCAGCAGGGAGTGTGAGGACTCCATCATTTTCAGCTCAGGTCAATGAGGCCTCCCCTTAAGAGCCATCCTAGAGCTGAAAATTAATTTTCTCTGGTAGCAGATGTGTCTGAATATTAAAGCTCAATGCCAGCCACGCCACTGGGAATAGGAATAGGGAATATTTTGAGGTGAGAGTCGATTCTCAGCCACCGAATAAAAGTTAGTCTCCAAAAATACACAGCTGTTACGTTCTTCTCTTCTCTTCTCTTTTTCCTGTGTACTGTTTTTTAGTTGCCCAAACCTAATAAACAGCTTTGTGGGGAATACGTAGATATTTTCTCCTGTAGTCTGGAGCCTGACACAAGCACAAGAGAACTAGGAACTCCTATCTACCAACCTGCAAATAAAGCTGGTGAAAAGTCACTGTATGAAGGTTTTATGTGCTTTTTGGCTTTATTTCCACTCTTCAGTTAAAAGAAGTATTTAAAATATACATGAGTTCTTGCCAGAGAGAATGCTTCTTCATTTCATTTTTATAGAGTTGTTTTTTTTAAAAAAAACACTAAGTTTATTGTTACGGCCTCAGCCACTGACAGCTCCTTAAATCAGAGCACTGACACTAGCAAGCAAAAGCCAGGTCTGAATGTCTCTGACCTGCACGCGTAGCCCAGGCTGTGCCAGTGAGCTCCTGCATGCTCACCTTGGCTTTGCAGAGGGAGAGGCTCTGGGTGCCCATCCTTGCTGCACACATGCCCAGCCCAGCTCTGAAATTTAGAGTAATGGGCTATAGGGTGTCATGACTGCTCCGTTGTTCTGCGGTGGTTGTGCCAAGGACACAACCTGTGCCAAGGTTTGGCCACAGGGCGCGAGGTTCTGCAACTCCCCTTGGTCGCTGTGGGCTCCTCCTTCCAGGACAGGCAGCCAGGAGGCAGGTTGGCAAGCTGTGCTCCCCACTGATCTTCTCTGCTGGGAGATTTTTGGAGGAGGTAGCTGAGCTCTTTGTCAGCTGCATACCTGTTGCTAATCCTATGGGGAATGCCCCTGTGCTGGTGCTACTCTGTCAGAGCAAGCCAGACAGCTAGGGAAAGGCCTGGGCAGTTGCACTGTAGGTAATAATACTTTGAACCTTTGGGGAGGTGAAAGAAAAACCTTTCTCACCTATAAACTAGTGAGGTTGCATTCATACAGGCTCTGAAATCTAAATAACACGTCCCTGAAAAATGTTGTTCATAAAACATCAAGCCTACTTTTCGTTTAAAGCATAAAACTGATCAGCTGGAAACATTTCCTGTGGGGCTGGCCTTTACCCATCCCAGCTGGAGCCCAGGCCAGCCTTGCGTCAGCACACCTTTCGGCAGGAGTCCCGGTGCTCCTGCCAAGAATGCAGGGTGACATTAATTTAGTGCGTATTGCCAGCAGTAATTCCAGGGATCAAGCATGCTTAGCAGTTTAAGAAGTGAAAACCTAGCCTCTTCCACCACGTGGCTCTGAAGCTTGTGTGCCTCCAGTGATCAGCAGCCTGTGAAGTAACTGCAGCTTTTTTTTTGGTGCTGCCCCGGGCAAAGCAGGCCTGGGGCCTTCCTCTGCTCTGCTGAGCTTTCCGAGGACACCCACTCAAACACCTTCTCTAACTGTGCAAACACGTCACTGGCCTCTACCCTCGTTTAATGCATAAAGTTTGACTAAAGCTAGTGCTTAACTCTGATGAAGATGCACGACAGAACTGGCTGAGCCTGCTTTAGGGTTCCCACAGGAATTACAGCATGAGGAGGGAAATGGTTACAAAAGGGAAATGCAACACCAAACAGTCTGCTAATAAAGACGCTCTGTGTTTTTATAAACATAAGCAAGATCCAACCAGGAGCTTGGGGACCGGTGCTGGGTGGTCTGTTCTGTCCCAAACAGGCTAGTATCAAAGCCCCAGAGGTGACAATTGATGTGGATAGTTTTGCATCTCCCACAAGGTAATTTCAGGCTATACCAGGAGGCTTGTCTCCAAAGAGAAAGTGAATTCTCCAGAATATCTGTCCCCTATGACGCTCTCATTTTTGTTGATCCTAAGGGCAAGAGTCAAAAACGGGCTTGAGCCAGAGGGAGAGAGAAAGAATTTTTTAGCTGGTGGTGAGAGCAGTTGCCTGAGAAGAGGAAGGCACTGATTGCATGGTGCTGCTCCTATGCTATTTAACTAAAACAGAAATACACACTGGAACAACTTCAGAGGAGGAGACTGGGAAAGAGATAAACTTGCTGCAGCATGTGCAGGAGTCAGGTGTGTTAAGCATCATCCCAGGACAAGGAGGGGGGGGGTTCATCTCTGCCCTAGGTTGGACAGATAGGGGATTTGGGCACAGGCTTCCTGGAGATACAAAAAGGAGGTGTCTTTCCTTCCTCTTGGCACCCAGCTCAGGATCTGAAGTGAAGCTACCAGTTGAGAGCCAGGGAAGATTAAGTGAAGGGGGGGAGTAGCTGCATCCCTCTGCTTTGGCTCCCAAGCTGTGAACACTGCCCTGGAGTTGAGACGTCTCTGCTCCCATCTTGACCCAAACCCCGTAGTGGTTAGCACAATGACTTGAGGCACAGGAGATGTGGGCTCCCATTCTTGCAGTGCCTCATTTAGCCCCAGGGCTTGAAGTGCCCAGGGAAGTGCCAGAACCACTAGGTTACTGCCTATTTAGTGATAGCCGTAGCTCAGACTGTCTGGTTACAGCTCTTTCCTTTCATCTGAACACCTAAGCGGGCCTCTGTGCACACTCGCAGCAGCTGCCTACCTTCTCGCTGGGCTGCAGGAACAGGCTCTGGGTCACCAGCTCGCTCACCAGTGTGGTGGTACTGCAGAGCTGCACAGCTCCAGCAGTGGACACTCCCAGGGCCTGCCAACCCCCAGCAGGACCCTCCTTGCAGGAGGGCTCTAGAGATCTGAGATTGGTGGCCAAATTACAGCTTAGACATTTATTCCTGGGTCTCCCACATCTGAGAGCAAGGAGGCTATTTCATGTCTTTCACCTTAGTCCTTTTGGTGGGTTTGGCTCCCGCAAAGTCTCTGCTGTGGCATGAGCACTTCATGCCTGCCCCAAGTGGACACTGCAGTACTGATCGGGTGAGGTTGCGGCTGGGCGGTGGCCTTGCAGCTGCTGTGGCACCTAAAACTGAACTTTAGCCCCACAGTTTCTATGAGTATTTAGGTGACGTGCCATGCCCAGTGCTATATTCATCTGCCAGGCTGCGGTCACAATAAAGTCGGATCTGTTCAATGACTCTTTTCCTGATGATTTAATTGCGCCTTAGATAACAAGCCATTTACAAATAGGATTTTACTGCTCCCTGGTTTGGCTTTTGTTCCGTGCGGAGCAGAGCTTGGTCAGTTTTTTACCTTACAGGAAGCTACAAGCTTTTGCTGCTGGGCATCGCTCCTGGCTCTGTCCGTATCTGCCCTGGAGAACCCATTTGCCAGCCATACATCTTCCCTCTCCAAACCCACGGATGCCTGTAAACATTATTCAAGACTTGACTGCTTAAAAAAACCTCAAGATAATCTCCTATCATCGCCTAAATGCTGTAACTAACCTGCTTACTGTTGGGCTAGGTGCTGGAAACTTGTTATAACCTTGTTGCTGTTGCCGATGGTTTCTGTCGGTGGCTCCTACGGAAACCGATTTGCATGTGCATAATAGCAAAGCAGGATAAACAGGGACTGCAGTTTTGCCACTGCTCTTTAGAAGCAGCTGTTGGTCTCTGAAGCCAGTTTATCAAGCAGCATTTGAAGGGAGTGGCTGGCCTGAGGAGTAAAGTCAATGAAAATCAGGCTTTTCCTAACCCTGGGCAGATGAAAACATGCAGTCTGAGCGCTGGCCCCAGACTGTATTAATCAACCCCTTGGAAACTTCATTTGTGCAGATCGTTTTGGAGGAACTGGTGGAAAATGAGAAAAAGTCGGGCGTTTATTGGACTGTTCAAACTTTTGTCCCCTCCTCCCCACCATGAAGAAACCTGAAACTTGAGTTCCCTCAGCGTTTCACGCCCATGTCATTTCTCCTGAGGTTTCCTCCCAAGCCCTCCTGGCTCTCTGCAGCATGGAGCCGCTGAAAGCCATCCCCCGCTGAGCTCCCACTCTCTCGCCTCCTCTGCAAAAACAAAACATATCCCAAAACCAACATAAACCAGCAGCTTTCTACCTCCACCCATCCTTGGTGGTGGTGGTGGTAGCCTGGGGGCTCAGTAGCTGCTGACACACAAAGTCTTTTGGTTGCAGCTCTCCAGGCATGGGAGCACCTGAGTGCCGCAACACGGGTATTAATCAGCTTTCTCTTTTCCTCCCCAGATACCAGAATCGCATTCATTTCCCTTTCTGTCTGCCAGAGTCGATGCAGTGACTGAGTCCCCTCCTGTCCTGCCCAGCACTACTCCAAGGAGCTACTTGCATCCCTTCCCCGGCACTGGGAATGGGGTGGGGGCAAAGCCGTCTTGCAACCAAACCAGTGCTGCAGAGGCCACTGAGCCGGCGTCGGAGCAGAGGACAGCGAGCTGGGCTGAGCCAGGAGCCCGGGCTGGGGCTTGGAGGCAGGGGTGTGATGATGACATGGGGGTTGGTGGCCACCACATGGCCCCTGGTGCAGAGCAGGAGCTGGGCTGGGCAAACCCAGCTCAGAGACGATCGGGCCAAGGGACGCCGCTCCGGTGGGCACTGGGACCTGGTCTGTGTCCTAGGAGGACTTAGCATGGGGATCCTATTAGGTGCTTTTTGTGTTGTTATTGGGGAAGAAGAGGGTTGAGAGATTTTAGGCTTTTTGAAGGCAGTGAACTTGCCATTGGTGATGCAGTGGCTCCAATGCAATGACATGGCATTGGTGATGTTCGGGTGACTTGGAAGGGATATTTTTTTAAAAAAGAAAGATTGGGGGGGGAGTGAATTGGAGCAGGGCACTGTATTTTTTTTCAGGGGGGAGGGGGGATGAGGCCAAGGGAGGAGATGAGAGCAGCGGGTGTTGACGTGGCACCTGGCTCTCTCCGGGGTGGGTGCCCACAGAGGCTGCTGCTCCCCGAGAGGAGCGGCCTGGGAAACGCCGACCTGTGGGAGCTTTGAGCGGCGAAACTAGGCAGATGCCTTTTGTTTTGCACTTTGCAATTTTTTTATTCCTTTCCCTCTCCCCCGCCTCCCCTCGCCGCAGCTGGCCGCCTTTGGTCGGAGGCCCGGCAGCTCCCTGTGCTCGGCTGCCGTGGCTCTGTTAACGTGCCCGAATCCCGCTAGCCAAGCCAAGATGGTTCACCCGATAAAGCTCACTGTGTGTTCGGAGCAGGTCTCCTGCGGTTCCCTGCTGCACTCTCCCAATGGCACGTGAGTAAGGGTGATCTTAGGAAAACGAGCAGGAACCTCACCGCACGCCCAGGTCTGCTGCACAAGGGCCTCCAAGGGGAGCCGAGCTTCACTGCAGGAGCATCACCAAGCTGGCATGGCACCCCGTGGCAAGGTGGATTGGTGGACACCCTCCTTTTCCATGCACTGCTCAGGCCCCATCTCCATCTCACCCTGGCAAGCCATGAGTGTTGCTGGCCCTAATTCGCTCCTGCTGGGTTCTTCTGTAGGAGACAACGAGCTCTCCGCATCGCAGCTGCGGCAGGCTGACCGTGCCCTCCGGCTGCTGACTCTGTTTGAGTTTCTACACCCGATAGTTACCAGTCTGAGTCATGTGAGCTGAGGACAGGGGTTGTGGATTATGGGTGTCCACGCTGGGAAGCGGCTCCTTGCCGGCCTCTTTCACGCTGCGCCTCGCCGCGTTGCTCGGGAATGGCAATCCCAGCGTTCCTGCAGATGCTCCAAGCTTGCCTTTCTCCAGTGGCTTAGGTTAATCTGCAGCCTGGCCAGCTGCATGATGCAATGCATTGAAAATCCTTGACGTTGCCTCAGATAACAAAGGCCTTTTCGAGCCAGAAGTGCCCATCGCTGCCAGGAAGAAAGCACTTCCTGCACAGCCCTTCTGCGATGCTCTGAATGACATTTATTTACATTTTGTAGGGTTTTTTTTTTTTCCAGCTGCCTGCAAACTTTAATAAAAATGATGATCTGGGAAACCATTTGTGTGTTTTTCACATGAGTCTTCTCTTCATTCTTAAGCAAGCTGGATTTAAGTATAATAACAGGGCCGAGGAGTAATGATAGGTTTGGCACTTGATGGGGCGGTTCACAAACAACCTCCTTTTGCAAACAGCCTCGCCGTAATTACTGTTGCTTCAGAGCTTGGGAAACTGAGGCACAGTGTTAAAAGTGCCTCGTCCAAGATTAGTGGCACAGCTGGGAATAAAAGCCCAGGGCTCCTAGCGTTGGTTCAAAGGAGCTGAACTTCCATCTGGTGATACACCAAGTGTGTCTCTTCCCATTCTTGCTCTGGTCGAAGTTGTGAGCGCAAGGCTATTAGGATGCATCATAGAAGGTTTGACTGTGACCTTGTAAAACCGATACCTACCAGATAGGTGGAGGGGCCCCAACCGAGACACAACCCTACTTCTGCAGAGCAAGCCAGTGATTTATACCAGAGAAGAATTTGTACTTCTGTTTTCCTTATATGCCTGCAGTTGGCTCCCGAGGAAGGGGGATCCCGACAGGCTAGAAAAGCTTCCCAGCTGTGTCGCCTGTTCACGGTCCTCCTCCGTGTGTGTCCCAAAACAACTTTCCAAATTTATATTTTTTATATTTCTCCTAGCAGGGACTTACAGGATTAGGCAGCTTCCTAAGGGAGTTCTGGGTGGTGGCTCAAAGGGACTTAGCGCCAGCATTTCTCAGCTGTAAAGAAGGCTGAGGACGTCTCTCAGCCCCCCGCAGGGAGCCGGGTGGGTAGCTGAGTTAGTTGATATTAGCAGAACAGATACTTAGGTAAGGATCCATGGAAAAAGCTCATAAAAGAGCCCTTTGGGAGCCCAATTCAGAGCCTAAAAATTACTATTTGATGAGAGGGAGAGTGAAAAAGAGACAGAGCATGAGAATAAAAGCCCTTTCAGTCTTGTTAGTTCAGATTTTATATGGGACTCTGGGGCTTTAAAAACAAGATTGCGAGGATTTGCGACTGGATAGCTTTGCTATGAGCCATGCAAAAGAAGTGCTCTTTTGTATTTATTCTGGAGCTTGCCTGAAAGACAATTCAAAAGCAATCACCAGCTGCTGTGACAGCAGCAACCTGTTGCTAGGGAATTAAATGTGATGCAAAATACAAAGGTTTCTTAGTTAGAAACCACAAAGTAAAAGGGGAGTGGGAGATGGAAAGGGATGTAACACAGTCAAAGCTGCAGCTAAAGCAGATCTGCTTTTTAACTGGGACGTACAGGGGAAGTGTTTTGTTCTGCTGCTTTTAAAAGCGCTCCCCCCCACCCCCATCTCACTAGGTCACACATAGCTCTGGCAGGGAGATCTTGGGAACGGGCTGCATCTGGTGGCTTTACGTGGCTTATATGCACGCACGCTCCTGCGAAAAGTGCCCGTAAGCTGTAGCCAGCCCTCGGCTGTCACGTCCGGCGTGGCGGCAGCCCGGCTGAGATCGCCTCCGCGGGGACAGCGCTCGCGTCCCTGCTCTCCAGCCGTGCCAGCAAAGCAGAAGAGCTGGTGCTTTCTTTAATACCTCCAGTGTCAAGGGAAGCCCCACACCTGCCCAGAGGCTGCCTCCAGCGGTGTACTGACCTTTCAAACACGTGCTTAGAGCAGAGGAGTGCTCCCTTCCAACCGACCGATGTGCCATCAAATTCGTCCATGTCTACCCAGAGCACCGAGGTCCTGTGTCCTTGGCTTGTCGTCTTGTCCTACATGTTCGTGCTGTGCCACTGCACACCCTCCCTGGGTTATGTCCCATGCCCAACTGGAAGGAGGATGTTTTCCTGCTCCTCCCACACTTTCTCCCTTTGGAAAAAGCTGGCTCTTTTTAGTCTCCGTGGAGGGTTCAGGTTCACAAACCACCATTCCAGGAAACACTGGTCACTAATGCAGTTACTTCTCAACGAGCAGGAGAAATTGTTGCCTCCAGCTCCCCACAATGAACTGGATATTTAAACTGGTCTCAGTCCCTCTTGCTCTGGTGCAGAGCATTACTTTAGTGTCCTCCAGACCTGGTTAAAGGGAGAAGAGCTGCACGGCGAGCACAAGATGGGAGACTCCTGGCATGAGTGAATAACGGGCTGAGCTCTCTCTTTTTTTTTTTTCCCTCCCTGACAATCTCCCTTCTCTTTCCATTTCACCACCTCTTCATTTAATGTTGCCAACTGTTCTGCAAAACCATCATCAGCCCTGTTTTTGCAGCCGTGTGACCTACTTTATCATTTCTTGCTGACTTACTTCCTTACTGAAATCACAAGCCTCGAGCCCACCCAAGCCATTCAGAGTTTCTCAGCTGAAGAACAAATCCAATTAGGTGGAAGAAAGCCTGGTTTTCATCCTGTCGGTGCCGCGACATCTCACTTCCTTCCACCCAGCCACGCTGCAGCGCGGATATCCCTGTCTCACAAACATTGCGGACAAGGACCCATCTGTATGTGCTGGTCCCTGCCCCTGCTACCCTGAAGTGAAGATGGGGAGAGTCCCCCCCCCCAATGCTGCTCCTGGCTCTCTGAGGTGTCCTCGCACTCCTCCTGACAGCCCTGGGGGTCCACAGAGCTCAGAAATCACATCATTCACGGCCTTTAAGTTCTAGCTGCTTGGGGAAGCCCACACATCCCATCGGCAGCTGGAGAAATGGTCCATGGCCATGCCAGGAGGGCACAACCTGTCCTTGTTAAAAAACTGCTGGCCCTTCAGCCAGGATACGATTTGCCGACCAGCAGCAAGTGCCGTCATTCAGCCACCGCATCGCACCTAAACCCTCCCCGCCGCTCTGCCCAGCGAAGACACGGTGGTTGTGCCCTTTCCCTCTTCCCAAGCAATGCTAGGCTCTTCCTCCCCACCCTGGCAGGGCCTCCTCTCCCCACTGCCCAGGACAGCGGGAGGGATGGCCTCGCGTTGCAGGGGATGAGGGCGAGGAAGACGGCGAGACAAGGCATACAGGTCAGCAGGAAAGTCCCTTCTTGTGTCCGACCTCTAACTACCAGGTAGGACAGACAGACGGCCCGCAGCCTTCTGCAGCCAGCCCCACACCAGTGCTTGAAGGAGCCGCTGTGGGAGTCCTGCCCCGGCACGGGCTGGGGCTGCTGCACGGTTGTGTTTACTCGCTGCTTGGGGCCGGTGCTCGCCGCGGTGCCCTCGCGCCCCGGGGACAGGCAAGTGCCGAAAGCCTGGTAAACACCCGTCACGCTGGTCTGGGTCACCGTCTGGAGGAGCCATGCAGGCAGACGCTTCCCTGCAGAGGTTTCTGACGGCTGCATTTATCCAGGCAGGGACGGGGCTGCTCTGCCCGCAGCCAAACGCCAGCGCGGGCCTGGCTTTCCTCCTCCTCCTCCTCCGCAGCCGCCGCTGCCCCGCAGGGCTGCAGCCCCTCCGGGGCTAACAGCTGCTCCCGGCTTTCCCACAGAGCTCCGCTAATGACTCACAGTTCCTGCACGGCTCTAATTAGACTCCTGTCTAATTAGACTTGCCAGTTTCACTGAGAAGATGCAGCTGGGAAGAATCGGCTCTTGGTGCAAGGAAGGGGGAAAAGAGCATCTGGAGCCAGTGAGCACCAGCGGCACAGACACCAGGCTGTAGTGAGAGGTCGGGGACAGCAGGGCTTTCCAGCAGAAATAAATACATCTGTGTGTGTTTGGCTGGGACAGGCCGAAAAGCAAGACAAGAGAGAAAAAAAAAAAAAAAAAAAAAAAAAAAAACCCTTAAATAAACTCCTCCAGGACTCAAGCTCTGCCCCATCTCATGAGCAAGGAACTGGCCTTGTCCCTTTGGGGAGTGCCTGGCAGAGGCACCAGGATGCCAGTCAGTCAAGAGCGAAGGTTTCTCTTCATAGCTGCCTTGAACAAGTTCATGACACACAAAAAGAGCCCCATGATGCTGCCAGAGCACAGGCCAGGGCTGCTGTCCCGAGCAGCGTCAGCCCAAGGCCGGCGGGAGCCTGTGGAAGGACAGATGGGAAAGTGGGCTCTGAAGCAAAGAGGTGGTGGTGGGGGGGGGGTATATCTAGAGATGCTGAGATAGCATGAGGGATGACAAGTAGCACCTAGGGCCTGTCTCACCACGCTCCCAGAGTGCTCCTTACAGCCTGCAACTGTGGAGGCTGCAATGCTGGTGTGAGAGCAATGCTTCCTCCAAACCAGCGTGGAAAAGTCACTGTTCAGCACTGTGCTTGCATGGAAAGAACCCATCGCCAGGCAAGTTAACTTACTTTATTGCTAAACTCAAGGCCAACACAATCACCAAGCAAGAGCTCTCACAGTCACAGCCCCAGCACGGCAGAAACAGGAGATTGGCATCTCAGGGAAGGGTGCCAGAAGTTGCATTCGTTACTGCTCCTTTTTGTTGCACCTTGTCCCGTGTTTGTTCTGTAGCCACATCTGGCACCTGTAACCAGGAGCCAGCCTGGGGATCAACCCGCCTTCACGTGTGTTCAGAGCCCGGTACAGCATGCTGCTGCAGGTCTTAATCTTGCACATGTAGACCAAATCTTTATAAGATTAAGGCAATGCATCTTGCATATCAGTTGCTAGTGTCAAACACTCTTTTGCCCTTAATTTAAACACGTGCCAATGCTAAACAAATCAACACACTGCAGCATTATCATCCTGCCAACTAATTAACAAAGCCCTGGTGCCCTCTGCGGTAACTCATCCCTTTACTATCCACTGTGTGGTTGAACACAAGGTATCTCATGCTAAACTAATTAGGATTTGGCCTTTTGTTTTTTTAAAAAATCTATTAGTTTAATTATAAAAAAAGTAAAAGATACCACTAACGTCTATTTCTGAAGAAGCTATTCCACACCTATCCATACTCTTTTTAGAGGCAGATTAAGTGTAAGGACCCTCTATGAGCCCTTCTGGTTGAACGTGCTAGTGAAAAATCCAGTCTTGTCCAGATGACCTGCCACATGGCCAAGCTGAGCTCTGCTGGGCCTTTGCTCTACCTCTGATTGCTAAGGAGAAGTCGGCGCTAGGCAAGCCCAACTGGACCTGGTATGCTCAGAAATGTATCACTCCTGCTTGGATCATCTAAAATAATTGAGCCATGTGCCTTGAAGAGAACATCCATTTCATCATCGTAGCCCTGCTGTAACAGCTCAGCGTATTAATCATGGATGAACCTGTGGAAAGTTGTGTTTAGTTATTCATATCGACACATGTAGACGGCCAGGAAAGATGAGACCTTAATTTCTTCCTCTGCAAAGGCAATTTGCATTGCCCAGGCTCCCCTCTGGCCTGGGGCAATAGGAGTGATTTGGTTTGCGCCCGGCAGGACAAGCAAAGCTCAGGCTGCTCCAGAGCCGGGTGCTCTGCTTGCTCTGCACCCTGGCCCTTCGCTGCTGGATTCCACGAGACTCAGCAAGAATTTTGTTTCCTGCTACATGTGATTTGCAGTCGCTAAATACCCTCTTCCTCCTCCCGCGACAGCCGCTCCTTGCATTGCAGCAGCACGGAGAGCCGCTTCTGCCAGGCAGCGGCGGCAGCTCGCGGTCCCAGCCAGCGGCGGGCAAATCCATCGTTTCCCTACAACAGTGCGAGGCCTTGGGGCCGCCCGGGGCCCCGTGGCGAAGGGGGGTCCTCGCCCCCGCAGCGAGGCTTCCTGCGCGAGCCCCGCTGCAGGCCGCGATGTGCAGAGCGGAGGGGGGCCCAGAGGAGAAAGTGCTCTTTGAATGCCAAACGCGGGCGCCTTCGTGTCAGAGAAAGCTTTTGTTTGCCTTGGTAAATAAGTGAGCCGGGACTGCAAATAAAATGAGGATTAGCAGACAGCGTTAGAGATAAACAAACGCTTTCATCTCCTGTCATCGCCCATCTTACATCAAGGCTTCGTTGCAGCGGGTAGGTTTGCGTGCACGGACACGACGCAGCTGCTTAAAACAGCACATGCAACACAGACGTGAGACGGGGAAATAGGTTTTGTGGTGCTCTGCTGGCTTAAGGGGCAAAGCAAGACGGGCTGGCATTTCCTAACGCCTCTAAGAAATAACCCAGTACCACCAAGCCATGCTCATGCCAACAGCCTCAAGGCTTTGGTCACTGTCTCTGCTTGTCCTCAAGCGTCCCTTCTCCTTCCCCATCTCACCGCTGAAGACAAGTACAGTAATAGATCTAAATTAAACAGTTTGCTTCAGAAGCCACATGCAGAGCTTAAGAGGCCATGGATGCAGGTCTTGCTGCTGCTCCACTGGGCGGAAAGGATGCTGAAGCCCCTTGTGCAATTAAGGGCACGTAGAGCCAGCTGGGATATGGATGAAAGAAAATTGGAGGAGAAATTTGAAGCATTGTGCCCTGCCGTGAGGGCTCATCACAGCTCGATGATCAGCACGCGACCGGTTCGTGCACACTGAGTGAACTTCGGCTCTGGGCTTTTGGCACCCTCTTCTGCCTGGACTGAAGCCTACCAGCATTGGGAACATAAAGTACCTTCTCCCCAGGGGACAGCCATGACCTTAGCGCTGGCTAGGATACATCTGCGGGGCCGCCTCCTTCCTGGGGAAGTGGAACCGTGTAAAGCGCGTTGCATCTGGGACGCAGAGACCTCTCCTCTCTCCCCAGGTCCACCCCGCCAGGAGACCTCGCGCCGCTAGTTCTTGCTGCCAAAACGTGGACAAAGCATCCCGCAACCTGAGTCGGCTCGGTTTCGACTCGAGCATCTAGCAATTTTTTGCAGGTTGCAGAAACTATAGGCCAGAAGATCGCATACCACAGCCATCGGACCGCTGTTTATCTCAACGTTCAAAGCCTGCTTAAGTGGCTGAGGCAACAGCTCTGACACTTCCTCTTCTTGTAAAAAGATGAAAAGCCCCATGGGTGTCTGTATGTGTGTGTGGGAAAAGTCAAATATCATTATGGCCATACAACCTTAAGCAAAATGTAAATCCTCTAAGAGAATGAAAATAAGTTAAAGGAACCCGAGAGGTGCACACTGGAATTCAGATGACAAAAGTAATGCAAACATTCAATTACAGGTAGGGTTACAGCTATTCACTCATGCAGTAAAGTCAACAGCAGAAATACCAAAGCACGGGAAATAAATTGGACAAAACATTCAGACTTAAAATCAAATTTATTTAGAGGAAAAAATGACTTTACAAGAGGTTGATGCTGATAACTAAAAAGGAAGATAAATAAAAGCTTGTTACAAAACCTAATGGTTTCTGGCAAGTTACAGAAAAACTGAAGAATTTTACAGTCAATAACCTGCTCACTTTTTACATAATTACAAATTAACATACAGCAATTAGGTTTTACCCTCTTTTTTTTTTAAAAAAAAATCTTTTTTCCACTTTTAATTTTTTAAACTTTTTTCTTTTAATGGATTCAACATGAAAATGCAAAGTATTTTATTTATTTTTTTAAGAAACAAAAGCAGAGGTATATCAAGTTATTATAATACACCTCCTCAATGTTCTGGGAATCACTCAAGTGCATTTCATACTAGCACAAAATAAACACCAAGCTAAACTTTAACCATAGGCGAGCTGAACTGGACATAGATTTTCTGAGTCAGTGTTTAATATTGATAAAGAAAATAGTAAAATACTTAAGAGCAGGGCAGTGATTGATACCTATAGACAGTTTAAATACATACAAAGCTCATAGCTGTATGCAAAGCAGTGAATGTCATCCTGGCCCCCCCTCCCCCCAAGCGATGGAAGCAGAATATATTTGGGCGAAGCATCAACGTCAGTGAGACGCGCGTGGAAAGAAAGGGCAGAGAGCCCTTAAAACGCACGTGGGCAGGGAGCTTGCATTAGCGCTTCCCGTTACCCAAGAGCAGGAGGTGTAGGAGACTGACCCAGTTCAGCTCGCCTATCTTCAAAGCTTAGCTACGTTGCCGGATCAAGAACGAACCATCGACTGCTGCCCCTTCTGACAAACGAAGCAAGAGCTACGAGCGCTAGGGGAGGTTTACTCAAAAGGGTGCCTTAAATTACGCTAAATTCCCAAACCTGGCCAGCAGGCAGAAAAATTTCCAGAGTTCTGGTTAACAAGGAATGTTTGGTTGGATTTAAGCAGGTACTCTCCTGTGCCCGCTGCTCAGTTCTCCACGCGCCGTGCCACGGGCGTCCTAGCCAGCTTCCTTGCGACTTTGGCACCTGATGAACCTCTCTGACTCGGTGGCGTCTGCAAGGACTGGATTTGGGTATCGGTGCAGCAGCGCCGTCAAGGTATTCTAGCGCCGCAAGGAAGGTGTCAAGGTTATCAGGCTCCACGGACGCTCGCGCCTGGGAAAGGCGGGACAGATCTGCTCAAGCTCATGGCATTACTGTGCTTCTCAGCAGTGGTCAAGCTTCAAGAGGGAAAAAAACCCAGGTCACTCGATGTGGGAGTGAGTGCTCCCGCCGCAGAGATGGCACCTGGAGATCTCTGAGTGGCTTGTACAGTAAATAACTTAGTGCACGGGAAGGGCCTCACTGCACTGCACTCGGTTGCATTCTCCTGCATCTCTTTTGCTCTAAGTTTCTCCCAAGCAGGGAGAAATGGTTCCAGTGCGTGGGAGGCGATACTGATGCTAGCCTGGCTTTCCACAGCAGGATGGCCGCTTTTGCCCTTGGGGTGTGAGGTGGGGCAGCACCAGGGAGATGCACACAGAGGGAGCAAGTGATGGCCAAACACCACATCGGGAAAGGGCTGGTGGCTAACCCTGTCTGCAGTGGGACTGCAGTCATACTCGTACTCATGCTGACCTAAAACTACGTGAAAAAGCTTGTCCTTTCCTTCTCTTCTCCCCCAGGCCGGGCAAAGCCAAACCAAAGCCAGGTTTCCCAGTGGCTACCCTCAGCTTGGATTGTGCGGGGGACGCAGAGCCAGAAGTATTTAGAAATCTGATTGTCTCCACACAAGCAAGATGCAAAGGGACAAGACTAATTCCATTTAAAGTGCTTTATGGCATCAGACTGACATAAAGGTACATGTTGAGATGAATGCTTCACTGGAAAGAGCCTAAGACCAACCCCATTCAATTCCTTCTTGTCTCAAACCATTTGCAACAGCTACTCTCTGCTCTCTGGGGTATCCTGATACCCTCACTTAATACTGATCACTTTTGTACTTCTTCCTAGTCCATGTCCTTGCTGCACTGCTCATTGAAACCCCTTCTGTTGGGTAGCAATGAAGACTGTGCAATGTAAAGGCCCATGAGAAGAAAGTCCAATTTTCCCCTCTGTGAAACAGTAGCAAAAAAAAAAAAAAAAAAAAAAAAAAAAAAAAAAAAAAAAAAAAAAAAAAAAAAAAAAAAAAAAAAAAAAGCTTTTAGGGCCCTTGCATGGTCCTCTTCTTTCCTCAATATGGACTTTAGACAGACATTTTTGAACCTATCTGTTCTGTGTACCAGAAACCCAGGGCAAAAAGGGATGAGTTGGGTACTCTGAAGGGACTGAGGGACTGGCCATGGGAACCAGAGAAGGTGTCAGGCTGGGCTGAGGAAATAACATGTTTTCCAGAAATGAAAAATGGGTGCCAATCACACAGCTGAAGCAAACACCATTTTAAGGCCGGGAAAAGGAAAGGCTTTGGTGCTGTGAAACTGGGGCTCTTCTCTAGCAGACAACCATAGGCATTCTCAAGGGATCAGAGTAGGGCTCCAACTCCAGGAACCAAAGTGAAGCCTTTTCAAAGAAAACTGGAGATAAAAAAAAAAAAAGAAAAAAAAAAGTGGCTAGAAAAATAAAAACAAGCCTGCACCTTCCTAAAGGTGAAAGGAAAAGGAAGCAGTGTGGGAGTCCCATTCAAATAGGGGTGCCTCATTCAAACACAAAGTGAATCATGCTCTAATGTACATCCCCCCCAGGGATGACAGATGTCTGCCCACCAGAACTGAAGACAAAAACAGCTTTGATATGCAATATTTCTGGTTCGTATATTTTTGATTCAAATCATGGGGACCACAGGAGCAACTTAGAAAATGCATTTTTTGCTTAGGGCACTGAATGCTCTTTTTTCTTTATACAGGTCTGTATATTCTTTATACAGAGATAGTCAAGCCAAAGACTCAGCCCTTCTGCTCTGGTTCACATCTCCCTTTTGACACCCTTCTCAGAGCTATGGGACATAACCTTGTTTCACAAATTCAAGACGTACTAGGACTAGGGAAAAGACAGTGGGATGAAAAGAAAACCTTGTACTGGCAAAAGCTATTACAGACTCAGAGGAACCTTCCAAAATATCAGGGAACTGATCTATGTTTATGCAACAGTAAATGAGCCATGCACTGGTTTGGAAACAAAAAACTTCAGCTTGGCACCTTCATTTTCGCAGATGTACAAACAGCAGGGCAGAAGTTATTTTGTTAAATTAGTGCTTTTCTTGTTAAAAAGATAACACCACAACATCAGCACACGCCTCCTTCAGCTCCTTTCAAGTTCAGGAGAAGACTTGCTTGGATCTCCCTGGACAATCGATCAGACCCTCACCTCATGGGAACATGCTCTGTGTTTGTCTTTCCCTTTGCCTCCAAGCAGTATGAGAAAACCTAAACAAAATAGTTAAAGAAGGAAACTGACTGACAGCAGGAGTCTTGTCTGAAGTCACCACTTCTCTTTCCAAACTTTTCTGGCCCCAAAATGCTCTGCCTTAAAGAAAGCTCTCAGTTGAAATTCTGTTAATTCTGCGAATGGCATAGACTGCTAAGCAGCACTGTCCAAACCATATTTTTGCAGGAATCAGAGAGATAAGAGCATTGGGTTACCAATCTCTTGGTAAAAAAAAAAAAAAAAAAAAAAGGAAGAAAAAAACCCCTAAACCAACCCCCCCCCAAACAAAGACAAAATAAAAGTAAAACTAAAAAAATAAAACCAAGTAAACTTTTTTAAAAAAGAACTCTTTCAAATAAACAGAAAGATAAATATTTTTGCAAGCCCTGCTTGCAATTAAGAACAAGCACCAAATAATATTAAAAAAGCAAAATAAAAATAAATCTCAAACCTCTTTCCTTTCTTCCTTTTTTTTCTTTTGAGTCGCAATAGTTTAGAGAGCTTCAAAAGAAAGTGGGCTTTTCAGGACTCTCGTGCTGATCAAGGCAGACCAATTTAAGTACCCATCCCACTGACAATGCTGCTGCTACTCCTTAGCACTGAACTCTGAAAACTGCTGCACGGGATTAGCTTGTGAGAAGCTAAAGAGCAAACTGAAATCAAATGAAAGTGCAAGAAAAAAGTGGGTTTTTTTCTTTCTTTCTTTTTTTTTTTTTAATGTTAAACTAGGAGGAGAGGAAATGCATTTGACAGCTTCAAACTGTTTAAGCAAACCTTTGAGCTATTTGAAGCTGATAGCATCTCATAACCATTTACAAATCCACTGGGGCAAGTCCCCCGAGAGGGTTTGGAAGAACAGTAACTTTGGAAAAAGTCTGGCTTGCTGCATTCCTCCTCCCCTGTTGAATACATCCCCCTATTCAACAGCTGTATAAACACGTCGCATTCGGCATCCCAAGAGCTGTCCGCGAGCTTGCCTGCACGGACACTGCTCACCGGAGACTGCGCAGCGATGGACACGGACCTACTGTGCTGGGCCTTTGGACCTGTCGCATGGGGCTTTGTCCATAAAAATAGATTTTCTCCCCAGTAATGGTTCCTAAGTGCACAGTATTGTACAGGCGTAGGAACTAGGAGCTGCCTCTTCCCCAAATCACTTCGCTCGCAGCGCTCAGTCCTTTGACCTGTGATGTCTTTACCGAAGTACTTGGATATTGCTCTCGTGTCCTTTGGGGTTAGAAAAAAGCTAGAAAAGCCAACAAAATCCAGAGAAACATAAGCCCAGTCGTAACGTAAAAAGCATGGGAAGGATAAATACAGATAACAGAACAAAGATCCCTAAAAATGTATTTTTGGCCATTTCTCCAGTAAGTTACCAGGTTTGTATGAAGAGATGTCAGATGCAAATGGAGAAATATATTCTGGCAAAAAAAAAAGTCTTAACTTACAGAGTAATGGGAAGGAATGAGCTGGAGTTCAGAGGGATTGCTTAGAAAAGGCTGTTTTGAGCTGTTCCCACTTGAACCCTATTCTGGGTCCCTGGGGTTGCCTCACAAGCTTAATGAACTTCTCTCTTCTGCATCATTTTAAACACACCCAAAGACATTCTGCTTGATTTTGGAAGCAGTTTAACATTTAGTTTCTCTGCCTCGCTCAAATCTTTTGAAAATTCTTTCTATTTTATGTTTTTCCTGAATTTTAGGCTTTTCCTGAATTTTTATTTTTTACACTGTTACTGTTTCCTGGTACCTTTCTGAAACGTGCCACATCCCACAAGCACAAAAGGGGCGTGCAAGTCAATGGAGTTACAATCTGAGTAGTAAGGGCAAGATATTTAATATCTACGTGCTCCCTGAAAGTCATCAGGTATCATCTATCCCCACTGGCCGAGCTAGGCTTGGCTGGACAGACTGTAAGCATATCCCAGGGGATACATAGATACATATATGTATATATATATAGATATATGTATATATACAGTATATCTATATATGCCAGTGTGCACCATTCGTAGAATCCTAATCTTTTGCTAAATGCTTGGTTTTGGTTATGTTCCCCAGAAAAGGGGAATTTGAAGGCACAGACCCCTTAAGGCTATGTTCTCTCATCCCAACCGATTTAAATCAAGGTTTGCACAGAAAGGTGGCACTAGTTGCAGTGCAGTCAGCCTCCGCAGTGAGAATTCATGCAAAACCAAAGGAGAGAGAGAGGCCTTTTCCCACAACTTACAGACCTTTACAACATGTTTTATTTAAACCCCCTGGGTAGCTTGTCGGATGTAGGCACCAGAAGCACGCTGCGGAGTGGGCAGGAAGATGTCCACTGTACCAAAGCTGAGCGAGACCGCTGGGCAGAGGAACAGCCGTGGGCTTCGGCCCCAGGGGGGTCTGGCCGCAGCGCAGCGGGGGTGAGGTGTACTCCTGCAGATCTGGCACTGGTGCTCAGCAAAAAATCTCCTCACCCTCTGGCGGGGCTTCTGACGAGTGAGAATCTGGGGAGGGAAACCAAGCAGGAATTACTACAGGAATAATGGACAGCGAAGGACCCTGCACTCCGGGAAACTCCACTGCCCACCCACCCCACTGGGTGCCTGAAAAGACTGCTGGTTCTGTGACGAGTTTTAATGAAATTACATCCCATAATTGCAGAGCCTTCCTGTGCACTGCACATGCCAGCTGCAAAACAGCAAACCGGCAGAGAGTTGATAGGTGTTAGCCCATCATCGGAGGGCATGAGATCAAATTTCTTGTGGCTCACAGATCTGAGGTGCCCAACTGCACATGGTGCTGCTCCAGAACCACCACAGAAAATCACTGCATGGAGACAAGATGCAGTCGCAGCAGGAAAAGACGAGGCAACTAGAAGGGCTGCGAGTATTGCTCATAAATGGTAACGCACTGGCAAAGCACCCAGCAGTGCTGGAGGGGACGAGCAGGAGTACCCCAACCAGACCTTTGACAGCAGATGCGCTGACGCAGGGAACTATCCGCCTCAGAGCAAAGCAAGCTGAAAAACACAGGAAGAATGCGGTTTGTGAAGCTGCTCAGGAAGGACCAGGGAAGGCAAGGAGCAGAGAGTACTGCGTGTCCCTGAGACACCTCCCAGGGCTGCAGGACAGTGTCCTGCAGCAGCCACAGCCCACAGGAGAGACATGGCTCCTCAGATAACCCTCTGCTTTCTTTTGCAAAGGATGACACAGAGAAGACTGCTGTAAGCTAGGAACTCCACTTATCACATCTCATTTTCTCCATCCCTCCGTTTTACCATCCCCGCTCAAGGCTAGATTTCGTTGCCTCCCCAAATTTGCTGACTGAAGGGAAAAGCCAGCTCGATGACCCTGAAAACTATCTATGATCTCCTCTGACACTCACCAGATGGTTGGGAGCGATGTCCTTTGCCCTTTTTCTTCTTTTCTTTTTTCTCCTTTGGTTTGGCTAAACTGAAGAGGCGGGTGGGCATCTGGGGCTGTCCTTCAGCAGCCTTGTTAGTCTGGTTTGTTGTGCTGAGCAAATGGAAAGTGCTTTTCTCTTTGTGTGTCCTTGAAAGACTATTCCTTTTGGGGGAGACAGACAGTTCTGCATCAAAGTGCCCCTGTTTGGGAAGGGAAGGGCTTTTCTGCTTGGAGGAATCGTCGGTGTTGGGCAGGGAGGGGATTCTTGCAAGTTTGTCATGTAGATTTGAAACCTATAAAAGAAAAATAAGTGTTTTATTGGTGCATGAAAAGGGCTGGTAGGGAACATGGATAAGATGACATTTCCCAGAATGCTGACAGAGATTGAGCTTGCTATTTTCAACATCTAGCCCCATTGACCAGATAAAAAATGGTCCTCTATCCAGACAAAGCAATGAGAAAAGCAGCCCTCTCTGTTTAAGACAAAAAGACGAGGCATAAAAAGAGTAACACTCCAAAGTCTTTTGCTCCTACATGCACTGTGCTATGTATCAACAAGCCGAAGGCAAGTGTTCTGTAAGATCTCGACACTGGGACTCACCCTGCATCGTGCTCGCGTACAGACGGTGGCAGAAGGCCAAGGAGCAGCGTGCCTCTCCAGGAAGGGAACGCAGCACGCCGGCTCGGGGAGGCGTGTGTCAAAGGAAGCCTTCCCAAGCGAAAGATGAAAGTGAAATATTTTCCTGTTTTTTTCTAATGTCTGTCTCAGGATGTAATTGAGCTCTGATGCATTCAAAGGGAAGATCAAAACACCAGCTCAACAGAGCCTCACCAAACCCGCTATTAAGAGCTCTGAAACATCAGTAAGGTATCTGCCTCCAAAAGTTGCTTACTCTTCTTGATCTACCAGGCTTCATGGTTATACCTCTCAGCCTTTTCCATAGCTTTCCTATGCTCCTAATATGTATGTATATGCTTGATGCTGAAGCAACTTTGTTTTAAAAGTGGAAAGTTTCTGGCTTGGTCAGGAACGGGGGCTGTTAGGGAGCAGGTACCCTTCTGATCATTTGCTATTCAGAGTTCACTGTTGAGCTCCACAATTAGTCCATTCTGGCACCCAAAATCATTTCTGTTCCACAATCCAACATTTATAAACTAATTTTGCTACAGCTCAAAGCGAATTACATTCAGAATTAGTGAGTTATAAACAAGGAAATGATCAACAACAGACTTAAGGCTCAAATTCAGCACAAGTTTTGCAAACATGGCATGTTTTCCTCAGCCAAACTGCTGCACTGTAATAGAAAATAAACCCCAATTTGCTAAAAAATGCACAGTACAGAACAAGATCTGTGCATAGGCTTTTCTTTCTGGTCTGGGCAGCAAGATATTAGAAGCCTCTTGCACCAGAGCAAGTGACCTTTGCTTGCTGAGCCATGTCTAGCTGGCAGATACTCAGACTCCTCAGGACAGGGGCAATGTCCATCTATCTGCTAGATATCGAGAATGCTTTTGGAGGCTGGCATAAGCATGAACTCCAAACAACAAGGTCTTCCTCTGTAGTTATCAGTCCTTTATTTATAGGAGTTTGCAAGTGGTTTCTGTGACAGCAGAAGGGTGCAAGTAACCAGCAGCGCTTGCTCTGTTTCTGAGAATAAATTCTCACTTGCCTAATCGCACTGCAGAGCTGAAGTCTTGCGGGGTAAGGGTCATCACGAAATGCAATACACGCCTCCCTGGATTTCCTAGTGTGCTTTCCACAACCCAGCCACCTCTGTTCCGCCATTTGCCTAAAAATGGCATGGAAAAGTGAGCAGAGCACAGACGACCTTACAGGCAAGGCCTCCTGCAGAGACAAGGTGTTACATCTGTGCTCTTCCCTGGGAACCGTCAAGAAGCCTGAACACACAACGTTACATCAAGGCCATGCACATGAGGGGCACTTTTGGCCACTCTTAAGGTGCAAAAAAAAAAAAAAAAAAATGCAGCAATGAATATCATGTGGAAAAAAAAAGATAGTTTTAAAATCAGGCACTGTGTTTCTAGATCCAGACTTGAGTCCATCTATTTCTGCCCCACCTCAGCCAGCCCAGCAGCTGGCTGAGTGCCTGGAGAGAGGCGGCAAGCTCTCGACAGAGCACCGCTTCCCAGCAGCGTGGCTGCTGGCAGCATTTACCTGGTTGTGGTCAGGCTCTAACCGCGTTTGAGGTAATCGCTCCATGTCTCTCTTGAGCTGCTCCTTTTCCCTCTCCAGCTGTTTTTGTGCTGTACGAAGCCTCTCCAAGTCGAGCTGGTAGGAAGCTTTCTTCACCTGCAGCTCGTCCCGCTCCCGTTCGAGATCCTGACGCCCTCTCTGGACTTGCTCCTCTCGCTGGGCCAGGTGGGCCTCCTGCTCCGTCAGCTCTTTCTCTCGGGCTTCCCACTCCTTCTCTCGCCTCCGCTTCTCCTCCTGGTGCTGCGCCTGCTGCTTCTGCAGGTTGGCTAGCTCCTGGCGCTGCTTCTCCAGATTGCGCTGCTTCTCCTGCTCTATCAAGGAGTTCGGCCGGGAGAGGCTCCGCGTCAGCGCTCTCTCGCTCAGAGCCAGCTTCTGGTCCTCGATGAAGGTGTCCTGCTGCAGCACCACAGCCTAAGAGGGGAAGGAGGGAGAGAGAGAGAGAAATCACTGCAGCCCTCTCCACAGACAGCAGCTCCAGCGCTGAGCAGCTCACGGGGACACAGTGCTCAATCACTTCATCCTCTGGTGTACCATAGCCCAATGCTGCCGGTTTACTGCTGGGCAGTCAGAGGATGGAGTCATGGCAGGTTTTCTGGCATAGACTAGGTCTCAATCTCCCCCACCAGCTTCTCAAATTCAGGCTAGCTCTGATCTGTCAGCTGGTGGTTTAGGCAGCAGCTAATTCCTACTGCTCTGCCAGGACACTGCACTCCAGCCTGCTGCAGGCTGTTCAGCCATGCGGGGACAGGAAAGGCAAGTGGGCAGCAGGGATGGGAGTGAAGTGTGTGTCACCATTATCAGCCAACGGGATGTGCAATTTGGGCAAGCGACATGCAAAAGAGAAACAAATGGCTGGCCTACCTGCAAAGCACTGAGCAGCTTATGGAGGTTGGTAATGCTTTGGAGAACCTGCTGCAAGGAAACAAAAGCGTTGCTAGTTAGACCTCACTTGGGTGCCAAGACACCAGTAAAGCACTCTGCTCTCCCACTAGGACCCTTTGAATCTGTCTTACGAGCCAGAGCTTTGTAGGCGGTGGCCATCCTTCAACCCCGACTCCCCCCTTCCTCATGCTTCACCCTCTGCCGCACAAACCGGCCACAATACTTCTCTTGGACACCTCACGGAGGTGCTTAGCATTACTTTCCTCACTTTTCTAGCAATCAGTGCAGCAAGCTGTCACTTATCAACAACCCGTCTGCAGCCCCTGAAGTTCACAGACTGCTGTGGGGAGGAAACATGTGCAGCAGTGCTGACCTCGCGGGAGCTCGCGGGGTGTCTCCTTGAACTGTTTCCTGCAGCACCAACCTCCTCATGAATAAACAGAGCAAGTTGGATGAAATCTAAGTTCATTTCAAGTTTTCAGGAAAACAATTTAGACGCAGCTGAATGCTAACACAACGCGCACTGATACAGTGCCAAGAGCAAGCTGCTCTGGGGTGATGCTCTATTCCTAAACATATTTTTAGTCCAGCTACAAATTTTCCGAATCCTGTCTATCCTACAATTACTTTTAAGTCCTAAACAAAGACCTACCCCAAATCAATCGACAAAACCAGTAGTATTTGCAAGAGTTGTGTGACAGCTAGTATTAAGAGAACAACTTCTCATTCTGCCATTAATGCTAATTGGGAGTTATGAATGCATATCAATGAGAGAACATAAATCTAATTTCCCCAATTCACTGCACATGCAACATACAATTAAACTCCCTCTATCTGCAGATGCACAACAAATATAGTCCTGCACATCCTAGCAGTAATTAACCCTTGATGCCCATAATCAGCACATATCATCCTGCTAGCAAGCAGATGACAGTCAGTGAATTCCCTGTCTGAACATCCAAAGTTAAATAGAGGACACCATGGGTCTAGTTTGATGTATTTAAAAGTCTGCATGCACTTCAGCATATGAAATATATTTTCTCCTATGCTATCGCCTATCGAGACAAATTCAACTGGCATTTAAATGAAGGAAAAACATTCAGGCAACAGAATCAATTCTTACCTCATTATTCCTTTTCAACATGAACATAAGATTAGCATTTCCACCCTATGAAAAGATCACATAATTTTAATATGAGGACAAATGAGAAATCACAGCAAATGTGTTTTGAAGCACTTATGATAAGGACATTAAAACTCTCCCATTTTCCATTCTGGGACAATTCATGTATGTTTTTTAGGCAAGTAAAAATCATATAAAAGCAAATGTTAATTAGGGATCGTTTTGTAGTGATATGATGAACTGATCCACAGCAAGAATGGATGCAAGGTTATATTTGACCTTGACATTTCAACAATGATGCATAATTAAACACGTGTTTTAGTTGATCTGCAGACAGATGGCAGATAACCTGTGCCACAAAGGAGTATTATTCATTTCACATGGCTTTCAAGTGAGGATTTTATAGTAAAGTGGTTTTGACTACGCACTTCCAATTTTATTTCATTTTAAAGTTTTTGTGGTATGTCTAATCATAAAGAAATACCTTCTTTAAAATGCTGTCTGATTCTGTTCTCCGAAGGTCCTGAGCATCGTCGCCTTCGTCCCTCTCTCCACCTAAAGGAAGGAGTCAGCATTGACAATGGTTATTTAACATTTTAAGCTCAATGCGACTTTTTGCTAACAATTTCTCCACAGACTCAGTCATTAGAAACCTGCACCTTCAGAAAGACACTAGACTCCTCTTCCTAATTTCCCCTGGATGGCTCGTCAGTGCTCCCAAGCAAGACTGAAGCGATCGGCAGGGCTAAACGGGTTGTGGCCCATGCGCAGGCCAGCGCAGCCTGCTCCCGCGGCAGGGAGGCGGCCGCACGGCTCTTCAGTCTCCCACTTCTTGCCCAGCTGTGGGTGCCCTGCTGCATGAGAGGCGCTCCATGGGGGAAAACCCTAGCTTGCTCTGGTAACATCCCTGCTGCTTCTCTTTTAATGATACATAATGTAGCGCACACCTGTATCTGGAGCAGCGTGAAGGACACCATAGCTAGTCCAAAGGCGCTCTGCTCCCCTTTCCTGCAGACAGGCTTTGCTACGAAAACCTCAGTCCTCCTCACCGAGCTTTGCTCCTGTGCCTCTCTATCGGAGGAAAACTCCTCCCTGCCACTTCGCTGGGGCACAGAACAAAGGTGGGGAAGGTTATAAACCTTGCCCAAGGTGGCACTGGCTGTGAACAGTGTAGGGGGTGAGCTAGGCTATGAATAGCCTGAGGTTGTCCCATTTATCACTGCAACAGAGAGAGGCACAGCCCCAGACAAACCCCTCCAGCTCGCAGCGTGAATCTATTTGTCATTACCGTGACAAGGCCTGTTGGGAGCTTTGCAGCTTTCCAATGGCTGAGGAAATCTCTACATACTTCTCATGTCTGACTGTCTGGAGCTAAAGCTGCAGAAGGTCAGACAGGGGCCCCACAATCCCAAAGCTGAGAAACAGACACTAGCCCAGCACAACGGACAGTATCGGGAGCGTAAGTGAGAGCACAGAGCAAGGAATTCAGGGACGTGGAAGTTTCTGATGAGGGCAGCAAAGAAAGAGAGCATTGGGAAGCAGCCAGCTAGGCATCTGAGAGAAGCATTCGTCCATTTTTTGTGAGGAGACTTAACTGCAGGAGTAACATGCAGTTGTATGTGGGACACAAAAGCACAGGGAGCACAGGGATGGGAGGAGGCACTTCATTCAGCAATATCCTTGTGTGTCTGCACATGGAAGAGCATCATGAAAAAAATGATCTATAAGGAAGCCAAATGAGTTCCTGTGGCACACTGGTAAAGGAGGAGGGATGATTTAGAGCACGGAGAGAGAAGAGAGTCAGGAGTTCAGGTGTTTAATCCTTTCAGTGCTCTGGGTTTTTAATAACCATCATTCCCCCTGTACATATGCTCGCTTTCTCATCTGGTATTTGATCTATCTGCTATAATGGGAGGGGAGCTGGGAAATCAGAATTCACCAGCTGCTAGAGTCCTTCTGAAGCAAGAGGCCACAATTACATTATGTATTATTAACAAGTGCTGATATGCACACATTTAACTACTCACCCTTGGAGGCGTTCATCTGATGACTGTCAAATCCTCCAAAAGTTTCTGCCCGTCTAGGGAGAGATATGGGGCCAACTCCTCCTTCTTGTTCAATGGCGACACTGTTGACCTGCTGCCCAAGGGCACTGCCTAGGCTCCTGCTCACCAGGCCTTGCAGCAGTTCAACTGATAGGATAAAAAGCAACAATATCTCTCTTAAAGATCATCTCTCTTAAAGATCATCTCACGCTTTCCGAGCTGTTTGCTTCCCAAATGAGCTCAGGCTAGAAATTCACACACTTTTCAACACTAGGCATTATTTGTTCTACGGCCAAGGCAGGAACAGTGCATGTTCCCCCCTGTAAAAGTTCAGTCTGTCTGGGCATAAACTCCAGCATCTGGAGTTTTTCACTGGCTTACACCTCCCTCCCTTTCACTGGGCAATCTTGGTATGCTCTGACTACAGCATCTAATAATTTTTACCCTCTTTGGAAATCACACCAGAAAGCTGCCCAAGTTTTCATCTGCCCTTTGATTTACCAGTAGGCTTATTTGTCCCTTGTTGCACCAGGAATGCCTGCTGGAATCAGAGCCCACCTCTCATACTGTGTTACCCTGCTGAGACTGAAGTATTGCAAAAGACAGGAGGGTCCAAACTTCAGACAAGGATGAGACCCTGGGCCACCCCTGACCCCAGCTCACATTCAATGCAGGGTTGTTCTCTGTGCTAGGATGTCTTTTCCGCCCTCCTTCTAACAGCCATCAGTATCTGCTTCCTCTTCTGATCCCCATTCCACATCCCTAACACAATACTCACAATTGTGAGTAGCAATGTCTATCTATGCTCCATGCTGTTATCCATTAACTGAGAAAGAGATGACTCCCCCTGAAAAAAACGTGCTTGAGAACTGAAGGATTCACTACGAGTCGGATGTGTGGGTTAGTGTAATTAATGTGCATCCTGGGCTTGCTCACCTTCATTTATTGCACTTTTCATAAGGGCTTCTCCTTTTGGTGCCTCCTCTGTATTGGCTCTGAACAGCACTCTGGAGCCTGGCAGGTCGTCTTGCACAGAGCAGTCTGCCATGTCCCTGAAAATCTTCTCCTTTTCCTCCAGCAAGATGAGGATCTGCTTATCCTTCTGCTGAAGTTGCTCTGACAGGGTGAACAGAAAACAGGAGATGAAGACAGAAAATAAAAGCTTCAGCAAAGAAATGAAGTGATTCTTGAGATAATGGCCCCATCTAGTGGAACATGATGATACAGCCCAGAACACCATACAGCAAGAGCATTCAGCAAACTCGGAAATGGGATGCACAGAGAGGGGCAAAACAAGGATTTCAGTTATTTGCTGGGTGCAGGATTCTCACTCCCATTAAAAACTCACAGTTCAACCAAGCTCACAGAAAAGGGCCACAAACCCCACCACTACAATTCCTGAAAAATTTTCAGGAAATACCCCCAGCTCTTTTCTGTACTAGGAATTTGTTTACCTTTCAATTCTCTCACTTTTGTGTCTGACACTCTCTTTTCCAATTCAGACTCACTAGGGACTCCTTCATCTTCATCCTTATCCCTGAACGAGAGAGACATGTCTCAATTACTACCATAATATGACCATGTGCAACAGCCACCCCGCCAGAACAGTTTAGTGGCTTACATGGTGTTTATTGTGTCTTGAATGATCTGTATCCAGCTGCTACGCTCTTCTTTGGAGCTGGCATGGACTTCTACCATCTCAGGATCTTTGGCACCCACGCTGATCAGGAACAAACCCTTCTCTTCATGAGCCACTTCTCGTACAATCAGCTTCTTCAGGGAGATCACAGTGGATTTCTGGTCCTTCAGATGGAAAAATGGGTGAGGAGGGCAAAAAGTACCAGAGTTTTCAGATATAAACTAGCATTCAAAAGATCCCAATACCAACACAGTTACTTCTCTCAGACTGTAAACGTTTTCTGAAGCTATTGGTTAATTAAAAAATATAGCATTTTAAGGATAGGACTTTGCCTTCCTCTATCAATCTGGCAGGAAAAGCCATTTCACTTTCTTCCAACCCAACAACAAATTAATTTAAAATTGGCTTTGTGGCTCTGCAAAGCTCTGTCGTATTTTGCTCTACCTCCAGCAGACCTTTTACTCATCTCCTCCTGCCCACGTTCTCTACTCTGTCATTAATATCGCAGCTCCTTAAACTTAGTGAAGCTTGCTAGCGCCTGCTTCACATACATTATCTTGGCAAACGCTCCCTAGGATGGAATGATATCTTATTTTCAAATCCCACAAAAGCCCCACTGTTCTCAGACGCTTACAACCGACTCCCACGACAGACAAGATTTTGAGGGATGCATGGCGTGTGCTATGGGCCCTGTGTAATCAATCCGCTTAGGTGAAAGCTCCCCCTGTGTAGGGCACTGAGTTTGTGCAGATCATTGAGAGAGATGGAATAACAGACCACTGCTTTCAAAAAATTTGTTCAAAGGGTGAAAAGAACACAAAGAACAGAAAGCCTAAACCATGTCTGCAAGGTCCAACTTCAACAGATCCAATTAGGTACTAGATTGTCCTGAGCGGGTCAGTGTGCTGGGCCCTTTTATGAGGGCTGCCTTCAAAAGCTAAACACATTCAGTTTCGTGCATACAAATATATGCCTCTGACATGAATATGTAAGCTGTTCTGATGAATTTACTGCAGCGGCAGGCTTTTTTTCCCCCCTTAGCAGTTCACAATGTATTAGGACATTTTCTTCTGCTAAGATTTGTTTTTACAATGTTCACATTATCCTATTACCCGCCCCCCCTCCCCCACCTCAATCACTGCTTCAATTTGCACAAACTGAAAAGGAGTAAGTGTATCAAAAGACAGGCATATATTCTAGGCCAATTATTAGCTGTGCCAAGGCACTTCAGAAATCACTGAGGGGAGGTGGGGAATGAAGACATGTTTTCCAACAGAAAAAGAATGGAGTCTGCTCAGGAAACAAAACGGTTATAAGCAACGTAAACCTAAATGCCAAGAAAACTAAGTTGTTTAGCAGGCAGTGGCTGGCTTCACTACAGGACACACATCAAGGATCTTTAAAATAGAAAAGGAAGGAAAAGAATATGCCGAAGCCTTACCAGTGAGGCAAAGACATACTTCTGGTCCTTCTCCTGAAGGAATACGAGCATGTCAGAGAGGAGAACAGCCTGGACTTCTGCAAAAGAAAAGGAATACCAGATGGTATAAACTCCCACTCCTAAACAGCTTTAGCTTTTCATAACACTGATGTCCTAGCTGTTGGGGAGCTTTAGGGCTGTTTCTGCAAATCCTAGAAGCGAGACCAGTCTTCTGTGCTGTTTGTTCTCCTGGTTGGCAGGAGCAGTAGCTGCTGCAGCAGCAATACGAACAGCTCATGGAAAGGCAGTGTCAGATTAACTTTGAAGCACTTCTTCGTGGTAGGGAGAACTATACCTGAGAAACCTCCAGGACTCCTACCTCATTCATCTAAACTTCAATGCTCCTCTCCAGCCACAAGCTAGCTGACAGTTGTGGCAAGACAGAAGAGCGAAAGCTAGAGACACTTATTGAACATAACCACTGTTTTCTCAAACAATTAATATTTTGGTCCTTGAGCAAGAGGTCTGCACAAGAAGTTTGGGGTTTTATGGTTATCTTGTTGAGAGGTTTGCGGAGCACAAATTATCGTGCAATAACAACATTTGTCAGCTGTAATTTCTTTCCCAGGAAATACTGACTTGAGGAACCACTACTAACTCCGCTCAAGGACAAACACAACTCTTGGTAAATCCAAGGGGAGTTAATGGAGTCTGCATGAGAAACAGGACCTGGCTTTCTTTCAGAGGAGAAGAAAGCACAACATGGAACGAACAGAAAATTTTAAACCAGCATACAGACTTTTCTCAAAATACACATACAGCCTTCCAAGTCTTCTCATGCTATATCAAAATAAGTTTGCACAGTAACTACTAAGTATAGTGTTACCTTTATCCCTCAGTACCAAGAGGTTTTTTTGTAATATACTTGGGAAATTTTGTGACAGAGATGAAGCAAACCGAAAAGTTAAACCATCCCATGGGTAATTCTTTCCACTCTGTTTTGGCAAGACATAAACCATCTCAGATAAAAGAATCAATAAATTTTTATCAAAGCTGAAAAATGATCTAAAAGCTCTTTGGAGGCTTGTATAGGTCTGTATTTGACTCCATTCTCCCCTGTCGTTGTATTTTCTGTGCCCTGTGCAAGAGGGGAAATGCTAAAATCCTCCAAGGAAAGCTCTTCCCATGCTCCTCTTTGCAACATTTCAAATCCCATAAAATAGTGTGTCTGAACTGGGTACTCTCCTACTGGACTCTTCGGCTTGTTCGCAGGACCTGCTTTTGCTGGGAGCTTATACTACAGACTGAGGTAAGGAGGGCTGTGATTTAGGAATGCAGATGCAGCCTTTACTTATCACAAGATTTTGCAACAGCAGCACGACTTGCTCCATCCACCACCTAAAGTCAATAGTACTCTTGGGAGCCTAAGAAAACATCTGTAAACTTCCTGTTCCCAAAATCTCACAATAAACATTATCCTATCTGGAATTTAGTGTATTGTTGTCTCATTGCACAGCATAAGACCAGCTACCAGACTCTGGTATGATGGTTTAAACAGCCGATGCTGGAAGTGACAGGAACAAAATCCCAGTCTTTGTGACAAGTCTGAAACAGAGCATCATCCACTGTTAGCACTACTGTGGTCCCAGCTTAAGGTCTCCTTGGGAGATTTAGTGCTTAATTCAGTAGAGAACATCATTGCAATGATTTGCTCAGTAGAGTAATACACTTCAGAATAAATTATCTCCATTAGACAACAAACAAAAGCAATTCAGAAGGTCCAGTAACTAATAATACACATGAAACAAAGTTTGAGGAAGCTGCAGGGACACCAGAGCCCCCACATTCTCCTCACTTCCCCCCTGAGTGCAGTGCCAGTATGCCTCAGCAGCTTAAGAAGTCTTAGTATACTAAACGTCTGGGACATCACTCTGGAGAAGTAGGTGGGGGCGGGGATGTCATACTGAGCCTGAACAGCACTACCGTAGACCTTTAGAGCAAAGGAGATGCAATGCTGCTTGTGGGTAGAGACACTGGAACTTGAGGTTTCTTTTTAGCCGCAGCATGTGCTTCCGGAATCATTGCACATGCGTGTTTAGGGCAGGGACATGACTTAATACTCTGGGTAACTTTAGCCTCATAATGTTCTCATGGCTCAAAGGATCCACTGGCAATTACGTTCCTTGGCAGACACACTAAGACCTCATTCCCTTGTGAGCCTTTAGCAAGCATCCAGTCATAGGGCAGATAAACAGCTATCACCTCAGAAACAGCCCAGGGTATCAGAAATGCTAGGATGGAGATTGAATCCAAAGCAGGTAGAAAACTACTTTCAAAATCTCTCAAAGTAGAAGAATAAATAATTGCCAGGGATGGCAAGTCTGAAGGGGAATCCTACCCCAACAACTGCAAGGCAAGATATTCTTACCTTTCAACCGGCCAGCTGCATTTTTCAGTGAAACAGGCCCATCTCGGATCAGCTTTCGATGCCGCAAATCCTCTTTTGCAAACATCTGGCCACTCTTCATCCTCATGATGGACTTGCTATCTGTCCGGTTGTAAATCTCATCAAGACGCATTTTCTTTTCATAATTGCTGACTTTGCTATTGACTGCAGCAATCACATCTTTAACGAGGTTTAATGACTGAGTCAAGTCTTGATGTTCCACTTCATTTTCTTTGAACAGAAACAGAAACATCTTCATCTCATTTTGTCCTTGTGTGGATTCCAACTTGCCACTTCTACTCTCTTTTTTCTTTCCTCTATCTCAAATTCCTGTATTATAATTTTTAAATACTTTCCTGAGACAAATTACATTTCCCTCCTTTATGGAGAAATTCACAAGCCCTTTTGGACATATGGTTGAGGTTGGGAGCTATTCCAATATGCTCTGTATACAGACAGTATATATAAAACACACAAATTGACCACATATTTCAGCCATTACCCAAGAAAATAGGCTGAGAGATTTCCCAGTCTAAGGCTGTTACTCCATAATTATCTAGGGATAGATTCATGTTTGCTAAATCAAGGAAGCCAAATAACTAATCCTGAAAGGAGACATGAAACCCAGTCATTTAATTACAGTAGTACTAGGCAGTAATGAGAATTCTATAAAAATCTCCTTCAGATGAAAAGGATCCAGGAAACTTACACCATATGAACAAATACATGCTTAGAAGAGAGGAATTGGTCCCTACCTTTGGTGTACTGCAGTATCCTTTGTAACAAGACCGGGTACTTTGTGATTCTCTGTGTTACCAGCAAGATACACTCAGGAATCCCAAGACGTCTCACCACTGAGCTGCTCATTTTTTTCTAAGGAAAAAAGAAAAAAAAATCAATTCTGGTGAGGGAAATGCTCACCAGAGTGTAGAGTGGACATAATTTTCGCATCATCTGTGAATCTTCTATCAGGTCCTACCTTCACAAACGCCTGAAACCGCTTGTCCTTTGAGTACAGATCTTTGAAGTTATTTACAGCCTCATTGTGATGCCCGCAGAACTTGCCGTATGTTTTCTTCATTCTCTCAGCATTTTCACCAGAGAACTGCAAGACATAAGACACAGAGATCTATTAGGCTCTTGGCACAATATCCCATCATTGCCTGTCAGTCTCTCAAAAGAACCATATTAGTCCAAAACATGCTAAACTAAACAATTTATCTCTAGAATTTGAAGAGTTGAGTTTGGGGCTTCATTGCATTCATGCTGAATTAACACAAACTCTAGGATTCCACCTCAAGGGGCTTAAAAGCACCCCAAAATGTCAAGATGGATAAAAGAAAGAAAGGAGAAAATACAGGTGCGGAAAGTAGGAAGACCCATCCAAAATTATACAGCAGGTCAGTTACTCAGCCCAGAAACAGGACTTGTGCACTGACAGCTGTGGGCTACTTGCCTACCCTGCAGTTTATGGTCGAACTGTTCTGTGCTATCATGGAGCATGTGTCTCCCCCAAAATATATACTCAACAAATTGTCATCACTGTACCTTAACCTGAAAGAGCTCAAAGTGCTTAAAAAAGCAAAGGCAGATATAGGGAAAGCAAAGGCACAATCAGCTGTGATTAGTAAGTGTAAATAGAAAGGAAGGAGAAGAAAGAACTTGAGTGCTTTGTTTCCAGCTATGTAAGAAAAGGCAATTATTTTCCAGAGCTCACCTGGTTCACCAGGATGTCACCTATCCTCTTGATAACAAAGTTCTTCTCACTTTTGTCTGCCAAAGACTCCTTCTTCCTTTCCAGAATCCGCATGAAAAATTGATTGTGGATGGACAGCAATTTTTCCAGGCAGGGGAAGATCTTATCCACTACTTGTTGATCATACTGCAGCTCCTTTGTCATCCCCGCACTGTATACATCACTCATGATCTTCAGGGTGCGGACATGATGCATTTCTGTCTGCATTAGTTCTATATAGGAAGAGGACAGGGTCAAAAACCTGCTAACTGTAGAGGAAAAGCTGTCACTGGAAAGCTCTGCCATGCAAGCTTCTGTAGAGTGGTTTCCAAAAATTTAATGATGTCAGACATTATTCAATAGCTTTACCTTTGGAAGAAATACGGGTGACAGAACAGAGGAGCCCAGAGAGCCTCTGACATTGCTACTAAGGTCTGAATCTTTGCCACTTACCTCAACACCGCACTTCCAGCCTCAACATAGCTCATTTTTGTTGCAATACAGGACGGCTCTTGTATCAGGAAGGAAAAGACACTAACAGAACTAGTTAGCTGCTTTACTGTAACGGGGTTTAAATGTCCTAAGCAGACAAGTGAAGAGAGGCAATTTCTTTCTTTCTTTTTTTTCTGATGGCTTCCACATAGAAAGGCAGAAAGACAATGCCACCACAGAAAATCAATTTTCTAAGAATTTAAGGAACCAAATTTTGGCTTTTGAGAAATCAGTGTAAATGTTCCAAATGATGGCATAAAGTTTTCCAAATATGTAGAAGTACATAAAAAGTTATTTAAAAATCAGTGAAAAATTGAAATGCATGTCTCACCATAAATGACATCTTGTCGTTTGACAGTATCTTTCTTCTGCTGTCGTAGAAACTTGCTGTCCACTACTTGGCTCCAGGATTCTGCCTCCAGCTGCTTTGAATCTAGTTCAAAGTCTCCCATCAGCTGTCCTTCATTCATGTCTGCACCTTCACAAAGCAACACAAGCGTTAAGAAGATGCAGGTAACTTGTCCCATTTGAGATTCTTGCCTATTCAACAAGTTTGGGAGCTCTTCATTATGCCGCTAGCATCACACACATTCTCCTTTACCAGCACAGAAATGATTATACCAAGTAAGGAGTATGTTATGAAAATCACTTTTAAAGGTTAGTTGTTCACTGCACAAAAGTAATTCATAATTTTCACATACACCAAATTTTAATTCAGATATAAAAAACAATGAATCATTAATCTGTGATGTAATGGCACAGAAATGAACACACAATCAACTCCTTCATTTGTATCACTAAATGGAGAGAACTCAGAGCTACATGAAGTCTGCATTTTCAAGATTAGAAAGGTAGAATTAATGCAAGTGGAGCTGAACGCTACATGTATTACATACATAAATACATATACAAGATAGATTGTTTATTTGTGCAGGAACTGAGAAATCTTCTCTCACCATGTCCTTGTTTAGTTCTTTTCAGGTACATACTGCAAAAATATTTATTTATTTTACTCTGGAAAACTTCATGAAAAAAAAAAGATTATAGTCGAGATATGAATTTAACTTAATTAACTGACATAACTTTTGAGAGCAGAAAATTAACTAAACAATACCCTTCCTCCCTCCCTGCTACAGGGGAAAAAAACCTACCAGTATGAGAAAAACAAAAAGATGCAAAATATGTGCTGAAATGAATGGAATTGAATGAAGGAGGAAATATTTCTCCCTGAACTACACTCTAAGTAACATAGCAGTAATTGAAACCTTCCATATGTTTTCCCACAATTCAACAAGCTAGAGAAACTACTGTGTGGGGCCTTATTTTAGTTTATCATGGTAATACTCTTATAAAAAGTCATTACACTTTGATCATCCATTAAAATAAAAACTCACGTTGAAACATCAAAACAGATATTCCATTTTTGGAAAGCAGCACTGAGGCCTTCCTGTTGTTATACATGTCATGGAGATCACTTACCCTCATCAATTAGTGACTCCATGGATTCATTCACCCGGCTGATTTTATGTAAAGAGTCTGTAGACTGCGACAGGAATTTCCAGCTATGTATTAAGCTGTCATCATTGCCAACTCTGTAGACAAACAGAAACACAGAATTTAGTTCAGGACATCAAAACCCACTCAATAAACTTTGCAAGAATACAGAAGAAATGTCATTTTAAATGCAAATGGGAAGCCAAAGTAAGTGTTGCCCAGGAACGCACAGAAATGAACCTCTATTGCTTTCTACCGACCACACAACAGGCTTAACAAGCCACAGGATCTAAACTTCTGAGTGATGGTGCTTCCTCCATGAAGGATCACAGACTAAGTTTTATGGTCTGGACAACTTTTCATTACTTTCCATTTTTATACTGTTACTTCCCTTCCTCATTTGGTTGGGTCAGAGAGGGACCAAAGTGTAGTATGGAAGGCTGCGCAAGAGTCTTCTAACCAGCTCTGAGCAGGATTAGAAAGATGAACTGAAATAAATTTCATCATGAATCCCACAATACCCAAGGTATGTCAGTGAACCAGAACACCCCAGCCAATGCTGCTATCCCATAAGATAGAGAGTTGGCCATACGTAAAATTGGTCAGTACTCAGGCAGTTTAGGAACCTTAGGTTACCATGATTTTTTGTAATCGATTATGAAAACTGTATTTCTAAAACATCAAGAAATCGCCAACTCTTTGCATTCACCCTATCATTATGGACATAAAAGTTAATAAAAGACCGAAGTTGTAAATGTGTGCTCACGCTATGTACCAAGTCCATGATAAAAATTTCTTCCTGGAGCTCAGAGCATTTCTGTGAAGCTGCCATGCTGGTAGCAAGGCCAGCTCAGATGCCTCTGAAGTCATGCCATCGCCAAACTAACCCAGTCAATCTGATTGTGCCTAATAGCTGATGGTATCACATATAATATGGGTATTTCTAATTTTGTGATCCTCTTTCCTACCTTTAACACAGATCATACTATAAAAACCTATTTTTAATAAGATACGATTTTTTTTTAAAGCATCAGATGATACACATACACTTGCATGCACAGTGAGGAACCTTACCCTGCAATGTTCTGTATGGAGACGCTCTTTGAAAGTGCTGTAGTCTGTTGTGATCTCCTGTTATTGAATATCGAGGTTACGGTGTTTTCATCAGGAGCAAGTATTGCAGAGCGTGGGCGCTCCTTAGGTTGTGAGTCTAGAAGGGAAGGGGTAGCTGTGTTATTAACTGCAATAATGATAACTTAAAGAAGCCGGGCCCTAAAATCCACCTCCTTTTCTCTCTAGAGTCATCACCAGCATATCCTCAGTAAGTAAAACCAGTCATAACTCCAGTGAAGTCTGAGGTTTCTGACTCTCCTGAACCACTACTGTGGTGTGCATTAACATAATGCAGGATACAGTCATGAAGTCTCTATTTAAAGCAAAGCCCCATTCACTTTGAAATTTTGCTCAAGTAGAAAACATGAATGTTAGTTCCTCAAATACCTTTTAACAAAGACTAGGTGTCCTGCACAATATTAATGTAGTATGATTGATATGAGCTATCTGGGAAACTCTATCCTCTTAAGACACAATATGCTTAACTCTAATTCAATTCTACTGTGTAGAAAGAAAATCAAAGATGAGGACTTATTAACTGTTATCTTTTCTGTGATAACATCACAGCTCAGCAGTGTTCCCGTGCAGAGAGGCAGGAACTGAATCCTTCTTACCAAACTAAGCACTGCTCTTTTTCAAGAAGGAAAGAAAATCGACTCCTTTGTGGGGCTGACTATTCTGCACTACACTTAATGCAAGATGTGGATGGAATATGCAAGTCCAGAAACATACACTTGGGCAAGCGAGTTTAAATTTATTCAATAAATAATCATACATAGCAATCTACTATGTTGCTTTTTAATTTCTCCAGGCAAGGAATTCCTATAATTATATACATCATCATGCTTCTGGTCAAACATTTTGGGTTTAATTATCGGTACCCACCACAGAGGGACACCAATCTATAGCTCATTATACAAAAATGAACAACAACTTTATTTCCAATCTTTCCATCTCAATTCAAAATTTTCCCTGCTTCAGGTGGCTTTCTGGTTTCTAGAGTGGTACTTCTGAATTTCCAATAAAACCCACAAAGGGTACATCTATACTGCACAGTGTAGTACCATCTAGTAATCTCCAAGCTGGTACAAATAAGCTTGTCAAATCATAGTACCAGGGAATCCATGAGGACTATTTCATTTTCACTTCTTACCCTTCAGTCACTCTGGGTAACTCTACAGCACAATGCCAGCATGCATAATTTGTCAGTATTGCTCCTGTTTAAAATTAGCCTTTCTATTTTTTACTACATCAAACTATAAGAATATTTTAAAAAAAATATTTTAAAACAAACATCACCTCAACTTGCAATCTTAGCTTTTTATGTTCACGTAATATCCATAGCCAGATTCTTTTCAATGTCAGACACAAATGAACATACGCTCTCCCATATTTTGTGGACTCACCAGCTGCAGCCCTTGCAGAAGTCAGAGCAGTCAAGTAGCTATTCTAAATCTGACATGGCTTTACATTTGCTTAAAGTTACTTGGACAGTGCTGAAGTGGAGAAAATGTCTGCACAACTGCAGCATAGCTTCTGAAATCCTCAACACTGCTTATTATGCCCAGAGGATGCTCTCATCCCTGTATTTTTAAAGGTTTATCTTTCATAATATGGAATACTAGTTGGTCGTAACAGTTAAGAACAGCAGCTAGAGACCACCATCAAAACAGAGGGAAGAGAAGTTTACTTACTTTTGTTTCTCATGGTTACTGTGGGTAATGAAGAGGTATCATGTGCCTGCAGCATTCCTTTCTGTGACTGAAAAAAAAAAAAAAAAAGGGAAATTCACTGTTATTTCTCCTACCTTTTCCCATCAGGCTGTACCACGTAACTAAAATTAAAAATAAATGTTTTTCTGAATCCTTTCAGAACAGATCAGTCCTTGGGTACATAGAGATGGCATCAACCCTCATCAGCTGCAGTAGTTGCCATCAGTGACAGGCAAAATCACAGATGGAGAAATGTGCGGTAAATAGTTAAATGGAAAGAAGAAGGATTGACATTACTGAAGAGAACAACTAAAAGTCATAGAGGAGATTTTCTAATTTTCCTCGTAATTGTTTTGATTATTGGTTCATAGTTGTACCAGCTTCGAGAACCATACTGCAGAAGTCATTCCTCACATTTGGGGCAAGCATGAATTCTGTTCATGCCACACAAACATAAACCTCACATAAACAACATCCCTAATTAATAATTGTCGTGATGCATTATATAGTCATAATGCTGCATCGCAATATGTAGCATCCAAAAATTAAGAGGTATTGCGCTCATGGGTACTGGACAACCCTGAATTTTGCCAGTGTTTCCTTAAATCACACGTTCTTCCAGCACTTTTGCCACAGCTGCTGCCCCAACACCCTGTTCTCACTCACTCTTCAGCACCAATCCAAATCTGGCCCGTTTTCAGCTGTCAATTAATCTACCAATTGCTGATGTACTATGAATTTCAGGAATCTAGAGAAACTCTTCACTACAGCACAGGGTCTAGCTCTTCCTGACGAGCTGGAAAGCTTTGCACAGTGCAGTGGAAGATGTTTTATATGCGCATACTCCATCGTTTGGACAGCATTCTCCCTCAGCACAGTCGATGAAATCTCTTACCTTCATTTTGACCTTTGCACAAGAGGCAAAACTCTCCTTACAGCCTTTGTGAACAATTGCATTGCAGCCTGGCAAAAGGAAAAAAAAAAAAAAAAAAACAACAAGAAAACAGGTCAATATTTGCCATTTGTATTTTGAACTGTTGCCTCGCGTAACTGAGAATTACAGCTTTCAGTCATTGGTGCAGTTTATACTGGTAGCTACAGACGCTGAGAAACAGGCTGCTTTCCAGAGTAATTAGCTGTTTGTAATTATTAACGATGTTTCTGCATGGATTTCAGCAGGAACTTCTGTTTAAAAATCAACGCAAGGCAGAGCCACTAGGGCTTTAAATGAAAACAAAATAAAACAAAACAAAGGTCTTTTTATTCCTCTGAAAAAAAAAGTAAGGAGGAAAGCAGAAGGAGGCAGAAATAGAAACCTATTAGAGTCCCATTATTTTCTCTGAAAACACTAAAATAGTTCTTGTCAAGGCAAGTATTATGGGATCCAGAAGGCAAGAAAAGGACAGGAAAATTAATTTACGTGAACTTAGATATATCATAGACAGGATCTTTTTCCATCTGTTACTATATTATAAGATTATCAGGAAAAGTAACAGGAGCATCTGCCAGGTAACTGCATTTTTGAGGCAGGCACTTATCTGCTGGAAACTAGACTCAAGCCATCGATCTTGACTTGAAAACACAACATACGCCAAAGGAAAGAGCATTATGTTTTAACACCAGCTTTTCCTGCAAATATGCCAGAACCAAAACTTCATTTCTTCTTCTCGATAATCTGAGTTTGCCAGTGATCTATCCCAGCAGATTTCTGAGAGCCAGAGTTTTCAAGAAGATTGAAAGAACTGTTCTGAAACCACCATTCCCCCGTCAGCTGGGCTTGGAATACTAAAGAGAATTAATACACAGAAAAATCACTATTCAAATGCACTCAAATATGATCCAGTAACTTCAAGAAAACCTGGCATTTCTATTCATTCCTGAAAACAGATGTTAATACAGTTCATGATACAGCTCTAAATTACCTTTAAAAGAAATACTAAATAAAAGGAAAACATTCCAAGCCCAAATCAACAAAACGTTCTCACATCACTACATTTTCTCAAATTAAGAAAAGTCTGCTTAATACAAACTTGTAATTGTTCTGATATTTTGAGAGATGTAAAGGTAAGGAGACAGGGCGTCACTACGCTGCAGGCATCCCACAACTTCCTGTTCATAAAAGAGAGTAGAAAACCTGCATGTTTTTGCAAAAACTCCCCAAACTATCATTTTTTCAGCTCAAACAAGGAAGAGGCACAGAACTCAGTTCTGATGCCCAAATTCTTGACTACAAAAAAGAATAGCCAGAGCTACTAACAAAGTGCGGTTTTTTGTTGGCTCATTTGTTTTTTGGGCGTGCTGAGTCTTTCAGAGTTAAATAGCTGTTTCAGGAAGCTGAAGGTGTAACTGCAAAGTTGAGACACGGATTTAAAATGATCCAGTGCTTGGAAAGGCATAGAGAAGATGTCATCTACAGGTGAGACCAAGGCGTGATGGTGGCTGTAACACATGGCTGCTCCTATAGAAAAGCTATAGTAGTTTACAGCCACCCAAGAGCAACAGAGTGTCTGCTGCTGGTTACTAGTCATGCTCAAAGCATTCGATAGATGATTTTAAGATGCAGCGTGAGAACAAACCACTCAGAGATGTAAGCTTAACAACAACCTGACCTAGACCAAACTTTCTTTGGGATGTTCATTTTCCAGCTGATGAAGAAATCTTACAATAATTTTATGTTGTACCTTGAAAAATAAGGAAAGAATGTCTATATTAAAACATGTGCTGCTACATGACAGTGTAGGAATATTTTAACTCATCAGGATATAAAGATGTAATCAGGAAATATTTGATTTTCTAAATGGTTTGAGAGTGTCTAAAAAAAAAAAAAGCAGAGTGGGGAAAGGGAGAGGATGCATTTGAGACCTTATGGTTTTTGATGTTTTCCATTTCCCATCAGGTTAACCCAGAACATGTCTCATGCAAACAACTTTGCTGAAATTTCTCTTTCAGGAAACTCAAAGCTGCCTCTGGGGATTTAACTAGCTGCTCCTTCCCCTCCTCACTTGAGATGTTTTATACACCGGTCATTTACTAGAATTAGCAAGCAGAGATCGAGCCCTCTGCTTCAGCCTGGACAGGTTCCTGCACATAGTTCCTTGCTGTTTCCAGGTGAGGGGAGAAAAAATATTACCAACAGTGAGGAATGGAGTGGCCTGAGCTGCAGCAGGAAAAAGACATTTTGCCTCTAAATCTTGCGCAGTTTTGTCTCGCTGGGCGGAACAGTCTCTGTTCTGGTCTGGAGCACACAAAGCCTGATGGAATTACGGATATGCGAGCAACAAGAACAAAACCACCAAGTCCAACAGAAGCGCTCTGCTGTTGCTGGTGTACTGCCTACAGGACCTACACGCACTTCGTATGTGCACAGGTAGGTACCATTTGGTCTGCAACGCAATTTCATATATAAAGGGAAAAAAGGGTGGATATTTTCTTTTTATATCGTGCTGCTCTCCCCGAGGGCTCAGTGAAGCACTCTTTCAGGGAGCTGAAGTATATAAAGCAATACACTACGGATGGACAGGACATTTTCTTCCTCAGTGGATACAAAAGTCACAACCCCCGCTGGCTTTCTCTGTCCCTATCAGGCCTAACAAAACATCTTGTCCCCAAGCCAAAACATCTGCTCAAGTAACCAAAGCTCTCCAGCCAACTGACACAGCCCGACACAGAGGGGAAGACAACGCATACAGCATAAGGTTCACATTTCCCGTCAGATTTGATGAAACACAAAGGGGAAAACATGAAAAAAGACTTACTTGAACAGTGGTACGAATCCTTATTGAAAGGTTTCATACAGTGGTAACAGGTTGCTTGGGCTGCAACAGAGGTTGCAGTGAAGTGATGTCCATTCAGCAGCTTTTTGTCTTTTTCCTTCTCCTTGGACTCCTTGTCTTTCTCTTTAATCTTCTCTTTCTCTTTCTCTTTTTCCTGCTAAGGGAAATTGAGCAAAAGCTTTGTCACTTTGGAGAGGTCTGTTCTCTAGTTACAAATTCTGCAGTGTTTGCCTTTGGCACTAGGATGGTATCGATCCGCGCGCACCTTAACAATAGTCACGTGTCCACACAGCTCTCTGTTAAAGAAGTAAGTTCATGGCCCTGACGGTACTCGATTAACGCAGTATTGATTCCCAGAGCCCTCTACGCAGGCATCTTACAAGCAGAGACGAAGCTGAGTCTGTTCTGAAGGCAACTCTCTTCTTCCACCTTTGTCTGCATGTATTTGCTTGGGTTAATAACTCACCTATTTTCTTTTCCTGGGCTCTAATCAATGTCTGCAACACTTTCAATGAATTCGTTAAACTACTTGCATCAAAATTTCAACACAGAATTAATGTTCAAGGCCAGCGTGTAAGACTCATGTTTTGAGACTGAATTTTTCATGGCGAAAGCAAGACTATGACAGCAGCGCAGCACTTTTGGCAGATAATTACCCCCTCCTTTTTCCCTGTGACTAGTGGGGACTGCCTTTTTCAACGGCTACGCTGTCATGCAACCTCAAGCGACTACGTGAAGCCAATAGTCTTCTGGGGGGAAATGATCTTTCACAAACTCGTGAAATATGGCATCACAGAAAGGCAGAGGAACAACAGCAACGCAGTAAGAGATTATCTCCTCTTCCGGAAGCCAGGCTTCAACCCCTGGAGAGCTCTGAAGTCTTTGCAAAGACAAACAAGGGCAGCCAGCTTCTCTGAATTTTAGCAGAGGTCTTGTCTACCTCTCCAGAGGGACGGTGGGTTCAGCAGGATTATGCTGCTCCCTAATACACAGCCTGAGGCTTGTAATAGTAACCTCAAAACGAGTCCTGTAAACTCTACATTTTCCATCTCTACTTGAGATAAAAAATTGCTAAATATTAAAATCTGAAAACACCTCCTTCAGTATTCCATGGATTTGGCAGGTTTTGGCAGGATTTGTTGCTCAAACAGAAAGTCTACCGTATGATTTCTACAGGCAACTCCATGGAAAAACTTCATATATGCATATTTTTGACTCCTTGTCTTTACATGTCCCACCCTATCGACATGCTTATCATATGATTGATCTGCAAATTTGTATTTTAACTAACTGAGCATTTTACGGTAGCTGAAACAGAAGCTTAACCAGAAATTAGCAAAAGTTTCTGTGCGCTTATCTTGGCATTTCGTTAATTATACACCATGTGCCCGTTGCTACGTATTGTTACAGCAGAAGCCCAAGTATCAGAGAGGGGCAGAGCAGCCTGTGGGAGCAACGGTCATGAAGCAGTTACAGGCGGTAACGAGTTCTGCAGGCCCCAAGAGGGAAACTCTTGAGCCTTTGATGACACAAATAATTAGTAACTCATCATAAAATCGCCCTTCTCCCACAAACCTCAGGATAAATAGCGGCATCTTTCCCTGCAAAGCCTTAATAAACAAAAATGCTGCTTTTTTTTACAGTCCCAACTGCTATTTTGTTCTGCAAGTAAGTGAAAACACGACTGCAGGATGGAATAATCTTGTCTGAAGTGGAAAACCTGCAGCTAAAGAGTCTGCTCTGCGGTACTCAGATGCCTCCTCAAGCCATCAGCTTTGACCAAGATCCTGTGACCATCTGACACAAAGCTCTGTGCAACCACTGACCTGCACAAGTCCAACCAAGTCCCGTCTGAAAGGACTCAAGAATTAAAACTCTGAAGTTTAGCTCTTGGCAGGTGGCACCAAACTGACACCTAGAGTTTGCTCCACTGCCCGAACTGGAAAAGCTCAGACCTCGAGGTCTGAAAAAAGATCACCCCATGCTCAAGGAAGATCTTGTGACTCTTGAAGATGCTCAGAGGAGATGTGCTATCTTATACTTTAAATGTACCTGATGTTTCATGCAAAGCCCAGTAATTCTGAAGGCTGAAACAGTAACTGTCCTTCAGAAAATCACTTTAAAAAACACTGTAATTAAAGCTAAACTGCTCCAGTGAAAAACAGGAAACGGCGCAACACCTTCAAGGGACAAACAGCACGCTCCACTTGTAGGATGGCAATTCCAGTGACGATAACAACTGAAATGCAATGCCTCAAAGTGAGATACTTTTTGCTATGATAGCTCCTGGAGCTTTTTTTTTTTAAAAAAAAGTATATATATATATATATATATATATATATATAAATGAAAACATTTTCCTGCTCTGTCAGAGTCAGAACTGATTTAAAGCCCCCCTTCACCGGGCAGCTGAGCTGAATATTAAAGAACACCCAGGAACGCGTGAGAAGAGGCAGCGCCGGCAGAGCCCTTGGGTTTCAGGGCTGGAAACAAGCGACCGCGCGCCGGGCGCCGCCGTTACGCTCTCACCTCCCAGTGCGCGAGGCTCGCCAGCTTCACCGTGATCCGGGGCACTTCGCCGAACCTGCGCCACTTCATCGACATGCCGGCGGCGGGAGGGCTGCTCCGCCCCGCGCGCTAGCCCATGGCGAGAGCCCCGAGCGTCGCCGGGGCTGCCCCGGCCGCCGGCGGGGAGCGGGGGGACGCCGCCGCCGGCTCGGATCGAGCGAGGATCGAGCGAGGGCGGGCGGGCGGGCGGCTTCCTCGCAGGCGCTCTCGTCCTACGCCACCCCAGCTTGGCTGCCAGAAGCAGCGCAGGCGGGTAAGGACGGGGCGGCGGGGGGGCGGTTCGAGTTTTACCAGCCGCCAGCGAAGGCCAGAGGCGGAGGGGCTGTTGGCAGAACGGAGCCTCCGCGTACCTCGGGGCACACAAAAAAGCGCGTTTTTGCGTACCTCGGGGGTGCTGCGCGAGACTCCAGCGAGCACGACGCTGCAGCAGGCTTCCCCAGGCGGGCAGGTTTCACGTGTTTGCACGGCTCCTGCTCCACAGCTGACAAACCCTCGCCGACTCCTAGCGCCTTCAGGCACCTAAACCTCACCGGATGCACCAAAGTGCCTTCAGGCGGTGTAAAACTGCCTACTAACTGCGCAACTCGCACACAAGAAAAATTACTCATTCTAGGCAAATTTTCTGTCATCATTTCCCTGAAGCTCTCGACCAAAATGAAGAGTTCTTCTTTTTTTTTTTTTTTCCTGATTGACAGGAATAGCACGTTTTAGACTTTACATATATGTGAATCAGCGCATGTTGCTGATTTGAAGAGAGTCTCACTGACTAATCTCCGAGTAACATTAAGTGTCTGCTAGACACTGGTAAATTCGCACAAATGTGTATCCGTAACCCCCACTCCACAATTTGTATTTCATACATCTTTCTTTTCTTTCTTTTTAGGAATATTCTCTAACACACTTTATTTTACAGTTAATTGTAAAAAGCAACACATTTCTGAAGTCAGGTTTGGGGAAAAGCAAAACTTATTTGGAAAGGACTTTAGGCTTCTCTCTCTCTCAGCAGCCCAGACCGAAGCAGAAACCAACTCTTCCTGTTCAACTTCCTCTTTCAAGGTTTGTTGTTTTTCTTTTTAACTCTTACAGGTTTTACCTGCCATAATGTTTCTGACCATTCAGCGTTCCCAAGAACTTCTAGGTCAAATGATTTTAATGCATAGCCGAAGCTCTACAACGTACGTAGCACAAGCATCCTCCAGGGTGGTGGTGGGGAAATGGAATATTTAGTTTGGATGATAATATGCTTTGCTTGTTAGTAAAAACATCAGAACTACTGTGTGCTGCAATGTTTGCAGTGCATATCATGGCCATGATTTTGGAGTGATTTAATCAACCGTTTAATCAACGGTTTCAGATACAATCATGAAACCACTGAAATCAAACAGACAGCACCTATATAACAGACAAAGGCGGAGAAAATCTCTCAACATACGTTTGTCATATTTTCTTACTTCTCCCAACAGTGTTACGTATGCTCAGTTCTCGCCTTAGAGATTATACATCTAAGTGCAAGAACCACTTAATAAATCTTCAGTCTTGCTAACACGTTGGGCACAACGATCCACAGCTTCTTGCGAGTGGTTTGCACAGAGATCTCTACGTAAACAGTTTTTTGCGCCTTGTGCTTTACAGCAGAGAACAGCATCATCTTTAGACTTAGCAGCAGCAGCTCGGAGGCGGCGATACCTCCAGCACGCGCTCTCTGAAGCTGGATCCGTAAAGGGGAACCGTGCACGGTGGCCGCTCATCTCGTTACGACCGAGATCACACTGCAAGGTGATGCAATTTTTAAAAAGTGTGTATCAAAAGATAATCGTGCCATTGCATTACACAAAACTAGCTATGCTAAGGGAACATAAGGGCTGAAACAGCAAGTGCTTACACTGAGAAACGCTAAAATCAACTTTGCTGGTGCAGATACAACACGGCTGCTCCCGTACACATCATACTCTTTGTCCAATCCTTATTCTGTGATAGCCACAGCAGTCAGCGTACCCCATATGCTGTGTCCTGCTCGCTATTCAAACTCTGCTCAGAGCATGTAGTCACATTTCTCGGGGGCCTTCCAACAGCACGAACCAGCACAGTATCCACACATCAGTTAACTTTAAAATATACATGATACACTGTGAGAGGTAAGGTGGTATTTATCTCCTGTCCTTCAAACACGGTAATCAGAAGTGAGATTCAAGTAAAAAATGCAACTAAACAAAACTTACCTAAAATAGGTTAATTTTGAAGGGTCACTCTAAGGCAACAAATGCTTATTTTTTTCCAAAGTATTTAGCAATAATGTAACAATTTCTGTAATCAGTGCTTTTCCCAGGAAATTCAGCTGTGCTGATCAGTGCTTAATGCTTCAGCAAATGAAATCCTACAATTTCGAAGACTGCTTCCAAAAATAGGGGATAATATATATATATTAGCCATCTAAAGGTCATGGTTTGAGTAACTTCTCCAGCAGTGCACAAGAACCTTGTGCTAAAATAAAAGGGAAATACAATACACCCTTCACATCTAATCCTTCCTTATAGCTCTTGTCGTCATTTTTTTATACTTCTTGGGTTGTGTCATAATTAGGCCCATCAACCACTGCAAAACTGTAACTCATCCCAAAGCACAATCCATCCTCTATAACAAAGGAAGCACGGTTCTTCAGAAAGGCAATAACATTGCACAGGAAACTTCAAATCTGATGCATTCTAATTTTGGAATGCTAAAATTTCCCATGCTACTATTCCCTATTACCATATAGACAACCTCTCTTTTATAAAGGTAAGAAAGAAAGGAGGGAAAGAAAAAAAGAGAGAGAGAGACAAAAACATAAATACTACCCTATGGAAACACATTGAAACCTAGAACTGATCTCTGCCACTTCTAGGTATTTTTTGAATAGCTCATGCAGTAGGAGGCAAGCTTCTATAAAAAAAACAGACACAAGACAGAGACAAAACACACGCTTTGGGTATGAATTTCGCAATTATTTGCTGATGGCAGAAGACTGGTGTAATGCACAGACTCAGGGTCCTACCTGATTCTGTCACAACCATCTGTGTTTTTGCCTCTGTAACTCTCCTAATCCATGACAGAACAGCTAAAAAAGTTTGAAAATTTATAACATACCTAGGAGTATTTTTTTTAATCTTTTACAAAAATCACCTTGTTTCATCCCAAGATGATAGAGGAACATTTCTATTCACGTCTCAGCTGCTCGGTAGGCTGACTACTGACAACTTGCACACACTACAGGAAGCCACGGGAATTGGGAGTAGAGATGCTGCAAGTGCATGGAGACTTGCAGGAGGACTGCTGCAGACACTTCTGAGCCGGGTAAGTAATCTCTATACAGAGAAAAGCACCAACAACGTAGCTATAAAAATTACAAGTACCACTTACTTTGCTCTTCTTGCTGCTGGACATTTTATTCCTGAGGTAGCTGAAGGTGCGACTGACTTTTGTTCCTTTGCCAGAGGGGACACTGGTGTTCTCTTCAGATATGCTAAAACCAAAAAGAGAGGTTGGTTTGTTTTTTCTCCCAAAGCATCTATTACATGGATTGATGCTTTTTTAAGGGGCGAATGCATTTTTATTATCCAGTAGACTCATGTGTTTCTTTATGGTGTTATACCAAAGATGACAAAGTAAAGACAAATGCCAACCAAGCCACTTGTCACATGTTTCAAGATATCCTTTATTTGTTTTTAAGTAATCTTCGTTCTCAAATCATGTCATAGCACCCTCTGCTGCTCCAATGGCCAAATAACTACTAACTTGCTGTCAACGTTTTCCTGTTTAGACAGCCAACCTTGCACAGTTGCACGCACACCATCAGTCTCAGCATTTAATCATTAGTGGCCACCATAATATTTCATACTTGGAGCGGAACGAAAGGGAGATATACATATATATGTGTATATATATATATATATACATATATATACACACACACACACACACACACACACAACTGGAGATGTCTTTCCAGAGAAAGATATATAGTAAACTCTGTAAAAAGGTAGCACCTTTAACAGAAATCACACTGTCTGTAGAGCCTCCTTTGAGAGATGAATATACCAATGGTATATAAAGAAAAGCATCGATTACTTGTATTAGTTTAGGCATTTCAGGGACCTCAGATCCTTTCTGCCTCATTCTCTACGTGTACAAGCTTATGATCTCCTCAGCTGCTATAGTAAGAAACTATAAAGGAAAGTATTCTCATTAAAGAGAAGGACACAGTCCTTCAACACGAAACACAATACAAATCAAAAGCAAAATGACAGTAAGATGAGTGAAGTCAGGGAGGGGGAAACAGCACTCAACACAGACCAAGAGCATCCTAGCCAAGAAACAAAACCGAAACTATCAGAAGTGACACAAGAAAGTAAGGCACATGCCAGACTCCCAGCTCCTTTGGTGCCACTGATGTCCTTGCTCCACAGGCAGGGAAGAGCTTTTAAAGCTACCATCCATCACAAATACTTACCCTCCTTGCTACCGCTTGCAAGGATGAAAACTAACACAGAAAAAAGTGATCATTTGCACCTTCATTATAAAAATACAGACAGATTTAACCTAAGGAAATAACAACTACTTCTTACACTATAAATTATAACCCTGGTAAACTAATAGAGTTTAATAATAGATACTCCGAAATTTTATTATCTGTGAATAAGCACAAAGTCTTAAGAATTATTCACTGTTAGAGAAAAGGCTCTGAATAGACAACCTTTCACATACTAGGATATAAAATATTATTTAGCTTTTAGACATATGGGGGGGATGTTCATAAGTCTTGACATTTGCAAATGCAACTGGAAGCCACTGGAGCTAAGAACGCTTTTGGTCTTCAAAATCTGGGTACACCGCGGAAGTTCCAGTAGGAAAGAGAGAGTATTGCCAGCATACTGTACCTGTGAACTGAGGAGCTGCTGGGGCCGCCGAAAGATCGGGTAGCTGGAAAAAATGAAGGGATGGGAGGTAAAATGTTAGACTGCAGTCTTAGCTCGCTGGTTTTAAACACACAGTTTGTACACTTGGACAGTTGAAGAAGAAGGGAAAATGCTTATCAGAAATGAGTGTTTAGAATAGATGCTGTGCTCAGGATGAAGACTGTTCCCCATATCTTTAGGTGATTCCAAATTAGACACTGTGGTGAAAGACAGCTTAGTATTTCTATCATTCAGCAGCTGCTAAGCAGAGGACATGAATCTGTTATCTTTGCTAGTCCAGGGTATATGATTCAGAACCGCCAATTTAATGACAATAGGTATAAATGAGAGTCATTCTGCCACAATACTTTTATTTATACACCAACAGAAAGAATCTATTGTACAGCATATCTGGGTTTCATGTATAAAACATTTTTGCTTGATAAAATTATAGTTCATTTTCCCATCAAAATCCTGAAGCACTTCATAAAGAGTAAGAGAAACAAGGGGAGCCTTATTCCACTTTCCACAAAACATTACAGACTTAGAGCTTAGTCACACAAAACTGTGCTTGAGGGAAGTCTGACTTTCTACATGCAGCTGAAGCCTTGCCAATGACACAATTTCTCTTTACGCCACAAGAAACCTGCTTGCATAACGCATTTGGAGCAGAGTAGGTAGCTGATACCATTTCCCAGAACCATCAAAGAATACTGAAAAATCGAGAAGAAATGATCCAGAGGAGAAAAGAGTCTCTCTGGAGCAAGTGCGTTTGTCAGGACTCCAAAAAACCCTCACTGCAAGCATTATTTGCAATCATTATCTGAAGCACAAGAAGCAGCACGACCGATCTCCTTCTTAGGCTTCTGCATACGCCTGCAAGAAGCACAGTGTGTTGGCTTTAAGTTTGTTAAAATGTTAAAGCTAAGGGCGAATGCAAAAAGCCACTTGACACCAGATGAAAAGGCAGTCCCCTGTCCAAAAGCAGAAAGTGCATTAAGAAAAACTCTATACAATATTACGCCTTATTATTCTAAAGCACACATTTTCCTACATGCTGGTTCAAGACTGCAACAGAAATACCAATTCTTCATATTGAAAAAACTAAAGTACTGGCATACCTCATTCCCTAACCCCTGTTTAGAGATCTTTATTAATGCGCTCCTTGCTAAACCTTTCATCTAATTAATGATCTATCCCAAATACATCAGTTAGTAATACTGCAACATATTTCGAATAAAAGCTACACAATTTTATATTTATGCTGTTTTTTTTTATATATTCACCTAACTACATAAAAGGCCACACAAGTAAATTATAGACTCCCAACTTCTGTCCCCGGTTAATACTCCAGTGATTCCTTAGCTCTACCTTGCTTTAACTTGGGTTGAGTCTCTTAGTCTCTCTCTCTTTTTTTTAATAGATTACTCAGTTCAGCTGGATTTCAGCATTTTACAAGTCTTTTCTGTTCTTTGCAGTTAACAATGTGAGAAAAACAAAAGAACACTGAATCAAGAGTCATAATAATTTGTTGTTCGTGACTGCTTTTCAGCACCTGGAGAAAGTACATTAAAGTCTTTGATACTATTTATCTTTTACTGCAATAGTGCTTTATTGCAGAAATGGGAGACTCCTGACACTGACAGGCAAAACAGATACAGACATTAATCAAGGTGAAAGCCTGTTTATGGTTTTGAATTTTATATATGTATATATAAAAAACCCTATACATACATATATAAAAATATGTAACATCATATGACCAATATGCTGCTATAAGCTGGAAAATCCACAAAGATGAGCATAGAAAAGAAGGTATTTTCTCACCTTCCGGAATTTTTTGGGTGGGAGTAGGTAAGGAATTTCTTAATTTCTATGTTTCATTACCCAGATCAAAATTGAAATATGAAAATTGATCCATGGTCAGATTTCATAGCCCACAAAAAAAGTTAATTCTGTAGGAAATCCAGGCCTACTACAAATGTCCGATGAATTTGGGTTAGTGGCCAAATTTTGGCGTACTTATTTGAACATCGTTTGAACATTACCCATCAAAATTATTTCATATGGTAGCTGGACTTGAAGTAATTCATCAAGGTTATTTAGGAAAAAAAGAAGCAGCAGGACTAGCAGACTGCAAACAAAAAACAGCTTGCAGCTTCCTAATTCTGGCAGTAATTAAACTTTTAGGTGCCAAGTAATCCAGAGGTTTGCTAACCATTTCTAAAATGCACAGCCCGGCTTGCCTGGCCATCTGAAATCTGCATCTTAAATACCTGATGATAGCAAACAAACTGCAAATAATTCTCCATACTCTAGAGGAGAAGCTGGGGCATGGAGATGTTAAGGAACGGTAACTGAAATATAAGCTTAATCTCAAGGCAAATACATTCACCTCTTATGAGAAATGAACCCTGAAGACATGGAAAAAAAGAAGTCTAAGATTATTATATAAAAAGTAACCATTGTCAAAGGATCTCATGAACAGCTGTGACTAAACCAACCTTATATAAAGTCACCTCAGTACCATCAAACATGAGGACATGCAACACAAATAAACAAGGCAATATTTTTATCTGAGACAATATCAGACATCATTAAATGTTCATCACTAACAGCAGCACTGTTGAGGGAAAGATGATAAATATTGCCTAATAGAAACACTTGATAAGGTTGTTACATCCTGAACTATTAGGATTTGCTAAGTGGTAGGATAGTTACAGGATAAAATAAAGGAGCTTAAATATCAAAACAGGTCACCTGATACCCCCCAAAAGAGCAGAGGCAAGGAGCTTCTTGCACGAGGAGCAAATGTACAATCAACACAGGGATGGAAAGAAGTATTTCGATACCTACAACAGGTATGCAGAGTGGACGGTGTGGAGTTTTTTTCCAGTTAGGGAAGCTACCAAAACCTGTAAGACTGGAAAGGAACAACCCTCATGCCAGTATGAGCATGAGGTAGGGGTAGGTTTCCTTGCAAATCTTTTATTTGAACCAATACAGCCATTCTGAATTTTTGCTATAGACAGAAGAGAGTCATCGTTTCACCAACATTTTAATAAAATAGAGTTAAGAAATAGGAAGCATCATCAATGTCTTTTATGTGTCTATTTAAGAAGAAAAGGAGGGTAAATGATTTTAATTCACACTTCTGCTAGCAATGGAGTTTGCAGCAGGAGAAAAAATCACCATATAACACTTTCCTGCACGACAAAATATTCTGATTATATTGTCCAGACCTAGATACTGAACACCTTGAAGATTTAAGGTGTTTGGCCCCAATTTATGTTTTTTTGCTCAACAAGGCAACTGTGAAGTCGTAATCAAGATTCTCCAGACTTTAATATCAGGTCTCCTACTCCCACCGAGCAATGTATTCTTGCATGCGGAGGACAAGGACCTGTCTTCTCTTAACTCCATGTACCGCAATAATCTCAAGACAATGATTTTGCTTACAATAAAAAGGTAATGACAATATCACCAATAACAACAGCAGATGATAGCATTCACCAAATGGATAAAGATCAAAGCTAACCAGATGAGATACGAGGGTGCTGATGTATAAAAATTCTTGGATTATAATCCTTTCATTCTGCCCTTAGCTAGCATTCGCATACAGGACTAAGATAATGCTGTTAGATATCATGCAATAGGGCAGTTAGTTTAACGTCTGCAAGGTAAAACTGCAAAGTTTAAAGCAGAAACACAGTAGCTTTCACCCATATTGGCTGCAATGCACAGAAAATGATTACTTACTATCCAACTCCTCCTCCTCATCACTGGAAGAAGAGCCAATAGAAAAGAGAGTTTTAGACTTAGGAATGAGCGGAGAGATGCTGAAGGAGAAGGAGATTCGTCTGGATGGTCGAGTCCGTCCCGGGGCTGAGAAGTGGGTTAACAGCAGACATTAGAGCATGCTTGAAAATGCATTTAATAATAGAAAGGAGAGGAAAGCAGCCAAAGCAAACTAAAACCAAGAAAAAGAAATGTCTGCAAAGCAGCAGCTTCAGAAAAGGCACAAGCAACAAAAGATGCAGAATGTGCAGATTTCAGAGGGTGCCAGTTTCACTGCATGCATAACTAGGTTCAAGGCTATGTCCACACCTAAAACCACCCCATTTTGCTCATGTTAGGTCCTTCAAAGCTTCCAACCTTAAAACTAAGTGACCTAAACTTCTTTTCTTCTGAAAAATAAAACAGAAAAAATAAGCATCTCTTCTACCACCTTCTTCTGAAGCTCACAGCCTTGTTTTAAAGAAACTGCCTCAATATGGAAAAAGCCCCTTTGCAACCTGTTCAGTCCTTATCTGTAAGCACTCCACCACAGTGCTAAACTCAGCAATCAGTTTGTGACATAAATTCTCCCATTAGCAACAGAACTATGTAAACAAGTTCAATTATATTTTCTTGAATATGTTACTGCTCTGCCTTCTGCTTATTTCAATATGCGAAATTGTATTTATCTGCTAGTACTGTGCACCTTTCTGGAAATCCCTGCTACTTGCTCATGACCTCTCCTGAAAACTGCACACTAAAAGGAGTTTATTTAATTGCTTTTTAAAAGATCCCCGAGGAATATACTTCCCAAACCTTCTCATCATTTGACCCAAGATGGCAACCTCCAGCCTGTAACCCAACACAAAGAGAAGCTTTTGTATTGCTGATATCTTACCACAAGACTGAATTCAGAATACAAGAATATTAGCCACGGAATATTCATGCAAAACATTCAACGCAAAGCAAACTCTCCTGAAATTTTCCTTCAGCCATTAGTCACAAGCGCCAAACCCCTCAAGGGTTTGACCAAAATTGTGCTCACGCTTTTCCAACTTCATCACCTAATGCAGAACAATCCTAGAGATGGACCCAGTGGAAGGCATTTAAATTCAAGAATTCCTAGTAAGATTCAGACATCTGTTTTGTTTAGACTGTCTTTCAGCCAGAGCTGTTCTACTGTCCCAGGACATGACTGGAAAACACCCTTTTCTTTCTTCTGTAGTGTAGTATCTATTTAGACTAAAAGTCAAGATGAACAATAATACTTTACTGTAAATAGAACAACGTCCTCCAGCATAGCTCAGCTTCCATTTCAGTGGTTTTATTTATAGCAGTTCCTGGCTTTATAACAATGCTCCACACTGGAAATTTGCTATTCCAGAGCTGAAAGCAATCTTCCGAGCACTCCAGCCAACAGCTCTTGTGACCTCCCTCTATGAAATGCTATGGGATTAGCAGTTTTGAACGGCCACAACTGCTTTTGGAGACATCAAATGAAATGTGGGTTAGAAGCTCGTTCTTGGAAGTTGCTCTTGTCTTGCTACATCCAATATACGGGAAAGATAGGAGAAAGCTCTCCATATATTTACTTAACTGGATTTAATTTTTGAAGCTTTTGTGCAAAATATGTTGCTTCCTTTTTATTCAGACATATTTGGAGGGGGTCAGGAATTTTTGTTGTTTAACATCTACCATAAAATTATGCAAGTGGAATGAAGAAACATGGACAATTAAAGTTTTCCTAGAATTTATTCCCACTACATCAAGGATTTATTCTTGCATGACTCTTAAATATTCTGCTGCAATAACATGAATGTCAAAATATTATAAAACCCCAGATCTTCTGAAAAAGGCACTAAGCTGCTTTGCATTTATTAATGGTCACATCTCCAACAGGTAACACCATTCTTGTTTCAGAATGATAAAGGAAGAATGAAGTGATTTACTGAAGTTTCCAAAGTAAGGAAAGTGTCCGAGTTGGGAAGAGAATCCATAACTTAAATTTCCAAGGTAAGTAATGCTTTTGGATGCTTTCTTCAAACACCTCAAACACATCAGATTTTCTGAAACCACTTTCCTACAAAAGCAAGACCTTGTGGAGGTGTCACAAATTAGCTATTGAGAAAGGAGAGCACACAAAGGCATTAATCATTTTTAACATCTGTGTCCACAGCTAATAGACATCTGTCTCAAACCAGAATATGAATCTTGATAGTTCCTCCACAATCCCTTTAGGTATCTTAATATTTTCTCTTTTTCCCTTCTTTTGAGAAGAGACTGTCCTGGCTAGGCTGACACTAACAGAGGATAGGATAAGAAACATTGTCTATCATTAGCTCAGGCCTTGATGGCATTTTTAATGTGGGACGTGAGACAGGAAAATTCTGGAAAAGTTGTAATTTATCTAGTCCCAAGATGGTGGCACAAATCCTCCATTGCAGTAACCCCTCTCTGTGAGCCTGAAGGAAAGTCTCAAGCAAGAGGGAGGAAAGCATCAGCCTGCCAGGCTCTCTTAACCACGGAGAGAGTCTGTTTTCTGGGAGTTAGCCGAGTTATTTATAGTGTTTGGTTAGCAACTAGAAGCAATGCCAATAAATTGGTTGCTTAAAAAAAATAATGAAAGCCTTCAGCACAAGGAGGAAGGAGGGTGCGCCATCACACAGAGCAAAAGCTGGTCTTTTCATGGGATAAGTTTGATGGTGTTTTGGTTACTGTTGCTGGGGGACACACTCGTTAGGCCACATGCTTATTAATCATGGAAGAACGAGGCAAAGAATTTACAAGTGTCTCCTGTAAAGCTCAATCTCTGTGAGCTTCTTCCAGCAAGCTTCCTAAATTACTAAAATGCCTTTCTTTAAAGTACCTTTCCTCTTAAGCTTTGCAGAACTTCTGATTTTTCAATACAGCTCCCTTTGCATCTGATGCTTCCATTAAAGTTAACATTTTTGGCATTAATTCCAGAAGCACAACACTAGATTGAAGCTGCATAACAAAACTCACCAAAAACATACAACTGTCGAATAAACCCTTTGCCTGCCTGCTAACTCCACTGAGGGATGCTTGGTCTACTGACCACAAAAGAAAAAAAAAAAGGAATAGCGCTAATCACAGCGTACAGACAACCAGGAACCCAAGGCCATGTGGTGATGCCCTGCACACATAACTGCATGCAACAGCCCAAAGATGCGTATTACCTAACCGCAAGAAAGCGGCATATTAATAAAGAGGAAAAGATAGAGATCATCTTTGACTGATGACACGTGATCCAAAAAGCAAATCAGTTTTCTGATTGATAATTAAGAAAATGCAAACGTGTAACATGGCCTTTCTGAAGAACATCCAGCTGCAGCCTTCTAGATGACTCTTTCAACTGAAAGAATCAATTCAGTGAAGCTGCAAAATTAAACGGTTGTTGTTGCTTCAGTTAAGCAAAACTAAATTGAAAAATTTCACCTAATCGTCTTTTACTATTTTTTTTTTCAAACTAAAGAAATAGCAACAAGCTCCCTCTGTGAGAACAAGACATGCATTCCCAGTTTTCTGTATCTCAACTTTCAAAAATCCAGAAGTAGGAAAATTAGAATTCAAGCAGAATTTATCTCAGTATCAGAGGAAGAAATTCTGAAAGGATGCGGAATTCAAATATAGTTTTTCTACAACAAACTTAATAAATCATAGTTTTGATACCAATCTAATTAAGAAAAGAAAAAGAAAAAATAGCACTCATAACACCAGGGATCTGGTGAGGAGAAGGAAATAAAGATATAACTGAATGAAGTCTGCCTATCTACTCATAATTCCAATGCAATAGTGAAACATCTGTATTTCACATAATATAGGAAAGAAAGAGCATGCTTAATAGTACAGTATGTGGAATGGATAAGGATAATGGAAAATCACGTTTACTCACTGTCCAGCACTGGTTTACTAATTGCCATTAGAGACATAGATTTGGTCAGTGGAGAAGAAACGGCAGCAGCACAGAAATGAAATCCTTGTGGCTGTGCTCCTTGATGCATCTGCGGAACAGCAAATAACCACACTGAGCAAATGCGTCAAGTACAACAGCTTCATACCCATTACAGATGACAGTTCCAGCCTCGTGCTGACCAAAATTCACACTGAAAGTCAACCAGCAGAAAACAATCAGAAGCATTTTTCCAGTATAATGTAATAGGTGAGAAAGGCAAAGACCCCAAAGAAGAGAAGCAGAGTTGTACAAGTGAAATCTTGTTTTGTTCTTTAAGTGAAAGGCTACTAATTATGGAACAGCTAGAGATGGGCACTGTTTCCTTCTCTTGCAGGTTATCACAAAATGTGTTATTAATTGCCCCTGAAATCATTATTGTGATTCCATCTTCTCATTATACCTGAACAAGAGGTTCAACGTGGTAAAAATTCAGATGCTCAGCAGTGTGCTCCCCAAAACGCCATCCCTCAAAGCATGAGATGATGCTGTCATGACATACCAGCTCTAACTGGTCAGCTCTTGCACAACCCGTTTACTGCCTTGATGGATGACTGTGATTCTGATAGGTAAATAGAATAGCTGGCTAATGATTCTGGTATGCACCCAGAAAACATTACTGCCAACCTGTCAAGCTCAGAAATCCAGAGTATTTCAAACTTTTAACATTACAATTGCTTCTTTAATAAGAACAATAACAATAACAGAGATTCTAAGAATATTTAGACTCGTCTGTCCTGAATACCTGTCATAAACTTCTGCTCCAAAGAGATCACACTAAATTTGCTTAATACATCATTAATCTTTTGTTTGTCTACTGCTTATTAACAACATGCCTTTTGGGTTTAGTTATGCCTATGAAAGCAAAACTATCTTTGTTTTCTCCTACAATATGAAAATAAACCTGAAAACTTTAACAGATAACTTACTGCTTGGTATTTGGTATTTTCAGATCTGCAAAAGGCTGCATAAGCATTAGCTGCTGAAGCCTTGTAACACCTCTACTGACAATATCACTATATCTACGCTAGAAAGTTAAGTAACCTTTCCTAATTTTCAGGCAATCAGCAGGAAAAAATGGGAAGTTACTTATTCTCCACCCTAAGATTTAGCCCATCAACCATGTTGCCCCAAATAATCAAGTAGTAAATTTGAACAAAGTGGAAAATCTCAGTGTTAAAAATGAAGACTCAAATAATATTACATAAGCTGGGTGGCAGCCTTCGCAGTCAGTCACTTAGGAAAGAAAAACTTTCATGACTTTGACTCAGAGTTTTCTGAAAAGCTAGTAATAGCTGGACAGCTTTACCTGGTGATCGTAATCTCTGATTTCCCCCTGCTCCAGTTCCTCAGTGAGCGAGACCAGGGACCCACACTCATCGCTGGCGAGCGGACTTCGTCGGAGGTCCTTGGAGCTCAGAGAAGCAGCCTCCAGGCTTGCTGAGGGCTTCTTGTTCTCACTAGGGTCTCCAGCGAGGCCTTCTAGGCTGTAACTGAAGAAAAATCAAGGAGCTTAGATCTTGACTAATTCCCACAGCCTGCTGCCTTTCATCACATAGGGCCTTCAGTCATACAGCAGAATGCAATTGCTAACTGAACCATACAGGGAAACACTTATGTTATTTCTCAGCACATTACTTCTCAATGACCATTTGAAGGTGGCAGCAGAGGGATTTACATTTTCTTCAGGACAAATTGCAGCACCTTTGTGTGTCTACTGAGACACAACGCTTGTTTGGGAATAACCATTCAAACTCCTGGGTTAAAGGACTTTTCCCTACTTCCTCCCCCTGCTTGAGTGGTGCAAAGGAAAATCTAGAATTACTCTTTTAAAGATTATGATATTTCTACATATTCTTTTTTGTTAGCTTTACTAAGTTCCCCTTGGAATAAAGCCACCTAAATTGAACTACCTGCACAGCCCAGTGCTGCCTGTACTTGAAAACTACAGCTCCTAGAAGCCACGAAATCAGCCCTGTGCTGAATGCAATATTCCTCCTTGCAGACACATCCTCCGAGTCTGCTTAGCACTTGTCATTGCACAAGGCTGTAGCACTGACAATGCCCTTCTTTCTGCCAAAGCTGGTTTCTTCCCCCTCACCCTTTTTTTTTCCCCCTTAATTCAATAAATGTTGTCTCCCTCAGTCAATCAGTCCTAGTATCCTTTGCTTATGAAGCTAGGTCTGTCCAGCAGAGCCAGAGAAGATCACTCAACACTACTATAAAACTTTTGCTTGCAGAACTGGTAGGAACGAAAGGGCTGGCCAGTCTCTGGAGAGACAGCTGCTGTTGACAGACAAGTGATCTCCTCAGAAAATAATATTAATACTCTCTGAAACAATGTTTCACATGGGATTATTTCCACCTGATCTTCCCTCACCCTGACCTTCTGCTTCCGACCCTCCTAATCATTGTGGCCAAGTATTGATAACCCCACTGCAAGTCCAATTCGGGGTTAATGTGAAAGCTTTACAGATTCACCTCCAGGTACACTAGCACACCTACATCAATAAGGTTTGATCTTATGCGCACAAAGTCCAGCTAGTTTGAAGCGTGGTCTACCCTGAATATATAGACAAGTGGATTTCAGCTTCAGACTAATCAGGACACTGAAGTAGCCGAACAGCTAGCATTCAAATAAATTAAAGGGGGAAAACACTCTAAATTGTAGAGATTGTTTACACAACCAGAGGTGCTTTAAATTCAGGTAGACTTGCATAGTAGTTACGTTCTATACTTTGTTAGATGTATTAAGTGGCTGATAAAAATATATCTTCAAAGCAAAAACTGCAATAAATCATCAGTCAGAAGATTTAGCTTATGGTAAAGGCTTTTTCGTGCTAGTTAATGAGAAAGAGGACTGGCTGTGGCACTTACAGTTTAATCTGTTTAGGAGGATTTTGACTCAATGACATAGATCAGTAGCAGGCATTATATAGATTATTCTAAAACACCTGCCCAGTAAAATCAGTCCCACTACTACTGATTATATAGGACAGAGGAACTTTTTTTTCTTCTATCCCAAAATAATAACCATGATATTAAGAAAAAAGTCATGCAGCTTGTTGTGACACAAATAACTCAGCTTAAAATCGCAAATAATATTATGTAGTCCATCAAATAACCATCAGTTGGTAGTACTGGTCTATAATTGTTAGTTAGTTACGGAATTAATTCTAACTAATTCCGTAACTTCAAGTGCAGATTGCCTTCTTTCTAAGTATCTAGTCTTCAGAAAAAGATTTGAAAACCTCCACCCACAACAAGCAAGAACTGCCAGAGGAAAACAGAAGCTATAAAATCTGGGAGACAGGCCTGCTGTTATGTTAATGCACATTATCAGGTAAAGATCTGACCTGAAAGCATTAATCTCAACACTGGGACTTCTTACAGACGATGAGTATTTTGAATGTCTGGGAAATTTTCATCTATGGCTATCAGATCGGTTTTTTACAGAAAGTTTTACATGATTAGCCTCTTTGAAGAAGAAACTAGAGCTTTCAATTTACAAAGAGCAAGTCTGTACAAACTTAAATCCTTTATAAGATCTGTCCAGAGCAAAGCAGCACTGAATTACATTAACTCTCACTTTGATTATTTTGCTGTCACAATTACTGCTCTGATTATGGCTGCTGCAAAATGCACCTTGAAATCATCGAGAGAAACAGCAGTTCCAACCCAACAGTGCAGCTTCTTTAACACGCAAGGGCAATGAAAAGCAGCCACCACCTTCACCTGCACCCATCTGTAGAAGACCCATTACCAAGCCTAATCGCCGAAAAAGCAGGCGAAGCAAACACACACGTGCACGGTTCAGCCAGAGCAGCACGGATAAAGCCTGCACACGAGAAGCCGACAAAACAGTTTTTGCAGTGCTCCTTTGCTGCTGCTGCTGCACATTTATTTATACCATACCTTCTACAATTAAAGTCAGGACCCATGGCAATGAACTGTACGCCAGAGGGACACCAGCTCAAACTAGGAACATCAAAAGAAGCAAAGAAAGGAGAAGGGCTGTGATTATTGGACTGTTACGGAACAGGGGAATGTTAAAAGACTCTCACTCATGCATGTCTTCAGGAAAAAAACACCCCCCCCGAACAATGTAATGGGTAACATGTATTTCTGGCTGTCAGAATGCACCAGACTCCCCCAAAGGACAGAGGTCCTCAGTTACCACCGAATGGGTGGTAAGACAGCTTATGCTTTCCGCAGACCAATCCCATCAGTAGGTACGAAACATACTGGACAAACTATTCCTCATAGGGAGAGATGTTTTAAGACAAAACAGGACCAAATACACCAAAGTCAATTTTGCATTAAGAATCACGTAGCCATTATGTTAGTGATAATTAGTATTTTTCTGGCCTCTCTCATCCAAAATCAGAAAAAGAATCCCTTACAAACATTTGAACATGCAAGTCCCTTCCATGTAAGTATTAATAACCTCAAAAAAAAAAAAAAAAAAAAATTGAGTAAAATAAGAAAGGAGAGTGATGTTCTTAATGTTGCACAGAAAATCAGTGAAAGAGGGTAGGGAAAAAAACGTGCTTGTCTCACTATTAACTTGTGGTTAATTCAAATCAGAGTCCTTGAAATAGTATTTTGACTAGAAAAATTTTCAGTATACCCCCAAAGCATCCCAAGTTACATCATGAAAGACGGGAGATGTAAATACAGCATGCAAATATTTTTTGTTGTCATTTTAAATACTGCTTTTTGTTATTTTTCCTCTGTGCAGTTATGGCCCAACTGCAGGCTCTTCTTGTCAGCTACAGTGTATAAAAGACCCCTAAAAACTTCAAAAGCTGTCCAGGAAACATATGTTGTCTGAAAGGAATTTTGAATCAGCACAGATTGGCCCACAGTACTGTCCAAGTCTTTCTCCCAGCCTCTGGCATGTGATCCACAAAAGGAGAGGACATGGCCAGAGCGCACTTTCCTCCAGGCCAGAAGCCTATGAAAAGGGCTGAAGAGGCGTATGCAGCCTTGTGCCAGGTTCTGTGAGTGCCAGAAAGCTCAGATGGCACAAAGCAAGGTTTAAAGCCACTGACTGTGCATGTCCTTTGCTACATCCTTATGTCATTTCCACACACAATACAAAACAAGGGGAAAATTCAGGAACGGTTTGAGGACAGGAGTTCAAAAAATTGCTACTTGTTTTATCGAGGATGTTGACTGGGTGAGGACACATCTAAAGTACCTGTACTTTGCACACCAAAGCTCTTTACCAACAGCTCTCAGCACATCGCCATGAACATGCTTTATAAAGGCACACATTCCCCAAATACGCAAACATTTCAAGAGGGAAGTACTAGTGAGGGAAGGGGATTAAATACTTTCTTGAGGGCATACAAGAACCAAGTCTTCACGGCCACATAAGCCTATCTGCATTATACATCTCCTCAGTCTGCACTCCCAGCGGTGTGTTCAGCCTCTGGGGGACTCAGGAAATCCTCTGAGTAGAAGGTAGGTGAAAACTGAGAAAGGATGACGAGGAGGTATCACACACATTTCCTGGAGTTTACGCTCCCTGATCATCTGCTTATGGCCACTACAATGCTGGTCCAGATGGACCTTTGGTCTCGGCCACTGGAGCTGTTCTTAGACCAATTTCCTTCCACAGATTTGTTTGCAAGAGTCAGTAATTCTTGTGTGTACTTATGAATGGAAGGAGAGAGAATTTTCCTTCTTAAAGAAATGATATAACATTTACTCTAGATAGCACATTTTTAAAAAGATGCATTTACTCATGATTCCTACCACTTTGCAGTGACAATCTAAAAGGGCAAGGAAGGAAGGCAGAAGAAAGGAGTGAGGGAGAGCTGGAGGGAGAAAGAAAGCAGGCACACATGCAGGAGGAAGCCTGGAAGTGGTGGAAGATCTCAGAGAGGGATAAAGACCTCTTGGCAAGAGCTATGGAAAACAGAGACTTACAGAATTATAATCCCTGTTGGTAAGCCACCCATCTACTGGCAACACCATAAAAAGTGAGCAGAGATCATTGTATAGCAAGCAAAAGCCCTCTACAGAAAATGATTTTGGGGAGCAGTGAGGGGGAGAGCTATTATATACAACAGTCTTGTGGGGGAACATAAATTTCTGGAATTAGTTTCAGGCTGACACTCTGCAATTAGTGTTAGAGAGGATGATATCAAAATGGTTGGGAGGCCAGAAAAGAGTGAGAAAGCGTACAAAAGAATTATCATAATTTTTCAGAAATTACTAAGTATTTCCCATTGCCTATTTGAGACATACTTTCTTGATGGTATGTGTAAGTTCAGTGTCTGAGGCTCGACTCAAGGCTCCTCTGTAGGAACTGCGTGAGTATTAACAGAAAATTAGCAAAAAGATGCTCATTTGCATGAGTTGAGAAGAGTAGCACTGCGCTTCTTGCTACAGAGCAGAGAGCGATGCAAATGAAGTGACTTCATGGAAGTCAAAAAACATGTTGTTTCCTTGTCTTGTTGTTTTCCATGTCTTTCCTCTTTTCTTCTTTTTCTAAAGCCATCTCCTGAACTGTACGGCACTGCTCATATGGCTTTATCATTTATGCTGATGCATGGTAAAGCCAAGGTAACATTTATTCCATATGGGAAGATACAAAAGTTTGTTTACACATGCATCAAGGCAACCTAGACCAACATCTCAGGTAACCCCACCCATTTCAGGGGAGAAGAAATCCTCTGATAATCTGCCATGAGAGGGCAGGTAACAGGCTATGGGAGATCAGCAGAGGTTCAGCCACAGAAGGAGAGAGGTTAAACTTAAATGTATAAAAGTGGACAGCACACATGGTTGCTAAGTCAAAAATAAGTGTCCTACTTCATATATTAATATACAGCTCAAGGGTTACATGTGTGAAAATATGTATCTGCATGAAGGATGAGGAACTGAAAGTTTGTCATATGGAAGAAAACAATAAAACACAGAAGCAAAAATATGTATTTTCTATACTTTTAGGAAGATGGTTTTAAAAATACATCAAAAAAGCAAAACTAGAGCCATCACCAGCTACAGATCTGCAGAGAATTCTCTTAACTTTGAGATTGTTCCTCATGCATTTCCTCAGGTGTCCATCCCGCAAGGCTTGGCACTGGTCTCTGATGTGCTTTAAGTAAAAACTAAGCATATGCTTGCAGGTAAACAATGATTTTAATACAACTTCAAATCTTACACGTGGAGAAGTCCAACAAAATGATGTTCAAGATTTCTCAAAGTTAACAGTATACTGTCCTGAAGGAAATGGTTTTAGCATGTGCTCTACAGGTCATAAAAACTGGCCTGCATCAGACTGAAGAGGGAAAGCAGCCAAGCTGGATGTTCAACTCAGTTACAAAAAAAAATAAAAATAATAAAAAAAAAAAAAAAAAAAAGAAGAAGAAGAAGAAGAAGAAGAAAGCTTTGAAAGGTAGTGACTGGCCTCACATTAACTAACATGACTGTATGGAGTTAGTAGACATTCAAATGCAAAATGGTTAGTCAAATTAGTTGGCTTTGTACCTTCTCCTATGAATGGGAGGCTTCTTTATACCATCCCCCAGAACTCGCATTGAACTGAAAATGAATCATGGACAGTGATCAGCAAATCGAATGGAATAAAACGAACAAATGGCAGCTGAAGAATTATCATCTCCATCACACACATAACAGAGGGAGTGGAATTGCTGAAGAAAATTCAAAATGAAGTACTAAAGCAAGAAATGAATCTCTCTCGTACAGATTTTTTTTTTTTTTTTTTTTAACAGAAGAAAGGTTGAACAGGTATCGACAGTGCTGCAGCTTAGCTGCTGCCAAACCCAAGTCAGTTTTAAGTTTAAATCCGGACAAACTATTTGACAGAAGCTGTTAACAACCATGATTAACAATGGCTTCAGTTCTGCAGTACTTAGTCCATCAGTGAAAAATGCAGTCATTTCTTTCCTCAGACATGAACATTAACAACACTGCATTGTCGTTAAAAGAGATATACTTAACATCCACTACGAATGCAAAGAATTAGTGAAGGGTGAACATCTCTTTTGTGGAAGCCTTGTTAGTTATCTTTTATGTCTTTAATAGCAAAATGTAGACACAAGAACTATCCATGAAGTGGATTTGAGGACAGAAGTGAACAAGGAGGAGAACTGGGTGTGTTTTCACATTTTATTTAAGATGGCTAGAAAAATACTTTCTGTGAACAAAATTTTATTCTCCTCCTTCTTACCAAGAAGAAAAAACCTTTTCTAGTAACACTAGAAAAGATCGAATCATACAAAAGATGGCTTTTTGTGTGGATTCCTCGGGTCCTATACTAGCAGCTCTGCTGAAGCCTGGATCAGCTGCAAGCTGAAAGTGGAAAGACTTTTCTGGGGTTGGACGGGGGCTGGAGCGGCTGCGAGTTCTCCACTCGGATGGGAGGCGCATTTTGTTTGGCTCATTTAGCCGCTTGCCACTGTTGCAAAAGGCAGTCCCGTTCCTTGCCACATCCGGGCCGTGCAACCCTGCCCCGTCCTTGGATTGGTTCTGGTGGCAATCCCACCTTGCGGAGTCAAATGATAGTACAGGCTTTTCCCCTTTAAATGGAAAAGTAGACGTGAATGAAACAAATGCACAACCAAACACCCCGAATTTAACGGGTCTGTTTGATAGTCACTGGTATGGGCTTCACTCCCCAATTATTTGTTCTGCCCATTAAGCAACATGATTATCAACATCACAGCAGCCGTGTATGAGAAGACTAGAGAAGAAAGAAAAAAAAATCCAAATTTCTTTGTATCAAAGGCATGAAAAAAACAGATAATAAAACAGCAGCAAAGACCCATCCAGCTTTTCTTTTCTAACCAACCTATGTGACAGCCAGCCTTATGAAGTGGCAGCTGTATCTGAAAACATACGAGAGTAATTACTGTTCCTTTACTCAAATTATCTTACATTTACAATAGACATATTTTTCCATATCATAAATAGCTTCCAAACTCTGATGTGTAAGAATTTAACTCCATCTGTTAAGTATTACCAGTAATTGCCAGCTATGGAGTTTATTACTCTCAGAAATCCTTTCATAACAGGTCCTACACTTAAAAATAAATCTTTCTAAATGAGTTTATGAGCTTACGGACTTGTCGTATCATAAGCCAGCTTATATATCTGATGCTGACTATGTTGTAGCTTTACAAGATAAGCATTACTTTATTCATTTAAATATCACCCGGGGACTCGGAATGAGGTCCAGAAAAGGTGGCAATAATAATAATAATAATAAAGTCACCTTTCACACTGTGTTACCAGAAGGGTCTTTAATGCTTTTCAGCATTGGCTTTAAAATCTGAAGGCTTTATGCTCTTCCTTTAGCAAGATACACAGCTTCTAATGAGTTGAGGAAAGTGATGTGCCTACATTTCGAAAGGCAGATGCCTGTTTCTCACTGGATCATCCGAACTGCCCAATTCACCAGGAACCTGTTGTCTGTGGCTGGGTCTAATGGCATCACTCAAAGTTCAGTTTAGCATACAAACATAACTGTGGCCCAGCAAAGCTGCAGCTCTTGGCACTCCTCATGGACCAGCACCGGAGAGCGACGCTGGGTCTCAACTCGCAGCCTCCCCCAGCTGGGATCTCTCCCAGAGTCAAGGGAGGCCACATCATCCAGACCTCCAAAAACAGCTGGCCAAGCATGCTCTACAAGCCAAATACACGAAAAACAACGATCAAACCTTTGCTGCCTTTGGACTGCAAAAGGTCTGACCCCGGCTGCCTCCAGCAAAGCCTATCTATCCACCTATACCCATCTATCTACCTACCTAAGGGCAAATCGAAAGCTGAACTGCATCTGTATGCATGGGGCATAGCAGGGGGCTGGGAACCCAACATACAAGCTTCTGGGGGTTTACTCATTTTTTGGGGAGTGTTTGTCTTCTTTTATTTCATCTTTTTGCCCCTAGTTGAGTTGGAGGGATGAGTAGCTCTAGAAAAACTGTTTCTTCTCAGACAGCTGACACAAACAGTCTTACTTCACTCTGCTGTTAGGACCTTTGCTAGTGTATTTTCTGACAGAAAGAAAGGGAAAAAGGAGACTCTTCCTGGGCACATCCAAGAACGTTGGAAATGTGTTTTAGGTGGTACTGTCTGTGAGAGACTGAGATGAAACTAACTCCTTGAAAATTTACCAAGAGTCAGACGGAAACTATCCACGTCACCACTACCCCAAACTAGGAGCCTCTACACCTCTGTTTAATACCCTGAAGCCTGTACTATATCTTAATCCAAGCCAGAGCTACTGCGGTTGTGTTTATTTTGTGGTCAATGAGATTTAACACTCCAATAACTCCTTTAACAAAATCCTTCATACTGGAAGGGGCCGTGATAATCCAAATGGAAGATCTGTTGCAAGGCATTTCCATTCACTTTAACAGGCTTTGAGTCATTCTTTCTATTCTCTGGAAAACTGAAGTATGCTGTAGGTATTAAGAACTTTCATCCTGAAATTTTATTAAAAAAAGTATGTTACGAGATTTTTTTTCACTCTGAGTAAAAAAAGAGAGAGACATCCTCACTTTTCTTTTTTCTTTTTATCATGTCAAATCCAAAGCTTATACGAATATGCATGAGTAGCGGCTGCAAAGTACCAAAGTAGTTCATCACTTACCTCCTCTGATTTATTTCTGCTTCATTGGTGGCATTCTTCCCTGGCCCCCAACTATGCCGACGGAAAGGTGACAGTGGTCGCATGGAGCTTCTTAAGACGGAGGAATGCGTAGGCACATCTGTTATACTATCCAGTTCTTCTTCCATCTCTCCTGAGCCAGTGGGTTCACCCTCTCTTCCCTCTGCGGCCACCATGTTAATGCAGCTTCCATCCAAACTGTACCTGTCCTTGGGCCTGATGAAATTCAGCGTTGGTGGGAAGGGAAGGGAAGTGTCGCTGCCCAGGGACGAGTTTCTTTCCAAGGACATGGTGTCATCGGCAGAGGAACTGGAGCTGGTGACATCACATGCTGACTGCTCCTCTTCAGGCTGCTGCAGCAAAAGTAGAATAAAAATAATTAGAAAGTAAACTAGAGAAATACATTTAACATTTTAAATAAGTGCAAATATTATTTAACAAGAGCTGTGAGATTTCTTAGTTGATAGCATAAGGCAAATTAATCATCAGAGAAGGAAGACTCTTTGTTCTGCTTTCAAAAGCGGTTGAAGTACTCCCTGCTGTTACTGTCTCTTCCACCTCTGTAAGTCTCCTATAGCACAGTCCTGGGGTCCCCACGGGGTTCCTTTGATGTGCCTTCATCTTCACTTTATGGCATTCCATGCTACACAGGGAATCCTGCTTCCAACAAACTGCTTCTCCAGTCATGTCTAGCCGAACCTGTTATCGGTCGGGGGGGGTGTAAACCCACCAAAGATTTGCCAGGCGTTAATGATGGAGAGCGATTAAGAGCCAATGGGTCATTGGGACGTCTGCTGACAAACTCCAGTCTCCTCTGCGAGACCCGAGCTAGGCTTGTAGCTGGTAGCCCTGAGACCCCAAAGGCAACAAAATGTTCCACTGCACCGTTCAGCACAAAAGGAACAATTATTCAGTAGTATAAAACAGACACAAAAATAAAGGCTTAAATCCCCACCCCCAACCACTTTCCATTAGGCAAAATGTTAATGCCAGGGTTTGCAACATTTTTCAAATCCAACTATAATTGAAAAATACTGTTCCACAGGATCAGCCGCATTGTATTACAGCTCTTGATTCATCCTGCAATTTTTGGTTTAGTTTGCTCCAAAAGCAGTAAGTGGAACCCAAACTGGTTCTCCTTGGCAAAAGGCCACATGCTGACAATACAGCCTAAAACCAGCCTATGATTATTCTGTGTTCCCCGTGGCTAGTATAGAAAACACAAGCATGTTCATGACATCACCCTCCGTCTGAAGCGGCGCTTGCCCCGAGGGACCGACGTGGGAAGTTTCAATTTATTCTCCTGCAGAGCCCTGCACTGTATCATTTAAAATAATAATATGCAGAGCGATCTGTCAGGTCATACATAATAGTCTATTCACCAAAGCCACAGCAGCTAGCTGTCTTCAGCCAGCGGGCTCCGGGGTTCTCAGCGGCAGCGGAGCCGCGCTCCGGCGGAGGACAGCACACCACCACCACCACCACCACCACCACCACCACCACCACGCGCCCTTCTCAGAAGGGAGACGGGCACTACGAAACGCGAGGGACGGGACGAAGGGGCGTGCTACGGCCGGGGCCAGCCCGCTCCCCGAGCTCCTCCAGGGGCTGCGCTCGCCGGAGCCCTTACCGGTATAAATCCTAAGCTAAAAGCTTCTTGGGAATTAAATGCAAAGAAATGGAAGCGTTCAGGGTGGAGTCCAACGAGACATTTCGCAGTTTAAGAAAAAGCCCGAGTTCAAGTCTGGCCGTCTATTTTTTCTTCTTCTTTTCGTTTACAAGGTACACAATAGCGTTCTTAAGATGGTTTAAATAGATACTGTCACACTATTTCCCCCTTCTCATCCATCAAAGAAAAAAGAAAAAAAACCAGCATCCACAGCACAATATCCAGGAACAATGAACTTCTCAAACACCAACCAGTACACTAAAAATACATCCCATCAGAAGCATTAATTTCACAGTAAGGAATATCAAATGTTAATGATGAATTTGTGTAAGAACATTTTAATGGTAAACTTAAACTGCAAATTTAAAATAATGGATTTGACACGCATTTAAACGGGAAGCCCAGGCTAAAACGAGGGAGAATGAAATGGATGAGCTGTAAAGTTTTTGATTATGTTTGGCAGTATGCAAGATAATCTGATATTTGTATGACTCATGATGAGAGCTTACCGAATTGCTTAAATCCAGACAAATTAAGTAGTCATTATGTGGATAATACTACCTCAGAAGAGGAAGCAGTTTGTTTTGCTTTCCTGAGATGCAGGAAAATACTGTTAGACGTTAGGGCAGCACAGCAGGAGGAGAGACGACGACATGCCAGCGGTACAGTGGAAGGACAGGGCACTTGGGAAACATTATAAGTTGGATGCAAATATAGCGACAATATTGCAGAATACCAAATTATATACGGGGGAATTAGCTCCGGAGTAAAGAGAGGAATTTTTATGGATCACAAATACTGCTCCAGTTTAAAGCTCAGAATGAAAACCGCTTCCCTTGCAGGGAAGTTTTGGGGTTTCGATCGTTAAACTGCAGTTCAAAGAGAAACATAAAAAACGTGAAATATATATGGTCCATTTCAACTTTTACCTTGACCGTCAGACAGGCTAGAGAAAGCACTATGCAACTTTCTTGAACTTGTGGCCCACGTTTATCCCCTTTAAAATATTCTGTCTTAATTTAAATGATGTCTTTTTGAAACAAAGCAAAATAACCAGGACGAAGGATTAGGACTTTGCCTGGAAAGTGCCAAGTGTGGCTGACACAGCTAAAAATCATCTATATTGAAGCCACCTCTGAAAGAAATTAGCTATCCGGCCAAGTGCCAGTAAGTATGCATTGCTGCTTAATCCTATTTGAGTAAAAAAAAAAACAAAAACAAAAAAACCCCTCTGTTTGCAAAAAAGAAATGGATCTTTAATTTGTTCTTTTCCTATAGGAAAAATGAAACATTAAAGAAACATTACTTTTCTTCAAATTAGACCTGCTTTGTTGCACCTCAATGAATTCAGCTTTTAATTACGACCATAAAACTCATAAAACTTGCTGCTTTTTCAGACAGGCTAGTGTGCATTTTCTTTGCTGTCAAAACCAGTCTTTATTTTCTTTATTTAGTAAGAAGCTTATAACAAAAAAATGAGGTAAGACCCAAGAAGAGTGTATGTTCTTCTTCATGGAGGATCCTCCCATGGATGTGGGAGTAGGGGGGGCAGGTAAGGTAACTTCAACTAACTCTCTTCTTCCATAGGTCTTGATAAATGACATTAAAAGATTAAATAAAGAATCTTTGTTTTAAATCTTTGATTATATCGAAGTTTTTCATAACAACAACATGCAAAAAGCAACATAATGTAGCAGGGTCGCTTTATTCACTCCCCACAGTTAACTTCAAGAGTGGCCACCAATTATTTGGTTATTATCAATTTTATGATTTGGAATGGCTTGCTCTACCCTTGATGAAAGCCCCTCTCTTCAAACTTTTATTCCTGTGTGCTTCTTCTTTTTCTTTTTAAGAGAGAAAAAATAATTCTAAAAAATAAAAAAAAACATAAATATGTAAATCTTTTCCATTTCCTTTGTCAAACCAGAACAAAGGCAGAAACCAAATGTGAGTTACAGCCCCTTTCTTTGACAATGAACTGCAGGTTCCTGACTTCTCATGGGCCAGTCAGGTGAATCATTTCCCAAAGGGCAGATTTAAAAACTTCCAAGTAATGCTGAATTTTGGTGGCAGGTTAAAAGTTAAGATGAGCAAGCCGTACGGGCTACGCCCCAGGAAGTTACAAGATGATTGTGAGAAATGACCTTATGCTGCATTAATCACTCAGGACAGAGGGTGTTGCAAAATCTGCACAGATGGCTGCTTGGAGAAAGACAGAAAAGGGTGATGAGGACATGGGAATAAAGCACGGACATACAAAATACAGCATTTCGCTGAAGCCCTAGAACGCGTGTTGTAAGTGATTTCTAGGTTTCAACAATAGCCTTTAAAGTTTGAAAAAACAAGTCAGGCTTAAACAGGAGCCCCCTGAACCTGGGTGCTCTCCGCTCAGTCCATGTTCCTCTGAGCAAGGAAGCAGCCACCATGGAGAACACACACCCAGCATCAGGGCCAGCTTAAGGCACCTGCAGATCTCACGATTCAACACACCCCGGTTCTTCAGCGCCCTAGGGCAGAACTAGGGCTTAAAATCTATTAATTTCAACTGATTTTTATGGAAGCAGTAGACACTCACAACAAGACAGCCTGGACAGGCAATGGCTTGTTCCACTGAAGTTTCCTTTAACAGTTAATTCTGGATTAACGGCTATCCTCTCACTCCTGCCACTATGCAAAACCCTTTTTAATGGAGGAAGGGCATCTTGTATAATAAAAACACTCTAACAGAAGGCAGTTTAACCCTTGTCCATACACAGGGTAAATACGAACAGGATAATAATAGCAAGAATCATGACACTGAAATGTTTGAGATTCTCTTTCTGTTCATAAACGTGTTCTCTCTCTTCCTGGTTTAATACAGGAATTGCAATATTTAATAGACTCAGAGCTAGCCAACTACAATCAAGAAATGTAAATTAGAGTATTTTTGAAAAGAAAGATTAAATCCAGCCCTTATTTTAATGGATGTTAAAAAAAAAAATACTTGTAACACTCATTTCCACCAGCTGCGCTTTGGAGTCTAGCAAAGAGACCGAATTAAGGAACAAGCCCACAAAGCTGAGTAGACATCTCTGGTTCTTATACAAACAGCTGAGAAAGAGATAGACAAATGAATTCTGAGAACGGAGACAAGGAATCAAGTCGAGTTAGTCAGCAGAGCAGAGACAGAAAAGAGTGACTGAAGTTGAGATCAGCTTTGAATAACTTCCTAAACTAAACTCATGAATCTTTTGAACTTTACCCATCTCTAGATGAAATCTGCAACCCACCACATCATGAGAGCACTGCGAAGGCTGCTAATTTAATAAAAGGTTTCCCTTTCTATAAAGAAAATAATTTCCTTAGTCTATCCTTTCTCCATTGGCAATGGAGCCATTGAAGATCCACTTTCCCATCAGCTCTTTCTTTTCTTTGTGGCATGCCAAAGATGTTGCATTACCAATTTTAAGTTTTGGGTTTCTTTTTTCTCATCTTTGGAGAAACAAACTTTCCACATAAGAAATGGAAAAAGCCAAAATTCTGTGTCATATATATGTTACTGTGTTCTTACAGCACTCTTATCTCACCCACCCTCATACCATTATTAAACCAGACTCAAATCGCAAAATCTCTTGCTGTAATTCATGCCAGTCTGCACAAGGAAATTGAAGACAGTGCTCTGCTCTGCCAAAAGGCCTTGGATTCTCAAAATCCAGGGTCCCCCAGCACTTCGAAAGGAAGGTGGGAAAGGGCGAGGCTGGTGAGCATTGTGCCCTACAACATTCATTAGGGATGACTTTACTGTTCATTTATAGCACATGAGATCACTTAGTCCAGACTGTGGTGTTTCCCGTCCTGCTGGAAAATATTCACCATCGTCTGATTTGCTTTAACCAAAGAGAACTTTGGTTCATTACATATATTTCTCTCAAAGCAAGCTTGAAAAATATTCCAAATTTTATTTTTTCAGAGCAGGAACCTAGTGTTCAAATAGATAAGTCTGAGCTAGCTAAAACCATGCAGAACCTAAGTGGAAGCTTCCATGGCGTTTGGATCAAAGTCCCTGAGATGACTGCTCTAAGGAGGCTCACGCTCTGCTTCAGTTTGCAGCGCTCTACTCTTTCTGAGTGCTTTTTTCTTTTTTTAAAAATCATCTGCTTATGGCAAGAACTATCAATTATAAGCAAGATCGTTAAAAAGCAAAACCCAGCCGCCCTCAGAATATATTCAGGCTGTATGGTGCTGAAGACAAAGACTGAAGGCCAAATGGGAGGCAAGGTATCTGCTGTTGAAGAGGATGATTCTGTACCGCAGTACTCACCCACCCTTCCCTCCTCTTCTCATCTGCAAGCAACCACAAAGGGCACAGAGATGACAAAGGTTAGTAATGACTTCTGTTGTTGATCGTCAGCAAACTTGAAAACATGTTCCTTCTACTTGCACGCAAAAAGGCATTAGAGGTATGTTGTCTAGGCAACAAAACTATTCACTAGAATTGGCCTTAAGTATTTAGAGTGAGCATTTCCTTCCTATTAGGGGAGCTGCATTGAACTGACAAAAAATAAATTGGTTCTTCTGCGAATTACAGTATATGATTTTGAAGGTGCCAGTGGAGAGGTCATTGTTTCCAGGAGAAAACGTCTTTGTTATGTTAGTTAAAGATGGCTTTCATACTGCCTATGCTATCCCTAATAACCTTGCAAGAAAATCTACTTTTTCAACTGTTTCTCTAATGTTGGATTTACTTTTGGACAGCCAAAATTCCTTTCATCTTTTTAACATCAGGGGCTTGCAAAGTTTTTGGTATTCTGCCGCACGTAATTTTAGATTACCAGTTCCTTCCCACAGATTCTGTTTCACGATAATCGCTACCAGGTTTCTAGAGAAAGAAATCACCACTGAAACCAAAATTAACCAAGTTTGCAATATGGATTTATAGAACCACGCTTCAATTTTTTTAACCACATCTTAACCACTCTTTTTTACCTTTCCAAAGACAATGTCTTCCATCCCATCACCAGGCAAGGGGAAGAGCTCAGACTCGCTCCCGGACTCTCTTTTAAGGACTCCCCGTGACGAGGCACAGACGCTGCTCAGCCCATCCTCCAGGAAGCTTTCACATTCTAAGGGCACAAAGCAGAAAGAGTTAGAAAGCGATACTTTCCTTTGCCCGCATACATCCAGTCATATATGCTCAGTAAATCCAAGGATTTAAACACAGAGCTAAAAACAGCTTTACAATTTATGTTCATTTCCCCCCAAAGTGACTGCAAATTCTCAAGAGTTTATTCCAAAGTTAAAATGCCTTTTTAAAGGCTTCACACACACCATTGAAGTACATGGTGTAAACAGAAATTCTCCATTAGACAGTCGTGTACACTTGTAGCTTGATGCACCAATAAATATACTGCATATCAGATATCCTCATACCAACGCTAGCAGGATGTTTCCCATTGACTGCAGCAACTGCAAACTTACATTCATATTCAGTAAATGCAAAATTAAAAACAATCAAATCCCTCTAACTTTTTAAAGTCAAAGTAGTTTTAATGCATATCAGGATCATCTGTTAATTCTTTCTTCTACACTTCGGAGTGAAAAAGCAACAGTATGACCTCCATGGCCAAATTTACTTTATTAAGATTCATAATTAATTTATTTTTAAAAATTCCCAAGCTCTGATTACTCCTGACATTTAAACATAAGTATATTGCATCTCGTCTGTCTTATGAAATGCTTCTAGCTGTCTGGATCCGAGTAATTAGCAGTGTGGAAACAGACTACAGCTATTCAGAAAATCCTTTCTCTCTAAAAACCCTAACAGAAGTGTATTTGCATCCATAATGTCTATTACGGTTTCATTTTTTCAGCCTTCAGGCAAAGGTATTAATGACAATTCTGGCAATAACTGGACATTCTTTTCTCTCCGCTAAACATACTGGGTATTTTCTTTTTGAAAAAGGTGTTATTTTTCGATCTGCTCTAACCTAAACAGATACCACCAATACACGCTTAGCTCCCTGGAGAAGCGCCAGGGCAATAAAACGTTCCCTCGTTTTTAAATTACATCCGACAAGCTCAATCCTTGGCTGTGTCAGCTCGCACACCAAGACAACGAACACGGATTTGGGTAGGGTAGCTTGAAGCCACCTTTTTTCTTTCGCTATCCTTAACTGGCCTGAGTTCAGAACTGTGCCCGACAGCAGCTATAAAACACCCCAGCCGCAGCGAGGCCGCCGTCGGAGGAGATAACTGTCAAGCCAGCTAGGCAGCCTCTCTCAGAAGCTCACACTGGTGTAACCGCAATTCAAAATCCCACCCTTGATAAACAGCGTATTTAAGCTTAGGACAAGCAGGTTAAATCGAGTCAAGAGTGATTAGCGTTTGCATAAATGATAGGACCAGACTCCTCCATATGTCACCGGGCCACACAAGTCCACCTAGCCCCCGAGAGACGGCCACGTGCTGGCGTCGGCTTGGCCCGCGGCACGGCGGGCGGGCGGGCGGGCGGGAGCGAGCGGCGGAGGCAGCCAGCCCTTACGTCTAGGAACAGTCCGGCTGTGCTCTCCTTCCACCCGCAAGCCTTGGAGAGCACGAAACGCCGGCTGCCGGGAGCTCTCACGGAGAACGAGGGTAGTGGAAAGTAAATGGAGAACGAGGAGAGCACTGCCCCCAAGCTGGCCGGCCACTGACGGGAGCGGGGCTCTCCCAGCACCTCCGTCATTCGGCTTGAGAAATAGGATCTGGTTGGAAACACCATCATTCCAGAGAGGAGTTTCCTTACCACGGGGAATTGGAAAAGCAGTTATTGGACGAGGCGTGCCTGTTCCCCTTGCCTTTTCCCCCTTCGGTAAACCTGGAAAGTCTGAACTTCTTTTCCATAATCCAGGGGGATAAGGGAGGAGGAGAAGGCGAAAAAAAAAAAAGGGAAAAGTACAGAAGAGATGGCGAAGCTGGAAGGGACCCTGAGCCAGGATGCCGACGATCCAGCTGGCAGCTGACGGAGCATGTCCGCAGCCCAGACTGCAAAACAAAGGGGCTCGAGCCACGTTCCAGTGGAAAACTAGTGGGGACGGTCCAAAAGCGCCGATGAACGGATACCTCACCCAGGCAATAAATCACAACGGGGGAAGGCCCTGCAGGATCAGCAGAGGGACAGCACAGGCTGGAAGAGGAAAGAGGACATGAAACAACGGAGCGGGAAGTCGGGGAAGGAAGATGAGGCGGACACAGAGGTGGGGGAACCCCACACATGCCTCATCTCGTCTGCAAAGAGAACTAAGTTTACAAGTCCTAACTTTTGAGTGGATACTTCACTTATCCTGGATCTTGGCTTTCTTTCTCTCGGTTAGCCAGTTGGGTTTGTGTTGTTCGCTTTAAGCGGCACACACGTTGCACAATCCAGAGCGCCGTCTCTCACACCCGTGACCCGACAAGCCCCGATGACGGCAGTGTCATAACAACAAAGCCTGAGGAATGACTCGTATCACACATCTATCGCCTACTTGCTGCACACACATGATTTCGAGTGCAACTGCGCTTATCTGCTTCTCTCTAGAGATGTGTATGAAAATAAAATGATGATGGTATCATGCTTTTGCACATAACACAGAGGCAAATAAATTACAGAGTAAAAAGCCTTAGGAAGAAAGCTTCCAACTAACTTTTTAACAGACATTTTCCAAAGTTTCACGTCCTCCAAGACTTAGTCTAAGGGCTAAGTCCTCTAATTCCATGCTGATATCTACACATCTCCTACACGCCTCTGCTTTCAAAAGCATTAATAAAAAAAAAAAAAAAAAGAGAGAGAAGCTAGAGTTGCTATAGTTACACCGTGAATGCTAAGGGTTTTATCTCTGTTACACGTTGCCAGGCTTTTCCTTACTGTCTTAATACTTTCAGCATCAGAGCTCACTCCGCACAGCAACGCACGGCAACCTCAGGTATGGGTATGCAGTATCTACATCACTTCAAGTAAGGACAGAACCTGCAGAACTCAAGGTCTTTCTGATACTTCAGTCAGACAGGAGAGCACATTTCCTTTGCCACCTTAAAAAACTGTCTCAATTTGTTATGCATTACAGACAAATATGCTTATAATCATTAACATATATTTGTATATATTGCTACGTGCTTATATAATACATACTATAATTCTATAATGTCACATTACATAATTAGTAAGTATAAAATTAATATTGATCTATATGAATATATGATAATATATTCAAGTCACACATATATGAGACATTTTGCAGTCAAATGGAACACATTAACCCTAGCCTGAAGAGTAGAAAATCATACTCAGAAGCAAGTAATATCTAGGGAAACAAGTAGAAAAGAAGCTACATGCAATACTGCAAGTTATCTTGTAAAACACTGCTAAAAGAAAGACACTCATTGTGCATGACTGTTCCAAGCATAGCTTCTTAAAAAAAAAAAAAAAAAAGTATTTATTTCACTTTGATGGAAGCTAGAACTTTTACATAGCAAAAATCCCTCAGGTCAGCTACCCACAATATCATTCATTAACCTATTCTCTGAACAGATTGGGTTTGAATTTCACAGGGACACTTGGTGATTTTATCTGTTTTTCTTTCAAATGTCTTACATAAATTGAGGGAGGTTCAGGTGAGACCCTCCTCTCTAATTGCTGTAATGAAAGCAAAGCAACTGTCTACTCTATGAAGAGTCCAATCAAAGTCACTACTAATGGCCCTGATAACTTACTCCACTTTGTTTGTTTTAAACATGCATAATTCAATGAAAGAAAATGCTTTTTTTCTTATCTTTGACATCAACCCCTCTTTGAAACTTGCCAGGCAAGTTTTTCTGTCCCTGTGGAAGGAAGAGGGGACACTAGCCAGCATACATGGTAGTGAGCTCACCAGCCCTGATGGGCAAGGTGTGGGAAAGATGGCTCTGAACAACATTCCTGTGTCCTGAAGCCTAGAAATCATGGGAACTTCTATGGAAAAAAGCTTCAGAACCCAAACCTCCCCAAAACCAAGCCACTTATTTGGATCTAAATATGGATGCAGGAGTCTAAGTTTCTGACCTGTTTCTTTTCTCATATTTATGTCTGTGGCCCCTGTCAAACTTTTCAATTTTACTAAAAAAGTCAAAACACTGTCCAAAATACCTTAAATGCATAACTACTTAAGAAGGTAACATGCAATACAACTCACTACAAGTCAACTGTTACAACCATGAGCTAACAACGACTCCTTATAGATTCATTACGCATTTTGTTTATCTATTTTTCCCCTGAGGTTAGGATGAAAAAAAAGAAGGGAGAGGAAAAAAAAAAAAGGAAAAAGATAAGAAAAGGTGAGGAGAAGGCTTGTAAGCAAACCAAAGCCCCAGGTTGCTCTTCTGCGCTGTGTATGGAGATGTGGAAGCAAAGCATTTCATGCAAGGCATGTCACTCACCTGGAGACTCCCGGGTCCGCCTGGGCTCCAGCAGTGAAGAATCAGGACATGGCTCTAACGAACACCAACTTTCACGGTTTATCTGAAAGAAGAGACAACACCAAATTAAAGAAAGGCTACCCTCTCAGATACCCTGGTTAGCCTCTTCTAAAACATAACTCTGTTTCAACCAGCAAATAGTTACTGGCTTAATTTTGTCCCAGTATCAAGAATTTCAGAAGTAAATTATGGTATTTTTAACGCCACTAAAGAAACCATTAAAATAAACCAAAAACTTCATTTCTCAGTGGAACGTAACATATCAAGATGGCTCATGCCCAAAGTAGGTGCTCAGAGGGAGGATGAGCCAATGTTTAAGTTACTCACTCAGGAGACCTCAGTTCAGTTCTCAGTCCCATTTGTAGGTGACTGCAGGTAGGATTTGCCTGTTTTATGCCTTCATTCGCTACCTATGGAACAGCAATTCCTTACCATCCATACTGCTGTAAAGATGATTACCTTAGAGAGAAAGGAGCTCTGATAACATGGAAATGTGGGTTCCCAAAGTACCCAGAACACTGCGAGAACCAGAAGCGCTTCGTACATTTGAATTTGCATGTTTGTATCAACTCCAGTGATGGTTATGTTAGAAGAAAGGGGGAAATCCATTGTAATACTCAGGCACATCACATGGTTTATTTCAACATCAGCCCTTATCATCTCACCCCATCCCTCAACCTTCCCGTGACTTCCAGGCTTTCAGCACTGATGACCGATCTGCTCTCAGCCCTCTCTCCCTGCGTGTTGACTCTGCCTGTGCTTTGCTTTTCTTCACTTGGAATGTTTTATCCAACATCTCAACTCTATAGAGTTTTTCTGACTGTCCACAACACTTGGCCCAATCCAGCATACATTTCCCACCATTTCTGTCTACAACTGGTTCACTCTGGAAACCCCCTTGCCACGATACACTCTCTTTCCTTCAGCAGCTCTGCTGTGTTCCAAGCTGAAATCCTCTCCTTTTCTCAAGCACCAGTGAATCTCGCTTGGACAGTCCCATGCCCTGCTTCAGCACATCCAGAGGTTTACTTCAGCCCTCCTCACTTGCCTCCACACACAGGATTTCGCATGTTTTATGCAAAACAAAGCTGCTGAAATAGATGATTTTGTCTTCAGATGACAAAAATATTTCTCCTTCCCTCTCCTGAAACACTTTTCTTTTCCTCCTCCCTTTCAGACAGCGTATTTTCATCATTTGCTTTTTACTGTCAACTTGTTTTCAAGTTTCCTAGTGACCCTGTTCCACTTTTTGTGGTCCCTTGTCAGGTTATCATCCCTCAACCTTCTCCTTTGTTTCTCCCATGATAGAAAATGCACTGCCTTTTCTTTTTCTTTAAAGGAAACCAAGAATCTCCTATCCTTGACCTGACTGGCTGCTCTGACTAACGATGCACGTCCTTCTTCCCAGTGCTGCTGAGATCCTGGAACTCATTATTTACCATTGCTGTCTGGAGTTCTTCTCCTGCCTGGCTGCGTCCCCCTCACCCGTCAGCCGAGGTGGCTCTTGCCAGCGCCTCGGTGACCTCCTCCTAGCCACCTCTCACAATCAACACTGTTCTCCAAGATCTGTCAGCTCCTCTCTACAGCACAATTTTTCTTCATTAGGTTTTGTCCTCCTCCATACTTCTGCGAAGACAAAGCAGGGTTGGAAGGGCCTTTGACAGGTCAGCTAGTCCTTTCCTGCTGCTCCAAGGCAGGCTCAGCTATAATCTCAGAGGCCTTAGGCCAACTTGCCCTTAAAATCCTCCAGCAGCAAGGATGCCGTGGCTTTCCGAGGCCAGCAGCACTTGCTGGGGGAGACGTGGAAGGAGCAGAGAGAGTCTGCAAAGCAGAAAAATAAGCCAGAGACTCCTAAGAGGGATGAAGGTCCTCGTGCTCTACCGGCAGGAGACCTCAAGTGACATCCCTCCTCACTTCCAGGCTCATTAGAGGCTACTTTCCTTGGGCACGCACGCACTGAGAGACCCTTGCCGTTAAGCTCTTCCCTGCTGCTGCTCATTGGGTCCTTATGTAGATACACATCTAGGATCCCATTAGACCCTGATCCAAAATCCCGGCCCTCCCTGCTCCCCTACACAAAATATTCACACTGGCACACTTGCATGCCCATTTCCCCCCTTCTTGGCTGCTCCACACCATCTTACCGCATGTGCACACACACAGATGAGCTTCGCTGTAATATCTTCACTAACAGACCAGCACACATACATTAAGTGAGGGGTGGAGAAGGAAAGAGAGGCAGCAGGGAAGCAAACTGAAATTTGAGAAAGTGTTTTGCAAGCAATTACTTGGAAGAATGATTTCTTACTTTTCAAAGTGAAATAAGATGTTCAGTTTTAACTGCTGCGTAGACAGCAGATTACATTTCAGATTTGTCCAGTGTAAGAGCTGCCCTGTTAGCAAGGCTGAGGAGGTATCTAGTCCCCAGCAATTAAACTTCACGAGGGGGTTCATATATACTTTTCAGTCATAAAACAGCACTACTGTTGGGATCAACAAATGGCACATTAATATTCTTCCTTTCTTTCAAGTCAAGGTAGAACCTTTTTGGGAGCAGATACCTAGCATCTTCTTGAAGGCAAATTCAGAGGTTCAGTCTAAACACACTTAGTAGTATAAATGTCAGACTGCTTAAGTTCATACAAATGAAGGAACTACCCATTTCAGATATAAAATCAAGCTCTGACTTCCTAATGGCTTGCAGCTTGCTTTCTCCCGAACTGAGTACATTTAAACCAATATGGCTCCACCAAACTTTAAGGAATTTCTCCCAGTTTACACTGATATCCATTACTGGAAAATGACAACAAAGTGTCTCGTTCAGCAAAATAGTAATCAGCAAAGACTTAGGAGAGTATTTAGAGCCTACTAGGTGATCGTTGATAGAATAAATTAAACTAGGCTGCATTTACATTGTATTTTTTGCCTTTAATAGAACTAGTTGAGTCATTTACTGAAAATGCATTATAGACATTGGCATTTTTTCAAAAAAGATTTGAATATTTTTCCCATTACCCAGCCAGTTCTATCCTCTGCCCTGTGACTTTGCCAAGTATTGAAAAAGTCTGGTTTTTTCTACAACAAAAAGTAATGAAAGAGTAACACTGAGGTTTAATGTACTGCTGCAGATACACCTATGTACAAAATAAAGTATTAAGAAGAAAAGTACCTTAAGTAGCTCTAATTCAAGAATAATAATAATCATCATCAAAATGCAAACAAAGGAAACCAGTACTATATACAAGCATTCCCTATGCCAAAGAGACCAGACAGGATTTGAGGGAGGTTTACAACACGCTCTCAGGAAACTGGGTGGTCCACATATACTTAAAGCACACTGAAAACACAAAACCCGCTATCCACAGCTGAAGATTCACTGCTGGATGCCCTCTTCTCTAGCCTCATCCTCCTGCTTATAGTTACTCAGGGCTAGTGGAGAAGCTACAGACAGCAAAGGCTGTGGAGGAGACGCTTTATAAATGTACTTAAACTTCTGGGGATGGTGAATGCACAGGAGAAGCAGTCAGAAGTGGGCTTGTCTCGGGATTTTACAGACCCATGGGCATCACACGTAACGAAACTATTCCTCCCTGCCTTGCTAAAACTCTTGTCAACAGGACAACAGGCTGGTGGCCACAGAAGATGTTAAAAAACCCACACTTCCCTCTCTGCCCGCACTGATTATAGCCCGTGGCTTCTGGGCATCCCGAATCTTTGTGGCTGGAGCATGGAGGATGCAGCGGTGTTTAGATGGCAGAAGGGAACACGAAGCAGGCCCTGGGAACAGAGTTTCAATACACAGCTTTTGAAAAGCTGCCAGGAGAGAACCAGCTATTTTTCCATGCAGAAGTCTGAATGTGTTTATCTGCAGCTAAGACACTGAATGAATCATGGAACCACGTCCCCAGACACTAAAAAGCAAATCCCAAAGGATTTTTTGTTTGCCTGTGAAGCACTAGCAGACTAAACGCCCAGAGAGGGCTTTAAGACACTGACTGGACACGCAAGCATTTGACCGTTTGATTTTGCTTTTTAGGCACACACGCATGTATTTCCTGATTCTCAGAGACGTTTTCCTGCAGACATTTAATTTGAAACTTCAAGTGAGACTTAATATAGGAGCCTCTTTGTATAAGAAAAGGAAGAAACTAAACAATCTGCAAGGCTAGGCTGCTGCATTTCCTATCATGTGGGAGCAATTAGTGACCACCAGCTCCTATTTCCCTCCGCTGGAGCAGAGACCTGCCATTTTCCGACCTCCCCGAGGCTCTTCCTTCCTTCCGCTTTGCCCACCGAGGCCTCGTCGCACAGTTCGCCAACATGCCGGCAGGACGCGCAGCCCCGTGCAACGCCTGCCCGCTCTGCGGGGAGGCTGTTCCTTGTGCTCAGGAGACATTTCGAAACCTGCTGCAGCCGCAGGGCAGAGAGCTTGCTGCAAACACTCGTTTTTCACTGCCGCACGCACCTCTCCTAGCAGGAGTTGCATCAGTGCAAGAGGTGATGGCTTTCCTTCCAAGAGAGTCCACCAGCTGATGGCTTTCCTTCCAAGAGAGTCCATCAGCTGCCATGACAAACACCTCTAAAAACTCCATTTTTGGCGAGTGTCGCGCATGGGAACGGTGCTGCTCGCCTACGCGTTGCGTAGCCCCAGAGGTACCCACCAGGGCCCCCGCACAGCACCGGCACCCATGCCCCAAAGCGGCCGCCCATGAACAGCACCAACTTCTGAAGCTTTGCCCTGGTGTAACTTAAAAATGAAGAAAGAGAAATAACCATGGAAAAGGCCTCTTTTCCCTCACATTCTAGTTTTATTTTAACTATTCTGATCACACTTCCCTTCCATTGCACAATAAACAAACACACTCATCCCTCAGGAAAAATCCCACTAAAAAGTTTGCAGTCGTCAATCTCAGCGGTAGCAGTATAAATCAACCTGAAGCATCTTTGGAGAAGAAGGAACCAGACAATTTTAACTTTCATTTCCTTGCAAAACTCTAGAGATTCATCAGTCTTCCATAATGTTTTAACTTTGCCCTAAATCCACAAGTTTCCATTTCTCTCCTTCTCCCTCTTTTTTTTTTTTTTTTTTTTTTTTTTTTTTTCCCAGCTTCCAAACTAAATTCTACCTTTCAACTAAAAGCAGACACTACTGCAGGAAGGAAAACATTCAGTATACTAATTTTAGCTTTCTTGGTGTATCATTAAGTACTTGTACATGATACTCTGCACAAATTAACACTACGAAAGATTAGAAATACCCATCAAAGAATAGTAGGAAAAAAAGCTTTTTACTTTAGCTGCAGTCATAACTTTATCTAATATACAGGAATAATACAGAGAATTCTTCTTCAACTTTAATGCAAATCTTAAACTCTTCTTTCACTCTTCCTAAAAGTTTCCCATAGTACACTATTTTCATTTACAGAATTTCTACGCGTAAATGGAATTAAAAGCTTATCAGAATAAATACTGAACCTTACATTTCCATTTGCAATGGAATAATCCATTCGCTTCTTAATTCCTAAACTAGAAACTAAAGCAATGACTGATTCACCTCCCTCACAGAAATCACCTTTCAAGATCCTCCAAACCACTCTAAAAAGGAGCATCAGAGATGGGGCACTGGGGAATGACATTTCAGTTGTCTTCCTTCAACAGCACTTGACACAAACTTCATACAAACAAAATTAAAATTAAGAGTAAAAATTGCTGCTTTAATAGCCATCTTGCCAGGCAATAAGAGCAGATGTATCAGCTTACAACTTCTAGAATTTTTTGACCCTTTTGCTTACTTTTTTTTGTCATCTCCCTTCATTTTTTCTTGGTCTAAGTTTTACAGGAAGGTTTCACAATGTGAATGAGGAACATGAAGTCCATCCTCCAAGGAATGCCAAAAGGGACAAAGTGACAATCCTTGCAATTCTGCAACAATTTCCATAGAGCTTTATCTTCTACTCTTGCGAATATGCCACCTCAAGCCTTTTACCTTAGAGAGTAACGACACTGGTGACACCATATCAGGACACCAGTTATTTGAGAAAGTCCAAACTGGCCTTGCCCACAGATGCTAAACATATCTGTTTTGTTTAAGTTCTCCTTCCAGGTGTAACTAACTCTACATGAGACACTAGCAAAACAACTCAAAGGTCTCCACACCAGAATAAACACGCTCCCTCTCTGCTGTCCATTTAATAACCAAACAGACCGCTTTGCGTTGCTGTTTTCAGCATGAAAGCGCAGTGTCATTTTAGTGCCACAAAATTCAATGAGATGCTGCACAGCCTTCATCTGATGACAGCACTTCACTCTTTAGGGTGTGGGGCAGAGGGAATGAATGTGCTTATGCATCAAATGATCAAAAACATAAAGTGAATGGAAAAAATTAAAAATGCTTTCTAAGTGTGATAACATACGGTGGAAGAAACCTTAGTCTCTGTCTGACTTATGCCAAACATCTGCTTGAAGCAAGAGGGAGAAGACAAGTGATCCGAGGACATTTCTGGACCTTCTCAACATACTGCTTTTAGTTCAGGATGCTGCAAATTCCTCGTTGAATCATGCGGGCAGGAACTATTCCAGAAGAACTACTCCTACACTGTGGTAGAGTTATCAGAGCAGCCTCTAACAGGAAGCAGAATAATGTGGCCACACTAAGCACGGATAATATTGCCCCTTGGATTTCAAATTTAATTTCTTAATTATTTTCATAACACTGGGCTGATGTTAACTTCATCAGCAATGCTCTGATCCTTAACTGGAAGCCAAATGAATGATATCTGCTCCTTCTGAGTGCAGTTAAATCAAGCCTTGTCTCTCCAATTATGAAAAAACTTAAATCTACCTACAATTAAGAGTTTGAGTATGTCCCTACGAAGATCAAATGCAGGTATCTGCTATGGCAGAACCCATGCAGGAAGGCTGATGCCAAATCGTTGCATCATTTCTACATCATCGATGGTTCCCACAGTGGCAAGTCACTGTGGTCATTAACCAAATTCAGCACATCTACAGTACTGCAGGAGCAAAAAGAGCTACAGTAAAGATAAAGTCCTACCTGCAACATGAAGACTAAAACACTGATTTACCTGCTGCTTCTTCATCAATGCTTTCCTACATGGAAAGGAGAAACATCTGCCAGCTCCCAAAATTGCTGAAGCTTTTTTGGTAACTTTACAAACCACTGCTTCAGGCACAAACTAAATATGGAAAATTTTACCCTGGACACACTGATCCTTCAGAAGACATGTGCCCTGCAAAACAGTTGGTAGGAACCAAAATTCTTTTGCAACTTTTCTAAGAACGGATGCAACCAATGCAAATAAAATTCCATCTATAAATACACAGTAACTGAATGATATAAGATCTTCTGTGTTCCCAGCTTGTTCCAATTCCCTTCTCCACCAGTTGTTTTTCTTTCCTGTCAAACTTACGGAGTTCCCCACGTTAAAATGAGGCACCTACCACTCAAATAAAAGAAGTCTTGTAAGAATCAATCAGTAGGCCAAACCAAAAGCTATTTGGTGCTTAGCAGGTATCTCCTTACACTTTCACTCAGATTAAGCATGGCTAACGGGTCCTACATGGTTTTGCTTTTGTAGTAAGGATATTTATTTGCTTTTCAACACTTGACACTTAAAACTCTGCCACCAAAATAGTGATGTAGATAAAGTACTGTTTTATATAAATATTTTAATTCTTAAGAAGAATCGTCATCCCCCAGCCCCCTGCTTAAGGGTCCGATCCAACTCCCATTAATGTCAAAAGATGTGAGTGCCACTGACGCAGTCTACTACTGGCTTACAGCCCTAGATCATCAAAATTTAATTTAATCAACGGAGTAACGTTCGAAAGCAGAACAAAACGTTAAGAATGACTAAAAATGAAGGCAAAAATCAAGATTATAATGATAGCTGTCACTAGCACCCCCCCCTTTAAACATTTCCATTATTTACAGTCCACATTCTGCAAAGCAATGCGTGCACACATGCACACATATATGGACACTGAGTCATATGCAGGAACAGACAGCAAAACCCACAGTTTTGAAACTCAATTAGGAAAATACTAGTGGAAACTAACAAGACTCACATTTTGTTCTAAAATCTAAGCTCTGCTAAACAAAAACTAATTTAGGGAACCGATGACTTCAGAAATACTGAAATCAGATAATTACAGTGAATTACATTTCAACCCAGGCATCCAGATACTCTCTATAAAGAAGATTGCACTTTTTATGTAAGCGACCAAAGCTGTCAAGAGCACCAGCTCTTTTCCCAAGTATAATTAAGCGGTCATTTCACACAATAAGCAGCATGTGTACAATACATCTACATTTTTTAATCTCTCCTGAGGGTGTCTAGAGATTAAGGCCTGCAGGCTCTCAGTATACTGCAACCAGCATCATTAATGTGACAGTTGGAAAATGGTCAACAAAATCCAGCTGATACAGAAAACAAGTTATGGTTGTTCATGTTTTGGGTCCCAGAAAACAAAGGACATACTGACTTAATGGAAAACACTTTTATTCCTAAACAATGCAGGTTAACAAGTACGAGGTCAGTTTTAGTGTAGATGAAGAGATCAAGGATCATTTGAAAATGAAATATTTATATGTACTGATAGAAAACCTCATTCCTTTTCATCTCTGCTTTGAAACTAAGAGCATGAAGCAAAAACCATTAAAAAAAAAAAAAAAGGAAGCCACATTATCATGCAACAACCCACCACCTCAGCTAAGAGAGGAAAGCAGCAAAAGGCAGAGAGAGAAAGGAAATTCTCTCCCATGAGTTTGGATATCTAAGTCAGGCTGTGTTATGCAGCCACTCTGGCTGCCTTCCGATTTCCATGCACTTTGCCAGGAAACCGCTGGAGCTTCAGAAAGCTGTTACCGTGACAGAACATTCCCAGACTGCCACCTTGCCATTTGGTGGAGCACTTGCTAATTTTAGATTAGAGGAGGGAATGCTAGGACAATTAGCCAAGAGCCATTTCTGGCTCTTGCTCTACCCAATCTTAAGACAAAACTCACATCCACGCTGCAAGATAAACAGCAGCACCCTTCAAGCACCACTAAAAACCAGAGGCAAATAGAATTGTCAGGAGGATCCATCATGCCTTTTTTTGGCAGAATACATCTTTCAGGGCACACATATAGTCCCCAAAGTGACCAGTGGAAATGAAAATCCTTAGCCAAATGGCAACTTGCGTATAAAAAGCACCTGCAATTTGTGAAGTTTACAAAATAGGACGGGACTGTTTAGTAGAAGAGGACAAGGGATAGGGAAGACAGCCAGACAGAGCTCTCAGAAAGAATATCCGATTACATGTTACAATAGGTAATTTTGTGGCAGGGATGATAATCAAACCTTTTCATGCCAAATGTTAGCACCCAAAAACCTCTACATGCTGACCAGGAAGATCTCCACCTGCTACCCATCTCCACAGAGCCCACCTGCATGTATAAATATGACGGGGAATAGATGGACAAGTTCAAGCAGCACATAAAGAAGCGTAAACAAGCAACACCATACCTTTAACAACACAACATCTACAGTCCTGTCCACCTTGGAAATGTCACACAGGCTGTATCGCCTCTTGTGGCGTTCGTACATCTTGTCCAGGAAAATGTAACCAGAGGCAAGACGTGAGGAGGAGAGCCCACCATGAACTCCAGGATCAACTCGTCAAGGCATACACTCCAAATCTCTCACAGATGTGTTCAGAGAAGTCCCTGTGTCTCAGCACTCTCTGAATCACATCAGCCTGTCCAATTCTCTTAACAGGAAAAAGAAAATCCCAGAGCTGCGACGGGTTGACAAAGTCTTCTTGGAATAGAGACTTGCTTATGCAGGCAACGCAGGAATTTAGCAAACAAAATAGCAAATAGCAAACAAAAGGTATTTTGAGAGAGCTTATATATATGACTTTTTTTTTGTAACTGCTAAGAATGGTATCAGCCTTCCTGTTGTATTAACAACAACAACAAAAAAAAGTTTTCCAGACAATTTTGATATCCAAAAAGCACCAGAATGAAATTCTTGAAAGGAGAACAAAAGCCAGATGTGTGCAACTGGAACCCTGACACTCCAACAGAGGAAAACAAAAGGTAGGTTCAGCCACGGTGTGTCTAATGCAGAGGGAAAAAAAGGCAAAAAAAAAAAAAAAAAAAAAAAGCTGATCACCGTATCCAAAGTAAATACTGTCACCAATGAGGTTTTTCTTTCAGTGCACCTGGATGTGAAAGAAACAATAAGAAAAAGGTACTTTCCTCCTGTTAAGAGTCTGTCCACTGTTCACCAGACAGGAGGGCTTGGTTTTGCATTAGGTTGAAATTTCTAATGACAGCACAGGGCAAAAGGAAAGAAAATAATGAAATAAAGCCACTCCCTCCTGATTTGGGCTGGGACGTCACTACTTGCCTTTTTAGTACTGCACCAGCGTTCTCCAGGCTTTGAAAATGTCTTTGCAGTTGTGGGAACATGATTCATCTTTCAGAGAGAGGAAAAAAAATAAAAAACAGAAAGAAGGGGTGGAGGGGAAGAGAAGCAAAACCAGCAATCTTCCTTCTCCAGCTTCTTCCACCTCAGGCTTCAGCTGCTCAGTATGTTTGCACAGTCCAAAGAGGTGAGAAGCAAAAATACGTATTTTCAGAGAGGTTAGCAAAAAAGGACTGTTCGTCCCTCTCCCCCAGGCCGGGTGAATGGAAGACAGAGAATTGCAGTCCTAAAGCTTCTCTCAAACAGGAATAGAAACTTATAGTTTAACCCGTGGAGAGAAAAAAAAAATAAAATAAAGAGAGAGAGAGAGAGAGAAAAAAAAAAAGCCACTTTCAATTTTCTTTCATGTTTAAAGCACTGAAAGATGAGCAGAAGACTCCAGTAACTTGCTCTCGGAAAAACACAGTCCTCTCTCATTCACTCTAAGCTGAAAGGCAGAGGGGTTTTTTTTTGTTGTTGTTTTGCTTTGTTTCTTAAAAGCAAAGTTTCTGAGTCTTTTTCCTGCTCGGCTAGTCAGCGAGTCTCTCCTCCTCTCAATAGCTCATTCACATCAGCTGGGCCGTGCATGCACACTGCCACATGGTTTCCTGTTTTCAGCTGCCCCCTCGCAGCCCCCTTCGCTTTCCACCCCACCCCGACCTCTCCAGGGAGAAAATCTTTCCATACTTCCCCGGCTATAGACATTCTCTCATTCACGGATTCAAAAGGGAACGGGGGCGGTAAAAAAAAAAAAAAAGAGAGAGAGAGAGAGGGGAAAAGAGGAAAGGGAGGTTTTCTGCGGCTGGAATCAAATGCAGGAGTTTGTACGGAGCACGACTTGCTGCTTTTCAGCGGAGAAAGATGGAAACGCAGGAAACTGTTTAACCTGCATTGCAAAACAGGGGCTACGGACAGCGGAAACGGCAACAACAAATCAACATTTAATTGTCGAGCTAAAAAGCCATTTGTAACCAGCACCTGGTGACCTGGCACATCTCCTGCTGCTGCGATTCGCTCTATTAATGGAGTTTAGTTAAGGATTTCTAAGTCTTTTCATGCAGCCCCTCAGGGAATGGCTCAGTGGCCCAAGTCTCCTTAGTTGGATAAGGCGCCTTGTAAGCACCAGCTCCAGTTCTGGTGAAGATGACTCAATCCTGCATCCTTCCGAAGCAGATAAAAAGTGAGTCTTCTGCATTTGAATCTAAGCGGATTCTTCCGAAGAATGTCTGAAACCAGAAATCCTGTCTGCTGCCAGCGGACGTTTAAGCTCTTCTCCTTCCAGTGCCATCCGCTCTTCTGGCTCTCAGTAGCGTATGAACTGACTGTGCATATGAACATGCTCATTTGCTAAAACACTCAAGAAATGGATTTTATACTAATGCAAGCTATTATTCTGGGCTATATTGCATTATGGTACCCCTAGTCCATACAGATTATGCAAAAGCCACCAAGTTATCCTCCAGATTTAGCAGCCTCCCTAAGCAAACTGAGAAGGATGACTTTTTCTAAGACTGCAGAATGGCTTGGGAGCCAGCCACCACTTGGAGGTCCACCTTTGGGCACTGGTACTTGAACAAGTCAACACAAGATAAAGTAGGCTGTGAACAGAGAGTGTTTCCACTGCTACAGGATAATGACACAGCTACGCTCTTACCTAGCCAATGCAAGGTATCTTACCCCGCTTTCATTAGGTTCCAGTCTCTCCTGCACAACCCAAAGCTTCATCTCCACAACACAACCAGCTGCACTGAGGAGGTTCTCCTTTACGGGTCTCTCTTACAGTAACAAGCCCCAGCTCCAGATACCGGCCAAGGACTCTGTTCTCTTCAATAACCAACAGAGCTTCTGCTTTCAGTATTAGGGCACACACAAAATGTGGTAGTACTTTGGGGACTTTCTGGAGCCACCAGTGTTCTCCACCAGTAATGAATCCCAGCAATCATGTGCCCGTGGAGATGAGAAACCAGAAATGGCTGTGACAGCATTCCAGCCCTGCAAACGCTACCATATAAGGCTGGGATTTCCTCAAACCTAAATTTACAAGACAGGAACCTATAAACAAAGTTTGTGCATTTAGTTCAGGTAAAGGAGTTTGTGGCAGCCTCTGTGCCCTCATGACGCTCCAATTTTACATTTCATAATGCCCATTCTTTTTTCTTTTTTTTTTTTTAACTGATACAGCAGATTTTTGTTTTTCAGTTTCTTTGCAAACCAATCTGATGACGGTTGCTGATATAAAAGACTTCTCCTCCTCCGCAGGCCAAGATTCATCCAAATGACGACTGCACAAGCTTTGTCAAAGCACTCCACTGAGTGCACGTCACCTCTGAACTGCAGGGCTGCTCCACCAGCGAGGAGCAAACCCAGCTTGAGCTATCCCCGCCTCTCGAACGAGGCCACGACATGAGCCATCAGCACCATGAGAGTGGATGTGAGAGGTCAGATCCACCAGGAGCATCTAGACCAAGTCCCTTGTGGCTGCAAATGTATCTCCCTGTTCCCAGAGGAGAAATGAGAAACATCTCCAGCCAAAGAGGAGGGGAGCCAAGGGGATGCACTGAGGGACGTGCAGTTTTCAGAGAGGGAGGGCAAAGAGAGGCGGCCAACTTTTCCGACGCTCAGAGGCCTTTGCGGGCAGGTGGAAGAGGACGGGGACTGCGCTGGTCATGCGTTGGAGCGTGGCAACGGCACTCGAGCTGCTCGCGAGAAGCGCGAGGCTCGAAGCCACCGTCGGCATGCCCGCTGCTGATGGGGAACCAGGCAAGTCTCGACGCGCGGCCGCGGCCCGAGCCGAACCGCCGGCCTGCCTCCATCGCCAAGTACCACGGTGATACAGCGCAGATGAAGGGGCAACTGCCCGTCGACGTCTCCAACTCCGCTCCAGCTCCAACCACAGAGTGAAATGATCAACAAAGCCAAACAAATAAACCACTATTAAAAAAGAAAAAAAAAAAAAAGAAAGCAACCCTTCTTTCTGCTCTCTTTTTCTTTTCAATTAAAGCTTCTAAATCCCTAATTTGTTCAGAGAGTTTTGCTGCGGTTATGTTCCTGACTCACAGCCAAGATCGGGGAGAGGCCAGTGACGACTACAGACCCCCTAAGTCCATCTCATTTTAATTTCCAGACTTTACTGTTGGGAGGAGGGGGAGTGGAACTAATATAAACAAATAGAAGATAGCGTGCCAGACGCACTCCCACTTGGGAGACCATCACCCTCCTCCCACGTTAGGTGGGGCTTTTGCTGCGCTGTTTCAGCCCGGGACGCCTGTCTTCCATATATTCGTCTATCCGCACACGCAGCAGAGATGTAGGATATGCGCCCAGCCCGGACGGTGCAGAATAAAGGTTTCCAGTTCCTTTTGCAGGTATCTTTAAGGCAGAGCCCCCCTCCCCCCCCCCCAAAAAAAGGCTTGCACAATATATAATATTTACGTGGTCACAGACATAACTGGAGGATAAAGAAATAAAAAAAAAGAAAAAAGAAAAAGAAAGAGTAAATAATTCTCCCTTTCCTCCCTGCTCTCTTTTCATGAGAATTACTCAAAATGGAGAAGAGACCCGACAGCAGCCCTATCCCTTGGCTGCTGATGCGACAGTTCTGGGCTCCTTATTGAAAACATCTGGAAACGCTGCGCGGTTCTGTGCAGCCAGGAGTTTGAAACCAACCAATCGTTTCATATCCAAACCAAAGGCCAGTGCTGCAGATTTCAAGGGAACGGAGGGAGGGGAAAAGGAGGGAAAAAAAAAAAAGAGTGCTCAACTGCACCATATGATCTTTAACTTATCCAGATAAAACTCCTCCTCCTCTACCCGCTAGCAGATCTCTTAATGACAAGGAAATCATGGTTATGCTGAAACAGACAGCACTATTGTTATCTGTTTCAAATTACATTTGCCATAGAGTTATGAAACACTGAAAATGATGCAATCCGCAGAAATACTGAGGCTTTTTACCATTCAAAACTGTGGCTCTGATAGGAATTAATGGAGCAGTACATGGAAGGAAAAAAAAAAGAGCGCCGTCTCTTAAACAAGTCAAACCTCACTTTTTGTCGCTAAACACAGGAGTTAATAAATTCATCAGATTAAAAAAAAGGGGGGGGAATAAGTGCAATTTAAATAGTTCCTTTCTTTAAATAAACTCCACTTTTTGCAAAGTGTTTTAGAAATTTTTGTTTCTGGCACTTTGAAGGCCAGACAAAACAAAACTTTTTTTCTAAAACTAAATAAGGCAAAAGAAATCTGCACTCAAATACTGCAAAGCCTCTAGGAGAAGCGCGTCCAATCTGGAACGGCACGCACATTCATCGTGTTTGCTGAGAGGCAGGTCAGCCACAGGGAGAAAAGAAATTGAGACACAGACGGTCAAACACAGATTTTGGAGACGACCAGACAGTTGAACATTATCGAGCGCTGACGCTGCAGACATTTGCAAAGAGCCTTAGATGTTAAATAATGAGTTTTTCATTCTCACACCAGGGTTTCAGGATAAAGCAGACTTTTGAGACTGATTGCCTCCCAGCCAGCCTGTCCCGTCCGCGTGCTGGGATGACATTTTGGTCTGGTGTCACCTCCCTCTTGCTGCAGCCCAGCCAGCCTGCACACCACTTGGTGGCATCTTCCTCCTCGCTGAGGTGGCCCCAAAAAACCAAACCAAAGTCCCCGCCCGCGAGTAAACACTGCTGCATTTCCACAAACAGAAAATTATTTTGGCCCTTTGTGATTTTAGATGCCCCAACAAGGCAGAGCATGGGCAGAGGAGGAGCCATGAGAAGGACACGGATAGGTACCCAGTAATATGCCGTCACAGGGAACTGGTTGCCCGGCAAATGCCCGTTGTCGTAGCGGGGAAGCTCAGCAGTGCCGGCAATAAAATTCATCATCCTGGTGCTTCCCGCTGAAGAAAAACACCTTCTTGAGAATGCACTGGCCCAAATTAATCATTGGGCCAAATCTTCTGCAGACCCAATCCTGATCTTCCAACACAGCCAGCCTCTACCCTTCTAGATATTCCCTATTTAAATCATTCAGATGTTCATGCAACGGTTTGGAAAGGGATACGTTTTCTCACAGAGTAATATCATACTTTGGAACGGCCTGACCAAACTGAATTTTATAGCCAAACAAACCATCATACAGCTGCAGTCTGTGTTCAAGCTCAAAGACATAACTGTCTGATAAACAGTTTAAGGACCACGAAGAAGGAATGAGAAAGATTTGGAAAGCTGTCAAACATATGGATTTGCAGATCGCATATTTTAAGAAAATACAAAAGCACCTTGAGAGACCTTCAGCCATTTCCTGACCTTCGCTCTTCTACTATTTCTCAGAGACTCGGCATGCATTTCTTGGGAATTTCTATTGTGCAAATAACCTTTAGAAAAATGCTGAACCTTTGTCTGCTGCAGAATATGCCTGCACATCCTTCCAGAGGAAGTAAACTGCCCATCTTATTGCTCCCAAATGGTTACAGGAGAAACACATCCCACGCAAGAGATTAGCAACCTCTCAGCTGATTTTACATCACTTTGCAACATATAGGTCTGTCTTTACCAAAAATAACTGCAAATCAAGATGTCTGTCTGGCTGAAGTGCTGTGGGATTTTGACCACCACCACGTATATTTATTCTGTGTGTTATGAGAGTTGAGACGTACACTTGTCACTGTCAAACTGTATCGCACGCTGAATTCCAGTGTCCTGAATACTAAGAGGAGAAAACATGAACACACAAGCTGGGAACAGTCCCCAAAGGAGGCTGTCAAGCTGCACCTGAATTACAGCCTGCAGAACCAAATCAACATTCGAGAACAACCTGCACCTCCCGCGCACCCTCTGGGACACCAGCTATCCCTGTGCGCAGGCATTTCCCATCCGGGCATGAGGTTTTATGCTCTACAGCATGGGCAATACTTGAAAACACTGTAGATTTTTTGTAAGGAACCATCAGTCAATTTTCAACCAAGACGTCTGGATGTGGAACATTACTTTAGTTTCGCAGTTGGCTCAGCCCAAGCTCAAGCTGCACCGCTGCTGAAGGGGGCCACTAGAAAGAAACGCTCCATTTTCTGACCCCATCCAATGTGAAAGCCAGTCAAACTAGCTTAGCTTAGATTTCACTCCACGCTGTTAAGTTGCTGATAATTAGCGTGTGAATTTTATATTCACACAGATGTTAAAATCTCGGTAATACCCTAAAAAAAAAAACCAAACTCAAAAAGCTTCTGGAAAATTCACAAAGAAAAAGTATAAAGCAGTTCTGCGCAACGTACAATCAAATCCAATCACCGAGCAATGACTTTGGTCTGAGGCACTGGAGAGGGGAAAGGGCCTGGAGTTACTGGATGGAAGGCAAGGAGGAGGAGTGGGAAAAGGGGAGTAGCAGAGGAATAATAAAGCTGGGGCAGCAAAGGGAGTATGGGAACAGCGATAACGCAGCAAAGGAGCAGCCAAGGGAACCAGATCCAGAGAGGAGATTGTGGTAGGAGGAAGAGGGTGGTCTCTTAACAGTGCGTCAGCCAGGGCTGGGGGCATTTATGATTGCTGCCTGCACAACCTGCCTTGGGTGAACACCACTCCTGTTACGCGCTCTGCAGTGATCTGTATTCCCAGTGACTGGTCACCAACGATTTGTCATGCAGCAGTAGCTCAATGGAGCCTGCTTTCTCCAAAAGGTGTTGCTAAAGCCTAGCGGCTTATCTGTTCACATTCCTCACCTAAGAAAATCCTCTACTCCACCACAGGGGGAGTCATATGGGATACAACGCTGCTGAGAGTTGCTGCTCAGCAGGGAGTGAGAAGTAATTTTTGCTAACAACCCATCAGCCCAACGCGTGGCCACCAACACTGAGCTATCTCAAAAACGAGAATCTGCTACTTATGGGCTCAGTCTCTTAACCACCTAGCAAACAGCAGCTAGCAAAGCAAGTAACAGAAAACAAAGCTAATATAGGATTTTCTCCCAAAGGAGAACACACAGTTACAAAATTTGACTCTTCAGTGGGACTATATACTATTACAGCTCTCAGCAACGCTGCTAGCTATGCAAATTATGGTTAATTGGGCCTCATACTCTACAGGCAGTCTTACAACTTTTGCAATCTGGAAAAACAATGACAAATGTAAGCATTTAAAACAGTGAATTGTATTTATCGAAGTTTTCAAACCACTGCAAATGTTACACAAGCCATTTGAAATGGCTTTGTACAGGCAAGAATATCAAGTATCTGAAGGGCCGCTCAGCCCACATGATACCCAAACAAACAGCATCTGGCAACTCCTCCTACAGAGGGGTTAGACTGGGAGATCATTGTATTTGTCTCAAATGCAAGAATAAGGGGATGTTTCATTAACTATAAAGTAGACAAATTCAAAATTCAAAGGATTTTTTTCTTTTTTATACCATTCATAATAAAAATATACCATGCATTATATCATTATAATGAAAAAATCTTTTAACAGCAAAGCCTTACAGTTCAAGGCAAAATACTAAAAATTAGAATGAGTTTTTAGGCAGGAAGAAAGATCACCTCACATTTGCCAAGCACAGGAAATATTGTTACATTGACTTCAAAAGCAATGGCTCAAGACCCGTTATTGTAGGCATGACACAGAATCAGACCAATATCACCAGATCCACCCTGGAAAGACTTGCAGTTCTAAGAGATTTGGTTCAAGGCTATCCCTGGTGGATGCTTCTTTCTAAAGAACCAAGTATTTAGCTAAAAAAATGAGACAGAAGAGCAGATAGGTGAATTGGTGGATAAGTCCAACAAAAATGATGTACAGAATTGGTGAGTAAAATTACTAGACAATAAAAATGTGACATATTGTTAGCCAAGCAAATTAATTTTCACCGTTCTTTCATGCCTTCAGTTTAAGCCACTGTTGTCAAACTGAAAAGCAGAGAAGAGCCATTCAAACGAATAAATCACGCCAGAAAATGATTCCACTTCCCTCATTTCTTTACCCCCCTCCCCTTTAAACGAAGTGCCTAGGATTCGGCCGCTGGAAGCCCACGCGACCCAGTGCATTGTCCTGCCTGGGCACGCCATCAAAAAGGAAAAAGTCATCTCCCCTTTCATCTCGTCCCTTGAAAATGTGGAAGGGGAAGTGGTGGGAAAGCAGAGCGCTATATAAAAGCACCCACCGTATTTCCAGGTCAACTTTTCACTTGGCTGCTAATGAAGGCAGGGACTAGAAGACACTGTGCTATTTGTTTTACACTTTCAATTCTTGTGTTTGTTTTGTGGGGAGAAGGATCTCAGACCCTACCAGTAATTGAAATGCTCTGACTGCGGCTAAGACCTGCTCTCCCTAGTGACACCAGACCCTCCAGCCCACCCTCCTTCCTACACTTATATCCCACCAATATTTTCATGCCCTCTCTCCATGCATTTGGAAACTTGAAATAAAATCCAATACAAACTTTGAAAGGAGGCATTTTGATTCCAGCTCCTGTCTGTGAGGTCTGCCTTAGGACCACATTAGTATTAATTTGCTCCCTGTTTTATCCATTTCCCCGGCTGTCTGCTGTAAAGAATATTAAACAAACATGTCTTTACAGCGCAAGAGCCCAGGAAAGAATGTTGACCCTGGAGAAAAAAAGAACTGTTTTACAAATTTTTACACCACTTCTATCTTTCTGGTCTAAAGATGTCTATGCAAGGTAAGGGCTCACAGAGCCCACAGAGAAAAGCGTGCTATATTCAAACATGGTTCAACGCTGCTATAGCAGTATATGCTAGGTTTGTTTTCTCCGTTAGTCAAATTTGATAAAATATGCCTAAAAGAATTTCAGGAAATAAAGCATATGTACAATTTAACAGCCAGATATGTTGAAGCTTACTCAATTAGTGAAGAATTTTCTCAGCTATTGACATTGTTCCAGAAAAATAACAGAATATTTATTTTTAAGTTTATAAACTAACATATGCTACAACTCTTCCAGCAGCTTTTCTAAGATCCTTTTATAGTAATAGCTGTTCTCATAAGTATAATTCCTAACTGGAATACTCTATCCAAACCCAGTTTCTTTTCCTCTGCCTTTAAATAAAAGTACAGAATGGCTCTGGAAATACTAGTCAGGTCAATACAGGTATTTTAGGAAAACTCTGGCTTTTGGGTTTTTGTGTTCCCCTTTTTATGTACCTATCACAGCTGGCACACTGTCATACAATTAATAACTTCAATAAATAGATAATAAGCAGGTCTAATCTAGTAGACAATGATACCTGAGGATGAAAATGTCAAAAAACAGCTTTTGAGACATTTGGGAATCTTGTAAACTTCCTGAGGCATCTGACGGATCTGGGCCGTCCCATCCTCAGGAGCTGCAAAGGTCCCTGTTTTGCAGATAACTTGGGCAGTTTGCTCTGGAGAAATTGCAAATCATCTCAAATTTCTTGCCAGGGACTACAAGGAAAGGGTTGTTTAGCGTTCTTAGGAAGAAAGGGAGACATGTTCTGGAGCTCTCAACGGGCTAAAATCCAAAGCATTTACAACAGTCAGAAGCAAGAAAGCTTGCAGGTAACCAGCAAAACTGATGCCAGTGCAATCAGTGCAAACCACTGTCGCAGTGTCTGGGAGAAATAAAGATTATGTGACATTGTTCCGAAAGAAGAACGTCCTTTCCATTATGAAACGGTTAAATAACTTGTATAAACCCCTTCTAGCCAAAGTCAGAATTGCTGACTGTTCAGCTAGTCCTCTGGGCTATTATGTAGTATTAATCTCTGCTGTTTCTGAAGTTAGCCTTTAAGGGGAAAAAAAGGCAACTTCAAAACATGCAAAAATTAATGAAACCCATATGCGGTATACTGTCATTATTCCATGTTTATAAGAGGATCAGGTTTTGTTAAATGGGCTTATTTAATGCAGACGCATAAGAAAAAATATCCAGCAAAAGATCTGAAAGCTATTGAAAGGAAAACATTTTCTTTGTCGACTCCAGCAGCCAGTAACAAGGAAAAAGACACAATTTATACTAAATATACTATATATTCTGAAGCAACTTTGTTTACTACTTCACCGACAGCTTATAAAGTTCTCATAAGCAGAGAAATCTCCCTCAGATGTATTTTACTTTTTTGACCCTTTTCACCCCATGCTCTATTTAAGCTAGGACAACCTAAATATCGATGGCTTATGGAAACATCTGTTGGTACAGGCACACGATCGAGACTTTTTCAACAGCTGTTGTTATTTTATGCTTTTTTGGCTAAGGCGATTGGTGAGACTGGAAGAAAGTATTAGTTGGGCTCCTTTCCTGACTTCCCCCCCTTCTCAGTCACTGAAGGTGGTGCCCCATCCTCTCCCCTCCCATGGGAGTTTTGGAAAAAAAAGGCAGAATATGCCCCAAATTAGAAATGAACCCTTGAGCCGCGTAGCTCTGTTCGGTCTCGCTTCTTGGTCATCCACCGCAGAGAAAAAACTAAGAAAATAAAGCTCCCAGATGGGCATCTACAGAATCTCCCTTACTCACCTCGATATGGGCCAAAATATCCTCTGCTTTCCTCCCTGTGCACCTGCGGCACTGCGACACCCGGCACCTTGGCTCCCCTTCCCACCTCCCCAACAGCTCGCCGCAATAAACCCAGATTTGTTCTGCCTCTCCTCCTGCTGTTTCAGTACCAGCATCCAGACATCTGCCAACATCCTCCATCAAAGATAACACACGATATATTTTAAGTGCCAACCTGCCAAAAGGTTTTCCATGCGCCAGGCAGCGCTACTTACCCGTCAGGGAACGTGCCTTGCTCGTGATGAGACATGCCTGAAAACAGAATGTACTTTTCTGGGGAGACAAACAATTAACTAAAAAGCATTTCAAATTAAATCAAAATAGTCCCCGTTTTAAACACGTAGCCCAGCTGCTACTTGAAACAGTATGTTTGAAGGTAAATTCTGTTTTCTTGAAAGAGCAGGAAAATCTTAGAGATCTTTTAAACGCCTTTAAAATATCATTTTTCAGTATACACTCAAACCGTAGAGAGCAGGAGAAAGGCAATACTCAGAGCACAGATTTTCCCTCTCTCCTTTAACAGAGGGTACTTGTTTACTCTTACCTTCAAAACGTCTTACTTCGCTGCCGTGCATGCCTAGTGTCACAGTAGGTATTGACTTAATTGTACCAACCCTTGTCCAGAAGAACAGTAACAAGAAAAGCTACTTTAAATGACAAGCACTTATCTAAAGGAGAGAGAGCCCCAGGTTCTCAAGCGCGAGAGATATTTCAGCATTAAAGAATTCTAGGAGCTACTCCAAGACGCGAATTTTTGTTGTCTGCTGCACTGTAAGTATTTTAACCCAGAAAGAGGAAGATATTTATTTAGCCTATGTACTCAGAACAAAGACAGAGAATTCATCTGCGCTGTTCTGGGTGCCTTTTGCATCGTTTAAAACAGATGAAACGAACGCCAGCTTCCTCAAAAAGACACAAAGCCAGCAATAGCCTTGATGACAAATTCAACCACTGTCCCCAAAATATCCCTGTGTTACCAAAAGAGCCTTTACAGTTTTCTCGTCATGTCTCCCCAAAATGCAGGTTAAAACTAGAATTTGCAAAATGCCCCAAAGCTCATTTCAGCGAGCAGAGGACCGTAATCCCGAATCGGGGCGCTGTTCCTACACCTCCCCCCTGGCACCTGCATTTCCAAGGCACTGCAGCCACTCCACGGTCAGCAGCGGAGGCATGCAAGCAATTATTTAAGTCTTAAGATAGCGCCGGGGCTGCCTCCGAGACAACGTAACTCACCTTCTGCCGTGTCCCCAGCGCCTAACGCCCTCCGGCCTCCCCCTGCGCAAGGCATCGGCCCGTCCCCGGCACAGCAAACTCGCCGCTCTCACAAGTCGTCTTTCGGGCAACTGAGCCCAAGCTGCCCTTAAGCTATACCGAAGCCCACGAAGAGCATCAGATCCCTCCCACTTCACACCAAAATAGGGGAGTATAACACGTCCCATGGTGTTTTCACTGTTAAAAAGAGTATTAGCAATGATGAATGCAAAGGTGCTTTTTATTAAAATAGGTTCCTTTAGGCTTCTCAGATTATTATTACAAATTTTGTTGAGATTAGTAATAAAAATAATTTTATTAAAACAAGTTCTTGCCAGGCTTTTAAAAATTCCCACATATTAGCCAGAACTTTTCCTTAAGTTACACCTCCAACAGGTGAAATGCTGTGAATATTCAAAAATAATGCAAGCAGAAAGCCCTTCTTTTTTGAAAGGCTCCAAGCCATACGTTACCGCTCTGACTCTTCACCCCTCATATTTAGGCATTTGACGCAAAGACTTGTCCACCTCCTCCTGGGCAAGCAGGTACGTATGCAATTGCTCATCTTGTTATAACAAAAGGCAAATAAAATAAAATAAAATAGAGTGAGGGGAAAAAGAAAGCCGAGAAGCACTTCTCTGTCCTCAGCAGATGTTAACAGCCGCCCTGCTGGCGTCTCTTGACTCGGGTAAGAATCAATGAAATCTGCAGTGCAACATTTTGGAGCGACAGAAGAGATTTCTAAACTCCCAAGTACCAGATCTCAGACTGAAACCAACGTGTGAGCACCATCTTCAGCCTTTGAAACTGTGTATTTTGGAAATAACATCCCTCCCAACCGTTTTTAGGTATTTAATGTGTCCAGCTGCGTTAAGAAACTAAGCAAAAGTTCAGCGTCAAATAAGTTTGGATTATGATCTTATTGTGATTTATGGAGGTAAGTACAGTCTCAGACAGAAGAAAAACAAGCCACTTGACGTTAAGCAGACTCAGTACCAGGTCTCAGGCTAATGAGTTAGCAAGGGCGAAGTTTCACGTTCCTGCCTCTTATCTCACCAGCTGGAGGGACAACACACGAGACGGGTGAGAGCGTTCGGCTGGTAACCGAGACACACGGGCTGGGCGGCCTCGCACTTGCAAAAGCGATATTGCAATTCCCATAGCAATAGAAGAGATGGGAAATCCTTCAGGATAGGGAGGCAGGCAGTGCTTGAGAAAGGTACTGTGCTCCCTGTATCTCCCTGCATTTATTTTTAAAAGACACAGAATGTTGCCGCTATTAAACGCTTTTCTAGAAGGGTTTGAGAGCGCCAAGGCCATGCAATTATCAAGTGTTTTGCAAATACTGCAAGAATGGGCCCCAGAACAAATAAATGCATAAATAATGTGAAAGTAGTATTATTGTGGCTATGATATCAGGATATAAATCACAACAAGGTCTATAGGGAGAAGTAATATCTAACCAGACTGACAGAATGATATGCCAGCCATCAGCCCTTTTCCAGATCTGAAATAAGAGCAGTGCAGCTCAAGTTTAAATACAGGCTAGGAACAATTACTCTGAGTTTAACTACACAAACAGAAGAGAAAGTAAACAAGATAACCCAGAAATATTGTCTCTATCTTTTGGATGAGCCTCTTGGGCACGGCTACTGCCTTCACTTTTGCCGAGTACATTGCTGGCACTGCAATGATAAACAGTAAAAAAGAAAGCTAAAGGGGTGGCTGGGGGTGGCTAGGGGGTAGCTAAGTTCACCGCTGCTTAGGAAACAAAGAAAAGTTAGCTAGAGCAAATGCATGCCTATACAGGCATAAATTTAATGCCTAAATGAAGTAGAAAGAGAAGATGGAAAGACAAGAGCCTTGCTAGCTGGAAAACACCATGTGCAAGAGAAAGCCTGTTTTAGAATTTGCTCCCATCCGCTAACTCCAATATAACTGATAAAGTATATTTTATTAAACCATTGCAAAACTCTGTCACATTCTTGTTACAAGCTCCACGTTGGGGCTATTCCAAAGCAGAAGTCCAAAATACAGACCACAGGAGTAAAAACAACAAACTGATGATGGAAGGGAGGCAAGTGGCAGCGAAAAGAAGTACTATTCATATCTCTTAGCCTCTCTGCTCTAGGATCTCAACAGAAAAGTTGCTACCATCCATGCTTTTTACAGTATCTGCTGCTTCTTCTGTATGAATGATGACAAATGCAAGTTTTCACATTCAAAAATTTTCCTTTCCTTGAAAGTTTTGATGGATTTGGTGCCATAACAGCAGGGACAGCCGCAGCTGACTACGGTCAGATACAACATAAGCTCACTGCTCTGTCTTGCAGCTGCCTCTGCTCACCCAAACCCAGTCCTTTTCCACACCAGTTAAGCGCTTTGATTTTAAACACCATATGCATGCCTACCAAGACAGTCAGGACTTCTGTATAGACCTGTGATATTTTAACTATCCACTATCATACTCACCATCTACTCTCGCTTCGCAATCCCAAGCTTAATGTCCTCTCAATCGTAGTCAAATTCTACTGTGTTATCACTCTGCAGATACTAACAGTACTAACAGAGTACTTGTAGACCAGGCTGAAAACAGCAGCAAAGACATCACTGGCAATGCCAGAGAGCAGTGAACTTGGTCAACGTGAGCTATGACGCTGCATGAAAAGGCAATGAGCATTGCCCAGGCTTTTATTTTATCTGATGTTTTAAAGTTAGTTTGATTCCAGAAACATTCTGTGACACACCAAGTCACTTCTGGCCATACTGAGATGTATACAGGATCCTAAGCAGTAACAGCAGAGGTTCTGGAGGAAAAGAATCTTGGATTTCCAGGTTTTTATCAAAAATAATACAATAAGAGAAGACAGACTGTCTAAAAAGGGTGGGGAGAAAAGACTGAAAAAGATAACAAAAGAGGGATTCTGTGCAACTACTGAGAGGCTAAATTCATTTGGATTCCATGTTTCCATGGAAAGAGTTTTAACAGTACTGGGTAAGACGCCAAATACATTTTCATAACGATTCACACTGCATGAATGGAAATATTTAACAGAAGAACAGTTCTTTCTAATCGGCACTCTAGCTTTAAATAAAAATCTTCCTCCTTTCCTCTACATTTTTCCTTTTTGTTCACACCATTCTTTTCATCCTTTTGCTATAAGATTATGTCCAAAATGCCATGTCTGAATACTGCCTATCTCTCAAATCACTGTGCATATCCATATCTCAGCTCTCTCAGATCACATTGCTAGGTTTCATCTTGTAAAGACAGGAGGTGTCATGCAAACGCCCAGTCCACATGAATCTCCAGCAGAACACAGGCCACAGCGTTATCCGGCAGAGTGGCACTGGTTTGGCAGCTTATTTTGAACTGCAGCGTGTCGCTCAAGAGGACACCCAGTCCTGATGAAAAAGAAAAAAATCATGCGATGAAGAGCTCCCTCCTTCCTGCAGTAAGTCACACAAAGAATTAACTACTTTCATCTGTCCAAGCTTGTGCGATCATTTCTATAGTCTCAGTTTGTTTTGCCTCAGCTTCCAAACCCGAGATCTCATTTATGGCTTTTCCATCACAGCAGAAGTTGCCTGCTCAAAGCTCTGCTCCCCTAGCTGTGATTACAACCCGAGGCTACCGGAAGGGCAGACGCTGGTCTGAATCCAGAATGAAAGTTTTGCCCAGATCTCATTCAAGTTCATCGTTACTGAATGAAATTTATAGACATAATTACAGGAAGATCTCTGCTAGCAACGCAGGGGGCACCAGCTCTGGAAAAGAGGACTCCAAATCTCACCGAGGAGGCCCATAGCCCTCTCATCGGCAGGCGAAGAAGCAAAATCCTGAAATTCCTCCATCGCCCATCGATTCCCATTCGGGAAGAGCCCATAGCCTTTCAGGGTCTGGTTCGCTACCAAAGCCCATACAGCATTAAAATGGCTCAAAAAGCACGTGTCCCTCCCCTTCGTGGCCACTTGCTCCCACCTCTCAATTACGCCAACATAAATGGACCAGCTCAACGAATCATCTGGATTAAAAACAAGCCAACCTCAAACCTTCCCCTCTTCCTTCACATGCACTTAGCGGGAGGCTCTTTCCATGTGTTTCTTCCCACTCACCTCAGAGGGAATTTCCTAGATCTGGTGCAAATAATCACAGAAAACTTTCCCTAATCCTGAAGAATTATACCTAAAAAAGCAGCAGGCTGCTACATCGGATTATCCGATGTTTTACTTGAAATACGTTCAGAATATGTTCAGCTATTCAACACTTCTTCCCCAACACCTGAGGTTACGTATTCAGCTTTGAATAGCAGCAACTTTAAATCAGGACAATTTCATGTGAATTGTTAAACTTAATAAACGCTTGCTCTTTGTAGTAAAATGCCCATATTTATCTTCAAATGATGACTGGAGAAACATTTAAGATGAAAAATCATGACAAAACTTATGTGCAAGCTTTAACATTGCTATTAGTGTAGGATGGCAAAACAACTGAAGAATCATTGCATAATTCCTCACAAAATCCCAGAACAAATATACAATAACTTCAATTAAAAATCTATTTTTTGCATTAACAATTCTTGGCTAGGAAGCTCTTTCTCTAGGGCACTGTAACTACCAGTGAACTGTGAATAGCATTACTTTGCAGAAAACTGTAAATGCTTGGTTTTCCAAATTGTAAGGTGCCAACTTCCACTTCCAAACTATCAGAATGGAGCCAGACAAGTTATTTTGCAGAAAGATAAAGGCCCAATGACGTGACACACCGAAGGCTATTCTGTCACAGTAATGTAGTCTCCACTGAAAAGTCCACATTTGGTCTCCTATGTTATTATCATAATTTCCCATATATTTAGACTAGGAATTAAGTGTGTAGTAACCATGCCTACTACAGAACAGTTACACCACAAAATTTAAGAGATTTCAAATACAAATAAAAGAATCCATATGATATAGGAGACTGAACCTTTCAAGAACAGCATAATATTTTCATCCACAAGGCACAAAATTCAATGCCAGTATTCCTTTGCCATGGTAACAGTCTTATACATCCATTATTTCTTGTATCCATACTTTTATGATTTTATGATTGCATAAAAATAGATCTAACCACTGAAAAAGAATTCTAAAACCAGTATTTCTTATATTGTATTGGAAATCTTTTAGCTCTGTTTCTCACTAATATTAAATAATTCTTACAAATGAAACCCATTCTCTGAAGCAAGTCAAAAGCAAGCATTGCAGAAGATTCAGATTCTCAAAAAGTTGCCTTTGAGCCACATCTGTCTCAAGACAGCTACAGGAATATACCCACAGTCCTGCCTCTGAGGCAGCATTCAGTAGAACAGTATTTACAGATGGTAAATGAAATTGCAGGTAGCTCATCAAGCTTTTAATAATTAGTGTGACAAAGCTGAGGAATAAACTTCCTGTGCAGCTGATAAAGGGAGAAAGGCAGAGCCAAAAGTTTTATTAGAGGGAGAATGGCTCCCAAACACAAAACAAAGGACTGGAAAGAAAGATTTTGGCAACGTGCATTTACTAACAGTCTACAACATGGATTAGCTAATCCTGCCTTGCAGTGGTATTTGCAGAGCACATCTTGCGAGCAGAAGGCAGTTCTGCTGCGGGAGCTGATGGCATTCGGCTTTGTGGAGGACCCACCAAACTACACGGCGGTCAGAGGGGGCCAGCGGGGAATTCTGAGAAACAGAGTATCGGGGTATGTGCAACAACCTTTGCATCTAAAAAACCTTGCCTGTGGTGATGGAAGGGAGGGCGTAGGAGAGGAGTAGCAGCCCACCACCTCTGAAGATCAGCGAGGGCTGCAATTAGCCCTACAGCCACCACGTGCAGTGGAGGCGCTCGTCTGCCCCGGGCTGCTGCGGGTCTCACCGAGCCAAAGCTGCGAGTAGAAATTCTGCTCTGAGCCTGGGATTTGGCCGGCCGTCTGCGTTCCTGCTTCTCTTACTAACACCCGTGAATCCGGCGACTGAACTTGGAAATGACTGTATCAGGACAGGGATTAGCAGCGTGCAGGAGAAAAAGGAACCCAAAGAAATTAACTGTAGGACAAAAATCTCTCACACAATAGTTGTGTAAATTCTTTCCTGCTGCAGACTTTAAAGCATGAGGAATAGTAAACGTCAACAATAAGCACAGGCTGGTTTAAATTCCTTATTTTTTCCACACTTCTAAGTCTCTGCGGCGTATGCTGTGGAATCAACAGCTTATGCAGTGATGCACAAAACAGACTGCTTTGCAGCAACTCTGCAAAGCCACGAATTCGGATGAAGGTTCACCGTCCGATCTGGTTTGCACGTCACCCTCTCAAGCCGCAGGGGCAGACAGGATGCTGGTGGGTGTGAGACAGGGCCTCGCTGGTGACGAGCCCCCCATCCCGACCCGGTGCACACATATCACCCTCTCAATCTGCCAGCCTTAGGGCAGCCTTCTTCCAGGCAGATTTTTTCCATATTTACTGTAGTTACTATACGTCATTCACCCAGAAGAGTTGCACAAGCGGCTTTAGACAGGCAGAGCTAGGGTACAGTCCTAAGACAACCTTGCACTTTCCACCGTAGGATGCTGTTTTGATTTGGAATTGGGATAACCAATTGTGGCTTCAGCCATGCAGGTGCATGTTTTCCACATCATTTTCCTTGGAAAAAAGTGGTTTGCAATCACACAACCACGAACCTTAGTATGGCATGCATACGTACATACACACACATGCACAGGCAGAGCAAAGTGACTGCAGCACGCAAAAATGACTTGAATTCTGCTGTTTCCTCATGGTGAGTGGTCAACCTTAGAGGCTTACAATTTTGTTAAAGTTGTTATTTTTCTACGAAAATGAACCCAGACTGGATCCTGCCAAACTATAATGACCCCTTAATTTGAGTCACCAATGAAGGTCAGCGTTTTTGAGTCACGAAACATCTCTCTGCTACTTGACTTAACCAAGCAACCAGCTTCAATACAAGGTTCTTCTCATCTCCAGGAATTAGCCACTAAAGGGGGTGACACTATACACTTTGTCCAGAATTGCCACCACTTACCTGCTGACTCCAAGAAAGAGAGCTGAAAGATTATAGCCAGGGGGAAGGATAAATCTCTGGATCCTTCCAGCCTTCTCACATATTCTCCATCCCAACATCTATCTCACTGCTGTGGGAGTGTCTCCTCTGACCTTTAAACCCTTTTTTTTACCCTATCCAGCCCATTCCCTATTTCCATCTCCATCACCTATCAAAGTTGTTCCCTCCTCCCTCATCCTCCTTCGCTTCTGCTGTCCCTGTCTGCTTCCTCCTCCAACTCTCTGTGCTTCCGCCTTCCTCTATGCACCCAAATGGACTCACCCAGCACCTTGTTCCTCTTCTCCATGTTGAGAGGAACAGAGAAATTAGTTCTGGAAGCAGAACGACACAACCCTGTTGCACTCAGGTCCCCCATGTGACAGCTTCCATGGAGCCCCTGCCACAAAGAGGTGTAGCCACAGGGAAAATCCTTCTTAGCTCCTGCAGCCAGGGGCTGCACCCTTCACAGAAGCTCTTTGTAGGCTGCAGCTGTAAAAAACAGTTCCACCGAGGCAAAGAAACTTCCTTCAGCAGAAACACGTAGGGCTAGAAAGGACTACAAGCAATTGGTTGGCCTACTGTTGCTTCCTAGGGAACCTACTCATCGCCTTCACTCTCTGCTGTGGGTTACTCTCTAAAGATCTGGAAAGGCAATGAAGAAAAGGGCAATGAAGAAAAGCAAGCTCACACACATGCTGTGTGTGCATGTGAAACACACAGGAACCCTTGCAGCAGAAGGAAAGAAAGAAAACCTCAACAACGTAGGGACCTACAAATCAAAAACAATGGATACAACAGACCTAGGGCACTGCCCTTGACAGCTGCCATCTGTCTTATCCTTAACAACTTCCAGGAAAGGAGGTTTCATATCCTTCCTTGGTGGTCTCCCCATGGTTGCATGTGATAACAGGAAGTTTTCTCAATATCCAATCTAAATCATCTTGGCAAGTTAGCAAATCAGTAAATTAAGCTGCCACAGAAATCTGGGACTTTAACAATGATGCTTACATACCGGAAGAGTGCTGTATTGCACAATAGTTTTCGTTACACTGAATAAATTCAATTCTTTCAACCTTTTCTCACATTTCTTTATCTCTTCTTCTTGCTCACTACCAGTATGCCTGTACCCTCGGTAGGGCACAACACCCATAGGTTGATTTGCTGGCACTGATGAAGCCTCAGCAGTGCCAATCGCCTCCTGGCTCTTACAGATGACACTCCTTTAACATAACCCAAAACAAGATGTGTTTCTTTTGCAATAACCTCTCACAGATGATTCATGCTTAATTTATAGTCCACTAAAAATCCTTGGTCTTTTTCTCTCCATCGCTTTCCAACTCAGTAATCCTGACTTAGGAAATGTGCATTTTGACTTCTTTTTTGCAAATGAATCACCTTGTAATTGTCTTGATCTCTTATCTGAATACACTCTCCAATTTGTTATGGTCATTTTGAATTCTTACCTTACTTCCCCCAGTGCCTACCACTCCTCCCAACCTGATGTTATCTGCAAGCACCACAAATGTACTCCCATTTTCCAAGTTATTACTGAAAATATTGAACAAAATAAGTTTTTCCCAGAAAGAGACATTGCCAGTATATCACATATTACTGCACTAGCTGGATCAGTGGACAGATGAAAGTGCAAATCATATTATTTGAGCTTCATTCTATGTGAAGATAGTGCTGGAGCCACTATACTCCATTTCTAAATTATTTTGAAATCCCAGTAGGTAGGAGCCAAAGCAACCTTCTCATTAGAGTTAAGAACGTAAAACTCAATTTAAAAAATAGTAATGTTTAGTTTAAATTGATCACATCAAAATTATTGTCTCAGCATCGTCAAACGAACCAGCAGGAAGGGAACTAATGGGGTCCCAGGCAGAATGGTCACTTATAGCACATACTGCTAAATAAAAGGAATTTGGGAAATCCTTGTTACAGATTTTCTAAAATAGAATAAATACAAACTCAGAGTAAACATTCTGGAGATTTAAGAAACAGTCACTTAAAAAAAACCATTCACTAGGAAAAATCATTTTTCCATTATTTTCTTTTCAGTGTTTATAACCCTGCAAGCCATTATTTTCCTAAACACTTTTCAGATGCAACTTTTCCATGACACGCACAAGTGCCTCTCTCAGGCACCATCCTCTGAAACGACTATAGGCGAAAGCTTGTGTATCTGATACAAGTAATACTCGAGTACGTTTCTTGGCATCAAGAATCCAGATAATTCCTCGTGTTAAGAAATTAATTTGTTGGAAAGATTTTTCCTCTTTCTCTTTCCAATGAGTTTAAGCTTATTGTTATTAAGCTGGATTCAAAAATACAAGAGGTTTCTTTCTCCAAAACTTGTTTTACATTCTGTGTATATAAACTGCTTTCCACATTGTGTGTTTATAAACATTATCGTGCAAAATTCTCATCTATGAACCAAGAGTTAACGCAGTTTCCAAACTCCTTTAACCAGAACTCCTGACAGCCATAGGTATGACCACTAAATACGCTGCAGTTCATGACAAGATGCAAGTAGCTACATTTCTATTTGCAAGGAGTTAAGCAAACTGCTTTTACTAACCACAAAATGGCTCACTAATGAGAAGGCAATGAGCACCTGAAAAACTGCTGGCTACAAAAAGTCAACATGAAATAAAGCGGAGACAAAGGACAAGGCAGCAGAGACACAGTTCATGTTTGCTTTCACTGGCCGGCTCCCTACTCAACCTACATGTGTGAATTAAGCTCTATTTATAAGTCTTCGGCTGTTTTTTTTTTTTTTTTTTTTTTTTTTTTTTTTTTTTTTTTTTTTTTTTAATGGCCTTAATATAGTGCGGTTGTTATTTTGTTTCTGTTGAACTTAGCAACAGGAAACCCTGTCACTCCTGCAGCAAACTTTCCATTCCCCTGACACTCCCAGTCCTGCACTAGAAAAGCCAGATTTCTGAAGAGGTGTTGGGTGAGGTGGGGGTGGGGGGTAGAAAAGGAAAGAAGAGAAGAAAATACATGCAAAAAAAATCCAAATGCATGTAAAAGATGCAAATTGGAAGCAAAGTTCAATACCTTCTCCTTTTCCCTTGTCTGAGAAGAAAGTTGCTTGAAACAAAATACAAGCAGGGCTCCTATCTGCATTTTCTAAATGTCTGCCTTTACCACTAGATATCTGAGTATTAGTCATACAAATTATCTATAATAAAGGGTGGGTAAAAAAAATTAGCACTTTTATACTCAAGCATTCCAATATGAAAGACTTATTTATCAGGACAAATTTTAGCTTGGAGAGTTATTAGCTCTATTCCCTGGGTTAACTCACTGAGCTAACAGCTACAGAAATTAAGCCTTAACTTGTTAAAAACAAAATCAACCTGATTTTATTAGAAGATTTGGCAGGACTGCTCTGCTGCCTAAAGAGCTTTACTGTGGGATGAGCAAGGTTTTTGGTGCTCCACCCTGTGATGTTAACTCATCTCCACAATATTTTCTTTTTTAACAGCTTCGTAATTGCAAGCTAACGCACAAACACAGCTGCTCAATGGCAACCTGCACCAACACAGGCTGCTAGCAATTTAGCATTTGCAAAACATCATCTTTTTCAGGAGCAAGAAACAATGTAAAACATCTAGGAGCAAATGCAAATCCAACTAAGAAAGGTAAGACCGACAAATCCAGCTCCTGATTAAGCAGAATGCATGTTCCTAAATCAAAGTTACATTCTCGTCAAGCCAACACCCTTATTTGTTACTGCAGACAGTCCTTAAAAATGGCAAGGCACAGGGGCCAGGGGAAGTGGTAACATAAAACCGAGCCCACGCATTTCAGATCTCTTGCACAGCCTTTCTCTAGAGTCGCCTGTGTCAGGTAGGTGGGGTTTTCCCTCCTGTTTGATCCCTGCACGTCCTTCCACGGCGCGTTTCTGCTCCGGGAAAGCACCGTCCTTGCTTGCAGACAGCAATGCTTGCGGGGGGCAGAGGCTGGGGCTCTGCTCTGCGCACCCCAGCGTGGCCCGGCTTGGAAAAACTCTCCAACCAGGCAAAGCCCGGGGAGGGATGAAGCATCTTGGTGGGAACACAGCGGAAGCTCGCTGTGCAGCGCCGGCCCCGGCCGGCACGCTCAGTGGGCATCCCTCTACCCGAGTGCTGGGTCTCAGGGATGCAGCAAAGAGCAAAAATAACCTTCTTCCTACCCATCTTTGAACAAGGCTGCCGCAGGAGGAACCTGTCGGGTCAAACTGCACTGCACAGACTGAGACAACCTAAATATGGCTAAAGCCAGAGTGTTTTAAAAATGAAAGATCTAAAAAAAAAAAAAAAAAAAAAAAAAAAAAAAAGTTCATGCTATTTTCAAGAGGCTAAAATAAAAAGTCACAATGAAAAACTAAGTTTAGCCTTGCAAAGAGTACAGAGGGGAAATCAGCAGTTTAAGTGGCTATCCATAGCACTGCTGACAGCTCTTTAAAAAGCACAGAAAAAAAACAAGGTAACAACATATAAATGACACTTACGGTTCCGCCACAGCCTGCGCTCTCTTTGTGATCTTTCATAAAATCCACCTCATCTTCAGTTTTCATTTCCAACTTCCCTGTAAAAACAGAGGGTTCGTAGAGGCAATTTAAAACAAACTTCTTTCAGTGCTGCTGATATTTTTCTGTTTATTCAAAGCAGTCTCAAAAAAAAAAAAAAATCCTCAGCCTTCAACAAGTCCATTTTACTTCCAACATCTGGTTTCATTCCCGTCTTCACTGCTTGTTTGTTATTTGTTTTAACAACTATCGTGTCTGAGGCCGAAGGAAACTATGAAACAGCAGTGAGCGCAGGCAAACGCAAGGCTGCACAACTCCTAAAAGGCTCTAGGTGAAGCTGAGCTTATTTGCAGGTATTTGGCCATTTTTTTCTTACATGGCTCACATTAGTGTAGTTGCAGAATCAGAAGTGTTGCCCTTTTTTTTTTCTTATCATAACCTAAAGACAACACAAGAAATGAGACTTGTCTTCCCCATTGATATTTCAAGTGTTTAATGTATCACCAATTTCAAAAAATTAGCTCATCTGCACTGCCCTAGGGAAGATGATTTGATCTCTGGACTAGGAAGACAAACACTTCTCCAGGGAGTTTACAACTGTTTTCCCTCTTCCTCATGCCCCTGTGATGGTGTCACCACAGCAGTGGTACAAACGTCATGTCCCAGCTGCTCTCTCTGCCCAGCAAAGATGTGAAAGCTTTCACTGGTCACCATTCAGTAGGGTTTCCTTTCGGTCTACTTTTCCTTGGTATAAAAGTCAAAGTCATAATACTCTTTTTCTTCTGCGCTAATGACTCTCGTGACACCTATGAACATCAGGAATTAATGTAAAGCAAAGATGTTTTGGTGTCAGGATAAAAAAACTGCTTTGCAGCCAGTAAAGCAAACATTACCTCTCCCCAGGGGCCTGTGTCAGTCCTATACCCATGGCTCAAAGCCCATCCTAATCACACTCGCTCCTTCATTTCTACTAAAATTAAACACTGAATGAATGACAAAACCATCGTAAGGAAGATGCATGTTTGTAGTGAATGAGTTTTCCCATACACAGAGATGATTTTGCAAGAAGAGTGTTCTACCTCCAAGAAAAATTTATGCAACAAGTATCACCAAGACTTTTCCACTATCATTGGAGTCTACTGTTGTCCTTCAGGCTTTAAAGATAGTTGGTTTTGCAGTTGGTACTATTGATAAGCTAATCCAAAATTATTAAGTCAAATTGTCATCATTTTGTCTCAATTATATGTGTGAGTTTGTTACAAATGGCAGATTCTCAGAAATCAGAATTAACAATACAAATTTCTGAGAACCTCATGTTGGCAAAGCAGTGATCAAGGCCATTACAAGAAGGCCATTACAGCTCAGGGCTGCAGCAAATGCCTCCGTGTTAAGGCCAAGAAAGGAGGCCTTACCCTTTCTCAGGGGCATGTCTCACAAGGAGAAGCATGACATGACTGTTCAGAACTGGTCCACAGCACAGAACACTCTAAGCCAAAACCATCGGCATACCAAGGATCGGAGAAACAAGCAATATGAAGATACTCCACAATGAGTAACAGCTGCAGGAACAAATCATTTGCTAAAATACAGTGCTAGGCATCAGGAGATGATCAGAACGTTCCTGGTTCTGCTGCAGATTTTCTCTGTGCATGTGAGTAAGTTACTAAAGCAGTCGAGAGTCTCTGCTTCCCCACGTGAGAAGCAGAAATGCTAATTATGCTCCCCTCCCTTGTACTAGATTTGAAAAGATAACGCGACCAATGCTTATACCATTGCGATGTCCTGCACAGAGTGTCAAGAACACTGCTCCTCTTAAGGTCATCAGTCAACATTTCTTTATCTCAATCCTAGCAATATCAGACCCTCATTTTATTGTCAGGCTAGATAAAAATCAAGAGTTTCAAACACCAGAAACACATTGATTGCGTGCTGACGCTTAACACAGGCAAATCTGTGTTTTGACTTCGATAGCATCCTCAGGATGAAATCCAAGAGGACAATTTTTGCATTTTGCCAACAGAATTCAACCATTTCTTTCCAAAATTCCACTAGGAACACATAATCCCAAGCAATAAGCTAGTATTTTAATAGTATCACAGAGGCCTTTGGGAAACAAAGTTCATTACCACATACGTAGTTCTGTTAGTGACATTCGTTATCGATTCATCCGGCTACTCTACAAGCTGATGAAAATTGTAGTAAGCGCTTTTCCATGCAGCCATAGGGAAAATGCTATTGATATGAATGAGGTGAAGATTTTAAAATTCAAAATAAGTGATACACTTCTACCTGGCAATAAATGTCTTTAAAAACTGAAACCTTTGACAAGAGTCCTTAGGGAAACTTCTCCCAGACGAAAAGCTCGCAAATAGTGATCACAGTATTTGTTAACTTAAGATTGCTAACTCCAACCATATAACCTAATCTTGCCAGAGTCACTTTCTGTCAAAAATTTGCATCTGCTTGTAGGTATTTTGTTAGCACAGCTGTACTGCTCACACATACGCTGTTTCCTCTCTTCTTGCCCAGCCTGGTTATTGTGGTGTGCTTTCCTATCCTAACTCCTTCGCTTTGAATGAATAGTAGACACATGCCTGACTTGAAAATAATGTGCTTCAAGACCCCATTACTCAGATGTAATGTAGTTCTGACTCAAAAGCTTATAACAACACGAGAAGCTGCCTTACGAAAAGTAGGATCTTCTTGTCTCCTCAACTTCCTTCAATTTGGTGAACACTCATTAGATATTTATCAGGATAAGACAATTAGCTGTTTCAGATCTCTATTTTTGGGTTAGGCTGAATGTAATAAAAGGTGATGAGATAAACAGAGATATATTTAGGAGCAATTTCATAATGTAACTTTAAAAAATTTAAAGATCCCAATGATTTGGAGTACAGGCAACAGCAATACCAGCTGATTACATCTCTGACAATTTAGCAGGACAGTAAAAACCTCCGACCACACATGTTTCTGAGAAATGGTCTCATGACCTACCCTTCCTTTGGAAAGACTTTATTGTAGTCTATCATAAAAGATTTGATTCATTCTACTGAGCAGAAACTAATCCTGCATAGCCACAAAATAAATACTGTAAATAAACCCTGTACTGTAGGGAAAACTCCCCAACATTGAATCAGCAACAAAAAGGAGAACATGTGCAAAGGGCTGAAGGCTGCTGCAGAAGCAGCATACAAAGTGTGCTGCACTAAGCCGAGCTGGTATTGATATGAAGAACGCGCACAGCAATAACAAAAAGCAACAAGTTTCTTGCTGTCTTGAATTGCTGCCATATCAAAGCTCCAGATTCCACTCCATAGGAGGTGAATTTTGTAAATACATCAAATAGCAAGCTTGGATTCCTAGTACAGCTTGTCTTTGCTTTAAGTGAACATTTTGGGGGGACTTCCATAACATAAAGCCTTAGACCAATGCTACAGTTCCTCAGGAGAAGATATTCTAGCTGAGATAATTCTTTGTACAGCATCACATTGCAAATAAACAGTTCTTCCTTACGGAGAGAACACTGTTGTATTCCAAGATCTTTTAACACTCAGTCCTTATGCCTTTCAAATCTGTAAAAGGATCACCTTCTTCTCCATCCTAAAACCCAAGCACAGAATGATGCCTTAATAAAAGAAAGGTCTTCTACTCTACTCTACTCTAGTTACTAGCTTATTGGACTGCCTAGTCCCTTCTCTCAAAAAACGTCTCTACATAACATCATGGTCCCAAGAATTCAACCAGGGACACAGCAACTCCTGAACCCGCAGAGTGGCAGGCAAAAAGCAAGACGCTCCCAGCAGAAATTCAGGCTCCCAGGTATTGACTTACAGCCACTCCCCTTCCATTGAAATGTCAGTCGGTCAGCCTGCAAAAATAGCTTTCTTTTAAAAACAGCTTTCTAATCCACACTTAAAGTGTTCGGCATGTTCACTAATTGTCTCCTGACTAACAAACTTTTAAAAAGTCCTGAACTGAAGGCAAAAAAGTATTTGCTGGAGCCATCAGTGACCCCAAATAATCCTTTTCCCTGCCCCCCTCAGTTATTCTGTTATCAAATATCAGGACAAATCATCCACCAGGACTCTATCCTGCATTCAGATGGAGGAAAAAGCTCCCAGCATGAAGTCGTGAAATATCTTTACAACTTTAGAACTTCACGATTTAAATCATGGCAGATTTTTAAAATCTTTTGGAACCTCCTTTGCTCATTTGTTTGCTCTGTGGTGAAAAAGGAAGAAGATGCTCTGTACAATTTTCTCATAGCAAAGCAAATAATGGCAACTGAAAAACTCCAGCTGCTTACATTTAACAGCTGCCTGAACAGGTGGAATATAAAGCTCAGATTAGCTCCATGTTTCAGTAGCAAATCCACCTATGATTTAATTCCAGGCTGAAGAGAGAGTATCAATTCTTTTTCACTCAGTTTATCCCTTTGTTCCCCCTCCCCCATTTTCTTTTTCTTTCTTTTTTCTTTCTTTTTTTTCTCTTTTTTTTTTTTTTTTTTTTTTTTTGAGTTACCTGGCGACGTTTTCTATTAGCTCATGTTGCACCAGCACCAAGCCTAAGCTGTCCTCAAAGAGCCGCCTCTCCCCGACATCACCGCGCAGCCGAGGTGCACGCCGATCCCGCTCTGCAGCTGATTGCGGCAAGGAGGGCGAACGCGAGCGACCATCCGAGGGCCAGCGCTGCTTAAATGCACTGGAAAAAACGCTGCTGCTTTGCTGGACAAAAGCTTTGCAGACAGGAAAAGGGAGTGGGGGTAGGGCTCGCTTGCTTTTTTAAATGACCTAATACCACCAATTAGAAAGTGGCTCTGCACAGTTCAGAAGGACGCTAACAGCTGTTTCAGCAGGCTAGAAAAGTAACTTTAAGACAGCGATATTAATACGCTCTGACTGCAAGTTAGCAAAAATAAAGGGCAAAACTGAAGGAAAAGCTCAAATTAGCCCTAAGCAGATAAACCCTAGCACCCAAAGGAAAGCAGGTTACGTGAAGATACAACAATCTAAGTATCTCCTTCACGTTTGTTCCTTCTCCAGAATGGATTTACATGCTAGAAGTTCTTCTGCGCAGATTTGAATGTGATGATGTCCTTTCCTTACCTCCAGTGCCAGCCAAAAAACATGCATTTAAACTGAATTTTTTAGTATCTAACTTCAGATTTCTTCTTTCTCAGAAAAAAGCCTTACACTTCCTCTATAAAACAGGCCTCTTACAGTTACTTCCTCTCTTTTGCTGATGAAACACCACACATACCTATGATGCTTTAGAAAATTGATTTTATTTTTCATACCTGTAGCAGGCTCAGGTCCTCGCGCTCCTGGGCTGACGTCTCTCCTCTTTGCCGGGGAACTTAAATCCATGTCTCCATCACGGCTGGTTGCTGTATCCACCGCAGGCTGGGGCTCAAGCCCCACTTTTTCTGGTAATTCAGTGGAACAAGGTGTCTCCGATGCAAAAACCACTGCATCAAAACTTTTTACCATTTTAGGAACTTTATCCAGAGAGAAGCCATCATCTGCCGAAAACAAACTCTTTACTCCCACATTCTCCGGTGACTCAACAGCATTTAAGTGGCACGAACCCTGCGAGAAGGTTGACTCCGATACAGCTTGGCTTTGCTTCGCTTCGGGATCATCAGGCCGAGCCAAGCCCTCCCCCTGCGCCGCCTTCGCATCGGGACCTGCCTCGCTCTCGCCGGCCAGGCAGACGGTGTCGGCGCTGGAGTCGCTGTCGCACGTGGGCTCTTCGGCGATCGGCTGGAGGGCTGCTCTGGGAAGCACGCTGTCCGTATCCTCCTGCTCTTCCGGATACATCGCGATGGGGCTCATTGCCGCTACCCTTAACACTTCCTTATCCTCGCAGGCAGCCGCTGCTGCCTCCATTTCCAAGGGGTCCTTTAGCTCCGGGGTGACGCTGCGTGGAGAGACTTCTTGATTGGAATCACGTTCTTGCTTCGGTCCCGCATCGGGACAAGGGTTGTCCACCGCATCTGCCGACTTGTCTTCCGAGCCAGGGCCTTGCATGGTGACTTCTGCATCCACTGTCACGGTCTCACATGCTTCCTCACCGGGGACCTTCTCCCTCCGCCCAGCGTCTGCAGTGCTGCCCTCTGCCGCAGGCACCTGCCGGCTGCATGCAGCTTTCACAACAGCGGCGGCAAGTTCCTCCGACAAAACCTTCTCCCCCCTGCTTCCACAAGCCTCCCGGAGAGGCTCAGCCTCGTCTCCTTCAGCCTGCTGGGAGAGCCTCTGCTCCTGAGAGCCCTCTTCTCCTGCATGATCTACGGGCAAGGCTGCTCGCGCGGCGGCTTTGCCATGCTCCGGCAGCCCTGCCGAGTCTGCTGCCGCTTCCTGGTTTTGTTTGGAGTCTTCATTAGGAACTGCGGAGGGTGTGCCTATCAAATTATCCTGCACGCAGCCTGCGCCCTTGGCACTCGGACGCAATTCAGGGTCATTACCTTGCAGAGCTGCCTCCTGCCTGGGAGGTGCCACTGCAGCAGCTCCCTCCTGACTACCAGCTGGTCCTTCTCCCTCAGGTAGAGGAAGGAGCGACTTCGCCTCCTTGCTGAGCCCCTCCTGCTCGGCACTGCTTTCTGCTCCCTCTGCTTCGTCCTGTGGCGGCTCTTTTTCTGGCAGGCGCATGCTCACATCCTCCGGAGGGAGCGATCCAGGCTCATGCTTGCTCTCTTGAGCAATGTCTGATTTTGCGCTGTCACTCATTTCATCTTTAACACCAGTTTCATCGACAGAAGGGCAACAGCGAGCAACTTCCTGGCCTCCGTTTGCAGAATCGGAGCTTCCTCTGTCTCCACTGCTGCTAGTATCACTTCCTACTGCCTTCTCTTTAAGGTCTCCCTGGCCATCCATTGCTTCGGCTGCAAATTCATTAATCTTACTGCTTTGCTGAAAAGGAAAATCTGGCAAGGAAAACCTGACAGGTTCTGCATTGCTTTGATCAGCTCCATCAACTTCTTCATTTTCAGAGTTAGCATTAGGACCATCAGTTTCCACACCGCCTCCTGGGCACAGTGAGCTAGATTCTGCATTCATGCTGTCGCCTTCTACCTGCACTTCTTGCTCCCCATTCTTACTGCTGTCGTGGATTTTCAAAACAGGATCGTGTTTTGGGGCATATGCTGGAGTCTTCACATCACTCACTGCTGGCAACACTGTCGCAGTGTTTGTAGTGACGTCCTGCCTCTCCTTGACAAGGGGATCGCCTTGGCTTTCCAAGAAGCTGTTGTTTACCTGATCAGCGCAGAAGTCTTCTCTGGTCTCTCTATTATCACTGCTCTTGCAAAGGTCAGTAGAGAGATCATGAATGTCAACATCTGCATTGGTACTGTCGCATGCTGACATCGCTTGCACAGTTGCATCCTCCTCAGTGCCATTAAAATCACTGAGCAAAGGCTGAGCAGCGTTGGCTGACTCCTCCTTAGCTGGTGATTGCTCTTTTAGATTTCCAGTCCTCATTTCACTGTTCTCAGCCAACCCATCCTCTACCTGCTGCGGGCCTGGAGCCCTATCAGCCGTCCCTGTACAGTTTCTGCATTCAGTTTGGCCCATAGCCACATCCACAGCCACCAGGGAAGCTGGGGTTTTGCCCGTAGTTTCAGCCACCGTAACAGCACTTCCAACTGCACGCTCTTCAGCAACTTGCACTTCCTGATGGGTATTATCTTTACTGCGCAAGCTGGTGGGATCCAAAACAACTCCAGCAGATGTCATTCCAGCTTCCTCATTTGTATTTCCACAGGATGGAAGACTTACAGCACCATTTACAACCGCACACAGGCTGAGCGTGCTGTCGTTTTTGTCTGATACAGTCCCAGAGTCTGCAACAGTGGTTGGCTCCTCCTCTTCCTTTTCACTCAGCGTCGCTGTATTTTTACTTTCACAAGAGCATTCTGGGCTCTTTGCATCCCCCAAGCTGTCTAAGTCATTTGGTGCATCATTGACTGCTCCCAAACTCTCACTGTTGCACTTGTCCTCCTGGCAGGTTTGGTTCAAGAGCTGCCTGCTGTCAAGGTGAACAAGATCAGATAGACTTTCCTTCCCTCCTTCTCTTGCCATTTCTTTTCGGCTCTGAGATGTACTGGCTGGGTGACCACCTGGCTCTGTTCCTCTACCGCAGCTATTCCCAGAATCTTTCAGTGTAGACTCTGTGTGCTTCATTAAAATCTGTAACAAGACAAAAAAAAAAAAAAGAACAAAAAAGAAAATTACGACTGATTGTTTCGCTCTGTCACACACTTACAGTGTAACAGCTGTGTACAAAATCTATACCAAAAAATGCAAAAAGCATATTTAATGCATCTCTTGCCATCCTGGTGTGCATAGCCACTTCAGACAGAGTTACAAACGTACAGTAGTGCTAAGTGTAACTTTTGGTCTTGTTACGCGATGATACTGAAATTATCAGAATGACAGAAATGTTGGTTCGAATAAGCATTCAGTGGTCATCTAGTCCAACCTCCTGTGCGAAGGTGGACCACTGCCAGCACTAGATCAGGTCAGTCCTGACTCTGCCTTGTTAAGTCCTGAAAATCTCTAATGATGGAGTTTCCACCATTCTCTGGGTAATCTGTTCCAGCACTGCATCACCCTCTTAATTAATCCAATCCCCCATCCCAAGCTGAAATTTGTGCCTGTAGCCCCCTTACTAGACCAAGTGCTACTACTGAGAAGAGTTTTGGTTCTGTCATCTTTGTAATTCCCCTTCTGGCTGCTGCAATCATATTTCACGAGCGCACTTAAACTCAAGCTCAGTAAACAGGACAATTCAATCTACCAAATAATGCAAATATGTAACAGTCTAGTTCCAAAGAGCTTCAGCAAATACTGCTCAAGAGTAAATCCAGATCTTTGCCCAATTGCACTCCACAGTTTTGCTGCACTGATGGAAATTCTTCTTCAAACATTGGAATTGGCTGATGATGACCGGCTCTGTCCAAGCTGCCCTAACAAAGTCACTTGTCTCCTCGTTCTAGCACTGATGATCTAATCTGTTGCTAGGAAAGGCATACGTAATTAAAAATCTGGAACTTAGGAAGTAAGTGGAAAGAAAAATTTGAAAAGAATGGCATATTATTAAAATTAATATGCACAATATTGCAGAGCAGTAGCAATGTACTCAATTCCTGTCTAATCTGCATTTTTGTTCCAGTGTATCTGTTCTGCCAAGGGTCCCCCAAGTTTTTTAGTTGGGTTAATACAATGAAACTGTGGCTCAGGGTTTTGCATTGCAAGCTTTCTGAGATCACACTAGTTTCTCATTCAGTAGGTGAGCAGTTCCTAGGAATCACCAGAAATACAATATTAATGCTGTAATGATATACTTCAAACTATTTCTATTTTGCATTTATTTATGGACATATTCAAACAATACACAGAACTTACTAGTTTAACTTAAGCAGGTTCCACCAACTTTTGTTTAAGCCTCTGTAAGTGCTCAGAGAAATGAAATTTCATACCAGAAATGCCCAATTAAACACTGCTTTTCTCTCTGACTCACAAAACATCAATATTTTAACTCATGCACCACAGAGGACTTCCGACTGTTGCATATAAAAATTACGACGGCTACTTTAAAGATACTGCTTTAACTATTCTTTCCACATGCTGAAGTTTGCAAACTATGGCCACTGCCACCGAATCACTGAATCACAGACCGCTAAATGCACTTCTGGTGTTTGTGATGACCATCCTATTTAAAACCATCCCGCTGCCCATCTCCTCCTTAGCCATGCATGCTGCCAGCACCGTGCACGTCCAGTTTTACGAGGTGGTCCAGCACAGGTGAGCCATGGCGAGCGACTGGGAGGAAGGCAGTGCTGCCTTGCAAAGCTGATCTCTCCCTCCGGCACAGCAATGCAACGGCCAGACGCTTTTTTTTTTTTCTTTTTGTGCGCAAATGACAAATGAACGAGTTTGGACGGTGCATCAGCGCTCTGGTGGCCTCAACCCCGCGCCCCAGCATGGAGACTGCTTGACAGGTTGCCAGCCAGCGCAGGCAGACACAGACAAAAGTGACACTTGTTCGGCAACAGGCAAAAGGAGGGGTGACTGGAGCCCCGTCATCCTCACGGTGAAGTCACTCCACCGAGAGCCTGAAAAATAGAGCCTTCTCCACAGGAAGTCAACTGGCTTTTAACTGACCCTAAATGAACCTAAATGAAATAATCACAGGGCTGCTTTCCAAATTCAAATCAGATTAGATGTGAAGTGAAACAGTGCTGGGAAGAAAAAAAAAAAAATCTAAACATAGCCTTTTCTGATTTCATTGTCAGACAAAATGGGCCCATCTGGCATTCACACTAGGAAACAAGAAACGAGTTTGTTACGCGGACCATGTTTTAGTGTTGTTTTATGGAAAGGAGAAGCGCGGTAAGGGGACTTCATGGTTGGCTCTGGTTTGCCACTCACGCCACCAGTTTCTGCTGAGATCCTCAGTAATTAACATCTCACGTTCAGAGAAAGGCCAGAGTGGCTGATACCCCCAAACTTGCTCCCAGCCTACTGCCTATAGACCACGATCCTCCTCTTTTCTAAAGAAAGGAACAAAAAAATCCCAGAGCAGCATTACTTAAATCCCATGGCTTTCACCTCCTGGCTGTCCCAGAAGGACAACGTGCCTCCAGGAAGGTTTCTCTGCCCTTCTGACACGACCCTCTGCTAAGCGGGTGCTGGCCTCGGGGACACGGCAGGAGCTGGGAGCAACAGACAGGTTTCGCTCCGTGCTCTGGCACTGAGCTCGCTTGGCTTTTGCTGCCAGAGCCCAGAGAGAAAATTTGCTTCCTAATGTAACTTCACCAGATCCTTTCTTATCCCCAAACAAGAATAAAACAGGCACACGTCTGCCTGGATATTTGATAATGACATCCAGAGAAAAAGCCTAGACTCACTTGTAAATACACCCCTGAATAGTGCCTACGTGGGAAGTCCTTATCAGACACCAGTCTGCTCCGAAAGCCAGCAGCAAACACCCCAGTTACATTTCTATTTAATCATCCGCTCCTTTTCCTTACCATGTGCCGGTGGCTCCGCATGTGTTTCTGAAGCTGCTGTATGTCATCCTCCAAGCTGGCCTTTCCCCCTTCCCTGGTTTTGACTGTCAGCACGTAGACATCCAGCCCTCGGTGGTGTTTCACGCAGTAGTCCCCTGAGTGCACCGTGTGAGACAGAGTGCTCCAGGAGTCCGGCTCTCTAGCTTCCTCTCTGAAATAAAACACAGCCAGGTTAATCTGCAGTGCTGCATTGCAGGACACACGCGGTTCTTCACTCTGGACAGTCATCTAATCAATGGCCCACGCAAAGCAGAGTGCTGGCTCCAGGGCCAGACAAACGCGCACGGATGTATCTCAGCCTTGAAAATGAATTTGTTTCAGAGCTAAACCAGTCACAAGCTCCACTTGACGTGGTCCTTCCAAGCTTTACACAGCCTCAAGCAGGAAAGTTCTAGTTTTTTTTTTTTACCCTAGACTGTAAGAATATATGAAAAACTAGCAAAAAAGGGGCAAGACAGCTGCTTTTTAAATTGAGTTGATTGCAGATGAAGATTGCCAAAGCAACTGTTGTGGAACAACGGATACCTAAAACAGAGACTGCACAACAAGCTAGAAGGAATGATGGTTTTCACAATGAAGCTGCTACAACTTCCACATTGAAACTAGAACGTTGTCTCAGAAAGCACACACCCAGTAGTTATTAAATAGTAGCAATTTTTGTCACTTCTGAAATTAATTTTGCTTATCCTGCGAAACTGCTTCTATACTGACAGCCTTAAGCAGGATATTCTCACTACTGTGAGACTGCTGTCCTTCTGCAGCAGCACCACTGGTTTTCTTTACACCGATCAAAGAAAATCTTTGGTTTACAAACTAAAGTAAAGAAAAGGGGTGCTGTTGGAGATCAGAATGAAAAAATAACTCAGCAGTTACTTCTATTCAATAGAAATTTCTATTCAGTCAGCTTTATTCAAATGTTAAACCCTGATTTTGCATAAACTTGCAGCTCCAGGCAGTAATTCTGTTCCTGTGGTTAGTGTCACCAAGCTTTGCAGAGCCTGTGTTGTCACTACAAGGGGTTAAGGGAACATTTTTCTTATCAAGTTGTTCATCTAAAGCTTCAGGTTTACAGATTTCATTCCGAATCAGAGTTGTTTCGGGAAATAAAAAAACCTGTTTTAGTCATCAAAAGACAGCCTGGCTCATGCAGCACCCCTATCTCCCAGAGGAGACCTCTGGCATTGAGGAGGTGGCAGAAATGGCTTTCAAAATGGTTTGTCTTGCAAAGATGAAGCAGTTGCTACTTTTCATACAGGTTCAGATAAAGTTAAGGGAACTGGAGTTCACTCCGACCTGTGTGTGCAGGAGAAATGCAGAAGTCCTTGTCCGCCTTTCACCAGGGCTGTTTCCATCAGAGAGAGCCTGACCTAGGAACGTGCCCCTTCCCCTTCGTGAAGATGAGCCCTGAGTCACAACAGGCTTCCTGAAGTCTCCCATTTCAGCACAGCCACAGATTACCCTACAAGGGCCTGGGATGGAGCTGTGATTGTATGCAAATGATTAAGGATATTCGGAAAAGTATGTATACAGGAAGCATATACAATCAGTCAAGCAAAATCACAGACCGCTTTAGGCGTCTTTGCCGTCTTGGGTTCTTACATTATAAGCTGCAACCCTTTCTAAAAGGCAAGCCTCCAGCACGGCTCAGGCAAACCACAAGGATACCTCTACGGGAACCTATGCAATTTACAAAGATCAGAAAGCAAAGTAGCAATGATCAGAAGATATCAAAACAGGCAATAGCAATACGCAGGAGGGTGGAGTAACTGTCAGAGAGAGAAAACTGTGCAGACAACAGCGGTGGCAGAGGCTGCTGCCACTCTGCCCTAGTAGAGTATTCCTCCTCATCGTGTGACTCATTTGGGGTTAAATCTGCAGCACACACAAAGCAAAGTCAGACAAAGTGGACCTACATCTTCTCCCATTCACCACGATGTAACTCAATTGACTTCAATAGAATTACTCTCAATTGAGACAGAATCAATATTTCTATAGAGAAACAGAAGGAAGTGTACAGTTTCTTTGATGATTAGTATAAATTCAATCATTCAGGCACTGAAGTCAACTGAGCCACTGCAACTGTAAAGTGACTAAATAAATGGCCTTCTTTTATCAAGGAAACACAGGCATTTCTGTCTAGGGTATTTTTCTTTTCAGCTGTCATATATGAGAAACCGCTGCACTCAGGGCCACTTGCAGAATACAAAGCAGCAGTCATCACAAATACTCACCAATTCATGAGAACAACACCAAGCACCAAGGTTACAGAACTGAGCACAACAGCCTTCTTCCATTTTCTCATCAGCTTCAAGTATACTTACGACATCTCCAGATAGGCACCCACAAAACAGCCTAAAGAACCCAGGACCTAAAGGACCTCAATGACTTCAAAAGCCTCAAAATCTGGAGACAGATTATACGCAGGCACAATCCCCTGGAACACCAGGAGAACACCTATGGTGACTGCTGCTACCGCCGTTTGCTACCCTCACCTTCACACAGGCCAGACTGACCAAGTAAGCACTTCCGCATAAAAAGAAAGCAATTTCTTTTAATACACAAATTGCAAAGCTCTGTTAAATTCTATAAAAGGATTTAAACTCTCAAATCCATCCAACTACAGAGCAACTCAGAGCTCTCTCTCTCCTTTTTTATTTTTATTTTTATTTATTTATTTATTTTTTTTAAGCAGCAGTCACCTATGTTCCACATATCTAAGCAACGTGGTAGTGGATGTCCCAGTCCATCAACTCCTTCAAATCATCCCTTTCATATATTGATGCATCCAGGGATGGACGGATTCAATAGAGAAGACAAATGGGTACTCACAAGCATTAACTTGTCTGCACACTGGTAATTCTGTTGTTCAATCACATTCATGAGCAAATAGATTATACGAGAATACGCTCTTGTTAATTTGTTTTTGTACATTGAGCTTCACCTTATATGTCTCTCTAGCATATCTCACATGCAAGCCCTGGCTTTTATTGAAAGATGACAAAAGTACATTTTCTTCCAGGAAAAAAGCTTTACACATATGCATTTTCACTGATTGTGAAGGACAGTTATTTTGTACAGATTAGCAATTTCAGTGGTAGCTGTAATTTCATACAAGTGCATGTTCAAGCTGGTTAAGCAGAAGCCAAAAACAAAAATGCAAATATTTACTCAAGAATTATTAATAAAAATGTATATAAAAACTCTACCATTCTAGAAATCTAAAAATCTGTTTCCATCCAGCACAAAAATCTGAACTGCAGTTGTGAAGAGAGATTACCTGCAATGAGAGGAATTGTTTAATCATCTTAGGTCAATTCTTTCTCATCCTCCCTTTTTCAACAGCTTCCCACAGAAACATTGAGAGGATACCAATGAACAGAAAGTTTCATTGGTATCATCTCTGAGTCAAACTTTTGCAGAAGAAAACACCTTGCTCGGTTAGAAAAGCAAGGGCTGACCAATGAAGTTCACAGCTTGCAACGTTCACCATCGCGTCTCCACCCTTGTGAGGAACGCGCGGCGCTGAGCGCGCCCCGCTGAAAACCCTGGAACGGGTGCTCCAGCCTCGGTCCCTGATTCATTTGCTCCAACTTTCTATCAGATAGAGGCAAGCAAAGGAAAGGAAGGAAAAGGAAATTACTGGCTCTGGGAAAGGACAGCGTTTGCATGGAGAAAGGCAAAACTTACCAACACACCCTGCACCAGTGGGAACTCGTCTCAGAGAAGGTTGCCAACTCAAAACGGAGCAAGAGGAGAAGCAAACACCTGAAATCATCACCACCTCCAAGCACTATCAGGCCATGTCCTACCCGGCCCGGAAACTACTCAGAATGCTCAAACCGCAACCAGCTACTACACATTTGACGCAAAAAAACACCACAATGTAGACTATTTTGTAAAACTCCAAGAAGTGCCAAAGTCGATTCGTCCCCGGTAAAGGAGGAGCCGTACTGTACTTGTGTGTTAAACCTCGTCTTTTCTTGTGGCAGCGCAGTGAGGATGGCTCCGGGCCAACAACCAGAGGCGGAAAGAGGTAGAGGAAAGTCTGCAACTACACAGCATGTCTCAGAGCTTCCTGCAGAAGCAAGATATTTTTAAAAAGAGAGAAGATAAGTGACAGAGGGAGGACAAGAAAAAAAAAGCTATGGCTGGAACAAAAAGATGTGCCCGTTTTCAAGTTTCAGAACCCGCAGTCAGTTACAAGGGTTTGAAATCTGGCTGGGTCAGTCTTCCTGACACAACTGGTTTCCAGAGTAGAGATAACAGATTTTAAATAGAGGGGAGAGGAAGAGGGGGAAAGAGATCAGAAGCAGCAGCCAGAGAAAAGCCTTGCTGGGTTAAACAGAACCTCGCGTTAGAAAAGATTTATCCAACAATCTCACAAGCAAGTAGGGACGAATGTGTGGGAACTCAAGGTGTTATTTCCTGGGGATATCCCCTCCAGATTTCTGAGCTGGACTTTGGCTCAAGCAAAACAAACTTTGTAGTGTTGCCAGCTCTTATGATCTTACTGTAAGCCTGACAATAGCCCCCGATTTATTCTGAAAGCACCAGCTCGTAGATTCATGTGAAAAATAAAATCTTTTCTTTCCTTTTTTTTTTTTTTAAACAAAGTGGCTACTACTATATTTGTAGCAAAAAGCTATGAAATTCTAGAATTTAGGTACTCTTCTCTATAAGCCAAATAAAAACTAAATTGAATTTCAATCTTACATTCTTATTCAAAATTTGATTTATTATTGTTATTAGAATACCACGCTGAAAATACTAGATCAGACTCACTGAGTGTAAGCTGGGATAAACAAGGAACAGCGCCTACTGGGACAGGAAGTTGGATCTGGTGGCTATTGCACAACACCTTCATAAAGCAGACAATTTAAATAAAGCCAACAGTCCCTTACTAGGAAAATTCAGCACCCAGATCTGACGCAGTCATCAAACTCTCAGATCAAGACTCCAGGCAAGCATCTCAAAAAAAAAAAAAAAATCCCACTTTCCTAAACTTAACACACAGTTGCATATGAAATTCAGCATCTCCCCATTCTGCAAAGATAACTGCACAGCTACTATCAATAAACAGCTACTTTTAATGGTAACAACTGGTAATTACTAAGCACAATTAATATTTCGTGGCAATGCTTTTACTCTCAAGAGAACTCTGTGTATCTAGTTTGATTGTGTGTACCCTCTTATTGTCTTCTACACAGAACAATTTAAAACCAGTGCAAAGGAAACGGAAAAAGTTTCTTAGAAATTTGGCGAACCAAAACATCAATGCTATCTGCAGACATGCTGCAGTATCGTAGGCTTTACATGCTTATGGTCAACTTTTCACCAACAACTTCAGTCTTTTGTGATACTATCACTGAAAATGCTAATGCACTTCCTTGCTTCCCCTAATTTTTGTAATCATTTATAACCATTATATATGAGACTCAGGAAACGCATGCAGCTAGTACATGCTATAATGGGTTAAAACAAATCCACATTTCATTCATTTGAAAGTGATTTAGCAATGAGTATTCACATTTCAGGTGTTTCCAAGTGTTTCATAAGCCCCAAGAAAGACCAGGAAAATAACAATAAAGAAATGTTTTTTATACAAGAAAACTTGAGAGACCACTGACTAATTTGAATGCTTCCGATATTGAAGGAAAGAGTTAAAGTTCAGATGACGTAGCCAAGATGACTAACCCTTTACAGTTCTTCACACGGACACTAACTGAAATGGGTTAGGACACTGTACTCAATTCAGGGCTTTATAACCTATACTCCAATATCAGATTGCATATTTAACAACCAGATGCAAAATGTTTTATGCTTAGACCACTGATCGACATACTGTACAACGTTAATTCATACACATCTAGCTTTTTCTTTCAACAGATGTTTGCAGGCTCACATCCTACAAGAACATGTCCAGTTATCTTAGCAAATCAGAATATATTTCCTACCACAAAGGGTCTGCAGCTCTTAAATCCAAGCATGTTTCAGGCCTCACTGTTGGTGAGACATTGAAAAAATACAACTACAAACTGTCAAGAAATATATTAGCTAAACTCTATGATATGCATTCCATAGGAATAACTGTCTATTATTAATAGCACTCTTTGTGCATTTAATTTGTTCATTTGTTTAATCTGTATAGTCTTATCTAACAGGAAAGATGCACTTGTTGAAGTATGGATCCGTAAGTCCAATAGAACTTGACATCAGCTACGATTCCAACCAGTAAAGGAAAGAAATTTAAGGTGAATCCGCTAAATACTCTCAGAGTGCAAGCAGACACAATTTATTGCATTTTAAACAGAGCAGCACAGTCAGCGAGACTACTTCGTCATGCAATGTTTTATTTATAGCTAAAAAGGTGTCTTTGATCAAGACGAGCGATACAGGAGCAAGACTCGCCTGTGCAGAACATCTCGGCACGCTGCAAGCGAGCGTGGCCACAGGCTCATCAACACCACGCCAAGACAACGCCTACTGCTTTGACTGCCTCCAATGCAACAGCTTACAAAATCTTCGTTCAAATTTTAACCTCCACCACAAACACAAGCACTTCTAACAGATCCGCTCCAAATGCTAAAATGCAAGAGAGTATCTTAACTGGGTATCCAGCAAACTGGTGCCCGAGGCCAGCAAAACAGCAGCTCTTGGAAATCACTCCTTCACTTTATCCAAAATATCTCCTGAAATGGAAGTGGTCTATCCTAAGGCACAGATCTGCCTGGCTTCTCTGTACCTCAGATGATTTGGCAGCTACATCCTTGCACCTTCCTTCCTTCCCTTCGCATTTACCAACTATGCAAGGCAGTCAAGGACTTAAGGCTCTATAACCTTTTGGGTAACCTCAGGATCAGGACTGCTGCTGCGCTGGGGGAATAATTTGCTTTACATATCTTACCAAATCTTCTCAAAACTCTTCTTTTTCCTCCTCAAAGGCCTGTTTATGTGAACATTATCTCCTAGGATCTCTGACTGATTTCTGGATACCTGGGGATATTCCAGAAAGGAAAAAGTTGTTTCTACTATATGGACTTGCACCTTTTCTGCATTTAGAGGTGGAAATGCACAAAACAAAGGGGAAGAGGGAGCCAACATAAGAAAGCAAGAGTCTTAATAGAGGTATGGGAACACGCTGAGAGAACAGTAAAAGCTGGAGCATGTAGTAGGTGAGTAGGTGGAAAGAGAGAAACACAAACTTCTCCTGCTCCATCATGCCACACCTGATAGCCCCAACCCCAGCTCCACTCTGCTCTGTACTCCTGTGGCCAGAAGAACCCCATGGCATCTCAGCATCTTTAGTTTTCCAATAACAACCTTAAAATTCAGTAAATCACAGCAAAAAACCCAGATTTTGATGGATCACTAGTAGTTTCCCATCCTTCTAGAGCTGAATAGCTCCCTTTCAAAATGTGTATTGGCTTTTTGGGTCCCCTCTCATTAGCTTCATTAGAGAAAGGTCCTTCAGCCTATACATCATCAGAGGTAAAAGCACCCTGTTTACCTAGAGCTGCTGAAAATCGGCACTGAGGTCGTAATGGTTGGCCACATTTCTAACATTAGGAAACTAGTGATTTTGGAATACATCTACACTACAGACAGCATTTCTCCTATGCAAAGGCTGGATTTAATAGAGCTACCAAATACTAAAATTAAATGAAAAATGCCCATCTTAACTTTTGTTCCAACTTGGCAGAGCTCTCTAAGAAATGCCTGATTTCAGTATCACATTAATTCCTCTGCTGTCAATAAACCGCACATTTTTGAAATCAAACACGTGCTTAAAGGACTTGCTACACTGGTGTGTAAAGAAACAAGACACCAGGCAAATCTTTCTGCAGCTCTGGCTCTAAAAAGCAGGAAAATTTACTTGCAATGTTACTGAAAAGAACTCCTCGGTTTAGAGCCACTATGGAGCTTACAACACAGACTTCACCAGCTACTTATGTACGATCAGAACAACAGCAAGTGATAATCACATATTGCAAAATGTTCATAAAACACTTGTGTTACCACTGAGTTATTTCTCATATGTGTTAATTAAATCTGGGTCAGTTTAATCTGGGAAATACACGCTCATACTGACTTACGGTTTCAAACACCGAGCTGCCCGGCTGCTACTACAATATTTTAAGGAAAAGCAACCCCAGAGCTGCACAGAAGAGCTCCTTAGTAATAAACCAGTGGAGAAAGTAACAAAAGCAAGATTAAAATCAGAGTGAACAAGCCGGAGACTGATGCAGTTCTGAATCTTCTCCTTTGCAGGGACTGGAAAATGCAGGAGTCGTTCTTACGGACTTAACGTTTCTCTCACTTCCTTTTTTTGAGGGGGCATAAATCATTCTTGGCTGTGGAGAGACTGAAAGCATGTAGCCTCACGGAAGAAAATTTATACTCTGGAGTTATTAAACAAATCTTTATTTTGCAAAAGTGCAATCAGATTATAAAACCGGAATTTGTATGCTTTACAGAAGAGTGCTTCCATTTCTCTGAAATTGGGAACACTAGCTATTTCTTGGAGCCATTTTACTTGCCTGCTTTACAAAGCATCGGAGAACATGGAGCTGGCAGGCAGATTATATTACTACGCTGAACTGCATTTGCAAACATCAACTACTGCAAAACGCAGCTGTCCTGTTAGAGAGGCCAAGCTGCTCGCAAGGAGCGCGTTACCCCCCGTTTCACCCTGCCTCTTCGGAGCCCCCTCTTCTCTAACGAGCGTAGCAGATGAGCTCTGCCAACGGCCTGCAGCTAACGTTGCCCAGTTTAAACGTAAGGAAGCAACAGGCTTCGGCGGAGGACCCCTGGCTCCGGGATTCACTCCTATCGCACTCGGGAATTGCTGAAACTCGGAGCGGGCTAGGCAACCTACCTATTTTCCAGAGCTTTTTAAAATCAGATCAGTGTATTTAAAAACTACTTTTAACCAAACAAGCTAGTTAGCAGGCAAGAACAAGGGAGAAAATCCTTATTCAGGCTTTTTTTTTTTAAAATGCCATCCTTCATGCAATGTCCTATTCCATTTACACTGCAAGACAGTGTTTACTGCGCAGTTTTAACATAGAAGATAAAGCAAGTACCCTCAGGAATGCTATATAACTGCTGAATAAACACTGCTATCATCTCTCTCCGTCTTGGGCAACCTGTGTGTGCTCTATTGCAGATCTCCATTTCAGTCTCAAAAGAAATCTTTCTTGTCAGAGAGGATGCAAAAGCCAGTTCACAAGCTCAATGCTATAGAAAAGAATATTTTAAGGGTTGCAAAATTTAAATCTAACAGCATCTTTCTTTTTTTAGCGGAGGACTTTGCCGCAGCTGAAAAAGGAAAGCTCATCTGATAAACACAAATTCAAAATGTCACCAGTGTAATTAGTTTTTTAGAAAAATATTTACACTGCAGCTGAATCAGACTGCCTTACAGCTGAACCCAGGCAAAACTGCAACATCGGAGAAGTTTTTGTGTCTACTTTTTAATGATTGTATCCTAATTACAGCAAATCTTCACCCCTTCCCAACGATGACCGGGAGAATCGTTGTAAAACGCACGGTCCTGCAAATTAGCAAGTAAGCGAACAATAAAATCCCCCCAAGGATAATGCATCACCAAACACACTGCATTCATTTATTTTGTGAAGTGTAGTTTAATTACTTGTAAAAATAATGACTCCTTTGTACGGGCTCTCACTAGCATGCGTTGCTGGTGTGTATTTTGCTGAGTGGTACAAACTGCGTGCCAAATTTGTGTGCTTGGATTATACAGCGCGTGCATAAGCAGAGCGCAGAAAAGAGGTTATACAGTACTCATTGTGTTTGGACAGCACATAAATGATATACACTCTCTTCGTGGAATTTGGCTATATTGCTCCATCTTGGAACAGTGTTTCTCCTCTCAATAGGGATTTTTACACCGTCCCGGCTCGGTGAGGACGGGCCTGCAAGCTCCAGCACCTGCCGGCTTCTCCTGGAGAGCCCGTCTGCGGCGTGTCAGCGCGATGCTGGGATTTGGGGAGCCCCGGGACAGGCGGCACGGCTGACGGTATCCATCACGCTTGTGCCCAGCCGGCCGAGAGGAAAACTAGTCATAACCTTCAACTAAATAGTTCAAAGACACGCCAAGAAGAACAGGAACTGGGATCTTGCTGGCAATGTTACTGAAGTTACTACAATATCTTGTTTTCAAAGATGAACTGTAAAGGTCATTAGAAAAAACTCCCTGGATTTCATCAGCGGTATCCGTTAAAGTGAATGGCATGGGGTAACGCCATGAAATCCAAGCACAAACACGGTCTCTTCTTTCCACCAACGAGGAACTGCCATTCTAGTATTGGTCCCAGTTGTGAAATCCTCAACAAACACATAAATAGCTGTTGTAATAGTTTTGTTTACTTCCCATTTCTTACTAAATTATCAGGTTTACTCCTATTCAGATAACAGTATTTGCTATGAGCTATACAGTCAAATTTTGGCCAATTTAACTTTCTTGACTGTACATAAATTCTGTCACGTTGATAGTCTCACATAGAAGAATTTTTCTGTAGTTACAGAATGAATTTGCACACTCCAGTTTTACAAGACAGCCCAAAAAAGCATAGTATGTTTTCACAGTGTGATTGTTGTTGAACTCGCACAGAAAAATTGGTTAACACTGTCATCTCAGAATTAATCCCAGCCAAAGGCGGTAGAAAAAAAGGTCAGAGTCTAGCTTCTGCCCAGCCCTACACCTTTTCCTTTACCTGTGCTTTGCATGTGATTTGGCAGAATTATTAAATAAGAAAGATAAAACTTAAATGCAATCATGCCAGCTGCACATTGTTTTTTCTTTTTTGCCCAACAACCTCACCACCTACCAAACAACTATAGAAAGCAGAATAATTTACAATTTGTAAAGTGAATCAATTCTGCACGATAATACGAACAAAACAGCAGACTCCTATGTTGGGTTGCTCAACATAAGCCCTAGGTATCTAAAAATTCAAATCAGAAAAACAAAGTTAATAACAAAGCTTAAGAGAAATAGGCACCAGAATAACATAAATGCAGACTAAAGCTTTCCTCCTTTGCAAATAGCCCCCTCAGGACTTAGTTAAGCTCTTTGTCTTTATCAGCCTCAGCTTTTAAAGCTTGATCTCCAAACATTCGCTATTCAAAATAACTTGTCATCTTCTGAAAGATTCCTTATTAAATCCTGCAGTAAATGTGCATGTTACTTGCTACTAGTTAGTAAGATCTAGCTGCTTCTCATGACCATTTATAAAAGAGAACTGTTTCTGCTTTTAAATATTTACATTAATTTTCATCTAAATCAGATACTGGTAGTTATCTATTCTCTTCAGGATGCTACCTTTCTTCAATAAAATCACTGTGATTTCTTTTAACCAAAAAGTCCTAAAGTGATATATAAGAATGCAACAGTCACAACTACCATCGCAAAGCCTGCCAGCTACTCTCTTTCGGACAGCTGTACTTGCTTGAAAAAGAGCTTTTTCACTTGTGTTTGCATAAGGTTTGTCTTTAATTAGTCAATATTACAGTGACTCATTTGGGGCTTTAAGGGACAGCTGGAAACAGCACTGCAACAAAAGAGAAAAGGAGAACACATCAATATTATTGCACTTTCACAAACCCAGGAATAAAGGTAAAAATAACAGGATAGAAAAGATGTTTTTAGCCTTAAAAGTTCAGCTCTTAGGCGTATTTCAGTGATAATGTACAGTAAAGGCAAACATGACCTAGAGAATGGAAAAATAGTGGAGAAAACACCAAATCATCCTTACTCTGTCAAAAGCTGGTGCAGCTTCTGATAGCCTCTCTCCAAGGCCAAGCTCACGGGCGTCGCACCTTCGGTGTTGTGGATGCTGAGAGCTCCTCTTCCCCCCGGCTGCTGTAGCAGGAACCACGTCAGCCTCAGCAGCCCCAGTCTCACTGCAAAATGCATCAACGTTTCCCGAGGGATGTTCTCTGGGAGGAACAAAGGGAAAAAGGAAAAGGCATTTGTAGACTGCGGGTTAGGTGGATGCCATTTCCCCACATCCCAGCCCCTGGAGTCAAGCCACGCGCACCAGGATACAGCACAATGGTTGGCATTGACCTAGCCATCGCTTGCAGCCAAGAGCCAAGCAACCCAAACGCGGCAGCACCTGGAAAAACACACTGTGCAAAAGCTGGCTGCTAATATCTAAGAGGGACTAGTACTTTAAAGCGAGGGAACCATTACGGAGGCATGGAAAGCGCTCGGGACTCTCCGGACGTGATTGACCACAGAAGTCAATGTGAAAAAAGCCGATTTCTTGAACAGCCACAACTACAAAGTTGCAGCATCTCTATGCAGAACCTGGCACGTTCGCATGGGTTTGTCTATAGGTCCAAGCGCCTTCTTCACACACAGGATCAGAGTTTAGGAACAGCCAGGTTTTGTTATTTTATGAGACATTGATTCACCCTAAGGCACGCATGTACAAAAAACCAAAAAGGTACACTTAAAGCACAAATCTAGAGCAGCAAAAGACAATAGTTCAGTCTTTCTTGTAGATAAGAAGTGAGGATTTGCTTTCCCTATTTGATTTTGCCTTAGACTATTTTTTTCGGCTTTAAACAGTAGCTATATAACTCTGAGTAGCAGCATTTTATAAACTAGTAATCTCCATTACCACTTTGTATGATTAATAACCACAGCCTTCAAATATGGTAAAAGTCACTCTTGAGCCTATGCTTTCATCTCAGAAAAATAACCCCCTATTTTAAAAGCTGCAGCCCTAGAACTTTGCTCTGAAAAGCTTCAACCAGAAATGAGCTCCAGATGAACTGCTGAAATACCGTATTTGCAGATCAAAGTGTATTACTTCTGTATAAAGGGTAAAAGTGTTCGAGCTTAAAAAAAAAAACTGTAAGAAATAAAGATTTGTTTCTTTAATTAACAAAGGATTTCAGTTTTGACTGGCACCACCAATAAAAAAAATAAGCACTCACTGGGTCTCAGTAAACTGTGCCAATGAGTACACGTGATATAATACCTTGAATATAATAACAAAGATTTATTGGGTTATTAATTTGGTTGCCAGCCAAACCTATACAGCAGATTTAAAAATGCAAGTGCATAACGCTTCTAAGATTTAATTAAGTCATTTTTCCCAAGAAGTATGCCACAAGAGAAATCACTTCTGAAACATATAGCTTAGGAGTTCTGCTGTTTTGCTTGCTTACTTGCTTTCTTAAGGGATATCATTAAGACCTTTAGTGGAAAACAAAGCAAAAGCGGGGATTTCTCCCCTGCCTGCCACACAATTTTTCCTGAGCTTCTTGGATCAGTTCCCGCAGAACTAATCTGTATTCAAGAACCAAAAAGCTTTCTGGCACTGGCTGTCTTCCATATGACTCCAAATTAGGTCTCTGGGCTATAAACCAGTCCTTTCACCCTAACCTCCTCCTGATTAGCGTAAAGCAAAACCATGCTGTCCTGAATACATGAGCATGTCTGAATGGAGGTTCCAGCTGATTAGAGAAAAAGGATATAGCTGAGCTTGCTCAGAGACCTATTCTCAGCCTGTGGGAGCGTAATGACAACGATTTGGGGTTTAAGTGCTGTAGAGTGCAATGCTTTAGAAGGAAACAAGACACGGTAGTTGATAATGGACCTCTAGTCTTGGGCAGAAGGACTAATGAAAAATGGCATGCCATATAGACAGGCGTTAAGAGAAAGACTACTGATGAGTTTGCAAGGAGAGAGCAAGTACGGATACCAGCAGGGCTTAACTAGAGCGAAAGCATATGCCTAAGGGATTACTCAATGGACTTGTGCTAGTACATAATTTGCCCTGCGTTACCTGTACTAATAAACTGGAAGAGTTAGCTAGCATAATTAAAATGGTACAGCTCTTCCTACTGTTGATGTAGGAAGTACAAAAGCACTTATTTCAGAGCAAATTAAAGAATAAATATAAAGAATGTGTTATACTGGTCCAACCACATTTGTTCTAGTAAGGGATCTTCTGCTCCAGCCATTTCGTTAAAAGGAATTATCATTTTTCCAACTGAAACGGACATCCTTGTACCAAAATTGAGCAGGGTAGACCTGAAAAGCATCACATGCAGGTTCCTGGATCAAAATGTTTTCTCCTCCTTCGGCTGAGTGTTGTACAGTTATGTAGAAATATCTTCTGCTTACCAGGTCATGACTCACCAGTAAAGATGCATACAAACTCCGAGCTTTGCAAGAGGCAGGCAACTATTCAACCTGTCACTTACCCAGCTGGGTGCTTCTCCCAGTTTTGCATTTCACTGGATGAAATACCCAAATGTTAATGTAATTTAGTCTGCTAATTTGATTGCACCTTTTAAAAATCCCACCTTTCTCCCATTCTTTTAAAACAATCTTCATTATCTTCAAATTAGTGGTCACATTAGTGTCAGCATTTGGAAGGAGGCATCTACCCAGGCTCCTGGACTGAACATGGCAGTGCCTCAGTGCCTCTGAGCAGCAGCAACTCACACAGGTGGGTTCTACAAGCAGACTTGTTGCCATTCTGAACATATTAAACATACAAACTCTCTGTCCAGCCCCATTTGACAGGATTTGCTTAACATACAACTGGCATGACGCCATTCGAACAGACGGGCATGGACAACCGCAGCAAAGAGACAGCGTGCTGTACGTGCAACAACTGTGGGGGCCCCAGGCAATGGCTTTGGAAGGCTTTGGCGCTCCCAGGAGTTGCATGGCTAGAGTTGAAAGGCGGGTGCCACCTGTGGACTGGATTAACTACTGACATACAGTGAAAAACACATCTGTCTCTACGATGTTGCTCAGATCAAGCTGAGAGCTGGTTTGCATCAAGTCCAGGAGTGCTGGGGGATGGACGGGGAGAGAAAGACGGACCAAATTCTTCCAGTATTTCTACTCGTGAAGAGATGAAGCTTGTAGCATGGGATGCTGGAAATTCAGACAATGATTTCAATGTCTGTTGTGGTGCAAAATGTCTCTCCCAGGCATGGAAGACAAACAAAAATTTTAACAGGCAATAGCCAGAACTCCTTCTCCGACCCCGTATCAAGCACAAGTCCCTCATCTTAAAATGGCTGTCCTTCGATTGTCAATACCAAGATCCTTATAATTAGGAAATTTTGGAAATACAAGACATGAGATACTGGGAAGGCCAAGATTGTTTTGTTCCTTTCTCGTTTCCTAGTAATAGGCAAGAGTTGAAACATATGATTATTACCCATAATGGCAGGGCACTGTAATCCAGTTGGCAAAACGTAAGATCTTAGATGTATTATTTTTATGTGGGTTTTTTTTTCAGCTGTGACATATGAACAGACAGTGTGTCTGGGTAACTAAGGACAAAATTTCCATGGAAGACTGTCAAATGTACTTTGCTAACTGTAAAGGATTAAGGCTCAAGGTGCTATTAACACAAAACAAATAAGCACTGAAGAAATAAATGTTTGGGTATGACACATCTGAGAACACACAAACGGCTCCCTAAGTAAGAACTTCATTTTAATCCTAATTAAATAACAGGAAAAAAAACCCTACTCCTTTTTAAAATCTTTTTTTTTTTTTTTTTTTTTAAAGTAAACCACACCTCATTTTATCCTCTGTGCTCTGAGTTGGCTTGTAAAGTAAGAGACACTACGCTGAATAACTTCTAATTAGTTTTCATACAGTGGTGACCTTCATTTGTGCCTCTTCCAAAATCACGTATTACTGGCAATTTTGAAATCTACCATCAAATCTAGCTTGCAAATCTTGTTCTCCTTTCTCTTGCTGGCAGTTCTCATTGCTCAAACCAACCCTCAAGAAACACAGGGAGGAAGAAAGAGAAACAACCCTTCACCGAACACTGAAGTCCCAGATGAAGGCATGCGCAGGCAACAGTGCTAAAGAAAGGTCAAGGCAAAGACAGTGTTTGGAGTTAACAGTTCAGTTAATAAAAGATTTGTTAGTAATTCTTTTTTAATCTTAGAAACAAGATTTTTTTTCAAAGCACTCTGAAGGATCTTGATGTCCCAATTCCCACTAATATCAAAGGGAACAGAAATTCTCTCACACCAGCGACTTCTCAGCCACAGATTCTCCTATTGAACAGTAGATTTTGGACTGACTGCCTGAACAAGAGCAAGTATTTTCTGCTTCCCATATCCATCTGCAACTGCAGAAGGCATTAGGCTTGGGTATGGAAAAGACTTTTTCATCTTATCTAGGACCTCAGTTACGCCAACTCAATCAGACCCCATTGCTCTCTTGCCACAGAAAAGATCATTTTGATTTATTTTATACAGTCCTACATCACTGAGCAGGGATGAAAGGCGAGGAGCAGACTGGAAAGTATATGAAACCCAATGAAAAGAATATTAGCAACTATTACATGGAAAGGTTCAAGGAAAAATTATAGAAAAAGTGATGTGTCTGGAACACATCATCAGCTCCATCTCTTTACCATCTTCCCACGAGCAAAAAAAAAATCAGTTGGTAATAATCGACTTTCATCCTAACTACTTCTGAAAGCTTTTAAAACCTTTTGGGGGCATGTTTTACTTTCTCTCTTCAGCTCTTCTCCCTTTATTTAATGCAAGTAACAAGTAAAGAGCTTCTAATCATAATGACACTCATGTTGCACTGGACTCTAAAATCCTGCAGGTTTTGCGTGCAGAGTTACTAAATCCCTAACACACAGCCCCACTCAGACTATTCAGACCAGAGGCAAAGCATCTTCTCGGCCTCCCTCCCACCTGGCTAGCTCAGAGTTTCACTTCCTAAGTCACACTGCGCACAAATGTTTGCTACGCAGCATTTCTGGGAAGTTGTGCATACTCTAGATGTCAGGAACTGCATTCCTCAAGTTAAGGAGCTATTAAGTGCTTTATCGAGTAAGATGGTCCCCTGATCATCTGCCTATAATCATGGCTGAGCATCCTGCAGCTCATACGAGGAGCTCTGCGTGAACGGCTTTTCCTCATGCTCTCAGTGAGGAATTGCTCTCTCTCCAGGCTGATCATCCCAATACTCAGAAAATATTAACTAATTTCCAAAAGTACCATCTTGAAAAGCTCATGTCACCTAAATTTTAACTGTAAGTTCGGATTTTACTACTTATCTTTAATCACCAAAATGGAGAGACTCTCTGCTCAAAGACTTGGTAAAAATATTACTTAAAAGAATTTTTGGAAGTGTTCTGTTTATTACTGATAGTTAACACAAGGATTAAGCTCTCCAAGCTTTTCACATCTGAGTCTTAAACCCTTGCTAGATTTTCTTCTTTTTTTCCCACTGCAACACAATCAATACGTAATCATTACCGATACCTTCAAATATCCTGTTCTAGGTTTCTAGCTAATATTCAATTTAGTATTTAGAATATAAAAACCATAGTTGTGCATTTGTTTTGCGTATATCCTCAGAATATTTATTAACTTTTTATTTCTATATTAATAGTGTAAGAATCTGTTAAATTTAAGAAGCAGCCACTACAAACAGTAAATAACCTTACTTTTGACAGCAGGAACAACTTGTAATAATTAAGACGGACATGATTATAAGGCAACTGAAAGTAATGCTGTGCTTGGAATATTATGGAAGCAAGAGTAATGCTTAATTACATATATTCTGAAATAAATATTAGATGCCATTTGAGTTCATACAGATTAATAGATAATTAAGAGTAATGTACACTTGGAATCACCTCTAAGGATTCACTGTAGAGGGAGAGCGCATGGTTAGGGGTAAGAGAATTGTTCTCACCTTAGGATGCAACTGCCCTAGGACAGGTAAAAGAAATGAGGATTGCAACCATGCAGGGAGGAGGTCAGCCCAGCCCTAGACAGTTCAGCCACGCTCCTTATCAGGAATGCAAATCGCCTGCCATTAACTGTGCAGGAACAAGCTGTCCTGCCCCTGCAGCGCAAAGACCTGCTCCCCAGCGACCCAAGCAGCGATTTGGCACCCCGCACGGCACTGCCTTCTCCATCTGCTCAGCTTGCAGAAGTGTTTTGTGCCACGCTTTCTTTTACTATCCAGTTAATCTAGAAAAAGGGTTGTTTGCCTGGGCAAGAGAGGATGGAGCCCAGGCACCTCAAAAGTCAGGAAACTTGGAGGCTGTCATCCCCTGCTCTGCTCACAAGGCATCAAGTGGGATCTGGAACAGAGTTTACTACCCTCAGTCCTGTAACCTGACCTGCAAAATTGGCACAACAACAGCTTAACATTTTTCATAAAATATTTTCTATCTGTGGGTAAACAGGTACTTCATGTAGAATTGCTGCAAGTCTTTCCAGTCTTCTGGACTTTCTTTTGTCTCAAGCTGAAAGGCTGAGAAACAGCCATTCTTGGAGGTCTACAAACAGCAAGAAGAAGGTTGTAACTCAAGTATCCTACACAGCAGATGGGTTGAGACGGAGAGATGGAGTTCGGCAAGGCTAGTTAGAAGCAGGATACACAACGTCTTAAGAATGAACCAGGCAGCAGAAACATGGCCAGCTAGTGCTACTACTAGAGAAGGACCAAAACACCACGGCTCCTTTCTTTCCTGCTTTCCAATCAGTTGCACAGGAATGATCAAAACACTTTGAAACCTGATCATACCTTTTGAGAGCAGCTGTCATGAGAACAAGCTTAAAGAACAGGTTTTATATATATAATTAAGGGGAAATACATTCCACGCAGAAATTATTACTCAGGCACCTTGCTGAAATGCAACCAGGACCATGATCAGAAGGCAAAGAATTAGGAGCAAGAAATTCAGGCAAGAACATTACCTTTCCACAGAAAAGACAATAAAGAAGAGCTAAACTTATATTAAGCTGATAAACAGCTTGAGGGAGATGATTCTGTTTTAACAATGTTAATTCCTCATCAGAAAGCTACCTTGGAAACTTCTGCTCTCTGCCTCGGGAGTGCCAGTGTCAGCTCAGTGCTAACCTCACACTGGGTTCCTTGCTCCACCAGCTGCAGAATAAAAAGCTCATCATCATTCCTCCACCCTACCAAAGCATATTCTGGTGTTAAACTTGGCACAGAGTTCATTCTAATACTGAGGTCCAAACAAACCTACTTTCTTTTCCAATTGATTTCAGGTGAAGGATTAGGAGTTTGTGATCACTGATGATTTTGGCCTTTGATGTTGTACCAGAGTAATGTAAGTTAAGAAATATTTGATTTTGAGCAATGTTAACCAATACTTCTATGGATTAGATTAAGTAATGACACTTAGTGCATTTAATTTTGGAACAGTTTCTTTTTAAGCAGTAGTCTTTTGTTGTCAAAGGTCAATGGAAAAAAAGCAAATAAAATAGAGCAAATGAACATATTGGGTTTTTGAAAGCACACTGATGACAGCATGGGAAGAAATACTGATTTTATTTCATTTTCAATTTAATGAGATGATGGCAAAAGAGATAACTAAGGAACAAATGTAAAGAAAATCTAGTGTGAATCAGATTAAGATTACTAGAATTACTGGATCTGAATGAGCTTCTCTAGTCCAATGGCAACAATTAAATTGGTTATAAAGAAAAAATGTTTCACTGGGATGCTTGCAAATGCCCTGCGGCAATTCTAAGTAATTTTAGAGTATTTCTAAACTGCAGCTGAAAGGATGCGTTCTTAACAATTTGATTATGTGGGGGCATCATACCTATAATGCTGAGCAATAGTAAAATCTTAAAGAATTAAGATCTTTGTCAAATAAAACATAAGCAAATATATGATTTTTGCATAGCTTTTATCCATAGCACTCCTGCACTTCTACTTATTCAAAAAAGTTAAACCTGTTGATGTGTTAAGGAAAGAGGGAAAAGAAGGGAAGACCAGTTTAAAAACCTCAGCAAGATGGTGCTGGGTGTTACTTTTAGTAGCTTCTCTGCAATTTGTGGCCCCGTCCTCTGTTCAAAGATCGGTCAGACTTGGAAACAGGAGAAAGAAGAAAGCTGGAATGGAAGTCCCTGTACAGAGCCATCACATCCTTAAGAAACAGCCCAGAGCTATGCTCGACCACGAAGCCGTTGCCCAGCTCCAGCCTGCAGAAACGCCGCTCGTTCTTAACCGTTCGTACTACATCTAGGATCCTACTTCATTCCTTGGAGACATCAACCTTCAAACACGTTTCGCAGCAATGCTCATCTCTGAACAGCCCTTCCCCACCAAGCTGCTGTCCCTAAAGAGCTGGCTGAGGCCCCTCGCTCACTCCTGCTTTTGGAGGTTTGGCTAAACAGCAGCGTTTTGTTTCCAACCCACAAGAGTCCACGCAGACGTGCCAGCTTAGAGGCAGCACCACAGCCTCTCAAGCAGGGATCTGACGTTCCCTTTTGTTCTCTTTTCTATAGCGTTTTCTCCTTCAAGAAGGTTCTTTGAAGTAACTGGTACTGACATTTAGCTAAATGTGAAATATGAATTGGAATAACTGTTTGTAGGTAGTGATGCAATGCAGGACAGGATGTCCCACTGGAGGGCCACCAGCCAGAATACGCGTAATATATGCTCCAAGTTTCAAAACCGGCCTTGCTTTTTCTCCCTCACCCACACTAATTAACCCACAAGCCCCAGCAAAGCAGATTTTTCTAATCTCTTTCTCGAGCCTAAGTCAGAAACGCCTCTTCGACCTCACTCTAGCAAAGCAGACGCAATTTGCCTAAGAAAAAAAGAGATAAGTGATCAAAAGGATGCTTCTGCATATAAACTTTTTTTTCAGTCATCATCGCAAAATTTCCCCAAAATTCCCTGAGTATAATCATCTCACTGAAAAAAAAAAAAAGAAAAAAAAACCTACCAGATAAAGCTGCTTCCAGAAAAAAGCTGATCGGAAGATCAGAACATCATAACTTTTTAAGATGCAAAAAACCCATCAGTTTCTTCCACACAGAGAAAGGAAAAAGTGTTCATCTACTCATAAACATAAAACGGTGGCAGCTGAGTTTGTTTCCAGAAACCCCTATGATCAAATCTTTTAACGTCTGCTAACGCTGCTTTAGTTGCCTGCCCCTGCGCTCATGTTTACAGAAGGAGTCAGTGAAAAATAAAGCAGGAAAAATTCCCGCAGAAAGCCGTGCCACGGAGAACAGAAGCACGTGCCTGTCTGCACGCACTATCCGCGTCCCGTTCCACTTAAGAGTTTATTCTATCCCACCCTATAAAAGATAACGGACACCTCATAACCACGTTCTTTTGTGAAACTATTTGCCAAAACACCTGGAAAATTTACAGCAACACTTTCTGCACACTCGAACTGGCCCCACAATCGATCGATACGCGTCCTTAAGCTCCCTGGTGACAAGAAAAGCAGAGCTCCACGCGAACGGGCACGCCGCACCATCTCGCAAGGACGTGGCGCTGCCAGAGACTTCGGGCCAGCCTTCACACTTATTTAGAAGCTTTCAGTAGCCCTCACTGCTGTGGTTAAGGGCTACTGTTAGTCAGGCTTTCCCATTTTTAACCTCTTTTATTTGTGGAAAAAAAATGTCTGGGCTTGTTTTGGGGAACTTCCGTGCTCTCCTGGGTGACTGCACGTCCAGATACCCTAGACAAATCCTCAAGGCGCTCACGGATTGGCAGTGCTGCTCACAGGCAGACACCCACCTCTTCCAAAAAGTATTAGGTCTGTTTTACACGTTACACTCACTTCACACCTGTGCTGTAAAGCCTAAATTGATCAAAAATGTCAAGTTTGTTCAACGAGGCTAATCTATCTGAAGGAGCACCAGACTTTCTGCAGGCAGACACATTTCTTTCAGGAAATTTCAGAAGCGTGACTCTGAAGCACTCATACCATTGTATACACCCAAAACCCCACTTCTGGGTGTGCGTTGAAGAATGGCCATTTAAATCATCCAATGCTACTATGTACCACAAGACACAAAAAATACCAAGGCCTTATGTATTTTAAGGCAGCTTAAGTGCAAAACGTAGGATGCAGATCTACCAGGACAATTCAGTGTCCATCACGTCGCACCTCCCAGCCCAAAGGCCATCACACATTTTGAAAGACACGTGTCTCTCCAAAGCAGAAGGCTTCTTAACCGTATTCAAACCCGTGTATGGCCCACATACATACGTGTCCTAGCAAATCTCACCGTTCAGGGACTGATCTGTGCCCAGCACGTTCCATTCCGCCGGCAACTTCAGGTGTCGAAATGCCAAGGCCACTTTCTCATCCAAAAACTCCACATCGGCAGCGGGTGGCCTCGAGCGGTCCAAGAACCTGGTGAAATTCAGGGCTTGCTGGTTCCCAGCGCAGGTGGCTAGAAACTGTGCTGCATCATAGGCTTCGTCCTGAATAAACTGGAAACTCTCCTCTGCCACAACCAGAACAGGGTGTCCTTCCTTAGAAGCACAAAGTGCCACCTTCACGATCTCGCAGCAGTCATGGCCTGCAAAACCAAAGCAGAGAGAAGTTGAATAGGCTGAAGGAAAGCACATCTGAGTAACTCCTTTGACATGCATACACTTTATGTTGAACCAGGTAACCATGGATTACTGAATCACAATTATTACTTAAATGCATACTTAGGAACTTGTATACATTATTAGAGACAAAACATTTTTTGCAGATTTTAAAAAGGAAAAGATATGCAAGTCTTTTTTCTGTTTATCACAATATAAACATAGAAATATATAAGCCCTTCTTATCAAACCAGACTGTTTTCAGCAAGACACAAGTAAATTCAATTATTAAGGAATTCCAGTAAAATTTTATAATGTATGAATGGAAGTTAGGGTCCAAATGCCTATACAGTCAATTTTCTTTTCCAGTTCTGCAGGACTTCAATAACTCACCTACAGTCCAAGGGCTATAAAATTACACACACCAAATGCTGTCAAAGTGTTTAACTATAGAGAAAACATGGCAATTTCACCCACCACAAAGAACCAAGAGCAATAATTGCTATAGGAACATAATCTGCTCAGACATGTCGGTGTGTGCTGCCCCATCTCACGCTTGCTCCTGCCCTTTGTATTTGGTTTCACATGACAAATTAAAACTGTTACATCAGGGAAATTGCCATTTTCCTTACTTACAAAACAAGAAGGCTATTCTCACAGTTTGGTAACTTTAAACTTATTTATTTTGGGCAGCGGAGGCAAGCAAACGCACACCCTAGCATGGCAGAAGTTTCATAGACCCAGATGCTAAACAAGTCCAACAACAACAAAAAAAAAAAAAAAAAAAAAAACACCTTTCTGTAATTTTAAAAGGAAAAATATACTATGCGTCCAGGATTCCCAGCCCTTGCAATTGTCAGACTTGTCCCTTCAATAATAAGGTTTGTATTTCAAGTTTGCCGCTCAGTGCAGTTGCTCGTTCCAGCGTTAGGCTGACGTCACTGCTGCTTTTGCCAGAACAGCATCGACCCCTCATTAATTACTGGAAAAGCTTCTTTTTGCCCATGACCTCAGAATACTACTACATTCAGGAAACCCAAGTTAATTAAATGTGAAATGACGATTTATTTTTAAAGGCTTGAAAATTCAATTTAAGCCCCTATTTGCAGTCAGTGGGAAAGTTTCCTTCTTGTGCTGGGGCCCTTGCTGTTGTTTTCACTTACAAAAGGAAAGGACGTTCAGCCAAACCTTCCAAATCTGTTCTAAGGCTTTTGGCATTTATACAGGTCTTGTCTGCTGAAAGAGACGATTCCGGAGTTAATTGAAAAGTCACAACTGCTCTTAGAATCCTGTGAGTAGCACCAAGACTGTCAAATTACGTTGCACTGCTTCTGAAATAAATGGAACTGGAGGAATATCAAAGTCAAGCGTAGAAGGGGAGGACAAAACCGAGCAAGGATGCCTCTGCACCAGCTCAAAGCAACTAGGAGGCTCTAAAGCTGAAAAGTGAGAAAACGTCTTTCCTTCCAAAATTAGACATTTATTAGGGGGATGACGTGAACGCTGAAGGAACAGCTGTACTATAACTAATGCTACAACTGAAAAGAAGGGGAGGAAGACCAATTTCTACTGCTTTGGAAGTTGTGTCTAACCCTTACTTGGAATAAAGCATGGGATATGGTTTCTAGAGAAGTGAGAACTTGGGGATGCTGCACTTACTGTATGAGCTGAGCACAGTATCGTTGATACAACTGGTGGACGTAGTGATCTCTGTACCCTAGATGGAATCTATTCAAAAACTCCATCTGTCCTCAAAGTGAACATCTCCATTCTTCAAGGGACAGGGCATAACTTTGGGGGAGTTCAGCACTGTACTTCTCTACTCCTACACTTTCTTTGCTTTGCTCATTCTTCTAAGGATATCAGGATAAGGATTTAATAAGACTGTCAAGTTTTGTTTAAAAACTCCACAAAAACAATAACAGGTATGTAGTCTTTTAAGAGTATGATGCTATAGTATGAAAATTGGCTCAAGTGCTGCAAATTTGGCCCTTGCTCTTGCAAAGCAGTGCAAGTTCATTATAATGAAAAGTTAAAAAAGCATAATTAAAGAGTATTTAATAGCATGAGAAAAACTAAGCCTTTGATTGAAACTATTTTCTCCCTATTCCCATAAGAATCCCATCTGCAAAATAACCTAGAATACTGCTACTTTGCCAGAAAGCCTCTTGATTTCCAGGATTCAAGCTGGAGGCAAATCCAGCCCACAAGCAGTTTCAGAAGAGTGCAGGATAGTCACTTCCTTCTCCTTGGCATGAGGCCAAACAATTCCCCTATCCGTGTGACAGTAAAGGCTCCTCACTCATGATAACAACATGAGAAATCGGTGCATGAGACAAGGAGGAACCATGCCGACCAATGTTCCCTTGTACCCATGCGAAACGCCAGGCTTCCTGCACCAAAGTTGAGCACAACTTCAGGAGCGATCAACACAATGCAGCGGGAGATAACAAACAGGTCACTGCTGTAGCCAGCAATGGTTTTCTTGAAACTCCCACAAATATCTAATAGAGTCTTGAAAGAGAAGTGACAGAGCTGATAATTCATTTACATCTAATAGGTTCAAACAAGCATCCTGCTAAACCCAAGGGAATGTTCTTCTAAAGGGCAACCTCTCGAAATGCTTTGATGTTCTCCTTCCCTACATCTGACAAGATGTCAGACTCGGGGGGGTAAGAGGCTGGGACAGGTTCTGACTTTGGCAAACAGTTCAAAAGAAAGAGGAGCAATTAAGTAACAACTGCGGCAAATACTAAAAGATTGCTCAAGAGGTCTCTGCCCCCTTCTTTGAAATACCTACAGGAACAATGTAAGCAAACATGTCTCAAATACATGAATGCGCACACACAACCTTCTGAAGGAACCGTCAGTGGGGCAACACTTCTCTCCACATCAAAGACCCTTGCTTCCTTCCCCTGGACTAATATCTGAACTTCAGCAGCCCTTTTCCAGAGCATGTTAAATAGCTTTAGAGAGAGTGAGCTAAGCTTTCTGGCATTCTCAGGAGATAAGTGGTTATCATCTGTAAAACAAGCCCAAATTTGTTTTTATGAGGCTAAGTAACCTGCCCAAGATCACAAAGAGCTCAGGGCACAGCTAGCATAGATATCATTACTCTTAATTGCCTCTTTTCCAGTTGCTCTCCTCCAATTGCTCCAGGTGGGTAGTAGGGCTTTTTCTTACATAGGTTAGGTACCAAACCATGAGTTTTGCCAAAATAGGCAGTCCTGGCATGCAACATTTCTCCTGCATTCACCGTACAGTTTTTGCAGCTTTGCAAGCAACAGGGCATTCAATCAACAACTGTACTCCCTTGTACACCCTTCCGAGCCCAGAAGTCCAGGGGAAAAAAAAAGATTTCTCTGACTCATTAAAAGGTGAAAAACTAGGTGTGTCAGGAAGAATGATGGGTCTATTTATAAAGACATGCATTTTAGAAGGCTGAAAACACATGTGACTGAATAAATCACGCGCATGAGTGCATTGCGAGAAGGCAAGGGAAACGCGCTTTGCTTTAGAGCAGGATCAGGTTTGCGATGCTAGCTGACACTCCTCCTGACTCTTCTCATGCTTCTCCAGAAGTCTTTGGCCCAAATAACAATTAAAAGCAAATGATAAAATATCAAACATTACCACGCTATTATCATCCAAAAATAAACCAATCAGAATTTTGACACACATTACACACTTCCTACCACCACTGCTTGCTGACTTCTCAGACTGTGAGCCTTCCATGCTGGTTTGCTGCCCAGAAAAACTTTTTCGTGTGTAGAGCCGAGCTTCTCTTATTCAGTCAGGGTTTTTTGCCACAATACAAAATTAGGCCGTTTATATGCTGGCCTAACTGTGATGAAAGTGAAATAAGTCACTACTTAGTTCTTCCTAAGTTGCGTTTCAGTCATTTCTCCGTTTATTCCTTAGTTAGCTTTATTTTAGTTTGGAAACAATTCATTACTTAGAGCTGCACTGAGATGTGCCAACACATTGGAGGAAAAACACAGAACTTATAAAACTATTTCAGCCTACGCGGAGAGGGGCACAGTGACTGTTTCTGACAAGGTAAAACTTCTTTGCTTTCTCCCATACTCTAATATTTGTTTAAAATACGACAACTCTTAAATCAAAGAATTTCTTACCGAGCCAATTACTGAAACTTGCTTTGGGCAATACATAAGAACAAAAAAAAGAAAGAAAGAAAGAAAAAGGACTAGAAATCCTTGTTCTATGTACTTATCCCTGAAGAGATGAGATGCATCACTGTGATACCATTGACTCCACTCCATGATAACGCTGGAAAATAATGAGCATGAAAAAAAAAAAAAAAAAATTTGCAGCTGTTGGGAATTAATGGAGAAGGTAACTTACAGTTTTAAATGGGGCCATCTAATTCATACCCATGCCTTTGATCTGGGCTACGTTTAAAAGGGTGGCAGCCTAATTCTTAACAGACTTTCTATCATTATACAAGGCGCACATGGAGACAAAATATTGTCACCCCTAAAAAGAGCTTTACTAAAGCATGATTTCATTTCCTACTCCTCTAAAAGTGGAAATCCTGTCCAAACCGCCTATTTTCAGAATTCACATTTAAGTTTTCAAACAATGGGCCCCAAGCTTGAGCAGCTATTTAAAGCCCGACTGGAAGCACATGTTTAGGTTTGCCTAGTAGGTGACTAAGGACTCCTGGGCTAATTGCATCCTTTGAGTTACCATGACAGGGCTGAGTTTAAACAGGTCTTCTAAAGAGCTTTAAGGAGGAGAGGAAAGGCAGGGAATAATGTCATGAAATTCATGCAACATCTGGGCTTTGTATCCCAAAGATATTGCCATCTGGTGGCTTGTACACAGGGAAGTGAAGAGATCAGATAAAAGATTTTTTTTTCCTGTTTCAGAAATGCAGAATTCTGGCTGTAAAAGTTAAAGTCTGTATTTGAAGTGTGTGTGCACTTCCTACAACTATTGTATTCACTTTTGCAACACAGCAGACCTTATGAAATACCTAGGCACAGACCAGCGATAGACTGGAGACTTTGCTTTCCATTTTAAATCCTCAACTATTCACAGAGAGAGGGTAGAAAGCTTTTAAAGTCCCTTCATACTGCACGTCCTAAAAACCTACAGAGGTCTAAGACCTCATATATTACATCAAAAATAATTTCAGTATAGATTCAATCAGTTTTTCCTGTGACTGATGTCATCTAGAACTGGCATAATTTCCTTTTAATTACAATGCCTAAAGCAATTAAGAATAACAAAGAGGATGGACTGCAAAAAGTCTTCTTGGCTTCATTGCTTTATTCTATTTTAGGATATTTTTTTGTTTCATAATTAAGAGTATTTTAAAACAAATCCACAACTGGTATTTTGACCACAAGTGGTCATTTGTTATGCAACTTGTTTACCCTTTTGGTCTACCAGTACAAAGACTGTATTTTATGAAACAGAGCTTTTTCTATGAAAAGCTGTTTCCTAGGGGAGAAATATAGCCTGTGGTAGAACACATGTAAAGGATTTCACACTAAAATAAAAGAAGTTTTAAATGAAGATATTTCCCAGTTAATTGAAATTCATTTCAGCCTATCCTTTTAACTAGCTGAGACAAAGTACAAAAAAATCTAAAGAACTACAGGAATTAAAATAAATAAAGACAGAACCTGCTTCTCCACCTCTGCTTAGCTACAGGCAGAAAGATCAGTGCAAGTCAAAGCATCTGGAGTAAACAGGAGTGCTTCAGCTCTGGAAATTGCTGGCAACCAGCAGACAGTCTCTGAGGCCCTTTTTGTGCCTCTATTTTTCCTTCTCCTCCCTTCTGAACCCCATGCAAGGATCCTGCACCTTTTGAGATCGATGAACAAGAAAAAGTGACTTAAGTACCCTACAGAAAAAGCTCAGGGTAATACAACAAATTGCAGTTATACATATAGGTAACTACATCTCACAAAATACCCCAGCTACTGTGTCAGTGACTTGGTGTACAGACCCGACATTTTTATCCTTCACCTGCTTGGTTATTAGCTACTGCAGCACTGGATTTAGAGTCCTAGACAGTCTCTCCCTTTTTTGCTCCGCTGAGCTCTTCGGCCCTTCCCAGATCCTACACGTCATTCTTTAAACACACCCAAAACTCATGCTCAATATTATGACCATTATCTTGACAGTATACAAATTTGCATTATATGCAGCTCACAAAAACAGAAGCTCACAGTGCACAAGCTTGCCCTGCAAGCGCTCTTCTCTCACCTCCTCAAAACACTGGTCAAGTCCTCCCAAAATCTGCCTCTGAGACTCCTGCACTGCCCACCACATGCTGCGGTTACTGCTTTTGACTCGTACAAATAAGGATGAGGTCGTTCCTTTTTTTTTTTTTTTTTTTTTTTTTTTGCTGCTTTGTTTGCCAGATCTTGATTTGAAGTTGGATTTTTTGCAGCAGGGGAAGAGCTGCTAAATCAGTGGAGGCAGACAGGCAGGCAAGGAGGTTGCTGCCTTGCAAGGAAGTTTCACTTCCCTGCTCTGCCGTCGGCTTTCTCTACTACCACGGGCTCATTGCTTAGCCATTCAACACCTCAGCCACCCTTGCTAGATTTTCATCCTCCACCTCCCCAGAGATGTTGGGAAGAAAAATATATTAAAGATTACGGCACTCTCGGACATTACGCTAATGAGGACTTGCTGAAAAGCTCAATTTATGATTAACATCAACTTGGAAGAGTAATGTGACGCAAGTGGACACATCCGTGCTAGTCCCAAACTGTGTAATTTCAGTAGCCACAACAGTTCAGCCTCAGCAGCAGAGGTGATTTTCTCTCTTTACATCTTTCCCTGCTTAGACCTTTGGTATTTTCTTGATAGCAGAACTCCAGCTGCCACAGCTTTTTGGAACTGGTGATACCTATTTTGATGATACATCCACTACAGCTGCAGCTCTGTCTGCCACGCAGATGAGCCTGAAGACGGGGAGCGACACATCTGTGAGGCAAAGTTTTAAACTGTTCTGCCCTACTGTTAAGTGCCTCCAGGATCAAGGAAAATATCTCAGATTACGGAAAATTTGGAGCAGATCATTTCAAAACTGATGCATCTTAATAATGAAAGTGAAGCAATGACATAGTAAGCGTTTGGCACCTTTACAATAAGGCGAACAGAAAGCTTACCCAGACTATGCAACTTGATTCGTACTCAGGCCGGCAAAAGAGTTACTGAGAGCACACGAAACATCACTCATTGCTTAATTCTGGTGACTCAGTTACTTACTTTGATGCTTCAGTTATGACAGAGCAGCTCAATTGAGAATATGCTTTTTGCAAGGGAAAATTATTTCCTTTGAATTCGTAATACACTCAGTAGTGGGACAGTGTAACTGTTCCACCCCATCCTTCAGAGCAGGTACAAAGTTCAAAATATAAGTATTTTGTCTCTGGAATGATTTCTACATCTAAATCTAACTACAACTTCAGGTGCCCTCTTCAGGGTGCTTTGGCTGGAAAGATAATTAGATCCACTGTTATTCCCTGACATCAACAGGAGAGGTGTAACGGTACCCACCTAACCTCCCGGTAAAGGATTAACTACCTCTGCTGGGCTCCTCTCAGCCCACTCTACTAGGAGCTTGTAGATGTTGCTACTACACAAACGAGGCAGCAAACCAAGACACATCCCAAATCCCGGGAGCCTCCTGGGCTCTCTCCAGTACACCAGACTACCTTACTGCACCCGCAGTTTAACAGGTTTTCTTCCTTATGTCATTTTTATAATCTTCTCCCTGACCAAAATATTCTCTTTTGTACACATATACCTGGTTATTAGAATTCAGGATGGTCTCACCTCAAGCCTGATACTACATGCAGCTGTAAATCTTTAAGTCCACTTCATTTAGTGTGAAGGGATGGCACAGTTCTTAATGAAAATTTTGCAGCCGAGGATCCATAACCTGCACTAGCTGCCTATTGGTTTCCGTTGCTTCACTCAGGAACAAGAGATACTCTTGGCCTTCATCCCTTCCGATTTTTAAAACCAGAAAGGACATCTGGCAGAGCATTTGCCCCCAGGGCTTCCTCCTTTCACTTCAAATCTGCATAGACAAAGCTCAGGGTAGCCTGAATTTGCTGACATCCACTGAGGCTGTAATTCCCCTTCATTTGAGTAGTCACGAGGCACAGAATCAAGACACCAGAAAGCTTCTGGCTAGCCCAGATGCCCAACACAAGAGACAACGTGACCGACAGCAAAAGCCAGTTTGTCACAGCGGGCCAAGCAGCATTGCTACTGCCCTGGCCATTTTTTGCTTTGATTCCTATTCCTTTGTATTTTTGAACACATATCAAAAATGCCTACGGCTTCAAATGTCTGCCCCTAGTAGACAAGAAGTTTCAGATCTAAAATCTTAAGGAAATGAATCAGATGAGAGTCCTAATGTGTTCTGCACCATCATGGAATGTAAAAAAGAAAAAAAAAACAGATTGTTTACTACAACTTCAGAAGAATAAGTGCAATGACTACAAGTCTCAGACCAGTGAGAGTACAAAGTGCATGGCAAAATGCATAGCCAGGGAACTGAACGGAGAACTGCCAGAAGAGAAGAAATTCAAATTGGCCAAGAAAGTAACATCAAGTAAAACATAAGATGAACGCACCATGACGCAGGTTATTTTGTCAGTAGTCCTAGAGGGTAAACATGTATTGCTCTACTCACTTATGTTAAAGTTAAGATATTACTCTCCTTCCTACCCTCCTAACAGCCCTCCAGCAGCTTACGTCTCCTCTGAGGCTCCAGTGCCACAGCATAGCCAGAGAAACCCTCACACGAACGGCTCCCAGCCACTGTGGCAGGAGGTCAACCACAGCAGCTCAAGCAGGGTGACCTATTTTCACCGGTTTAGGCAAATCCAGCTGACTTATTACTGAAGTGGATAAGGAATGCTCACGTATTTTTTTTCTGAGTTATGGAAAGAGCAACTTCCAGCTAGCAGGCAACACCTCGACCTGCTACAGCAAAATCCAACTGCGATGATCAACCTACATGCCCACAGTAACAAGGTTTAAAAATGGTGCAAATAAGATGATACCTCTGGAACAAACAAGATGATTATCATTACTACATTGATTTTCATACCGTTAAGTAATAATTACAATTGTCCAAGTTGCATTGGTTTGTTCCAAATCAGAATTTAGTCGGGAACACAAAAAAGTCATCATACACTGGCTTTATGAAACAGGCACACTCTTAAATTTACTGCATCAAATACTAAATGTTCCTGTTGAAAAATGGATTAGCCTTTGCTAGAGTCTGTGTTTTTTAGGGTACTAGAACATGCTGTCTCTGCCGCTGTGGTTTCTGAAACAGAAGTGTAATTAGTATTAAATGGATATGAAGCCAATTCAAGATGTAAGAAAAATGATTGACCTTTCTCAAGCTTCTTGAAGAAGTACAAGTCTTTGTTAATCATCATCTCAGCAGTAAGTAAAGGAAATAACGCTGGAAACCAAGGTTAATTTGCCACCCTTTTGTGAGGGGCGGGTACCGTTCTGTCAGCTATGAACACTGCTGACAAACCAACTCCTATCTGTTTTTCCCAATCTCATGACTCCTCCTTCAGACTGATGTGATCATTTCAAAGTTGCATCCTTCCATTAACTCAACCTTCCAGCACCAATATTAATTATAGACAACGCCAAATCTTGCATCCCACTGTTAATCAGGTGCTTTTAAGGAACTGTTGTATTCAGCATTTGCTGGAAACTGAAATTGCAACTAAATTCAAAACCTCTCACCTACCTACCATCCCAAGTTTGTCTCAAGTTTTGCTATTGAATTCCATGCATACACTCATATACACACACATATGCATACATATACACAAACATATATGCATACATACACACACACATATATATACATATACATGAAAACATCTCTGCCTTTTGAAGAACTGCTAGCTCTGCCACACAGAACAGTCACAGACTCACAGGCTCATTCATGTCAGAAGGGACCTGAGGAGGTCTTGTCCTGCTCAAAGTAGGGCCAGCTATGAGACCAGATCAGATTGCTCAAGGCTTTATCCAGTCAGGCCTTGAAAACCTCAAAGGATGGAGGCTGCACAGCCTCTCTGGGCACCTGCTCTGCTGCTTGACTATCCTCCTCACGGGTGAGCTTTTCTCAATAACCAGCCTGAACCTATCTCCTTCCAGTCATGCCCCGTGTCCCATGTTCTCCCATCAGGTACCACCATGAAGAGCCAGCCATGTCTCCTCGTGGACCTCCCCAGGGCCCAGGACTGCTGTGGGGTGCCCTGAAGCTGCCCTTCTCCAGGCTGCCCAAGTCTAGCTCCCTCAGCCTCTCCTCCGTGATTTTCCAAGCCCCAACCTTTGTAGCAGTCTGCTGCTGAACTCATTCTGGTTACCAGCATCTCTCCTGCTCCGGGAGAGATGCCCAAAACCAGATGCAATATTCTAGATGTGCTCTAATGAATGTGGCAGGGGAGAAGAGCAGGGGAGAGAGGGACAGGGGACAGTCACCTCCCTTGATCCTCTGGCTACGCTTCTGCTCATATAGCCCAGGATGCTGCTGACCTTCCTTGCTGCCAGGGCACAACACTGGCTCAGGTTCAGTTTGTTCTCTACCAAGCCCCCTGGATACTTTTAAGGCTCTCTCTTTTATAAAATCACGACATAAGCAATGGGAAAGTGAAACTCCAATTTTTCTTCCTTATAAATTTGTACAATTTATTACTTATTAGTATGTTAACTGTGAAAGACTCCACAGCATCATTCCACAGGTGGCATTTCAGGACAAACCACCAGCCTGGGAGTTAGAGTCTGATATAGAATGCAAGCCAATTACAAAACAGAATGCAAAATCTAATATTTTAATTTAAAAATTTCTCTAAGGAAAAACTGCTCCCATAAGTTTACTGTCAGAAGTCCTTTCTTTTATTTTATTATGTACAGAAATAAAAGTTTCCTTTTGAACAGGAATCTTTCTCCTTTCAAGAAAATCTTTCAGAATATGGAGAATTTTAACATACAGTGAGAATTTAGGAGGTATTCTGACAGTTTATATTTCAATTTCATTTTCTTTCACTTCTTGCCTAAAACCACATTATGTTGTTATGATTAAAAAATAAAAGTGATCTCCTTTGAAAGCTTTGCTAAAACATTCTACTTAATTTTGGCAGCAAATGTAATCAATTCATTTCTCTTTCTGTTTCTTATACCTCCACATGTTGCCAATACATTTGGATTTCTAGTGACAAAGTCAAGAAAATGAAGTCAGTTTCTGTACTTCTATTAGTTTTAACAGAATTAAAAGTTCTCCTTTGAGCCCCAGTACTCAGATGGACTTCAGACGAAGTCTACCGGGGACCCTATCAAACTTTGAAGACTTGGGATAAGGATGAGAGCTTGTAAGGGTAGTACATGAGATTTAAGGCAGGCTGGCTGAGGGTGTTGGCTCTTGAGTTAATCAGCCCTTCCTTCATCTACCTGACAGCGGCCACCCTTCGAGAAGCTGGTGTGCTCCTAAGGATGTGCAATACGTTTCCTTTGCAGAGGTAAAGAAGAGCTGTTTAAAGCTGTAAATGAAGGATGAGCTTTTGGCTAAAAGCTGTTTGCACAGTTTACTTCACTTCTGTAACTACATAGTACTTGCTAATTGCCCAGGCTAGGATGTTTAAACAAGGGCTGGTCTCCCACACTCTGTCTCTTGTTCATGGCTAATCCTGCAGTGAGGTCAAATAACGCTAGCTATGAGTCACCACAACCATTTCCAAGGCAACTGCCTGAATATACAATGTAAACACATGATTACAGATGCACTGTAGCGTTCAAGGAGGAGGAGGAGGAAGAGTTGAGTTGAAAGAAGTCATGCTCTTATTAAAATCAGAATAGTTAGTGTTGAAATAACACTGGACAAACATCTGTCTCATCAAATAGTAGGATAAAACAATTGTTTTCTTCTACTTACTTCATCCCACAGCCCCCTTCACCACCAAATTTTTTTTTTCTGAGATAGTATCTCCAAAATGAAGTATGAACACAGAAGATGGTGTGACCCAAACAGCTGTTTTGAAATATGTGTAAGGTAGGTGTAACCTCTTCCCTCATGCTGCAGCTCTGGGCAGTGCTCATTGACTGTCAGGAAGGAATGTTTCCTTGAGGTCCTGTTAAATCTTTCCCTGATAAAAGCTGCATTTTGGGATGGGAACCATCTCCATGTAGCATCTCACTCAACAAAGTCACGGATCAAAACAAAACACTCATTAAAAACAAAGCAAAAATAGAGAGCAATTATCTACCTTCCTTTTGGATGGGAAGTGGAGTCAGACTCAGTTATTGCTACTAATATTGGCAAGAGGAGACAGAGGGAGCCTGCCCTCGTGACTCAGGTCTGCTTGGGACCAGTAGGACAGATAAAGCCAGGATCGCTCCCCACCACTGCGCTTCAGGCTTTGTGGCTCACGTCACTGTCTGAGCAGCGCCCAGCGCTGTGCAGAGGATGTTAGGCTAAGTGATGGTAGGAAAGCATTACTCTTGCACGGAAATCCCATGCAGTACACCGGTTCCTTTACAGGCTGAGAGGGAACACAGAAGCTTTTCAGTTCCTTTCTTGGCAAATTCAGTCATTCACATCCCGCGAGGGAGATGAGGTCACCGCAGCCGATGCTGTCAGAGTTGCTGTGTGTCCCGTGTGCATGACACAAAAGCAGGCTAAGAGTTACCAGCTTGCCCTCTCTTCTGGGAGAAAATAATTACTCATCTAATTGATTGCGCTGGGTTCCAGTAATCAGGAATTGTGTAAAGACTTCTCTTCCCAAGTAATTTCAACAACCCAAACAGCATAAAAAGAGACGGAAGTGAGCAAATAAGATAGCTAACTTTTAGCCACTAATCACTAGGAGGAAGTACCATATTTCAATAGTAAGTTCTTCAGCCCAAATTGTATTTAACACACATCTCTCATAAAACAATAGCTATCAGAGACGGATTAAAAAAAACTCAAGAAATACACTCCATCGCATAAGCTATACTGTATATAGCGAAAATGTCAGACATTTTTCTCACACTAGTATCAATGTGCTGCATAGCAACAAGTCAGAATGAAAAGTTAATGGTGAGGAACGCAGCCTGGAACATGTTCATTCCCACGGTCCTGAAGTCACCAGAAGAAAACGCTGTGCAGATTTTTCTTCCTTTTGTTTTGTTAACGGCATGAAGTCGTAAAAAGAGTGGTGGGCTTTAATGTGAAAACCCGCCCTGTCTGAACTCTGTGCTAGGGGAGAAGCCACCAAGCTCCACACGTTATTTCTTCTGCAGGAGTTTCAGAAACTCGATTACTGCTCTGAACTGCATGGTGGGGTTAAGGGGCAAAAGGGCTGTATTTCAACACCACTTCAGTAATGAACCTCTCAAGTTAAATAGATCCCAACTGCAGCTAGAACTTACCAGGCTGGACATCACTTGAACAGCAGCATCTCTAACCTTGCAAACATGTCTGCCGTTATCTGGTTGTATTTCAAAGCTTTTTATGTGCAAATATAACTTTATATTTTCTGCCACAGAATTTTATACATACATATTAAATAATTATTATTTCACAGCCATACAATTCTGGCAAAATCAAGTAAGGGATTTTTAAAAAGCAAAAGTAGTCATTTTATCCACATTTTTTTTCTCAGTAGATGTGCAAATGAGAAAAAAAAAGACAAAAATAGCATTACATTTAATTCTTCTTGAATTAGCCAAATTTCATAATTACTATACTGTTTTGCAAAAAGAGCTAAGCGTTTACCAGGAGCAATTGTCTCCAAGTTCCTTGGACTGATCTTCCTAGTGCTTGTGCAGTGTTGGACAGTTGAGCCAGTAAACACCAAGTAAAAAACTACATCATCTTCCACTTTGTCTTCCTCAGTCAGCTGCACTGTAATAACACAGTCACCCTAGGAAAAAGGACAAAATCAAAAAGTTCGGTTACATTTGCAAGACCTGTATTGTATAAAATAAAACCTCTTTGCCTCCAAGGTTCCTGCTTCCTGTTCATACACCCCTTTCACACGATTTTGGGCCCATTCTAATTTTCAGATGTGCAAGTCCTCATCAGCACCTTTCTCAGCCATATATCTCAACCATCAGACTATATACGGAGCAGGATAGCCAGTGCATCACCTAGAAGTATGATGAGCACAGCTTTGGAAAAAGGTACCCAAAAGACTCAAGGACAAACTCAAAACAACTTAATGTGGTGAAATCATAGTAGCATCTAACACATGAACGCAAACCTACATGTAATTTTATATATACACACATATACATATCCCCCACATACATATAGCAAAAGACAAAGCAGATAAGCAACCCAAAATTGCTTCCATTTTCAGACATTTGAACAAGCCAACTCCTTACTCACTTCTTGTTTGAATATCCACCTTCCCTCTGCCAAGCTAGCCACTAAGTTCATTGCTTCAGCCAACTTGGTTTAATTACTGAATACATCTCTTATCCTCAACCTACAAATCCACTAAGCTAAGAAAAGTTCATCTCCACTGAGATTTTCTTCAGCTTCCAAGAGACAAAACGTGGACAACTAGGACATCAGCAGACAGCAACAGCCAGGCAACAGAACTATGTGCAACAGTGACTGGCAACTCCAAAAATCACAAAGGGCAACACAACTGTAAATGCATACTGTTTAGAGCTGCATATGAGATAAACAGGCTACCTTCTGTTAGAATGGAAATTTAACTTCTGTTTCACCTTGAGAGCTAGGTACTCACATGCACATCTAAAAAGCACATTCAGTATTATACCCGCATAGCGCAATGACCGTTTCCCAAACCATCACAACGCAGGCGCGTTCACATCCTCACTGCATGGGCAGCAACAGCTCTTCTCACTTAGTACTCTGGGAGATCATGCCTTGATGAACAGCCTTGTACAGATCAAAACCAGTAGCTTTTAAAACTTTGCTTGTGTAAGAAGAGGAATCTGCCATTTATATTCTGTTGGCTGAACATTCCTACTTAGTTTAAGAAGTTTTGTTACAACATCTTAGGGATTTAGAACAGTAGTGAGCAAAAATGAGGTGCATAAAAGGTACACGTTATCCTAGGTAACGCAGGATATGATACAGTAAATATATCGGCAATCCAACACCTGCACGTACAGCAGCAGCATCCGCCAACTTGGATGGGATGGGAAGGGATGGGAGATGCTTTGCAGTTACAGCTGCATTAAGGGATCGGTGTTCATTTGCTCTCACTATCCACCATTTATCTGCCTGAAAAAGAATTATATAAACCACAGGACACTGAGAACAGACTATGTTGTGACCTTCTTCTGCTCCTTTTCTATCAAGATCAAAACCAGTTGGATGTCCCACTTTTATACTGCAGCTGCATTAGTCCACTCCCTGCCACCACTGAGCATATGGTTAATGCTGAAAATCTGGAAAAGATTTTTTTTTGTGGATTATATAATTCTAATTTGCAAATCCAATAAAATAAGCATGTCATTTGATTAAAAATCTGCTCCTTATGATCACTCAGTTTGTTCTCACTTTGACAAATACAATTATTGAAAAAAATCTCAAGACTTCCAAGTCCTCCAGTACACCGAGGCCATGCTAGCATCATCTCCCACGCTTCATCTCAAGTCTCCCCCCATTCTCCCTAGACTCCTTCACTTAAGCACAGCTGCTTTCTCTGAGTTCATGTCTTGTTCTCCTGCTCTTTAATTTGCACCATCCACCCGTTCGTAACCTTAGCACATTCCCAGCAGCCAAGGGACAGTCTTCTGCGAGGCCAGAGGGAGCTGGAGCTTGGCTGCCTCAAATGTCTCTCACTCCCCAGTTTTGGGGGACTCAGCTCCCCTCTGAAGCTGACCATAGTTCCAGGACCATAGTTCAGCCCATCTGTATTGCAGACACCCCTCATATGGGAAACTAATGTTATTTTAGCATGTACAATCCTACCAAAAATTCAGAAGGGAGCACAGCAGAGAGCATGCCAGCCCTGTCTTTTACATGAGAAATTTGACCTAGTCTGTCTGGTACCACTTGCCAGGGATGGAGTAGCATGGACTAGAGGTTTTGATAGAAACAATGTTTTTTTCAGCACAGTACACATCCAGCAGGCCAGTCTTCAAAAAAAAAAAAAAAAAAAAAAAAATTAAAAAAATTAAAATGAATTAAAAGGAATAGAGCAAAGAGGCTACTTTGCATTTCCACAGGCTGTACAGCTAGGAATATACGTTTAAGAAAGTTATCACATGATAATACTAGACCAGACTTCCAGCTGTGGATAAAGGAACCATGTAGCAAAAGTATATATCGTGTACACCCAGTGCTAAAATAAAAACAGGTGCAAAAAAAAAATTAAGCTTTAAATTCAAGCATGACCAGTTCACATGCTGAGTTGAAAACTAAATATTAAATTCCAAGCAAATGGATCCAGTTTTGAGCGGATGTTCAAAAAACAAAGCTAAGTTTTAACCTACAAACCTTTGTGCTTTGATTTTTTTTTTTTTTTTAATCTCTTTTTGTTTGAACTGTTCCTCCCTTAAGGCATCAACATACAAAATATTTAAAGGAACTTAAAATGAAAATGACATTTAAGGCCACTCATCAATAGGGCTGAATTTAAAGTATTTAAAGTAAAATCTGTTAAAGGCTTTTTTTAAAAAAAAAAAAAAAAAAACTCACAATTTAAGTACAGCTACTCCAGTTCCCATGAAAATAAAACTGCAGCGTACATTTGAGAAGACATTCGTCTATACACACGGACTAGTCCCTTGCCAGTATAACATTTGATTTCATGGAAAAACAATTTAATTTTCAGCACTGTTGCAAAAGATAATGCATATACATAGTCATTAATCACAAAAAAGCAGGATAAAAAGGCTAATACAACGTGCTGCCTGTGTAAATCCTGTAAGCACCCTCCACATCAGAGGTTGCACATAACACTACATAACTTGAGATTTATCTAAACTGAGACTTAAAAAGATAGCTGAACTTCAAATACGAGTAACATGACCACAAGACTTTAAGCAATCTGCCTAATTTTGAGGGTGGCCCTGTTTTAGGAGGTTGGCTAGACCAGATGACTTTTAGCAATCACTTCCAATCAAAATTATTCTGTTTATATTTTATAGTTTACAATTATTTAGTTTACTGTATGTTTAAGTCTAGGGGAAATGCAAATTATCACCAGCTGATACCTATCCAAAAGGCTCTTCAGCTATGTCTTCGTAGCTCTAGATGGAGAGACAGTTCACCACCCCTCAAAGGAATGAATCCTTCCAATGCTAGTTGAGTTTTTTAACTTAAAATTTGAGGCTGTCTTCATACATTGTTAGCAAGACAGATAAGGTACCACTTAATTACCATGTATTTCAGTTTACTTACAGGTATCTTCTAAGCTAGGTCTTCTCTGTACCATGCATAGCACAACTCACTGTATAAAGCAACCTGAGATCCCAGAATGAACAAAACTACCACAAAGCAGGTAGAAAGGTGGTCCCCCTTCAGTGCATGGCTTTACTCTCCAGTCCTTAACAATTCTGCTGTCCATGCCCAATTTTAAATTAAAAAGTAAAAAAAAAAAGTTCTACTGAAACAATATATCTGTTTGAAGAGGAATTAAAGCACAGAAGAAACTTCTCTTTCAAACATTTCTGGAGTTAAAGAAAATCAGTTACAAATGCAGCCAAATTCCTTAAACCCACATAGAAGAGTTTCCAACAGCACTATTGCAACTCAGCCTCCAAAAAACATTTTAATTGAAGTATGTTTACCTTTATTCATTTAATATTATCCAAAATATGTCATCTGTTCAGTATCACTGCCACACAAGGTGGTTATTATAACCCTTCTTTCATCCTGATGGCTAGAAATGGAAGGCTAGTCTGCCAATATCCCCTTGCTGAAAGTACAGATAGATCAAAGCAATTCTCTGGAATGCTCCAACAAATAAGAATAATTTAATTTCAAAACTAGTTTGGATCGACTAATATTTACTTGGCTTAGAGCCCATTGGAAATGAAAACATTCCATTTTTGTCCATTCATGAAAAAGGTCACCTTCATTTTGATCTAAAAATCCACGAAAAAGCATTTCAGATAGCTGTAACACGATGTAAAGAATGTGGATGGTGCTCCTTGCTGTAAATACCTTCTCTTTCTCAAACTGGAGGGAGAAAACCTAAGGCCTGCTTCATGAAGTGACTAATGCATTGGAAAAGGCAACCTAATTTGGGGTTTTAATTCAGAAACTGATTTTAGTGTGGCACAACGCTGAACTGCTGCCTTAGTTAAGGCAGCATAAATGCAGTTACTGCTTTTAAGAAACTAAAGCAGTTAAAGGCTAACGACAACCCACCTGCTGTCAGTATGCTTTGGCAACACCGGGATATTGTTCCATTTGAGGTATTTGCTTTTCAGCTGCTACAATTACAAAGGTATATAAATTGCATGTAGACAAGGCATGAGCAATTTTGAGTAATCATTTCTTCTTTCTGAGACTTGGTTTCTGTGTCCGTAAAGATTTGCCTTCAAAGCATTTTCACAGGTGACACTTCCAATATTTGCAAATGACAGTGAAGCTAACAGAATCTTCAAATGCAAAAGAATCAAGATCACTTACATCATTTATCAGTTCAAAATCAGCATTCACCTTCTAAAAAGTAGTAATTGTTTTAAGCATGTGAAGACATCTTTCCTTCTCCCTTCAGGCTCTGGAAATGTGCTTTATGAGAAATCAGTCATGTTGGATCCTGTATAATGGGATCACAAGGACAGCCCTTGCAAATCCACACATTCAAGATCTCAGCTGAGAAATGCAAGTTTCGCTGGCAAGGTTAAGTTCTCCCTGGGGAATATCAGTTCTACCAGCTACAGGTATATTTTGCTAAGATGGGCTAGGAAGGGAATATACTTCTAGCATGCCAGCTAATGAATTTTCAAGTTTCTACAAAAAAGGCAAATTGTATTTTTATACGTGAAGCATGTGATTTCCAAAACAGTTTTTCTCATGGCTCCTACTGGGAGTTCTGAAGTATGTTATCTGACCCACTAACCACCCACTCTGACCTCCCCACACACACAAAGGCTAAAAATACTTATGGAAACGAAGCATGTGTTGGAAAGCAATGCTGAAGCACTCAAACACTGATTTCACATACTATTTTTAATAGGAAAATACTAACAACTAATGATCCTGCATTTATTCTACATGAAAAAGCAAAACTAGTGCTGACAACCATTGCCATCTTTGGTTAATTTTTCATCCAGGTAACACAAGCCAATATGGTCCTGCTGGACAGAAAGTCAAGGTATTAGATGGTTTGGAGATTCACATGCAAGTAAAGAAACCTTCCTTGCAATACATTTCCTTTGGAAAAGCTACAGCAGAAGTCAGCATTCTGGTGCTTTACTAGCAAGGCTGGATATGCCTGTGGATTAGATGAGTAAGTGTAACCTGCCAGTGTAACAAGTTTTGTTTTGTTTCCACTATTCATAACATGAACCAGATTCTTGTTGGGTCATTGCTTATTACATTATGCTAGGACACAAAAGAAGTATGTTTTTGAAACATTTTTTTCCCCCTTATGGAAAGCGTCAATACTTTCACAGGAGGACAGACACACAGAAATCATGGTTGTGGTTTCTTTTTATTCCTTCAAGAAATTCAGGCTCATTTGTTTATTTTCAGATGGAGATGGACTTGCTGTTACCCCATCTGCAGAATCAGACACAGAATCATGCTGACATTACAGCAGTAAGCAGGTCCTCTCGCACCCCAGTGCTTCAAGTTTCCCCATCAATGAGATGAGAATAATAGTTAGAACTTACTGAGTATTTTCCATCCAAACAGCTTTTAATGGAAAAGCTGGCTTTTCAATTATATTACGTTTTCGTTGGAAAATACTCAGGACCGAGAATAAGCAAGTTGCACAAAATCAAAGGGAAAGTTGAGATGACTCCAGCTCAATGGAGAACCACAGAGTGCTCTGAAATCAGCTGGTGGGTCAGAAAATGACGATAAAGCAGCTTTCAAAAACGCAGTAGAAATTACCCCACCCATAAAAAAAAAAACAACAAAATATAACCGTTTAGATTCTGTACAAGCCGTTAATAGCTAACACTGCCAGTAAAATAGATCAACAGAAACCTAGATCAACGGGGCACTGAGCTGTGCCACCATGCCAGCAGAGCCGGGGAGCTCAGACTATTGCTCCCATCCAGGGTCACTCAGGGCTGCTGCAAATCATGTGCGCAACCCCCCAGGAACCACCTCTGGAGAGGACACCCGCAGCCCTTTCTGCAGGAGCATCACCACGCAACGCACTAAAACGATGCTTACGCACGAGTGGAAAAGGAGATAGGGGTTCAGGCAACTTTTTTTTAGGGCAAATTGGAGCAGCCTCATTTCCTAGAATAACCCTTCAGACTGAGAAAGGCCTAAAATCCAGTTTTCTCAGATCTGACTAAGCGGTGTAACTGGACAGCTGCTACACAGACACCGAGCATGACCACTGCTGTCTCTTAAAATGAGAGCAACGCTCTGTTCTTCCACCGCAAGAAGACACATCAAGCAAGCTGTTCAAAGCGGCTGTTTTCAGGTTAACAGATGCAGACAAGCACTTAAACCCAGTAAGATGGAACTTGGGGACAGCTCCTACCTTCACGATTTCCAGCTAGGTCACCTTCCCTCTCTGCCTTAGCACAGGTGGCTTTATGATTGCTAATTTTGAGTGCATTTTCCCTCTTAGGGACTTTACTAGGACCTGTAAATTGTTTGCTGTTATTCCACTCATAGATGCGCCGACGCTGCATTTGGGACATCCAAATCCTTTTGCAGATATGGCTGCACACCCTGCAATCTTTTAGCACACGTATGTGACAGGAATAGACCAGAGGACCAGATCAGAGGTATACATTGCAGTGAAACAACAGTCCTTACAGATATCCTCAATTCTGCCAGTGCACATCGACTCACAAGACCGCTCCAGAGGGAAAAAAAAAAAAAAGAAAAAAAAAAAAACACGTCAAACCGCTCATTTTGCAGAGCTCCAAGCCCCAGAAACAAAGGTAGCGCTGTGAAATATGCCCAGATGCGAGCAGCTCTAGAAATCCCTCCTCACGTGGAGATATCCCCCTTGATAAAGGCAATGACCCGGGTCAGGAGCGTAAGGAAAGATGGATGTCGTTCTGCTGCGGTGTTGCAATCTCCTGCAGATAAGACCTCTGGGGAAAGACTCCAGAAATAAACAGAAGGGCAAACTGCCAAGTTTGGGGTAGGGTTGGGTCCTTTTTCATTGTGAATGACTTCAAACTCCTTGATCTTAAAGGAGCATGAGGCAGAGACTTTTTTTTTTTTTTTTTTTTTTTTTTAAGAAAACAAATCACACAGGAAGACAACTCCCACATTTTTTTTGTTTTGTTTTTAAATCACAATCGTTAAACCTATCTTTGCTTTCCTTTAAATTAATGGCAATGCTGTTTTTTTCCACCAGTCAAAGGCTTCTGGTTAGCGGCATGGGGACTGAGACCCTCTTCGATGAGAAAGGCGTATTTTGCAAAATAGTCTCTTGTCTTTAGGAAAATACAAAGAAGGACCATAACTTCTCGCCCTGAGGCCAAAGGAAGGCGGAATGATGGTAAATGTTTTAGTGCCAGCCCACCTAGCAACCAGAGGTGATATATTCCATATTTTGATAACACTGCATTGAGCCAGCCAACCTCCTATTTCAGTGTTAACTACACAGTCATGACTGAAACACAGACTTACATATGCAAAATAACTCTCTCTTCCTCCTCTCCACTGCTTTCTCCCCCCAAAGGTGAAAGAGAACTGGTCCAAAAATAAATTTAGCTTAGCACTCTGAGGGATAAATGATTGACACAAGGGCAAAATATGGATGCAAAGTCAAAAGACCACATAGTTAAGACTCTGGGTAAAAGGAATATGTGGGAAACCATGCAGATCTATGATAAATATAGCACTGATAAATAGTCAGCTCTCCATTACCAGTGCCAAGGGGATAGAGGCAGCTAGATAGTCAGATAGAAGAAGTACAGATATTATGGGCACTGTTGCTTCCAGGACTAAGCCGGCTCCCACAGATGTATCCCGAGAGCTTCCTGTGCTGAAAATGCAGCTGTGGACAAACTCAACTCAACTGTCTGCGGGGCTGGCTTAGTTACAGCCCATATATTAGGGCAGTCTCACTGCTCTACTGCATATCCAGCCAATTCAGGTGTCTAAATCTGCAGCAGGGCTTATTTGCAAAGGGAGCAATGGTTTAAGGAGATCAAGGAGAGGACTGCACACTGTAAACCAGTGTGAGCACATCTCAGTCCCCAGCTCAATCAGCCCAGAAATGAATCTTTATTGCATGTCAAGAGACTGTTGTATGTATTACATACATATTAATGCACGAAAGAGATCTCTAGAGACTGGCAACAGAAAATCCATCAAATTAAAAGGGTCTCATTAGTACTAGAAAAGACATAATTTATCTTTATGGGTACGCTGGTGCACAGAGACAGGCAAGCAACTAGAATGTGCTCTTAACAGCCAACCTAGCTGCATTAAACAGCCAAGGCCATTTCTAATGATATTTTAATATGTAGGAAGACATGATAGAATTAATAATAAAATGACAAAAATTAAATAGAAAAATAGAAAAGATGAGAGAAGTAAATATCTTTCAAATACATTTGTGTTATACACAAGCATGTTGGAAAGAATTACTAGGATAAGAAAAATAACTGGGAATGTGATTTTATTGTTTAGGAGAAATTGGCAGTATATTGAAGAAAACACTGATTTATTTTTTCCTTTATTTGAGCAATTTATTATTAGTCAGGCTGTTCATTTAAAGCATTGCACGTTTGCTGTGCTCAGTCACAATGTCCTGTCCGAATAAGTAACTACCTACAGTAATCCCAAATCCATATATCAGGCACCATATAGCTCAGGTACAGAAAAGAGGAGAAAGGACGGGCAAACGCAAGGACTAATGCACTCATTCTGATGCCTGAACTATGCAAGTCTCCAGGTAATGCCCTCACACCAACACGAAGAGGAAACGGAGAATTTCTCAATAGCAGAATACCCTCTTGGCACCATCCAACAGCTCCCCGAATACTGATCTCACTATTAGCGTTTTCTCAGAAATTATGGAAATTGCTACACTTGTATCTTATAGAATGCACCCAAACTGACAGAAATGCCTTCCTCTGGCCCTTCTGTTCTTTACCACATTTTTAAAGAGCTGAACCATACAATTTTATTACTAGCTGCTTGAGTGATTGACGGCACTTCCTGCTAATTACTCATGTAGCAACAACAACAAAAATCCTAATGTTTGGGAGAAATAGCAGGCAGTCTTAATGGGCTCGGTGACTAAGCAGCAGAAATTCAACTATTCTTTCGGCATCAGAGAGTTTAAGAGAAGAGAGTCACAATTCCTGGAAGATAAAGTACATATGATGACACATTATTTGACACTGGTACATTTTCTAAAGCAGTCTTGATGGGTCTTAAAAAAAAAAGACAAAAAATCAGATTTGAACAGTAGATTTGGAAGGTATAAGACAGCAGAAGGATAGCATTTTCCTCATACTTGAGTCTTGTCTACAGTACAGCAAAACCCTAGAAGGGACACAGCTGCAACAGCTGTGTGTTTCAGAGTGCCGATTTCCCTGCCAGCTGCAAAATATCGTTCCTTACTCTTTAAATATTTCAAAGCTATGGTACTCAGAGCTACTGTAATAATTGGGGCAATTTTTAAAGTGATGTTCTTTCTTTGTCATTGGAGAATGCAAACTGTTATTAACTATATCCCACTGGAAGGAAGTACTCCCCTGCCCCCAACCACAACTACTATATAGATAAAACTTTTGCAATGCTTAAGAAATTATTCTGAAATAAAGTTAAAAATGCAGGCAGACCTGCAGAAAGCAGCACGAAAAATCTGTCCTGTAACAAAACTGCCACTTGATGGCAGTACACAGCATTGATCTGAGCCCAGAACAATTAAAAACACTTTATTTCATTTTCCACTTGCGCACAATATGGGATTACTTCATTGAACATTGGAAGAGTGTTTGCAAATTGCTTGCAGCATAATCTTCAGAATTAAACATGAAGCACTGCAGGTAGAGTGCAGGAGACAACGAGGAGCAGGCTTTTCAGAGGTGATTTGAGAGAATATTTGAAAACATCATGCCATCATCGAATCAACCTCTTCGGTAACACTAATCGCCCATTAGCTTTGCTGTGAAAACTGTCTAACACCTCCCAAAGTGAGTATCAGCATTTTGGAAAGATGGGAAATTTATTTTGTCATTCTGAAGGTAATGTGAACAATATTAATATTTAAAAACTCTATCCAAATACCGTCCACAAAAGAAAAGCCGTTGAAGAGCATTTTCACCCTCTGAAACACCAAGTCCTGGTTTCTGCTGATCACCCCTGCCGTGAGGAGGGGCAGCAGCCCTGGCAGCCAACACAAGGGCAGAAAGGCAACCTCTTCCTTTCCAGATGCTAATCAGCTCATCAGCTATTGCAGGAAACAGAAAGAATCCTAAATTCATGGCCTAAGAGATATATATAATTTCATTCCCTTTTAATAAAGCAATTACTGCAGCAATCTAAGGATTTCTTTTGCATGTTTTCAGTGAGCCGAAATAGTTGAACTAATCTAATGGCTAGGCCAAAAGAGGGGGTCAGTCTCTCCTCTGCTTCCCCTCACAGGTCCCATGTACCAGCTCTGGCATCTTTCTTCAGGAAGACATATAATTTTAAGATCATGTCTAGTGCTGCAAAGTAATAGTAACTTAAGGGCAGAATTTCAGACAGTAAGTGCTCCACACGTTCTGCTTAAAATAATCTATTCACTATTTACTGTCCACTGTCCCACTCGTACATGCAAAACGAGCCCAATTTATACCACTAACAGAAGAAAAGAACGAATAGAAAATTATGGGAGGGCTTGGGAACCAAGTCACCTCTTGGCATCCAAATCACCCAGCATTTTCACTTTGCGATAGTAGGGAAGAAGAGTTAAAAAGGGGCGCTCGCAGCTGCAATCTAACCAACAGCTGATCTTGAAGGAATGTCAGGCCGATGGCCAGGCAGCCTCCTCCGGCTTCTCCAGCCAAAGCTGCCTGCGGTACGTGAACTACGGCTGTGCTATACAAGCGACCGTTTTACAGAAAGTTCTCTACTACCGTTGTTCAGGTCTCACGAGCTAGGGAACGCCCAGTTTAAGCGTAGCGAGTCAACCGAATAGCCTCGTGGATACCAATCTGTGCAACACGAAGCCTTCGCTGAGGTAGGGAACTGAGCAGGGAATGTGCACAGAGCCTGGCAGCAGCTGCCAGATGCCCACAGCAGCAGAAGAGGTGACTTTTTGCGTGATGTAGACTAAAATTTGGGAAGTGGAGAATGAAAAGAATCTGGAGCACACGAGGCTGAGCACAGCGTAGTGAGGACGCTACCGCGCCTGGGGAACAGAAACAAACCCAGGAAAGCTGCAAGGCATTCCTCTCAAACGTCAGGATCTACCTGGGCACTCCAGCCGACTTTCTGGCAACCAACAGAGAATCAGGTTCTTCCATAAGTAACACAAGCAAATATTTCATTTGTAAAATGTGCTTAGAGGCTTTCCATTCATTTAGACTTTGAAGGTGGGGCAGAAAACTACTTCGTCATTAGGCAGAAATCAAGAAGCCAACAAATAAAAAACGAGACTTATCAGTTCCTCTTACCGCAGAACTGAACCAAACATCAAGGCTTATTTTCCTCTTGCCTAAGGATCTCAAGAGAAGGAAAGATGGGACTACTGTATAGTGATTTTCATGAGAAATTCCCACATCAAAAGCGTGCTTGATATATTCTACTTTTTCTGCTGGACTGACTTCAGATATTCAGAAGTCCCTGTGGCTTTTGTCACCATAGATACCACTAAGAAAACAAATTCAGTGTTAGTAGAAAAGTAACTAAATCACAGCTGCCAATCTTATGAGAATATTTTACTGCTATGTATTGGGATTTTAAAGGTATTTCATTTTGTCCTCTTGTTCCTTCAGTAGGTATTTTGGGCTGTTGATTATGTAGCCCATAATACTGTACAAGTCACACCCAAGACTTCGTTCAAAAGTTTGCTATACCCCAGGCTGTGCTCGTACATGAGAATGTGGAGAACCACAGTACTTCGGACAGACACTACTGCCACAAGCTTCAAGCTCTCTCTTTTTTTTTTTTTTTTTTAATCCTTTCATATTTATACAAAAGAGAGGTTTTCTAAAAATCTAACATTAAGAGTTATCACAACAGTTTTTCCTCAGGAATACACATACACAGTACACTTGAATAGTATGTCATCCTGTATGATATACAGGAAGGGAAGAAAAATATTCTTATCATGAGTACTTTCTTCTTCTTCCCATTTTTGATTAAAGCAGGGCACACAGGGAAATCTAGAGGAGTAGTTTATTAACAGAAGAGAAGACCTATTGTACCCAAACCCCAGTTTATATTAAGAGAGGGTCAATGCATTCTTTCTGAAGCTTTTGAAGTTCATACTTCATTAAGTTGCATGGCATTTTGGCATGGAAATGGGAGCTCTCATCTCTATCAAAACTCTCCCCGGCAACTTTGCAGCTTACACAGCTCTTAAGTGGCAACTTATACAGGAGACTAAAATCCACAGACCTGATTAAAGACAAAGGCAATGGGAGCATTTTTATCAATTAAGTGTTCACTCTGTCATGCAATCGCTAGTTATGACACATTTGGTTTATCACTCCGAGTAACGCAGGCACACCTTAGACAAACCAAGCCGAGGAGGAGTGCTGTGCCTTAGAACAAGTTTGTTCCTTTTAATCAAAACACTAAAAGAGAAAGTTTCCAGTGATGCATCATCCTTCTCCAGCTGCTAATCTTTTCCATTTCACACCTACTGATCATTATCATGCTGAAAAAATACTGCCATCTAACAGCCAGCTGATCCAAGATTTTTCTATTGTAGTCCTGGCAGTAATCAGGAAAAGATGACACTTAATTTGTCTTAACTCATCCATTGAATTGCACCTGTGTACTGTTCCAACACATTTATACCCACTGCTGCTCTCGGGTTATTATTTTAAAAACCAGCATTGATTTCAGACTGGCAGAAGATGCGAGTGGGTTAGAAGAGTGACCAGTAACGTTACAAAAATCCTATAGATAGCACCCAGTGAGGCTGAAATCAGAAGCCACACAGGTTATTTTTGAAGAAAGATCATCAGGACATTCTATGTAACTGAAGACTTGACCTTGATCATTTACTCAAGTGCACTTCATGTTTATTGAAGTTTGGTTAGAAATATGGACACAGCTTGTGATCCTTGATCCCTTTGTAATTAAATCTCTTGCCAGATACCGTGTTGGACTCTCAATTAATGGTAACATTTATAAAAAAGGTCAAAACTTTACCTTTACGAAGCTCTTTCCCACTTTATTTCTCTTGCAAAGATACTACCAACAGTTGTGCTTAAGCTAAATGATTGATTTAGACTATTTCATTTATAAACAGAGAACTTCATTAATGCAGCACAATAATAAAAAACACACTTAAAATAAACCTCAGTATTTAGAGCAATGTTAATACTCTATCATCATTTGTTTTCTACTAGCATGCTCATTGATGATCTGAGCATTTCAATACAACACAGGCAACAGCTAAAAAGTATCTCTTGATACTCCAGTTGAAATTTTGACTTTTGCTACAGATGTACAACCTTTACAAAAGGATGAAGATCGGAGATTATTGCAAGTATTTAACAAAAGACAAACAAAACTTAAGCTCCTTATTTCCTGCTTCCCATTAAAAAATTACTTCTACAATTTTCCAGTTCCACTCCAAACCCTGCCAGTAAACAGAACAATTTAGCCCCTTAAGTTTTGACTCTCTGGAATTCCTTAACACACAAAATCCCAGACAGATCAGGAATCATATCTGAAACTTTGTCCTTAAAGCACCACATTAGGCTCACCAGGGATGCAAATCAACAGGACAGTATTGAAATGCAAGAAAGATGTAGGAAAAGCCAGTTTCAGATTTCATAGAATCAGTAAGGTTGGAAGGGACCTCTGGAGATCATCTAGTCCAACCTCCCACTCAGCAGGGTCACCTAAAGCATGTTAGACAGGGTTGCATCCAGGCAGGCCTTGAATATCTCCAGAGAAGGAGACTCCACAACCTCTCTGGGCAACCTTGTCCAGTGCTCTGCCACTCTCACAGTGAAGAAATTCCCCCTCACCTTCAGGCGGAACTTCCTGTGCTTCAATTTCTGTGTCCTGTCACATGGGGCAACTGAAAAGAGTTTGTCCCCATCCCCTCGACACCCTCCCTTCAGGTACTTAGACACATTGATAAGATGTGTCTCAGTCTTCTCTTCCCCAGGCTGAAGAGGCCCAGCTCTTGCAGCCGTTCCTCATGGGGCAGATGCTCCAGCCCTCTGATCATCCTTGTAGCGCTATGCTGGACTCTCTCCAGTAGCTCCATGTCTCTTGTACTGGGGAGCCCAGAACTGGACACAGTACTTGAGATGAGGCCTCCCCAGGGCGGGGGCAGGATCACCTCCCTCGACCTGCTGGCAACACTCTTCCTAATGCACCCCAGGAGACCATTGGCCTTCCTGGCCACAAGGGCACATTGCTGGCTCATGGTCAACCTGTCATCCACCAGCACTCCCAGGTCCTTCTCTGCAGAGCTGCTCTCCAGCAGGTCAGCCCCCAGCTTGTACTGGTGCCTAGGGTTATTTCTCCCTAGGTGCAGGACTCTGCACTTGCCCTTGTTGGACCTCATGAGGTTCATCTTCACCCACCTCTCCAGCCTGTCCAGGTGTCTCTGAATGGCAGCACAGCCCTCAAGAGCGTCAGCCACTCCTCCCAGCTTGGTATCATCAGCAAACCTGCTGAGGAGGCACTCTGTCCCCTCATCCAGGTCATTGATGAAAAAGCTGAACAGGATGGGACCCAGTACTGGGGGGACACCACTAGCCACAGTATTTAATCCAGTATCTGTGCAACAATACAGATGTTCCTGACTGTGGTCTGTGGTAGGCAACTGAAGGACTGTCCAGCCACACAGACTTCCTTTTCACACATCCTGCAGTAAAATGCACCTGGAGAAATTAACGCATGCTAAAGACTTTTACAGACCCCCTCTTCCACAGAAGCAACATCCATAGTTGTGCCAGAGACACTATATAAAATACGATCCATATAGTTACATACTGGAAAGAAAACAACCCATGAGAGCAGTAGCATCAAGAAATCAGGGATACCAAGGCCAGCCAAATAACACAGTTACTTTTTGTAACCTTGGCCCATGCTATTGAGCAAGTCAGGAGAGGGAGTTTGTTTTCTCTTAAAACTCTTCCTGGGCCATGCAGATTACAGCTCTCAAGACCATCTCTACATTAAAACCAAATTTGTATTATAAAGTTGAGGACCACTTCTTTAACAGGGAGAAATCAAACCTTCATCCCCTGCTTATGTGACCAACAGCAGACCTTGCCAGCAACTTTCCCGTTCCACCACCCTGCTTCTTACAACCTCTGCTGGCAGCAGAATAGCAGCTGAGATTAATACATCACCAAGATATTTCAGGAATGAGGAAGTGGATTTCAGCATCTTTATTTCAAATTTGCACCGCAGTTTTAGGCCACATACTCTGCACGGTAACACTGTCTTCTACAATAGCAATTAAGTGCCAACAGTCATGCAAACCTGATAGCTGTTTGACCTGCAGCCTGTTTAAACATTGGCATTAATTGTACGGTGAACTTCCGCTGAGCTATATCGAGGACCACTTCACTGCCCTATCTCCGCTGGCGTCAACTGCGAGGCCTCATGACCGCGCCGTGGCGCGTGCTAGGAGCGGGGCCAAGCCGAGAGCCCATTTAGCCACATTAAACACAGGAAACATGAAGATCTGGGTAAGAGATACAATTCTCATGGGGGAACTCACCAAACAAGACAGGGGCCGGCTGCTTGTAGAGGAAAGGCTAAGCTCGTGTCCTGGCCCAAACCTGCAGCTTATGGTGCTTAGCAATAGCTCCTGGCAACCTCACTGACCAGAGAACAAGCAGAGACCACTTAAACAGGATAGGCTAATTACAAAAACACAACAGCTATTATTACTACAAGAAGTGCTTTCCAACTTCTCTCTTTTGATCTTTACGTTGACTCTCGCAGAAGGCTGGCAATCTCCTCATTACAGGCTCTGACCTCCTACTGACCACAAGCTTAGCAGGGGCACAACAGCCAATTTTTACGGAAGGGGCAAATAAAAGCGCAAACCATTTAAGGAAGTAGGAGGAGAGACTCAGGAGGCGGCCATCTCTCTATTTAAGCACACTGACTGGAAGAATACAGTAATTCCTATCCCCGTACTTGACGTAAGTGGAGGTACCATCTTTACGATCACCCGCAAAACTTTGGTCCCGCATGCACAGGACACCTCAAGTTCCCAGAACATTTGTCGGAATTGCAAGGTTATTCATCTGGGCAATCTGGTAACTATCAAATGAGACAAACTGCATTCAAGCTCTGTAATTGGCTTCCAGGAACTGGAATTAGAGACATCACATTTTGCTTAGCAATGTTGCTGATAAAAACAAATATCAATGAAGCAACATTTTTGCAAGACAGATTCTTGCATTATTTTTGCTCACTTTGCCAAAGCTTGCATTCTACAAAGAGCTTTCAGCATGAAACTCATGCAGGATTTTTTAAAAAAAAAAAAAAACACCCACTAAGTGCACCTCATTTTGCTTTTGAGCTATTGGTTTAAAAGAGGAACAAAGCATAAAAGATGAACTGCAAAGGCCTTAAGTCTGTATGAGGATAAAACATGAGGGAAGCAGTTATCCTGAAAGCAGTCAAATGTAGAGATATCCCCTAAGATATCTTTATTTTCTGGCATAATTCCTTATTAATCTGTTTTTTTGAAAGGGATCCGATTTGCTCATACACCTGACCAGGGGAAGAGGAGGAAAAGATACAAGGGAGTCACTAAAGCAGTAATAACGTCATCATGAACTAATTTTCATTGCAAAGAAATAATACACTGAGAACTGCATAATTGTGATTTTCCAGTGGGCTAAATTTGACCTCAGTGTAGTCCTTCTAACCATCACGTAGAGGAGAGGACTTTTAGATATATATTACTCTACAGTATTATGTATTAAATGCAAAAACATTCAGAATGGTGGGAAAATAAACTAAGCGAGAAGACTGGGCAAATGAAGACTCCGGATTTGGGACGCCATGCTCTGCTCTAGAGACACCAGAATGATTCTATCTTGCTTCTGCCATCCGTGTGTTTCTAATCTAGCATCAACATCGTATATTTGTACGTAAACTACATTCTCTTTTAATGAGTCCTAACTTTAAATCTGAGTTTCTTCAAAGTCAATGTGTTTTCAATATGCTTGTAATTTAAAATTTCAGGCTAAAATCAGTTTCACAGTAATACAAAATATGGCAAGAAAAGTCATTTTCCCCAAGATAGGTTACATACCATAGCATTAACCTTGCTTTAAGAAAAATGCTTCATCAGTAAGCACAGCATAAACTGTAATATAATGTAGCACAAGCTTCAAACTGTTCATAAAAAACAATTAAAATTTGAAAGCTTCCATGAATTAAATGTCAAAATAACCTATTATTTACAATAGGCCACACTTTCCAAGATACAGCTCTATCACCAGGCCAGCTAGAGCTGTATTTGCGTGCAATCTTTTCTCCAAATTTTCCATCCTCGCACTCAGCTCTATCACAGCGTTAGCAAGATCTGTGGATCTGTGGGCCCATGAGCGTAGGATGGCTCCATCAGCTAATCCCGCTCTGAGCCTGCCCAGGCAATATGGAAAGCAAATGGTTGCAAACCTGGGTGGCAGCTTTGGCACAAATTTAACACATGTGAACACTCCCCCAACACACAAATTCAGGCCTTATTTGACAGTTCCCATATTCTGCAATAAAGCTTCTATTCAAGCGAGAGAGAAAGCTTGCTCCTTATTAATTTAGCCATCCAAGTTACGAGCTTCCACGAGACTGACGTCAACCATACCCTACTGCACAAGTCATAGCACACACTAGTTGTTTGCTATTTCTACTTGTTCCCTGCCACATTTAAAACTCTGACCAGAAAAATATTATCACAGCGGGTGAGTACTGCACACTAGGATGTCCTATTTTCCACACAAGCAGTTCCTGCTTAAGGCTCTCAACACGCCAAGTTGCAAGAACACAGTCATTCGCTCAAGTACTCTTTATGGAGGGGGAAAAATAAAGGGCCATTCCTGCACTATGATGATTATATGTTGGCATTGCAGGATGTCACAAAACTTCTTTAAACCATCTTTTTGAAAGATAGTGATGCTCTGTAACTAACTGGAGGCATTTACAATACAAGTGAAGGAATACAAAAAATGTATACGGAGAGCAAAGAGAAAAAGAGCAGAATCCCTGAAAATGGGGATGGGAAGCATTTTATGTGAATGGTAGGACAGAAGATGACAGTGTGTTTAAACTTTTTACTCACGTATAATGGAGCTTGCTGTGGATTAAGTTTCATGACCCCAGAACACTGAAACAAAAAAGAAAAGACATATTTAAGACATTTTTTCATAAAATTCAAAAAGTACTTCTTTGTAAGCTGCAGAATGTTGAACTTCCAAAACCATATTAGCACCCTTACATTCATTCTTTAATGGTCACTTCTACACAACAATTTTGTATTTTATCTCCTTTGGATCAACAAAGAATTGTCCCTTTTTTTTTTTTTTTTTTTTTTTTTTAGGCTCATGTTACACAAAGACAACTTTGTAAAATGATCGGTACAGCAAAGCGCTCCTCAGTCTGAACAGCTTGAAAGGTTGGCACAGAGGATATTCTAAATAAAACTCCTCCTTTTCCTATTCATCTCGGTTCATCTTCCCTCCTAGCATGCTTGCTCCATATCTTTTTATGGCAATTACCAAACCTTAACTGCTATCTGTCTGCTCATTCCCCCATCCCAACAGCTGTGTTTAAACAGGGCCCATTAAGGAAAAATAGACAAACAAAAAATGTTTGCAAAGATTTTTAGGTCTCTCAACTGTTATAGATGATGATCTTCACGGGAATCTCACTAGAATTACTGTCCTGCCACTCTTTGTCAATCCTGTCCTTCCCTAAGCCCAGGCAATATGGAAAGCAAATGGTTGCAAACCTGAGCCTCTTTTTTTTTTTTTTTTTTTAATGGAAGTTCTTTTCTTTCTTTCTTTTTCTTTCTTTTTTTTTTTTTTTTTTTAATGGAAGTTCTCCCTCCCTCCAGCAGCAACTAATATTGGCAGTCATTTGGGGATGAAATAGTAAATAGACAAAAATCTATTAACCTGGAGAACGCTACCTTCCCAAATAAATTTGGTGTTTTTTTTCACTGGATAGTTTGTTCAAGAAAAATTTCAAACTATCAAACTATCAAAAACACTCCCTGCAAAACGGAGGGAAAAAACCTTCAGAGTAGGTAATGCTGGCGATTCTGCTGAAGCATTTTGCACGTTCGAAACCTACCATTATTCATCCTACCATGGCGATTTTCAGGTCTACACTGGAATTCTTATATATTACCTGAGGAAAGTTATCTGTATTGAGCTTTGAATCAATTGAATCAGGATTTTCCTTGTCTTAATTTCTCCACTGCAGTAGAAAACACTTATCCTAAATGAAAGTTATAAGTTGTCATTTAATGCGTGTACAGCAATCCAAGATCCTAAGACGAAGGAATGCAAAACAATTAAAAACAGAATTTTTGTTGTTGCTTATGTCTGCAGTACTGGTAATTTGCTGCAAGTACTTCAAACTCCTTTTAAAAGGAGATGAAATACCACTCTGCTTTTCACACAAAAACACATATTTGTTCCCTTCCAAACTCCACAGTTTGCCTTCAGTGAGACAGAAATTAAACCACAGCCTAAGTTTTCTTAGCTGATTCCAGCTATTCTTTCTGCTGCACACGTTCCTGCTAATTTCTATAAAGAAGTATATTTGTACTGGTTACTTTAAAATGTCAGAGCTTTCTCATCAAAATACAGCCCCTTCACAAAAGCTCTTAAAAGGCAGCCAGTGGATGGATGAACACTTTGCTATAGTTTCTAAATCAAACTCATACCTATTTTCATCCTCAAAATTATTCTCCCAACGGCCAGAATGCCTCAAATCAGCTTTTTCTTCCTTTTCAGCTCTTAAACGGAATCACTTGCTTGTGAAAGTAGGGGATTAACAGCACTAGCTATCGTATGGGCAGGTGAGGTCCCCAATACATCTCTGCCATCAATCCTCACTTCTGACTGACAACAAGGTCCTGCTACTGCACCTCTCAGTAGAGAGAAAAAACCCACAAGCCCAGCCACTCTCCCTTACAAGGTACCTGAGCCTCCCTCTCCCATCCTGAACCCGGGTATCTTGAACAGGGGAATCAGAATATCATCTAGCTGGGAGCTTTTGATGCATCTTATGAAGATCAGAGTAAATCAGAATTAAAAAAAAAAAAGTTCAAGCCCACCTCACATCTAGATTTTTACAGAAGAAATCTCATTCCACTGGACTAATTCCCTCCTGAAGCAGAATTAAGTCCTGAAATCTGAGTCAGCAACCTGGTAGTATTAGAGTGATATGATGTCAACAGGGCGTCAAATGAAAAAATAAGTAAGTAAAAATCAGGAAAACAGAACATGACTGGTTTGTATTTGCCCTAGACACCAAAGGTAATAAACATATTCTACTCCTCAAGTTTCTTGTCATTCCCAATTAGGTTTATTAATTTTTCATCAGCTATTTCAGTTTCTCAGAACTTTGTTCAGGAAAAAAAAAAAGGAAGTTATCGTAATACACTCAAATATATTCCTCCTCCTCCCTTCATTAACATCTTTACCTCTTTCCTGTTCAGGTTCACAGATGTTTTATCACCACTTGTCATTTCAAAACTAGCTTCTGTGATCCAAGACTGAATTACATCTACATTTACTCAAAATACCAAAATACCTCACATACATACTCAGCAAGGTCACACCCAGATTTCACAGCTCTTTGCTTTGCTTAGACAAATCCATAGGGAATCAGCCAGCTTATCACAATAAATACAGTATTCTCATCACTACCTCATCTATCCTGCCCCAGTTTGTTTGCTCTACCAAGTCATCAAGTCAACGCTTCCAAAAAATCCAACCCAAAGCCTTAAAGGAAAGGCTTTAAAGAAAATCCTAAATGCAAGCCTGGGGCATGCGCCTAACGCCAGCACACTTGCAAAAAGTAGTAGCAGAATTTAGCATGTTCTAATTTATTCCCCCAGTGTAAGTTTGCAATGCAGGAAAGATGTTGACAAAAGGAATCCGGTATCTAAGCTAAACCTTTTATTTCATTTCTTCTTGGCAGCTTCGTAGATGCTTTAGCCTACTCTTTTTCAGTAAAGCCGTGATGGGTCCTGTCTGACACCAAAATAAATCCCGTTAGACACCTAGGTTGCAATGCCATGCATCGATCAGCTGTGAATCTCCTCCCTCTTCAAAAGTTCTTCTGCAAGCCATCCTTTTGGCATCTAGGGGATGTGCACGGCAGGTAAGGAGGGGATGGTGTTTAACACTGTGTTGGGTAACTCTGTTCTCTCCTGTTTGCAAAGAAAGGGACAGATTTGGAAGATACTCTATCTTGTCTTGCTAGAAAGTCCTTTGGCAAAAACGCACGAGAAAAAACTATGTGACAAGTAAGTCTGAATGACTACTTCGGGTCAACCAAAGATAATTTCAGGTCTCTAGGCCAGTAATTTTCTGCAACCAGTAGGTAAGGCAAATGGTAGCCTCTGAAAATTTTCAGTACAGTAAGGGAACCAAGACAAAAATAGCAAGATCACACTGGTCATTATCAAACCAAGTCTCATAACGACCCCTAATACAATCAGTGAACAGGTTGGACTACTTTGGTTAAAAAAAAAAAAAAAAAAAAAGAGAGACAAGGCTCTTCAATATTGAAAGCTAAAGAAGTTCTAAACCATTTCGTCTCCACATCAAGATAAATATAGGAGTACAAGTACATCCTTCAGGTCACTAGGCCTGCTCTCGCAGATACTGAAGAACGTGGAGGGATACTCAGCCCTTGTACTGCCAGACCAGGATCTGGACAGTATGTGAACTGCTTTGGAGGTCAAACTAACAAGATGACACAGATACAGATCCTATCGCCATAGTTGTTTTAAGGTCTTCAGCTTCCTGGGCTGTAGGTTGCAAAGAAAGAGAGAAAAATCATACCTATTCTACCTACACAAACAAGCCAGAGAAGGCAAAGAGTATGTATAAGAGCTCCGCACCTGAACTGTAGGGAAAAAAAAATCCTAACAGAGAAGCCGATCTTATGCACGCAGGGCACACAAGCACCCTGCAGAGAACACAAACTTGTTGCATGTATTTAACCTAAAAGCTCATTTACTAAGACCAAAAGAAAACAACAGTGTCAGTCACAGCCAACCTGAGGGCTCAGTTTCCTCTGCAGGTATCGCCTGCCATGACATCGGAAAGGGAGACAGCGAAACCAGTCCCAGCGCGGGGCTCTGGAGGAAGCCTCCAAATTGCGACTCCGGAAAGAGGCGAGCGGCTGCGCGGGCAGAGGCCAGCAGTGGCTTCAGCAGTCCGCGGCCGCGGGGCACGTCGGTGCAATCTGCCGTCCGCGCTCCACCCCAATCCGCCGTCTGTGCTCCATCACAATCCGCCGTCGTGGAGATGGTTCCTATCAATTCCGCCCAGCTTCCGCCCGGCAAAGCAGCCAACTTGCCGGTATCCTCACGTTGCCATCAGGCTGCTAACGCAGGCGGGAGGCTGGGATGAGTCTGCTCCGCAGCAGTCTCCAGCCTCCCTCACTGGACCACATGGGCACAGTCCCATGGCTCACCTAGGTCCTTTACGGCCCGGTCATGCTGAGCAGCCAAGAAATGAATTCAGCTGACACAAGTTTGCACTTTTTCCATACGAATACAAATACCTGTGAGCACATTTGGAGGTCTCCAGATGTGCAGTTGTTCTTTTCAAGAGCGCGTTTGTCTGCTTTCCTACCTACTAAGGTGGAAGTAGCACCTTCTCCTCCCAAAGACTAGCTCACCCCAGCGAACGAGCAGCCCTATCTTCTTTTCTTCCAAACAACCTTACTGAGTGAGAGCCTGGCACTTAGTTTCCCATCACCCCATCCTCACAAAAGAATTAAACTTTTAATAAAACAAAGTCATGGAAGATGCACAGAACAGATAGGCTTAACACGCATGACATCTCACGCGGGCTAACCCAGGTGAGGTCAAGCGTGCGCTGCTTAAGGTCAGCCGTAGGATCAGCTTCAACCTTCATCACAAATAAGCTTTCATCCCTACTAAAAAACCCCAAACTGATTTGGGTGGAGATTCTTAGTCTGTATTCACTGCAAAGGCACTACATTTTATATTCACCAAAAATGATTTTTTCAGCATATAACCCCCTCCCTGTCCCCTCCCGTCTGAATCCATGGGAGGCTTGAAAGGGAAGAAGTGGAAAAAGAAAGTTTAAGTACTGGAAACAATAGGCCAAGTCACTTCCACCAACAGTACTGCACTGAGTAGGGAAATTAAATAGAAACAAAAATGCTGCAGTCATCTAATGTTGCAAGTTTCAGGACAAGAACATAGCTGCACACTATGTGGGTGCACCAGCGGGCATAGTTCAAATTACTGTGAGCAAAGTATTTTATCAACACCATTCCATATATATCTCCAGCACCACTTGACATCTACTCAGCTAAATACCATAGGATTGTCTTATTAAAAACTAACTGGCGAAAACAGATTTCCGTCGCTTATCTGTTGCATAGAACATGATTTTTGTTTTACAGATCGAATAAATTCTGGAGAGCCAAACTGGACAAACGATCCTGTTAGTGTCATCTGTGCCAGCTGGTTTAACAGCCACTGCAGGTCCTTCAAGCCCACTGTTTTGCACTGCAAATAGAAGTGAAGATCTCTAATGTTAACAAGAGGAAGGATGGCTTTCACTGTGAATCCATTTGTTGGAACATTTACGGAAACCAAACAAAACAAATTCAGCTGACACAAATTCATACTTTTTTCCTATGTGTACAAACACCTATAGGCATATTTGGAAGTCTCCACCTGTACAGTTCTTTTCAGCTACAGTTGTCTGAACAAAAATATTCAAATTATTTTTTGTAAATAGCTGAATCTTTTGAATTTCAGTGCTTGGCAGGTTTATCACATGCTTTTCAGCAATCCAGACACTTACCTTACAATATTTCTGGAATTCTATTAACTTTTTTTTTTCCTCCCTTAAGATAACTGAAATCCCTTGTCTTTGAAAATTTGAAAGTAGGACATGAAAAACACATCCAGGTTCAAGCTCTTAAAAGTAACAGTGGTTTTAGGCATTATGAAGATCTGCCTAGGTCAGCAAAACTGGAAACTATCTGAAAGCCTTCACATAAAAGAATAGTTTTCTACTCTCTCAAGCATTAAAGAATTAATACAGTGAGTATTATTAAAGACTGCTCTAGAGAACTTGAGTGTTATTTTACACAAAATTTCAAGGAAGGGGATAAACCACTGTGCTTGATTTTTTTGGATACAGTAACATCTGACAGGAGAAAAAAAATCATTTGCTTTGCTGTGGTTCCCCAAACCTCAGCCAGCATTAGGGCTCCATTGGTTACATGCTGCAAAAATGTCTATGCAAACAAAGTTTCTGCCCTGAAGAGTTTACAAACCAGTGTACAAAGAGATACAAACATGCCTAAGTAATAAACCCATTCCATCCACTCATCCCAATTACCATTTAATTTAATCTTAATTAGTTGGCTTATTTCTTAGAAGCACCCCAGACAAAGTACTTCTTAAGGACAAATCAGAAAATGAGGCCAGTGGCCTTCCACATCAAGCTGGCCCATGCACAATGGGCAATGCTGATAAAGGTCTTCGTACGGGATGTAGCTAAGATCTGCCAAAAAGACTCACAGAGTTTCCGACTGTGCCTCACTCAGACAGTAAGCTTGATGCGAATGCCTGGTTCACCAGCCACCTTCTGCATCCACTAACATTTTCACAGCATCTGCTAACCACTACCTGCATCCATGGAACTGTGGAGTATACCAGGTCTCACCTCACCCTCAAAGCAGCCCCTTTAGAGATCGGTTGGTTTCTTTTGGTAGAAGAGGAAAGCTACAGGATAAAAAGAAACAAAAACAACCATTCTCGTCTCCAACAACCTATCAGAGCTGCAAGAAAGGGGAGAGGGGGGCCTTACGCGCTGCGCCTATGCTTGGATATGCTTCATTTTTGAGCTTCCAAGTTTTTCAGGTTTTCAAGCTCAGTTTTAAGCTTTTATAGGCAAGCTTCAGTTCTAGATATAGCTCAACTTTTAAGCTTTGCTGAGAAACTTACCCAAATCTCAGCACCTTTTTTATTCTAGCATTTGATTTCACACACTGTGATCTGTATTTGCAAAGCTTTAACCAAGCAGCCCCAGCTGCACCAGACGCAGGCGTAGCCATACAGAGCTTGCGCTCATGGTCGGGAAAGGACAGCCAAAAAACACACACGGAATCCGACGCACTTACAGATCTCACCGAAAGCGTTTGAACAGACGAGCAGAAATGCAGAGAAAGCAGGAGGACTTTCCAGTGGCAAGGAGTACTACCATCAAAACATGACAAAGCTGAAAGTCAAGGGATTATTTTTTTTTTTCAAACTGTAACAGAATTGACTGCACACAAAGCAGTCTGTAACAGCGCTGGTGTGAGGGAGCTGGATCAGCCTTAGAGGGACTAAACTTTGCAATTGCAAGACTAGAGTAACACCCTGCCAGGCAGTAGAAACCACTTCTATCCCAGAGGAACGAGAGAAGCCCTATCTCTACGGGCTACCAGACCTTCTCTGACTTCCTAACAGTACCCGTCGACATACACCTGGTAGGGTAACCTTCTTTAACATGCCTTATAACAAGTCCTCAAATCCTCATTCTTTAAACAAACAACCCATAAGCCTTAAAAGAGTTTAAACAAATCCGGGGATTAAATTGAACATATATCTGAACCCATTTGGATCCAATCACTATTTGCTCACTTCACTGGCAGTCCTTTCATCGAAATAAATAGGCACTGGATCGCTGCCTGTATCCTTAGATGTGTTCAGAAATGTATCAAGCAGGAGCACGCTCCCGCTCAGTTTAATCAAATTGCATGATTTCCTTTTTACATTGCCAAATTACAAAAACAAAAGTCATGCTTCCCACAACATAATTTCTCATTCAGCAAAGCAGTGTCCTGAAAGGCCACTATGTTTTCATAAACGGTTAATTTTTGAAGTGCTTTAGAAATATCGGGAGGATTTGTTTCAGGCCCTGTTCACGCTCTAAACTACACAAGATAAATAATGACAGGAGAAAACAATATGAGCGTAGGTACCAAAGAAAAGACAACCTGGCAATATGTAGATTAATTCCTTCTGGAACCTTGAATTTCATGCAAGAGCTAAAATAGCAACTTTTTATAAATTTATTGTTTTCCCAAATAGTGTCCATGGAATTACTAACCTGGCAAACTCCCCTTTTCTGTGAGCGATATATGACATTACTGGGTTGTATTCTTCATCACTAGCCTCCTGGGGTTTTTTGTTGTAATCCAAACGCTATTTGAAATAAGGCCTTTCTTGTTCTGGTTTGAGGTTTTGATTTTTTTTTTTGTTTGTTTGTTACCTGTAGCAAGAAGTTTGAAAATGGAAAAAAAAAAAATCGAGAAATGGAATTTGTTTGTTTTTATTCCTCATTATCTTTTTACAGAGTTCGGAGTGGCAATAATTTACTGCTGCTCTGCAGTGTTGGGTGAAGGATCAAGACAGCACACAGTTTTGTTCAAACACTTATTTTTGAAGGTTTCATTCCTACTGAATGAATACCAGAAATCATCTTTCACATTATGAACAACCTTTCTATTCTATGTATTAATGCCCTTTCCTTGAAATCCACGTGAAAGGAGATTCAAAACAGAAGAAAAAAAATCAGAACAAAACCTACATCCATTCAATTTAGGCAGAAGAAATAAACCAATAATCCATTTCTTCAACTATATGCATGGAGAATAGCTGCAGTTACAGTAACCGTAATAAATTTTAAAGACAGAAGATCAACATATATGCTTCCAGACATCATACAACTAACTGCATAGGACTTTCCCCATAGCTATACTAATGAATAATTTTACATACCTGGTCAAAAATTGGGAGAATGGAGGAATTTGGAAGAGCAACCCATCCAAAGTTTATTTTGCAAACAGATAGGAAAGTGACACCACTAGCAAAAGCCATCGATCACGGAGAGGAGAGGGAGGTGAGGAAATGAGAAACACTGCAGAAGTGTGGCAGCAAACAAGGTATCTGCAGATTGTAGCACTGTGCATACTACCACAGCTGAGCTTAAAAGTCAAGAACTCCTAGGTATTTGTGCACCATCATCTGAATTCAGCTGATCTGCTGAAGTTTATGTTTTGTCACTAAACCGATTTCTAATAAAAAAAAGAAAAAGATAAGAAAATACTTGCTTCCCAGCTGCATCCTGCATGCAAACAAACCATGTACTGCCATTCAGTTACAAGCACCAGCGTTTCTCTTGGCTGCAGCTGATGGAAAGGAGGTTGCGATGTGTTCTGCAGCAGCCTAGCTCTATCAGCACATGCCTCCGAAGAGCCGGGGTAACCCAGCAAGCTACCCTTCCGAAAACCAGACACACGCACATTGTCAAAATTCACTTTTTCTTACTATTAAAGCAATCTCCTCGCTAGGCAAAAAACTGGAGGGGGGGAAAAAAAAAAGTTAACTTCAAAATCAACCTAAAATCCTTTCTTTTTTGAACATTGTTGGAAACCTCAGTACTGTGTCCTCCACATAGGACAGCCCAACAAGCAAAAGTCGAGGAGTTGCTACAGCAACAGCCTGCTAACTGGCTTGTTATACCACACAAGCCGGGCAGGGAGCCTATCCGGAATCGAAGCTAACAGAGCGTCATTGATTGACTGATGATTTAATAAAATGCTCTGGATACACATTAACTTGCTTCGCTTAATGCAGTTCAGCTTCCTGGTAGCAGGAACGGAAAGAGCTTTGTTAATGGACTGAAACTCGGTCTAGCTCACACATGCCCCTGTCGCGGCGGGACTGCTGGGAACCAGCTGTTTCGGGGTTACCCATGCTTCAACCAACTTCCAAGTGATTTGACTTCCGTTTCTGAATTTTTCCAGCTATACTCCTCAAAGCGATGGAGCTGAACACAAATTTCAGATTTATAAATATATAAATGTGTGCATATATATATACACATGTATATAAATATACACATACATATATAGATGTGTATATATACATACATATATACATGTGTGGGGGTGTGTGTGTGTGTGTGTGTATATACACATATATATGCATACACACATATATATGCATATACACATATTCAAAAAGCTTGTACCTTAAACCTCTTCAATGCTATACAAAATCCCTCACCTAGCTCCATCACCCCTTTCTTGTTCAAAGGGTGACCATCTAGCCAAACATCCCCAGTCTCATGACTGAATTTCTTCTTTTGTAACATTCCAATCTCAAAATTGTCAAAAATCATTTAATGGATTAATTCCTACTCAAATCTTAGAAATAGATCACCTTTTATATAAATTTTTTTGAAAAACCTCAAATCATAGCGGTTGTCACTCTGCAGTCCACACGCCCAATTTCAAAAAAAGATACTGTAAAAATTGAAGCCAAAAGAGAGTAAAAGGATTATTAGCCAGCTCTAATTATACAGACTGATCTCATCCTCTTGCCGTAAGCCTCTTTCCTGTGTCCGGAATCTATTTGCACAGCCTAAAGACCAGCCTTTAGTAAATGTGCAAGGGTCACCAGCGCAGTAGGATCAATTTTACATTTTAAAACTCGACAGAAGTATCAACCAATTCCCTTGCAATAAGATATGACCCTGTCCTCATTTGCCAATTTTCGCTTTGAAGTATTACTAACAGCAAATAGCATTTAAGATGCCAGTTTGTAAAAGCCAAACATTTCAAAAGCAGCTATCGCGCTTTTTTAATGAAATAAAAATTGCAGGCCACATCTTCAGTTCAAGTAGCTACATCCTAATAAAGTTAAGAACTAACAGTTGACTTTAAGTGCAGGATGTACGCAAAAGCACACATATGTTTATACTCAAATTAAGTCTTCCAACAGGTTCTGGGGCAGCTGTTTCACGTATGCACAAGATACTAATCTCAGGCTCAAATATTAACTTCCAGAAAGCCTCAGCAGACATTCAAGATGCCTCTTCAAACAAGTAAAATACAGTTTATATGGTTCAATACGCTTCACAGTTTGAATATGGGTTCTGGCAGCAGATTCTGGGGCAATTCTCAAAAGATATTCACCTTAAATTTGTAAGAGCGATCATCAGCTTTGGGTGCTTAATGAGAAACTTCTTGAAAAGCCCCAGTTTTCAAAAGATAAGCTAAACAAAACATTTCTGCAGAAATAAGATTCATCCCGAAGCGCAGAGAGTCGGAAACAGAACCCTCAAGAAAGTTGCTAGGTGCTTTTGAAAACAGAGATGCGTTATATATGCATGCATATATAAGCTCTGAACGCACAGATTCAGAGGCAAATGGCAGGAAGGGGAGAGGACTTGAAGAGCATTTTGTCCCAAGTATATAAAAGAACTAACATCATGGATAGCTGTCACCGACACTGAGGTGCCTGCACACTCTTACACTGCAGTGAGAGCGCAAATGTTCTTTTAGGTACTGATTCCAACAACTTGGACTGTAATACTCGGCTTAATTTCAACACGTTCTCCTCTCCCAATTTGCAGTTGTATGCTGTTTCAAAGTGCATTCAGCAAAGATGGTTTTACTACTACTCTGTATGGTTCACAGCAAATGAGAGAAAAAAAACCCAAAGCTATAAAGTTGAGCTATTAAGAAAAAACAAAACAAACAAATCCTTTTGCTCTGTGCTCCACCAGAGAACAGCCACTGTACTGCATTCACCAAAATGCAGGCCTGCAAGAGAGCAATTTATGAAGTCCAAAGCATCATGCACACATTTATGTTGACAAATACTACCAAATATTTCCCAGTACATGCAAAGCAGGTAATTATCCAATACCTATTTTAATGAGCATGCGCACGAATCTTAACTGCTAAAGCCACAAGCAGAATTGGAAAAACTAGCATCAAAACCAAGATCCAAAAGCTGTCTTCACTCTCATTTTGGTCACAAAAGAATTTCACTGCCCGTTATTTTTATGCACTTTTCCTCTCCAAAGAATACATAAACTCAGTTTTCCCTTTAGGTTCCCTTTTGCAAATGATCCCACTCTCTAGCTCCACAGGTGATTGAAATACTGAGGACATAATCAGGTAAAGTATGGTTGGGACCTTCTGTCAGAAGAGGAAGCCTTAAGCAGAAATTTTTGCTTTTGAGAACCCATGTTAACTCCGCTCCCTATTATACAGCACGAAGGCATCTGTCACTGCAAAATTAAGAGTTGTTTCTTGTTCGGTATACCTTTCCTTTCACTTCACAGGACAGCTATAGAAAAAGATACTCCAAAACATACCTCTTTTAGGTAGTCACAATATATGCTCATGTTCATGGAGCACCCCTTCTGAGGCATAACAGACTCAAAAATGCTGTTATTCCCCTACTCCCCCAAAATGCTGCACTAACAGAGTCATTTGGCACTGGGTCACCAGTGAGAAAAATGTGGAACTCCAGCTCCGTTCGTAGGATGCAGTACTATACTCCACATCCAGGGAATGCACGACACCAAGTAAAACCACAAGCAACAGAGAATCACATCTCCAAATAAAATACACAATAGACAGCAATCTGAAAGAAAGTTCAAAATTTTTCCTAATAATGCATCAAATTAGATATTAAAATCCAAACAAGCACAGGTTCTACCCAGTTCCACCACCTCCATTTCTGGGTTGGAGCTTTTCTGTAAGTAGCCCACAGCCAACAAAGCAAGCTTTGCAAACAGACATCCTACCTAACACCTGAAATCATTTCTCTCAACTGCCTTTACAAAATGGTCTTTCAGACCGATCCCTCAGGAATTAATGGGTTAAGTGCCCACAGGTTCCTGCGTCCCCAGTAAATCATTTATTACCCAAGATCACGGACAAGCAGCTATGCAGAGCTGAGAGGCCACGCTGTGCAGCTGTTCGTAAACCAGACAACTATGTGCAATTAGGTTATAACCAGGATTAAATTTGGGCAGTGGAAATACATCCCTTTATTACTGATTTGTTTTTTCAAGTTATACAGCTATTTTAAATGTTACAGAGTTCATTAACTCAAACTTCATTAAGCGGTTACCACTGCATGAATGAAAGGAAAAGATTATTATTATAAGCACAATTATGGAAATACCAGACCAGCAGGCAAGAGGAAAGGGTATGAAAAATGCCACTCAGAGTCAAGTGTATTTCTGCAGCTTCTTAGGTGGAGGCACATCCAGCCATCAGGCGCGACAGAGGTGCCGTTTCCCAGGCGGGAGGTCTGGTGAGACCATCTCCTTGCCTTCAGCAGGGCTCTGGAGATTTCTCTGTTGCTGCCGTGCACGAAGCAGTTACTCCGTGGCAGGAAGCCCTGGCACCTTCCTGAGTGCTGCTCACTCCAGGCTCACTGCACTCCAGAAATCAACAGCAAATTAAGAAACTAACACCAAATTGAGCTGCAAATTGACAGGATCAAATCCATTTTAGATGCAAAGATCTTTTTTTTCCCTCATAAATCCGCAGTCAGACCAGCTCAGAGCTGATCCACGCTGCTTTCCCAAACTGTTTCTTGTACGTGACAACTGGTGGAGCATTCCTCCTTTAAACATGCCCGAGAACATTCAGCTAACGGGCGTCTAAGTTTCAGGATGAACTCAGAAACCAACTCGCAGCCAGCCACATCCCCAAAGGAATTCCTTCCCTACAAAGTAGCTTTCATTCATAGTTCTACCAAACAGAGACTTAATTTCCTTGTCGGGGAGGTGTTAGAATTTGAAAATAGGTATAATTCCTCTGCCACCTCCCTAAAACAAAAGGGAATCAAAATGATTACAATAAATACTTGTCTCTAGAGTAGCAGCAGTTTATGATTAATCCACCCAGCTGCTGCTACAGCTCTGTAATGCCAAATGATTTGGACCCGATATTGCTAAACATGCTGCTTTCAAAGCGCCAGTCATCTTAGGCAGGACCACGGAAAATGTGAGACGCGGCGGAAGGTAAACAGGTTAGACACAGTGGGAGGAGAAAACAGTCAGTTGGAGGTGGTTTTCCTTCCTCTTTTGACTGAGCTCAAATACAGCAAGTGCCCGTTTCCAAGCAAGACTCTCAGAGTTTGCTTAAGGCTAACAGTTTTTGCAGATTTGAGTCCTTTTGCAGAGAATGGGTGTAACTCCATGAGTCAGAACAGCTAGGACGACTACCAACAGCACCGCATTAACTACAGAAGATATTAATGATGGGGCCCACGGGTCCATGGACATCTCTCCCCGTGACAATGCCAGCTTAACAGTTCTCAGCCCCTCGCCAGCGGCTCCGTTTTGCGTTTGCGACCTGCCTGATTAAGCAGATGAACGCTATTTTTAGGTCAGATCCATTCCCCGATCGGGTTCACTGCAGTCTGACAAGCCACTGCAAGAGAAAAATTAGCCAGAGGAGACTCAGCGCCTCGATGGCTCCGTACGGATGCCTTAGCTGCGCTGCCCAGAGGGACGTCGGGCGCCAGCACGCCCGAGATGCCTCCGGTCCAGAGCAGTTATCCACGGGCAAACACACGTCGAGGTCTACAGGTGTAAGAGCACCGGCTCCCAAAGAAACCCTCGGCCAGTCTCTGAATGGGCTGTCTGTCTGCCTAACCTGGGGATGTGAAAATAGGATCTGAAAACAACAGGGAAGAACAGCTGAAGCCAGAAGTGTTATTTTACACCATCTTGAACACCTGATTCAGGGGGTAAGAGCAACTGAGACACACAAGATGCTGCGTGAGCAAAGCTGGTAGTTCAGGGGGGTACTGCAGGGGTGGTGTTCCTCAGTAGGACTACCTCTTTTCATTCTTTCTTTCTCTGCAAAGAAATTACACCTTGTGGCAAAATAACTTGCCGCCAAACTTGATTTTAATGTGTACTTTGATACCAGCATCCCCTCCCATCCTCAGCAGGCCAGCTTGGGAAACCGATCCCCTGAGGCCCCTCACCTCAACCGTCACCTGTATACCTAAGAAAGCTCCAAAGATGCTTAAGCTTACTTTAACTGCATGAAGCAGTGCAGGCGCTCCAAGAGGTTCTTCGGGGCTTTCCGAGGCACGCGGCGAGGAGCAGGGCGGGAAGCGGCGCTCAGCTCCTGCAAGAGAGGGAGGGAAGAGGGAGTCACCAGGGGCTGCCAGCAGCTGGCTCCAAGCTCGGTACAGGACCAGCCAGCTGGAGCATCCCATTTCGAATGCCCACCCCAGCACCAGTAACACCTTCAAGAGCACCTGGATGGAAACAATTCTCCTTTTTTTACCTTAGTAGCTATACAGGAAACATGTCCTATCTAAACGAAACCACTCCAGGACAGACTCTCTCAAACTATCTGTAAACTGCCTTAAGATAACTACGGTAAGATATTTAAAAGACACCAGAGTGCCAAAAGTAAATGATGGCCATGTTTAGGCTGGCAGAAGAAGCCCAAATCTATCAGTTAGTTTCTGATAAAAACCCTTGCAGCCTGTCTGCACTTTTCCATGTGCAGTTTTTCTGTTCTGGAACCAAATCCCCCACCTCGTTCCCTCCACATGGATGAACCTGGCCTACCAAATTCACTCGAAAAGAGGAGTTAAACAGTTAAAGTGGAGTAAATGGAAAAAGAAAACAAACACACACACACATACAGGTAGCAATTTAGGATTTAAATGCTGCCTGGGAGATTTTATTAGCTAAATCAAAGTCATCAAAGTCATCAGGGCAGCTCAGGGAAGGCTGCGGTTGCGCACGCATCACCTGAACGCAAGCGCAACATACTGCCTGCTCCTGTTTTACCAGACAGAGGAGACTGCCCCTGTGCTCTCCCAGTCGGGAAGGCGTTTATAATCAGAGACTAACAGGCTGATCTAACATGCCAAATTCAAAGCGCAATTACAAACACATAAGCAACAATGGCAAAACCAGTTACTGGCTAGGAAATTAATTGTACTGTGCGAATTAGCGAGGGAACGTACAACGCGAGACGGTAACGCATTGCAAAACAAACCTCATTCATTCATCCCTACAAGGACAGCATAACTGAAATACTTTGGCGTCAGTTTTACACTGCGTTTTCGTAAGGTTTGTTATTAAAACGCCCTTTTGCCCATTCTGCTGGTGGGTGCCAGCTGAAAAATGGAGAGAAAGCTTCGTGAGGCACTACAGGATGCTGAATAGCATCGTTAACCACAAACGTGTGCCTGGACTATAAATGTATACTTATCACAAATATATACCTACACACAATCACTTCAAATTGGGGGAGAGGGAGTTGCACACACTTCTTCCTGCTAAAATAGCAGGAAAATAAAGAGAAAAGGAGCCTAGAACAGTGCAGGAATTTTTTCATTCACATATTTCTGAATTATCTTCTCATGCCAAATTATTGGAGCTGAAAGAGGAATTACCTAAACTCTTAACTCCCAGGTGCAGCAAGCAAACCATCTTTGCACTCATTAACCAGTTAGAGCCACCCCAGCAGTCACAAAAAAACTGGACTGGAATTTCCCTCTAGCATTCCTAGAGCATTACTTTCAGGACCACATTTTAATAGGTAGTCACTGTTTGATAAAGCAATAATTAACTATATTAAATGAGCAACGTTAACCCAAGACACATTCTAGCGATGCTGCATTGATCTCAAAGTCTGATGAGAGCAACCGCTCTCTCCAAGGCGCATACCGCATTCGTTCGAGAGACTGATAACTTGGATTTTAATAGCATACTCTAACACTTCAGCACAGAAAACAGGGTTTACTGCTGTTCCTTCAAACTGACAAGCAATACCAGTATGGCTCACATTGGTAAACTACCCAGTGAGTATGCTCTGAATCACTGAAGGTTTGTCATCATATCCACTAAAGAACGAAGGGTGTGTACATGGAGACGCATATGCAAAACCGACTTGGACGTTCATGACTCGAAAAGTATTAGCAAGTGGAGAAAATCAACTGGCTTAGCAATAAAAAGTAGCAATCGAGACCATAAAATTCTTCCTCTGGGTATTTATTCTTTTTGGTTTTGTTTTTATTCTGAAGGAATTTTTAGACTGTTACAAAAGGAAGGAAAGAACATAGAAACCAGTCTTGCGTGTATGTATTTTTAGTTTTGCATGTGAGAAGCCTGAACAATCAGTAGAGTTGTCCAAATCAAAAAAAAAAAAAAAAAACTCCCCAAAGGTTTCCTTCCCACGCAGCTACTACGGAATAACTCCTGCATGTGCAGGAGGTGCACCTATTTTCAGAAGGCGGCTTTCCTCATGTGGATTTCTCCCAGAATTCTCCCTCTCCCTTATTCTGAAAAAATTTCCAAGTGCAGATGAACCCTGACATAGCTTCTCTTTTCTGCATCTTAAGATGATGTTTTTATAAAGCATGTCCCCAAATCCTCTATGTTTTACCTTTTAGAAGCAATTATTCTGGAGCTTTTCAACCATCAGCCTCCCTTAGCAGCCAGCCAAATTCTTCAAACATCCCATTTCTCTACTTGCTAAAGACATGTATAAAATCAGGAGAGGCCTCTGCAGCTGGTTCTATCAAGAACCTGTAAGTATGGGCCAGCCTTCAATAGCAAAGCAGGATTTTGAAATGCATCAGACTTCCAAGCTATCATACTTAAAGTGACAGAAGAAGCTGCTTATGGAGAAATCAAAATATGTAGACACTCGATGAAAGGTGCTAACCCAAAGAAGAGACTGCTGGGCAAAATTCAGCCACCATGCAGGATCCTGACACAAGAAAAATGAGGGAGAAAAAAAGCTGAAGAAAAACTTTGTGACAACTATGAGCAAAGAAAAAGACAGTCATGATGCTCTTCATATGGGTGATCAAACTCCTTTTCATGAATGAGTTCACAATTATTCCTTATTATCAGAGGAAGATGATGATATACAGATAGCAAAAGGATTTGACCGTGTTCACTCTGCCAGGTAATGACTGAGCAGAGAACAGATTCCAGATCAGCTGAATCTCTTTCCACATCATATTCACTGGGCTAAGAAAACAACTGTAAATGTAGCCAGCTTAAGAAAAAAAAAAAAAAAAGCATTTTCTGTAAGGAAAATAACTGGAGATACTCATTTTTGAAAATTTTACTAGTAAACTAATGAGTACCTGCTTCTTTTCATGTTTACTTGCAAACAGCATCTTTATAAGGAAAACTTTAAAAAGTGATCAGGTTCCTATATGGCTCTGCCATTATTCCTGCATTCTGACCTGCAACCCTGTTTGGGTAATTTCTATCCAAAAGGGCTCAAGCAGAACACAATCTCATGTTACTCACTAACAGTAATGAATTAAATGAGAATTTAAAGACAAGTGCCTTTGATACCTAACTGAACACAACCTATTCCTCTTGAACTGAGAAAAAAAGTGCCTTGTTTGCCAAAGCACAGCTATTTAATGGCAGAATGCCAATGATCTTGCTCCCTTCACACTGAGACAGTTAAAGCAGAAAGAAAGTTTTAGAGATACTGTACCTATTTACACTCTTTTGAAGAGAAGGTGACTTGCCCTGTGGAGAAGAGCACTTACGTAAGTAATTCCTTTAATACAGAAGCTCTTATATCAAAAAAAAAAAAAAAAAAAAAGGAAAAAAAAAAAAAAAAAAGAGAGAGAGACAGAGAGAGAGAGCCTGGTGGCTTAGATATGACCTGCACCTGATGTTTCCTCCACAGGAGGAAGAGTCAAGCATCAGAAAGCTCCTTCTGCACATTTCTACCTGAAAGGAGTGACAATGACTGTGAACACACTGAAAGATGGGAGTTACTCTGCATTTACATGCCATTTTGGAGCAGATGGGCGCACTGAAGGGAGAGAAGGGGCAGAAAGGAGAGCCCAGAGGTGGGCAGCAGGAGCAAGCAAAGCTCTCCAAAACACGTGCGCTCAAGATGAAGTGAAGCGCTCAGATCTCAAGGTTTCCAGTTACTCTGCTGTTTCCTCTGAAGGTTCAAGTAAGTAGAGCGGAGATGCCTTGTCCTTCTGAAACACAGCAGATAGGAAACTGCTTTTCAGGCTTGATCTTTTTTCCCTTCACGCAAAGCCATTTTCTTTTTCCAAGAAGCCTTACATGTTTTTTTTGTTTTGCAAACTGATGGTTTTGACATGTAGAATGAGTTATCTCACCATCTGTTTGTAATTGCAATAATTAAGCTTTCAACAAATTCAAAAAACAGCACCAAGAACAGGGCACTAATGGCCTAGGAGATGAACTGCTGATTATTTTGGATTATTTGATACAGCTGGAACCTTTTGATAGCCAAGACGCCCAAACATAGCCAAGCCCTCAAGTAAGACACCCAAACAAACCTCTGGAGTATTTCCGAGTTTTGGCTGTTTTACACTACAAATCCTCCTCTCAACTTCGTAATGAATGATGTCAGGGAAAGCGCTGCTTCTCCTCATTATCTCCTGAATTGCTGGATGTATGTCTGCACGCTGTTGTTATCTCATTTCTTTTAATACACAGCCTATACTTACATATCACAATATTCTCACTACCGGACGTCCTTTTCCTGCTTCTCTTGGGCCCCCCAAGAGAAGCTGGCTCGCCAGACCATTTCGGAAATTTGTCCCATGGCCCGAGCCGCGCGTCCTGACTCCTCAAGGAAGGCTGGACGTCCTCTGCTCAGACAGTGCCTTTCCCACAACCACACGTGAGAAAGCTTCGCTGTGGCAGCGTCTGCTGACCACAAGGGAAAGTCAAGTGGATCCACACCAAGGCTGGGGAACAGCAGCAGCATCCAAGTGTCACCCAAAATTAAGTAGACACCTGGGCTATTGCAGAACTCAGTAGTACAGGTTAACCTGTTATGAATGTAGAAACTCCTCTGCCTAAAATCTGCAGCACTTCGGACAGGTGTAAATCCATTCACCACAGCCCCATTCTCAATTTTTGCCAGCATAGCAGGCAGCAGAATAAGCTAAGAATTTTCAAGTAACACCACAGTTCACAGAGCAAGCAGTAACATTCAGATGTTAACCGGGGTTCCCTTAATCCTGATTACCAAGAGACAAAACTACTGTCATATGCATTGAGTTAATGTCAGGCTTCAGCCCTTCCAAAAGCACCTCCACAGCCTCCCTTGAACTCATAGCAAGAAATATTCCCACGGACATGGGAAAGGGAAGCGTGGAAGCCACTCAGGCAAGGGTCCTTCATCCTTGCTCCCATCTCAGATTTTCTCTCTACAACTTCAGGATCTGCATATAGAGGTAGAGGTTTTCTTTTGCTTTTTACTTCCACCACCGATGGCAAAACAGCCTGCAGAGTTCAAGAGCAGCAAAGCACAGGGACCAGGAGAGCTTTGGTACCTCTCTCTGCCTTGCCCCTGTCAGCTATCAGAAGGCCATAAACTTCTCTTGCACAATAATCCTCCAAAACCTTCTTCTCCAGATGAGATGATGAGGTGCCACGGGGACTCTGCAAGCAATTAAACCCCCCTGACCTTTAAGAGCACTGCCCTGCAGAAGTGCTTTTGAAAGGGATACAGCTGACATTTTGGAGGCTGAAACTATAAGAAAACAAACAAACAAAAAAAGATATGAAGAAAGAAAAGAAAAAGAAAGGAAATGTGCCCATTCAGTGTTTTTGGTAATACACTCTAATAATGAAAGCAGGACTTGGTGCAGAAATTTGATCTTCTTTAAGCTGAAGTATGCCACAGCAACTACTTCTTTCCAGACAGTCTTGTAAAACCACATCAGGACTGAGATAAAGGGCTTTAAACAGTTTCCACAACACCATCACAGCTGCGGAAGACATTAACTTAACTCTTACAGATTTTAAACTCTGCAGTCTGTGCTACATGTTAACACTTCACAGAATCACCACTGCAAGACCAACAACCCCCTGTTACTGGAGAAACATATTAGAGCAAGTGTCCAAAAAATAAAGCAAACAGCAGCAAGCTGCAATAACAGACCAAGTCCACAGCCATTTCTAAAATGCAAACTGTTCCAATTCTGCTGTGGAACCTCTACTTCTCACCTTCCTTTTCTCTCTCTCTCTCTCTCTCTCTCTTTTTTTTTGGTTTACACTTCCTTTCCAAAGAGCACAGCTATTCTGTTAGTACAAGAATTGTGTCTCCTGTATGATGACATCCAGGCTACAATCTAAACAAATTGTGCCCTCTGCTAATATGGGCTGCAGCCCAAAATAAATCCCCTTCAGAAGATCAGGGAGTGCAGAGGAAGCGTAAACAACAGGAAAGCCAAGGTCTGTTATCAGTATTACTGTCATGAAGAACCACCGACGCAACATCTCAGCACCTTGCCTCCTAACACACAAAAATAATACTGTGCCCCACTTAACGGAATGGGCCTCATTTCTTAGCTAAAATACTGTATGCTCTTCACACAAAGCTTCGTAACTTCACAGCCCGAAGGAAGCAGCAAGCATATCACATTCTTTGGATAGGTTCAATCCTTTCTGCAGGTGTCCCTAGGCAATAGGGGCTCACTGCTGCAAATCCTCTCTAGCAACGTGTTCTTCTTCAAGGGTGAGAAGCACACCTGAACAGAGCCACTGCACTGCAGTATGGCAAAGCTCTCACCGGACCATCACACTGCCACCTACCTAGACCATCATCTCAACTCATATCCTCAGTAAGCACAACCCGTCTTACAGGGGTATTCAGACAAAACACTTGGAAAGAGTAGGCGAAGCTAGTGAACAGACTAGATTAAAGGTTTCCTTGGAAGATGGCCTGCAACTGATGAACAAGTACGTATCATGCTCCAGAACTCAACATAACTCTGAGAAAAGGAAGAATGGTTAGAAACAAGAATCATAGAATAATTTATGTTGGCAGGGCCAACTCCCTGCTCAAAGCAAGGCCATGACATCAAGGTTATGGCATCATCCCCCACTTTCATTGTTCAAAGCTGCAATAGTAAATTGTACTCTCTGTCTCAATTCCTACTTGTAAAATTAGGAAAAGCAGCACTTCTTCACCACAGTAACAACAGCAAAAATCATTATCAGCTGCAAGGCACTCAAACTTTGTCATGAGAACAGGAAGATGTACATGTTCACATATCAGCATATAATAGTCAGCTGACACGATGCTATGAACTTTCTCCTCAGTGCTGCAGATTAGTAGTTATGTCAGTATAAAACAAAGTGCAGATGTACATGTTCCTGTCTCCCATCACAGCTCCTGCAGTTCTAACCTAAACCAAGGCCTCTCGAGCCAAGCACTGTGGATGTGCACAAGACTCGCCATGCCACAATGTATACAGATTAAGCAGATAAATGCTGGGAGGGGACACAAAGGCACAGAAAATGAAGTGACCCACCCAACGTTTTACAGATCACGGTGAGCACAAAGTGTAATCCCATAGCTATGACCTCTCCACCCAGCACTCAGTGCATGCAACCATAGGCAGGAGCCACACAAGAGCCACACAGTCGACATCCAGATTTCCTTCAAAACCAAGCTGCAGATTTGCCTTAGCCTAGTGCCCGCAGAGGATATGCTCTAGATCTGACGCAAGGCAGTCCAGATCTGCCAGGCACCAACCAGGCAACCTTAGAATTAAGTTGTTTTACTGCTCAAAACAACATGTCACTGGGGCTGCATAGCATTTACCATAACTACATAAATTAGGAGATCTGTATAATGTTCCTAAATCAGTAATGAATGAGAAGGTCTAATGATGCAACAAAAGTCTGCAACCAAATGCCCAGATTACAGGCTGGTTACACAAGACTTCAAACAATTAAGCATTTAGGCAGCTCACTGAAGACTTACATATTACAAATCACGTTTTCCCATAGCCACCATCTGACTCCAAACATGTGAGATCTAGTCAAGAACACCCCCCTTTCGTTGCATCAGAAGCTAAAGGGTAAACACAAAGAGCTCCTTGGTTTGGCAGCAGTGCCATCCACAGCAGAGAGGCTCCAAAGCAAGCAACCATCCCCTTCCTCCAAACCTCTCGGAGGTCACATTCAAACGCAGCAGAGAAGATAAGCCTCGAGTCTATCCTGGCAGCACTCTTCTGCCTCACAGAAACAGCAGTCCCTTTTTTTCAGCTGAAGACCACATCGTAGGCAGAGACATTGCTTCTGACACAACTCCAGCGCAACTTGTTAAGTGTATGATCGCAATGACTTTTGCACCATGTTATGTGATTTAACCCCCAGCTGCAACCTCATTTAAAGAAGTATTATCAGCACAGGGTCAACACAGACAGAGATCGCCCATAAGCTATGCCAACAAATACCTAGATTACTGTATTTGACAAGCACTTGCAATACAAATAGTTTATGGGGAAGGAAGAGAATACTTGTACCCCAGGACTTCTGATTTTTTTTCCCCCCGCTCATTAGGTTCAAATACTAGGCCAGATAGTATTGACTTCTTTTCACAGCATTGATATGCTATGAAATGCTATGTGAGAAAACATTTCACTTGAAATTTTCTTTTATGCTGTATTGACCTTTTATGCCAATAAACAAGCTATCAAATTGCAGTTCACAGTATAATTTTAATTTCTTTTTGTAAAGTGCTCAGATGAAAAATGCTACACCAGTATCAGGGCTGAAAGATATTATTCGCTTTTTAAAATCGGTTAAGTGTCATGGTCAATCTTGGTAATCAATACAGAAGGACTCAAAAGACCTAACAGCAGCAAAACTATAATGGCAAGGAAGGTGTCACAGTGTCAAACTGGAATGTATTCACCAATAGTTGCAAGTGAGTTTTCAAGCAAAAGTCTCAAGAAGAGATGCTCCACCTTACGTAGAAGTGCTTAAAAATGACTAGAACATCACTGCTCTTCTTATGAAAACACCACACATTTCCCTTTCATCTGGAAAATATCCTGCTAATTTTATTAAAACCCAGAATGGGAACATCTCACTTCCGCATATTATTACACGCCTTGCACACCGTCCTTCCTCCCCATGCACACACTGGTTTTCGTGACCACTGGGGCACACTGCAATCCCGAAAGCCGAGAGACCCCGGCGCCAAGGAACGAGGCACCGTGCTGCAGCGCGGAGGGCAGAGAGCTCTCGTGACTTTCAGAGGTTACCGAGAACACTTCGAATGAAGTATCCAGGCCCATCCTGTACGCAAGGGCGCCCAGCGTGTTTCTGGTTGCACTAAGGCATGTGCAGCAGGTTTATGAAGTGCCTTGGCACACGCTTAACTCTCATCCTCGCGAGCGCTTGGAAAGCGGTCTGCCGGGTAAGCGGGCATTTCACAGGAGAAGTAGCAGTGCTGTTCGCTGCACGAGTATCACCGGGTACACAACGGCAGAGCTCGGAGCATTGCTCTGCATTTGCACTTTGCTTCATTTATTGATAGACTCGCTTTTGCCAAAGCGAAACTTACCCGCGGGAACTGTTACAAGTCTTTTGTCACTGCAGCAGGTCAAGCAGTTTCCATCACCACGGCAGACAGCTGAAAGTTAACAGCGTGCAACTGTCGAGTACCTTTTACCCTGCAACCTTTTCAACGGGCTGCCTGGTTTGCTTTCGTGCAGCTCAACATTTTTCTTTTTCTTTTTTTTTTTTTTTTTTTAAAAAAAAAAAAACAGCAGAAAGACCATTTTCATTCAGCTGCCTCTCTTTTCCTCAAAAGAGCTGGAGGCCTGCAACAATAATATCTTCAAAGAGACAGCTCATAATAATGCAGCACATTACAAGCAGAAAAGCAAGAGATGTGATAAAATCAGATTAGCACATCACACTGGGAGGCAGATCTTGCCCAATTACCAAAGAGTCAGGAAGCCCAGCGCTTCAATGACTTCTGGGTGCATGCTGGGGGAGGAAGCAAGCTTTTGCCACCAGTAACAAGATTTCCAAAGCAAGGCAGCAAAATGCACAGATAAGCTGTGTCTGAAGGCCTGGTATTAAACTCTGCTTAAGACCTGCCAGCGCTCTGCATCCAGAAGCGATTCAAGCAGCACGGTTTAACCTCCGCTGCGGCTGCACAGCCCTCCCGTGCATTTCACGCATGGGCTGGATGTGGCCAGTGCGAGACCTGCTCCTTACTGCCTCTACAAAGTGCACTCCTCCCCCGCGTTATCACGGATCGAGATTTATGACCGGTCACAAAACTAGCGCTGCGATGACTTCACGAGCAGCTGCTAGGCATCCTGAAAAAAACAAAAACACTTGACGTGCAGCCTACTGCTGGTTACCAAACCCTGCCGCAGGTACACAGTGCAATTATGCAACCCTGCCGACATACGCCCCAGGACGTTCCTTCACTGCGGTACTGGGTGTCTCCTCCTGGCCAATCCCTCAAGCCAGCAATCTTCGGTCAAAGCAGCGGCAGCAGTTCCCCCCCCCCCCCGCCTCGTGCCCTCTCCACGCAGGTAAACCAAGGTATCATTTTAACCAATGCAATGAGCACCAAAGGAAAAACAAAAAGGTAAAACTGCCTATAATTGCCAAGGCACGCCCTTCTTCCAGTGCACCTGCAAAGGACGGCTTGTGCAATGCGCTCTCAGTCTCAGCAGGGCCGGCAGGCACTTCCCGAGCGCACGTACAGCAATGAAGCCGAGGCACCTCCAGCATTTCCACACGCACACAGGGTTCCCAAGTGCGTCTCTAGCCATGTACGCCTATGTAAGAGAGGGCTGGTGATTCACCTGTTGCAAACACATGACCCCAAATCGCTTGGATCTCCCCTATCCCCAGTTCCTGCAATTGCTGCTAATCTTCTATCCACATGTTGCTTGCCTGCTTCCCTCAGGACTTGTTCATCATCCAGCACAACAGCAAATAGGGGTAGCAGCTCTTGTAACAAACCATGGAATGAAAAAATCCCAAACAATATTTAACCGGCCTTCAGGAGCTTTCGGGGACTGTTCACTGCTTATACTTAATGATGAGCATAGCATTTTCAATACAGCACACTTTACAGGACCGGAAAGGTTTTGCTCCTTGCTTTATTCCAACTGATCCTACCCACCATGGCAATATTTGGTTGCCTCAGAAGCAGCCTCCAAGAGTTTCCTAGTTCCACAGCTCAACCCCAGCCGCTTTCTCTTCAGAAGCAATCCTGCACATGCAGGAATTTATCCATGCACGTGATCACCAGGCACATGGATGCAGAGGGCGTAGAGCAACTGTGTAACACACACCAGGAGGTTAAGGAGTTTGGAGAGCATGATGGCTTCTTGGAGTGCAGAGGCCATCTAGCACAGGAGGAGCTTTTCCCGGATGCAGAGGCTAAGCAGCTTGCCTAACATGAAAGCTTTAGTATCACAGATTTAAGTATCTTCTACATGCTGCTCCAAGAGCAAAATAAATCCTCTATTCAGAAATGCAAAGGAATAACCCTAGCAGCAAAAATAGTACTTAAGGGCATTATCATCATTTCTTGAGGCAGCCGTCTGTCCCCAAACATGACTGGACAAACTGGGTCTATTAGCATTTAAATCACTGATCTAGTGGTCTGCTTTTAGGACATACGTTTGCTGAATACCTTGTTATTTTCTTCCACGGGAAAAAGTTTTAAGCCAGAGACAATACCACAGATTTTAATATTGTTCTTACCTTGGGTCAAATAGTTTTATTCTCTATAGCTTTCATTTGTTGAGGTTTGAGTTATCTTTTTCAAGATAAAAATTTTACTTCTGATTGTTTTTTTTTCCCCTCCAGGTGCACTGGCCTTAACAACAGCAGACTTCAGTGTAGAAGTTATTCCACAGATAATATCTATTGCTAAACATTTTTCTGGTCTATACTTACACAGCACTCCAAGACATTCCCAATTAAAATGCTCACCATGACGTCTAAGGGTGCGTGCACTTTTCCATAGCACATTTAGGACCAGAAGCAGATTGGCTCTTACACCATGAAGCACAGTGACGCACAGAAGCTGATTTAACTTGTGTGTCTCACACACGAGCAATAGGAAATAATACCCTTTAGAAATGATACAAACATGGACTGGTTTTTCTACAAATGACAGAAAACAAGTCAAAGATACTAAAATTTACCACCTGCTCAGACACACCTAAATAAAGAATTGGTTTAGATTAAAAAACCTATATTCTGAGATAATCAATACATCTTCCCTAATCTGTTTATCCTACTTCCTAGTGTTAGCAAATGCTCATCACGCCATTTTCCCATCAAAGCAAAATGCAAGGGGTGCAAGTGTAAGGCACAAGCATTTAGCACTAGAGGTTGCTAGAGATCACAGATAATCTATCATATCGTAAGTAGTAATTGGTGTTACAGGTAAAGAAAATCTGCTTCATAAAGAGTTATACTCTCACAGGAAATCTCTTAAACAGTCTGCTTTCAAAAGGCGTATCAATCCCACAGTTCTTAGATCATCCACTGAAAGCCCTACCACTTAACAACACCAGCCAAAGATACATCTGAGCTTTAGAAATGCTCTTTCACAGTTATCTGCTGAACAGTTTCCTGTACCCAGAGCTTTTATTTATGGTGAGGTTTCACAATCAGTTTAAAACAAATTCTGTCAGTTGTCACCAAGAGGTCTCATCCTCCCCAAGCCTGCCAGCACCCACAGGACTGCTGTCGCCTGGATCAGGGATCCAACTAGGCTAACAATTACATTTTGTCTGCTGGGTTATTCTTCTGCTGGATCAGGTTCCTTGATGTAGTTGAGCAGGCTGCCCCATGAATGCTGGTACCAGCACAAGAAAAGCCCTGGGTCAGCAGGGAAGCTGGTACCTCCTCTTTTGGCAATACTGTGCAATTAGCTGAGCTTAAGAGAAGTGCAAAGACGCATCTGCGTGGTGGCTGGGCCTGCTGAAGGGCAGCAGACCTCTACAGATAGGTCCTTTCACCAGTGACTTAAGGGAAGGGCTCTGTATTTACATCTAAATTCTTGCCTGCGATGCAAGAGTGAGATCTCCTGAGAACCTCAGGTGGACAACAAATAGCAGAAGCTGATTAATTCCTAAGCAACAAAGATCTTTTCCTGTAAGAGTCCTCAGTGACGAAGGGCTAGCAGGTATGCATGCGATTAAGAAAGAATGGAAAGGGTGGAGGAAGACAGAGAAGTAGGAAAAAAACAAGTTTGTTTCACTGTTCCTACAAAAGATAAACATCTCCTTAGAGACTTTTACTTTTTGGAGACAGAGCGTGGACTGAGGGGTTGTTTTTATTTGGTTTTTTTTTTTTTTGCTTTATTTTTTTTTTCCTGAGATGACATTAGGATCACAAGAAAGTACCAGGATCATTTACATACAGTTACTTCTACAATAGGCTGAAAAATTTCACCCATAATTTGCACTCTCAGGACCACAACTTCAGGATCAGGCCTGTCTGTAAATGCCTCACAGGAGCAATTCAAAGTTGGAGACCAAGCCCAATAAGGCCAAAGTACTTGGTCTTTGGTAACTTTTCCACATCTGTTTTCCTTTCCAAATTCTACCTCTCAACTGCCAGAGTACCAGAGAAGAAAGGAGCTAAGTGCTATGGTTGGAAAGAAAAGCTAAACACAGATGCTGCAAAAGATCAAATCTTGTTTTGCTGCCAGTAAAACTCTGCTCACCGATGCACTGAATCTAGCTCCTTTCAAATTGCACCACAACAGCTAGGGCTGGATTTTCTTATTTCATACTCAAGGCTACAGAACAAAGTTATGAGCTACCTAGAACTAAAAGCTTTCTCTGCACTTCTGGAACTAGCACTTAATTTGCCTGACACATTTTGAAATAAGTAAGCCTCCAGCAGGAGTGAAAAACAAGTTTTTTGTTATAATCCTTCATGCCCTATCTCCGAGCAGAGTTCGAAGCTCCTCTGCTGGCCCCAACCACTCCTTAAGCAACTGAGGAAATTAAATACAAAACATTAAACAATGCAAAGGGTCAGACTTAAACAACAAAGACAAGGAAATTGCAAGTTAAGCCTCCTGTTCTGCCCTGGATTCACCTTGTTATGTTCAACTACAACCCTATTCCCAGACCCTTCCTATCTCCTAATACCCAAGACCAACAGGACAAAGAAAACAACATGATGTAAACATAGATTACATTTGTTCCTATGAATTAGGCTAGGCCCTGACGTAAAATCCTGAAAAATTTAGCTGGTTTGGAACTTCACAAAGCCAGTGACGCTTGAAAACTTGTTGTATAATTCAAGAGGGATAGAGTAAAAATTATTAGTCTATCATTATGCATCCCACTGCTGGCTACCTTGAAAGAGGGAGAAAAGGTCCCCTCTCCTTGCAGCCACCGTGGTCCCCACCAGCAAACAGCAGGCTCCGGCAGGATCATCAGCCCTGCAACGTGCCCACTGGGAAGGATGGGAGGAATTGGTTTTCGGATAGATCAGGTTCCCAATGCAGTCCTGAGAGGCTGAAGCCCACAACCCCAAAGTAAACCCTGCTGTGGGAACAGTTACAGATGGGAGCCACTTAAAGTGCACTGCTGCTGAAGGCAAAACCACATCCTGAGGTAAGCACTCTGCAACCCAAAAGGGTTTTGCTGCTTGCCTAAAATCAGCGCAAATAGCTCTTGCTTCATCTCACATGAGGCTTGCTTCCCCTCCTTTCAGTTGAGATCTCAAGTGAGAAACACCTCAAGCTTACCCAATGCCAAACACATTTTCTAAGAGACTGGGGGAACATGGAGAAGAAGGTGCCAAAATTGGACACAGTCTAGTCCCTGTCTATAGTCTGCAGCTGCAATACCAGGGTTTTTTCAACATTTTTAGCATGGGATGAAGTGTGTTCTAGGTGTGCCTGTCCCCCCCTTGGATGGACAGAAGGTCCAGCGACCTAGCTTCCATAGCATTTGCCTAAATTTTTAGATGGCTGATGCGAAACGAGATGAATCTCATCCTCCTGTGGTAAGCATTAATCAGTTGCTAGGAAGTAAGCACTCGAGTAGCCCTGGAGAGCGGAGGCTTTAATCCCCCAGCACATTCAACGTTGCTCAGCAAAGTGTGTCGTGGTTTGAAAGTAAGCTCGGCACTGAGGTCAGTGAAAATCCTTACCTGACTAGCATTAAATATGCTGGGAAGCTCTTGGCTGGATTGGAGTGCCACACTGCTCAGCCCTTGCAAGATTATGTCAGAAGAAGGGGGAGTCCAAGAGTAGCACAGTCTGCTGTTTTAAAGTTTATGGGAAATTTGTTTTCCATTTTGCATGGGGCAGATGTTCACACACCAATGTACACAAACATGTATACTTATTTTGCCTCAGAGCAAATTTGACTACATGTCAGTGCTTCCAAACTGAATTTAAGTTAAATTTTGATATGAAAGAGAAAAGATTAATTCAAAATATTTAGGAAGATTAAGAAAACAGAAAATCTTTAAAAATAAGCCTCCCTGACTGTAATTTTTCCTTCAGTGGTAGCAAATACTGTTTACAGTCATATTGTATATTGTGTATTTTCTACACTTATTAATGGAGTAAAGAAGTTCTATAAACCTGTACAGAAATGCTGTATAGAAAAAGCACTTCAAAAATTGTGCATTAAGAATGTTCATATATTCTAAATGAGGAGAGACATGGAATAGATAAAGTGCTGCTATGAATTTAATAAACAATAAAAGCATATTTTTTGACCTTATTCTCAATGTCCCACTGGAGGAATCCAGCAGAGGACACAAGTGCTTAATTGGAAAAAAAGGCATATGGTCCCAGCCTACAAACTTTTTTTCTGATCATACATAACTGGTTATTACTATATGGCTTCTCCAGAACATTTTAAACATAGGCCAAAATATCAACCCACCAAATGACTTTAAAATACAGCCCAAAAGATTGGTTGATTTTCTCTTTAACACTGTGCTTTAACAGGAAAGGTCTTTGCATGACACAGTGTAAAAATTTAGAAAGGAAAGAGGAAAGTATAAAAAACAAAAGCACCGTTTGGGGGACTCAGCATGTGGAAAAAGTTCTGGTAAACTATTACGGGAAATATCTTCATTATGCAGGGCATTCATTCCATTTTGCGAATTCAATGGGGTCTCCACTTTGCATTTCCTTTCTCAGCTGAATGTATCATTTACCAAAAGTATGCATTTCCCAATGCTCTCCAACTGTAATTCAAATCCTCCCTTCTACTGCTAGATCTCATTTTCCCAGGAACATCTCCCAGTTGTTGGCAGTACATTTTCTAGCACAAAATGGCAGAGAAATCCTTCACTATTACTACTATTTCCACAAGTATTCAGGGTGTTAACAGCAACACATGCACAGGGATGAGAAAAAGGAGGAAGTGTCACACAGTTTTTTGCTGGCTATGAAAGTCATCTTTAACTTCCCATGAGTCTGATTCCACACACACTTGCGGTAAGACAGGTTGTATCATTCTCTCCTCTCTTGTCCAATAGTTGCTATTACTGGACCTGGCAAAGCAGCATGTGACACAGAAAAATGCAGCAGCATTTTTGGCTCGGAAGCCTCTACAAGAGCCTGTGAGTCACGAGCCAAAAGGCCCACATAAAAGCAGCAGAGAAGAATGCAGATTCATTCTTCTTTTATTGTAAGCATGTGTGCCTTTATTCCACAGTCCAGACGCACTTACATGCGGCAAAACTGGGAGGATGCTTCCTCAAAACACAAGTCATTTTGAAGATCTTAGGAGGGAAAAGTCTTCACTTGGGTAACTCAGGCTCCATTGACCCAAGAAACACGCATCATTTCAGAATGGACTACCACAGACCACGTGGGAGGCACAGCACAATACATGCCGAGACATGCCTCCGAGCTACGTTTTTGTAGCATTCCCAGAGTAGCCTTTTTTATCTTGTGAAATCCCTTAATATAAGCCCAGAATACCCATCACTAAAAATATGAGGGATTAAAGAACTATACAGCTGACTCTTGCGACCTCTGTGCAGAAACCATGATCTTAAATACCAAATGCTAAGCTCTCCTGCGACACATCTTGCACTCAAACTTCCCTCATTTCCCTGTTGCACTGCAAGTAATGATTGCCTTGCGCTCAATTCCCATGTTCCAGATGTCCCAAATAAGTTTATCTGATAAAATAAGACACTGTGTCACAGACTAAGAAGACCTGAAAGCATGTATTACTTTTAACTCTCTGAACTGATCAAAGGCTTCAACCTTTTCCTAAATGAAAGCCATACAAATACATCCGTTCTTACACTGCTTAGAGCTAGCGTGATAAACACAAGATAGAAGGGATCATGAGAGCAATCTGGACTGTGGTCTAAAGAAGAACTGTCTCAGGACTCCTCTTTATCACAGGCTCAGGGATGCTGTCAGTGAGTTGTTCCCACACTACATCATGTTGTCTGATTGCAACCAGCAGCCCAGCCCTAAGCAAGTTCAGCAGAACTGGGCTGGAACAAGGCAGCAGGAATGGAAAATAAGGCAGCCAGCATTACTCTATGGTGATATTTGAGAGCATGAGTCTACTTTAGCTCCCATCCTCAGGAGATGTTTTGCAGTAAGTAGATGGAGCATAAGAAAAATGAATGCAAAAAGCTATACAGAGGCAGCATCCACTTCTGGTGCACCTGTCAAAAAGAGTGCTTGCTGCACTTGGTTCAGATGCTGCATTAATATCAAACCCTCTTGAAAAAAATAAAAGAGATTTGGTGTCCTTTATAATTCCCCAAAATAAAGGTGAAAACCCATAACCTTCATGTTTCTTCTCTTTAGAAAGGGTCCTAAGTGATCTCTCACGCCCACCTGCTCTTTGTTAAAAACTAGTGTAATGCTTTGATCATTTCTGTTGGTCATGGGAAGTTATTCCACTCCAGCATCCAGCGTAATTACTTCAACAAGCATGTGTCTTTGCTCGCAGGTACATTGTGTCTCCATGGAAGTGTTGCTGTTAGATTGCAATATGAGGCCAAGGGGAAGAAGGCAGTGGCACAGACTGGGAGGAAAGTACTCCACGGCAAACAGAAAATTTATACTGATTTCAAATGAAAATTTTTCAGCCCCTTCTGAACTGCAGCATCAGGAGAAAGGAATGCTAAACATAAACTTTCCACATTTTTAGGGGCCCAATGCAAAAAGAGGAAGTTGTTTGAGAAAGTTTCTACTAGACACATCACAGATCACACAGGAAGGGATCAATGTTCTGATTACTGACATTCAGAGGACAGTTACTGGTAATAGGTTAGAGGAAGATGCATGACATATTCCAAGAGTATGCTCAAATATAGCAAAGAAATCCTGGTATATCCCAAGACAGACATGATCACAGTAGTTTATGCAGCATGCCTCAAAAAAAAGGTAGCATTCGCTAAGTTACTGACTTGTGTTTTTTGTTCTGTTTGAGGACACAACTCAAGCTGTTCAGCCTCCAGTTGAGAGTTGCTAGCATTTGCTTTGGATGCACTGGTCCCCACCAGTTATTACCACCCTCATAATGGTAATGCAAAGGAAAGGAACGAAGATTGATGTGGGATCCTTGCATCTCAATGGGTTTGCCCTCCGTCCTTCTAAAGGTCTCTTTTGGAAGCAGAAGGTCCAATTCTTCTGTGAAAACTGACATCACACACCCCCAGAAATGGAACTGCAAACACATTCCACATTCCCATCAATATTTGTATGACGGTGTTTTCTTACTCTTATGAACGTTAAGTCTCATACTGAGTCAGAAACACATACAGACAATGTTCAACCAGCCACGCTTCTGGTTGGTTAGACATTATAATACAGAAGTATCTAAAACTGTCCTTTCAGGCCTTCTGTGCTAGGTAGTCCACAAACATCAGGTAGGAACACTACTAGACTTTGAAAGACATTACAGTCTTTGCCATTACTCTTTATCACTCTTCAGCATGCAAATGGCTCATCTTCCAGAATGATAAAGCCCAATGAATTCTTTCTAAACTTTCAGATTTCCATCCAGTTTAACAGATGCAATAAATCTGTGTTACTGAGCTGGTCTCGCACAAATAAATAAATCTAAATCAGACAGCCATCTGAAAATCCTCCTTCATACGAATAGCAGCCCAGACTTCAGTAGGGCTACTCCTGTAAGTCAGGGAAAAAGAGATCTTCTCTTTTATATTATGTAAACTGTGGGTGAATTAAATTCCTCCCATAGAAAGACCTCAATCACTGCCGCAGCTTGCTCCTGGCTCATACGTTAACTATTTATCTCCACATAGCTTCAAAATGTATAAGCTCTTCAGCATCACTGCCAGGCATTTATGTTTTTAAAATATGTGAACTGAAAGAATTTTTTAGCTTTCTCCTGTACTATAACTACAAGATTTATGTCCCTTGCAATTAAAAAAAAAAAATTACAGTCCAGGAACATAGCTAAAGCCTTAGAAGGCCTAAATATAGAAAGAGACCTGGAAGATTACTCCTTACCACCATCTATCTCTATCACTAATATTTCTTCCAAGCCTAGGGCTCTAGGTAGCAATTGTGCAACAAGGCCAAGTTCTTGCCTGGACAAGTTTATTTGCTGTATGTTTTTAGTAACATACAGACCATCTCTCTTACAAGGTCACTACAGCACAGAAGCTAAGGCTAAAAGAAAACCAGAAAGAATAGACTTTTGCAGCATTATCCTTAAGGGCAGGCAAACATCAGTCTGCATAATTATTTGTGCCAAAATATCCACAGCATACATCTGTTTGCAAGGGGACTCTTCAACTGGTATAGTTATTGCATAAAAGGACAAGGCACAAAGGGTCATATTTGCACGTATCTCCCATCTCCTGCCCACAGGACATGAACTCCTAATCTGCCCAAACAGCCCTACTTTTATAATATGGAAAAGTTGTGGACTGACACCAGCAACCTCCCAACTCACTGTCTGGCCTTGCAACGCCAAACACCTCGTGCACCCCTTTACCCAAGGCTCGGAGACGCAGCTTGGAGAGACAGGAAGTGGCCAAGGTTGTTTATGCAGAACATAGCTGTGTTTCTGCAGAGGACAGCTGGAATCACCAGATTCCTTTTCCCCCTTCACAAAAGTCCAATTCATCTCTATAAATATACTGATTGGATAGAAGGCAAAAAACATCTCTGATTTAACTTTGGAGGGGCGGTCTACAGCATAAGTGAGCTTTGTCTTAGGAGGCCAAGTAGACCACTGCTGCTCCCGAACCCCCAAGCTACAGCATGTAGCACTTCATTCATCCCATGGTACATCATCAGCATAAGTTTAGGAAAATAAATATAGGTACAATCAATTCCCAGCAATATGAGCAAGTGATGTTGGTGTTATTATACACCAATTACTCCCGGTTTCCTTTGCTGTTATGCACTTAATTCAAAATACCAACCTGCGCACTGGCAAAGCTTTTCAACTCGTGCTGTATGCAGGCTGAGACCAATACATTCACTTCACAGATGATTTGAATAAAAAGCAGTAACTTATTTCTTTAAGTATAACATATTTAATTAAAAGTCAGATTAAATAAAATTGATTTGTTGGTTGGACCAAGGTTAGCTGATAATATAAATAGACTGCAACCTTAACAGATATTTTCTTTTGCATTGCAAGGGCTTGAATAGTTTGTTTTAGGATGTGAATGCAGGACGTCACAACAGAGCTAGCGCTCAAATAAAAATTGTTCCAACTCACTAAACGTATCCCAGGCTCTTGTAGTTCTGCATGCAAATAAAAAGCAGCAAATGTTTATCCCTCCATTTCCCCAAGCGTTACTGTTTTACACTCCTGTAGCTAAGGCAACCATGCTAGGCCAAGCAGCTCAGTGCCTTTTAGAAAGATTAACTTCTTAAACAGGCATAAATGGCAAAGGTTCAGCTATAACCAGCTAAGGTGAACGAAAGCAGCGTAACTCATGGAACGAGATGGGGAAAAACACAGAAGGCGATCAAATAACCTCGTCACGGAGCCGATCTCCCCATCTCAAATTCCACTCACAGCAGGGTCAGCTTGAAGTTTATTAGACTACACGAGGTTTGTTTTGTTTGCGGTGTGTCATTCCTTACTAAACAAACTGCTGGAAAAAAGAAACAAAGAAAAGAATAAAGAAAAAAGGTGGCAGCTAAGGACTGCCTGCAAAGCGACGGCAAGTGCTAAGGGCGTCCAGGACAAGGCTGTAGCTGTTGGTGACACTTGTGAAACTTTGCATCATTGCCAGGAGCTTAGGAAAATTTACAATTAGCAAAAAGGCAAACTCTGAGCCCTGCTGCGCGTTCAGCTCCATCCAGCCCCGCGATGACGGCAGCAGCTCGAGTCTAGACCTTCCAAAAGACATACTATTTCTGCAGCTCAGGGAATCCTAGGGATCCTGGGTACTGCTAGGCACAAAACTGCGCTCTAACGTGCACTCGTTTAACAACAGCTAACCTCGTTTAACCATAATTGTACAACCAACTTCCTCCTTCCTTTCCTTCCCTCTTCCACCCCTGGGAAAAGACGCGAAACATGAGTTATTGCTACAGTAGACAAATACTGTTTGTGACTGAAACCACCTAACACTTACCCATCAGATCTACTCTCCTTTCCCTTCCCCTCGTTTTTATTTTAAGAAAATCCGTACAAACCACCGCAGAAACTTTCCAACATAATTTTTTCTTTTCTTTGCTCGCGGGAACACACACTTAGCTTAGCGTTAAGTGCAACTCAGTATGCATCTCAGACCATAAATATCTGAGACGACACACTGAGGGAATCAGTCGGTGTACCTTCACAATTTATAAGCCTTGTGCCACATGCATTGGCTTCTGGTAAAGCAAAATAACATTACTTCTCTATAATCCATGTAGCTAGCTCTTGCCTTCGCACCGCACAAACGTAATGGTGAGAAGGTGGCCTGGAGCGCGTGCAAACTCAGCGGGGACTACGCGTGCGGATTTGCAGGGACGCGCCAAACACTTCAGACTTCACCGGAAAGAGCCTCGCGCTCTCATAACTCAGCTCTCCTCCATTTCACGTCGTTCAAAGCGCGACCGACATTAGAAGAAGGGCTGATCAAATTCCTCGCTTTATCCACGCCTGAGCCGAGGCGTTGGCTTGGCGAGGAGAACCAGACCGAGTTACATGATCCTTTTCCTTTTTTCTTTTTGAGAGGACAGGGGCTGCAAGCCCTTGCACCGGTGCCTCACCGCAAGACGGTCACCACCAGCACTGCACACCTGTGCCAGGAAGCCCCTGTTTGGGTGGAAACAGCAGGTTTTCAGGCTTTCAGGGAGTCGATGTCCAGTTAGATGGTCCACTGCTGAACCACTTCTGTCGGCTATAGATAACACATTAAACCTCTTCAGGAGTCCAACTCGCTCTGCTCCCGGAAGCTGGAGTTTCTTCAAGAATCCAATGCAATCCTGTCCCCAAGGGTGAGACCGATCAGTCTGTGGCAGGACAGAGGGCAGGGAAAGAACCGATGACTCGAGTCGAACGGGAGGAGGGAACAAAACAGGAGAGAACTGGGTCAGGGCGAGCGTCCGTGACTCCGCCAAACAGCAGCAAGCGCTGGAAGCCCCGACGCTTCAGACCATGCGCGCGCACAAACGCAATAATATTTTATAATCCTACAGCCCTTTTGAAGTGCTTCAAGTGCGTTGTAAATGTTAAGTGGCAATACCCACAAATCAAAAGCATAAGAAGGAGAAATAGCAATCGAGCTTAATATTTAACAATATGACAACTCGGGCAGCAAAAACTGCTTTTAAGAAGCTGCATATTTGTACTTCTCCCCAGACCATATCCAACAGCCAGGCTGCGGAGCCCCTCTGGAAGAAGCCAACACTCAGTATTTGCATTGCGACTCATCATTCGGTGCGCAACCTGACGCTTTGCGCACGGCAAACCGGCCGGCGTCAGCCGCCTCCGCGAGCCATTCCTTGTCCACCAGCCAGCTCGAGGCAGACCTAATCGTACAGAAGTAGCAAGGGCATTTGCTTGTAAACCGCAATTTCGTGCCCAAATTGTGCTTTTGCCACCCCTAGCATTACGACTGCACAAATTATCTTTAGTGACTCCATCTTAAAATTTGTGTTTTACAACTCTAATGTCCCTTTCTTTTTTTTTTTTTTTTTTAATATTACCTTTATTAGGTCAACTGCATTTGCCAAGCTTTAATATACTGCTTCTCTTTCTCAGCTGCCTAATTTCACATTCACCATTACATGTAATTTAAAAGGAGGCAAAAAGTCACCACAGCGAGCAAGTGAAATGTGATGCTTAACATCAAGGTTTACATGAGTACACTTTACAGTACTAGCTCAGGGCCAAGGATCATGAATTTACCCTGTAACACAGGAGAATTAAGGAGGAAAAGGAGGAATCCTAGCCAAATCTTAGAAATACATATACTCCTGGTTAATATAAGCCTACTAGGAAGAAGCAGATGTGAAGGTACACTTTGTTTTACCCAGGGAAAAGCCAGAGTCTACAAGGGCCAAATTGAACTTGCTCTATGCAGTGACAGACACTGAAATACAGCAACATTTCTCCCTCAACGTCAGTAAAATATGTTGTGTACAGAGCATTTTTTCAGTCTTTGAAATCCTGCCAAGTTATAATTGTTTCGTGGGAACACTGGAATGGACGTTGATCAGAGTCCCATATCCATATGAGCTTTAAATGTTACCACCACGCATGGAGCAGGAGGAAGAATAGCCTTTGCTCCTCACACATCTGCAAATTTATCTTTTTTTTTCCTTTAAATATAACAAACAACCTGAAACACTTTTAGCCTATCAAGATATTTAATTCAGTCCTGGGATTATGGGCTGAATGCAGACGAACACCTCCACCAGCTAAACTGAAATTCTCTGAAGGTGAAATTTTGTATTTAATATATTGGAAAAAATATTAGACATTTGGTAATCAAAGTTAGAGAACCAAAGGTGACCTTATTACTAAGAGCACTGTATTTTCTTCCAATTCCCTCCCTATGTTCATCAGCATCTACCCGCTCCAACTCCTAAACATTATTTTTCATAAAGTTAACATTGAATCAAAGAAACAGTTTCATTTGGAAATACACAGGTTCTGGCAATCAAACAAGTGCTTAGTAATTTTGTTGTTGCATGTAACATGATAGTAAGGACTTAAAACGACTTGGAAAGTTTTTATAAAAACTCAAGGGCTTCTTACTTTCCTTTCTAATCAACACTCCAGTAAAATCTAATAGCCTAGCATGGAGATTTCTCTCTAGTGCCAGATTTTTGGAATTACTCATCTACTCCCACATTCTAGCCCTCTACAAGACTTTTCACAGCACGGTATCCAGGGCTTTACCCATTCCAGTTTAAAGGCTTCGATTTGCAGTCCTCTGTATCCAGTCAAGCTGGACGCCACAGATGCTGCAGTGAAGGACCTGGAAAACACCTACCGTCCTTGAATAACTTACATTCATTCCATATGCCTCCTTTAACTATATGCTTGTTCCGAAATTTTAAAAATCAGACTTACGTTCATTCCAAAACTTATCTGTCCTATCACTGACAGATTATAAAGGGATATGAATTTGGCTTGCAATGCCTTATCTTTAATAAAGAAATGGACAAAAAGTATTCACCCTATATCCAAGTAGGTCTGCCTTAAGAAGTTCCCAGGCTAGGGATCTTAATGTTCTTTGTAAATAATCCTGATTATGTTTATTTAAATGATGACATATTAGTTTTAAATTTATACTCACTGCTTTATAAGAAGTCTCCAATCCTATCAGGATAAAAAGCTTATACTAAACAAAACTGTTTTTTTAATGCTACTGGTACAGCTAATAGGAAATACTTTGAACATGTGGAATTCTAAGTAAGACAAAAATCACAGTATATCTTTCTGGAAAGGACAGCTATCTCTTGCTATTAGGAGGTCAGAAAGGCCACATGCAGATCACAAGGCCTGAAAAATCAAGTAGAGAAGCAGCAGGCTTGCAGAAGCTCTCAATCCACTGAAAATGTCACATGTATACCAGGCCCAGCAAGCAAACGAACAGAAACGACAGAAGAAAAACCCCAACCCACCTCTTGCTTTGGCAGCAGTATAACAGCTAGGAGCAAACATGCAAGAGAACCAAGGAGGATAGGAGGAGGAAACATAAACAAAACCCACAAATATATATACTCCTGCTTAATGTGAGACTACTAGGAGAAAGCAAATGTGAAGTCATGCTGTGTTTCATTCAGGGCAAAACTAAAGATTACAACAAGATATGAAACTTTTTTGATGCAATGAGAAATTCTGAAATAAGAGTTTAAAGATGGCAAGGCTGGGACCTCAAGCATTTCACATGGTATTTATGTTGGCTGTCCCACCACTTCCTTGTTAAGGAAAGTCTAGAACAAAGATATTTATTCTGTTACACTTATTATTCATTTATATCTACAAACACTTAGAAGTCAAACAGTTAGTAACTGTAGAGAACCCAGTGTTTAATGAAAGTTAATTGTCAGACTTGGCTGAGTGGGTTTCACAGAAAATTGGAGGAAGGTTGGGAGCTTTTTCTGTTTTTTTTTTTTAATGACTTAAATACTAAAATAAATTAACATTATTTTATATAAAATCCTATTTCTACTAGGTATTTCTACTGGTACCTACTCAACAGAAAACTCTTTTATGGCAAGGCACACCTATTTGTGAAATGGAAAAAGAGGTTGCTCACCACAGAGACACCCAAAGGAAGAAGAGTTGCTCAGATACCATTATGGTATCTGAACAGTCAAAACACAGCAATATTACAACATTTTATCTCGGAAGAGAAAATGATGTTAAGGAAAGCTGGAAGTGTGTTTTAACGCTACCTAAAAATAATCACCTGCACAGAAATCAATTCCTGATGCAGGCACTGGAGTGGGAAAGACAGAGCATCGACACCTTTAAAATGTTCAGCACGCTCTGTCCTTCTCTTTGAACAAACAAGGATGTTTCTAAAAAGACATATCTGCATTTCCAGGCCGTGTATTTTGTCTCATACTGATTCTGTACTCTGCAACAGGAGTGCTGTTTTGTTTTGTGCTTATACAATAACCACCACGGTAAATGGTCATCTACAGTTGATGCTCTTTTGTGCTAGGACCACAAATAGCAATTGCACTAAATAAGGATTTAAAATCATGGAAACTTAATGTTTGTCAGCATATTTCACATGCCCTCTTGCCTAGCGACCGAGCCAGCTCTCCCCTCTCTACCTATAGGCTGCAAAAGCTTTTCCCCAATCTGTACACAAGTTACAGCAAGCTAGTTTTGAAGGGAAAAGAAGGAGAAAGGCAGCATTCAAAGCTCCAAGGATTATTTACGAATAAGCTGAAGCCCTATAAACTTGGCTATTGAAGAAAGATAATCTTCTCTAGCTTATGCCAAGTGGGTCAGACAGCAGAAGAATCTCAGCAATCTTCAAAGTCAAAGCAGATGGGGAAGTGAATAAATGCCTCTGCAAGCAAAGAGGAAACAAGTTTCTGTTCACTTTAGCATGTTTCAAAGGTTTAGTTTTCTATCACTGAAAAAAATAAAATAAAAATAAAAATCCTGGCATCTACAGATTTTCAGGACATTTCCCCTACCTCCTACCTGTCTTCCTAGTATGGAGGAGGGCAAGGTGCTAAGAGGCATTTGTGAGAAATGTTCTTTGCTTTGTATTTAAGAAAAAAAATCTCTTAGGGTTCCTTTATCATTAAAACTTCAAGGCCATTGATATAAATATGTAACTCATAGTACAGACTACAATTAAATCATTAAGAAAGTAACATGCAAGTTTGTAACCAATCTTTTTTTCTTTTAAAATAATAACAACCCCCCCCCCCCAAAAAAAAAGTCAGCAGTGCAGACATGCCATGGAATGAGCACATAGTACATTCCTTAAGAAGCTGCAGTTGACCTCTTGGTCCTTTCTCAGGCTTTACATCGCTAGACAAGATTTGGGCCAAGACCATTTCCATACATTGGGATGATCTCTGTTTCAGGCTAACCTCATCGTCTAAGTGGTGAAACCTAAAACCAACTAATCTCTCCCAGGGTTATGCTTGTGGAACTGGGAATCCCTCCATCTGCCTCAGCAAAATAAAAAGATCACTGGCTGCAAAATAAACAACACGTTAACCGTAGAACAATAGCCAATGTTTGTCATGTGCTTCATGCCACCCACTAAGGCTGAACAATTTTCTATCAAATACTTCCCCCACCCCTCAAATTTCATACTTAGAAGAAAGAGCTTGTGCAATTTGAAGACATGCAACATATTTTGGATCCGTCCCAAGGAAGGACTCCCTTCTTCCTGGCATTCCTGAGAGTTTTGTAAGCTTTCTGGAATCAGAAGCAGCAGACACTAAATGGGAAGCATAAAAATATTTCACCCTGATGTTTTTTAACCAGGAACATTTAAATTGACCGTGCTGGGAACAGTGGAAGAATAAAAGAGTAATCAGTGTTATAGTTTGCTAAGGAGGCACAGAGAGCCAAAGACACACTGAGATGATGCTAGTCTTCCAAAGAAAATATTTCTAAGAGTAACAGGCATCCTTTCACCACTTATTTTAGGAGGCAGCTGCTGAGCTGCATCAGATATTCCACTGGTGTCTCCATGAGTGCTTTCTGCCGAGGACTTCCACTGGAGGAGCCAGGGCTGCAAAACTCATAAGAAAACTCCCCAGAAAGAGGCATTCAAAGGTTGCACAACACTGACACACTCTAGATAAAAGTCTTAGTTTAGACAAACTCAAGTCATTTTCTGATATTCAAATTGGGTTTTCTGAAGGATGGACAGGACAGAAATAGGACTATGTACTCCTTGTTTGTGTGTGTTTATATCATTATATAATCAAGAAAATTGAAAAGACTGGAAGTACGGAAAAGGAGTAGGGAGGAGTTGTGTTATGAGTAGTAAAAGGGGAGAAGGAATAAAGCTTCCAACTGAAACTAGTTTATCATTTTTTCCCTTTTATCAGTCATGATCACAAGCCAGAGTTAATCACCTTGCTTTATATGTGTGTGTGTGTGTGTGTGCGCGTGTGTATTTTTTTACCACGACAGCTACTCTTGTTAGCAAAGACACCATGATTTCCACAGCAACACTAAATGTTATAATACACAAATCAAGGATTCCCTAATTCTCCTCTATCCACTCCCTCACCCCCTTCCAAACACACACACACACACAACAACACTGAAAGGAATGTCAAGCTTAAAGGGCCATGTAAAGAGACATTTGGTAAAGTCAGACCTTTCCTCTGCACTCTAGTAGAAGGGAAGAAAAAAGTGCAAATTCACAGCAATCCACATTGGCTTTTTAATAGCCTTTCCACCAAAAGGAACTTTTGTTTTCACATGCCATGTGTGTTAGACCTGGGTCAACACAGCAACATGGGGAGTTTAAAATGGGTCACCTGATGCAACAGAAATACTCTCCCTCCAAACTATATTGCAGGAACTGCAGCCAAGCACCCCAACCACAGCAAAAACAAACCTTCTCGAACTGCACATCGTGTGTCAGCAAAGCAGCACTAATACAAAACCGAATTAAAATAAAGGAGTAGCAACCCTTCAGGAAGGCTAGGGCTTTATCAGGCTTCCACTGCACCAAACAAGGACCATGCAAGATATTAAGTCTGCTGCACAAAATTATTAAATCAAAAGGAGGAAAACAATGTCAGCCTTGTGCGTGTTTCATTGTTGAATAATGACAGTGTTTACCTTCCCGGTATAAAGCATTACTAGTCTGGACCCAACTTTAAAGCAGAGTACAAGACAGAATTAATTATGTCCTTTCCTCTTAACTACCATTCCCTGAGTTATTTATTAGCTAGGTCTGCATAAATTCATAGATGTGTCTAATATACAAAGCCGAAAAGCTCTGCTCCTCTGCTGGCCTTAGGACGGCTGCCTGAACACTTGACCGGTTCGCACGGTGCTTTCCCCGCTCAGGCCAGGCTGCGGACTCGACACGGCCCGCGGGCTGCGGGTCGGGCACCGCGTCAGCGACGCGGCGGCGGCCGCAAACGGCCGAGGAAGACGCGAACCGCGAGCGCGCTGCGAAGGACGAGCGCGTCTCACCTCCCCGCAACAACGCGTTTCTTCGTCGCCCGCTCCGGAACTGCGGGAAGCGGCGGCATCAGCGCAAGAAATGTGAAACCAGAGATCTTCCTTCATAAATCCCTTCCCAAAGAAGGGGAAAAGCCTCCTACTCTGACTGGCGCCCGCGCTACGCACCTGCAGTTCGAACATCAGCAGTTGCTGCTAAGAGTCCTATCCTGCGATACGGGTACCCCCGGCCAGGGCGCCGGCTTCTGCACCGGTTATTCAGAATTAAACAAGACCAGTGTAACAAACCGTGTTTGCGGTCCACCCTCAAAAACTCTGGCTGTCATTGATCAGCTTGAATGTTGATGCAAAAACATAGCGTTTTAGAGTTATAAACAGGTTTGGGGAGTTTGGGGATAGGAGGGAGGATGTTAGATTACTTCAAGATTACTTTTTGCTTTTGGAGAAAAAAAAAAAAAGAAAAAAAAACCACAAATCTCTCTCAAGCTCCCTATGATTTGTCCTCAGCGTCTAATGCTCTCACCTAGAGCTACTGAGCAGAAAAAGGAAAGAAAGAAGAAAAGGGGACAGAAGCCTTGAAATACTAAGGCTTCATTTTCTTAATGAAATGACGTTAGAGTGAAACTAGCAAAAACTGTTCACTTTCAAAAAAAAAACGCAGAGCAACTCTTAGGCAAAATAGCCTTTTATGAACGTATCAAACTGAGCTTTAATCAGCATATTGCTGCAATCTTCCAGTACACTGCACTATGTCCACTTAATTTGATTAAATTAATAAATAAGATCCTTAAGACACGCTACAGACACTACTCCTACTTATGTTTACTACATCTTGGAGCCTTAACCACAGCACATGCAGTGCAGCTGGCTGGCAGCTCGCAGTTACCACACAATGTGCAGAAGTAGTCAGACAGGGGAACTGATTCTAAAGATGACCCACCCCCCCCCCCAAAAAAAAAAAGAGAAAAAAGAAAGGAGAAGAAAAAAAAAAGTCTTGCTTCACTTACCTAAGCAAAGTTGTCATTAGAGAGTTTCCCAGTACTAAAATCCAAGAAAAAAAGGCCTGAAAAATAAAGTACAGAATTTTACTAAGTAGGACTTTTAAAACCTTTGTTCACTTATTTCTTGGCAACGTGAAAAGTCAATTAAAAAAAAAAAAAAAAGAAAAAAAAAACACACATTCACTCCGTCACTTTACATTTCAGACAGAAAAGTAACAGGTGCTGCTCAGGAAGCAAACCTATCAGAAAGGGGAGGACAGATTTTCCACTGGTGTTGCCAGTGTTATACCAGTACAAATCCACAAGTCTCAATCACACTGAACTGGAATAAAACTAGTGTAACGCAGTGGACAAGTCAGGCCTCAAACAATTCGCTCGACTGCCCCGCTTAGACATTTACTCATTCGTTCCTCCTGTTGAGCACTGCTGGAGCACCAAGGAGGACTGGAACAAGTTGTGGGGCGAGGAGCAAGGGAAGAGTCACCAACCCTAGAAAGGTTGAAGGTGGCAGGAATCAAAAACGTTGTTCATTAAAAACATCCAAACAGTCCCAGCCTAACTGAAATAACCCGTAAGGTAGCACAACATTGACCTGTATGAAGAATTCAAGATTATCAAGGGCATAAAAGCCACATAGCATTAAAAAGCACAGTGTGGGTATAGGCCAAAATGGTAAGAGTGCATGGCCACTATCAAATCCTTCAAAATGACTATCAAAAAATCCACTCGAGGCTTTTTAAGACTCATGAATGCAGACTAAAAAAAAACAAAACCCAAACTGACTGAATATGGATGACTGTAGGCTGGAAAAAAAAAAAAAAATCAAAGAGGGAGTTGATCGCTATTTAAGAGGAAGAAGTCTTTGCTTGTTCCAAGATTAAAAACTTGTAATTCTGGCCCTGGCTGAAGTACGATCATTCACTAATCTGGTACAATTTAGTTAGGCTGATCCTCCTTTCAGACAGACGGGGCATTATCAAAAGTTCCTCTATTCATTTCGCTTCCTGCTCGCTAGTGAAAGCCCCTTTTATACACGCTCCTAGAGAGGCTGTTAAAACTAGGGAAGACTTTCCGATATAGAAGATAAGGTAGTCGGCTTTATTCATGAGAGGAGGAAAGGAACTTACAGCGGCTGATTACAAGCTGCTCCACAGCTTAGAAGTGGAGGTTTGGAGGAGAGAGGTGAAAGATGATGGATTTCTCATTAACAAACGTCATACCCATAGCGTTACTGTTAGAGCTAGGCATTACCTCTCCTGTCGTTTAAGCAAGGAATTGAGATTCTGTTTTAATTAGCATTGCCAAGTACATGCATTTGGTTGACTCCTTTAAAAACACATGGAAGAGGTAGAATAGGGTACTTTTAAGAATAGGGTATTTTAAAGAGCAAACTAAAAATCTAAAAACGTCCATGACAAAAAAGGTCAAACTAGCCAGAGTCAGAGGAGGATGCTGTCTAGTAGACGTTCTCCAGCTTAAGACAGGTCAGGTATAATTTGGGGGAGGTCAGATCCTATTCTTACTGCAGACACGAGCATTCAGACTTCAGTGGAGTAAGATGGTGATTTCCACATTACTTAACATGTGTCAGCAATTTCAAACAGTTACTCTGCAGATTCTCAGTGCTCACCAAGCAAAGCCCCACTGCGGAAAGCCTGGTAAGGCGCTTGGCTGGTGAAAAGCTGTCTGGAAACTCTATCAAGACTCTGAAAAACATTTCCCCCCCATTAATGCTCAAACAATCTGGTATAGTTAAAATAGTTTTTAAATGCATCAAGGTAGAAATACAAATGAAAATGTATTTCTTCAGTTTTGAAAAGATCAAGCCAAGAAAGTAAGCCTCTACTAAAAGTTACAGCTAACACAGGTGGGTGCAAGGGTAAAGCCTGCTTCTTCCTTCCCTTCTCCCAGACTACTCTTCTCCATAAGAACTGGCCAGACAACTCCCAGAAAATAAGAATAATAATAAAAAAAAAAGACATCTGGAAACAACATGCAGCCTTAAAAGATACCAGGTCAGCTCTACTTAATATTTTGAATGGCTAGAACAATGATATGTTGCGTTGTTATCTGTTTTCCCTCTGACAACATTAAATAAGATTCATGCAAGCAAAAAAAAAAAACAGAATGTGTTTTAATACACTTTAAATTTTAAGAAGTGTTCCTGCCCATATAATAAAATAATGTATTTTTTAAACAGAAACCAGATTTTGAATCAGACAGGAACAGAATGCTGATCTCTAGAGAGAAAAAACACAGCTGGGATGGCATAAAGACTCAAGAGAAATGGTGCAAACTGGACCCACCTCCAAGTCCCAAGTCCAGTTTGGACCCACCTCCCGAGTGAAGGGCAAAGCAGGAGTGAGAGTGAATAGGTACTTATGTAAATACGGACAAGGTTGCCAAGTTTGACACATCACCTCTTGCTTCGCAGTACACCAAAAGCACTGCGTGTTAGTCCATTCAAGATGTGTCCTGGAGGCATCAGTACTTTCCTTCAGAATATCCCAATCCAGGGACAATTACTTCCACCAGCACCTTCTGTTCCTGCCCCCTTCCATCGACTTGCCCTATGCAGCTAAGCAGCAAGGAGATGCAACAAGATCTAGAGCTTATTTTGATCCGTTTTTTCCTTCAGGTTAATAACTAACTGTACAACTTCAGCACAAAATGTACAGGCATTCAAGTTCACTTAGTGGTCACATAATCCCTTCTCAGGGGATTGAGCACAAAAACGAGGGAACCAGGAGACTATGGTCCCTTTCTATTCTGCTACCAACCTACACCTCTTTAGGAACATAACTTAAGGCAAACTTAAGCATTCCTTCTCCTCACTTTGTGCTGTACTGGAGATATTACCTGTTGCACTCACTAGCTACAGCCATGAACTACAAGGGCTTAATCTGCAAACTCTCAGATTAAGTGGGTATTTCAGAAAAAGCTGCTAAATTTCAGATTCCCCAGACGGTAATGAAATTAATATTGCTTACCTATCTTCACACATGCTTTGCAACACAATAACTAAGGAGCCCAATATACTGTTATAGATATACAGTGAACATAATTAATTCTACATATTAATTAGCTTGCAGCTTAGCATTATTAATAAGGCCAGGTTTATCAAAACACACCAAAGGGAGTTTCCTATGGTGGGAATGTCGTAACAGGACGACAAGACATAGCCTGCTTGTTCTGCACGTTTTGTAAGATCATTGGGTCTTTCCTGTCAGAAAAGAACTCTTGTTGCACCAATATTTAATTAAAAATGAGTGAAGAAAGGGTATCCACACTTTCTGATTTGTTTTCAAGCCCAAGGAGCCAGCGCTGGCAAGTTACAGCTGATGAACCACTGCTATTCATTGGATCTAAGGAAATGAGATGGACTAGATGTTCCTCAGTCAACTGTTTTCAGCTTGATAAAGAATCAGCTGCACCAGATGCTATAATTGGTGTTAGGAAGTCAGACTGAATATTAGCAGTTTCCTTTTCAGGTTGAAAGACTACAGAAATCATAACAGCGGACCAGTGCCCGCTGTTACCTACCTCGATGCAGGTTAAAATATTCTTTCATGCCAGTAACAGTTTCAGGAGCCAAAAGAACTGGCTTCTTGTGCTCTAGCATTTCCCTTTTCATCTTCTTCAAACCCAAAGGTGGTTTGTTGTGATGCCACTGTGAAAAGCTAAACAAACAAAACAACTTTCTACTTCTAAAAGACCACACAGTCCTTGCTCATCTCCTTTATAGACCTGGATATGGATACAAATATTTAATGCCTATGTTCCTGTTCAAATTTTTGTTTGGAATAGCAGCAATTGAAGGAAATGAAAGCTTGCAATAGTAGCTTCTCTGTCACTCCAAGAATCTGCTTTACCACACAAGTCTGCAATTTCAGATTTCTGCATACATTGCGAGAAGCACTGTATGACCTAGCACTGAAGACCTAGCAGCAGCTGCATTTCAGTACAACAACAGGCATCTCCACAGCTCTGGGATCACATAGTCTATTTAAGAAGTTTTCAGCAAAACTCAAGAGATAAAAACCACAGAGAAGAAATTTAAAAATCAGAAAGGAAGGCCAACATATTCAACTGAGACTTCTCAAACTTTTGATGCTTGGAAACAATAAGGATTTTCCATCTTTCCCCTGAGCAAAACTATAACGTATGTTATTAATGCCAGAAAGCCTATAGGGCCAAAGAATGCACAAGAGAAGGTTTCTGGTTTACACAGAGAAAAAACACTCCAAGTTTTTGATCTCTGATATCTCTATAGAAGCAAAAGTTGATTGAACCTGCTTCTTTAGACATGCAAGCTCGCTTTGTTAAAAGTTAAATAAAAGTCCTGCAAAGATTGTCATTACTCAAAAGTGACTTAAAACTAATGAGCTTTTGCCAGCTAATCTGCAAACATGAACGCATGTGAGTAGCCATGCCAAAGCCACCCAAACCATCTCTCTCCAAGGCTTTCCTCCTGACTGCACTGGAGCTTGAAAACCAAAGTTGGACCCTAACCTGAATGACAATCGTGGGCTTGCTCTGTTCTGCATCCCCATGTTAAGTCACTCAGTGATGTTAAGCAGATGCATCTTGAATTTGCTGCTACTTCGAGTGTAAAGAGAAAAAAAGAAAGAGTCAGAAATAGTACTTATCAGGAAAAAAAGCAACTATTTTAAAATAAGTACTGCTACTGTTTGTAGAAAGGCCTGAAAAATAGATACATCTGAAGTTTTTCATGCGTTCAGTTTTTAAGTTGTATACAAGTCAATTTGGCAAATGAACTTAGTTAAGATTGCTCAAAAGAGGCTGAGGGTCCCGTCCCCCACCCTTTTCCTAAGTAAGTGAGCATGAGTTTCTGGCATAGATACTTGCATGTGAGATTTTAACATTCTCCTTTCCATAAACAGTCATACATCAAGCTCTAAAAATTTGCTTCACAGAAACATTTGTGCTAGTAAAACTCAATTATTCTAATATTTGTATGACACATACAGGAGGGGTGCATAAAAAGGTTATGGTGAGCTCATTTAAGAATTTAAACAAGTACTTGATAAAAAGTTTTTGAATTATTCGCTCTGCTCCTATATTAAATCATGCTTCCAAAGGAGTCTTTGAACAATAGCACAGAAGACACTGTATTTATAACAAAAAGGCAGTATTGAAGTTATCACTGTGTCTCACAGTGCAAGTCATTCATAATTACAGTCCTACATGCATGTGGATGCAGTATCATGAGTTGATTCATAATTCCACTGGATTAACTGAATACTTGTAATATTTATAGTTTATCCTTTCTGAAGAGACAGCATCACTTCTGTCTAAATATTAGAAGTATGACATTTTATGCTAAAAAAGGTGATTCCTTCAAAAACATCCAAACTTGAGAAAAGCGTTCAAGAAAACCACTAAGCAAGATTAGGACAAACACAATTTATGCCATCCTGCACGGGCACGCACATGAGCAAAGTGTCTGCAGTGTTTTGTTATTCTCCCACGGCTTCCAAGCCAAAGTCAACAGAAGACATCAGCATGCATCGTTCCATTTTAAATATTCATACAAAGTGTATATACAACTATGCATCTTCCTATGCGTGCTCCCTGCATATATACCATTTCCCCCCCATCCCAAACTCGGGGTCTTCTAGAAAAAGGAAACGTGGGGGACTTTGAGGAGTAAACCCAGCAAGTGGTGCTCCGTCGTCTTGTACGCACATCCACCCGCAGCCCGCTTCCTTTTTTTCCACTCCTTTTCCTTCTATATCATTGAGTGCGCTTGACATTTTGTGCTCATTAACACAAGCCAGGGCTTTCTCTTAAAAATATTCTCCAAGAGAATTTCAGTTACGGACATCACCTATAAAAACATCCCCTTTTCCATAATGTTCTCTATACTGCATCAGTATATACTGTTCCCAAATAAGCTGTCGGGCCACTGAAACAAGGTCACAGAGCTACAAAAACCAGGCCCCCTCCCTACATTCAGCAGTGCTCCCACAGCAAGCGCAGGATGAGTCAGGCTCCCAATATAGCTGGTTTCAGGCATTTCTGACAATGTTAATTTAATGACAGTATTTCATTCCCTTCAGTCATTTCATCCAGGGAGCTCAACTTAAGTATTAATGAAGTGTTTTAACACACTCGCTGCCTAAAGGAGATGTGGGGTGTCACCTAATCAGCCAGTCAACGGGGAAATCTAGCTGCTCTGTTTGCCAACATGGCAAAGAAAAGGGTTTTCACATCACAAGAGCTAAGGAGAAGTTTCAGTGAGAGGCTTGAGGAAGACACTGAAGGTACTACATCAACAATTAATACCTAGCCTAGAGACAACAGCGGGAGACCTACCCCGAGCAGAACCAACAAAACTAGCCAAAAAGCCTAAGGAACGTATCCAGCCATCTGCAAGCAGATGGGGGTTTATACTGTCTTGTTTTGCTATTTCAAAGCCAAGCCAGAGTAACAGTGCCATCAGCAACATTCTGATTTTTTTTTTAACTATTGAATTTAACTTTGTCACTGTGGTTTCCTTCAAACAAATCCCCATCTCCTCATTCACTTGTTCTTATGAATTTATCTATTTGAAGCACAAGACTAACACCTGCATCACTGCAAATGTAACTGTGGCAAAATACCGTGGCTATTTGTAGACTTCCTGTGCATTAAAAACATTGGTGCATCTTTGCCTTGAGCAGTTATTTACAGTGCTAGAAATCATGAAGATAGACATTAGAGAGAGAGAGAGATCAGAAGCAACCTCCTAATTGGTTATGCAATAATTCTTTGTATTCACTTTTAAAAATTACTCAGAGGGGAAAACAAAATCATTAGAAGATCTTTGCAAATCTGTCAAATGGAAAAAAAAAAAAAAAAAGCATTTGAAACTCTGAGGTAGTTCATTCCAGTTGAGACAAGACACTTTACACTTTAACTGAATTGGCAACTCAGATTCAGCTTCAGGCTCTGATACAGGTTTTGAATCAAATCTCTAAGCACAGTGAAACCCTTATTAGCCTGTCTTTACTCTAATTTTAATCTTAGTTAATTCTGAGTATCTAATTTATTTTTTCAGAACTGGATATACCTTAATTGCATGCAAATTATTCTGGCTAGCATAGTTAAAATCTCCCTTAGTCAAATAATACTTTGTGTATTGACAGCCAAGAAAAAAAAAATGAAAATTCTTAAAAACAGGCAAAAGCACTTTCTTAAAGGCACGACAACCGGGTGTTTTAATTTTCCAAAAAAATCTCTAACTCAACAAAACATGGCCATGTAGTCTTGCATTACAAAGGTTTTTGACGTGTTTAAAAACCTGACATTTCTGTTTCACAAAAAAGTTTGGGAGGAGGACGGAAAAAGAGGAGAAAAGAGGAAAATGTTTTAGATTTTTATCCTTAGAAAGGAACAAAAGAATCCTGTTCCCTCCCCGCTACTTTCTTTTAATTTATGACTAAAACGGCGAGCAGAAGAGACAAGTAAAAAGAGAAAATAGTTTGCTAAAAAAAACTCCCAATTCCTATTTTTGCTAATGTGACAAATTTATAACTGTTTTGTGTTTAAAATAAAGATTTTAAAGGCTTGCTTAAAATTAACAGAAAATCTGGAGCAAGCAAAGCACAACAACTTCTGCTTTAAAGCTTCAAAATTCTTAGTGCTACTGCTACAAAACACTTACCAATATCGGCACAAGCAGTATTAACATCCTGCAGCAAGCCCAAGGCTCTGAACATCAGGTTACTATCTCTCCCAATTATGAAATGTTTATTACGTATTTCCTGTACTATTTGCATGGTTGCTTGGATGTTTTCTTAATGCTTATTTAGTACAAAGCTACTAAAATCGCCCATTAAGGCTCAAGCAAAAAAAAAAAAAAAAAAAAAAGGCACTAAATGAATTAATCATGCTGGTTTCCTACTCTTTTCCTCCACACTTATTTCTGCCATTTCATTTAATTGCCTTCTCTCTCCCACTTCTGTTCAAGATGCAGTTGCATGTAAAAGCGATGCAATTCTGATCGCAGGTCGCCCAGCCCGTAACGAAATGCATCCTTTCAAGTTAAGCATACGCCCCGTCAAAGTCTGTTTGACTAATATGAATACGAGAGACGAGTAATATTTATACGTTTGCCACATCAGGGCCAAGAGAGGGGTTCTGATTTGAGAGTGAAATTCAAGCGAGACGCACAGGCTGGGAGAAGAGCCAGAGCCTGCCAAGAGCACGAGATTAACTCTCTCATGCGTTAGGTCTTGGAGTCAGGTACACTCCAGTTCGCTCTTGGTTCCCACGTGGGTGAAGGCCTCCGCCTTCAGACTGGCACTGGAACATCAGATGTTTCCACAACTTGTGCTAAAACTCCCATGCAGAAGGGGGAGGAGTAAAAAAAAAAAAAAAAAAAAAAAAAAAAATCACTTAAATTTCACTTTTTAACCTCTGGGCTTTCCTTCATTTTGGTTGCTTTACACATCCAGGATTGTATAGGATGCAGCGTGCTGCCTCGATCAGCGCTTGCAGCACGCAGCTGCGGAAGCGCGGCGCGCTGGAGAGGGCTCCCCGACAGATGTTTCTATTCAAGAATCCTGCCAAGGAGGCAGGAAAGCGAGAGTTCACTACCTTGGCGTTATTTACATTTCTCCACATCTAGTAATAATTATGCCACAAGCAGTTTAAAGGGGAAAATAAGGAGCAGCAAAAAAGCATTTCACCATAGCACTCGTTAAAGGAGCAAAGGAAGAAAAAAAAAAAACACACTTTTTTATTCCAGTTCTGAAACTTCGCCTGGCTTAAATTTGCCCACAGGGAATCAGAAATCAAAATAAAATCCTCCTCTACTCTCAGCAGGGCCTCGTGCCAATGATCTACCTTTACCATTTTGCAAGATGGCAGTTTGGCTCCAGGCACCCTTCTCGGACGTCGGGAACGGTTAACTACGCCAGGCCCCCAGTCTCTGGGCTTGTGGGCCAGGAGCTTTGCACGTAGCGGGATGACAAGCTGCTGGAGACGGTCTGCGAGTCATTTTGAAAGGGAGCTAGATCGATCAGAGAAGCAGGGGCGCTTCGGCACGGCATCCCGAGCTGCCTTGCAACCCGCGAGCCTCGGCGCGCTCGCGCAAAGAACGGGCTGGATAAGGCTGATGTCACTGCCTGCACGTTTTCCTTCTCTTTTCCAGGATAAACAGATTCCTTATCCAGCACAGAGGATAGAGCTTCTCCTTCAGCAACTGTGCCACACAAATCAAACGTTCCTGGGACCGAACCTGGTGCTCTTGGCTCACTCAAAATCTAAAAACTGCTGGGAGGGCGCTTTCGAGACGTCCGTCCAAGCCTCAGTCCTGAGGCCCAGCAGCTTTGGGAGCGAGCTGCCAGATCCAGTCTGGCAGCCCGAACAGCTACTCGACGCACTGTCCCAACCGCCGAAACACTGGAGCACTATCTGCTCCGACCACGCTCCCCTACCTTCTCCAGCCTGTCCCGATGTGCTCCCAGCAGCAAGAGGCAGGACAAGACAGGGCAGTGGGGAAAGCCTTTTCCACACCAGCTTTGTGATCTACAGAGATCTTCCTGAGCTTATGGGGAAGGTGGGGCAGGGGAGAGGGAAAAAAAAAAAAAAAATCCATGCAGCCCATTTCTATAAAAGTCTATACTTGCTCGAGCTTTTAAGGGGTTCTGTACTTCAAATATTTAAGCTGCACACTCTGTATCATGTTTCCTCTAAAGTGTCGTGCTGGCGAACATTGCCCAGACAGGGAAGCTTTACAGCGAGCGAGTGCAGGGTTCCTTTCGCGCCACTGCCACGATGGGACGCTTTCCCTCCCGAAGTAAACCAGACGCTAATGCTATTTATGGATCCCATTGCAGAACTCGACAGGCTATCAATCTACTATTCATCAATGTGCAAATAGGTTTTATTTCATTGCAGGGAGAATAGATTTAAAAGGAGGAAAAAAATGCCCTCAAGTTCTGCCTTCTTTCTTTTTTTTTTTTTTTTAAAAGAAAACTTTTAAGAGTAGTTGGATATTCAACATAGAAAAATAAAACCTGCAAGTTTTATTATTTGGGGAATCACTTTTTTTTTTTTTTTTAATGATATTCTCAGGCCAGTTCCTAAAGTACTGTTAGAGGAAACCAAACATCCATGGGAAAAAAGGGTCAGCTGATGTCAGCACGGGACAGACACAGATTGTACCTCCAGAAGAACATGTCAACTCCATTATTCCCCCACCTCCAGAAGAAAGGCAGGGAACTTAACTGTGAAATCTTCCTTACTTCACAGAAAAAGAATACATCAGAGTTTCCGGAGACATATAGCTGGAAAGCATGTACCAGCACTGTTTTTAAAGATTAACACAGCTGAGTCCTCTGACTTGCACTGCTAATTATCTGGGGCTTTATTGGGAAGTACAACTTCGTTCTTACAAGCACTTTCACAGAAGCACCTTTAAATTTAAAATGCCAACTGTAAATGCATCTTCTGTTCAGATAAAGCACCCACAAACAAGTAATTTGACATGTAAGAAGTTTTACGAAGCTCTTACAGAGCCCAAGGACATTTGGAAATACAGACGCAAATTTAGAATGAGTCTTAGTATTATCATCAGCAAAAAACAATTCTATTTTTAGACATTTCCCTTTGGTGTTTCCTGTAATTTTCCTTTTTTTTTTTTTTTCCCCAACTCCTTTGAGAAAATAAGTTGTTTGGCTAGTAGGAAAAAAAAAGATGGAAGAACCTGTTCTGCAAGACATACAAACAAAGCAGTATCTTCAAAAAAAATTAAAAAAAACTCATTCAAAAGTATGTAAATATTAGGGCTGGTAACACAAACAATAAAACCACAGGAAACACAAGAAATTAAAAATAGATCAGGATTTATTCGATTTCCTGGCTGCTGGATATATATAAGCATCTCTGGGTTGGCCATACTGGACAATTTATTTTCTGTATACCAGACACAGGAGAGTTTACACAGTCAGATAAAAGACAGTAACACTTCAAAAAAAATCAGTATCTGTGCTGATACTGCATATATTCCTTAGCAGGCAACATCATCAGTTAGGCAAATGCACCCAGGACCTCACATATCGCAGGAAGGGGGTTAAGTTTCCTAGGCAAACTAGTGGATTAGAGCCTCACTTCAAGTAGAGGTTACTAAGCAATGCTACATGAAGTCTGCTCCTAAATGAGGAATGCTTGTTAATGCCGAATCAGAGCAAGAAGCAGGGGCGACAAACGGGCAGTGTCCAGCACACTGTGCAGAGAGAGTCCCAGCAGCTCTGCCTAGCTGGAAGGCCATGTAGCTTCTCACTGCATTCACCATCACGCGTATTCCTGAACACCCACTGCTGACAGACTCTCCCTTAGCATCCCAAAGCAGCTCTTTCTATCCTCTCCATCACAGGAGCAGTCTTTTTGCCAACTGGTCAGAAACGAGACAGTCCCAACAAGACACATTTTATGTCTCTTGTGAAGATAACAGGAATGCATTATCTGCAGGAGTTCAAATGCTGCTCTGCTGAGCACCACGGCCACATTAACACAACGTGATGCAACAACTCCCTGCTCTTCGTTCTGACTTCCATTGAATACTAAACCAAACCTTATTCTTCACTTGCAAGATATCAGACTTTCCCATGGCATGAAGTGGTGTAGCAGTCCTGAGGACAAAAGTTGACAAGAGTTAAAGCACGCTTGCTTCCGTTAACACTTCCAACTTTATATCCTTTGGGCCACAGTTCATACAAAGAAACACAAGTTTTGATGAGATGTTTGGTTTTCCCTTTGCAGGCTTGAGAGTAACTGCCACACACGTGGATCAGAATCAAGTTCCCAAAAAACAGAGTTGCACCATGGTGCTAAAACCAGATGCTTCCAAGACTGAGGTGGGCATAAGCCTGAAATGGCCCAACTCCCTCTTTGTACTGAAATATCAGAAGCCCACAGCATAAATGCACACAGTTTTTTTTTTTTTAATGCAAATAGTATTATTCCTTTTTAATTAATATCATAAGCAGTGGTGAGACTAGGTTTTTAGTTAAAATTGTCAAAAATATTACATATTTGTAATATGAAAGGGGGAAGAGAATCTAAGTAGAGCCCAAAAATCTTTCTAAATTTATACTCACTCAATATCTTTTACCATATTTTGGGGCATATGATATCCTGGATCTTTCTGTATCAAGCAATTGTACAGTAACTGTTTGACTACCATTTATCTAACATCTTTTAATATTAATCAACATAGCAGAGGGAGTAGATCATAAAAGCAACTCAGTAAAGGAAGGCTAGAAAACTTTTTGCAATTTCGAGAAGATACATATATTTGCAAGTCACATGAATCCTCAAAGCTTCTCAAGTAGTTTTGAATTTTCATTGTAGAACTTGCTGTTAGCTTAGTGAAGGGTTTTCACTGTATACACTCACTACATGTTTCTGGAATAGGATCTCTTATTATTCTCAAACAACAGCCTGCTGACTTCTGAACTTTGAGATTATAAAGCAAGAAAGTTACTGAATACTTGCATACAAAGTGATTGGCTAAGAAAAAGCAGCACAAAGTCCTGCCAAAATACTAGCTAATCTGATAAAGAAAAAAACAAGGAGGTCTTAAGTACTCTTCCCCACAGTTTAGAACTAATTCCAGTTGCAAAAGGAAGTTCATTATATTTTACAGTATACCTCTTGTTCACATACTACATTGGAGAGACAATAGTTTCCCATCTTAAAGCCACAGCCCACAAGGGCTTAAATAGTTTATAAGGGCAAAGAGGTAGATTACCTCAAATATAGTAAACTCTGAAACCCAGTACGTGCACTACTTTTACTCAGATCAGTCAGTGCTACTTGTAATCTGACTGGAAGGAGGAGAGAAACAAATTAATGATACGTACGTGACATGCAACTGGTTGCCACTTAAATATTTCTCTAATTCTCCTGCTTTCAATGTACTTCACAAACAATTAATCCTCTTAACATCCATGCAAGCATATTTATTATCCCCAGTTTTAGCTTGTAAGCTCTTCAAGCAATGAGCTGGTTATTTTTCTAGCTTAATACAAGACTCATTAAAATTGGGACTGAGGCCATGCTTTAACTGTAAAATGACTACCAAGTAATTAGCTCCCATCACCCCATTCCCCCCCAGCATTTTACAGAGGAGACAAGCAAGACATCCACTTAGCTACTCTGGGTTGGCTATGCCAACCCACGCAGAAGTGCTCAAATTCTCCACCTCCGTGCCATATTCGCCCTTCCTCAGCCCATGCCACCAAAACACACTTTCCAAAATTAGTTAGTGACTACGTCCAGTGTGGAAAACCAGCTCCAGATCCAAGAGACCTTTAAGTCCACATTGCACAAGCAGGTTCCCACAACTTGACCACATGCAGCCACAGCTACAGCCCCCACGGCCGGAGCCTGGGTAACCCCTTGCAGGCACCTGCAGCAGATCTGAACATGACCTACTGCTTTCCTCCTAGAGATTGCATTACTTAATGCAGAAGAACCTGCTGCTCACCAAAACATTTGCAGCAACATCTTGTCTTGCACAATGCAAAAGTGTGAAGAGTCACCTGGATCTTGTAAAATGAACTTTCATTACATAAAACTTCCCTCTACAGCGGTACATAGAAAAGTTTTAGTCTGTGTTTCCCTAGTCAGCCAAGACAACCTACCTTCATCAGAGCTGCTAGGAGAAGAGCAACTATAAACATTTACATTTAATACAACAAAAGATTTGCTCACCACCTCTTGGGTTACACTGTGCTCTTAGCTGATGATCAGTCATCATAAAAATGGGCGGAACTGCTGCAAACCACTCAACCATGGAAAAACTGACTCCCATGTCAAGCGAAGCTCTTGTGCACACGGCAAACCCCATCAAAACATGCAAAGCGCTGTCATTACTCCCATCGTGGGAAGTTTTTCGGCTGTGGATGCAAAAACATGTGCTGCACAGCATGCGAACCAGCATATTTTACCTTTATCTCCAGAATCAATATCTGTCACTGGCTTACAGAGCTTCAGATCAGACTACAGAAACTATTTTAATCTAGGTCACGTACAAACCCATTCATCTCGAATTCGTTTTAAAACAATTCAAGAACAGCACTCCACGAGGAAGAAGCACGGATTCTGCAAGATGGCCACGACCGTCAGTAATGCCTCCTTGTTGCTGCACTGAAGGATTTAGAGAAGCACGGAACAAAAACAACAAAATCCCTCCAATTCATCAGGTAAGCCTCACGCACCACATGACTCACTGAGTGATATTAACTAAAAAAAGGCAATGCATAGTTTTGCTGTGATCTTACTTGCAGCTTCAGTAATTAGGAAGGGTGCTGTGCTACACAAAAAACTGCTTTCAAAAGAAATTGCCTTTTAAATCTGTCAAAGCTTGTTGTCATTTCTCCTTCCAACCCCCCCCCCAAAAAAAAATCACTCCCCTATTTCCTTTAGCACCTGCTTCCTCCACTCAAGTATTCATTGTGCAGCCGTTCTTACACCACAGAAGACTTCAGCATCCCAGAGGAAACTCCAGAGGAAAACCAGTCTGTGAAACAGGCAGTCTCCATTCAAGACTTTCTCCATTCACTTCATAATCTCAGTCATTTGCATTCCTTATTTGCCCTCTTTTACTCTTGACAGCAGCCTCCAAGATTTGTCCAGGTGCTGAAAGCAGCACGTGGTTGGCAGTATACAGCAGGAAGTCCCCAGTGCAGGAAGCTGCTGGATGCCAGAAGGCCAGATGGTCACGAAGGCGAGCAACCCCACCTTGGTCTTGCCTTCCTCTGCACAGGTCCCTGGCAGAGCTCGAGGAGCATGGCCTGGCCCAAGATGGCTTTTCTTACCTTTGCGCCAAGGGTGCTGAAAGAGACACCTCAAAAACACGGTGGGAGCACAGCGGCATCCCTCCCTTCCTCCAGCACACTGCAAGAGTGGCCAGACAAACTCACCCTGCACATCCACTTCCTGTGGAAAATTTTTATCCCCTGCAGGAGATCCCTACGCAGATTCACGCCTTTCTTTGGTTGTCCCTAAATTGCAATCGAAAGTACCTGGAGGAATAGGAGAGAGTCAGGCGGCAGCTTGCGTGACACATGCCAGGTGTGTCCGTCCATGGAAGGGGAGGGGGGAAAAGAGTCAGTAGTTCTAGGCTCAAGAAAGTCTGATTTAAAAGTTCCTATTCAGTGACAAAATTCTTGCTCGTAATGGTTTAACTGGCGCATTCAGACTTACATAGCAGTTATACCATTGGGAGCTGAGACACAGAGAAAGACATTGACTTTCCCAAGTAGCTTTGCCAGAAACCTCAGATACAATTTAGATGAAGCTACAAAGCACGTCATAGGTTTTAACATAACTTTTTGCTCTAATTTGCATTAGTCACGGGCAATAAAAAGCACAGATCCACAGGCAGAATTCAAGCAGAACACGTTGGGTAGTCTCTCGTAACACGGGCAAGGTTTTAAACCTCATAATCAAATGCCACATACCATTCTGCTTTACTATTAGGTGATCACCATAAATCATGCTCATGCAGAGTAAGTCTCACCAATTTTAAGTAATTCATCACCTATTTTATTTCTCCTCTCACTCAGAGGGAAAAAAAAAGTTGCTGCTACGCAAAAAACAATCCTTAAATCCTTCCCCTATACTGGGTAAGGCTAACCTCCGTGGTGGTGTTACACTGTGAATAACACTTCACTCTAAACAATCTGGAGAAATCTTTCATCATGTATTTTGCAAATATAAACCTAAGTCAAAAACAGTTCTGTAAAAAGACTAAAGCCTAATCAAATTTATAAAAAGTAGACTAGTCACCTAAAAGATGTCCAGAAAAATATGCTGATAGAAACTAGAAGTACTGCCTACTGCTAGTGCTGGCATTTAGCATATTCTATTTTAGAGAATTGCACAAGTGCTTGAAACTAAGGTGCATATACCCGGGCTTAGTGATTTTGAACAGCATCTTGAAATCCCAAGATTTCAGGATCCAACTCACTGATACAAATAGTCAATCACCACGCCAATATTTCTAAGGAAATAATAGGACAACTCATACAAGCATTATCAGCACGAGAAAACAGTGAAGGTTCAGTCACTGTATCCAATGATTACGGAATTTATCACCACTTTTGGAAAGATAGCAGTGCCTAAGTGGGAAAAGAATGTTATTAACAGGGTGAATTATGGAATCATAGGAAAGTTCTTTTGGAAATAAGAGATTAGATCATTTGGAAGAAATAAAAAGGTAATTCTTGGTCCTTATGAAGGAGAGGGAGACATCCAAAGAAAATACAAGTGGTCATGGAGGATTAACACAGTAAAATAACTCCCTGCTATAAAATTACAAGTTAATATATCAAAAAAGCACCATTGCTGGATGCTACAGTCAAGGCCAAAAATCTAAGTCTTCTAAAAGCTGTAAAAGTCTACAAGGTTCACACCATCAGCAGTCCAGGCCAGCAGAGAGAAACCCAGGCAAGGGGCTGCCCAGGGGCACGATACCCTCTGCTGGCCCTCCAAATCTTGCACCCATATTTAGAATATATTGAATTCCAAGCCCTCAGCACCACTGCTGTCAGCATGGCTGACACCTTCTTCTTTTGCTACTTTCTCTTGCACTCACTTTCTCTAATCCCATGCACAATATCTGAGAAGCTCCCAGACTGCCTTTGCACTACAGCTCAGTGTTTGAACTGCAAGAGAACTACATTGTTACCCCAATAAGTAAAGGATTTTAGCCTTTTTCTCACCTATAACAAAAATCACCCAAAAAAGCTCTTCAGCATCTGGTATTTTTAAAAGAAAAAGCTCATATAAGGTAGTCTTGTTAGACTGCATGACTGCATCGTAACATGTGATTAATTATAAGCATAGCAGAATAATGTTTATTTTTTACAAGTTATCACACTGCATACTTTTTAAAGCCTATGTTGACTACTTTAAAACATTCGTGATTACACTTTCTTCTCCTGTTTCTCAACAACTTATGAGTGTACCTAAAATGTTTATAAAGAGAAGAGATGATAAAAAATGCAAGGGCTTACCTTTGCTTCTTTGGAGAACAAGTATCTTAAGTCTGCACAGAAATAATTGTAGTCTTAGTGAACTAAAAAAGGAAACAATTTAACTCACTGTCTTATCTTAGGAATACATCTCGTCTTTTTCACATGCTATAAAACAGGGACGGGCAACTCTGTTAAATGCCTTCTTTGTAATCAAAAAAGGTCTTCCAAGGGTGTAGTGTCAGGAGCGTTCCTCCTGGTGGAAGCAAGCACGCATCTCCTGGCCTTTTCCAAAACCCCTCAGTTTTGCCCCTACAGTTGTTTGCAAGGCCACAAAGGGACATGCGTCAGGGAACTGATCCAGGTGAAGAATGAACGTTTTTGCTGAGCTTTTCTCGGTTGGGGAACTGATCCAAGGTAGAAATTGTACAGCAGCAGGGAAAAAAAAATTATTCTTAACTGGAATCAATTTCCCGGTCTGGTTCACTAAATAGACCCACAAATATCTGCACTGGCACAGCTGGGGAATTGGAGCAGGCTGCTTACGCCTACACTGCCACACAAAAGGAGAGTGCAAAATTACAGCCTGAATTTAGACTACCATTGAGAAAGTTTTACCTACTGCATGCTTCCATCAACTGTCCTAGCAAGCAAAGAAACAGCTTACAGGATTTGTCGCATATCTCTCATGTCGACATCAACAGAAAAGTCACCCTGTTGCTGTGACAAGGCAGTAACTATATAGTAAGAGGCATATTTTTGAATAAGATCGGCATAGCTCGACTGCAGCAGCAAACTCTCTTCGTAGCTCCTTTCACTGGAATGCTGCCATCATATTTTCTTATCGCTAACCAAAGTAACTAACCAGCTAACTCTCAGTGATGTGTTTTGCTTTCTAGTTCTGTATAAAGGTCATTTGCAAGGCAGAAAGGTTTAAAAAAAGAAAAAGAAAAAAGGAAGGACACCAACCTGTATCCATGGTTTTATTTTTAACAATAACCTGGCAGTGCAATGCCAGGGTGCACCCCACCAACACAAGTGTTTGATCATTCCGTAAGTACTAGGAGGGGCCAATCCCTCCGCACACAAAAACTGTTGACAGCTGCTTTCAAAAGGGTGGGGGGATATTCGTGAAATCTGACTGTATACAACACCCTAAAAATCTTCAAGCAATTTAGCAAGTTTTGATTGAGAAAGGCAACTGCAGTGCTGCCTGGCCATTACTGCCCAGGTGCTCGATGCCACCTTCTCCCCTCCGAGCCAGGCTCCCCAGCAGCCACTCACCCCTCAGTGAATCGCAGCACAAGAGCAGCAGAGCAAAACTGCATCTATATCCAAAACCACCAGTGGCTTCAGAAACTCACTTACCACCTTTATCTAGCCTGCGGGCGATAAATGAGAACAAGTGAGCAGAGCAGTACTTGACACTGAGAAGAGCCCAGAAATCACGAATTGCACGCCACAAGGTGCTTCCCCCACCTTAGTTTTATACATCCCTACAGTCTTTCATGTACCTGGAAAATAGAGGATGCTGTTTATGTTATCTTCTGGCTAGGAACGAGACAAACTGCTAATTCACCATCCACTAGGTAGGTTACATATGGGCACACGATCTCCCAGGGACAGCATACTGTAACTTTACGGCCTCTTGGACTTGAAGTCTTTCACTAAAATTTTTTTAACTTCTGCACACTAAATTCTTAACTCCTTAACACCAGCAGAGCAAAACCCAAACCAAACAGTTCCTCCATGCTAATCAGCTGCACAGCTGAGTTTACTTCAGGCTATATTGCCAGTCTGGGGAACCCCTTCAGAAATAACATTTATCAACACTCCAGTAAATTGCACACACAAGCAGCGATAGCAGTAAGTAGGAAAGCATCCGAGCTGCTTCGCAAAGACTGTTTTACAGGCAAGTGGAACATCACCAAATGCTGAGCAGAGAAAACTGATATGGTGGTGTCCTGGATACAGAGCGGAGGAGAAATAGGTGCAGCAGGCACAGCAACTTGCACAAGAATTTTTTGTTAAGTAACTATCTATTAAAAATTACTATGCTATAAGAAAACTATATGAAAGCATCCATTGCTTTCATGAGTGTGTGAATATCACCAGTAAATCCACCAACATTTTTTCTATAGTTTGACTACAACCCAACTCATGTTTTGGATAGAATAACCAGATTCCTTTAACCATACTTAATACTCCCCTTAGTACAAAAGTGTACCCCAGACCAGAACACAGCTTAGCCAGAAGGACATCCTGCTGAGAGATTAGCAGCAGTTCTGTATAAGCTTGGGCTTCAAAGCTTCTCTATATAGACTATGTCTAGCATCGGACAGTACCTGACAGAGCCCTATTTCTCTGAAAAGCTTTGACTTTTTAAAGTATTTTTCTCCTTTGACGCTGTGAAGCTGTAAATCAAGAGCGTCACGCTCCTGCCTTTCTATCCCAGCCATCATCCCTGGCTGGGCTCTGTTATTCAGAACATGCCATATTGTCACCTTCTGGGCTATGCTGACTATGCCTTGGCCACCAGACCTAGGTGCGAGAAGTTGGCTGGGACATGGTGACAAAACGCTGTGCATCCACACTACCCGACGGAGACTCGTAATTCAGGCTCCCTACAAAACCTGTCGGCCTTGCAGAACACAACATCCGTGCCCTTCCATCTAGCAACAGCCCCAGGCTAGCCTGTCTGCCCAGCATGGGACTGCATGGGAAGGACAGACGGGAGGCACAGCAGGCTCAACCCTTACATATGGAAGACAGGTACACATCTGAACTCATGCCAAGGTTCAACACATATCCAGATTATCCTTACCTTGCCTAATGCATCCTTACCTTGCATTGAGGCTTGCAAAAAAAAAATCCCCAGGTGTCCAAGCAAGGTATTCTCACTGTGAAAGGTGAGAGCCTGGACCAAGGGCGGCCTGTGCTGATCAAAGTATAGCAGTGCTTTCTACATGAATGCTCCTCCAGTACAGCGAGCAGCTACTATCCACAGAATTGGATGTTACGAGGTTAATGTCCTGCTCCTACGACGTCTATATATAAAAATACACCTCCTCTAACACAGTAATAAATGAATCATTAGTCCCTTAGCCTTTAAGGTACAGTGTGGAACTTCAGTTCACCTTTGCAATTTCGCAGGAGCCCAGAAACAGTGTGTGAAATACGGAAGGAAAAAAAATCTGGCAAGGGGTGGATTTTTAAGTTCAAGGCAGTCACCATAAAACAGAAATAATGTAGTTTGTCCCTTTAAAACAGACTGCATTATCCGAAACTTCCAGCACACGAGACATTCATGGAGCTCAGACCAACTGTCTAAACTCAGTTCAGAATCTACATGCTTAACATATTTCTACTGCATAACATATCTCCACGAGTACCTAAAGTTTTACAGCCGACAAAGATTGCAGACAACCCCACAGCTACCAGTTGTCCAACAAAAGCGCAGCAGCTATAATCTCTTTATCGTGTCGCTATCTGGTCGTCCGCAGCAGAACCGGTACAGTATGCTCACACAAAACTCCGAGAATCGCTTTTTCACTTCTGAGCTCCAGCTAATGCAAAGGCCTGTAAAGGACGTTGGAGCAGAACCAATTACAGAGGTCAGCAAAATTGATCTTGGCTAATCCCAACTCCTTTATATGACTTGCAGGGATAACACAGTCACAGAAGGTGGATTAATGAACCCCGACAATTTGTAGGTTAAGGAACAGCCACGCTTTCACAATCCTCGCCCAGGAATTCCCGCGTTTGCTTCAAAAGAAGCATGACTTCACTTAAGAGACAGGGGGGAAAAAAAGAACAAAAAAAAACAAAAAAACCACCCCATTTTTACGCAGCAGAGCAAACGCCCAGAGCAGTCCCCGTGGCAATGACCGTCTGAGCAACTTCAAAGGCTCCCCCAGGCCCAAAGGTGAGAAAAACCGACAGCCAGTTGCTGGGGAGACTCCGGGATCAAGCCGAGATGACTTCCCTCGCAGCGGACCGAGGGCTGCAGCCGCGTCGCCGAACTTCGCGGCTTCTTTAGCTGCAATTTTCGGACGGAGGGGGCTGAGAAGGGAGGGAGGCCGGCCGGCCGGGAGGGAGGGCAGCGCGCCCGCCGCGCACCGCAGACAATAGCGCCGGGAGCCGCCGGCGCCCGCGGCGAGGACGCAGGGCCACGAAACGAACGAAAATAAACAAATGTATAAATAAACCAACATAAAATAAAACTAAGCGCGAAGTGAAACAGCGCACACGCACCAGGAGGGCAGCCCGCCCGCAGCACCCCCCCCTCCCCGCCCCGGATACAACCCGGCAGCGGCTCGACACAAAGTTGCGAGGAGAAAAGCCGTGAGAAAGAGGAGGGGGAAGGGGAAAGGGAAGTGCTCCAGGGCCCGGGAAGAGGGGCAATGCCGCCCCAGACCCCCTCCCCCCGGGCCCAGCCAGCCGGAGGGGCCGCCCCAAACTTCCTCCCCCCCCCCCCCCTTTCTTCGCTTCCCCCCCCCCCCCCCCCCCCCGAGAAAGCGCGGCGGGCGCAGACTCACCGGGCGGCTCCGGCCCTGGCAGCGGGGGCCGGGAGGGAAGGGAAGGGAGAGGGAAGGGGACGAAGGTGGAGGGGGGGGAGGAGGGAAGCGGCCGCCGGGCTGGGTGCTCTCCGCCCGGGGAGGCGGGCAGGGAGGCGGGCCGGGGGCCGCGGGCTGCAACCTGAGCGCCGCTCGCCGCCCCCGCGCCGCGCCCCAGCCCGCATGCGCCGCCGCGGAGCCGCGCCGCCCCCGCGCCCGCGGAGGGGGCCGCGGGGCCTCTACCGAGCCGGGTTTTACCGCCTGGCGAAGAGCCTTCGGCCGCCGCCCCGCCACGGCGGAGACGGAGCGCGGGGAGGGCCGAGCGCGGGCGAGCCGCATCACCTGCGCGGCCTTGCGCCGCGCTGGGCAGCCGCCCGGCCGCTCACGGCACTGCCGCGCCGTGCTAAAGGGCGCAGGCAACTCTTTTTTGAGGCTGAGAGTTTATTTTTCTTCGAAGGGGATGCTTCCCACGTGCCAGACTTCAGCTTTAAGGGCCTGCTTTGCTTCCTGTTGCGTTTGCAGCGTTCCCACTTCCAGCAATTTTAGCTTCTTCCCAGGCTTCCAGCGCAAACTGTCCAGCTGTGCGTGGGACATGCACACGAGCACTGCACATCGCTACTTATCGCAACCTTCAGCTGCCTGTAGCATATAAATCCGGGAGCTCCTCCTGTTCCTTAGCTCCTCCTGTGCCTGCAGCCCTGTCCTTGTCCTCACCATCTTTCCCCAGCCTGCTGTTACCCAAGGTGCATGCAGTTGCTTGAGAATAACTCCCTTCCCAATCCCTTGTCCAGGAAAAATGACGGAAATGACAGTCCACCGTTAGCAAATTAATTCCTGTGGCCTGTGGTCTACACGTGGCTTGGTTTGAGGGAGGCCCCTGGGAAATGATCTGCTGTGGTGACCTGCCTTCAGCTACCGGTTTTGGTGGAAGCTGTCTGCGAACGCGTGGGTGTGGTGCGCAGGGTGTGCAGGGTAGGGCCAGCACTTCTGCGCGGCCTAACCTGCTGCACGTGCATGTGTCCCGCTGGCCCTGATGGCGGTGAAGGGATCATACCCACAAAAACAGCAGGAACGCTGAGGTTGAGTGGACGTCTGCTGCCTCGCTAAAGCTAGCCTTACCTCTCTACAACTGGCCCTGAAGGCACTTCGCAATACTTTGCAAAGATACCTTGCTGCTGGCCAAAACACCAGGAGAAAGGTGCAGGTGATTTCTTCCTTCTACACATCAAGTTCTCTCTATGCAGAATAAAAATAATGATACTGACTTTCTGTGTACTGTGCAGAAGATTTTCTGTTAAAAACACTCTGTATGAGCTATTATCTTCCAAAATATGCAATGTCTATCCCATTTAAATGAACAAAATAATAATAATAAAAAAAAAAGGTTTTGGCACTTGACAATGTGGCCGTTTTGGAGGCTGCAACGCACACCATCACCACGTAACCTTTTAAACAAGGATGTAAAACAAAACTTTTCCAAATGGGGCTCCAGCAGGGTGATGCACACGAGAGCAGGGACACTGGCAATATTCACGTTTTCATTTGACTTCCTCCCATGTCTATAAGAAGAGCTTGTGAGATACATCACCTGGAAGTTCCCAAAAAGGAGGGGACGACATCCTGATGACTCAGGAAAGAGCACCATCTAGTGAAAGGCCACTTCCTGCAGCAGCCCTGGCCCCTATAACCAACCCAACCAAAGGATGAGTAACCAGCCCAGCCCAGCCCATCCTACCTTGTAAGGTCTGAGGCAATTGTGAGGAGGTAGCATGGTAACAGATAACAGATACCTAAAATTTTCCACAACAAGCCCTCAGGGAGCTGCAGTTTTTCCCTCCTAGTTGTCCATCACGGAAATGTTTCTTCCCTGGTTGTCAGCTACAGCTTTGCAAGCCAACCACCATGGCAGGCTGTGTCAGCCAGGGGCTCAGTGCAGCCCCTTTGCTGCTGCAGGGGCTGCCCAGCCATGCCGGGGCTCTGTGGTGGCCCTAGGGAAGGGCTGAGCCCGTTAACCTCCCATCAAGAAGGAGGACGAACTGATGAGTGCTTTCATCAAAGTGTTACGGCCCCTTCCGAGAGGGAGGCTGAATCGAAGGGGAAGCAGGGCTGGTGTAGCTCTTCCTATCAGAAATATTCCCTGGCATAGTGGGTTGTCCCGGCTACCTGCAGACCCCCGGCAGCTCCAGTCACACCGGTGATTCAGGCAAGGATTTGGCAAAGGTAGACAGGGCTGCAGGAGGGATAGAGGGCAAAATTCTGCAAACTGCCACAGGAGCTGGCAGACCCTTGGCTTAGATCCGAGCCCAGGGTCACCTTCCCTAGCAGAGAGCTTTTACTGCTACTGCCCAGGACCAGAGAGGGTAAAGTAGCCACGTGAGCATCTGCCGCTAGACTACAAGATCTGTTCCAGCCGCGTCAGATGCCCAGCCCACACTCTAATCAGCTCCTAATGCGACTTTCCTTTAGCTCTACCTTCAGCAAGATGCAGTCTGTGCTTGACTTTTGTCTTAGTGTTGTTATCAACCCCTGAATTCCTTATCTCGAAATATCTTGTCTGCACCCACATCTAAACACAGACTAGAACAGAGGAACAGCAGGGGAAGGGAAATTAGTGCAGCAGCTTCACGGATGTCAGCATTTTGACAAATCTTTTGCCTTCAAATCTTTTTTGACACTGTTTCCATCAGGTTTCAGTATTCACAAGTCCAGATCTGCTTTTCACATTCTAGCAAAAAAAATCAAACGTTCTTTCACTGCTTATTTCAGGGTTTGATTTGCCACGAGCTTTGCTGCAGGGCTCCTACTTCTTGCTGGGGAACTCGATTTAAGTGTGAGTTGCACTCATGAATGAGAATGGAATTTGGATCTGCACAACATAATCTGATCATTTGTGTGTAGTGGCATGAATTAGCAATATGAACGCACTGTTCCCATTTGCTAGAAATTAGCTGTCCTTGCAACTGAATAGAAAACAGAGTGCAATGTAATGATGGAAGCAGCAACTATTAAAAATTTGTTTTCATCATGTTTAAACAGCTACAAAACTGAGACATAGAGCATTAATGTGGCTGACAGTAGTGGCACAGGATTCTCTTTGTATTGCTGATTGTTCAAAGCTGGTGCTTTGAAGCACTGGTAGTTAAAAATGAAGAACTGGTAGTTAAGATAACTCCAGCTTCACTTTAAGAGATTTGAATATCATTTTACTTCTTCAAACTCTAATAATGTCATCTGTAAAGTCCTGCGATCTGTGATATTCCAGTCCTGTTCTTTTACTCTATCAAAGCTTTATGGTATAGATAAATACTTACTAAGGAGTAATACTTACAATATGTTTGGTGCGAACATGGTAGCATGTATGGATGAAAATAAGGCGGCTTTAAGCTAGCTGCTTTGGCTGCAGCAGCACTGAACTCAAAACAGGCTACAAATCCACCAAATAAATATGGTGGTGTGCAGAGTCCCACATCAGAATGGGTGGGCTGTACTCAGAGCTGGAGCTAGTTAGCCTAAAACCCTCTGGGATACGTTGCTACAAACTTAAGGTATTACAGTGTGTTGCTGTAACTGGAAGGCAAGAGTATGCAAGTGGTGTTCACTTGAGATCCAACCTCTGATAGTCCTTTTGGCTTTTCAGATTACCATAGCTAAAAGGATAAGGTTGTAAGGGGAAATCAAGTGGCATGCTAACCAGGACCCTACAGAAAGAGCTTGCCACAGAAGGAAATTCATTTTATGTTATTCATTTTATTTTGTATAATGCTTCTGAGAACGCTTGCTACAAAGAAATAATCCTCATCAGATTCACTTTGCCTTCAGCTCTGGGGAAGACTCATATAGAAGTAAATAAACATTTGTTTTCTTTTTTACATTACCTAAAAATATGTAGTCTTCCAAAAGGTTCTATGTTTTCCATCAGGATTTCTGAGGCTGTAGCAGAATCAGTTTTTCTCCATCTTTAAAATCTGCTGAAATTCACTAGGTTGTTTTGGGATCCCTTTTTGGTGGTTGGAGCGGGTGCTGCTTATTCTGTAGAGCTTTGCTGCAAAATTGTTGACAGTGGCTGAGAGCAGTCTCCAGCTGAAGCTTCTCTGTTCCAGTGAATGAGGTATCTCAGTTCACATTAGAAATTCTTAGTATGTCACAATCATCAGACACTGGAGTTTGCCTTTAAGACAGAAGATAGCTTCAGGTGGGTGATTGCAAAAAAATCCACCCAAATCAAAACACAAATATTTATGACTTGCGATACTTAGTTAAGGAAGTCAAAGAAATTTCCCTGTGTTGTTCTTCTGCCCTTTTGTAGAAAGTTCGTGAAGCTTTGGTAGGAAGAGAAGGGGAACAGTCTGCAGCTAAGTGTCATCCACCACTTACTTCAGCAGTTCTTCACTGATCTTTCTGGTTATTTCTCAATTCTGGGAGGCAGAGCTTATCAGTTTGTCATGCAGATGTAATTTTAGTTAGTTGCTCAATTAGTAGGGCACATCTAGCAGGTCCACCTCTGCAGCTGACTGGGCCCCTCTGTGCACTGATAAGCTGTGCTAACACCAGGCTTTTAAAATTCCCCTTTGCATATATTATTGAAACCCCTGACATACATGCTGCCTTTTTTCTTCTGGTCAAAATTTTCCAATTATTAATCATTAACGGACTAAAAACAGACTAAGGGGATGTCTCTGCTGACATCCCCTTAAAATCACACCCACCCACGTTTGCAGCAGGGACAGACGATCTTAGTTTACATCTTTCAGTTTGCTTTAAATATTCTCAAGACCAAATAAATTATCGAGTGAATACATCACAGCTTCTCAAAGCCCCATGCAGGGTCCACAGAGATGGACAAGCCCATGAGTCTGTCCTTCCCACCTCTGCAGTGTGCTCTTTCATCCCACGGACTCCCCAGGAGCAGGAGGAGTCTGGAGACTTTTGGGCCACAAACAGCTCCAGGGGATGAAGCCGGGTGGGGAGAGCAGTACCAGCCCTCAAGACTGCCCCCATGGGATAGGTGCTAGACAGAGCAGAAAGTTTTAATTTAATATTTGTCTATTTCTGTCTTCAGCAACGGTTTTTGTCCGGTTATGTGCAAAGAAAGGAATAGGCAAATCTATGCCAAAAGGCTTTATTGAAGTATCAGAAAACATCAATGAAATCAATTTGCAAAACTGAATTATGTGGGACCCCAGGAATAAAAAAATGACAAATGCAGAGAGTTAAATTGATAGCAGACTAGAATAAAAGCTTTTACTCAATGCAGGCTGTAAAATTAATCAAATGCAGTATACACCCTAAAAATTACAGCAGTTTCCTCATCCCATGCACTCTACTCAATTTCAGATCTACATAACATACAAAATAGATTAAAATTAATCAATACAGCAGATTCCACAGTAAAGCAACTAATCAAGAGAGCAACACTTGCATTTGAAACCAATTATTTATTACTATCACCACGTGTGGCCAGGATGTGAACACATATGGCATCCCTGGCTTTTTCTGAACCGATGCCAAAGCTGATGGGTATGTTCTGTTGTGTGAAACAGGAAGAGAAACGATCAATGTCAAGGGAATTTGGAAATATTTGCTTGAACCGTGCAAATATTATGAAGGGTGCAATAGGCCAAAATCTTACCTATTATATGCAAGAACATTTTCTTCTCCATCTAGCATATAAGTGCTCTGTCTCTGACTTCCTCTCTTCAGGGAGAGGATCTTCTCTGTGGATCTGTATGGACTGTATAAGAGGGGTTAGGAGAGTCCTCCAGGTGTTGGGAATCAATACCCTGCCAGAGAGGGCAAAAATTTCCAGCTTATCCAAACTTGTAAACATCAGCTCCCCTTCATACTCTTGGATTAAGTACTTCTCAAAACGTTTCCTGTTAATGTTCAGGAACCTGCCACTGCAGAACAATAAAGAAGTACCCTCCAAAAATTACTTTATTCAGGAAGGCAAACCATGTGTGTTTGTGTTTCATCAGTGATTCAAGTGCAGCCTGGAAACTCACACTTCAGATCATAAAATTCAGGCATATCCACAAAACCTACAGGCTGAATGTCAACTGCTCTAAAAATTGCTTTATGAATCTCCATCATCAGCCACCCATCAGCTGTTTTGCCTGCACTAATGTGTCACAATATGAACCTTTAGCAGTTTGTGGTAGTTGATTTCATATATCAAGAACAAAGTGGACTCTCTTTATTGCATTTTCCATGCTGGAAAGCCAGCAAGTTTCTCTTGCCATGTCATGAAGCTCTGTTCTCTCGCACAGTTGTTCTGCACCGATTGCCAGCCAGCCCAGCCCTTTGGGATGACGCACACTTCCCAGATGGTCCAAGTACTTCTGCACCAAAGCTGCTGATGTGCACAGGGTCCAGAAAAAATTCACTGTGCTTTGCCTCTGCCTAGCACACTTTCAAATCCCAGAAAAGTACACAAGGCCATTGAACATCTCTGTTTAGCAGCATGAACAGTTGGCATGTCATCAAGTGCAGATCTCTGGCAGCAGTGGATTAAAATAACTTCAGTTATGATGAGAGGAAAAGAAAGCTGCTTCACTATGCACTGTAAACTGATGCCATGTCAGTCCTAGGAAATCAGAGACATGTTGCCACAAATGCTAGTGCCAGGAGAGACGATGGGGACTTGGGCATTCACGGGGCAATGTGCATGCAGCAGTGCAGTATGCTTCATCATGGCAAGCTTGCCTACCTCAAGAGAGCAGCACAAAGTTCACTGTAGGAACTCGCTGAATAAGGATTTCAGGGTTTGGCCCACGCCTAGCATAATGTCGGAACACATGAGGTGCCACTTGTCCTCACCTTTTATTACCACACCGCTTTCCTCTGCTCTTCCTCTGAAGAGTTAACTCTGAATATTCCTTCCCTTTTACTCACATAGCAGCCTCCTGTGTCCTGGTCTCTCAAACAGTCCAACAGCAGTTTTAGAACAACTAAATCAATTCACAGCCTCTGAAGAGGACAGTGATTTGGTGTCTTAGGTCTGACAGCCGAGAGTGGAGCTGGATAAACAGAGATAACCTAAGCTGGAAATGGAAGGCCATCTGGGTCACACCCCGTTCTCCCTTGCACACAGTGTACCAAATTTAGTTATTTTAAACTTTTATCCAGTATTGCAACCATTTCACCTTCCCCCACCTCTTCATTAGCCTCTCTCCTTCTTTGACACTGTAGTAGTTCCTGAGTAATGCAGCTGAATACTTTGCTACTACACATGACTTTTGTTAGGGCTGTTGTCCCCACTGCCAAATGAAGTTCTCAGGCAGAAGGCAGTCTCACAAATGTTCTTCTCTTCACATTCTCCAGACCAGGAGAGCCACCGTAAGCACATCATTTCTTCTTTTCCTTTTTCTGCCTTCACATTGCAGAGAGCTGGCATTCTGGCTTGTTGGGGTCTCCCTTTACTCCTGTAAAGCTAGACCACTTCTCAATCATTTCTTAGCAGCCTGGGCTGAGAAGCCCATCACATTGGCCATGTCAAGAATGGGATATGGCATCTCTGGCATCCCAGGCTGGGCAAGCTGTGTTTTGCAACACACACTGATGTGCTTTTGTGTGGAAGGGATCTATTTCACATTAACCAGCCGTCATAAGGTATTTTTGATCACCACCTGTAAGCAAATCCAAGCAAGGCTCATTCCAAGGTCAGCTGGGTATTTCTGAAGACTTATCTCGAGCCTCGTAGGCTGCAGAGCACTCCTCTGTGCAGGCCATTTAAACCTATGAGAGATGAAATAGCAACAGAACTTATCCACAGTGGCAAGAAATAGATTAAGATCAAACAGCCTCTTCCACCCCTGCAATTCTATATTGACAGGTGCCCAGGATGCCATTACAAACACTCTACAGACTTCTCTGACTAATGAGGGCTTTGTCTTCACTGCTTTGCTTTTATTTATTTTGCCAAAATGAGGCATTTAAACCATGCTCAGACCTGTTGGAGCCTCATTATCAGTGACAGTATTATTTCCTTATTATTTGTTGTCTTGTGCCCTCCCAGTTTGGGGAAAAGGTGTCTAGAGCAGCATATAAATGTCAATGCCTGACTACTGCCACCCAACCAAAGGTCTCAGCGTCATGCATGCCAGGTCCCACACCACGTTTGACCTGCCACCTATTAACTTCTTCCTTCTTTCCTCCTCCCTCTACTTTTCACACGAGCGCGTTAGACCAGCTGCACTGCGCAGCGCCAGCTGCAACAGCCCATCGAGCAAGGCCGTGTGTGAGAGCAGTCGGGGCGGAAAGCGCCCCGTCTAGGTTGGCCAGATGACATACCTGCTCCAGGAAGTTAACAGGGCAGGGGCCATGGCAACAGTTATCTTGGGTAACCTGCCAGCCCAAAGAATTTGTTTGCGACAGATTAAATAACCGTGTAATCTCAGAACTTCAACAAACACTGTATTTCCCTTTTTATTAACTTCTGCCTCCTCCCACTATGTGTCCGCCAGGGTTAATCAAGAGCAGCAAGTAACTTGTGTGCTTACAGCAATAGATCAGCAAATTGAGATGCAGTTCATCAGTGAAGACCGCTTAACAAAATAAGAGACTAAATGTCTCATATAATAAATGTTTTTAGTGTAACAAATGCCTATACAGCACAGATAGACACAGAATTTGATGATATTTCTCTTACGTAACTATGCCCTTCAAAGTCCTTTGCTTTGATTTCAATTTTCGCTCTCTCCTTTATAGCATGTTTCCAAATGTTGACATTCATTTTCTTGTGTGTGTGTCACAAGCAAAAAGTGTGGATGTATGTGCATATTCAACTCCAGACCACATCTGAGGGTTCAGCTTTTCACTGGGAGATAATCAAGTTAATGTTCTTGAAACTATCTCCTGATTATTTCACCAAGCTAGGAATTAAGGTGCACATAACAAATTTTGTCCTGCAAAGCACTAGGCATCTTAGGATGGTGTCGGACATCACTGTTCCTCATTGAAGACAGTGAGATTACACTCTTTACAAATTGGGAAGAGTATTCATTTGATTGACTTATGAAGAGCTGTTGAAAGCTTTTATGTACGGAGATAAGCAGGTCTCTTCCTCTGTCATTTGGCTGATTTACACACTAGTCCAAATATCAGTAAAACTATTTGTAATTCCTTTACGTCTGTGTAATTAAAACCACAGACGCTGCTGCCACACTAAGTGTCTGATTCTGAAAGTGAAACCAGAAGGATCACCTCTTCATGCCAACATATGGCCACATCAGCTTACTCTTGTAAAATCACATTCGGTTTCTTTTTCAAATATCTTTAAAATGAGAAGAGAAACTCACTTATTCTCTCAGGTGTTGTGACAACCAGAATGGTAAAGCATAGGGAGAAGTTTGTGCTGAAAGTATCGGGCAAAGAAAATAGTTTTGGATCATGAGTTTACAGTTGCGCGTATAAAGAACATGCAAAAGATCCAGATGTCTAGCTGGTCATATGTAAGACTATTTTGAAATAATCTGTATTTTAAAAACAATCTTATAACCAAAAATCCACAGCCAGAATTTTCCTTCTCGTACACTGTGTCTATATACACCATCTGACAGTTACTTCTGCAAATGACTGGTTAGATATAGAGTTGTTTACTCTCACACTGAATTTTATTGTGCAAGAGGTATATGCTAATGCTGGAAGTGCAATCACTTCTAAGTATCTGGACTTCAGCTGGTATCTACAGTCTCTGCATGGCAGTGATTTTTGCAGTCTGTCATTACCTTTAGATGATACCCTGTTCTCAGATACGGATATGGCACTCGCACAGCTGTAGACCTAGATCTGCGCAGACAGGATATCTAGCGTACACAGTGTTTGCTACATCTATGGCCTGAGCATGCTGCTTTTACTACCTGCCCGTCTGTTGTAGCATAGGCAGGAGGAACATTGAAATGTGATGTCCTAGCCGACTGATAAGCCTCTGAGATGTTTTCGTACAACCAGCAGACATCTAACTGTGCATTGTGATATTGCTGCAGGGTATAATTTATCATGAGCCTAAAAGAGAAGATAAGAGACAGCTCCAGAAACTGAACAGGCCATAGCGAGTTTAGATGTTTGTGTCATAGCATTTTGATGACCCTTGTAATAAAGTGCAGTGATGATTATTATAAAAGTGAGAATTAATGTATAGACTAATCACTTTCCCTCATCTCAAAAGGGTGTTGGTGGTTTCAAAGTTTTATTGTATGTATAACTTGTGTAATATGACAGACTGAAGTGTGTGCTGAAAGACTGAATGAAGAAGGGAACCAGTTGTATTTGGCAGGGAAGATACGCATGATGTGTCTTGTTACTATGGCTTTATAGACTCATAGAAGTTAAGATCTATTAGATCATGTATCAGGTCCTTCCAGGACACCACTTCTGCTAGTTCTTTTAGTTCCCCAGAGTCCATTTTTAGTGATTTATCAGTTGGACTTGAAGTATCAGGAATAGTGAAATAGCCAACCTTTTCCCTCAGAGACTCCTGTGATGTAACCTCTCTCAGAGGTGTGCCTGGCTCTCCTGCTGGAAATATTTTTATTTGAAAGATCTGAACTAGCAGTGTCCAGCAGAGTCCATTAATGGGGGCTACATCCCACACCTGTCCTGTGCCTTCGCTGTTGGTGCTTTTCATGAGTGTGCTCAGATGGACACCCGTTATGAGATTACACACGCTGTGGCTGTGTCTGGCAAGGTGAGGTGCTAATACCGCTGGGGCTCCATGGTGCAAAAGAGCAACAGCCAGAGTTATGTTATTTTTGATTCTATGGTTTAGAAGTATCACTTTAGGATTCCTGTAGAAGCTAAACAAGAGTGAGTGCTGATGGCCTAGCTTCAGTTGGTTATCTTCAGTTCTTCACCAATACACCTATGCTGCTGCTCATTTCAAGCTGGAAAAGATGAAGCTGTGAATGTACAGGTATCTCCAAGGAACAGAAGTGTAGATATTCCCAGGGGGCTTAATTTGCTCTGGTAGGAGACTAGGAGTTTGGACTTGTTTGCAGCATGATATGCTGTGGATAAGTGAGCTACTGCCCTCTTCCAGAAATGAGCTGCTTACACAAAACAATTCAGCAGATAGTACTGGTGTTGCTGCATACGTCTTTTCTATTTAGGGAAGGAAAGGAAAGTGATAACTGAGAAAGATTAGCTTTGGCGCTTACCACTGCCTTGCCAGAGTGTTGTGAAGTCACATTTTCAGTCACCGAATTGAGAATGTGATTATGTAAGGACATAGATGGGAAATGAATAGTGATCCATGTATATAGCAACAATAATAATTAATTAACAGCTTTCATCAGAGGTGTTGGAAGAGTTAATTGAAGAAGAATCACAGAACAGATGGGTAAACTGAGGCGGAAAGCTGAGTCTTGCTTAAACTCTGGACCTAAGGGTCCCACAAGGACAGTGGCAAAATAGAGAGTAACCCCAGCTAGACCAAGCTTGAGTCCATGTCTTGCAGCTTGTTCCTTAGGCAATGCCGCTAATTCAGTAATCTGGATCCCAGAGAGCCTGACGGGAGCCATCTCCCACACGCACAGATGCCCTCGGATGACTAGATTTCCACGCGGAGAGCCAGAAGAGGCGTAATGTCAGCTGGAACGAGCTGAATGTGCTCAGCCGCATTTCGCTATCACCGAGACAGGCTGAAGCACAACATCTCCACCGGAGTACACTATTAGAGCACTCTGTTCCCCCCGGTACTGGCAGTAACGAGGTGATCAAACACAGGCACAGAAAGCCAGTTTGTCTTCATAAATCTAAAAGACAGACGTTGATAAAATGCCAGATTTCTGAAAAGTTAACACCCTCTTTCATCATCTCATGAAAAGGCCCGCTGTCTCTTAAAATAACATTTTATGCTATTCTAAAATACATTTCAAGCTATTTAAAGAAATTAATACTTAAAAAAGAACTGCTGGCTTTACTGCTGGTGTCCTACTTATTTTTCCACATTAGTACCTTTTTCAAAAGTAGCAACTGACATTTATAGTCACCTCTCTGCTTGTTTCATTAAAGGCACAGTTCAGCTTCTTTTTTGCAGACCCAAGCCACTTAAAACATCAAAGGTGCTTCATGTATTGCTCCATCACTGGCTATGTACAAACTGACCTGATCTGCGGAGCTGCAGCACAGCGATATTTTTATAGATTTCAATGTGCAATCCATTTTATGTATGTTTTATAGTGCCTTGGTAAGCACAGAGAAGATTTAAAAGCTTTGACAAGGTTGAGCACAAAGGTGCATCAACCCAGAAGGAAGGATGGTTGCTGCAGGATTGCAGAGGGGCAAAAAACCAAGCAGCTTGCGCCGAACGGACCATGGCCTGGTGGCCACGTTTTTGAAATTACTGGGGCTGAGACGCTCAGGATTACATTTTCTTGCTCTCTTATAATAACTCTTCATGCCACACCAGTAGGGTTGTAGAGATATTTGAAGGAGCCAGGCTGGAGTGCAGTAATCCCTGGGGGAGCTTCATTCAGCAGCACTGAGTACGGATGGTTTGTCTGGTGACGGCGTGTGAGCTGGGAGGTGAGGAAGGGAGTTATACAGCCGCTTTCATCACCCCTTTCCTGAGAGCAGAAAGCGCGGCTATGACCCAACACCATCTGCAACGCGCCTGGAGATCCCCGAGCCAAGGCGCAACACTGCTGAAGAGAGGAAAAAACATGCACTGGAGCGAGGAGGAGCGTGCTTGGGAGGAAAGACCACTCGGCTCCAGAGTTATTTCTCGAGCATACAGCAGTGGCCTCTACCGGCCCTCACTAGGACATCAGCTGGGCTTCTTTTTGCTGCTCCTCTCCCTGCTCTGCAATAAGGCTCCTGGCAGCAGTGGCCAAAGCCAAGGTCCCCAGTTCCCAAGTGAACTTCCCTAAGGCTCCAGCTGCACCTCCTTGGAAGGGGAAGAGCTTGGACGGAGCTACAGGCAACTGAGGGCTGCCCTTCTTCCACCTGCACCTCTCTAAGGGCTTTCGGGAGCTGCTGTCTCTGCAGGAGGGTCACCCTCGTGCAGCGTTTCCACCCATGCCGTCCCCAGGCAGGAGTGACAGGCCCGGCTGGCTTCCCAGAGCAGCTGCCTGCACAGGCAGCTGCTTTCACACGTTCATTTTTAGCTCTAGGATCCCCTTATATACAGAATTATTGTTCTGAATCACTTTTTTTTTTTGTTGTTGTTGTTTGGCAGCCACCAAATTTTGGGGTGCTCTGAAAATTGCCGTTAGCTGAGCCCCGGCCCCTCTCGAAGATGCGCAGGGGTTTTGGGGCAGTGCTGTGTTTTTCAGAGCGGGTGGCAGGTGATCAGTCTGGCCGTGGTCCTGCAGCGAGGCAAAGGCTGGGCATCAGACCACGAGCTCCTCGTGAGCTCCTTCGCTGCTCCTCCGACCTCGTTGCGCTATTCCCTCTCAAAGGTATGGACCGGGCACCTGGAAACAGCAGAGATTCCTTAAAAACCCTGCTCGCCTTCCCACTGCCCGCATTTGTGACCAACCGCCTGGAGCAGCTGATAAAGCCCGAGCGAAGCCGGTGCTAGCGGCGGCCGTGCGGTCACGTGCCGCCGGCTGCCCACATCTGCTCCCCAGCTGCCTGCCCAGAGCCGTCCGGGTCCCCGGCGCGCCGGCAGGACCCCGGCTCACGCGGAGAAGGGCTTGCGGGAGCGCTGCGGCCGGGCGCTCCCCGCGTTAAGGAGCCTTTTGTTCGGCCCCGGCTGGGCGGCGGTGACGTGGACGACGTGGAGATCAGACGCTCAAAATCTTTGCGCCCGGTGTGAGTTTTTCACATGCTCGTCAAGCTGTGCAGTAAGCGATGAAGGGCTGTAGCCAGCTGCAATTTAACACAGCGGGATCAATCCAATCTGAAGAGCAACAGACTATATCTTTCCTCCATATGGACATCTAAACAAACGTTTTATTGATTTAAACATTTCTCATCATTTGTGGGAACAGTTTATCACCGCGGTCTCTTAAAGTTTCCCATTTTGTACTTTAAGGCTGTACACGGGTTCAAGGATCATGCAAGCTTTTTCAACTTAAAATGATTGAAAATTGCAGCAGAACAAGGATTGGCCCTGCTCTAAAGGCATCTGCATAGTAGATGCTCCTAATTACTTGCTCTGCACTGAAATTGTGTTTAGCATTGTGTAGGACAAAAATTAAAACAGATCCCTATAAGATGTGCTCTTCCAAGAGAGACAGAGCAGGTGATGCAGCTACGTCTGTGGGTGCAACCGTGGCGATAATAATCCGTCCCTCTGCTCTGCAAGGCTCCAGCATGAAGCTTCTTACAGCAAACATTGCAACATGGAAGATGCTTGTTGTGGAGACCCTCTTCTGCTAAACCACCACCCATCTCAGGCAGGGTCATCTACTGAACTTAATTCTCCTTCTGGAGAGACTCAACCTTCACATTTTGAATTTTCACATTGACACAAGAAGTGCTTTACTCTTCTGAGTAACTGAACCCAGATAGTCTCCCTTTGCTGATCTTTCTGGCAGGATAAAGCAGTTAAAACCCAGGCTACTTAGGAGTCTGTTTTTCTCTCACAGCATCTTCTCAGCTGAGATATTTTTTTAGCTCTTTCTAAGGGTCTCTTTTAGATGCTAGCAAGTTCTGCTACCCTAAATCTTCAAACAACCTTTCTTCAAAAAATTGGCCTAAAAATTACCAGATTTAAAATATAAATAAATATATGTGTGTGTGTGCGCGCACACGCATATATACACACACACATGTATATGGACTGTTTTGTTTCCTTTGTAAGTAAGTTTTGCACCTTTCAAAACTTCCACTTTTCTACTTTTCTTCTGAGCAGCAAGGGATAGAAATTTACCTTTAATGAAACCAAAAGCTGAGATTCCTGCTCAGTCCCGGACTCCAGGAGCCAGGGTTTTAGGAAAGGCTAGAAAATGCTGCGAGGCTTGCGATAACCTTGCAGGAGCTGGCAGTGGCCCTGGTGCTGTAATCGCGGCTGCTGCCGCGGACACTGGCTGCCGTTCGGCATTCGCGTCTCGGCAGGGGATGGAAAATCCATCCGAGCTCTTCCTCCTCCCTCCCCCATCTCTTCCTCGTGTTGCAGTAACTACAGCACAAACAGCAGGTCCCTGGCCCTGGGAGGGATTTTGTGCGCGCGTTGAGCCTTGGCTGCGGCTTTCCGCGGCACGGCGAGCTGGGCGCCCGCACGGCTGGGGAGAGCCGTGCCGGCCGCAGGCGCTGGCCGGGAGGAGCTGGGCAGCGCCGCGACCGCCCAACCGTTGACTGCCACCGTTGCTGTTTTTCTGGTTCTGAGCAGCTGAGCGCGCCAGTCCGGCGCTGGCTGTAGCAAGCGTAGGCAGTTTCGGAGCGGCCAGTGAGGTGGGGTAGACACAGCCCTAGGAGAGCTCCATCCAACGTGACATCATTTAGCAACAATTCCTAAGAAATAGGTCCCGACTAGCAGCGAGGAGCTGTGCCTCTGGGCAAAACAGATGCTGATTCAAGGCTCTTATCAGTAAGGAGTGTGGGTGAAAATTTTCTCTGCAGCTTGCCTGTTGCCATGAAAAGAAGCAAACAAAGCCGAGGTGAGGCTGGACTCCAAAAAGTACGAGGCTGCCGACTGGCTGGCGCCGCATCCCTGTTAGAGGTGAGGACGAGGGGCTTCCTCCTGACTTGAATGTCCCGTCTCATGGCCCGACGAGAGCTCGCAGCCAGAGCAAGTGTCTCTGGACCAGCAATCCAAGTGTCCCAGGAGAATAACTGCTGTTTAGATACTTGCAGAGGGTGAGAAAAGAGGGGAAAAAAACCCAAACCATTGGGTTTACATTTGTTTCACTTATAGCATAGCTGCTCGGTGTCCCTATCTTCACGTAGCAGCAGCAGGAGGGCCTGGGTCCTGCCTGAAGAGGGAGGCATTGATCATCTCTTCTCCCATCATCATGATTTCGAGCTCTCTGGTCCTTCATGCGCTGAGCAGCTCCTGCAACAGTTGGGCACAACAGACTGCAGGGACAGCCCGAGGCACACCAAGCAGGCAGGAGGGTCCCGGGCGGTGTTGCCCTCTTGTTGGTTTTGGCCATGCGCTTGGGTCTCAGGCTATGAGGTTGTTAAAAGGCGGCAGAGACCTGTTCCTGACCCAGTGTGTTGCTCTGCCGGAAGGTCATATTTTCACGAGGGCATTTTAGGGTCATAAATCATTTCTTAAACAAAAAAGAAAACAAGGAAAACATGTTCAATGCTTGCTCAGGCTTGGCTTTTTTCAGCTCTTTCACAGCACCTTCAGGCAGACAAGACTTGGAGAAGCACAGAACCTAGGAAGGCATTTTACATCTGGGTACAACATAGTGCAAGGACTGCCAAGAGCTGACGAGGCAGTGATTTCAAACAGCATAAATGGAGACCCCCCCCTGCTTTGCCTCTCCATCTCTTATTGTACAAGGAAGCACCATGCCTGGAGAGACACAGAGAAGCTGACTGTCTGCCGTGCTGGGAAATCATGTGCATTGGAAGCAAAACTTCTAGCCAGCAAGTGCACATCTGGGCAGATGCATGCATATGGTGAAGGGAGGTGATTAAGGGAGTGGGAGTAAGGGGGGGGGGGGTTTGTACATGATCTACTTCCCAGCCTGGTAGAGAAGTTGTGCAAAGAGGCTGCAGGCAAATGCTGGAAAGAAGGCCAGATTGCCCTGACAATCCCACGGCAGTGAACTCACAGCACCCACTTCCCTCCTTTAAAATAAGTCCCCAAAACATTAGGAAAAACTGGCTGCTTACTTCTCTAGCAGGACAAGGGAAGCTCTGCTGGTGTCAGCAGCTCAGGTCTCTCCCTAGCTTGCTTGTGTGCATACACATGAAAAGTGTGTTGCTTTAAATGTATTTTGGATCTGTAATGAAGAAAACAAACTTTGTGGAAGAAAAGACTGGATGATCTTATCTGCATGAAAAGACTGGGAAGCCCTGCTTCAGCAGGACATGAAGAAATACGGAGTGGGCAGCCTAATACCATCATCTGGGAGGTTTCCAGGGACCTGATGCCTCTAAATAAAATCTAATATTGCCACATGTTCCAAGTCATGCCATGGAGAGCTTTGGGCTGAGTATGCTAGTCTGCCTGCTGTGCGTGTGTGAGTGTACAATACACATGCTGAAAAGCCTGGGGGTAGATCCCTAAAAACATGCAGGCTTACTGATCAGCTTGACACAGTGTGGAGACACTTGGATCAGCTTAACACAGTGTCTCCCTGAGGGCTTTCCAAATGACCTCTTGACAGTGTCCTGTCTCCAAGCTTGTGCTGAGCAAAGCAATGGATGTCCCATAAGCTCAGAGCTACACTGGGTGCCACTTCTACTGTCACTTCAGATTATGCGGTATGAAAACTTTGGCCTGGAAATCACATGCGAGCCAGTTCCCTTGTGGGATATCCAGCTAGTCCTGCTTCCAGCTGGAGAAGACAAAAGCATCTTTATTACCATTGAGCAAGCCTGTATGCCCATCCCTACCGAGAAGATCAAAACACATGTGTCTTGGCAAGGGTGTTTGTGGTCACATGTTGACCTGTCAGAATGTCTGGTGAGAGTCTCTGACTCTGGAGTTTTACGTGTAGCTCAAGAGGATATAAGCATGAGTCATGTAACTCTCCAGCTGTTTTCTTCATTAGCTCCAGTAAAGAGCCGTTCAACGCTTTGTAAAACCCAAAGCTTGGGGGTTTCCTTTTCAATTTCCTGGGGGCTGGGTGAAAGGAGGAGCCTATCTAATCTGTACTAATGAAATTCCTGTTGTGAAGTGCACACGGACATGCAATTGCAGTGGGAGGAGAACATGGTTTGGGGAGCACTCGGTTCACCATGGCATAACAGAGAACACAATATTGCATCTGAGTAGCTCCCTGTGGGACTTCCAGCTAACAGAAACTGCAGTCATGAATATGCATGGCTCCTCCTTATGTTTGTTTGTATATAACGGTGATATTATATAACATTAATATTGTATCAGAGTCAGGCTGAAAATAGGAAAGCAGATCGCTTCCCTTTGCTTGTTGAGGAGAGCTCATATGCTGCTCCAGGTTTGCATCCAACCAGTTGAATTCCAGCCTGCAGTTGTGAACCAAACAGAAATGCTGCATCTAAACCCTGATTTGCATCTAAGTAAAATTGTGCCAGGAGCCAGACATCTCAACACAGGCCCATCCGTCACGTCCCAGAGCTTGGCTAGATGCCTTTGTGAAGAAAAACATCTCTCTTCAGGGCCAAGGACCACTGGGACTTTGATAGCTCGGCATTAGGACAGACCTATTGAAATAACTTTAAAATAAGAAAAATAACTGCTAGTGACCATCTGCTGTCACAATTATATAATACTTCCAGCACATCAGTTAGTGCTGTCTTAGTTTTTATGTTGTGCTCTGTAGAATTTCTTTCCCCCCCCCCCCTTTTTTTTTTCACTAGTGAATTGAAGTTATTACTGATGAATTCAGCGGGGCCTGTTTCTTACCTCCTATTCAGCAGCACGAGGCTGAGCTGTGCGGCTGCATCGCCTCCATCCCCAGCTCAGTTGCTGCCATCTGCTGAGGATGGGTCCCCACTGCAGCCCCGCACCAGCACCGCTGCCCCAGCGCCCGTGGGGAGCGGAAACCCAGCAGTTTGCTTGCACATCCCTCCGTCCCTTGATTTTGGGGTTCAGATGTGTGGCCCTTTATTTTGCAAGTTAAAGCTATGACAGCTGAAAGGGAAATTCTGCCAAGTAAATGGCCTTATATCTGCAGCTAAAAGGAGAAGCTTGAGGGAGAAGAGGAGGCTTTTCAGGTAGCGTGCTCTTTTCTTAAGTGTTTGTGCTTTCACATCGATGCATCTCTCTGCTTTTCTCCACCTCCTTTTCTCCTACAGTCAGGGATTTTTTTCCCCTTCTCTTCATTTGTACATCTAGTCTCTGCCAAAGTACAAACACGACTAGTTCACTTTGAGCCTTGATGGTGGCATCTCGTTTGACAGTGATAAATCAATGGTGCCTATACCTAGAACTTTTTCCTCCTTGGACAATTTCTAGTTGCAACCTGTGAAAACATCTTCCCATCCCTTTTCCCTTCCAGCTGTGTTACTGAAAAACAGTCCGGTTGTGGTGCTTTCTAGCCAGCATGGTTCCTGTGCCCGTGTCCGCTGGGATGGCCAGGGAGCAGAGTTGGAATGACGCCGTGGACAGGACACAAGGTAAAGACATGAGCGAACAGCTAAGAGGAGCCGCTCAGTTTGAAAATCCCCAAAGCTCTCCTTTCTCTACCTGTTATTGAAGGAGGGGGAGGTCCTTCTGCCTCCCTCAAGGAAATTCCATAGGAAGCATGGGTTCAAGTGAAAATTCTTTTCAAGACAAGTAAGAGTAAAGTGAAATCTATATCCACCTTCCCCTGTCTCTATGCATCTTGAATTACAGGATCAGCTATAATTTCTCTGTAATATAATACAACACATTTTCCTACACCCTTAGATGCCCATGTGTAACTGAGCATTAAGGAAAATTACTCAGATGAAATGAGTGCTGTACACCAGAGTTAGACAATTTACTATAATTACAGAGCAATCATGGAAATTTGGGAAGGCTTTGCAAGCGCAGCATTTATGGGCAATTCAGAATAAATAACAGCCAAACCTCCAGTATTTGTGAGGCTACTGACAATGCTGGGACCCCATCTGTATGAGGAACCCGGTGTAATTATCAGCTGCATCATGATGTGTACAGAGAAAGAATAAATTTAAGATTAATGTTTGTTTAATGTAAAACACAAAATACATGTGTTTATATGTATATATATGAGTAATAGAGAAAAAGAAATTCTAACAGTGCAAGGGTCACATTTTTAATTTATTTAATTATCTAACTTGTATCAAAAATCTGGATAAAATATCTGAGGCCTTAGGGCCTGTACTTTTTCTGAGATTTCTATGTCCTGCTGTTACATGAATAACCACAGATTTGCAGGGGAGGTATGCCGCTTTTGGTCTGCTAGATCCTCTCCTTTATTTGTCATAAAATTAATATCTATATACAAAGCCAGAGTAAGTAGGCAATAACATTAAATAAATTAAAACATTAAAGAAATTAAAACATTAAAGAAAAAAAGGCACAGAGTGCCACTTTAATACATTTTAATAACTATTTCTTACATTTATTATATTCTGTCCGTAAAAGTGCAGTCTCTTGACAGCTGGGTTGCTGTCTATAGGAACAGTATCTTTTCTACTTCCCAGCTGCCATTCAGAGACATCCCACAGATACCGCTTATTCAATTCCCAGCAGCTCCTGATATTCTGACTCAGCCCTTTCTGAATAACGGTCAGGCATGTACATAAAAAAGGACGCTAAATATTAATGCCTAGGATTTAGTCGCTGGTGCTGCCGTTATCATGTAGGGAGTCATTCATCCTTTCCATGTAAATAAACTACCTAGTGCATTAGAGCCCTGCAAAGTCATAGTTAACCTGATAACATGTTCCTCAAACTGGAAAGAAGAAAAAAAGAGGAAGGAGGAGATGTGTGAATCATTCTTTAACAGCTCTCAGCACTTTTCCTCATGATTTTAAATTTGGACCAGACGAAGCATTTAGCCCCCCCACTTGAGTGGGTCCAGCGATGCCAGCCCCAGACCTACGGCCTCTGCACAAAGACTTGCCTGCGGATCTGTGTTCCCCGTTGAGGCTTGTCTTATGAAATGTTTTCTGCCAGATTAGAGAAATTTAAGCACCTTCATCCTTTCAGGTTCAGCCGTTTGAAGGCAACGGTGCTGCTGCTGAAAGGCTCCTACCTTTGCATTTCACTGCCTGGCCAAAGCACTCGCTGGTGGTAACTTTTAAGAGCAGTGACTCTTCAGAAAAGCAAAGTTCCTGTGGCACAGATTTTTAGTTTTCATCTAAGCCGAAAGCTTGTCTGTTACTAGCTGGAGTGAAGGCGGCGGTGGCCTTCCCGGCCCGCTGTGAGCTGCTAGCGGCGTGCAGCATCACGGGGCTGCTGCCGTGCTCAGGTGTGTGGGTCAAATGGAAACCGGCGAGCTAATTTCAGGGAAAAAATATTATGTGTTGTGAAAACAGGGCTAGTCAGAGGAGCTCAGTGCTTCAATGGCAAATATAAAACCCACTGAGATTTTTTTTTCTTTCTGCCAGCCTCAGCCCTTATTCCCTCCTTTGTAATGTTTCTAGTCAGCAGATTAATGATGTGAAATACCAAATCTCAGGTCATTCTCCGGGCTGTTGCAGCACCCAGTGGGGTCTTTTTCTCCCTCTGACCAGCCCTGAACAGTACATCCCATCCAGTATGTGTGTGTGTGTAAGTATATACCCTCGCCCACACATATCTGAAATACGGAAGGATTGCACAGATCAAAGGCCTGATCACAGCATAATTTCACACTGCAGCGTACTGCAGGTAAAAGCCTCCCTTTGCATTTACTGCCATTTGCTGTGTCCTTGCTGACCTGTTTGCTGGTCTGGGCGATGTAATCCCTTTGCAGCAACACCCACGGCGCGGCTGACTGACAGCTGCTTTGTTAAGATCCAGATTTCTTCCATGTGCATTTTCCCTACACCTGCCTGCAAACAGGCAGCAATAACAGCAATTAGACTTAACATACGCCGTTTAATCTTGTATTCATTATCCTATTGCAAACGCCACTTCTCAGGTATAATAGTGGATGCGATCAAGCATGGCCTGGGACTCTTCCCTGTATTATGGCCAGATTCTGGCTTTCATAAGCAAAGTTTCATTAGGAGAAGTGGTGGAAGAGGAGGGAGTTGTGAGCTGTTTCCAGACGGCTGCTGCCAGCCTCCCGGTGGAGTGGAGCCGCGTGCAGGCTGGTGCCAGGGCAGCACGCCTGCTCCGCACCCTGGAAAAGTTGCGGTGTCCATCTCCCAGCTACGCTATCCGTTGCGTGCCGGCAGCCTCCTGCCCCTGCACCGCAGCCGCTCCAGGGGATTGCTGTGACATCCATCAGACTCGTTTAACCCGTGCTGGCGTCTCCCGGCTGCTGTTCGGGCAGGGACGTGTCGCAGGTGCTGCAGCGGGTATTGCAGCGGCTCGCTGCAGCGGTGCAGGGCTGGACGGAGCCTCCGCTGCCCGCCCGTCCTGCGAACTCAGTTTTGCTTTGATTACCTTGGCGTCTCTTCATGCAGCTCATACGGGGCTAAGCTAGCCCGTGCTGAGCGACCTCAGTCTGCAGAAAGCCGGCAAGAGCCTAGATCATCTCGGATGGGGTATTTGCACCTTGCCAGCCCAGTCCCAGCTTGGCAGTTTCCTCCTTCCTGCTCTGTTGCCTGCTGTCTCTTTTTGGGGCCCTCATCTCTGTTCTTCTGCAGGAGAGATGCGAAAAAAGGGCTGAACTCTGTTTTCCTTGACATCTTGCAGCTGTGGGAAGTGGCTGAAATTCTGCGTTTTCACAGTTTTACTTCATCTGGAATCCCGAGTCCCTTGTGAGTCTGTGTGTGTGCACACCCTGCGTGAGTGTGCACGTAAATGCATGTACGCACTTACGTGTGTGTGTGTGTGGATTAGCATTCCTGAAAACCAGGCCAGGAAGCGCTGCCCAGCTCATCTGCCAGTCTCTCAGCACCATGCAATATTGAGTGCTTCTCACAGCAAGTGCCCTGGCGTGCGAGCGAGGGCTCCAGCAGAGCCATGAAATATGCATTGTTTGTGTGCTTCTGGAGTCACACGTCTCCTCTAATGATCTTCCTTTCACTCGACTGGCCACAAGCCGTTGGAGAGGTTGCACTGTCACCACTCAATGTCCCCCTGCTTTGCTCTGGGGTCTCCTGTGTGCCTCTCCCAAAGCTCCGGAGCAGCTGCTGGCAAGGGGAGCCCCGGTTTGTGCTGCTCTGCAGCACAGCTACAGGGAATCACCACGTCTTGCTCGTGTGAGGGGTGGGAAAAGAAACCCCCTGGCGCTGCAGTGGACTTCAAGGGTGGTGGGAGAGGGATGGGGAGAGCGACCTGGTTGCAGCTGTGGGGCTCTGCGTTCGCTGGGCTGGGCCAGAGCCCCAGTGCCACCTCGCTTCCCGGAGGCAGAGGGTGCACCGTGAGCCGCCGGGACAGCCCAAGCCCCCGTGCTGGTGTGGGTGCCTGAGTCACCAAGCCTTACTCCGACAGGTATTTGCCTGTGCTGGAAGAGCTCGTATCATTTAGTCCATCTCCACACCACATCCTTATTCATTTCAGCTCAGCTTTGTTTTCTATTTACTTTTTGCAGCTCTGGAACAGTTGGATTGCTGCAGATTTCATCAATGTGCTCTTTTAAATAGAAAGATTTTAGGTCTCCCCATCCTGCTGCCTTTGATGTCAGGAAGACTGTGAGGCTCAGCTTCCTTCCAGCGCCATATGGTGTTGGGGAAAACGGCTCTTTTCTGCTGAGATACCTGGATCCTGCTGGCAGTGATTAACACAGAGATTCACAGCTCTGCCTAGGGTGCAGATGTAATTAGAAACACTGAGGATCACAGCGCAGTGGTGAAGAACTTCTCCCAGATTTATTGTTCCCTTCCGTGTTGATCCTGCAATGAGATTTAGTACAAATCAACCTGAGCTGGTTCTAGCCTGTGCAGGCAACGATAAGCAATGCAGATATGGAGGCGGGGGCTTCGCTGGGAGCTTGGAAAACCCAGAGAGGCATCGGGGCACTTGTTCGGTCAGTCTGCCACATCATCCCCGACTTGTGATCCTGCCTGCGATCACAGTGTTGTACTAAGCAGCCTTCTTTGGAGGAGGATTGTGATGGAGTTTCCAAGGTATCTCTGGGATTACCTGGAAGCCCTCTCCTGGGAAATACAATTGTGAAAGGTGCTGCCCTTTCTGTGCCAGACTTGTGCAAGGAGCAGCGGATCTGGCACACATAAATGGGATTACTGTGATTTGGAGAATTTGAAGAATTAATTAGCTGGAGAACTCCAATGAACAGTGACATACCAACAAAGTGGTACTCAGTAGGCCTGACAGATTGGCTTGCTTTTTAGTTTTGCCAAGGCCTTGATGCTTAGCCTTTAACATATAGGAGTGGCGGTAATAATTTGACTTCTGAAGCGCTCCAGCATCAAAGCAATCAGTTCACTGCACCAAATGCAAAATGCAATTAAACTAATGCATTGCACTAGGGAGAATAAGGCTGAACTTCAGATTTGAGTGCCAGCTTTTAAATGAGTGAGTATGGAAAAAAAAGATCACCTCCAGTTTGTGTATGCAAGTGGTACCACTGGTGTAGTCAAAAAAACCCATACCAGCTAACAGTTAGATGAGGAGAGAATTTGCAGGCCCCGTTTATAATGTTGTCAACAATTACAAAAACATCTGAGTCTGAGATTCAGATCAGGTGAGCTGAGGGTGATGAACAGGCTGTAAAATATAGGGCAGAGGAAGAAAGTGGAGTGTGTGTCAGGAGATGATGAAAAGAACCTTGGAAACAACTAAGTGAATGCTAACTCCTAGTGCTTATACAGCACTGCTCATGGTGGGTAGCAACAGCTCTGAAGAGGCTGGGAGCACCAGCACCATTTTACAGGTAGGGAAACTGAGGCACAGAGCAGGGAAATGGTTTGCCAGATGTTACCTGTCACAAAATCCAGGATGAATGGCCAGGCTTCCTGCCCCAGTTCTTTGCTCTGTGCCTTTGGAAAGTACAAGACATTTGTGTCACAGTGCAAATCAGTTTCTGTTTCCTTCGTGAGAAGCCTATAGCTCCATGCTCCCCTTGGTGTTAGGACACCTAAAGCAGCAATAGAAGTCTGCCAGGGAAAGTCTTTACTCTCCCATTATGCAGACTAATTTGGGTACCTCAGCATGGGGTGATGTGTCCACAGTGTGGACAGCCCCCTGGAGCACTGGCAATTCTTTCCTGGTAGTTAGGAGCTTGCCAGGAATGTGCAGAATATCCCTACACTGCCATCTCATGCGTAGGAGCAGACTGAAGAGCAATCCCCATCTTGACCTAAGCAAGCTATTTCTGGTGCTCGTAACCATATGGAAATGGGCAAAGGGTGCCAAATCTTTAGGGAAATACTCGTGCATTAGCTCAGTCTGTGATCTGTGCAACTGCAGTTGGGATCAAGGCAGTTCATATGCAGTTAGCATAAGGGTGTCTACCTGTGTAACCACCCTGCAATGAGACTGCAGTGTGGACAAACTCTTTAAGACATCTCCTTGAGTTATCTAGTTATCTCTTCTAATAATATAAAGTGCTTTGGGATGAATTTCTGTGGTAGAGTAAGGTCCACACAGCTGACCTACTTCTAAAAGGTGTCTATGTGGACTCTTGCTCAGCTGAAATTTTCCAACAGGATGGTACAAGAGAAATGACAGAGTGCAAAGTGTCACCGAATCAGTCTCTCCTGCAGTGATGCAGCAGGCTACTTGCAAGCAGTAATGGAGCTGCTCTTCTTAGTGGTGTGGAGTGGACTTCTCCTTACGCTGGAGTGCCCTGAGTGAAGACCACTTGGTGCTTTGTTTCCCAGTCATTACGGCAAGCAGGGCCACCTCCCCACTTCCTTGTCACTCCCAGGACTCTCATGCAGCCTTTCTTCCTCCAGGCCAAAGAACTTGCCTCCTGACCACCTGGTAGCCATGTAAGCACGCAATTGCATGCACACCGGGATTTTCCCTGCTGCTGCTGTTACGGCTTTCAGCAGAACAGGCTTATCCTGCAACAGGGTTATTCCTGAAACATGGCATCCAAAACACCTTCCAAAACACCCCAAATGCCTTTCCTAGGCAACCCAGGGAGAAGGTCTTGGATGTAGTAGGTGTCTAGAATGTAAAGTGGAGAAATGAAGGATGCCAAAAATGATGCCCAGCCATGCTGAGATTTGCTTCTACTTCCAGCTAGAAATATGCCTATATTATAGGAAAGAAAAAAAAATCCCCTGCGTAATAAAGAACTCTTCTAGAGAGCTGTAATGTCTCAGCAATGGATTAGATTTTATTACCACGATGCAATGGCACAAGCTTTGCCTCCCCCCCCGCCCCCGTTGGCTGCCCATGCCGCGCTGCTCAGCTGGGGGGGGGCACGGTGCAGGCGGGATGCGCAGCCCAGTGCTGCCTCCGCCGGGATCCCATCGGCTGCAGCATTAAGATGCAGTGCCTGGCGGGACTGCATCACTGCTAGAGGAGATCCCAGCGCAGAGCCTCCCTCGCCGTCCTCCCTGCGCCGCGCCGCCCTGGCAGCGCCTCCGGCAGAGAACTGGGGGCCAGGTAGGAGCGAGTCGCTGCCTCCCTTCTGCTGGGAACAGCCGAGGGACCTTTATCGGGAAGCTAATAGCTAGCGGGATCTCGGTGCCTAGCTAGGGAGCCAGCTAGAGGGACAGGGAAAGGCTCTCTCCAAAGAATAAAACAGGAGGAAGATGCCACTGAAAATGAGGGAGCCCGAGGGTGCAGACTCTGTGTCAGCAGGATGAATTGATGGGAACTGTCAGGGACTCCGCTATTTTAATGAGAATGGAGGTGTTGGAGCAGTCACAGGCAACGGAGCGACTGAGCCCAATGCCGTTGCACTGCCTGGCTGAAAGAGAGGGCAAGTGAGCTGCTGTAAGGTGCCGTTTTGGCTGGGGCTGAGGCATTTTTAGATGAGTTCTCGTGGTTTATGTCCGGGCAGCGATGGTCTGGGGGTGGAGAAGGGGAAGGTGTTTGCAGGCGGCAGGGGTTGCTGTACACACAGGGGAGGTGTGTGCCGCGGTGTTGGTGTGTATTTGCCTCCGGAGGAGCTGTGCGTGGGTGTGCATGCCTGGCCCCGCTCACCCATGTGCTTACCGCACTGCCGGCATGTATTTTAATTATCCTATCATCACTATCCTCCCCAGTCTTGGGGAGATCTTAAACAGAGCTAAAATTAAAACCTGCAGTTAGTCACCTCTACTAGGAAGGGTTAAATGGACCCACAAAAGGAAAGTAATGATTTTGAGAGCTACCTAAGTTGCTTGAATTGAAGCTATAGTGGGACATGGGTTTTCTGGTGCTCCTAGGACTGGTGAGAAATGTTCCTGTGCACATGTACATACATCTGTGTGTTCCCTATAACACATCCAGACATACATATCTCAGGGTGCTATTTTTATGTCAGAGGATGACTGTTGTTCAAGAGATTTTCATTACATGTGTGAGACTGCAGTAATATGATCCTTTATACTGAGATCCCGTTGAAAACCATAGGTAGGAACTGGATCCACAAGAAGGTTACTTGCCATAGATGACCTTGCCTCAAGAAAAAAAAAACAGTAACAACCCAGTGATTATAATGTGCAGGTGAGGAGGACTGCAGTGCTCTCTGTGTGCTCAGGGAAACCTGTCTGTCTTTAGATCAGGTGCTTTTATGCGCAGTACTAGAGCTTAGAGGCATCGGTGGCTGTGGAAAGTTTAGGCAGAAATTACTGGCAGGATGAGAGTAAGTTATATATCTGACATGGCATGAAAACTGCTGTTTCACAACTCTTCAGGCTCCCTAGTATTATTATGTGGGGGAAGAGGAAGCAAAATGGTAAGTTCTCTGGCTTGGTTAGTCAGAGGTTGAATATAGAATAATGCTGCACAGGTCATCTCAGGGTGAAAGCACTAAGCCACATGCCTGCTTCTCATTTGGAAATACACCTTAGCACCTCTGCCATAAGAGACATGCAGCCCTAGCACTTTATTCTGTGGGATGCCCATCCTTATAGCAGATTGTCCTGTCCTATAGGATAATCTAGAGGAAGGACTGTGAGAGCTGAAAGCCATTCAGAGCTTCTTCAGAGTCTTTTATTGAAAGGAAGAGCCCTCTTCCCCCTCTTAGCTCTTCAACAGAAAGAGGAAGGGAGTATTTCCCTCTCCTGAGGTAGATCTGCTATGGGCTGTAGAGTCTCCTACATGGAGACTCTGGGTCTCATGAGCTCTATGAGGTCCTGGTTAGATCCTGATGTCTCTCCTCCTCCCATGCCAGGAAAGGTATGTCCACTGGTATTAGGGGAATGCAGCTGCAGATCAGATCTGCAATGACACCTTTGGCTTTCCTGACACGACTGTGCAAATATGTAATGTGAGTGCTTGGGGGACACTGCCAGAGCATCAAAGCCAGGCAAAGAGCTAGCGGCCACCAGGAGGCAAGGAGCTCATCAATCTTCCTGTCCGGCTAACTCAGTCCAGAGGGTTCTGCATCATGGAGTAGATATGTTATTTGCACTCATCTATATTCTGGGACATTTCTAAAGGAAAGACACCGATACCTGGTATCTGTGTATTCAGGGAGCTGAGCTGGAGACGGACTTGTGTCCTCACACCAGGCTCTGATGTGGCTCACCCATTTTTAAGTGCACAGCTAGGTGCTCCCCTAAAGGCAGCCACACAGCCTTGTATATAAGGGTGGTCTCTCTAAAACTGGCTGCTTGTCAGGGCTTGGGCACTAGCTTTTGGAATTGCAGTCATAGACTTGCAAAAAAAAGAATGAAAAATCCCATGGTGAGAGTAATAGCATATGACCTGCTATTTGATACAGAGGGTACACGGATTTAGTTTCAAAGCAAGAATTGATCCTGTCTGTATCTGTAGGGAAAAAGGCATCGTGCTGACAAAATGTTCCTTTCTTGCCCATTATATCCTCTGAGTGGTGAGCATTGCTTTTGGTGAAATGAAGCAGATGGGATGAAAAAGGCAGAAAAGTCCCCCCATGATCTGTGGCAATGCTGTCTAGCCTGTAAAGCGCACTGTGGGACATGACTCGGTGAGGCAGAGCTGGTTTTTGAGGTACAGTCTGTATTCAACGCAGTATGAATCAGGCTCCCTCCCTTCCCTACACCAAATGCCAGCCCCCCGATACCCTCTCTGCTGCTCAGAGCTCTTGCGGATGGCCTTGCGCTGGTCTTGCTGTGAAATCCTGGGGACACTATAAGTCCTGTTGGGGAAGCCAAAGACTGCTGTGAAAATCTGTTTCCTGCACTGTCAAGTCTCCAAATTAATTTTCCAGCTCGTGAACTGAACTTCTGAATGCATTCTCTTCTGAAAAGATTATGGAATTACTCCTATGCTAATGAGCGCTTTAGTGTTATGGTGACTTAAAGACTCATAAGAAAGAAAAAGGGGGGGGGGGAGCTATAATAGCCAAAAAAGTGCACTGTGAAAAGGAGCCTGAGGTGCCTGTGTCCAACCTTAACTGTCAGAGGGCAGAGGAGAGGAGGAACATGAGCAAGATGTACTTTGGAAAATGTGAGAAGGGTGAGGAGAAAAGCGTGCTCTGCGAGGAGGCCACCGACCGAGCACTCGAGCTGTCACTAATGCCTTCAGCAGCTCCTAACTTTGTCCCTCTTTCTGTCGAGGCAAGCAGGGAAGGCTGCACACCAGCTATTTCTCTCCCTTTTGGGCAACTATCTGGCAAATATCTATCCCACTAGGACAGCAGTGAGGTCTGGTTGCAGTGCCAGGTGGTGATGCTCAGCCTCCCAGGGTGGTTGTGGCCATCATTGCACCCTGCAGTAGGGTGATCTGAGCATAGCACTGCTCCTCCGTGATCCTGACACGTTTCAATCACACATTAAATGCCCCCAAGTTAGACACTGTGACACTAGGCCCCACATATGCAGAAAAACAGTATCTGGCCTGATCCCACCTAAAGAGTTCGGCAGTTACTAGAGAGAAAATGCACTTCTGGGATGAGACGGCCGCCATCCTGTTGGCTTTCGCAGAGCTAGTCCTGCTACTGCTTTGCTGACCCCAGTTTCTTGCACTGTAAATCCATGGGCAACAACAGGCTTCTCCCAGGTTTGAGAGAGAGCAGAACTAACCCCTACTAAGGGCCAAAAAAGCAGTGCAGGGGATTCGTCTCTATGCACAAGCTGAAGTGCAAAGGGAGGACCAGTCTATATTTAGGGAAGGACTCTGTTCAGAATGGGTAATCCTCTTTCCCTGAATTATCCAGCCTGGGGATTAGACCGCTTTAACCTCCTCGCCAGGCCTCCCGGCTCCCCCAGCCAATGTGGAGCAGCCTGGCTCCATCGGAGCAGGAAGGGGCATGGCTGGAGGGAGGAGGTGCGGGGCTGGTTGCTGATGACTCATTTTGCTGCTGGCAGGCTTGCAAAGCACTGCAAGAGGTCGCCAAAGGCCCAGACACAGAGTGGCACACCGTGACGTGCAGCACAGAAGGGAACGTTACGGTGTTCCAATTAGGGGAGAACATGGATCTTCATAAATAATTGCAGAGGTGAATGACTGCAGCAGCAGGTGGGAGGAGGGACAGGAGACCCAAAGCAGCAGTTTCCCAAGGCATAATATCCTTGTTAGACTTTTTCAAGTGGTTCTTCTCATAAGAAGGAGGGAAGCTTCTTGATTTGCAGCTGATACATCTCAGAAGATGCTTCTGACCTTCTTGGGCTGGCTCCAGAAGTGAAATTCTGGGAATGCAAGTCAGGTGCATCTGCTGGGAGTGTGAATCAATCACTGTCAATACTCCATTAAAACTTTGAAGGGAGGCCAATATCGCAGCTCAGGGCCATGGATGTGTGTGGGGGGGGCACACACACACGGACCTCCCTGTATTGATATCCCACATCCATGAGAAGAGGGAGGCAAACTGGATCGCACCCAAAACTCCATATTCTCCTCAAGTGGGACAAGTGCCCGTACATACGCAGGGCAGATTTCTGTCCTTTATCTAGTGCACAGCTGTTAGAAAGCAGAAGCCCTGTCACCAGTCTCGCTACGAAGAGTTGAGCACACCAAAGAGAAGATGTTCTTGTCACCCTTTTATGTGGGCCTTAGGAGGAAGCTCTTTGGAGAAAGAATGAGAAATGCCCTGCAGTGCCGTGTCCAGCCCATGGCTGAGACACCTCATTTTCAGGGATGCCAAATGGCCTCTTCCTCCCAGTGCTGAAGGGAGTGGGAAAGAGGGATCCGTTTCCAAAGCAGGGGCAGAGTCTTTGTCTTGGAGACACCGAGACAGTTGTTGTCACTGCTTTTCTGTATCTGGATTATTGCTGGGGCCATTGTTTTACCTCCCTAATCTCTAGAAATTAGAAGCCATCTGACAGCTAGCATGGTTTGCCTTCACTTTTACCTAGCTTTCTAAATTTTCACTTAGAAAGCACTGCAGGTTTTGATTTCCTCAGTTCCCTCTGCATTTTCCCGCTAGCTGGATGTCTTGTCACCTTGTCCTGGAGCGGTGTGTTTACATCTCACTCAGTGCCCACCCTGCAGACCCTTGCAATATAGTTGCCATCCCCCAGACCACCCTTACTTGACTGGTGAAAGGTAGGGTCTGCTCATGGGGGAGTGAAGTGTACCATTATTTTTTCTCAATTTAAATTTAAAATTTAAATTTTACTCTCTGCGGCTTATCCTTTGTCACACAAACAGGGATTTAGACCCTATTGTATTTTCTCCTCCTCAGACACAAATTGAAAGCTTCCTCCTGCTATCTGGCATTCCTGCTTTGCCCCCTGTCATCTAGAGGATGTAACTTAAATGAGCAGGGAATAAATGACTGGGATATGTACTCATGGTCAGGAAGGGAAACACCTTGGCTGGCCCCGCAGCACCAGCTTTGCTCAGAGACAGGCAGAGTCAGTGCAAACCCTGACTTGCTTCTGTGTGTGAGGTTAGAGCCAGAAATCAATGGAGAAAGCCAGCATGGAAAAGAGGGACCAAGGAAGGGAAAGACCGTGGAAAGTCATTGCCTTTAAAGCACGCTAGTGCCTTTCCTCCCTGTGCTGAACATCCTCAATTTCCTGTTTAACTTAAAGTCAACACATCTGTCACGGTAGCATCTCCTGCCGCCCGGTTCCCCCGAGCCACCCCCCCTCCATCTGCTCTCCCTCGCTGCCTCCAGCCGCCCCGCGCTCCTCGTGCGCGGTGCTGGCGGTGGGGGTGTGCGTGCGCTCGTGTTTGCTGCTGCCGGATGGACTTTTCCATCGCTCGTGCTTCAGTACCTGGGTGCGCTGGCAGCGGGATGATCGGCTCGGCTTGCAGAGCATTTACCTCTAATCTCTGGCGTGTGACATCCTAGCGGAAAGGGGCGACCCCTTCCAGGAGCCGCTCCGGAGGCTAGAAAGAGGGGAAGCGACTGGTGAATGGCTGTGATGAAATATTTCCTAGTTCTGGTAAGAGATGTTTTTTTTCTTTGGTCCCTTTCCAGATAGTCAGTTGGGATATAAGAGTAACAGGGCTTAACAGAGTAAAAGGCAAAAGGAGGGGAGCTGAAAAGGAGACAGAAAAAAAAAAGTGGTGAAGTCAGTTTGATTTGTACTGAAGCTTTTCGAAGAGTCAGTCCTCATCAAAGCAATTTAATGGCTATTAGTGAGTGGCTGGGAGCTGAGCATATCAGGCAATGTGCGTACCTAGGCAAATGGAGCAGCTTTAACACACATCGCTCAGCTTCATCGCATACTCAGCAGGTTTTTCTCCATGCTCTTTCCAGTTTGGCCTGGGTTACATCTAGCGTGTGCAGCCAGAATCAGTGGTACGCTCCCTGGGGTGGTCCTGCCGGGGCAGCTGCAGGAAAGCTGCTGTTTCCAGCCCATGCAGTTTGCTGCAGGAGTTTTGGAAGGGTGTTCATGCGTTCTTGCCTCTCGGCTGATGAATAAAGCCCCTCAACTTTTCTAGGCAATAAACGTTCTCCATTGTGAAATCTAACTGCATTATTCCCTGCAACTAGTTCCTGGCCATCGCAAATAACTCAGACTTACAAAGGGGCAGATAAAAGTGGTTGGAAGGATGAGAGTCAGGCTGGGCTACACGCTGCTTGGTCCGGGAGCTATCTCAGTCCTGGGACAGGCGTCTTCTGAATGTAAGGTTTGCGAGATGGTTTAACTCACAGGACCTGCAACACAGGCCAAAGGTGTCCTGCTTCTTACTGCAGTGATGACAAAGCAGTTATACCAAGGATGAATTTGGGGCCCCTTGTTTAAAGAGCAACAGCAGATACTAAACCTAAGAGCAGCCTTGGCAACCTGGCTGAATTAAATCCACAAAGTCTGTACAGAATGTACCTTTGGTGACAGAAAACAAAGGAAAAATACTATGGTGAAGTCTCGGTAATTTTGCTCATAGGTATAAAGCTGTGACCTTCTTGACAGACCTTTGTTTTGCCCCCAAACTGGTGCTTTGATTCTATAGTTCCGAAGATTGCTTAATGAGAGGAAGCTTTTGAAAACATTCGGTTTGGTGATACTAGCACAAATTCTGGATTCTGGCCAGGCAGAGTTAAAAACGACTTCTGGAGAAAATTGCACAGATGATTTGTTTATAAAAATGCTCCTTTTCTGAAGTACATATGCAGAAACCACCACTTGCTAGAGTCACACGTTTCCTCCTTCTTGTTGTTAGATATGCTGATGCTTTCAGCGGGGTGCTCCGGCTGCAGTGCTGATACCTGAGCAGCATTGGGGTTTAAAGAGCCAGTTACAATAAATCTGAGGGTAAAGACCCTCCTCTTCTCAGCAGCAAATTTAGGCTTGGATTTTTATTTCTTATGTGTTTCAGGATGACAATCTTTTGTACATAATTTGTGTCTTGTGAATGGTAAGCGAAGTGAACACAGGAAGGTGGAAGGGGATTTCTATGTCTCCAAATCCCTGCACTGTGCCAGGAAGAGAGGGTGAAGGAACCCCAGAATTTGTTGTCCTTTGGGGGTTGATAATTGCATCCGGGAGAAAAACCTAGAGAGGACCACCTTTGCTTCCTCTAACCAAAACACAGGGTTTGCTTCCAGTGGTTGAAAATTCTCCCTCTGTTTGCTGGAAAAACACTTTTGAGCACCAAAGATGTCTATGAATTGTTTTGTTTGATGAATTATGTTCTAAAACCTGAAGTAACGTTGATGCTGGAGTATCTTTGCTATTTGCTGTGCATTTGTATGCACTTTGCTTTTCTCCCTGGTTCAATCTGAGAGGTTGGCCAGGGGAAACTGTGCTTTCCAAGTCCCTGCTGCAGTGCCATATTGAAAGGTTAATTTCCCCTGCTGTAATTAACAAATCTGTAATATTTGCACAGAGAAAATCATCATTCCTATCTCTGAAAATTTTGGTGCAACTGCCAAAGTGAAATTGTAGAGCCAAATGAATATTACAGTATGCTAGATGTATAGCATCCCCAAGATATTTCTTGAGAAGTGCTGATTTTATATTAGAGAAATGAAGGACAGATCCTAAAGTCTTTGCCTCTGGATGGAAACAGAATTGAATGCACTACAGAATTAATGAATGTCGTGTTCTCTGCTTAAATATTAGTCCTTTCTTATGGACATCTGGGTTATAAGGGATGGATTTCCCTTGCAAAAAACGCACTTGGTAAGGACAGGGACTCATATGAGGACCTAAATGAAGAATACTCCAGACCACTCCTGTAAAGACCAGGAGCATCAGTGTCACTATCTCTTCAAGATGAGGTATCAAGGTAATCAAGGAAATGGAAAATGAACTTTTCCTAGCCAGGAAAACTTCTACGTTATTTGATTGAAATTGGAATCCAATCGCCTCATTCTTGTCACTCCGGATTTTTCTTGCCACATCTGCTAAACTATCACTAGCTATTTGAGTTTTAAATGAGGGCTTCCTCCCGCACAGCCCATCTGCTCAGCCTGTTTGTTCTTCCAGTGCAGTCACGATTTTGTGATCATGTTTATGTCAGTAGAAACATACTGGTGATGGGAGCAGAAGAAAAAGGTGCCCCAATGTGGCCTTGCAGCTTCTCTTGATGGGGATGAATTAAAAATGAAGGCTGGGTTAAAAGAGGGGGAAGAATGTCCCTTGAAAGTGAATTACACCAGGGCAAAGGAGTTGGGAAGTTCAGGCCACTTGAAGATAAATCCTCTCTTTTTTTAGTACTACCCTAGTGAATTCTTAGGATTACACACCAGAGACTCATCTCTGTCTGAGACGGACTAGCTCACTTGTGCATATCCTGGGTTGCCTTAGTGTCTGGGATGAAAAAGAAATTGAGGGCTTTCTTGAAGGCTGAGTGAAAGGTGAGAGCACTTCACAATATTTATGTCTGTCTCGTTAAAGTGGAGAGGCTACTGGTTTTCAAAGTTGTCTTCTGCTCACCTTGGTGTGACAAATCTGAGCGTATGACTATAGACATAGAGGGATATGATAGCGGTCCACAAAGTTGTGAGTGACGTGAGGAGACTAAAGAACTTCCCTGTGTGCAGCGAGCTTAAGTCTATCTGTGCCCCTTAAACAGATAAGATAGAGAGATCTGCAAGAACTTTGTAAGGCTCCCCCTGAGAAGAGAAATACAGGACATGCTGAGATGCACCCAGCTATGTTTTCATCTCCCCTCTTTTATAGGAGGGGAGCCGTAGCCAGCTGCTTTGATACTCAGTGCTGTGAGCAGTAAGAAACAGGAACGACCAAATTCTCATTTTCTGTCAGAAGAGAGTGGAAGCGGAATGGAGGACGGCCCCAGGGAGAGATGAAATGACATGTGGGAGCAGTATACCTTCCACTGCCCCACAGCCCTGCGAGCAGGAGGGCAGTGCCTGTAAACTGCGTGCATCTCAGAGTGGAGGCCTGCCAGGGGTCTGGGGTCACAACATAGCCTAGCTTGGTTTATTTGACTGTCGTTCAGTCTTGGTGCCCATTTTCTGTAATGAGAAGGATAGACGACAAAATGCAGCAGCTTCATCTCCAGCTGATGCCTCCCCAGGGAAACTGAGAAAGAGGCTTGCAATGCTGAGGGTGGGCTTCCTTGCTGAAAAATGAAGGAAAAGACAAATGTTCAGTCTTCTTGTTCTTAGTTCAAAAATCATTTTAAGGCTTTGACATGGCTAACAACTAACCCCACACAACAGTTGACTTTCACCCAAAGTGCTTTATCCAACTAGGATCTTGTTTTGCCCTATCTGCCTGCATAGAGATCAGCCACCTGTGCCCAAAAGCAGCTGTCTTCTAGGTGGAACAGAGCAGCCAGGAGAGCAGCAAGCACTGTATGCACTTGTGGAGATGCTAGGAAAGAACAGAAAGGCGTACATGAGCCCTAAAGCAGTACCTCTGACTGAAGAATTTGCTTATGAAGGCCCATGTGTGCACATGTTGTTTCATGGTCACTGTCCTCTTGCAGTGGAGGACAGAAAGAGAGACCCCAAATGCTTTTGCTTGAGGACAGCAGCAGGCCTGGCTCTGGGTGGGTTCCTATAGGAGATGCTGGACAACTGTGCAGCAGCTGCTTCCTGAGAAATCAATGTTTCCAGTTAAACTCAATGTTTTGCTCTGATTCATGGCAGCTGTTGTGGGAGATGGGCTTGGAGGAAGCTGGAATTCATCCAGTTTTGATTGGGTGATGGATGGATTCCTTCAAGCTTTGGTTTCCACTGTGCTGGGGGTGCAGCGGCTGCCTCCCTCATTTCAGTTTCTCCTGAGCCAACGGCAGATGAGACCATGAGCAAGTGTCCTTGGGGAGAAGACAGCCATGGCATTTCCACCCAGAAGGGCTCTGGGCACCATTGCAACACTGAAAGTTTCCCAGCCCTGAGTCTGGGCTTGAAGATGACTTCTGCGGGGTGTTTGTTTGTTTTGCAAAATGTGAGAGGGTGAGGAAAAGCCCTGCAGGAGTTTTTGACCGTGGGGAAAGCACTATCGGAGGCAGTCTGCTCCTCTATGTGTGATGTGTGTTTTTATATCCCTCCTACTGCTAGGACCTGATCTCCTGCTCTGCAATGAAGAGCTGAATGCAAGTCCTCTGCCAAGACATGGGTTGCTAAAGTGAGATCTCAGAAACTGCTGCTACCACAATCTCTCCAACCACAACTGTTCCATCTAGCAGAACAGGAGATTTCTCTTACCCTTCAGGACAGGTGGTCAGTTCGCTGCAGATTTGCCAGCTTTAACTGCTCTAATTATTGCAGCTTACAGGTTCGCAGCCTCCTGAACTCACACCCGGCCCCTGGGTGAGGCTGGGGCTCTCATTAACTCCTAATATCTCCCAGAACAGAACCTCAGTGCAGGTAGTGGTGAGGGATTCTTTGAGGAACCCCAATTATGGAGCAGGCCTACAAAGTAATGGCAGTTTTCCAAAAAGCTCAGTGACATTTTGCTTTGTGGCTTCCATCCTCTCTGGGACATATTTCCTGAGGGATTAGCACAGCCACAGAGTACAAATTTAGAGACAGATCAAATTAGATGCATCCATGGTCACGACTGGGGAGTTGTGAGGTTTAGGGGGCCAATAATGCAAGTCTGCAAAAATACCTCTTCTCCTGCTGTGCTTGACACAGCGGATCTGTCACACTGGACACTAATACTAATGGATAAAAGCTCCCTTAGATTTACAAGCTATCCATATGTGGGTGGATCCTGATTTTACTTCCAGGGCTGTAAATCCAGTAAAATAAGCAAAATTCCTCCAAACTTATACCAGAACAACATATATGGGCTATTATGGGGGCTATAGGGTCCTGTGCATGCTGGGCCTCTAAGCACAGGGCTCCCTCTGCCTTGATAGTTGAGAGGAAGGGAGAAGAGAGGGAGATTTGGGCCTCATGGCTGCTTTATGATGAAAACTGGGGCCCAAAAATACATAAGCTTTTTTTTTTTTTTTTTTTTTTTTTTTTTTTTTTAGCTAATTCTCAAATGCTTTCAGCCCCTGTGAGCAAGGAAATCTGTCTGCAGTTCCTCTTACCTACCTCCACTGAAACTCAAAGTGGGTGCTACGGAGATTTGCCCCTTTTGGGGAGGGTACCTTTGTCCTCCTGGACCCCACACCACATACATTTATAGTCCAAAATGGGGCCAGCTCTGCATATATATTTTAAGAAGGCTGTTTCATTGCCAGGATCCAGGATCTAGTCTACTTTAATTAGGAACAGTTGTAGATGGGGTGGTAAATGATTTATGTGCAGACCCAGATTGAGCAGTCCCAACGATTTCCTCTCTGGGGGTTTAGCTGCTGTTGGCAGTGGAGCCTTTTCCTTGGAGATATAGGCCTAAAGGTTGCATGGCTCCTGCAGATGCCTTGGTGAGCATGTGATCAGTATGGAAAGAGCGTGGAGCCTATTTCCAGAGGGGCCAGAGGATGTATGACAAATCCTGCCGTTGCCTCTGCCATTAATTAGCCACCCTGGTGACTGCGGGAAGGCTCTGACGTCTCATCTCCCTTGGGAGCGCGGGAGACGCCTTTTGCGTTCGTAGAGCCTGAGAGCAGCAAATCGGAGCAGAGTAATTGCAATGAATCTTGTATTTATTATTTATCGTTAATTGAATGTGCTTTTGGCGCTTTTTCTTTTTTTTTGTTTTTTTTAGATAAGGATGTTTAGTGTTGGTTATTAGTATCTATTTTACGATGCCAGCAAGATATGATCTTTTGTTCCTCGGAGCTCAGACCGTGTGCAGCGTTACAGACACTGCTTTTGCTGCAGCTGCGTCTGGTGTGAAAGCGAGCAGGCGCCTGGCAGCCCGGCCCGGTATTTCCAGTGGGAAGGGGAGAAGTAAAGCCTTGCTGGACTGTTTCTAACCCCTTTAACCTCTCTGATACATGCAGAACAGGTCCTAAAGGAATGGAGAAAGATTAGGAAAAGCCTCAACTTGCTGCACACCCCAAGTTCTGCAAAGCCAAGCGCTTGCCTGTAGCTGAGATTTACACGCTGGCTGCCTTAAAACCAGAAAGAGGTAGGAGAGAGCTCATGTCCTGCTGACTTATGATTAAGGGTGCTGAGCATAGCCATTTCTCTGCTGCCAGTAGGAAAGAAAGTCAGATTTACACCTAGGAGGCAGCGGAAAAGCTGGAAGAGAGGAATGAAAAATAAAGGGGCTTCAAAGAACTGCAGGAGCTGTTTGCAAGCTGCCAGGCTGAAGCAGCCAGGGCTCCCGTTCGGCTCTCTGCCGCAGCAAACCTGCAAAGGGGGAGCATGCCCGCCCTGGAGAGAGGCTCCACGAGCTCGAGTGCTGGCCTCCCCCTTGCCTGCTCCGTGCGAGGCAGCTGCTAGCCGGTACCGGCTGTCTCAGGCCATGCAGCTGATTAAATATTGAAAGGGTTTTGGTTGCCGTTGCTTGAAAGCTTCTGTCTGGATGAAAATGAAGTTATGTGAGGACAAGTCTGTGCTGGCGCAATTAGCCTCTGCTTAACCAGGGCTGACCGTACACAGGCCAAAAATAGCTTGGTGGATTTTAACGTAAAGACACTGTTAGGATGTGGGTTGAGGTTACTTTTTTTCTTACTCGGCGCCTAGGTGCTGGGGAGCTCAGGGTGTTGCAGATGAGGTTCAGGTTGAATTATCAGCGAGACCCGGTGGCATTCGAAGGCTGTTGTGGATGTTCAAAGGCGGGTCGTGATGGAAGCCAACGCCTGAGGTCTGGGCGTTCACACAAGATCCTCACTGCAGGCTGCAGCCAGACTTGCCTCCCACGCAGCAACCAAGAGAGGGATGGAGACATAGGCAGAGAGGGGAGGGAGAAGGGATTTATTGCGGGTTATAGGATTAGCTGGATGCAGGAGGCAAGTTGGGATTAGGGTAGGGGCCAAAAGGGGAGGAAGGGAGAGGTAAAAAGGGCTGAAGTTTTGGGAGGCTGCAGACAAACACAGGGACGGTTCTACAGAGAAGTGGGCACCACAGACCTTGAGGAAATAAAGTGGAAAATGGTGTCCAAGGTGGAGCACATTCCCCTGGCCATGGGTGGAGGAGGAACATCCTTAACTGACTAACAGGATATCCAAATTTCAGAGACAAAGAAGAAGAGTTTCTTTCAGGGGGGAAAGAGAGAAAGTGACTTTTTTCTGCTCTCCTACCAGACCTCATGTTGCACGCACACTTTTGGAGATGATGTGGAGGAGATGCTGTGGGTGTTTTCTAGCTTGTCAGTTGTGCATGGCCTGGAGCCTCCTGAGCTTTATGGCTTGCTGCCTTCGCCACAGAGTCCCAAAGGGGTAAATGTTCTCAGTCTCTGCCAGTGAGTACTAGAGATTCCCCATCCCCTGCCTGAGCTTTAAGATACCTCTGATACTGGAGCTGTCCAGCTTCGGCAATTCAGGTGGGAATTCCACCTGGAAACCCATGGGGGCCCCCAAATCACTAGTAACATCCATTCATGCTTTCCTGGATTTGTATAAAATTGCCCTTTTCCTCCTTCCAGTTCCCTGAGGATGTAGCGATTGTGGACTCTTGTTGGCCCTGCAAATGTATTGCAGGGAATATTACAGCAGGGAGAGTCAACCTGGGACTTTCAATTACCGTGAGAAATCAAAGAAACTACATTTGACTTGGAAACCAAAGTTCCCTTTGTTATCTGAGTGTCCAAAATAGATGTTTAAATCTTCTGCCCTGTATTCAAAGGAAAACTTTGGAAAAATTCCCTCTCGTTTTGGTTAAAGATAAATATATCCAGAGAATAGTTATCCACCTGACATATTCTGCCAAAATTCTGGTAGTCTGGAATCAAAGTACCAGGCAACCCAGCAGACAGAAGACAGGTCATCCAATGACTTGCATGGCATATCTGAAGCTTCTGGTCCTGCTGGGTCATGTAGAGGAAAGACAGTTCTGGCAGAAAAGGTTTCTTGTAGTGTTTCCATAGGTCCTGCAAGGGGAATTTATCTTGGATGGATGTCCTTTCGCTGGACTACATTGTTTTTAATATGTAATTGGCACTGAGAATTGGTTTCCTACTTCTATTTGTAAATTGAGTCAGATCTGTTGTATTAAAATAATGCTTCTACTGTTGTATTAAAATAATGCTTCTAGCATTTGATGGTAGTATCCGGTGGTAAGGAGGCCTGTAGCAATGCCTTTGAGTAAATATACAAGCAAAACTTTGCTTACTCACAGCGCAAGTGACAATAAACAATATTTGCTCTAAAGTTCACCAAGCCCAGCAAGAAAGTGTGCAGAAAGAAGGGACCATATCTTTCTTGTTCAGATGACGATAGTAAGTCCTCAGCAGAATTTGCTGTTCCCTACACATTTTCACTGTTCTTCAGAACCAATTAAAAAAATCCTGAAACTCAATTTCAAAAATTACATCAACCAGTTCAGCTTATGCTAGCCATTGATCAGTTCCTAAGTGTTTTTTGATGATGTTACACGGTCATCGGTAATCATACTTGATTAGAAGAATGTAGTCACAACAGGGTTGATGGATAGATTCTCAGCTGATCAAATTGGGATTAGTCTACAGCCCTGAGGCTCTGATCCATACTGTATTTAAAACCAAATTAAAAATCTAGGCTGATGTTATTAGAATGTGATGTTTGTTCATGGTGAAAGTCATCTGATACGATTTTGGCATTTCTTTTTCTTTCAGACTATTTAGTGTAGCTATTTAGCTTCAATTATTTTTTTCTATTTTTTATAAAAAAGTTATTGTCTTAGCACTGGGAATTATTCCAGCTGGAAGACTTCCAAAACAAAATATTTTCTTTGACATTTAAAAATCAAAATCCTGAAATCATTTTTATTAGATTTTGATAAGCCATTTGATTAAAAATGATCCAGAATTTTCAGCTCCACATAGCGCACTGTCAACTGCTGGACCTGATAGTGATTTTTCAATTCCTTTAGAGAATTATTTAATTAACTGTTTGTTTGGTTTTTTTCATGGCTGCTATGAAATAATACTATGATTTTTGGCAGGTTCACAGTATCTGAGAAGCAGCTCTGCAGAAGTGTGCAGAGAAAAAACAGACTACTAAATCTGCCACAGCATGAGTAGGAAATAATGCTGGCTCTGCCAGGCCCCAAAAAGTTGCAAACAAGATGCCTGGGCCAACAGTTCAGCTTGTTACGTGGACATTTCACAGGGGCCAAACTTCCTGTGCATCTTCGTTGCTCATGACTAGCTGAATGACAGGATTTTCATCTTTTCCTACTTTGGGACCTGTAGGATGGTGGCTTAGGGCAAAAGCTATGTAAATCCTATTGCTTTCCCCCGAAAGGTGCTCTTAACTTCGGTGGAGACCTCCATCTCTCTTTCCAGGTGCCATTGCACGTCAGCGATAAGACACCCTTTTTTCTTGTTCTAGTATAGTATGTCCAGATGTAGCTCAGCTTCTCTTGCTTTCGTTCTTCTTTTCTTTCGCCTTAATGTGTGTGGGAGAGACTCATCAGGGAGGGATATCCCCTGGATGGAAAAGGTTATTGCAAAGCGACTGCCACAGAAGTTTTGAGAGCAAAAGCATGGAGCCCAGCTGTGGAGGGATGTGGTGAGAGGACTCAGCTTGCCGTGCATCTGCAGAGGGGCCGTCTTCCAGCCCAGGAGATGGTGGGTGCTGCAGAGGCCTTTAACAGCAGCAAAACAAACAGCTTCTCACTCCGGCCTTTATGCCTGCGAGTGGGAGCAGGTACTGGCAGCTGGGGAATTTCTGCCCGATAGGGTTACAGTGGATAACGGAGCTGCTTCTATAATTAGCTCTGGCAACTGCTGCCATATTAATTAGTGGCAGAATCAAGGGTACTGGAACACAGGTATTACTAATTTGGCCATGAATGCAGCCTGGAGCTGGGAAAGTTTAGGGTGAATTTTGCTCCCACCATTAGAAAAAATCAGTTTCAAGATCTGTTTCCAAATAAATGTTTGAGTAGAAAATGCCATGGTTGTTTGCATCGCTTGGCTGTATGAGATTTCAGTGCAAAGCCTTCCTACAGGGCTTTATTTTGCATCCATCTGGCCCTGTTTGCTCACACTTGGACTGCCGTGTGCTGGCTGAAGGCGGTCATTCTGACTTCATCTCCCCACCAGGAGGGGGAATCTTGCCATTCCAAGTGAGGAGATCAGAATATGTATCAGGCTGAGAGGCCCCTGAAAGGTGTGTAGGAATAAATCATTTAATGTGGTTGGAGAAGCAGAGGCTTGCTCTAATCAGCCATGCTTATTTAAAGCACGTAAGCGAGGATGTAAAAGAATTGCTTTGTGTCATACTAGTGTGTGCTGATCCAGGTGGGTCTTTGCCCATTCAGTTACTGGGCAGCCTTCAGCATGGAGAAGGATTTTCTTATTTGGCATTTGTTGAGTCAAATGTGCATATCAGTTTACTGAATGAGCCCTTTCTGCATCCTTATGCAAAACATTTCTTGCTTGAAGATAGAGCTAATAATTGTGCATGTATTTATCCAGTTCTAGGGGACCTGCCAAGCTCCTATCTGTATTTCATGAGTCTCAACTCTCCCTGAGGCTTGCTGAACTCCTCTTTGCCTGCAACGAGTAGCTCCTCAACTGCAAAAGCAATAATGACTCAACAAAAATGCACAAACAGATGAAGCTGTCTGGATTTACCTCCCCTAACTGCCTTGGCCTTATCCCCTTATTGTTGGATGGCATCTGGATGGTCTTGCAGAACCTACCAACAGTCAGACACACGTGGGTAGCCAGTCAGCGAGTGCTCAACCATTAGGCTAAGCTGGCAAACAAGCTGTTCTCCACACCAAAGACAAGTACTACCTGCCTTGTGCCATGCTCTGGTGTCTTTTCCTTCTTTTACTCGTAGAGTGGTTAAAGCAAGGCTCAGCTCTACAGTCAGCATCGGGCTCGTATTTGCGGGGCCTCCTAGCAGTTTGTCTTGTCTGTTTTTCAGCAACCTCAGTGACGGGTTTTCTATGTTTTCCCCTGGTACTGTGTCCTTCAGCCCTAAAGCTTTTGCTGTCAGGAGGCTTTGTCTAAACTTCAGCCTTAGGCTGAATTTCAGGCTTTCACATCTTCTGCAAGTGCCCCAGCAGCTGACCAAGGTGATTTCTCATTTGGTGTAAACATGAATAGATCAGCAGGAATGTAGCACTCTAGCTCAGTCCCCTGGTATCTGTCATGGCCAAGCTTACTCCTCCACAGAAGCCCAGCCAGCTTTATTTGAGAAGCAGACAGAGAAGCAAATTCCAGAATTGAGAAGCAGATATTTTTTTGACTCACTTTGCTTAGAAACTTTCTTTTTATTCCTAGCTGGAATGTCTTCCTGGCCAGTTCACACACTGCTTTGTTCTTGTAGTTCACGTTGGATTAAGTAGCATTTTTCCTCCACTTTCTCTTCCACTGCTCTCAGTGCAGCTGGTTCCAGCAGGACTATGTGGACAGTCAATTTACACCATCAAATGAGGCCAATGTATTAATGTCCTCATGTCTTTCTGGAAAACAAGTTCACTCCCTCTGGTCAAAGAATCTTCATCCAAACATTTTATTCAAATAGTCTGTTCTTGACAAATTGGGAGTGTTTGAGATGAAAACACTCCTTTTTGTCAATGTAGGGATGTTTTAATGAAAAAAGACTTAAATCACATCAGGATTCTGAATCTTTGGAAAAAGCGTGACAAATCTTGAAGAAAAGTATTGACTAATATGAAGAAAAGGTTTATTTGCATCTTTTTTATAGAAAACTAGACTTTCTGATCTTTTCTCACTGCTTTATCTGCCTGAATGAAGCAAGTAAGTAAGCAAGCAAGAAGGAGAAAACACTTTAGAGTCATATTTTTAACATTCAAGGTTATTCCTCTGGTTTCCAGTAGGTTGCCTGTTTGCTGGGCTCTCTTAGTCAGAATCATGCAGAAGAAATAATGTCCGTTTATATCAGTAGAGCTGTATTTTTAGAAAGGATGCAGAATATAGAAATAAGGTTGTGTTTTTTAAAGTAATCTGTGGGTTTTCTAATGGTGTTCACAATTTTTGCTTGTTTTGAATTTAGATTTGAGATACTGTGAGTCTTGATTGCTATTTGAAACTGAACTGTGTGTATGTGGTTTCTTTATATTGCTTTTGTGGAAAGAACAAATGACACATCAGAGGTAAATCTTCAGCCATTTTTAGTGCAGCATGATATTCTTCTAGTTGGGATCAAGCCAAAGGAATAATAATGTTTATCTGTGCAATGCATATCTATGAAATCTGCAGCTCTCATTGCTCTGGGATCCAAAGCCTGGCGATTCTATGACTGCTAATAACCATTGTAATTATGAACCTAATTAAATATCATCAGATCTTACCATTCACAGACAGTTGATCAGCTCTGGGGGCTGGTTTGGATGCTCCATCTCTCACCTCATATGCAGCCTTATTGGGCAAGTAAAGCATGAACATTTTTTATCACCCTTTGAAGTACCAAATACTAGTCATCAGTAGCCTCGGGCTCAGGGAGAGATGGACCAGCAGCATGGTTCAACGTGGCTAACAAATTCCTTAAAATTGTATTGAATGTGCTGAAAAAAAGAACCCCCCCCCCCCCCCCGACACACACACACATAGAATGACTGAACTAGAAAGGAACCAGGAAGGGCAGGAAAGCTTTGTCATCTTCCAGCAGAGAAAGTCAGCAGTGTCTCAGCCATCTGTAACAGCACAGCGGGCAATTTGTCAGCTAGTGTTAAAATGACTCTGAGATGGATCTAATCTGTGGCTAGGGGGAGGTGCTGAGGGTGCTGAACATAAAGATCAGCAGTTTGCCTCCACCAGGCAGCCAGGGTTACTCTACCAGAAAAAAAATTAGTGCTGCTCATGAGCCAAGCGAGCTCTCTCCATGATGTCATGCTGCAGGGGAACCCTTCCACTGCAGAGACCTGTGGGCAGCACTTCCCTACTGCAAAGCAGACCAGATGGGAGAAGTGTGAAGAAGACTCAAGCAAAAATTCCCTGCCTGTACTGAGAGCGGTGCAACCTTGGATAGGCTTCCAGGGAGAGGTGGACACCCACAATGACATTGGGCAGAAATGGGTGCAAGTCCAGGGGAACAGCACTGGGGCACCCTTGAGCTTAAGATGCACAAACATCGGGGATGAACTTGGGTTCACTAAGCCCCGCTGTGTTTTGCAGTCCACAGTACTGGGCAGCATATGTGCTGGTGCCCGTATTTGACCACAGTGGAGTTCCTTCTGACTTCATAATAGTCTGACACATAGGAGCAGAGTGGGGACCCTCTTAAAGAAATACTTTCTCAGTTTCAAACAAGTTGAAAGGCTCATTTCAATAGAAGTAAGTGGAACTATTTCCCAGAGAAAAGACTTGCTGTGCATTGTTGTGAACAGGGAAAGTCTGCAACCTTCTCAATTTCTGGCTCCTTTGGATAGCCTAATATTTTTGGTGGTTAAATAGATTTTCAGTTGAAGGGTACAAACATATGAAACACGGTAACAAATCGATCTGAGAATCCACAGCATGAGAGGCAGAAGGCTGGAGCATATTCAGAGGCATGTCTAACCGGCAGTCTGCTCTGCCTGAGTGGAAGCAAAAGTTCTTTGAAAGTGGACAGCACTGTATAACTTTGTCTGTCTTGCCCCCAAAGCAAAGGTTGAGGGCATGGAGCCAGGCGACATTGCAGTAAAAAAGGAATTGGTTCTGCCCAGTCTCAGCATATGAAACCAAAACCATGTATCAAATTCTGGGAACCCAAATTAATCTATTCTGTGCAGCTGTTGCAGAACAGAGATCTCCTGCAGAGCCTAAATTTCCAACAACCTTGGAATGAGAGTCTTGATGAAAACAGCTGGGCAGACTCTCAGGAAACAGTTAAAGCTGTGACAACTGGATGGCTGTGAACCTGAACTCATCTCTGGCTCTGTCTCCTGCTGGGGTAGGTCAGAGTGTGGCTGAATACACTGAGATGCTGTGCTGATGCAATTGCAAGATGTCTGGCTGGGTACCTTGAGGAAGGTCTAGCTTGGAGTGCCTTCCCAGCAATCCATAGCTGGAGTAGATGAGATGCCCTTGCTAAGACCCAGCCTCCTTTACCAGTTCAACAAATGCCATTTGCAGCAAGCCCTGGATTTATGGGGCATGTGTTGTGTTGGGGAGAGCTGTCACATGTGGCCTGTGAGTGTCACCATTAAAGGCCCTGGGCCAAGCTCAGAAGAAAGTTTGGGCACCAGTACAGCAGAATTGGAGATCTGGGCAGGGCCTAGCTCCAGTCATGGTTTATTAGTAATGATGTATGCCTCCATTCTCCAATGCACGTCTGATCCTCAGATTTTCCATGAGGAAGCAAGAAATACGTTTCACTCAGAAATAAAAGTTCCTTCCACAGACCAGTTTCAAAACCCATCTCATCCCAATCACAGCAGCAAACCCATTTACTGCTGAATAGAGGCAAACTGTGCTTGGCCTTTTTCCAGCATTAAGCTCAAAACATGACTGACACATCAATGAGTGTTGCTCACTGCTCTGAGCCCATCAGCTAGATCCATTTATGGTTCCCATGTGTGCAGGAATTACAGATACTGGGAGCTGTCCTTGCTACCTATCTGTGCCTTGCAGCAAAGCTAAAAACTGAACTGCTCAAGCAAAGCACTAACTTTACAGGTTTTCAAAACGACTTCTTCTACAGCACAGGTATACCACTTTCCACATGCTGCGACCTTTCAGGTGCTGTCCAGCCAAGATACAACATTGCCAGCCTCTGTTCCCAGGCATTACACAGCATATTTGGGAAGTAGGCTTCAGTCATTTCCATTCTAAAAAATGGGGAGTAAAGCAGAGTTAGTGGTCACACAGTGCCTTACAGAAATTCTGTTGCAGAGAAAGGACTTTACATATAAAAAGTCCTAAATTGGTGTGTTAATCATGAGCCCATATTTCTCTTCCTACCATTACTTCCTTCCAGGAATCTCTTTCAAGCAAGAGGGGACTCCCCAGATCTTGCCCTTTCTTCCAGGCCTGTTGTGAGTGGTGCTACTGTAGTCTTGGTACTGTAGATTTCAGTGCTCTGGCTACTTATCCTTAAGCAACCGAAATGATGTTACAGCCACCAGCAGATTTTGCTCAGGTCACTATAGTGCTGTCAAAGACCAGTCATTTCCCCCAGCCAGTCTGCTTTAGACTAAAGGCTTTATATCCACTCGCTGTCTGCAGGCTGTTCCTTGGATCCCCTTCAAGTAAGTCTGATGTTACACTTCGATAAATAACTTCTGATCATCATCTCATTCCTGCCACTTGCTTCACCTGTGATATTTTATCCTCCTCCTTCTGAAGTGTCACTAGAGCCATCTGTCTTGAAGTATTCATTATCCTCTGGAAATTTCCCAGCTAATTCCCTCCAGCCTCATCATCTAGAGGACATCTGTTCTCACACTCCATTGCTGGGCTGCTTTCTCTCTGTATATCATCCAAGATTCCTGCTTTCAGCAAAAGTCTTGGATTTATTTTATCTTAGACCTACTCAGGATGTGACAGATTGTATTTCTCTCTCCCTTTCAGGAGCAAAAGCCGCTTAGTCTGACAGCACTGTCTCTGGGGTCATTTCTGCATGAATAGCCCTGATTTAGCTGGTCAAGGGGATGCTGTTTTACAGCCTTTCTGTTATTGCTACCCAGGATCTCTCTAGGAATCTCTCTAGCCCAGGATCCTCTCTCTGACAGTGGACAGCAGTAAACACAAGCAAGAAACTCCTCAGTAGACAGTTACAGAATAACCTACTCCAGAGTGAAGTTCTGTTGATGTTTGACTGATGTCTTGAAGCAGAAGAACTTATTTCTCCTAGTATAAAAAGCAAATATCGAGTCAAGTGAAACTGAACTTTCCCCTTCCCCTCAGACACATCAGTCCCCGCTGTCAGTCCTGCTGCAGCCTTGGTGTTATGCAAGGAGTTCCCCAGGTTAATGCGTAGGCAGAGATTTCCCTGTGTGCCATTTCAATCTCTCGTCTTTCTAGTTTCCTGAACGTCCCGTGGTCTTTTGTTTTGAGAAAGCAAGCAAGTCTATCTCGTTCACTGTCTTAGGACAAAGAGACAAACTTCTTTTTTTCCCTGTGGCAGTAAATACTTTTCCTGTCACAGAGCAAGCTTGAAAACAGAGCCCACATTAGGGATGAGGAAGGCTGATACACATGAAGACTTCCTACTGAACTTGTTGCTTTTGCAAGTCTTCCCTTCCGCCTGGCACGGGGTAGGGGACACACAGCTTTGGTGGCCACCAGGGCTGCCTGCCCATATGTGACTTGACCCAGCCTTGGAAGGACAGGTGCTGCACCACCCTGCAGAAGTGCTGCCAGCTGACTTATGGTTGAAGTGAAGAATGAAAATTGAGCTTTGCACAGTGGTGCTGGATGTGATCTGTAAAGCTAGGTGGGAAGGAGTAGTATCAGCAGTAGGAGTAAGTGCGAGTAACACACTTCAAAATGCACTGGCCTGCATGTTCTGCTGGATTCAGGAGTTTGTCCTCAAGCACTGGCAGAAAATAAGAACTGTTCCCACTCACTTGCTCATCAGAAGCCAGGTGGAGGCACACTGCTGCAGGGAGTGATGGCTATATATAGACCCAAATCCTGAATCCTGTGAGCAGACCCTACCAGGCTTTTCAAGAATAGCTTTCCATGGTCTTTACAGCCTATTGTGGCTGGCTGTATGGTACACCAAGCACAGCTCTCTCTCCTAAATCTTGAGACTGTCAAAATGACAGTCAAAACAACGGGCAAAGTAGCCCTGAAAAGCCTGGGGCGGTTTGATCTCAGCACATCTGGACATTGACGGGAAGTCGGATCCTCAGAAGGGGTCAAATGCAGCTGCCCACCACCACCCCACGAAACATCGGACAGAAGAAAAGCCATGCTCCAGCTGAGTTTTACAGAGGCACGAAGTGGGGAGGGTCTCCTGGTGCCAGATAACTTGTGCTGAGTTGTTTTTGCAAGCAGGCTAATTAGAAGTGGAGGCCAAGCGACTGCATATGTGCCTGCTGGAGAGGCACAGCAGGCTCTTGGCCTCAAGCCTGATCTCTTGGTGATATGCCACAGAGCACATGGTGATGGCGGCAGTGGGATACTCTATATCATTGACTCCCACAAGAGAGGAAGATGGTGAGTTCTTCTGTGGTAGCTTCTTAAATCTTGCTAAGGGACATATTCTTCCATGAAGCTTGCTTCAGCTGGAATTTCTCCTTTACAGCCCCTCTGCAGGCTTGAGCTCAAATGAAAATACTGACTTTGGGAGGGGAGGAGGATTCCCCTCATTTCAGTACCTAGCAAAAGGGGCAAGCCCAGCCAGAGGATGGTGAAAACTGCTCTCCCTGCACATTGACTGGAGAATGCCAGTGCTGCTACTTTGGCTGGTTCACTTTAATCCCAACTCAAATCCCAACCCTGCTTGAGTCCCCTTCACATAATTAGAGTATGATAACAATAATGAAGATTTGGGAGAACCTGTCTTCAGTTCAGAAGTAATTAAACCCCCTATTAATAACAAGTCTTTCAACACAATTAATTACAATTAATTTAAACTCAGTTAATAACAACTTAACCCTGCTTTTATTACCATGGAAAGAGCTGACACTTCACTATGTTTCCTTGCAGTTATTTAAGAAAATTATGTAATGAAATGAGATGGACTGGTGGCTAGAACATTGCCTGAAGGACTTGCTTCTGTCCTGAACCCTAAACTTGGTCACTGTATTAATCACTCTTCTCTGTTCTTTCTTTAAAGCAAACAATTTGGACCTGTAAGGTCATTTCCAGTCACCTTTGCAGCCTACAAAGACTTCTGAGAAGCTGAGAATTGTCTCTTCCCTATGCTTTGGTCATGCTGCAAGCATTTCAGGTCATGAAACGGGCCTTTATTTTAGTATTTGTTGACTAATATTAAGAGAATGAGGACATGTGAGGATATCATCTCTAGAGATGGGCTATCATGTATGAACAGTCGGAAGAGTCTGACTGCAATGTCCATAGGGACTCCAGAGTTTCAAGATCTCTCCCAGCTGCCTTTCCCTTTTCTGGGGTTCTGATGAATATTATCTGTTTTTTTAGCATATCTTTGTCAGGCAGAGCTGAAGTAAGAAGAGGAACTGAAGCACATGTATGAAACAGGCTGGAAGTGTCATTGATTCTGATTAAAACCAGCACATCTGAGACACATTTGTGAGACACAGTGTCCTTGTGAGGATAATTTCAAAACCACAGTAGTCCTGGCAAGGACTTTCTAAAGACCATAAAATGAAACTTTTGAACTCTCCATCAGAAACTACAAGATTCATTTTTCAGTTATGGATGTATTTATCCTTATGAAATCTCTGACAGGTAGGGAAAGTAAGTTCTTAGAGCTATTTAACATATGGAAAAGAATGACTAAATGTCTTCTCTAAGTTTAACCAGGCAATCTGTGGCATTACAGAAAATTATACTCAATTCCTAATGCTGCCCAAGACATTCAGCCATCCTTCCTCTGATCAAACCTGCCTAAGTCCTGACAAATAGCTACACTGGTATATATTTTCATTTTTCTTAGCCTTTTCATATTGTACAGAAGAATTATATGTAAAACATAAGCAGAAATAGTTAGACTTCAACTCTTATGGCATAAATTACACTGATGGCAATTTGACTTTAACTCCCATCTGTACTGTTGCACCCTACCCACAAGCATGAGTCATACTAAGCAATAAATAATAGCTAAATCCATCTCCTGCCTCGATAAGTGATTTTGAGGATTTTCTCTCCACATACACATGAACTATGGTGGTATATGCTGGTGATGTATTGTAGCTATTAATATTTGGAGGTGAAGACTATTCATCATTAATGTCCAACCTGAACACAGAAGTTCATTAGGCTGTTCGGGAGCTAAATGCACAGCCTTCTCACTGCTTTATAGTGGCATGCCTAATTACACTTATTTTGGAAATTTTACCAGCTAAAGGCAACATTAATTTCCAAGCCTGGGTAGTACAGCTGCTATTATGCCTTTTCCTCTCCCTTCCTTTCTGTCCTCCACACTCCCACATCCATCTCCTTGTCCTAGCTCCTTTGCTATACGTTGTATCCTGTGGTTGTTTTCTCTTGTTCTCTGGGTCCGCAGTATGTGCTCCTTATTTTGGTGGTTTTCTCTTTCCTTCCATTTTCTCATCTGTTCAACAGAGGGGTGAATATTGTTTTAGAAGACAGTAACACAGCAGACAACCTATAGCAAGGTGGAAAACCACAGGACTTTGGTCAGTCAGGACATTGTCCAGGCTTAAGGTCCTGTATAAATGAGCTGCTCTAGCAAAGAGTTGTCCTAAAGAATGACATCCAAAGAGATATCCTAAAATTATCAATAATAAGAAGAAAGGAATATGAGATGCTTGGGAAGAAATATCCCGAATAATCCACCTTTCCCTGCTTTGGGGCAGCCTACACTAAGTGTTCTTAAAGTAGCTGCACTCTTTTTCTGCTATATAGTGTACAGAAAGTGCCAGAGGCCCTTTTGATTTGAAAGCCTCCATATGGATATAAAATATAAATTTAACGTCACTGTATGTGAGGTCTTGTGTTATCCTTTAAGTCAGTGCCAACATATTCCAAGCCCTATGGCAAATTTAGTTTGCATGTTTAGTCAGTGAAAAAAAAAATCTATTTTTGTGATTTTCTGCAAGATACTTGTTGCAAAAGCAGATTCTTCAAGGATCTGGCCATCTGAGACATATGAAGCGCAGTTCTCAGCTAGGAGAGGCTATGGAAGTCACTTATTGCCAGAAAAAAAGAAGTATTGCTTTGTAAGTACATTTTGTTTACGCTGCAGTGGTATATATAACGCACATGGTGAATTTGATAACCACATAGCAGAATCTGTTAAATGATCCTGGATAGTACAAAACTCAGGTCTTCTCAGCCCTGTCTTGTATCCAGAAATGATTAGGCATATCAAAATGCTATGAAAATAGATGTAGCAAAAGCACTCGCTCCAGTACTTTTCCTGCTAAATAACCTTGAAAGGAGTTTTAGAGTGAACATCTCTTTAAATCTGCTGCTGTTTGCACTTGTATTTCTCCGCAGGCAAGGTGCATAATGAATAGTGTATTTGCAATTTTGAAAGCTCTTGTGGCCAGAAAAACAATGGTATCAGAGGGCTTGTGTAGAAAGGAAAGAGACTGAATTTAGGCTGAGAACTAGCCCTCTTCTTTGATTGAAATCTTAGCATTGTAATAACTGTGTTTCGTAAAACTTTAGGGTCAAGCAGCCCTGCAGAGAAACAAAAAAGACAAATCCATTGAAGAGCATTACGGAAGCATAAGGTTGGCTGTGACTGCGACAGGCTGAGGCACAGAGGATTTCTTGGAACGGATTTGAATTCTGGGGTGGCTGGTGCCTTGGTACACTTCACTGGAACTGGCAAGCAACTGTCTCTAGAGACTGATGCCTGAGCATCTTGGGCTAGGAAAAGTCTGTTCCCAACAGCAGGAACCATTCCTTACAAGGAGTGCTCTCAGCCTGCGGAAATCTCCATGTCAAAACCATCCTTAACATGAACCAAAACTCTAGAACAAAACAAGGGAAAATTCTATAATGGCTGTTATGAGATACATAGTATGATTTTGTCCTCCTGTATCCTGTTCATGGGGAAGTTTGACAGTGCTGTTCAGTACCTAAAACACTACAGTTGTTTCCTGTTTGAGATAGGAATCAAATGCATCCTGTCCACAGCACTGTGGCAACTTTGGGAAAGTGTAACTTTGTGGGACAACTACACTAGAGACACGTTGACTTTATGGAGCCAAAGAGAGGGGGGAGCTTCTGATGTCAGCAGAAGAAAGATGGGAAGGATAGGAGCAGGGAGTGCTGGGGGAAATGGACACAGCAAACTGCTCTATTAGGAAGAGGCAATAAAAAAATGAGGTATTTAATAAAGATACTTACTCAGATAAAATTCCCTTTTGAGAGAAAGCAAAATTTAGAAATCACTCAGGGTTGCATCTGCTTTCATGCTTCTGTCAGTGGAGCAAATCTATTCATCGCAGCCATGTATTAATGAATTAGTTAATTGAGTGGCTCGTTATTTAATAACACAGACCGCAAATGTGATGAAATAAAAGTCCCCTTTACAGCTAGAGGCACATCTTTGCCAATAAGCTACACAGCTCATTGTTAATCAGGCACGGTTGCTGTCTGACACCGACAGAATTTGCTGAATTGCAGGCAGTTTGCTTCCGAGGTTACTGCTAACACATCTCCAGGAACTTGTCAGGGTCTCCAAGCCCAATAAGGTTAGGCCTAATAAGCTGTCCAAGGGCAAATCGACATGGAGACCCTCAACCTTGTTAGACGACACCAGGGCACTATTGTTTCTGAACCTACATTAAATTGCCTATTAGTTTATACTGCCAGGTTCAATGAGATGTTGGTTTTGTTAATAGGAATTAAAGACTTGGAGATTTTAGCTCTCTATGATCTTCAGAAAGACAGGACACGAGAGAAACATGGGTTGGATGTTTGCCATTGACATGGGTGACCTTAGGAAAGATTCTTGGGTTACATCTATATTGGGACATTGATATCCAGGTCAGGGTTTGTGCCTCAGATCCAGCTCGACTCCCCATGAGGAAAAGATTTGTGGGGTGCCAGTCCTCAACTTTATCTTGATCATAATATGAAAGACAGCTGAGTGCAAATGTTAAGGCGGAGTCTTAAACAGAGGAACTGTGAGCATTGCCTAGATACCATGATAATGGGAGAGAAGGAAAAGGGAGAAAAGGTATCTAAGAGGAGTTTAGAGACCAAGAGTCTTTTCTCACAGAGAAGATTTTTAACCTCAATAAGCTGGCCAAATTCCAGTTCAGGCATATGCATTTTTAAGTTGCCTTTGGGTAAATTATCATCACCGCAAAACTCTGGCAGTTGAAAGCAGACACTCTCTTCTCCCACTAGTTCTCCTGCTGTGATTCTCTACCCATCATCCATGATTTCGTTCTTTTCCCCTTCACCTCCTCCCTTCTGACTAAGCTCTCAGCTGTGATTTTTCCTTCCTTTTGCTTCTTCATGCAAGTTTGTTCATTATTTATTAGCTGCCATACTTTTATACCATCTGTCTCAACTCATTATCTATATTCAGCTTGTCAATTTGACCTTTTATGGCCTTTCCCTGGAATCCTAATGTGTAGTCTGTCCCTCCTTATATAGCTTTATGCCACTAAGCCATTGCTTTCCAACTCCTACTGTTAAACAACTCCTACTGTTAAACACTCTTCTCTGTATCTCATGAACACTCAGCTTACTTTTCTGTGCCCTTAACTTTAGGAGTGCTGTTTAATTCTACTTGACTGATGCTTGTTCCTTGTTTCATTTGCTGCATATTCACTGTGCCAGCTTGCTGCAGCACATACTGTCTTAGATATGTCCTTTAAAGCACCTGCACCAAAATAGCAGACTTTGAAGTACAATCTCTCTTTACCAATCTAGGGGACTTTCTGTCACTCAGCTCAAAACATAACATAGTGAATTACAAGTTAAGATCATCCCACAGTGCTGTGAAAGTCACCATCACATAAGGTAATAGTATTTTAGGGCCTGATGTGCTGGAAATTAGAAATTTGCCACAATGTTCTATGGATGGGGGAGGCAAAAAATCTGCACCAGACCTTGGGGTTTATGATGTATGTTCCTGCATAGCATAGGAGGCTTTCTAGTCTCATGGGTTAGTCATTGCATCAAGACAATACCTCATCTTTTAGTTATCTTTTGCATGTCCTTAATGCAGAAGACTACAGCAAGAACCAAAGACAAACCATCTTTCTGTGCCTGTTTCTTTGTGTGCTTTGATCAGATCATGGCTCTAACAGGAACAATAAAACAAAACTTCAAGTATAATGTGTGTATAGAAAAACTACTTCTACTGTGACAAAGAGCAGTGGATATTGAGAATCTCTGTTCCTTCAACCACATTTCTAGAATCATCAGAATTCAAACAAGATGCAACTGTAATGTTTCTTTTTAAAATGACTCCCACTCTTGATCCGCATTCATATCAGATGTTGCTTTCTCTTCACCTTTCTATACCTACTTTGCTATTTTTATTTGTACTGAATAGAAGCTTATACAGTGTTACCCAGTACGGAAAAGCGTAATGGCACTAGAGTGCTATGGACAGATTCTTACTTCATGTGAATCAGAATAGCTCAATCAAAAATAACTGAACTACTGGTGTTCATACCACATCCAGTTCTATCCCCAAATTTGTGAGCTACTGTAAAAGCCTAATTTTCAAACTTAGTATTTCCCTTCATAGAATCAGTAAGGTTGGAAAGGACCTCTGGAGATCATCTAGTCCAACCTCCCTGCTCAACAGGGTCACCTAGAGCATGTCAGACAGGGTTGCATCCAGGCAGGCCTTGAATATCTCCAGAGAAGGAGACTCCACAACCTCTCTGGGCAACCTGTGCCAGTGCTCTGTCACCCTCACAGTGAAGAAATTCCCCCTCGCGGTCAGGCAGAACTTCCTGTGCTTCAATTTCTGCCCATTGCCTCTTGTCCTGTCACACGGGACAACTGAAAAGAGTTTGTCCCCGTCCCCTTGACACCCTCCGTTCAGGTACTTGTACACATTGATAAGATCCCCCCTCAGTCTTCTCTTCCCCAGGCTGAAGAGGCCCAGCTCTCGCAGCTGTTCCTCATAGGGCAGATGCTCCAGCCCTCTGATCATCTTTGTAGCCCTACACTGGACTCTCTCCAGTAGCTCCATGTCTCTCTTGTACTGGGGAGCCCAGAACTGGACACAATACTCCAGATGAGGCCTCAGCAGAAGCTATGTTGCTGTAGCACAGTAACGCATGACTGTCACTAGGCCACATTGGAGCAGGTTTTGTGCATTAGTGGAACAAAATATGTGCAGTATGCACTGGCACAGAAACATGTAAAAACCATCATGGATCAATAGAGATTATCTAGAAATTGTAAGATGACATGACTTAAGTTAAATAGACTCTATAGCAGTTAATTCTGAACTAAAATGTTTTCCTTGTTAAATAATCTGATCTACTGGTAGCACACTAAATTGCTTGGGTTCTGTTTTCCCCACATTTCTCAATAAACCAGTGTTGCATTAGCACCAGTCTTCTTCCTTGCAATAGCACAGACGAAGTGAATAAATGAGTCTCGTTCTAGAGATTCCAACAGCATCTTAGGACAAATCAATGATTTTACACTGAATAGAAGACTTTTACCTTGCGTGTCCTAACTATGCTGCAGGAGAGCAATCATTAGGTGCTCTCTGTAGTGCTGAAAGCCAGTTCAGTGAACCAGATGATATGAAGTCAATGACTTTCAAATATCTTGCTCTTCTTTTAACTTACAGCTACTAATACACACACTGTAGTGCAGATAGTGTGCTTAATAAGCTCCATGGAGAGTTTTGAACCTGTACTTCTATCAAAATAACTGCTTAATTAAAAAAAAAAAAGTCTCAGGAGAAACTTGTTTTTATTTTTGGTTTTCACTTTAATGCAGTGCTTCTCTGTGAAGCTCTAACAAAAGACATCTCTTTATCCAGAGTTCAAACCAAACTCTTTTTTAGGTAGGCGCTGTTATAGAAATGGATCATGCAACTTTGATCTTCTAATCTCCTGTTGTATAGGCCCAGTTAGCCTCCCTTAAATATTTGCAGCCACAATTGATTGTTGTAGCCATTAACACATAGCTTTGCTCCTGATAATTGTATCTTGACATATCCACGTGTATAGAAATGGTATCTTTGCTGGCAAAGTTGCTCCTCATTGCTTCCAGCTACCATGCCAGTAATTAAGAAACTAAAAAAAAACCTCATGTGCTTGTCTGGAATTTTCTGAGCAAGAACAGTAAGCGTAGTGGAAAACATGCCTAAGAAATTCAGTCTGGAACTCATATTCCTCTAGATTCAAGGGGTTCCAGCCTAGGATTGAGATATCTTCGCTCAAGAGTGTTTGATGACTATGGTTTCCTTTTGACATTAACTCAGGTCAGATTCATTGCAAGAACAGGTTTCCCTTCAAATCTTGTGGAACTAGAGAGGCAAGAAGAGGAATCAGGAATGTTTGTTTAGTGATGTATATTTTCAGTTCTCTGTATACCACCCTATATAAACCTGTGTCCCAAGGGCTAACTTGTCCTTCCAAAAGAGACCAGATCTTCAGCTAGTTATATTCCACTGATTCACTGACTGCTGTTCAATAACTCCGGTTCAGAGCTGAGAACATCCTATTGGAAACTCCCCAGGGACTCATTTGTCATCCCTGCCATGTGATTAGGCTTTTTTTGATGGAAAGAGAAGGTAAGGAAAGTGACTGCTGAAAAACCTGACCTAATTTTATATAATTCCACACACAATTCCTCCCTGTAACTAGTGGCTGATGATGTTTTAGGCCAGGTGGTATTCCCTACTGTCAACTTCACCTGCAAGTATTTCAGAGTCATACACTCTAAGACTTTTCACCTGTCTGATTACTGTTTTGGCAGAGAAATAAGGTTTGAGAAGTCAGGTAAGAATTAGTAAGGATTAAGGCTAAACTCTAACAGATGGCCTGAGATAGGTTTATCTTGCTCAGATATGAAGGTGAGAGCTGCTGTTATTGTCTAACCTGGGCTCCAAGAGGGGTTGCATGCAACGGTTTTCCCATTAGCTGCTTTGCGTGGACAGTGAAGCTCTAGACAGCAATCACCTTGCAGAAAAGCAGGTACAGCCAAGTAGTTACTCTCTTGGAGGCAGTGGCAGCCTCTGCCTTCCTGCAAGAGGCTGTGGAGGGTGAGATAACCTGCTGCTCTAAGCATACAGGGGTGCAAGAGGAGCATCCTACCAAGGACCACTGGCTGGCTTTTGTCTCCCACGTGTGTCAGTAGCTCCTGAAGCCCTTCAGGAAGGAGAGTATTTCAGGAGCAGCTCTGGCTGTGAGGGGAACCCTTTCCCTCTGCTCTAACCACAATTTTTCACTTGGACCACTGAATCTTCTCCCTCCTCCCTGACTTCTGACTTCATTTGGTTTCTACTCCTCTGCCTTAGAAGCCTCCTCATTCCCCTTTTCTAACTTCAGTCAAATATATATTCCCTCTAGATCCTGTCACTTTTCCCTCTGCAGAATCCTTGCCAAGAATCCAGCCTTGCCATCTGCCCAGGAGAATGACGATATTGCTCAGCTCTCTTTGAATATTGACTGATGTAGCTGAAGCAGCAATGTTAACATTAGCAGGAAAGAATAATCAGAGCCCCTTGGAAGCATGGCTGTTTCCTACCCTATAGGATAGAGGTTGACAGAAAAGACCCTTTTTTCAAATCCTGAATTTTTCATGGGGAAATCTGTTTCAACAAATACCTCTAAAGAAAGCAGATAGAATAGCTAACATGCTAGCATTTCCTAAATTGTTTGTTTTCCATTTTGAAACAACTCTTCATGCTGATTTTTATTTGTTGTGATGAAAAGGGCAACCTTTTGCGGTTGTAGTGAAATGAAACCTTTTAATGTATCTGATCTGAAAGTATTTTTGTGGTTTATGGAGTTGGAGTCTGATTTTTGAGATTTTTTTAGTACCTTTTGGAAAGAGGGAAAAAATTTCAGCCTTCCCTAAATCTCCTCAGCTATGGTAGCCCCATACTACACATGGTTATATCAACAGTTATAATGCCGCAGATCTTATTGAAACCACCTGTTTGTTAGGGCACTAAACACAATGCCCTACAGGTGTGAAGCCAAGCCACCCCTGACACTAAGGCTATGCCTCTGACTTCTCCCAGGCAACACTCTCCTCATTGAAAATACTGGAGAATCTCTCTCTGGTTGTGCTTCTCTAGGCCCTGATATCAACTTTTCTGAGAGTCATCGGGGCAGAGGGTGACATTGGAGATGGCCACAAACACTTTCAAAACATACACCTGCTGTCTAAATGGGAAAACACATAGCAGCTCAAGCAGGAGGGAAGTGATTCTGTCATTCTTCATTCTAACAAAATGGAAAAAGTGATCTGAAGCACCCAGGAAGCTCCCTTAAGATTAGGCTTTTCAAGCAAAATCACTAACACTAACAACATTTTGAGAAATACCATCTCCTTCCTCCCTTTTCCATTTGGAAGGCAACAGATTCATGAGAATTATGTAGAGTTTAGGGTTTGGAGTACTTCAGATCTTACATTACAGAGAAACCTATTTCAGAGCATTTTTCTGAAGCTGTTATTCTTCCAAGCAGTGGAAAAATAACAGTTTACATGGCTAGAAAAAGAAACACCTGATGATGACTCTGGGGAAATTGCTTAATTTTGCTGTGCCTCATCTGTGAAGTAGGGGACACAGGGATGTCTTTTCTCCCAAAGATTGTTCATTAGGGCTTTGGGGGCCCAAGTTTCCATCTCCTCATATAGCCACATTTGCAAGGAATTTAAATAACCAATCTGCAATTCACATCAGGAAAAGCTGTGCTATTCCCATTCGCAAAGGGGGTGGGGTGGGAGTGGAGACAGGGATCCTGGAAGCCAAGCAACTTTCAAAGGCTGCTCAAACTGTCTGCAGCACAGAGTTATACCCCAAACACAGTAACACTTTCCCTCTACCTAGCAAAGTGGCATTTAGACCTTGCTACAATCCTTGGTCTGTTTAATAGTATTTGTGTAACTGTAAGTTGTCTGAAATCCAGGATACTGCTCTCTTGGGAGCTGTGAGTTCTTAAGCAGCTCTCAAAAGCTGGTCCTTTATGCATACAAATGGATCCATTATTGCATCTTCATTAATAGCCTGAGATGAGAACATCACAAAACCCTATATGCACAATTTCTTTTCTCCTAACCATCAATGGAAGATTCCTCCCAGGCTGTTTTTTTTTTTTTTTTTTTTCCTGACAACTAGTTTTGTGAGTGCAAGGTGCCTTTATGGCCACTGTAGAATTCAGACACCTTCCCATTGTTGCTAGTAGAAAGCAGCTCTGGGAGCAAGAATGTTTTGCTAGAGGAGTTGTCCTTCAGGAAGGGTAATGAACTGCTCTGCCATCTGCTTTATGGGGATTATTCTGGTGAATGTTAGATATCCCTTGAAAACATTTTCATCATGCCCCTGCACTGCTCCTTAACACTGCTTCCTTTGCAATAACATTCATATAACCTCTCTCTTCAGCTTTTGACTTTAAAAGTTTTTCCTTTCTCAGCACAAAAAGGCAAAGAGAAGATGTGGATCCTACCTTTGGCTCTCTCCCCACTGCATACAGGTGTGTACTCACAGCTCCCTTCAACCCTGGCTCCCACAAAGTAATGCTCTTCTCTTTCCTGGGAACTCCTTCATGTACCAGGACTGAACATGTTATAGCAAGTCTTCCCTCCACAACTACTCTGCTTACTGATTCACTCTAAGTACTGTTCTCAGCTCTCCAGCAAGCCCTAGACTCCTTTTGTACTTTCTTCATTTTCTGTCAGGCTGCTTTCCTACTGCTCTTGCAAGAAACTACCTGCACCTCCTCTAACTCCTACTGTTCTTTAGCCAAGGGCACCTCCCTTATATGTATTTTCACAGGTGCAGGTGTTTAGCAGCTCTTCTTAAAGGTCTCTTTTCCTGAGTGGTATGGTTTTTGTTGTGAGTGCATATCAAGCTTTAGGTTGCTGTTTTAAACTGTGGTGCTCAAATGACTTAATTGCTGGTAAGTATGGAACATCTGAACTGCCTAAAGAGCTAACAGATGCAAGAAAAATGTAAGATGAATAGCATGTTTTGAAGAATTAATGCAGGCTAAATTATAGCCTGAGAGATGCAATTAAGTGAAGGATATGTGCTTACTAGTATCAGGATAGCTGGTGACATGGGCTGTTTGGTGGGGAAATAAGATTAAAGTATGTACTGATGCAAAATTTAAAGGAAAAGCCATAGTGCAAAAGTACTTAGAGGGGAAGAAAAAGCAAGGTAATGTGTTGAGAAATAAACAAGGAGTTATGGAGAATCACAAGCCAGGAAGGGAGCTGTATTCCCAGTTACTTTAGATTTCTGTCTGTAAGGCTTGGTTTATTGAGGACAAAGCTTAACACTTCCTTGAATGTATTACTTTGAAAGAACTAGAATGAGGCTATCCCTCCTTTTTCTGCCTCTCTCTGCCCTCTGCTTTCTGCCTTGGGGAACCTTGTATTTGTCTTGTGTTTAAACCTCACTTGTATGTCTTGGAGCAGCAGCTGTCTGTTTTAAAGGGCCCAAGGCTGTAATAGACTCAATGTGAAGTGTATATTTGTCTCAAACTGTCATGCATCACTCTAAAGTGTAATTAGAAATCCAGGCCTTGAATCCTTATGAGACATTATGATTTCTCATCTAAATGCTAGATGAGGCTGCTAATATGAGTAAGTGCAGCTCACCTTGAGTGAAAGAGTGTTAAAGAGTCAGGTCTAGAGTGAATCAGCCTGCGCACAGGTGACAATGAAAGAAGGCAAGTAGTGTGAAGTGTCTAACTGAAGTATTTAAGAGCTGTAAGTTGCAGGGGGCTTCTGGGTGCCTTGCTCCTCATGGTTACTGCCCCTTCATCTAGGGGCACCCCACAAACATCTGTCACAACATTCACAAAGTGAATGGTAACCTGCTGGCTATTATTTGACAGGACGTATTTTCAGTGTGGCATGTTCTTCCTGACACAGGTGGCTGTCATGGGTCTACAAGACTGATCAGATCATTCCATTATTTCTTCTGCTGCCCGTGATGCAAATGATGCCTTACAGTAGAAACAATGTTGTATATCAATGCAAGAGCACAGACGCTTAAATGAATCTTCTCTATGTTTGTTGTCATCTGTGGTTCTGTTAGTATAGGAAGCAGAAAGCCTGGTTTCTACCTTTGGCATCTTAGTAGAGTAGAAAAAGTTCTTCCAGTGATTGGTCTTCCAAGACATACTTTTACCTTTTGAAAAGTCTAAGTGCAAGTTCTCTGGATGACTTGGAATCCTATGAAATCTATTGATTAATCATTAATATTATTATTATTTCATTTCATAAGACTGATTTTTCAATCTGCTTTTGTAGCAACCAGAACAGGACAAGAACAGTGAGGTCACTACATTTTCTGTTTTGTCATTTGAGGTCACTTTGAAACATAACCTGCCAGTAAATGACACTTCAAGACTTCCAAAGCAAGGTCTAATATTCCTTAGCACATTTTTTTTTTTTTTTTTTTTAAGAAAGAGCCTTTTCCCTAGTTTTCAGATGAAAATATGTCTCTGTGGAGAACACAATGTTCACTCATGGTACAAATCCTTGTGTAATCAAGAAAGTTACCTCAAAAAGGGGAGGTTTTAAGACTCAAAAGTCCTCAAGGAGTGTTTTAACCATTCATGGTGAAGTTCTGGCATTGAAACAATACCTGTAAAACCCATTTAAATTCTTCTAATGGCTGACAGATGTATAACTCCCTTGTATATTAATACTTTTTATTAGATGCTCTTTATTGTTACATGCATTATAGTCTATTCATCTTTCTAACTTGATCAGAATATATGTAAGTGTGTTTAATTTATTGCTTCCTTTTTTTACAGCTTACTTACAGTTTATTTAAGCAACTAGCTCAAAATGTAAAGTGCATTTGTGCACTTTACAAAAGTACACTGTACATTTGTGCATGTGTACTCTATACTGGCTCTTCTGACATGACTCTACAGTTTTCCATGCAAGATTCCTTTCAAAATCCTTGTTAACAGCTGTGTGCAGCAACAAATGCAGTAGAGCACTGGAGAGCCAGCTGGCTGAAAATCTCTTGAAAGATTATGGAAGTCAGGTGTCTGAAATGAGAATGTGTTTAGCTGTGACTTGGCTTCCCTTGGTTTTCCTTGTAGAGAGCAGTGGTTCCATGTTAACTTAATTTTTCACTCTGAAAATCATGCATTGATGGAAGAACGATGCTTGGTGTGACTTTGGGTGACTTTATTTTGGCAGACACAGCTTATCAGTTCCACGTCTGTCACACAGGGAGACCCTGGTGGTGGTGGTGGGGAAAACATTAAATAAAACTAAATCTGGGGCACTGGATAAAATACAAAACCAAGCTCATATTTTGTGTCATTATGATGTTAGCCAGCCATAACTACTGAGGAGGAGTGAGCTTAGGGTAGACAGATGAATATCTGCAGTAACCTGAAAGCTCTGTTCAAGCAACTCTTCTCTGTATTGTTCTGCTGTAGAAATCACCATCACATCTGAGAGGTAGGATTTCTAGGAATAGCAGTCTGGGACTAGACGATATTTTAGATCCTACTTTAGGTTTCCACTTAGATTACTTAGTGAACTTTAATGCCCTTTTATGTACTGAGGCTTTTGGTTATTTGTTTTGAAGGTGCAATAATGTTCCCCAAATACTGAGTTGCCTTTTTTGAGATGGAAAAGTGTGTTTTCAAAATGCTAGGCATGAAATTCAAGCTTACCACATTCTCATTGCTATTGTTTCCTCTTTCTCAGGATAAGATCTTCACCACCAAGATGAATCAGGAAAAACCTGCCAAATAGCTCACTGGCTGTACAATTTGCTGTTCTCTTGCTGTTCCCACACAAAGTAAGGAAGAAGCCAGCAAGTCACAAACCACGGCTGAGAAGTGAAACATCAAAAGCTCTTTGAGAGTGTCTTGCATAGAAAAATTACAGTGCTTCTCCATCTGAGCCTGAGAAACTATATGACATCAACTCCTAAGAATAGAGAAGATATGTTCAAGTAACCAATACCAGAAATTGCATAAATACATACGTATATATTAGAGTATCTACACACAGTGGTCTACAGCATTTAGAAATCTACATTCAGAATGGATGATGGATACAGAAATACAAACCTGTATCAAGGGACTAGGGACACAGGCAGGGACACAAACCAAGTCTCAGATGACTATAGGTACCAGGATGGTACCTACGAAGGGTATGCACCCAATGATGGCTACTACCGTAGTGGGGATGAACTTACTCATGAAGAAGATGCCCAGAGTGATGTTACAGAAGGCCATGATGAAGATGATGAGGTCTATGAGGGGGAGTATCAGGGAATCCCACACCCAGATGACATCAAACCTAAGCAGAAGAAGAGAGCCCCTGCAGCGGATGATGAGTACAGAGACCATGCTGATCTTATGGCAGAGAGGATGGAAGATGAGGAGCAGCTCGCCCACCAATATGAGAACATCATTGAGGAATGTGGCCATGGGCGCTTCCAGTGGACACTCTTCTTTGTGTTAGGGTTGGCACTGATGGCAGATGGGGTGGAGGTGTTTGTGGTTGGATTTGTTCTGCCCAGTGCTGAGAAGGATATGTGCTTATCCAGTTCAAACAAAGGGATGCTTGGTAAGTGCTGCTTGTGAACAGCTGTTCTTACACCTAAAACACCTTATTCCTAAAACATCTTATTCTAGTGGCTGGCTGATTTCAGGATCTTCTGGTGACCGCTTTCTTGTTTTGTATGTCATGCATAGCCACGAATGGGTGGATCTGATTTGAGATGTGTTTTGCATACTGTTGAAGGCAGCTACTCAAAATCAAGAGACTCGCACCACATCTCAGCCCATCTTCTGAATGTGTTACGGTGCCAGCACTGGCAGCTATGGCTAAATGAACCAGGCAGCTTGCAGTCAGCTGGTGCCCAAAGCAAAACTCTTAGGACTGCTCAGAGACAAACATGGAAGGTTAAAGGTGGCATTTCCTACCTGAGCATCTAGTGAGTTGGATTTTGATGCTTTTAGCAACTAAACCGTAATGAGAAGTCCACAAACAGTACTGTTCCAGTATGACAGATACAACAGCTAAAGGCCTGTTTGCTCTGGATCATTTGGCAGGCTGTTACATTGTGGCTGCCAGGGCTTCCTTGTTCTTCAAAGTTTTTCGCTTGTCTAGGCTCCCCTTTTCTGTAGTCCTAAGTCCCAATCAGCAAATTGGCTGTGTAGTAAATTTCTTTTGCATGCTAAATTCTCAGCCAGAGCTATTTGCTAATGTGTACTGGGGCAGAAGTAGCCTATAGAGATTTCTTCTTAGGTCTGTGAAATAAAATAAAAGTTCTGCATGGAGATTAAAGGGTCAGGCTACTCCCAACATCCGCTTTACATCACCATTGACACCTCTCTGTCGTTAAAATACAAAGGCTTAGTTATTGTGTCTGAGACTGGGTGGAACAGTTTGGAGGAACAATTTTTTCCCTCTGCAAATTATAAACTAAATATGGTATGAAGTCTCCCAGATATCTAAGAATCAGGAAAGCATCCAGCATGTCTCATAGTGAGAGCAAGCCATGCAACTGAACAGCACATCTGGAAAGCAAATGAAGCAGCTCTTGGAAGAACATTTTAGGAGGGGAATAGAGTGTCTGGATAGATACGTACAAGCGTCATAGGGAAATCATCAGTAGTTCATGCATTCTGGCCTAGAAGCCCTGCCTGATTCAAAGTAAATGCATATTTTGGATTAGATGCTGGGCCTTGACTTAATTCTATTTGTATTACTTGTGGCACAGATGACAATTAGCCTTATATAGAGCTCTCATCTTGGTGTTCCAAAGACACTTTTTTTTGTTTCTTCTTTTGTTTCTCATCTGAACGTGGGGTCAGGATGTTTATTCCCACAGTTTAATTCACTTTCTATCAAATTTTGTGCCATAAAAAAAATTGGTAACTTTTTTTTTTAAAAAAAAACACTTAAAATTCCCAACTTGATAGAGTTCAGATTTAATTTTTAAAAGCAAATTGCTCACAATTAGAACCTGATTTCAAAGGGACTTCAGAATTCATTAGCTCGCTATGGGCCACCCTGCTGGGTGCCTTTTCAGTGATGTGCCCTTTTTTGAAAATTAGGTCATTTATTTTGGTGGTTAAATGAAAGCAGAGATCTTCTGAAATTCTGACCCCAATGAATTTCTATCTCTGTAGAACTGTTTCTAGTATGCACCAGAACTGGAAAACTTCAAATATCACAAGAAAATCTATCCATTTTTTAGGTATTTCTGGCCCAACCACAAGTTTAAAAAAAAAGAACAAGAAATCTCATGAGAGCTCACTCTGCAGCTCAATATTTGCAAAGCTGAAAGTTCAGAGTGTTCTGATAAGCTCTGGATAAGCAAGGAGACATTTGGGTCTGTATCCAACCCCAGCTCCAGCCCACTGCACATTAACAAATCTAATATTGAATTCCTAATCTAGGGAATGGCGTTCTTCTTTCTGTCTTTTCTGCCTGCTTTTAAAGAGCTCTTTTGAAGAACCTGTTTCTGCAGAACAATTTCCTCTCTGCTTAGCCTATTTGATTTTGGGAGTGTGCTCTCGGAGCTTGCCTTCACACTATCTTGTGGCTTAAATATGAAGGAAAAAAAAAGTATTTTCCTAAAAATAAAAGTTGACTTATGTCAGATTGAAGGAGACTAGAAAAGCAGAAAGTAAAGTGGATATTTATGGTAACACTCTATAGGTACTGTGCCAGAGATAGGATTCTGATTCAGTATGACTTTTTTGTTGAAGATACTTTTTCAGCTGCTGGATGTTTCTCTGCTGCAGCAGGTTAAACTCATGTAGGCGGTTTCCTTTTGGATCTGAGCTCTGTGAGATGATCCCTTTGTGAAAAGGGATTAAGAGTGGCTTAGAAAGCATTAGATTGCAGAGCAGTGCATTGATACGAATAATGAATACTCAAGGGCACCAAGAAGTGTGCTGGCCAGCAAGGCTATGAGGAGGCTGGTGTGGGCTTGAGGCTGCTGGAAGGCGTACAAGAGGGAAAGTGCAGATTTCTGAGTCTGAACTGGAGAGAACAGGGCAGTTTTCTGCTGTGCTAGCCATGGCGAGAGGTTAGCAGCAGGGAGCAGAGTGTGTGGGTGGTTTGGCAGACAGTGAGTCGCAGCAGAGACGGAAGGTTTGTTGGTAGACCTGCCTGTAGCACAGCCTGGTGTCCTATGTGCTGCACTCTGCAAGAGGGTTTCTTCCCCAGTCTGAGCAGCTTTGGGTGCTCTGCATGATAAGGATAGTCACTTATCAGCTACTGGAGAGGGAGGCTGGTAAAGTGCTATTGATGGAAGCAAGAACATAATCTTCCTCAATACCTTTCCTGGATTAGCTTGAGCGCCCATCCACCAGTGACTAGAAAAGTATCTCATACCATTTCCTTGATGTTCTATGGGCTGTACTATTGCAAATTAATCTTGTTAATATGCAAGGTTCAATGACACTTATAGGCTGATTTTTCACAGTAATAGGTAGCAATCAGAGCTCTTTGCCTCAATTTATGCCTAATGTGCAGTGATGATCTTGCAAGTGTGTGTCTGCATGAAATGAATGGTGGGTTGATTAGAGAGGGCAGAGCTTTTCCTCAAATTGTCATGCTGCTCTAGGGATGTGGGGTCATTATCCATACATGAGTTACTGTCCCTTATCTTATTGCTATGTACCAACAGATTTGACCACAACAGCTCATGTTTGTTCTCAGGTGACTGTTCATCTCACTGCATTTTTGCTAAGAGAACATGGTGAGGTTACCCCAGATGGAGCTAGGGTTGCCTCCAGGCAGCTGCTAATGTTTAAACACATGAGAATGTCTCAGCCGTAACTAGTGAGGCTAGGAGAGAATAAATGGGAGATAAATCAGGTAAGTAATCAAACTCTCTCAGAAATAGGAACAGACAAATAAGAGAGCTAAAATAGATGCTCCCTACAGACCAATTTGGAAAAGTTCAGCTTTTGCTAAAAGGACATTTTGCATTAAGTACTCTGTGTATTGCGTATTTTTCCTCCCTCAGAAAGCAAGAGTAGAAAAATATCAAGCAAATTATGGCCAAATTATTCAAAACTTACAAATAAACAGATGCCCACAGTGTTTTAAGAAATGTGTGAAATGAATATGACACATTCTAGAAAACGTTTACATTTTTGTTCTGAAAATAAACATCTCTACATCAGATGCAAATTAACAGCTATTTTAGCCCTAACTATCCCTAGTGGGGCAAAAGACATTTTGAGCTTTTCTGTGATGTGAAATGCTATTTTGAGGACATGTGCAGAAGTATAACACCCCCCCCCAACAACTGTATATATTTTAGCACTTTGATTTTATTGACTTTTAACACTAGTTGTTAAGAATAAGCTTGTTAAATTGTAACAAGTTTGTTCTCATGCATTCATTTGATAGACCTGCTTTTGCTGAGCTTTGTCCAGCATCAATAATAATAAAACATCTATTAAACTTATTGAAATTATATTCCTGTTTTTTTTTTTTTGATTCGTTGAGGACAATCAAATGACTAGTTGTAAATGTTATATTCAGTTATGTACTGAGAGGCATACAAAATTATTATTCAGGGAATTATCATATATACATAAATCTGTAAATGCTATTAATTGCCTCTCAGGAGGCTAAACATTGTATTTACAAGCACAAAGCAGTAAGTACATAGCTCGTATAAAAGATGGTGTCATAATCATATCTTAAACTTTTTTTATACCCTGCATATGAAACCTCAAGGCACAGTTAAAACATCAGACTTCCTAGATCCCCAGAGATGCAGGTATCTTACTACCATTTCGCAGCCCGTAAACTGAGACAAGGAAAATTTAAGCACTTTGTCCATGACTGCAGAACAACCACATGGACGCTGAGAATAAAATCCGTCTTTTGGGCACACGGCTCCCTTTGTCTTTATGACAGAGTAATAAAGTTTTAAGGAGAATAAAATCTTACAGACTTTTGACTTTGGAATGTAGATCAAAAAAATAAAAATCCTGTAAGTAATTATGCAGTTATGGAGAAATTCAAGCTTGGCCATGTGAGTCAAGTTAAATAGGACGTGTGACAACATCCTTGCTCTTACTTGTGTGAAGAGGCTGTTTTATTACCAGCTGAGATAAAATTTAGCCTCAGCTTCTCATTGACCCAAATTTACATGATATGATAGTAAATCCTAATCCCCTCAGTAGCTTTTCTCCACTTTTTTCCTTTTTTTTTTTTTTTTTTTCCCCTCGTCTGGATAAGCACTCGGGATCCCAGAAGCGGCTTCCTCACTCTGCCGTAGCCGGTCGACCTCGGCAGAAAGGCTGTCACAAGAGGAGGCAGCACCCTGACAGTGATGGTGCTAGTGGCATGCAGTACATCTTAGGGAGAAAAAAGGTGCTTTTGTGAAATGGGGACACCCTGTTATGGAAGTGGAGTGCTGTGCAGGTGCCACATGGAGATGGTTGAGTCCCCCTTTGTAGACATGACAGGAGTCTCATCTGATGAGAGCCAGCAGGGACAGGTTTTCGTTTAACAGCAAAGGCTTCTGCTGTTAAAAACTTTGATTTAGTGCAGGGGTTGGGTGTGAGGAAACCAGATGGTCTATGTATGTTGTACTGATGGACAAGTCCTGCAGGGGGGACTGTAAAACCAGCTAAGTGTTAACATCCACCCACGCTATGCTGGCAGCGCTTGCTGAAACCCTTAGTGTGCGTTTCCAGTGTGACATCAAAGAGTTTGTGGATTCATGCGTCCACCTTTTGCTCGAATATGCAAAATTCCCTCCAGTTCAGCAGCCATAATTTGCCTGGTGTCCACCCCCAAACTTCTGGAAATGGGAAGTCTTGTTTCAGTTGCATGACCTGCTTCTTGGTGGTAGGATCATTAGCAGTAGGTAAAATATCTCTGCCTGTACTTGATTAACATGGCAAGTGCAAACCCTTTCATTTGATTTCCATTTACAAAGTTAGTGAGATTCGTGGGCAACACACTAATAAGCGTACAAGTAGAAGCAGATAAGAAAAGTCAAGAAGAGGGAAAAAAGGCCACTCATCCCTCAGCTAATCCTCTGCTGGGGCCGTTCCGCACTCTGGAAAACGCTGGCTGTTACAGAGCAAATCAGTCAGGGCTACTGGGTTTTATTGCTCTCTCTTCAAATCCCTCGCACATAATCTGATCCTGTGCCTTGCCTCGTTCATCTCAAATAGTCCAGACCTAACTCACAAAATTTTCTTTGTGTCTGTGAAATTCATCCTCGTATGACAGATGCTGCTTGGGTAAGGTTGTTTGGATTCGGCTTGTATTGCAATAGGACCTATAGGCTATATAAAGTCATAATCCTTTTGGGTTGTCAAGATGCTTCTTCCTCCATCAAAGGCTTTCTTTTTACGTCCCATTGGTGTCCTGTGCTTTGCGAGTGGGTAAGAACATCCACGTTTCTGTTGTTACCAGCTCTGTGTAAACCTGTTAACAGAGGTGAGAGACTCTTGTACCTGATAAATGCACACCTCAGGCAGCATTCCTTACCTTGCTGATGGTGCTAAGCACTCTGGGACTAATTCTTCCCATTGGGCTATTTTTTCTGCTTGACTTCTCCCTTTATTCCCAGATTCCTCGTCATGACTTGATAGGTGTTATTTTCAGATGTGCCTGAATTTTAAGAACTTTAATCCTATTGACTGTCAACGAAAGCAATTTACAATTGTGATGGAGATTTGGATTGATCTTGCATTTTTCCTTTTCATATTTGAAGCCCTTATGAGTCCACTTCTAATTATGCTAAAATAGTAACACGATGGTTTAGCATGTACATAGCCATGTACTGTAACTGTCTATTTCCAGAATTTTAGCCTTTAAATTCACAATTCCTGCCTAATGCAGAGCGCACAGTTTCAATGAAGGTTGATGAATTTCTTAATATGAAAATGTTTTATATGTTACCTCTTTTCTGGTGGGAATAGCTCAGTGGCCGCATATTTTCCTTCTAACTTCAGCGCTGAATGAGTCATAACTGGAAATTTATTAGAATTTCAACTCTGGTTTTCCACAGATTTTACGTGAGGCTGTTGCAAACTTTCCCATAGGCCTTCATTGTACCATGTTACAGTGGTACAGTCTGCAAATAATGGTGTATGTGAAGTTGCCCTTAGTATTTCACCTGTATCTGCTGCATATGTTGATTCAGAAGCTGAACTCTCCTAGCACAGTCTAAGTCTGCCTGGATAGTTGCAAGGTCTGAAGCCAGGTTTATGATTTGAATCCTTGTAATGTTTTTCCTTAGAATATTCTGTGGACAGAAGTAAAACAGCAGAACAAATATAATTTCTTTCGGTTATTCAAAAGACTCACTCTGTTCAATTCTCCTTAAAATTTGAGTTTTCCAAGACTTGATAGTCTTGGAAGCCAGATATTTTTCAGAGGTAAGAGCTGCTGTTGTGGCACTCCTCAGTGTTCCAGCAGACTATCCCTCCGGCATGGAGGCTACATGAGTAACTACATTCCTGCGTGGCATCAGCTATGTTATTGAACAGTTTAGCATTTTAGTGGCTACAGTGTATGTGAACCAGTGATCTAGTGATTCTGTAAGCATGGGCAGCACTCTGATGGGATCTGACGAAGCAGTTGGTCTATCAGCTTGTTTCTTCTCCACAAACTAATGAAGTGACATCATGCATGCCGCAGTACTGCAGTGGCCGGACTGTCTAACGAAGCAGGTCTGTAGCTGTAGTATTTGGAATGTGGTTTCCAAACTCTTGATACAGCTGAGAAGGGCAGGATAAAGGCACTGGTGAGCCAACAGGAAGGGAAGTGCTGCGAGAAGCTTGCTAGAAGAATGAGGCAGTTTCCTGGAAACATTCATATTGTGTAATTAGTCTCTCTGTGCTCCACACAGAGGTTTTTTCTCTGTCTGCTCTATTCTGGGCAGTGGAAATCAGAATCAGGCACTATGAACTTTGACTTCAAACTCTTTGTCCAACCAGGAATTTTTTATATTTTTTAGGCATAGCCTTCCACCTGGATTTTGGAACTGGTAAGCTCTGGAAAGCATAGGCTATTGATCTGATGAGAAAATCTAGTGCAGAAATTATTGCAAGATGGAGCTATATTGGGAAGTTTGTACTCTTGTATCCCTGTAGTCACTACTGATACAATACAGTGCAGGCCAAGTCAAACTCAACTCCCAGGTTAAATAAAATAAGGAAACCAGCATGTCAGTACAAGAAATGAGCTCCTGGCTTGGTGGATTTTTGAGTATAATGACTAAAAGCTTTTGCTGACAGAAGGGACTGTAACATTTGCTGCAGCTGAAATGGCCAAGTGAGGCATAGCAGGAACAAAAAGGAGTTATCTGTAAAATATTCACCTGGATGGAGCATCCACTCTTCCCTTTGAGCTGGGAAGCTGCTGGAGTCATCCCTGGCCAGACAGTGGGCTGTCCTACTGCCAACAAAGATAATCAGTTATAATAAATCGTGGGCTAGAACACAGTAGCAAACTTCTCCTCTTAACCTAGGACATTTTATGGTATTAAGAGGCTTTGTATGAACATCTGCCATCCAGGGATTTTCTCTAGGGAAAAAAAAAAAGGCAAAACAAAACCCTAAACTCTCTGATGATTCATTTTTCATCTGGATTTGGCAGTGCAGGCTGAGCTGTGCTGTGAACTACTCATCTGTGCTGGGCTCACCCTCAGAATAGGTGCTGTGAAACACCAGTGATAGCTACAGGCTACATCATAACTTCTGTCTACTGGATGGGATCGGAGCTACTCCATTAGATATGGCTCAAGAGCCAATGTAAAAGCATTAAGTCCCGGAGTATTGCATTAAGATTCCTTTTTTGTTAGAAAAAAAATACTAATCCAAAATCCTAAGTTCTCCCTTGCAATTTACACTTCAGTGAAGCAGCTGGAGGCCAAAGTTAATAGAAAAACAGATCTCAAATTCTCAGCTACATACAAGTCTTCTCTGATTGCTGCCAATCAGAATCTGAAACCTTTATAGACCTTTAGATCACATCACCAGAAAAACTTGGGTGAGAGATAATGTATAAATCAAAAGGGCAAAAGGATCATGGAGGGTGCTGGCAAAATCCTGTGTCATTGTTCCAGTACAAAGGCTGTAAAGAGGCAAGAGTATATCTGAGCAGATCTTTTGCCTTTAATACACAAAATTCTGATTATCTTGTAGACATTTTGTGGACAGGAAAAAAAATCAGAACAATTCACAGATATAATCCTACTGCTCTGCTTATGGAATGGGGCATTTTAGAAGTCTGAACTTTTCTACTTCTAGTTAACATGAGACCAGCATTCTGTGAAATGCTACAGTGGCTTTCTGCTGCATAACTTTTAATTTAGTAATGCATTTCAAACCAAATGAAGACATTTGCAATCCAGAAAGAAAGGCAAAATCAGCTGCCAAATAACTCTGTGCGTTAGTCCTTAGCTAACTTTGCTGGATGGCACAGAACAGGCCTTCAGCCATCAGACTGATCAATGTGTTTACACATTCATGTATTACAAAAATATGTGAAAAAAACAGGATCTCCACAGTAGGATTTCTCCTGCCTATGATGTCTAAGATAATACAGTAAGTATTCTGGAAACAGCCTTTTGTTCCTCTTCTCTCCCGTGCGATGCTTGCCACCAATTTCTTCTGAAACGTGACAATAGTGATATTGCTCCTACTCTTTAAATCCCTAGCTTGAAGTAGAAAGGTCTGAGACCTATTCAACTCACTAGTCAAGGAGATACCATTATAGTAATCTGCTTGGATGTACTGTTCAAAGTTCTTGGTGGCAGCAGGCCACCAGGCCAGCAGAAAGGGCAAGAAAGACACCTAGTCACAAAGAATTTTGGCCCTGCTCTGCGTGGGCAGGGGCAGTACCAGCCACACACTGTACATGGATAAAATGTGAAGGGCTTTGTCCTTCACATGGTGAAACTCAATACAGCTTTGGTAGAATAGACCTGCTGATAGTCCATCTCCTTGCAGTCTTAACTCATCTGGACTCATTCAAAGGAGTCTTGGAGCCATATGCTCCTGGCTCCTTCTATCCTTACATCTTTCCTTCCTGAAGGGAATGAATATGTTTACTGACAAGCCTAAAGCAAAATAGCCCTGAAGCCCAGAGGCCAAGTGCAACCTTGTTGTTCTTCTAAGACCTGTTCCATTTTCTGCCAGCTGCTGGACTAATTGATTCCCAGATGTCTTCCCTTAACAGCAGTGCAAATCATTTCACTCTAGCTTATCATTTCCAGCCCCTCAAGTACTGATTTGCACTGTATACTATCATATTTTAAATGCTTAGTATTTACTCCTGCTGTCTTTTCATATCATAACTCCTGCAGGTTTCAACAGGAATTTTGCCAGCAGAAGGACCAGAGCTTGTGGGTCTTTCTGGGAATATTCTTCTTGCTCACTGAAGCCTTTAAATCTGGAAAGTTAATACAATAAATGAAAAACAAAATTTGGAGCTTAAAGGTTGTTAGTTCTATTATCCCCCACAAGACAAAAGGATATATAATAGGTGATCCTCCTGGTCGCAGTCTTGGTAGAAGGGCCAAGGACAACGGCCATGCTTTGCTGGCCAGCATTGTGAGGACATGAAGAGCTGGATACAGAGAGTGTGCTTAAAGAAAATCATTCTCCCCTATTCAGCCTTGCACTGAATGTATTCAAAAGACCCCATGGTGAAAGATCTAAGTCAAGTTAAGTTAAAAATAAAAACTTTTTTTTAAAAGTGTCAGGGTGATTAATCTATAGCACAAACTGTTAAGACAAGCAGTGGAATTTCCCTTCTCCTGAAATTTTCAGGTCAAGATTTTACTATTTTCTATAAGTTGTCCTTTACTTAGACATAAGATCTTGGCTCTGTAACAGAGCAAGTATCTGTGCTACACAGGTCAGACTGAGTTTATAGCGTGATCCTTTCAAGTAATGCTATGGAAAATGGAAGAGATGATATGCTCCAAAGGAAACATGGGTAGAATAGGTAACCTGCAAAGAGATTTATCTGTGTGGTCTTTCACCTGTCAGGGTTTTCTGCATGTAAACAGTGACAAGAGAGACTCCTCCCTACACACCCTCAGTCCTGTTGTGCTCAGGGGATGAGTGGCGTTAAGACATTAGTCTTCTGTTCTGTAGTTGATGTCACATAGCTGGGACACGTGCAAGCTAAGCTGCTTATAGATGGCCATTGCTTACGTGCAGGGGATATGTGAGCAGTGAGGCTGGAGGAAGAAAGGTGTGGGTCTGACTGAAAGAGGGCTGTCTATGCTGCACGGTGCAATGCAGTAGGTAGGGATCCAAGCTAATGCGTAGATGGGGAAATCAGTGAAAAAAAAGAGTTTCTGGCACCTGAGATGGCTCATTATGGGTGAACGGAAGTATTTCTACTTCCATGTGTAATGTGCAGTGTAAGGGCAATTTTCTAAGGCTTTTTAAGGCATCTGCCTTGTGTTCAAACCAGGCTATGACAATTCCTAAGGTACAAAACCTAGAAGGAATGAATAACCAGTTACTAGACAGTTTTAAATTTTAGAACAGCTCCTATTTTGCTTATTAACGAATATTAATGATTATTACTTGGACAGTAACAGTGTCTCCTGAGGGCACTTGCAAAATGCAAAGGGCTTTTTAGATATGTCTGAAAATAGCTCTCTCCAAATTCAAGCATACAGAGCCCAGACAAGTCATATCTGTTTCTACATTCTACATGCTGGTTCATAACAAAATGGGCTTTTGACAGAAATGGCTAGGATATGACTAAGGCCCTCAGTGGTAGCTCCATCTCCATTTTCCTCCATTAGGAAGGTCTCGGGCAGCAGTTGTCTGTAATTTGGGGGAACAGCAGCTGATGTTGATTATGTATGGGATAGCAAACTACTTCCACTCAGTAAATGGGAGAATGGTTGCTACCAAACTCACTGTTTTTCTCTCTCTTCTAGGCTTGATAGTCTACCTAGGAATGATGGTGGGGGCTGTGGTATTGGGTGGCCTAGCTGACAAACTGGGAAGGAAGAAATGCCTCATCATATCACTTGCAATCAATGCTGCCTTCGCGTTCCTTTCCTCCTTCGTCCAGGGATATGGATTCTTTCTCTTCTGCCGCCTTATCTCTGGCCTCGGGTAGGTAACTGGGTAGTCTTTCAGCCAGGAACTCCCTTTTCCCATGAAAAAAGCTGGAGCTGTACAATGGTTGGGTTTGTCAGATGTGAAAAGGAAGGACTGGCTGGACTCCTCTGGAGATGTGTCTCGGCCACCAAGCTGGGACTGCCTGGCTGTTTACCTAGTGTGGCTGAGGTACCTTGGTCATGTCAATGGAAGCATTATCAGTAAGAAAGTTGGATCACTGAGATTTTTCTTGTACTGCCCAAATTGTGGATGAAGGCCAGGGAGACTGATAAATATCTATGTCAGTTTTTCACCTGACTGCCAGGGCCTCCAACAAGCCCTTGCTGCTCCCATCACCTAGCTGTTTTTGGCCTCCCTAAAACGATAATTTGCCAAAAAACAACAGAGGAGATGTCTACGTGAAGAGCAGGGCATTACACTACCTTTGTATAAACTATTCAGTAAAATCAGCTTTCAGAGCATAACAAGAATCTTGCTTATCTCTGATGTCTAAAACCAGTCCAGCCAAAGAGAGATTTGAACTTTTCCTCCATGAGTGCAGTGAATCTGTAAGTGTGACCTTGCCTTTTAGTATGAGCCATCATAAGATACACATACAAAGACATGAAAAAAAGATTTATCCTTCTCATGTGTTGTTTTTTTCTCCTCAGTATTGGGGGATCCCTCCCCATTGTGTTTGCCTATTTCTCTGAATTCCTGTCTCGGGAGAAGAGGGGGGAACACCTGAGCTGGCTGTGCATGTTCTGGATGATTGGTGGCATTTTTGCTTCAGCCATGGCTTGGAGCATCATTCCACATTACGGTAATTGCTTTGTGCTTTCAGCTTTTGGCAGCAATACATTCATGCGTCACTACACTGCTTCAAGCCTGCACATGAATCATTAGTCCTTACAGATCCCAACATAAACAACATTGAAAATAATAGATATCTTAAATGAGCAGGGCTTGAGGTCTGGTTAGATATTTGTTTCCAACACAGTAGGGTTGTAATTTGGCAATGTAACTTCTTCAAGAATTAAAACCACAGTTAATCTTACTTTTATCAACATCAAACTTTTCCCTACAATTGTGGAGTTTTAAAAATCCTACCTGTATGAAGGTGGAGGACTTTCTTTTTTACCAGAACAGTTCTACAACAGAATTTGTAACACATTTGAAACTCACCTGGCACACCTGACAAATGAAAAATAGAAGGTCTGATAAACTGGTTGACTGATTGATGGATTGACTGATACTAAGGTTGTAAGCAGGACTGACTCTGTGGCATGAAGGCTACTTCATATCAAAGGGTTCAAATATATCATTTGGAGTTATACTGTCAGAGCCTGACCCCTTGGTCTAAATGCCAGAGAATTCAGGGGAAGTAGAACTGAGATTATGTTCACGTTGAGTGCAAAGCTCATCTTGATTGTGAAGCTGGGACAGTTATGAAAAATAAATAACTTTAATGAGGGAATTGCTGGGTGTTAAGAACTTTAGTAGCGAGGGTAACACATATTCTTTTCCTTAGCCAGATGCCAACATTCTTCGGGTTGTGTTTTTGGAGACATGTCTTTTGGGCATGCAGTGTGCGGGGGGCCACATCTGATTTCACCTAATCTAGTTCAGAATTGAGTTCCCTGTGCAGCGCTGGAAGTGTTAGAGAAACAGTAGACAGGAGGGCTCTGGAATATGTGAGTGCCCTGAGGAACAAAAATCTGCATGTCACATGGTCTTCCTGGTAACTCATGTGCATATTCCTAGGAAAACATCAGACAGCAAATATCTACTGGGAAAGATTAATTCCCTCAGTATCCACTGACACCAGCTGTTTGCAGAATCCTGTTTGAGGAAAGTAGGGCAGGCCACAAAGACCCTGAAGAAAAGCACAGATATCCATCTATCTATCTTGAAATGTATTCAGTATAAAGTGTTCACGCTTTTGATCAGTAAGACACAGATTGCTTGAACAAATATATAAAATTGAAGCCTAGTGATGTCAAGTTGAAATAATCTTTCAGTATTTTCAAATACACTTGCTTTAAAAAGCACTTAAAATATAATATTTACATTTATTTTCTAGATGACTTTTCATATTGTGTGACTTGTGTTTTTACATTTTGTGTGCTGTAACTTTTCTTTCTGATTTCCCATGATTCCCTATTGTTTTGGGATGTGGTGAGAGGAGTGCAGGCCCATGACGGGGAGAAATGAGACTTCTGCAAAGCCACTGTTCTTTTATTTTGTTGTTACTGCAAATGAAAATGTCTATAGAAAAAAAAGGAGATAAAACATTTCTTTGAGATTTGAGTCTAGAAAAAGTAAACTGAGGGAAAAAAGTGCTTTCATTCACGTCTGCGTGTGGTATTTGTTTGTAATTGCCTTTCAGTGTGTTTTAAGGAAGTATCTGCGTTGGTGCAGGTCCCTAATGGAGCAGCACAGGAACGGTGCTCTACTTGCTGCTCCGTGGCAGGGGCCACCAGACCCTTTGGGTGGCAGGGAGCAGGCAGGAGACAGCGGACCCCAAATGCAGGAGCAAGATCTTGATTCTTCTGAGTTTGAATCCTATCCTTGTTCCCAGCCTTGCTTGTATACAGCTGAAGGGAGTTATTCTTATTTCTAGATGATTTTTGAACCTAAAGATAAAGTTTTTAAAAAGATAAATCCTGAGTGAGAATGCATTCCATTTTCTGTAGTGAACATGAACTCATGTGCTATTATCTATTGAAAATACCATTGAGCCTCCAAAAGAGGTCATTACCAAGTATATCAAACTTTCAGCCTGTCCGTATGCTGTACAGAGCTGTACAGTCCAGTTCAGAGCTGTTTTAGAGACAAAAATCAGAATGCCTGGTCAGTATTTTTACTTTTTGCCTCTTGCTGTTTTCAGGCTGGGGTTTCAGTATGGGAACCAAGTACCATTTCCACAGCTGGAGAGTCTTTGTGCTTGTCTGCTCTCTGCCCTGTATCGCTTCTCTGGTGGCACTGAAATTCATGCCTGAAAGCCCGCGGTTTTTGCTGGAGGTAAGATGATTCATCTGAACATTGTAGCAGAGGATAGCTGGTCCCTAATGTGTCACCGTCTGTCTGTCTTTGTCCCATCAAAAACACATAACACAAGTCCAGAGCAAAAGCACTCCTTCGCGCCTGCACACACTAACTCTAGGGACCACTTACAACCTAAAGGCTACAGACTATGGGGTTAATCAAAAATTGTTAGTGTTTTACTGCTGAATGCCGCACAAGAAGAAGGCAGCAAGGGGATTTTCTAAGTCCAATATTTTGAAAACATCTCTCTCAGAGTTTGGGATTGTAACTAGTGAATCTTGGAAGAAGAGTGAAAAGCAAGCCGACAAGCAAGCTAAAATACATAAACCTCAGAGCTCTGGAGCAGGTATATTTTATTCCCTTTTCACAGATGCTGTCACTGCAGCAATACCTAGTTTACATTAACCCTTCAAGTCCTTAGCAGAGATGGGAACAGAGCTTAGGTCTGCTGATAAAACTCCTCTACTCTTCTCTGGGCACTTAATCTCTGATTCCTCTCCTGCCCCAGATAGTTTTAGGGTACCTCCTTTCTCCAGCCACAGAAATGCCATGCTCCCTGTGAATATAATCCATGCTCTCAGCTCTTTCCCTTAACACAGCCAATGGCATGTGTGTGCACATCTCTGCTATACTGGGCCTCTGGTACTGGTTTGTCCGTATGCTTTGATAAAATGCAGAGCTGCAAACACTAACATTTATTCTCCCTTGCCTCGGTGTTTCCAGATAGGTAAACATGATGAAGCCTGGATGATCCTCAAGCAAGTTCATGACACCAATATGCGGGCCAAAGGCGAGCCAGAAAGGGTGTTTACGGTGAGTTTTTAGCAAAGTCATTGGCAGGTAAAATGAAAAGCTGGACGTACTTTCCCTGGTGCAGCACAGCACCAGTATTATTCTTCTTTCCAGGGACTAGAGCGTCCCCCTCACAATATGACCTCCCTCAGCAATCTGAAAAAGGACTCCGGGATAACACATTGCACATTTAAAGTCAGATACCAGCCTGTTTTTTCAAGAGGTATTCAGTCCTGCTCAGTTGCAGTGAATACTCTTCATTCTTGATGTTAAACTAGAGCATGCAGGCCAGTGGTTTTTCAATTACACATGCACTTAATTGGTCTGCTCCAGGAGACTAAAATCAAACAGGGTAGAGATTAGTCATGTGGGAGATCTGAATCACTCCTTTCTCCATTTAGGCTTCTAATCAAACTCTGATTAAAGTTCATGTACCTCCTAATGAGCTTCCCAAATTTATCTGTCTGCCTCATACTGAATCTTTAATCTCTCCAAGGGAAAGTGAATGAGTGGTTATTACTCACTAGTCTGCAGCTTGTTGTGAAAAAGGTCACACCAGGGGACTAGATTAATAGTTAAATCAGGTAAAAGGTGTACACTGAGGTTAGCTGCAAATTACTATAATTCAGGTGTAAACTGTCAGTGAGCCAGACAGGGAATAGTTCTTGATTTATGCTTTTAAAGATGAGAGGACACGTGCTCTGGAAGGATGCAGAGAAGGGAAAAGAGGAGATATATTTGTATGTAAAACATGTCTTTTAAGGCAAAGAAGAAAAGAAGTTACCCTGTTCAGAGGAATTGTCACAAGATGAGGTCACTCAGGAGTGATCCTTCTAGAATATAAAAGATTAATTTATGTAGATGACAACCATGTAAAGGTAGGAATTTAATGAGTGTTTGCTATTTCTAGGCTACAGGTCATTCAACTCCTGCAAACCTTGTTGACAACGGCGACTGAGAACAGCATCTTTTGAAATCCCTGATGAGGTTTTCTGTAATGCTGGGCTGAGGTTTGATGCTGAGCCTGGTGTGTCCTTGATGGACCCAACCTGCAGGGAGATTACAAGCGATGCTGTGGCGTGTTAGCTGTACATGCATGGGGAATGTGCGTGCTGAGCCAGTCATGCATACTTGGCTGGTGGATATGAGCAGGCTTTTCAGTTGCCTTTCAAGGACCAGCCTGTAAGCTGCCTGGAAACAGGCGCTATCATGCCTATATGGGCCTGTTCCTGCTTCTAAGGCAAGCTGTATCCTGAGGCTTTTAGGAGTCAATCTGAATTCACCTATGAGACTCAAGAATGTGTATCTCCAAGTAGGACACTATGTGGATCTGTGCTGGCTACAGGAATCTGGAGAGGCAGCAGAGCACCCGTTAGTGCTCATTACTCCAGCCAACAGAGGCATGACTGCTATGTGATGCACTCATCTTAAATATCGCACCTTGAGATGTGAAGTGTCTGCTGAATGAAATTTACTGACATCCCTTGGCACAGATGGAGGTTCAGTTCGGCTGGTGTAGTATAAACTGTCAGATTTTGTATTTTTCTGATAGGCCAGAAGTTGCCAGTTTGTCATGAATCAGCTGTTACAGGGACAGTTCCCAGATATGACATTTAAATGGTGCCAGCAAAAAGAACACACCGACAGTACAGCCAAGCCAAGCAAATCGCTCCTACTTAGTAATTTATTCGCTAAATTTTCACCTCTTTCTCATTTTTACAAACAGATCTTGCTTTCCTTGAATATGTCCTTTATTCAAAGTTACTCAGCACATATTCCCCAAGACTGATTCTGAGGCTTCATGTGCAGTCCAGTTAAGGTGTACAGTGTTGAAAATTCAGACTGATTTGATGGAGTCAGTGATTGTATGGTATGATTCCACTTTAGGACTGGATGCATTTCAGGTGCAAAGATTCCCATCTGTATGTTCGTTTGTCATAGAAATTCTGCTGGTGGTACACAAAACGTGTGGAATTGGGGAATATTCCTTCCAGCTGTGTTTGAAAAAAAGATCCTGAGGGCACAGTTTGATGTAGATACAATCAGCTAATCATGGAGATACTTTGTATGGTAACTGCCCAGCCCTGATCTCTGATGGGGAATCTAAGGGCTCAGAAATCACCAAGTGCTCAGGCATCAACCAGTAAATGAAAGATTGAAGTGGATGTGATGTATCTGAAATGTTTCAAGAAATGAGAGATAAAGACAGAGTGAGAGAGAGAAGAGAAGGAAGGCAGGAAGGAAGGAAGGGAGACTTCTTTCTATAACAAAATCTCTCACCATAATAAGATCAATTAACTCACTTTCTAGTGATAACACTCAAGGGCAAGATAATAAAGGATACCTGGTGGCAAGCATTTTCCAGAAGACAGTGAAGTGTAAAATCCACCCAAGATCAACCCTGAAAAATTTGTGCCATTTTTTTGTTCCTTTCTTTTCAGGTTTCCTATATCAAAACTCCAAAGCAAGTGGATGAGTTTATTGAAATCCAGAGCTCAACAGGGACATGGTATCAGCGGTGGCTGGTCAGATTCACAACCACTTTCAAACAGGTGAGAAGAAAAACCAGCTCAGAAGTGCTTTTGCATTTTGGGCTCCAGTGCACTATAGCTTCGGGCCATTGCATCCTAAAATCCTGACCCTCACTCAAAAAGGCTGCAAGTGTTTGCTAAAGCCTGTAATCTGATTACACTTCTCAGACATATACATATACCTGCAAATTGCCCCAGTGCTAGCCAGGTCCTGAAACAGTCCTATGAGCACCATGGTAGTCAAGCTGTGCTAATGGCAGAGCTTCCAGGATGAGATAGAACCCCAAGCACTTGACTCTCCTTCTGAATGGATAAGTATTGATTCCCTCACACCCAGACCTAAGTGAATTTACCATCTCCAGTGAATTCTTAAGAATGCTTGCTCTTTGCTCTTGCCGAGTGTGAGTTTCTAGCAAGGTTATATTTTCTCCTTACCTAATTTAAAATTTCCCATATTCTATAAGGTTGATGTGTGCCCATGTAGAACTTTGTTGAAAATCATACTGGATGCTTCTGGTCTTGGAGGATACAATTAAAGTAAAGGGCAGTCTTTCTAATTATTAGCAATACAGGTGCTGTTACTGTGCATATATGGCAAGGATAAGAGCATGAGTTCTGTCTCTCTCTTGGTGTGCTTGTTTTCATTCACATCTGAGTTCATCCTGCTTGTCTTAAAGTGTCAAATGTGTTTGCCTTTTTGTTCACCAGTTGTCTTTACAGCTCAGTTTGAAAGCATCCCTGAGACCATATACACATGTGAAAAGATGGAATGGTCAGACAGTCTGAGAACAGGCTCATATCCACGTAAGCTGAGGGAGATACTGCATTATCCTGGCCCATCAGTGAAACCCATAGCTAGTCATGCACTCCAGCTCATTATAGAGGGTTCAGATCAAGTACCCAGGGACATAAGCTGGATACAGGATCTCTCTGTAAGCCATGAATCTACCTCGATAAATATAATTTTGAACAAACACTGAATCTAAGCCATACATCTGACCTTCCCCAAATGAGCTGTTTTTACTGCAAACATTAAATTTATGATGTTCTCGGAAATTAATCTCACAAATCTCTCTAGGATTTCCTTGCAACTAACTCCTCCTTTTGGATTTGTAGGTCTGGGACAATGTGCTATATTGTTTAACAGCCCAGTACAGGATGAACACACTGATTCTGGCTGTGGTTTGGTTTACAATGGCCTTAAGGTAAGGTACTTCTCCAGTACCTCTCAGGTACTCACCTTACTTTTCAGGAAACTAGAGTTTTCTGAGGGCTCTCAGATTTGAATAAATACATTGTACTTTTAAATAAATAGTTACAAAATGAATCCTGCTCTTATTTTAGAGCCTTGCTCTCCTATGAAATACTGATTGATCTGATTGCTTATATGAGAATACAATGTACTCTGAATAGACCAGGACTTGAGAGGTGGTTACTAGTGTGTACTAGTATACTGAGTTTCTCATTTCCTGATCTTTCATTTGATCCTGTGTACATGTTTTGTGTCCCCAAAAATCTGCCTAAGTCTCAGCTGTCCAACAGTCTAAACCTCACTATGGCCTGATACTTGCAGAAACCTGCAATCCAAGAGAAGCTCCCATATTTCCTGCAGCTCTGCATATCTCTTGGGGAGCAAGTATAGCACATTGGCTCATTGGCTGGGATATATAGCAAAGTCAGTGAAAATTAAATAAACTGCCCTACTTCAGGTTAGCTAGAATGGATCGATACGATTCTGAGAGCAGCTAGGTGTTTATGCTATATAATGTAGGTGCTTACACTAGAGAAACAGGTTACTTAGCACGGTGTTAGAGCTGAGCAAGAATTTGCATCAGAAATGCTTTCACCTTGGGAACCTGAGAGGTTTACATGTTATGAAATAGATCTTAGGAAAAGCGCTGTGACATTTGTACAGGATCTTGTATGCCTAATGTGTACCTCCCATCTGGCTGCAGTTACTATGGCCTTATTGTCTGGTTCCCTGACATGATCCGGTATCTCCAAGAGGAGGCATATGAATCCCGTGTGAAAATCTTTGATGAGGAAGAAGTGTCACACTTCACCTTTAATTTCACCCTGGAAAACCAGATCCACAGAAATGGGGAATATAAAAATGATAAGTAAGTGACTATAATTTGTTTTGATTAGTACTGAAGGGGAGAAGGCACATCTGGTTAAGTAATTCTGGCTTCAAATGAACTAAAATATATTTCTAGGAGACTCCTTTTCCTCATTTTCTGCAAAACTGAGGATCTAGGTTGTTCTTCTGGGGACACAGTCTATAACTCAAATTCCAGTAGCAATTTTTTCACAGACCGAATATTCTTTTCATCCTGCTTTTCACACATTCTGCTGCAGCCACTTGCATCTCCAGACCCAAGGAAATGCATTTGAGAAGTTTGTGCAGAGTCTCGCTCTCAGTAGATCCCCTTGGCAGCTGCTTGCAAAGAGCAGTGAGCAGGAAATGGGCATATGCCTGGATATGTTGGGCATCTCTGGATGTGGAGGTGACTTTCCTTAGGATACACTGACATCTACTGGTTTTGGGCAGCAGACACCATCTCCTACAAGAAACCTACTTCTTTTTCTGCTTTCTGAAAACAAAAAGCTATGTTCGCTTAAAATCCTTCATACAACCTATCCTGGTCTCCATTCTGCAGCCCCTCGATGCGAGTTGTGTCATGACCCTCAGCTATACTGGTGTGATTCTCCCACATTAATTCTGTCTCTCCCCACTGTTTCACCTTCTCTTTTACTGCTTTGAAGAAAATTATGTTACTGTCATTGTTTTACTCCCTTTATCCTCTTTGAACTGGACCTGGACCTGTGTAACCAGACTCAATCATTCTGAGCTCCATACAGTAGAAATCCTAGTGATCGGTAGCATACCATTTGTACTTTTCTAAATCTCAAGGTAATGGGTGGAAATTTACCTCAGTGTAAACTCCATGGAGATCCTATAGCTCCCAATAGACTAGACATGGTGTTACTCAGGCTCCCTTGCTCTGTGTGGAGAGGTCCCCCTGCATGTTCAGTGTTACACAACATACTCATTATTTCACTCTTCACAGCTGAAGCCATACCCAAATGCCTATCTGAGTTGTTCCTATTACCTTAGAAACTACTTGTCTGCATTTCCTTGGTGTTTATCTGATGGAGTCTGATGAAGGTCTTCCCTGGCTCCCAAATCCTGCCAGAAACCTTCACTGCAATAAAGAGCTGTCCTTGATGGTCTGAACCTAGGGCCACAATTGCTACTTCCCCAGCTATGGAGCAGTCAAACAAAGTATCTGAGATATGAATGGTAGTCTGATTTATGGACCAAGGACCCTTGTCTTGCACCTGGATGAGGTGCTCAGATTTCACTAACTTAACTGAGAATAGATGATCAGCACAATGCAGGATGGAGACCTAAAATTGTCCTGCATGTCGCTATATTCCTTCATTGGCCCTCCCTACTTCAATAACTCAAAACCTGATCAAGCTGTGTTCTAGCAATGCCTAGTGCATGCCTCATTATGATTTATAGCTCCATTTTCCCTCTAGCCGTTGGCTGTGAGTTAAAACACCGCTGAACACAGACCATTGCTAAGTGAATCTCTTAAAGATGCATATTAAGAAAGAAAATTAAAAGGGCTTTTAATAGCCTTTAAGAGTAAATACCTCACAGGCTATTACTGAGCCAATGCAGATCAGCTTATGTTTTGTTGTAACCTGAGAAACCTTCTATACGGAGCAAAAGATTTGAGTAGTCTTCATGTTGTATTTTGAGCATTAACAATATCTTTTAGAAGCTAGTGTTTACACCATTTAATGATGTAAATATCCAACACGCTACACTTTTGTAAATGCTCAGATGAATTAAATTTCTGGGTATATGTTAGACACCTTTTTGTTTGCTGACAGTTGTGGCCCCGTTAGCTTGAGTAATAATACATGCATTTAATAGCTCTTCCTATCTTTGAAACACACCTGTGCATTAACACATCCATCTTCCAAGTGTCCCTGCAAAATCTCACTGGTAAATCAATACTGGGTCATCCCTCAGGCAGGCAGGGGCAAAAATGTCAAGCTTTCCATCAGAAGAGAAATCAATCACCTGACACCAATGACTATTCGTAGTGTAATTTATTTTCTTTACGTTATATGCAGTCCTTGAACAGAGATGGGTACAAGTGGTACACAGATAATCTCCCTGCTCCATCTAGATATCATCATGCGTTTTTGCTTCAACAATCACTTCTAGTTTGAATAACTGTCATGTTCACCAAATGGCTCAATAGGCATCTGATAATGGCTGGTTTTATTTATGCTTGAGGAAGGGGCAGGATATGGGAGGCACCAAGGTCAGCTTAACAAAGAGAATGTCACGCGCTGAGCAAAATGATGTCTTCTTCAGACGGATTAGTACGGAAAGTGAGAGGATTTGTGTCCACTCTTCCTCAACAGCAAATTTTCTTTGATGTGACTATTTTGAGGAATGAAAAAGCTGCCAGAAATCCTAAAAGCACCACATCTCTTTTAAAAAATTGTTTAAATTCATCTCTCCTAATAAAATGCATAAGCATTGGATTGGAATTTGCAGGGAAAATGAAATGCAGTTATACATTGAAGTAATGTTCAATGAAGTGAGATACCTTTTCTGCAAATGACCTCAGAAACGGTCATTACTGCTTTGTCTCTTGAGATGGCCGTTACACACTATATAGTATAGGAAATACCTCAAAGCACAGAATGAAGCTCTGTTTCCTGCACCACAGATTCATTGGCATGAAATTCAAGGAAGTGAGATTTGAAGATTCCTTGTTTGAGGAATGCTATTTTGAAGATGTGACATCCAGTGAGACCTTCTTTGAAAACTGCACCATCGTGTCCACTGTCTTTTATAACACAGGTAAAGGCATTCCTAATACGGTCTAGTCACTATAAGTAGAAAGTATTGTATCAGACTCTGTGAGAAAGGATGATAGAGATCTGTGTGTCCATGTGTGTGCTGGGTAATAACAGTGGTGACAGAAAAAAGAGAGTGAAGGAACCAGCTACTGTGCTACCTTTATAACCGTTTGGTTTCTGGAAGAGAGCTGGAAAAAACATAGTGCTTTTGGCTTGTAGTATGGCTAGACATTTTTATTTTCCTGCAAACTGAGCTTAACTGTCCACGTAGGCATGAGCCTGTCAAAAAATTCTTGCTGCCACTAGCATTGCCCCAAAAGTTGAGGCTGTTCTCATCTATAGTTTAGGTTCTGATTCTTGCTTAATTCCATGTTTCCAACAATCCATTTGAAAGGAGGTTTCAAGTTGTTCCATCAGTTTTTTAACCACATGACTTCTGATGTTATTTGTTACCCCAGGGAAAATGCAGAAATCTGCTCTCAGATGTTGGCAGGTTGAAGGAGTGGCAAAATGCCTAGCAGTTTACCAGTTCTCAATTCAAAAAATTTGGCTTAAAATCTATTCAAAGGTCCTCTCTTTAGTTTATATCCAACTTCTGGTTGCTGATCCTAAGCTATAAAATATTCATTAATTTATCCTGGAAAAGCTTTTCATATCTCCTCTGGTAGGGAACAACTGTAGTTCTGTGACAGCGACAGCCTGAACTGCCCCAGTCCTTGTGATATGAGGACACTGGTCCAGGTGATTCCACAAATATAAGGAATTGCATGAGCTTATGGCCACCAGATGCATAGCATGAACGTGTAGTTTGTCACTTAACTACTGATTAGAAATGGTCATTTTTGTTTCGTGGAGACCACCTCTCAGATTTCAATTCGGTTTTGATCCTGACTCCTGTTGCTGCTGTGTGAAGGGATGAGAGTCGTGTGGAATCAAGTCTTTGCCTCTTTCCCTGGCAGATCTCTACGAACACAAATTCATCAACTGCAGGCTCATAAATAGCACTTTTCTGAAGCAGAAGGAAGGCTGTCACCTGGACTTCGAGGAGGAGAATGACTTCCTAATTTATCTCGTCAGCTTCCTGGGCAGTCTGTCTGTGCTGCCAGGCAACATCATCTCTGCGCTACTCATGGACAAAATAGGGAGGATAAAAATGATCGGTGAGTGGGGATGATGGGCGCGTGGCATGAGTTGTAAGTATGAGCAAAGAGTCAAGGTCAGTGTGAAGGTCTCTCTCCCTCTACACATATGAATGCAAGCAGAGCAGGCTCAGGTGGAGGTGAGTCATTCCCGTACCAAATGGAGCAGAAAGGTAAAAAGTCTTGAGGGTGAGGCACCAGACAGCGACTGAGAACAATTTGGTTCTATTTCTGTTTCTGCAAGCGATCTGCTCTGTGGCATTGGGCAAGTTATCTGCTCCTCCCACCCCCCTTTTCTGTGCATCTATGTCATCTTGCTTTTTTCCTTTATTTTGACTTTTATGTCAAAGCCTGTGTGTTTACCCAGCGCTTAGCACAACAGGGTCTGAGCTGCTGTGGGACTTCTTGGTGCTGCTGAGTTAACGCTGATGTCCATAATATTCTGTACAAATAAATGAAAGACTTTGCTTGTAGCAATGAATATTCATGAAGATTATTTGCTGTGGGTGTTTGGCAGTGCAGGAGTTCTCTCTCTTAGGTTTCTGATTTCCAAATGAAATACAAACAGCTTGAGAGATTATATAGTAGATTAACTGACCACATTACAGTTTAGAAAGAGAGCCACCTTTAGTCTGACAGGACTGAGTTATCACATCATAAATTTCATGATTACTTTGGGTGTTTCTGGTATCTTTTTTTCCAAGGTTCAAACCTTGCTTTCTAGACACAATGGGGATCATGCCTTGGGAGACAGACAAGTGAGTTTCCTAAAATGAGGGATATGGTTGAGGTGTTAAGACTGAATCATTCTCTTGAGCTCACTGTCTCTCTCTTCTAAGAGTTTAATTAGCTTAGCCTGGTGACCATCGTTAGTCAGATTTAAAAAAGCAAGCAAGATGACCCCACATATGTGACAGCAATGTCCACTGCAGCAAAAAAAAATAGGGTTCATGTAATGAATTTGGGGAAGACCCAGAAAAAACAGAGGGTTTGTGAGGAGAAAAAAAAAATAAAGCTGAAAGAGAATCAGATTATCCACCTAGCAAACATGTCAACATTTCAGTGTTTTCATCTGGAATTGACATGACAGCTGGAATTCAAAATGCTTATTTCTTCTACAGAATGAAAAGTACAAAACAAAAATTGGTAAAGACATGAAGGAACATTTCACTATGGAATTCTTAATTGACACAGAGCCTTCTGGCATCCCACCCATACCAGCCTGCTGAACACATTATTTCTGGTCAGCTTAACATGAAAACTGATTTTCTCTTTTGTGGAATGTGCTTCACTGGGACTTCAGTTCAGGTTTCTCACGTTCCATTAAACCATCTCCTGTGATCTTCTGGTGTACCTCCTGTGACCCTCATTTGTACCTCTTAAGCAGAGGCAATATTCCCAGGGCACGGTGTGAGATGTAGTTTGGCCAGGTGGTATGGAGCAGAAGAGAATATGGAGTCCTGAATGGCAGCTTTCCATAGCCTGTGCACTGCAGAGACATACTATCCAAAATAAAACACTTTTGTTGCAGTTTAATATTCAAATTATTTTGGTCTGTGTCAAATTAACTCAAAAACAAACAAGTAAGCACATAAATTCTTTGGTTGCCTGAAATACTTCAGCAACACAGAACTTCCCAGCGGAAGATATTCTGATTTTGCAAACCTGCAATTCACCTGCATCTTTCAGGTGAAAATTCCCAGTTAGGGAAGAAGGTAGTGATGTAGCCACTAGTAATTCTGAATCTGAACTGTAGCTGAGCGTGAACACTCTCACTTTCTCCCTGAGTGGTTTTCATAAAATTATAGCTCCTGTGCAAATGTGCCATGAAATATAATGATATTCTTATAATTAAAAGAGACTTCAAGTGCTTTATGCAATTGAGTGTAAATCACCCTAATTGAGACTAGAAATGTGTCAAATGATTTGAATATGATATGAATTGCTGTTCTTGACTCAAAGCTCAAGTAGAAAAACCTTCACAATGATTCTTCCTCACTGACTTTCATGTTTACTTGTCTCTGTTCTTCCTGGGTCCATCTGGGAGTCTGAGATGCTGGAAACCTGCCTGGAAAAGCCTGTCTTCAGAGTGTCTATATAGCAGGAATATCAGCAAGATCAGATGGTCAGATGGATTGAGAACATTTTCAGGCTGGTTTCCAACATAAGAGAATAACAGAGAGGCAGTATAAAGGTATTTTGGGAGTTTTGAGGATTTTGTTCATTTTGGGGGTGAAACACTGCCATTTGAAGGCCATCTTTATCAGTGGTGAGGCTGACTGGCCATGGATTGGGGGAACTGATGCTAACATATTTTTCTTGACTCTCTCCTGTAGGTGGTTCAATGCTGATCTCTGCAGTGTGCTGCTTCTTTCTCTTTTTTGGCAACAGCGAGTCGGCAATGATTGGCTGGCAGTGCCTGTTTTGCGGGGCCAGCATTGCTGCCTGGAATGCCCTGGATGTGATCACCGTTGAGCTCTATCCCACCAACAAAAGGTGCTCAGTGTATTCCTTCTCTTCAGTCCTTACCCTCTGATGTTGGCCTTTCGCTTCTTACCACAAAGAGACAAGATACGTGTAGATGCAGGAGATGTATTTTTTTATTTTAACAAATCCTTAAGGGCTGGGTAGTGCCATAGCTGTGCTTCATCAGCACTGACATTTGCAACTGTAACTCAGTGCATTGTAGCTTGTATTCAGGAATTTATGTGGGCATATGTAAATTATAGGCAGATAAAATATGGATAATCTGTCATTTCCACAAAGATGCATGGAAGTCTAGCCCTTCAGACTGTATCCCCCAGCGTCTTGTCATAGCTGATCACCATAACAGCCTTCCCTTCCACAACCTGAAGACAATCACACGCACAGAATGATTTGGGAAATGAGGTACTGCAGAAACTTTTGGGAGCACGTGCTATAAATAAGATCCTTTCTGGTAACATCTTTAGAAGCATTTTCTGCCTCTTTCAGGCTGCTGGGGAGAGCCAGGAGGCAGCGTGGTTTCAGCTTCTGGGTAAAGCAGGATTTGGAGCAGCCAGGTTATTTCTCTGATGACAACTCATTCCAACCAGTGCTTGCAAGGGCTTTGACAAGTTCTAGAGCAGGTTGTGTCCTGCTTTCTTTTTGGATGACAAAAGCTGTCATAGTGGACAACTCAAGAGCTAGGGAGAAGTTGAGATAAAAAGGAGAAACAAGTACACACATACATTTTCCTCATTCACACAGACATGAAAAATAATGTATTTAGTTATTCTGGCTGGCTTTGTTTACCAGGAGTTTAGCCTGGGCAACATAAAAGTATTCACCAAATAAGCTACTGAGATCTCCTGCAGTTATGCTGAGACCCTCATTCCAAACCATTGCTTTCTGCTTTTCTTCTCCACAGGGCAACAGCCTTCGGAATTCTCAATGGGCTTTGCAAGTTTGGTGCCATCCTGGGGAACTCAATCTTTGCCTCCTTCGTTGGGATAACCAAGGTGGTTCCCATCCTTCTGGCTTCCTCTGCTCTGGTCGGAGGTGGCCTGCTAGCTTTGCGCCTACCAGAGACTCGAGACCAGGTCCTGATGTGAGCAACCGAGACCAGGGGGATGAGGAGGGTAATGCAGAAGAAGAACAAAAAGAGCCATGCTTAGAAAAATCAAAACGTCCACTTGTACAATGCTCTGTTGATACCTTGAAGAGAGGGGCAGGGGGAAAGAAGAGCCCGAAGGGATAAAACCTAACCCCTAATTTCTGACCCTTTTAGAGCTGTGATGGGCGCATGCAGCTATGGCACACACTTTGCAGAGCTTGGCTGTTCGTGTTTAATCTTACCTACACTGGGGAGTTCTTGAGGGTCTGTCTTTTCCCTCTCCATCCCAGTGTAAAGACAGAGGATGCGAACAGCTTTGTGTGCTTGTGCGCTAATGTGGGTGTGAGTGCATCCGATGGGAGAACAGATCCTGACCTGTGCACGACTTTGCCGCATTGTGAGATATTGCCTGCCTTGCCAAGCTCTCCCTGGCACTTCGTAAAACCACACTTGGTCATGAAAGGTAGAATGGGAGGCAGTTAACAAACCAACTCTAGGTGAGATCGAGCAATAGGGACAAGAGCTCCAAATGCAACTGGTGACCTTAGTGCTCTTGATTTTGGGGTTACTATCTAAACCCACCAGAAAGAGTCCTGATTTCTGAAGGCTATGGGGATGTGTGCTCAGCTCTCTCAGAAGAAGCTGGGTCTCAAAGCCCTTTATTGTCTTCACTTGGGCATGCAGAATCACTAGGCATTTTCCAGGTCTAGGAGAGGTATATATATATATATATACATAATTTTATACATATATATGTGTGTTTGTGTATTTACACATACTTGCATACATAAACACACTGAAGTGATCAGCCATTGAAATTTGTAATTTTTCATTTTTGCATCTTTAAGAAGACTTTGAAAGAGACACTGAAACTTATCTCACTGAATCAAGATTATCTGAGTGATGACTAATTTAGAGACACATCATTCTTCATGGCCAGACACCAAATATTTAAATATATTGATCACTGGGAGTTTATATTTCTGTGATGGTTAAGATTTTTTTTCCTACAACCTTTCTTGGAGGAGAAACTGATAAGACATTGGAGCATTCACCAAACCAAATGTGTACATATTATCTTGTGTAAATAGGGGAGTTTTTATCTAATATCTAGAATACGGTAACTAAGAATTTACCAGCATTTTAGCCATATTAGTTAAAGGATATGTTGTTTGATTTTCTTATATATTTGGGTCTCGCTGAAACACTCTAAGCACAGTTACTTACAGCCATTTAACCTGTTATACGGAGAATGCACACAGCAAGCTTTCACTGTACAGAACATTAAATTCTCTATTAAATTTGATAGTTAAGCTTGATATCCTGTAAAGATCGTTTTAAAAATTATATGCCCTTTTTATCATATGACTTCAGTTCTGTTGCACCTAGAAGCAAAATGAGTTACCCATTTTTTGATATATTTTCTTGGTAAGCAAGAACAAAATGCATACTATTAAACAAAATGCCAACACTCACAATTGCCCAGATAATTCTAATTATAGTCTCCTACTAAACTGACCGGAAACTGTCACGTAATGCAGGGATTTTTGTCTCACTAAGATGTTTTGTGGCATGAAAAGGTGTTTTATACTTTTGTTAACAATCTTCTTAATCATTCCTTGAAAGTTTTTTTTTTTTTTTTAAGAGAACAAATAAGGCTAGAGAGAAATGTCTAACAACATCACTGCTTTAGTTGCCTTCAGCTTGCATCAGGGCCAGCCTCAGACAGCTGTGGAAGTCGGTCTTGGCTGTACTGTAGAGGACAGAAGAAGGGTACAGAGTACCACTAGATCACAAGAAGCAAGTCCTTGCCAATGACACAAACTCTCTAGTGAGCATCACTCTTTTGTCATCACATCTATCAGGGATAAGCAGTTACAGAGCAGCTAGGCTACAATAGGCTATTTGGGATTTTTGAGATTTATGAAACTGATAAAATCATAAGCTGTTGTAATAACTAGGCTTATTATGCCTCATTTCATCATTTTATGGGTAGCTTAGGGACTTATTTGATTTGCCTTCAAAACAGCAAGGTTTATTCTCTAAGGTAGGAGTGAGTATAATTATGTCCTTTCAGTCTGGCACAAGTTCACAGCTTCTGTTGAGAATCACAGCCCAGAATGTTTTTTTTTTCTCCCCCCCCCCCAAGAATGTCTGATCCCTTTACATGCTGAGAAGCAGCTAATTATTTCAATACTACAAAGATCATCATAGGCTTTATGTTCATTCATCTTGTTGGGCTGCTCATGCCAGTTACCATACTGTATTTGGGAGAAAAAAAAAATAGTTTGTTTCATCTTCTGGAGTACAGTGTTGTGCTGCTCTGTGATGCCAGAACTCATCTTTATTTATTTTACTAATCACTGTTAGTTAGGTATGTATCCAGTGCTGAGACAGCAAACATGACTATTTGTGTTCTCCAGTGACATTGTATAATGACTCTAATGGCATTATTTATTTTGCAAACTTCTAAATTAATTTTCTGAGATGGAGGAAATTGAAGTCTTAAGGAGAGAGAAATGGTAAGGTAATATTAGAAAAGGTTATCCAATCTTATAAGCCTTTCTTCTTTACAGAATCGCGCTTTCACAGAGTCTGATTTAGTAAACTTCATATTCAGGACATTAGCTGGGACAAGGTAAAGAGTAATAGGAACTTGCTGTCTCTGTTACCCTGGCTACCCACATGAATAAATAGACCCTTTACACCTCTGCAAATGCATGGTTCAAGGGCAGAGGATGTTATCCTGATAATGCTCATATTCCTGACATTTGACTAGTCAGTTCATGACCTAATACAAAATGCAAACACACATTGCAGCTGGTAACATGAGAGCCTGGGAAAGTCCAGTGAGGAACAAAGACAGCAGAACAGAAAATCTAAGGGGAAAACACATAACCTAGCGTTAGATACCTAAAAGTTAGCTAGATGTCTGAATCTGAGCTATTCAATTGGGTTCCCATTATTCTCAGTTGAACGAAATAGGCAATATGGGACCTTTCTCAGAAACAATGCTTAGGAGATAGGTTGTCCTAGATGTCCCTTTTCCTGTTCTTTGATAACAGAAATATCCAGAGTAACAGCTCAGGTTCGGGCATTTATCTTTGTGATGCTTGTGCTAAGGATGATGACTTCTGCCCACCTTCAGTGTAAGCAAGACATGGCCAGTGCACCAAACATTTTTTGTTGTCCTGGCAGTGATCCAGATTTGTCTAGGTGTCACGCTACTCTCAAGAGCAAAATATTGGGTGCAGTCCTTTAGGACTGGCTGTGTTTTGAGTGTGGATCATATGCTAGGCCGGGCCCAAGCCCCAGAGCAGTGGGCAGGAGATTTATCACTGGGCACCACCTCTGATGACAAATTGACATTACACCTGCAGTGCAAAGACCAGCATGTCTAGTGGTTCCGCCTGCCTACTTTTGTCACAGTGAACAACTTTCTTGTCTTGGAGATTTGATATAGTGGACAGAAGAGGAAAACTCCTGCTGATTAAAGGCCCACATCACTGACAACTCCTGCAGAGCACTATTTCTTTGGGTTCATGAATATTACTGCAAAAATGGCACAGAGGATGAAAAGACAGACCTGCCTTAAATCTCAAAGATCTCTTCTAGAGAGCAGCTGGACTTCATCCATCCATGGCACTGTTGTCCAGTCATTTAGCCAGGGACTTTGTGGCATGGAAAAGATGTCTTATTGTCTTTATCTGTACAGCAGAGTTACAGTGGGTCACAGGAGCAGTTCGTTATGGGTCTTTCAAGCACCCAGAAACAGCCATTGGAGGAACGGAAAGCATTATTATTATTATAAAAGACCCAAAGTATTACGATTAGAGTTTTGCCTCTTTATATTCCTGGATGGTTTGACTGTTTTCTATGTACCTCTCCCCTCGCTTTGGTTATGCAGGCTGCTTTTGCTATCACCTTTGGTTCTGCTATGTCATATTGGTGGTGCAGATTGGGATTGGGTAGATGACCTCCATGAACACATGATCCTTGTCCCCTTAATATGCTGTGTGATTTATACATGGCAGTGTATGGCTCTCTTAGACCAGAAAAGGGTCACTGTTGAAAATTGAGCCCAGAGTCAAACACTCTCACTCTGGGGAGAGGTCAGGCAGCTAGATATCACTTGGTTACACCAGTGAGTAACTATTCCCTGCCCTTGGGAGCCTCCCAGCTCCAGGGAGGGGTTCAGGCTGCATGGAGCTGAGCTTTCTGCAGATGTGAAGGTCTCTCCCAGGTCCTGCTTTAAGATTTTCAGCAATATAGTTTACACTTAATGCTAGGGAAGTTCTAGGTCCATTTATGTCGCCTGCTTATGTCATTTGACTCTTCAAAGAACACACAAAACCTGGGACCATATTTTTAGATTTATGTATATTTGAGACCCATGCATTACATTTCCATTAACTTTCTCCCTCAGTTTCTCACCTTCATTTTAGCAAATGCTGTTTTTAGAAAGAATCAAGTCAGGAAACTGTGAAGGAAACTAAAAAAAAGAAATTTCTTTGATGTATTTAATGCTTGTGCTGTCTAAACGTATTCACATTGTAAGTTCCACTGTAAATAATACCCAGTGTTGTGCATTAATGAAATGTTTCATTCAGCTGTTCTGCTGGCTGTCTGTGTGAAATAGCCAGTTTCAATTCCTTGTTTCCTTTTTTTCACTTGAAACCTCTTTTTGTTTTCTTTTCATTTAATCTCTGTCTCATTGTCACTGGAAAGTGCAGCTGTTCCAATGGATTTTGGTTTTGTTCTGTCTGTCACATTAAAAGACTGGAAGAAAAAGAACGCCACTTGCCGTGTTCATGTTTTAATGTGCACTTTGAGTCCTTTTAGAAGGGCTGTGGCCAGTGACTTTGTACTTTTAAAATGTGGAGACTTCCTCTGATGTTTGCTATATGTATGTCCTTGCACTCTCAAACAATTCCCCTTCAGTTAAGTCTCCTTTTTACCACAACTCTATCACACTGTGTATTTCCTAACATACTACATGAAAAACTCTATAGCATGAAAAGTTTTCTGGTGGAGAAACTTGTGGGATATTTTTAAATACCACAAAATCAGTGAGCCAAACTCTGTAACAGGAATAAAATACATTTCTTTTTGTAGCTAAGTGCACCATTTGATCAGAATATATACCCTCATCTGGATGTTTTTTCTGGGGATGTGTGCGCTTTTCTCATTTGCAGTTCTGTGTATGACTCCAACTATCCACCCCATGCTTTCAGAGTAGGATGCTCAAGACTTGTGTGACGTAAATTAAGTAGGAAAAAAGCACCATTTCATGGTGCAAACAGTGGAGGATAGTTTGGCAGATAGCTAGGCTGACCTCTGAGGTTTATGAATGAACTTCAGCTTTATGTAGTCTATAAAACGCACTGATCTTTCCTGACCCTAACTGGCTGAAAACCAGCATGGTTTTGACTCTAATTCAACTCTGGCTTGCTGGTAAGACATGTAGGTGGTTCAAGGTTCTTAATTCAATGTTTAGTCCCATCTTCACATACACTACATATGTGACATACTAAGGCTAGTATTCAAGCCGGATATAAGGAATCATTTCGCATTGAAAATGTCATAAAGGAAATGTAAGGGTAACTGAGGCATCAGGAGACTGAATTAGAGAGTTTTCCTCAGCTTAGAGCCAACCAGGCCCTGTAGGATCCCACAAGTCTCAGCAGGTTCAAGCTGCAGTCTCAGCAGGTTAAGAAAGGCCAGTAGCAATCTGGGGGAGCTGGTGAGGACCGATCTCAGGGGTAAGCTGCTTGCCATATATTTTACAACAGCTATTTCTGACTACAGAATACAGAGCTATGAAGTCAACAGTTCATAAGCCCCGTCTGTGTATCCTGCCTTTATACAGGAATCTATGTATTAGTAACCACTATAAAAAGTCAAGAAGTGGGCTTTTAAATAAAGGTCAGAAAGATTTCCACTGAAAGCCTTGCAGGTGCTTTCAAGCGCTTCTTACTTCAGGCTAGCTGACATCCTGCATAAGGCTGAAATCTCAGTAAATAGGGAAATGCCATATCTGAATGTGAAGGAATGTTTTTTGATATCAGTTGTACATTAAAAAAAAGACTAATTTTAAAGCAGGGCTCAGGAATGGGATTGTACAACATGGTTGCCTGAGATAGCATGGGATGGATTGGATGACCAGAAAGCCCTTTCTAGGTCTGTGTTCCATTTTTTTTCCATATTGATAGTTTTCTCCTGACCATCTCGTGCTTCTCAGCATGTGGAGCTTCTGGCAGACTCTCACATTACCAATAAATGACAGGATTCTCTGGATACTCAGGTTCAACTAAGCTGTCACAAAAGGTTTCTTGGTGGAGGAAAAGAGATGACAATCAAAGTGTTTTCAGCAGCCACCAAATCCAGCAGTAAGTCTGGGTGATGCTTTTGAATTTTGAGGTGATTGGACACTAGGAATATGATTTGCATCACATTGGCCCTTCCTTTTATCTGTGATCCCACATCTCAGACCTTCACTAGATTTGGGACTTGAGATCAGATTTGGCAATTTGATTTCATTCTCATTCAAAAGGCATGGGAAGAAAGGCAACTTGGCCCAGGCACTTCATGCTGGGAGATGAAGCTCTGTTTTTCCAGCTTGTGGCAGAAACTGCTGGATTTAGGACATTCTGCCAATGTACCAACCCCAGTACAGCTTTGTGGTTGATATTAAGTGAGTTTGTATTTCTCTGATGAGTTTGTCGTAAGAGATGTGTACAATACAAAAAGAACTAACCAAATCTGTTGCAGCATATTTATTTTTGGACTTTTTTCAATGAGTCAGAAGAATTAACTGAGGAATGTCACACAGTCTTCTTAGTCATGCTAATGAAAACAGGACTTGCATGTCATTTTAAAAAAAGTTATGCCTAATATAGCTATTACCCAACTTATCCTCGAAAGTTCTATTTGAAAAAAATGCAAATGAGATATAAATAAATTGCTCAGTACTTGTTTGGCCTAGCCAAACTTATTTGTACCTACACGTACACATATGCATGCTTATGCATTTACACATCCAACTAAACTATCATGAATGACCATACTAATTCTGCCTCAGTTCCAGTTTTGAAATCAGTCTCAATAGTACCAGAAGATGGCAGCAGTTATACACAGAAGGAACTGCTGGCCTCTGCACATAAGCAGCTGTCGTGCTATTTGCACATGGCATTACCCAGGAGCTGCAGCCAGGGCAGGACCTCACATTAGGCACAGTGCCATGCAGCTACAGATCATACCTATCTTTCTTGGCCCTTTGGGGGTCTGGATCCTAAGGCGGGGAGGAGCTAAGGACCTAAAGATAGCAATGATGATAAGGAGTAGAAAGCGAATGGAAAGATCACTGTCCATTGCCAAGGCTTTTGAAATAGAGATATGCAAATCTGAAGCAAAGTAAATGTAATTATGGTGAATGGATAAGAGAGTTTCTGCTTCAGCAACTTGTACAATGATTTTCAAATTTTCTTGACTTGCAGCTCCTAAGTGTTACACAGTGGAGATGCAAATCTCTTGTCAAAATGTGGCTAGGACTCCAGTTGGAAAAGAAAAACTCCAAGTCGGACAGTGCCTTAAAGAGAGACTTTGGAACAAGTCAGCATCAGCAGTAACTCCTCGGAAAGCCTGTTGAGGTGCTGCAGTTGATGCTCTGGCTAGACAAGCTCTCCAGCTGAGCTAACCATGGCTAGATGTCACCAGCACTACCTCACTTGTTCCTCCTTCTCCAGCCTCTGGTACAAGTGTAGCTGCCTCCAGTTAAGATCTGAGCTCTGTGTCTGAGCCAGAAACCATGGGTCCCATTGTGATGGGGTCTAGTACAAGAGCAGAGGGGTTTTATCATTGGTCTCAGGCACTTCCACTCTGTCTAGCATGCTCACATCACTTGTGAATTCAGCTGCTACCCTCCCTCTGCCCCCCCCCCCCCCCAGGAGTTTTGCATTGATGGTTACTCTCTGAGAACCAGAATACTAGGTTTCCTTGGAAAGCTTTTGCTTCACTGTAGGAAACAAACACAAAAAGCTATCCAGTAAATACAAACAGATCTAATTATAAGGAGAACAAAGCCAGTTCTCAACTGGCTCTGTTCCTCTATTTTGTAACTCTGGCAAAATAAAGAGAATTATGCCAGGGATGAAATATTTTTCATGAGGTTTCAGCCACTCTGTGGCAGACTGCCTCAGGCGGGACAGCAGCTGGAGCAGGCTCAGAGGTGACTGAATGATTTCAGAAGAGGATGATGATATTTCTCTAGAGGGAGCCCTTTCTTAGCTTTGAAATCTTCTGCTTCAGACTGGGAAGAGAATATTGTACTTGGCCTTTCAAAACATATCTTTGAATGATAAATTCTGCACTTTTATCCTTTCTTATTGAAAGTTTACAATAAGTGGAATAGAAGAGCTTTGAAAACTTCCCAGCAGCACTGTTCCTTCTCTTACACTTCTTAACAACAAACTGCTCCACAAAAATCAACCACATACTGAGCTCCTAGGCCTATAAATATTTCAGAACAACTTTTTTTTGCAGCCCCACTTTGACCTTATCCAAAGAGATCATAGACAGCGCCCAGCTCTGGCTCAGACCAGCTATAGGACTCTGTCTGAGTCACTTTGTCTCCTTTATTGTCCCGTCTGTAAGAGCAGAAGAATAATGTCACTTTTGTGTTTGTCTCTGGGCAGGGGTAGATCTCTTGCTCTGTGTGTGATTACTGCTTAGCATAATTTGTATTGCTGCATTAGAGGCCTGGGAAACCTTCTTAGGCAGATTTTCACAGGTTTTGATGTGCCAATTACTGTCTAATGTCCTAGTGTTCTGTAACTCGGCTGAAATTAATCTCTGAAATTTCAACATTTTCCTATCCCACATCAATTATAGCAGCTTTCCTTTTTACCTGGTGCAGAATTAACTCAACATAACCAGCTTCTCTATCTTTTTAGGTCAATGGCCAGTAGAAAACTTGAGGGTGCCAAAGGCTGTACAAGGAGAAAAAAGAAAATAACTTTCGGTGAATGTCACATCCAGTTCCTCTGGCAGAACTATGAGTTTGGTTCAGAGTCTTTCCACTATTCATTTATTTAAAGAGTTTCCTTCATTTGCCTCATCAGTCACTAACTTATCGCTTAACGTCCTTGGGCCCAGACTCTGTCTTCCCCCCTCCCTCTCTCAGATGACCTCTCCCGGCACAGTATGTAGTGCTGTGCCTTATCATAACAAGTTCTAGCACAGCTCTCTTTGTACTAGACAGATTTGGGAACAGGCCTAATTTTCTGATCTCAAATATTTAGAATTGTTTTAGGGCCTGATATACCCCACTGGCAGTACTGGCTCTTGCAAATGTGCACTGTATACTCATAGGCGGACACATAATGTTGTCACTGGGGAGGGCAGGGCTTAGGGTTAGAGACGGCGTCTGTCTCATCTACTATGCAGGCACACATGTGTCTGGCTCTGCTCTTGGAGGCCAAGCTTTCTCTCCCAATTCAAGTTTGCTTAAGTTATGCATTGAAGTGTCACAGCATCTGGACAGTGTAGATCTGAGATAATGTCCAATTCAGGGAGCATACTTAAAGCACTAGCCCTAAGTACCTACCAGCACTCCAGGAATGATTCTGAAATTACCAATCCCAAGAGAGACAATCTTTAGTCACTGCTGATCCAAATCCCTCAAAATCCCAGGGCTAAAGCAGTAAACTCTCAGTGTCTTGTTACCAATCCATTGATTCACTCACTCTCTCTTTTCTCTTGCAGAATAACTTGTAAAGACTAACATTTCTAGAGTCACAGAGCTGAGAGATAGAAATAGTCTAATTGAAGTATCTGGTCTATCCCTCCTGCCAATGCAGGATTGGCCTCTTGTGTTTGTTTAATATTGGTTGAAGATAAACAAAAAGAAGTAAGAAAATAGATCACTATTTAATAGCAAAGGAAAGCTCTTCATGTCTGCAACAGGAGAGAATACAATCAGAGGAGCTCTAAATGAAGTTGTGTGTCCCTAAGCCATGATCAAGTTCATTGCAACCTTCCAATAGCTACTGGGGAAGAAAAGTTGTCTCAGGTATAGACTTCAGAGAGAGGATTTCACAAAGAAGAAGTAATCCATAGATGATGCAGGAAGATGTTAAAAAACAAATAAAAAATCCAGACTCAAAATAAATCCTTTTCTGGTCATTATCTAGTCTTAACATCAGAGGTTTTGCAGTTGCTACTTCTCATGGTCATTCCATTTTAAACCCTGGGAGAAATTATTGTGTGGAAATTTTGACATCACACTCCATGGCAACACAAATATAGCCTAAACAAACTAATGATACTTGTCTCATACTGCTCCATCAACAGTACTAAGGTGATAAAACTCTTATCATCTCTGAGGGAGACAAACTGGGAAGTTTATATCCACTGTTTCATGGGTAAATGATGTTACCAGACAGGTGAAAGACTTGCTGAAGCTCATACTGTGAGTTTGTAGGGGAAACTCATAGCTCTTTGCTGGAAATCATGTTCACATGGCAAGAATGTTTTGACGAAAGGAGTCAATTCATTGACAAAAGGAGTGGCTTTAACAGCAGCTCCACTCAACCCCTAACTGAGGTGCAATTCAAAGAGTGAATGAGCCATGTTATGTCTATATCCTCTTTCTACTACCCTTCCTTTCTGAAGGCTAGGTTAAGACTAAAAGTCAAGTTTGCAGAGGAAGAATTTGATGTTGTCTGGGCCTTTTTGGGTGCACAGAACATTTTGTTCTCCAGAATTGTCTTTCTGGCACAAAGCTGAATCCTTGCAAAAGAAACAGAGCAATTTCAAATAATTTCCAAAAACAGAAACAACACAGACCAAAAGCTTGTGGGCACAAGATAGCTACTTGGAATTAAAGAAGTTTGCAAGCTTAAACAGGGTGGCTATTTTTGACAAAGTCTTTGCCTGAGTGCTCTTATGCTCAAAGAAGAGACTAAAACAAAAGCAATTATCTAGCTAATCAGAGGGCCCTTTTCTAACCACTGACATCAGTTTAATATTAGGCACTGTAATGGGGCTTTCCAACAAGTTATAGCTTCTCCCAGTGCAACACTGACTGTGATGCAAAGTGAACACAAAAACCTCAACCTGAATCTCTGTCATGCACGCCAACTCCAAACCAGCCCTAGGCATGGGTGGAAGATTCTCTGAATGAAAAAAGGGATCATGCTGGCTTTCTGGAAGGTTGACAGTTCTTTCTCACTTCAAAAGAATTTCTGAACCAGATCTCTGCTGAGATGATTCACATCATAGCAAAATCTGGGAAAAGAGCTTCTGTCTCTTTTTCTTTCTCTCTGTTTTATCTCTTCATCTTCAAGTATAACATCTCTGAGGATCTACCTTGTTTGGTAGAACTGAAATCTGGCAACATGATCCAAGTGCAATACTAATTTTTACATGGGATTATGCAAATCCAATACATCCAGTCTTTGTAGTCCCCAGAATTCCCTTATCAGCAACGTAATCATTTAGTCTGAAATTCCTAGTGTATGCAAGAGAGTGCCAGGGAAAGAATAAGGGGTCAGCTATGCACGTCTCGGCCAGGTGTTCTACGTCCACAACACGGAACCAGTACAAGGTAAAACATTTATTGTACAACAGAGATTTCCACAGCAAACACCCTGATTTTCAAAGAGTAAAATAGGCATACTGGAGCAGGATTCTTCTAAGGGGCTAGAGGAAGATTTCCTGAATACGATTTTTGGACAGACATTTTTGTTCCTACCGTAGAAGCATTTTTCTGCTCCTTGCCAAGCCATACACATGCATAAGAAGAACGTATACTTCCTGCTCTGACGTAGCTTACTTTCTAATGGTGCCCTGTTGTCAGAACCTGGGAAGCTGTAGGTTACGGTATATGATATCTCTATAACCATCCAAGTACAGGAAGGCTCTCAGGTAGCAAAAAAAAAATGGAGAGCTGATCTTACAACCCCGTTTTGCTGAGGTTCATCTGCAGGAGGAGATGTAGAGTGTTAGGGCTATATTTTGTTTTAAAATAACCCCTTAGATACTATTCTCTGCTGTTGTTAGATAGAAGAGTTCCCAGGCTGCTTTAACTTACACCTGTGAGTACAACCACCCAAACCATTAAAGCCAACAGTGGGGAAAATCCAAACTTTTGTGTTAGCTTGTTGTCTGCCCCTTCGCTGGTCTAGGGAGAGGGATAAAACATTAGAATCTTCTGTTCTGAGCTGCATAATCCTGAGTTACTAGTTCTTGTGTTCCCCTTTTCTTCTGGAACAAATTTCTGTTGCCTCATCTTAGACCTAAAAGTCCTTGATTGGGAGCTTGATTATCTGGATTTCAAAATGAGACATAGGGTATGATATTGCTTGTACCTATAGTCTGGAGTTCTGTCTTTCTTCCTACTTAAATTTGCAGCGACATCTCACAAGTGACTACATAATTTCTCTTTGGACATAACTTGGCTTCATTATTGTCATTGTTGTTATTACTATTCATTAAAAGGTTATCAAGGTAACCTGGCTGATGGACTTTTAAGCATTTGGCAATGACTCCTGCAAATCACAAAGACAAATACATCTTCCAATCTGAAGCATAAGCAGAAAGCAGATCAATGAGATGATGAGCTCTAAAGACTAGCTATCCTTTCAAGTCAAGCATTCATTTCAGCTCAAGATGATCATGCAGTAAATAATGCACCCAAGACTTCAACAATAGGAAGCAAAATTACATTGTTGCAAAAACACTAATTGTCAGCCTAGTGACTCACATTATTAGCTGGGAATAATTATTTTCTCCAAGGAAAGTATAGACCTTCAAAGCAGATAACATCTTAAATCACAGCGAATTTTAAATTAAATTCAAAGTGTAGGAATGCCCATAATGCCACTTCTTTCTGTTATCTGGCTGGGTTGGTGTCATTATAGTGTTTTAAAGACAGCTCCAATCATTAAACTAAATACCTGCAGTCTAACATTTTGCAATTCCATTTTCTTCTTGTCAGACTGTGTAATTGATATTTGTACTAGAGGTAACAAAACAGAAAATGTGAAGGTGTTGATAACTTTACCATTATTGTCTCTTAAACTGCTTGAGAAATAGTGAGAATTGGATGGCAGTGAGGAACTGGTACCTTTAGAATAGGATATTAAACAATTTGCCAGCTCAAGCCTGTAGTCAGTGTCTGCTTGGGGTGAGATACATATGTAATCTGGTACAAGCTTGTCACAGTATCTCGCCTGATCATTTTGTCAGCAGAGAGCCCAGTACTACAAAGTGCTGAGTCCACTGACTTAAGCAATAGCTCAACCTGCTACAGCATCTGACTGGGAAATCGGAGATTTAGTCACTAGCAGATATGAATGAGGCTCTCCTTGCAATCATTCCAGTTTAAGATGCAAGTGTTGTTGCAGATGGAAGACCCTGAAACTTTTGCAGTTGACCTTGCACTCTATCTTCTGTGAATCGTGCTCTCAAGGACTGACAGCCCATCTCCCACCAAAAGCCACTTTTAGATAAAGGACTGATTCTATTTCTGCTGTCTTGGACTGAGGGACGGGGCAGTAGATCTGTCTCGTGAGCTCCTTGCTAGGAGTCCACCATGGGAATCAGAATGATTTTTTTTTCCTTCTGTTGGAGTTTGGTTCTTTCTCTGAATGCTGTAAATTCCAGTAGAGATGCTTGGGTTCATTAGAGCATTTCTTCTATGGTAAATGGCTCAAAAATGACAGACTACAGTGAGGGTCAAGTGCTTGTATAGTTCTCTGAAGACTCTCTAAAGGCATCTCCAGAAGATCTTCAAAAATACACATTCAAAACTGAACATATTGAGTGCAGTGTATAGCTCATGTAATTTTGAATGAAAATGATGGAGAAGAATCTAATTTTCTCGATTTTCTTGATTATGTTTCTGCAGTTTGAAGAGGAACCCCTCAGGGGTCAGTTTTATATAACATATTGACACAGCTCCAGAAAACCTGAGTCAATACAATGGCACTCATTGCAAGATGTGTGTAGACTACACTGGTATCTGTATTTCTCTTTCATCACCTTGCTGCTATCTACGTCCATGCCAGGACAGAACTGAATAGACACCTAAGCAAAGCTTCTGTGAGGGGTCAGTGATAACATGGGCCATTTTCCAGCTCCAGAGTTAGTGTCAAGCCAATGAGCAAGACCTGTCTGCTGAGTGTTATCTTTTCTGATGTTTCAGCAAACAACTTCTCAGCCATCATAGCTCCAAAGCTAGGTGAAACACCAGAAGACTTAATCTTCTCCATTACCTTTTTGTTGTTTTCAGGTTTTGCTTTCAAATTTGTGCAAAGACAATGTGCGGCTGATGGATTGGGGGGATGCAAATGGCCACCAGAAGTGATCTAAGGTCTGACGCCTCTGAAAACCGGGACTTAATATTGAAATGAAATTACTAGTCAAGAAGACAAAACAAACAAAAACAACCTCCCACCCCCCAATCTGAATCATTTGTTGAGAGACACTTTCTCTGTGGTGATACATAATTGCTAGCTGTTTCGCCTCCAAAACAACTCAAATCAGCCTGGTGACACTTGTCACAGACAGAGGCAGTTATTAATAGGCTGCATATCTATAAAACTTTTTTACAATGCAAATTAGTTCTTACTAAGCTGCCTTCATTCCAGCTTTTGGGCCATTTTATCTGTGTATTCCTGACTTCTCACTTCTCAGTGGTCTGAATATCCTCAGAGGAAAGAGGAGTGAAAGCCCAGCTGTGCTTCCCAGCATTCATAGCTTGGGGCAGCACCAGAAGCTCTGGAGATGTTCCAGCAGGGATGTAGAACACACTGCTCTAGCAAGGATTCAAAGACACTGGTGTTTCTTTAGTATTGCTAAAACAAAGAATACAATGAATCCCACAATATGTCTGATTTACTTGTCATCTAATGCTCACTATGGGAGGAGAACAAGATGCTTGTATCCATCTCCTAGGTAATCCTTATGGAAAAAGTTGTTTAATTTCTTTGGATTACAAAGATACTTTAGTAGATACAGAATAGAAATCTCTCTGTCTTCTTTTCAACATTATATAAAATGTATGCTTCTGGCACTAGTGTACAGAATTAGTTTTACAGGAATTTCCTGGTTTTAAGCCTCTCAAGCTTAAAAAATAATCTGGAAAAAAAAAAAGAAGAAGGAAAGGCTGAGGGAAGGTAACAGGGATTTGGAAAGTTGTGAGTTGTTTCTGATATCCCACACTGATGGCTGTTTTTATCATCAGTGTCAGGAAAAAAAGTGGATAGGAGAAGAAGCCAAATATAGTGCAGCCTCAAAATAAAATATCTAAATGCAAATCAGCATGTAATAGTAGCTGTGACCCAAGGTCAGGCACTTGCTAAGAGACTTTCAGATTTTCAGATGAGATTTTAAACCAAGCTCCTGATGCCTTCTTGTCAGTGATGGGTTAATGAAATGAATACATATACAACATACAGTATGGGAGGATGTCAGAAAAGTAAATGCTGTTGTCCTGGCTGCATTATCATGTTCGGCACAGTATGCCAAGTTGCTCTGAGTTTTGGCTTTTCTGAAAATGTGCCTCTACACTGAAAAATATTCATATGTGTATATACAGACCAAATTACACTTACAGTAATATGTATACTATATAAACAGAATTTGGTAGCTTTTGCAGTCAGAGGTCTTTTAGAAATGTAGATTACTGTTATTATTAATAACTATATTATAAAACTAGTATTCCAGCTGGGGTTTATAACCCAGGACACCCTAGTCCAGGCAGTCTATTACTAATGTATGTGTCCTGATCATTATCCTATAAAACAGCAAACCTAAGTGCTACACTGCTCATAGGAAATCATCCCCTCTGTGGTGCTAAGTGAACTAAATGCATAGGTACCATTAGTACTCCATTATAAACGCTTCCAAGTACAATTAGGAGCAGACAAGGTCTAAAACTGGGGCCTGTTGTTTTTCCCAAGTGTATGATGCAGGTGGAGTTGGCTTATTATGCCCATTTCAGTTATTCTTTTTTTTTTTTTTTTTTAAAAAAAAGCACAATAAACGGTCACATTAAAATGTCACAGAGAAAAATTTATTCAACCTGCTAAAATATTTTTGGCCTATTTTAAAACCAGTAATCAGTGTCTGAGGACAGTCATCTGCCTTGCTAATGGACCACAGTTACATATGTAATTGATTAATTAAGGAAAGAAAATCACTGCTGACACCAAGGGAGGAATCTGCAACTTCAGCAGGCAGTGAAATGAAATAGCAGCTCTTCCTGTGCAAAGCAGCTGAGTCTTTTTTCAGGTATTCTTGTCTTCCTCACACTACTCCATCTTTTCTACACAGATTCTTATCTGGCACCTCAGTGTTACGGGACCTAATAGTTTGCCATGTGTGTTAACAAATAGGAAAATAATTAACACTCTGACTCTGCTTTTACAGCTGGCAGGAGAAGCATAGTTTGGTTTTAGCATGTGTATTTCCATCCAGTCGTTCACTGGTTTTGTGTACATGAGCAATTGTGCTGTGTCCATGCGAAGAGGTGCTGGAGGCAACTCATCCCTGAGCTTTCTGGAAAGCTTGGGATGAGTGTGATGACCTCTGCTATCATTTGCAAGCTGTGCTGTCATTATCTACCTCCTGTGAAAGTCATTTCTCCTGTCTCCACCCTTGTTTTACTAGTTCTAAGTTTCAGTGGTGTATCTCAAAGAAGCAAAGCTGCTTTACTAGGACTCAGACTGAGGAGAGATTTCACAGGTAGTAAGAGCCAAATATAAATATCTCAGCAGATATTTTGAAAGTAGGAGGAGTGGTGTAATGTGGAGTTATCCCTGGCAAGCTCATGGTGAGTGTATTGCAAGGTGGAGGGATTGTGCTCCATGTGAACTTGTTTGGGGGTAGGACTTCTTCCCGCATAGAAGGAAGTGTGGCACTGAAGCATGTGGCCTGCAAACGACAGTGAGGGCTGGGATCCTGATATTGCCATAGAATACCTGGCCTGAGAAAATCCTTATTTTGAAAAGACTTTTTTGGTGTTTTCCAGTGATACTGGTATTCAGAGTTATGCCTGGGAGAAAATAAATACAGACTGAAATGTTTTCCCTCACTAGTTCTATTGCTTTTCTATCACTCTCGCACACTTTCCATTCTGGATGCTTTAGCCTGATCTTTCACAAAGCTCTAGGCAGATTCAAAGATCAGGGTGAATTTATAGCTTGTTAGAAGGAGCCACTTCAGCATGCTGAAAATCGATTAAGAGCCCTATCCTCTGATAAGCGTCTTGAGCCCTCTAACTGCCGAAGCACTGGCGGTTCAGCCAGGCAGCTCAAGCAAAGCCAGTTTTTAATAGTTAGAGACCAAGCTGTTCCCCTTGCTCTCTCTTCATGTGTCTATTAGACGCCTCCCATTAGGCATGCCACTCCATTTGTGCAATGCTTGATGAACTTTGGGGGAACAGATGGCTTTTATGAATTCCACAGATGAAATTTCCTTCAGATTAGAAACAAATAGTTTTGTTTATTTTTATATTCCTGAGGATATATAAATTGTGAGGACAGTTCGGAGTTCTCATTCCCTGTACTTTAGCATAGACCCTTTTAGAGTCTGCCCACTATAATCTCCAGGAGGTTATTTTTATCTTTGTTGAAATGCAAATGAACTGTTTGAGTTAGCAATGAGTTACCTCTATTGGTCATGATGGATCTGGAGAGTAAATGAGACACTAGTTTTCACTGGGAACCTCAGCAGAAACAAAACAGCCTCACTGAGTTGCCTTCAGGCTTTACAACTTGTAAAATTTTTTTTTTTTAGGCAGATAGAATGAAATATATGGAAACTTTCTGGGTTTTATGGCAGCTATGTCCAACTGCTATCTTGAGAACTTTAAAAGCAATATCTTTGTACCGTTATTCCTTAGAGCTTTTCTGATTATGAGAGCCAATCAATCCTTCTTCTCTAGGGTTCCTTGAAGTTTTGCTTGCAAGTAGCAAGATCTGAAGTCAGGTATATTTCCTTAACTACACCTTAAGGTATTTGCTTTTAATTGCTATGAACAGCTGTAATAATATGCGTTTTGGATGTGGTTTAGGTCTGCATTGCTAAGGTATCCAGTGCCATATAAAGATTTGATGAAGGATACTCATCTGAGCTGAATTTTAAGCATGACACTAGCTGTGCTTAACTCCATTTGTTATCAGTGGAGCTTAACATGAGTTTTTAATGTTTCACTAAATAAGGATGGATTTAAGCAGGTGCTTACTGTTAGGCATGCACATAAGCACCTGACAGATTTGGGACCTAAGAGAGATAAGTGGAGAGAGCTGCAGAACAGCTGTTATCTCTGTCTTCCTATCAATGCAGATTCCATCCAGTGAGCAGGTAAAAGGGGAAAGGAATTAGAAAAGAGAGAAACTAGATTAACTAAGAGGCAGAAGAGAGACAAACAGGCATTGGTTGTGTCACAGGCATGTTCAGAGTGATATGTTGGCTCCTTTTGACAGATTCACTTGTATGGCTGTGTCCTTTATTTGTTACAGTCTATCTCATGGTTATGAATGATTGTACTTATTCTAATGAGCCTTCTATGAAGCTATCTCATTCATAGTCCATAGACTAGTGGTAGAGAAACTTCCGGTATTCCAATTTACGTCAGCTTTGAGACCAAGCCAGAAAATCTGTTATTATGGAGCAACATGTGCATGCACACACTCATATGTGTATGCAAAGCCTGTCATTGTCAGGCACAATAATGGAAAGAAAGTAAACTGCCTTGCTTTCCTGTTTCTGCTTCATCTCAGAGATGCAAAGCTAAGGCACCTACTGCCAGCCTCAATTTCACTGAGTTATGATCTGAACTTATTTTATTGTAGGTTTTGTTCTCATATAAATTCAGATATCCATGTGATGGAAAAGGTGGAGCATGTTAATCATGGCAAGAAACTATCTTTTTTTCTAATTTAGTTTAGTTTTTTTTAGTCTTTCTGCAGTTAGGCTCTGCTATAATAGATGTATTTTACAGTTTCCTTGGAGCAGTTTTCAAGTTCAGGCATCAGCCAGGTAGCATCTTAAATCCATTTGATTCAGTGTGGAAACATCTTGAGTCATGGAGAAAAGAGTGTGGATCCAAGGCCAAATATGTAAGAGGAGCACTTTGCTAGTACAGATATAGCTGCTGCAGCTTCCTCTTGTAAATGGCACTCTTGGGAGCATGTGTCCTTTCAGACCTTCTGCAGAAGCAAGTGTACAGGAGTCTCTTGGAGAAGGTTTTAATAGCACAGAGAACGTTGTACCATTCTATTACTCTGACTATCCCAGTTAAAATGACAAAGATTAACGATGCTTTTTTGGCCTTTGTTTAGCTCCTGAAAGAGCAGAAGATAGTCCCTTTCCTAGAGTTGACTCCGCTCAATGGATCTAAAGGACAGATCCACCCAAATTCCAGCTTTACACCTGGATTTGACAAAAGAAGTAGAGACTGAGAATGCTTGAAAGCAAAAAGACTCCCATCATGTCTGATTCTTTATCCAGTGCTTAAGAAATGATGCAGTTACAAAGAACTTGTATGTTGATGATAACCATCAAAAGCACAGACTATCTGAGATACTCAACTTTGTAATTACTTGTTGTAGCAAAAGGCCGTTAATTGCCCAATTTCTCTCTAAGCACTTCATCCTGTCATTGTGCCTCCCTCACCATACTGCAAAGTACATCAAATTAACTGCTGAAAGGTTCAGATGATCATCATAATAATGTCCCAGTGGACAGAAACTTAATGGAACTGGTTGCAGTCAGGTAGCTACCTGGGCTCAAGCACAGGCTGCTGCCTCCTGGAAATACAATTTTCTTATATTTACTTGACACATGCAAAATGAAGCGTTAGACCAAACATTTAGCTTTGCTAAATGGATTTTGTTGAATGGTATGAACTCTTTCCCTCTTTCCATTCATTATGCCCCTTCCAAAGTTATTATATAAAGGGACAGATTAAAAAGCTTTTTGTCTCATTCCTGCTTGTAAAATAATAAAGAAGCTGGCTTCTTCGCATTTATTTTACTGAGATTCATATTTGTGCAGAGGGATTTGGGCCCACACTTAGGAGCATTTCTATATGTTCCTCTCTTCTATGAAATGTGTATATAATGCATAGAAGCTCTTCTCTAAGTTTTCCCTACCAGTATATAAAATTAAAGACCTGGTCAGGGTTATAATATCTCACTTCAGGGATATATGTAAATGTACCTGAAAAATCAAAGAACTGCAAGATAAGGAAGTGTGGTTCACAGTCACTGTTGCTCCACTGAGATTAGTGAAATTTTACTGATTTTTATCCTAATGGAAGCTTGTGTCATCTCCTCTTGTCTGTCTCAAACCAGCCAGTTCTCTGTGCATGGCAGTAAGTTTATGTATCTGTGTGTTGAGAGTATCTGATATCTGAACTGTAGCACATTCAGTGCCCTGCCAGATGAGCTCCTGAAGAGGTACGTTCATCTGACAAACATAATATTTGGTATCTGTTAACACAGAGACTCAGTAGAACAGACCGACCACTTAGGCAGAGAAAATACAAGAGATTGTGGTCAATGTACTGTATATGGGAGTCCCTTTTTCAGCATATATCCTATTAAATTAACTGGAAATGAGTGTTCATCAGTCTCTAAGGAAAAGAGCCTGAAGCCTTTTCTTTTCTCTTCACATCAGACATTCATCAGGCCTTTGATCTTACTGCTCATGACTATGTTGGCTTATAGAAAAGGTCAGTAAACAGCTCTGCAAATACAAGTTGGATTTCTAAGGGCCAAATCCTTTAGTCCTTATGTGGGATTCTTTTCAGTAAAATAATGGTCAAATTCAGCAGGTCAGCCCCATTCTCATTATTCTCTTACTGCTGTCTGGATTGTGTGGAGACTTAAAATTTCCCATTGCTTCTCTGTAAAAACAGGATGAATTTGGGGTTAGCATAAGGTGATCGTACTTTTCCATGTTCAAAATCTTCAGCTTTTTTTTTTTTTTTTTTTTCTTTTCCTTACTCCAGGCATCTTCTTCAATAAAATTCTCATGGATAATTGTCAGATCCTCTTTTCACTTTGGGAGCAGAGCTGAGGTTTTGCTTAGGGACAATGCCTAGCCTCAAAAATGTGAACAATTCTTTTAAATGTTTCTTTGTTATTTTTTTCTGGTGGAGATTGAATATCTTCTCAGCTTTCATGGCAAGGTTACAGATGCATCTAGAACCATTTTTTCTGGCTCCAGCTGCTTAAAAATATAGATTCCAACTTTGTCCTTGTTAAAATCTCTTATTTTAGTGCCTCTTGTTATGTGATACTGAACTATACCCAACAGGATTTGGAATAAAACAGCTGTTTTCATCATGAAATTCTGCTAGACTTGTGAATCTCACCTATGCTCAAAACATTTCTTCTTGGTTGAATTGGTAGTAGAGTCTCTTTCCTTCTCAAACTGATATTCCTGAGATTTGATTCAAAGTAAATTTATGAACCCAAGCTCTGGAGAGAAGTTTAGTGCCTTACTTGCTATGTATGCATGCCCAGTATGGGAAGGGGGAACCATTATGCAGGCACCATGGAGTGATTACGCTTCCTACAGCTCTACTTCCGTAAGGGGGCCATTCTTGTGCCATGTGAAGCTTGTCCAAGTGATAAATGATGCTTTCCTCTCTCTTCTATATCCATCAAATGCACTTAATGAGTTTGATTCCACTCTGAAAATGCACCCTTGCCATGTGAGTGAATGAGCATAAAGGGAAAAAGTTTTCCATTAACTTACTGTTTTCCATTAATCTGTATAATTTTTTCATTCCGCACATTATTTTCTCAGCTTTAAAATCCCCAATGCTGTGGGTATAAACTATTGATTAATGGTGCAAACTTTCACCATCCATCTATGCAGTTTTATGCTTGTATAAAGCATGAAAAAAGCAAGACTTAAAATCTGACCATCTTCAGAGCATCTCTAACCTACCTTTCAGTGTCTGCTGTGAGTTGAACAAGCAGATGTACTTTATGACATGTCATGGGTGAGTTAACAAGCTTGAGAGTTTCAAGTAAAAGTCTGTTACAAAACTGAGAGAAGACTGTACTGCCATCTCCCTTTCTCTTAAACTGAGGATGATCCAGTTCAGTTCCTTCAACAAATACAGTTCTTATGATATAGCACAAGGAAGCTTGGCACTCGAGCTGAAGATTTACTTTTGAGACCCATGAAACCATGAGGACATTCTATAAGTAATTTCAGAGTAGTGTCCTCTGGCAAATGCATATATGCATGAGACTGCAATGGCTTCCTCTTCTCACTAACTTCTTGTTTAAATGTTTGCAGAAAGCAAATCTAAATGAATGCAGGCACTGAAACAAATGCTGCTTCTGAGGGAGGGGAGCAACATTTCCTGGATTCCAGCAAGGAGCACTGTGTAAATGCATAAATAACAGTTAATATGTTCACCTGACTCTTCCATAGTTAATACTCAGGACAACATTGACACTCTGAGCCACCATTTTCTGGCTATACTGGTTTTCTAGGGAAAGCAAGCTGGAAGACAATGAGTTACCTGGTCCCCTTATCAGATTCCTCCTCATTTAAACACTTCTGTCATGCTTAACTGCTCTAAAATATACTTCTGTTCTGTCAAACTGACTAATGGGCAGTGTGACCATTATTTTCATTTTAAACTACATCTAAACTCAAATCTCTATGGATGAATAAATGAATGCATTTATTTTACTGCAGTACTCAGTCCTCAATAAAATGTCAGAAGTAAAGTAGGACTTTTTTTTTTTTTTTTTTTTTTTGCTCTTGGATAGGAATATTCTGGGCACGTGCTGTACACATGCTTCCTGGGGAAATTAATTATTGTTATTTTATTATTATTACCGCTTAACACTTGTATGGTGTTTTACATCTTCAAAGCACTTGCAAACATTTAGCTAATTAATTAAAGTGCATTTCATGCAAACTGTTCCATTTCCATCTGGATTTACAATCAGCCCTCCTTCATGGGGAAATTATGTTGCATATAAGCTAAACTAAAATAAAGAGCTGGTTGTAGCTAGGAGCTGTAGCTCGTGTAGAGCAGCGGGAGGCAGGAAGTAATGATGTCTGTACAGCTGTCACCCTCAGCTGGGGTCCTGGCGGCTCTGTACCACTCACTGCTCCAGACAGCTCCTAACACCAAGAGACCTGCAGCTCACAGCAAGATGCACACCTAGCACAAGATTTAGAGACTATTGAATGGTCTTGTTTCATAGGAGAGTTTCCAAAATGTTGACGGTTGCCTGTTGTTAACAGCATTCCTCTGTCCCGTTTTTATCATGGGATTGACAGCAGTTAGTTCACCATGACCCAGGTCAGAATGACAGTAATGACATCCTCTAAATGTCTCCATCCTGGAGATGAAGATAACATTCATTGCCAAGACTTTTTTTTTTACCACTTTTGGCGTTCAATGAGGCTTGAAAGACACTGAGTGCAAGTGACTAAATGGGAACATTGCTTTTGACAATGTTGTGTTGGGGACCTGTAGCTTGTTGGTCAGCAGTCACCAGTGCCACGTGACAAGCGCAGCTCTGCTTGACAGCTCCTCTGTCTCACGCATCAACCATTACAGGCAGAAACGTGCTTAGCCATTTGGATGAGGGGAGGAGAAACAGTCCTCTCACTGCTCTCAAAAGTGCCTTTACTGGTTCACGAAGGACCATTACTGTTACCTCCAGAAGAGACATTGCCAATGACTTTGAAATTCTTTGTAACATCACTAAAGAGCTCATGTAATCCCCAGAAGTATGAGCTACAGTTCAAAATAGGGTTGCAGCTCCTAAAATTGAGGATTATATTTAGCTCCTGCTGCCTCAAATAGATGGGACCAGAGCCACGATCCAGCAGCCCGGAATAAAGACTACTTAGTTTTACTGCCATCTTACTTCCGTGTCAGACACTAGAAATGAAGCATACTTACATATGTGTGTATAATGTGTGTATGTGTATTATGTATCTGTGTGTGTATATATATATATGTATGTATGTATATATACATGCATGCAGATACATATACACATACACAGTGTTACACATGGAAAGTAAGGATCTGGACAACCATCATATCAAGAGAAATGATGAGAGAATGAAAACGTTCAGGAAAAAAATCCATAGCTGGCAGAATTCAGTAATATTGAAGTATTTTAGGACCAAAAGAAAGCTGAATAATGGAGAGGACTACCAGATTTTTGTGTGTGGTTCTGGAGAAAACACAAAAAAGACCAAATGTCATAAGGTTATAAATTAAGTCTGAACACATGACAAACTTTTAAACAATGAGAGTAGCTAATCAGCAGAATAGTTCAGTGTCACAGATGCCCCTTCTTTTGAGGTTTTTAAAGCAAGCCTGAGTGTCCTTTTAGAAGATATGTGTTAGCCAAATAGCAGTTTGCGCATCCAGTTCAGCTTAACTGGGTGAAATTTAGAGATGTCTTACACAAGAAGTTTGACTAGAATATCTGATAATTTCTTTTGTTCTTGAACTCCTTGAATAGCGCAGCGTAGGACATCTTTCATGTAGAAACTGATGTAAAAAAATGCCATAGAAAATGCTCAGTGCTGATGGGAGCATTGCTTTGCTGACAGAATGACTGAGCACCACGCTGGCTGCATTGGAGTTTGGGGGGTTGTCAGGTGCATGCTGCTTTGAGGGGCTCTCCAAGACTCATGGACATGAGTTCAATCTGGAGGTATGAGCCTTCGTAGGGAAAAAGCAGCATTGGGAAGGCATGATCTGGAGCAGTCAGGAGTAGTCATGGTTATATTAAAAAGTTCACCTGGAGGAGGATGACAGGAACGTAGGTTGTATCAGTGATCTGATAGAAATAACTTACAGAAAGAGGAAAAGAACCGGTCAAATGAAAAAAATAGAATGTTTTTGACTTTTATTCAAAAACATTTTAATAGTGAGATTTTGATTCTTTTGCAGAGATATTTTAATTGCTCTTTTCTGTTCTGTGTTAAGCTGAAATTTTGGCAGTCACTGGCTAATATTTTCCAACTGAAGATTAAAATATTCTCTTTTCTAGCAAACAAATTTGAGACTTCAATTAATTTTCTAGTAACATTCTCAAACTTTGAGGGAAAACATAGCTATGTCTTGAACATTTTTCTTCCAATGAAAAAGAACATTTTGTTAAAAGATATTTTTAATGAAAACCCTCGTTATTATAAGACTCTGTATAGCAACCTAAGAAGCATGTTAAGTTTTGTCTATGATACTTGAGAGCTATCCTGCTTCTCTTCATGTGTCACTATATTGGGCTGTGTGGTCGTACCCAGCAAAATTGACTGGTAGTAACATAACTATTGGCTCAAGTCCATGAGAATCCTAATCACCTAGTAATAACTACGGTGAACCAGACTCAGAACAATCAAGAGTTTGTGGCATCTGTGGCTGTGTTTAATTTCTAAATTCTCAGGCACATAAATTCTAACGCACATTTTTCTTGAAGAGAAATGGAAATTGGTGAAAGTTAGCTATGAATAGGCATTTTCTGTGTCATGGTTGCATTCTGAAGGGAAGTCTTCCCTTTCTTCTAACGATGCCCTTCAGCTTTTTAGTTTTTATCTATATTGATTTTCCATCTTGATCATTTCTAAATTGTTTCTTATTACTGTAATATTGGTTCTTTGCAGAATGCTTCAAGCATGGTGTTTTAAAACACAATGCATAGTTATTGTTGTAAGTACTATGAACAACCTCTGCTGTGCCTGCAAGTAGTTGCCCAAGCTAGGAAGTGAGATAATCCCAATATTCCTACAAAACAAAGAGTTCAGAGTTTCTCTTGTTTGAATATTTTCTGGTGCAGGAAAGCCTGCGGGGGAACTGTTACATCTGCATAGGACAAAGCAGAGCTCCTCACACTGTCACCCGAAATGACTCCAAAGGGCCATGCTGAACCATGACCTTGGCTTCTAGAGAATGACAGCAGCTCCAAGGTAGGTTACCATTCTGGAAACAACAGGCACAGTGTAGCGCTTACAATGTGGTTGTCCTTCTGTGCAGCATTTGGGAGGGGAGAGCCACTTACACTCTGTCTTGTCCTTCTTCAACCCTATTGACAACTGAGCATCTGATCCTGCTACCCGGACATCCTGCTGGCATGAAATAACTGTGTACCAGCTATTGTCCTCAAGATGATTCGTATGTGCAAACCATGGCCTACACTGAGATTCCTTTCCTTCAAGGAGGGAAGGGCTCCTTCTCCTCTCAGAGCAGCCAGTAGGATTAATTATGAAAGAAATTTCTCAGCAACACAACATAGTTCATACTTGACTGCTGGGTGCTGGGATTTCAAAATCTAGCCTCCAATGGATTGCCTTCTTAAGCACAGACGGGAAAGCCATGCATGGGTTATCTCTTGGCAACTACTGGCTTTAGCTAGAAAATCCAAAGGGGAAGATAATGAAGAAATTATTTTCTTTTCTCTCTGTGCCTGGTTGCTTTCTTGCCTTCCTGAGACTCAATTTCTATAGCTGAGCTTCAATTTTCAGCTCTGTGCAACCTCTCTGAAATAAAGATTGAATTTAGTGTGATAGAATCACTGAAGAGAGATTGACCCATCCAGTTCAGATCTTGCTCTGTGCTCATGCTTCACCCTGCTTGCGCATTTCAAGCATGCCAGCTGGTTGAAAAGCTTGGCAAATTTTGAGAATGTCAAAGTGCAGTACAAGAAGCCTCTTGCTGCCTCCCCATCCCTTTCCCACTTCTCAAGTCTGAGTCCAGCTTAGGTATTTCTTTTATATTCTACCGCACTGCAAAACAGCTTTTAGGGAATAGGCCTTTATTCCAACATCATGTCTTTTCAAACCGCCAAATATCAACCTGTCCATGCAGGAGTGACAATTATGCAGGTCTGAGGTAGCAGCAGGTTTGGACAGATGACTACAGGTGGAGGTGGAAGCACCCTAACACAATCTTCCAATTCTTCCCTGTCCTATTGCTCCACCTGCCTTTGGGTTTTCTTGAACTCTCTTGAATGATTGGATAGTGCAAGTTACCTTGTTTGATTCCTCTCTAAACTGAGGGAGGTAGTAAATGATGTTAGGGCCTGAGTACCCACACTAATTTTATATAATGAACAGGCATCATGTGGAAACAGTTTGCAGGGACTGATGGCATGGCTGGGATCAGCCTGATAGCTGCACCCATCAAGTTCTCCTTTGAAAAAAAAGACCATGCAAGTCGTGCAGTGATCACCATCTTGATAGCCTTTACACACCCTGAGCACAGGGCAGGAGCATGGCAACGCGAGCTATGCAGAATGTCTTCATTCAGGGGTTCTTTTTTTTTAGGCTGCCAATATCCTGTTGCTTTTTAACAGCCAAAGAACTAACTGTTCTTGGGCACCATTTTCTGAACAAGGAATATGTCAAGTACATTTGCATGGTTTAATTTCCGTGACTTTTTTGTTTGTTTGTTTAAGCTCTGATCCCCTCCAAGTTTTTAAAATTCACTCTTTCCCTGTGTTTGGTAAAGACTGATCTCTCCCTCTCTCAAAAACTCTGACAAAGTTTAAAATGAAGCTTCCTTTTCAATCCAAAGCAAACAAAGCTGGTGTCGTTAGGCAGCTCTACTCAGCTGGCTGTCGTGTTCTTGGAAGCAGGTTTGTTGGTTAATTTGAACTCTCCCAGACTGGCTGGCTGTCCCTCTCCGGCACACAGTGATTACATACACAGTATTTTTAGGCTTGGCATAAACAGGCTTCCTGGCAGTACACTTCTTAGGTTAGATGAGAAAAAAAGGACACGTGTTGATATATGAGTCGCTGAATTCATGAAACCTCTTCCCTGCACTTTGTGTCTGGTGTTTGGATTAACCTGGGTCTAGTGCGGTGTTCATTGCAGCTTTTCCCATGTCTGGGACACTAATAATAGCTCTGTCTTATGTTGATTCTCTGGCTTCTCATAAGAAATATAAATTCAGCCCTAGGATCAGCCTGAACACAAATGATAGGCTCTTGCCTTGCTGGCCTATTTCCTTCTAGAAACTTAATACCTTTCAGTCTGTCCATGTATCTGGTTAAAATCAGCCAGTGGACTTAATATTTTTTAGGAAGTCATAGACAGAGACAGATAGTCACACAAACAGAGCGCAGAGTGGATCGTATAAACGGCATTTTCTTAGGTACGCTGCCTCAAAATTATCTTTGGCTGCAGATTCATCCCGGCCTGTGAGTGTTCTTGTAACAGGGACTTTGTCCTCTCCATTACGTGCTGCCCTTTTCTGTAGCAGCTGTGGTGAGAAACGTCTGTAGTTACTTCTGTCGCTCTGAATCCAGATCTCTCAACTCATTGTCTTCTTTAAAAATAAAGGAGTGAGAATCCCTGGCTCCCTTTTCCTTTGCTCTGTGTGCCTAATTCATTCTTAAAACAGCAGCAAATCCCACCCTTCTCACCCTCCAGAGCCTCCAAAGAACAGAACATTAACTAATTCTAATGAACATCAGCCAGCCAGCTCCTCTCTCTGCATTGGACAGGAGTTACTTTTATCTCTATCATTCTCCTGCCTTGATCAGATTTTCCCCAAGCTAAATTAAATCTCTATCCTCTTTTTCAATCGATTTTTCCCTTCTTTTTTAACTGAAATAAGTTTACATAAATGTAAAAGTAACAAGACAAGCTCTCTGAACAGACAGTGATAAATCAATAGTAGTGTAAGTTAATTTATATTTTCATAACTCATTCACTTTCTCTCTCTTCTTCCTCCCTACCACTAAACGCTAAGTTTTATTTAAACATCACCAGGTCCTGGGAGACCTGGATGGATTTGCCTGGCCCTTTGGACCATTCATTTGATGCAAGAGGCAGAAAGACACAGATTTATGTCACAGCAGCAATACTTCCTGCATTAGCTATTTATGGATTTACACACCTCTGTATTGCTCACCAGTAAATAAAATAAATAACAGGCGTGGAAGTCCCAGTAGCATAACAGGGACCTTTATAGCATGCAGAACAAGGACAAAATTAAAAGGAGAGAGACTAAATAAATCTGTGGACAGAGCTTCTGACACTTGCATGGGTAATCGCTGCACTCCGTGCATCTCAGTCGTCATTATATCTGCCTGGGGGTGGGGGAAGTAGATGTTCTCCAGAAAGAACAAGGCTCTTGCACGGGGTCAGCGCTGTAACATGAGACCAGCCTTGCGTGGGAACCTGGTGTTGGGCAACAGTTTGGGACTTAGATGGGAAGTAGATGGAGGGCTAATGAGATTTCTGGTTATGAAAGCCATTTCTTTTGTTCACCTAATAAACTTGGAAAGACCTATCCTTGTGATGGCTACCAACACTAAACTGGATTAATTATCTGAGAAGACACTGGGGTAAAAGATAATAAAGGGCAGTATCTATTTGGTCCCAAATGTTATGGACAAAATTCAGAAGTATTTGCATTGTCTGCTGCGCATAACTCAGAGATGGCCAAGGAAATGCCCGTTAACCTGTGAGAGTCTTTGGAGAAAGGCACAGAAAAACTACTTAGCTCTAAGACTGCAGGACTCGGCCCTATTTTCATATGGCACGAGAGGTGCATGGGAGGCTCTGTGACGGACCGTGACAATTTGGGTTATTTTGCCCTAGATGGTCTGACTCCTCCTGGCTTTCTGACTGTCCTTGAGCTCCCAGGTTTACTAGGGCACTGAAGTTTGGATCACAAAGCAAATTTAAGCTTGCTTAAAATTTAAGCCTAACTTTCACCACATTTGATATAAGCTCCATAGTTTTACATTGTCGCAACTTAAGCATGTGCCGCAACGTGAGCATGTGCACCACTGCCTTGCTGAAATTAGGCCTAAAGCCAAAACAGATGTATATACACACACAAGTATGTGTGTGCGTGTGTATGTATATGCATGTGTGTTTGTACACACATATATAAAAAGCATATAACATTTGCTATCACCATAGCAACAGAGAATGTGTGTGTTGCTGATGCCTTGGTAACAGTGCATCTGTGACCGTCTGTCTGTATATGTGTATGGAGTTGCCATGGGATTGGGTGTGGCAAATACTTAAATAGAATAACTTAAAAAAAGCACAAGCATAAGAAAACCTGACAAGACAGTTATCCGTCAAATCTTGTTCCATTTACACATCTCCCGACAGTCGCTGCATGTGGGTCACCTCATTGCCGTATCTAAGGAAGACTGAAAAATCTTTGGATCATCCTTTTTTTCTGTGCTTGTCCCCAAGTGCACTGGGCAAATGATGGATATAGTTTAGAGAAAAAGAAAAACAGCATTACAACACAGTGATGTGTGGACAGGAATGAAACTATGTTCTTTGGTGAATCCTTTTGCACTGAAGAGCAAGCGCAACACAGCACCAGTAAACCATGCACTACAGATGAGGAAAGCAAGCATAAAGCCAGATTTATCTACATAAAGTCATGCTCTAATCCAAACGGTAACAACTTCATATAACGCCACAGCATTTGTTAACAACTAGAGATAATTCTGAATCCCTGAATTCCTAAAACAATAATTAATAACATCAAACACTGATACAAGCATCAATACCTAAACTATCTTATTAAGATTAATAATTTTGGGGCTGCCTTCTGTATAGAGCCTAGCTGAAATAAATCAGACTTCTCACATTAGTGCCCAAAGTTCAATGGAGCTGTTGCTACTTTGGCCCTTTTCTGAAGGCCATCTTGAACCATTAGAATTAAAGGCATGGATATGAGCTACCTAGAGATAAAGTTGTTCTCCGGACTACAGTATAAAATACTAGACAATAAACATTGATTATCTGAATATTGGAGCAACTTTTAATTGCTTCTCATGGGAAATTACTGGAGGCCCTGAATGTTCACAAAGCAAAAGCAGGGAGGAGTTGTGTTAGAGATTTGCTGTGTCTTGTTTTCAGCCCTGACAATCCTGAATTTACATCTCATGTATTATCATTCTAAGTTGTGCTGAACACAATTGCCCACTGACCTGAATATCCATAAAAGCCTTCTTTGAAACAACCCTAAATTTGTAGAAGGAAACAGTTTGGCACAGGAAAAGGGTAATGAAATGTCTTGGGCAGGGAGGGCAGCGAAGGAAGGACAGCACTGGTGTGAGGTGATCCTACTGGTAAGGACAGGTGCCCATCATAAAAGGGATACTATAAAGAAGCACTACCATAATTGTGTGAAGATCACAAAACAAAAACTGTTTGCATCAAAACAAATTAAAATTATTATTTCCATTCCATGTAATCATGCCCACGAACCCAGAACTCCTTGAAATACCCCTCCTGTTTTTCCTTGTATCAACTTAACAAATTCATTCTCCCTGGTTTTATTAAACTGGAAGTGTAAATCCAGGCCTGACTGCCATTCTGTCTTAGTCAGTAGGAAATGATGTTCAGCAGCAATGAAATTAATGCCTGAAAGGACACAATAAACAACAAAGCAAGAGTGAGAGAAAATAGACGCAGCAAACAAAGTTGCATTAGGCCACGTTTGATTACGAAGAGCAATCGACACTGCTGGCAATGCTCCGTGTGTTGCTCTAAGAAGTATTCATGCAACCAAAATGTGTGAAGTCTCCGACTGGAACAGGCAGACAAAATCCTATGCAGGGCTATCTTGAACCTTTTCCATATATGAGTTAAATGCCAGCTTTCCATTCAGGGCAGTGTGATACCAGCTCCTGGAATCCTTTTCTTCTGGAAGCTTATACTAATAACACATAGGGCTGGACTGAGAATGAGTGCCTCTATAAGGAAATCCACTGAGCCTCACAAGACCCCATCTCTGACTTGATTATATATTTTGAAAAAAATCTCATCATTTGAAAAGCAGTGGACAATTACATGAGCATCAGGAAATATTTATAAAAATGCCTTGCTTCTGCTTTTCATTTGGCCTAAGCTTCTTCAGGTCTTATAGAAAAATTCTGTAGAAATCCATAAAAAGAAAATAAATGTGTGTGAAGAAATTTTGGGTGAGGGGGTTAATAGAAAATCATATCTCCAGCATAGATTTTTTTTTTTAAGTGTACCTCAATACAGAATTCTATAAAACAGCTGAAGGGAAAAAAATCTATGGAAAAGTAATATTTTCTAATCTATTTGACTACAGTTTGGCCCTGCAAAGAAATAAAGACTCTCTCATCTCATAAACCTAGCAACTGTGAACAGCAGATAGGAAATAATTTGTCAATAGATTTAAGATATTGAGGGGATGTGAGAGATTAAGACAGCTGCACATCTGCACAGAGTCATAATTTGTCCAGCATTTTCTTTAGCCACTCAGAGAAAGCAAATAGTTTTTGATGAAGCTTTCAAGGGAGTGTAATAAAGGAGGCTGTCAGCAGCTGCTGCATTGCTTCTCAGGTGTTTTCAATGTGCTTCTGCCTGCTGGCACCAGAAGCCAAAGAAAGATTTCAATTAAGAGTCCAAGGAAAATCAGTTCTGCTTGTTCAGAAGACTTTTCTGTAGGTTTCATGTTGAAAAGGTGAACATTTTCAAGGTTTGCATTTTTAAGACAAACCTGGAAGCCAAATGACCAAAATAAATATCAATGTGGGCTCCTAATTCCTTTGGGCTCTTGAAAATTTGCTCTAGGATCATTGATTCAAAAGCCGAGGGAACGCTCGGAACTGATTCAAGCAGAGCTCTGATTTAAGATACTGTAAACCAATTTAGAGCAGAAATTCAAGCAATTTTTATCTAGTATGAAAAGGCAGTCATAAGAACCACTAAATGCAACAGCATTAGCTTTTCCTGGCTGTAAGATTTTGTGTGCTTATTTATAGCCTATTAGTGTTTAGGGAAGGTAAGGGACAATAACCTAAAGCAGAGTCAGTAATTGCAGGGTCAGTCAGAAAATCAGCCACTCTAACAGTTTGCTCCTGTCCCAAAGCATCCTTGTCTTGTTCTGTGTCTCCATCCTTATTCATGTTACACCTTCTCCTTTCTGGCTGGACTGAAACAAATAGGGGTCTCAGGCTTGGGAAAGCTGTGCCTTCCTGCCACAGGAGCATTTTTTAACCAGTATGCTGAGAGTGGAGCTGTTGACAGAGGATCCAAGAGGTCATTGCTTCACCCCCCCCCCCCCCCCGCCTCCAAAATATTTTGATAAAAATGATAGGTTTCCTCCTTTTTTTGGCCAAAAGGACCTTATGGAAACTTGAAGATTTTAGGTGAAAACTACTGTCTATATAAAAAGGTCTATTCTATTAAGAAGCCTTTTTGAGAGAAAACGGCCTCCAGAGATGCTCTCAGCGACACTAGAAGTAATTACAGTGCGTTGTCTAAACCCCACATCCCAGATGCTATCCAGAGAACTGCCTTTCTCCACAGTGCAGCCCCAAGCTCAGGCTTCAGGTTCCTTGGTTTGACTGAGAGGGAGCTGGGGGCAGGAAGGAGCTATAAATAGGATTTCAACAGGAGGCCTCTGCCTTCCTTGATAGGATGAAAGCACAGCATAGTCTTTCTTGATTACTAATTGAATAACTGAATTACAGGATCATTGGAAACAGCAGGCCTGGGTTAAAACAGGAACAGGTGGTGCTGTCTGCTTCAGAGACTCCCTCCTCTCCATCTCCACCTGATTTCAGATCAGCTTTCTGTGAGCATTAAGAAGTGAAGAGTCAGAGGAGGAGGAAGTTCATTTTTGCAGGGAAGAGATGCTGTTATTTATTGGGAAAGCTGGCTTCTGTGGTGTGCCTCCTCCAGTGGTGCTTGGAGGCAGTCTGTGAACTGTGCAAGTGCTCTGGTGTGGACTCCTGCCAAAGGTACGGAGCAGTTTTCCTCAGGGCAACAGTGAGGGTGTCTCTGACCCAGCTGCAAGGAGAGCCTGGGTTTCCTCAGGCAGCAGGAAGGAGGAGCTGGATGCCTTATAAGCCTGGTTGGTTAAGGCTCAAATGTTCTTATTCCTGATTTTCCAGGAATACTTAAAGTTGTGGTCTACCTTTTCCTATTGCATATCTGACCAGAAAGGCAACTCTAGGCCAGCCAGGCCTGCATTACATAGGGGCTATTAGAGCAGCACTGGATACCAGAGCAAGATGTGTCCCATTTGCATGGACTAGAGTAAAACTAATTATCTCCAGGCAGGTTGCTTTTGCCTGAGCAAGGGGACAGAGCAGCTGTACAAAGCAGATTGTGGAGGGCTCCCTGTTGCTCTTTTAATAACTTCTCAGATGAGAGGACAGTCAAAGACTGCAGAGCACGAGAAGAATAAAGTCTGTTTATAAAACGCCTTTCAGATCTCACAGATGAGCATGACAGGAAAGAGTGGGCAAGAAAGGGGTAACTCACAAGGTTACTTCATTTTACACAAAATCTAGTCAAAGTGGAGCGATTCTTACCTGAAGCCAGCCTTTAGGAAATTATAAGCAGAAAACACTTCCTAGAGATTTTTGTCTCACCTTTCCAGAAAAGTGGAAGTTGAAAGAATCTATTAAGTCCCTACCATGCAAACCTGTTTGAGAATGTGACCCCAGCCTCCCCCTCCTGACACATTGCCTGCTGCACAGCAGAGGTAGGCACTCAACACAAGATACCTTGCTAAAAATAGCACAGAACCATATCCCCAGGGAGGAGAACATCCGTTGCCACCCTGCTAATGCCAGGGAAGCTGGGTAGGCCTCTTACACACATTCCTGTCGTAGCACACAAGTTCATGAGGTAGGAATATGTTGGAAGCAGAGAAAAAACCTGCTGGAGAACAGATGCTGCTGATTTTTAAAGAATGGGGATTGCAGGCACTCAGGGACATAGCACTACAGACTTCAGTACCTAGAAGGTCTAGGTTAAACCTGTTAGGGCACCTGTTCTTCACTGTGCTATCCTAAACAAGCAATGTCTCACCCCCTGAATTACAGCAGAGGTGAGAGAGAGACAGCCCATCCTACTTATATTCTGCTTCCACTGAACAAAGCCTGAAGGCTCAGCTGTGTTCATTTATTCCAGAAGACATTTATACCACATGCCAGAGCCTTCAGAGTCTTATTTTCAACTTCAAGTTAACCTTTTCCCTTTTCCTTTACTAGCCTTACTTCTGTACACCTGATTTTTCTTTGCTAGAAATCTTTTCAGATTTGAGTTGTCCTGGAGCTCAGATTTATCTGGCAAGTTTAATCATAAGGTACGTCACATACAGATTTTTACCTTGTGGTGGATTATTGCTGAGAAGGACCCGGATTCTGATGATGGGTCTGTTGTGACTGTGTGGCCCACAGAAGGAAGAAAAAATAGAGGTATATGGTGGGGGGGAGGGAGGAAAGCAGGCTGCTCCTATTTAGGCAGTAGTGAGCAATAGAGCACAAAGAAGAAAAATATAGGGTCTTAAATGAATGCAATTACTCATGTCATTAATTTAGATTTACTTGAGTAGTTATAGTGTGTTAAATAAACAACAATTGATTAGTTAAATCATGTTCATTTGAAATTTAATCAGGAGTGGATTGATATTTATCTTACAGTCCAACTGTTAAAGCTTTGCCAATATGTTTCAATGAGGTGTTTAAAAGGAGGTCACTCAGAGTCTTTTTTTGGTCCTTCGAATTGCAATTATTCCTGGAACCATGTTCTTCAAGCCTTTTTTCCTGAGTAAGTGCTAGTGCTGTGGCGCAGTGACAGGTTTAAATGCCTTTTTTGCATCCTGCAATCAAACTAGATAAATACACAGGAGAGCAAATAAGAAAGGCTCTTCAAGAATGAACTTTGGATTTGTCTTAAGCTCGTATGAAGATCAGCTAATGCTCATGGAAGAAGCCAAATCAACATTTTTTTTTATTTTTACTCTTGAGAGACAATAGCAACATATTACCTGAAACCCAGACTAGTTACTCCACCTGTAGCAGCAGAGAGTAAGATTTTAATGAGCTTTTGCAATGAAATTAAGCAAAGAAAGAGCTGGTGGAGCAGAAATTTGCACTCTGAAGCAGCCTAAGAACAGCGAACTCATTTCACATTAGCTACTAAACGTATATTAAATGGTGGGGGGAAAAAAAGTGAATATTTTTATTTAGAAAGCGGAAAATCCTCCATTTTCTCATGATGAGAATCACTGTCTACCTTCTAACTCAAATCCACCTGGAGGCTGACTCCTTTCTCTCTCCCCACATACATACAAAGCCAGCTACATCTTCATCCAATCCTGCCCTGTGACAAGATCTCTGCCAACTTTTTTCTTATGTAAAACACAATCAGTACTATCCTCCCTCTGAACTCCTCTGAGTGCTGAATCTCTGACAAAAAAAAAAAAAAAAAAAAAAAAAAAAAAAAAAAAGTGAGAAATTATTTCTCCTGGACTTAAAGTCTTAACCCAGGTAAAACAATTATAACTAATATGCTTCTTAACTACATTACTATTGGCTAACGTTTCCTGACCACTACTAAGTTTCTGAGATTTTTCCAAGGATTAAAATAGATTTTTTTTAAAAAAAGAATGATTTTCTCCAATGGAAATAGAGTTAGGAAATAAGTGCACATGAAAAATTAATGTTCCCTTATGTTTGGAAGCCTATATAATCTCTTCTCTTGCAGGCACATCTTGATTTTTATCAAGATTTTTATCAAGGTTTTTCTCTCCATAAACTCTTTATTCAGTTCCAGTCAGTCTGGTTTTTGTACGCTGTTTTTACACTGGAAATATTTTGACAATATTAAGACAAAGTGTAGTTCTCCCAACCATGGAATATATATGTAGAGAGAACAGAATATTAAAATAAGCTCTGTATTTGGAATCATGGTTGCTTTCTGCCCATGCCTTATAGAAAAGTAACAAAGGTTTAGATGGTAGAAAGGTCTGTTTCTTTGCAGATTTTATTTGTCTTTCAGATGACAGTCTTCACCCTTTATCAACTCAGTTGTCATCATCTTTGTCATTTTCCACGTCTCTGAGTGCCTGCATTGGTCGTCTTCAAAGAATGCCATTATAAATGAAATATTACCTTTTCCAATACATTTTTAAAGAAATTAAAGTACTCTCAAGTTCCTACTTTGAAAAAAAAATCAGATCTGGAAATTTTGGAATAGTGCAGTTGTGTTAGTTGTCTACTTGAAATACAACCTGGTGTGTAGTGTTCTAATTAAAATGAACAGATAATATTATCTTATTAAATTAGCTTTCTGTCTACTAATTTAACTTTTTAAAATAAAATCTATTTTGCCTAGGAAAAATCTGAAACAGTCATACAACTACCAAACTGATCTTGATACTACTGATGGAACAAACTACCAAAGGAATAGGGATATCAGTGTGGGAAGAGAGGAATCTATAACCCTTGGACAAATTCTTCTAGAAGATGAGGACAAGTGGGCAGAGGTAAAGAGATGGAAATAATCCTGCAAGTTTTACTGACTCCATTTCAGTTCAAAAATGTGAGCGTTTTTCCTAAAACTCCGAGAGTTCCCCTTCTATCAGTCTGTGAGCTGTATGTGAATGACTCTTGCCTGTATTTTAAAGAACATGAATAGATTTGGAAATAGGTTTATCGTATTAGTCTATATCACATATGATTATTTGATATTCCAAAAAAGAAGGAAAGTTCAGGCTAAATAGTTTATTTTATGTGAAGCTATTCTCATACCAGTGATGATTTGCATTCATGTGCTCGTGTATCTAGATTGATCTCTTATATGAATTGTTCCTAGTGTTTGAGCCATCTTCAAACTCTACCTTCTGTATCAGCTTTGGGATTAGTTGTCCTAGCTTGTCCTCACTTTTAGGCACCAAACCCTTGGTCACTCCTAGAGAGGCAATCATTTACCAGAGTGTTATAAAAGAACACCTATTACGTGATACTGCTAAGAACAAAACTGCATTTGCTACAAGGGAACCCTGAAGGGGTGAAACCACATATAACCCTATTAACAGGGCAGTGTGCCAGTCCTCAATGTTGAGCACATTACTTTCTGATTGATGTGATGGTGAGCACAAACCATCTGTCCATTGACATCATCTAGCATTGGTAGTGGTGGCCACAGTTGTGGTGTCCCACTGCAGTTATTCTCCTGTGCTAAGCTGTCAGCAAGGGGGAAATGATACAAGCTGCACACTACTTTTCAACAGATTTGGGAAGATTTTTGGCTTCACTGATCCTTGAAGTAACTAAAACCAATACAGTTTACACTAGTGATGATTTTTGACCCATTTTCCCCACAAGCTTAGCAAAAATGACATTTCTCCAGCACTGCTTTTCTATAGCAGCTTAACTCTGAGTGGCCTTTTAAAAAGCCTTCTATGTCAGAAGAGCTATTGTGCTGTGCTAAGGTGTGAATGTTTCTACTTCAGCTTTTTCTTACCCTTGTAAATACATATAATTAATGAAAATTAATACTTCTCTTTTTCCTTCAGTGAGTGTCTCAAGCTACTTGTAAAATGGGTGCAGATTTGGCAGGATGTGTTTCCTTGCAGTGATGGGTCTGGGATAAAGACCTCATCTGTCTGCCATCCAGCTGGGGTCCTGGCTCAGCAGGGATGAGGCAGGAACATTATTGTTGGATTCCCATTGCCTGTCAAAACAAGAAAGATTTTTAACCCTTAAATTATTGCACTCAGCTCCCCTTCCAACAACCCTGACTCTACAGAAATGGCAAAAGAATCAAAGAGGAGAATTATTTTTTTTAACAGATGAGAGAAGAAAGTCAATATGGATGATATTTGCTTTGCAAAGCGATAAACTAGGCTCAATCTGTTTAACTGCCAGGTAGTTTAAGGTAGGATTTAGTGCAGAACATTTTCAAGTCTCTCCTGTCTGACACTGATGTCACTCTCTTTCCTGGTTGCTCTTCCAGTCTTCAGAACACCACTAATCTGTTTAACGGACGCAGCTCTTCTATTATTTCAAGGAAAAGTACTTATGTTTAACGTGTCAGGGCAAGCCATCCCCACAAAAGTACATGCCTGCTTACCACTGAGATAATATGAAATCCTCAGCTGAGGCCTATGTCAGGAAATAATTCGGTTTCTGTGTAATTAGATTCAAAGGGCAACAGCTCCCGCTCCTCCGCTTAGGTCAGCGAGTTCCAATAAAGGGCTATGGAGGAACCAGCTAAACCAATTAGCAGTGAGCACCCAATCAATTACTGCAAAATGGGCTAAAAAATGAAGCAGAAGCAAGCCCTGGCGCATGCTCTTTCTGATGCAAACCAAAGCCTCCAATTAATATCAGAGCGCTGTGCAAAGTACCTATCGCAGCCTCACAGGTAGGCATAAACAGCAGCTGGTCTTCTCATGGACGCTGTGATCTAGCGCAGGATAAGAGCTTGCTGTTTTCTTGGCACTGTATGTATATGCACCTGTGTGTATATATGTGGGGGTGGGCGCATCTATTGGCATTGTCCTTCTAGGAGGGTGCCTGCCTGTGTGTATCTGTGTGATGAAAAGGTCTCGTTCATTAGCTCAGGATGCTCGCATTAGGTATATTCTATTAAGCACATATTGAATATGCATCTCATTTTCATTTCAATTAGGATCAGAGGGCTGATTTCATTCATGACTATTGATTCCTTCCAGGCCATTTGCATTTTAGTCTGTTCATTATTATTTATATGCTCTGTGCTCTCAGCATAATTTAAATATCCCTCTCATTATTGTCCCCAAGTGATGAATTATACACCCTCCTTCAGAAACCAACACAACAAGCCCTGTGTTAATCCTCTGATTTTTCTCTGTGTATTTATGGATCTTTCTTTACTTGGATTTTAGCGCCTCCTGTTTAGTTAGGAGCAGGTGATCCAATGCATAGTGAAAACTATTTACTACATGACAAGCTATCTTGCTTCCCATAGATTTATGGCAGAAAGATGTATTTTGAACCCAGCTGCAGTGGTTAGTATTTCCCTGCTCTATCAGGGTGCTTAGGTTTCCAGTAACGGTCTTGTCTACAGTCCCTTGACAGCATGATGGCTGTATCACGGATATCCCATCTCTTCAGCAAATTGCTTCAGTGTCACTGATTCATGAACGAGGACAACCAACACTTCACCCCAGAATCCCCTCCCTCCCCAAGCACTGCCTCTTGCCTAACATTTCATAGTGTTACAGAATTAATTAAATGTTCTGTTCCTGTTATTCTGTGAAGATAGTGACCTTTTCGGTGAGATAATGTATTTTAAGTTTTTTTAGATAGAGGTTTTTGTTTAGTTCATATATACAGATGTGTATGAGTGAATTTGCCTGGCCTCTTAACTCTGCTGGAGCAAGTGAAGAACTGGAGATTCTTCCTGACACATACAGACTCCCCTGTGCCTTTCAATGATTTGACAGGTACTGCCTGAGATTTAATTTGCACAGTCCTTAGCTTGGAAATGAATAGACAGGAAACTTTGAAAGAGCTGGAATTTAGTTTAAATTGCAAACAAATTACGTTTGCATTGAAATAGATGTGCAATAATTAATTGCATACTTAAATGTAACTCTACCTCTGAAAGGGCTTTGGGGGATTTTAAGGTTTGCATATTAAATCTGACGAGAACATATGCTCCCATATTGTTTTGATCTCTCCTAACAGAGCTGGAAAGACAAATGTGCAAGAAAATAAAAAAGAAAAAAAAAAAGAAGAACTGAATATTTCTAGATCTAGGGAATGTTTATTGGCTTGACTAGGTTTTGGTGCAGAGGGAAAGAGAGGAGAGAGAAAGCAGCAAAGGAGATCCTCCTTTCTTTAAACTGATTAACCCATCTGTCTGCAGTTCAGTCTTCTGTCCACCCATCAGCGAAAGAAATAGCATCATACCACATGTAAAATCTCTGTACAGAAAGGAAAGAAAGAGACCCCAGGTCTCAAATCTGCCCTTGCTTTCTCCATTTACTGAGCGAGTCCTGTGCCTTGATATCAGATTACAATGGAAAGCAGAAAGTCCCAAGACACTTCTTCAATGCACACGCATTAAGGACAGGTTTAAATTGGATGGGTATTATCTAGACTTCAAATTTTTGGCTCTTCAGTCATCAAGTTAAGTGATTAATAATTAGTGTCCTGAATACTTCTGGGAGAAATCAACATGGAAGCAAAGTACTCACAGTGCCCGTGTGCTGCTGACGGTGCTCCCCATGTAGGCAGTGGCTCTGGGGGCAAGAGCAGTATCGGCTGATACTCACAGAGAGTAGGTGAGCTAGAGATGTAGGGTAGGTAAAAATTAGACATCCTTAAACAGAACAGAGAGGAGGAGATGTTGGAAAACTGATTTCCTATAATAAAAGGTGCACTATATATATGTATATACACACACATATACAAATATATTCAAATATATATGTACACACTTGCATTTTTACCAACACAATTATTTTTTGAGAAAACAAGTAAATATCTTCAATTGTACAGCTTAAGGTTGCTGATCAAAGCAAATCACTTCAGATCTGTGTGTGTAACTAGGTGGAGTTTCAGCAATTTATTTTTTTTTTCTGTGAAACCTTGCATGACTTGTGATTTGACCATATGATGGATGGTTGCCCTTTCTCTCTAGGCTGCTGAAATCAGCAGCGTCCTCCAAGCTGAGCTTTGCTTAGTTCTTTTCCTCAGAAAGGAAGTTTAAACTCTGTCCAACATATTGAAAAAGCCACACAACCAGCCCTGCCCCAGAATTATTTGCAGTTGTTGACTCAAATACCTCTGCGCTTCGAGAGACCAATTTGAATACATTGAAAATCTGGAGTATATTGGCTCTTAACACAAACAGTAAAGATTTTTGTCTTTAACCAGCTCATGACAACGTGGACATCGCTGGAGTTGCTGGAGAGAGACAGAATTGTAAACCTTTTATCTCTTAATGGGAAGTACACCAGAAGCCTAAGGGATGCATTTTGGTAAAACGTTACTTTCAGGACCAAAGACCTGATCTAGGGAGCAGTTGTGGACAGGCAGTTCTTGTCCCTGTGGGGACTCCCGGCTTAACCCAACGCTGGATCCCAGCCTCAATACGTGTTCTGAGACAAAGCTCCATCCCTCACGCTTGGTAGTCAGGCTGTCTAGAAATTGCCAAATAATATTGCCAAAGCTGCTTAAGTGATTACCCTAACAGAAACTGAGCATACGCAATGTACAATGTGCAACTGAAATATGCTCTTACACCTCAATGCATGTTACCTGCATACCTAAAATTGAGAGGCTTTCGTGTCAATTGACCAAGATGCCCCCAAAACTGCCAGGCTTAGGTTTAGGCCAGAGCAATAGCTTAAGAAGATGTCACTGGCGTTTGCTCTCATGGCATCAAGCCAAGGCGAGTTAGTTTCTAGAGCTGTTGTTACCGGTTATCAGGCATAGCCCGCTATGAATCCAAGCCAGTTTCCAGGTCACATTCGTGAACAAATCCATCATCCTGCCTGAATTTTCACGGCCTTATAATCCAGGCAGGCAGCCTTAAAGTCAACCTTCTGTTATAAAAATTGCTTATTCTCCAAAAACCTGAACAGGAGGGGACACCAAAACAGCAGACCAGTTTCCAAATAAATCATATTCTATTTACAGAAAGCTACTAACTGTGGCTGAGAAGCTCACCTGTTTTTTACCAACCTCTGGGAAGTGCCCAGTGAGTTCCTGGGAAGATATGTCTCCCTATTTCTTTGTTGCAAAAATAAAAGCCTGTATAGCTCAACGTACAAAAGGCCCTACTGACCTCAGAGCCTATGCTTAATAGAAATCAGTTATGTTGCACATACCTCTCTCAAAAAAAAAAAGTTCATGTCTTTTTCATGTTAACCAGATATTCCTGTTTTTCCCCCTAATTTATCTCCGAATAAATGCTATTAAGCATCGTGTAATGCTGATATTGCAGCAAAGTGGATGAAAGGGCTCTGTCCTTGTGTCTCTGGAGCAGCCACTGAAGACGATGGGGTAGTACATGTTCCCCGAAAAACACGCTGCTCAGTTATTTCACTCCTTGAGCCTAAGTTACCGCCACCATCTACAAAGGCAAAACTGCGGCTGCATGATGGAGATAAGACTCAGAGCTGAAGCACTCGCAGATGGCTGTCGCCACATAGCAGCACAAAGAACTCTTTAATTAAGTCTTCCTTTCCCCTTATTAAAATTCAGGAAAGATTACCAAGGAATTTGTACTGTATCTGGAAAACAAATCATAACAATTACAGTAGGCTGCCCCAGGCTGGCTAGATTGTAGCTTATTATTCTACAAAAGCTTAATAAATGTGTAAATCTATATAGAAGGCTTCTGCATGTCATCATAGCTACGTAAAGACTCCATGCTTTCCAGTTTTAGAAGGAAGCCCAGCTGGCTAGAGTCCCTTGAATTATTTGCTGCTGTTGGTGAATTTTAAAAATACATATAAATTATGTCTTCCATCTACGCTTTAGACAGCTGTCAAACTGGGACTCATTCATGCTCTTTTGATGCCTACTGAAAATCCATTTAACAGCTCAGTTAACCCTCTGGCCCCACATCACAAGAAACAAAGGAATTCAAATTTTAAACGCGCGTTTTTAAATGTCATAGGCTTAGTTTTAAAGAAAGAAGAAAACTTAGAAGCTTAATTGCCTCAGAGGTATAAAAAAGATTGGTTTGTATATGTGCATATTTCTAATAGCCTATTTTTTCTAATTGATTAAATGATGGCTCAAGGAGGCAAGCCGAGTAAAACGATCATTATGTGCGATGCCATCTAAAAGTGCAGCTTTAAATCAAGAAGAGGGCTAGATTTGCTACTCTTCATCATATTCTTTGATTCCATTGTTAAATCTGGAGTGATAGATTATTGAAAAGACTCATGGACTATCAAGCCAGGAGGAACCATTGAGATCACCTTGGCCAACCTCCATGAGTAAAGACCAGAAAACTCTGAATTACATAAAAACCTGCCCACTCTTAATTAGATCATATCTGGAAGTGAATTATCCACTACAACCCTGGGAAATGGTTCCAGCAGTTTAACAGCCATCTCTTATTCAGAGAGCAGACAGATCTGGCTCCAGCTCTTAGATGTTTGATTTTATTCTATTCTTATCCGTTAAACTGAAGAGCTGTCCATTATCAATTTTTATTCCTTATGCAGCTATTATAGACTGTGATATGTTGCCCTTTAGGCTCATCAGCAGCACACTGAACATATCGGACTCCTTTTTTTTTTTTTTTTTTTTTTTTTTTAAACAGATTACAGATTATCATATGCCTCAATTTTTCTTTTGGATCTTCTCTCTGCCTTCTTTAATTTTTCAGCACCCTTCCTGAAGTGAGGACATTGTACGGGGACATGGTATTCTACCTGAGCCCACATCCGTATGCGATATGGCCTCTCTAATTTTAGTATTCTTTTTTCATATATCCATTAGCTTTCCTGGCTAGTGTCACAGAGCGAACCCACTCGCTATGCTCTCACGTGTGTTAGTATTTTATGTAAGTTTGGAGTGATTTATATGAACTGCTTCGGTGCATAAGATACCTTATGTTTACTGTAGAAAAGAGAAAAAGGCAGATTTTGAAAGCTAGTGCTTACGTGTTTTGTTTCCCAAACACAGCTAAATAAATGTGAGACCAGGTTTCTAATACATATTATGTTACCAGGCACCTCTGGCTTTTGCCGAAAGGTTTCACTGGTGATGTCTTCACGGAAACCAAATATTTTAATGTTGTGTTTTAGCAATCTGTTCTATTTTGGGGACACAAACTTGTATCTGCTAATTTTCTTTCTCACAAAGTTGTGCGTTCGTCAGGGCTACAGCATACGCTGCCCGTTAGGCCACCCAGAACTCCTCCAGGGCCGTCAGGTACAACAAGGTGCTGTGACAGTGATGCCAAACTAGAGAGATTAGAATTAGACTTCAGAAATTCTTGTTCTAATGTTTACCAGGAAAATGGTAAATTACCTTAGATGGACGACATGTTACAGCATAAGTTGGCAGCTACTTTTTTGGAGGCAACGTTTAGATATTGTGTAAAAAAGGGCTTAATAATCCCAATAAGACAAGAGATATTTTCATGAAACTTATCAAAGCTTATTTCAGAAGCATTTTATTTTGACACAACAGTCTCTTACTAATCTGTCTGCTGTTTCTAGTTGTGGTGACTTCTCCTTGTCTTGAAAGGTTTAAAATGTTTAAATACATGCAAGCCCATTTTACAAAGAAAATACCAAGCATTTCTATACTGCCCGTGAGTTCAAAGCTCTGGGAGCACCTTGCAAATATTTTAAATTTTGATCGCTTTATTTTAATGACAGCTTGAAGCCAGGAATTCAGAGTCTCAGCCCTGGAGCTGGGAGATCAGCTTAGCTAAATCGAACCTGAGGTTACGCAAATCCAGAATACACTGCTCCGCAGTCTGCAAGCTGAAGCATGGAGCTGCCGTGTGGTGTGACCAAGGTCACAGAGAGCCTTGGCAGGGACAAGGGGAAAACCCTGGTGACCAAGCCCTTCACTCTCATGAGCACTTCTCCCTTGTTTTACTCAAATGAATAAAAATATATGAAGATACGAAGCAGGGGAAAGGAGAGAAATCTCACAAGGAGGAAGAAGGACACGAGGACTTCTGTTTTTTGTTTTTTTTTTCCCCTCAGATTTTAAAACACTTTTGTGATTATAGCTCTGTGTAAATAACCAAAAGGAGACACTCAGCAGCCTTCTCTGAGGCCAGACCCATGGAAAACATTCTTGACTGGGTTTTTCCAATGAATCAAAGCTTTCAGCTGATCATGAAATTAATAAATAAAGTGACACATTTGCTCTCCACTGTGGATGAGATTTCCCATTTCATGCTTCAGCTGCCTGAAGTAAGAATGAGAGAGCTTTTTTTTTTTTTTTTTTTCCTCACGGTTGTAAGGAAAGGTGATGAAAGATTACCTTGAAATCCTCTCACAAGGAATGAAAAAGCAAGAAATATTTTTTCCCCTTCCCTTAAAAAAGATAAAAGCAAACAAATAAATAAAACAGAAGGGGCATACTTTATATTGATTTTTTGGGGTCTGCTTGCATTAAGGCATCATTCTCGCAGAGACTGTGGGGAAAGACGAGCTCGAATGAAGAGATGAACAGATGCCACCGGCGTGTGGGCTGGCTACCAACACGAAATGCGGATGCGGCAACGTTCGCCTTGCTGCTCGCCCAAGCCTTTCGGGGCTTCTGTTTGCAAGCCCTGCCCAGTCAGGTTTATTCAGTAAGCACTCACAACCCTGTCTCCCAAGTGTGTTACTTTACACCCTACAACTCCCCTCCCTCCAAAAAAACAAAGAAACAAAAACAGAGGCTGACCTGAACTAAAAGAATTAAAAATTCTACCGGGTTGGAGATCTTTTGCACACTTATTCCACCTCAGGAGGACGTAGGATAAAGTCACTTTGTGCAATGTATGGAGGAGATGAAGCATTTCTGTTCCCCCTTGGATAAAGTTGCCTTTAGTTCTTGGCCTAAAATTGTCCTGCAAAGTTGTAGAGTGCCATTAAGAGATTGATGCATTTCCAGAGTCAGAAAAAGAAATTGTAGCCTGGATGTACATTCACGTATATACGTACATGTGGCCCAGACACATTCTTTACTTAGGTAAACTATCTCATCAAAGCAGGTGGGATTGTTCTTAAAAGGAAGGGAGGCAGGAAGAAGTCTGCATTCCGAAGTATATTATTTGCAGGGATGAAAGCAACTAGGAAAACACAAGAGATGATTACTATTACTTAGAAGATCGTTTAATTATATTTTTGACAGAATGTTTGAAGTTGGAAGGCACAGTGCATTCTTCAGCAGCTCATAAATGATTGGAGCATCTCCTTCAACTTCCTGCCAGAAATGACTGTTCTATTAGTGCAAGGAGGGAAATAATTACTCTGTGAAGTGTTTTTAAAGCAATGTAGAACTTCAAAAAAAGAAAAGGTTTCTTTGGCCCACTGGGCAAAAATTTAATATAGTCAGTGGACTCCTTCAGAGTCCCAAATCATTCAGAGTCATTTTGATTTCTTGGCATACTAATCTGTTTTTGTCTGATATAATAAAAAATGCTTTTTCTTTAGCAAATAGTGCTTTCTGTGTAAGAGCAAGTGGGGGTGGGAAATGAGGAGAGAGAAAGTAAAATCATCTTTAAAGGAATGGATTTCCAGTTTATCTTTTTAAACCAGTGGAAACTTCAATGAATAACATAAAAATTCCTAGTATTTTTAGTTACTGAACTATAACAGATCAGGATATTGGACCAAAATTTAGCTACATCTCGAGATCCCACAACAGGTAATACTACAGGCTGTACTTAAACTTCCTTTTTTTGTCAATCCTAACACCATATTCCACTGGTGTCTTAAGGGTGAGTGTTGGCACTTTGCTTACAGCTGAGAAAGGAGGTACTTTTTCAACACCACAAAATATTCTTTTTCCGGTAGCTGGAGAGAAGTATTGCACTTTAAGGTAAAGAGAGCTATGGCAGAGACCTGTGCTGGATGGATACAACTGCATTACAAGTTCTAAAAAGAAAGGGGCCCAAGAAAAAGGCAAAAAAGAAGTAAAAAATGCCCTGTAGTAAATGTTGTTTGCTGTTAGATGCAGTTTCCAGTATTTCTGTCCACATAACAAATTTTCATTGACCAGGACAAGTAGTAAAAGAAGAACAGATTTCATTCTTATAGAGGGTTTGGCCAACAGTAGTTGGAAGAGACCTCCTTAAGCAAAGGAGTGTGAAGAGCGTGAAGAGAGAATGAGGACCCCGAAATGAGTGGGTGTTCTTCTGTGTGTCGTCCTCGGTGGCTAGGGTGTTGAAGATGATAAGCTATGTATAATAGAGAGACAGGTCTGACTACACAAAGGATTTTGGTAATGTGTGGCTAGAATAGAAAGAAACGGTGCTGCTGAAAGCCTGCCTCACTGGTGATTTTATTTCTCCCTCTCCCTGCATTAAAGAACAGTTCCTTTTGACACAGGAAAAAAAAGCATTTTTATTTGTTATTTGGATAAAAGACACAGAACACTTGATATGTGTCTAATTTGTTGATTAAAATGTGTGTTGAGTAAAAAAGTTGTGATAGGTCATTTCTGAGACTCAGTCATTTTGACATTGAGGATATAGATAAGTTTCAAAAGCAAAGTCACTAAAAACCCAAGTGATTTTGATAATATTTGTAAGATCATTGTGACCTGAATGGTGGTGCAAATAAAGAAATAATGTTATTGTAAATGAATTAGTTAACTAATGGAATAAGACATCCCAAAAGTACAGTGAAATGATAGTAGATGAATATGTAAATTAAATAATTTGTTTTGTGGAAGGAATTTTTATGGGAGTTTTCCCCCAGATGGACTTTGTCATTTCATGCTTCCAGATCAAAGAGACTGTAAGTATGAAAGGGTTAACAAAATGTTGGAAAACCTTTGCTTTGTACTGGTTCTATTTTGATTATTAGCAATAAAGTATTGTTCTGTCTTTGGGTTTCTGCTTAAAAAGGCTTTTACCTTTCTGTACTAATTTTAGTATGATGTGTTAGAGTTATATTTAGCAAAACTATCAATTTTTCCATTTTCTGCCTAACTTTAATATCAAGAAGAGTGTGGATTCCTGGTTTCTGTTTTGCCAAGAGCTTTAGCCTACAGCAAAAGGTTAAGTATCATTCACTGTGATGATGAGTTCATGAGCTGAACAGAAATTTCTCTACTGTTGAAGAACTTATTCAATGCTGTCAGTATATATTCTAGCAATTTAATGACTATATTTGTGAGTGTGTGTGTATGTACATATTTATATATAGTATGTATGTAAAAATCTTATACTCACTGTTGTTCTTTATGTCATAGTAAATTAACCCTATAAGCCATTACTTTATAGAGTTTGGAAGTTTTTTCCCCACTTAAAGGGATTAGAAGCTGGTTGATGCTACCTTGAATCCTGGGCTGGGTGAACTCAGGGATTATCGAGATCCTAATTCATCTGAGCTTCTCAGAAGCTGAATATAAACACAAAACTGAAGTTAATGAAGAGCTGCAAGATAAAAAGAGACAAGAGTCTCCAGCTGTGGAAAATCCCTGAGCTAGAATTTGCCTCCTTTATTTATAGCCTGCTACTCATATTAATTTAGCTCCTCTGAATGAAAATACCAGTCTGCCTACATGGCAATCCTTGTTCCTGTTGGATGACCAAATCATACCAATAACGAGAATAGGATTCTTCTTCTAGCAGCCAGGCAGGAGATTAAGATCTTGATATCATTCTTTAGATCCATATCTGGTATTTGAATATCAAAGTTTTACAATATAAATCATCCTTTCAGTCTACTTACAGAGGAAGAAAGCCATTGTACATTCAGTCTATGCCCAAATTATGGACTCTGGGTTTGGTCCCAGGGTCCTGGTTCTTCTGAACTCTTATGTCATGACAAAACCATCACCTGCTTGCTCCAAGGGAAGGATGCACAGAAACCTGGACAGAAAAGAGAGCCACAGTTTGCTGAGAGCAACCTCCTGCTCTACAGGAGCCTGTGGCCTGAATTTGTGGCCAAGAGGTAACCTGCTACACAGTTTAGATGTAGCTTCAGGACTTAACGAAGCATACTGCCAGTGCTTTGAGATCTAAAGTGCTTGACTGTTAAGATCTCCCTGAAGAAATTAGAAACCTTTCTGCCAAAAGACTTGTCTTCTCTACAGAATTGGTGCACTCTTAATTCAGATTTCAGCTATCTAGCTTGGGGTGAAATTGGTAAATTTGGTATTTAAAATAAGTTAGTCTGCACTTTAGATGCAAAGCTTCTTCAGCTTTAACTCATTCTAGGAACTCTGTGTGACTCTCACAGATACCTGATGTCAGCTCTCTCTTGTTTCTGTGTCATTGGACATAGCAGTTTAAGCAGAGTAGATTTCCTTTATCTTTTTCTTTTTCCTTTCCACGGGTCTGTTGAATACTTCAGGTTTTTTGTTTTTTCAGAAAGTGGAGTGTAAATCAATGAGCCTTTCCTCTGTTATTATCACTAATAGCTATACATTGCAATTTACAGGGCAGAAGGCAGAATCTGTCTTTCTTGTAGTTTGATCCACTCTCCTGCTACATGCTGCTGCCTGTAGGAGATTCAGAGGGCAGCAAGGCTGCTAAAACTGCGTGGGATGAAACCCTAAACAGGAAAGAATCTGTTGTGCAAAATGCCTTTTGTCAGCTGAAAATTGCACTTGTAAAAAACCCACAAACCCAAAGCTTGTGGTTAAAGGGTAACGTCTTTAGCTCTAATTTATACTGACAGCGCAATAGAACTATTGCTTGGGCTCTGTCTCCTCTTGCCCCATCACTGCAAGGGTGTTATTAAATAATAAATCAATTTCTACAAGGAAAACTGGAGATTAAGTCCTTATACAATGTTCATTTGCAATTGACAGAAAATAAATGTACCTTGGGACAGAGGCTTGGCAACCCAGTTAGAGGGCCAAGCTTGAATAAATGCCCCATAGGCCAGCACAGTGCTGCAATCAGTATTACAAGTCCGGAGTGAAGCGTTCCTCAGAATCTGGGACATGAGCAGTTTCTTATTTGAATTAATAAAGACTCTGAGTACAAAATTTTGGTTTAAATGGTCAATACTGGCAGAAATATCATTTCTCAGGTCTGAGGGCAGAGATGCAGTCACCTAGAATGGAAGGAATTTTGCAGCTTGATCTTTTAAGTTTATCTTAATCTCTGAGGTTTCTCTTTCTGAAAGAATCAAAACACATGAACCTCTTATCTGCTCTCCAACTTGCTGTTTAGGATTCGTTGATGCTCCTGTCTCTAACTGTATTCTCCACACTCAGCTTTTGAAACTCTTTTCAGCCCCAGAGGCTGTGGTGTCCTGCTCACACCTCCAGGTATGGCACACATTTGCTGTTGTGTGAGGTAAGAGTCTCTCCCTTAGCCCTGTCACTGCAGTGGCTTCATCTTCTCCTACAGCCAGGATAAGCTAGCATGAAAAGCCCACTACAGCTATTTACAGTTTCATTAACAAAACCCAGTTAGAAACAGCTCCCACCTCATCTGCTGCTCATCAATCTAACTAGCAGTACTGAATGATGATTGGGGGCGGGGAGAAGAAATGGGGAAAATGGGTCTTTATTTCCATTCAGCCTCGTGACAGCTCCACATTCACCCAATCTGAGGTGATATCAAGTACTCAGACAGCAGGTGCTGAAGAAGACACCTGTGCTCCTTAACCTAAATGCAATTACACAACCAATCATGATGAGCTTTGAGGGCATGTCCACTTCCCCCTGCATGCTAGTCCTCCTTCAGCTGTGCTGGAGGAAGTGGTGACAGCCTAATATTTCTCTTTCATTTGGCACGACGCCAGCTTCTTATAAGTTATGATTACCTTTCTCCTTCGGCTTCTCTTCCTTTGAGGAGGAGTTTTGGTAGCAGTTGTCACCTTACCAGTTGTGCTTTCCTCTGATTCAGTGACCTCTGTAGCATTTTGTTGAGCTTGGAAAGGAATGATGCAGGTGCTTCAACCATTGCACTGGTTCAGAGATAACTTTCAGGTCAACTTTATCTTCAGGTTGAATTTATCTTAGCATCTTCTGCTGAGCCAGGTAAGTTTTTCTTTCTGTTTATTTTTGTGAGGAGGTCTAAAAATGCTCTGCCTTGGGCTTTGGCAACAGTATGGCAATGAGAGAGCAGGGGGAAAAACTGTTACAGTGTTGGAGACTGAAACTGTTTAATTGCAGAGGAATTAGTTGCTTCTATGCAAAATCATTTCAGAAGCCATTGGAGGAGAGAGGAGATCCTGCACTTCCATTTCTTCTTTCCTGGTGCTTCTGTCAGTATCTATGCTTGAGAAGAGCCCTAGTGTGGGACAGTGATTACTAACACTGCTAATGCTGAAACCGAGTTGCTCTTATGAGCACCATCCGACCCATTTGTAGTAAAGCTAGGTCATTTTAAACTGCTGAAGTATCACACATTTTGTAATCCCAGTCTTGCACAATGAAATGGGTTAGGGAGTGTTTGTACGAGCTATTCAGCTGTGAGATGTGAGGGGATGGAAAACTCTGGGTGTAAGAGACTGAGTGGAAACTTCTACAGCTGGTGTGTGTCGAGGGCCTCCAAAAAGCATGGGTGTTCAGTTCCCTGCAGGCATTTCCTCCGTCATTAATTACACGGGCTCCGTGCGTTTCAACGCTGTCATTAACAATGCGGCAGCAAAATGCAGTGAGTAACACAGTGTCATTGCTGCAAATGGCACTACTTTGGATCATTACTATAGATTGCTTTAACATTATTCCTCTCCTAGCTACAGTTTAATTTGAATTCAACCAGATTCCATCAAATATTCAAATGCAAGTTGATATTCAACTGCAGTGGAAGGTAGTTTGCTTGCAGCAAGTCAAGACTTTCCAGCAAAAGTCTTCACAGTGTTTCAAATTACTCCCCTTGTCTCTGAGATACTGCTTCATTGCTGACTACCAAGAGGGAAGGTTCAACACAGCAAATGGATGAGTGAAGGAAAATGGCACAAACCCCTAAACAACAGCTATTCACTCTCTTCCCAGCAAACTGTTTTCACTGTTTCTTTCTTTAAAGTTGGCTTTATTTGAAGAGTCTCTTCAGTAGAAGTTTCAGTTTGGGATTCCTTTTAATAGACCACAGAGAGAAGTTTCAATTTGGGATTCCTTTTAATAGACCACAGAGAGAAATAAACAAGTTTGCAGTAAGATTCACATTATTAAAATTGTAATTTGAAAGAAAAAAATCTTAGAATCCGGTGGCTGATTCATTTGTTCTCTTTTCATCTCTTATCACAGAGATTAGCTATAGCTTCAAATGAAGTTTTTACAGGTCTTCAGCCCTTCATAGAAACACCCAAACCTTCAGAAAAATTTCTTGCCTTACTCCAAATCTTCATTTATTTTACTTTTTTCCCCCACTTGTCTAGGAGCTGCCCTTGCTGGACATACTACCAGCACAAACAGGACTTATCCTCAGGGACATGGAAGAGTAACACAGCTCTAAAAGAAACCAAAATGATATTGAATCCCTATGAAATCTGAGGGCATTCTCTTATACGTTTTCAGAGCTTGTTGTCAATGCTAACATCAGATTATTGAAAACTATCTGATAAACCTCATGGATTGAGGATTGAATTGGCAATTAATCTTGGACACAGCTGTGCTGTACAATTGCCTCTTGGAGGAGGAGATGATTAATCGAGAAGTCTAAAGGAGAAGGAGAAAAAGGGCTGAATTTTGGTCAGTGTTTAGCAAACAGAGGTGGAGGTATAAAGGCAACAAGAAATCACTGATCCTATCACCAGTGTGATACAGGACAGGAGAGGACTTCTGAGTATGGAGCTGGAGGCAACCTCTGAGCTAGGTCTTGGAATGGCAGCACTCTTGGCCAAGGCCTCTAGAGAGCAGGAAGCAGCAACATGGAGATTGGTACAAAGTTAGTGAGATTTCTTATCTGTCCAGGACAATTGCAGCCTGTTTCTGTGAGAAGTATTGATAATGAAAACATACTTTCTTTTGCAGAAATCCCATATAAAGCCTCTTTGCCTTAACTTAGGCCTCCCTCTCTTTTGGACTGCTGCCAAGCACAAACATGTACAGCTGCCTGGGGACGCTTAGTAGCTCTTCATGCCCTCTGCCTTTTGCTGGAAATACTCTCTTTGCTCCTCCTGTCACAGGGCCATCGAAATAACCCTCTTTTTGTGTAGCTTCCCTACAGTGTGAGGAAGGAATTGGGACAAACTACCTGCTCTGACATATAGCATCTTTTGTGCTCACTGAGATGAATTTGCTCCTCTGTGTAGGCGGACAGACTGATCCCCTTATACATCATTATTCCTCATGAAAACAATAAGGAACTAAATTGACCAGGAAAAATGAGGAGAAAGGAAATAAAAATAAGCTGCGGAATAAAAGGGAAGAGAGAGACAATATGAGGGAATGTGTGAGGCTTGGGAAGAAAGATGACAAGGGAAATTGAGCCATAGAAAGAGGTGTAGCCATCGTTCTTGAGAAGTGATATCAGATAAATCAGTATCCATTTCCATTCCCACTGTTGAAAGGCTATCTCACCACTCTACAGACCAGACTGACAAGAGAAGGCACCTCTCAAGGCCTTATGGCTTCACAGCAAACCTTTGCTCTGAGTGAAAGTTGGGGGAAAACAAAAAACTTCCTTTAAACCACTTTTGTCTTCAATATCCTCAACTCTTTCGTTCAAGATTCTCAGAGATTGCCAAAAAAGGATCTCTTAGGTTATTTTAAGGAGCAGGAGTTAATGATAAGTAGCAACAGATCCTGCAGATGCTGCTGTGTCTGCCAGATGTTGGGACAGGCTGCCTGAGCCAAGCTCCTTGGCTCCCTAATTTCTCCCCGTTTCATAATCCCCAGTGAAAGAAAATCTCTCTGTGAAAATCCCTCTGATTAGCAGAAAGCAGACAGTGAGAGACCAGAAGACAGCAGCATGGAGGATGTGTGTTGGGAGTCCAGCTAAGGTCCCATGATGTGGAGGACTGCACAGCCAAGTATGCGGAGGTGGCTCCCCATTACCCTCAAAAGTCGTGGCCTGGATGGGCTGTGTGGAGTGGAGGAGGGAAGCGGCTGCATCCGTGCTGCTCACTCAGTGACAGCAGCACAGAAAGACCAACAGCCAGATTCAGGCCAAGTCGTGCGATAATCAGGCTGCATAAAAGACTCATCCAACTTAGACATTGCAGCTACTTCTTCACAGGGTCATGAAGACATCAGTGGGCGGCCTCGGAAAGTAGGTGGCCTGAAATCACTGAGCACAGTGATTCGTTCCCTTGAATCCGGGGCATGTTTGCTTGTACCTCCACTTTAGCGGCAAAAGTAGGTTGAGAAATTGCACCAAGGCTGTTGGTTCCTGATCTCACACCACCATCCATCGCCCCCTCTGCTATGCCAATGGGGCTGACTGTGGAGGGGGCAAGGGTGCTGATACGCCTTTCAAGCTGCCTTCACCTTCAAAGCAGCTGCTCAATATAACCACCAACCTGGGCATCATAGCAAGAGCAATGTCTAAGGTTCAGAAAGGTTATCCTCGTTGGGCTGTAAATGTTGTGGTGTAAAGTCTGTAGGAAGCATCTTGCAGCACAAAGCACTAGGATTATCTCTGATCAGTGTCCTTTATCAGGGCTTTCCCCTTCATATAACACAGTAACTTGTTAACCAAGATGGAGATGAATGTAAAGAACATGTACTGCATGGAAAGGAGGCATGGAGAACAAAGACACATGAACGTAGGCCACTGTTGCTGGAAATAGAAACGTGATAGCACTCAAGCATGTGAGAGCTTTAAGTTTTACATCTTTGTGTTGGAGAATTTGTTACACAAAAAGCACCAAGAGGATGCAAAGCAGTTTTGTCCCTATTCTCTTTGTGATAGGAATCTGTTCCTTCTGCAGAGAAACCATGTTTTCCCCAGGTCTGAACGGGGAAGCAGGTAGAAACAAATTAATCATGCTTATGTTGCCTATTTGGTGTTTGCTTACTGCTCTAAGCTCCTTTGTGATCTCTCTCAAAATATTTTCATCTGCTTGTTTGAGGAGAAATATTCCTCCAGGCAGCAATGCATAATACAATAACACAGGACATTGCTCTGAATTTCATCTTGTCCAGTAAGATGCAAGGTGGATGTAGGTCTCCCATTTGAATTCCCATTTGCTTGCCTAAACAATAATGCTGTTATCCCCACTATGAAAGGAAAGTCAATACGTTGCACATAATGGTATTTTCCTGTAGTCTGTCTGTTCTCTGCATTCTAATTTTCAGTGTTAACTTCCAGACACATCTAATGTTTCATAAAAAGCAATGATCCATCTCAAATTCCTTGAGACATCCTTCATTTTCAGAAAGATGTGTGCTGTTTACTACTGGCTGAGGAAAAAAAACCAAACAAACTTGTTTCTTGCTGTTGGCCTTCGATATCCTGGAATTTATTTCTTTTTAAATCCTGCTGGAGAAAACAGCAAAGGTGCTGACCCCAATTTTACGGAATTTCTACCCAATCAGATTTTTTTTCTTGCTGATTTCTCAGGCTTGATCCCACTTCCTGCAAATGACATTTGCAAATTGTTAAGGGCAATATTTTCATAATTACAGTCTTCAAGTTGATGCTCGGGGTCTTTGTTGTGGTTTAATTCAGCAGCTCTCTTTATGAAGTTTCCCATCCTTGTCTCAGACCTACAGATGGGCTCGTGTGCCGAAGAGCATCGCTATCTTTTCTTTTATTCTTCTGTTGCACTGCAGCTGGTCTGCTCAGCCAATTTGATGAAAGTATCATTTCTCCCTCCACATCTTGCCTTGCTCCTTAGCTGGGAGCAGGCATGCTGGATTATGCTGAAGCTCTGCTCTGAACATGGGCAGGACTCAGGACTCAAGGCTGCCCCATGAATGGACATCAAGCCAATCCTTACATTACTGAACTCTTTACAACTACAATAAGACTCAGATGCCAAAGTCAAATAAATACCAGTTTTGTGGAGGATTTTATATATTGATGTGTAAATAGACAAACGAGTTTTGCCTGACTCCCTTAAGACGTTATTGATATTTTCTGTTGTAAAATCTTCCCTTTTTCATGTGTGTATTTACCAAGGGCAAGGCAAATAAATGACAGAACTCGTGTTCTGTGTGGTTAACTCTAGAATGAACTGTCAAGAAGTTTGTTTCCTATTTCCTTTGATACAGCTTAAGTCTTAAACTGATATTACATAGTGGTGGTTAAAATTCTGATTGATTAATGTTTTGGATAAATCTGGGATTGATCTCAAGCTTTGTGTAGTTACTCAGACTCTTATTTAAGACTCTTGGATTTGCATAGTCTTCATCATTCTCATAGAATGTGTGACCTTGCCTGAGAACTTAAAAATAAATTTTAGCTTACGTTTTTGGATCTATAGTCATATTTTTCCATAAGTGATGGACTATCTTTGGTGAAGAGATATTTTCTGGGGCAGAAGACCATGATCTGAGGCACAGCACTACACTATTATTATTCTGGATGCAGGATCCAAAGTTCACTAAATTCAGCAACATTATTATTGGAAGTATTCAGGTATTCAAAACCAAAAAGTCATTACCAATATTAACAAACTGACAATTAACAAATTGTACTGGAATCTGCTGTGCATTCCACAGGTACCAATAAGCTTGGTTCTAAGGCAAGTAAACCCCGTCGCAGTACAAATGTGTAGCTGCGGAGGTATCTGAAGATGCCAAACTGATGTCCAGCTGGATATTGAAATACAGCAGGATGCCTAATTGTTCTTGCTGTTCAATATGTAGACTAAATCCTAGTCCTTTGTAATCCTGGGACAGAAGATGCTGTAGCTGGAAGTGTTGAGTGTTTTTACTAATTAACCATTGCCAGAATTTCCAGTCCCCAAAGCATGATTCAGATACTAAAAAAGCAAGATAAGATATTTTAACTTATTTTTGTGTTCCTTCTGCTTCCTAAGCCCTAACACTGAATTCAGGCTTTTCTGTACAATCCTGTAGACTAAAAATGTTTTTCCTCTTTTTAATGGCAGCTGAGATTCCTATCTAATTGTGTGTCTAGGGGAGCTTCAGTGGTAAGAAAAACATGGAATATCATAAGACTCAGAGCTTAACTCCCTTTGACACTGAAGAAAAAAATTTCCGTCTGTTTCCTCCAGATGTGGGTTTTGCATTACTATTCCAGGGCATTTTGATTTCTACATAGATGGGAAATGTCTTTTGTCTAAGAGATTCACATGAGTTATTCTTGAGTGGTTTGAAAGCTTGATCTTGTACAATTCAAGTTAATAGAAAACATCCCCCTTACTGAAATAGTAAGACCTGTAAAAGCAAGGTCCCCTGTTCAGAGTTTGGGGTAGGATCTCAGTTTGCTTGACTCATTCTTCATCACCTGAAATAGCAAAGTGACTTCATTTCTCTTACTCTTACCTTTTCAGGACCAAAAATGAATGCAATTACAGGAACCCTGAGAAGCCAAACCTCTCAAATCAGGAAGAACTGCAAAGTTGGCAAGGCACAGGTGCTCCATGCTCCCAACAGCTCCAAAGACAGAATGAAAGAAGACTTGAAGTGTTTTCTCCTTCGGGCAATTAACTAAACCAGGCCTTCAGGTCTCTGAAGGGATGAAGGAGTTAAAACATGGATCCACATGTTTAGCCTTGCATGAGTTGCTCTTTGGTACAGACAAATGTTGCTTGAAGCTTGAGCCTCCAGCTCCTTGCACACCTCTCTTTGGCTGCAAGGTTTTGAGGACCGATGTGGATTTTTTGGTATGACTAGGCCTGCTGCAGAGTGACCACATCGCTATGCCTCTGTTGGATGGTGGTGAAGTGTCTGTGCAAAAGCCAGGCAGGGCTCCTCTGCCTGTATTGGGCTGAGTGCCTGAGCCAATCTACAGAAATCAGCAGTGAATGCAAAAGCAAGAAAATCAAATTCATTTCTGGGAGAGATCCACAAATTGAAAAGCTTTAAACAAGACAATTTTCATCTGCAAAGGACATTGCTCAGGGTCACTCTGCTGCCCTCTCTCCCCATAAATGTTTTACTGGTTTTATCTTTCCCAAGCTTGCAGGGTCTTTCAGGTCATTAAAATTCAAGTGAAAATAATCTGAAGGACTGGAAGGTGTGGCCAGAGCCATAGCCTCCTGCCAAACTTCCCTCAGACAGGCAACTGCATTAAAATGCCTAAATAATTGACACTTGCAAGTGATTTCCTTTGACTCCCCAAAGCAGCTTAAAAAATAATGATGACCCACTGTCCTTCTGCTTCATTACCCTAAACATGCTTTTTCTTTCACATGGATACATGTTGTAAGATGAACAAATACCAGGCAAAGTTAGGCAGTGGAAGACTGCTATTCAAATCCTGTGCTCAGCCATTTCCACATGAACAAACTAAGAGGTGCAGAGCAATCACAGATGAGAAGGAAATTAGTTATCTTGAAACATTAATAGGCTTTGCCAGCACAGCTGTTTGACTAGGAAATGATCTATGCTGCCATCACGGCTGCTCTTGGCTGCCAGTTTGGAGCTCATCAGGTGGAGACAGAAGTAAGGGGTTTGTGTGCAAAACAGCAGGTGCACAGTGACTCCTCCAAATGCTGCCAGGTCAGGATTATGGGTATTTTGCTTTGCTGCCCTGATCCAGTCTCCTGCAGGAAGAGGATGGCTACAGGATCTTAATTCCCCAACAGCTGCTGCAGGTCAGCTTGTGCCACTGCGCTGCCCTGGATCTGGGTGTCAGCGCTACCCATCAGGGTGGTCTCGACATTTTGCTCGTGAGCAAATTGGTGCCTTTGGTTGCCAATTGCTTTTTCTGCTGCAAATGGATTGTGCAGATTTCACCCCCTCTAACTTGATGTTCCCAGGGAAATGAGAGCAAATTTGGGCGTTTTTTATTTTTTTAATTTATTTTCATGAGATATGCATGGGTCCTGCTAATTCTCGGGCTTTATTTCCAGTGGGGTGATACAGACAACTGGCAAGCTGATATTATCGCTTCTATTTTTTACCTAGGTAACACTAGACACAGAAAAGAGTTGGTCAAAAATATTGTTGTCAATGAATTCAGTTGAATGGTTCAACTGCTTAAAGAGAAGTACATGTTTCTGTATTCCTCTTATGTGCTCCCTTATACCCCTTTGTGCCTTACAAATGACACCTTCTTAAGATACCAGCTGGCCCTTTCGTTTCCTGGTTGCTTAATGTGATCTGTCTTTCTGCCATTGCCTTTCACGTTCCCAGTCAGATGGCACTGGGCATTTTAATACCTTTGCCAACTAGAAGGGTGCAGGAATGCATCACATGTTATTCTTGATGGTTAATGGAAAACTAATGACACAACAGCTGCCGAATGCCACCACTTTCCACTCTGCACGCATGAAGCTCCTCTTGCTCCCTTCTCCTCATTTTCTCTGTAACAGAGGCACTTAAATGGCAAAGCTGGCGATTATATCAGGATGTGTTAGGCTAAAAGTGAGCACCTGGCATAGGGGACAGAACAGACCTTCATCCAAATAGCTCTGCTTTCTAGTCGTGTTATTTAACACAAATGGATTACTACCAGCTACTTTGCAGGGCTTGTGTGTTTACGGACAGTAAGAGAGAAAGTAGAAAGGGAGCAATGTGCAGGGCTCTAGGTTAGTTTTACCCTGGTCAGGACCAGAAAATGATTTGTGTAGCTGGAAGCGAGCAGTGATTAGTGTGAGCTTGAAAAATGAATTCTGCTCCTTTCCTGCTTGCTCTGTGCTTCCCCTCTGCTTTCCTCAGCATTCAGTTTTGCAAATGCAGTTTGCAGCTCCACAAATGTTCAAAGCTCATTATCTCCTAAGGTAGTGGTGGCATGCTCGTTGGGAATGAGCAGAGAGAACTCTTCATTTCCACTTTGTAGCACAAGCATTGCCATTCTGGAAATTTAGCAGTTAGAGTAGTAACTGTAGCAGTAATTTTACTGATACAGAAATGGGCTGGTTGTACAGACATCCTGTCATAAGTGGAAAGAATTGCCATAAAGGCAACTCTTCAAATGGTCATGAATAATCAAATATAACCAGCCATATTTTTTAAAGACAATAAATTAGCTTCATGGAAATACTTGCCGTTCAGAGTACACGATCCAGATGATTTTGTTTTCAATTTGTTTCAGCTTCATAAAACTTTTTTTACTACTTTGATGTGGCACTGTACAAATCATGAGACAAATTTTCAAAGGTAATTGGGACTGGACTGTCTGCTTACTCGTTGGGACTGTTTGTTCAGGTTCACTACTGAGGATGCTGAGTAGATGGTGGGGAATTATTTCTGCCAAATTTTAAATACTGCTGAACTTGGACAGCTTGAAGGTGAAGTTCCATGTAATTGTTGCAAATATTGATTCAGTCTCTTCATTGCTATTGTACCTCTCCAGCACTAGAGCAGAGAGGAATTACATTGAAACAAAATGTTGTTTGGATTGCAGGGAATTCCATTCTGGATGAAAAACGGAGACTTTTGGAGGTGAGAAGTCAGGAGTGAATTTTCACTGCAGCAGAGACAACCCAGAATGAGATTTTAGCAAGCTCTGATAAAGGAAAAATATTACTTGTTTGTAGCAATTTATTTATTTAGTTATGTCTCTTGAATCTTCTTCTGCAACCTTGACAACATTATTTGTCAACAGCTCTTCAGCCAAAACAATGCATGACCCTTGCACATCGATCTGCTGGCTTGTCCAGGGTAAGCCATAAGCCTTCCATCATTAACATCTCAAGTACAATTTACTTCTACTTGATGTTATATAAGTGACCTCGTATAGTTTCCACCAATCCAGACTGGCTGCTTGCACTCTGAATAAGCAAAAGGGTAACAACATATTTAACACCCTATAAATCTTTCTGTTCAAAAGCCTTTTCTCAACGTATTTACTACAGATAAAAGGCTCTGGGCTAAGCAAACAAACTACTGGTACTTATCCAAATTGAATGAAATCTTAGAAAGTTTCCCCTCTTTTCTTGTGGATAACTCCTGACCACAGCTGAAATGAAGCACAAAATTCATATTAGCTAAATGGGGCTTTAGTCATTTACTCCCCATGTTCCTAGTGATTGCTCTATGGTCTGATGCCTTCCTTTCCCATATAATGAATTTTTCCTTGTTCAGGAACAGAGAGGCCCTGGCACCAAGAGTATGGAGCGAAAAAGGGCAAAGGAGGGGTGGGCTGAAACAAGATGCTCTGCTGAGCCAACCACTTTCTGTCCAGCCACCCTGCATTGCGTCTGAGAAAGTAATCTCTTGTGTGTGTATACGTGTGCGAGCGTGTGTAAACTCCTGGGCCCAAATGAAGTTGTTTGCAGGCTGTAAACTCTCAAGGCTGGCAAAATACTCCGTAAAATGAGGTCTGCTTATCACTGCTGGGGGCTAGCATCTGACCTCCTCTAATGAACCTTGAGTAAATTGCTGTCTGGTCATGGTAGCAGAACCAAACTCTCAGCAGTCTGTGGGAAACTGCTTTCCTTTTGCACATAAATGCTAGTGCTTGTCACTGAATGAAGTAGAACAACCTAAAATAATGATCTAATAAATAATGGTGTACCACTTGATATCTTCAAAGCGTTTTATGAGCAGTAATTATTGATTCATTAAAATAACATGTGCATCTCTTGTTTTTCAGCATAGTGTACTGTGTGAAAGCTGCATCCACCTTGAATATTAATGGATGAATCATCTAAACAGTTTACAGCTTCAGTTCAGATAAAAATTAAGTGCAATCCATGTCTTGTTAAAATAAGTGGCATTCTGGAGGAAAAATAAGATCAGCATTTCCAGTCGTGACTAGGACAAAATCAGGAGGCGTGGGAACGAGATGAAATATAAACTTTTTTGGGGGAGCTGTCTGAGTCAATCTGCGTCCTTAGGATCCAGATCTCTTGAGAGTGCAGAAGGGTAGGTAAATCACAGAAGATCAAGTCTACTCCGGAGACTGCATGATGCTGTCTTTGGCCAGGCAGGCTGAAAGCAGCACACAAATGCCTTTTCCAAACATTATTGTTATATCTAGGCTAACCTTCAGTGTGGGCTTGCAGAGAAATACAGAAGAAAACATTCAGTCTCACTTCAGAGAAGTCTAAAGTGAATCCCGTTATCAAGTCTGGGTTAATGTTGCTGTTATGACTGAGGTTTGGTTGTGGAAGAGCCTATAGGGTTCCTGAAGCGATGAGCGTGCCCTTGTGCCGGGCACTGGCCAGCCAAAGCCAGCCCTAGTCATGTCTCCATCTGGGCTTCAAACTGCATGAATTGGTCAGCGCTGCTGGAGGGAAAGTAAGAGCAAGGAGAGTGTGCTTATACTTAATGTCTGCGCAGCACTTTGCCATGCCTGGTGATGGTCCTTCCTTGTAATGACCATGGTCTTGTCCCAGGACACACAGATGTCCTGAATCCTACACTACCTCCCCGTGAATGACACAGGGCTGACCCTCGGCATTCACAGCCTCTTTATTCCAGCTACCCCAGTGCAAAATGGCCACGGGATGGCTCCCTAGAGGAGACCCTCACAGGCAGAAAGCTCAGGAGATGTACAGGAGACACGTGAGTCAGGAGATTTTAGGGCTTTCTGAGAGAACCATGAGCTGGAGGAGTTCTTGGTAACCCTGGTAAACAGGGAGCAAATCCAGGAGAGGGTCCATCTCCAAATATGAGAGAGCACATCCCTGCCAGCAGCAGAAAGGAAACCACACAGATCAAACCACGATGAGAGAGTCAAGCCCTGGAATGCCCTGGAAACTCTTTATTTGCTCTCCTCCCTCGGTGCATAGGTTACAGTCACCTTGTCAGGAGGCAGTAGGAAAAACAGTCTCGTACTGGAGACACAAATCTCCGGTTTCTGAGAAGCACAGCCCTGGTCTATATCCAGACAGAGCAGCTTGGCACAGCCCTGTTTTGGACAGTCCTATGAAAATTTAGTTGAAAGATAAAGTGTTAGTAAACATTTTTATAGGTAAGAACCCTTCAGAAATGAGAGTAGTTTCATCAAATCAGAGAGAATATTTATATTTCATGTACACTTCTAAATGTAAGAAAAAGTACAGTAATCATTTGTTCCAGGTTTTACTGGATGAAAATATCTTTGGCTCTGCCCTTAGCTACATGGTGTCCATGGTTTCTTGAAAGCCTGTGAGGTCTACTTGGGGCATTGCAGTGAGTTCACAGGATTTACTGCGAAGGTAAAACACTTTAGATTCCTACAAACTCTGGACAGATGTTTGACAAATAGAGGATTCAACTCCATGTCTCTAGCCCACTAAGGCAAAGTTTCTTGTTGGGAAAGCCATAATCAGAAATGGAATTTTCATAAGATTTTGGGAGATTATTTGAAAGGAAATAATCTCTTTTCTCCACTTCCTACTAAAACCTCTCTCCTTAGAGATCTCACCCACCTACCCCCTCTGGAGAACATATGTTTCTAATTGGCTTGATTACGACCAATGTAATCATCTGCTCTGATGAGCAGCTGCAAAGTGATCTCAGTCCTCATTTAAGGAGGGAGAAACTATCTTATGCTGCATTGCTTTTAAAGGTCTACGAGGCTGCTTAGGATCTCCTCAAAGCTATCATCCATAAAGTATTAGCAGGAGAGAACAGTGCCATGGCTGAGACTGAGACAAACACTATTTCAGCACTAATGAGTTACACCCATTTATTTTAGAAGGCTTTTTGAAGAAATATTGCTGACTAGGTATTTTTCTCTCTTGATATTGATTGAGAGTTGTGTACCTGCCTCCCTTTCTGGACCTGAGCCTTGTACCTGCATTGAGGAAAAGAAAGAGAGGGAAAGAAGATTATCATTAGCTCAGGGTTGTGCCTGTTACAGGCTCACTTGAGGACAGCCATGGTCATCACACTGCTGAGTGTTTATAAACTGTTACTGGTCCAAGCTGTGTGCTCAGCTTGAGACTCCTGTCCTGCAGTGGGGCACTTCTTTAGGACATGTATGTTGCTGAGTGCTGCAGTTTATAGGCAGTGTGTTAACCACAACTGAAATTAGAATGGGGTTTTTATTAACATGCTGGGCATCAGCTGTAGCAAAGAGGCAGAGGCTGCTTCAGCCTTCCCAGCAATATCTGACTTCAAATGTCTTTTGAATGAAACAACAGTGAAACAGCAGTGAAAACATAATGTTAAGGGTTTAAACTGGGATAACACCTTGCACTCAGCCCTGGGCTCCTCTGCAGGCTTGGACATAGTATGTTAAGTTGGGTCTTTTTGTGTGGGGTGCCTGATATTGGCTGAGTTAAGCTAAAGTAAAGACCTTTGGGTACGAAAGGAAAGCCATACGTGCCTCTAACTCTAGTTTAACATGATGAAATAATTCAGGTGCTGCAGCAGCTTACATAAACAGTAAGGGAAATCAGAGCACCTAAAAACCCCCCTCCTCACCTGAAGTTGCAAAGCATGGATTTGGAGAGTTTATTTGTGCCAGGCACACCTCAGAGAGAAGAGGGAGAATGGGGCACAGATAGGACCAAAGCCAGAGAGCATGTTAACATTGCCAGTTTAAGAGCCTTATCCATAATTCCATGCTATTTTATATCTTAAATACACATCTTGTTGTGTTTTGACACTTTCCCTGGAAAGCATCCCTCCTCCTGGAGAGAATGAAATCAGTGTTTAATGTGTACCCTAATGAAATTAGTCATTCACTTACTTGGCATATTCCTTCCCTCATAACCCATTGGTCACAGCTAGGGCAAAATCCATGTTTCCCTCTACTCTTGTTGTTCCCAGTAATAAACCATAGAAGCTGCATTAACAGAGCAAATAATGACCTGCTGCTAAATATAAGAACTTGGAAGGGGCTATTGATTTGCCTGTGCTGCCTGCAGGAATAAGCAAGCCTCAGACCCAGAAGCAGCAATGTGCTTGCTCTCTGGTTTTGCTGTGTGCAATGTCAGGCTGAACTGGTTGCACAAATGGATATTTTTGGCACGAACAGCTGGAGCTTGGGATAGGGGAAGAGGTCAGGAGATGTCTGTGATCCCCTGACTCTCAGGTCGTCATAGCAGATGTCTGTTTAAGCCATTCTGGCTGTCATTCTCTGCTTGCCCTTCCTGTAGGCAGGGATGAACCAGGAGCCTGGTGTCAGGGCCATTTCTTTTTTCTGGACTTCCCTTATGCCACTACCTCTGCACCATCCCAGCCTTCTTTTAGACAAGAAGGATCCCTGTAGGCCCTGGTTTTCAGTGCCATGGCTCTGCAGAACCAGAATCAGACCTTGTGTTCCCAGAAGGTCCCCACGGCTGAAAGGCACAGCACAAATGCCATTTTCCATTCCCTTTTGCTTTTCCCTGCACTCCCTAGAGCCAGAACCCGCAGAGCTTGGCTTATTCTCTTGAATGGGAGAATCTTTTAGATTTCTTTATAGGAATCCCCATGGCTTTTATAACTTTTCAAGAATAATTAAGAAAAATGAGACTGTGTGCCTCAGCAAAAGGGATAAATCAGTATAATGGAAAGTACTTAATTTGAGGGAAAAACAAAGACCTTTGCCAAAGTTATTTATATGCTGTAGCTCTTAAGCATCAACATTTCTTACCTCTTAAGAGGTCTCACTTCCCTGAGGACACAGACAAGAACAGACAGTCCTCTTGGGGATGCTCAGTAACTAATGTGCTGGCTGGTTGCTTTCCCAGCAACTGTGGGCATTTGGCATGATGGAGGAGAAGAAAAACATGTGTTTTATGTCAAACTAAGAGCTTGAACAGCTTCTGTACCAGGTGGCTCCTGCCTGCCTGTTACCACCTTGTGGATTTACCTGCTCCCCAAAACTGGGAGTCTTCAGTAGATTCCTGCAGATCAAAGATCAGTGCCTGTGCTTCGTTTACTCTGCATACAAAAATGTCATAAAACAGTGCTGAAATAATTAGCTGTGCTACATTTCAGGAAAAGAGGTCTCACTACCAGTCCTGAGTAATAAAGCCCGGATGAAGAAGAGAACTAATGTGGGCTGCCCTCAGAGCATCCTGAAGAGATCTCACCCTCCAGCCAGACCTCTGATGCTGAACGTAGAGAGAGAAACCTGAGCCACCTGTAAGCAATGCTTTAGGATCTAGACTGACACTCTTAAACCCGTCCTACATTTCACAGATGCCTGTAAATAGGTGCCAGGAAGCAGCTCTGTGTTGCTGTCACACATGGGGCTGGTCTGAGGGAGTGATTAGAGTCAGTTATCCCATTAGATCCTTTCTAGACAGCTTCTGTCACACTCTACCAGCTGTTATAAATGTGCTCACTGCAATTGGAGCTGAGCCTTTCATTACAACCTGCACAGCTCTGCTAGCAAATTATTTCTAATGAGTCCAGAGCAATAAATAACACCTGCTACTATTCTGCAGAGCTGTAGGAGAGTGTGCTGCTAGCCCTCCACAGAACAGCCCTGCTCCCTGCTGTCCGGGGAAAATCATGGACTACTGCTCTAAGGGGATGTTGTCCTCAGCCATTATTGCTTGGGGATGTTCAGATGCCAGCTGTGTGAGCAGAGAGTTGTCCTGGTCTGCCTGTGCTAGTTCTCAACCTGCCTGTATTGCATCAGTCACTGAAGACCTCTCAGGAGGATGTTAAGTGAGATGTAAGACACCATTCCTTTACTGTTTATTTTGCCCTTCTAGGGAGAGCTAGAGGCTTTAGGTCTAGGTACTGTAAATTTATGTTTCAATGGGAACTTCTTAAAACATACTATGCTCTGTGTTCACACCAAATATAACAGAAAAAGGAAAACTAGGGCAACAAGACAGGATCTATTTGTTTATACAAGATTGATCTGACAACAGAAAGTATTGACAAAGACTTTATCTGAGCAACTGTCTGTGTTTTGTACAAGCTGATCTATCCATCTCTGCAGAACCAGGCAGGTAACTTTGCGTTGGCTGCGAGAACATGAATCAGAGAGAAGGGAGCTGGAGACAAAGTTGGGCTCATGTGACCCTGAACAGACTTCTTCCTTGCTGGGCAGGTTATTAGTCTGAGACTAAAGAGCATTTGAAAGCAGCATGACACTTGAGTGCACAGAGATGTGTAGCCTTACACAAAAGGTGAAAAACCAGGATTACTGCTTTTGGGAATAGCATGATTTCCAGTCTTACCCAGCGAAGTGAGATGTTCTTCTGGAATCTGGAAGGTGAGCAAGGGGTGGTATGAAGTTAGATGCAAGCAGTTCAGACCTTGCAATTGAACTGACTGGACTAGGTCTCAAATACCACCACATGGCATTAATCTATACCAGCTGGGATAGCTCTTCTGCAGCTGAGGCAGCTGGCAAGGCCCTGGTCCCAAAGGTCCCTCAAGGTGGAGAGAAGACCAGACTGTAAAAAGGTGCTGCTTTGGATTTATGCAGTGAAGGGATTTCCCCAAACCAGGAAATCCCTATGACCTCCTTACTGTTGGCATAAAGCTACCTGTCCCTTTTCTTCTCCCTTACTTTGGGCAGAAATTTAGGGTTTTTTTCAAAGGGAGTTAGGCACCAGTTCCTTTTTATTTCAATGGCTGTTGATGCCTAAATACTTTAGCTGCCTCTTTAGTACCTAAACCCAATGCAGTTGTTTATACTACTTAGTGCTGTTGTCAGTATCGTTTCCTAGAGTGGCCTCAATGAATATTTTGTTTTCCTTCCTCCTTTAACAATTTCCCAAAAGGCTCAGCTGTAATGTGTTGTCTCTCTGCAAAGGTGCAGAAAGAGGTAAAACAAAAGCACTCCAGTGAGACATAGAGAAAGCAGACTGTGAGCAAGGGTCTACTGTGTGTTCTCAGTATATGCGTCAGCTGTGCTTGGCAGACCAAGAAAATTGCTGCCCTGAACAAACATGAATGATGCAAAAGGAGAATTAGACTCAGAGCAACAAATGGTGGAAGACCCTGATTGTTTCTCCTGCTGCTTTGTTTATTCCCTTTCCTTGGCATTAATATGTATCCTGCAGAGAGGGTAGGAGAGGTGTTGCTATTACTCTGCAAAAGTAAATAAACAGGTTTAAATAAAAAGAATAAAGAAATCTTACCCTAAATTCCAATTTAGCATGGCCTTTGGCTTCAGGCACATTTACAGTGTAGTGAGAAAGTGGGCCTGCAGTAGCTACATCCTTCACGCAGAGGCACAGCCTGCGGGGAGAGAAGAGACTGAGGCTAGGATCTGATGTTGCATCTAACCAGGATACTGCTGTGAAAAGAGCAGCCCACTGCCTTCTCCCTACTGAGTCTCAGCTGCACCTTCCTTTTGCTTCCCTGGCATCCCCTTCCACATTTGTACAGCCTCAGGCGAACTGGCTCAGCAAACTCAGCTACTGGAAGACTTTTTATTTTTTTCCTTTGTTTTTCTTTCTCCCCCCCTTCCCCTCCTGTCAGATCAGCTCTCTGAACAGGCTTGACCAGCCTCAGTAGCTGAAGCACAAGGTAAATAGCAATGCTAGGAGGTTGGTGTCTATGGGGAGGGCAGGACAGCTGCTCCTAGCGGTAGCCTGCTGCTTGGTCCCATTCGGCGCAATGTCAGACCATGATGTGTGGTGCTGGTGAGCTCTGACAGTGCAGAAACAACTTAGTCTTTTCCTGGCCTAGCACCCATCCGGTAACGTGAAAGGTGCACTGAAAGGGTTACTCATAAGTGAGCATCCAAGCAAGTAGCAGTTTGGTGTCCACTGGAGTTAGCAGGAATATGGCAATGAGACTTGGATCAGAGCATAGAAACGTGCTTGGAGGGAAGCACAAACTCCTCTTGCTCCCAACATTTACCACTCGCTTTCTTCCACCTTAGGATTTGGGCACCACTGGGTTTATTCCTATATAATTTTCTTTGCCATCATTGGTGCATCTCCTCAGGAGGCTTATATAACATTATGTAACTCATATATATTTCTAGCACAAACCTCTAGCAGAGAAAACAAAAGGATTAAAAGAAAATAGATTGCGTAAAATCCCATGGTGAGGGGAGTGGAAGTTCTCAAGCTTCTGGAGTGTGATGGAGAGGAAAAAGCAGGAGAAGGTGGCTGCAAAACTATCCCTGGCCACAAGAGGGTGGCCTTAGGTGGCATGTACTCCAACAGGCCTTGTCTTTAGATTCTAGAAAAAAGCTCTATATGTTTCTGTGACTATGCATTTTGTAATTCCATCCAGAAACAGAAGTGCTAGGATATAAGAAAGGCCGATTTAGCTGTTATTTTCCTGCTGTGGTTTGCAGATCAAAGGGTTTTAGATAGTTTATTTGAACAAGTTTTGCATAAACTTTCAGACTTTCTGGGTGCTTATCAGCATGACATTAAACTGCAGCAGGAATGAAGGAGGTTCAAAATCCTAAACAGTCAGAGAATTGTTCATAAGCTCCAGCTGAGCAGCAGTGCCGAAGAAGCATCTTTTGTGATCTGTAGAGCTGCACAAATGAGATGTTTTTTTACTTGTGCATCTGAAAAATGAAACATAATATATTGGTTCCATTCACTGGAGAGAAAGAGAGAGGGAAATAAACTTCCCTCAAATACTTCTAATTTCTCCTCTGCCTTTATTTGACTTTTAGCTTTGTTACTTTAGCTTTTTGGCCCTATGAGATAGTCCATCTGCAAGTGGGGAAACCATGACAAGAGACTTATCACATTTCTGATATATGAGATACAGGGATAACTGCAATTAAAAGACTTATTTTTGCACTACATCAACTTTTGAAAAAAACCTTTTGATGGGTGCTCCCTCCAAGACAGTAGATGTCAATCACATCATCACCACGTGCTTCTTGTTCTCCAGCATCAAGCTGCAGGGAGCACCCTGTTGTCCCAAGTGTGTTTTGTCAAGTTTTGGTCTGAGACCAGAAGTGTGGGGGAGTTGTGTTTAGTACTGAATTTGTACTTTTCTAGTGCAGTTTTGTCCTAGACTTCTTAGGAAGTACTGCTGTCCCTACAGCTGACAAAATAGTTGCAGAAATCCAGCTTAGCAGTAGGCAGCTTGGAGTTAAATGGAGAAGAGGTGTATTTGCAGGGAAGGAAGATTTAGGTACCTGGGAATTCTTGCTCACAGCTTCGAAAGGGCCTTAACAAGCAAGCCTTATGTTGTAGGTGGTGTCCAAGGATGCCTGGAGTAGTCGTGGAGGAAAGATGGGAGTCAGGTGGCTTTTGTGAATTGAGACATAAGCAAGCAAATAAAAAGTAATGGATGTGAAGCAAGGCATGAATTGCGAGTTGCCCCTCTCTGCCCTGGTGACTGCAATTCAAAAGTCAGCTGTTATCTCAGATCATCCATGGAGCCCCCAAACTGAACAGTTTCACCCCCACAGCACTTTTGAGCGTAACTGTGCTTATAGTAGCAGTTAGCTGCTTCACAAAGCAGGTAAAGCAGGTGTTCAGGAAAACATTAATTTTCAGCAGAGGGTTGATTTTCCTTTTCACTATGAGGCTTTTTCCCCCCTTTGTTAGAAAGGTGCTTAGATTTGCAAAACAAAGAAATCATCATACACTATTGGAGGGGACAGTCCTGGAGGGCGCAGGTTTTGAGCAATTACTCCCCATGGCTTTATAAACAGCTGCAGTCTGCCCAGGATTTCAACGCCTGCATATTCTGAGTGTTGCATAGCTGTATGGAGATTAGTGGAGTACTGATTAAAAAGACAGCCTGGGTAGCCAGGACTTAAGTTCGGCAGGTCTTATTTCTAATTTTCTCCTTCAGTGCTTAATGATTACTAATGGAGAGATATTCCCCTGGAGCCCCAGCCCTGAGCATCCTTTCTGCAGCTTGCTGGGCCTCTTCTGTTTGAGTTGAGCTCCATGTTACTTCAGCTGCAACACCAGTCAAGCTTTGAATGCTAAATACGCTCATTAGTATGGACAATGATGATGAGGAAGATGCCTCCAGCTTTCTTGGCTGATGGCTTTCCCCTCTAGGAAACTGAAAGAGGGAGAGATGTTACTAAGCTTGCATCGTCAGCCCTACCTCATGCTTTGGGGCAGAATTGCAGTGAGCAAAAGGCTTGGAGTGGTTTAATTTGTTGAGGGAATGGTGCACTCTCCCCAAACCATGGTAAGAGGAAAGTTGCCAGTGACTTCCGTCTTGCCAGCAAGGATGTGTGCTCCTCTGGAACCAGACACTGCTCTGGGTCCTCTGGCCTGGAAGAAACTGTCTCAGCTGTGGGCAGTGATAAGGAAGTGCAGTTCCATGTAGTTTTGTGTGTGGAGTTTGGATTGTGGGGAAGGCAGTATTATGGTTTGTGGCACTGCTTTCCAGGAGACCTTCTACCCCAATCTCTGAGCAGCCCAAGCACACTCCATTTTTAGAGGGCAAGTAAGTCAATGTCATGGGGTGGGGGAGGAGACAAAGTGAGCATTATGTTCCTAGAGTTGCCAAATTAAGTATCTTGCCCGTTTTGCTTTTTTATCTAGATGTCACTCATCACTGTGCTACTTCCCCTACTCAAATGTATGTTCATGCCTACATACCTGTTCTAAAGAACCAAACTCAAACTAGATGCAGATATGTGGCAATTTCACTGAATTTCATTGATCTCCATGTGCTTGCAGGCAAAGTGAATTCAATGAGCTGGAAGAAGATGGCTTATTTCTTAGATGGCAATTAAAGGCCTCCACATTGTAACTGCTATATTCCAGGAATTAATTATTTTAAAAACTAATATTGTCATTATAATATGTATTTCATTCAAATTTCGCATAATCATATATCACCAATGGTGTGAAGAAGAGAAGCTAGCAGCAACAAAAATCATATGACAAAACCAAAAATGTACACAAAAGTCCCCAGCTGCGTTTGCTTCTTTTATACAAAAGATCTTAACTCTTTTAAATAAAATTTCTGTTTGTCTGTAAGTGAACCTGCTACAGGAGTAAAATAACAGACTCTTTCAAGGGAAAACAATAAATACGGTATCAGCTGACAGATGCCATCCTTCCTGGCTGCAGTGTTATATCCATTATTTAATAAGATAGACATGATGTTCAGGAGAGCTGGAGCAGTGAGGTGTAACTGTACCTTTCTGCATTACAGAGAAACCTCCAGAGAGAATGACGGAGGAGGAAGTGGGGGAAGTTTTCCCTTTGGATTTCTAGCGTCTCATGACTCTGCAGCTTCTGGGTTGCAGCCAGGACCTTGGAGGAGCCCTCCTGGATGAAGACTGCTGAGATGCACAGAGCTTATTGTAAGTTTTCTCACCACGTGTGCAGCAAATGTGTTTTGTTTGTGCTGTTTATCAGAAATTGCCTATATAAGATGACATGTTCTTACTTTTCAGTCCAAGGGATTTCAGGATGAAAAACAAATATCAGTGATAATTGATAATGAAAATAAGGGAAGGGAAGAAGACACAATTCTTTTTTCTTGTGAGCACCTAGTCTTTCATACTTCCTGGCAGAAGACTTTCTGACCTAAAGGTGAATTGAGGTTTGATCATATGATGTCAGATGTGAGCCTCAGAAGGACCATACTAGAATAGGTAGTAGTCATGGCTGTGGTTAGAACACTGGACACAAACAGCCGGGTAGGATCTGGAGCCTTTGATCACTAATTACTCTAGAGTGCCAGCCTCTCCAAAAAGCCTAAACTTCCTCTTGACATATTCATACCCACTTATAGGGTAGGATCTATCCAGCAGACCCCGGGAGCCTGGAAACTGGTTTGGTACCTTTAAAGTCTCAGTGAGGCATAATCCCAGGTGTTTATTTGCAGTGGGCTGCCGTGCTTCAAGACAAGCCTGGTCCAGCTCAGTTGCTGTTGATACTGTTGGTTAGGAGGAGGCTCAGGGACACTCACGTCATTACAAATTGTTTAAGTCAAAGGAATTATTGTGGAGAGGGTCCATGCTGGGGACATTGACTGAAAAGACTGATCAGTGCCTGTGGCAACTCAAACATTAGACATTCTTATGAAGCTGCCAGCAAAAGGTGTGGAGGGATTTTCTTAGCACTGGCTGGAAAGTTTCAGAGAAATTGAATTTTGCAGAACAGTGTGGTTATGAAATGAGGATATCTGTGTCTGAGATGGCTTTAATAGTAAACTAGTGGTGTAGTGACAATTGGGACAACAGTGTATTTTTGACTGAAGAATGTGTGTTTCAGCTGAAATATTTTCAGCTATCAAAATTGGGTAGGTTTTTAGGTTCTGGGGAAGAATTTCAAGCCCGATCTTCAGGAATTGAGCTGATAACAGCAGTTTGTTCCAAACAGTCTTTCAAATTATTGCAAATAGATGCTATGAACAGGTTTGAACCAATTCTTGGATCTGAAAGATAATGATGCTCTAATGAGTTCAGATATAGCAGGTAGTCCATATGTCTATCCTGGAACAAAAATATACACCAAGCTCCTCAGCTGACACAGGTCAGATCTGTTTTGGAAGCTGAAATTGTAGCTGGTTAATATGATATAAAGTTGATTTGGCTCACCACCAGCAGAGAGTGATTCTTGCATGTAACCACCCATAGTTTTGCTTATGTCCAATATTACAAGCCAGTGTATTCCAGGCCTACTGACTTGCTGTGATCTGGACTTAGGTGTACAACTGTTAGCAATTACTCTTCCTAACTCTCATTTCTCAGCTATTACGATTCTAAGGAGAGGGTCAGTGCACGATTTTTAAGAAGGTGAGGGGTTAATATCTTTAATAAAAATGTTCTGTCACTATAAAAAGATGAATCCTTATGTTTGAAAGTGCCACTTTCTATTGCCCTGGAAATGACTGATTGGCCCTAATGAAGCTCCATGGGGAGAACATACAGCAATATGGCTGGCTTTGGTTACCTTAGCAACTCTCTCCTTGAGAATTCAGAGGCTAAATTTATATAAAACCGGAGATCTAAAAACAACTGACAGTATTCCAACAGAGAAAAATGTTGCCCACCAAAATTAACCTAGATTAAGAAGGATGATGTTGCTGTAATTGATTACATGTGCGACTCTGATAGAAGGGCTTTCAATGCTTGGTGGATGAGGCTGTGGTATCAACAGGCATGCTCCAAGGGAGCCAAAGGAGTGTCTAGTGCAAAACAGTGGGAGAATTTACGGAGTAAGGATCAGTAAGACAGAAGTGGGGGAGGAAACTCCTCCACATAATCTGGAGCCATCCAACTGTGCATGTTGTTAGCTTTTGCAGCCCTGCAGCCATATTACTACTTTTTTTCCTTCCTTCTGCTTCTTCTAGTGTCGCTATTTAGGTTATAAAATTTTCAGGTCTTAGGCAAGGTTTATTGCTTTGAGCTTTTTCTTCCACAGATATATTTTGGTCTTTTCCTAACCTGGAAGAACCAAAGATTCCCAGTAATAGTTGTGAATAACAACTGGGCACTCAGAGAACATAAGTAGGCATATGTACATTGACTTTAAGTGGTATATAATGGTGCATTTCACTGGATTTCAGTGTAGATGTAATCTCTTACAATTGCAACAACCCAATGTAATTTGGGGAGAGGATTAAAATAATGCCTTTAATTCTTCAGTCTTTTGCTTTTAAATATCTGGAGTTTGTAGATGACTTTATAGGTGAATACATTGCTGCTGCTTATTATCCCTAATGTTTTTAAAGGCAGTCTAGACTGACTCAGATGTTTTTGAGGCCTGAAATGGAGACTTGTCTGTAGGGAGAGGTAAATTGATGGAAGAAACTCTGAACTCCCATAGCTGAAGTGCAAAGAGCCTTTGATCTCAGAGAGGCTGGGATCAGTGACTACGAGCCACACTGTACTGTGCAAAGCAGTGGTTAATTTTACTTGTGGAATTCATTGGTGGAGGAGGTCAGGAGGCCAAATATTCTAGTTGGATTTTAAATAGGGCTGGATAATTTCCTGATATCTAACAGCATGTGCAGCTCTGCAAGGCAAGCTAACGAGGTTAATCAAATCTTATGCTTCAGGGAGCTGCCTTGCCATGCCAGCCTGCCTCAGTAAAAACACCACAAAATGGTGCATTATGGGTGTTTGATGAAAATATTAGGAGCGTGCGTCAGTGAGCCAGCTTTGCTGTTAAACTAGAAAGATCAAGTATTTGATCTGTTATGGAAAAATGGAATATCCCTTGTTACTGCTCAGTCAGTTGTTCTTTGGAATGCAGCTGCACTGGCCTCTAATAGAAGAAATCAGGGCAAATATGTAACTGCAAAACCTCTGGGAATTAGCAGTTACACTTCATTGCCCTGTGCTGAGTGAGGAGCTTAGTGATTGCAGTCCCTGTCGTACTTAATGTTAACACTACTTCTCCTCAGGGCAGTGCTTTCCCTCTGTAGTGGCAGCTCCTTTTTCTCTGCTGGGTCAGAAGCTCAATCACAGTCCAGGAAACGGTGCTAAGAAACGAAAGGTTCGTGCCAGCGAGGCAGGGCTATGCAAAGGCTTGGTCGTCTTCCCCTCTCCTTCCGTGATACCAGCGCCACTTAATTTGAAGCTTCCTGTGAGGCCAACATGGGCTGCAGCATCACCACAGAGCTGAGAGGAGCTGGTGCGGGTGGCCCACTGCCCTGGGGGGGACGTCACTGTCTGCCTCCTTAGCGTGTCACTCAGAGTCTGCTGCCGCCGCCAGTCCTTGCCAAGCAGCTTGCTTATGCTGATAAGTGTTCAGTGATACTAAAAGCAAGCACAGCAACAGGAGAACTTCTGTGGCAATCCCACACTACAGAGAGTGACTTAAAAGGTACCCTGAAGCACACAGATGAAGATTGCAGTGATGTGCTGGGGAGAGAACCCAGCCCTTCAGTCCTGTTCAGGTTGGTCGCAATGGGTTTATACTGGTTCAGATTCACGGATTTTCTGACTTAAGACTCATACTCTGAAACCCGATGGCAGGGGATGCCTCCTTTTGCTCTGCTTACCCTGCTTCTCTGCTTCTGAGTGCAATGCTTATAACCAACAGCCAGAGGCAGAGCTGAAAGCAAGTGGAGAGAGTTTGGACCCTGACCAGCTTCACTTTCAGAGTCTCCCTGTTTGCATAGATAAGTTTTATGCTGGGATATCACTGTCTTCAAAGGACTCTGGAGAGAAAATATTCCTGGCCAGATGCGGTGTTATTCCTGGCTTAGCCAGGTGGGCCCAGGCTAAGCTTGGCTGTTTGGTTACACCTGATAGGTCCGACTGTGGGGAATGGAGAGCAGAGCTGGAAAGCAGGACCCATTTCTGTACGTTTACTTGACGATGTTTTCCCTTTGCCCTTGCATCTTAATCCCTCTTCAGCTAGCACTGGACATCAGTGAATAAGACTTTTCTCATGAGTGAGATGACAAAACAAACTGATGAGAAGGAAACTGGACTGCTTACCTGCTGTTTTTGTAAGGTGCTGGCTCTTTTCTGGTTGGATCTGCATCACGGTCAGTGATTCTATGCTTTGTACAGCTGCAGAGGAGAAAGGTCTACAAGTGAAAATAAATACATAAGAAAAGTAACGCTAGCACTAATGGTTGTTTGTTTAGCAGTCCACATTCATAGCTACTTTACTTGTTTTTCATGCTGTTTTTCATGTCCTCATTAGAAAAAAAAGAAACACTGCAGTGATGACTAACTTCACAATATAAAGAACAAGGAGCAAAAAGACTCAAAGTTCAGGTCTTCCACTTCTTCACCTGGCCCAAGGCACAACTGGCTCCATCTGTCTTACCCAGCATATACCTAATCTTGTTTGAGGATTCTCCTCTGCCTCTTACCTTCCAGGGCACTACTGTGCAATGCTCTTGTGAGGATCTCTCCTTCATGAACCCCCTTTTCATCCTTCATTGAGGATGAGTAAATGTAAAGGTATGAAAATCTAAATCCAGATCTTCTGGACCTCTCTAAATTATGATATATACTTTGACGTTTTGTGAATTTTAAGGAAGTTTAAAATAGGAAACAAACAAAAGCTAACCAAAAACAACTCACATAGAAGGAAAGTCTAAGTTTCCTGAATCAATACAAATGAAAAAGAGGATGTAAGTTTAGGGCTACAGATGCTCCCAATATTACAGTAATTATCTCTTCACATTCAATTATTGTTTAAATGTAAAATAATAGACACACAATGCATCTTCTCTTCATAAAGATGTAATGTGATTACAGATTCCCTTAGCATGTGTTTTTACAAACATTTGTTGTGATGACCATGCAATAAAATATTTTGGAAATTTAATTATGCAGAAAGAGATGACAAAGGATTCCCTCTGTGTCTTTAGGCCAAGCTTAGCTTTCTTTGAAATACCACATGATGCTGAACCCTGGCAAAATCAAACCACCAGAGAAATGCATTATTCACTCTGTAAGTGCACTGATATTGTGCTATAATATATATCATATAAATATATGTATAGATATGGATAAAACATAGTAATTGGCATGCAAGATTGGACTATATCTGGTCTATTGAAATTAGTACTCTGTCTCTGGTGCTGGTTCTCAGATGGCTATTCTCCAAGGTTCATCCTCTCTAGCTAAGTCTCTCAGCAGAGTATAGCCTGTCAGTTAGGAGTTTCTAATAGTCTGATTTGTGCCACTTCAAAACACCCCTATAAACCTTTCTCTTAAATGGAATAAACTACAAAGGTCTCTGAGATATGGAAGAAAAAAATCTCTAAATACGAGGTTAAATGATGATTAACACACTTGATAGAGAAAATTGTTGCCAATCAGGTCTGACAGAGAGAGGTGATGGCATATGTGTGTGTGACATCTTATGGCATTTCAGTGGATGATAGTCTTCTATCAACACTTTAGTGCAGAGCCAAGAATCTGCCACAGGAGTTTATAGATTAAAATTTTCTAGCCGTCTTTGAGCCAAACAGTTTTATTGTCAGACTGGGCCTGTCATTAACAAATATGGCAATAGCTGTATTGGATATTATTAAACCATTTATGGTTGCTTTCTCTTTGGAAAAATATAAATTAAAAAGCTACTAACTGTGGTAAGGAAGGGTAGGGCTTTCTGCAATTGCCCACTGTAAAGATCTGAAGCCACTATGCCTGTCTATTGTTAGAGCCAAGATAACTGAATAACGATGTATACTTTGGCAAGATGGATGACTTTAAATGAAGAAAAACACTTTGCAGCTAGTCAAGGACTGTCCTCCATCCTTATAACATATATCCCTCACCCTGTCCTATCAAACCAACTAATGAAAGTATGAGTCCCCTAAAACCCAACAGCCAGATGACTGCTAGATCTGTTTTCTGCTTACTAAAAGCCACTCAGAAGGTACTGATAAGCAGATATCTGATCTCTCTGTACCCTTGCTACTTTTGATTGATGTTTTTAATTACATTTGGCAGTGAGTTGTCCAGCTGTATGCCTCGATACCAAGCTAGGTCTTATCAGCAACTCATCAGCATCTTCCAGTTCAGAGCCCCGTTCCTAAACACGCGCAAAACAGGTTTCGAGATGTTTCTTTCTGATACTAGCCACATACATGATGTCCATCTGTCACCTTCCAGCATATACTTGCCACTCAATAAAGGATGTGGAGGAGCAACCTGAGCATGCTGAAAAACACTTGATAAAAGGAAATTGAAAATTGAAGTCCCTGGCATTAGGAATTAGAGGATGAAGCTATCATTGGTTAGTTCGTTCTCCCTCGGGAAGCCCTCCAGCCTCTTGCAGCCAGCACTGTAAAGAAGCTTACAATAAAATATGCATTTCATTTCATTTGCCCTTCTTCCTCTCAACAAAATAAAATGAGAAGAGGTGGATGGAGAGGGGAGCAGAGTCTGCACTTTCCATTATGTTTCATTTGTCAAGCCAGTTAGTCTTGCTGCAGAAATAATCTCAGGTTCTCTGGCCTTTTTCCCTCCAGACATCTGCTGCCCTGTTGCAGTGATTTACCTCTCTGCCCTGTCTAGCCTCTCAGGGAGGGAAGCAGACTGCCTGGGAGTGCAGCTAGACCCTCCACTCAGCTCAGCAGTAAGCCATGTTCCTGTTTCAATTGCTCTTACACATCCCTGCTACTTCCATGGGTGATATAAAGTTTTTATAGTGCTCTTGACCCAGCACCTAAAAAATATAGGTAGCCAGGCATATTTTGAGGTGGATTTGTCATAGCATGCTTCACAGAGCACAACTCCAAAAAGCTTCAGAAGAAACTGGTAGATTTTACATGCCCCTGCACTTTCCACTATCATAGATCACCACCTATGGCTTTTGCAAAGGGGATCACATGAAATCCTCGAGCTAAAACGTCATTATCAATGCTAATGGCACTGTTCCTGGTGCATTGTCCTCCAGCTATGCTCCCGGTGAATGGACTGGGCTGCCTGCCAGTCCGTGCTATGGGCAGCACCATACCTTCCCTAGTCAAGTTGGTGCCATTCTCATACACAGCAGTACAGAACCACTGCACTGCTGGAGAGGCTAGAAGCCACAGCTTGTACAAAAGATAACAATAGTAATTTTAGGTAGGAACATGAAGCATATACTTGTACCTGTACTCAGCTCCCTGTGGGGACCAGTTTACAGCCCAATTAGAGCACTGCAAATCATTAAACTGAATCTTCAGACTCCTCTGGGCTCCCTAAATTGCTGTTTACATAATTCTCAAGTAAAAATAATGAAGACAAAACAATCAGGTGAATGTAGAACATCTCTTCCGAGCATAGGAGAAGTTAATAGACTTCATTTTATCCCTTAGTGTGCAAATACCATCTTGCTTGACAGCGCCAAATATGATTCAGGGGGCATATTGCCCGCCTGGCATTTCGAACAGAAAAAGGACTTACTAATTTGGAAAGACATCATCTTTGGCCTAATAGTAGTTTCATCACCCTGTAGTATGTTCATGAAAGAAATACAATGTTGCTGAAAGATGTAGCTTCTGGAAATTGCTCGTGGTAGACTTGGTAGTGATGAAAGTTGGGAAAACTGGAGTGAACTTTCCAGGATGCCTTTGGGTCTAAGCCTGCTGCAAAGGAGTTCTGCCTTTCCTTTTTCTTTTCTATTTATCTACTAGTTCCACACCATCTTTCAGACAAGAAAAAGCCCTTCATGTTCACAGAGACAGCATACTTAACAGCCTGATTTCAGATTTTATTGGTTCTAATATGGCTGCTGTTCCTCCCTCTCCTGCCCCCAAAATTTTGGAATAGAAAAGGCCCACTGAGCTAATCATGAGTTTACCCATTGGCTAGAATAGAAATACAAGGATGAAATTTAAAAGTCACATTTTATTTCAGCGGGAGTTTTCAAGTGCTCAGCACTTTGAAAAATACATTCCTCAGCCAACGGCTTGGTGTCTCAACCCATACAGGACATGCTTAAACGCTTTATTAAGCAGAGAAAGGCTTAAGCATCTCATTAAATGCCTTGCTGAATAAAGAACTGAATAGTGATTAGTTTGCCTGACTCAGTTTATCTATCCACCCAGAGGGAAGAATAAGAATTTTATGAGCCCTCTCTATGGTGTTGCAAGGATCTGTAATGATATAACAATCCCATACAAGTGAACTGTTGTACGGATACAAAATACTATGATCAACATTAGATTCATCTGGCCATTGAAAGATCAGACAAATGTTCTCTGCCATCACTGGCCCTGGTCGTTTAGCTTGACACTAATGCAATAGTACAAGAGATAGGAGAGGGTGTTCCCAGTGGGGAAAAAAATGCTGTGAATTGGAAAAACATAAATGATTTTTCAAATGTTTGTTTTTCAAAGCTTCAGGCATGGTTCATCATATCATTATAAAAATGAAGCCAAATCAGTTCTAAAAAACAGAGTTGAGGGATGTCACCTCAGCTGTGACAGAACTGATTGTTTGTTCTTCTTATTTGTAATATATTTCTAGGAAAGAAAATAAAATTTATTAGGAAATTAATGTGAAGAGGACAAATCCCACTTCCTTCGTCTTCACTGTGTGTGAGGTTTGCCCATTCAGTACCTCAGCAATGCTAAGATGCCTTATTTTTGTTCCAATGTATTTTAATAGATGACTTGCTGTGATTTTTCTGTTTTCCTCATGTCACTGTAAACTGTATCTTTCATACTACAAATTAATTTTGCAGTGGACTGCAGCTCTGGTCTTTCTGAGAGCTTTTTTCTTTATTCTGTCTATCAGCGGTTAGACTAGCAGCACCCAAGCTCTCCAGGGCAGCAGGGACTAAAGGTCAAAGACCTTGGCTAAGTTGATATTCTTACACCTTGTATCCAGACTTTGATAAGATAGTCTGGGCTGGATAAAAAAGGCCCAGGGAAATGCAGAGAAGGCAAGCGATAGAGAGCTTGGTGAAGAGAACTCCCTGCAGAGCTAGACCCAGATCTTAATTTCTACCACTTCTCCTACTGAAGCACAGAAAACGAAGGAGGGATGTTATTTCAGAAGAGAGTGAGAGTGGTACAGGGAGATTTGGAGCTGCACAGCATCTGTTCCAATTAGTCTTCAAAGCGACACCAAGGGTATGTGCTGCTGGGGAATTCAGCGTCCCACAGGCTATGTGGCAGTGCAGCTACCTATGCACATCCATCAAGTGTCCACACCTTGATGCTAGTGGAAGTAGATGGCTGCAGGGTAAATGTATTGGATTCACTCTGTTGGCTGGCAGCTACCCAAATCCAGTCACTGACAGGCAGGTTGCACCTGCAAGAGGCACAAATACCTGAATTGGGTGACATTTTGCTACCCTGAGGTCACCGGTGCTCTCCCTCAACAAGAGACAAACTGCTGCAATTAGAAGCACATTATCAATCCAAAGTGACCCTGGGGTGTCATGGCCAATGAGACATCCTATAAATCATGAGACACAGTAATTATCAGAAGCAGGCAAGGGACTGAGTGGTAGAAGGAGGCACCAGGGTTGTTCTGGCTAATAGCTTCACTGCAGACCCTCCCCATGATGTCTCAGCTTTAGAAAAGCAAGAATCAGGTTTCCCTCTGGAGTCCTTGAAACCTTTTATTCTGTCTTCTAGACACTTTTTATGGCAAACACTTACCCAGCCTTCCTCAGAGCTTGGTATGTGGGTTGCTGGCTGGTAATGGCCTCAAGAGGCTTCTTAGGCTTGTAAGAACAACATGACACTGTGTTGACAGCATCCTAATGCCAGGATTTGATCTTGAGTAGAGGGGCAAGAGTGAGTAAGCTTCCTTAAAGTAAGGTTTTCCTGAGTCCCAGGCCTGGGCACAGTTTTTCAGAGAGGTTTTCTTACCTGACTCTCAAGGATAAATTCAGCTAGCAGCATCTATATGTTTGAAAACACAAGATAATTAAAGAACAGGTACCTGCTCCTCTTCAGTAGGGCTGACAAGCCCACAAGAATGCAAAACAGGTCAGAAAAGGGGAAGTATCACCTTGAAAAGGGGGCAACAGAACATTTTATTTTCCTATTTTAGATCTCCTCAGTCTCACTCTTCCAGGTGGATTAGAACCCTTGAGACAGCATGTTCTTTAGCTTTTTAACTTACACAGCATGTAACCTGCCTGTGGAAATTAGCATTCATTGAGTTCCAGAGAAGGCTGGGGCTCTGTCACCGCTGTTGAAACCTTGGGTGCCTGGTGAAACGCTCTCTGTGTCTTTATGTGAGCTTTATCAAGCCTCTATTTAAGGGCTTTCAGCATCTCTCCCCAGATTTCTTCCTCATCGAAAGCTAGGTTTTCAGTGCAAAAATGTCATCTTTGAGAATGAGAGACATGCAGCTAAATTACTCAGAAATGGCTTTGAATAAATTTCCACTCCTCAATGTGTCCCCCTCCAAACTGGTCCATTAACTACCCTTGAAAAATTGATCCATCTTTAAATTTCAAATTCTGCTGTGAAATCCTGCTCCTCTGGCTTCCCCCACCCCCCTTTTTTTCCTGAGGCTGCTCTGTTTGGTGCTATGTTATTCACCCAGCGGAGGACATTCAGCTCCAGCTGCTAACACTGGTGTCACGCGGCTCCCTCGGCTTTGCGCTCTGTGCTGAGGCAAGCTGTGCCTCTGCCATGCAGCAGTAGCGTATTCACAGCAAAGACAAGGCTATTCATACACATCCCAAATGACATATTTTGATTAAATCACACTGACCCAGTGGTTGAGCTGTTCAGAAAGTCCCTAAAATTCCTCTCAAAGTCATAGTATTTATACTACATAGTCACACTATTTTTCAAGGAATGTAGGTGGAATAGTTTTCGGGATGGTTAACTTGCAAGAGATTGGACTTTCCCCTCACTTAACTGGGATAAAATGCTCTTCCGGTCCGTACTATGCCAAAAGGACTGGGGCAAGAAGGGACAAAAGTCTAGGGGCTTTTATAAGAAAAGTGGTGGAGTCAGCTTCATGAAAGGAGTTGTCAATGTTCAGCCAAAAAAATGCCAATAGTTTTAGCTGTATTCCTATTTATAAGAAGGCACTTGCCCTTCTGTCTAATGCCTGGCAAGGTTTCATGTGTCCCTGGGAGGCTGAGCACTCTTCAGAGAATGGCGGCATATTGGACTAGGGGAAACCAAACAGAACAGAAAAGAAGAGGATATACTCCATGACTGGAATATGTCCAGTGTTGCAGGTCAAATAATACAGATACTGGTCATGCTTGATACTGGTCATGCAAGTGAAGACGAGCCGCCTGTGCTGTGCTACGTGACTAAACTTAGCTCTTGCACCAGAATATCTTATTGCGGGGACTAAGGCCTGTAGTCCTTGCCTCTTTTCTAAGAATAAACCAGGGTAAGTCTTGCATCCTGCTTTCTCAGATAAAATAGCATCCTAAAGCAGCGAGATCCTGTATTCCAGGACTGACCTGGCTGACCCAGGATTTCTGGTCCAGAGGCCACGGATCTTCCCTAACAATAGGAGAACCTCAGATGAATCCCATGCTCACATAGATGCTTAGCTAAAGCCTCTCCCAAACTGCTTGAGGAAGGAAACCAGGCCTTAAGAGGAAAAGTCTTTCTTTCTGAGTCATGTTTCTGCTACTTCCTAAAGCTATTTTAGACATATGAAAAAAAAAAATAAAGCAAGATTTAGTGTTTTCATCTTACATCACTAATGTCACTGGTAGCTTTGCCGTTTACTTCGGCGGAGGCCCTTATCACTGACTTTCTTTTCTTCTGTCTGCCTCAATCACTGCTGAGTTGCTCCAGCAAATTGCAGTGTGCTTTGACTTTACTGAAAGGTTTGTTAAACTCCACATCCTCTCTTGCTCTTTTTCCTCTTCTTGGAAGGAGAACAGGGATCTTGCTCTTATGAAATAATTAGAGATAATTATAAGCCAGCTTCTCATTTTCCCAGTGAGCAGAGCAGCTCTGTGCAGTCCAGGACTGCAGAAGACTCTACATCACAGACCTGATATAGTTGCATGCAGGGACAAAATGTTACTGTCCCATGCTTATGTAAAAGAGTCTTTGCATGGATATAAACTGCCTCAAGATACTGCAGAGTCATGTCTGTGGTGTGAGCATTTTGTAGTAGTAATGCAAAATCTGTAGGAGTGTTACTAGTGTAGGAAACCTGCAGTGGGAAGTACAAGGTCTGTGTTTGAAGAGAAGCAAATTGCAGTTGTAAATCTCAAGGCCTTTGCTTGTTCATGCCAAATACATACTTGTCTTCCTCCAAAAAACAGACTCTGTCCTACGTTGCTTGACATCTCACCAACAGCGAGGACCTTCTTAAAGGCTGAGGTTACCAGAACTGGCAATCTGCAACATTTTTATCCTGAGCATTGAGATATTTGGTGAGTTGCATCTCCTGGAGTCATGAGATGTGCAAAGACTCTTGTTTCTTAAAAATATATATATATATACAGAACCCTTATGCCTGCAGGTAAAGCTTGCAAATGTATTCTGTGGACAGGAAAGGAACAGACAAAGAATTAAAAAATATTTTAAAATCACAAATTGCCAAAATCTGGTTTATGAATAGGTGTCTCCTGTACACCCTTTTATAGGAAGGAGAAAAAGAAAAGAATAAATCTGGAAGGAATAAAAGAGGGGAAAAAAATCACACTCTTGATGGGAGCATATGAATATTTGATGCCTTGTGATGACCCGTGGCATGTAACTTTTGCAAAGCCAAAGGAAACAGACTTGTGTCACAACTTGGCAAGAACACTGGGACAAGAACTGAGAAAAAGAGACATTCCTCACCTCTGAAAGTCAGGCCTATGTAAACCCCTTTTCTGATCATCATAAATCACTCCCAAGAGCAGTGTCCACTGGAGAAAGAGCAGCTTAGCTCACACAGAGGGGGATTAGCACCCACCTTCTCAAAATTATCAGTTATCCCAGCAGGGAGTCATCAGCATCTGAAATTGCTCACAAATATGAGACAGATAAAGAGAACGTCAGCACCCAGGCAAAGCTCTAGTTCCCATCCCTTTAACTGTGCTGCATCCAGTTTTCCTCATTTAACTCCAGGTAACTTCACTCATCCCTGACCATTTGCTGACTGCTAAGGACACATAGAGAAACATGCAAGAACCAGCTCATTCCCATGTATTACCCAGTGCTTTTTTTTCTTCCTACTGTAATATTTCTCCCCTGTCCCATGCAGCAGATTCAGGGATGTCATAAGGAAGCCAGGTCTGCAATTCAATTTGTCATGCCAGGCAACATAGAAAATTGTGTTGCAACAGAGCAAACTACGAAATCACATGTAATTGCGATTTAGGGAAGATGATAACAACTAGAGATCCTTTTCATCTCTCAAGGTTAAACATCTTATAGGTATTTGATGGTATTCTCTTCACTTCCAAATATGTATTTTCTTCCCTTCTGATAAAATCTCAGCTCCTTCCTGCAGAGAGAAACCCACAGAAGTAGATTTTTAAAAGGGGTTTTGCACAGCCAGCTCATTTTCCTATAGGAGAATTAAATATCCATAGGGCATATGACAGTGAGATCTGCTCCTGCTGTGCTATCCTGTAGGAAGAGACACAGACACATAAGCAGAGCTGAAGGACCTTGCCCAAGATCACAAGAAGTCTTTGGCAAACCTCAGATTTGGAGGTTTGTGTTCCGGTTAGTCCCAGATCACTGCTCTTAATACAGAACTGCTCTCGTCTCAAATGATGGCCTCCTTCAATTTTGGTTTCACTGATTTCAAAGTCAACATTTTTGGTAATTGAAATCCATTTGTCTCCTCATGTGTGGAAAGTTACAAGTGTTTTCCCTGTGCAGGACTGGAAGAAAAGGCTATTCAAGCTGTTGGCTGCCCCCGCACAGTCCTCCAAAATGGCCTTTTTATTGCCCTGCAATATTTAAACTTCAGCAGCTAAAAACTGTCAACAAACTGCTAAGAAAATCAAATGAATCTCATTTCTTGCGCTTTAATGAGTTTGTTTTTTTCTAAGGCCCTTACTCCACCTTGCAGCAGCCGAAAATAGAGGCACCAATTCTCAGCACCACCCAAGTAAGTTGTACTACCGTTGACTCCCATTTCCACCAGCTCCACTTCCAAGAGGGAGCAGGGAGGTGGCTGCAGAGCTGGTAGGTGGCAACCCATTGCATGAGCAAAATCACATTGCTGTGGTGACTTCACCCTCTCTGGACACCTGAATTCTTGTGCAACCTCCAGCCTGGCTAAGCCATGCACACATACAGCTCTTCTGAGCCACTGTGTGCAGCTGAATTGCCCCGGATAGTGGCATTTCACTGCTCCACATGTGGCCTCAATGCTGGCAGCTGGCTAGGCTCCAGGATAACATATTCACTCTGGTGCGTTAGGGTTATTCTGCCATCCACTGAGTCTGCAATAGTGGAAGCAAAGCCAGCTACAGCCTTACACCCTTTGGAAATGCTGGTCCCAAGAGGCAGAGCCAGGAGCGAAGGAAACCCCACCTCTTCCAGGCCATTTTCTTTCATTGTATCTGTTTTTTTGTTGAACTGTGGAGCTTATCTCAGAGGAAGGGGTGGGGATTTTCCAATCAGCTGATTCACTTCTGATTTTCTTGCCATTGGTAAAATGCCATGTCTTCTTGCAGCCACAAAGAGTAGCTCTAACTGTTACATAAACGCTCAGGTATTTCCCAATTGCTTGTGAGAGAGCCTGCAGGCAGCCAAACTGGGAGAGAGCAGAACTTTGGGGTAGTCTAAGTGATCTGCCTCTGGTTTCTCCCAGAGAGATGCAGCCCAGAATTCATTTCTCTGCTACAAAAATGGACCAAGTAAAAGAGGGGTAGAGAGTGGGTACCCGGAGAGGTGCTCAGCCTGAAGTCTCTCCACATACCCTCAGCAGGATGGCAATGGTCAACTTAAAAATAAAAGAAAAGCTGCCTGGATGTCTCTCTGAGAAGATCACAAGCAGCATAAAAATCTTTGCTTTTCGCTTACTACTTTGCTGCCAGGCCCTTCAACCAGCCCCCAGTAGGTTTTTCAGGAAGTTTTATGCTTCGGGAGTTTGGAGCCTGGCGAATTCACTGAGCTGCTGGCAGGCTGAGCGACGTGACAAAGTGTGACTTTCAGAGCTGATTCCCCACCCACGCAGCACCAGCTGGCTTCTTCACTCTTCATCAAGCCCACCATTAGTGCACTCCAGGCCTCAGGCTGGCCACCTGCCAAGACCCAAATGTGTGACTAAACCTTGAGACGAGGGGGCTCTGTACCGCACGCCAGTGGGGTTTAGTGCTTTGGAAAGATGTTCTATTAGCAAGGGAGATTCTTCCTCCCCAGTGTAAGGAGAGGATGAGCCCAGCTCCACTATGGCCTCCCATAGACTGAGCTAAATCCATTCTTGGACAGGCTTCCCATAAGGGAAGGCTGAATTTTATCAGCTGGTGCTGTGCAAAAGAGAAGTGGGGATGTGTCCTCAGAGCCACTTATGTCCTTGAGTTTTGACTACGGGAAGCAGTCAATGCCAGTCGTTCCACTGGGATGTGGGTTTGGTGGCAGTATTTTGGTGTGACAGAAAATAACCAAGGTAGGTGACTTGAGCTGCAGAGCTGAGAAAGACTCAAGGCAAAAGCACTGTAAGCAGTGCATCCCATTGTGGCCCAGTGGCACCTGTAGGAACCATCTCCTGTTCCACTACCACAGCCTAGTGTGGCTGGGGCATAGTCAGGGGCCAGGCTCAGACCAGCATTGGTGCTCCAGAAGTTCTCTCTCACATCTATGTTTCTGGTAGTTAAAATGCAGCACAGATACCTCTGACACAGGCTTGAACCTATGTGCCTCTTCCGCACTTCATGAGGAAACCTGTCTCCTCCTTCTAGCCCATTTCCAGGTCCTTGAGATGCCCAGCACAGCCTATTTGCATCATTATGGTGTATTTACAGCAAGTCTTAGATCTGTAAGTGGCTTCAAAGAATAGGTAAGAGTGAAACTGGAGTAGCAAAAGTTGGCCTCACTTAGAAAGACCTTGCCCTGGCTCGGTTTTAGGGAATGAAGATGTCAGCCTAAATATGGACTCAGAGTTGATGGAACTGTCAGTGTTGATGAATTCATTTTGGAGCTGTCTCATCCATACAGCTCCTTAGAGGACACCTTCACTTCCCCCAGAGGAGAATCTTACATCAGCATTGCTGCTGCATACATCATTATGACATCTGAACCATCACTTCTTGAAGACTTATAACTAACAAATTCCAGGGAGTTTTGCCTAATGCCAGACTGAATCCATATCCTTAGTTGTATTGCTAGCCCTCAAAGTAGCTTCTCTGGACTCAGTTTCTTCATATATAAAATGGCATTAAACATACTTGCTTCTCAAGATGCTGCAAATTTTCATTTTTGTTTAAAAGTGCTCTAGGAACTTTGGGTGAAATTCACTGTTCAGTTACTATATCCTTCCTTAGGTCATTATGTCATTATGCTATGTGTGATTAAGTTATTATGATAAATGCACTCCTCACACAGTGAGATACTTCCTTGGGCCTTGCTGAAAAATAGTGTCTATGGAAAAAGAATTTCAAGTGATTATTTATCAGACCTCTGAATTTTCATGGGTTTTACAGAGGAGGGAATAAATTCTCTGCCTTATTTTGCAATGGGCTGCAAAGATGGGAACCATTTGATTTTCAAGGCTTTTCTGAGAATTAATCACAAGTCCAACTTCAGCCCTAGAGGCACAACACAGCGGGTTAGTGCAATCTGGGATATTTGATCAATAGTTTACAAAAAGATAGGATAGAGTTGTTTCAAACTCAGACAAGAATTTCACTACAATGGTGAAAATGGTCATAAAAACAATCTTTTGTTTATGAGACTGGAAAGGATCTTGCAAGCCATCAAGTCAGATACATAGTATTTCATAAACCCATACATCCATTTATCAAATTCAATTTTTAGAAAAATATTGAGAGGGGGTTTTTGATAATCGGGGTTTGCAGACATGGGGTACATTCATTTTTTTAACCCTTTTCACTGTCTGGAGTTTTGTATAGGAGTTTTTGCCTGGCAAGGGAGAGTTGGGTCCAAGATCTGATGATTATTTCCACTTCGACAGCCACCACCACTCTAGTTATGTATCATGTATTTGCTCAGCTGGGTAGAGAGGTGCTAAACAGGAGAGGTACTTTGTCTTCCTGTGTCTTTCTAGAAAAGCAGCCATAAATACATACTAATAATGATGGTGTTTTAAATCCTATGCAATTTGCAGAAGTACATTTCCATGGTAACACGTAGGTAGTGAAGTAATCCTCAATTCATCATCTTCCATGAAATTCCAGCAACTATTCCTAAACATTCATCCTTTTCTAATCCCAGAGCCGTTGCCATGGAAATGATCAGATAAGATACAGGCCTTTCAGCAGATGGGTCTACAAAGGATGCTAAATCTTGGCCCATAGAAATCTACAGAACTATTTAGTATTTCTTTTTATTTAAAAGCAACATTGCTGTCAGAAATTTTTCTGATGCTTGTTTCAAGATTAATTAAATTAACTGCACTTTGCAGAAGGTTTCTTTGTGAGTGGCCCTCAGGAAAGGAAAGTGTCTCCGGTGATAGACACCTTGGCCAGCTGTCTCCTGTGCACTCTCTGCAAGCTCTTGCAAGGTGTCATGGGCTCCTGCCACTTCTCTGTTAACTCCTCTGTTAAGAAGCTCCAGTGCTTTTACTCTTCTCTCCAAACACTCAAACTCTCCTGAGCATTTCTTAGGGCTTGAGTTTTAGGTCTGCTTTTTCACATATTTTGTTCTGCAAAAGAGCTTATTTTTATTTTTTCACATTTGTCAGAGCAAAGGACAGCATCTAGGAGATTACATCCAACACCCAGAAGATCACTGTTTTCCAGTGCATTAAGTTTTCAATTCCAAAAGCCTTGCAGGATGAGAGGTTTATGTATGCAGAGGCACCTTTCCAGTGCTCTTCCAAGCTGTGCCTGTAGGTGTGTGAGTGAGTGTTAAAATGGGATTTGGTTTCTAAGTCTCTCGGTCAAATGTTCCTAAGTCACAAAGGTGTGTTGAACGCTGTATGCCTTATTCCCTTACTGAGGAATTTCTGTGCAAGAGGTGCCATTCATCTTTGCTTCCTCCTGAAATCGAAAGGAGAGCTTTTCAAAGACACAGACCGCTGTTAGGCAACAAATCTGCTGACTTCTAATAAGGGCTGGGGATCCAATTCCCATATACACCTTAGGCATTTTTCTGCAATGTTTCTTTATCTCTCTGCACACAAAAATTCTTGTAAATCAGTCTGAATGGAGAATGTCTGAATGCATTTTTTATTTTTGTATTAGCATTTAGGGACAAGAGTCTGATGGTAAGAGGTACCCCACCTAGACATCTGCTGTGGAAATAACTGTGGTAGTTAAAGATCCTCATCCCTCCTGGACTGTTTGTTAGCAGCCCTTGGGTGAAGGTTATCATCTCGTTAAAGATGATGAGGTTATATGCTGGAAGGTGTCTGGTGGAAAGTATGAGCTGGTGAAAGAGGTCCTCTGAATTCTCCTCACATCCTCCAGCACAAAGTCTGCTGGTGAATGTATAGTTGGTAAAGAAGGTCAAATAGATGTTTTCTGTCCTGATGGACTAAAAAAGAGAGGAGACAGGGTGCATATACAGAGTGAGAAGATGGATGGCTGTAAACATCATGTCAATGGGGATGGTGCAACCGGAGGATAGGAAGGAAGTAAGGCAGGAAAGAGGGCTAGAGATGGAGGCTAGTCACTCTGAGCCTGGAACAAAGATAGGAGAGGGAGAGAGGGCTCTGCCAGTAGCCATTCAGCACAGGAAACTCCAGTCAGAAGGGCAGAAAATGCTAGCAATATCCGTCAGCCTCTGCACAGGTTGTTCCTGCGGCCCCTCTGCAGACTTCACCCTCTGGCTGCTCTTCCCAGTATGTGGCAATTTTCAGTCTCATTATAGGGGGAAAATTATAGAATTAGTGCTGGATCCAAAGCCTTCTCCTTACCAACACTCCTGGCAGTGGGCAGCTAGGGGCATGGGTCACTGAAAAAGCCTCTGCAAATCAAAAGCTTCACTATTTGCATTCTTGCAAAGTGGCGTTTTGAAGACTCGCTGCGGATGACCTGGCTCATCCTAGTAATGCCCATTAAAAAGCTCCACACAAATCTTCACGGAGCTTGAAAAATCAATACCAGCAGCTCTGCCTGGGTTTTAATCATTCACTGGCACTGTTTATTGCCTAATAATAACACCGCATGGACTGATGCTCCTGTACCAGCACTCCACTGACTGGGAGGGGAAAGGGAAGAAATAAATTTGACAAAATATCTCATGAGAATGGCATACGTGACAACTGAGAAGGGCAGCCAGTGGCCTCCACCAGAAAATCTGGCCAGTCCAACTCCTCCTTGAGCAAGAAACTAGTAATAATCATACCCTGCATTTATGTGGTACGCTGAGTATGAGACACACAGCCCCTATTTATTATTTTCCAGCTGCAGCTTGTAGATGAGGAAGAAGTGTCAGAAAGAGGCTAAGAGTCATGAAAGCTCACAAACAGACTGGCAGAAATTGAACCCACGAGTCCTGGCCCCCAGTCTGCAGCTGTAACTCAGTTTATGATTTTTATCTAGAGAAACCAAGAGAATCAGAGAGGGGAGGGATGATGAAGAAAGAGGAGAGCAGGAAGTGGGGAAACACAGGGGCTAATGGGCATGGTGGGAAGTAAAGAGAAAGGGGAAGGGGAAGGAGGCAACATCAGAAAACACAAAATTGGGAGGAAAAATTCTGGTCTTCAAGTTAGTAGGAGGCAGAGAACGAATGGCACTTGGACCAATGGCAGTAGAGAGGTGGACTAGCAAGCAGAGATAAAATATTGAGATGGTGCTTAGCAGTGAAACTAGGCAGCAGACACATCAGATAAACTCATAGATTGCAAAGTGAAGGTTTCGTACCATGCTGGCCAATGGAGAACTGCAGTCCCTGTATCTCCATATCTTCCCCAGAGTTCACCAAGGTGAGCTGGGCACAGTGAGAGCCTCCTGTGCTGCAGGAACATTGAATCTCCTGCAGCAAAAGGGAGACAGAAATCTCCAGGGAGACCATTTGGCTAAAACCTCAGACAACATCTCAGTCTCTGCCATTCTACTCTAAGTAGCAAATCGCTGTGATTTCAGCAAGACTTAATAGTTGCTTAAAATATCCCCTTGACTAGGCGAGGCCATAATTGCCTTGATTTGCAGATGTGCAAAAAATAGATGAAAAGACAAGTGAGAAGCAGGTGCTCTCATGCAAAAGAAAGGATGGAGAAGAGATGAAATTTTGTCTGGCTTTTCTCCCACCCTTTCCTTTTAAAAACGCTTATCTGCTTGCAGCAGTCCCACTCAAATGCCACTTAGTGATCTGCCAGGACTTCCAAAGCAGCTGGAACTGCAGAGCTGCAGATTTAAATCTACTTTTGTTCCTGCAGTGCCTGACCCCTTTTTCTGTCCCAAGGTCTGGAGGAAAAGACAGATTTCTGATTCTCAGATTTCTTTAACTTGCAGGCACCAAAGTTTATCACCAGCTTCCAGAAAGTTTTGTGGCTTTGTCTCTAGCTGCTGGCCAGCATAGATTTGGTGCCCTCTCCTCGTTTCTCTTAGTGTTTCAGTGGTGTTTAAGAAGACCTGCTTCCTTAAAGTCTCTGACACAAAGAGATGGAGGCGTCATGCCATGTCGAATCAGGCTTTGAGAGAAGCAGCACTTTTCCCCAAAGGTGAAAAGCACGTTAGTGCTGACCCGCAAGTGCCACAGCTACCCACAGACTGACAGGTACTTCTTGTCTCCTGCCAGCCACCAGGACATTTGGCTCTTCTACCATGCACTTGATGTCAAACCTTCTTTCACTCAGAAGTAAGCTTTTCAGTCAGATGAACATTAATAACCAAGGCTTGATCACTCTCGATTAAATACAAGAAGTCTCCTTCCAGAGGAGTCTGATTTCTCTCTTAGCTCATGTGACAAAAGGAGTGTTGCAAGTACTGAAGTTCCCATGTAAAATAAAAGGGGCTTATTGTTAAAGAGAGACTCAGTTTCTGCTGGGAATAAATTTAAACAGTTATTATTTTCCTGTTCTTTTTCCTCAGAATTTGGTACTGTTGAGAGCAGCAAAGAAGTCTCTGGAAATATGGTCTTAATTCTAACAGAATCATACCCATCTCTTGGGTACCACTTGGTTAGCTGCACTGCTGGCCTCACCGCTCAGCGGTCCTCCTACAGCAAGGCCTTATCCTGACACAGAATTACTTGTATTAAGAGGGAGAGGGAAATCTTCCTTCCTAATATATTACTGCAGTGCTAATAGCAAAGGCCAACAGAGCATTGCAAGCAGCCTTCACTGCCCCTCTGTCTTCATAGGCTTGGAAACTTTCAGGTCATTTAGTTTTGGGGACAGAGGATCCCTTGCACAGTCAAAGAGGCACATTAGATTTTATTTTTTTTTTTACGGAAGGATTTTGTGAAATACTCCCCAGCTATTTTGTGCTCTCATCCTCACTTTAGTATCATTGAAAAGCAGGGGGAACATTCAACAATCTTTTAAGTGCTCTTGGTGACATGAAAGCTAGTTGGAAATACAGCTGATGGGAGCAGAGTCATCCATGGGGATCTGAGCACAGAGACTCTGGCACCATCACTCTGGTCGGAGCTGAGGGAACAGTGCCTCATCTGGTATTTTCTAACAAGAGAAATATGTGATCTCTTCCAATCAATGCATTTATAAAAACAACAGGAAGTCCCACTTCCTTTAAAAGGAAAGATTTTGAGCATTTGATATCAGAAGCTCATCATATTAGCTGAGTGTTTAAGGGCAGATGCATCCATTGTGTGTGCTCACAAGTCAAGCACGCATCGAGCTGCCTAGATGCAGTGTTTTACAGCTGAAAACTCTGGAACAAGTAGCTTATCATTTAAGCTGCTGCGAGGATTTAGGGTGGTTTCAATTACTTAAAGTGCTCCAAGGACCTCATCCTGCATCTTATTGAAACCACTGGCAATTTTGTTGGAGACTTAAAAGACACCAGGATTTGGCACTATGGGCTTTGACAGCTGAAGTGGAAAAAGCTCTACAGCCCTTTAGAGATAGTTAAACCGTTCCAAAGCCTTAGACCTCTTTACAGCCCACAGGGGCTGGCCGGTGATGAAAACGCCTTAGGAGTACGTTAAATGTCTTGCTGCTGTTTGTGCCAAGTACTTCTTCCAGCCCTTGTAATTGCAGCAACTCATCTCTTTTTCATTTCACACTGACAGCAGTGGTCCAATCCTGCTCATAACAGAGTCAGCTGCAGAACTGGACTACTGAAGACGGTGATTCGAAGACAAATTAGGTGCATTGTACAGAGAACTTGCAGAATCACTTTCTGGGAGTTTTACTCTTGGTAGCTGTGTGGGAGCAAAACTGGACCCAAGCTGACAATTCAAGTATTTTCCATTTTTGGTCTTTGCATAAGGACTCTTTTTCAATCATTTTGATACATTGCATTAAACCACTGTCATTTCCTAAGTTCCTGTCTTCCTTCCACATACCTCTTTGATTATTTAAAACTATATTTAATATTGATCTTTCCCTTCTCATCTGAGAACATATCAGCATGAATCCTGGCTTTTAAGTTATTAATTAAAGCATGAGACATTCTTCTGTAAGGTCCCATATACAGAAAAAAAATAGAAATCTTTGCATTTTTTCAGAATACCAAATTTAAGCGGAGAAATGAAAACGGGTGTTGATATCCAAGGCAAACTTCAGAGGAGAATTGTCTTTCTTAGATCTAACCTACCATTTGTGTACAGGCCCATTCTGCATTCATGTAGAACTGGAGTATGATCCTAACCTTAGCAATGAGCAATAGAGTGTGAACGGACTTCAGCTTTACTGAGATTCTTCCAACAAAACTCTCTCTAACCTCTCCAGGGAGGGAAGGTGTGCATCCTCCTATGTCACTCCCTGCTTCATGTTAGAGACGTCTCCCAAATGCCCAGCCTCTCTTTCTCCTGTTTTTCTCATTCCCCTTTTTTCATTAGTTGAATTTTCCTGGAGAAGAAGATTTCAGTGGAATGGTTTTATTTAACACTCATTCAAACAGTGCATGGCTAAAGCTGGATTTGATATCTAATTCAGGTCACCTTAAAATTGTCTCTATCCTCATATGTGTCTCAAGCTCACTTCTGGTTTGTATGGGTCTACAACACAGCACTACTCTACATTGCTGGGAAAAAAAGTAGTCAGGCATGGCCATGGGGACACAGGAAAATCACAGCCCCCCAAAGACCCAGGAGAGTGAAGCTCTGAGCCAGAGCTCCTCCACATCACTCCACCGTGCAGCCAGAGATACTCAGCACTGTCTGGTTCTCCGCAGAACTATAGCATAGAAAAAGTTTTCCTTCTCTCCTTCTAGCTTTTTCTCACCTCCCACTTTCATGGGCAACAAAAGTGCAAAAATCACAATTCCTAAGAGAGTAACAGCCATCTACAATGTAAGACACCAGGGAATGAACTCCTGAGCTATCCCTGTCTGTACAAGATCTAAGAGAATCTGCTGTTGTGGATAACGATGTGGAGATAAGAAAGCTCTAACAAACCTCCTTGCTCCTCCTGCCCATCACCCACTGAGCTACTCCCAGTTTTCTAGACAGTCTCATCATCTCAGCAGTCCCTCATGACTTGGACTCTAGTGTCAAAAAATAGAGAGAGGAACTGCAGCAAATCAGACAAGGTAGATGGAGAGGATTCTGCTCCCAGGGGACTTAAGCATATTTTTCCCAGCAGTTTCCAGGACATACTGAAACCCTGTCAGTGGAGTAAAAGCTGAAAGGACTGGAGAGAAGCATCCAGAACCATCAGACCAATAGAAATGCGCTTGTGACATTTAAAAGAAAGTGTAGTTTAAACATTTTTCTGCTCAGTAGGCGTCCCTTCACAGAGCATGATAATTCTGGAGAAGCTGGAGAAGCTGACTAGCAATGAAAGTAAAAGTGAATAATCTGCTTTCATATATATATGAAACTATATATATATATACGTTTTAGATTTATAATGGATAGCTCAACAGTGTCCCCTGAAGGATGAACTCTAAATAAGAGGAGTAGAGAAGGAGGTAAAAGATGACAAAGAAGCAGAAAAAGAAAGAATTGGGAGAAATCTGTGAAAGCTGGGGAGAAAATGTTCCAGCTACTTTTCTTGCAATGATGACAAAGTTCTGCAGTTTTACAGGAGATCAATTAGGTACTGCAGTGATGTCCAATTAGCTGGACTACTTGCTGGACTGCAGCTTGCTGGATCTAAGAAACTTCTCCTGATTTCTAGAGAACGCCACTATAATAGAAAGATGAATCTGATGCAACTCTATCTTCAGCTGCTCAGAAAAACAGGTTTTTTTTAGGACAATCTCATTAAAAACTACTACCCCACTATGCACAGGGATTCAGAGCTCTCAGTGACTACCCAGTGGACACTGAGATGTCAGAAATTTTGCCAGACTGAAGCTGAAGTCACCCAGACAGATCCAAACTGGCCAGGCACCGACAACCATCCCAGTCTCCTTGGCAATGTCCCTCCGTGCCACCGTGCACAGCTCGGTCTATAGGCTCATTCAGGAGCAGACGTTTCTGCTGAGAGCCTTCCCTCGAGCAGTGAGACATGTATGCAGAGTCAGGATCGCTCTCTTACAGCCACGCGCAGCCCGAGGCCGAGATCCTGCAGCGAGCTCTGCATGAGCACTGCAAATTCATTGTGGGAGTGCAGCTATCAATAATAGCCACAGCAGGATTAGGAAGTTCCTTCTATTCATTTAACATCGAGTACATTGTGGGTTTTTAAACACCAGCATCAATGAGATTTTCATTTTTAGCAAAGAAGAAACAATTTGACCATGACAAGTTCAACTCTGGTAGAGTTTTCTGTAGGGAATCCATTAGCTGCGCCAGTGAGTCCATTGGCACTTTGCAGTAATACTGGCTCTCAGTAAATATTGGCCAATGTGCCTCTAACTACTATTAATGAAGTTAATTAGCAACAAAAGTTTTCAAATGTGAAAAAGCTACAGGCATGCCCATGGTTCATTAAGCTTTTCAAAAAATCTTATCTGTGTGCTGCATTTCTCAGGAAAGAATGTTTTTCTAAATAGTCAAAACATGTTAACTGCTCTGCTCTATTTTATGAAAACAACATCTAAGAATATTGGCATCTTCTCTGCAGGCAAACTTCACCAAAAGGGAGAAAGAAGAATGAAAACAGAAAAAGAAAACTTGTTTGTCCGGCAGTGTGGGATGAGCATGAGGCTCATTTCTCTATCCTTCCAAAACTCTCCAGCATCTGGGAGAATCCATAGATGCCCAAAATAGTTCTGGATAATCTCTATGATCCAGAAGCCTTATCCTCTCTGGTCAGCTTTGGGATTTGGGTGCTCACCAAACTCCTTTGGGTCAGGACCCCCCAGGAGCCTCCCTCAGCTGACAAAGATCCTGGCAATATTGCACACGGGCAAACATGCTCTGGTTCTTGCACACCAAACCTCTGAGGGCTCAGTAGGCTCCCAGAAGCTTTCTTGCTTCCCTGAAGGCAGAAGTCCAAGGTTTGAGCCATGGAGGACATAATGTGTGGTCAGGGTAAGATGAACATTTGTTTCACAGACAAGCTTTGCCAGCTGGGACCATCTGTACTTCTTCCCATCAGTCCCTGTGAATCCAGAGAAATGCACGGCTTGCTGATGTGAGATGCTCAGACAGTGGAAGAAGCTCCTTCTTTCTGACAGTATTTCTCACCTCTGCCTCTGATACCCTTCATGTCTCCATCTGAAAGCAAGAAGATTTGCTGATGGAAAGCTGTTGGGAAAAGGCACACCAAAAGCAGCTATCTGGGGCTGCTTGGCAAAGCAGCCCTCTGACCTCCAGCCTTTCTGGCAAAAAAAAAACACAAAAAACAAAAAAACAAAAAACAAAACAAAACAAAACAAAAAAAACACTCCAGTGGGCATCTACTCCCCAACTTAAGAAAAAAGATGCAATTTAATAAAATAAGACCTTGCTTGGGGGTAAGATATTGCCTTTGCTTTGCAACCCCCAAGGGTATAAGGAAGTTTGGTCCTGCTGCCCTTGCATAGCCAGCAGTAGAGGAAAGCCTGCAGGTTGTCCTGGGGGAATATTTACCTGCAGGAGACCTCAATGACATCCCCTTTTTCCATTCAAATGGAGCTGATGAAGCATTTAAGGGCTATTTAGGAAGGAAAAGAAAAGAGCATAACCTTTTTAATAAGCAATTTGCCTATGACAGTGCCGGTCAGTCCAGCATATCCCTCTCACATAATTAATCAAGACCAAGTGCTAGATCTGTGATCGTCCTATTTAATAGTATTATGGCAATCCAAGATTTAAGTCAGTGCTTTAATGTCTCTACCTTATTTAATACCATTACTGCATTATAGATTTAAGGTAGCACTTAGGAGGTAAATTTTCAAAGCAGTGTCTGGGATTTAATGTCGACAGAAGTTCCAAGACTAAATCCTCTGCCCTGCTTTGAAAATGTTTCTCTTAACCTCTAGCCTACTGCTTTACACCTGAGCTAAATGGGGTACTTCTAGGGTACTCCTGTCAAGCCGGCCCCTGAACCCATCCATATCTATACAAGCTAGACAGAAAGGATCATCTCATACATTAGGCACTCACATAAAGCCAGCCTATAAATCACTAGAGGAGTGGAAAGATGAATGAAATACTACTCTTCCCATGGTGCAGAGCTGAGGTGAAGGTTGCTAAGCAAAGAGCCTACACTGACCTCTTAAAGCTTCATTTTCATTTGAACTAAATGGTTATTATCTTGACTGTCAAAGCCAGGTTTGTGTCAGGCTGTGGGAAGCTGGGGAGAGGGAAGTACCAGATACCTGCTCTCTTCTTCTCCGTTTGGATCCATGAGAATGATGCATGCCCAGAACCAGTGCTATTGCTGCTTCTTCACATCAGTGTTTAAACTCTTCCTGATTCAGGTAGTGAGATCCCACCAATAGTCATGGGACAATGTGTTTTCCTTGCTGCTTACCAGTTAAAAACAAAATGAGATTTCCCTTGCTGGTGCTCTGCAAGGCTGTTTTTCTCCATAAGCTGGATGTAGCAATAATTCCTTTAAAGTCAAGGGTCGTTGTACCACTGGCAGCTCTTTAGTTGAAATGTTATCTAAACTCCCTAGCTAATAAGCTTATATCACAGTCTCTAACTTGTAGTGAGACTTGATTTCCCAAAGACTATCCTTCCTTAAATAGAAACCTAATCAAATGCATTCAGCATCCTCATTGGTTGCCAGAGCCTCTTTTCCAATAATCCATCTTTCTATGCCAAAGTATTAAGTCTAGTAAACTCAAAAAATAAATTGTATAGGAAATTAAAGTTATTTGATCATAGTGGTCATCACTGTTAGCTCACCCAGCTATATCACTCCTGGCTGCTGTGAAAATGATTTTGAAAGTGAAATCCTGTTATTGTACCCTGATATTTTCCCAACAATTCCCTGAAATATGTGAGAGTACAGAGCTGTGACATGGATGGCAGGATCAGATGAAAGAGTGCCCAGGAAAAGTTAATATGAGAAGAAGCTACACCATTTCATGGTCTATGACCCTGGAGTGCTACACATGCATATATCCTCACAGTAAGTGGATTTTGACGCAGCTTAAAATTTTTTGCTCCTGAAAGTCAAATAATTTTTTATTATTCTCAGCCAATCATGAGACAAACCCAGTATCATATTATCTACATATCTGGTAAGATTTAAACCCTACTAATCTCTTTGCAGATGAAATACAAATGGTTTTCTTACATATAACAAGAAGAACATGAATCCTTCACTCAAATTATTTACTGAATTACCTTTCACGACTGGTCATCAGAGGAGAAAGCAAAGTAGTAATGAATTGAGAAAGAGGTGATAGGAAGCTAGCACACTGTTCGCATGGTTTTATTCCTTTGGGCTAAGCCCTTATCTCACCAAAATCAATGGGAACAGAATAAGATGCATTATGATTTATTGCTACAGTCAGATTTCATTGTGGTGCATTAAAGAGGTTGTGATGATTACAGGTTCTCTCTCAAAATGCTACAAACAAAGCAACATATTTAGAAAGCATCAGATGTCAAACACCAAGCTGTTTCCCAGGGAACTTTTAAAACATCATGTCACAAAATGAATCAAAATAATGCCTTTCCCATTGTTTGCTTTGTTTCCATTTGGCAAGTGCTAATTTCTCAATGCACTCTAATCCAAATTCATCCACGTTGTAGAGCCATTGTAGTCAGCTCTGAGGACAAAGTAGCTCTACTCGCCTGAATTTGACAGCATATATTGTTTCTAAAGCATAAATCAGCTTGGCTTTGCTCATTTCCTTCCTTGATCATGCATCAGATAATCAGTGATGACTCGGAATTACTCAGAGCAGATATTGCTAGTTCACTTTGTTATCCTGAAAGTTGTCTTGTCTGTGTTTGCACTAATCATGCTCTAGGGTGGCTGGATTTAACAATGGTGTCATCAGAAAGCAGTAGTGTCTTTTTTGAATTCTCTATGACAATATAACCCAGCTGATATATTGTTCTTGATATTTTCTGCTTATATCCTTAGCATGGATGGTACAAATATGAAAGCAACACTGTCAAGCCTTTTTGACTACAGCTAAAATTCCTATTGCTATCAGAAGAGATTATGTTAAACTAGTCGTACTTGGGCTGTAGGTACCTTAAAGACATACTGCAATGACAAAAAGCATTACCAACTTGAAGATACAATTGCCTTTCACAGGAGCTTAGCTTCCAGGTATGACTGACTGTTTTAGTGCAGCAACACTGACAGGATAAGCCAATTTTATCACTTGGAAATTTCCCTTTATTTTTATTTGATTTATTTTATTGGAAAACATTTTCAAAATGCTGGTGTAGAGGTTTTGTATATTAAGCATTTTCCTTTGCTAGAAGGGATGTGTCAGGACAGTGAAGTCCATCTGATCATAAGGACTATTCAGTGACTTTCACAGAAAAAAGAGAAGGTTGCAATTTTAGGACCCAAATGCTGCTCTCATTAGTTTTGCTTGTCACTGAGAAGTGAGCAAATTTTCAGGGTGCTCTCAGTGAGTGGACACCAGAGACTTTCAGCTGCACCCACTTCAGGCTGCTGTGCTGGGAGCCTGAAAATGTCACTGCTTTCAGTCACCCTGCTACCTTCAAATCTGGAACCCGAACTCATCACCCAGACCTTCCTCCAGAGTGCTCCTGCTCAGACCTCCACTTGCCAGCCATGGACACACTGAACTTCCAGAGAAGAAATCTGAATGCAACAGCAGCAAAGATAGAAAAATGTTGGGAGCTGGTGATTAGCAGAAGTGTTGGATGAGAGTAGGGAGTGCTGTGTGAAATTAGTAATATTTTAGTGCATTAGTGTAAGAGGGGGCTTTCGAGCACCAGTAGAAATGTGCTTGCTGTTAGAGGAGAATTGATGATGCTTGAAAAGATTCACTGAGGCAAAATAAGTGCATAAACTTGTATAAAGGTTCTAACTGAAATAAATTAATAAACTATTTTATTCCCTTATGTGAATTTTTTTTTTGAAGTGTTGAGTCACCTTTTTCCCCATAAACTGTTTATTTACAGAGAACTCCCAGTCTTCTCAAGCAACTACCTGGGGGAGAATATAAGATTTGAGCCTCCACAGTCCAAAGGTTGCCATCCCAGCAACATTCACCCAGCATTACTGGGACTGTGGATACTTTCCAATTCATTCCCAACCTTCTAAAGTTAAGGCTAAATGGTGAAGTACTGAGGTTATGTTTTATGACCCTGTGCCTGTTTCCTGATGTTACTGGCAAGTGTTCAGACTGTGTTCCTTGGGGCAATATCTAATTCATCCCCCAGGCAATGGCCTGGTCTCACTGACTGTCCCCTTCAGATCATACGGTTCTGACACTTTGACCTGATTCTGCATAGTCTCCTGTATCTGGCTAATCATTTTCCATTGCTGTTAGAGCACATCTACTTGTATTTTGAGGACAGATCCCATCTGTGATCTCTGGAAGAGACCAAAGATTCAGCTGACTTATCCAAAACTTCATGCTTCCTTGGGGAAGAAGACAGATACTCCTTGAACATCTTAATGCAAGAGAAGTTCAGAGATCTGCAGTCACGTGAGGAAAGAATCAAGGCTGAGTGAGGATAATTTTATTCATGCATTTAATTATGTGAGTCAGCCAAAATAAACTGGTCATCCTAGAAGATAGCTGGGATATAAGATCAGAAACATCTTCAGAGGTCCAACAGCAAACATTTGGCATCGCGTAATTAGCTATGCTCTGCTGGCATGTAGTTTCTATCTCAGCCTGAAAGGGGATCCTCCCTGGACATCCAGTAAAATATTGGATAGAGGGTTATAGATGGTAGAACAAGAAATTTTGTTCTAATGTAGTAATAATACTGCATGTCTATGCAAGAATGAGACATATACAGTGCTTCACAAAGATACCATATAATTTTATCTGGAGAACAGTGATACTCTCCTTACAGGCAGGTTTAAAGGTGATGTTCATAGTGCCAAATGCTTTTTCTCGTAAGACCCCTTCAGATCAGATCCCATGGAAAACAGAAGTGTTTTGTAATGATTCAAAATGTGTATTTATAAGGGCATTGAATATAGATTGGTTGGATGAACTAAATTCAGAGCATATCTTGCACTTGGAGCATTTGACTATACCACCTTAATATCTTTTTTTTTTTTTTTTTTGAGGTAATTACACACATGAAGAATGAGGAGTATGAAGCTCTCTGTTCACAGAAGAACACAAAACAGATTGACACCAGCTAGAAAGCAAATGAGAACTTCAGCTTTCTTATTGTGGAAACGCTCAGGTTAAAGTTTGAAATGGCTCAGCAGCAAGAGATATCCCATTATAATCTGGCAAGAGGTGATAGACTTTTATAAGAAAAATGACCTATTTCTAATCTGTACTTAAATTTGCCTGTTAAACATAGTGCCAAGCTGAGGTCAGACAATGGAGAAATATCTTCTGCTCTTTTAAAAAAATCTTTGCTTTTTAAAGCCAGATTAATTTTGAGAAGTGAAAGAAAGACACTGGCACAACATTTTAAGGAAAGAGAAGGTAAACAGAGCTTGCTTTTCCTGAAAGCACTGTCTTCCCAAATTCTTCCTTTTTCTATTAAGAATAACAATCAAGAAGGTTGGTAATTACCTGTGGTTTGTAGCTCTTGACAGAAACACCGGACAGCAAGGAACTGACTTCTACTGGCTTATAGTTCTGAGGCTTGGTTACATGTCAGTGAATTATAGATTTTATTCTAAATTAAATGAACCATTGCATGTTCAATATTGTGCACTTAGAGAGCTGTAAAACTCTGAAATAAAATTAACAATAAAAAAAGAGAAATTATCCAGCGCATACGGAAGTGCAACCGGGGTGCAGAACTCCCTTGTCCTTGCAGGTTTCTTTCATGAGTTACTGCTTGCTTTTTCCTCCTGCAGTGCTTAGTTATCTTAGGAGCTCATAATAATGTAGTTGCCACATTACAGGCTTCAACAAGTCCATGCTGGATGCTATATAAGAATTCAGATTAGCAGACCAGGCTGAATTTCCTGCTGCCATCATGATAATGCTGCCGATGTCTAGAGTGACTAAATCCAGACTACTGGAGGGTGTTGGCTCATGCAACCATTACAGCTGCTTGTAATGTAGATATAGACTCTCTGCAAGCTACTTTATGCTGGCAAGTTCTGGATCAACATGATGTCAAAACTCTCCTTCGTAATTAGGAATTAAATGCAGCATTTTAGCTCAAGATTAACATTGCTTTCCCACAGGCTTCTGGATCAAAATTGGTATTTTGGCTTATTCATAAGCAGCAGACTAACCAAAAAGAAGGTATTTCCAGTGGTTAACATACTAATCCACAGCTTAGAGACCAAGACGCTCTGTGATTCTTTTTTGCATGTGAATAGGGGCTTATCATTTCACTTCTCTGTATCTTAGGCCTTCATTGCTAGGGAATGGTTAATATTCCCTTTGGTACTCTGCCATTCATTTTTATGCTGAGATCCTAAAGGGACCTGTATTTTCCCTTTAGAATCACACATGCCCAAAGGAAACATGAGATTCCCATATTCTCTCTTCACTGCTTGTGAACTGTTCTGTGTAGGAGAGCTTCGGGGGGGGGGAGGAAATGTCATTTAACTTGTATTTTTGACTTTTTTAACAGCTATTTCCAACAATGGATAGTTTCATAAGAAGTACACCCACAAGAGAGGAAGAAGGAAGGAGAATGCCCTAAGAATGCCTTTTTTCCAGCAAATAAAAAAAAAGATAATGAAGTAAGTAAGTTTATCTTAAGAAACTTGTAATACAAGTTTTCTTCTTGATCACACTGTAAAAATCTTATTGATTTCAATGGAATTACCCAAGTGTAACTTCAAGGAGAATTTGGCTTATGTTGGATCAGAACAGAGGAGTACTCAGCAGCACAGGATGGCAGAATGCCAGAGCTTTTTCATTCCCTGTGGCTCCTTTTCTCTGGGAAAGAGACTGCAAGGGAGGAAACCCCAGAGCACATGTACTCAAAATATTTCATCAAACAGATCACTCATCCCAGTCATAGTCAAAAAACCTATTCTCCAGGTCTTGTGATAAAATACACAGAGTTCTGATCTAACAGAGTCTCCCTGCATGGAAATTCTGGGGCATCATTTTATATAGCACAAAATTAAGTTTAGGAGACAGCAGCAAGATGTGGTGGTTCAAGGAGGGGAGAATTTCTGTTTGAATCCTCCAGGGGAGCAGGCTGTGGTGGTCACCACACTGGCTGATGGCACAGGACATGCCAAGTCTGAACCATTTAGCAGCTCCAAATATGAACCACAGCCTGAGCTGCTGAACCATGATTGCAGTAAACTCCTAATCTCTGTAGTGTATATCAACCAGTGGATTAAATATTCACCACTGGTACCTAATCTCTAGCTAGAAGTTATGACTGCTTGGTCACACGTGGTCAATAAAAGACCTCAGGTCGTTTCATCCGAAACTCCGGCCAATAACAACAGGATACACTATGGGAGCAGTCATCTCCTTCTCCCTAAGGGGAAAAGACTATAAGACCCCACAGGACTGAAGCTAAATGGGTGGCACCTATGGAACTGGCTCCATAGAAAGATTTATGATGGTTCGGCAACTGCCGCCCACCAGTGAAAATACACATTTTAATAGTGCAGTGACTAAAACTAATGTTGTATTTCTGCTAGCTGCTGCCTGTGCATTTGCTGATGTATTTAGTTTCTAGGTTTAGGCCTAGAAGACCTTACTCATCACAGTTCTTAATGCTCCTGTCCTACTGCAAAGTCTGTCACCTGACTTGATGAATAGTTACTAGTATTAATCATTGGAGGGAACCAGTTTCTTCTTTGTACATTTGCCTGAAAAATTGCTCTCTTTGTAGACGCTCTTAATGGATTTCTCAATTCTTTCTCAACGTGACAAATAATACCTGAAATTCAATGGCAACAACAAATGAAAGGGATAAAAAAAATGAGATGGAAGCATAATTACTTTGTATCAAAATACAGCGTTTTGGTAACTGAAACTCACAGGTGATGTAGCAACGATTTAACATTTCCAGGCCTTGGGTTTTACACTCCCCTTCCCCCGCACTCACCCATTCTGCCACCCTACACTCTCTCTCCTAAAGTTAATTGCCTTGCAATTAGCAGTTAGGAGGTGGAAAAAAAATGTAATCACTGGTGATTAATTGCTTCTCTCACAAAAGCTTCTCTGGAACTGACAGGGGGAATGGTCTCGGTGCTTCTGTCCATAGCATCCGCTACCAGAGAAAATACAATGAGATTTTTTTTTTGGAAATACCAGGCGGAAGCTGCCAGGTCCCCTCTCAGGCTTGGACAGCTACTGGAGCAGCCGGAGCACTTTGTTATTTCCATTACAATGGGGCACAAATCATCTGATTTTCACATTCAACAAAGAGAAACCATTTCCATCTCAACCTCTCTGACTTACTTTGGACAGAAATGCCATACTCTCCTTCTGAAGCCATATCCTCCCATTTCTTCCAAAGCTCTGCTCTCCTCTGTTTCCTTCTATGATTCTTATTTTTTCCAATTAATCCCTCATGACATCCTTTAATGCATTTTCTGTTTTACTCATTGGCTTTCTGTCTTTGGGATCCTTCTCATTTATGTCTTATATCTGTGCAGCTCCTCCATTAATAAACAGAAATCCAGTCATTGCCTTCATGATGACCTGCCCTTCTATTCAGAACCTGCTTTGGCCCCTTCTAAGTTTTCAGGCTCTCTCTGACCTCTCTCCTGAATGACTGGTCATCATCACCAGCTCAGTTTGACAGGAACAAAGCTTTGAATCTTTCCCAACTACCTCTTAAAATTCCATAGACAACACAACTGTATTGTCTGTCATTCAGAAATATGGGGAACAGACCTTTTTTTCAGGTCATCATACCTAGATTATTTCTAAATATAGGCTGTTCTTTCTGCGTTGCCCAGGCTCTCCTCAGACCTGCCCTTTTATTCAACTGCAGAGACCAGTTTGGCCTCTTTGCTTCCTTATGAAATAAGGAGCCATTTTCCAGGGGAGAAGAACATTTTAGATCTTTGCTGCATTTCCACATCGAAACAATACAAAGTATATTTTCATTCCAGACCTTACAAGCTCTTCTGTCTTGCTATATGTGGAGCACTATCCAGTATATTGTCAGCTATAATCAAATAACTACCATTACAAAACAATATATAGGAAAAAAATTCTGAAATCTTCAAATGATTGGAGTAAATTTTTGCAAGAATTTTACCGACTACATAAACAAGAATCACACTATGAGAGTTATGGAAACGTAGCCACCACATCAGAGATTTAGAGATGAATTTTTCATTCTGATATATATGTCATAATTTTTAATAAAAACAATCCTAAAATAGAACTGCTGCAAAGTAAAGCATTACCAGGGCTCTCAAAAGGTCTTCTGAGGTTCCAATCCAGCAGAAAACCAGGCAGAATTGGAAATGTGACTTGTAAGAAAGGTTTCTTTGGATACTTTATGGATTTCCATGGGAATTCCATCAGATTGAGATGCTTCTTTTTCACTGAATCAGCAAATTTCTGTTAGAAAAAAAGTTCCTTCTGAAAATTTCCAGCCTGTGCTTCTATGCATGGCCATTGAGAACAGCTTCCCCAGACAGTTTGAGGTAGGAAAGGAGAAGTGATTTTGTTTGTTCCTTTGTCTTTAGAACAAGTCAGAGATGTATAACACAGGAATTGAAACAATTCGTATTTGACCATATTCATTTATCACTAGGCTCCTTTGCTTTGTCTTTTCCACATGCAAAGCTTTAACCTCTTTCATTTGGCTGGTTGGTTGGCTGGGTTGTTTTTTGTTTGTTTGTTTCCCAGTGCTCAGAAGTGTTCTTACTTTGTAACAGTAGTAATGTTTTCATTAAAGGTGTTGAAGTGCAGAACGCCTGCAGTAATGAACTACAAACAGCTGAAGAACAACAAGGCGCTTCCTTAGTCTCAGGTGTGAATGCAGGGATTTAAAAAACTCAGAGATGATCTTGGAGTTGGGATTCACCAGTGAAGAGCAAGAGCTTGCCTGTTCTTTCACCTTTGAAGAGTGAGGATATAACCCAACTATTTGGCTATTCTGGTGTGTGGCTCCCTGGGAAACTGTTTCACTCAAACTCTGAACACTGCTTGCAGCTTGGTGTCCTTTCACAGCGACTGCAAGCCCAGCCTAGACATGTGGCTCATCCAATCCAACCTGCCAAGGCTGGATTAGGAAAGTAAGTAGATTGAGCTAGGTATTTATTAGCTGTCAATGTAACAGTGCAGCAACATGTCTCATGTGGCAGGAGCAGCAACTCCTAAAGCAAAGGCTGAGGACAACTAGATTGAAAGAGGTCACATGAAATCCTGCTGTGGGGAAGCAGAGGTGCTGAAACAGTTGCTTGAAGAACATGCTGGAAGAACAGATTCAGCAAAGCAGAGTTGGCTTGAATGATTCAGATCTAGAAGAGCAGGGCGAGGCCAGGGTGATGTTACTGAATATACAGAGTTCAAATGACCCAAGGACCCATGAGTTTCTGGGTCCCAAGTGCAAGTCAGCAGTCAGCTTGATTGGGACCTGCTTCACGCTTTGCGCTTAGGGGTCGTATCAGCCACATGTGCACCAAGAGGTGGACCAAAGGCCAGGTGCACAGCACAGAAAATAGATAAGCATTTAAAATTATGCAACAAGTGCTCTGTAAATGCTTAAATCCTACAGCCTTTGTCCGTGTTGAGCCCTCAAGTAAGGACAACTGGATACTGATTTGACTGAGGCAAAATCTTGACAAATACTGTCTTTTGTCTGCTATGCTCACCACTTATGTTAAACACAAAGTGTCTTCTGGAGAAGGTCAGGCAGAGTCGGTAGCAACAAACCCTGGCATCAGCTTCTAAGAGGTCAGCAGTCTCTGTGATTGCCGTGTGCTGGCTTTTTTATCTGCTCAGAGCACCACTGAAGACGTGTTGTTAAATGATTGATCAAGTCTGAAATACATATGTGATAAGCTCCTGGGCCCCTGTTCTATCTCAGTTGTTTCAGACGTGACTCTTTCCCCCTTGGCATCTTGAAAAGCAAGATCGATGTTTGTGGAGGATTCTGAATTGGCTCGCATTACAGAGTAGGTTTCATTACACACGTATTAATCCTCAAGGTACATAATAATTCTCTGCCTTACATTACTGGAATTTTTTGCATCTTTTCTAGGAACTACATATTGATCCCTGGAAAATGAACAACAATTAAAATAAAATATAGACAACTGCAATCCTAGGGGTCCCATTAAAGGATGAAATGCTTCATTAACACCTCATATGAACATTCAGAGCATGCATGACAGAGGGCAAATTTCTTTCTTCATCAGTGGTGAATGATATCCAGAAAGAAAGGGTTTCTAAACTTCCTAGTATTAGTCTAAACACAAATTATGCTGGTCTAACTAAATCAGTTAAGTTGAAGTGTTCTCTCTTTCTACCATTTCAAACTATATTTTGCACTTTAAAACTGTTTTATCGTATTCCAGCTTAAGCCTGTTACCAAGCGATTTGATCTTAAATGAAGTAAGACAAATTTAAACTATTGTGGTGTCCATAATTAGTTTGATAAAACCATGTCATATAATAAATTAAACCAAAACCACCCTATATATCCATAGGCCTTAAACATCCTGACTGTGCAGAGTCTGTATGACATTGTTGGAAATGATCATCCTCAAAATTCAGCTATGGGGTTTTGACTGAGCCCAAACTCCTCAGTTTAGCAAAGACAATAAATCTGAGTGACATTTGAACATTGCAGAAACACTAAATTTTACCCATGATTATATATTTTTCATGTATCTGTGTAGCTAAGAGACCTATGGCACCTGAGACATCGATGGTGTTGTGTAAATATCTATCCTATACAATCAGAGTTTTCAACCTAAGGTTTCTGAGGTTTCCAGTTTACTTCTGAGAGGTCCATGGAGAGTAACTGTGAGTAATGCTCCTCATCAGTTGGCTTAAATCTCCCAACTGGGAAGTGCTTAGGGAGCCTGCAAATCCAGAAAGGTTGAAAATTAAGACAGTGGATAGACAGACGATATCAATCAGTCAGATACTGGCAATGTCTGACAGAAGAAGTATCAATAGTTGGAATGACTGACGGAGAATGAAGGAAGTATTGTCCACAGACAAAAAGAAAATAAACAGGATCTGAAAGCTGTGTGCTGCATCCATTCATTTTATGACTTCTTATGTTTCCCTTTTTAAAGCTGATTCGATTTTGCTCCTCAGTGTAATCCTGTAATCCAGGCACCATTTAGACTAAACAAATGCAGAGTCACCTTTATGGTAGCAGTACGAATAAGTGCATCATGCACTCATGCATCTCAAGTGCAGCCACCTGAGAGAGCTCCTGTGAACAGCCACTGAGAGAGAAGGAGATACCAGCTTCAGGATTAAGGTGAACACTGCATAACCGTAGGTGTGGTACTTAATGCGTTATGACCGTACAAAGAAAAAGAAGATAGAAAGAATGAAGGAAAGAATGAAAGATGTTCCAAACTGGAACACAGAAGGAAATGATGGGCAATTTAATTGTTTTTAATTAAAAAAAAATTTTTTGGTACATGTTCATCTCCCGGTGGTTTAGATTCTGAAGTGCTAAGCCACTTTAAATGATAGATAACATAATATTTTTGGCTGGAATCTGGGCCTTTGATTTCTGCCAGGTTATGAATAAACATATATTGATTTACATATTCATTAAATATATTTTTACTAGGTGGAATCCATTTCAGGTCTCTCACAGATAGTGGTCAAAATGCCAGCAAGGTCATTCTAAGAAATACAGAAATTCACAAAAGTGCTTCCCAGTGTCAGAAATTCATCAGTTTAGGAGAAGAGAAGAAAAGAAAGGAGAAAGCAACACTTGGTTTCTGTTGTGAATACAGGTAGGGAGGATTTGAAGAAGCTTTGTGGATGTATTATATCATCAATAGGCCTGACATTGACAGATACCTCTCTCTTGCTGCCACTGGAACAATGTGACCTAGATTAGCTCATGGAACAGCCGATCAGATTATGATGAAACGAGTGCCTGTTGCCTCAACCTTTATTAGAGTGTTATGGTGAAGAAGCAAAAAATAAAAGCATGTAAGTCAGAACATACATACACAATTTTTATTTAAACTGTGCACATTCTAGGTGTCCTTGAGAAGAGTAAATCCACCTAGACCATGAGGCTGGATTTGAGAGGTGGCTACGTATCCGGTGCACGAAGTTGAGCACTTCATTTCAAGCAGGAACCCAAGGTCATATTTCCAAAGGAACTTAAAATATAAAGAGACACCCCCTGACTTTCTCCAAGGCCCTGTATCTCTGCTCATGTGGAATGAAGTGTTTTGACACCTCTGAAAATCCAAGAGCCTACTTGCATCTTCAACAACCTTCAATCCAAGGCAGAATTACAGGGACTGCAGGACATATCCGTGCTGTCATAGTATCTAGGGCTTAAGCTCACATTTGAGCTAGTCTTCAGTATTAACAACATCACCTCTTTCCTGCCTGTTGTCTGGCTCAAGGTTGGAGCAAACAAGCTGGCCTACTGAGTGAAGACACTTTGATATCATGAAAGGAGAAAAACTGGCTTATTATTGGCAGCACAGCTGCATGCAGATTTTGCCACACAGCATGACAAACTCAAGTGCACACAGGCGTGTTTAACAAGGACAATACAAACAGTGGCAGCGTGAGTTATGTCGGGAATGAGTGATGCAACTTTTTGTCGCTACTTTTCTTTCACACCTTCAAGCCTTTTGTCCAAGCTGCAGCACAAAAATGTGAGAAACATGTCATTCGCTGGAGGAGTGAGGGAATACTGCTATTCTGAGCAGGAAAGAATGAAGTCAGTTTTTGAGCCAACATATAGATCACTGAAGAGTTTACGTATTGTCGCCAGGTATGGATGCCAGAACTTGATGTCTTTGATGGCACATCAGCAATCTAATTAACATCATGAAGCCATCTCAGAATTAGAATTATATGTCACATTTTAAAAGACTGATACTTGACAGTTGGTTTGACAGGTTATGAGGCACCATGAAAACATCCTTATAAATGAAGAAATCCAATTCATCCATCAGAGTCTGCAAGTGATCTTACCCCAGTTCAGGAGGCTCTGGGATTCTCAGGAACAACTGAGGTCTCTACTCATGTAGCAAAGGTGAATTTTCCCAGCCATCCTCCAAGGTCATCCAGCACATCGCCACCTCACAAACTTCATGTCAAGGGACAGAATTTCTAATTTCTTCTCAGAGCACACCTCTAAGAAGACTCTGAAGTCAATAGAGGGCATGAGGAAATAAAGGAGTGTAGATAGAAAATCAAACCTAACTGTACTGTGATTAAATTACCAAACACAGTGGTAATGTGTTACTACAGTGGCACGTAAATCTGTCATTCATTAGTATGCCATTCACCACAGGGCAGCTTTAACTACTGACCCTTGTGGAAGCAAATGCCCTTTCAGCACCTGTCCTGGTGTGACTCTCAGAGTTTCACGGGGACACAGTGACTGAGGTACTGTTTAGTATCTGCTATTACTGAGAAATACAATAACATGCAAAACAGCAAAGCACTCTAAAGCAGTTGTAAAAAGATAAATCTCTTCACATAGCAGCAATAACAGAGCAATAAGGTCATACCAGCCAGCAGCAGTTCACCCTAATTGGATTATCTTTTCCTTTGGAAGAGTAAAGCACTGATGATAATCTCTGGTTTTGTGTGCAGATAATTTCAAGACACTGCAGTATATGGAAAGTGCTCTGTCTTCAAGGTCATTGATGATGTTGTGCCCAGGAGAGTTGTGATGGGGTAAAAACATCAGAATTTGGTCACAAATCTATTGCCCTGAAAAGAACTCACCATAAATGGCTGCACTGGATGAGAGTAAAGGTCTGTCTAATTCTGTATCCTCTCCCTCCTCGTGGCCAAAATCCAAAATGGTGCTAGACTCTGTCTGCTGAGAGCTTTCCTGAAGCAGAGTGAGATTCAAGTACCTTTGCATTGTGCTTGTGCATCAACAAATTCAGATTCTGGAAAATAATAGGGGCCATTTAGTAAAAGCTGGGGGCTTTCCAGTACTAACTCTTGTAAACCAGTCACACCCATTGAGATCAACTAAGCATGCTGCTTATTTGATGTTTTGATAAATTATAGCCCTGAGGTGCACCGAGGGCCAGTTTTTTAAAGCTGTTCAGCTGTTTAACTCTCATTGATTTCAGTATAATTGATTTCAGTGGGAGTTAGGTGCCTATATTCCTTCACACTTTAGGCCCGTCTCTTCTGTCGTAACTGTACCAATTAGGCAAGAGAGCTATTTTTCAGGAGCCCCATTTCGTTGAATCAGTGGTACCCAATTACATCTAAATAAGCAGTTCAGCTACCCTGATGCCTGAATGGGCTGCATGACTGTTGCCTTAATGCTGGCACCACAAATGACACAAAAAATCCCTTCCATTGTATCCCACTTACCGTAATACTCATCTAGAAAAAAACATCCTGTTTCCTCAATCCAACTCACAATTTTTTTAGCCTCGCATTGGGTCATTCTGACATTGCAACAGACTAATGGTGTAATGGATACTAGCATGAGAAGCACGCTTAATCCAAATCTAAATGAGTGGGGCTTACATAATTAGAGGGTGAGAGAAAGAGAAACTAGAATCAGAGAGAGTCTTTTCAAGGTTTCCAAGGCAGCAAGTGGCTGCTCCTTATACAGCATGCACCACAACCATGTTTTCAATTCTACAACATCAGTTTCTTCTATGATAATGAGGGGGCGGGACTCTTTGATATGTGCTTTTGAAATAACAGTGAGAAGATCTGGAACATGTTGCTCCACATGAGTAGTTGTAGCAATATCTTCATTTATTTGATATCATCTTCTGACATTTCATTCTATTTGCAGGCAAGTCATTTGTAATGTCATATACAAAGGATTCTGGTGTCGTGATCCTTAACTTTTGCCCTGCATCTAATACTGAAAATCATTCAGCCATGATGAAACTGGCTGGAGGAAATTACTCCCCTGCAAGACATGAAGGCCAACGACGGTATAAAAGATGTAGGGCTGCTTTGTCATTTATTGCTCCACATTCCATATGTTTGTCTGATTGGTGTAGGGAAAGGTTCATTTATTAATACATTAGTTCATGTGAATCATATGCAGCTGAAAGAAAAACACCTAGCTATGAAGGCAATGCAATGACTGATCTGAACACTCTTTAAGGAACCCTTGGGATGCTGCTGCAAAACAATGTGAGGATAGTAGGACTGGAAGGCTCATCCTTCCCCAGCATGATGCTTTGGGGTTTTCTGAGAAAAGGGTTCCACCAGGGAAAAAAAGCCACTTTCTAGGAAAAAATAAAATAAAATTTAAAAAGCAGCTCCTGTAAAGCTGTCAGAATGATGCAAACAGGTAAAGCAGGTGAAGAAGCTGACACTAGAAAGTATAGGAATATTTCCCTAGACAGATGGATCTATCTATATAGGTCAAAGTTTTGTTTTCTGCTAGCCTTGTTTCTCACTCCTAGGATGACACCAGCTGCACTATGATGCACTGGTCCCTCATTCTCAAAAGGAATTTTTTCCCAGGTGCCAAATCCAATCAGAATTACGTATGTAGTTACCCAATTAGCGCAAGCCTCCTTCCAGAGCTGGCTGCAGACAAGGGCAGTAAAACACGCACCTGCCACCTCCCACATAAATTCAGGACAGGTGCTTAATGGCCTCTCCTAAACAAGCACATCAGGAATAGTAGGCTATAGGGCAATCCACGTATGTGAGTTCCTGTTTGCTGTACAGCACTGCACCTTTGTGCTGCTTTGAAGGGGTCAGAGAAGAAAAGCCAAGGCACTGCACTGCAGCAGCTCTGCACCAAAGCAGTGGGAGATGGAGACAAAAGTTGCTTTATCTGACCTACATGTCTTCTGGTAAGTCTGTACCTGCTTGGTGGAGTATGCTTTGCCCCTGAAACTGTGCCCCAGGTTACCTAGTGGCTTGTGCTGAGCAGGTATATTGAGGGAAGGGTCTTATATGTCTCTTACCAAATAACTGTAGCAAAGAGAGTAGAGCAATGCCACATCAGGTTTATCTGAGGGAGACAAGTCACGTCTTGCCAGCTCACAGAAGGATAGCTGCTATTGCAGTAGTTTTTTCAATAATGGTAGTAGTTCAAACAGTGGTTTCTAGCTAATCTTTAATAATTAATAGTGAATAAAACTAGTGAGTGATTTGTTTCATTAAGTGATGTTGAGGAAAATGTCTTTTTTGAGGAAAGTTTTCTTCCATATAAAACCCCTGTAAAGTATATCCTGAGTACTATTTCTTATGACTCTTAAGCAAGTTGTGTTAGTTAGGTTTTGTTTGTTTGTTTTAAGTTAGAACTGAGCTCCTCACTCTCTGCAAGGACTACACATTAATTCCTCAGTGGGCTTTTGTTTTAGCACTTAGCGTGATTATTGTTCAGGTACCTCCTCCTTCTGCCAAAAAAATGGCCCCTCAATGCCCTGCCTTCAACTCTTCTGCCCTTTTGCATAGCTGTGCCAGGCAGGTCAAAAACCAGTTTCACATGATGGGTGGAATTCCTAATACTGCAGTGGTTTTATTTTCTTTTCTTTCTTTTTTTTTCCTTTTTTTTTTTTTTTTTTTTTTTTTTGTCAGAACAAAATTCTTGTTCTTCACAGTACCAAGAACAAACACAACCACTATATGGTTTTCCTCAGAAGGTGTCCAGACATGTACCTAGCTGCAGCTAAGACCAAATAAGTAATGTGGCTTGCTTTTGTTAAGGGAAAGAGAAAGTTAAATAACTATTATTTTGCTTTTTTCCACCACCCTTCCCAAATTCTCTTGCTTTCCCTACTCTGCTAGATTTGTCATTCCAGTGTTGAGTCCAACTAGCTTTTTTTTTGAATGTGCTGGTCCTGACAGGTGTGCAAGGGGGAGGACATGGGGGCTAGTCAAGTAATGATTACCTGTAGACTTTTGATGTTAGGACAAGCCTCAATGGTACTTTATCTTGCAATAGAGGGAAAAAATGGTGGTGTTACTTGGCCAAAAGCTTAGTGAATGAGGAAATAAGCTCCAAACATTCATACCTCAAGATGAAAGCCGACTGTCTCTTTCATGATTAGCTAATGTTTTCATGCATTAGGTTGTAAAACTCCTAAGTGGAGTATTAGGACTGGTGATTTCTTGCTGTGAATAATAGGTCAGGGGACTTCCTTGCAGTGATAACAAGGCAAAAGACATGAAGTTAGAGCTAGAAAATGCACAAAAATGAAGTTACAGCAGAAACAAAGGTGCATAGGAAATGGCTTGCTCATCAGGGGAGCATAACTGAGATGGTGGGTGGGGGAGAGGCAAAATCTTGAATATTGCCTGCTTTCGCTGAAGTGGAAAGTGGCAAGGTCTGGTGCTTCGGCAGAGGATCTGGTTTCCGCTGTTGAACTAGGAATAAAGTGAGGATGAGAGTGTAAGTGTGTTTTCTGTCTGGGTCCTTTCACTGAGACTCTCTGGCCAAGAATCTTGTGGCTATCTTTCTTCAGGTATTTAAAAACGTATTGTGCCTTGTAGTTGTAAGGAAGAGTAACAGACAGGAGGTCTTAATTACTGACTATACTCAGTACCAAAACAACTGTTTTTACCCCATTCCCCTTCAGATAACGTTTTCTTGAGCCATAAATATCTCTGCAGTTTTTCCTGAGATCAGATTCCTACAACATTTAATGAGCGCTTGGCCCAAAACAGTAATGACCCCAGGTCCAGGAGATCTCTGAGCAGGACTTCAGCCCGGGTTAGCACTTCTATTTTTACTGTTAAGTATGACTAGTCTCCAGTGGAGAAGTGAGGGTCCTAGCCTAGAGTTTTAATACTTCCCAAAGGCCTTTTGCAGTTGATACAGCTTGGCTAAGTAAGCTTATAGCTTGTGCACAAGCTTTTAAACATCTGCTCTAAGTGTACCATACTAGCCCTTTGAGTTTGAGTTTACATGTGCTATTTTTGGCTTGTGCTAGGGACTGACATGATGTCCTGCTGACTGTGTTATTTCACATCCTGGAAACACTGGGCTCTGAGTTACAGGACTCTGTTTGGAAAATACACTTTTATTTAAATCACCAGAGTCTGAGTGTCTCTTAGAATCACCTAGCAATGACAGAGCAGGGAGAAATGAGAGAGGGATATTGGAAAGCTTTAGTACATACTAAATAAAAGGGTGGATTAACTGAATTTAATCAGCTGGAATCACAAATATTGATGTAGAAGCAGAGTGTTTATAGACATGGGCTGCTCTAGCCCTGTTTAAAAATACTGGCAGAAGTTAGAGGGAGAACTTGGATTACTGTGTAGGGTGGAAATGGCCAATCTGCAGCATAACGTTTTCACTTCTCCAGAAGTCTTTAGGGCTTCAAGCAGTTTGAGGCAGAGTATTTAACATATGATGCCATGTGTTCAGCGCCCCCTTAATCAGGAGGCCAATTGCAAGGATTTGTGTACTGTGTGTATGTGTTTAGATAAAATATTATTGGAAAGGGAACTTGTGCAAGCTTCTCTTCACTGATAGCACATGAAAATTTTCCATGCAGGTCTAACACTAGTTGTTTTGTAACTAGAAATTATGTCACTCTAATTCTTAACCTTTGGTTGTTGGATCATTTTACAAAAGGGAAGCTTCTCTTTAACTTCACCACTTTCAAATTTATTCTCCAGCAAGTATAAACATCTACTGCATGTATTTCAGATTTCCATGTGGATTAATTCAACCTAGAGGACACAATACCTGCAGCAGTGGGCTATAGATTGCGTCTCGATATTTATCACTGAATAGTTCTCGTTTCTTCTGACACATGCAACAATAAAGTGCTTAGAGTACTGGAAGGACAGCTGAGTTTGACACAGGTTTCATTGATTCAGGGGGTAATAATCCTTCCTCTGGCAATGCAAATGGTCTTGGCAGTGCCCAAAATGTCTCTGTGACTGCTGAGGAGGTGCCAGCTGCTGACAGGGTGGGGATAGAATTCAGCCTGGGGATGGGAGAGGGCAATCCTTTCTGGTTGTGGCTGCAAAATAACAAGGGGCAAAAGGAGAAAGGCAGGAATATCTGTCCAATTATATGAGTTTTCTCTGAGATGAACCCTATGGAGATGACCCCATTTGTTTGCTGTCACTTTGTTTCTCGTTGAGCTGCTTAAAGTTCATGAGATCGTTTTGTCAGGGTGTTGATGCATCTACCTGTTTCTTAACCTCATGCCAAATTGTTGAACCCGTGGGTCAAATTCTGCCAGTTTTGGCAGAGACTTGAAAGCCGCAAAGACAATGTGCACTTACAGGTTTTTTTTCAGACTGAGGAGTCCTGTTAGTACCCTGGCTAAAGGAAAGGTGGAATCATGAGATCAGTCCTTATTAGACCACTGGACAGGGCAGTTGGAGGGACATGAATGTCCCAGCTACCACTCAGGAGCCAATCAGAAGTTGGACCTCCTGAAATGCTAGGAACTCCAACCCTGAACCATGCCCCTGTAAGAAGTAGTAGTTCTCTTGTTTGTGAAATAGCTTAGTTTTAATAAATACATAAACAAATCTACCCACCTTTTACCACGAAGCCACTGGTGAAACTGGGTTTATGGACATGCAGCAGACAGAGAATGACAGATTACCTTGGCTGCTGCTGTGAAAACTTCTTATGCATCAGCAGAAAACTTTCAAACAAGGCCTGGATACTTAATGTATCAATGAACACTGATTTTTGCCTTACTTGAGGTAAAGAAAAAGCTACAAATAATTCTGAACTTGGAGGAGAGTTGTTCAACACTTATGTTTGTCAATATTCTCTCCCCCAATGATTAACTAACATAGCAGTAATGGCTTGGTATACTAGCAGAATGCTGTTTGAGTTAATATCCAGACACTTTCCTGTTTGGGAAAGGCATTTTATACCCATTTGAAAACTGGGCTGGTTAATCATCAAAACTGGAGTCATTTGAGTGAGAGGCACTTCAGCGACGAGCCACTGAAAGGAAAAAGGCTGCTATGTTTCCTAAAGGTGGCAGATCCTATAACACTTTGCTGCTTTTGGAAGAAAATGATCTTTGGGTTGAGAAAGCCTTTTGTCAGGGCTTACTTTTATTCTTAGGGTGTGCAAATATGTCCCCATATTTGTGTTGATATTGTATATAGGCAGAAAGGGAATTTTACATTTGACAATGAAAAGCATGATACTCATGGGGAAAAAAACCATGCATGTTTAGTAATTTAAACTCAGGTTCTAAAGACTGACCAATAATCAAGAGAAATATGCTTAATTGTATTTTCGTAAGGGTCCCATTTTACAAGACACTATGAGGAGTAAGGAACAGTGCCCTATGTCTTTAAATATGAAACGCGGTACTTCCACTGACGGTATGAGAGACTATGATCTATATCTCTAATTATAACCAGTTTGGATCCTCCACAACTGATTTGGCTTCCTGCTGGTGAGAGCACGGTGCCAACATCTTTTCTTTTCAAGCTTTTACACTAAAGGAAAAGAGAAATTTATGTCAGAGAGTTGACTTGTTGGAGAGTTAATGCTAGTTAATGTTTGTGAAATGCTTCAAAGGTGTAAAATGCTCTAGAAATGCTACTTGTTCTGAAAGATAATGAGAACAGGTGGGTGATACATATGCAGCATGCCTGTACTTCTCAGGAAGTGGAAAAGGGGAGGGGGGTCTGTCTGGGTTACATATGAGAAGGAGAGCAGTAAGGAAGGTCTTGCAAATTCCAGTGAAGCACTTACGAGCAGTATGGTCAAGCACTGGGTGCATAGTATTGCTGTCAGCCCTTACTCCAGATTTAAGAGCAGTTATTATAGCCATGAGACTAATGTTTTTCTTGTGCTAACTTGGGTTCATTGGAGTGTATCTCCTTCCCCTCTCCAGAGTGTCTGCTGAGGTCACATCTCTGCTCTCTAGCCTCTGATGTGGCAAGGAACGAGCTTTGCTACCTACCTGTACAGTGCCCAGCATGCACCCAGTCTTTCCTCCTGGACTGAGTTATGTAGGCTTGCTGTAATAGTGTGAATTACATTGAGGATGATGATACTGCCCATTTTGGTATACAAAGGTAACTAAATGAGGGCCAACACTGTCCAGTGCAGAGGGTCTTATGGGGTGCCCAAGAGGCAAGCCCAGCCCAGGAAGCAGTAAGGTTGTGCTGTTAGGGCTAGGGGGGAGATGGCCTCTTTGTCCAGAACCTGCAGCACGCTGAAATGGCTTGGATGCCACTGGGCCTATGTTAGCATCTCTTAAGGGGACCTGCTGTGGGATGGAAGCAAGGGATTGAGAAACTCTGAGATGCCGGTCACAAAATGCTTTCTTTCCCAAACTGGAGATGAAGGACAAAGTGAAAAGGAGCCAGGAGGTGCTCTGTATGATATTATTGAGATATATATATATTTCATACAACACTTTATTTGCTGCACTCTTCCTCTGTTACAGGTTCTGATCTAGTAGAGTTTAGGACCCCTGCCCTTCGTGGCTGCCTCTCTTCAGATGCCATGACTCCCAGCTATATGCTGATCATAGTCTTCCCCAACACCCTCTTTGTCACCAGTGCTAGTTTAACTTAGCTGATGTAGACACCATAGCTTGAACTTGCTGACTGTGGGATTTCTGCCCTACATGTCATTGCCTGGCTTGTACTCACCATGATCTATAATGAACTACCTATTGATCCAGTTGGAAATTTGGCATGTTACTGAATCCTGCTCTGAGCAGTGATTCAAAAAGAGGGCAAAAATCTCTTAACCAGAAAACTCCCACTAGATAAAATCTCAATGAAATTCTTCTTGGTCCTTCCTAGGAGCTAAATAGCCCTTACTGAAGCTTTTCTTTTCCCGTTTAACTCTTACGATGTCTGTTTTCTCTGTCTGGGGAATATCTACTAATAAGGTCTGAGCCCACTCTTGCAATTTTCTTTCAAGCTAACTAATGCTAACCTATCCCAAAGGAGCTGCTTTAGCTTCAGAACTCCACCTTAATTACTATAACTTTACCCATACTCTTGGCTTGCTTATTACTGGCTTGTCTTCCAGCATGATGCCGCCTTTCTAAATGTAATCAACTTCTGGAATCTGGGGAATTGGAAATCATAGGAAGGAGCCTGAGGAGTAGAGAAAGATCAAGAAGTGGTCAAATAAGTTAGCAAGGTTCTCCATTCAGTCTGTCAGCCCCCAAATTTCCAAAGAACAGAGGAGGAAAAACAAAACACAATTGGAATCAGAGGACTTAGTGGCTCTAGGGAATGATCCAGCTGAAGCATTTTTAATTAAGTTATTTTTGGGAAATTGAAATTTAGATGGGTTGAGACTCTGCAATTGAGTTGAATTAGGCTGGGAAAAGGAGGGCAGTTTTTATACCCAAAATTTCACATTTACTTTTTTAAAATGAAATAGCTCACTTCAAATGTGCCAGTTTCATGGGTATGTTTTCAAGCTGAAAGCATTTGCCTCTTCATGCTGAGGTAGGAATTTGCCAAAAAAATGACCTAGAACTGCTTGCTTTCTTTCTTTTTCTTTCTCTCTCTCTCTCTCTCTCTCTCTTTTTTTTTTTTTTTTTTTGAGGGAGAAAAGTTCAGAGGTAAAGTTGAAAAAAGTTGAAAAAACCTATTCTTTTTAAAATTTTTATTTGCTCTAAACTGATCATCTTTGATCTTCTATTTTCTATTTCAGCCATTAAATCCAAATTTCAGTTTTTTCAAGGCAGTTCAGCCCTCTAGGCCATGCTGTTCTGACTCCTCAGCATTTCAAGCACCTTTGTGGGAATTAAGTGCATTTCATAAAAGGACACATTTCTAGGGTGAAAGTATTTCATTTTGAACTGTGTAACTGGATGGATGCAAAAATAAAACACTTGCTTGTAATTCTCTCAGTTCTGCTAACCACTGTTCTAAGAGTAAATGAGTCAATTTGCTCAGTTATGGGTGGGAAATGTACCAAAGCAATTCTCTATCTACCAAATATCCAGCCAAAATAGTAACTTGGACAGAAAGAGAATAACAGTGATGTCCTACTAGTATGGGGCACATTATCATCCCTAAGTAGGAAGGCAATATGAGGAACTGGGTTTCCTGGGGCTAACTGGGGAGTGGGATAGCTGAGAACAGCATTCCTTCTTTGAAGGCACAGATCAGCAGGAACTTCATAGCATAACACTTTGTTAAAAGAGCTTAACAACACAGGGTTCCTGGGTTCCTGAACGGAAGGGTTGGTCATGGCTTTCTCATGTAGCATATTTAATTTATAGTTTGAACATATACATAGCTGCAATGAGCTGTTTTGGCAGCTAAGGTATCTCACAGCCTTTCCCCTTCCCTTCCTCTGAGGGATCCTTTGAGCATCCTTCCAAACTGGATCTGTCTGATCTACCAGTAAAGTCCATCAATTTCTCTTCCTGGGCCACAGCAGTACATCATCTGGATTGATGTTCTGCTGGCAGTCTGCAGTCTTATGCACTGATGAGACACTCATGGTCAACCTTTCTGGGAATGAGTAGGGACAGTGTTTTCATCCTACCCAGTCAGCTTCCTAGCAACATCCCTCTAGTTAATGGCCGGCATTATTGCCACGGTCACTTCATGTTCCATCTTCCTGAGGCTTCTCTGCTACCAGCAGTTTGTTTTTCTGGCCGAAGTCAACTCAATGCCTTGCGGGAGGGAGGGTTTCAGTCCTCTGCCTGATATACAGAGATCTCCACTCTCTTTAGCCCCAAGGGTCAGGGAGATGTACTCAGGATCACAGCAATCGTTCTCCAGTCCGACAGCGTTTTGAGGTAATGAACTGTGACTTGTCACATCCCTCTAAAGCAGGTTAACATTATTTTTAAAATATAGTTGGATAAACTGAGATGAGATAGTGCCCAGGGGCACATCTAGAGAGCAGTGCCCTGCTGTGCTGAGCATATGTCACTATAGAGAGCACTCCAGAGAGACAGGGTTGATTGCCTCCATCAGTATATTTGCATCAGTGCATGGAGTGGCCTTACCTGCTTCGGAAACTAGCTCAGCCAGGATGAGTTTGGGCATCTCCACCAATGCTGCATTGGCTGGTGTACTTGTTCCCTTAGAGAGTGAGCAGCACAGCTGGAGCCATTGCCCAAATTTCCAGACATCTTCTAGTCCCTTCTTTAGAACATGTTTCTATCCTGGGAATATTCCTGTAATGCTCAGCTTCAGCTGATGAACTACAATTAGAGGGACTCCATATAAGGCTTGTTTGATTAAGTGGCTGTTGCTAACCAAAAACTTGGTGCTTCCCATTAAGTATTCTCAAGTGTGTGTCCTTGCTTTACTTATTCTATGCTTGCATTATGCTTTGGAAGAGGCAGCCTGGCTTTCATTCCTCACCCAGTCTTGCTTTGCCAGCAGTAATAGGATGTTCTGTCCTGTTGCGTGCTAGTGTAAGAAACACAGGGCTCTGAAGCCTCTCTCTAATGATATTTCTCAAAATCTCTGCATCTTACTGTAGTTTACAGTGTAAGTTAGCACTGTGTCTGTGAACTTCTGGCTCTCAACTAGATTCTACGGTGCCTCTTTCTTAAGGCAGTTCTCTCCTTCCAGCAGATCAAAGCTTGTAGCACTCACAAAAGACTAAAACAACAGCATTCTCACCTTTTGTCTTTGTTTTGTTACTGTGCCAGTGCAGTTTGATTTGCTCTCTTTTGTAGCATCTGTGCACCAGGCTTCAGTGATTTCCCATAATAGCCCAATATACTTCTCTGGACTCATGTTCAATTTATACACATGCCCCAGTTTAATCCTTCTGTCCAAATCGGTTATTTTGTACTTTTCTACATCAAACTGTATTCACCATCTGTTGGCCCAGTTGCCCTAAATATTGCAATTATACTTTTAAGTATTTGGCTTATTGTTCATTACTTGCTCTCTGCCGTTTCCCAATATACATAATAATAGCAAAATTGAAGAAATTATTTTAATCTAATTAAAATTCCCTTCAGCTTTTTAGTCTGCACTGATCAAAATAGTTGTTAGGTGTTTCAAAAGGAGAAGCCATCCATCTCAGAAGACACCTGATGCCCCAGATCCTTCAGTTATCTGTGAATACCAGTGAATTTCAGCTCAACACTAACTGAGCTGAATGCAAATGCTATCAGTACATCAGGATATTGTTAAACCATTGCGCAGAAGAATTGCAAGGTGGTTAATCAGAATCTGCTTTTATACTGCCACTTCCATGAAACAAATGTACCCAGAACATGATTTTCTTGTCGTATCTGTTCTGATCTTTACTCCAACTGAGGCTCATTGTCTACAACAATGTGTACTATGTGTTACACTTGGGCAGTTTTTCACGCATCTAGAGAAGCCTTGTAGGCACCAACTCTCTTCTCAGGGATAACTACTGTGACCTTTGATTTAATTTTCTCTCTAGGCAGGAGCCCACCCACAGATCTCAAGTTCTGCTGGACCTCCTTCATCCTCGCTTCAGTATTAATAATGAGAGAGTTATTGGAAGGGAGGAGGGAAGGGTAAGATGCATGTAGCTCAGGCCTGGGTTTGCATTTCCCTCTAGGACTTAATGGTGGTGGGAGAACTGCTAGAGAGTCATGGGGAAGCACTTCTGACAGAGGCACGCACTTAACTGTGATACTTTCCACCCAGTACACACCTCCCCTAGGAGCAACTTAGGTAGAGATAAATAAGACATGTAATTTCTTGTCAGGTTGTTGCATTTCCTGCTGCTGGTTTTAACAACTACACTCTGACTTTTTTTTTAATTAAACAACTGGAAAAAAATAGGTTCTTGTAATGTAAGAAGAAAAATTGCCTGGAGAGATGAAAAATATCCAGATTTAATTTTCTCTTGTACTTTTTGAGGTATTTTGGCTGCTGAAAATGGGAGTGTGGCAAAGAACAGCCAAAATACCTCAGAACTCAGTCCAGGGGGAATACAGGGGCTGATCCATGCTGTGACTGCCTTAACTGCTGCCATTAAAAGAGGGCACAACTTCCCCCCAGTGAGGTCCATTGAAACACTGCCATAGATTAAAACAGGAATTATTACAGTCCCATAATTTTGTAAGCAGCTTTTTCTAAATCTTATTTTTAAAGCAATTAATGAAATAAGTGATTACCCTTTAGTGAGCAGTGTCTCAAGGCGAGTTGTAATCAATGCTCCTTCCAAGTGCTGCTCTTTGCATGGATAGCTGTACCAATTAGAGGCTCCTTCTATAGAAAGGTTATGCAAACACAACTTTATTTCTCAATGCTAATTTATTTTGCAGGCAAGGCCAAGCTTTAAGAGTGTGTCTGAACTTGCAGCTTCACTATGGGAATAGCTTTTGCAAAGAAGAGGTTGCCTTTAAGACTGACCTGGAAAATCTATATTCAAGGAAAACACTTGCTAAATGCTTCAGCACTTTTCTTTGCTTTCAAGGCCAGAAGGTTGTACGTAAAACACTCCAAAATTCATAGCTAAAAATCCAAGGCTTTTTTTAAAACAGTGATGCTTCTGAACCGGAGAGTAACCTGTTGTGAACAGATAATATGATCAGTCTGAAACCCTAGTTGTTTGCTCTACTGAGGAACCTTTGAAACTAAAGGTGTAAAGAAAAGAAATCAAGTTGCCTTTGAAGACCAGATAGAGAAAGATACAACTGAAATAGATACTGAGATAGATATCTACCTGCCCTCTAAATTCAATTTTAAAACCAATATTTATAACAAGGTGTAATGTGGTCTAATGGTAATAGATATTATTGAAATTGCAATGATTGATTTGTCATGTGTTTTGGTGCTGAGCACATCCTAGAAAGGAAGTTAGTAGGACTCATCTTCAAATATGGTTTCTGTAAGGAGGGATATGACACAACTGAGGGAGGTAGAGGTTGGGAAAGGGTCGGAGGGGAAAGGCTCTTGTTTCATATGATGTACATGTGAGTCATTAAAAATACAGTTAGCTATACCCTGGAATATTTCCCTTGCGAGGGATAGAAATACAATCCTTTTGAAACATCTAAAGGTTTCACTGTTTTGATGGAGGTATTTTCTCCAAGCAGAAGTGACACAACTCTTCACTGGTACAGCCAGTTCTGTCAAAATCAGTACGATTCCTGTATCTGGGAAGTGAAGGTCGTGTACATCAGGGGAAGGACAGGACTAGGGCCTGGAGCAGGAGACTGCCACTTGAGAAATCGCCCACAAGACAACCATGGCTTTGAAAATATTCCCATCTAGCTTTTTTTGCTCCCTTGGTGCATTTCTACTGAGAGGTGGGACAGAAGCAGGACCATGAGAGAGGGCTGGGAAAGAACGGAGGCTTCGGCTAAAGGGGATGAGGCAGGATAGGAAAATCATCTTGGTATTGAGAACCAGCAAAACAACTGTATAGCATTGCATTTGCACATGTAAGTCAAAAGAGAGGGAGGTGAGGGGGAGAGCTGGTTTGGGGGATCAGGGGCAAAAATACCAGTAGGGAAGAGTGAGCTGCAGGAATAAAGATACTAACCACATGTGCTCAGAGTTGTATATGCTGCTGAGTTTCAGGAGTGTGGTGGGCTTTTTCATCTTTTTTTGTTTGTTCTAGATCACTTGTAGGTTATAAACATAAAAATATGGCACTTTGGACTCAACTGAATGTGACTGTTGGTGAATGCTCATTTCTAACATTTTTCACCAGGGCGAGTGTTGATTTCATTTCTCACACTAGACTAGTCACTTCACCAAACTGCAATCAAATACTTAATGGACTGGTCATACTGGCTTAGGGGGACTCATAGTTCATTTGTAGTCTATCATATGGTGACCTTTATGACTTGGATAGTCTTAAAGTGTTTCTAACTTTATATTAGCTTTTATTATGATTATTTTTGGCATTAGGCAATGGAATAGTTGAAGGAGCAGTAAAGTAAATTTCCCCAGTAGAGTGGAATTTGTCTCCTCCAGACAAATGTAGTGATTCATTGTGCAATTTAATTTTTTTCTTAAGGACTAGGACAAAAAATGGCTGGATAGGCTGCTGAGATGTGGTAAATGCTCGTTTTCTGGTGAAGTGCTCAGGATAGACACATCAAGGCTGGAATTCCTCATTTTAATGCCTCTCACAGCTTTCCTGCATGTGCCTTCCTCTAGAAAAGCGCAGAGCAAAGAGCTTTTCCTCAAAATGAGGGATGAGCCAGTGACATCCTGAAGTTTTATATAGGCTACATGTTTGTAACCTAAACATAGGAGATGCTCAAATACTATAGCAACATACAGCCATTAAAAACCACCAGGAGAGTCTGGCCTGCAGGGAGCTTGCAATCTAAGATACTGAGCTATAAACTAGAAGATCTCTGCTCTTGTGAGGAGCCCTAACAGGACAGACTGCTTCTTGTTTTTTTTTAATCAAGACTAGTCTTAATGGACTGCCTCCCTCTTCCCATCCCTAAGAAAAAAATTAAAAGAATATTTCTTCTTTTTAATTTTGCTGTTTGCTAATTCCCCAATACTTTTTTGCCCTCTTCCCACCTTCCAGACTGTCCCTCCTTTCTGCAAATATATGTACTTGCCCCAAAACAATCACTGCAGTGCTATTATGAGATTTCAAAAAGCTAAAGCAAGGAGGAAGGTACTGCTTCTCACATTTTACTATGGACTGACCCCCTCAAATAGCTGTCTCCCACAAGTATGGTGTTAAGCACGTGGGGCTCAGGCAAAGAAGCCCTTATCACAGCTAAACATATCAGTGACTATTCACAGGTGACATCTGAAGTGCAAAGAAAGAGATAGTCTTAACTTGGACATCACTCACTTGTTTTATAAGATTTTTGCCCAAGACTCTAGAGAGGCAACCTAAATGTGAAGGCTAGTCATTTGCCAGCTTAGTAAGAAGCTGCGATTCATGCTGAACTCTTCCCCTCTGTGAAGGGTTAACATGAGCTTATACGCCACTCAGGCTTCGAGGCTGACCCTCAGTGAAAATTAATAGTGTGTATCTGTTTAATATTCCTTTCCAGTACATTGTCAAATTATTTCATCTGTATTTAAATGAATTGGTGCTTTTCATTTTCTTCATTCCTCTTTTGGTTTTTACTGATCCATTGCTGTTTGCAGTTGTTTTTACAATTATAAAGTCCTTTTGTTCATTGCTTTTATCTTTATTTCATAAGATTCTCATAAAGTTGGAGGTAAAGACATGTGCCATGTTAATGGATCTTTAGTTTTTTTCTCTAGCTAAAAAGCTGGACCACAGCTGTACACTTTATGGGTTACATTGCAGACATGCCAGTGTCATCATTTGCAGCTAATCAGAACATTCCAGCTAGGTGCAGATTTCCTATGCACATGTATCAGTATTATTTGTCATGCAAGGCATTAATTTAAAACTGATGCATCTGTTACAATCATTGGTGCTTGAGATGGAAAAGATCCATAGGGAGGCTTTCAGCTTTCCATTTAGTGCTAAAGTGGAACTGAACTCTATCAGATGTATTATTATTGTCATTATTATTTAATAGCCTCCTCTGCCTCCCATGTGTGCTAGATGCCTAATGGAACACACATGAACACAGAACCTGTCCCAGATAACTTAGCTGGTAAGTGCTGGACCAGAAGTCCAAATGACAATAAAATGTATTGCGAAGTGCGGGGCCAGGTCCTCTTGGCATGCTGGGGATGCTATGCAGGGGAGGCAGGTCAGAGTACAGGTGGGCTCAGGTGTTTTGGTTTTGTTCTTCAGGGGTAAATATAACAATACAACCATGAGGTTTTTTTTAGACTGGTGTAATGCTGGAAGGATTTGAGGAGTGCATGTAAGCACAGGCTTGTGAGTGGAAGAAGGGACAGACAGGACAGTGATGAAATGAAAGGGAAATATCTCCCCCTTACAGGTCTCATGACTGCTGGTTTGCTCATTTGTCTCAGGGCTGCCTTTATCTCAGCAATTCTCATGGCTCTTCCAGCTAGAAGCCTGTCCTTTGACTATCTTTGCAAGAGTTGCACTCCTGACTTCCAAAAAATGAGTGACAGCCAAGGTTGGGATCTGCTGATCTTTAGGGATGTTATTTCTTCACTGTACATTGTAACCTGTGTTCTGTGTGCTGCAGAACTGCAAAGATGCTGAGTTTCCAGGAAAGCCTTATGCCCATTAACCTTGGGCAACACTAGGAGACATTGTTTGTGCTGCCCGGTGACCCCTGCGTCTCGGCAATGGCCACATTCATCACTTGGCTGAGCTTTCCTCAGAAAAACACGTTTTGAACTAGTTCAGATCTTAATGAGTCATCTGTGAAATACCAAACACTTCACATTCTGTATGGAGCATCTGAGTGCCCTAAAAGCCACCATCAGCTGGGGTGGCTGTAAGCATTGTAAATACCTCCTCAGTTTAATGAGTTACCATATGAAGAAAGGCTTGTCTACCAGGTAATGAGTCACAGCTTTGCTGTTGTAGATCAGCTGAGACACTTGATTTACTGCAAGGCCTACCTGTATGAAAACTAATCAGAGAACATCGAGGAGATCCAAACAGAGCCAACCCACCACAATTTAATCTCCCCACAAATAAAATGTGCTTATAAATCAGAGTAAGCATGTAGATGTGTTCCCTTTAATGCTTCAGCTAGGAAGAATGAAACCACAAAAAGCTCAGTTGGATGTGAAAATCATTACAGTTACCCTGGGTAATGTCAGCAGTATTGGACTAATTTGCAATACACAAGGAGCTATAATGGACATTCTGCCCTTACAGCTAACTAATTAGTCAAGATAGAGAAAGCAATTTGACAAAATGTTGATATTTCAGTTGTTTCCATTTTGAAACTTAAAGTGGACATGCTTTTACGTTTTTTCATCGACTTCCTCAGATAAAAACTGGGAAAAAGATAAAATCTGATTTTACTGAAAGGATTTTGCTAGAAAAATCAGGTAAACCATGTACCTTTTGGCAAAAACTTGCATAAATGCTTCAAATTTCACAGATATACATATAGTTATGGGAAAAGCATTCCTTTTTTTTTTTTTTTAACTAAAAGGAACAGTAAGGAAAATACGATATAAAAACATTGATCAGATCTGGTAATAAGCCATTCTGGCAAACTACAGCATTAATTCATTGATGGGCTATTCAGCTAGAACAAGAAAAGGCATGTTGATAGATTTGAATGATCTCTGTGAAAATCACCTTCTTGAATGATTATTATCATACCTTGTTGTCCTTGGTAAATGGATATCATTTGTACAGGAGAGTAATCAAACTCGATGTTTGAGAGTGTTACCACCAGAACTTCAGCCCATAACCAGTTGGTCCCACGCCACTGCAACTTATGTAAAGCTTAAGTCAACAAAAATATCAACCTGAAATTCTTATCCTCTTAGCAAATGTACAGTTTTGTTGCTCTGTTCTAGAACTGTAACTTTTTCATTGACTTAAGATGAAAAAATGAAGATCCTTCTGTTCGTCAATAGTTCTGATACATGTCCGTAAGAGGAAGCTATGCAAGAAAGTGTGTCTATGCATATTGTTTGCTTCTGACTGTCTTGGATGTTGTGCTCCTTTCTGCTTCAATGTGATGCACATGATTGCATTTAGAACAAAAATTCAAAGTAATAACTTATAAAAATCTATATTCAAAGACTTCTCAGCTTCCACATGCTTGTCTTAAATGATTTAGGAAACATTTATGATTGATTTTACAATGAGATTTTTATATTACCCTAGATACATTTAAAAAAAAAAAATAGTTGTCTTGCATACAACTGTCCTTCATCCCTAGTTATACAGCCAAACATACCCTTAGTAACTGATTGTTAGGATGGTTTCAGAAAAGAAACTTTGAAAGTCAGAAAAGAAACCAGGATACAAGCATAAAGGTTAATACTAGGTGATACTTGTAAACTGCTGTCATTATTCAAACATCTACTAGGCAGAGCAGAAGAAGAAATGGTTGCTTCATCTTCTAGGACAAGACAAGAACTAAGGGTTTGCAGTAGGAGACACTTCCTTATGACAGTTCTGGTTATGGTGGTTGAATGGCATCAAACCACTCTTAGCTCAGGGGAATAGCTCTGAAAATAATGTCTCAAGGCACTTTAACTGAGAATAATTTCTTGAGTAATTCCATATGGCCTCCCTCAGGACAACAAGCAGTTTTAAAGGGGGGGAGTAAGTCTCCCATGCCCCATCTTATACTACTAACTTGCTAGTCTCAAAAGGAGGTATATTTAAATTAGCTGCGAGAGGTCAGTTATCTTCCAATCCACTTGAACTTGCCATGCTGTTATCCCGTGTGAGATGATGATTAACACTCAAGTCTTCACTGCTCCGTCATCAACATTAGCAAAATATTCTCCTTGGCTTGTTGACAATCTCTCATGCTTTGCAAGTACAGGAGACAAACTGTGGCTCTTTTTCATGATGACTAACTGCTGAGTGCTCATCTGCACATCATTTAATCTAAACAGAAAACATTTATACCAGAGCTTTCAGGATATTTTCTGTAACCCAATTATTTTGCCTTTAAAATAGCAATGAAAAGTGGAGCAGGAAGGTAACTTTAAAAAGAACCTGTCAGGCTTCTGCTCTCCTTGCTGCTGCTCTTCATTTTGTTCTATTTTCTTTATACTCATTAAGTATTCTAGAATTAGTGTCAGATGAAGCTGTATTTGAGAATCATTTTGAATAAAAGATTTTGAATAAGATTTGAAGTTGAAGAAATTTGAAGAAATCTTGAAGATTTTGAATAGAGTCAAACTTAGACCTCTCAGGAAGGTTCTTTTCCAGTGCCTAACACAGCACTATGATATCCCACCTGCCAGATGAATGCATCTACTCTGTCAGATGAAAGAGCAGAACAAGTGTCAACACGGTCAGTCACAGCCAATGTGCCTCCAAGGTTGCTCTGAAGACGACAATCCTCAGTCAGTCTTGCAATTATGCCACACTAACAGTGTTTGCTGCACTGCACAAATACCTATCAGAAAGCCATAGCCACAGGGAAGGGTGAGGATGCAAACTAGTAGCTGCTCCTGGTGTAAAGCAGCATAATGGAGAGCATGAAAGGTACAACAGCCCTGGAGAAAATGCTCAAATGCCAGGAGATGTGTGGGGAGCAGCTTTGGAAAGAGACAATAATATTTGTGTGTGTTTTGTTTGTTTTTTGGGTGGGTTGGTTTGTTTTTTGGGTTGTTTTTTAATATGAAGCACAAGAGCATTACATCTCCTGTGAGACCATCTTCTCTTAGCTCCTGTCCTTGCTCTCCTCTGCTGCATCACCAATGAGAATAGGTTCAGTGGGGCCCATTTCTGCTCCAATGCAGCTATACTGAATGATGCACACATTAGCTCCCTCAACTGTAAAATATGTCTGAAGGAACTGAGATTACAGTTTCAATGGCAATTGTAGAGAAGTGTCTAATGACATAGACCACCTGCCTTGTCACATCTCACAGAACAGGCTTCCACCAATAGTCCAGCTCTGCTTAACAAAAGTCACACCCTATGCTTCTCCTCCTCCTATCAACACTGAAAATAAGTGAGTTCAGATTTCCTTTTCCAAGTTTGCACGTTTGCTATTGAAATATAGAGCTGTATTTCAATAAAATTAACCATAAACAGAGGGGGGGGGGGAAGTCTACAACAATGAACTAAAATAAAAGATGTTTGGCATGGCAATAGGTCAAGAAAGCTCCATTTGCTGAGGTTGCCCAAAGGTGAATGGTGATACAAGCCCATGGGTGCTTAACAAGGAGACATTCAGCAGACGAAATGTAGTAAGATTGTCTCAGGGAGTTGACTGTTTAAGAACTGTAGTGTCCAGCCTTAGCTATGACAGCACATTGCCTCCCAGCTATGGATGTTCAAATGTTTATAGAATCTGTCAAGGTGAGTATGTGCAAGAAAACCGAAACAAATTGTGCGTGGGAGGCAAGATGCGAACGCTTGCTGTAATTGAGGAAGTAGCTGAGCATTGTGTTGCTAAAACTATCAGCCCTAAGAAAAAAGGACTACTCCAGCTATAAAGTCCTTTCTGTGCTAGCCCTGATGACCCAAGAACATTAGTATTCATATATTAGCAGTTAGAGTTGGTTCAATTTAGACCAGAAGCAATGTTTGGGTAAAACAATAATTAACTACTAAATCTGAATAGGTCAGTTTTTCATCCCTGAAGCTCTCTGTCTACTGAGATTTCTCAGGAAAGTGGTAGGTTGGAAGCTGGCAAAAGGCAAGCTCAGGTCTACTGATGTACTTGACTGAAGATAGAAACACCATCATTCTTTCTCTCCACCAAGCGATTCAGGAGGAATTTTAACAGAAATAAGTACAAGTTTACAACATAAAGATGAGAAAGAAAAATTCAGCATCCTGTCTCTTCCAGACAGCAACTGAACAGATAATTCTCTTCTACTGCAATAAACTAATCAATAAGATACTTCAGATAATTAGTATTAAAGTCATTTTTTTCTAGCAGTTCTTTCTTGTGATAGACATCGCAGTAGATCTACTTCCTCAGCCTGTACAAATTTCTCCAACAGGATGTCCGAGATGTGATGAAGATGTGATGGGGTGTGTGTGTGTGTGTGTGTGTGTGTGTACATATATACACACATTCAAGAGCTTTGAGCTATCTAGTTTGAATATTGGTAGAGTCATAGCATGTTCAGAGGCTCACTAGGGCCTCTAGGTACATTCTTCATGAATTACATCTGTTTTTCTGAATTTTGCTGCTTCTCAGCACCTGACCTAGAGTAGGCTGGTGCTGACTCTGCCTCTGCAAGCTGGCTGGTAAGACTGGCATACACAATGTTTTTTGCATCACAGGAAATTGTAAAACTTACCTGGATATAATTCTATATGCTCCAGCATTTTAAGACACATTGTTCTATTTCCTTCTATTAAAAAAACAAGTCTGTTAGATTATCCATCCAGTAAAAAAACACTATAGAATCCCACTCGATGAAGGTATCTGTCTGGATGCATTAATTGAATTAGTTCACATATACATAGAAAGTCTCTACATATACATACAAAGGTCCCTAAACAAACATAAGGAAGGAGAGGAACATTCTCTCCACTCTAAAGAGAGGTAGAGGAAAATAAGGCTTCCAGGTTTTTCTTCTGGTGGAAGAAAAAGCTTTTTGTGGATAGAAAACACACAGCTTAACAACTAGCAGAGACCTGGGAGGAAAAGCCAGTTTTACGTCATCTCATGCAAAGAAACTTCACGCTGGAGGTCTCCAGACAGTATTATCAAGTAGTGCTCATTGATAACAGTGCTTGGTGTTCAAAGGGGAGTGTTCTGGATTTGAATGAGCTGCCTGTCACTATGGAGCGTATCAGGCATCTCACAAGACACAGGTTAGAGCCTATGTCAAGGGAATTAAACATTGCCACAAAGAGGATTGGCTTGCTACTGCCATGCTGCAATGAAAAATTAAAGATAGGGCTAGGAGAAATGTAGAGCACCACATGCGAGGGGACTATAAAGGGCATGCGAAAGGAAGTATGAGGCTGCAGCAATATTGCTCCCAGGATACTTTCTCCATTCAAGACAGCAATGGTTGTAGTGGACACCAGGTGCAGTATGCATTAGGCTTAGGGTTGTGTTTAGGAGAGAGAGAGAAAGCCTAGAGCCCCAGCTGCCATGGGGCTGTAAAGGGCATGCCAAAGGAAGTGTGAGGCTGCAGCAATATTGCTCCCAGGATACTTTCTCCATTCAAGACAGCAGTGGTTGTGGTGGACACCAGGCGCAGTGTGCATTAGGGCTAGGGTTCAGGTTGCGTTTAGGAGAGAGAGAAAGTCTAGAGCCCTGGCTGCCATAGGGCTGTAAAGGGCATGCCAAAGGAAATGTGAGGCTGCAGCAATATTGCTCCCAGGATACTTTCTCCATTCAAGACAGCAATGGTTGTAGTGGACACCAGGTGCAGTATGCATTAGGCTTAGGGTTGTGTTTAGGAGAGAGAGAGAAAGCCTAGAGCCCCAGCTGCCATAGGGCTGTAAAGGGCATGCCAAAGGAAGTGTGAGGCTGCAGCAATATTGCTCCCAGGATACTTTCTCCATTCAAGACAGCAATGGTTGTAGTGGACACCAGGTGCAGTATGCATTAGGCTTAGGGTTGTGTTTAGGAGAGAGAGAGAAAGCCTAGAGCCCCAGCTGCCATGGGGCTGTAAGGGCATGCCAAAGGAAGTGTGAGGCTGCAGCAATATTGCTCCCAGGATACTTTCTCCATTCAAGACAGCTGTGGTTGTGCTGGACACCAGGCGCAGAGGGCATTAGGGCTAGGGTTAGGGTTCGGGGTTGCGTTTAGGAGAGAGAGAAAGCCTAGAGCCCCAGCTGCCATGGGGCTGTAAAGGGCATGCCAAAGGAAGTGTGAGGCTGCAGCAATATTGCTCCCAGGATACTTTCTCCATTCAAGACAGCAATAGTTGTGGTGGGCTCCAGCCACGCTGGGCTTTATGGTTAGGGTTGCCTTCAGGAAAGAGATAAAACCTTGTGCCCAAAATATGACAGTATAGTAACAGCATTGTCAACTCCTGCTGATACAGTGGTGACGTAGTGGAGATGTTGGGTAAAAGAAAAGTTCAGTACTGGTGGGAGTTGTTTGCAGGTTATGAGCTAAGGGCAGCAACTTAGCATGCCAGGCTTCTTGTATTGCTGCCCAGGAATTGTTTGCAGTTGCGCAGGGGATCAGTGGGTTCCAGCGGGGCTCAGGTCAACTCACGTGAAGCGGGGCAGGGACTCCACACAATATTAATTTAGGGAATTGTATTTATTAAAACTCATCTTGTGTAAGGTGAGAAAAAACAAAATTTCCCCAAACACTGAAAATTTTTTGACAGAAAGAACCTGAAAATGTGCTAGAAGAAGAAAGAGCTCATTTAAAATGTCTCTTCTCTTGATTTCCTGGTCTGACTAGTAATGATTGGCTTTCCCCTTAAGAAATCAGGGTGTTTTTAAGAGCTATTTTCAAAGGCCTCTTTGTAAGCATGTAGGAGTTTCCAAGCCTCACCTTTGAAAATGAGTTAGAATCCAGATTGTTTACATTTGAAAAAATCTAACCTGTGTTTTTACATAAAACAGGGCTCCTCTCAAAACCATGGACTTCCCTGTACCAAATTATTCAAATACCGCTGATTTGGGAATTTAATGACAAAGTAAGTATGCCAGCAGCCCCCAGTGTACACCCAGAAGTGAACTGGAAAAGCGTGCTCAGAGAGCAAAGCAGATCAGGTTTGCAGTTCCACTGAGGAGGAATGTGATCTGTAATAGTAGAAGCCACAATTAGTGGTTTTTAAAGGGAGGTATCTCTTGAAATGAGAACTCCAGGTGGGTGTCATAACCATCACCAGCCACCATCAGGTGGCTGCAGGGCTGCTGACATGAAGTGCAGGCCTTTGAGTGAAGCCTGTCCTTAGGGAAGCAGTGGGAACAACCCATGACACCCGGTGGCATTCGTTTTTTGAATGCGCAACGTTTGTATGGACGCTTTCCAGCCTTGATACCAAGAAACGCTTTTTCAGGAACACAAAATCAGGGCGATCGGCAGCTTGCCCTCATCTCACGCGAGAAAATTCTGTGTTGGGAAACCCACACGAGGTCCTTGGCCTCGGTCTTCTTGCCCCTGCTCCCCCGCTCTGCCCCCTCCCGGCATCACCCGCCGGGCAGACTCCCCCTCGCTGAGCGGATGCCCCGCGCCGCCAGCACCGCTGAGGGGCAGGATGGGCGCCGGGGCGGGGGCTCCCCGGGGCTGGAGGGCTCCCCCGGGCTGGGGGCGGTCCTGGGGCAGGGAGGTGCCGCCCCCCCGCGGCTATAAGGGCCGCCGCGGAGCGCGGGACGGGGCAGCGTTGCCCGTCGCGGTGCCTCCGCCGGGGCCAGCGCCGTTTCCCCCCGCCCCTCGGCGGCGGCGGCGGCGGGGCCGCGGATCCGGCCTGCGCGGGGCCGGCGGAGGGGAGCGAGGGGAGGAGAGGAGGGAGGCGGCGGCGGCGGCGCGCTGGCCATGGCAGCAGCAGCAGCCCGCGGGCGGAGAGGCAGCCGCCGCGGGCCGCCGCTGTGATTGGCACCGCGAGGAGGAGGAGGAGGAGGAGGAAGGCGCGGGGCAGCCGCGGGGCCCGCCATCCCTCCGCGGCGGCGGTGCGGCGGCGGCGCCCGGGAGGATGCCGGGCAAGACGGGCTCGGCGGGCGGCGGCGAGCTCCCGGGGGCCGGCGCGCAGCGGCAGAAGAAGAGCAGGAGGAAGGTGTCCTGCTTCTCCAGCATCCAGCTCTTCCTGGTGTCCGAGTGCGCCCTGATGCTGGCCCAGGGCACCGTGGGAGCGTACCTGGTGAGTGCCGCGCCGCCCCCGCGGCCCCGCCGCCGCGTTGCGCGGGCAGGAGCGCAAGGGAAGTTTCCTTCCCGCCGGGGCAACTCGGTGCGCGGCCCCCCGCGGCAGCGCGGGTGCGTGTTTTACCGCCGCCCGGCGTTTCACAACATTAAATGACTCAGCAGTGGCGAGGGGCCGGTCCCCCCCCTCTCAACCCCTTACCACCGGGGTCCCCCCGCGCCGCCGGAGCCCCCCCCCGCCGCCGAGCTGCACTGTCGCTGCCGCTCATTTTCCAGCTGGCCCCTAACTCGGACTAAACGCCGGGGTCTCCGAGTTGTGCTGAATAAACGGCAGGAAAACGTAATGGGGCATTTACTTCACGTCTGCTGCGTTAGCTGGGTTTTTTTCCCTTGCCCTCTTCAAGCAATGCCATGGTGTTAAGTACAGCGTGCCCCGTTAAGTCATCCGTGTTTGGCATTGGGTAAAGAACGAGCGAAACAGGACTTTGCGCCGAGTCTGCATAACGAGGTCTGGTGGCAGAGGCGCAACTGTGGCAGAAGAGTTGGGAAGATGTGCAGAGGGCTGAGCTTGTGTCCCTGAGCATGCACGGGTAGGGAGAGCCTGTGAAAATGAAAAGCATTCTGCTCCCAAGAGATGCAAGTGTAGAGTTGATTTAAATTTCTCAAAATAGCTTGCTGGATTTGAGAATTATAGTTTCCATGGAAAAGAAACGTATTCATAATCTCTAAGGCTTTTTGAGGCCATATACGTAGTGTAGTGTGCGGTGTCTAAGTGTAAGTTCTCCACATCCTGTACTTGTGTTCTGTATTTAGCTCTGCTTCTCTCTCATACACACACACACATACAAATGGTCTACGTAAATTTGTATTGAATATGATCTATAATTTTGCAGGACATGTAGCTAAAATAAACAAGGTTAATGTTCTCTATGAATATGAAATGCAAATTTGCAGTCATTTTCCCTATAATGAAACATGCCAGTTTGGTTTGGACCGTGTTTATAATTACAAACTAAACTACATCACATCTGTTGAGATAAATTAGGTAATTCTATCGCCTTATGAGGGCATCAGTGGATATTGCTTAGTTCTTAGGCCAGACAATGCCATGCCTTTCTTACGTGGGTAGCACCTTAGCAGGTACGTACACAGTTTCTGATGAGCTACTTCCAAAACGAGCTGTCAGCATGAATGAGCATGGGATAATCCAGGACTAAAATAATAGCCAAGGAATAGCCCACTGAGATGATGTCACCTAGTGGGCACCAGTATGCTAGAAAAGTACAGATCTGCGAGGGGATGGTGTATTGGCATACCTCACTACAGGATCTGAATGTCTGCCACTAGGATCAGCAGCGATAACAAATTCGCTAGCATATATATATATTTTTTTTTTTTAAAAAAAAACTTTTTCATTACTGTCTTGTTACAAAACTAGCATTTTTTTCCTGTTTTTTTTCCAGCTCTTGTGTCATGCTTTGTATTGATGTACTTGCTCCTTCTTGCTCCTTCAGAGCATTTCCTGACCACAGTGGCTGCAAAATGCTGCTGCCATCACACTTCAGGAGTCTCAAGCCCCTTCCTCTGAGGGGTTAAATTGTCTGGGGTGCTCCTGTCCCTTCCCTCTCCGATTCTCCAGGGCGCATGATGTGAGCATGCTGTATTGTGATCAACATGACATCATGCCCTAATGGCCAGCCGGTTCCACAAACAGTAACAGCAACTGGTCAAGGGAGAGGGGGAAAAACAAACAAACAAAAAAAAAAAAAACCAAACAAAACCCCTAAACTCAAAACAATCCACAGCGTGCATAAGAAATGGCCCAGCTGCATCGTGCAACTGTTTCCCTGTTCTCTGTATAACTTACCATCCATCATTGCAAATACCTTGTAAGTGTAAATTCCACATTTGCATCTATTTGTTGTATTTGGAGGGTGAATTTATGCTTCAAAAGATGCTGCGTTACTGGTGTGCTTACAGGTGTCTTGAAGGGAGTGAAAGCAGGAGCACAGAAGATGGTTGATAGAAGTGTTGACCTAATCTTTTTTGCAGATTAAATGTCCTGTGGGGCCAAGCGCTGTTCTCAGTTGCCCTTCTGGGAAGTGTGGTGATGAAATCCATAGAGGCAATACAGAGTTGCCCAGGTGTAACTGTGGGTGGATTTTAATAGACTCCAGCTCCTCATATGAGTAAGGGCTACTGGCCTCTGCGGTGGATTGCCAGGCTGGTCCCAGAGGGACAAATTAGCTGGCAAGAGAAAGAAGTGAATAAACAGAAAGAAAGATAAATAGGGAGATGCTGCGGAGGACAATTGCAGTGCATAGTTCTGGGCAGTTGAATAAACTGCTAATTTTAGCCTGTCAGCAGTGACAGAGTTGTGTATTCGTACTTCTGCTTTGCTTGGCCGCATGTATGGTGTTCACTAGTTATTTCTAACTTGGGAAAAGAGTTAGAGTTAGCCTATTTTTGTTTTTTAGGGCAGCAAGTTGATTTTTCTCAGTGTTTGTCCACCTTGTTCGGCACAGAGAGCAGGAGGGCAAAAGCTGAGCTTCTTAAGAGGACAAGGCAGTGGCTTAACTTGTTAGGACTGATGGAAGAGTTCAGCTTTGATTGGACTTGGCTTTCTTGTCAGTAAATTTGGAAGTAGATATTGTTATTTCTTAATCTTCTTAGAGATGGAAGAAACTTTTCCATGCTCTCGGCACAATAAGCAAGCGGAGTATGCTCAAATACATGCACCAAGTCTCTGTTCATCCACTGTGTGGTTTTGAAGCAAAGATCATTCACTTTTATGCATGTTTATGTGGATAATGCACTGTGCTTGCCAACAGTGCTTCATAAATAGCAAATGTTGATAAAAATCTATGAAGTCTAATCCTTCTCCCACAGAACTCAGTGGTGGAAACAGCCCAGGATGCCAGTAGTGGATGTGTGTGTTTAATTGGTATGGTGTCTCTCGGAGGCCCTTCGTGTGAAATTTTGGGGAATGGTTGAGCAATGTCACATTGCAGCGTGCTTGTCAGTTATTGTGCTCCGCTGGCTGTGGAAATGCATATGTTCCAAAAAGACTTGCTGCCATGCTCTCATTACAAGACTATCCTGCATAGCTTATGCAAATGCCAGCTGATGCTGCTGGCTTAATTTCTGGAGCGGCTGAGTATACCCTATTATTTGCATATTTTTGTAACATTTTGTGTACTCATTTATTTGGCTTCATCTAATTACTCCTGCGTCCTTTTGGAAACTTGAATTTCCCAGCAACTGCAGTGGTGCTGGGAAAATGCTGCCGGTAGTCTGCAGGCATTCCTGCTGCAGAAGTTACTCTGGCTTTCAGCAGCAACTTTTAAAAGCCCGAATGGTTTCCTGTCCCCAGTTGCTCTCTTGAAGCGTGGATCCGCAGATTAAAAAGCCAAGCTTCGCTGGTGCAGATGGCACTAGGAGCGGAAGACTGGGACGTCCGTTTTCCAGACAGAGCCTTGTGCCTTTTGGGCAAATGCAGCAGTGTGATCAGTGAGGCTGGCCGGGCTGTGCAGCGGTGATGATTTAGATAAGGCTGATTCATATACCTTGGCAGCACTTCCCTCTCTGCCCCCCCACAACCCCTGAATCCTTCCATGCATTATATTTTGGAATATTTTAACTGGTAATAACATTCCAAGTGCTGCTGAGGGATTTCATCACCCTGCAAGTCAAATCTTTTGCCTAGCCAGTGGTGAAATCATTGCTGTAGCAGAAGGCAAAAAGCTCTCGGTTTGACAGCCACAGTTTGTGGAGCAGGAGTGCAATTTAATTTTCTCTTCCTAGCCTTTAGCGTCGGATAACTCCGGTTCAAACTGACCTACTTGCAAGTACCCAACATCTGCCAAAGTCGTAGGCTTCTTTAGATAAAGGGCATGCATATGGGAAGCGTGTTGAGAAGCAGTTATTTGGTGTGTGGCGGTTAGCTGTTTTTACAGAGCTGTGCTGAGATGTCTCTGTGCGCTGCAGCTTTGAATGCAGCTATTCATGTGTTTTATCAAGTGATAGAGGATGACTGGCCTGAGTATGAGATGGAAAGGAAAATAACTGGTGCCTCCCAAAGAGAGTGCATCGGTGTTTGCGTGGTAATGAAAGTAAAATTGTTTCTTGGTTTGCTGATGAAAAGTTTTGAGTTGTGCTCAGCTCCCAGGCTAGGCTTATGCCTGCGCAGCAGCCTTTAGCTACAGTCTGCAAAAGCCCTTGTAACATGCAGAGAGTAAAAGCAGTGCAATATAGGCATATAGGTCCAGGTATGTGTATATATGATGTCTAAGATGAGCTCATTCTGTTCAGTCTGTATTATTATCATGAATTAGGATATTAATGAAGCTTTTAAAATACCAGGATCAGGAAAAAATAATTAACATGCAAAGAACAAAAGTTGATCGAAAGGGTTCCTGTTGGAGTAAACACAGATGGGGTGCTGTGAGGTGGGCAGCAGGGAACTTTAATACAGGAATACTGCAGCAGCATTAGAGCTCCCCGATGTGCTTGGTGCTGCACAGCCATCTGCAAAGAGATGCTTTGCCCTGGGGTATCTGCAATCTGAATAAGCTGGGCAGGAGAAGTTAAGAGGTAGCTCCTGTTGCAGATGGGGAAAATGAGGCAGGTATTAAGAGCTTGATTCTTTTGCTGAAGTTGGTGATAAAGCTTTTGCCTAGTTAATAGCTCCATGGCCTGAATGGCTTAGACATGGATGGAGGAAGAGTCTGGCAGAGCAAGGAATTCCATTTTCAGAGGCTTCAGTCCAATGACTTAACTGCAAGAGTAGTTTTTTCCATTGAGTTTATCATTTTTATTCAAGAATTTATTTTCCTAGAATAAGAATCTGCTTTAAAATATTACTATTCTTTTTCTTTCCTTCCTTAGCAGTGCTGAGTAATAAATTAGCTGTAATACTCGTAATATATTTGTCTCCAGGGTATTTAAAAGGGGGGAAAAAAAACATGGATTGAAAATAAATGTTTTAGTGGGGAGGGAGATTGCCAAGCATTGGCTGGTTATTGCTTACAGTTCATTTTTCCTTAATATATCTTTGCTGACTATGTTATTTCTGGAAACTTGTTTCTAGTATGCCTTTCCCATTAGAGAATATTGTCTGTTTTGCAGCTGAGTTGCACAGAAGGTTGTTCTAAACTAGCTGTATTGACTACATTCACATATCTTTTCTCAGAAGCTTTTTGATGTCTTTAGGGTTTCTAACTGCAAAATGGAGTAGAAACTGGATCTGGCTCTGGATTCTCGTGCCTTCAGGCTCCTGAGCAGTTCAGTTGGGAGTGTGGGACTCATTATAAAGCTTACACTACAAATTACTAGGAACTACCTCTGATCCAGATTTAGGTTGGATTTTTGAGTACCAGGAAGGCTTGTGAGCAACCGGCAAATATGCTTTGGTTTAAAGCTTTCCTTTTCTGCTCCTAATAGATAACAGTGTAGGGAACTACATGTTTATCCCTGATATTATGTGCTATGTGAGTTAAAAAACCCAAAAGCCCAATTGCTTCTTAGTTAAAGGCATTTAAGTGCAAAATATGTTTGATTTTGTAAGTGTGTGGACTGATCAGTTTTAGCATTTCACTTTTTTTTTTTTTTTTTTTTTTTTTTTTTTTTTTTTTTAGCAGAAAGCTTGGCAATTCTTTCTTTTCTTGATACTTGTAAGCCCTGCAAGAAATAGCACCTTCTTATAGATGTGTTACGATCCATCGTAAAACCAATGTCTCATTTCTTTTGGCCAGTCTTGGCTTCCAAAATCCTGTTGGCAAGTGCTGCGTGCCTATGTCTGATAACCAGGTCTGAGTTTTAATGGCCTGCAGTATTAATGCAGCTGAGATTTGAAGGGCTTTTAAATTAGATGACAGAATGTGTTGGTTTAAAGGTCTGTTCTGTCCTTGCTTAGTAACTTTATGCAGTGTGACTCTTTAAGTAGCAAGAGAGTGCTACAGCCCTGTCCCATTGAGGGGTTGGTTGGACTGTGTTCCCTCTCCTTCTCTACAAGGAAAAAGACATTCCCCTTTTTCCAGAAGGGAGTTGTGTGGACTATCTCTTCCTTTATTTTTAGACTGTTGTAAAGGTCCAAAAGCTAGCTTCTCTTCTGCTACAGCAGTGTAGATTTATTGCTTCAGAAGAGTTATTCTGCAATTCATCAAGAAGAATTTGTCCTCAGTGTGTAATAATGCTTCCTTACATGTACGCTTCTTGGTTTGCAGTTATTCCCGCATGGTAGCAAGATTAAACAATGGAAATATTTAATGAGTGAAGTTGCAGCTTGCATGAGTTAGTGTAGCTTTGTCTTCTAATCAACACCAGATGAAGCTGCAAAGTAGTATTTCTTAAGTATCATCCAAGAAGGTTTAAATAAGCATATGATAATACTTTGTACCTTTAAGGGCTCCAGTGAAGTTGGGAAGAATTTGTTCCCCATATTGCATAGCAGAAAAAAAGGGCCGCTGATTTTGATTTATAAGACTTCATTACAACTCTGCAGCAAAACCAGGATTAGAAGCCCAAGAGTCCTGTCTCCAGGTCACCTTGACAAAACCACTGGACTCTTCACAGATGCATATGGCCATGCAAATAGGACTGCCTGCTCCACTAAGTAAATATTTCATGCTACCGTGCTTCATATAGTATCAATAAAATCAATAGCAATAGTGAACTGTTTATGGAGTTCCTGGAGTGTCTGACACTTCCCATCCTTGCTGGGAGAGCTCTGCCCTGCTATGGGAAGCACTGTCTAAATGCTTAGTGAGGTGGTCCTACTCTCAAAGATATTCCAGTTAAGTAGATGGATCAAAGCATGGAAAAAAAGAAACATTCCTCTTGCCTAGATTAAGTGGGGAGGGGATGTGTGTGGGTGTATATATAGGGGTGTGTGTGTGTATGAGATGCATATATATATTTTATATATATATGTGTGTGTGTGTGTGTATTTTTATATATATACACATATTTATGTAGAGATGGAGGCATACAGCACAGAAAACTGGAACTACCACTCTTCACCTATTGAGTCTACGGAAGACTTGAGAATAAAAAAAATACATATACATATATATGTGCTCCAGTTAGCAACTTTCTCATTTTCCAGCCTCATTCTGGATTTTTGGTGAATTTGCCTCAATATTTATTATGGAACTCTTGATCTCAGCTCCCTCTATTTTGATTGTTGCATGGTGCCCACTGTATTGAGGTTGCAAATCTATAATTAGGACTATACTGCGGTAGTTCCTGAAAGCAGTCGGTTTTAAGTGACTACTTGCAGCATAAAAGCAAAATCTGTATTTCCGATTTGCTCAGGTAGTTATCATCATTATTTATCTTCCATGGTTCAGGAAAGAAAAGCAACCTCTGTTAGATTTTTGTTTTCCTATTTCCTCTCCCCTCATACTATCCTTTCGCCTTAGTAAGCAGCCAGCTAGTTTCCCTGTATTTCTGAACACCCTTATCTTGGTGTGTGTAACTATTTTATGGATGACTTTGGCATGTTTGCAGGCTGGATGACTTTCAAATAAGGGGCTGTAAGGGCAGATGTGGGAGCCTAGATCCTGTTTTTTCCCATCCTACCTAATGATCTGTTCTCTAGGCAAGGATTGCTAGAGATTTTTTTTATTATTTTTAATATTGCAGTATCCTTTTGAAACACTTGCCATTACTGTAACTTGTATAATTCATGATGTCTTAGTTTACTGAAAGTGAAAAAGAACTTAAAATGCGCTTTTATGGTGCTCTGTAAAATGACTGTAAAGTTTTTTGAAAGAACCTGGGTAATTCAGTTCTATTGAGGTCTTTGTGACTCACCCAGCATTATGTTTCTGAAGCAAATATGTCAGATTTGCTTTCAAGTCCTTGGTGCTTTGATGTTTTGTATTTGAATCCAACATTTTTCTCTGTTTTTTTTCTTTTCTCGATTAAAATGGCAACTAAAAACACCACAAAGAAACCAAAAGCTTGGCTGTTAGGGAAGAGTTGTATGGTGTAGATGTGGAGGAATGTAGAAACGTTTTGGTGGATGCAATCTCTCTCTCTCTCTCTCTCTCTATCTCTCTCTCTTTTTTTTATGTTTTAAAAAAAAGCTATTATGATTATATTTCCATTTTCCACAAAAATATGAATTTTTGGCTGAACTAAAATTGATGTTGGTTTTTTGGGTCCCTATAAAAGAAATAGCCTTGGTATGTGAACTGTGCTTATGTAGTTTAAGGTGATATTTAACAGTTTAATGCCTGCAGTATCTGAAGAAATTATGTGGAATTTGCTTTACAGCCTCAGTGCAAAGTAGTGAATGATACCTTCTATTTCTAAAGCAGATGAATTATTCTGTAAATTTATGTGAGAAGAAAAGTGTCTTCTCTGGAACATGTATTAGATCAAGCTTTGCACATTCTCAGCTGTCAGGGAGCACCTATATTCAAATGTAGTTTGGCCAAAGAATAGCAAGAAAAAGAACCCTATGTTTGCTCCAAGTCAGGATTTTTAGTGGCACTGATGGGCATTTGTTTGTCATATAGAGACAGAGCTTTAAGTTTTGTGTCTGTAGCTGCAGATTTTGTTTCATTGCTTCAGTTCTCCAGGGGAATAATAGGGAGTGAGAAAAATATCCTCTTTGAGAGGATTGCAACCCATCATGTAAAACAATGAATGCTCTTTGTTTTCTCCCATGGAACTTTAACAGAAAGAACACTGCAAAGAGGTCATTTGAGAGGTTTTGGGTATTTTTCTGGAAAAGAGGATGTGAAATAGCTGTTCCCTCTTTCCACTTCTCTCCTCAGCTTTGTGCAAACATAGGTTGCTATGTCATTAACAGTAGACCAGAGCATTGCTTGCTGTCATTATGATGCTGGAGGCCAAACCTCATGTTTTGGGTGGAGGGGATCTCAAAGGCAGCAGGAGGACCAGCCTGTGCTTGGCTTAGTTCTGTGGAAGAAGTCCCTTGGCCCTCTAAAAGCAGGCATGTCTATGGGAATATACGTGTCTACACATAAAAATGAGAAGGGAGGAGAGGAACTGAACTTCAGGAGTCCAAAACAGAAGTTACAAACAGTGACTAGAAGAAAATGGCTTTGAAACATGAAGTAGAAGTGCCCCAGTGATATCCTGTTTGTTGTGCCATGATAATGACTTCAGTTTGCCAGAGAGGGGCTTGCTTTTCATCCTGACTTCTTGTTGGTGTCCTATGATTTATCTACAATGGGTAGATTACTTCTTTCCCTTTAACAGGGAAACAGAAATAACAATATATAACTGGTCTATGTTTTTCAAGAGGAGAAAAAAATCTGAGTTTGGATTTCCACTTTTCCAGTCCTATGGCTTCGTTCTCAGCTTTCTTCTGAGCTGCAGGCAGAGCTGGAGTTGTGACCGTTTAGCAAAAGCTATTGCTTCTGAATCATTCTTAAAACTTTATCTTTAAAAGAGTATCCATCTTGCTTGGTTAGGTCTGCATTGTGTTTCCTAAAGCTGTGGGTCCTTTAGCACTCGTCACCTGGTTTGCCCTCCTGGTTTGCAGACCCCTCAGAGGGAGGCCAAGAGCATAGTTCCTTTGACTTCAGGAAGAGCATCTTTCCATCAGTGCTCTGTGCTCTAGTGAGAGCATCCACCTTCGGGTATGAACTGAAGTAAAACTTAATTGCCTGTGTGCATGCTGATGTTCGCTAATGCTGTCTGCAGAAGTGGTGGCTATTGGCTTGTTTGGGGAAAATTATTTGCTCCTTGCCTCTCTGTGCTTGTTACCTGTCTCAAATTGTTTAGGCTGGTGGTTAACCAGCAAGGAGCTTCAGCTCAAACCAAAATATGTTTCTGTGGAGGATGGAATTAATACAGTGGGGTGTGTGTGTGTGTGTGTGTGTGTGTATATATATATATATATATATATACATATATGTGTATGTATGTATTTTTTTCTAATTTCTTTTCCCTTCTGCTGACACTGTCTGTAAAATTTGGTAACTGGGAATGAGCCTCACCATAACCTATGCAAAGCACTGCTGCTTGGGCGACTTGCAGAGGGCATGGGGCATATAGGCCCTTTCTAAGAAATAGTGGGCAGCATTTGTTAGGGCTTACCAGCGAAAGAAAACTGTGTTTTTGTTTTCATCTTGCTCAATGTACAGGCTGGAGAGCAGCTAGCTACAATGGGCCTTTCAGCCTCTGCATGAGATCCACGCTTTGTTTCCTGCTGCATATTGCTAGTTATAATGCAAGCCCTTATGTCTGAAGTTAGTGCAGCTGTTGGCTAAGTGACAGTAGCTTTAATTGAAGGCATGCCTTGTCTCGGGGCGCTTGTTTGAGAAGGGCAGTGATATTAGTTTTAGTAAGATCAGCCAGCCCGGGAGATCAAGCAGTCGCTGGATGCGAGGTGGTCGGCAGTCCAAATGCTGGCGGCCCTCGGCAGTGCTTCCGCGGGCAGCCTGCTGGCGTCTTGCATGCTCCAACTCCAGGGCACAGAGGGACAATTTGGCCCCGAGTTTGTATTTCTGTCGTCAAAAGGTGGAATCAAATACCTTTTAGCTAGCTTGAGCCAATGAGTCACAGTGCTACAGTCTAGGCTGAGTTTTGCTTTCTGTTCTTCTCTTGCTGTAGTCTGTGATACTTACTAAAGAAATCAGATATCAAGGGAGCTGGCATAGGGTTAGCAAAAACCTTCCTGTACGGGATTTGGGATTCAAATTTGCCAACTTTAAAGAACTCAAGGGCAAAAGCTGAAAAAGGAAGACTTCAAGTATTCCATGGAGCTAGATAAACTACTAGCTTTCCAGAACTTGTTTGCTCAATTGAGGCCACTTCTGCGTTGACAAATCTCTGAATGAATGGATTCCAAAAACAGCTTGGGAATTATTTGGCTATTGAAGTCAAGCCATGCTAGCAAACCACATGCTAGAAGCACAGCTTTGTCTTTGGTACTTGCAGTATGCTGTAACGTTTGCAACTGAACAAACTCTAAACTGGTCCTATACAGAAGTCTAGTGTCCAGATGCATCAGCGCTGCTGTATTGCTCTTAAACTCTGTGCTAGCTCCTTTGGGGAAGGCAGAAGTTTCAAATCTTTAATCAGTGTGTTTTGGAACCACTCTGAATTTATAGTTTAGCCTCTTACAGCTGAGATGGTATTTATTGATGTGAATCATTCAACTTAATTCAAAGCTTGACAAGCTTTTTGCCAGACTTTTTTTCTATGTTGCTACTGCCTTATTATTTAAATAGATCCCTAATGAATTACTGTAGTTGCATTTAATGGCTCCTGGGAAATACTGGATGCACTCTCTAGAACCAGTTTGTACTGTATTTTCAGATGCATATTGCAAACTCTGGATGTGCATCTCTGGTGTCTGGGGTCGCTTGTCACTGTCTGGGTTTCTGAAATGCTCCCAAGCTGATATGCTGCATCTTTGTTGTTCTCTGGGCCAGTACCTAGTGAACAACTGGTGGGCAAGGGAACAGCTCAGAGGTGCATCTGGATGCAAAATTTAACTGCATTGTTGAGACCATGGTCTTCCTGGCAGAAAAAGCCAGCCCATTTGCATCCAGGATGCAGCATCCCCTTTCTTTAGGGATAAGGCTTCGAGCCAGTTAAGACTTTTACATAGCTGGGGTAGTGAGTCAAGGGAGGGAAAGTCTAGGAAGGAGTTAGAAAGGTAGAATTTAACATTTTGGGGAGGTCCTTTTACACATCAAGAATGTCCTTCAAGTGGGGTATGGCAAATAGTCATTATTTGACTTCATTGAATTAGTGAGTAGGTTTTTATATTGTGTGCGTACGTAGAAACCAAGGAATCAACATGAGATTGCATGGCCTCCTGTGAGTGTTCTTACTTTATTTTTTTCTCCAGACTATATTCTGATGCACTGGTTCAATATTTGTGTGTTCCCACCTTCACATTGACTTGTTGTGAGATGACAGTACTACTTGATGGGGATGATAACCAAAATGAACAAAAAAATCCAGCACTGGGCTTGTGGGAAAGTGAAGTCTTCTGGTTTAGTTAGAACAGCACATTTTGGCAAGAGTGGGGCATGCCTTGTTACTTCAGTGTAGAATTTGGCCAAAACGTTATGGACTTTGGTCAAGTGTTGTACTGTGAGACTTCAAGGTGTGGGATCTCTCGTTTTAAGAGCTAAACAGAACTATCCTGCACTGGAAATGCAAGTTTAAAGTAAAATGACCTTTGTTTTCTCCTTTATTCTCCTGTGGTGCACAGTGTATAGATTCAGACACTTTCAATTTGATTCTTAGTGTCCTGATTACACTCGGAACTCCTGGAATCCAGACAGCGTCGCAAAAAAATAAATTCATGGAGTGTTTCCAGGAGCTGGTGTCACTGTGTATTTCCCTGCCCTCTTCCTTGCCCCCACTGCTTGCACACAAGCAAGAGATTAAACAACGGGGAGCAGTGACTTGTTTCTTCTGAGACAGTACTAGCTAGGCAGAAGCAGCTGATCATGACATCTTGGCAGGGACAGACAACTGTTTCTACCACACGTGGGTAATATTTTCAAACTGGATTTTTACTTTGCAGCCTGCTCTCCGGAGGTATCTTGTCCGAGCTGACTCCCTTCATCAGTCAAAACTGATATCAGTGCCCCAGAGAAATCTGCTTTTATTTGCATTTGAGCAATGTGACAACAGGGCAGACTAAAGGGAGAGTAGCTTCTCCTGTGGGTTGATGGTGTTGGCTAAGTGACAGCAATACCTGTAGTTTTTGGTGAAAATACAAACCAAGAATTTGGGAAATTTAGATTCTTTTTCTGACTTTGTTGTGGATTTCCCTAAATCCTCTTCGGGCTTTAGTTCTGTCAATAAAATACACAAGCTGCAATATTGTCTGGCTTCGTGGGCATTTTGTGGGCTGGAATTGTGTGTGTTCAGCCTGTAGGATGACGGTAACTGAAGTGAACGAGTTACCGTGGTGAGGGCCCTGAGTCAAGTCCCTATCTGCTACCATAATAAGGTTAGTAGTATTAAATGAATTAATGGGTTGGTAATCTTTTACTATCACACCTATAGTTGGTCTGTGGGGCTGCTTCTTTCACCCTGGGCTGTGATGCAGCCTCCTTGCCATCCCTTCTTCCTTCTCACCATGCCCAAAGCCATAGGGTGGAGCATCTAGCCCTTTGCTTTCTGAGCCCTCACAGGAAAAGGCTATTTGGAGCTGCATTACGTGCTCTGACAGTGATAGATTCTTAAAAGAGCCTGAGGGTATTATTTTTCAAAGACATTTTCTGAGCCACACTTTGACAAAAGTGACTTATTCTAAGTGTCTCTTTGAAAATGGGACTTTTGTTCCAAAGCTGCTTAACTGCTTTCAAAAAATTTCTTCTCCTATTATTGATTGCAGTGGACTGCTTTAGTGTTGTCTAGCCTTGTTAAAGCAGGCCAAATTTAGATCCTAAATGTTATATACCTGGTTAATAAACAGTATTACAATTAGCAATTTTGGAAGCAGGAACTGTGGAAAAGTTCAGTGTAAAAAGAATGAACTTCATGTAGTAGCTGTCTGCAAAGGACGAGTGAGGAACCATACATGGGAGGGAAAACAGGAATTTGAAATGAGTGTAGGCAGTGTGTAAGTAGTTATGGAGCCAGAAAGAAAACTTTAATAGGCCTATGCTGGAGGACAAAAGATGTTGAATTACAGGTAATGAGATTAGATGAAGAAGGCTTCTTCTGCTAGTCAAACTGTCTGAGTTAATTTAACCTGAAGATAGTCTTATATCTTAGGCTTGCCTGCTTTCCAGCTTCCCCCAGACAACTTGAAGGACTGGGAGCCTTGTTGCAATCCTCCATGGCCAGTTCTCTAGGACTGTCCCTCCAGAACAAGAAACCTGTGCTCAGGGGCTGGGGGGACCACTTCACTGAGATACTGGTGGATCTAGCTCACTTGGTTTAATGAGAGTATCTTTGCATTTTCCTTTGCTTTCTGCCTACCTGAGTAAACTTTAAGCCTTGCTCTGAGCAATGAACCTTGAGAGTGAGAGATCCCTACTGCTAAGAAGAATACTTGAGCTGTATATGCACCTTGCCCTGAAGGATCTGACTTGAACCTGCATAACCCAGAGAAGGTGAACCCAGAGATTGAGACAGTCTGAGAGAAAAGAGTTAGTGCTCATGTTAAACTTGGTAACCAATCAGTAAGTGCTGCCATCTGGTCTGGCTTTGTATTGAACAGCGAATGCAAAACCATTCCCACTCCGCAACAGCTTGAGTCCTGGATTCTTCCCAGAATGTGGGATGCCCCTACTGTTGGAGCAGTCCTACACGGGGCTTCTCTAGTACTGTGCTTTTACTCACTTCACACCTTGATAGGTAAGAAGAGGAGGTGGTGACTTCTGTTTTCCTTGCATGTGCTTATTGAGTTTACACAGGGTCTGGTGCCCCTACAGTGAGGGGAACCCATAAGCTGTGGTTAGGTGGCTTTCCCAAGGCAAGGGCTGTCATTAATCCTGCAGACACAGGGGTGAAATTCTGCCATCTGTGTGTACAGTCTCAGCAGATGCTTTTGCCTATTGGCTTTTTGATAGCTCTCTTCATAGTGAGCCCCAAGGAACAGATCTCTCATCTCGTGAGACCTCTCATTCTTTGGATCTATTACAGAAAATACATAGTCTGAGTGGGGTTGTGACAAATTTGCAAGTTGAATCTAGATCTCCAAGTTAACTGTTCTTAACAAGACTTTATTAATTCCCTCTATGTTTGTGTATGTGTATTATTTAAAAGGCACTTTTAAGTCACCTTCTATGCAGGAGAAGGGACTTTCTATCTTCAGGAGTGGTGAAAGAGAGAGTATATGATGATATGGGATATGAAGTTGAATGGCTTGTGTTGAGATCAGAATTGCCAAACTTAAGCACACGGATGCCACAAGTCTGCCATTGACAACTCCCACCTTGTTCTTCACTCAGGAGATGTTCAGATAACTAGGCTCTCCAACAAGAATAGATTTAAGATCATCTTCCAGCCCTGACCTGCTGTCTGTTTACACCACAGATCCTCCTCCACTCGTGCACTGTTCTTCAGCAGGATGTCTGACAGCAGCAGGCACGCAATCCCTGTTCGTACCTTTTGGCTCTGCACCGAGACAACGTGGAAAGAGAAATGAGTAGTTTGCGAACAGCTTTGTGGGAGGGTGTTACTTAGCAAATAAGCAGGATAGTATGGACAGCTCTTGTGTGGGCTGCAAGGTGTGAGATGGGTTAAGAAACTCACATGGCTGTGGGACACGCTCAGGGTGTTGTTACTTAGGTGCAAGAGAGACCCTAATTGCAATGGTAGATGCTTAGGATAATTTGGTATTTCTCTTGCAAGTTGTTATGAAGTGCTGTAGATTAACAAAATGGCCATGTCATTGCCAGTTCCCTTTTAAATAGCTTCCTTCCTCCTATCACTTACTAAGTTGAAGTATTTCATGTACTAGTTGAAAAGAATTGCCTCTGACTTCTCCTTAAGCCAAGTTCCCCTTTGCTGCAGTTGGATACCCTTACTGCAGGAGGGCTTAATGCTGCAGCATTGGAGATACAGCAGAACCTGAGCAGATGGGGAGAAAAGTGGTAGGACTTGTCAGAAAACCTCCTCTCTCAGTACACAGCCTTTATATAATTACCGTTGTCCTCCAACCGTGAAAACTGAATTCAGTTTCCATCAAAGCTTTTATTAGAGCTGCTTTAGTGTGTCCTGCATGTGTCACTTCTGCCCTGGCTCTTGCCTGGCAGCTGAGAATATTTCAGCTCTGCAGGCCTCTTGTCTTTATCTGCACTCTGGCATAACTTGGATGCAACCCTTAGCCCTGAATTCATCTCTCGATTGTAAATTAAGATCATGTGAAACCCTTTGCGTGACAGGTTTTCTTGTCAGGCTTGCAGTATGGTTTCTGCTGTGATTAGTGGCTGTGCTTATAACACTGTGTCTTCTGTGCAAGCGTATAACAAAGTGCACTGTGTTAGAAAGTATTTTATTAGGAAAATAAACTGTGCACTGCTACAGAGACCTGGGCCAATGTGTAAATCTTACTGCCAGTCCTATCTGTGGTTGTGTGGCTGAGTTCTCTTGAAGTTATACGAGCCTACACTTAAATTTTTTAGTATGGTTAAAATTGTTCTTTATCTTGCTTTGTACAGTGGCTCACTGGTGGGGAAAGTGGAGGAAGACTGGATTTTTTTTTGTTTTTGTTTTTTAAACTGCATCTGAACCAAAGTTGCTCAGTGTGCATCCCTATGGCTGTTTACTTCCACAGAACCGCAGAAGTTTCACAGAACCTTCGCAAGGGGAGAGGCCCCTTTTTGCAAGCTCCTGCTATAGAGCACTTATTCCACATGGGATTCCTCATCCATGGTTTGAAGCATGCCACTAGCTCTGTTACTGTGCTTTGGTTTTTAGAGCATGCAGGATTGCAGTATAGGGTTGAGGTTTGCTCCTTTGCATGTTTATGATGATATGCATTTTAATGCCAGTGAAAATGACATAACAAATAAATAAGGATTCAAATATTCACTGAATTCATTGTGTTTATGCTACTAAAGAGCAGCGCATGCTACAAATCGATTCTGACATTGGATGCGTTTATGTAGATATCTTGTCAGAAACTAAAATATCACATGCAGTCACACATGGTGAGGTGAATCTTGAACAGCTGGTTGGGAGGCAGAAAGGTTGTAAAGAAGTTCAGACTGCAGGTAAAACATTGCTATACGCTAGGACCTAAAAGGGTACAAAATGCCAGTCTTGACCATACTGCACTTCTGTTTCAGGACAGCACAAAAAGCCTTCAAGTTCTGTTAGAGAAGGTCAGTGTGGCCTGATGCTCTGTACCTGTGTTTATTTTGAGCCGTCAGTGACTCTAACTTTTCTTGGTGGAAGTGAGGAGTTAGATTACAAGTAACACCTCTTACCATCTTTTTGTTAACACCTCTCCCCACAGAATGGGGCAATACTACCTCTCTTCCTCATGAGAGGTAGGAAAAAGGTTTGGTTCCCAGTGTCCTATGCAGAGTCCTTAAGAAGCAAATGCTGAAGACGACGATGACCCTGTTGCATTGCTCTTTGCTGCAGCAATTGCCTGCATCACAGAGGTTAGGTTTTATGTTGCGTGTCTGATCTGCACTGGATCTGTCTTGCTAGACTAGTAGAAATTACATTTATCCAACTTTGAGATACATATGGCTTTTTAGGGTCTGCCAACTAACCTGGCTGTGTAAGATGGTCATCCTCTCTCTGGTTGTTGTCAGGGAGTAGCTATGCTGAAATGCCCTTGTGTATCAACTTCTGACTGAACAGGCTATCTTCTGCAGCTGCTGACTGCTCTTTACTTTTTTTGCAGTATATAATTAGCGTTGCTCTGAGAGTGTCTGATGGCATGGTCATGACCAAACAGAAGGGTTACAGGGGTGTGCTTGCTCTGTGCTCTGCATCAGCTGAGGGCAGGTGGCCCAGGATGCTGAGATTACTGAAATATGGGGAGGAAAGAAGTCACCTGATAAACAGCAAGATACAAAAGATGGCCAGCACATTCTTTGCACGGTGTCAGAGAGGAAGAAAGAGGAGGGTTGTCAAAAACATACGTCTTGCCTTGGCAACAAGGGATGTGCTACATCCCTTGCTACGTGGTGTAATATCCTTTCTCCTCAAGCTGCTGAAAACTATGACCTTATTCGCACACTCCAAAATAAGCACCTATTTAATCTCGGAGCCAGTCACCAGAATGTAGAATAAGCTGTCCATCTTGTGTGCTGGAACGAGGCATGGGTGGGAGCTGCAGGCTCCTCATGGTACCACTGCAGTGCCTTACAGATTTACCCATAGTAGCCTAGAAACTTCATAGGCAGACGTAGCAACAGCCAAGGTAATGACACCCTACTCAGCAGTGGTTCAGCTGTGACATCTATTATCTCTGTCATGTGGATGCAAATTTGTATCCAGAGACAACTTCCAGATTTTGAGCCAGCTTGGGTGTGTTTGTATCTCCACCCTTCTTGCTTTCCCTTTCATTAGCATGCCCAAAACCAGTGCGGGTGTTCACGTCAACAGTGAGAATATTCCTTAAGTTTCCACTGACTTTACTGGACTGGAAACGATGTTTTAAAATAAGTGATGACCTGTACGAGATGGGCAGCCTTGATGCCTCTGGTGCCTAGGCAGAAAGGATGCGATGGGCTGGGCACTATCAAAGAGGCACTGGTGCCTGCAGATGGGCTTCTGGATATCTTCCTTGCCCAGCAAGGAGTCAGTGCCTTACACTGGATATTACAGCTTGTGGTCAGCTGCCTTCCTTCCCAGCCTTCCTGGGTGGAAGGCGTGGGCAAAAGCTGACAGAATTGTCTGCATTAAAAATAGGCTCAGCCACAAATTATCATTTAATGCTGAAACTGTGGAGCAAAAAGATGTTGGAGCAGGAGATCAGTGTCATTCCCTCAGGCTTTAAATCTCAGCATGATGGTTGTGCTGTCAGCTGGGAGGGTGGGTGGCAAGAGGGGCAGAGCGCGTGGGAACACTGATATGTGGGGAGGCAGGTTGTCTCAAGTGGTGGTTGAGCACTGGGGTGCCCTTTGGCCATCCTGTGTTGTTGCTGGACGAGAGGGCAAGCTGACAGATGAAGTGGGCCTTGGCCTACAGGAACGGATGCTTTGTTCCTGCAGTGGTTGCTTTGGCTTTTTGAGGAATCCTGTGTTTCCCAGCTCTGTAATGGAGACTGTGGGAGACGGTTCTCGTTTGTTTTCCTTTGGGAACATAGTTGCCAGGCAATTATTTTACACCCTGTAGCACTGCAGACATGTCTCTTCAAGTCCAATCTCTAACCACGTAACTGAGAAAATGTATTTTACATTAAAAAGCCTTTAAAAAAGGCCCTTCAGGCATAAAGTCGATGTGTTTTCTATATATATCCTTGTATTATTAATACAATGAACTTATCTCTAGACTCTGTGGGTGAATATGACTTGATCATTCGCGATACGAACAATATGATATTCATTTCCAATGCACAGTATATCTGACTGCATAATGGTGCCCCCAGCCTTAGATTTATTTCTTAGTGCTAGAGTGGGGCAACAGCGTGAGGCAGGCTTGTGGATTGCGTTTTTGCTGAGCATTAATATAAAATAAACAGGCTGTAGAGAGAACAAATTTACCTTAGTTCAGAAATGCCAAGATCTATAGATCTGGGGCAGACAAGAATGATTAATGTGAGCATGTGTTATTGAAATAAGTCCAGAACAGCATGACAAAACCTTCCCTGGGTTTAGTTATAGGCATTGCAATCAAGTTGCTCTGCTTCAAAATTTGAAGGTGGTGAGTGAGTGTGTGTGTGTGTGTGTGTGTAGGTCTCTTGTCACTGTATGCATTATGTGGGATCATTTTCCTTTTTCAGTCATTGAAGAAAACCTTAGAGTGGACTTGAGAGGCTCCTTTAACCCAGGTTCTTGTGAATTTTAGTCTTTTGAAATCCACAGACACAAATGCATACGTGCTGACTTTGTGTCCTGAGTAGGGGAGAACAGTGGAAGGTTTAGTGGAAGTTAGCAGCTTCACAGCTAATAATGTGGGCTCCTAGGGTTTCCTAGGGTTTCCTGCTGCCTTTTGGCAGGAGGTTGTCCATCCAAAGCCGCTTGCCGCCCTGCCCCTCCATTCCCCGTGTCCCTGCCGTTAACCCGACATCCGCATCAAGCTGAACCCTTGAATGCTCGACCTGGGCTCGGCATGCAGAGCCTCTCCTTATAATCCTCTCAGCCTTTTCGCCTGACGTCAGTGTTTTACAGGGAGCTGTCATGTCTTTTGCAACTTTTACATAACTTTCACTAAATAGAGCTAGTGTCTGGGAGCCGAGATCTGCTTGGGAGCAAGCTTGTGATGGGAAATAAGGGCAACAGCAGTATGATCTCCTATCTGACAGTAAAAAGGGCACTGGCAGGGTCCTGCGCACAAGCTGGAGCTGTTTAGTCAGGCTATAAATGGGAACATAATGAGTTCAGAGACATGTTTGTACGTGGGAAGCCCCATACAAGTAAACGGGGTAGAGGAGGATGAATAAATGGCTTTAGCCACAGACTGGTCTTGAGTAGATGCTGATCACTTAAGAGCAGGTAGTATCTCTGCTGTGCTACTACCGATGTTGGAGAAGGTCTGTATGTTTTTAGGTCACAGTCAATGTCAAAGCAAGAATTTGGGCTGTGCTATCTCTGCTGCTGCCACCTTGGACATAACACAGTTGTTCCTAGTGTTTTCTAGTTAAAGATAGGTGTGTTGACAGCTTTTTTTCCCGGCCCCCTATTTTGGCAATTTCTTTTTCCTCCTATGGCCATGTTAACATTTCTGAGGCCACTCTGCCAGTGTCAGCACTTCATACTGTTTCCTTCTGGATGCTCAAGGCCAACGCGACAGTTCTGTTCTTCCGAGATGTGTTGCTCTAACCAATGCAGCTCCCAGCCCATTGCACCACGTGGAAAGGGCAGAGGTGGTACCATGGGGTGGCCGGACCAGAAGGAATGGAGGGATGGTCAGGCTGGTGGAATAAGGAGAAGGCTGCCTGCTTTGATCAGGTGTGTGGTGGTTTGCTTTGGGTGGTTCTCCTCTCCTTTTGCTTTCTTCTTTTAACCAAAGTAAAGAAAGAAAACTTAGGGAATGGAGGGGAGAAGGGGGGATTTGTAGTTTAATGGAGATTGAGTCTCAATTTCCCTACCTGTGAGGGCTTTAAGCTTATCACAGAAGGAAAACAAATCTAAAATTCAACAAAGATAAGAGCAGAATAAGAGTGAGGACTCTGAGGTTTTATTCCTGGATTTGTCACTGACTTACTGTCACTAGTCACTGCACATAGAAGCTGTGCAGTTTCCTCTGTCTGAAATGCAGCTGTCTGAAATCTGACCCTTGTGAAGTGTGGAGCTGAAGTGTTTCTAAACACCAGCCTGTTTTTTAGCTGCTTGTAAACATGCATGGTTAAAGCCTAAAACGAGGCAGCTGTGTTGAAATGTGAGAGAGATTTCCAAAGCTGGTTAGTACCTGTTGGCCTTGGGAAATCACTTCTGCCGATTCCCCATCTTTCAGCCTGAACTGTTCCATCATAAACTAATTCTGTTGTCTGTGCTTGTCTCAGTACGGTGTGGTGCTCCGTGCCTCAGTTTACACAGCTTTATAGAGTAATTGAGTTTCCTGTCTAGCTGCAGCTCAGAAATGGGCGCCATAGATGTGACTTTTGCACGCTCAGTTATTTACTCATCTTGGAGAGATACCACTTCCTGCGTAGCTTGGGGCTTGTGGGAGCTCAGTTATAGCCATGTTCATCAGAGGATGTGCTAAAGGCTGTAGCTGCGTGTCAGGAGGGCAGAAGGAAAGCTATATTTACAACGCAGTCCTCAAACAGCTTCGTTTCATGTGGGTACAGTGTTACCAGCTCTGAACACAGGGCCTCAAGCTAATGTCTTGATCACAAGTGATCTCCAGTTGTGGGGATGAGAGAGAAGGAATTCACCCATATTTCTAATATTCCTTGTGTCTTAGAAGCTGAGAGTATTCTTCTTGGTGTGAGGAAGGATCAAAACAGCAGCAAGAGCTTCTGCAGCCTATTAGCAGAGCAGTGGAATGAGATGGAAATTGCTCACTTCCCAAAGAAAGTCCAAAGGAGTCAACTTTTTCACCCACCTTTGAAACTCCAGATATCTTCCCAGTACAAGAGGAGTGAGTCCAGAGCTGGCAGCACTGAGATTGTTTTTTCCATGTTATTTTGATGTCTGGTGCATTATGATTTGACCATTTGTGTTTCAGCTGAAAGTTATGCCTAAAGTACGAATGCCAGAAGGGGGATTCCTGTACCTCTTAGAGGTGGCTAATGTATGCTGTGCCCTAAAAGCTAGGGTCCTAGCTACAGAGCTGCCCAGACCCCCCTGCTAGATCAGACCTGTGTCTGCCCTGCTCTGCCTGCAGCTCTTGGCATGGGGTCGAGGGCCCTGCTAGCGCCTGCTCCTGGAGGGCCTAGAAATGACCTCCTGGCTTATTCAGGTTGTTTCTTCCTTCCTTGGCCCATCTCTCCTATCTTCTGCTGAACTGAGGAGCCGCTTGAGATGCGCGTGTGCAGCAGGCGCATCAGACCTCGTCCGGGAGCTGGCTCAGCATGCCGATCGCCGGGTTGGCTGCGGTGCCCAGCACATCCCCCGTGTGCCTGTTCTTTCTTGGTGGAGGTGACAGGTGAGGGCTGATTGCAATGGAGCCGATCCTGTGCTGTAGCTGATAAACCTTCTGTGGGTCAAGCACCTGGCGGAGTAGGCAGCGGTGGCTGCGGTACGCTTAGCACGGTGTCGGGAGCGCTGGGCTGAGTGGGGACGTGGTGCCCCACATGCAAAGGGGCAGAGGTTTCCCCCGTGAATCACAGAGCTGTTTTGTCCACACAGGTGGCGGCACCTGGTCCTTTGGAGAGCATCAGCCTCCTCTCCTCTGCTGTGTACATCTTGCTGGCCGCCAGCGCTGCAGTTTTGGTGTGAGGAATAATTATTGCTATGGCTTTGTCTTCAGCCGTAGGATTTTCCTCTTTTGCTGTACAGTTCACTTCCTTGTTCAGTTCTTGGCTCTGTGCGGGGGGAGGATGACAACAGTAACAAAAGGACAACAGTCTGCATGGGACGAAGGCTGAACTTCCAGAAACAACGAAAACAGCCCAGTTCCGTCAATCTGACTTACGAGTTTCACATCTGGGGTTTTTTTTTTTTTGCTTGTGCAAAGCAGAAGTAGATGTTTCCGTGTGCCGCTGTGTTGCCAGTAGGGCTGTCTTTGTCCCACGGTGCCCTGGCGTACCCCGGGAGAGGCAAACTGCCCTCAGAGAAGAGCTGCTGTCAGAATACTTTAAAGTCGGTCAGGCTGGCTCCTGCTTCGTGAGGTACATCAGCAAAGATTTTCAGTGCCTCCAGTGGGAGGCTATTTTTATTCTCTCCAGGGGCTGCCCTCTCTTACGAGGTCTTTATCACATTTGTTTTCTGAATAGAGGAATGTGCTTGTTTTAGGACAACTTTAAATATCTTCGTCTTTTGCAATATGAAAAAAACAAGGCACTCACTCACCTAAGGTAAAAGTTTTTGGCATTTTTGTGGCGTGTTCAAGATGATATATACATATAGATTTATAAAGGGGATGCTGCTGTAGACATGAAAATACACTGAGTTTTCTCCCTTGAGTAGGGATGACAGCAACTGAGGTACCTAACATTTCATCTTCCTGCTCCGATCAGTGTTTTGACTGTTGCATAAAACTCACGTATGCGTTTCATTGCACCATAAAATCAAGGCTGGAAAAGATCTCAAGAGATCATCTGGTCCATTTTTGTGCCCTGTGGCAAGATCTGTCATACCTGTGTCATCGCTGACAGATGCTTGTCTATGCTCTTTTAGACCTCCAGCAACAGACTCTACAGCATCTCCAGGCAGCACGTTCCAGTGCTTCACAGCCCTGCTTTCCCCCTGCCAACACCTTGTATTTAACCTGAAGCATCTCTGCTCCCATTAAGCTTGTCGCTTCTTGTCCTGCCCGTTTTGGACATACGGAAAAGGTCATTTCTCTTTACAGTGATCTCCTAAATATTTGAAAACTCTTTGGGGGTTTGGGAAACTCCCTCATCTTCATAGTAAATAACCCCAATTTGTTTCTTTCCTTCTTCATTGTAGTTTTAAATCTTCGTTAATCTCAAAATTATTGTGTAAGTGAAGATCCTGGATATTAAGTAATCTACAAACAGTTAAAGCCATTTGATCAGGCTTTTATTTATATACTTTAATAGAAGCCTTTTATGCTGGCCAAATTGTCTATTTATGCATCAGTGTCTCAAACTGACTTCATGGCCTGATGCTGATGTGCCAAATACCCACAAGATTTTCTACGGCTTTGTTACTGCAGATAATTCGGAGAGAAAGATCAGGTGCCTAGCCTGATGCGTTTCTTGGTGCGTCGTGTTCATTGGTTCTGGAGGAAAGTGCTTGCAATGTGAAGGCTGTGCATTCAAAGAGAAAGGGAGCCCCAACGGAGCCTAACCAACCATGGACTTTCTGTAAGCACTCAAATATACTGATGGATTCAGGAAATTTAGAAATTAAATGTTGAGCATGTGCTCAAACAGGTAGTAGGCTGCCAGGGTCACTGGCTATTAGGATCTTTTTACGTGGCTGCATTTGAATGGGCAGATCATGCCTTGGCATCAAGTACTGTAATATGGTTTAGGTATCTTTGGCATGTAGGTGTCTGGGTACAATAGAAAGTTAAAGAAACGTGTGTTTTAAATTAAAAATTCTGAAGTTTTCAGAAGTGGTACACTGAGCCTTATTTTGAGGGTCTTGATGATACTGTGGCATTCAGATTTTAGGGTGATCGTTCACATCGTGATCCTATCAGTTTTATCCTTGTTCTGTAGCATCTGTTTCTGAAAAAGCCGGATAACTTCTCTTGCTTCCTGTTGCAGATTTTAGCTTGGGCTGCACACCTCTGTGCAGAAAGGAAAGGAGAAGTTTGTCACTTTAGCAGATTGTATGGAGAATACAGATTGTATTTCTTAAGTAATTGTGTCTGGATTTCTCTGTTACAGGTGAGTGTTTTAACCACGCTAGAGCGTCGATTCAACCTTCAGAGTGCTGACGTGGGAGTCATTGCTAGCAGCTTCGAGATTGGGAACCTGGCCCTCATCCTCTTCGTGAGCTACTTTGGAGCCCGAGGACACAGGCCACGCTTGATAGGATGCGGAGGGATAGTCATGGCCTTAGGCGCCCTCCTTTCTGCACTGCCTGAATTTCTGACCCACCAGTACGAGTATGAATCAGGGGAGATACGCTGGGGGGCTGAAGGGAGGGATGTGTGTGCTGCCAACGGGTCCACCAGTGACGAGGGACCAGACCCGGACCTTATCTGCAGGAATAGGACTGCTACCAACATGATGTATTTGCTGCTCATTGGAGCACAGGTTCTTCTAGGCATTGGTGCTACGCCTGTCCAGCCCCTAGGAGTTTCCTACATTGACGACCATGTGAGGCGGAAAGATTCCTCCCTGTATATAGGTAAGACTCTCTGAACTTCTCGCTGACTGTGCCTGAGGGTCTCCTTGCCTGCTGATGCCTTGCTCTTGTCTTACTTGCCAATAGAAGCAATGCCTTAAGGCCTCTTCTCTGTGTGTTTGTGAGGGCAATTTGACATTGGCTATCTATACCTAACAGTCACAAGCAATGGATCTTGTGGCTTGCAGGGAAGCACAGCAATATTTTCCTTTTATTGTAGCATTGGCAAAGGCTGACAGCCACCACCACCAGTGGTTAGTGGACAAATGGGAAGATGCTCACTTACTGCCTCCTTTTATTGTATTTGCTAAGATTGCTTTAAATTCTGATGGTACTCGTCACTTACTGCAACTTACTGAGATTTAGTTGCAGAATTTCCAAGCAGCTTTAGATATAAACATTTTTCCTATCCAAGCTGCCGTGCTAGCCTCCCTGTTCTAGAGCTTTTGTCAGCATCTGGATGGTGATAGCTGTATAGGGAGACCAAGAAGAGGTACATATCTTGTCATTACTGCCTTTGTATTTTAGCAAGCTCCTATTATGGAATAGGTGCTGCAACCTGGCATGCTGTGGCTGGACCCCAGATAATGTGATCCCTGTAATGGAATGGGATGTGGAAGCTGGTGAGGTCTATTTTGAGACACAGGGAGCCAGAAGTTGAACTCATGATACTGGTGATCATGTTGCAGAATTATTCCATATGGTTAAGATATGAAATTTCCATAATTGGAGTAGTGTTCATAGGTTATGGGTGGAGATACCTTTTTAACAGGTTTCAAGAGAGGATGCTGTGGGCAAAATCGTTCTTTAAAAAACTTGCTGGCTTGGTTAATTCTCCTTTTTGCAAGACTTGTCATTAGATAAATGGCTTCCATGCAATAAATCAGTGAAGTGTGTGCTGCTATTCATGTGTTCCTTCTAGACGTATTAGTATAGTTTCTTTTCTAGTAACTAAAACTGCATCCACTTATCTCTTCATCCCTTACTTGACTTTTCACTGTCAATAGACTGTCTTATTGGCTTTTTCTTTTTGTGTACGAAGACTTTTCTCAAACTCCCAAGAGTAACTGGCCACAGCTGTGATATGACTACAGCCAATGGAGCTGAACAGTTCCAGTGACTTTCTGTATGGTAGTATCTGGGGATAATATGCAGGCCTGCTTGGAAAGACTTGCCTATATAGACTCTTATGGCATTCTTAGATGTCTTTCTCTGCTACTTAAAATGGTTCTTTTACATGTGCAAAGTGTCTCCATGTCATCTTGTAATGAGCATAAAATCATAGTATTTCAGCATTTAGCTTTATTTGTGGACTCTTATATATCTACGCTTCATTCTGTAACTGCTTGCAAGGGATCCCCTGGACAGAGAAGGATGATGTATAAAATACAGGATATTGTACAAAGGTGAATAATGAGACTGAATTCACTGGGGCAACTTGGTGAACACTGTAAATGATGTGCCAGGTTTAACAGTGATTTTAAGATTATTTATGATAAAATAGCTATATAGAAAATGTGAAACTTTCAGTTAATTCCGTGGGTGTTTTTTAAAGCAATGCTTCATTTCTGGGAGCAGAATTGACAAGGGTGCATGCAAGGAACATCAGGAAGAGTGATTCTTATTCCTTAGATACATTTATCTTGTATGCTAAAATAACTTCCTTAAAGTTGGCAGCTCAATTGTAGCTTGGAAAATACTGCCAAAAGCTATTTCTGCTTGCTCAAGGTTTCTTCATGATTTTTTTCCTTCAGATTATATATACTTCTAACTATATAGATTTCCTTTCTGCAGGCAAAGTAAGAAAACAAGCATTTTGGGGGAGTTTGGTTTACTGGCTTTGTCTGTTACAATCGTAATTTGAATTTCTAGGTATGAGTTATGGGTTGGAGAAGACTGTGTGCACACAATCAGCCATAGCAATAATGAAATTTAATATCTGCCCTGTCGCAGCCTATCTATCACAAGTAGGTTTTTCAGACACTGAACGATTAATTCTCGCATCAAGCTGCGATCAATTTGGTTAGTAAAAATAAAAGCTAACATGAAAAAATCATCAGGGAAAACGTCTATTTTGTGAATGAATATAAATGGTGAAGAAGCTGGTGGAAATATTCACAAACTGGAGAAGAGATGTACTTGAGAGGAGGTCAAACTCCTCAGTTTAAAATGTAGTTGAAAATTATTTGCTCAGATTTTTATTTAAGTGATTATTTTTCGTGTCATCATTGCAGTTTTCAGCAGAAAGTTGGCTGAGCAGCTCACCTGATTTATTCTCCTCAGTTTCACAGGAAAAAATGAATGCAGTGTGTGTATTGTCACTGTGCAATGCTTGTATCTGTTTGCTTTCTCATAGTAGCACGCTCATTCAGTAGCATCTGCTGCTAAGGTAACTAAATAAAACGAAGGAATTTATCCCCAAACCTTTCAAATCAGGAGTAAATTTGGCATAGGTTGTTCTGGAGCTCAGGATATAAACTCATTCATAACAGTGGTGGCAGTCTGGCCGAGCTTTCCGTCCTGTCTAGCTGCTGCTAAGAAGTGATCAGATTAACCAGTCACTGCAGTCTTCAGTGTATTGCTGAGTTTAAGTACACAGGTGCTGTATTGTAGCTGGGAGGAAGAAGTCATCTCTTACCTGACAGTTAAGTACTAGTAATTGTTTGCCTGCAATAAAAATGCTCTTGTGTCCCAAGGCAGTGAGTTAGAAATAGCTTTACCCGCTGAGGATTTTTTATTTCTTTCCCTTTGAGTTGTACCAGAGTTGAGTGCAGAAACTTTATATATCTAATATAGTCTTTCTACTGAGGAGTCACAACATGGGAAGACTTTTAAACACCTTGCATTTCTTTGTATAAGTGTAAATCTATGCATGTGGAATGTTGAATTTCATGTATACTCCATGGAATTTTAAAGTGCAGTGAAAGATGACAGCATCTGTGGGGTATAATACATTTCTGGCGGTGAAGTCCATCAAACTTTGCATGTGGTGGTTTTTTGCAGTGACGGACACATGGGAGATGAAGGGCCATCAACCTCTGCCATGCATCCTTTGAAGTCAGAGGCTGTTCAGGTTTGGTGCCGTGCCAAGGAGGTGGGAATTCACGGGGTTTTGTAATTAGAGAAACGAAGAGAAATATTGTAAGAAGATCTCTGTGGCGTGAGCTGCCAACATGTACTTTCATATTTCTTGAGCTAGGAGCAGATACATTCGTGGTTTTTTTTTTTTTTTTTTTTTTTTTTTTGATGCCTGCAAGATGTTGCTACCAAACTCAAACATCTTCTGTTGCTGTAGTAACCAGCCCTTGGAAGAGGGCTGTGTTGTGGTAGCTGAGGGCAAATCAAATCAAAAAGAAACATGCACAAAGGCATGCACCAAAGGATGTTCAAAAAAAACATGTTTGCGCCATAACAGGATTAGAGAAATAGGGTGGCCATGTCTGCGCTCACTAATGATGGGAAATGTATTTTCCTTCCACTTCAGCATCCAAGAGCCTGTTCAACACAAAGGTGAGGGGCTGAAGACCCCCTGAAGTTAGCTCTTTGAAGCTGGGAAGATCTTCTGTTTTGGTGCTGGTTTATTTGCCTACTTGCTTATCTCTCAATTTGCATCTGCTGTCAGATATAACAGAGATCTGAATTCCCGTTAAAAGATTTCAGAGCAGTTAGGCTAATTTTACCTGTGTATCTATCAGTATTCATCATTTTGAGTGGAGGAATTCCTCCTTCCTGAAGGTTGTGCAGGGCTCGTTATTGCTGCAGCTTCAATAACGTCAAAGGACTCCCTCAATTTGTGGCATCGTTTATTTTAAAGGAGGAAAAGCATGTTGAGGACTACACAGTTCCTTTCTTTACCCGCTAATAACTCACTTGACGTTTTTCTCTTTTCTTTAGTCCATTTTCTGATGGGTCTTGCTGAGTTCCATTGAAATCAATGGAGACTTTGTTAGGGGGATCAGAGGCACTGCGGAGCTGATCCGAGGGGGGGGAAGAAATCCAACTCTGACGGTGGTTATATGGATTTGCTGTCTCTCAGATAAAGAAGAGCTAGCGAGTGTTTTTGGTTACTGGAGTGCCCACGTTGCTCTCGGCAGTGGTTTGTGTGCTCAGTTACAGCTAGTGCAGTAATGTGATATATTAATGTAATAATGCACCTTCTGGACTTCCTGTAGCATATAACATTTACTGTTAAAATTTGTTGTGCCTTGTCTAGGATGTGGTTACCTATAGAGCGGAATAAATAGCCTCTGGGAGCCAGAATATATGATCTGGGACGATTAAGGGCTCTATATAATAGAGGAAGTTGCTATTGTTCTGTCTCCTATTGATGCAGGAAATTGATATTGATGCTCTGCTCGTTTGGAAGGATGCTGCATTGGTCTTTAATGGATTTGAGTTTTCTTTTAAATTGCTGAACCTGTCTCCTTAACTTTAACTTCAGGGATGCATACCCCATGAGTTCAGGACTTACTGCTTCTGGTTCTAGAAACACTTTTTTGTGATGACAGTTCCAGAAAAATGCTTAAGCTTACTTCTGGTGAGCTCTTGCTTGCTTTACGCACCAGCTCAAGATTTGCTGTATGGGAAGACAAATATGTTCTAATTGGAATCTTGCAGTCTCTGCATATAAATTTGTCTGAAAAATCACTTATGGTAGCTTACGTCAGTCAAAATGACAGCAATCCCTGTATTCGTGAGAAACAGAAGCATTTCCTCTACTGACAAGAATTAAATCAGAGTTAGTATCTATGGTAGTGGGTTAATAGCAAGTTACTACCACAGGATGACAAAATAACCAGTTTCAGTCAACGTATTGTGTGTGGCAGTACAATGAATTGCACTTGAATTTCTACTGTAAAATCCATCATATTGGCAAGCAAAGCAATTGCTGGTGAACCTTGAAACCGTTCATCTTATATTTATCAGATATTATGTATATTAGGGCTCATCAATAAATGCTGAAAGAAGAAAACACTTTAGGGAATAGGGCTTCTGGTTTACTGAAAACAGAAGTGAAAATATTCTGTGACATTAAGAAGAAAGCCAAAAAAAAATGGGCATGAAACACCTCAAGCATCTGCAGGGTAAACTCAGTTTTTCTAACCATGTTCTTGTACGTAACTTATATTTGAAAGAGTGCAGAATAGCAAATGGAGCACCTTCAGAATAATAAATATATCCCATCATTTCCAAATTTGCAAAATTGTTTCCTGGGGGACGTGCCATGTAATTCTGAGAAATGTGGTCCTTATTTTGGAGCTGAAAGAGCAGAGTTCTTACTGAAATGCCTGGCTTTTATGCTGGAAATATGTTTTCTTGTTCTTTACATAGCCTGATACCTGAAGCATGGTTGGTACTATGTAAAGATAGCGAGTGCTCCCTGAATACTCACAAAAAATATTGACCTGTGGCATTGTTTTTTGTCCCTTCCCAATGCTGTAGAATATCTTTGTTCTGTGATTTTATTTTTACTTTCTCTGCAAGGAAGTTCACTTAGTTTAAGTAGTTGCTTGCTAATTTATTTAGTCTTTGGCTGCTGAAAAGTTTCTTGCAGGAAAGATGAGTGCATTTTGCTTAGTCTTGCCCTTCCTGAATTTCTCTAGAACTTCCTGAAATGTGCTTGAACCAACATTTCTAAGCTGTGGTGAAGGGAAACATTTTTCTGCTTGCAGCGTGTTAGTCACATCACTGGCCTTTTGAGGCCCTCTGCCTTATTGCTTCTGTGTTGATTTGGAAGGTCTTGGAGAAGCTCTCGAGAGGACTGTGCGACTCTGCTGCAAGAGGTCTGTCTGTCCTGGCTGCTTCTCCCTTCGGTTCCTTGCAGCCTGTCCAACCTGGCAGTGCTCCTCCTGCTATGCTCATGTGCCCGTTTGGCAAATGTCACTGCAGGACCTGCTTTGCTGCAGCCCTTCCCGCTCGATGCTGCTTCCCTGAGCTCATCTGCTTCAGATCCAGCCAGCCTTGTGTTTTCTTCAGCTCTTTCTCCTTTAAAGACTATTTCTGTTATTTCTTTTACAGTGGATCTTCTGGATAGAAAAATCGCTTACTTGTTGCATTTCCCCTGTGCTCATTGAGTACCCGAGAACTGCTCGGCAGGTTTGTCCCCCATCCATGTGGACGTGGACATGTGCATGTGCCGAATGTGAACACACACTCCAGAGAAATACTTTTCTCCTTACTGGTGCATGTGATTTTTACAAGTATGTAGTATTTTTAGCCTAAAGACTTGACAATGCTTTAATCGTTTTTCCTGGTTAAATGCATCCTCCGGGAGATTCGGAGAGCCTTTCCTTTGTGCCCCAAAATCTCCAAGGGCCTGAGAAAGACACAGTATTAACACGAAACTAAAAGGAGTGCCGTTGCCAACATGAGTGCAGCGATGCCTGTTCATTACTGAAAGGTGTCTGCATCAGATTTGCTTCTTGCTTGCGTTTTCCCTGTGGACTATCAGATTGGATTAAATTGCATGCTTCATGTGGCTATCCCAGTATTAACTACGCTGGCCTAACCTACCAATGCATTGATAACTTGTAGTCTTTTCATAATAAATCATCCTGCTCTGGGGAGAGATTTGTGTTCTCATTTGCTGTGTGTCAGCAGGGCTGGCTTGGTTACACATGTCCCTTTTACAATGCCACTGGTAATATCCTGGAAAATTAAATGGAAACAAGTGTGTAGGGTGTTTTAGAGCAGTAACAATAATCAATTAATAGAAATAACCTTTCCCACTGCAGGCAGGCTGAATTGTGAAAGGAGGCAGCTAAATGGATGTATTTATTCAATTAAATGTATATATGCACAAAGTCATAACTGCTATGGGCATCATTATTTTACAGCAATTGCTCCAGTTACCCTAACCTTCTGCTAATAGCTTTTTTTTTCTTTTCTTTTTCTTTCTTTCTTTTTTTTTTTTTTTTTTTTTTTTTGTTACAAGCTGAGTAAATAAAACTTGGGTTCAACAGAAATGACTGTTTGCATGAGAACATATTGAGGGTAGGATCTGTTTCCATGTTACTATGCGTCCTTTGTGTACTTTGCAGCTGATTTTTTTTTTTTTGACTTGCCAGGGATTTGCTAACTCTTTTAAAAAGAAAAAAATTTGTTGAATGTAGGTCTTTTTGTAGTGTATTTAAAATGATCATAAACTGGGAGAACCTGATGTATGCCTCGTTCTTCATGGCAGCTTCTTTAGAGCAGCGCCGTGGGAGAGAGCTGCTTGCATTCAGATGGCAAGTGTGTGAAGGCCAGGATGTATCACACCCCCCTCAGTCCTAAGGGTCCTGAAATTAATTAAATAGATTGGAAGGTGCTGAGTTGATCATGTCAGGAACTGAAGGCTGTGTTGTGCCTGCTTAAAAGTGCAAGCATTGGACAGAGGACTTGAATGTCATTCTCTGCTTTGCTGTCTTGGAGGTCAGAGAGGCTGGTGTACTTGTTCTGCCAGGCAGCCTTGGAAATAGGGTTAAAAGATGATCGTTACCTCAAAAATCACAAATGGATGCTGCCTTATTATATGTCCTCACACAAGCACACATGCCTAATGCCAACGGGGCTTAGCAAAGCATGCATCAGCACAGAGATGTGGTGTTAAGGGATGCCAGCGGCTCCTTGGACCGCCGCTGCTGCTGCGCACTGCATGACTGACCTGCTGTGACCCACAGCAAAAGCTAGGCTGCTGGACTGCAAAGCTCTCTGCCTTTGGCTTCCTGTTACTTAGTTATCTGAGTAATGGTATTATGAAGGTAAGGTGCTTCATATGGCAGTGTAAGAACATGTGCAGCTTGTTCACGGACACTGCATTTAGTTGTGAGCTCTCTGCTGAGGGTACATGACCTGCCTTCCTTGTTGCTTCCTCACAGGCTTTTGTCACATGTTGCGAGAGCCAGTGTGCCATTTCTGTGATATTTGTAGGCAATGTCCTCTGGGATGAACCTCTGGATCTGCTGATCTAAAGAGAATCAGACCTGCCTTTTCTGTAGTTGGGTGATGTGCTGAACTCATTTTCTGCCCTTCAGAGGGGTAAGGTGTCTGTGGGCTTCCTAGAGCCTCAGGTGCCCAGCTTGCTCTGCCTTTACATCCTTTGTGTGCCAGGTGCATAGTATCCAAGTAACCACCTGCAAGCATTTGTTTTTACGAAGTAGTGCCATGAAAGTAAACACCGAGCAACGGTCTATGGACTCCGGGGGCCTGGCAGCCCTTGTCTGCCAAAGCTGCTGTTAAGTTGCAGTTCTGTCACAACTGCCTTGCTGTGCATTGGTGGCTCTGTGTAGGTCAGTGGTCAAAGCTCGGCAGAGCTCCCTTAGGGCTCCCTGTGAGAACAGAGCGGACAGAAGGAGCTGGCCTCACGGGCTGCTGAGAGGGGGACTGAGGAGTGGTGTCAGAACGAGTGCTAGAGGAGAAGTTCTCAAGGCTGTGTAACAGGTATGAGATGTCCAAAAGGTCACTGACTAATACGACAGCCTCAGTATGTGAACCTGAGTAATTTCTTAAATTAATAACACCACCAAGGGAACAGCCGTGACATGAAGCAGGTGTGACATGGCTCAATGGTGTTTTGGGAAGCCAAGGGGCAGAGCTACTATGGAGACATCAGAGCAGCCCTGTGTGTGCCCATAAGTATGGGGTTGCATGTGACAGACTTGGAGGAGAAAGTGGGTAGCTGAACTGGCATAACTTGGTTTTTGAGGGGCAGCTGTGTTTGGAAATAAGGCTGCAAATGATGGGCATCTTGCAAAAGACATCAGTTGCTCTGTAGTGCCTTGTTACATGCTGATTAGTGGAGTCTGGTGAATGGGAGACCTTTACTAGTGTGGTATATGGGTTCCAAGGGGAGGGCAGTGTATGTGACAAACTAAAACCTCCTAACTGATGGATTTATCAGTGCTGAGATTTAATCTACCGAAGGTCTACCTGGTTAATTCTGAGCCCTGTCCATACTATTGGTGGGAAACCAGCCTGCGCAGTCATGTCAAGGTGTTTCCCCACTGGCGAACTTGTCACTTATTAGCTGTCAGATCAACTACATCTTCTCAGCTGGATTTGCTATCACAAAGAAAATGCTCTGTAAAGAATCTGAACTGAGTTTGAGAAAGGTGAAATTAGCCTTTAGGTGCTTTCCAGAAACTCTAGCTGAAAACTATGCCAGGGAGAGGTGAAGGCTATCTTCCTCTTCCAGGTGAAGAATTTGATTCACCCTGGCATTAAGTTCTTGAGGCTTTGACCTCCTTATGTTTTTTTAACGTGGGAAGTGTGGAGGGAACCAGCAGAGCTATGGACTCAGGGAAGGGATGAGATGTTGCTTTTTTCCTTGCTGGTAGTTCACTTCTAAACAGCAGCCTGTGTGGACCTGAGAAGGGACTGATTTCAGAGCTGGGTCAGGGAATGCTGAAGGCCGGCAGTGTGGGTGTTACAGGCGCTGGGAAAAGGAAGCTCGGTGTGCCAAAGCAACCTGAGGAGAAGGGCCCAGGAGTTGCAAATGCTTGTGCTTGGGTGGTCTGGGGTTATTCAGCTTGTTCTCCTCTTGGCTTTAAAATTTTGCCTTGACTTCAACATTTGGGATCTGGCTCCTAAATTTCTGCCTTCAATGTTACTATTTTAAAAGCACTTGGAAATTCTGTTGCTGGATTCTCTTTGCCAAGGTACAGCCAGTCTGTTAACTGTGCTGCTAATGAGGTTTTTTGGCTTTTCCATAGAGAAAGCTTGTTCTCACTAAGTCCTCTTTTGATTTAAATAATGGGAATTTTGTCTGGAAGAGGCTATCCATGTTTGACCCTTTGTTGACCAACTGAAGTGTGAGAATTTCAGTAGTCTCTCAAATTGGTATTAGCAACAGGTCATGTTGCTCTTTGGCTTAAATATCTCAGAGTAATTCACTGCAGCTAAACCAGACTGACCCTGTTCCAAGGCCAAGGGGGTGGCTAAAAGCAGTAGACCAAAACAATAGGAGTAATTCAGGAGTTTAGATAAAAAGAAAGGCAAGATGAACACCAGTTCTTTCCTGACTTGTCTCCCTCTACTATTCTCATTTTTTCACTAGTTTGCTTTACATTCCTATCCTCAGAGTTGGACAAACCATTCCTGCTGTAACTGTTTGTAAGAGACGGTGATGTTGCTTATTAGAGTTGAAAAGAAATAATACTAGGAAAAAAGGCAACTGGGACAGCTTTGCTGCATTAGTCATTGCTGCAGAGGCCAATTACCCTCATGATGAAAGACCACCTGTATCTTGTTAGCCATCAGCTAACAACATATGGACATCCAAATTCAATCAAGCCAATCATCAAAAGAATAGTACTTGCTAGAGAAAGCTTTCTATCTGCAGGGTTATGAAGAGTGCATTGTGGGAACTGAAAGGGGAGGTGGCATGTGGGTAGTGGACTGCCTATGCCCAGAGCTGTGCTACCAAGAAGGGTTTTGAGCATTGGTTAATGCTTTGCTGACCACATCTTCAGTCACCTGTTGGCTTTCTGCTTATTTGGAGCTTAGTGGCTTGGTTTAGGTGCATTTCCCCTCCGTTACAAGATGATGTAATGAAAAGAAGGGGAAGAAAAATAATTCTTCCCTCCTGTGTTTTTTTTGACACAAGCTCAGGCCCTTACAATGTAAGTGTAAAGATGTTTTATTGTCTTGTTTATGACGATGTGATCTTTGTTTGTCCTCTGTAAAAGTAGAGTGTTCTTGTATTTGTTGTGGTGGACAAGCATGCTGCTTTGTAGAGTGACTAAGGGGCATCTTTGCAGCTATCTAAACTAAAGGGCAGTGTTGTGACCAATTAGACTAAAACACTTGTAGAACTTCTGCTGAAGTTGAGAAGAAGAGGTTTGCACAGGAGCTAGCAGGTAAAAGGTTGTAGGGAGGGCTAATACCTCCTATTGATCAGCTGGAACAGCTGCAAAATTTTGCACAAGCATTCATGCTTGGTGGATCTTGTTCTGACCAGTGTGACTACTCATATTTATAAATTTACTTTTTTCTTTCCCAGCTGTCGTCTGATCTAGGAAAACACACTTTTTGTTTTCCAAACTCTGCTTACCCTCCTGTGCTCATGAGAATTACATGTCAAATGGAAATCATGTCTATTTTGTAACTTGATACAGCGTCATAGTAGGTGCTTAGCATACTGGAGGTACTTATCAGAAGAAGCAAAACCAAAGCTGAGCATAGGTTAGACAAATACTCTTCCTTCAGCAAGGTCTCCAGGGTTGTAAAGCGAGTTAAGTGGGAGGATTGAAATAGACCCAGGAATTCTGACTTTTGATGCCCCACTCTCGCTGTGAGACGGTATTTTCACTGCATTCCTGCTAAGCAACGTAGCCTGTGTGGGTGCTGACAACTCTTCCTTCTGTCAAAGTGGTTAATGTGTGTGGCTTTCTTGTCTGTTAGCATTACCCTACTCCACCTCTGCAAACTATCTTTATTTGATCTCCAAGGGTTGAGCGATTAAACTAAGATCAACTCTGTGCATAGTGGTAAGTGAGGTGCAAGAAATGGGCTAAGGGCATCATACCTTGTGCAGCTCCCTACCCAACTCCTGGGAGCCCCCAGCACAGGGAATGTGCCCCCTGTGGCACCTAGAGCCCCAGATCCAGTTGCATTTGAAACTCGTTTATGCTTATAGCCTACACAACAGAAATGGTACTGAATTCCACAATTCTGTGTGGTTTTTCACATCTAGTTAGGCTATGAAGTTTTCTCTTTGAGTGTGGTGTTCTTCCATGTTGATGCCAACTTTGATTGCCTGGTTGCTCAGGATTGTGGCTTCTAGGCTGCAGGAATGGTGCTGAGGACGTGAAACTGCAAGCACTCCTGGAGCAAAGGTGTTTTGAAAGTGGTGTCTGCCAGTCAAAGATTTCCCTGCTGCTGGAGGTGACTGTTCTGCTGTCAGCCTGGCCTTGCCTTTGGGCTGCTAGACTCTGCTGCTGCTGTTAGGAGCATGCTAATCACTCCTCAGACTGGTAGGTACGTGCCCCAGGAGAAGGGGAGATGTGGCACAGGCTTGAGCAGCAAGCAGAGATTACAGCAAAGTGTCTCATTATGTGACGTGGTTTTATATGGGTTTTGCTTATGCATAAAAGCTCAGAAGTGAAAATTTCAGGTAAACAGAAGTGAAAATGGAACTGTGATGCAGTGTTGATAGAATACTCCTGTGTGTATCGCTCTGAGCTCACGTCTCAGTCTGCACACCCCAAAATCTCCAGCAGTGTGCAGACCATGGCAGCTTGAGCGAAGCTTTCTGAATAAATTAGTTCTGCTGTCTTGTGGTATTCCGAAGTCTGAGTAAACAGATGAGACTTCTTCTGTGTCTTAAAATCAGCAAGTTTGGGCTTTATTAGCCCCGGAGGGGCAGTAAATTCCAGAGCTGTGCCAGAGGAGTGGAATGAGTAGGAGGGGAGCGAGGCGGTGTAGTGCCAGATAAAGATACGCCAGAGAAAGCCCATGACGCTCACTGAAATCCATGAAGACAATTTGAGATTGAATCTACAGGGCATTGGGGAGCTGTTGCAGGTGACTGAAGATGGGGCGAGTGAGGATTTGGGAAATCTGCACAAGCGAAGGCTGCATTCAACAAAAGCAAGAGTAAGGATTTTGGCAAAGGCAAAGTGAAACGGGAAGGTGAAGCGCAGAGGTGAGGATCAGTGCGTGATTAGCGTGGCAGAATGGAAAGTCACAGAAGTTGCACTGGAGCTAAACAGATCCAGTAGAAACCATGATGTGGGCCATGTCCATTAAGTCTGCAGAAGACTGGGTCCTCACATTTTAATTTCTCTTTAATTTCTGTTGAGATTCAGGCTCCTTATTTCGATCAATAACTGGGAAGTACAGGTCTAAGAAGAATCTGAGCGAAACGTTGCCTTTCTGGATCTCAAAATCACCAGGTGATTCTCAGGCGTTCCTGTGTGCCGCCTTCTGGACCTTAGGATGCATGTGGCCTCCATTTTCTTGCTGGACAAGCTTGTTTTGTGCACAAACGGTATGTTTTGGGGAGTGGAGGTGATGTCAAGAGAGATAGGGAGCATGCTAAGGGTCCTAGTTCCCCCAGAGATCCCAATTAATTACTAATTACTGCCTCCAACTCATTGATACTTGTTTTCTGCCCATAGCTACACTGATCATGGGTGCTGATGACACTGCACTGAGTAGAAACTCCTAAGAAAAAACAGTTTATTTAATTTCAAGACTACTACTGCCTACTGTTTTACTCTTTGGCTGTCATTTGGGTTTTTGATTTTTTTGAGGTTGGAAGTTCTAGAGGAAGGAAATGCTGTTTTTGGTTTTGTTTCTTTTTTTATGCCCCATATGGCCATTGTATAAACTGGAAAACTTCCAACTGTGAATTGGATGATGGCATACAGCTACAGAGCAAAACTCCTTCCCAGCCACATGGCTGAGAGTACTTCTGCCTTTGTGTGAGGGTGAATTATGCCTTCCTTTTCTAGGGTTAGAGTGAAAAGTAAAAACTATTTGCCTTGTTTTGCTGACCTGAGGAAATCATTGCTGCTTCTGATTCTGGGGATGTCAGACTTTTGGAACAAAATGAAAACCTTGAATAAATTAACTGTCAGGAACTCATTAAAAAGCACCCCTGTTAGAGCTGAGGTTCTGGGAATGACAGGTATAGTAAAAATGCACATTTGGTGTTTTTAACAGGCTACACTGAGATTAACCACCACAAAGTAGGTATTAGAGATGGCTGTGCTTTCACATCCTTGCCTGCTTGCGTAAATGTGGATTTCTACCTTACTGTGAAATGGCAGATTGCAAACCTTATTTCAGTGAAAGTCATCTTCAGGTGCATTATTCAGGTACTTCCCAAGCACTGACTCTGATTCCTGCCTCTCCTGAGTGTGAGGAGTGTTTCTTTGACTTTACCAGATTTCTGTCCCATCCCCCTTGCTGAGACAGAAATGAGTTGTCCCACATAGCCTTTCAGTTACCAAATGGGATTGAGGATTTAGACACAGCCTCTAGTCATGTTCCTGCTGTCTTCTACATGGAAGTGATGTATGAATTACTGCCTCAGTTTTCTGGCCAGGAGTCTTAGCAATGGAGCATTTCTCAGACCTGCCTTTTCAAAGATTATTTTCTATTGCCCTGAGCAGGCAAAAGAAGGGTTGGGGTCTCATCCTTGGTTAAGAGAATGTTTTCAACTTGCTGGTTCCTCCACAGTATCCTGGAGACTTACCTGAGGAAGATGTGAGGGGGGAGTGGGGAGGAATGGAGTTTGTTTTAGTGGATCCCTTTAGATTTAAGGTCTTGCTTTGTGGCATGTCAGTGCAGGGATGGAATTTGATGTTTTGAGTAGACCTTTCCTATTTCATGTCCCACAAAATGTGCTTCAGGGTCTGTTCATTGCAAGCCCCAGTGCCCCACCCAGCTGCACAGAGGAGCCCCTACTACCATTGTCACCAGTTAAAGTTCAGCAGATGATTCACTGCTTCTGGAAGCTCTTCTCTGAATCTGTATTAGATAGCACATAACTTGTTTGCTTGCCAGAAATTACGTGTATGACCAAGCGAGCCTGTGAAAGCTGCTCTGTGGGTGGACAGAGTTCCCGGTCCCTGCTAGCAGTGACTCAGGGTTGTTGCTCCCTTTCCCTGGGAGGTGCCTTTGGATGGGAGACAGCCTGCCAGAGAAAGAGCGCATAAATGAGCTAAGCTCTTATAACAACAGGTGTCTAGTAAATCAGCAGGGTCATCGCTGCAGAGGTGAGGATCTGCTGCCAGCTGGGTCAAAGCTGAGATGACCGATTGCCATGCTGAAAGGGCAGGAGCAGAGTCAAGCTTACAGCCTGCTGTGTCACTCCACATGCCCCCCTCTGCTTTGGGGGGACTGCAAGCACACTTAACGCATACCGGTGCCATGACGCTGGTCTTACAGCTGTAAGGTGGGGAGTGGATGAGGTGATTGAGGGTCTGGTTTTGCAGAGCCCCCATCTTCTGTTCTTTGTACCGTTCTGCCCTGGTTCTTATTGCCATGGGGTGGTGAGAAGGATGGGGGCAATACTGAGCCATTCGCGCTGCTTAACTCCTACCAAAGTTAGAGGCTTATTAGTTCCAACCTGCATATATAGCACAGAGTGGCTCCAGTAGCCTGAAGGATCTTTTCTGCTGGTCTGGGACACGTGATTTGGTAGAGAAAAGATTTGTTTAAAAATCACAGAGCAGAACCGTGTCTGCAACACGAACTAGACAGGCGTTTGAGCCCCTTGACACAGGCTAGTGCAGCTCAGACACTTGACAGTGCTGCGGCTTGCGGATCTGTATCCTTTTTCAGCTGACTGCACTCACAACTGCTGTTACAAGTGAAGAAATGGAAGATTTGAAGGTGACCCTTAAATCATAGTCAGATAATAGGCTCCTCCGCGTCCGGAGGATGAGCCCCTTTCGATGGGGGGGCTGCTGGAGAAGGAGCCTAAATTTAACTCTGAATGTTGGAGTAAGGATCAGTGTGGTTGAGTCTTGCTCCCTGCTCTTAAGAGGTATGTTCTGCCCTGTGCAGGCATATAGAAAACAGGTTGGTGTTGTAATTTAGTACTGAGCTTGTGGCTCTTGTCTTCCTTAAAGAGACTTCTGGGCGTTAAATTGCAGTTACTTCCTAACTTTAAGTTCCTAGCTGAGCATCCTTGGATTCATGGCAGTCAAGAGAGAGGCAGGCTCCTTTGCAGGATTCATCTCTAGAGATGCTGCTCTCCAAGGACTGCTTCTGTGCCAAGGGGTGTCTATCAGGGGCCCCTGGCTTTAGTTGAAGTTAAGTGATTAGAGTATCCCCCTTAAACATGCACTTCAAATACAAGTTGTACTGGACTGTTGCTGGGTAACAGCCAAATCCCAAGCAGCTGAGATTGTTTAATCACACTCCTCTGCCTATACCGGATTAACATAATTAATATAAGCCCTTTTGGATGGGTGACCTGTTATTTGTCTGATGCAGCTTCATTTGTGTGGCACTGTGCATACGCCCATGATGCTTTAAAAATGACGACAATGATCTAATCCCACTTGCATACAACTGGTGGCTGAGTAAATCTCCATTTACGGACAACTGTTTTACTGCTCCCTTCAGGGGAAATTCTGGGCTATAAAAAAAAAAAAAAAAAAAAAAAAAAAAAAAAAAAAAAAAAAAGAGAGAGGAAAAAGCACAGACGAATGCCCAAGGTTATATTAGAAAGATAGTTTCCCAAGTAACTTCAAGGGAAATTAAAATAATTTTTTTTAATGTCATCTCTCTAGGGAGCAAAGGAGGTTATTAATAACTGAAGGTTCATCAGTGCCTTGTGGTCCTGGCCCATTTTGGGGTGGTGCAGAGCCTTGCTATCACTGATGCTAAGCTTTATGTGCAGTGGGAGCTATCAGCAACTGCAACAAGTGCGGTGTGCTGCCCTTGCACACTCAGCCTGAGCTCCTGGAGCAGGAGCTGCACCTTTATCTTTTACCTTTTGTGGCATTGGGAATTTTAGCAGGGAGGGAAGAAAGGGTTTCTTGGACCTATGGCATCCAAAGGACCCGAAGTTGGGGACTGAGTTTCTCCTTCCTGCTTCTGTGTTCTTAATGCAGCTGGGCATGCTTTAGCCTTAAGTAAGATACACTCCCTATTTTTTCAACTGTTTTAGCATTTTTTTTTTTTTTTTTTAGCTTCAAAGTAGAAGTAGTTTGTTAAATTCTTTTTTTAATAAAAATTACCGCAAATATTGATTTCTGAACAGAGGAATGACTTTAACATGCTTTTCATACAGCAGAAATACTGGTTATAATATGTGTGTGTGTATATACCTTTTTTTAAAAAAAAGCCATTTTCTGCTTTCATTTTCCAAGTTTTAACATTCTACATTCGATGAAGTCATAAGTATAATTTTGTAAGGGGTAGAATCAATTTTTGTCAGTTCTGGTGAATTTTTTTTCTAGGTCTTGGCTGTACCCATCTGAACAGAAGGCAAAGTCTTTCCAGAGCATTTTCTGAAAAACAAACGTTTGTGCCCAAGCCTGAAAATTAGGATGAAAGTGACATTTTATATTTGGCCAGCAGCTAAAAAGCTTGTTATTTTCAGTAAGGTTAAAAGCAACCTCTGTTGGGCAGCTCTGGCCTCCAGGGTCCCAACTCACCCAGCAAAGTCAGTGAAGCCAGTGATCTCGCCGTGCCGTGGGAATTGGCCGCTTTCCCGTGCAGAGCTTGGCGGTGGGCAGCTCCGTCCTGTCCCGCTTCCTCCGCATGCCTTTTGGGGAAGCAAGCACCCGTTTGGGGGGAGGTCATTGGGCTAAAATAATTGTTGAGGACACGAGCTGATCATTTCACAGGAAACAGAGCTGGTCGTGCATCACCTCCAATTTTATCATCAGTGGTGGTAAAATCTACTCATTACCTGGTCTGTACTTGTGACCGTAACAATGGCTAAAGTAGATATTTTCCTATTGTTTTTCTCCCTTGAGTCACTTAGGGTTAGGACTTGTGGGTGCCATGCAAGTCCAAAACTCCCTGCGAAGGACCACGGATTGGGATAAATGCAAGAAGCTGGGAGCATCAGCGTAACTGGACGAGATCTCGGGGTGGGGGTATGTGTTCATGGGGTCAGGCGTCCTTTTATTCCTTGCAAGAAGCTTGGTATTTAAGGGTCATGTGGAGCATCATTAATAAACACAAAATAAACATTTTGGCATGTCACATTTTACACAGCAGAAATGCTTCTGACTTTCCAGCCCTCAATATCCGTAAATCGCTTGAAAGAATTGCTGACGTCTGCCCAAATGCCAATATCTTCTCAGCCGTATGAACCTTAATATCACGGCTTAAGCTTTAGTCTTCGAGCTGTGCAGCACAGCTAAATGCAAGCTGTTTCCTGCACTGAGGGAGTTCCTGCCTTTTAACCCACTGGCTTTTTTACATATTTTCTTCCCCTGCTTACTGTAGGATTGCAAAGTCAACTTAATTCCAAGGCTTCCAAATGGCATATGGTTTCTAATGGATGGTGTTATCTTTTCGGGCTGTTTATACCATCTGATATTGGGAACTAAATGGACAAGTCAGGACAGCTGAAAGCGGGGCTATCTTGTTACAACTGCTTTCCCCAGAGTGAAAGGGAGGATCACAGATGCCTCTACTAGTTCTTTCTATGCTTTATCTGTGGGTCAACCTCTTTCTCTTAATTTTCATGTTCCCCACCTCGGTCCTTTTTCCTTTGTGTTCCTCATCACCCAATTCTATTTCATTTTCCACCCCAAGCGGGTTTGTGCTGAGCCTCTGGGCCCTTCCGGGGTTTGTCGTCACCTCCTGTGCTGGTGCTCCTGTCTGACGCTCTGGCTCCATTCAGGTTTTGGCTGCAGGTAAGCCAAGGGCGGATGTCCCTATCCCACCAGCTCTCCTGGCAGGACTGCTCAGGTAATCATGCCCCTAGCCCTCTTTGCTTAGCAAAGATGGATTATTTAAAGCATTAAAGGTGGCGTGGATCACTTTGACAGATCCGGGTTAGGGGGTGGTTATGCAAGCAGTTTTGCTGACACGTGTGAGGCGAGGCCGTAACCTCTACTAGGGAGAGGTGAGGAGCAGCTGGGAGCGAGAGTCCCTGTGCAGAGCTCAGCTGCACGGAGAGCAGTGCCAGCAGCCTTGGGGCCTGCCAAAGCATCCAGCCCTGAAGCATCCTCTACACCGCACCCCAGAGCATCTGGGCTGTGATGAGCTATAGGGAGGAATCTGGGCTCCTGACCTGAGCTCCTGCCCTGTTAGGGGCAAGCTTCAGACAGACTGGAGGCACAGCTTTCCATGGATGATGAGTTTGGATGCTGCTTTTGATGCCAGCCTATTAGGGAGTTGATACTAGGACCAGCTGTGTGGCCTGGATCTGTTGTAATGAGCATGAATGGTATTTTGAGAGGATTATTAAATGTTCTGCTTGAGGGCTCACCCGTGCCTCTGAATGCCCTGACTGTTTCAAGGGGGATCAGAGCAGGGACAGAACATCCTTGGTTGATGTGAACAGGACGTAGGTTGCTTTCTGACGTGGAGCCCTGGTCTCACCTGGCAGGTTTGGCACTCTTCTAGGGTGTTTGAGAAGAGCCTGTTTCTGTAGCTTTTCAGTGGGAATGCAGGTATTTGCGCTCAGCCTGGGACAGGGGGGAAGATTGGAAGTGTAACTCTTCCCAGAGGAAGAGAAGGGAGCTGACATCCCATCACACCTTTCACTGCCACTTATTCTCTAATTCCTGATTCTTCCACTCCTTTCAGCAGCAAGATTTGGGCCCTTTGGGTTCTTTTTTGTGATTAAAATACTTTTTTCCCTGTGAATTCATCTCATTAAGCTCTCCAGGGTTTGTAAGACTTCCTTGAAGGCTTCCATGAAGACATGTTGTGGATTTCACTATAGCTCATGGAAGGGCATTGACAGTGGTTTATAAGTATGAAGCATGTGCTAGAGCAGGAGTTTGGGATTTGACACTAACCAGGACAGACTAGGTCACCTGAGAGCCCTTTTTCGGCACAAAACGAGCAGAAGTGCTATGTTAGGCTTGACTTTTGGTGTTTAAGGCAGAAATCCCCCTAGGGCAGTGTGAGGAATCATGATGGCTGCTCCCTCTCTCCCTCCTGACACAATTCTTTCAGTGTCAAAAGAAAGATTTTTGGAAAATGAAATTAATTTCATCTTGGTACAGCTATTAATGTTACACACTGTGGGAGAGCTCTTAAAGGAGGCCAGTGACCTTCATCCATGTGGAATAAGTGCTGAATAATGGAGAGCTTTCATGTTTCCACAAAAAGAAAGTGGCTTTTTAAATCAACTGGAGATGTTTGAGACATGGAGGAGAAAAACCGCATTTGGAAAGTCTGGGCAGAGTTTACATGGAAACAGAGCAGCGGATTCTGCTTGTCTAGCAGGTGCTGCTGTTTACAGAGGCCATTTGTGTGTGGGTGTGTGTGTGTGTGAAATTGCACCTGCCTGTCTGGCCTGCTGCTCCTGGTGGTACCTGCTAACCTCTTTAAGGTGTTCAGCCTTTCTCTTCTCTCCAGCGCAGAGATGTGACTTGTTTCTGCCTCGCCACTCCACACACCAGGTTTTTTCACTTTTTCCTTGAACTGATTCACATTAAATGCTTCCTTTGATGGCTGCTGGCAGTGTGAAGTGCATACCAGCCATTCATTTAGGGAAAGAATTGCATCTTGAACAACTTATAGGCTGTCCTGTATCTCCCTACCTTTAACTTCTTGCTCTGAGGAAGCATTGTGTCCTAATCCTGGCAACCACAGTTCCTGTTCCTCTAATGGTCTCTCTTTCCTCACCCTTTCCACCCTATCCGTGGTGTGCAGAGCTCATCTTTAATGTGGTTAGTCAGAGATCAGCTCTTTACTGAACCCATGTTCCTCATCAGGCCTGTCAAGGGGGTGTCTGCAGGAGATCTGGTCCTTTATTTGGTGAACATGTGCTCTCCAAGACTGAAGTACACTGGAAGAGTTTGCTGGATTCATTTACTGCCTTATGCATCATCAGTTAAATAATCAAAAAAGATGCATTTGTATCCTTTGTATCCCTCCAGTGAAATATGAGCTGGGAAGAACTGAACTGTCATTTGAAGTCTTAGGTGGAACTGGCAATTTTAAAACTACTACACAGAGAAACTGAAAGCTGCTGAGAAGGGATGAATTTGAAAACTCTCAACCTTCACTTTTAAGGTCAGGTTATTGACTGTGAGAAGTCTGATTTTTAGGATCTCTAGATTCAGAATTTGGTGCTAGTTGTTCCTAAGCCTTCTCCCAATATATTGTAGCAAAAAGCCAGCAAACAAAACAGTTGCATTGCTTTTGGGTGGCATTTTGCAGTGTTTACCCGGCTCTGGCAGCATGACAAGAGAACAGACAGTTTCATTAGTATGTGGTTATGCTGAAAGCAGTCTGAGGGTAACAGGCTTCCTTGAAATGAGTTGAGTGACCGTACAAAATGAGGTTCTCATCACACAAGAAGGAACTATTGTTTGGGTCTTGGGCAATAACAGCTATTAAATATTTTTTGGCTTCCTGAAAGGTAGAAATAACTGCTATGTCTTTGCTGTACTTGATGCTTAAGTAGTATGTATCAGTATTTTAAAGGGCCTGCTATCAATATATTATCTTGTCTGGTGCTGAGGGATGTGCCATTCGCAGCACACAGGGCCACTAGGACATGGGACTGAGGGGACATAAATGCTGTTGCTTTGACTCTGCTCACTTGCAACAGCAGAAAAACTGGCTCATTTCCCATAAGTCACTGAAACTCTTCCTACATCTCTTTCCAAAATGTGCAGAGAGAAAAGGCAATAAATGTATTATCCCGTAGTCTGGCTTTGCAAGAGGCTTTGCAAGAGGCTTTGGAGGGGCCCACTGCCACCCTTTGTTCAACAAACCTTTCTAACGCGTATCTCCTGGAAGCGTTGCTGCTGCCTTTCTGCTTTGCTCGTAATTACAGCAGGCAACAGCAAGCTCTCCTCCAGCATGTCAAATGCTAATCTGCTGCTTAGCATCACACGGCTGTGTGAAGAGCAAGGAAGAGGTTTCCAAAATGTGCATGCCAGTGTTGCATCTCCAGGTGTGGCCACTTTTCCTGCTGTGAGTTACCCTGGTAATGCTTGTAAAAATCCCTGCCCTTGAAGAAAGCTTAAAGCGGGAGCAAGGAGGGGAATGCAACTGTTTTATTACTTAGGTAGTGAGTCATTCTTATGAAATTCATGGCACACTAGTAGCATAAGCATTCTCAAGAGGGAAAAGTAAGAAGTGAGACTTCTTAAGCAATTTTGATCATCTGCCTTTCTTTTTTCTTGAGTTAAAGCACAGTTCCTTTACACCACATAGAAAATTAGATGGAGAAATACAGAAGAGGAAAATTCATTAAGAGCAAAAATGTGGAAGACAATAGAGCTACTCTTCAGCTGTATCTACCCGTGTGATTTATTAATTTTGACCTAGATCTTTGCTCTTGGGTCAAAAGCTTTCTCTTTCATTTTAAATGGAAATGATGGTTTCTTTTGCTAAGAATCCATAGGAAATGCTATGCACCAGTATTTTGTGGAAAGGAGATTAAGGTTTGAGGTCTGCCTTGCTTCTCACCTCCAGACAACATCAACATCAGGAAAGCAGTTAGCTGTTGACCTTTCCTTGAAATTGGGGAGTGTGTGTCCAACTTTCTGTGGTGCTGTGAATTTTCCTCCCTTGTGCATACATGCCCATGCTATTTCTATTGGCAGACATTCAGGGATTAGTATGCCACATTAAATTTATGAACAACCGTAGTAAAAGTCCTTCTTGCCTGCAACCTATCTGTAGTGACCATTAACAAATGCTAAAATGTGGAGGAAGCAATACAAGGCAATGATGATCCTTTCTTTAGCATTTACAGCCAACTTTTGACTATTTGGTGGTTTGATCTGGAGGTTGCATCTGGACCATTGTTGTGTTTAATGGCCCTATACTTCCCAAATTTATCTAATCTGACAGATTTTTATTTTAGCCCTTTCAATATCTTGAAGCAGAGAGATCCGTGAATTAAATTATTCTTTTCATTTTGTTAAACCAGCTACCTGAGTATCTACAAGCTCTGGCATTAAAAAAAGAGTAGGTTTTTTGTTCACCTCTTTCATGCAATTTAGCCATCTCTTGTTCTCATCTTAATTCCCAGTCTAGTGGCTCTCTTCTATATTCCATATTTCCATATTGGGAATTTCCTTGTCTCACTTTGTGCCCTTCCTAGTCTTGCTATTTCCTATTGCTTCTAAGGCTGGATGGCCAGACATTCACGTTCGATACAAGACATAGGTTTGCTTCAGAGTGGGACAGTGACATCGCAATATTTTCTCAGCTTCTTCCAGTTTTGCAAAACACATGCCCTGAGATGGGTCTGAGGGTTTTGGGGGGTGTTAGGATGGAGGTTTTTTCCCTCATGACAGTATAATTTAGTCTGAACACTGTCAAGCTTTATAACAACTTGTGACTGAGATATTAAAGTAGTATCCTTGCCCCATATTCTTGACTGCCCCATAACTGCATCATGGGGGTTTTGCTGTGTCTTAAAGGTGGAGGTGGTTTGGCTTGACTCCTGGGATGTTTCTCTCCTCTGTTGGACTGAGGACATAGTGTAACATGACTCATTCCTTGCTGCAGCAAATAGTTAGGATTTGCTAAAGGGGAATGTAATTTGCTTAGAAAGTCTGCAGCACGGAGCAGAGTTTGTGAGCACCTGGCCGGGGAATCGATTGCTTTTTGAACAAAGGGATGGAAAATGGAGATGGGAAAAGAAAGCTGTATGCACAGGTGCCCATCTGTGTGGAGGTGCGTCTCTGAATGAAGGCATTAAAGCCTTGTATGATATGAAATTGGCTGTTTATTTTAAAATCAATGCACTGAAAAGGCAGAGCCTCAAAATTTAGCTGTGCACCTGTGTTCCTGCAGCAGTAAATATTTTTGCAAAAAAAATCAATGGAGAGGCCTACTCAGCAGTGTAAATTCTGTGTAATTATTGAGCAGAGAATTATAGTTGTCATGTATTGATTCCCTCTGCTTTGTTAAAGCTTCTTCCTTGCCATGGAGCTGAATTACAGTCATGGTCACAGTATTAACAAACAGAAGAAAGGACGGCGTGGGCTTCTTCTAGTCAATATATGGGTAAGGGAATGCATGTAAAAATGCACATGTGTGCACAGATTACTCTAAGAACATCTGACCAGCATAAGCAAAACTGCTTAAGGACTGAAATTTCCTTCTGTGATCCCAGAAAGCTCAGCTGCTGCAGAAGTTAGCGTGAGCTAATCTTGAACTGTTGCTCCAGGGATGACCCTAGGGATGAGTGCGTTTGCAGCTCTCGTCCTCTCCTCCATCCCTTGTTGAAAATGTTAGTAATCTTTTGTCTTTAAAGCTGTTCCAGGATTCTTCTGTGGGATGTTAATCTGCTGCTTTGCTGTACCATAGGGGTGGTAGCAAAGCAGAAGTGAGCAAAGTATTTCCTGGAACATGTTTTTGGAGGATGACTTCAACTGGAGGAAAATGTTCGCTATGTGGTTTCGTTTGCTTTTGTTTTAAAGCCGAAGGATTGAATATACCATCTCGGGATGGGTTGTGGTCGTCACAGAATCCCAGTGTTACTAATGATCCACCCTGAGGAGCAGCACAGGATTATTCTGTTTTAAAACAAGCAACTGGCGCTGCTAAGGGAACACTTTTCCTCTGGTTGCATTATATATCAGAGCAATTTTAAGTGCATTAAACTGAAATACTGAACAGGGATTTGTGGCAGAGTAGCAAAGTTTTCCTTGTTTTACAAATACTTGGGGAAGGCAGGTGTTGCTTGCTCACTGACCACAAAATGAGATACTTTAGGCCACATCTTGGTTTAATACTACTTTGGGAAATGTCCCCATTCCTTCTGGACCCTCCTGTAACATTAGCAGTGTTCCAAACCTATGGAAACAGTGTGGTCCAGGGATAGAAGGGCCCCAGCGGGAGCTCTGCAGGCCTCCAGGACCACCGTGGTGAGTGGCCTCATGCGTCCTCATGGCTGTGACTGAGCAGTCTAGCAGGAGGGACTGCTGCTTTTGCCCTTTATGAAGTATTATTTACTGGGCAAACTCTGCAGGGGTGTTTTTTCTTTTGTAAATACTTCAAGAATAATAGTCGATATTTCAAGGGTAAAAAGAAAAAAGCTTTAAAATAAATGGTACATCAAAATCTTGGCTCCTTGTAACATTATAAGGTATATGCAGCAAAGGATTTTCTGGGGGCTATTTCAAAAATAAATATAGTAAGACGAGAAACAATTTCAGTGCGTCGCTGAGCACGGCAAGAAGTGTTGGCGTATCCTTTGGCCTGGGGGATCAAGTGGCTGCCTTGCTGCTGACCTTCCTTGCACCTGCTTCATTGTTTGTATCGATAGAAATTGTGATTTGGATTGATAGAAATGTGATCACCTCCCAAACGTGTAGCTCTAGGCAAAGTCCCTGCTTGGGGCTGGGAAGAGGAGCTTTGCTTCACAAAGCCATGCTGGGTGCCTAGTGCCATCTTTTGCTCCGATTGCATGGGTCGGTTGTGGCCAGTGGTCTCAAAGTCCTCGCAGTTCCCGGGACCGAGCAATGGCGCAGGGTGCAGCAGCCCTGAGGCTGCTCTAACTTTTTATGCAGAGCGAATACAGGACTGGGACAGGGACGAAACTGAGAAGATAACGTGCAAGTATGGGGCTGGTGATGGGCTGTATTTCTAACACTGGGATTTACAAATGCTCTGGATTGCTGTAACTGAGGGCAAACTCCAGCTGAGTGTCTTGTACTGAGAACATAGGATGAAACAGTTACTGATGCAGCTTCGGTCTGTGAAAAGTGGCTGGAAAAGGAAAAACCTTGTGCTGTCGATGAAAGGATGGCAGCAGATGACCTAGAGTTAGCTGCTGGTTCATGTGCATTTTTTCTAAACTGGTTGGGAATTGGAGAATGCCTTTTTTTTTTATATTGCTGCCTGCAGCTGTTAATTTTTCCATCTGCTTTTAAATGCAAATCTTGCATTTGCAAGAAGACAGTGAATTTTAAAAGTTGAATTTAGTTTTCTTCTTTTCCTAAGGGAGTAGAAAAAAAGCCTTGTAAAGAACTCAGTTGTTATAACAGTGTTTAGTACTGTGAGGTATTTCAGTGAAGAAGGGAGTTTTCCCATTATTACAGGAAACAAATTTTACCTTGTGTACAGAAAAGCACAGATAACTTCCTCTCTGCTTTCCTCTGACTGTGCCAAAGCAAAATTGTATCAGTTATCTACTCTTCTTTTTTTTTTTTTTTTTTTCCTCATACCAGTGTGTTTGGGTACAAGCTGTCTGCAGCAGAGAAAGCCAGGTCAGGATAAAAATCCCATGCTAATCCACTGTCTATTTAATTTCAGCTGAACCTTCTTGCAGTTTTTTTTTTTTTTTTTTTTTTTTTTGCCTCTGCAGGGTCAGCAGTGAGACTGCTGCGTTACTGTTGTGCACTGAGGGAACTTGTCTTGTTCTTCTCTTTGAACTTAATAAAATACCCCGCATTTCTACGACGGTGCGGCCACATCTTCTCCCCGTAACCCTTGCTGCTGCTGGGCGCCTTTGGAAGGGTCAGTCCGGGTAACGGCATCCTGCAGCACGGGCAAATCACAGCAGCGAGGGTGCGTGTGTTTTGCCTTTGACTGCGCATTTGAATCCCTCTTTCCTAGCGTGCCTCGTGCCCCCTTTCCTCGGAGCACGCGCCCCGAGGCGGCTCTGCAAGCCTGCCGTGGCGTGGCCTGTTCCGAGACGGTCGCTTGTGCCTTGTACCTCTGCTCAGTGTCTGGTTGGAAACCTCTCGTTCTTCTGCAGTTCTTCTTTTCCCTTCCCCAGATGTTATTTACAGATTTATTCTGATTTTTGAGAATATAATCTTTGCATAGGGTTCTACAGTTTCCAGTCTTGTCCTCTGTCTGTATTCAGACGACTGGGGCCTGTGATTTAGAAATCACTTATTTCTACGTTGCCTCCTCCTGATACTGATGTGTTTTCTAATAACTACTGGGAAATATTTTTTTATGGTGTCCAGGTTTAATAACCTCCAGTGTTATTTCCTCAGAGGAGAGAAATAACAAAATAAGAGGCTCTCATTGCTGCAATATGCAGAGCAAAACAGGCTACTTCATTGAGCTATAAAGGCTATTGCAAGAAGTATCTTTTTGTGTGATACTCAAGTAATGCAGCTTCCTGCTCTGAGAGCAGAATGCACTGAAACGGAGCTTTGCTACCAGCTTTCCATCCCAGAGGACTCGGAGGCTATATCCAATGTGCTCAGCAAGAGAAGTTGAAGCACATTGACATGCATGCGCCACTTTTCCCGAAAACTTGAAGGAATACCTGATAATAGCATATTTCATACTCGTTTGCTGAGCGCTCCTTCCCACGCAGCCAGCCAGAAGAGCTGAAACACGGGGTGAATAGGAGCAGACCTGCAGGGAATGAGCTGCTTCTCTATGGGCAGCAAGGAAGAGAAGGAGGAGAAATTGAGTGGGGCTCTAATGTTGTTAGAGAAGGTAAAAGTTGTCCTGAAATACAGGGGAGGGTCGGGGCATCAGTGGACGCATGCTTTCCCCTTGCTTTTTAGGAGGTGTCAGCAGTCTGCAGCCATGGGGATCTGGAAAAGCTTTGCACCTGGTTCCCCAAATCTTGCATTTGGTAGTGCTGCTGCATGCGGCTGTTGTGATTGCCGGGGACACGGGGCAAGAGCCAGAGCAGGCTCTGGCCGGGAGGATCTGCACTGTCATGTTGTGCCGTCGCCCCGGCAGGAGAGAGGGAGTAGATCCCGCTCCTTTGTGGCTTGGGTGGTGAACAGTCAGAGCTTTCGCCCTGGGATGCTGCAGCTTTTCGAGTAACTCCAGGGAGACTTTCCTCATGCAAAGACCGTGAAGCATGGGATTTAAAAAACTACACGCTGCTTTCCCTCTCTCTGAGGTTCTAATCCCCGTTTGCAGCAAGTAAATGGCGGCACAGAGATGCTATGAACTAGCTTTGCAAAAACACTCAGCGTGTGTTTACCTGTCTAAAAATTGCCGTTGCTCGTGTAACAGCTGATATTTATGAAAAGCTGGGTCTTATGTGGTGTGCTTCAGACAGCAAATCAATGTTACTCTATCTTGGCTCTGAAGATGGATGTCGTTGCGGTCAATTGAATATATCCAGTCAGTTTATATTTCAGCAGTATAAGCTTGTAAAGGTTAGATTCTTGTGAGGTATAAATCAGCAAGAGTTAATTTACTCTTTTCCTCACCCCTATAATTAAAAACTGTTGCCTAACATGAAATTTCCTATGCTTGGAAAAAAACCCTCATGGATTGCTTCACGTATTGAAAATGTTTTAGCCTTTGACTCTTCACCTGAGATTTCTCTGCAGCTCCTCTCTGTAGATAACGCCAGTGCCCTTGTGTTACTATGCAAAGTCATGCTGGATAATCACACATCGGACTAGGAAACACAACTTGGCCTAAGATCAAACCTGTTTCACAGTTCAGTATACTCGGTACAAAAGGTTTTTGGCTCATGTAAATTAGACTGTGCTGCTCCCAATGCACTATTCAGTTTGTGTTTTTATCCTTCTGAACACTAATGACTTTTGGACATAACTATTTTTTAATAGATTTTAAAAAATAATCCTTTTTTTTAGCTTGCTCATATATGTGCTTTTTAATGACTCATTTGTTTTTTTAGCGCATGAGATATTTTACTTGGATTTGTAAGACCAAGATAAAAAGTGCCCAAATACTCGATGCCCTTGACAAACATACTGAAAACAAATCAGACACAAAACAAATCTAGTGACACCCTTTGTACAGGAATAGCTGAGTAAGCTTCTCAGCTGTGGGAGGAGTTAGCAGTGCAGTCCCTCCTGAAGAGCATAGCCAGGGCAAGAATCAGACCTCCCATCTCAGCAGTACCTGGTGTATCCTCAGGACCAACAGATTTGACCTCTTGGATTTACACAATTCATTGTTGACAAGGAGAGGGTAGAGTGGTGCTTGGAAGTTCCTTTTAGAATATTTACATCTTCTGAACAGGAGGATCCTAGGACCCAGCACCTACTTCCTGCTCTACTCTGCAAGCAGCCTCCTACCTGCTGTACCACCATCAGGTCTTAAATAGTCAAGGTGTCACTGTGAGCCCAAAGCAGAAGTTGCTCATCCTCATGTGACAGAGGTGTTGGGCATGGTGAGGAGGGCTAACATCAAGTAGAAAACCTTGTCACCCTCTGTGTAAGAGAGATGCATAGAAGGACAGTCCCTGCTGCTCTGAAAAACAGAGGATCTGACCAGACTTCCAAGTAAGGTAATAGAGTTTGTAGGAAGAGATATCTTATGCTTCTGGATGTTCCCATCAACCTGCCTTCCCTAGATACTTGCTGATACAGCCTCTCTCGGAGAGAGAGAGATTGAATCTTTCTGCCCCTTCTGTGAAAAATAGGAATTCATTTGTATTTAGACCATGTTATATTTGGTTAAAAATCTGAGCTGTGCTCAGTGTGGGTATGAGCATAGGACATAAACTGGGGGAGAATTCCTCTTCCCTTGCAGGTCACTTGCTATGTCTGTCCTTGAGCAAGGTAGCAGGGCCTGCAGAAGCACCCATGAGCTGTGCCTCCAATTTGCCTAGATTTGTATGCGCACAAAAACATGCTTGTGTGCATCTCCAAGCTGGCTTCTCAGTCGAGCAGAAACACAGATCATTTTGTTCACTTGCTTGCTTAAAAACATTGACTTTAATCTCTTCTATGTGTTTTAATTTTCCCATCCATGAAATGGAAATGATGATACTCATTTGCTTACCTCACAAATTTGTTGAGGGGATTAATTGATGTTTGTACAAAGCTTTGAAACCTTATGCAAATATTAAGGCTATTGCTAATAGGACCTTTGGAATAACAGAATGGTTAAAATAAATACTTAAAGTCAAAAAACTTTCTACCTCATAGTAACTTGAGTTTATAAGCTTGTGCCAGGTGTGGTGCTTTGGAGCTGTTTCCTAGGGCTTCCTGGGGCCTTGTCCAAAGGTGGACAACCGTGCAAGGCGCCCCAGCTCTTTCCTTTTCTTTTCATTCTCTTTCCTGTCCAGTCCTCTTGACCATTGCCCAGCTCTTCAGCTTGCAGACTGCTAAGCTTCAGACATTTCAGGGAGCTTCAAAAGCATTGAAAATCCTCCATAAGAAATTTATTTTGAATTTTCTGAAATCTCAGACTGTATTTTAGTAGTAATTTTAAGTGTGTGCGGAGTTACCTTCCATTTCAGAAGGCAAGCTTTTTTGAAATGTTCTGGTTTAGGGGCGAAGATATGCCAGCTTTAAGTTAGCATCATCCCATTACCATTTTTCAACTTTCCCAAAGTTCAGTTGTGTTTGTCAGCTTCCATGTGTGTGTCTCAGTGTGCAGACCGTTCCGTGTGGAAGCCTCTCTTCCTATAGGAAGGAACAAGTGACACAAATGACCACCCTGCCGGCATGGTAGCTTCTTGTGGTGTCATGGAAGTTTTAAGGATTAATTTGAAAGCACGTTTCCAGGCTTGAAATCAGAGAATGTATATGCCCTATTTCTTTCACATTCAAGCATGTGGGAGAATTTGTTGGTTTTTCTTCTGGTTTTGTATCTTCCTTGCTACTCTTGGTTTATTAAAATAAAAATTACTTCCACCCACCATGTTCTGGAAAAAGCCGTTTGCTGTTCTAGCCATGAGGTTCTCATTAAAGTCAATAGGAGGTGTACGACTAACCCTCAGTGTGAGCCACTTTAGGGGGGAAAATAATGTAATTTTTAACATGTTTTTTGTGTGGAAAAATATTTTTGGTGTAAAAGGAGGACTTGGTTTTCTCCCGGATCTGTAACGTATTTATGGGGGAGTTTGTGTATTTAGGTATGCTCTGTATATCCTGGAAGGAATATACCCAGTTCTCGTCTTGAAGTAGTGATGGAGTTAAGCCAAGATGCGATGGCTTTGGAACATTCAAATCAGTATGCTCAAAATAGAGCTCCCTCTGGGCAATACATGACTCCGAAGGGGTGTGATTGCTTCCATATCCTGCTTGTGCTTGCTTTGCTCCTCGTTTCCTCATCCCTTAGGGATTTTGTTTAGTATCTTTGAGGTACCTGCTGCCCAGCTGCTGGGGCAAAGGGGTCGTCTTCTCTCTCCTAAGTGAACTGGGACAAGTGTGGCTGCTCTTGCTGTGGAATGACTTTCTTTGTGCCTTGAAATTTTCTCCCTTTTAGGCCTCAAATCTCTACAGAGCAGCTTGCTTTCCTACCTACCCAGGACAGAATAGGAACTTTTAAGCCAAAGCTGTTGCCTTGCATGTAATCTGCCTATTGTACCTCACAGCGGAGCTGAATCTGAGTAGTTGAGGGCAGGCAACTGCTCTGCTGTTCACATTCAACTGCCGCAGCACCGATTCGTGGGAGAAAGCATGCGATGCTGAAAAAGAAAATTAATGTTGCAGGTGTTTCTGGGCAACTCTGCTGGAGATGGTGTATCTCAAGGCAAAGTGTCTGCCTATGATGTTGCATGAAAGTTTGGAGCAGCTTTTTAAAAGAATGATTCAGTGAAGAAAGGGCCATGGTGGTACTAGTCGTTAAAGAAATCAAGGGGAATGATATTAATCTCTAGGTCTGTGCCTTAAGTGGAGTTGGCAATCCAGTAGAGGTGTAGCTGATGAAGAGCATATGGTGGCTACAGCATTGAGATGTGTACCTGGCAAGTCTCCCTTGAGGTCCTGGTTAGCTCATTCCTTGTTCAGAGTTGGTAACATTTGCATAAGGTGATCACAGAAACCTTTCCTTTATTTCCAAGACAGGAACAAGAGTTGTGGTTTTATATATTTCTTAAAATTTTGTCTCTTTATTTTCCAGGCAGACTGATGATATACACAGTCCTTGCAGATGTTGAATGTTTGTGTTGGTGTTCTCTCAGGGAATTTGGTGGCTGACTGTCTTTTTAAATATCTCAGTTGTGCATTAATATCTGGCACTGTGGAGGGAAGAAATAAGCCTTTCTGTGAATGTGAAGTGTGCTGAACTAAAGCCAACAATCTTTAGAGCTTTTAATTACCAAACCATTCAAAACCTGCCACATCTGAGAGAGATATTTTGACACCAGTTGGAGGTTTTAACATCTACTCTTTGTACAGAGCTAAGGCATTTGGTGGAATCTGTTTTGTTTTTCATTGTCAGATATTTTCCTTTGTGTTCCTATAACCACAATATATAGTTTGCAGATTGGGAATTATGTCAGCAAAGACAGCTAGATTTTTGTGGTGAAAAAATTAGTTGTTACTGAGTCCTCAGCAACTGAGTGTAAGCTCGTGTTTGGGGAGTAGGTGTTGGAAGAGAATTGCTTGGATTATAGTCCTGTTGAGACACTAGCACCTCCAAGACTTTGGATGAATGACTTCCATTATGCTTTTCCCCATTTGTAAAACCTTACAGGGTGTTGTAGGCTTTATTGCTTAGTGTTTTCAAAAGCAATGGTGGCTACTAGGACAGAAATGTATGTTAAACCACATAGAGCTACTATTTGTTCATTGTGGGTTGTGGCTGGACATTTCCTGTTTTTAATGAAGGCTTTTTCTGTGGTGGTGAAGTGAACTCATTTGGGATTCTGTCAAATACTTTAGTGGTAATAACTGATGCTCAGTTTATCCATGTGTTTCTGCTTGCAGTCAAGGCCAAAAAATACTGAAGCACTTTGACCTGTGGTACTTGCTTGAAACCAGAGATGATATGCTTTGGAAAAGATGTAAAAGCAGGGTAAGGTCTAAGGGGTCCTCAAATGCAAACTGAGGCACTGATCTGGTTTACTTTTACTCTGCATTCACGCAGAACCCAGATCAACGGTGCTCTACTTTCCCTTGGGCTCTCTGGATGCTGCAGTTATAACAGTTTGGCTTCGTGGCATTGTCCATGTTGTAATGCTGCCCAGAAATCTTTGAGAAATGGAAAGAGAATCAAATGACAGTTGCTGCTACAGAGTCTTTGCAGCTGAAATTGTAGGGTGGTGATGAGGCTGAGATCTGAACACTGGTATCTGACAGCAGTTACCATCTCTACCTTTCTGATTTCTTTCTTTTATCCCCATAGTTTTGGACAGTCTAACTCTTCCAGTGACTGTGACAGGGCTGGTCCACTCTGAGTAGTAGGGAGCAGAAGGTATCTTCACTCTCTTGTCATCTAATCAAGAATCATTTTTTTTTAATGCAAAGTGATTTCTGTAGTGTTAAAAGGCTTGACTTTCTTGTTGTAAAAAGCCCAGTAATTGTGGTGGACCTTCCTTACACCAAAGAGATATGATATAATCATATTAATCTTTTTAATCCTGTATTTATATCACTGGAGTAGAGAATGAGATCTGAGAAGAGTTCCTACATCCCACCTGGGCTTAGACACCTTGTAAAGCTGTAACCTTCTACAATGCTATGGTGCTTCACAAATGGTGCATTTTCCATATCTGCTCTCCCACTCCTTGGCTTCCTACAGCCCTAACTCAACTTGGAGTTGTGAGCCAGTCACTGGAGAGCCAGTTTGAGTTCATACATGGGATGGTCCCGCCCTTTGTATCAAAGTGGGAGTCTGCCGCTTAGGCCTGGAGTGTTGATGCTATCCTGCTTTCCAAGAGGGTCATGGTGATCCTCAGAAGGCAGCTGCTCTTCAAGAGTTGATATTCGCTAAAGTTTTGTAGAGCCAAGGTATGTCCAGCTAACCCAGCCTGCTCTCTGGAAGGAAGCTGAAGCGGCTGCCTGTTCAGCTGTCTTTCTGCTTGCAGATGCTTGCTTTTGTTTTTCCACCTGCCCATGTTAACCAGCCTGCCTTATTCTGTTGCTTTGAGAATGGCTGAATGTTAGGTTTTGCTCTCATCTTTTCAGTTAGGTGAGGGGCTGGGCTTGAAAAGAAGCTTGTACAGCCTTTTTTTCCCCCCCAGCTGTTGCATGGAAAACACAGCCCCTCCTTGCTTTATTGCCAGGCATAGGTCTTCAGTTTGAGATTTTTGCAGGTTGCCCGTGCAACTCTAGCAGCGGTTACTCTTGGTATCATGATGATACTTCAGCATTGCTGTGTCTCCTCTCTTGTTACAATAAGCCTTAGACAAAAGAAGCAAGCTTACTTTTCCCAGGGCTGTAGTGATAAATTAGACTGGGAAAACTGAATATTTGTTGACGTTTGTCGAAGAAGCACCTGATAATCAGCATTTTACATCCCAAATTAACATAACCCACCCTATCTAGAAGTATAGAGTGGTTCAGAATACAGATGTAAGTTCTCTACTTATGAAAATTGGACTTGAATAGGATTCTGGACATACACACAAAACTACTCCAGCTTTGCAAATAACCAGGTCACAAAGCTAACAAAGTTGACTTTTTTTTTTTCTTTCTTTCCAACTGTGTTCTCACAGGGACACCACCAAGCAGAACAGCCAGCTCTGAAGGCTGTATGAACATCTTTCATTGAGTCTCAGTGCCTTCTGTGTAAGTGGAGGTGTGATGACTTGCTGTTTCATGACAGCAATTTCCAAATGTTGTGCCTGTTGTTAAGAACAAACAGAGTATGCACCTGCTCAGGAAAAGTAACAGGAATTCATCAGGCTTTTCTGCATGCTACTGTGCTGTTGGCATGGATTTGTAATCCCTTATTGCTTTTCAAAATGGTATGTGTAACAGGATCCAACGTAGAAGAGTAGTCAAGCTGCTACATTGCTGTGTTGGCTGCTCCTACTTTTATCTTTACCATTGTCTTTCTTTCCTGTCTTTATCTCCTGGGCTGGTTTTATCATTCATCTAAAAATCTCTGGATGAAAGTGTTATCTGCTGTCTGTTTCTGGTGGTGTGCATGGTGCTTTACGCAAGCTTGCAGGGATGCAGTAAGCAGTCTAGCTGCAGAGGCTTGGAGCTCTGGACAGGCTAATTTAGCCTGTTATGAAGCCTCTGGTTTTAGACAACATCAGTATGCTTATTTCCAGAGATAAAGCTTGATTAAAAATTATCAAGCCTGAACCTGATCTCAATTTTATAGAATATTCCCTGTTTCTTGTCACACACAGACACTAATCAGGTTTATCCAATAAGCTGATGATTAAATTTAGTTGAGACTTGGTTAGGAAAACTCCAGTTAGGACAGGCACGTGAGCACCTTAGCCATTTCTGTGGAAACCAAAGATACTTGCCTATCAAAGTTTGCAGCAGAATAAGGCTCTCAACTGCTGTTGCAGTACCCTGAACTGGGCCAAGAGGTGGTCTGCCACTTGAGGTCTGATGCTCATGAAGTGATGGCTGTGAAAGCCATCTACATCTGTTTGTGTCTTTAGGCATCACCTGAAAAGTGTGCAAACATTTGTCAGTGCAGTGACTTGTCAAATATCATGCAGAAATACCTGCCAACAGGCAGCCTTGTGGTAACAGGAGCATTGCCACAGCCCAGGGAAACACTGCTGAAATGCTTACCCAGGGCTGGCAAGGCATGATCTGTGGATGGATACACAAAGACGGGCAGTATCTACTAGTGCCCTAAGCTGTCGGCTCATGTTTTGGGTCCCGACTGCACGTTTAACATAAAGTGAGCATTTAACAATGCTGGTAGCAGTCATTCTGGTGGCGAAGAGGCTTCAGACTTCCAGTGATCAGGCACAAAGGTAGGATTAGGGTGTTTAACTGATGGTCAGCTCAAAGTTGTTGCTTCCTATCTGGAGAGAGACTGAAGAGGTGAAGCAGATCTTGGAGGCTGGAGAAATGCTTTGTAGAAATAGCAGCTACAAGGAAGAGGTGCAAGGGAGGAAGAGATAACTCTTCAAAGACAGGCCAAATACAGAGAAGGAAAGGAGCTCTTGAGCATAGCTCTGTCATGACGTGCAGCCATATACTGTTGTAGGCTGTCAGTTATGATAGTGAATGAAATTATTGTTCCACTGGATCTGCAGGTAGCCATGCTGTTTAACTTTTGAAATCTTGGCAGACTCCCATCTTTCTAAGTGGCTTTTAATTGTGATTAGACACAGAGCCGAGCAAAGCCAGCAGTGGTCCCAGGTGTATTCCAGGCAGAGCCATGACCACACAAGGAGGACTGGCACTGGAGAACCAGGGACCCTACTGCAGTCCCTCAAAGGACTGTATTGCAACAGTTCAAGCTATGCTTACATTGCATGAAAGACCCACAGCCTGTATCTGCAGTTCTGTTGCAAGCTTGATAGGCATTTAAGTTGTTTAAATCCTGAACCTGAGACAGAGCAGATCTGTGACTGTTTCCACTGGTGCCTATGTTCCCTGAGACTAGGGACAAGTTAGTGTGAAAGGGAGAGCTGTGCTTACTGTGGGCAGGTTACTGCTTTGTGTTGGTCTTTGTCAGAACACCGAAGGAGAGCACTACCTGCCTCTACTTTACTGTTTATTGGTTTTAGATATTATGTCTGAGTCAACTGACAGGCGAGCTGAACTGAGCTAGGCTGAGATTCTTCAAATGGGCATCTTCTGACTTTATGAATAATCCTTAAATACAAGTTGACCATGTCAGTAGATCAGATGGGTCCATATCGTGGGTCCTGACTCTGTGTTTAACGTAAAGTGAATATAACAATACTGGCAGCAGTCATTCTGCAACAAAATCTGGTGGTGAAGAGGCTTCAGACTTCCAGTGGTCAGGCACAAAGGTAGGATGTAACTAGATGGTCATCGGGCTGCTGCCAAGCTGCTCTGCTCTCCACTGAGTCTGGGTTTGGGGGACTGTAACTCGCACGTCTAAAGTGCTCGTAGGCAGAAATGGATCATACGAAGACAAAGTATTTGGGTCTACTAAATGTTACTTATTGCAGTTTTAAGGTAAGAAAAAGCATATGTGATTGGTTTTGAGAGCAGTCTTTCCGTACACAGTGGGATATACTGCCTTCCTGCTTGCTGCAAAGCACAATCCCCTGTCTAAGGAGATGAGAGCAGCTATAACTTACGAGCACTTGTAAAACACGAGTTATATACAAACACACTTGCAAATATGCTCGACTTGCATTACCTTTCTGGGCCATAAACCAGCTATCATCTGGCTCTAGAGACTGTCCATATATCTTCCAGCTGAGTCAGTGTATATAGAGTTTGTTAATAAATCAGGAGGAGTGGAGTCACTGTGAGTGCCCCCTTGACAAACCACTTCACCTCTGGTGTCTCTGGTTTCCAAGTCACCAAACTGGGAAAATGATACAGACCTTCCCTTGTGAAGATCTTTGGTATCTATTGCTGAGAGCCATCTCTTGTTAATGAGGTCCTCTTCTCTCTCCTGCTTTTGAGACTTAGATCAGTGAAAATGGTTTCCTCTAAGCATTCCTACTCCTGGCTTTGCAGATGATGGGTCTTCATGCCTTTGCTGGTTAAAAAAAAACTTCTTCCATCTTGTGCAAGCTTTAACAGTGATGCATTGGAACTTTTGGGGGAGATGAGTAACCAAATGCCAACCCTGTTTTAAGGGAACAAAACAGAGGTGAAAGGGTCACTAATTCAGACATCATTGCTAATGTGTGTGTTGGTACAGGTCACTGATCAGACTATTGCGTGTGATTTCTCTATGTGGCTGCCTCTTTGCAGGGCTACAAAGCTATTACATTTAAGTGACATTCAGCTTCAAGTGTGAGGGTGCCAATTGGTCAAAGTATACCAGATCATAGATATTTTGATCTCATGTTTTGCTTCATTTTATATTCTAGACAAAGATGGTGCTCTAAAAAAAAAAAAAAAAAATCCGTGTGAAATAGGAGATAAATAATTCATAAGCATACTGTATCTCTAAGTTTTTGAGAAATTTTAAGCAATAAGATGACTTATTCTTCAGGGAAGTATGTAGTGTGCTATTACTTTTCAAGATAGCCTCTTTCAGAAGCATCTTGTTACAAAAATCAGCTTAATTCTGGGATATGTGTTTTAAGATTTAGATGACCTATCTGATAGATTTGGAGAGTTTTGGTATTTCTGAACAGATACATAAATGCAATCTTCTATGTAAAAAAGAATGCCGTTTTTGTTCATTGATGCAATAGAGGGAATGGGGAGTAAATGGAAGAAAATTCAGGTCCTGGACTTGTAACAGTACATCAGGTTATTTTCTTCAACTGAGGGTAAGCATTTACTTGTGTGTCTTGATAGAGAGAGAGCTGCCCAAAATCTGATAAAATGCCTTTTTAATTGGAAAGGTGAATTGTACACATGAAAAAGCCTATTAAAGGACTCTCCTGATGTACAGCATTTGAAAGCACTATTCACATGCATTTTCCTAGGGTTGATTTTGGTTTATATGTCTCTCCAAATCTCTCTTTTCTTTTTTGCTTGTCTCCAAGCTGGTAATAAGATTTCTTATTATCTTTTTACTTAGGACTCCTTTAAGGCTCCTGATGAAAAAAGGCCTTAGCTGCTCTCTTGATATTATCTGGGCAGATATCTGTTGAATTGGAAAGGGTGGATTAAATAAGTGATTCGCTAACGTTGCCAGACCTAACTTCATTATTGTGATCCTGTGAAGGCGGAGAGGGGAGGGGAAGGAAATGAGCTGCCTGGAGAAAACGGGGTGCCACAAAAGCAGAGCATTGTGCATGCATATATTTCTGTACATAAACAAATGTGCATGCAGGCATATGGTACCTAAATTTATAAGACCTCTTCTTCCTTTCAGATATGTGGATTATTTATAGATTCATGTAATATATAGTACTTTCTACTTCAGAAGAAGAAAGGGAAATTGAAAAGCAGAGCAACTGTTACTCACAGCCCTTTGCACACATTTCTTCATGAGTTTTGTGGGGGATCTGCTTCTGTGTAGGTATTTGACCCTTTCCTGATCAGCAAGGTATCTGTAAGTCTTTTTTTTTTGGGGGGGGGGGGGAGGCAGAGCAGAGAAATAAGAGACTGTTCTTCTGGCTCTCCTGTATTCTGAGTAGAAAGTTGGCCTCTCTTGAGCTTTTTCTCCCATCTGCACCATGGAGATACTATGCATCTAGTGTGGGGAACTTCACTGCAGTGTCCATAGTCTGATCCAGTGAAAAAGCTCAGGTGTGAGACTAGGAAATGCAGTTGTCTTCATAGCTCTGGTGACTTTCTGGATAATTACATGCAAGTTCCTTTGTTTTGGTTTCTACTAGTACCCCTTATCCATCCTGCCTGGTTAGACCATAATCTTCAGTGTAGGACAGTCCTGCCTTATTTGTCTCCTAATGCAGTAGGGTACTCTTCTTGGCTGGGACCTATGAATACTTAAAGAACAAATGCTCAGTGAGTGCTTTGAAAATCTCAGTGAAAGGTGAAATATTAGTAGGAAAAAATAGCATCTCTTCCCCATGCATTGATCTATGTTGGGAGCAATCCCCTTGGATTAGAGAATGGAGACAGCCCTGTGAATGCAGTGATTTGTCTTGCAGTAATTGCACTGTCAGGGAGATTATCAGCTAATGAAAACCTATTTGCAAAAACAACAAAATAACAGAATAAGGCTTAATTTTATTTTTTATTTTTTCATTTTTTCTCTCTGAGCATCCGTTATTCATGAGTCAGTTCTGTTTATCCTTCTGCTGGATTGCAGAGGATAAGAAAACCTCATCCACCAGTCTAATGAAACCACATGTGAAAGTGGGTACCTAGATAAAACGGTTGCATTTATCCAAGAGCAAATGGGATGGGAAGGAGAAACCACAGAGGAAGTTTTAACTAATTTTAACCAAGTTTGAGTTGTACAGACTTTGAAAGGGAAATTACATTAGCTTTATCCATTTCTCTGTGCTGTGGTAGGGCCTGCTATGGGCCAGGGCTCTGTTTTGCTAGTCCCAGCTTGTTTTTGTGCACATGCTGAGACTGTCCGTTGAAGCGGAGCTCTGGGCTGCCAGCACAAGGCCATGTTGCAACAGTCCTTCTGGAGGAGTGAATCTCCAGCTGCATGTTCTCTACTGCTGAGTGGCATGAGCTCAGAATTAGGAGAGGGGAGAAGGGAGCATTCAAAAACTGACTGTCTGGCTGCGGGTAACTTGAAGATACTGCAGCTTGCAGTGGCTGGAGACCATGGGATGAATGCAGAAAGTACAAAGACAGCGTGCAAGTCTAGCACTGCGCAAGAGGTGGACTCAGCGTGCTGGAAGCTTGCAGGCTTTTTGCAGTGCTTAAGCATGCTCTGACCCTCAGCCATGATCCAAGTCCCCGTGCAGTAGCGTATACAAGCTGCGCATTGTCTAACCTATGTTGTTACACTGCAGACTAATAACCGTGCTCCAGATCCAAGCGGTTAATTACATTATTTAACATGGTGTTCTGGCTCCCAGTAATTTACAGAGCGGTTTAAACAAAAAAAGAGAAAAGAGAAGAGGGATGAGTCTCTGTAGGTTGTGTTTGTGTTGTCTGCGGGCTGGGTCTCTATGGGGAAAGGCAGAAGCTACTGGGGGAGAGAGCAGTGTGCTTTTAGGCTGTGCACCAGTCTCCTGATTCCTCAGTGCTTAACGCTGCAGCTTGAGGTGCCTGGAGCCGTAAAGCCACACTAGGCAAAGATTTCCTGCGTTCAGTGGGAGAGAGAGGCCCTGTAAGATTTGTAAGCTAAATAGCTCCAGTGCAGAAACCATGTTAGCTAATAAAATATCTCCTAGTTACGCATTTGAGCAGATTAGGCAATGGTATCCACCAACTTCTGTTTGTGCTTTGAGTAAAGGACTGAGCTCTTGGTATCTTTGAGCTGCAGTGAGAACCTGCCTTCACGTGCTGCCCGTGGCTTTTTTCTTCTGGTACAGCCGGAAGGGAAGGAGAGCTGCTCTTTCCGCAGAAGTCTCCTGCGCAGTTGAGCACTTAGGCGAGGCTCGGTAAGGGTCAGGTGGTGTGCCTGCATACCCGTGTACACATCTGCCATGGGAGAAGTGAAGACCCCCCACAGAAAAGCCCTATTCGGAGAAGACATTGCAACCCAACGAGTAAATCGGGGACTCTTCAGGAGAATCGGAAAGTCCGGTTGCCTTGCTTTCGTCATCCAAAACTGAAGTGTCTAGTTCAGCTAATCATCCCAGTGCTCAGTACTCGGTGAAGTGAGAGAAGAGCATGCCGAGAGCACTTCCTTCAGGGATCTCACCCCTCTCTCTCCCAGGTGAAGTCCATGGATAGAAGCAAGATGCTTGCTATAGTCTTAGTTTTAGTTTTGTGATCAAAAAGAGTTCCAGATACTGAAACAACATTTGCTTTTTTGAATATTTGTTTACTTTTTGTTTTTTTCTTTTAATTTGAAATTTCTGAGCAAAACCTTGCTTCAAACTGGAAAGGACAATACTGTTCGTTTGAAAACACCTTAGGAAAAATACAGAGAGGATTTCAAAATCTTTCTGAACAACAGTTAGAGAAATGACTTGAAACTGTCTTTTAGTTTCTGCCTTGAAACTAAGTTTTCTAATGGGAAGATAGTTCCAATAAATTCTTAACTGCAGCTCTAATAATATCACATCCCTATCAAAAAGCAGAGCTGCATTAAGAGTATAGTTACTGGGAATCCTGACTTGTGCCTTTGTCTCATGCTATTAATGTTAAATTGGTTCAAGGGGAGCAGGCTTGTGTTTAGAGCAGTGAAGACTTGAGTAACACACAAACTTATTGTACTATGAGGAGAAGCTTTTTTTTGCTTTAGGGAAGAGTGTATTTCCATGTGGAGCAAATTTGGAGGTGATATAGCACAAGATGGAAAAGATGGTGGGATGCCATCCCATTTTCCCCTTTCCTAGGGAAAAGGTGCCATGAAACATGACTGCGAAGGCACTTGTAAACACATACAAATTGGTAAGTGAAGTGAAGGTGTGTGTGGCTGGGGGAGTAGGATGCCGTTTTAACCACCTCGGGCTAGTGCAAGCAACAAACTTTCTAGCATAGGCAAACCCTTAAATTGGATTGTCTAATCCATAAAATGCTAGTGCTCTGTCTAAAACTTCCTTTGAAAGTTTTAAAGCCCTGTGCAAGTTCTACCAGGCTCTTACCATGTGATGGTGGTGGATTAGTTTTAAACTGTAGTTAAGGCTTTTTGACCTTTTTGTTAATCTAAATACCCTTCCCATGCTGATGCTCTCCTACCAGTAATTGAGCCCCGGGAGCATGAACGTTTCCACCTGAAAATGCGGTGGAAATAGGACGTTTAAACTGAAATATACTTTTGAATTTCTTTCCCTCAATTAAACAGCTTATGGCTGTAAATGAGCGAGGGTATTTTTTTTTTTCCCCTTGCCATCTTTCCTTGCTTTTCCAACTTGCCTCCTTTATGCTGCAGGGGTTGAATTTCCCTTGTCCTGTGATATTTATGCAACGAAAGCGAGGGGAGAATGGTCTACATTGATTGTCATGGGAGGCAGAGAGCAGGCTGGTGAAGCTGGAATCTAATTAGGGTTTTTGAAGGCATTTCATTAGGGGCAGCTGCAATGGTCTGGGGGGTCACTGTGTGTTGTGCCATGTGGTGTTGAAGTGCTGTCGGTGCCCCTTTGGGTTTCATAGGCTCGGGGGTGCCAGGATGAGCTATGATGATGAGGGAGCAGGGATGAAGATAGGTGGACATACGGCCACTACCTTACCTGTACTGGCCAAGCGGCAACGCTGCTTATATTGCTCATTCCCTGGTCATCTTCTAATCACCTGACGATGTCCCTTGCAACAGAAATGGTCTTTACAGGTTAGTATCATCTGCTCTGTAGACTCCCTGTGCATTACTGGAGCAGCTTTGAGGGGCAATAAATGCAGCAGAATGGGGCCCCCCAGGCAAAGTCTGAAGTGTGTTGCTCAATCCAGTTTCATACGCTTCAAACAGTTAACATGTTTTCAGCATCTCTGGGATCCAAGTCTAGATGCTAATGTCTCATCATCTAGCCACTTCCTTACAGACCTAGTCAAGGTGCTTTCAAAACGGCCATACGTTTTGACTGTTCAGCAGTGTGGTTTGATTTTGCTGTTTTGGTGGGAAGGAGCAGCACTGACAGAGCAAAGGGAGGATTTGCATGTTTGGGTCTGTTTTAAGCTGAAGGTAACACCGAACCCAAAGGGCCGCATCAGGGTGGTCCTGCTGGTAGTAAATAGCACTACCTAAGGAGCGCGCATACCCTTGCAGCTGCTTGCAATATTTCCCACCCAGCACCGAATGTGAATTTTCACTGCTTTTTTGAACACAGCGCTCAAAATGATGGTAGCAGGCTTTGTCCTCTTAGCAACATGCACCTTTAGTAGCGGTTCTGGTGCAAGAGTGGCTGAGCACAAGCTGGGTGAAATGAAGGAGAGAAAGAAAGTGGAGGAGAAAACAGGCTGAGTAGTCCCCTAGGCTTTGGTGATAAAACTCATTGGGAGGGAAAGGCGTAAGATGGTGAAGACTGCTGTGAATAAGTACAAGAAAACTTGCAGTCTGTGGTGTCACGGAGACCTCATTTCAGGACAGAAAATCAGACAAAAAGCGTAGGATTAGGACTAGCCTCATACGTCTTGCAATCCTCCAAATCTTCAAGTTTTTAAGGCCTTTTGTTTAGCTCTAAACAGCCTGCCCATGCGGGCGTGTTGTCTGATGTAGGTCACTGCACAGCGTTAGACTTTTGAACGTGATCCCAGGGAGACGCAGCGTTTCAGAGGCAAGCTGCAAGGGGAGCTCAGCGAGCGTACGATGCCGAGGACAACGTGTCACACTGATCCCTGGTGTAGCTGCGGTGGGTAGCATGGACTGGAAATAACACTTTGCAGTGCTGAGAAGCTGGTCAGGAAGTGGAAACTCTCGTATCAAAGGCAAAAGGGGAGGAGGAGGCCAGCTATGGATGTGAATGGAACAAAGCTGTCCAGGGAGGCCCTTGGCTTAATTGCAGCTATTGGTTGTCATCTACCAATGCAACACCTGACAGACAATAAATCTCTGACAGTTCATATTTGTCATCATTGGTGCCCATCACCATCTATTTATATCTCCACCAGTGCTGTAATTTTATAGCTCTGGGACAACAGGAGGCTGTGGAGTCATTAATGCAGGAACGCGGAGGTAGAAGCTGAAAGTTTTGCTTGCTTTTGTGTGCACTGGAGCCCATTTGAATGTGCTACTCGCCTCCTTTCCTGGGGAAGGAATGAGGCTTTGGAAGTAGTTGTGTTGCAGAGTTTCAAGGTGGGACCAATGTTATTAAATGCATGAGGAGCTGTATTGTCTTCCCCACTGGCTCTCTGCAAGTCCCTTTAGACTTTAACCATGTTATTCTTTGAATCAGTGTTCTTTAACGATGTGCATATTGTGCTATGGGATACTGGATGTTGTTGAGGTTGCTACTGTGATTTTCATGCAAGTTGCAGCCAAAATCTACCTGTGTCCAGGTAAGAGGACAATCTCTATTCTGCTCCCATCAACATCAAAGCTCCTGAGGGTGCAGGGGACATAGAGCCTGGCCTGGAGTGAGATATCGCCCCTTCCAAGGGCAAGAGAAAACAGTATCTGCAATATTCCAAGTGCTGTAGTGAAGGGGGAGGTGCTTTTATTTTTAAAGGGTGACCCTATGTTTACAGCTGTATAAGTTAGGCGCTGATGGTGGAACACTTCCCTAATCCGTTGCTCAGGGTTGCATTTACTAAAGGCTCAAATAGAGGTTTTCCCATACCCTTCAAAAATTCAATATGAAGGTCATCAGAGACATCTGCTTCAGACTGACTGCCTGCATACAGAGCTTAGGCGGTTATTTTGGGCAGACTGGGTCACCCCACGCACGTGTGCATACAGACATATGCAGGCAAATCTTTTCCATCCATAGGAACCAGGCACATAGCTTTTCACTGAGGCATTGTGCAAAGCTTATTGAATGCTGAAATCATTGGGGAAGGTTCCCAAATGCTTTTTTGGGGTCTAAATTGCAAGAGGAATGCTTGTGAATGGCTGAGCGCCTTCCTCCTGCTCTCCCCGACCCGTGGTTAGCGCAGCGTTTGGGACCCGTGCATCGTTACATTGCACCCGTGCTGGAGGACCAGAGAGCAAGTATTCATCAACGTGACCCTGCCTGAGAACAGATTTGACACCGGCACTGGAGCTATTCAACGGGCAATGGCTGTTAGCTGCAAAGGAAGGCGAAACTTTGCTGTGTAACCATCTGGCACTCCATCAGTCCCCGCTCCCGCTCTCCGCAGGCTTGTCTGCAGCCTTTCTGTCCGTCTGTCTCTCTTCGCATCAGTGCTCTTCGTGGTTGCTATTCTTCGTTCTGCTGCTGGCACTGACTGCCAATTAACACTCTCGATCTGATGGGCAAACGCGCAGCTATGCTGGGAACATAATGCAGGCGCTGCCTATGAAAGCCTGTTTTCATCCGCTCCTTGCATCTGAGAGTGGAAGTCACCACAGTACACGCAGGCTGGTGCTCTGCATTTTTAATAGATGCTGACATCTGCACAAGACAGGGTGATAATGGGACCCCTCCATCTTACGCAAACAAGGGAGCTGCCTCTTCAGATGACAAATTTCCCGAAGAGCAGGCGCCTTGTTAGCAGAAACCATGGAGCTATGATATTATCAGTGTCAAGCTGTGAGCACGAGAGGTTTGCATCAGAGATGTTTCTGTATACAGTGCTGTGGGGAAGGTTGACTCCTGCTTGTATGCTAATACTCCCCAAATAATTGTTGGGTGACTTTTCCATCACAATTTTACTTGGTATGAAGTATTTCTGAGAGAGTAATCTTCTGCTTTATGATCTCAGTAGATAAGTTCTTGTTTTCTGCTTTGCAAAGAAAGGGGTTTTAGCAGATAAGAGGTGGCCAGGTGTTACCAGAACACGTTCTTATAAAAAGGCAGGTATTGGAGTTTGCACGTAGGCTGTGGTTATTTTTATATTGTTCCTCTTTTCATCTTTAAAGGGATGCCAGGTAGATGATACCTGTGTATTTGAAAATCAAGCCAGTTGATCTCTCTTGGCAGCCTTGAAAAGGGAGCTGGAGCAACAGATGTGTGCGAGGTGCTGCTCCAACATGCCCATGGGTAAACCTGTCAAAAGGAGCTTAAAGAAGAGGAAACTAAGGAGTCATCTTACAGCACAGCCATGCCAGGGGATTGTAAATGCCTTTTTAGCAAACATCTCACAAGAGAGGAGAAGGAAGGAGAAAACAGGAATTATAAGCCTGGAGACTTTTCTGCAAGTATAAGTATCTAGGTGTTGTTCTTGGTTATGAAGTTGTTAAAACTTTTCCCCTCTGTGGCTCTGAGCAATAACCCTTTCCCCCAGCTCAAATCACCTCTGCCAGCTTGGTGCATGTAATGAACTGGCCTGCTTTGCCTGGCAAGCGATGCTCAGCTTATCTTGTTTAGCTGTCCTGTTTAAGGGGACTCTGGGAAAATATTTGCCCATGCACAATATTCCAGTTGTGAAATCCTATTTTATTTTTTCCTTTCTTCCCTTTTCACTCTCCATGATGATAACATAGGAAGGAGGAAGGTGAAAGAATTTCTAGGGCCCATTCATTAGTAAGCCAGGTTTTTGGTGTGCTCATTGCTTTCTTTACTTTCTCTTGGACTGGTGCATGGCAGGAAGTACTGAGTGACGATTTCTTCCAAAGTGGAGCGACCAAACTGGTTCCTGCACTCTCCACTCATCCTGATAATCTGCAAGCTACAAAATCATGCCAAGCTGGCTACCTTGGGGGACATGGAGCTCCCCACTGGGAGCAAAATGCTTCTGTTCTGCAGAGCTTACGGCATCGCTTACTGCAAAACAATCAAGGTTAAAGTACATAATAGACTTGCTGAAGGTGCGCCCGTCAAAACAAAACAGACATAATTTTGTTAATACGCTTCTTGGAAATCTAGGATATTTTTCCTTATTTAAATTATGATACATCTTTAGGGCTTTGCTTTGAACATGAGCTTGCCTTGCTGTGCGTATTTAGCTTCCTGCTGTTTTGAAGCTTCACAATCATAATGTAACACTTGGTGTTGCCCTGAACCTAACTGTCAGTCAAGAGATTGTAATAGGCTTATTGGTACAGTTGTAGCAGTTTAAGAATGTACTCCATATTCAGAGTGTTTGTTTTTAGCTCCTTTTAAAATACTACTTTATTTTCGTTATTGTTTTGTTTTTGTGGTTTTCTGTGCACGTCTGTATTCCAGCTGGGACTACAACAGCCAAAGTACCGTGAGAAGAATCTGTTGTTCTGTTGGTGTTAAGTATGTTGCAGCTGTCTCTACAAACTCCAGTGGAGTTGAGTCTCGTTTTCCTATATGATGTCCTTTTCTTGTGGTTTGCTCCTGCTTTTGGTTTTGCAAAAGAAACCTGCCCTTGGGTTTGCAGAAAAGTGGAATCCTGCCTTGTTGCTAAAGCAGTGTCTGTTGTGTCTGTGCTTCCTACGGCAACCGGGTCTCCAGAGCTATTTCTCTTTCTAGTGAGAAGTCCCAAAGTGTAGCATGTAGTCTGAAAAGAATTTGTGAAGATGTGTAAAGGGACTGCTTAATTGTGACCCATGTTTACCGCTATGGAAGGCTCGGCAGATGTACTTGTTTTGTGGCTTTCGCCAGTTTTCTTGTCTGTAGAGCAGTCCTTATGTGACCAAAACCTGGGACCCTCAAAATAATGATTTTCTGTCTGGATTGGCTATGGCAAGACACTGTTTTGAGTCAGAATTCAAGATTTCTGTGGTCCTCTGAAGCTGCCTATAGTAATGTTGAAAGAGAGCGTAAGGTTCTTACTTATTCAACTCAATTCTTACTTATGTGAGAAAAGTCTTTTTTGGCAAGATGCTGAGGTGAGATGAAATGCATGATGATTACTGGGCAAAAAGGCTCTGGATAATGAAAAGATGCATTTGTGGATTGCAGTCAAGGCTACAGCGACCTGGTGCTGGGTGAAGATTCCTACTAGAGCGGAGATCTCACTGCCATCACCCAAGATTTCCTCAAACCCTGGCTGTATTTTACCAGCTGGCCAATATTAGGAATACATTCTTCCATTACCTTCAGGACATTGCCAGGCTGGTGTCACGGGCTCTGGGAGCTGCGAGATGCTGATACAAGCTGGATAACACTAATGCTTTCCATTAATTTGTCCTCTTGGAGAAATCAATCCATCACACTAATTGGGTGCAATGCTGTGGTGCCAGGTGGCTGTCTTGTGTCCAGCAAGTTGGAGCACATATGGTCTGCGCTGGCTTCTAATGAAGAAAAAAAAAAAATCAATGCTGGACTCTCTTTTCACTTCCAGAGGTTTACTGAGGAGATGCTGAGCCATTGCTTCTGAGTTGCATCCTTTGAAAATTGTACCTCAATCTTTGCAGATTTATACTGACTGTCTTTTATGGTCCATATTTCTAAGGGAAAGTTAAACTTCTGCTAGCTCTGCATGCTAACTGTATTACACTCCTACCATGATAGCAGCAAGAGGGTGGAGTGAGTTTTCCTTTCTATAAGGCAGTTAAACATGTTAGTTTTAAGAATTTGAGAATTACCCTTTACCCCACAGAGTTCCTGATTTTTAAGGTTTGGAATTTTTTTGTAAAATATTTTTGTATGATTTTATTGAAGAAAATGGTGACTGCATTTTTTTTCCCCTCTGTGTTGGTAGAAAAACTGGTTCTTAACACCTGTTTTAAGAAAATTTGGCCAGCTTTAGTATATGGTGTGGGGTTTTTGTTTTGTGTTATTTTTTTTTCAAACCCACCATGTTGTAGATTATGGTGGCAGACTGCAGTTTGATCATGGCAGGGAGCAACAAGGCTGCTTCACCACCTTTACCGTGTGTTGGGAGGAGAGGTGATTGCATCTGTTTCTGGAAGCTGGCCACTGTTTGAGAGATGCTGGCTATTGATGAATGTCTTCTATACTCTTCCTTGTACAGTGGACCAAAGAAATGGTGCCTAAGAAAGGGACAAAGTGACTGTTTGAATCTAAAGTTTTAGAGGAATGTGTCTACATAAAATGCAAGGACATTTGTGAATGTGCGGTAAATGTCACTTGGAGGAATCTTATTCTGAATAGTAGACCCCTAATATAGCTATTCCTTGATATGTGAAAAGCAATCAAGCAACTGCAGGCAGCACTATGTATTTGAAAGTCTGGTCTAGCTGTCCCTGAGTAAACAGGAGCTAGGAATGTAATTTCTCTCCAAAATAAAATCACTTGTGGTTAGAAGGGAATAGCAAAGAACCTGTAACCTCAATGGCTGAAGCCAGACTCCACTGTAAGGTGTCATGTTGATATGCCCAAATTAACAGCTCAAGAATCTCCGCACTTGGACCTGGGTCCCTGTTCTGCTACCGGCTCTTGTTTGTTCCATCTCGTAAAAGGTTAAGCAAAACCCTCCTGTCTCTTACCTTTAGATACATGCTATGCTACTTGGCAGTAAGAGAATGAGTACATCATGGGGTCCCATTTTTGATTCAGGATATACTTAGACGCAAATTGTGCAGGTTTGATGAGGGCAGAATGGTTCTTGCTACCAGGGCTGTAGCTTCCAAAAAGTGGTATAAAGTAACCTTTTTCTTTACCTTCCCAGCTTCCAACAATCAGAAATTTAAGGATTTTCTATGCCTGATCATTGCCTTTAAAAGCCATTAATGGCTTTCATGTTTTGTCCAACTTCATTCAGTTTAGAATCCGTTTAAACTTTTGGTCCTCACTACTTCACGTGGCAATGAGTTCCACAGCTTAAGAATGAATTGTAGAAAGAAGTATTTCCTTCCATTTGTGTAAGCTCTTTGGGATACAGTAATACATAAAGGTTAGAATAAGCCAAGCTGTGTCCCAAGAGCTATCAACAGGAAACTATTGACACTTCTTCAGAATGCTAGTTGATTAGCTAGCGTTTGATTTCCCTTTTATTAGTTGTTTAAGTGTCCTAAAAGATATTGCCAGATACATAGCTAGCATGACTTTTCCTTGGAAGAAATTGCTTTGGTTGACAAAATGATCTTGGTAAGGAGGGGGGGGGGCTGAGGCTGTGTGATTACAGATGAGATGAGGGTCATCTACCAGGCATCCCTGAAATGCTTTTCAGCTTATGAAAAAAAAAAGAAAAAGTCTGTTCTCTCCTTCTGAATGACTATCTGATTAGAGAATAAGCACAAAAAAAGAACAGACTTCCAGATCCTAGATTAAATGCAACAGATTCACTCAAAGATGACTACCACTGAGAGAGGGCACTGTGTTTCAGAAAGCACGAAAACGCCATAGCTTATATAAACGCAGCTCTCCTGGAGAGAGAAAGAACCACTTGAAAACAATCAAGCCCATTACTTTACAGCCTTTTACCGCACTCTATTTAGACTCCAGGATCATTGACCTGTATGGATCCCACAGAGTGTTTTTTGAAAGTCCTCTCTGGGTTGAATACAAGATTATTCCCAATAGTACATTTGCTGATGCCCCATCCTGTCCAGTTTTAAACAGTCCATGTGATAAGGTACCTCTCAGGAGTCCAGGCTACATTCTGATAGGCTGTGATTGACAAAATGTGTTCCTGCCAGCTTTCCCCTGGGAGCTGAAGAAGGAAATTACTCAATTCAATAGTTAATGTACAGAAGAAAAAGGATGTTGATTTAAAACCATCACTTAAAAATATTTGAAGTGAGTTTAACGCTTATGAATGCCAGACTGTCTGCCCTGAGGAGCATCTTCCTCCAACTAGAGAAACTAGGCGGGAGGAAGAGCTCCCCATGGTCACCTGCTGACGTTCCTCTGTGTGGTCCATCAGCGAACGCTCTACGGTGAAGTCAAATTTCGTGTCAGTTCACGTTTTTGGCTTTGACACTGAGCTCTCAGCAAGGACCTCAGCAGGTGCCACTGTGGGGGTGGCACATGCCATAGGGACAGCTGTTCATTGGGCTATGGCAGGAGATGTTCATACACATATTTACGTAGGTTATAAGCCGTAAGATACTAGTGATTCTTTGTGATTGCTGATGACCTGGATCTTAGCTGAAATCTGTAAACCTCCTTCTCTTATAATTTTCTGAGGCACATAGAGCCTTTAACCTGTCTCTATGCCCTTAAACCCGCATACTTAATGCTTGTAGAAGGACGCATTCTTGCTCTGGTTACAAATTTGCTCTTTTTACAGACTGTGAAGTTATGCTAGATACTTAACTCGGTAGCTAAAGTTGATAGATAAATCCCAAGGGCTCTCTAATGGAAAATACTTTAGCCAAATTATTTCAGGAAGCAACTCACAGAATTGCTTCGTGCATTGCTTCAAATGTTTTCTATCTTTTGTCATTGATTTTGAGTAAATGAGTGTAAATTTAGCTTAACTGGACTTAGAAATATCTTTGCTCATTTACAAGGTGCTTTCTGGTGATGACATTGTAGGTTCTGTGTTGCAATGTTTCTTTAAAGAACAAGACAGTAATGTGAGGTTGACTGTCAAGCTTTCGATGATCGGTAAATTCATTGAACTTCTGTGTTTCCTAACCAAAGAAATACACAAATGATCCAATTTCAGTAACTTTCGATATTCCCAACTAGAAGATTTGTGGCTTGAGGCTTGTTTTTTTTCCCTCTAAATTCCAAATTTTCTCTTTGAGGAGACAAAATGATCAAATGAATGTGTCTCTTGTTCGCAGCACTACAAAACCATCAGCTTAGATATATTGAAAAATTTTTGCGTTACCAATAAAATTTCATGGTCAAAGTCAACTCTTGAAATACAAGATCAAGAGTGATGAAGCTCACTGTACTTGCTCCAGAGCGATATATCAGTTGCTGCCACTCTATTTGAAAGGACTTTATGGATCTCTGGTGTGTAAAATGATTTTTGTATTGTATCACAGGCTGAGTCATCTTCAGAGAGGAATGAAAGTATATTGTTTCTGACATCTCCCCCACCACCACCACTCGCAACAGTTTTACACTATGACATTTCTCCATCCCAGCTTGTTTTCCTACTCACTGACCCAAAATATCATAATGGTCTGGTTCAAAGGCTGCAACTAGCCTCAGATTTTGTGCTCTGCTGAGCCTTCATTTCAGGTTAGTTTACTGAACTGTCAAGTAGCTACCTATGAAAATAAGAGCGTCAGAAAGATACTCCTGCAATTCTGATGACTGAGGACCTGCGATTGGGGCATAAGGCAAGAGCTCATACTGCTGCCATTGCATTATTCATGAGAAAATTAAATACCAGGTTTTGACCTTGAAATTCTTCCTTCCTTGCCCCCCCCCACCTCTCCCCCGCGTTTAGGGTTAAATATATAGGCTGTAGCCACTGAACCGTTGCTAGGAAGCCAAGGACTTGATAAAACTGCTTTTCCCTGTGTGCAAACTTTGCATAATTACTGAACTGTCAGTTTTGCTAAGTTATGGGTGCACCCCAGTGAATATGGAGGTGTTTTTACAGTTCTGTCCTAGCTATGTTTTATCCCTTGAAAAAGAAGTGTGGAGGTCAGAGTAACAACTGCAGGACTGAACTGGCACTGTGGACATTAGTGTGCAGATGGTAGATAAATGGTAGATGGAGTATCTTTTTGTCGTGGTCTTCTAGGTGTTTTAACACATTCTCTAAAAATGGCTTCTAGCTTTAAAAAAAAAAAAAAAAAAAAAAAAAGCCTGCAGTGGTAGAGAGATTAAAATATGATACCCATCCATTGCATTTTTCTCTTGGGATTTGGTGGCCCCAAAAAGTCCAATTTGGCAGCGTGAGATTCTATTGTATTTAAAATCCCTTCATGAAACAATGCATGTGCTTAAATGACCTCCTAAGAGACCACAGTAGCAGGACTCAACAGTGTTTGGGTGTAGAGTGGGATCCACCATAGCGTGCTCAGAGCTGCAATATAGTCTCATAGAAAGAGCAAAAGTGAAGAGTCCAACTTATAGAGAGGGTAGAATTTGTAAAATGCTTTCACAACACTGTGTGAAGTTTTTTAGACAAATACATGACTGTCATGGACCTATAGCTAGCTTCTCTTATCCAGGCAAGTATCTTAAATATTTTACATATATGGTTAATATTTCTTCTAATCAAAGGCAGGGAGCCCAAGGGTATGATGCTCCATCCTGCTTCAGACGCTCAAACGATTGCGCTGAAAGTGGTTGTTGCGCTGAAAGTTGTTGCAGTCAGCTGCGTTTTTGAGGCTCGCAATAGTGCAATTACACTCTTAAAATTTAGCTGAAGGAAGTGTGGGAACCTGTAATCATAGGCAATGGGGGGCAGGGGAATGTGTGTGAATCAACAGAAAGCATTTATGTTTTTTGCAGCCTTGTGAAGGACAAAAGATAGTCGAGCGTCGGCGTGCAACACAGGGACTGGAGGTTCCTTCAGAGCCCTTGCAAGCTGGTTAAAAGGGAGCTTTACAAGGGAGCTTCCCTAATCCCACAAGTGGGCAGGATCAACCCAGTATTGGAAAAAGCATAGGCAGCGACCGAGGAATCCTCGTAACGGTGGGAGGGAATTTTCTCACCTCCTGAGTTCTGCTTTGCTGCTGGCAGGGAAATGTGCTTTCAAAGCACAAGTTACAAAAGAGAAGCAAGAAAACAAGATGCAAATTAGGGAAGAAATAAACTTCAGAAGAGTTTTCTTTGTGTATTTATGACTCAGTTGTTCAGAGAGACAGACAGCATAGCCTTTGATACATCAAAAGCCTGTCACCGTATACTTTAAATTCATTTCTTTTTAGTGTCTTTGCACATATAGGCATGCTACAAATTTGCGTGGCATCCGAGCTGCTTGTCCAAATGCTAGCCTGTTGCTGGAAGTGAAGAAAATATATAGAAACCTCCTCCCTGCTGCCTTATCCACCCTACCAGTGATTAATGCCTTGTGGTCATTAGGGCTCTTGATGCGTGGGGTGACTGGATGAAGCAGTGGATGAAGCTATTACGTGCACAAAGCAAAATAAGATGAGCCAATATGAGGGTCTGCTGTGGCACTAAATGCTCTGAAGGCCAATTTTGCAAAGTAAAGAAGAGTCTGTCTGTCTGCAGTCAGTTGCCACTAGTTCATATGGGAGTGAGGATCACCGAAGTTGCTCACAGGTCATTCTGTCTTGTATAAATTACAGCTGAAAAGAAAAGCCACAAGCCAGGTTGTAGCAAATGAGTATTTCCCAAATGGCTTCCTAGACCCCATGTGAGTGGTACAGTGGACAAGTAGTGCAAGTGCATCTCCTTTCTTTGAGTGTGAGCAACTGTATCACATTGAATGTAGTGCATGACTGTGTCATCTCAAGGATTCCCTTGAGAAAAACTTGGCTTTTTTCAGATGATATTTGGACCAACCAAATCAAAAACTGGTGTGTCATTATAGATATAGCCAGACCAGGATGCAGATGAGAAAGGAACACTTGTGTTTCTTCCCTTTCTACTTTGTCAAAGGTTAAGTTAAAGTACCTGTGAAGAGAGTCATTTGATCGGCAATTTGGAAAGCGCCTTCTAATTCTGATTACCTCAACTTTGGCCTTTTCTACATTGTGTTTTTGTGGAGTAACGCCAGCCTTCCGGACAGGGCTACGGAGCCCACTCTGAGATAGGCAGGCTTCTTTAAAGTATCATTAGTTGCACAAACCCAAACTGAGGCATCTTTTCCTTCTGAAAAATCTGTAATGCCTAGTGCTTTTGTCAGATGGTGCTGCTTTCTGCGTTGACTTAAAAATAGATGGATACATTCGGTACTCTTCTCTCATTATGCCTAAATCAAGGGAAAATCAAACCCCTAATTTTTACCAGCTGCTGTCAGGGTCCTGTGGCAACCTGCCAGCATAACAACTTGCTGATTGTTATGCACAACTTAAAAGTTGGAGGAAATCCGCTAAGTTCTCTATTTTGCTAGGAGGTTCCGGGCTCTTCATTAGCAGTCAGGTCTTTAGCCCTCATTGCCGGTATTTTAGCAGAAGTCTGTCTAGCTGTTTGACGTGCACACATCTAACTTAGCAGAAAAGTGTGATTTTGGAGATGGAAAAAAAAGAGAGCAAAAGGAGCCAGACTTCCTTGCATGGAGATCCACCACAGATCTGTGGCCAGACTGAGGACAGAAGCTCCATTAGTCCTATGCTGCATCCCCAGGATCTCGTTCCCTCCCTATTGAGCCTATGCATTAACACAGTTTTAATAAGGATGCTGGTGGAGGAATACAAACAGGCAGAAATTTGCAGAATCATTGAATTTAATCTTCCTCAGCCCAATATGATTCACTGGCATTATTAACATAGTAGAAATAGACCTGTGTAAACAGTGTTACCCAATGATCGTTTTCTGCTTTCTATAAATACTTGGTCCTGTGTTAGTGACTCTGCCCTGTAGACCTGCTGTCAGACAAGTCAGCTTTGCACATGCTTTTAAGCACTGTGTGCATGTATTGTAAATGTAGCTGTGTATTTTGGTGGTGTAACAGCTGGAGACCGTTACAACGTGACAACATTACTCCCTGCACTTTATGGGAATTTCAGTTTCGTCGACCTACATTTATCTCAGCCTCCATACGAACCTGCTCTGTAATCCGTCGCTTCTGTTACTGCAAATCTGAAACACTGAATCAGGAAAGAGAGCCTTGCCAAAACTGTTAAATAAGCAGAGCCCATGTTATTTGGAAACTGCCACTGTTTTCTTGCTCACGTAGTCCTGGAATGTGCCCCTGGGCTGGAGGAAGGGAGCACTGATGAATGTAGTTCTCAGACTGAGTCATTGTGTTGAATACTTTTTTTTTTTTTTTTTTTTTTTTGAATTTGTGTGTTAGAATTAGAAGTTTCTCAAATATGTATGCTTTTGTATGGATAACGTTAGGACCAGGCAAAAAACCTCAATGTGTGGCTGCTGGTACTAGCCAAGAGGCTTAATGCACGTGTCACATGTGAGCAGGGTTGAAAGCATCCTTTTAGGGAAGACTATTTTTAGAGGCTACAAATCCCACCTCTTCCATGTACTGTCCTATTTTTATCCAGGAGTGCTTCCCAACTCTCAGCTGTGCTCCCGACCGTGATCCGCAGACGCTTCCGTACAGCGCCGCTCTGTTAAGAGCGTGTTGCCTATTACAGAACATGAACTTCACAGTAATTGCACTGGGTTAGCCAGTGATAATGTAGTTATATTTTAGTTTCATTTTTCTCTTTCATAGTCCCTCTGTACCACTTTCAGAGGATGGCAGCTAACCTGTGAGCAGTGAACAAATTCAGATGAGCAGGTAGCTGAATAGGCAGCCCAGGCTGTGCAATGTTGATGTGATGGAAACCTCAGAGCAAGTCAGATCCTTTTGCAAGGGTGACAGGATGCAACAAAACCTTCCCATGCTGCTTCCCCACCCCGTTAAAGACAGGAAATGTCATTAATGCTCATGACCTTGAAGTAAGGGCAATAGCAAGTGATGCCCATGCCTTTGCCTGCTGAAAAGCAGAAGGAAGGTAGTGGAAGAGTAAGCAAGCCCACCCAATTTGTAGAAAGGTTTTTGATGAAAAGGGAGGCTTTTCCTGCATGATAGCTTCTTTTAAACATACGAGAGTTGTAACACAATGATGCACAGTTTTGTGGGCAGGCAGACTTTACTTACTCAGAATTAGGTCAGAAAAGGTTGTTTGCAATGAATGTGTGATTAGTAATTGCCCTGAATGACCCTGTGCAGAAAACATGCTGATTCCTCCAACCCACTATCTACTGGATGTAATTTAATCCCACTTGTGGGCTTTTGTATGGATAACAAAGTTTTTGCAGGTGTGACATGAGTATCTTCTCCGAAGAGCTAAGATGTGACTAGACAAGACGGAAGGGGATGTGACATAAAAGCAGGTGAAAGATGGCTATAAAAGTCATGTTAGTGTCAAGGGAGAGATGGAGGTAGGGAGGAGAGAGAGGAGTTTGACTGAAAGTGAGAGAGGATGGAGAGGGTGATGCAGACTGTACGTGAACAAGAGGCTGAAAATGTTGCTGTCATAGATTGTGTGATCTGCCCAGCATCTCTGCCTGAGCGTTTTCCACAGCTGCTCTTACTCCTGGAAGTCTCTCCCTGGTTTATTCTTGGCATCTTTCCTAACATGGCTCTAGATGTTCTCCTCCACTCTCCCCTGTGCTTGGTCATCACGAGAAGCTTGTTTGACTGCAAGTGTCACTGCTTCTACTCTCCTTGTTGCTTGGGTTTGCGCCTAAATATTGTTAAAAGCTCAAGTAACAGCTTGTCCCTGAGAAGTGGAAGAGCTGGGTACGGCTGGGAAACGGATGGCTGAAGCGGGAGGCCAGGATGACAGCAATTAAAGGAAATTGAAAATTCTTCCCATAACAGTTTTTACCATTTTGAAGGTGTGAATGTTGGCTCAAGCACGCTTTTTCCTCCATTTAGTGGAGATAATACCTATATGCCTTATGTAGTTTGGCAGATCTCCTCTGTTTAATGGTGAGGGAGATTGAGGCACAGAGGGATGAAGCAACTTGTCTAACGTCACAAGCAAACAATGTGTAAGGCACAGTACAACACTCTCCTGAACCAATCCTACGAGCCAGGTTGCACAACGACTACCTGTAAAGCAGACACCTTGTAACCCATGGTGGAAGCAAACAGCTTAGCCTTGCTTCGGAGCACCTCCGTGCCGCTGCCTGGAGAGGCTGGAGCTCCCCGATTCCCGCTGGGGAAAAGCTCTAAAGCAGGAGCACAAAGGCTCCCAAAGTTACTTAACAGATTTTATGGAGTGCTATTAAGCCCCATAAAGGAACTTGATTTGGGCTCAAGCCTTGTTTGTACTGAGGCTGGCTGCTGGCGTGTTTCTTTGGGCGCTTTGTGCTTGGCCAGCTGCCGTCTCCTCCTCCTGCTTGTGGGGAGGGCTGGCAAGCAGGACTTCCTACGTGTAGATGTTTGAGAGGTAAATGCATGGCTGCAGCACCTCATCCCCTGTTTCTTTTAATCTCATATTCCATGTCACCTATTATTGTGGTATGCATGCACCCAGCAAGTGGTTTTAACAGGATGAATATTCAATAGCGGTGGGTACTTCAGTTTAGCAGGAGAGAGCAAAATATGACCAAATAGCTGGAAGCTGAAGCTGGACGTGCTCAGATAGGAAATAAGGGGCACACTTTTTACGGCAAGGTTAATTAACCGTTGAAACAATTTACTGAGCAGTTATCTGTCATGGGAAGTTGCTGTGTCTAAGCTAGGTGTTCATCAAAAAGATGTGCTGTAGCTCAAACAGATGTTTTGGGGTGATGTAGAAATTACTAGGTGAGGTTCTCCGTGTTTATGCAGGCTGTCTGGCTCTATGCTCATAATGATCCCTTCTGGCCTTGAATGAGTCCCCAAAAGGTGCTATGAACTCTGCTCTTTTTTTTTAATGAACCAGAGATAATAGCCTAGGAAAGATTTTTTTTTAAAAAAAAAAAAAAAAAAAAAAAAAGCAGTGGATGTAAGATTTCACCCTGCACACAGTCAGGGTTGGACAAGAACTGCCCCTTCTGTGTCTGAGTACCAGCTTGCTGTTTGTAGCATGTCCAGTGCCCCTCCTTAGGTGCTGCTGGGCTGGACTTGATTTCTCCCTCTCTTTCCTTTCTGCTGGTTTTTAAGTGATGAATTAGATCCACACCCTTTGGAGAACAGGAAGAGAGAGATGATATTTACCCTAACATGGATGAATTTCTTAAATCTGATTTAACTTTTAGGTCTTCTCTGTGAAATTATCCTTGAGAGAAATGCTCTGATGATAAAATGGGTGTGAAAAACTCTAAAGCAGCATATTAGGCAATTCAGACTTTTCTCCTGAAATAGAATCTTTATGTGGTGGATAATTGAAAGTGATTTTTTTTTTTTTTTTTTTGGTCCGTTCATGTCTGTTTTCTGATGCTGCTTGGCCAGGGAATGCAATATGGTGCTCTATGATGGCAGAGGCTGTTCTAGCAATGTTCCCATCACACTTTGAAATAGGAAGAACAAGATGTGCCACGAACGAGATTATTTTTGTGAGATTTTGCTCCAACTCTGCAATTCCAAGAGCTTCAGAGATATGTCTTGTCTTTGGCATGTTGTGCACCAAACAAGCTTTGAGGTTTTGACCGTTACGTGCCCTATAATTTTGGGTCCTGTTTTCTGCCTGCCTTTTCAAAGGCATTTTGCTCCTGGCTCTCACTGGAAAGATTGACTTGGTGATTCTTGCTAAAGTTGGGATGAAGGATGGCCTGAGCCTTCCTTGTGTGGAGCAGCAATCCCAAAATCTCGCGCTTTTCTCAGGAGAGAGGAGAAGGTCTCTCTGTAGAGCCAGAGGAAAGATATGGGCACTTCCAGAAGCTGCTGTGTGCTTCAGGTAAGCCAAATTGCCCCAGGAATGTTTCTCTCTCCTTGGATTATAGAGTGTCTATAAATTAGATGCTCTGCTACGTGTCTAAATAGGTGGGATGCATCTGAGCTGGACAGGGTCAATACACTTGGCCAATATGTGGGTCAGTTTTATCTGTGTATTCAGTGGGAGAAAAGTTTCCTTCACCCGCAAAAAACTATTGAAGTGCTGTGTTGTTGTTTGTTTTTTAAAAGCACTGAGAAAGAGGTTGTTGTGTATAGCATCTTCAGCTGTAGCTGTTGTCTTCTGCATGAGGCTGCCACGTTAGTGATGCATTTGAATGATGTGTCTCAGCGGGAAACCCAGATTTAACATGAGGAGGAAGGCAGCATTTTCAATTTGATTGTTAATTATCTGCACTTAATATAGTTCAGGCATTTGAAGCATTATTTTTAGAGACTGGTTCCTCTTTGTAATTAGATATAATGGCCAAAATAGTTGTTCTTTAATGACCCATTTCTGATCAAGACTGAAATTGCAGCCAAATGAAATGTTCTTACCCTTCCTTGTGCTTCTGCATTCCTTTTTTTTTCAAGTCTGAGCCAAACAGATGGGTTTGGTCTAGATGCTGGTGAACTCCAAAGAGATTGAGCCACATTTCAGCTTGGCTCTACTGCTGTGCTGGACCCGGGCGAGATCCTGGCTCCTAGCTGTGGATCTGGCCTTGGCAGCCTCGATTCGTGCCGCTGTGTTACTGCGGCGCAGGCGGCTGCTGTTCTCCGTAAGGGCAGTGTTGCAATACGACGGCCTAAAGGTTAAACCTAAGGAAAGCTTCAGCAGCTCCAAAGTTTTCCAGCTGGGTCTCCTGAACTGACCTGAATGTGTGAACCTGGCTTCCCTGGTTACAAAACACTGCGAGTAACGATGCCAGGAGCTAAGCTTTATCAGCCTCCTCTTTTAAAAAGACTTGTGGGGTAACGGAGCGTTGGATGTTACTTTGCTGTGATTTAAGGGTTTGGGTCTGCTCGTTAATTTAAATATTTTCCGAAAGGATTACAAACGTGCATATTGGGTAGAATTTCTGGCTTGCAAACCTTACTGTTCAGTAACTCATAGGCTCCTTTTAATAAAGCCCCTCGGGATAAGAGATGTGCCAGGACACAGTGAAATATATGCTCTATTCACAAAGGCAGCAGCAGCTGCATCAGATGATTAATATTTTGTACATCCTGACACTGAAATGCAGGGTTTGGCTGGAGGATCCAGGTATTGTTGTGTCACAAGCATTTTTTATTACATTTTAAGCTACAGCAACTGAAACCACACAGTTGCTTCCACATGATAAATACTGGAAATAAAAGCTGATTAAATAACAGCACTTCAAAAGGGGAGAAGCTGCTAGGAGCTTTCAGACTTCTGATCTCCTGATTTGCTTTGTCTTCACTTTTTTTTCTGGAGGTAGTTTATGGTGTGTGGTAAAATGTTCCCTGGGAACTGAATTATATAACTTTCAGCAGTGATAATGTGTGATGGAACGAACACTGAGCCATTCAATTAACACAGCACTATTACTTATACTGATATACCCAGACATATTAATGGCATCTGCATTGATATTGGCTGATCGTAAAAATTCTGCCGTTGTCAACAGTGGAAATTGCTGGGTGGATGTACAGAAGGATCAACATAAGATGCAATAAAATCCTGGTGACATTGGTGTCCAGCTAGCGGTGTTTCTTTGCTATCGGGGGATTAGCTCAGCCTCTGCAGTTCTGGCAGCAGGATAAACTCCAGATATGTCCCTTGTGTCTCAAGGAGCAGAGATTTCAGAAACTACTAAGTTATTCTGATTTTTTCCCCCCCTACCTTTCCTTAAAAAAAAAAAAAAAAAAAAAAAAAAAAAAGTGGGAGAGAAGGTGATCAAACCCATGAAGTATCCAGTCCCTGTAGCCCATCTCTATCTAAATGCAGCAGCCCTAAGGCTTCTGAGGAAACACGGTGACAGCTTGACATTTGTATAAGAAAAAATAGGAACTGAAGAGCTAAAGAGAAACCTGATTCGGTGTGTGACGGGGGGAGGGAACACCAAACTGCCCTTTCCCTTCTCCCTCTGTGTTTCCATGCGTGTGAAGATATGAGATCAGCAATAAATGTACATAGAGTAACTTGTTACTGATACTTGCTCTCCTCTGACAGTGAGGTACCAGCTTAAGGTTAGCTTAAGTTAAAGTATCCCTTTCAAATTCTTTATTTATCATTAAACTCTAACACAAATTTGTCTTCCCTTCAAGTTCCTTCTTTTTGAGAACGAGGAACAAATTATCTCGCATTGAAGCGCTAGATCTTGACATCGGTTGCGTCTGAAATCCCAACACAAAGGCTTTATGCGGCCATAAAATGCAGCCCAGGAAACTCTCTGCTTCCGCAGGCTGCTGCTTATCCTGGCTTCGAAAGACCCCTGCAGCGCCAGATGATGAGCAGGAAGGTATGCTCTTTCCAAACCTCCTGTTGCACGGGTTGTGTTTGTATAACTCCAGATGGAAGGTTGTAAGTAGGTTTACGGATTCGCTTGGGTTTACGGCAGAGAAACGGTGCACGCAGGCGTCGGGGAACAGGCTCGACTCTCGCACCAGTGCAAAGTCCTGCCCTTATCGGTGAGCCGGGTGCCTGGCGGCCACGGCAGTTTGAGCTCAGCTCCTCTCAGTTGCGTTTTGTGCCTCCTTTAGCAAAGAGTACGGCACACCCCGGCACAGCCCTGCCGCGCTGCTTAGCACACCAGCCGAGACGGTCAGCTCCAACTGCAGACTGCTGTGCCCCTCCTGCAGCCTCGCCTGCCCCACCATCCATGGGCTCATGGCGAGAAAAACCTCTTTTTTTTTTTTTTTTTTTTTTTTTTTTTTTAAGCAAGATTTGCAGAAGTGCAAGGTTTGAATGCAAGTTATGCGAGTTAGCAAAATGTCCCGAGGGCTGGCTTTCATCTTGTTTGAGCTGTTGTCTGGGTGGTATTTGTTTATTGCTGATAATGATTGGACTGGCCCCAAATCAGAGTTAACACCTGTAAGCAATTTATGCTGGTCAATGTCCACCTCTGTTTCATGGATAATATATTTTAACCCGCATGGGAGGTGCACACAGCCGTTCAGCACGGTGCTTTCTCACCAGTGCAATGCAAGCTGCCTGTCCATTAAACCAGAGAGCCCCGTGCCGGGAACCCAGTGACCAGCAGCCGAGAAACCCTCCCTGTTTACTTTGCCGCTACTTCTGTATTTAATGACTGGGTTTAAAGGACACTGTTAGAGTGCTTCAGGCTTTAGAAGTGGGTTGGCTGCTCTACAAGGTGTCTTGCTAAATCAGGATCTGCTCTGGGCCCTGCGGTACAGCAGACGGAGCGAGCAGCATTGCCACTTGGCAGCCGGCTGGCTCTTCCCTTTGCGCTGTGCTGGCTTTAGGGCCTGTAATTTTTTTGTTTCAGAATTTGACCCTATTTATCCACCTGAAGTGTGTATTTCAGGATGAAGTTTTTAGGAAGGAAAACATTTTCAGCATGAACAGCTGTGTCTGCTGAATATGTGTCACTTTACCCTGTTAAGGTAATAATTTTTGCAGTTATGTACTCCCATGCCTTGCAGTCTGGGAGGGATTATTCTGAAGTCTAAGAAGAGTCTGTTGTCATCACTGCAGAAGTCTGCTTAACCTGAGCCATGCCATGAACCTCTGAAAGACTGTGTTTTGTATTTACCAGATACCATAACCTCTCCAGAGAGCCTGCCTGCACAGGGCATATACATGCCGTGGTTGCAGGAGCTGACCAAGAGGTCTCTACATTTCCCCTCTCCTTTCTCAATGGCCCAGGGACCAGGATCTGTGTTAAAAAGCCTTTCAGCAGTATGAATCTTTAGTTGGTGGTTTACATTTCATTCGGAAAGACGTTTGCTTTTCCAGTTTTCCGGGATGGCAGGATAAGCTGTTTGAGTGCTGCTTTTCTGAACCTACACACATCTTGCTTCCCTGACATAACCTGAATCCGAGCGTGCCAGAACCTTTTCCTCCTGTGGGAGCAGAGCGAGAGGTGGCTTTTTTGTTTTTCTTTTTGCTTCCTGGTGAAATAACGAACCGCAAGCCGAGCTGCCTGTTATCTGGACGTTGTCTCTGCAATAATGCATTTCTTCCTGCAGCACCACCTTGGCGCCATGCCCATGTAATTAAGTCAAGATGAGTAAGCAACACGTGCCTGGACTGTGCCATGTGGCTCTCTATTGTATGTGTTACAATGGAGCTTCTCAGAACATGTGGGTTAATTAACATCTTTTAGGGACCTGAATAATAGATAAGGGTGTGCGCGGCTTTAACGCGTTGGGCTCTAATCAGTTTATTAGAAGACAGATGAAGACAACACAGTAGGACTCTATTATTCTTCCTTATAGCCCTGGAAATTAAATTGCATAACGTTGACTTGAAATTAAGCAAATGCAAAGTGTTTAAAAAGCCACTAGGACCCATTTTGTTCAGGTCTATACTTAGTTTGTTTGTTTTTCCCTCTGTGTCTGGAGGGGAAAGACAGCCCTGTTCAGCCCCTTCCAGTGTTTTGTAGCACTCATCAGTGTTGCTTTCAGAAATCCCCTCTTAGCTTAATTAACATTACAGTTTGTACCCAAGCAGCATTAATTAATTAGTTGCAAATGGCAATTTTGGAGATGGCAGTGGAGACTACTGTTAGCAACCTGCAATCAAACTTGCTGCCCGCGCTATGGGGAAGGCACAAAGGAGCTGTTAGAAAGCAGCAGGCTTTCCGCTCGTCTTTTAACGTTAGAGGTGGAAATGCTGCTTTATCCTGTGGTTACACTTCTCCGCGTCTCCGTTTGTACAGGGCAGAATCCAGCAGCAGGCTGGAAGACCAGACCCTAACAGTTTGATACTTTTGCAAGTGGAAGAAGTCCACTTGTGTGGACTTCTACACACTGAAAGAAGTCCATTTCTTATTTCTTTGTTACGTTGCAACATTGTTTGTATAAACTAGAGGGCTGTTATATTGCCTGCTATCCTGTATCTGTAAAGCATTTCACAACCATCCAGAGACTTTCTAAGTGAGTATGGACCAGTCCTCACATGACTGAATTTGTGACCTGAATAAATTATAGCAAAAGACAGGCATAGGAAGAACGACAATTAGTTGATTATAGGTTGCGCTAGTACAGCAAATCACAAATGGGGAAAATGCAACAGGAGGGGAGAGGTTGGCTACGTTTTTAGGAAACAATCTGGAGAGCAAACGGAGTAAACAGTCCTTGGGTTCAGGAGACAGATAAATGGCAATACCTCATTTCTTTGCATATTTAAAAAATATTAAAAAGTTTTGGAATCTGAGTGCTGAGAGAGACAAAATACAGCATCAGGGAAAAAATACATTTAAATTTGCTAGCAGAAGGTGAAGGTCTGAAGGAATGGCACCTCTGTGTTTTTTGTTTTTTGTTTTTTGTTTTTTTTTTTTTTCTTGTGGTACATCCCACTCCTATCCCAGCTAGTACTTTTCCAGATGATAGGGTCAGACTTGGAGCCAGGTGTTAGCATGATCATAGCAACAACTTCATCACAAGCCACAAGCTCCTTCAGCATAGCACTATCACACCGTGCCTGGAGTCCTAGGGCATCATAGAGGGCCCTGAGGAACTTAGCTACACCCTTGGAGCAGCTGCTGAGCGTGGTAGCAGCTGCAATAAGAGCAAGGAATTACCCCACCAGCAAATTGACTGGGACTTGTATTGCTTCTACTTTGTGGGAGTCATGGAGGTCAGAAATGGTCTTTGACTATCACTTTTCTTCCTCTGCTCTGGAAGAGCACCACTTGCTGTGTTTTTCCATCTGGCTGCCTGGGCATGTGCATGCCACTGCTTGGTTAGGGGATTTTTGCTTCATTCCAGGGCATCATAAGCCTCTCCATGCACCTGCAGCTACACCTCCCTTTATAGGGCCAAAACTACACTGCGGTGTGCAAGATAGCTGAGCTGCTTTTAAACTAATTGCATGTGCAAGTTGAGTAAGGTCTTCCTTTTGCAATTGATTTTACCTTGTAGGCGATCCTTTGCAGACCATGTGTAGGAATAGAGACACTAGCAGGCTGGAAGCTATAATCCCAGTATTCACTGCCTTACCAGTGGTGTCACTACACCCTGCTCAGAACCTGTCACCCCTCATGGCAGCAGCTGCTTGCAGAATCTATGGAAGTACCTAGCAGTAGTCAGCATGTCCTTGTTCACAGGCTATCCAGCAACAACACTGAAATACAAGTCTTTATACTCTTCAATGCAAGGGTAGAGTGCCCTTTCCCATTGCTTCAAATGATTTCAATTAGTCTGTTTTGTTTGTAGTGTTTTAGTGCAGAGCCTCTTCAGATGCCTCTTCCTCTTCCCATCCCTGCTCCGTAGTTTGACGGCATGGCTGGGTGCCTTAGATGGTAAACTTAATGCTTTTGCTCAAAACCCTGGTGTTCGCTGGTTTTATCAGAATGCAGCAGCCTCTGTTCTTGAAGGGCTTTAGTGTGATGAATGAAAGTGAGGTGCTTTGATCATGACAGTGGAGTGAAACTGGAGCTTTCATCAAGAAAAGAGAGAGGGAGAGCATGGGTGGAGGATAAGAAAGTTGGTGTGACAGAGGGAGATGGTTCCTCAGCTTGGTTGTTTCTTTCCTAGTCGTATATGAAAAGCAAAGATCATTCAGGCAGTTGTAGCACAGTTGTTGATACAGTTGCAGAGGTCAAACCTGCAATCAGGTGCCCTGGTCAGGTTTTTGGTGACTGCAGCACACTGTGTTGTGTGGGCGCAAGTTCAGACACCAACTGCATGGCTGTTGGAACCCACTGCGGCAGCTCCTCCTTCCTCTGTACCTGGTATAGAGATTGAGCACTTTTCATGCAAGTGACAGCAATGCCACCCAAGTCCTCACCATGGTGGTTCACCAGCAGGCTGGATCAAGCCCTCTGAAAAGGAAATATTGGTCCTGTAGAGATTACTACCAGGCAGTCAATGAGGAGTTGGTCAGCTAACGGCTTGTGACAAAGCCAAGGGCAGTTAATGCTCTGACAACTAGATATCAACCAGTTGGGTGTTTTCACACTGCAATAACAGATTGGATTAAGCCTGAAGTTTAATGTCCAACACATTGGTTATCATGTCTGCCTTGAATGTTTTTATTGTATGAATAACCAGTTCCTTTTTAGAATCTTTTGATGTCTTATTCCCAATGATTTCAAGAGTTGCACCTTATTGCTCATCACATAAAGGCTTAGTTCCATGTGTCTTCTGAATTTCCACACCTTTCCAAGTCATTTTGGCATCTCCTTGCCCTGTTATGATGGCATGGGAAGAAGAGGAGCTGGAGGGTGCATATTGCATCCCCGTTGCTGCTTTCACCCCCTGCTAAATGATGGTGAACTGTTTTGATGGTTAGCATGAGGTGTGTGAGATGAGATATTTGGTGATGGAGTGCTAGGGAGAACCCAGAAAATCTGGATTGTGTCATCTCTGCTGTTTGCCAGCAGTGGGAAGTGGGACAAGTGTATTAGGATGCTCAGTTCCTTTCATCGTTAGGAGGAGAGAGGACAATATTTTGACCTCCTCATCCACCAAACTGTAGTTAAATAAGCAGAGAAGTTTCTGCATAACTCTTACTACATATACAACTCCAGGAAGCTTGAAGCAGCTTTTTTTTCCACCTTTCTTTATGACAGCTCAACTTCTTAGTAACAGTTAAAGGGGAGGAAGTTGCATTCTCTGCCCACGAAGATTGCATGGGGGCTAAAGGCAGCAGAGAGGAACTTCTGAAATGACACTACCTTGTTCGCATGTATTAACTTCTTTTGCCTTCTGCCTCTGGCTTATTCGCTAACCAGACAGTATGCTGCCTAAATACCAATAGTGAGTAATGAGGATTAAGTGTTACCTCTAATGCCGTTATTAGGAATATTTCAGAACTTCATGTTCAGGCTTAACTGCTATTTTGGTGCAAAAAAGGCAAGTCTTGGAGTTGAGCTGCTGTTGGCTGTGACATCACAGCACTGTGATTTGGGTCTGACGTGACATATTCCGGAGAGCTAAGCTTGCTCAAGCCTCTTATGTAGATGTGCTTGAGAACCACTTTGAGTCGAGAGAGAAGCACTTGTTAGCAAAAGTGGTAGGTTTCTAATAGGCAACGATTTTTTTTTTTTTTTTTTTTTTTTTTTTTGATGCTGCTGCGGTTTTTCTCAGTATGTTTCCTGAGCTACGAAACTCAGATCCTGAGCCAGCATATAAATTGGAGGGAAGGATGGGAGCCCATGGTTTGGCTTGGTCCTGTTTCAGAAATAAGGTCATGTGTGAAATTTGGCATCAGACAGGGAATGGTGCAAGTACTCTCCTGGCAGAGGAAGGAATTGAACCTTGGGCTTTTGGAGGGGATGAGGGGAAATAATACTTTAATGACGAGGCTAGTTCATAAACAGGGGCCATAACCTCATCTGTTTTTCTCGTGGCATGTTGTTAATCTACCCCGTGTGCGTCTTGTTGGGGTTTTTTTGCAAGTATGTAACAATGAAATGTTTCTTTGGGGGCTGAAAGGAATGTTTAATTCAAGGTAGAACAACATTTTCTAGGGTTTCTTTTGTTCTGGTGAGCCTCGCTGAAAAAAAAAAACTGTAAATTCTGTTTGTTTGGAAGCATAGTTGGAGGTTGGGTATTTTTGACCTTGCCAGTGAAACCAAAAATTAGCAGTTCTCATAGCTCTTTTAAAACACTCCTTATGATCCCAATGGCCATCAAAACACAGGGTAATCTCTCTACTGTAACTGAACCCTTTTAGACAAGCACCCTCAGAACTTCCCCAGCTCAAAGTTCCTGTTGCATAGGTGCAATTGGATCATAAACTGGTGGTAATTTAAGTTCATAAAGTTGAATGTGAAAGTGATGAGCCTGCAGTGAATTCCACACCAAATAGATGGGACGTTTGCTGAGGGTTAATGACAATCCTGGTTGTGGAGTGACCCGTGAAAGCCTGCAGCGTCTCCACATGCAACAGCAGCAGCTCCAGGAGCCGCGTACAGCACTTACGGGACACCTGGTGTTGGGCAGCTCCCAGATTTCTGCTACGATGATGTCTGAATCTTTACCCTCAAAATTTGTATGGGAGATGTAGATGTCGAACTGTGACAAGAACTGTCTGGTACAGAAATATTAGAGCAAAGATGTTTGCAATTTGCTTTCTTAATTTGACTCTGGATTTGTCTTTCCCTGTGCGAAACAGCTATGACTACCTATTTCTTACTCATCTGTCGTCTTTCCCTTATTTCTTTTCTAACAAAACCAATCCCAAATGATTAAATTAAAAAAAAATCCATTTTAAACCAAGGGATGATGATGATAAATCCTGGCATTTTCAGTGTATTATTTGAGGCTTGTCAGAGTGTGGGTGTTGTACCTTTTCTCCCTGACTCTTCTCTCTCTTATCCTTCTAGGTATTAATTCATCCCACCTTTATTTAGCTGCTGTATGTAAAATCTTTGCCATTTTTTGTTTCTTAGTTGGCAGAGGGGAAGTGATGCACATCCGGAAAGGCGCGGGACAACCGCGTTTCCCTTAGATTTCTCTCTCTCTCTGCGTTGAGAGAGATCCTAGGAGGGGGAGGCTTCTAGCTTCCTTGACTTGGATACTTCTTTGAAGGGATGAAACAAGGCCTTCAGCTATGACCTTTTCAAAGTGAAGTTTGCCTCTCTTTCCATTTATAAACAGCCTAGAGCGATCGGTCCCTGACAGAGCTCCTTCCTTTGAGAGCTCTGGGACAGTCCTTGTTGGGATTGGGTCTGGGAAGCCCCTCCTCTAAAAGTGCTGGGTTAAAAAGCATCCAGCAGAACTGAAAGTGGAGTTGCGCAGTCTGAAGGGCTTTTGGGATTTCATCACCCTCTATAGTGAAAGTTGGGAGAAGAGTCAAATCAAGGAAACCCCTCCAGCCCCAACAGGGTGAACATGCCGCAAGTTCAGTGCCCATCTTCAGTAATGGAGGGATAAGACCCACAGGTGTTATAGCGAGTTGAATGTCTTCTGTCGTTGTCCTTTTCTCCCCCCACCATCAAATATGTTAAAGCTTTTCTTTATCTCCAACATATCTGTGCAAGCTGAGAATTCTTTCAAATGCTATTATTAATGAAAGGTTATAAAGGTTTTTGGAAACCCCCTCTTCTTGAGCAATTTAACAGCAATGCATCAGATAGACTTCAGAGGAGAGGTGTTGACCCAGGAACAGAGCTCTGAAGCTTTGCTCTGAGTGCAGAGGGCTGAAAGGGTTAGGTTTAGCTCAGCTGGTTAGAGCGTGGTGCTGATAATGCCAAGGGTCACGGGTCTGACCCATATGGGCCATTCGTTTGAGGGTTGGACTAGATGATCTCCAGAGGTCCCTTCCAACCTTAGCAATTCTATGATTCAAAGCACAAGAATGTCGGCTGAGGAGATTTTAGCAGCCATCAGAGGGTCGTGCGGCCAAAGAGGCTTCGCTGCATCGACTCTCCAGAAGTGAGTGGTGCAAAACACACGTACGACGTTGGGACAGCTGCTGTCGGCAGTCCTGGGGCTTTCTGTGACCCGCATCCCCTCCGCTGAACATGGCACACGTGACCTCGCAAAGGTGAAGGCAGGAACTACTTTTTTCTGCTGGGTGCATAACGAGTTACAGCTAATAAAGCTGTAGGTCTGCAAGCGGCGCAAACCCGGCCGCGCTCTCCAGGCTTCGGCGTGCCGAGAGGTGACCTGCTTTCCTCCACGTTACATTAATTTCTGTGACAGGACCGCGAGCCCCCGCCTGAGCAGACCGCGGCGGAGGAGAGGCGGCTCGGCGAGGTGTCTCGGGGGCGGGTGCTGCCTTCGCCGCCGGCCGGGCAGCTGCAGCACGCGTCTCTGATCAGGCAGGGTGCGGAGAGCAGGGTCGGCGCTAGCGAGCGGAGCGGAGCGGAGGCAGGATTAAATGCACCTCTAACAGCTGAGCCTGTGCGGCGGCGGCGTTTCAGGGTGAATGAGGGGCCCTCTATAAACAGGATCAGAGATCTGCGTGTCCGGAAGGGTTTTATATTTTCAAACTGTCTCAGTCAGCACCCGTCTTGCATTACAGTAGCTACTATTTAAAGGAATAGTAGGCTTACATACAACACCAAATATGTTTTTTTTCCCTATCTTCCTTTTCTCCACTTTTTCTCTAGTTCAGTAAGTTTAACAACTGGAATATAAACGCACGGCATTACTCGGTTTGTACAATAAAATTGTATGTGTACATGCCTGAAAATTAATCCTTTACAAAAATGTGGAAGGAGCAGTTCTACACTGACCACAGTGATCAAGTAAATGTGATTTAATACATCTTTGCCACAACACTATTGGGTGGTAATATGCTTTCCTGTAAAAATGAGCTAGATGGACTCTAATGTGTTTGGACTCTTAAAAATGTGTATTGTCAAACTGTCTTTTAAGTGATGCACACTTTAATATTCCAAATAGTAACTATCTCTTATTTTATTATGTGATCAATGGTCCTTCACAAGGAAGGAAAACTTGTCTCTTTCTTAAGTGGTAAGGTATAATAATTTGCCCAAAGACTTTAGTTGGTATGCTGCAGACAAATACAGTACATGCCTTCGGTGCCCAGGTAATTTCCTTTAGACGCGTGCCCTGCTACAGTTGCGTGCATGATCTTGGCTAAATGCAACAGAAAATTGTTTAAACTTTCAGCCTTCAGGTTTGAGGACATTCGTAAAGGGTCAGAAACCTCCTTGTTCATTCCTGCATCTTTCAGTTGGACGTGTCAGACCTCCACGACAAAGCTTGCATGGTGATTGCTAGATTAGGCCTGCTGGATGCCTCTCACTGTGGCAATTTTCCATGAGGAAAGGTCGATTCATCCGAATTAAAATGCATTGCAGGATTGCATCAAATTTGTCCGAACTTTCAAAGGAGATTATCAACGTTATTTTATTTGGATGAGGGCAAAAGATTAGAATATAGTCTAATAATGAGGTGAAAGTAACTCTAGATAGCTATTTTTCGCTCTATCAACACATAACATTTCAATGATTTCAGCAGAGTATTTTGGATTTTTTTTTTTTTTTGTTAAAAATTCACGAGGTTTGATAGTCTAAATTTTAGGGCTAAATGAAGTGTTTCCATAGGCAGGCAGAAATCTGTTTTATTTTTACTGCACTGCTTGCCAGATTTCTCACAGAGGAAGCAGAAAGCTGTGAAGCAGAGGTGGTGTGCTTTACCTTTCCTGGTGATACGGTGTGCTCTGATGAACCACCGGCATGTTTTTAAATGTTTACTTTCGTGGCATGCTAACCTGATTAAATGGTGGATTTGACCATGCAAAGGAAAAAAGCGAAGAGGGGAGCTGAGTTAAGGGGAAAGGCTTTCAAAGCTGCAACTTTGCTGAGAAAAGGAACGTAAACAGGATAATGTAAAACCAAGTCCCCTTCACCTCCCTGTGGTTCGGGTTGTGTTAGCAGAGGCAACAAAGCCCTGAGCTTTCTGGCAGATTATGCCGGCTTTACGAGGCAGAAATGAGCACGATAAATACCGAGTGCACTCTATGCATTTCTGCTCTGGATCCTTTTTAAATGTATTGTTAGGTTTAATAATAAAACATATTGATAGGTTTACTAATAAAAAGCTTCTGGGAGATGATAAAAGAACAGAATGCAAAAAAAGGCAGAATGTTCCCCTGAGTATGACCGCTTCATTGATGATGTTTTTCCGCAAACCTAATTGTGTAATGTTCATACATAGTGTCCCACACAGGATGTGGATTCAGTGACAAATGGAAGAGTATTCCATTAATTTTTTATCATGATCCTGTAGGTAACTTCATTGAGGTCTGCCCAGGGGGAAACAACGAGCCAGCTCCGGCTTTAGCAGCCTGCAGCTGCAACTATGGTCTGAAATGCTAGGAGGCTGGAGAAATCCTAGCCAGAGAGAACCTGGCTGTCTTGAAGAACGCAAGATGTTTCAGGGACCTTGATAGAGCCTGGACAAAACTTCCTCACAACCCAGGTCTATAAAGGAATTTATTATTTAAGTAGTCTTAAATCAGATATATAATTTATTATTTGCTATTTTTTAGATTCTGAAACTAGCCAGGAGCAATATTGTTAGCCTTTCTTTAAAATTTGGTGGCTGCAGAGAGCGGAAGTTCATGTCGAGCGTGATTGTGACTGTTTGCTTAGGGACTGCTCCTTCCTAACGGTGCCAGTTGTTTATGTCCTTGGTATTTGTGGTGTGTGCCAAGCCCTTGACTGTTTCTGTACTTGATGACTGAAGAGAAAATTAAGACTCTTTGATTATTAAAAGGAGAAGGACATGCAGTTAAATGGATGATTATGTAAATGGTGAGGAAAGGACCTATCAAAGCAGGTTAGAAAGGAGCTAGCGTGGAATCTGGTCTGCGTAGCAGCCAGGCGTTTCACTGTAACGGTACTGGATAAAAATGGTAGATTGAAATCCTGGTTCCCTGAAACCCTGGGAATATGCTTGGTCATATCCCTTAGGCTCATGGTGCCTCGGTTCTGTCTTCTGCCGTTAAGAAAATATTTTGTTTGTTCAATATGCAGTGATGGGAGCCTGATTCTTCCTTGTGCAAGGACCAGCCTCTCCTGCTTGGTGTTTACTCTGCCAGAAACTGTCATTTCTTTGGGGGAAACTAGGAGACAGTGGAAATTAGAAGTTGGGAATTAGAGGATGAAGGAAATGAGAGGTTTTCCTTGAGGTGAAAGACCTGTTCTTCTGCCAAGGCAAGCTTGCTACATTTTACCAACCCACAGATGAACAGCTGACCTGTGATACCGTATAATCAGTGTCTGCGATACCTGTAAATACAGGCAGTGTTTGTGGCGAGGCTGTTGCTATTTGACCTTTGGCTGGCCAGCCCTGAGGGGCTGACAGTGATAGGAAGGTCAGAGCAGTAGCATTTTGGAGATGGTAGGATCTGTCCTGCAGGTGCTGCAGGAGCATCTGTCGCAATGCTCTGGGAGGAGAGGAAAGCATGCTGATGAGCGAGGATGTCGTCTTGGCAAATGAAACGTCACACAGCCACTGCGAATGCTGGAGCAGAGCACTCGGGCAACAGGATGTGGGAATAGGCAGAGACAGGAGGCAGATCGTATGGGAGGACACGGAGAGAAGGTTCAGCTGGAGGTGCTGGTTCTGTCACCGGAAAGAAAGGATGGATTAACTGACATCAATGAGGGCAGCAATATCAGTTGCTCAGATGAAAAATGAAGTGCTACCTTCAACTTTTGGTCAAATGAGGGGATTGTATAAGCAAATTACACTGTCCATCTTGAGGCCTTGTGGCTATGCTACCTCTGCAAAAGGATTTCCCCACTTTTAATAGGTGGCTTGCGAGGAGGCTATCTCTTAGCAGCTCCGGCCAGGCGGAGAATGTTGAGTAAGGATGGGAACTGGTGTGGAAAACAAATGAGGGATTGGAGAAAATAAGGGAGTCAGTGGACCAGCTGCTTCCCTCAGCATCAATCCTTGTCCCAGCTTTCCCATGAAGTGCAAGAAGTGGGACTGGTGATGCAAAAAAAGCCAGCTGAGCACAAGATTAATGTCCCAACCTGGTGATGACAGTTCTGGGCTACTACAGTGAGAAAAGAGAGCAGGGACACCTCTGCTGCCGCCCTTGGCAGCTGGAAGCCGCACAGCCCATAGCATCTAGTCCCTACAAATCTGTGTTTCAAGAGTAAGCGTGCGTGTGTAACAGCTCTTCATTCAGTAGAAGCATTACCAGGACATTGCTGCTCCTATGGCCACATATTCATGCCAATCATAAGAATTTAGTATCTTGAAGTCCCCCTACTCCCTGTCAGATGTAAACAAGTCCATGAAGTCGGTATTTATTAGGGAGCAGGTAGCCAGGAAGCACCTGTACATGTGCGGAAACACAGGCTTTTCTTATCTGTCTCATTCTCTAAAGCTAGCTAAAACAAAATAAGGGAACAGGAAGCCTAGTATTAGTCAGGTGAAAAGAGTCCAGGTTTTTCCAATAAGTTTTACTTCAGTTTTTGGTGAACATTAGAACTGAGCTCGCTCATACCAGCTCAAGGCCGCTCATTTCCAGCTGACACAAGAACAGTAGAGACAAGCCTGTCGCTGCCTGGGTGGTGCCGTTATACAAAATAGCTACTATTTCAGGGCTTTCAAGTCTCTCTTTATTGCTTGCAGTGTTTTCCTATTCTCCTTTCAAGCCTACCTCTCCCTGGAGCCAGAGTAGTAGCCTAACTAGAAAGGGTGATTCTTGCAATGGATTTCAACAGCCCTTTAATAACTAATCAAGGCTGGAATCATAGCAGCTGGTTGAAAGGGGCCCGTTGGTCGTCATTTTGAGCTCTGGCAGAAAGCCTGCCCTGGAAAATGTAATTACTGAATATGACAAACTCTGCCAAAAAGAATAAAAGATCATCATCCAAAGCCACATCAGCTGAAGCATGTGGCAGTTTGGTGGCCAGCTAAGGCGATTCTGCAGGGACCAGCTTTCACTGGAGCTGTGTGGGAGACAGCAGCTCTATTTCTTGCAAAGTGTTGAATTTTCATTAAATATGTCTTTTTTTCTTTTTCTTTTTTTTTTTTTTTTTTTTTTTGCTGCAGGAAAAATGGTAGATCTTGAAATTGCCACAATAAAGTATTTAAAAAACCAAAATGTCAAATCAGTGTTCCTATTACTATTTCATTTTTTATATTGTTATATATTGTGCAATATGAAAATACATTCCATAAGAATGATTTTTTCAAAATAAAATAATAATTTTCATTTTGAAATTTTTAGAAGGAGAATTCCTTCCTTAGAATGAGATTAAGAACAAGCAGCCATAATCTCATAAAGACTGATGACTTCATCCACTGCATTTTCCAGTGTCGTATAGACCTATCAAAAGTCATCTGACTAATTTCACTTACTAGGGCTTTACTAGAAAGGCAAAATTTCATGAAATGGTGGTAGAAAAAAATGTGTCTGTATTTGTTGTTCTGAAAATTAGTGTTCGCAGCTTCCTGTCACGTTCTCCGTATGTTCTTCCTTTCTGTATCAGTTCTTTCAGCTGGATTAATTTAATAGTATGAGTTTCTTAACTTGGATCTCTATGTGGGACAGGGCTTGGAAATGCCGACACTGGTGACTTGCTGTAATAATTTGCAACATGAGACTTGCAATGGATGGGTGGTAACAAGCTTGTGGTGTTATAAACAACCTGAGAAATGTCTGGGTACGATTAGGATCATCGTACTTGGCCCATTAGGGTTGCTTCCCTTGGACGAAGGTTAACTCCCCCAAAGCATCTTGAATTAGGGCATTCTAGTGTGGTTAATTTTAAATAGGATATTCTGGTGCTTTAAATTCATTTTCCAATTTAAGATGCAAGACCAAGTTTGCTGTGGGAAAGAATTACTCCTCTTGCGGTCTTTGTCCAGACCATCCTTTCCTTCCATCTCCTGAAAGGGCTGGAAAAGGGCTTTGTTTTCATCTTTCATCTTATCTGTGGCTGCTTAATTAAGGGAGACAAACCCATAATAATAGCAGCAGCTGTTCTCTCCCCTGGAGAGAGAGAGACTCATCAGGGACAGAGTCCTCTTCGGAGCGAAGTATTCTCACGAAAGCAGTACTGGAGAGACTGGCAGTTCCCAGAAGCTTCCAACTTTGTAAGAAGCCTCAGCAGAACGTATATGTTGTCTATGGTTTGGGGACGTGGAAGGCAAGGATGTGTTGGCCCCAAATGGCTGGGGGCTAGGGATGAGATGCTGAATAATTCACTTTGTCAGGAACTGAGTCCTCTAGCCCTGTGGATCCAGCCTCTGGGGTTTGTGCTTTGTAACATAACAGAGGGCTGTTAGGCACTGCCAGAAATTATATTGAAAGTAATCTTAGATTGGGGGATTATCCTTGCATCCAGCCAGCCTCCCCATCCCCCAGAACAGACTAGCATCTGGCATCCCTTAGTCTTCAGGGTGAGCGGTGGGGGATATTTGCAGATATTTGCACAGGTTTATTGGACGGAGCACCCCTGTGGTGCAGAGGGACATGTTTCATGAGATCATGGTGTTGTTCCACCCTCCTCCTAGCAGTTACTGCCTGAGCACTTCTTTTGAATGTCTGCATCAATTCGTGCCTGACTTTGGGCTTCTGGCTGTGTTTCTTGTGTTTCAAACACAGCGATTTAAATTTCCAACTGAGGCATTTGATGATAATGAGTGATATGAAACTAAGACTTTCCAAGTTTGCATAGAGACTGTTGAAGTAAGGCTGCCCATGAAGCAAAGCTTGGCTGGAGCTCCAGCTGCAGGTGATTGGGCAGGAGAGCAGATCTGAGCCCATCTGTATGTGGCCTCGAGCGCAGGGGCTCACTCTGTGAGCTGCTCGTTGACGAAGGGCTGCAAAGACGCAGGCTGAGAGCTCTGTCTCTTGATCTAAAGCCAGTTAAGGGCAGTGGAGAGAGTTCCCACAAACTTCAGTGAGATTTGGGTCAGTGCAAAGAATGACTATTGTCGAGAGCAAACACTTTTTCTGCTGGCATTTGCAATATGAGGAAGCAGAACAACAGAAGTTTTGTTTTTTAATTTCTCTTTTCCTTCCTGATAGCACAGCCATTATTAAACTAGATTAAATCTATTCTGCAGAGAAAAAAACAGCCCTTTCCGAAATGGGTGGTACAGATAACAGCTAACGGCACTACATTCCCAGCACCTTGTCTCACGGTGTCTCCAATTCCCAGATCTTTCCTTGCTTCAGGAGCTTAGCATGGGTTTACGTGTGCTTACCCAGTGCTCTCTGCCCATGGGTCATCCTCCACCAAGCAGCATAATCTCTCCTTGAATAACAGCCAGGTAAAGGGAAATTTAAGGGGGGATCATGAAGGATCTAAAAACTGGTTTTGCTGAACATCAGAGTTTTGCCCATGGCTTTCAGGAGGGCATGGTGTTGCCAAGACAGTTCGTTTAGTTTGACAATTCAGTTGTCTTGAACTTTTCCTTCCTGTCCTTTTCTTTTAAAGCTTCCAGGGAGCCCTGGAGAGTGGGGTGGCAGAGATTGGAGGTCTGGTTATCCCTGGTGCGGGAATGCTTTGAACAACAGGAGCAGACTCTGTGGCACATGTGACATTCAGGAAGGATTACTTTACATATTTATGTTTGTAACAAGTCTATCAGCCAGGGTGAGAGTGAGATCTGGGGGACTGCAGCCTGCTGGGGTATCTGGTGCCATGCCAGACTGAGTGAACCTGTCTTCTCTGGTCTTGGAAACTTGTCTCATGTGGTCCTTGGAGGGGAGCCTTGAAATCTCAGGTGCTGTTGGCACAAAGAGCCAAGAAATGACTAACACCATGTTAAAGATGTTAAAAGCAGGTGGAAATGAAGCAGTGGAGTCCCTCTATTGCTGCTGGGCTGAGAGAAGGAAGAAGGGAATGAGGAGTCTTGCAGGGAAAAGCTTTTAGGAAGGGAAGGTTGTTATGGAGAGGGTGGAAGAGGTACAGCAGAAAGGAAATGGAGCTGAACAATGCTTCCTGACTGGGGGGGAGGCGGAGGTGTTTTTGTTTGCTAGTATGTGAGAAGGATGAAAGGTTCTCACTGCCATGAAATTCAGGTGATGAGGAATACGCGTGAACCTTGGACACAACCAACCACTATCCCGATTTCACAGAGACTGGGCTAGACAGCTTACCCAAACAGAGGAGAGAGGAATGGGAAGGACTGCATTGCCTAAAGCATCCCTAGCCTTCTCCGTGGGATCAGGAACACTCAGTGAATCCAGTCAGCAAAGTCGGAGGGGAGTTAGAGTCCTATAGCAAAACCTGTCCTTTAAGTGCATTTCCATATTACATAATGTTGGCACAATTCCTGTGAAACTGGTGAAATGAAATTTGGCCTTCTCAACTAAAGCAGCCCTGTGGATCTGGTAAGACAGGTGTTTGCATTTAATGGCTGGAAGGACATGAACACAGCTCTAAGGCATGCGACTTACTTAAATGCCAAGTACGTGTTAAAAAGTTTAAGCACACTTTTCTTTCAGAGTCTATTTGGTGGCTGCTTCCCAAGGTAGTTAGCAAAGAGAGATTTGCTTGAAATGTGGAAATCCTTCAAACCCGCAGCTACAGTTGGCGTATTTGTGCTCTACGTTAAAGGTGTGGAACTTGCATCTCGTGGGGCTGCGCGTCACACTGCCATGGGTTTGCATGCTATAGTTAGATATGTTCTTATACTCGCATCTTAAACTGAGCTGGCTTTTTCTAAGAATATAACAAGCAAAATGTAGGGGCAGGGATATGAGCCATAAGGGTAGGTGGAACAAGTTACTTTTCCTTATGTTTCAAGACAGGCTGAAGAGTGCTAGCATTGATCCTCCATCCTGGAGAACGGCGATGCTGGACCAGCAACGTACCTGAAGCAGAGAGGGCATTGCTTTATTTCTGGCACAAAGTGATGGGAAACTGGATTATTAGACTATTAAGCTCCTTTTCCAAAAGTTTGCTCAATCCAGCTCATAGTCTCTAATCTTTTGCCACGTGCATTTAAACTATGCACACTCTTCAGAGGAAGAAATGTATATATTTCATGGGTATTAAGCAATGTTTATACCTTCAAGGATGGTGCTTTATAAATAAGCAATGCAAATGTAAACATTTTGGCAGAGGGTAATGGAGACAATATTGCCCAGTGCAAGGAGATCTATTAAATGGCACTACATGGTGGCTATGGTTTTGCTGGTAGAGCGCCTGACCAGAACGCTTGCATGGACTTGAGGCAATTCTGTGTCTTCGTGAGACTTGCAGGTTGCTTGTGTGTACAGTGTATGTAAATATTAGGAGACAGAGCGTCAGAGCAATTGCAGCTTGAGGAGGAGAACGCTGCTGCAACAATACCATCGTGTCCCTAATCCTCCACGAGTGTTCACTGCTTTAGTTAAATATGCAGAGACTGATGGAGATTGCCACTGGATTAGTGTCTCCTACAAGTCGTGCCAGGGTTTGATTAGCATAAGCAAATTTCTTCTGCAACCTCACATAAGTGAGGAGAGAAATGTAGCAAGCAATCCCTCTACAGCTTGGAAGGGTGCTCGGATGCTGATTAGGAAGACTGTTCGGGAGGTGGGGAATAGTCAGCTCCCGGCACCAGCTGGTAGGTACCAAAGTAACATTAGCATTTGGAGTGGGAGTATCCACATAGTTTACCTTGCATTGCTCACAAACCAGCAACTTTAATTTTTGTTTTGTTTGCAAACCTGTTTTTGACGGTTGTGCAGCTTTTACTCGTGGCTTGATTTGTTTCTCTGCAATCTTATTGGTGATCCTAATTCAGCCACTGGCCAAACCAGTGACCTAAAATGCCAGCACAGTAGGGATCTTTTTTTTTTCATTTTGATTTGTTTGGAGTTTTTTTGTTTTTTTTTTCCCTCCTTGCATTTTCATTATTTCTGAGCTTATCATAATGAGGGCAGAAGGCAGCACGTGTGTGTTTCCGAGCTGTCAGAGGCTGTCAGAGGTAGACCTAGTCACTGTGGAAAATTTGGGGCTGGGTGCTCAGCTTGGGCTCCTAACGTAGGAGTCCTGTTGCTTTGTGTGCTGCTCTGCAAACATTTGTGTGCACGCACCGGGCTCTCCTGGGACTAGCAGCTGTTGGTGTAACGTTGATCCTTTCAGATGTAGCCTCGATAGGGCCGGGGACAGGGATTTCCTGATAAAACAAACTTAAGGCTCGCTAATAATTGAAAACACAGGATTGCTCACCAGGCAACGCTGCTTATGGAAACCACATTTCATCTCAAAGTCAGCAGTCATCTCCTTGGAGAAATCCTTATACATTCTGATGGAAATCAATATTTAAAGGGACACTGGTAGTCTAGGGAGAAACCTCTATGTAATGTACCTTCAAATTCTAGCAACCTCTTTAGGGTTTAACATCTGAATGCTAAATACAGGCTAGAACAAAGAACTGTGCTGAGAAGATTTTATTTAAGGAAAGTCTCCTCCAGCATGTGCGAGGAAAGCCATCTTCCTGGGCCCTCTACAGCTGTGGAGGGATCACGTTAGAAGCTAGTTATGTCTGTAGCATGGATGTATTTTTTTTCCTACCTTTTGACAAGTAAAGGAAAACCCCCACCAGCTTCAGACACAGCCATTAAGGCTTGTTAAACACGGAGCAAATAAGTCTTTGCAGGATTTCAAAACAGTAGTGAGTAACTTCCATTAAAATCAGCTCCCTGCTTCATGAGGCATTATGGGTTACCTTTTTTTCCCAGAAAATGTTTTGGGAAATTGCTGCAAACAAGAAATACTTTATATAAGAAGGGAAGAAGTGAATGGGAGAGATTTCTGGAGCTACTTGGTTTCAAACCAGGTAATAAATTATTTCAGAAAAGTAGGGCAATCAAATAACAAACCCCTATAAGGAGGTCCCCATCACAAGTGGGACTATGGAAATGTGAGAAGACAGATTCAGTCCAGTGCTTCTGTTTTGCAATCTTATTTCTTGCTGGAGCTATTTCACTGGCTAAAATCAGCTGCAGGTCCAATAGTGAGAAATACAGGGGCTCGGGGCAGTGCTGTCAATTTTTCCCCATGTGTTGTATTGCATGTGCAGATATGAGAGTGGAGCTACGTTACAGTGGAATCAAGGAGTAATGTTTTCAGAGGAGCTCAGAACCAGAATTAGTGTTTGCTCTACTGCATTTTGTGTCTCTGCTTACTAAAGCCACTTCGTGATATTTCATGCATCTTGTAACACTTAACAAAGCAGGACAAGCCTCTCTTTAAAGGTGGAGAAATGACTAGATGCAGCTAACAGGGCTCTGAAAGCAGCAATTAAAAAAGTCTCCATCTGAGGAGTTTTGATCCTCTATTGGGTACTTATTCTCCAACTGCCTTTAGAAAACTCAGCTTCCATTTTTGAGCTGCTGAGCACCAAGGGCAAAATTTGCAGATATGCGTGTGCTACTGTACGGATTGTAGAAATACTCAACCTTTTCCCTTCCCCAGCTCGTCTAATACAAATGTGCAGTTGGAACCGCTTTGATCCCTATCAGAACAGAGGCTAAAAATTAAAGTGAATCATCCCAGCATTGCTCCTCATTAATCAACAGCTGTGGGCATTTTGGAGCATCTGTCAGGATTGTTTTAGCATTCCCTCCGCTTCAGTGCTTGCACTGAGGAAGCAGAGTAAATCCAAACATGCTGCCGGCGTAATGCTACCTATTTCAGTTTCCTGCGGTCAGCTGCAACAGTGCAAAGGAGCGGGAGCGATGATAAAATCGGGAGGCGATGATGGGCTGCTGGGTATGTGGACGAGGAGTCAAGTGGCCGGAAAAGTGATGTCCTCCGATGGCGAGGGAGGAAGGCTGCCTGCAGGGCGGCTGGGAAGGAAAGGCCAGGAGCGGGGCCGTGTGCTGTCCGGGAGGGCAGAGATCCCCGTGCCGGCGTGGGAACGGGCTGCTGCTGAGCGCAGGCTGCATCCGCAGCTCCCCGGCCAACGGGCCGTCGGGGAGGATGGGGAGAGCTGCAGGATCACAGCGCGATTCGCCGCGGGAGGAAGCTACCTGGCTAGGAAACTGCCTTCTCCATGCTCTTTAGAGGTTACATCAGCTGATAGATAAAAATTGGACAAAATCTACAGCAGGAAAGGGCTCTGCCCGCAGGGTATCAGCTCAGAAGCCTTTTTCCAAAACCCTTGAGGGCTGCGAGCTTGTTTGGAGGCAAATGCGGCATTCCCAATTCGTATCCCGATTTCTCTGCGGGGTGCTGCACGGCAGTGGTGTCTCTTTAAGGGCAGGTTGCAGCATGCATGGACTGTATTCCCGTAATCCCTTCACACAGGCCAGCCCCATCCACTGCGGCAGCAGGAAACGTGGGACAAGCCGGGTTTGGAGATTATCCCGGGCTCTGCAGGACTGGTTCCGCCTGCACTTCCAGAAACAGTTTGTCCCCTCACCAGGGAGGAGCGAGCAGTGGACGGCGCTGGGGAGGACGCCCACCGCTGACATCTGCCTGTGTCTGTGGCAGCACCTGCGGGGCCACGGTGACACTCACACACGGATGCTTCTTGCCCTCCTCTGCCATACATGAACATGGATTTTTTGTGGCTGTCACTGGACCGTCTTGTCCCTGCCACCTTTGGAAAATCACGTATAACTCCGTAATCCAAAGAGGGAGAGAGTTTTGGCCCTATCAAAAAGATTTGCTTTAGTTTGAGCTGCTAATGTTTTACTTCATGTCTCTCTCTGACAATGACCTTAAAACTCAACTGCCACATTCCACTTCTGAAGCCTCCTGAGAGAGGGGACAGTACTGTTGTTCCCATTTTGCAAGGGAAAGAAGCAGAACATGCTTTTTTCACCAAGGATGCCTGAAAGCAGAGTAAAAGCTACTAGATTCACCCTGTCAGTGCCTTGTTTCACCTGGAGGCGATGTTTCCATCCAGAGTGACCCATAATAGAAAAGCTGTCTGAATACAAGCCAGGACCTGGTCCACGGGTCCAAACATGCCTCTGCAGAGATGTGGTAACTTGCTGCAACTTGTTGCAATGACTAAACTAACTTTGCAGTGAAAGAAATTTCCTGCATCTTTTGTGTTCCTCAACAACACCAGGGCTTAGCCAGTGGTTGAGAAACTCTGGGTAGTTCGATGCTGGTGGTCTGTATTCAGCTGCTTCATACTTGGCAGCGGTGAAGATGCTTCCAGGCCCTAGGTTTGTGGGCTGGTCTGGAAGTGCCACTGCTTTTCCAGACTGTCAAGGCATGTAGTAGGGTTTATTTAGCTCTCTGATGCTCAAACACATCTAGCTTGGTTATCTACAAATCTCTGGAGGAGAAGACTGGAGTGGTGCAGTTTCTCTGCATATGCACCTTTGATCCAGCCCTTCCTAGAAGGGTGACTTAATTTCACATGGAAACAGGAAACAATATTCTCAGAGGCATCTAGATGACTCAAGCAGGGTTTCAAAATGATTGCAAGTCCCTGGAGGTGATTCTGATGGTGTTTTCCAGGGCTTTATTGACAGATAGTTGCTTTGCCAAGGGACTCTGCAACTGAACTTTTCAAAGCTGCATCACAAACAGATCTTCTTCCTCTCAGCATAAAATAAATCCTCACTTTGAGAGGAGTTGAAGCATGACTTCCTTGGCTGGCTCTGGGTTTTGTGACTGGCAGTAGGACTGTTTTGACAAGGGGCTTTGAGAAGAAGCTGTAATTCAGCTCCCTGCCCAGAGGTGTTCTCGTTTCTCAGTGTTACCTCCTGTTCTTTTTCCTCTCCCCTAGCTCTCCAAAGTGAGTGCTTCTCAATCACATGCTCAATGTGCAGCTTTGTAAGGCCAGGAAAGTTGGCAACCCTTGGGCTTGGGGTATGTTTGCACAGGAAGGATGTGCTCAAGGTAGGTATTTAACCAGACAGCTCAACTGTGAATAGCAGCTCAGTTCTGGCAGCAAGATGCTTGGGCTGAGCTGCTAGATGGGTCTACAGTGCTGGGTGAATTCTTGGGTAGCAAACTGAAGTGCCTGCTAAATCACATGTCTCCAAAAACTGGGCTTGAAGCTGAATACTAGACATGTCACCCAGTGTGTGCACTGATGACAGGAAGATGGTCACATTAGTTGCACTTTGCTGGGGGGGGGGAGAAGAAGCGGCAGTTAGGAAGGCACGGTACGTTGGGACACGATGCACAAGCACAGTTGGATCATGGCCCTAAGGAGGCCCCGGAGGGAAGGTACAGCCCTGAGTTTCCCCCATAGGGAAGAGAAGGACATTCCATGTAGAAGAAAAGAGGTTTCTCATTGCATCATAGCAGGGTGATATTCCTGACACTGATGTGCAAATGGCCTTTGAGGTTAGCAGACACCTCTGGCTCTGCTCCGGCCTCTAATCAACCTCCAGAGCAGTTCATCACTAGGTGTGCTCCCAGCATCACAACTGCTACGCTATAATTACACAGCCTTAATGAGTCGCTGTCTCCAGACCCCTTTGCTAAGTGTCCCAGCATCAAGGAAATTGTCTCAGTCTAACCTCAGAGGCAGTTAGAAACTAAGATTTACAGTTTCCTAACTATATAGTGTATATGTAAAAATCATTCATTGCACTTTCTGACTGCCTGCGTTACCTCAAGGTTGCAAGTTCCTACTGCGCTGGCTCTCCTGGAAGTGGCACTGGAGCCTTCTTGGCTGGAGATTTGACATTTGGACCAGTTTGATACAGAGGGAGGTGAGGACAGAAGCCTTTAACTTCTCTGGGAATAAAATCCTGCTTTATCACCCACTGCTATAGGTCTGGGCCAGTTCCTTTGAAGCTAATGTGCTTGGTTCTGATGTGTTCTTGAAGCAGGCCTTAAGTCATATGTAAACGTTATAAGAAACAATTAAAAAAGGTATCCTGTTATTATACATTATTACATAGTCTGTTATCGGTCAAAGTCGGTATGCTTGTGATACATCATACTGAGACTTATGGGGAGTGTGAATGAGGAAAAGGTGGCAGCTTAATGTGATTCTTTCATTTTCTATCCCCCACGTGTAGGGTACTTCCAGCATTCCTACCACTACTTATTAAATCCCTATATCCCCTCAAACAATTAACTTTTTACAAAATAAAGCATAATTCTACTTTAAAAGGGCCTAAGCTGAAACAAAGTATTTCTAAGTTAGACAAAATGTTTGCATTGATCCAAAATGACTGGCTTTTCTCAGTTCTCATCTCTTGAATTTTAATGTTTGCTGTATTTAGGCGAGAAGAAAAAAGTTAAACATCATCATCAACAAAAACACCCCAAAGCGCACAAAGGAGAAACCTTTTTCATTCTACCTTGCCCAGTGGTCTGTGGAGTGTTAAATAAATGGTGATCATTCCCCACTCCTTGAAATACTGGGTGCAGGACAAAGCACAGACCTTTCTGAAGAGGATGAAATGGCCATGCAGAGCATAAAAGGTTTATTTCCAAGGTAGCATTGGAGCTCGTAGTTCCAGTTTTGTTCTCCCTCTGTTCTCTCAAGATGGATGTTGGTTACTGAATGTGCTGCTCTGAGTGACTGAAATAAATTCTGAGCTAAAACTGAAACGAAAAAAAGGGAAGAGGTGGAAGTAGAGTATCTTGTACTGATCTCCAATTTTATTGCTATCAACATGAGTTTTGCAATAGACTGTAATGAAGCCAGGATGAGACCTTTGATGTGTTTGCTCCTGGGAGCAGGTCACAGCCCCCTGGAAAGCTTGAGCTCCTCCTGACGCTAGTGCCCTTCAGCTCTGTGATGTCCACCAGCAGCAAATCAGATTGATCTAAAAGTTAGAGGGAAATACAAGAAAAAACCTAGCAAGGGGTGTTAAAGCTATCCATAAGTTCAGTGTATCTTTATCTTTACTAGCAACCCCTGGGATGGGGAAAGGGGATTTGCCAGACCTGCTTGCCTATTAATAAGCAGCTTCTTGGTTGTGTTACTAGGTGGATGATGTGCAAAGCATTTTGCTGCTAGCTGTGGTGATTAGTAATCACACAGAATTTCTCAAAAGCAGAAGGATGTCTAAAGCTAATTCTAACTTGGATAGTTTCCCTCTGAGCCCTCAATTCCCTGTTAACATTCAACCACAAGCAGGATCTTGATAGTCTTACTGTGCACGGTGGGATGCTCTGTTGACCCTCAAGCACGGTCCAGCTCCCTGGAGAGCCTGAGCTATCTGTCATGACAGTCCACGCCTTGGGCTCTTTCAGGACCAAGGTAGCTGTATTTGACACAGTGCAATACACTATTATTGCAAACGTGGGATTTTACTGGAGTCCTGAGGGAGGATCACAAAAAGTGCATGGGAAGAGCTTGTTGTTTTCAGAGTTTTAGGTGAAAATGTATGAGGAGTAAAAACACAATTAACACAAGGTTTTCTTGCACCTGGCCTAGAGATGAGTAATAACTTAATACCTTATAGTAAGATCTTAGCTATTTCTGTGTTTTGTGGATGCTTTAATCCCACATTGCCCTCTAGTGATGACATTTCAGAGCAAACAACATGTTCTAGGTTTCAGCTGCCAGGTTATGAAATGCGGTGTTTTAATAACTGAGGACATAGCTTGGTTTGTTTGTGAAGTGGTTGTTAGCAGCAATATAAGAAGTGCAAGAAATGAGAGCATTCACCAGTTGTGAAGATTGCCTTGGAAAAGGGAGTATGTGTGCACACATGTATGTGCATTTGATACAGGTTTCTTGCAGTTAGCCTTTTGTTTGAGCTGCCTCTTTGCATGCATCTCTCTAGTACTAACAGTTTGTTATCAAAAGGCCTTTGCTCCCTTTTATTTTGTAAATGGAAAATATTCCCTGTTTTTTGTGAAGCATGATATTTTTCCATTCATTTTGTCTTACCCTTTGCTGTATGAAACACACTGGTTGTGCCTATAAACTCACAGTTTGACAACTCTGCCTGTGGTTTGGAAATCATCACGGGATAAACCTCTGTCTTCCTTAACTCAATCCCCAGGACTTCCAAAGGTAATGCCAAGAAATGTTAGAAACGGTCCTTGTGTCATTCTATCCATAAGCCTGCATCAATGCCAAATGACAATTTCTGCATTATGTCAGCTTTCCAGAGGTGCTACACTTAAAATCAACCAACAATTATTGGGTTTTAAAAAAAGAAAATGAATGTCTGCTATCTCTGGAGAACAGGTCATACTTGATTTATCCTGTCTCCAGGGTCTTAAATCAGCTTTGTACTAGTCAGAGCCACAGAGCTCCTCTCCTGGGTTTTTGATGGCCCTGGAAGCAGCTGTCTGCTGGCCACATGCTCCTTTCAGTTGCATGTGCGGCTTGGCAATTGCACAGCTGTTGGGCAGCACTGTTTGCTTCTTGACATCTGTGGGAATCGGTATTGGCACTGAGAAGCTTTGGTGCCCTCAGCGACCTTCCCTCCAGAGGACGTCATCCATGCAAACGTGAGTAGTTAGGTAGCTCTGGTGGGGAAGGTTTCTTGGCCGGTGTTGAGCGTTCCCCTAGCACGCGATCACTCTGCATGCTCAGGGCAACGCTGACTCCGTTGGGACTACTTTTTTACGCTTCTTTTGACTTCAGCAATGCCACTTGCCAGCTGAGTATGTGGCTCGAGGGGGCAGGTGCTCAATTCTACCTGTTTTTTTCTCCCTTGTTTCTTTTGAAGTAACGAAGTAAGAGCAGAGCGGTGCTGTGACCTATTGCTCAGATCAGAGAGCTCCTCAAACTAAATGCAATTTCCATTTGTCATCTCTACAGGACACAACTTCAGGGCACTGTGCATGCTGACCCGCAATACTTGAGGGCCAGGTATCAGCGTGTATGTGACAGTGAATATACAGAAATTTGTCGTTATTGTCCAGGAATCAAAGATCTACTTGATCTTTGATTGCAGACCTATTTATCAGAGCAACAGCCGTGCTTTCCTCAGTTTTCCTCAGAATAATGTCTGTGAAAACTAAACTGTTTGATTAAAACCTAAACAGCTTAGAGCAGTTTGTTTGAAAGTCTGTGATTTACTGCTTGCAACCAGCCGAAGCACACAGCTTAATTATGCACAGGGTTGATAGCAGGATGAAGTCACCATCCCACTGGATTTTGCTGTCCATCTCCCAGGGACTAGCAGGCTACGTAACCCCCAAATAAGGCTATTGGACATGGTGAGCTTGGGATATGCCGGCACTTTTCCCATGATATTGCTCTGACCTCGGTCACTGGGTGAGAAAAGCGCTGGGCGAGCCGCATAGCCGTACACCAGCCACCAGCCGGCTCGTGTGGGACTTGCGCCAGCCCGGGTCTGGCTTGAACGTCAAGCGCTGATGCCATCTAGTGATGTAAAAATGCCATGTGAGTATTTTAGAAAAGGTTTTTGGAAACTATGTAGTCCTGAGCGCCTGCACAGGCTGGGGCTGAGAAGGAGCAGGGCTGCTGGGGAGGGAGATGTCCTGGGGACCTGTGGGCTGTCACAGAGATCTCTGAATCCTGCTGTGTGCAGGCTTGGTGCTGGTCTCCCCCAAGACATCCTCTCTGCCGGCACCTCCAACTTTCCGTGGTGGTGCCAGATCTGCTAGTGCAGACCCAGGGTCTCTGGACCCTGCAGATATTGGACCACGGGATTGAGGTGGCCGCCTCTCTGGGAGGGTGGATGTCATGGCCAGAAACCCTGGAGATCAGCTTAAGCTGGTGGAATGGTCTCAGACACCATGCTGTGTTGCGGCTTTTGCCTGTGCTAAGACAGCCTGGTCTACCTGTACAAGGACCACACCTTCTGCCACTGTCCTGATGGATGTAACTCCTTACCAGCACTCGCATGAAAGGGGGACATGATGTTTTTTCACCTCCTACCTTCTTCATTTCTCCCTCTTGGTCTTGCAGATGATATCCATGAAGGTATTAGTAAGGTCGGTTTCTGTGCGAGTGGCTAGATAGAGCTGTTGCTTTGCTCTTAGATGATAATCCAGATATTAGTCCATGGTACCACAGACCTGAAGGAATTGGTTTGTTTCTCATATTGTAACAATGAAGGTGAAGTTATTTTTGACTGCATCAGCTTTTTCTGTTTGTTGAAGGTGCAGTTTGCTTTGCGTACAACTGATGATCTTCAGGCGATGTTTTGCAGCTCTGATCTTTTCTCTAATTCCTGAGAGCTGCCCAGAGAGAGAGCCCTTAGGAACTGGAAGTTTCCAGCTAAGGAACTTGATGCAATGAAATGAATCAGCAAGATGCTAGGCAGCACCCACAAAGACATTTGGAGAGAAATGTGGGATTATCCCATTGCTAAAGAGGAGTGCAGAAAACACCCCGGACTAGAATAAACTCTTTCATGGGACACTTCTGAAGTGCAGAGGCATGAAGACTATTGGCAGCTAAGTTTGGCCCATTCCTAGGAGAGGGGCCCTGCTGAGCTGGCGTGCCTCACCACGCAGGTCGATTGGCAAAGCTCTGCCCCACAGCATGCGAACAGGCACTGCTCCACTTTGTGCTGCTCAGGCCTGCCCTTGCTTTCTTCAGAAATCCATTTATAAGGCTCCGTAGGGATTTTTTGTTGTTTTTCCATCCTAAATGTGAAGGTACTAAGCATGTTCCTTTTGCTGATTTAACAAGCATTTTGTGTTATCTGTGGTGCTTCTTTCTCTGGATGATTCTCTTGTCCCCTCGCCTTTCTGCCCTGGATAATTGAGAGCTGGCAATGTGCCTGTAGCATTCCTGTTTCAGGGCCAAAATGGAGTGAGAATAAAGAATTCTAAATATAATACCAACACAAATAAGTGATTCACTCAGAATAGCCTCCAGTCACCTCTTTGCTTGGCATTAGACAGGTATGGAAGAGAAGTGAGTCTTTATGAGGGGTAGAAGAGCTGTAAGTCTTGGAGGACATTTGATTGGTGGGTATGATGGTGAGAAGGGCTTCATAGATTTGAAGGAGGGTTTCTACTTCTATAAAGGGACTTTATCTAGCTGTCTATGGCAACTCAGCGTTTTGTAGATTTACTGTCTCTAAATTCTACAAATATCCGTGTCTACCATGAATTTAGCCAAAGTTGAAAAAGATACTTGTGGGGAGCTGGCAGCTGACCCAACTGTGGCGTACATCTGCACTGTCTTCTCCACTCAATAGAAATCCTTCAGCAATATCATGTCTTTATTTGTTCCTTTTTCCTGAAGAACTATGGTAAAGCAAAAAGGATTTAGGGAGCCCTTTTGTCCAAAGCATACATCCACTTGACACAGAAACAAATCCCTATCTGTTTGGTCCCAGGAGAGCAGTACGAAGGCAGACAAAGCAACTTGCAATGAATAATCTGAGCCTAGTATTAACGTTCCATTTTCTCTCTCCTTTCAGGGATCCTGTTTACGATGCTGGTATTTGGACCAGCCTGTGGATTTATCTTGGGCTCCTTCTGTACCAAAATCTATGTGGATGCTGTCTTCATTGACACAAGTAAGGAGAACTGGGTTTGATTTCTAATTGAGTGCATTAATCCCCTTGTATCAGAGGGACAAAAATATTGGTACTTACAACTAGGAAACTGTTTCTTATTCTATCTTGAGTGCCTCTTGCATATATAGGTGTCATTTTTGAGGAGTTTTATGGTTAGGATTCAAACCTTGTCACTTCTGTCCCAGTAAATAACAGGTCTGTAGTGGCTAGAAGCTTTTCACTTCCACGGCTCTTTTGCTGTGAAATGAGTTTGAGAAGGGTCTCAGCCCTGCTCTAAGAGCACACATGAAAATATCACTGTGGCAGGGCACACCACCTAGCATGGACATAGCCTTGCCTGGGAAGCTGTTTCCAAAGCCTGGGATGAAATTTGGAGTGGTGCCTTCCTTGAGGCCTGAGGAGGGGAGCCCCAGGCTCTGTGCCCTACACCATCTACAAATGCCCCTGTCTGGATGGACAGACTGGGCCTTGCAGCACTGTTGCTTTTTTGTAGAGCAGTGCTAATTGTTGCTAATGCTGGCCCTGTGCTTGGGTTAAAGCAAATTGTTGCAAATTGTCTTTTGGTTCCTAAAGAAAAACCCTGCAACTTCTGCATTTATTGTCGCTTGCAATATGTGCGCTTTGCCACGAGAGGGCAATGCATAACAGCCTTTTCTCTCCTGTGACCTCAAGTCCTTTCGTTGTAGGTGGCAAACCTGATGCTTCGTTCTCTTCTCTCAGTTTTTCGGCCACTTTTACTTCAGTTTTCTGATCCCAACAGGCTCTCATGATTTAGGGGTGTTGTCCCCTTTGCAGACGTGCTCCAATTTTATGATATTGTAAATACTCCTTTACAGCATGTGTTTGGATGGAGTTTAACCTTGCAGGACTCGGAGCAGAACTGTGTATGTCCGGAAAAGTGCTACCCCTCTTTCTTGGTCTGGTATACATGTGTGAGCTGAAGAAATCTAAATAATCCCAAATGATCAGAAAATAAGTCTTTTTTCTGATGGCTGAAACTTTTAGTTGTGGCTTGTCACACACCACATGGTCCCATTTCATTCCTTCCTTTAGGAAAGGCATGCCAAAGACTCATTTGGTCCTGTGGGGAGAGTAGCTTGTTTGGGTCCTGTTGCACATGTGACCATTAAGTATAATCTTCCAGAAAATGTGAATGTGTAGAAGAAAATACCTCTTTTCCTAGTAGGTAAAGCTGCAGAACTCCCCACCGCAGGATATGGGCAGTTTACCAATGGGGTCATAAATGGACTTGTCAATGGACAAGTTTATGGAAGAAAAAAAAAATCCAGGTGACATTTAATCTAGCTTAAGAAATCCCTGAGCCACAAATAACATGAAGCAAGGGGAATAATGTCAAGAATATGATGGCCTTGTTATTGTGGACTTTCTGGGTATCTGCAATTGGTCACTCTCAGAGGCAGGATGCTGGCCTCTGAGACATTAGTCTGGTGTGATGCAGCCGTTCTTAATGTAAGATGATTATTCCACATTTTCGGCTCAAAAAGCACCAAATATGGGGCCACTGAGGAGAAGAGTGGAGCATTATCACTGAAAAGCCTGGACAGATTGTGGCTCGGCAGATTATTGGTAGGGTGCACCACTGTCTAGTTGCAGGTCCAGCTGTCTTTGGCAGGGGACCATCATTGTCCTGTGAAGATTGGTGCTCACATAGCTTTCACCTGTTTTTTTATGAGAAAGAGTTTCCATGTTGCAACTGGCTCTGCCTTGCAGTCCTGAACGGGGTGAGTGGGTGAATCCTGTCCTGCTCCCCAACTCAGCCATGAGGTCTAGGGTGCTGGGATATGCTTTGTGCTGCTATCCATCCAGCACTTGTTTTAGGAAGGGAATGTGAGGAAAACCTTTGTTTACGTGGCTTTCCATGTGACTAGGTTCCCAAGAGCCTGAATAGAAAAATGCATTTCTCGAAGGAAGAAATAACACCAAAAGAATTCAATTCCTCCAAAAAACTATTTTTCAAACTATATATATATTTGAGAGCTATGTATTATTTTCCCTAAGGAGAAAGGAGTTTCGTACTGTCTCTGCTTGAGAGACAACTTGATTGCTTCACTTGAGACAGATTTTTCAGAGTGGCTGTAACCAGACAGACATCATGAACAAAGGAGCTTGTTATTCCAGCCACGCAGGCACAGATCTCCCCTAGGAGCCAGCTCCCAGGACCGGGCACCCTCTGCCTGGCTTTGCTGCAGGGCCTGCTCACTTTTAGGCAGAGGGGTTGCTGTTAGGAATACGGTTTCTTCTCTCCTGCTGCTGATTTTTATTTTCCCAAGTTGCCTCCAGTGGCTTCTTTTCCCTTATCTCTGCTGAGTGATGGCCTGCAGGATACTCTTCTTTCTTACTCTGTTTTTCTTCATTCACTGTTGATTTTTCTACCCTCCTGGGGCCCATTTGATGCAGTGAGTAGTTCTTTTCCAATGTTCAGGGCTGTTTCACCCTCCATGCGATCACAGCTGGCCCTCAAGCCCGAGTATCCATCTCATCTTTGCTGAAAAGGACTTACACCTGTGATTTCAAAGCAGGGAAAGCATGGGTCTTGGAGAAAAAAAAAAAAGAATAAGCTGTGTTGGAGATGCAATGTCTGTGTGCTGTTTCTCTTCCATAATCTTTTGTGCTGATTGGATATGTCAGCTGTATGTGCTTGCCTTTCTTTAGGATGTTTCCCAATCTTCCTGCAGTCTCAGTTCTCAGTTGAACACTGGTTTCCTTTGATGGAGCCCTTGTCAGTGTTATCGTCTGGAAAGATCTCTGGAGAGATTCCCTCTCGGAGGGAATACTGCTAATCCCTCAGCCAGTAACCATTTCAGCCAAGGACCATGTCATTGCCAGGAGTTTCTGGGGATGCCAGTGAAGGATTATTTCCTCTGCACGCTTGATGCCCTGGGCTAGTGATGCCCAAAACCTAGGTGTCAGCACAGGGGGACACTGCTTGTAAACAGCAGGTAGAAGGCAGCCTTGCAGAGCTGCCAGAGCTAAAGGCACTCAAGAGAAGCTACGGTTATGGGGTACCTGCGGAAGCTACAGGTGCTGACTACATGGGCTGGCTTGTCTTACGGATCTGCTGCAGTTGGAGGTCTTTGTGGCTGGTGGCTCACAGCAAATGGATGTAAGATGCACTGTGGGTCCCTCACCTTATGTCTAGGAACCCCTCACTTCCAACCAGCCAAGAGTTCCCCAAAAGCTGTCTTCTAGTTTATGAGTTTGTTAACTTTGTTGCCCTCCCCTCCTTTCTGTCAAGCTGCTGACACCTGTGTGCGCCCTCACAGGTAAGCTGGACATCACCCCGGACGACCCTCGGTGGATCGGCGCGTGGTGGGGAGGCTTCCTGCTCTGTGGTGCCTTACTCTTCTTCTCGTCCCTCCCGATGTTTGGGTTCCCGCAGTCCTTGCCCCCGCGGACGGAGCACGCGTTGGAGAGCGAGCAGGCCATGCTCCCTGAACGGGACTACGAGAGGCCCAAGCCGAGCAACGGCGTCCTGCGGCACTCGCTGGACGACGAGAACAGCACATCCTGCTTTCAGCAGTTGCGAGGTGACAAAACTGCATCTTGGTGTTTTCTGTGAGAACTAGCAACAGGTTAACAGCTGGTTGGGTTTATAACTGGTCTCTGATTAGGTCCATCTACCTCCACAAAAAAAAAAAAGAAAAAAAAAAGAAAAAAAAGAAAAAAAAAGAAAAAAAAAAGAAAGAAAGAAAGAAAAACCCACAGTATTCTGAAATTTCTGTTCCTAGCTTCTAATTATCTCTGATATTGTCCTCGTTTTAAAGAGAGACTTTGTTACACTTGAGAGTTAGGGTTTTTTTTTAACTACAAAGATTCAGGAATCCATACTATTCCTGTAGAGTTGATAAAAACGAAGGGGAACACCATTACTGAAGCAATCTGTGAACTTCTCTCTAGTCTACTGTCCTGCTTCCCTCTGCCTCTCAAACTGAGCAAGCCAGCAAGAGCAGTTAAAGGAGATTGGGGGTTTCCTAGCATTGGAGACACAGCACAATCCCAAATATGAACAGTGAGCGCTGGGCACCACTACAGCATTTAAACTGGGATGGGTGAAGAGACAACCTTTGGGAAGAGAAACTCTAGACATCAGCCTAGAATAGCAGCAAAGTCCTTGGCAGGGCAGAAAATGGCTTGTAGCAAATTGGAACAGAAAATGTCACGTGGGATCCTGCAGGGATGTAAATGGACTTGGCTCTAATTGAGGTCGGGTAAAAATCCAGCCTTTTGTGGGAGAGTGTGGGCAGATATCCTTTGCACGCGCTGCTCTAGAGGATCCTGCCTTTGAGAGGGCTCTTCTGTAGTGCCGCTGGTTGCTTCCCACTCTCTGTCATTGTGGCAGAATTGGTTTCATTATGGCCTCATGCATTTTGATAAATGAGGACAAAATCACTTATTCCCTGAGTGGACACCTTAATTGGGAGCTGAATGAGGTGAATGTGGGAAGGAAAAAGAGGATTATTAAAAAAAAAAAAAATCCCCCCAGATGTAAAAATGGCTTGAATAGTTGATGCAGTTGTTCATTAAAAAATGGTAAAAGATGTGAAATTTTGACTTGAGAAAGTTCAAAAGAAGGAAAGATAAAAAGATAATTCTTAGGAAAATTTTTCAGTAAAGTGAATTTATTCATCCTCCTGTCCTTGTTGTAAGGATTTTTCCAGGTTTTGAAAATGGGCTTTTTCTATGGTATGTCCACATGGATAATTCCATGTCTTTCATCGTAGAAGTGTTGAAGCATCTGTTTCTGGCTGTTAAGTTTTTGAAACGGGCGCCAGAAGTTTTTGCTGATCTCTGTATAAGGATTTTGAAGTCTATAACATCTCTCCCTGCTGCACAGAAGGAAGGCACTTCTGCCTGGGGATGGTGCTGAGCAAGCTAGGTTTCTTGCATGCCTTAGAGGAAGGTCACTACAGCTTCTATTACTCATCAAAATACAGAAATTAAACTGCCAAGTCCACATGCTTCGAAAGTACTGATCACACCAGTAAGCACCACAGTCTTCCACACTCACCTCCTCGGTGTAGGTAACCACACTGCAGATCAATTAGGAGCCCAGAAGTCTCTTTAGATCAACAATTACAAATTATAGCATGTCAAATAAGGCAGCAAATGATCTTTTTATTTATGCTTTTGAGGTTACGATGGGTGACTTCATTTTGGTTGCCAGCAGCTGAAAAATATATTTCCATAGGAATGTGTGGCAGGGACTAGTATCTTTAATCCATTTAAGCTGATTTTATAAAGTTTCTTTTGGAGAAAGTCAGCCTGTTTATTCCTTTTTCATAAGATAAAGAGGGTTGGCAATTATACACCAAAGCTAAAAATATATATGCATACGTAGTCATGTTTCCTGTCCTACCTTGGGCTTTGGGGTACATGTGTATTTGTGAAGATGAAGAGCAGAGGAGGTAGCTGCACGTAGGGCTCTGCATGGAAATGCCTGTAGGTATTCGTGCGGCCGTGACTCGCGGACTCCTTTATTGTGTTGTCTCTACTGGTAGGTGTGGGGCAGGTGTGTGCTGGGTGTCCAGTGTGGAGACGCAGTTTTGGCACAGTACCTGGTGTCAGCGGGGCATCCTGGAGGCTAAACAGAAGCTCCTTTTTGGCTATCAGTTGGTTTTAAGGGTGGAGCAAACGGTGTAAGCAGATGGACGTAGCAGGAGGGGAAGAAAGGTGGTGTATTTGGAGACAGATGTTCCCAGCTGTGCCATGACTTTTGGTGAGCAGCAGAGGATGTCTGGGCTTGGGAGGGAGCTCCAGGATGCTGCAGGATTTGCTGAAGGGCTCCGAGGTGCAGGGCTGGCCTGAGATTCACTGCTTCTCTCTGGCCTTGGCACACAGAAGAGCTGCGATTAATACAAAAGCAACCAGCTCAACATGTTAGAAAGGTTTTTACATCTCTGCCAAGGTCTAAACAGGAGGGAGGGCCTGGCTTTCAGGAAGCCGTGGCATCTCTTCTTGAGGGGTGTTTTCATGCCAAGGAAAGAAGCACCCTTAAAGGGAGTTTCATATTTGAAATGAGAGCCCAGCCTTTGAACAGCACGCAGTGAAGAAGTGACCAAAGGCGGTGGAGGCGCCCAGCTGCTCTGCACGGCATCGCTGGTGGGAGGTGGCAGTGCAAGGAATGACGGGGATGGGGGCTGTCCAGCTGCCTGGCTCGTCCCCGTGCACAGACCATTGTCCCACCACAGATCAAGTGGGAAGAGGCACAGGTAGGTAAGCAAGGACATCTGGGAAGCGAAGGATTGAGGGCAGGGAGAGGACAAATAAAAGCTGCTGTTGCCCTTTGCTCTTGGCTGTCTCTAGCCCTCCACATGCCCCAACACAGGTTCTTGAGTATTCTGTCAAAATCATTTTTTTCCCATGAAAATGTCATTTACACTGAATTGAGTGGTCAGTTCCGATGAAATCTAGTTTTGTGAATGCTTCACTGCCTTCTTTCTCTTTAACACCGCCGAAATGTTCTGCTCTAAATGCACTTTTTCTTGAAGTGATTTAAAACAGAAATTCATTTTCTTCTATCTGTCTAGAGAGGGAGATTAAAACACTTAAAAGGATTGAAACTGATATAGGATCCTTCAGGTTTGGAAAGAGAAGCTCATTTGCAAGGAATTAAAAGAAAAATCATTGTGGAATTAGATGAATTTCAAAACTGCAAATTTCCTAGATTTGCAAAGATTTGGAAACCCTTTGTTTTTCACCCAGCTTTGTTTCCAAGAATGCAGATAAGGTGAGATGTGCAGGTGACAGCTGTCTTGTCTTCTGTTTGCTTGCTTCCTTCCTGCTGTGCACACCAATCTGCTGCTTGCGAGAGCGCTGCTCTGAATTTGAGATTTCTCTCCCCAAAAGTGCTTTCTGGGAGTAGACCCTAAGAGCTGGGCCAAAGCCTCCCAGCCGTGGCAGGAGGGTCCCAGGTAATGAAAAGCCACTGTTGCCCAGTGGAATCTCACAGTAACGGGCGTGATTAACACAAGGATGTTTCACTTGAAGGCTCTCGGCAGGCATTGGTGGGAACGTTTTGGGGGCACGGTGTGGGACAAGGAGCCTTGCACACCGCTACAAAGCCAGCCGGGAGTCCCTGAGTTCGTTCTTGCAAGGGAGCGTTCCTGGATGTGCGTTGAATGCCCATGGACGTGATCAGCCACACTTCGAGAGAAACTATACTGCTTGTTTTTTGGCACAGCTATTCAAATAAATCCATTCATGGCATAGGAGTAAGTCTCTGGCCTGGATCTGGAATGCTACCAAGACTTTAACGTCTTTCTGGATTTGGGCCTTGGGTCTCTAGCAATATCTAAAAGGCATGCTGAGGAACCCTAATTGTGGGTATGGGAGAGGCAGGTAATCATAAAAGGCCCAAAGTCTTTTCCATAGTGGCTTGCTGGGCTTCCTTGATCTCAGAAGGGCCATGTTTGAGACAGCTCCTCCTGGGACCTCTGAGTTTCCTTTATCTTGAATTTTGTGAGGACATGGATTTTGTTGGTGGGTTCTTCTTAGCTGTTCTCAAGGCCAGCATGCTTGTTATCACTACTTTGATTAACTCAGAAGGGCCTTTAAGCTGCATGCCTCGGAGCAGCAGCAGAGATCAGGCAGAGCACATCTGTCTCCGGAAAAAAAATGCACCTTGTGCTGAACAGCATTACACAGACAAGGGGGGTTTACATCTCTCTCTGAAGTCAAGCAAAGGCCGTTGCTGGAGGCAGGATGATAGACTAGGAGGACCCACCTTCCATGTGTGACAGATCGTGTGCCCATGTGAGAATGTTACTGTTGCTTCAAGCCACTATTTCTCAAGAAGCCCATATGACATGATTGTCATCCTTACCCTTTGTGATATTAATTTCACCAAGATCTCATAGACTTTGGCATATTAAACTCACCTGAGTTATCTTCAGTGCCCCTTGCCTTACTCCATCTTCCATTTTATATGAGCTGACTCTTTCCATGTGGTATTTTCTTCATGCTGCTGGCACTATTTTCTTTATCCCCTATTCCTCAAGCCAAATGAAGATTTTTGCCTTTTGTTTTCTATTCAGGTCTGAGACTCGCTCCTTACATTGCTGATAGAAAGTAGTACTTTGACTCGACAAATATTTCTCCTTTTCCTCACCACATTGTCCTAGGTGGACCAGGTTGTAAACCTCCCTCTAATTTACTACTTTACTTTCTGTGTTCCTCATCTTTACTGCAAATTGAAAACATGTCTCTGTAGGGTGCTCCAACTGGAAAAAGGGGCCTTGGTGATTGTAATGTGCCTAACAATTCATTTCAAGCACCAACGTGATTATTATAGTTTGTCGTTTCTGGAGAGTAGTTAAACCTCATGTAATGAGGTTGCCAATTATCCCTTGTACTCCCTGATGTTTAGTGACAAATCAAAGCTACTTGGCGTACCTAAGTATATTTGCTTGTAAACCCTACGGCCTGTCACCCACGACTGGCACCGTGGCAGGAGGGAGGGAGGATGCACGATGCCTCCACAACTCAGTTCGCTGGCACTGGGTGTTGTTTACGGGCTAAATGGTATGAAGCTGAGGGCTTAGAGAGGCTGGTGAGAGTCGGAGAGCTGTGGGAGATCCTCTTAGAGCCCTTCTAGCCTGAATTATCCCGTGTCTGATGTGGAAAGTGGGACATCTGAAGTGGTGGGGTTTAAGCACTTCCACAGAGAAAAGAAGCTCAGCTTTCTCGGTCTTCTCAGTATCAACGGCAAAGCAAATCTCTTTTCTGTCGTTATTTCTGTAGTGTGTGGGTGCATGGCGATAAGGATGCTAAATGAGCAGGGATAACAAAGGTGCAGGAGGAACAGTATTTTCCAGTAGAACAGGACCAAAAGAAAGAGAGGGGGGAGGATGAGGAGGGGGATTTAGCTGGAGAGAGATCTCAAAAGCCACGTGCCACCTCCTTCCATTCAATGGGATAGGGTTGTTCTGAGATCAGAGTGATTTCTTTCTCTGCCATGTCTGATTCAGCTAGTGGCTTCTCCCAGAAGACTTTTGAGGCTTTACTCAGCTGCAAAAAACTTTCCTTTTTCCAATTTGGCAAGTGGACTGCTACTATATGTATATATATATACACACACATATGTACATATATGTGTATATATGTATGTATATGTATATCCAAGGTGTGGTTGCAGAGTCCAGCTCACCTTCTGGGCTAGAGAGGACTTTTAAGAACATATCTAAATTCAGACTGAGTCAGCGAGGCAGGGGGTGAAGTTTATCACAGCTTCTCCTGAGATCCAGGGAAGAAGAGATATGCCTAACTGGTGTGTTCCCCAGGGGTTTACTGTCCCCCATCAAGCATTTTCCATTCCCCCTTCATCCCCGGCACCATATGCCAGGCAGCTGAATGCACGTCACTCTATTCTACAGAGAGATTTTTAAACTTCACTGCTGACTTTTCATCTTGTTCCCAGGGGTATTTCACCCCAAGAACTGAGACAGATAAGGCAGCAGCAGGTGTCAAATGATTCATCTTAACTGTTGGCACAAGCAAGATGAAAGGAGTTTCATTTCTATGGGGAGCCTCCTGTCATTTTCCTTAGAAAATGAAAGGGAGTGATCTGGCCTGGCTGATGAGATGGTAGAGGCTGCCAGGCATCTGCCTGCGTTGCGTTTGAACTCTTTGCACTGGCTTTTGTATTATACTCTGCAGCTGGTACAGGGACCTTGCAGTAGAAAGTGGTTAGACCCACAGTGAAGGACAGTATCTGCCCCAGAGAACTTGCACCTAAATAGCCAGGGAGAAAAAGCAGAGGTGAAGGGAAGGGACGTGTAGCCCAGCACTGCTGGGCCAGGCAGTCATAAAGTGCTACCTTTCTTGTACGAGACAGTGCCATAGCTCTGCAAAATCTTTGCTCTCTTTCAGCAAGTATGAAAGATGATTCTGACCTTGGTAATGCATGATGGTTTGGTAGCAGCCTTGCCGACTTCAGAAATAAATTTGCAGGATCTCTCCTGCAAATGAGAGGCAGTCATTGTTATTATTTGATGGATAAAGTTGCAGATAGACCTTTCTGTCTTTGCGTTTGAATTGGCACAAAGCTGCACCTCAAGCAAGCTGTTAATCTTGTACAAATTGAACTCCAGAGGCACAACAGGCAGTAATATCTTAAATATGGCATTCTAAGCTCAGCTCTGCCAAGTCCAACTTTGCTTTCTTCCTCCTTCTCCTGGCAAGAAGGAAAATTCTGTAGGTGGCCACCAAAGAACTGAAAGAGGCAGCATGTGGCTTTTGAGATCAACCTACATCTGAATCCCTCCTCCTCTTCCTCCTCCCTCTGTTTTTTTTTTTTTTGTCTTGTTCTGCTGAACAATACTGTGCTTCATGCACCTTCATTATGCTCAGCAAATCCTCAGAAAGCAAGGATTTTATACAGCATGAAGAAACATTTGTGATATAAAGAGACTAGCAACTGTGGAGTGGTCCTTTCCAAAAAGACAAGATCAATCCCAATTATAACCTCCTCCTTCAATCCCCCACCAAAAAAGAAGAACCAAGGGAACCCAAGCAGAGCCTTGACAAAGAGCTGTGCATTACTTACTGAAGCCAGTGCAATTAGATTTTGCACCAAAAAAAGGCCTAAGGGAAAGCAGAAGCCACACCAGAGAAATCTGTCGTGTGCCAGACCCAAATACATCGGAGGGGGAGGTGGGAAATGGATTTTCAAAATGCAAATGGAGTTCACCAAGGCTTTGCTACACTTCAGAGAGGTAATTTTCAAACTTAATGATTTTCACATTTAATTCAGGGAGAAATTAGTCATCAGGTATTGAGACAAAGCGAGGCACTCTCCTATACTGGGACGCTCTCCTCTTCAAGCTGTGTTATCTCTGCAATAATTAAAATGTTCGCTCAAGTAGAAAATGTGCTATCTGATTCATTAGTCAGATTTCCCTTTGTAAGGTAACTCGTGTTTGCTTATTGGTAATGGAGACAGGCTTGGGCGAGGGCAACTCTGGATGCTAATGATTCGGGAGGGAGATGCAACCGATCACGAAGCTAAAACAAGCATGTGTGTGTCTCTGCACACAGAGAATAGCTCAGCGTTGCCCTGTCCAGCCGCTGGGGTCCATGTGATGGCGTTGCTCCATGCCCTGACGTGTGGGAGAACTCAGGCTGATGTGCTTGTAGGAGTGAGCGTCTTTGTGCTCGGGAGTAGCCGCAGCCCCAGGCTGAATGGGAGCGTTTCAGCTTGCGCCCCTCCGCGCAGCAGAGATGTCCCTCAGCAAGTGAGCTGGTGTTATGCAAGAATAAGAAAGCAGAGCAGATTCAGGCAGCAGGAAAAGGAAAGGCCAAGTGCAGAAGGGGTTAACCTGTGGCTGAAAGCTTGCAAGAATTTGCTTTGCCCTGAGTATGGTACTCATGGCACCTAATGGCTAGCTTGATGTTGACCCTGGGGAGTAGATTGGGAAAGGAAAAGAGAATGCAAGGCTTTGATTGTCCTCTCTGGGGGGTGGGGGGGACAAAAGCTGAAAGCTTTTAGCTCAAAGGCAATATTGGAAAACGCCAATTCTTCAAAATTTAGAAAACATCTGTGGAATCTAAATGTAAGAACATGTGACTACTTTTTGCATCCTCCTAGTAGCTGAATTTTTGTATGGCACTTTGGGGCCTGTTTCCCTTTGTTCTGATGTTGCCAGATTTCCATCGACTTGTTTATGCAGAATGGAAAATTAGTCCAGATATCTTGAGTTTGTCCTGAGGGAAAGCTGCCAGGCTTCTCCAATGCCTCAAGAGGAGCCTGCACAAAAACCCCATCTCCCTTCCTCCTCTCTTCTAGTGATCCCCAAAGTAACCAAGCACTTGCTCTCTAACCCCGTCTTCACCTGCATCATCCTGGCGGCATGCATGGAGATCGCCGTGGTGGCTGGTTTCGCCGCTTTCCTGGGGAAGTACCTGGAGCAGCAGTTCAACCTCACCACTTCGTCCGCAAACCAACTCCTGGGTGAGTAACTGCGGGAGGCTGCCGAGCGCAACTCCTGGCCCTGCTGTGCCAGCTCTCATCTGAGGTGCTTCATTTGAGTTGGGAAACCCGGTTTCTCCTGCGAGTTCCTCCTTTCTTCTTGGATTGGAAATGGTGGGACTACAAGCAGTTCAGATAGCTGAGCTAATGCATTTTGATCATCTTTCAAATGCCCCTTCTCTGTGACCACACCATTTTGTTGTGGTTTCCCAGGCACTCTGTATTTTTCAAATTTCCGTTTTGTCAGGGCACTGATGCACAAGCAGGATCTTTTATTTTCTCCTGCTGCTCATTCCCAGGGAGGTCCGGCAATTTGTTTAGGACAACCATTTTTGGGCAGCATCCAGTTAAAATATCTAGATATTGATGTTGGATGATCTGCAACCACAGCTTGCCAGATGGGCAGCTGGCAGTGACCTATCATAAACTGGGAAATCATAAAATGGGTGGATTTTAATATCAAAGAGCTTGCAAGCTACTCTCCTGATGGTTATTTATTTTCCCATTGAACTCATTGGTACTTTCTGATTTTGGCCTAGCTTTCCAAAGGAAGTAAAACCCCTGCAGTCAATCTCCGCTCCCCTAATACACAGGAACTTACTAGTAAATTTTAATGGAATTTGACAGGGGGCAGAGGTCTCAAAGATATTAGGTTCTTACATGTTTCCTGAAGATTTAAAACTTAGCAAAGGAAAGCAATTTCACCATTGACCCACTGGAAGAAAGCAAGCCACTGCATGGTTTGGCAGTGGATGCCTGGCCAGTCAGCAAGGAGGCATTTCTTATGGAACAACTTATTTAATTTAAATAACGTTGTTGCCAAATTTACCAGATGCCATTTGTCCAGGAACGCTGGGATTTGGATGCACTTCTGAGCTTAGCTTGGGTAGGTGAGCTTTGGGGTGTAACAGCAAAAGGACAAAAGTGGACGCAAGCAAGTTTAGTGTCATAATGCCTTCCTGAGCATGGAAGATGAGTCACTTTTGGCAGTGATTGTTGCATCTCACAGTTTAAGAAGATTCTAAAAGGAAAGCTTAATTTTTTTCAAATGCAACTATTGCCTGATCTCTGAAGATCAGACTGCTTTTAGGTATCTCAAGCAGGGCTTGTCTAAAGCCTCTCATGAAATTCTGGACAGTTTATTTGGCTGCCAACTGTCCTTCCTTAGGAAGCAACAGAGATTTCATTGCGTAGGTTAGGAGGGGCTAACATCAACAATTCTGGCAACCCTCTCTAACATGGAGAACTGGAGGAAGATCCTAGTTCCTTTGTGCAAGGCCACAAGTCCATTTGTATCTATTCTCTATTGGGCCACACCAGCTAAAATGAGACTGGAGAAAGCAGCACAGGTTCAATTTTGCAGGGCCTGAGGCAGGAAGAGTAGACTAGTCTGCCGTCCTGGAGAAGCTCTAATGCTGCCATTGCTGAGCATTAACAGCGTTTGTGGCAGGCAGTCTGGCTTGATGGCATCTTAAGAACGCCACACTCAAATGAATGAATATTGGCCTGGTGCTACTCCAAAGTCTGATCATTATGAGGTTTCCCCACAGTAACACATTGATTTGTCTACTGGGAAGAAAAGGCCTTACCAGTGTGAGTCACTCAGCCTCCTTCTCACATGCTCCTAACCAATTCTTCCTCTTGCAGGGATGACAGCAATCCCATGTGCATGTTTGGGCATTTTCCTGGGTGGCCTCTTGGTGAAGAAGCTCAGCCTATCTGCTCTGGGAGCCATCAGGATGGCTATGTTGGTGAACCTGGTGTCCACAGCTTGCTACGTGTCTTTCCTGTTCCTCGGCTGTGACACTGGGCCTGTGGCAGGAGTTACTGTTCCCTATGGAAACAAGTGAGTCCCACGAAACTTTTGGGTGCCTCCCTCCATGCAGCTGGCAGGTAGTGGGTAAATCTCTCTCAACCTTGCCAACAAAATGTCACGTTGTTGTCCCTGTGTCAGCAGCCTTCAGAGAACTCTGGCCCATGGGCAATCAAACAGAACAAGCAGTATGCTGAGGGCAACTTTGTATCGTGCTGTGATTTGGAGGGCTTTTCATGCCACTCCTCCCTGCAGGAATCGAGTGCCTGCAGCTAACACAGTTTGACTAAAATCAACCAAACTGACTGGAAAGGTGCAAGACCTGATTCTGATCCTGAGGCTGTCTGTGTAGCGTTGGGTCCACTACACCATCTGTTTTCTCCTGGGAGCAAGGGGCAGTCACTGCTTTGCATGTTGAGGTGCCTGACTGGAATTTCTTGAACCAAGTTCTAGGCATGTGGAAATTCGGATATAGTGAGGAGGCACGCATGGCTCCAGGCACATTTTGATGGGGAAATGAGGCACCCAATACCCTGTAGAGTTGACTCTGAGAGAGATATTCTGTATTTTATTTTCTGCTGCTCTTCAGTATGCAGTGGTGACTCTTTTAAAGACAAAGACTTCGGGCTTTCTGCTGCTCGCTGTTACAGCTTTAGAAAAACACAGTGACCTCTCCTGGCACGTCCTTGGGTTTCACAGGGGAGACGAGGCAGTCCAAGGCTCTCTTTAGAGCTCCCATTGCGCAGGGATAGTGGCCAACTATTCCCGTCCCAGGAAGGACTGGAGTTCTTGACGCCGGGACCCACATAGCCTGCTTGCTGCTTGTCGTTTATTTGTTTGCCTTAATCCCCTTCAAAGCCCTCTTTTTGTGGCACTGATATCATTACACTGACCATTAATTTCTGTTTCTCCTGCAGCTCAACTCCGACCTCACCTCTAGACCCGTATGCCCCCTGCAATAACAACTGTGAATGCCAAACCGATTCCTTCACTCCCGTCTGTGGGGCAGACGGGGTCACCTACTTATCTGCCTGCTTTGCCGGCTGCAGCAGCACGGTGAGTGTGCGTCTCTCAGCATCTCTTGCCTGTAGGGATGATTTTGTGAGAGTGAGTGAGTGAGGTTAGCGCGTACGCAGTGGAGTAGTTAATTTACAGCTGGCAGCGGCTACACTCCCTAGAGCTAACCTCACGCCTCGGATGGTGCTGAGCCACGGTCATTTTTCACTCCGTTATTGAAATGCCCTGTGACTCTGGCTACGCTCTGCTGGGGTCACCCACAAACCAGGCTGGATCTCCTCCTCCTCCAGGCTCTCTCTTCCTTGCTTTGCTCAAAGGTGGTAGCAAGAACAGCTGTCAAAAGGAGACCTGAGAATCCATCCAAAATAAGAGCCTCTGTGTTTTTCAGTTCTCCATAAATAAGAGTTTATTTCCTTTCAAAAACCCTTAAAGACAAGACGACCTCTGGGTGAAGAAGACGTGGAATTCTTAGCAATGCCTTACAAGCCTGCTTTTCCAACAGCAGCAAATTCAACTATCATAACTCCCAACCTTGCGTATTACAGTTTACACCTGCAGGAAACTTGTGGTTGTATTTCGTAACGTATTTCATTCAACTTGTATTTTTTGCGTGCCCAAAGAAAAGCTTTTTCCTGCATGCAGCGGGGTGTGCATAAGCACGTGGGAGGAGAAAGACGAAACTCTACGTGTAGAACTGGGTCCACTTTTTTGTTTGTTGAATGAACTTACCATATCTGCAGAAAAAGAATATTTTTATATCATACTCATTTTACAGTATCTTTCATAGCACAACCAGATATTTTTAAAAGCCAAACAAACTATTTTAGTCAGCAGCAATGTTGGTATTATATCAGGAAATCTAATCTCCTGAAGCCAAAGCAGAGTAAATCACATTTTAATTAATGAATACACCATCAATCTCTTTGGCCAAAGTTAATTAATTTTTTGTGGTGATACGAGCATTTTATTGCATGAATTTGAAGTGTTTTAATTAAACAAAGGAAAAATAGTGCTGTAAATTGTATGAGAATTGCTAGGATTGCTGCTTTCCTTTGAAAACAGGGTCCACAAGGCTGAGAAGGGAATCGAGCAGCAAGTCGTACAGCAGATATATAAATTGTACACAGTTGTTCATGTGAAAACAGCTGGAGGAGCGTTAATTAAAATAGTTAGATGTCTGTCACCTTTTTTCCTGCCTATTGTGTATCTGAACAAAAAGGAATGATAATTTATACCTTTACAGTCCAGAGTTTGGGTAACTGTCATTAAATGAAAATGTAAAGATATACAGTGCAGATATAAAATAATTGAACTGAGGAGCAAAAATATCAGTGTCAAAACAACACTAAATATTTTAGCTTTAATTTTCAAAAATAATAGCATGAATGAATTGTCCAGTTATTAACAGTGTGTATTTTGCCAATTATATAAACTTCTGTTTTAAAAAATATATACAGTTATAGCTACAGTTACCCTGAGACTGAATTATTGGGATCTGACAGGTTGATATATAAGCATTTTGTTCTTAGGATGTGTTTGACCACTGAATCCTTATTCTGATGATTTAATGTTTCCATTTTGCTTTACTATAATTTGTCTCCTTGGCCACCATGCTATTTTTTGAGAAAATACGTGAAAATTTAGCCCCTCTGTTTCAAAGACAAGTTCAGTTCTTTCTGTTGAGTTTTTGAATTTAGCCCTGAAATAAAGGCTATTTTCCCTAATTTGCACCAGGAAAAATAATGCAGTTACCTTGAACGTAATGATTGGTGCTAATTAACTTGTGAATTGTATCTCTGTACTGAATATTGTCAAGCAAAAAATATACAACACAGATGATTAGATGAGATGCAGACTTTTAATCATTGCGAACTCCAGAATGAAAGCCTTGATTTTGTTGTAGGAAGGGGAATACGAACAAGTAATGAGCCTGATCTCCATGATTTACTGAGCCATATTGCACTTCTCTTTCTAGGTAACATCCTAGCTCCACTGAAGTCACAGGCAAAATACTATTTTTAAAACATCCAACTGCCACTGCATTTGCCACATACACAAGGAAGAATGACCCTTTTCTACCATGGGAAGTGATATTTTTAACATTTGCAGAGTATCGTTGACCTTTCAGGTTTTCATGTGAATAAAACAGTGTTTTGTTTTACAACTTCTGCCTTTCAGAATTCAATAAATTATAAAGTTAAACCCAGCCTAAAGTTAAGCTTGTCCCACTTGTACAGGGCACGCAGAATAGTTTCTCACCAGTTTACCAAGACCTTAGCAGGAATAAAACCCGTGCGGTTCATGTCCGGAGCGTAGGAATGACTGCCTCACTGTGCGATTTGGGGCAAACTTCTCACTCCTTTCCAAGAGCGCGGTAATGGAAATTCAGCTGCTGCCTGCCTGCACGCGCCGCAAGAGCAATCCTCCAAGCAAAACCTCTACTCTTCCTTCCCCTCTCTCTTACTCGCTTTTTCTTATTTTGCCTTTCCATCATCATCTTGGGGTTCTTTTTGTTGTTTTGTTTTGTTTCTTTGCAGTAACATTTTGAAAACAAATTAATGAAGCAATAGTATCCTCTGGAAAGGGCATTATCAAGAATTATGGACTAGTTTGGCCATGCAATGGCCCTGAGGCAAAGCCAAACTGCCAAACCAGGCTTTAAACCCATAATCCAGGTAATGACCTGTCTAGAGGGTCTTGTGGATGTTATATGCTTGTGATGAGCCGAGGGTTGCGTTTTACTGGGACATAAAATTCTCTGAATGCTTTATTTAACTTTACTGCATTGGATGTTTCTGACCACTCCCTTCCGCTTTTCCTCTGTGGTCGATTTCTAACAACGTAGTTCAGTTAGATTTTTCTTTTTCATGCAAACACGTTTGTTCTCTGTTATTGAGCCGGTTGCATAGGTGCACCTATCCAAAAAGTAGGAGTATCAGCGTTGACAGGCAGACCTCTGGCACACTGATCTCAGGAAATTTTTCTGTAACCATTCCTCTCCTGTAAGTGACCCTGGCACATGAAGCCTCTGACTGTACATCTTGTCTGTTTTATGCCACTGCTTTTCTCAGTTTCCCTTTTGGCTGGAGGCAGGTGAATTCCAACCTGACCTTATAGTGCCGGTGTCTCAGGGCTTTGCACTGAAGGCAGATAGTTCCTGCCAGGGTTGAAAACACGGATAACTTGTGTGCATTTTTACCCCAAACTCCGGCTGCTGCCGAAGATGCAAATTCTGCACCTGTGCAGCTTCCTGCACACACAGAAAATCATGGTGTCAGTGTGCAAGCTGCTGGGCACAGGGAAGATGGTGATACATGTGCAGTCGTGTGGTGCCAGAGTTAGAGGGGGTTTTCAGGGGCTCGATAGCAATTTGGCATGGGTAGCAAAATGTTGCCGCTCCACGAGACGAAGGTAAAAGTCTGTCTTTGTCTCCTCGTTTGATGCCTGTGAGTTGTATCACATGTGTCAGTAACAAAAGATCAAAGATCTTCCAGGTAAGAACGAGGCAGAGCACTAGCAAGCAGATGTAGCTGGTACAAACTACTTGCTCTGCCTTGGGGTAACACCTCTGTGCAAAATGATTAAAAAAGAGGAACGGGGGAAAGCAATGGTTGGGGCCATAGAGTTGGGCTTACTGGGAACACAAGATAAGCCAGCAGCTGCGGAGAAGTGGTGTGATGCTATTGCCAGGGAGCTTCTGGGAAGGATCCTGACACTGCCACTTCGACCCGATAGGCTGACATTCCCAAAGCACGTAGCAGATCTTCATGACCTGTGCGTAGGGTTTCACTGCTTCAGGGTTTGTTACACCAGATGTAAAATCACACCAGGGCGGCTGAATCTACCCCACCACTGCCAGAAATGTTCCCGCTCCCCCCACAACTGCTTGCTTGGGAACAAGCACCCAATCCTGCATGTTCGCCGTGATGGCCCACGCAGTAAGCCGTTGCCATAACAAGCCTACGCCTGCAGAGGGTAGGAAAATTGCCCAAGGACATTTCAGTACACGTATGTACTTTCAGGGACTAAGATGAGGCTTGCTCTGCTGCGTTGTGTTTTGGCTGGATGCTCACTGGGCGCTGCAGTGACAGCCAGGAATTACAAGTTACTGCCCTGTTGTCCCTGTGCAAAGGCCACTGCAGTGGTGCTAATTGTCACCATTGCAAAGCTTTCAGGTGGCAGCTTCTGACTCACAGCACAGGAATTTGTTAGGTTAATTATTGCTTGCATATGAAAAGGCATCTGCGCATCTACTCCAGCGTTCCTGGAGTTCTGCACTGCGGTCTCTTTTGCCCTCTGTGCAGTTTTTTGGAAGGAAATCGTTTGACTCCTATGCAGTAGAAAGAGAATGGTGTCAGAAAGGCTGGAGTGGTGTCCCCATGGAGCCTTATCTTTGGAGGCAGTGAACCAGAAAGTGTGCTATTGTATGATTCTGAGGGAACCCCAGCAAAAAAGCAAAGGAATTTCTACTTGAATGTAGAGGGGAAGGGAGGAGATTTAGCTATTTTTTAATATATTTTATTTTATGGCATTACTTCTCTTACAAACATGTGACCTGCAAACCCTGCAGCCTGATGCAGACAAGCCATGAATCATTTATGATCGTTTCCTTCTGTATTCATTAAGGGATTTCTTGGTAGCATTGTGTGCCTTAATTGTGTTGACATCCCCCACTCAGAAATTCGAGAGGATGAGTTGGAAAATAAGAAAAAAACCCTAAATCTGTGACTGCCAAACAAAGTTTCTTTTGACATCTTGCTCTTGTTGGGGAGATCAAAGAAAAATATGATCGTTTCTTCTTCCTTCTGATCACATATTGATAAAATATTTCTTGCCTGGCTTCAGCTTTTAGCTCTACACAGTTCCCACTAAACCAAATGGCATTTATTAGTCCTGTAGTGCACTTAAGTCCGGTATTGTCTCTACCACTAAGCCTTGGTGTCCAGCTCTTGGGCTAAGGCACATGTCACGGTATTCTCCTTCCCAGGATTCAAGGTGCTGGAATAAGGCAGTGAATCGGTGGCCAAGGACAAGGCTGCAGATTTACCTCTTTTTAATGGGCTTCAATTTAATTATAACAACCAAGAAGACAGAGGTAAATAAGAAAGTAATTAGGACCATAATTTGGGGATCTTTCGTGTAGCAGGAACACAGATCGTTTCTTTATTCTTCTCAAAAGGAGCATAACTTGTTAGTAATTTTGTTGCAGTGACATTTATGGGAGAGACTTGAAAAGAGCAGAAGAAAAGAAACAAGCCAAAGGAGAGCTTTCCCTTGCTGATAGCACATATCAGAGCTGACGTGTTTTTGAAATCCTTTCCAAAACCCCTCAAATAAGCACTTCATTAATTAATAGACCATTAGAGAATTCAGAGTTGCTGGTTGGTGAATCGTCAGTGCAGAGGGCTGGTGTTGGGGACCATGGGTCTTGTATTCTCTGAACTTCTGTGCTCTTTTGCAGAATCTCAGCAGCTGCTCATGCCTCAGCTCACTCCCAGCTGAAAATGCTACAGTCGTTCCTGGAAAATGCCCCAGCCCTGGCTGCGAAGAGGCCTTCCTTACATTCCTCTGTGTGATGTGCGTTTGCAGCATGATTGGGGCCATGGCGCAGACGCCATCAGTTATCATACTCATCAGGTAAGGGTGATGGCAGGTGGTTGCAGGCTGGTGGAAAGGCTCATTACTGGCGGTACAAGTGAGGCCAGGATGCTGTACAAGGTGTGAGGTGCTGATTGGAGCTGTGGAGAGCCGGGACCTTGCACAGCTCCCGGCTCCAGCATATTTGGCTGCACTGGCTGTCCCCAGATAGTTAACTTTGTCTTGGGTGGAAGCTCCGTCTTTTAGAAAATCAGGCCTTGTACTAAAAACTTGGTGGAGACACCTTGAAAGAACTGCTTGTATCTTCCAAAGAGTCTGAACCTCCTCAGCAAATAAGCATCTATGGCTGTCTTGGGTCAATACACCAATGGCTAGATGTTTAACTTAGGCCTAGCCCAAAAAAACAGAGGGAACTTGAAGGTATGAAGGACATCTCTGAGCTGAGCCAAAATGAATAGGTGGACAAAAGTATTTTATTCAAATGAGTGACCTTGTGTTATTTCCAGACACATGGAAAACTTCACCCTATGAAATATGTAAATATCTAAGCCCAGGTTTATGCAGAATTACTTATCTGTCCAGGCTGTCACTTACTGAGAATAATAACCAGAGGCACAAATAACAGATCCATTCTGCAGCCTGGAAAATTCCAACAAAATTCAATCAATAAGGCCTGTATTAGAAACACTCTTGAGTGGGTCTTGGACAGAACAGCTCTATGAAGGCATGTCTCCCTGCAGGACAAAAAATGAAATATTCAACCTACTAGTTCATTTCTCTCTTTGCATCTACGGTTGCTAAAGGGAAATCAAATTTCTAATGTTAAATATTGTGGCAAATGTAATTTGAGATTTGAAGGGTTCTTTGTGCAAGGAAATTACCAGCACCTGTAGGATCCAGAATGGACTCATCTTAGTATGTGACTTCAAATGAGATTAGCTAGTCACCAGCTAGAAAGGAGAACACAGGGAGTGAAAGAAGAGAAGGAGCATTACAAACACTCAACTCACAGCTGTTGGAAATAAACAATTCCTACATCCAAACTGATAACTATCCTTCCCTTAGAATCACAGATAACAATTAAAACACACAGGGAAGGGCTGTTTGCCATGTATCACCTCATATTCTCCAAACAACCACTGTCTTGGATAAAGCATTTCTGAAAGCAAGTGTAGGCATATGAGTGTGCGCTGGCAGTGAAAAGGGACATCGTCATCCCTCACACAGAGGTTGAAATGAGCCAAGTAGTGATGCTCAGCACGGAGGTGCCTTCCCCTCGCCTGGCCAGCAAGAGTAACACCAGGGCTGGTAGCTTTTCTGCATGCTGGTGTGCAGTTGAGACAGCAGAAGCAGCTCAGGTTTTGCACTGAAACCACTTTTGTCAGATGTAACTGATTACCTAGTGGTGATGCTGCAAAAAGGATGGGCTGGTAGAGCTGCAGTGGAGAGTAGAATTCAAGAGGTTTGACCCTCTCCTGCCCTAAGGCAATACCTCTTTCTGGTATTGTTCATCCAGCATCCAAAATGAAGTAGTTTTCTGTCATGTGGGCAGAAACCAATGCATGTCCATACCCTGAACGTTTTGAACATTCATTGTGAAATTCATTTGCCCCCGCTTCAGTGTCTACAATTAAATATCTTGTCTATGAGCATCGTTTGTTCACTGCTGCAGTTAGTGAGAAAAGGGGATGTCACCAGGTGGCAACTTTACCCTAATGTATGGGAATTCATCTTAAATAAAAATGGATGAATAGACACTACCACTGATTGAAAACCCACCGTGAAAGCTTCACGTGATAATCTATTTTTTCCATTAAAAAAAACTTTAATATTCCTTCTGATTTCTTCACTTCCCACCCTACTGTAGGATCTGATTTGAGCCAAACCCTTAACCATTGGAACATTTTTCCAAGTGTAGATATTTCATAGTATGAAGTCTTTCTATAGAGCATGGGGGTCTACCTGAAAACCTTGTTGTAATTCAGCCAGAAGTCACAGGCTTCATGCAGGAATCATGGTATGATATTATATGACCCCTGTAGTGTGTGAGATTAAGCTGGATGGCGTAAATGAGTCCTCTTAACTTAAAAATGATTATTTTCTTTGGCAGTTTTATTAATACTGTCCGATTCCCCTCCAGTGTTCTTATACCATGGAGCACCACTTCCTTCATGGGTGTCACCTGTATTGCTGACTACAGCACCCCTGTAAAGACATAATGGAAGAAGCAGCTGATGCCTTTAGGTTTCTCTGTGTGCTGAACCCGGTCATACAGGGATCACTATTCTGCTTTCCCAGCCTTTATATACTGTGGGACAGAGAATAAGACTTCAGAGCAAAGTAATGATTTCTGAAATGCCAAAGGCTTTACAGACCCTATCCCAAGAGGCTGGCTTTAGCCAATAGCATCCTTGAGCTAAGTACATCAGAAAGCTGTGAGTGATTTTTTAAAGCACCTTTGAAGATTAATGATAATGAGATAGAATGGGTTCTATTTGTAGCAAAAGGCGATGTGACCGTTGCCTTTCCCGTATAAAACAGATTCAGATGTTACTGTGTCTCATGAAACTGGTCTTCACGAACACATCCTCACTAGGAGGCTTGATTTAATAGGCTGACGGAACTTTTTAGTCCACCGTCCTCCTTTCCCTCTCTTATTCCCGTTAGTCTGAGACGTCTCACAACACAAAGATTTCTCTCCCATCAAATCACAACATCTGGAGCCTAGTAGGTATTGTAGGGAATTTGTAAATGATGATTTACCAGGTTGGGAATTTCATCTTTCCCCTTCCAATGACAAGATTAACTGCTGTTATTAATGACTTAGCTAAAATCCTGAACCTATCACATGGCCAGAGTTGCAATTACTTTTGGGTCTATAGGCAGTTCAGCCGAAGGGAGAAGAAAAACCCCATGAATGACTTTTTGAAGAGGTGGTGGTGGCATCCCAGCTGACAGCGAAGAATCACCAAGGGGGTGTTAATCAAAGCAGAGCACTGAGAGTCGATTTCACTCTTTACCTCTCTCCCCCTACAGAACCGTGAGCCCCGAACTCAAGTCTTATGCTTTGGGGGTGCTTTTCCTGCTTCTCCGTTTGCTAGGTAGGTGCAAAAATCTCTTGTCCTTCCCTCCCACCCTTTCCTCCGCCACAGAGAACTGTATTTTTAGTGTGTGTCTACCTGTGACATGGATTTCTACTTTGTGCAAACCTACTCTACCTTCTGTCAGATGCTCTAGCTGTTATGAGTGGGGTCTGATGCAACAGCATCTGAGACCTCTCTCTGAAGAGTATCATGTCAAGGCTTCCAGAGAAAAAGGCAGGCATGTGCTTTTCCTGGCATTTGAATTGTGCTAATGGAAAAAAAAAAAAAAGAGCTGCTGCTCGAGAAGTGACCATTTGTGCCACACAACCAGTTACTCTCCTATAGTTGTTATTAACGTGTCAGCAGTTTGCAAAATTACTCCTTTATTGTTTATTGCTAAAGTAGAGCAATACATATTTTCACTCTCATTTGAGGGATAGGACCTATGTTAAAACACTGTGTTCATCACTTCCTTCTGATCTCTCAGAAAGGAAAACCATGAAATGAAGCAGACTGTGTCCTTGCACTCTCCTGTGAGTTAATATCCCATTAAATACATAGGGCCATTCATCTGGATGAGTATATGTTTCTTGTATCTGAATGAAAAGGAACACTGGATCCCTGGCGATTGTTCATCTACTTCTTATTTCTTTTTCTTTGTCCCTTCCCCACTCTTTTGAAGGAATGGCTCCTACTTCAAAGCTCCTATATTTCAGTTCCTTTTCCTCAATGATTCAGCACAAAATTTGCTCTGATCCACCATGGTGTGGATCCCTTTTGTGCCCGTAGTGTCTGCGTGGTGAGGTGTGGACACCTATTTTGCTCTTGAGCCACATTTTGTCCCCTGCGGTGGCAGGGCACAGGTAGCATGTTCTCTGTGCACCCCCACTGATCTCAAAGGGTTGAGCTGGAGAGGAAGGTACCGTTGCCCAGAATGGAGCAAAGCACAGCACTGTGAGCAAGGCATCTAGTCCAGTACCAATCCCACTGAGCACATCAGGGAGTGGGATTTCTCTTGTGGCCCATGCACGAAGTTGCTGCATGAGGAAGATTTTATCAATCAGGAAGACTGAAATCCTGCTTTTGCAAGTGCTGCTCTAGGACTTGGCTGACTGTTCCTTCTTTGCTAAACAACTGTCTGTATGGTCTTTTCTGGAACTAATGTTTTCTGGTTTAGAAGGAAAGAAGGGAAGGAAACCAAAAGTCTCACAGTGTCACATGTTGCCTTGAATAAGCGATCTTATTTGTGTTGCACCACCTTGTTCCTCCGTTAGCTGACAACGTGGATGGCATGCCCACAGGGTTCCAGTCGAGGTTACATTAAAGCCGATCAGATTATTTTTGCTTTTAATGAAGTAGCTGCGTTCATACCAAAAGCTCAGTGTAAGTAAGCGATCTTATCCAAAGCCTGGATAACTCTAAGGGAAGTTTCTGGGTTGACTTTAGTCAGCTCTAGTTCAATCCTTACAAAGACAGCTTTTTCTTTTGCTGTCCATGCCACACTTGGGTTTTGGCCTGTCTTCAGCTGGCTGAATGCGAGTGTCAAAAGGCAAGTGTGCAGGGAGAATGGCTGTGTGGTCTTGCTTCCATGTGAAAAATTACTGAAGGGTGAAGTTCTTCTCTCTTTCCTCTTTTCATTTTAAAAGAGAGAAACCTTCTGAGATAGCTGCGTCTTGAATTCCACTAAAACTAGGCTCAGGTAGGTATGCTTAGGTTGAATAGACCCTTTCTTTTCTGCCAATAAAGAAGCCATAGTAAGGATTTAGATACGTTGCTCTGTTACTAGAGAACTCCCATGAAATAAGAGAATACATCCTGGAGCACATCAGCAACATAGCTAAAACTCATAGAAAATGAGGAGAAAGGCATTATTTAGCACAAGTGCAGGTATCCAAAATTTGCTATTAACAATCTGAAGTTTGAGATTAGCTTTACTGATTTATTTTGAAAGCTTTTGAGATCACCTTTAAGCTTTGAGTTAAGAAGAGAGTGATAATAGCTGCTTCTTGAACCAAAGGAGAGTATTAAAAATAGGAGCTATGAGACCCGGAGGTGTAATCAGTAAGAAAGAGGCAGCTTTTTTGTACACGGTGCAGTTTCTGCAATGAAATATATGTATATAGCAGAAATTTTTGTAACATTTCGCAATATGAGATAAAGCGTGATTGAATCTCTTTAATATTCACTGTAACATGAAACAAACTGAATTCTCCTGGTATCTTCCTGGATATATTATCTCATTCCATAGGAATTTTGCTACAAGAAAGCAACGTAATAGTGTCTCCATATAAAAGTATTACTGTAGTTTCTCAGAGAAGAATGTAAAGCAACACTGTCAGAGCCTAAGGGTTTTGAAAGCAGCAACTACTGTGCAGGAGATGTTGATTCGGACGTTCTTTTCCTATAACATCTCACATCTACATAGAAAGCTATGGCTAAAAAGATGTGAAGCCAGAAATTTCTGTCTGACTGTTTCCAGAATCTGGGCAAGTTCTGAACTGGATCAGAAATGTAAAGTTCAAGCCCATCTGAGGAATGACTTTTGCAAGTAGCACAAGACAAACATCCGTGATAGCTCCAATCTGACTGTACCAGGGATTGTCAGCAATGACAGTTCATGTCTAGAATGGCAAAGGGTTTTATACGTGTTGTAAGAAACTGGATGCTTGCTTTTCCAAATAGTGTTTACAGTGAATCCTGGAATACCCTTTGCTTTACCAGTGGAGGTCCTCTGTTTTTTCCTACAAGCCCACCTTCCTTTGCTTCTGTTCTTCCAAATGATGAAGATGTGGTATCTCCCTCAGAAGGATTTTCCAGTCTCCAGTGCCAGCAGCCTCACAACTCCCGTGTTTCAGAGGCTCTAGGTACTGAGTCACTCCTATGAATCTCTTGTCCATTCCCCTGATGAAAATGAGATTTAACACTTACTGCTAAAGAGAAGTTTTTCATGCATTTTTCTTTAATGTCTCCACATCTGTGCCTGCATCCACATAGGTGTGGCTTTGAAGGTCAATGAAACAGGTCTTTCCTCAAGTCTTATGAGAAACAACTTCAAGTTTCTGTGGGAAAATATAACCTGGATTTTTCATGGCAATGCTCAGGTTAGCACAGGCTCTGCTGCTTTTGTGCCTGATGCATCAGTTCAAGCTGTATTGCTTTTCATTACTTCCGTCAGCATGGAGGTGAGCTCTTCAAGTGTGCCAGAGACTTGAAAAATGATGCAGTCTGCATAGCCAGGTTGACCTAAACCTGATGCATTGGTCAGCATCAATCCAAAATGTGGAGACCAAATTATCTTGAGAACCTAGAAAACCAGCTGAAGCCAGCAGGAGATGTGGATGATGGCTGTCTCTGTAGTTCAGCTTATGTATCTCTGAAGCCTTTTATCAAGTCCTCTCAACGTGTTATTAAGCATGAGCCCAAACCTCAAAAGTATGATCCAAATGCAGCTTTCCCATAGTGCAGAAGGTAGGTAGCTCGTGGTTCCTCAGTCACTTCCACATCTAGCTGTTACCCCCATAAGGGGCGTCCAGAGCCAGTACAGTACTGGTCACATAAACTGGATCCCTTGCTGACTCTTGTATCAGCAGCACAATCTGTTTGCTTGCTGCTGGCAAGAGCCCCACTGAATTTTTAAATCCCAGGATGACTTTGCAGTTGTCTGCAGGTTAAGAATTTTTTTAAAGCTTGTTAACAGACCCAGCTCGGTCCAGAAATCACTGAAACAAGGAGCTGTGCACTGTGATTTTTTTCAGAACATAATCAAGTTTTAAATGTAATGACTAGAACAAGTGTTTCTAAAAGAAAGAACATTTTTTTTTGTATTGCTTATTTTTATTTACCACTTTCATGCTATTAAGTGGTCAAAATGAATACCAGGAGCCTATATAGACTTTCCTAATTCATGCGTTTATTAGCCTATAAGGAAGATCAAAAAAATCTGAAGAGTTCTAGTCATCAGCAAAATAAAATAAAGACATCTCAGTTCCCACAGGCAACAGTGAAGACAACCAATTTATTTGTAGGCCTAGGATATATTGTCATGAGCCAAACGGTGACATTCATGACAAGTTAAAGGAAGGTATCTTATTTAAGCCTGAAAATCCAGGTTAATGATGAAACTTGATCCTAAATTCAACACTCTTCTGCCTAGATACTGCAGCCTTTGTGTCTGTTTGTCTACATATGTATTTTTAGAGTCACAGTCTCACTGTCCCTAGTAATGGAGTGATGCTGCCAAGTCCCAGCTCGGGACAGTACGTTGTGCCCACCTGCTGTTCAGTTCCATTAGAAGAGGTGCTCTCCTTCGCTGCTTCTCTTAACCTACAGCAGTGATTTTATTGATCTTTCTTTTTTTCCTGGTATTTATTTGCTTCCAGCCTCCCCCATAAATATAGCAAAAGGAAGGGAAATGGTTTGCATTATGTAGAATATCGACATCTGGGTGCTGCATGCTCAGTGCACGTGTGCTGGCAGGCGAGTCCAAAGCTGGAACATGCATGGCCGACCCATGCTCATTTGCAAGTGGGCATGGCTCTTTCCAGGGTGAAGCATCTTGATTTGCAGATAATCAAGATATGAAATTGGGGGCCTCTGCATATTCCTATGGGATGAAAAAAAGCAGAGAAGAAAAACATTGCCTTTATTGGTTAATGAGATCAGAATGATTGCTTTAAGATTGTAGCTCTCTTGCAAACTATGATTGAGAAATGCTCATCGGCAGTTAACTGCAATGATTGTAGGAGAATCCTGTTGCGATATTTCATTTAATGGCACAATAAAAGTTTTGCTTCCTTTCAGCCTTAATCTTCGGTATATGTTGGAGGGTATTGTTTCTTTTTCTTAAATCCTGAGAAAGCATTTTTCTGTGTCAAGGAAGAGTCAAAAACTAGATTTCAATGCCACAGCAGATTTCATACTCTGGAGTCCTGTGGCATCCTACAAGTGAACACCCCAGAGAGCAGAGCTTCCAGCATCTAACCAGATAAGAAGCTGCAAGGCTCTCCTCCCTCATTTTAATTTACCCCTCCACCCAGTCTCAGAAGACAAACCAGAAGCTTAATAAAATCCACTTAAACTTGGGTAAAATCCTCCCTGCATTTGTGATTTAGGGAGGAATCAGTTCGATAAATGTTGAAGCTAAAAAAACTTATATGCACAAATTTTATTTAGGTTGATTTAGAGCTTGAAAAGTTAGAGAGAATCACAGGCTCCGTCTGGGACCATTAACCTTGATAAAATATTCTCTCTTTCCATTCACTACAATCACGTCCTCTCTTTATCATAAAGATCATAAAAGCACGATTTGTCTCTTTTATCTTGACAGGTTTTATCCCACCTCCGCTGATCTTTGGGGCTGGAATTGATTCCACGTGTCTGTTTTGGAGCACGTTTTGTGGCGAACAAGGAGCCTGTGCGCTGTATGACAATGTGGTCTATAGATACCTGTATGTTAGTATTGCTATAGCCCTGAAGTCTTTTGCATTCATCTTGTATACAACCACCTGGCAGTGCTTGAGGAAAAACTATAAAAGATACATCAAGAACCACGAAGGTGGTCTCAGCACTAGTGAGTTTTTTGCCTCTACTCTCACCCTAGACAATCTGGGGCGGGACTCAGTGCCCCAAAATCAATCGCACAGGACAAAATTTATCTATAACCTTGAAGATCATGAGTGGTGTGAAAATATGGAGTCTGTTTTATAGTGACTATGGATGGATGAACTGCGTTAATAATGTAAGGGTCCTTTTTAAAGAAAACAGAGTGAGAATGAAGGAATATAATTGCAAAACAATGGCAACACAGGAAACTTTGTCTTTTTCTCAAAATCAGATCCAGCCAGGATTCAGAACAACCTCCTCTTTTAATGGGATCACTTTTGAAATCTTGGGGGGTGATAGAGAAAACACAACACAGCTGTGGCTGGGTTCCAGCCCATTTGATGATAGTAGAAGCTTCTGAGATGGAAACAGCTGGAGAGCATCAGTAGCAGCAGAGAGAGAGGTTCGTCGGAGAGCTCAGCGAATGGACAGGCTTGGGCAAGAGGCGTAAAGAAAGAAGATGACAAAGGCAACGCTGAAATAGGTGTTAGCAGTGCTGCGTGTCCTGGGGATAGGTGCAGCAACGTGGGCGGACGGGTTAGCTGGTCTGGGCGCTGCTCAAACCCAACGCGCTCCCTCAATGATGGCAAAGAGGGGAGGGCGCTAGAGTCGTTCAATCAGTCACACTGTCACCAGCCAGGAGTCCGCGTTAAATACCTTTAAAGCTGCTGGAAACCCTCCAGGTAGCGAGCGATGCGGTCTGAGTTACCAAATCCTTCCAGCCAAGGCATATTTGCAGATCGCAGCTTCCTAGTTGTCTGTGAACAGCTGTGCTCAGATCTTTCAGACCCAGTAAAGTTCAAGACATTTGCTCACACTTGCCAAACGTGCTGTCAATTTTAAAGGGGGATGAATTCCAAATATTTGTCTGTGTAGTCCTCTAATAAGATTTTTTTTAATTAATTATTTTCAAGTTTATGTTAACCCTTAAATCGCTGACACTTTTCTGGGGAGGGGGATTTATTTATGCTAGTTTGGGGAAAAGTCCTGTTTAATTCACCCAAACATAATGTGACTCAAGGGGTTCGTTTAATCCTCTGCTTTTTTTATCCATACGCCTTCATTCTAATATGCTACCGAGCCAATGAGGACACATACTATGTTTTTAAAAGAGAGAGTGAATGCACTGTGTCTATACAAAAATAATTGCCAGTTGGAGAATTATAGATAATATGATGATTTACATAATATAGTTTTTTCATATTATATGTGACTCAGTAAATATATATATATATGGAGAGACTGTTTATGTTCTCTTCAGTTTTTAAAGATATATATATATATATATCATTTGCAATCTAGAAATTATGTGGTGGATGTTTTCTTTAAAGTGTGTGTGCGTGCGTGCGTGTGTGTATACAAGATGAAGGGATACTGACCTTAAACCTGCAACCTGCAACTGATATTTTTTCACCTGAGAAATTCCACTAACTTCAGTGGAAGCCTTGTGAAGAAAGTTGAATAATCTTTCCACCTAGAGACTGTATTTTGCCCTATATATTTGCATTTCCATGGAAGACTGGGTTATAGGAGCAAAGATTGGCCAGCATTGAGCACCTCTGAAATTTTCATTCAAATTCTCAAGATGCAGCCACACAGGAGCACATTTGGCTTTGCCTTTGCAATTGTAGTCTTAACCTGTGCGGTCAAAATCAAGGGGAAAGTTTCATCTGATTTTAAGAAGCATTGGCTCAGGCTTATTATATTGCATGTGTGTTTTTCTTTTCTAAAAAATTCCTCTTGGTAAACAATACAAAGTCATTGCATTTGATGAGTTTTCCCCAGTCAGAAGTGGAAAGTAGATACACTTCCAGTGGAGTAAATGTCAGAAGGGTTTTAAGGGTTAGCATCATTAATCAGAAAGTTCCTTTTTTGTTTGTATTTTGAAACTGTTGTGAACATGCAGACGGTTGGAGACATAACCTGGCATGTCAAACCAAGTGCTGGATGTAGCTTCCATGCAGCTGGTGGAGTAGCTGATCTCCCCAGAGTCCTTGTCCATTGCTGGCAGTGGACGCTCCGCAATCGGCACAATTACAGAGAGTTGATAACTTGCTACTCATGTGCAATGCCTTTTTAGCAAAATTTACTTTTATCTAGGCATTTAAATATGTGGGCAGAGAGAGGATATCAAACTGCTTCCAGCTAACTGACTTTATATGTGTGTTTGTAATTTATGAACAGCATTAAATGTTCAGCAACAGTAAGGGCAAAAAGTATATCAAATAAACTCCGCTGTGCCAAATATTCGACAAATATTGTAAATGTAGATATTTGAGTCTTGGTTTGGAGCCACGTTAAGAATCATTTGATTAATGAAGGCGTTTAAAAAAAATTGTAAAGCTATGCAGTGCCATTGTTATGCTGGATGGTAAATGATTCTTCTTAGGCTATTAGAATGGTTTAGTATGTAGGGATACTACATCCATAAAATAATGAATTTAGAAAGGCACAGGGTGCATAACTGTCTCATAAAATATGTGTAACTGTCAAGTATAAGCATTGGAAATCATTCTGTACAGTTTTCTTCATTTTGAAAATTTATTACTTAGGCTACTGTCTTTTCAATGTTAGTTCATAATTTTATACTATACACACACACACATTCAGACAGAACACAAATGTCACAGAACAGAACCCTCTCAAAGCCTGATTGCTTGAATTTCTATAACCCCTTTCACAATTTCATTTTTTCACCTCTGAATGTCCAAGGCGAATGAGAGTAACATGCTGACTTGATGCCATGAAAACTCCAGGTGTTCAAGAACTGTGGTTTGTCAGCACAGTCAGATCCCTTCAACCGGAGTCATAGAAACCAGATTCCAAAGCACTTCATGCTTTCATTTTTATTTTTTCCTTTTTTTATTTAATCTTTTCTATTGGTATGTATGGAAGATTCAGTTGCATAGAGTTACTTTTGTTGTTTTTATGCTGTTTCTTAAAGTATTTGCATGATTGCTTTTTTATTTCTTCCAGTAACGTGACCTTTGAAAAGCTCTGCCCTTTTCTTACTCCTCTCTCTCTCTCTCTCTCTTTCTCTCTCTCTCTCTCTCTCTCTCTTTTTTTTTTTTTTTTTTTTTTAAGGATGTATCAGAAACCTGCCTCAGGTGTAGAGCTTTACTGTCAGTGCTTTGGTACACATCTGAGCAAAATTTTATTTCAAACAAAACATGCAGACAAAAACCTTTGTCCATCCCAGCAGGCTCTTTGTTTTCCTCAGTTCAAAACCACAAGCCAGTTTTGCCTGCAACCCAAATTTTGTTACAGAATGAGTGAAGCATCTTGGACATCCTGCTGCTTCCCAAAATGCAATGGGCCTTAGCCTGTAAGCACTTCACTTCCATCCCGCAACTGCCTTAACCATGCAGGAGACTTAATAGTAAGAATGGAGTTAGAAAAATGCCCATTCCTGTAAAGAGAAGTAGTGACATTGTCCATGTAGTTGAGATGCAACACTGGAAATTTTCCTCCATGTTCAGGGACGCTGAGATTCAGGGTTTTGTTGAGGTCTTGTCAGAAATGTTATTTTGATGTCTCCAAGCACTGTGTTCCCTGCATGGCTGTCTGCTAAGGAATGAGATGTTGGGATTAAAACTGCTTGAGCTTTAGCAGACTCTAAGGGATAGTCCAGTTGCCTTGCATGACTTCAGATTGAGTTTTCCTTTCCCTTGCACAGATATAACCTAGGGGTGGCCCCAATGGAATCAGAAGGGAACCCCAACGTAAAATTGGTGCAAATGACACTAGAATCAGTCCCATTGTTTTGTGGTTTGGTGTTGTTTTACATACTCATTAAACAAGAAAATGCATTTCTAGAAGCTATTTTTTCTATGTGTTGAAATCATACATCCTTCTGTCTTTGCCCAAAGCATCTTGGATGTATACTAGGACTGAAAAGTCCATCACTTGAATTATCTAGACAAACTCTTTATTCCTTAGGAATTCAATTAGAAGGGCTTCACATTGCCAGATGCCTGGAAAAGACGCTGAGCTACTCAGTGCTGCCATTACTAATCTGAGTTGGGTCTCACCTTGCTGGGAAGGTGAAAAGAGAAAGATGCAGAAAGAAATTAGCTTCAATTAGCTGAGTTAGCAATGCTTCAGAACACTTCAAAATTGAACTGATGAGCTGTAGACATTCGAAAAGTGTTTGAAATGTTTCCAAATGGCTGAGATGCATTGACTTCTTTTTTCTTAAAAAAAGAGGGGGGGGAGGGTGAAGGGGAAAGAGAGATTTTTAGTACCTCCAATCTCCCGTCAGAGTTCAATGTAGCATCCTCAGCTGGTTTCTGTTCCTAAAAGTGATGCTGGAAGCAATGCCTTTCGGTTTCAACTTTGTCCGTCAGTTGCTGCATGTTTTTCCCAAGGAATGAGGTCCCGAAAGGTGATGCTGTCTAGTAACCAGCAGTTTCACTCCACAGCAAACCCAGAGTCAACTCCAAAGTTACCAGCACTGTGAAGCTTTAGCCCCAGAGTCAGCTGTGGCTTTTCCTGCTGTGTGAGGGAGTTTCTCACAGCTGGGTATGCTGGACTCAGTATTTTCTTGTGATCATGACAGTCTTGGTGTGTTTGTTTTATTCTTGTCAGGTGATATGAGGAATTGTTGCTATTAAAGACATATGCAAACATTTTACTGGACTGATGTGATAACAGCTTTGCTCTTTTATTCACAGAGGTTTCCAGACACGCTTCCACTCTACCTTTAGACACAGGCATCCTCATCTATACTCCCCTAATTTCTCATGTGCTATCTTTGCAGGCAGAAACAGGCATGTTCTTGCTGTCTCCCTCTAGAGCTGATTAACTCTTGTAAAGTTCACAGGGTTTCTGTGTGTGGGGTAGAGCACCCCCAATATAAGCAATAATGCTGAACTGTTTTACTTGCGTCAGTAGTTTTTGTTTTTTTCACCTTAATCTGAGTTCACTTCTTCCAACACCCTATGCTGTTGCTGTGACTTTCCATTCTGTTGGTGGCAGTTCCAGGAGACTCTGAATATTCTGCTTTCCTTGCAACATGATGTTCCTCCCCCCACCACCACCACCTCCTCCCACCCCACAGGAAGACCAAGACCCAATTGGTGAGAATGTGGGCAGCAGTTTTTTAAGATGGGCGATCAAATGATGGGAGCCGTTGGCATGAGCCAGGCCTGTCTTCAGTTATCTCATGTTTTGGAGTGATCCAAGAAAGAAAGAAATTGGAAGGGCTCTGTGGCTGAGCTTTCCAGCATCCTTGGAGCAATTCAGTGCTCAGCTGTACAGACCTATCTGCTTTGCCTCTTTCTGAGACCCACAGTTCATAGGCTTTGCTTCTAAAACGACCACGAGCTTGCTTTCTCCAGCCACAGGTCTTCCTTCTTCTCTGTGGTAAAGCACAGTTCAGGTCTACCAAGGTAATGTAAGGTGTTCAGAGTTATTGACTGCGCTTTAAATTTGCTTGAGATATCAGCAGGTCTCAGTATCAGATACATTCAAAATATCATACATTTTTTCTGCTTTTATAGACTAAATCTGTTACTTCTACGCTGTAAATGACATTTTCTATCATTTCATTGATATTTCTAGCCAATCTGTTAATACAATTGCCTTGCTGAAAAATGGTCTTTCAGCAGTTCTTAGACATTAGGTAGTTCTTTGTAGTTGGCAACACTAGTTAATAATCTTTGGCCATGATCTGTTCCTTGAATTCAGTGGAGCAGGAGGAAGCTCTGTGTAGTCAGAAGCAATACTGGTGTTTTCTTTTGACAGAGTAAGAACATAGACTGCTTTCCTTTGGGGTTCAGTTTTGCCTCAGCCTCAGTTATGAGCATCGTTTACTCCCATGAGGGCACCATGATTTCCATTTGGATGGTTGCAAGAAAAGGACTTTTGGATGTATACAGTGTTTGTACTGTTTTGCTTGTCAAAATCTTGCTTTAGGCTCTGATGAATGGAGTGATTCTAGGGATGTGGTCTTTGGGATACTGTATTGACTGTTTGGAAGTGTATCCCCATTTCCTTTAGGTTAAGTGTGACAGAGCAGAGATTCACAGCCTGGTAAGTAACGAAAGTATAAAGGAAAAAATTAGCAATACCCTGACAATTTCTGATGTTGGGCTTGTTCTACGTGAGGTTGGTGTCTGCAAGTGAAAAAAATAAAAAGCAATAAGAAACTTGTCAAGTCCTACTCAGCAAATAATTTATAGCAACTTCATAAATGAATTTTCCCTTTTACTTCCTCATGAATTGCTGAGGAAAACTAGAAAATGCCTCCAAAGTATTTGTAAGGTTATTTCTGCATATAATCAGTCGGTCTTGGGGGGGGGGGTGGAATGGCTTTGTTATAATTCAGACAAGTTAGTTTGTTCTGACTGGACATAGAAATCATCGGGAAATTTCTGCTCCCTAGTCAAAGGCTGGATTTTCTCATCAGTACAAATATTTAGTGCAAATGTATGTGATTCAAAATTGAATAAGAGGGATCTTGCTCAGTGCCAATGGGCAGCGTGCCTCTGGACATACACTGCTTTAGGACAGCCAAAGTGCTGGCTTTCAGTTCACTTTCCAGGAATATTCTCTGATAGATGCTTGAAATTCTCTGCTTCTTCCAGTTTTCCCACTAGTTAATACATTCATTTTAGTAATTACTGAGAGCAAACACAAGAAGAGTATGAACTCAGACAAAAACAAATTGGTATGAAGGTGAAGCAGGTGGTGGATATTTTATTTGCAATGTTTGCACAGCTCAGATCTGATGCAAAATCTCTCTGGAATCAAAGGGTTGTATATGACCTAACATACTTATTTCTTTCCAACTAGCTTTTAGGAGAGCAGAAGGCATCTTTCCCTGCTACATATGTCTTAGCCCTTTCCCCCTGCAGTATGGCCAGTGCATTTACCTTTCAACATAAACTGCATCTCAGTCTTACATGTGCGGTGCCTCACAACGACCTGAAGGAAAAAGTGACTCCTGTTCTTTGCCCATGATGCTTTCTGCAAGTTTGGATGATTATGATCCCTGTTGAAGAATCACAGACATCTTCCTAAAGTCTTTGGTGCAGTGGGTCTAAAACGGCTCTGTTGATCCCAGGTAGCCTGTAAGCTGTGCTAGCAGGTCTACGGCTTGTTTACAGACCCATATTGCCTTCGTACTGTTTTCAGATGAAAGTGTGGTGATGAGAACATGCATAGCAGTAAATGAGAAGTGGTAAGGGTTGCCAGTGGTCTGTGACCACCAAAGTTTGGGAGTCTCCATGTTGGCACATGAAAGCAATTCCCATCATCCACTTCTGGGAAGGAGCTATCTCAGAGCGAGGTTCACAAAAAAAGTATGACAGCACTGGGACCGAGTAGCGTTTCAAGCAAAAGTAACCTCTTGCTTCTCTTTGGTGCAAAGTCCCTAGGGAGGAGGGGTGGGGATGGGGAGCAGGGGAAAAGCTGTGACCTATTAAAACCCATAGTGCCTACCACTGAAAATGGATCGCTGTATTGTATTATATTATACGTGACTACCATGTAAATAAAGTACAATAAATGTGGTGTTCATTAGGTTTTTGATACAAGTTGAATGCAGTCTGCAGAAATTTTTTTTTTCCTCCTGTATGTACTTAAATTACATTCCAGTCATGGGGACATTTGGGTTTATGTGAGCTAGAACTGCATAAGTAGCATTAGATGAGAAAAAAATGCAATAAGGTTATTTTAAAACTCCGTTTACCCTTTATAAATGAGACACAAGCACCATCAGCCAGCCTACAGGGAGTGGGGGTGCCTGCATACACAGGAGGAGCGCAGCTCTTTATTTGAAGTGGTTTGTGAGCAGAAGAGACAGCACTGCCCAAACTGTCCTTGGCCATGCTTCATTCACAGTGAAAGGAAAGCAGCATTTTAGTTTGGCTGATTTCTCTTTGATCATTTTTCTGATGCAGATGTTGTTCAGGAGCATATGCTTAGCCCATGTAACCATGTTATTCTCCACCCTTGAGATGCCTCAGTAGCAGCTACAGCTGAGCAAACTGAGAGCTTAAAAATCACAGCGGATTTGGAAAGAAGGCTCATCCAGGTGGGATCTGGATGAGCCCAGCTCAACCAGCTCAAACCCCTGTGGCTCTGATAATCACTGAGGGGCTTTTTTCAGCTAATAGAAATATTAAGAACTTACTTTGTTCCTTAACTCACTCCCTTCTTTGTCCATAAGAGAGAACAACATACGAGCACATAGCAACGAGACACATCTGCAACATGCTTTCCAAATCCTGATGCATCTCATAACTGGGCTTCTGGCTTGATGATGGGGGTTTTCTCCAGTTTTCAGATGCTCAGTGCTTCTCTGGGAGGTGTTTGAGACTGCTGTGCAGATATAATCTCCCATCTGTATATGAAGGGTACTTCCACATTGACCACCTTTTTGGAAAAACAAGACCATCCCACTCAGTTTGTCACAACTGTGGCTCAAAACTCATCCACAGAGTTCTTCAGAGGGTCCGCAAACTTGGAGGAGTATCTACCTGCCAACATAGCAGACCAGAGATGTCTGCCCTGAGTATCAGATATGTTGTTCTTCATAATCATCAGGGCAGAACGTCTGTGGGTGTTTGTATGTTCAGAAGGTTCTTCCCGCATAGGACATCTCCACAAATGGCCCACAGCAGCATATGTGGGACCTGGGTGAACCCAGGTGCTTCTGCCCCTGCCTCAGGATGTATGTTAATCCTTTCCCACAGTGCCCAAGAAAACGTGTTCCTCAAAAAGGTCTTTGAAGTGTACTGGTTTGACTGGTGGTGATTTTGCAGAATTTTAGCAGCACTTCCAAAATAAACCAAAACCTGGTTGGGAAAAGGAAATATTTCTCTGTATATTTGATTTTAAAAGAAAAAAAAAGAAAGAAGAGAAACCACATGGTCGATATATTTTGAGTACTGCATTCTGTATTTTTGCAGCTTATATTTTCCAGATGAGCAGTTTAGAAATATGTGATGTGAAATACATACTGTAAGTTTCCTGTAAATGATATTAAAACCACTATTTTCATTCTTTCCTGTCTCATTGGATGATCTCTTTGGTTTTATCTTTCTTCCCTTCTTGGCTAGCTGGGACATAGTTGTCTCTCCCAAAAGATTTCAGTAAATCAGAGTTGAAAGCTTGGGTTAAAGATTTGGTGTCAAAGTGGAAAGTTTGCTAGGAAAGGCAGTGGGGTTTAACATTTTCTCATGCGTATGAAGTATCTTTAGGGGGAAGACCCTGGTGAAGAGAACGGTGTGACACAGAGGGCAAGACAGTGGTTTGGGAAAGAAAAGACGCAGCTGAAGTTTAATGAACGGTTATAGAAAAGGAAAGAGAAAACTAGGGCATCCTACATGATTGCAGGATGCAGGAACTTGAACACCTAGAAGACAGTGAGAACAGGAGAAGCTCAAAGACCAGGTGAGTTGAGCGGTTATGAAAAAGGCAGGATGTCTTACTGCTGACTAATTTGTGTGATGCTCTTTATGTCAGTTCAGCTGCGGAGAAAAAAAATGCTTTTAGCTGAAACAACAGCTCAGTGAAGTGGTTGAAGCCTGCAAAGCACCCTGAGCTCCTGCAGCTGTTTTTCCTAGCTGCTGGAGAAGGCTTCTCTCTCCATCTCCATCAAAGGCAGAGGGTGAGTTAGTGCCCAATGCCTTGGGTGCAGGCCAGCATAGTGGCACATTCATAAGAATGTGATGGTATCCATTTCTATTTATTTTGCCTGCTGTAGTGGTCAGAGTAGATGTTTCTTTGACTCATTATTTTTGCATGTTTCAAGCCTGTGACTTCGGAAAAGAAAATCCTTTTCTTCCTGAGCTTCTACAAAATGGAAGTAAATGAGGCCTTTACATTCACATCAAGTAAAGTTGAATATTCAGTTATTCCTTGTTTGTTCTATTTTTTCTATCCTCTCCTTTTTTTTTTTTTTTTTTTTTTTTTTTCCTGTTTTCTGCAAGGAAAACCTTGTATTTTACTGCATACAGCTTGAATCCAGTCGTTGTTGCTTTGAACTAAGTTTCATACAACAGAAGCTTTGGAGGCCATTGCAGGAGGAGGGAGGGAGCGAGGAAGGTTGGGGGGGGGGGTTGTTAAATGTCCACAGGAAGAAATCATGGGGTTTGTGCATTTTTTTAGATTGTATTGCTTCTCCTCAGCCTAGCCACTGCTGGTGTTGGGACCTGCACAGACTCCCTCTGGCAGTGTCATCTCTCTGTGCTCCACTGGCTGTTCCTTACAGGTCCTCTCATGCACCCATCCCTGTGGAGCCCCACTTCAGCCATCCTAGACTTTGCAAGTTGCTGCCACCTCTGACAGAACCCAGTTAATTGGGTATTTACTGAGGTATATTGTGGTTTGGATGCAGATTATTAACCTTTATGTCACCCAGAAGATATTACACCTGGTAAAGTTAATGGTTTGAGACTGGAAGGTTAATGTGTTAGTGCTCAGCTCTCCTTAATTAGCTGCAGTGCTATGTGTGTGGTCGTGCCGTGAGTTTCACTTTAATTAGAAAGGGCTCATCTGGAGACCCTTTCACAGATGGGTCACATTAACAGTATAAGAAAGTTTGTCTGCCTCCTCAGCCCTCTCTGATGCATCTCCTCCTTGCTCTTCATAGACTTGGGTAAGTTGCTGATATGGTGCTAGCCCCAGCTGAGACTCGCTTCTGCTGTCTTTCCAGGGGCAGCTTGCCTGTGGCCCTCTAAATCTGGGCATAGCCAAAGGCAGTGACTGGCAATGAATTCTGAGGATCTCCACACTGAGAAAGTGGTTGCATATCCGGCAATATGCTTAGCAGAAGTCCTTAAGTCTGCACTGAATTTGCTAGGCTCTCTCAATTTTAGGTGATCTTTATGGTGCAGCTGAACCGGATGAATACCGTGAAGTAGTTGCTAGAAATAATCACTCTAGGGTTTAAAAGGATTTGTTTTGGTCATGTATTCTGATGCTACCTAAGCATGCCCTAGGATATATGCTTATTGGAGTAGGAATCATGCAAAGAGCAACCTGGAGGTCAGGAGTAGGGAATACTGGAAGAAAAAAATACATCACGAGCTGGAATTATGAGCTTTTGTACAGGAAACCTAGTCTGAAGAGTCCCATTCAGCCAGTCAGCGAAGAAAAAAAAAATCCCATGTTCTTCATGGTTAACAAGGTAAAGCTAACTATTTACCTTTTTCTGTTTTCCCTTCCCTTCTGTGACTACTATGGGCCAACAAGGAGCATACATTTGTGCCTTGCAAGACTGGATGCTCATCATCACCGCCCATCATCAAAGAACTGCTTGTAGCAGCCACTCATGTCCTCATTGGCTTCGCTGCAGCAGGGTTTCTGGGCACCACTGGGTCCATGCTGCCTCCTTGCTGGTCATCTTGCCAGGAAGAAGTGGTTGCTATGTTAGAGGCAGCTGTCTGACAACTCACAGCTTTTTCCATCCATACCTACTACTATCTATCTTCCAGCCCTCTGGGGCCAGATCCTGGCTCAGATGCCTAGTATGAGTAATGAGATCAGACAGGTATTTTCAGCAGGACAGGAACATAAAGATTTCTCTTTCAAATCTTATTCTTAAATAGCAGGAGTATTCCTGGTAGCCACATGACAACTCATGTTCCTGTGCATTGGATGTTGAGGCAGAAGACTTGGACGTGCATTCATTTTGCAAACACCTAGTGACCTTTGAAAAGTTACCGCATTAGCATTATGTTATCACTGCATTACAGGCCTTATTGCTCCTGTAAATCAGAAGGACAGCAGAAAAAGAGAGAAGCGAACAGACTTGTTGTAAGGCTGCTTTTACACAGGGTAGAAGGAAAGCATTCAGCGCATTGCCGAGTGATGCTGTTTTCTGAGCGCTGTGTTGCAGCAATACTTAACGGCCCTGACACAGAATGAGGTGTAACTGAGACGAGCGCACTGCAAACTTTGACAACAGAAGTGCCTGAGACCTACACAAAAGATAACCAGACGGATGCTGATAAATGAGGGAAACAGGCAAAAAATGAGCAATCTTTTCAGGCTGCTTGGCAGGGATATTGCACACCAAGACCTGCCCAGGTTTCACAAATCAATTTTCATCAAGAATAGCAGCAGAAGGAGGAATCTTAATCTCTAGCAGGTATCTTTTCTGTAACATGCTACGCTTACTCTTTTTCATGATGAGGCACCTGTCCTTCTCCGTATCTTTGAAATGTGCAGGCAAAGTGCAAATGCAACCTGCTAAATACAGCTGGCCAAAATTTCCTCCATGAGAAAAAATGTCATTTCCTTAAAATTATGACTTTTCATGGGAACATCTTAATTTCAATGGCATTTCTATCAAACAAAATCTTTTGATGAGCTGAAACTGTCCTGTTGAAACTGGATCATTTTGAGTTTTATTTCTGAAACAGCAGCTTGAATTCTATCAGCGTAAGATAAAGTATTCAGATCTTTTTATCAAAATGAAATGTTTTGATTGCCTTGAAGCAATTTCTTCCTGTTTTCAAAATGTTGACAGAATTGAAACATTAATTCAATATTTTGTTCTATTTTGAAACGAACTGCATATAGACCTCCTGGGATTTTCTGCAGGTCGCTTCACACAGCTTCAAACCCCACCAGTAACTCTTTGGTACATTGTGAGCCTGATGGTTACCTGGGAAATGGGAGCAGATACTGCTGCTGCGAGGGAAATGCACGAGCACACAGTCACCCAGCAGCAGGACATGCTCTTGTGAGAGAGCATGAGGATAAATCCTATTCCTTAGCAAGCAAAGTGTTAGTCATCACTCAATTCCCTGCTTCCATTGATCCAGGCTCTGAGAGAAGAACTACTTTATTTAAAAATCAAAGCAAAGTGAGCATTTACCCGTTAGTCTGAGGCCAACATTCTTTTCAAGATTGGTTTTGTGTCTGCTCTTTTGCAAATTTGTGTTCCCTCCCCAGCCTCAGTGCTACCAGCAAGGGTTGAAGGGAGCAGCCTGCACTGCGCTGGCAGCAGGACCTGGAGCCGGGCTCCCTCTCTGACTGCGAGTTCTGCATGCAAAGGCAGAGCTTGGTCATGTCTCACTGCCCTTCTGCACAGCTGAGATGAGCGCAGCTCTGCCTGCAAAAGACTACATAGGTATAGCCTATATTCTGCATAAGACTGAAGCCTTAATGGGAGAATCTCTATTTCAGAGGTGAAGATCCATGAAGATAAAGGGCAGCTATGGAAATCTGTTTTGTACACAGGCCTTCCAGGTAGGGAAAAGCTTGAGGAGGACCAGACAGATCAGGGGAGTTTTGTTTCCTGTCTCAGGTTCACTGGGCTTGCTGCCCGTCATAAACATTAGCTCAGGCACACAGACCTCGCTGCCTGCGCAGTGTTTTTCAGCAGAGCCGTTCCTCCACCTCACAGGCTGTTTAGTCCATTAGTCACCTTCCTGGCCTTAAATAGAAGGATTTTCAGGCTTTCATTAAAAGCCCTGAGCCTGGGACAACGATGCTCAGCAGAGGTTCCATTTTCACATTTAGGAGATGACAAGAATAAAAATGGGCTTGTTATACAGTAAGTTAGGAAAATTTCTACTGAGGGGTGAGAGAGAAAAGGGGATGATGACATTTATCTTATTCTGGAAAGGAATCAAGATGGCAGTGAGGAGCGAATGTGCCCCTGACATCTGCAGGATGGCCAGTGCAAAATGAGCAGGGATTCTCAGGCTGTTTCCAGCAGGCAAGTGACGGCAGAGCAGAAGCTTGGCAGATCCACTGACTAGCTCAGTAGGGAGTCCAGGAAAATAATTGGGCTGGAGTGGAGACTTGCTCCACTTTTCACTCTGAGAAGTGGTTGCTGGAATTAAACCTGTTATATCTCCAGCTTTCTCTTTGCAACTGAAAAGAAATGCTGAACTGACGGCACTGTACAATTGATGCAATAAGGTGATGTTGCAGTTGCAGCCCTGTGCCTGAGCTAGCATTACCTGAGCTGAGTAGCAACAGCACCATCACTGCAAGGCAAGGACAGGTTTCATAGCCCATCGTGGAAGCCCTGGTCTGTGCTAGACCTGGGCGATGCTCGCCTGGCAGAGTCCAGGGAAACCACAGCCCCAGCACTGGCACGCAGCAGCTCAGCCAGGGAGCCTTGCGCCTCCTGTTTCTTTCTGCATGCCTTACGCCGCTAACTCCTTGAGAAGCTATGCATCTCCTGTAAAGTGCTAAGTGTCCTCATCTGCCGTGGACTCCAGTCGCTCTGCTGTTGACTGGAGTTGGTATACTCCAGCTAGTGGATGATTTCTGAGCTCCAGAAGTCCTCTCTGAACATACAGCGCTCCAGTCCCCGAATCCCCGTTCTTTTTGCATGGATGTAATTACCTCTATAACTGAGGTTTGATTTACAGGGCAAGAGCAATGGGGAAGAAGCTGTTTGTTTTGTGTTTTAGCTGGTTTAACTGTACTTAGTAAGACTGTAATGCTCTTCAGCAAGAGTGTTGCATGGGTATGACTTCAGCACACTTAGAAGGATTCCAGCTGAGTTTATTGCCCTTTTCTTTGCACAAGTAGATCAAAGAATATGTCCATTGGAAATTGTGTCTCTGTACTGCTTAACTTTGGTCAGTGGAAAAGCTTTAAATCTGAGACAATTGAATGACCTGCTAATGTGATCAGCGCATTGGCACAGAAATCCAAACAAACAAGAGTAGCACTCAGTGTCCACTTAGAATAATTAGGAGTAATATATTTACCCAAAATCTTGAAGACCTCTTTCCAGGACTACCTTGGGTATATGAAGCACATGTTCCATTCAGAACATGTACTAAATCCCCCCAGAAATCCATGCTCATCCAGTATTTTCAAACACCCACACAACTTTTAACTGCCTCTAGAAAGAAGCAGAGCAACATGAAAGACATCTAGATTTCTGGATGAAGCTGGAAGTCAGAACACAACCGAGCCTTTGTTGAAATGACATTTGAAGAAAGAGGTGCTTGATTTGCCAATAATAGAAACACGTCACTGAATCCAGAAGTGTATATGGAAATACAGAACAGGTTCATGAGCTGCAAACCAAAGCCTGCTCATCACAGGAATGCACTTTGCAGCTGAGGATGAGGTTTGAGGGAAACTCTTTGCAGTTGGATCACATCTATCTGTTTTCGTTGCAAGTTGTAAGTGACCTGGTGAGCTGAGTTTATCAAGTATCATTAGTTTATACGCCATTTAACAGCAGAGGTCAGACTTTTAACAGACTTTCTGTTTAAAAACAAAGTTTTTAACAGGCTTTCAGGGTCTGTTTCTTGTTACACTTGTACAGATATAAGCTAGAGATACCTCTGTGGAATATTGTTGGTAGACAAGACTCAGGGCAATAACATTTAGCAACATATTTTCAGCAAATGTTATTTGAGATGGTTTCTTCTTACCTTCTTCTTCTCCTTTCTCTGTGGTTGCCCTCCCTGGAGTTTCCTACCAGTCTATATGTTACTATAGCCGTGATTATGTTGTCATCGTGTGGATGAGGCTTCAGAAACAAATAAACTGGCAGCCTTTGGGGGACTGCATTTCGAAGAAGGTGCGTATGTCTGTAAAAATGCATGTTTATTTGATTTCTGCATGCATATCCTTGCACAAAACTGCAAATTAAAATGCAAGGCTATTTTAAAAACTTGGGGAAAATAAATCTATTAAAACCATTAAATAATGTCAAGCACAGTGCTAAATGATAGTGGAAAGTTGAGACAATAAAGGGATACATCAGTTAGTTAATATGTTTGGTTAATGTATTGCTACAATCAAAACTATTCCACTGGCAAATACTGCCTTCTGATATGAACAAAATAATTGTTAGGGATACCTGAAAAGGATAGATGTGTTGTGTGGGTCAGGAATAAAGTTGTGTGTTTCAGCAAGGGTAAGAAAAAAATCCAGAGGAAAGTCTCCAACAGTGTTCATACCTTTTAGCAATACTGTAGTTTGTGGGCAGTTCTTGATCCACATTATAGGTGCTGAGCTGGACTTCTTGATGTGACATCTGTTGAAAAAGCCTTCTGATGATCAAAATTCAATGAGGACCTGGTCTGGTATTGCTCACCTTTATCTCTTCTTTTCCAGTGCTCTAGTTAAGTGTAAGCAAAGCTGGAATGCAGTGGGCTGGGGTGAGGGAACCTTGGGCTATTTCTAGACAAAACAATTTAAAAATCTACTGACTGTTTTCATTCATCACCTTTCTCATATGAGGAGGAGATTAAGGACCTTGCTGGTTTCAGTAAGACACTTATCTTAAAAGGTAACAACCTGTGTTTTGATTGGACACTCTTAAGATCTAATGCACTGATATCTAAGACCTTCTCTTTCTTTGGAAAAGTGAAAATGAGTTTTTACCTTCTAGAAATTCAGTATAACTAAACAACCTATTCACTCCCCTGCTACATGTCCACTTACAGAAGATGCATTGAATGTGACAGATTCTTCACTGATCCTAGGTACTGCAGTATTAACTATATCTGTGCACAGTCCTTACTTTGGGATGCTCTTCCCAATGTCTGAATTTATATGAAGGAACAACTACATGCTGTAGCTGTACACACTAGAGAAATAGGTCAAAAATAAATGCTTTCAAGAGCAAAGTAAATGACTTCATCTTCATTTTAATGCTTCTTTCTCATCTATATTCCTTGAAACACAACCAGCTCATCAATATCTTCCTCTCTATGACAACCTTGAGAAAAACAAGACAATCGGAGAGCAAAGGAGGTTACTTAAATAAAGATGCCAAGTGGCTTTCAAAAGTAGCTGTTGTTCATTATAGAAATATAGGGATTTTTTTGTGATTCTGTAGGGCAACAGCTTTAAAAATACTTTGAAATCCTGAGGAGGTGGGCTCAGGTCAATCAGGACTGGAGATTGACTGCAGCTGAAGGAGCTGACTGAGATGAGATGATGGAACAGTCTGGGGCAGGTATGTAAAGATACATTCAGAAACCTTAGAAACATCTTTTAGACCTCTTCCAGTGCAGATTTTATTCCATATTTAAATACTGATATTACAGTTGGTCACAAAGGTGTTGTGTTTCTAAGATCTGTTATCTCCTCAGCATTAGATAAGAATGGCCTTGCTAACACAGGTCCTGTGCAGCTAGCCACCTGTCCTGTGTCTATATCCTGTATATGAAGTTGACAGCAAATCAAGATGTCTTTTTTCCACAGAAAAAATAAGAGACTTGGGAGGTAGGGGAGCAAAAGACAGATGTCATAACTGAACGTATAGCTTTAGTGATTAGCTCATAATTCTTCTATATTAATGCTATAACATCAGTAACCCCAAACCCTGCCCGCAGAGAAGGTGGTCTTCTCCGCAGACAGGCTGTACTGCTGGCTTCCTGCCCTTTGGTGAACCATGAAGATTCTGCTGGTAGTTCAGCCATTTGACATATGTTGAGGTCTTTTTGATGTCCCAGGATAGGGCCCCGTGAAAGTAATCATCACCGACAAAGGGCTTCACCAACAGCATATGGCAAATAACACAACAACCTGAAGGTGCTCCCTAGCTCCGTAATGTGGCCTTCATCACATTATTGGAGGGCTTGGCTGGAGGCCTTGCCTAGAGAGATACGAATTATTGCATAAAGCCCAGAAAAGGTTACACCTGATGCTCAAGCCTCTGGCCTAAACAGGAGGAGAAGAGCTTACTACTCCACTTCGATAAGGAACTTACTCTTTAGCGTAAGCAATATTATCATCTGGTTTTTTGATTTAAAAGGCTTAGGTTCAAACACTGCTGCAAGCCTAGACAGGTGGCCATTTCATAGTTAGAGTAAATAATTTAAATGACAAATTCAAATCTGTCTTTTGGTCCTGTATTATTCATGAAAGAACAGCCTTGTTTTTTACGACAATGTTCCTTATTCAAACACAGTCCGTGATATATCTCAGTCCTCAAGCTCATTTCAATTGCATCTGGCTGTTTGCCGTGCTTTCATTGTTATTTTCTGTTTTGCAAAATGTATTACCTAGATCATATTACTACTTTTCCTTTCCTGTGGGACTGAAACATTTACACACAGAAAAGAGATCCTTGCATGGCTGCATAAGCCTTCTGTAGCGAAGCTTCCCTTCAATGCATATTTCTGAGAATTTCCCTTCCCACGATTGTTCTTACAAATGAAAACATAATTTGTATGAACATTCATGACAAAGGTCAGAAATACCACTGAGGAAAATGCTCAAACATCATTTATATAAATCTTCACAAACACTTCACTGTTATGTTTGTTCATTTGGCTTGTATATATTTCACCATCGAGGTTTTGTGAGGTTTATGAGGAACTGGTTCCTCAGTGACCTCTGAGGAGCCTGTTATCAATGAACCTCTCAAAATCCCATTCATTTTCATGGAGGTGGAGAAGACAAGGCTGCAGTTGCTTAGGTACTCATTGGATTTCTGAAGTTTAGAGGCTCTTGAGAAGACGTGTAGCCTTGTGATTCAGCATGTGAGCTCTATGCTCCAAAAAAAGCCAGGATTCACTATCTAATCTTTTATAGACTTCCACTTGCTCAGGTTTCCTAAGGCCTCCACTCTCACCTGTAAAATGGGGAATAATAATGCTTTCTTTCTCTGGTACTATTTACCTGTCCTATAAACTCTCTCTGCCAACCCTATAAGCCACAAATACGACCTCTTTTGTCTTTCTGCCCACTCATACATGTGAACTCTGATCACAGCTCTATTTCACTTCAGAAGTAGCTCATGACCCGTACAAAAATGATAGATGAACACGTAGTATCTGTGCTATGTTAGGCAATTGTGAGAACAGTGAAATGTGAATTCATCCTTTTGTGTTAATGTTTATGTTGCTGAAATACGTAATATAGCAGAATAATTGGCCATAGTGCTCATATCTGTGACTTGCTCATACATAGCTGATTTGCTCCCTTTATGTTTTATTGAATGATTGATGGATGCTTACTTTTTTCACTCAGCTCCCTGAAATATACATGTATATAATTTACACATCCTTCATCCACTAAAAATAAGCTCATAAAAATTAGTGAGAAATTAAAAGCAACAGTTTTTCCTCTGTGCATGTGTGGTCACGACCTTGAAAAAGTTGAAACCCAAGTGAGAACTGACCTAGCACATTGTTAATGCCCTCTGTGTCTTAAAAAAAATTGATTAATTTGCTACTAAGATCTTTTTGGATGAAAAATGTCATTGAATTTTTACAAATGTGTGAAGTGATTTTTTTTTCAGCTCTCCTTGCTCCAAATTGCAGGGAGAAAAGGAGTTGATTGTCTTTAAATTTCCTTCTGTATTCAAGGAGGCTTCAGATCAGATCAGATATTTGAGGCTCCAGCTTATTAGATATGTTTTTAATGTAGAATTCTTTTAAAAGCTAGAGAATATATAAGCCCTCCCTGGAGGTGACAAGACTACTGATGTAATTAGGATAGGGTTCTGAGTGTTGCAGCCTCCTCAGGTGACTTCACTGGAGGCTGTGGGTACATGAACTCCTTTTGAAATTCAATCTGTGAGTCCTTTATGTATATGTTTGGTCAAGAGACCTATGGGGAAGCCCCGGGTCTCTGCAGAAACTGGCTGTATCAGCACAGAAGTAGGGGAATACGTGGTATAAGAAGATAGTTTCAGCTTTCATATGAGACTAAAGGAAAGGCTTTGATCATTTACGATCATGAGCCGTCCTCAGGCACTTTTGACAAGAGCAAGGTGCTCCTTCTGGAGTCCTGGCTTAAACTGCCCTACAGTGGCATCTGAATAATTTATCTCTGCATATGTTCTTCTTTGTACTTTTAGGCAGCATTACCCTGCTTTGTTTGAAATGTTGCTGACTTTTTGTCCTTGGAGCTACTATAAAGAAATGGGCTAAGAGATATGGATTTGTAAGGTTTGTTGAGTATTTGGGATCCTTGGACAGAATGTATTATGTAAATGCCCAAACCTCACCGCAAGAGTCAGATATGGTGCACTATTTGCATGCATAGCACAAGTCAAGGCTTAAGAGCTTCAGTAGAAACTCGGAGAATCAGGTTTGGACCAAGACTCAGGTGCACTGAGCACTGTTTTGGGATCCTGAATCTAAATAAATGGAGTCTGTTGCAAACTCAGATGAACAGGCAGAGCTCCATAGTGCTCCAGGACTGGAGGAAAAGGAGGAGGTTTAGGCACTGTCAAACTGAAGAGCACAGATGATACCAGGAACACCCAGCAGGTATATGGCAGGAGTGAAGTCCTTTGGAAAGTCATGGCAACTGAGTGATTTTGCACATACATTCCAGTTTGTGCTATTTCTTTCTTCTTAAACAGTATATTCAGCTGCATCCAAGCAACAAAGTCAGGATGTATATATGTTTCCCCAAAGCCAAATCCAACTCTGCTGTCATCACTGGCAGCAGGAACTACTTGCCTAATTCTTGCCCTGCTGCAGATCCACAAAACTGCTGGAGTTTCAGTAGACTTGAGCCTTTCAGTGCTCCTGTGGATTCAGCCGATGGTATCAGGATCCATCTCTACGCAAGTATCTCATGCCTTCTGCTATCCTTCCTAACTGGATTAAGTTTCCCTGCTATCTTATTTATCTTACACTCATTAAAGCTATATTTAGAAGTGAAGGCAACTCTTCTCCACTCCAGGGAAGGTAGTAGGGAGAATCTTTGTTGCAACAGGCCATGAGGATGTGAAATACCATCTAGGTTCTCACTGTTTTGAGACATTTGATCTCGGTGGAGATGTATGCATTTCCACCAAGACAGAGATAAGAATAGTGACACTGTTGTCCCCAGTTTCCTTCCACATAGGACACTGGTTAGACACCTAGGTCTGAAGAAATCTGTGCAAGTTGTTGTTGAATGCACAGAGAAAAAGTCTGACCCAAATTACAGGCATGTAGCAGTGGTAAGAGATGATGTTCACCATGAACAGCAGCAGACAGTAGCTTGCTGCTGACTCAAGAGCTGGAGAGGAGCCTCATCCCCAGCTAGCTCAATAAAGAGCTGCCAACTCCCAGGTTTCGGCTAAAGAGACTGATGCAAAGACTTTTATAGTCAATGACTACAGTCAGCTTCTTGTGGAAAATGATAGTGGTGTGGACTGTGTTCAGAGCAGGGACTGGCATGCAAGAGGCACAAGGAGAGAGGTGAGCACCACTGACTGGAGCAGCGCTGGAAATCCCCTCAGCTGTGCCTTTGCTAACAGCACAGCCAGGGACGAGCTCGAGTCTTGGGTAGCTCCTTTCGAGGAACACCCTGGACACTGGGCAAGGAGGGCTGTGACGTTTTAACCCCCCGGCTGTTTGCTGACTCTCGGTGTCCTCTAATTCTGCCCAGCCTGGAGAGCTCAGCCCGATTGCTCTCCCGCACATCCTGTGCCAGAGGCAAAATCATCCGTAGGACAGGGCAAACGGGCCGGATATACGTAGCACAAAACTCCCGTGTCTCCGTAGCTTGCAGAATCCAAGACTGGGAATCGGAGGAGCCCTTGGCGCTGTGACCAGCAGCAGAGCCCAGCTGCCTGCGGGACTGGGCTTGGAGGGGAGGCTTGAGCAGCCTGGGTGACGTGAGGCTGAGCAGCTCGTGCCAGCTGAGGGAATCCTGCGGCAGCGAGCGGATTTTACCCCTGCTTTGGCTTCGTGCCTTTCCTCCGTGCTGGGTCTCAGACGCCAGCTGTCTGGGCTGTTGGCGTTTCTGGTCTGCTCATCCTGGCTGGAGCTTGTGCTTAGCCCTTCCCGGTCTTCCTTGGGAGAGGGGCTCCTCACCGGCAGCAAAACCTAGAATGAAGAACTTGTGGGTGGGTGAATAGTGTCTTGAGCTGAGAGTTTAATAGCAATTTCCAGCTTATTTATTACTTTAGAGGTGAGCGGGGTGGGGGCAATGCAGACCCTCTCATTCTGCTTGCTCTAGCGTAGCTGGATGGTGCGGCATTTTGGATGAAGCTGAAGCTTTCCATCAGAGATGATTGCTCAGACTGCCATCGGCCCACCTCTCCAGCAGAGCTGGTGTCCCTCAAGGCAGGGTCAAGGGTCTTCGTGTTGATCAGCCCTCCAGACACCTCAACTTTCAGCCGGGTCTTTCGGTCACGTTCACTGATGCAAGGCTAAAGATTTTGGTAGCTCAGGAGCTTGGTCACGGAGGGATGGACATCTCTGACTTACTGGGAGGAGTAACAGGTTCGGACCTCCCGATTTTTACCTGCTGCTGTAAGTTGCTTAGAGCCTTTAGGTAACCTGAAGTTTTCTCTTTGTGTGCTGACTTTTCTCCTGGTTCATTTACATTTAGTTGGCACTGGCCTGTGAGGTGGGCTTTGAGTGTCAGTGCAGTTCTTTTGGAAAAAGGTGCTTTGACTTCCGTGCAAAGATAGTGACTTTTTTTTCCTAGAAAGTAGAGCTATAAGCCTTGCTTATGCCAAGCAAACATTTTGCAATGTCTGTATTAAGCTGGGAGGGTAATATCAAAAGAGAAGGACATTTGTCATTCACCTGTCTGAGCACTGGGAAATGCTCCTTTCTTCACATGCTGAGTGCTTGATTTTCATCCTGCCTGCATCCTGTCCTCATTTTTTGCTCAGCTGAATTCTCATCTCAAGCCTGCAGAGCTCAACAGAAGAATATTTCCTGTTCAGAGAAGCACATAGGTCTATAGCAGCAAAGAACTGTGGGCAAAGTTGTCCAAAAAAGGCAAATATATGATCATACTTGTGATAATTTGTGCCCTCAATAGAACACATACAAAAAGAAAGAACAAGCTAAAAAATCATGTCCCATCCACCTGACAGGCACCTCGATAGGCACTTTAGAAACTTGATGGATAAAATAGACAAGGCAGGAGTAGCAGGCCGCTAAACTACATAAAGTGCAGCAACAAATTGCAGGCACAAAAAGAGGACAGCTTTAAAAAAATTATAGCTTAGGTATCCATTTCTAGACCAGTACTTCTGATGCTTGCAAACAGATATATCAATTGAGTGCAAAAGAGATAAACTATTTATTTAGCGTGAAGGCTGCCCCTGGCAATTGTGAATCGAAGGTTATCTTATGTCTTTGCCATAGGCTGCAAGTGTGCGGACAGTTAGCATATGCAAGGGAATTACTCACAGATAAGCATCCAGTAATTTATACAGCTCATCCTAGATAGAATCCTCTCCCGTATCAATTTCTGCCTGCTCTATAAACTGCTCCCATTTATCAGGCTGGATAAATTCACAAGCGAGCAATGAGGGTGTGCTGTGATCTGTGTATACTTTATCAGTTAATATTCACTGAGGTCCCTTTGACATGATTGGAGTAAATCTCTCTCTCTCTCTCTCTTTCTTTGGTTATAACTAGGTCTATAATCTTCCAGGCTAAACACCGTTCCCATAAATGAAGAATAATACTGAGACATAGGGTAAAAAAAAAAATAATAGAGAGAATGCATTTCATCTCACTTTGCAGGTAATAAGACAATTTAGTATAATATGTCATTTAAAATCAGGTTTTTCTTTTTAGTAGATTCAGTATCCCTGTAGAAGTGACTGACAGATCAGTACATGACATATTTCTTCCAGGAAATAATTTGAGGTTGATGGAATTGGGGAGGTGCAGTGGTGGCAGAGTCACAGTGATCTTCAAAAAGACACAGGAGCAAGTCTTTCTCCATCAGGTAAATAACAGACTTGAGGTTATGCAAATTAAGCTAAAAGTATCAAAAGCAGTGTCCCTTCCAATCGGTAGATGCTAAGTGCCTAAGTCCCTTAGCTGCAACTTGTAACAGGTGCGTTATACTGCTACGCAGATTTGGCCGTAGAGAAAGCATGATTAATACACTCTGAGCAGTATATGCAGAAGACCTGTTCATCCCTTTCTATGTGCTTTGTCTGCAGCCTCATACAGGTTGCCAGAAAATTCATACTCCATGCCCTGCTCTGTGCTGTAGCTGCCACAAGAATATCAACTGACTCTGGGAAAAATCTGCTGAGACTGAGAGTCTACTGAGAAATGGACAGATCCTCGTAGCTTCATTTTCTATAGGCTGCCAGCAGCCTACTCCGAGCTATCCAAAATGAATGCACAGCTGTTTATTCAAACTAAACAAATGCTCTGGTCCTTCTGAGTGTGAGAGAGAACTTCAGAGTGCATTGCAAATGGAGATAGCTCTTTCCTTGTATTAAAAAAAAAAAAAAAAAAAGTGTGCCACCATGATCCCAGAAGTGAGAGGTGAAAGGTGAAGCCACATACTTGGACAGAGTCCACATGTGGCTCTTAAAAAAGGGGCACATAATGAGCCTTGGCATGCATATACTCAAGGCCATCTGCTAATGTGATCTGTTGCCAATTTGCTGTGCTAGGAACAAGTCTCAGCAGATCACGAATGCCAAGAGGAGATGAGCTTAGACTAGGCACTTGCAGGATGTATTAGTGGTCACTGTTTGTCAGAGAATCTTTCTAGCAGTGAACACTGTCAGAGGAGGACCTTGTATCTTTGGTTTCCAGGATCACATCAGCTGACACTGGCAATGTGTTCCTGCCTTTTCCAAATATCTCTGCCCCTGCAGTGATGACTGGAAAGCTATAATCATTTGCAAGCATAGCAAGAAACGATCTTCCAGTCAGCCTATTCTAAAAGTTATTTCAGTATTATTTCCTTCTGCTGCATGACTAGATCCTCCTTCATGTGGCTAGGCTGGAGAGATTTATGCATATCAGAGCGTCCTTAGGAGCAAGATCAATGCAGCTTACAAGATACATAAAAAGTTTTTTTTTGTCACCTGTGGTAAGCACAAAGCCACCCTGATCTGTTCATCAGCCACCTCTGGAGTCTCACCTGCAGGATACCCTCTGACTAGAAGCTTTCCCTCATCTGCTAATCTCCAAAGTATTGTGGACCTAACCTCAGGGGACAGTTTAGGAGATGGATAAAGGAGGCATGAGCCAAGGACATCTACTAGTACCTTAAAAACAGCATATTGCTGATAAAAGAGGGCCCGAAGCAAATCGGATTTATTTCTTAATCAGTGCCTGGCAATGTCATCATCATGTATTTGCATGAACAGTGTCTATGTTTTATGCATTGTTTTTCTTTGAGCGGATACCTCCTCATTTGTGTGCACTTGCTGATGTGCGCGCTTAACCTGCCGTAGGCTTCCCCAAAGCTAGTATCTGTGAATGCTTCTCAGATGATAGTTAGAAGTCTTCACCTTCTCCGCATCCTTTTCCTAACAAAGGCTTGAAAAATGAAACTTGATTTTTTTTCTTTTTTTTCCTCCCCCAGTTTTCTCTCTTTTCTTCTATGTTCAAGTACTGGCTGCATGGAGAGTAGGTGCCTTTTATCGAAAGACGAGGAGTTTTCTTCTCCTTAGGAAATGTTTATGTGCCTTCCACAACCCTAAATTCAGAAAATAGATTAACTCTCAGAAAGCCATCTGCTTCAGCATCCTGTGAACTTTCAGGTTGATTCTTGTGTTTTTTAAGACATTTGAATCCTCTATGATTTTTCCCTTTTGTTTATCTGCCTGTCATAAAAAATACTCTTTGGGATCAGATCCATTCAAACGTGTCAGTACCTGAATTTCAGATGTCCATTCTAGGTCATATTATACACATCTTGTTTCTATTAAAAAAACTCTTCAAATCATACTTTAAGATGGATGATCACAGGTTAATGGAAGCTGGTTGAGAAAATGAGGGCAGGTGGGAATTTTGGATTTTTTTTTATTATTATTGTTTGATAATGAGCCAATGTTTTCGGTCCCAACCCACAAATTAAGGGAAGAAATTGGCTTCCATAGACAATCTATATCTTTCCAATGAAAAACTGAAATTTTGGGAAGACAGACAGTATGTTGTGTAGAAGGACGTGTTTCACTGAAAGCACGACGGTTTTTTCACAGAAGAGCTCCAGTCATCCCTGGATCCCACATCTCGCTCCGTGTATGCACTGTTGGCTACCCCTCTGCAGGGTAGAGATTCCCTAAAATCCAGGGTGGTTCTTTTTACAGTCCACTTTGTGTCTTGGGAAGTTCATTTACTCCAATTACATTTTTCCAACTTTCTTACTCTCCTCAGGTCAGTCACTTAGTGCCTCCTTAAAAATCAAAGACTTAACAGGGACCAATGCCAAAAAAGCACTTTTTTTGTATGAAATGTACCCAATAAATAGCTTTACCAGCTTTAACACAATACATTTTCTGCAGTGATTGACTAAGTGCTAGAGAGCATGTCTGGAAAAAAGAGATGTCACAAAGCACATAGAAATGACTATTAATTCAATCCTCTTCAAACATCTAGTTTATTTTTGGAGTCATTATTTGATGTAGGGGACATGATAAATGGGTTACAAAACTTTTCACCTCTGGATCATGTGTTACAATGTGTCCTAGGGAATTAGTGACTAAAGTAATTAACATCTACTATCTGTTCAGTAGTGTGAGTGAAATAGGATTAGGCTCATCTGTCCAATCCCAAGCAGACCAGTGTCTCCATTAGAAAGCCACCATCACAATTAGCACTAATGGCCATCTCCTCCTGAAAAGATATGACATCTACATAGCAATTTTCTTTGTAGAAAAGTTATTTAATTGGTTAATTTTCATCCTGAAATCTAATCAGACACTGCAGGAAAGACTCAGAGTAGTATTTTGTAGTGCTGCAATTAAGTTGTGGTGAATAATGTGATGTACTTTGTAAAAATATTGTATCACAACCCAGTCAAAAGACTTAAAACTTTCTAGATACAAAATACAACGAAAAGCGTATCCATCTCACTGCCATACCTGTCTTTCCCTAGAGGATGGTAGTTACACTTCATTTAGGGTAGGAAACTGAGGCACAGGCTGGTGCACCCCAGGCCGCAGAGACAGTCGGTGGATGAGCTAGGTGTGTAGGGGGGTTGTGATCTGGAGGACTGGCTGTCATCCCGGGCGATCCGGATGCTCTGCCGACCTTTGCACTGCCTTGGGCAAGCTGAGTCACCTCCGTGGGACTATTTTCCTTCTTGACTTTTCCCATCTTGCTTTAGACCAGGAGTCATTTGGAACAGAGACTCTTACTCTGCAGGTGCCTGGCATGCAGTTAGTGCAACGGGCTCTTGCTCTCGATGTGAGATGTTCACAGCTCACCATCAGCCCACTGCCTTCCTCCTGCCGATTCTGCCGTAAGCACCGTGCAGGCAGGCCGTTCGGCTCCTAATGCGGTCATCATTTTCATCTCTAATTGAACGATTTCTTTCTGCCTTTCTATCTCTCTTTCTCAATTTTTTAAAGGAAATGTCAGTGAAATAAGTGCTTTTTAAAAAAAATGAACTGAGACATCCTGAGCAACAGTGTCAGTATTGTTATTTTTAGCAAGGTCTCTCTTGGCTCAAAGTTGTGGTGCGCTGGAGGTCCTCAGAGCTGACCCACCGAGTCTCTGCGGTGGGAGCAGGCTGCTCACCTTTGCTCAGGTATTATGACCGCTGGTCAGACAATGGCATTTTACGTTGCCTCGGATAAAAACATATCGTACTTCTGCAGCCCTCTCAGCCAGAGAGATGCCAGTGTGTCGATTAAGCCACACCGGGTGGTGCACACATTATTGTCTATTTTACAGACAGAGAAACTGAGATGCAGGGAGATTGACTGACTTGCTCAGATTAGGTGAGACCAGAGAAAGGCACCAGAAGTGTAATTGCCAGATCCAGCTCTAATTGCCAGTACATAGTCATCTCTGGAGGAGGCATCTGGAGGAATGGGAGATATAAAGGTATCCCCAGAATAAAGCAAGAAGCTATGACTGAGAGTACCAAAAAAAATAGAGAATGACATATTTCCTTCACTGCTATAAACCTCAGCAGCCTTGTTCTGGGTTTGCCTGATACTCCTAGCTTTGTTGAAAGTATGGGAATAGCAAAAAACATTTCTTTTTAACAAAACTAGCAGCAACTTTCCACACCACCTCAGGCCTAGTAGGAGGCAGGATCTGAAGGTAGCAGAAGATAACCGATTGTGTGTATGGTAATTAATTCAGAGTTGGCAAGCGACGATCTGCAGCGCACAGGGCGTGCTAGCCTCTTAGCAGCTTTACGTGTAGTCCTTGGCCCCATCCTGCGTGCCCCGCGTTCTAGCCTGTAGGCAGCATTACATCCATTCCTTCCCCTCGGGAGCAGCTTCAGATCCATGTCAGAGTTAATCTTTTGACATAAGTCTTTTGCGTCTTCCCAGGAAAAGGCAAGGTGGTTTTGTTATACAGGCTCCTACTGAGCCAAACGTAGCATAAAACCTGCTTGCTTTGTAAACGCAGCGCAAGAGAAGCCAGGCATCTTTGGGAAAGAGCTATCACACCCGCAGCACTGGCACTGCCATCCCAACCCTTTGTGCACGGGAGGTTTTAATGCAGCTTTGGCAGGATAAGGAGCTTTTGTCACCGCTACTGAGCAAAGCCAATCATCATGCTTCCAAGTGTCTCTGCAGGCTGCAAACATACCTCGTAACCAATCAGACATCTAAGCTTACACTTTCACTTAGGGGAAGCTTTGTTCTACATTGCTGAATTAAAAAGTAGAAAGAAAAGAGAGAGATACTTTCTCTTCCCATTCAGCAGCTCATGACCAGAGGAGGCAAAAGTGGACATCAGACCCTTGTCCACAACACTGAGAAGTGACGCGGGGTGGCCCCTACATATCCCATTGGAAAGAACTGATGGAGAGCTAAAATCACTGGCATTTTCATAGAAGTTCATTTTCATTTGAAATTCTGGGTTTTGCTATGCAAAATGGATTTTGCAAGAAATCTGCTGTTGTCGCTCCAGTAGCTGTGACAATATAGGAGTGTGGATTTGCTCACCATAAGGAATTATAATGAATGAATACATCAACAGAAATTAGGACAGGTATTTTGTTGATTGACATCCCAAGGCAAAGAGTACATTCGTTACCAGGAGTAAAATAGACTCTGCTCTACACCAGTAACCACAGGACCATCATTTGATGGTATTTATATATGACAATAAATAATACCACTGCCTGCTCTTGTGGTACAGCTCTGCACATAGTACAGCTCTGTACAAAAATCTCTAAGCAGGCGACATTTAACTATCAGGATGTATAGTCTGGAAGCTTCTCAGGGACTTTCTCAAAGGCCAAAACATTTCATTATGTGGTCGATCAAAATTTTTCAGTGCAGGGTTTTGCAGAGAAACTTCCAATTGTCTTTCACCCCTGCAAACCAATCTTCCTACCACACCCCTCCAGAGAATTTCTCCTTTCCTTTCACTATTGCCATCTAGGATTCTGCCCTGCTTCCCCTCCGCTTTCCTTTTTGCTGGCTTCAAAGTTTTTCCTTCTGCTCTCACAATTTTCAGCTATCATGAGAGATGGACAATTTCCATCTCTACTTTCCACTCCCCAAATTTCCCACTCAAAACTAACACTTGAATATGTTGCTTCTTTGGTATATTCTCTACCACAGCCCTCTGAGGTGTCAAGCTCAGAGCATGTTACTTTATAACATCCTAAACAGGATATAACCATGTGGCAAAACAAGCTGAGTTCTTAACTTAAATTGATTAATCTGAATTAGCCAGTCTTGGTTTTAATACAAGTAAGCAAAGAGTTTTCAACTCCAGGCTCCTCTACCAGCTTCTCCACAACTCTCTTATGTTTTTTTATTCCTTCCTCTTTTTTTTCTTTCTCTTTTTTTTTTTTTTTTGTGTTGTTGTTTTTAAAGCTCTTCCACTCTTCCATGTCTTCCTTTTGTTCTGGTTTCTGTCTTCCTCCACCAATGCCATGTTTGTGGATGGACACGTCTCAGAGACTTGCACAATCATATCTATGCTCAGGCAGCTCTAGAACTGTTTGGTATCAGCTTTAGTAATCACCAGCACTTTTTGGCAGTGAGAAGGCAAAAGGCTTTGAACGTCACAGTCCATAAGACTATTTCTGCTAGGAGCATTTGCAGTATTTGTTAGGATATTCATTTGTTTTGAGTCAGATTTCAGCAGAGTTGTTGTGGAAGCATGTGACTCATGTCAGCTGCTCTGTACAGCTCAGCAGAGGCAAGTTCCCCTTGCCGATAGTTAGCTGCCTCCCGCCCGAGTCAGACCCCAGGTAGCTGCTCTGTAGGTACAGCTGCTGTCTTGACACAGTCCTGAAGCGGTGCGAGCGCATCAGAATTTTACAGCGCCATATCCCAGAGTGTGCCCCAGCTTTGCACTGCTGTGCTTTTCCTCTTACGCTATTCCTTACAGGCCGGAAATTGGAGGATGTAAAACAACAGAAATGAAGAGACAAAGTTGGGAATTTATTTCTCTTAAAGAGAAATAAAAGAAGGTGTATGTAGATGGCTGATGTTCTCTGAGAGGCAAAACCAATAGTTCCTTATTAAAAAATCACTTCTCTTCCCATATAAGAGAGCATATCCGAGAACTATATTTCCTTTTTCATGTCTAAGCAGAGTGAGGTTTTTTGAATTAATTTTTAATGAATACCTTTTTTTTCTAATTTACTAGAACACCTTTTTACTAGCAGCCCTTTTTTTTTTTTTTTTTTTTTTTTTTTTTTCTAATTTATAGACTGATGATTCAAAGATTGTTTTGGTAACTTCTTATGGTGTAGCCCCACAGCCATGTACTTGAGGTGAGTCCGTATTGGATATACACAAGGATTCTCTATTCTGGTAATTCACAGACATATTACTAAGATCTGGTATTTAAATAAGGTGCCAGTGAAGAATTGAAGTAACACACACACCAGTGAAATTCCCTTCCCTCTGGCTATAGTCTCTCATACAAATAACCTACGCTTATCTGCTGCTGGCTGTGTTTTGGCCTGTTGTCCCAGCACAGGTTAGAGGTCCTTCTGCCTTTCCCATTTCAACGATAAACATTGAAAACAAACATCCACAGCATCTGATCTGAGGTAATTCCTTTAGCTGGTTTGTGCTTAAAGCTCTTACATGGAGAAAAAAAAAAAAAAAAGTCCATTTCATAAGCCTAAAGCCAGGTTTGATGTGCTCCAGCAACAATCTCCAACTTCAAAGTTAACTGCAGTCCTGGTGTTCTGCCACTTAGGACTACAGCCATTCCCAGTGTACTTTCAAGTCTTTGTTGAAAAGCTCCAGCTGTGAATTTGACTCCAGCTCTCAGACTCTGACTTCTAGGCACTTGTTTAAGTTATTTTAGATCAAAACACCTTTTTTTTTATCCTACCCGTAGGTCAAAATATTGATCAATCTGTAAACAGATACACTGAGAGCGTTCACAGACTTTACCAGAACAGAACTAGGACATCACAGTAGAAAACACCCGTCAAACAAAAACTACCAGTACAATACTGTAGCAAAGAGGGCAAATATGACCCATGGATGAATAAGAAAGAAGACAATAAATATAGTGCAGGGATGTTACCGACAAATACAACATCAGGGAGGCCATAGTTGGTATTGTCTCCAGTTCTGGCATCTAATATTCAAAGAAAAACGCTAGAAATGGGAAAGGCTTCAGAGGAGAGTTCCAAAAATTATTTAAGATCTAGAAAACATGCTTCATTCTGAGGTACTTAAACCCCAATCTATTTAGCTTATCCACAGGAATGCAAAGAGTTCATCCAGTCGCAGTCTACAGCTTCCTGCTTGAGTTAGAGATTGCTCACACTTATGGCCCTTTAGTTTTCTCACAGTGGGAAGCTGATCCTGGATACACTCAGACTGGCAATATGGTATATTTTAGCACCGCAGGTAAATGACCCTTTCAACAGATGACCTACAGATGTGATTAAATCTCTGTCACTTGAGATCTTTAAATCAAGATTTAATGTCTTGTTAGAAGGTATGCTGTGGCACACATCACTTACAGATATGCCTGTAGTGTAGATATTGTTGGTAGAGGTTCTGTGATCTGCTTAACAAATGCTCTATAAATAAATTAGCATAATCATTGCTTTTGGCCTTAAAAATCTATTAATACTTTCAATACCTAATTTCTGAAATAATCATGCCTTCCTCTTACAAACCGCAAGCCTGAAAACTATGGTCAGATTGTGAGTTAATTATGCTTGTGAACAGCTCTGTATTGTGCATCTGAGAAATCTGAGGCAACAAAAACTTAATTGGCTTTTCCAAGGGCATCAAGCAAATCACTGGAAAACCCAAGAACTGAACCCGGGGGAGCCGGTGCTTTTTTTCCTGTGCTTGCTCCACGTCACACTTCCAGATGCTAATAAAAGTGATAGGACCAGGTGAGAACCGAGGGCCTTTGAAATCTCCTGAAGGACGACACAGTATTATCTAATTCTTCACTGAGGGAAATATCTCCCTTGTGACAGCAAATCAATGATAATTGATGATTCTGGCTTCTGATGCCAGTGTGCCATATCTGATCACCTGGCCTCTGAACTTATATTCTGATGGACAGACCTTTATTTGTGTGTTTGAGAGGGATTCACATCCTGGCTCCTTTTGCCTTAATTTTAACAGCTAAGTGTATCTGCTATTCTGCCGTCTCATTTTGCCTCTTTTGACCATACAATTCTTTTTGTTAGGGGCTGTTTGATTTATTTTACAGATCTACTCAGTCATCAAAAGTTAAACAGCTCTTGGTTTATCTATCTATTAAAGAGGGCAGATAACTAGTTCCCCCACACTGAAGCTACATGAGAGAGTCAGAAGGGAAAGCGATAACCTCATTCCAGCATCCTGAAGCTGCTGAGAGAGAATGCACAAACAACCCACTGACTTTATACAGCTCCAAAACCATCACCCACACTAGAGATCAGGATTTCTTTCCACCAGACAAACAAGCAGTTGAGCGAACACTCACAACTTCTTTCCTCATCCGACATCCCCAATGCACACAGTTACACGTCTGCTCTGAACAAACTAGGAAGAAAAGTCACAATGTTGGCAAACATTGCTACAGCCAAGGCAGGTGCCCAGAGGCTTGCTTTTGGAAGGATAGTGCTGGGAATTCTAGTACTACCTATTCCCTCTGCCTTGTAATCCCAGGGGAGGAGATAACATTATAGAATTGGTCTATCAAAATGATGAAGCTGAAAAAACTTCCAAAATTCAAGACTGGTGAAGAAATTTGAGCTGGCAACCAAATGCTTGAAGGAATGTGGCTGTTCAACCTGATATGAACAGATCTCATGACAATGCTGCAACCTGGTCTGATCCCACAGCACTTCCCCCGTCTGGCCAGGAAAAGTCCTTCCCATACATTTGTTCATATTTTTTCGGATTGATTATCAAATTCCCAAGTAAAAATCTGACCTGCTTTAGCTTACCAAGATCTCATCGCTGAGAAGATAATTTTGCTAGCAGACTTACATTTTTCTCCAGCATATTGCCACACATCCACCTAAAACAGTTAATCTCTGTTCTTGATCTTATACTTTTTGAAATAGTTTTGTCATTATTACATTCCTGTTTAGTCATTGTTTAGCCAACGTAGATAGTTTGACCTCATCTGTCACCATAAATCACATCCTGCAGACTCAAATATTTTTCATTCCTCTCCTAAGAGCACCTCCTCTGTTTATCAATATCTTTCTGGGACTGGATTTTAGCCATTTTCTAGCCTCCATTATCAGAGAATCACAGAAATCCTGGGATCGGCAGGGAACTCTGGAAATTATCTGGTCCAACCCCTTGCTCAAGCAGGGTCACTTATATCATATTGCCCTGGACCTTGTCCAGTCAAGTTTTGAATATTTCCAAGGATGGAGACTCCAAAGCCTCTCTGGGCAACCTGTCCCAGTGCTAAAGCACCCACTCTCAGAGTAAGAAAGTGTTTTATTGTATTCAGATGGAATTCCTGTGTTTCAGTTTGTGCCTATTGCCTGTCATCTCGCTGCTGGGTACTACTAAGAAGAGTCTGGCCCTGTCCTCTTGACACCTTCCCATTAGATATTTCCAAACATTGATCAGATCCCCTCAGAGGCTTCACTTCTCCAGTCTAAACAGCCTCAACTCTCCCAACTTTGCCTCATAGGAGAGGTGCTGCAGTCACTTAGTCATCTTCGTGGCCCTTTACAAGACTTGCTCCAGCAAATCCATGTCTTTCTTGTACTGGAGAGCCCAGCACTGGATCCATCATTCCAGGTGTGGCCTCATGAGGGTTGCATAAGGGGGAAGGATCCTCATCCTCAAGCTGCTGGTAAAGCTCTGATTAATGCACCCTGATACCGTTGGCCTTCTTTGCTAAGGGTTCATCACTGGCCTCTGGAGATTACTTTGAAGTTAGACCTCCACTGATTTGCCAAAAAAAAAAAAAAAAAAAAAAAAAAAGATCCTTCTGGCTGTTGTAAAGAACACCTAGGTTGAATGAATCCCTTAAGCTTGTGAACAGTGAAGAATAGCTTTAAGATAGAGCAGAGCTTTGACATGCCAGGGACTGTATGTTCTTGTGGTATCTGTGTGGAAAAGAGAGGCTGATGGGGAAACATCAGTGTGTCATCCACGTCTAAAACAAAACCCTTGAAGAGCTCCTCCTGAAGGGAGGAAAGGGGAGTTCAGTGTTGTAGCACTGATCCAGGAGCTCCAATCTGACCGTTTATGATTTCTGAGCAACATAAAGGTGCAGATCCTCAAAACTTTTAGATGGCTAAAGTCCATTGACTCACAGATGGGAGGAAGCACCTAGTTACTTCTGAATCAGAACTTCTGTCTCTTTATGTTTCAGTGGCCCAGTTTGGAGCTGAAATCAGACACACATTGATTTGAGATTAAGCACAATTTCCCAGTGGTGGGACAAGTTATCCAAAGGAACAAGCTCTGTGGGGACTCTCTGTCTCTTGGTGCCAGGACTGGGTACCTGCTGGAAGGCAGGAATCGGTCACACACAAAGGATTGGGCTCCCTCAAGGGGTAACCAATGAAATCTCCCAGTCTTTGCTAGATAGGAAGGTTAGATGATGAAACGTTCCCTTCTGGTTTTAAGCATTACTTCTCTGTGAATCTATAAAATGGAACTAGCAATAATTCCTTCCCTATAGGGCTATTCTAAGAATAAAGATTGTGAGGCAATGGATGGTAACGTAATCAGGGCTTCTACAGATATGTGAGATAGTTAGATTGACTGTGTTGCCATGAAAGCAGCAGAATCATTTTGTGCAAGACTGGTGATAAATTGAATGAGAAGGCTCATGCAGCCCATCTATTAACAGCTGGCCTCTGCAAAGACTCCAGCAAACAAATGCTGGGAATGAAGTTGTGAGACAATCTCTTTTCACAGAAAAAAAGAATTTCTCCCTTTCTCTTTTTCCCTCCTTCTGATTTATTCAGAGTTCCATCATAAGGCAAATGTACTGGCAGCTTTGTAGAACTGTTGTTTTTCAGCAATGTTATCTCTCTCACCTGTTGGTTATTCAGCTTTTTGGAAATAGGATCAAACCTATGAAGTCAAAAACAATAAACACAAAAACATTCTGAATATACACCAGGATGGATGATGAGCATCAGATGGCAAACCAGACAGCAACTAATGTCGATTTTCTTCACCATCCTCTTTCTGAGCCAACCAATTCACTCCAAAATGCAGAGCTACATGGCTATTTTTGCCTTTCTGATTAGTTTGTTTCAAAAAAAATCCCACTTCACGGAGAGACCTAGCTCACTTTAATTACCTTTGGCACTTTGACAAGGAGAGGGAAGAAAATACCCTCAGACAGTGCTGTCCGGACATACATCACCAAGCAGTGACAAAACATAAACCAATTTGGTATATAATGGCTAAGTGCTTTCTGACTCTCTGCTTTTATCTCTGTAAGCCTTCCACCTAGCTGGTAAAATTAGTCTGACCAACCCAACACTTTACTGAGCAAGATCTGTTTTTTATCTATTACTAGTAAAACTTTATAAACACAGCAGAATCAGTGACCATTTGTCATTGTTTTTTCTGTGATTTTATTTCATGATATCTCTCTGTGTTCCCGCATCCCTCTAGTATATTTTTTGTCCTAAATGTTTAGGGCAATCTGGTCATTGCTAGGCAACAGGTCTAAATAAATATTTCATCAGCAGAGGAATGTTCAGAGCCACAGCCAAAAACCTTTATCTAGAGTAACCTCCATGTCCCTGTTTTGAATGCGCACTCTCATGGACGCACGCGGGCGCCAACATGCATAGGAGCTCTGCCTCTGGACACCATATGGCGGAGGGATAATCAGGGCTACGGAAGGCAGGAGTGCTACTGGAAAAAGGCCTGTCATCCGCCTTCATATCCACACCCAATGGTGGAGTGGGAAAATGCCCATTTTCACGGGCTGCCCTTTATCTGCAGCAGATATCCGGGTGCATCCTGGCTTTTGTGTAGCTTCCAGGGATTTGAACTAGCAATATATGCTCTAGGAAGTGGAGTTTGTTTGGCAACTTGATGAAAATTACGTGCATGTGTATGTGTAAAGAGGGGAATTGGGCTGGGAAGGGAGAGGACAGGTGCTCATACATAAATACAAGTTCCAGGCCTCACTGAGTGAGCTCAGCACCTTGCAAAAGAGCTACAGCAAAATGCACACCCAAAGTCTAACCGCAGTGCATCAGGTATATTCATCCTGCCAGGACTTCCAAAGCTCTCTATCTCAAAACAACCACATCTCTCATTATTTTCACTTACTCTCTACTTTCTCGGCTCCCTTTGGAGAAGAATCACACCTGAACAATGTCAGAAACACCAACAGCTGAAGTTTTTGAGCTGACTGAGCAGCACTAGCTGGGAGTTTGTATCATTTCGTTGGTAAAGCCTTAACTGTGGAGGGAGTTTTCTCTTATGCAATTGCCTGTCATGCTGTCATTTTTTCACAGTTACTTTATCTAAAATGAACTTGGCCTGCCTGTGTTTCTGTGACTCTTTGGCTCATTATTGTTGCTATAAGAACCAGCTTATCCAGCTTGTGTCCCACTGAGGTTCAAACTCAGGCTGAGGTAGGAGCTATTGCCTTACACATAGGTGTTCCTTCCACTGTGTGTAAAGCAAAGCCATAACTTTTTATCTTACTTCTCCTGCCCTAAAAAGCAACCTGCCTATTCGTTCACCCTGGCCCTAGTTAGCAGTTCATTCACCAGCTCCCTCAACTCTTAATTTGGAAAAGGAGTTTGTAGTCATGGCACCTAGAAAGCTCCCAGCCTTACTCCAAAGAAAGGTGAAGCACTTTCCTCCCCTGCTTCTGAAGGAGATCTAGCACAGTCAGCTCAACCATTTGCATGGTGTGCCCTAAAATAAAGCCCCTGTCCCAGTTTCCCCACAGGCATGAGCTATGCTTTTGAAGCACCATTTAGTCCAAGATTCGCCCGACACGTAGAAGAGCAATAGGAACTTGTCAGATTAACAGAGTACCCTTCTGTCTAGACTTCCTGCCAAGCCAAATACAATCTTAAAACAAATGACCTACTGCAGCAGACTAATGCTCATGCCTAGATGTTGACAGGAGTAAAGACAAGGTAATTCTAATTTTATCCATTTGCTTTCTTCTTGCCCTATTAAGTGAACTTGCAGCTGTTTGGGTACATCTGATGGTGCAGAATTTTGTCCATCAGAGCAGCAAGCTCAGCACTTGGTATGTGCTGCTTTTTGTGTGAGCAGGAAAACCATTACTCAGGTAACAGTTTTGCACCTCTGATTAGGATGGTTTTGTCACATCTGTCTGTGATCATCAACCAAGATGTTTATTTCTTTGAAGGGCAGGAACTGGGTGAGGTTGGAAGTGCTCCTCTGGAAGCAGTCAGCTGACAGAAGTGAGCAGGTAGAATTTGAATTATATTTCTAAGCATACAGGAAATGTAATGATTTCTGATCAAAGCCTCTGTGTTTTACATCTCTCTGATTTTTATTTTTAATGTTTTAGGAGAATTTTATTGTCCAGGAAAAGTGTCTGACAAAAGCTCAGTCACACAGAAAGGGTCTGATGAAAAGCTTCTCTTTCATTAGATGGAGGATACGAGAGCCAAGGAACGTATCCTTTCTGCAGTCTTTCTCCTAAGCTGTTAAAGACAGTAACAGTGCCATGGTACATCAGATGTCACTAGCTAGATGGCACCAGCTGATTTCAGTTTTGCCATGATAAGCCAACTTGTTAGTTAAAGTATTTCACCTTTGCCCACTAGAGGTCAATCCCTCGAAGTGATAAATCTGCAGTGACTATAAAGGAGTGACTGCCTCAAGGCATGACTTGCCTAACTGCAGACAAGATGTCTGCAAGTGTGGGCTCTTGATACAGCCAGAGAAAGCAGGGCCACCTAGGACCGGCACAACATCAGGTAGGCTAGCAGGGCTCGCAGCAAGCTGGTGAGAGACTGTCTGGGAGGTGACTGTGCCTGCTGAAAATGAGGGATGTGTTGCTTGCCTGATGTATGGTGCCTTCCAGGTGCCCTCTTAGATGGTGCTGTGCTTCACCTCTGATTTTGATGCATCTATGCTAACAGTTGAAGCTGTAAGCCTGTACTTCTGGTGCTTTGTTAATCCTGCTAGTCTTCCTCCTTACGTCCCTAAGGCTGGCTGAGGATGCAGGAAGGTTTGTTGAAATGGCATTGCCTAATACGGCTGTTCTTTTGTGTTCTTTTCTCTTTATGGTTTCACCAAGAAGCAAAAGAGGAGATAGACCTCAGAATTCTGTGCTTAAAATTAAGAAAATGTGTGTCTCCATGGTATAAAATGCAAGAGATATCAAAGTAGGCCTGAGGATGAGAGATAATGTATGTTAACAGTAATAGAGCTCCATATGAATGCAGTTCAGATGCTAATGGTGTACAGGCTGCCTGACTCAGAGCTAGCTGATATGGCTCTGCAGAGCACTCAATTATGCTGTATAGACACAGTGGTGGTGCCAGTAGTAAAATGTTGGAGACCTGGGCAACTGCAAAGTTGAGACAGGCTCCTCTCAGTCTGCTGGATTCTTCTGAGGGATAGACGAACTGAGACCTTGAGTACAACGAGGAACACACAAAGCGATGCTGACTGCATAAAGGATGCTGATGGCATTACTAACATGGGGCTTGCGTATCCTGGGAATTCCTGTAGTGGTAAAAAATGACCTTAAGGATTTGTAGTAATTCATTAGGCTATAGAAGGGCTCTTGGGATTAATCACTGTTAGCTAACAAGATAATCCTGGTATAGCCTTAGCCAAAAGCATATTTTAATGTCTGAATAGCTTTAGCTTTCAAAATCTGACAAAATTATATCCTGAGATTCTGGAATGTCCCAGGAAAGACAAATCTAGGAACAAGACTTCTTAAAAGGATGTAAGAATGGTTGCATGCAGCCAGACCAAACATCCACTTTGCTCAGATTTGTCTCTAACAGTGATCAGCAGCAGAAGCTTATTATATGGGATCACATATATAGCGATGTTCCCATAGGTATGTCCTCTTGCACTTTGGCAGTGGTAGTGTATGCACTTCTTCAGCCAATGTTTATGCTCTTGTTTTTTAAAAGCTCTTGACAGTTCTGTGGAGTTCCTTCTTTTCTTTTTTTCTGTGAACACTTTTGGCCTCCACAGCATCCTATGGCAGTTAAGTTTTGCAGTTTATATATGTGTGAAAGTGCTCCCCCCCCTCCCCACCCTGTGCTTAACTCTAATTTGAGAATTTCATTTGATTCCCTCATTCAGCTGTGAGAACAGTGAATGATTGTTTCCTACTCACCTTCCCCTGACCTACTTGATTACAACTCCAATTCTCTACTGGTGGTTTATCAATGCAGAAAACAAGGGCATAATTGTCATATGGGTAAGCTGATCCAGCTACACTTATCTGTGTAGCACAGGTGCAAACATCAATGACAGCAGAGCAACTTGGATGTCACTTGCTTAGTATATAATGACTTTGTATATCATACAGAACAGTATATTGCGTCAGCTCTCCACTATTGCTACCGTTCACGTGGGATATATCAAATGCAGCATGAATATGCCTCCTGAAGGTACAGTATATCTCCACCAGGTAGAATAGGACACCAGTACAAAGAGTGTGGTGTGGGTTTGTAGTTTTATTTGTTTTGCTTTTTTAAGTGGTGGTGGCTGGGAGGTGAATGTCTGTTGTGATGTGAAGGTATGCTGAAGGCCCAGCTGATATCTGAAGGTTCAAACAAGATTTTGACTGCTAGCTACATCTCAACTTGAAAACCCTTAATTTTCAGAAGTTCCTAACCACTCTGCACTAACCCTTAGCTGACCCTAAAAATTAATCCAGTCTAGAAGTATTCTGCAAGTGCACAACCTATTATTGCCACTGCGTTTATCATTGTACAGTACCAAAAAGAATTAAATACACCTTTCTCCCCTCCTTCCCACCATCAATTGCATACAATATATAGTGAAGGGTTGAATCCCCACTTGCCTGCACTACTTTTATGTTGTCAGAATCTCAGCTGAAGTCAACACTTAGCTTTACAGAGTAGAGGCTCAAAATACCTACAGCAGTCTGCATGTTGTCACCCCTGGAGTTAAATGCTCCCAGATAGTGAAGGAAATTCAGGGCTGAACCTACTCTGTATCTCAGCTGGAGAGGTCAGTCATGAATCATTGTGGCTTAATGAATGCTATGCTGAAGATTATGTGTTGATGCAGGAGTTAGTGTCCAAATTTCCCACTAGAAATGAACTGATTGCTTTGATTTTGATTTTTATTTCTTTCTTTCCTTTTTCTTTTTTTTGTAAGATGCAAATGAAGGGAGTTAAACCTGGAACATGAGTTCACAAAAGAATATTTTCATGCTGGGGTTTCAGTTATGCTCATACAGTTTGATTTCAGAAGGAATTTTTTTAAAGTACGAAGGTCTCACCTGCTGCTAACTTTCTGTAATGGTGAAATACAGGCATACAATGAGGTCAATATCCATTAAAATTCCTGTTTAAGTTGTCGGCTTTAATTAAGTCATTTCATGTATTTGGAGAACTAGCTAGTTCCAGGCTAGTCCTTTTTAAAGGTTGTTACTTTTTTTTTCCAAATACTAGACTATTAGACAAATGGTTTCATTTTATGCCAGCTGAGTTCATCTCAGAAGAAAACACAACAGAGCTTTTTGTTTCTTCTAATTATGGGGGCATGGGAAGCCACTGGGAATGACGTAGATGTGTGCAAGGCATGGCATGTGATGCAGGCACCTCAGGCAAGCACATTGAAGAACATTGGCTCTAGGTAACATCTTTTTTTTCCCCTTAGAATAAGGGAGAACATGGAAATTATGGATGGAAAAGTCCCCATTGGATCTGTAATCCATCTTTAGTCTGTCTTGGAATCATCCTGCTATAATCTCTTGTGTTTTTTTTTCCCTCCATTTACAGTCCTCTTTGTTAGGTCTGTTTCTATTAGTTACAAGAGCATTCCTTCATTTACTTTTCCCAGACAGATAGTCCTTATTTAATTTCATCTCACCCCATCAGGTTATTCTTTCTTTCTCTGCACATGACCTGAGCAATGCAGGTTAGAAATCTATAAAAGGCAGAGAAGAAAAGGGATAAGAAAGCAGGTAAGAGTTGCAGCAGGAGCACTGGGAAAACTCAGGAGAGAGCTCAAAGCCAGCACCAAGGGGAGCAGAGAGCTTTCTTCCTATGATCTTTTCTTGAACCATTTTTATTCTCAGTATTTCCCAGATTCCTCTTCACTGGGGTTGCCAAGTAGCTCATCACTGCCACAGCAGACCATCATATCAAGGACATGGTCTCAGATAAGAGAGGTAGCTTCCAAGTGCTATAGTGAAATAGTAGACAAAGGAGCCAAGCAGCAGTCAGACCTTGCAAGATATGTGTGTTTTGGCTGCATACATTGAGAGCCAAGAAGCACCTGCTATCAACTGATAAATAGACCTGGAAGCAAACCTTCAAAACAGATAATAAAACTTAATGAAACTTGACTGCTCTGAGGGTTTGTTTTAAACCCTAGAACTTGGTCTGGACTCTCTGCAAGCTCTGGGACTCCTGAGGAAGGAGTGAACGCTTCTCTACGAGCCTCTGGGGCAGGCGTGGGGTACGTTTCATCTGAAAGCCATGTAAATCTTTCATACAATTTTGACTCAAAGTTGAGGAATTCTAAGGAATTTTTTTCTATTTTCCCAATGACAAGTCATTGACTGCATGGTGCCATCTATTCAAGAATGGCACTTCTGGATGTGTATCTGTATATGAGAAGGAAGCATCTTCACTGTGAATGCCTGGGACTGCAGTGTGCTGGCAGCAACATTATACATTGCTTGTCTTGTCAAAGGCAGATTTATATAGTACCTTGGGCCAAGAACTACACTGGGGGGTTATTCAGGCAGCAGAGACTGAGAACCAGATATATCTCCAGGTCTTCTCTCTTGAAATCTAACAACTGCACTCAGTTGCTGCAGCATTGAGGAGGAGGGGTGATGTCCTTGCTGTTAAAGTAAATGCAAACAATATTTGAAGACAAATTGTCGTCCACCAAGAGAAGACTATCCTTTCTATAAGAAAGAAGAAAAATTCTTTAGTCATCAGTGGAGCAATGTCCAAGTGTTCTTTTTAATCCTCTGTAATCATGATATTGCTGATTAACATCTGAATAGAGCTTCTAATTGGAAAGAAGAGATGCACACAGCCTCACCCTGCTGAGGAGGTGAATTCTCAACTCCTGCCACTCATTCCTGCATATGCTGTGCTGATTAAGGCTTGAATGGGACAATGATTAAAGAGGCCACTGCCACTTTGCAACCTCTCAACGGCATAGCTACATTCAAGGATTTATTTTCAACTAAGATTTGAATAAATGTTTTGCAAATGGGAGCCACTCCTGACAAATAGAAAGAGCTTTTAAACACTTCTGAAATACAATTCTATCTTGTTGGTTGCTTTATCGTTCTGGTGTCTGTAGAATGTGCCCTTTTTGACCATAATGTGTTTCAATTAGAACTGTGGATTAAGCATATGTATTTCATTTGTTCATCTATTTCATTATTCAGAAAAGCAGCTGAAGCCTCGTGAAAACCTGAGATGTATGCTATTGAAAAATCACTTCTGCCTTCTTGGACAGAAGTGTTTTAAGTTCTTCCATCCACTATATAATTTATTACACTTATTAATTAGCAATAAGCCTAACCAAAATCAGGGCTCTGTTGCACTAGGAACTATACATAGTCAGACCAAAGAAGACCATAGTCCTAATCTCCAAGGAGTTCTTGATCTGCACTTGAGTCAGTTATGTCAATCCACTTAGTCATACAAAAGCAGCCTTTTGTCCTGGTTACTGAGACCCAGCAGATGAGTTGTTGCTGCAACTGCTTAAGAAATTATGGCCTCTGGCTGTTTAACTATCTATCTGCTAGAGATTTTTTCCCTTCAGCTTAGCACCTCTACCTTGTTTGCACAGAGATGTCTCTCACATGCTGTAATGAAGGTGGCTTTAAAGCAGAATGCCAGTGTCTGCTAAGGAGGCCCAGGTGCCTGTTTCCATCCTTCAGCCCCTCTGAGGAGGGGTGTAGACTGTGGTGACATTTTAAACCACTGTAACAAGGCATGAGCCCAGCATTCAGGGGACCTTTTCTCCTGAGATGCTGACTTAGGCCACTAGAGAGACCTCTGATTTCTCCTGTAGCACAAGGAGTTGCAGGTTGATTTATTGTAGACATTAAGTTAGGTATGGATGGAGAGCTGGGAAGTGTTTTGTGGTCTATAGCATGTGGAACAGATACTCTGCCAACTTTTCTGTACTAAATTTCGTGTAGTTTGTGGCCCTCACTTTCCTAAATAAAATCGCAATACTCTCCCTCTCTCTCAAAAGTAAAGGCATTTTCACAAATGGAACCTTGACAACATTTTCAAACTCATACCCCAAATCAGGCTTTGTTATACAAGTAGGCTCATTACAGGAAAGAGCTGAGCTCTCACAGCTTGAAATGTTAATCAAGCCTGGATGAAAAAATAGCCCAGGAAAGGCATTCTAAGCAATGCTGCAAGGGATTGCATAGGTGAGTCCTAGAGCTGACATCTCCAGCAGATTACGTGAAACAGAAGCAGATGAAAAGGAGGAGGCAAAGGTAGGTAGCACTGGAAGGATAAGATCAAGGGTCCTGATTCAGCAGTTGTGGAGAAACAAAGAGAGATTACATAGGTCTATGGAAAGAAATCCTCTCTAAGAGGCCACCCGCTTCAAAAGTTACTTTCCTGTAGTGCTAGACCATGTGCGTGTAAATAGACAAAGAGGCAATTAGCTAACTCTCTTTCTTCTTAGGCCATCACAGAAGCAACTTTGAAATAGGTGTTTGAGTGAAGTGTGCTGTCACCACCACCTCCTGCCCTCCCTCAGGTATGTGGGTGCCTGTAGCAGATAATCTGCTAACACCCTCTGAGCTATGTCTTGAGGCACACTAACCCACTGAGTCGGCTTTAAAAAAACTCATCTGAGGCTGCACATCCTGTGACTCTCCTCACTCTGCAGCAAGATCTAGTCTAGCACAGCTGGACTCAGCAGATGGAAAAGACCTAGTCAGTAAACAAAGGTAGTTCATCATGCTGGCAATTATTCTGTGTCTGACATTCAGGCTGATTTACGGAATATCACTGTACCTATGAAAGCAGGAGAGTCAACATTACACCCAGATCAAGCTAAGTTCAGAGGCACAGCTGTAATCAAAGCTCTCCAAGGAAATGTCCTAAGCTGACTAAGAGATGACCTCTGCCACAGAGAACCTTCTCAGCTGCCATGTTCATCAGGACCTGCCAGCCACACTGCTGAGGCTTATTAGAAAAGGAGACAGAGCTCCCCTCAGCTCTGGACCATCACTTGGTGCTGCTCCCTAGGACCTCCAAACAGCTACAAATCTCAGCACTGTCAGAGCAAAATGGAAAATCACTCAATTGACTTGACGTTTAACTTCTCATAGCAGTGGTAAAGAAGGAAGGAGTAGGAAAAAAAAAGAGATGAGAAAGGCAGGTGAAGAAGGGCACATCTTATTGAAAGACTTTTGAAGGAAGAAAGCAAAAAGTAAAATGAGGCAATATGCACCCAAGTTTAGAGCTTATCTGCAGAAGTCTGAGCATTCACACATCTCAGTGATGATCATCATAGAAATGAGAGGATATCTTAGCTATTTAGCAGCTGTTTCCTGGATTTCAAGATATTTTGTTCCTGTGTGCTAGGGAGTGACAAGTTCCAGAACGAGTGTAGCAGGAGGAGAGGAAAGACATGCAAAACAGTTTCTTTCCTCAGTTTGTGTCTGTCTCATGAGAGTTTCCTGCTAACTAGGTTTGTACCCAGACTTCTAGCTCTTCACTGTTATCTCTCCTGCTCAATGGATAAGTCAAAAAGGAATTTAGAAGCATTGCAACGTTGGAAACACACGGACCTCCTCAGGATCTCCTCTTGGGAAGCCGGCGCACATTAGCACTCTGCCTCCCTAAAGAATTCCTGACAGTATGCTATGAGAAGGTGAGCCAAGGCCCCACTGTGATATCCTGTATGAAAACAAGAGACAGCTGAGTCCTGTGCTCAGTACATTAGCTCTCTTAATATGCACAGCTTTGGGGGTCTCAGCATCCCTGATTGAAATTCAGAACTCCCAATGACTTCTTTCTCCTTTCATTAATTCCCTAATGTTCCAGTTCTTCTGAGATTACGCCCTGTCAGGACCAAGGGCTGCTCTTGTACCACCCTACTTATTATATTAAGCAACAACAAACTTCATTGGCAGCTCATGCTGTTGCAAAGCAAGAAGGAACAGACAGGAAAGATTTCCCAACCCTAGGCAATGTGAGGAGAGCTGAGGCTCTCTGTTCAGGTTATCCAGCTCCAGAGAGCAGCAGCTGAGATTAAGATGCAGAAAAGTAGGGAAGGGAATTCACAGTTTAACACCTCTGACCATGAAATCACTAGCAGTTCAAAAATGGGTGGAGCAGTGAAAAACTGCTTGTTTCCAATTAGAGTCTTAGGTGTGTGATGAGTTATAAAGCTGTATCTTAACTGTTCTGTTCCCACCATGCACAGAAGAATATTTTTAATAACAAACTTGATCTCTCTAGGGGGGATGTTTTTCCAGCCCAGGCTAACAGGGAACCAAAATTATTGCCCACTGACACTGAAAGGAGCTATGAGTCAGGGGTTCCCTTACTTCTTGATGCCAAATACAATATGGCATATAATGTAAAGGACAAAGTTTAGCAGTGAAGGATAGTTACTCAGGCACAACATAAACTCAAGTATCAGTGCAATAGTGGAACAAATTGCTGAAAAATGCAGGACATAGTAGGCAGCAGCAGGATATTGAAGATGAAGCTTGTATGGTGATTTTTACAAGTTCTGACACATGCTGTCATAGTCATACTTTGTTTTTGAGAACTGTGGTTTTATTTAGGTACCTTAGAGTGTCAGATGCTTGGACTTTCTATAGACGCAAGGAGTCTATTCAGCTAGTACTCAATGCACAACCAACTCAATAATAAACTAATAAATAACTAAAAATCATGGTTTAATTAGTTGAAACCCTGAGCATACAACAATTAGAACATTCCTCTCAGGAGCAGAGGCAGCTAGAGGAAGGATAAAAAAGGACCTGCAAGAAACTAACGTTAAAAAAGTGACATTGAAGTTGTTCTGTTCTTATTTAGGGAGCCTTTTGGCAAGGGGGGCGGTGTCATGGTCAACTAGGCAAATTGCAGGTACAAGACTTTAAAAAAGACATTAAAAAGACAAAGAAATGCATTAAGATATCTGAAACAGGATTATACATATCCTAGAGAGAAAGAGAATGAGTGCAGTTAAAAACTGGAGAGTGTTTTTGGCTTAAATTTAAGTGAAGCTACTCAGAAATCCTGAAGTAAGTACTTTTCTCTGGCCTCCTAACTCTATGGAGGCTTGGATGCACAAGGGCATCTGTCTAGTGGCTTCCCCAGGCCTTTGCTGGAGGTCGGGCTGTGTGCTTGCTGCTTGGGAGATGTCCTCCCAGAAGCTCACTACTTCCTCCAGCAGGACAGAGGAAGAGGATTGGAGCTGATGCCTCCAATTTCTGGCCTTAGAAACTGTAAATCCCAGGCTTTGGCATTTTGATACAGCCTGTAATGAAGAGAAATGTGATTAGAGAAACCCCAGGAGATACTGCCTATCACTAAAGCTGGATGTGATAGCAGAAAAATTACAGGTATATCATCACTTAGTCTACTGTGGATGATCCTATTACACGTGGTGTCAGATTGTCTTTCCTCTTGTGATGATGCAACCAGCTGATATGTGGACAAGTGAGCAAAAATAGTGGGGTTTTTTGTTGTTTTTTTTTCCACCTAATTGTAGTTAGGCCTGGCAAAGCAGGCTAGGTTCTGTCTGGCCTCCCACTGTTTATGTCTGAGAGGAGAAGGTAATATTTTTATTCCTATATCTATGCCACTTTACTAGACATGCTTTCAAACCTAATTAAGCTTAGCGTTATCATTGTTTTTATCACATTAAGATCCCACTTGGCTCTCAACAGCATAGACCACAAAGTCAACACTGCATCTTTAAACAGAAACAACAGATTTTGGTTCAATTAAAAATTCATTAAAATGTAAATTAGTTTGTAGAGTTTTTTTCCTTCTAATGTCTATTCAGTGTGGCACTCTCATCATGCAAAGCGTTAATAGGAGGTTAACTCATAGCACAGAGACAAATTGTTCTCCGTAAACTCACCTGGTTAAATGGAAAAGAAATTGGAAAAGAATTTAACTCTTCGTCCCTCATTCACCAGGGTTTCCACCTCAGGATCTCCATTTTATTCACCAGGCTTAAACATTTGTTATGATCTGAACACTGCTTTCGTAAGTTTAAACTGAATAATTGACCCTATCATTCAACTTTGCTTTCTCTTCTCCTTTGAAATTCTTAGAAAGCTCTCAGAGAAGTTTCTTTTGCCTAGTAAGGCCTATCATGAAAGCCAGTTGTTCCCTATCAGATTTTGTTAGAAGTGCCAGAATAAATTTACTGGATGTGTCCCTTCTAGCTGTTGCACTAGACATGGTGATTTAACTACATGCTTATTAAATCATTTGTTGCTTTTAATTTGCTATGAAACAAAGTGTGAGCATTATTATTATTATTTTCCTTTTTATTGTAAACTCAGTCACTACTGCAAGTTCATTAGGTGTCATTAATTGCTATCAACACATTCAGAACGTATGGTAAATGCAACTTAATTGAGAACTAATTAACTTGTTATAGTTATCTCATTACCTGCCAATTAAACTTTTTAACATTTCTTTTCAGTAGATAAAAGAAGAGTAAAAATCTGAGGGACCAAATTCAGAACTGGTGCAGAGGAGGCAACTTCACTATCTCCATCTGTAATGCATTTTCTAACGATTTTGCTTTGCATCCAGCATTATTGTAAGATTAAAGCAAATCAAGTGAATTCAGGTTAATTCGCAGTGCCTTCAAATGATTCTCACTGCAGAGCCTGAGAACTTGGAGAAAACGCCTCTGACTGTGGTATTCATGTTTTAAGACAGAGACTGAAGGACCAAGGGCCAGGAATTTCTGCATTCATATTTCAGTTCATTGGCTGAATCAGTCTATGGGTTTTGGTAAATCAGCCTCTAGCTTTTCCCGAATCTGCAAGTTGTACATAGGGATATTTACATACTAAACTTCACCCAAAGTCCATGTGGAGGCATCCCTTTAGCGAGCTTTGGGTCAGCGTCTTGTGCTATGTAATTTCAGGGGACTCCTTACAAATAAACTCCAGCTGGTTGCACACAAGAGTTCAAGACAGCTTCACTGACCGTACCTGCCCCCTACTAGCAATATGATCAAATCACATTTGCATAGTGTTTCTCCTCTTTCTCCGCATGAAAGTGTCAGACAAACAAAAGAGAAGTAATGGAAAAAAATAAAGCCATATGAGTACAGAGTGCTTCCAAGGATGCAAAATAAGCAGCTGGATAAAATCAAGAATAATATTGCCTTTAATCTTCAAGATAATCAAGCTCAGTCATCTTAGATGTTACTAGTAACAGCAAATAGTATGAAAAAAAGAAAACATCAACCTGTAGCTGACCACTTAAATTCACAGTGTCACCCTAAAGCTGGCTTTAAAAAAAAAAAAAAGGCAAAAAAAAAATCCAGAGGCTCTTATGAAAGTAGGAGGTAACTATTCTGTCATTGCTAGAGAGGAGGATAAAATCACTGGAGGGACTGATGATTAATTACTGTTTTGTTGCTCACTGTAATAATTGGGTGATTTTACAAAACATATTAAGGGACAAATGGACAGATTTGGTGGCCAGCCATATGAAGCTTTGCCCAAGTAACTTTCCTGAGATAAAGGACTCATTGCTACACAGTCAAAGAATGCTATTAGTCTTCAACGTATATCTCAATGCAGCACCATGTAAGTAATCTGACATGAATTAAAATGGTTTGAATGTAAACCAGAGTTAGAATGGACCAATATAATTTGTTGTGGTCAAGAGTGATCCATTATTAGCCCAGGTGCTATAGTATGTTCACATGTTGATTTATCTACAGTGAAAGCAAACCATGCTTTGTTAGAGAGAAAATACTAAAAAGTGCCAGGAAAAGGATAATGAAACAAGAGCAGAGAGGCAGAGCTGTCTGCATTCTTGAAAGTAAAGCAAAGGACCGCCTGTGAAAATGATCTTTCTTTTACATCTCCAGGAAGAAGAGACTTAGCCCAAAATCCATTCCATGTGACCCTTCCAATAAGGGCCATAATATAACAAAAGAGGATGAAGAGGCTGTTCTCACAGCATTTTCTATCCAACTTTGTACAGATAAGAAGGTAAAATTTGTCTGGAGACTTCTCAGGTTCTTAGTTTTGCTGAATCTAAACAATCTTACGTGACTTCCGTAACCACTGTCATATAAGCAGGTCAGACTCCTTGAGTGGAAAGGGAGTGATGTAGTGTTGTGGAGGTTACTAGTACACGCCAGAAGCTTCAAGAATTCTTCAGCATTTTTACCCGGGGTGTGCTAAGATGGCAATACTTACATGGTGAAGCATTATGTGTTTTTACTGTGTGTTTTTATGTTGTTTTCATTATGTACTTTTATTATGTGGTTATAAGCTGCCATAATGTAAGCAGGAGCGATAAAGTTTGATTGATCATTATATTCTCATATATAAATGGAGATTTTTTTTTTAACTAGGAATCTATGAACATCAGAGAAATTTGGTTGGGATGAAATTCCAACCATTAAGTCCACTCCTGGGATGATTAAGTCCAGCCACTCATGTCAAAGCATAGCTGATGTTTCTGAGTCATCTTCAAATTGTCATATCCTCAAGTTTGCACAGCTGCTAAGAACCTGGGCGGCCTTGGTATCTTGTGCCCCCAGGGATCTCCAGAAGGCTCAGGCCATGAGGGTTCCTACCTTCTGAAATCCCAAAAGCAGAAGCTTACTTAGAAATAGCTGGCATTGGGGGAGTTCTCGGTATAAGGCGGAGTCTCCCCTTTGCTGAGACTGATGGGTTTGCAGCTGAATTAGAAAATAAAATGAGTGGGTCTAGATTTTTGTATAAGATCTCTCTGATGAGGTCCAATTTGGACAGAGTCAAGAATTTCTACAACGCAACTATGCCCTTGTTTAAGGCTTAATGTGCTGTGAAGTGAAACATCTGATGAGTGCCACTGAATACCCTGTACTCCCTCTTGCTCCGCTCACAGCATGCTGCAGTCTCATGCTACACTGCTACAGATCTAGTGCAACTGCATCATCCTGATGAATTCAGGGTTTTCTCCAGTTTGAAGAGAAGGCAAACCACACACGCATCATATTTGCAGAGGCAATAGCAACAGCAGCTCTACCACATTCAAGGTAACAGGCTCTTTATTAGGAGCTGTAGGTACCCAGCACCTCACAGAATCAGGATCTGGGTCATTTGGCCTTTTAGTGAGTTTGGTTAGTCTTTACACACTTCCCATATATGTTATACTGTACTCTGTAAGTGTCCCTAATGTTCATCAATGAAAGTGTTCATCAGGCTGGATAACATTGCTACTGATTTCATCTGATATTGATTACTCTCTCTCTTTTGTTGTTTACCTACGCTGGAGACAGCAGTTCATTGTGAAATGGGTCTTCCAGGGATCTTGGAGCTAACAGAGCCTTTTCTCTAATAGATCCAAGATGGCTATTAGTATTCAAAATTCCTTGCAGAGGCCCATGAAGGAGATGGCTAGGCCAAAAGGAAAGCATAATGAAGTGTGCCGTAGGAAAGGAAACACTCAAGCTCTCTAGGAAACACGTAACAAGAATCTTAGCAGAGTGATTACTATAATTTATTTATAGAAAGCAGCAAGGGAAATCTTTCCTGTTCCTCCAGATAAACCTCTCTCTCTCTTCCCTGATTCTAAACATTCCACAGCCTCACAAGCAATGGAAGTATTTTCCCATCCTCTGTAGATTATTTTGTGCCTTATATTGTTGCTTGCTAAATATATTCAGGCATACCATTTATTGCAGCATGCAGGCTCAAGATCTTTGCATGGCTTCCTCCCCTCGAGGAATGCCATAAATAAATCACTAGGTCAGGAAGTCTGGTACATGTCTGTAGTCTCTCTCCCTCATGCTGGCTCTTTTTCTCTCTGACACACGTGTACACAACCCTTCTACCCTTGTACAGAGCACTTAAACCTGCCAGCAGCATTACATGCAGTCTCCCCCTTCTGATGATACCTCACTGTGCTAGGCTCAATCCAGTGGCAGATCAATCATTCGTATTCCTCACCACAAAGGACACTAATGATCTAAGATGAGAGCAAAATCACATTTAGGCACAAGCTGCACTGAAATTTTCCTTCCCAAGGAACATTCTCATTGAGCTGACAAAACAGCTTTCCACAGAGGTGGCTTTCCAAGCACCTGGTGCCCCACAGGTCATACAGTCAAAAACTTAAATTTAGGAACCAGAAAGGGAGTAGAACTTTGAAAATACCCGGGTGCAGCTGCTTCCAGTGGCTGTGGTGTTCACAATTCACTAAGTGGTTTTTTTTTGTTTGTTTGTTTGTTTGTTTTTAATCAACTAGAAGTGATTTTCTTTGGGTTTGGTCCCCATAACTCAAGTTTTTAGATCAGTTCTCTGCTAAGAACTTAGGGTCTTGCTCCCGTAAGAAGAGATAACCTATGGGCTGTTTTCACTGCAGCTTCTGGCTAGAGCTATTGGGGGAATCCCGCTACCCTACTTTATTCTTTGGAAAGTTCTTTTTTTTCTGAAGCCTAGGCAATTCACTCAACAGTTCTGCACACCATAAAGGGTGTGAAAGAGGGCTGAGAGGTTGCACTAAGAAATATTGGTATAAAAGAGGAGAAAAAAAAACATTCATTACTGATAAGGGTGAAATGACAATAGCTATAGACAGAAATCAAGTGCCTTTCTGGACCTGAAATGTAGTTTCATATTAAAGGCCTTTTTCACAGCAGGTTTTTTTTTTTTTTTTTCTTTTTTTTTTTTTTTTTAGCTATTAGCAAGAGATGGAGAGAAGAAAAAGCTATGTTTTCACATTGCCCCTTAAGACTTTGTCATTTGTGCTAAATGAAACATAGTGTTGAATCTTGTGTTTTCATTGCAGTAAAACTCTGTGTAAAGGACCGTGTGCGCATGTGACTTTTCTTTTTTTGGTTTGTTTTCATTGCTTGTGAAATCTGCACATTTTGCAAAGGCGTTAGATCACAATTTTTTCCTGGGACCGTAAGCAAAGATGATCAGGGAAAAGAAAGACAACGTTCTTGTAGGTTTTCTCAGGTATGCCCATCACTAAAGTGATGAACTTTCTAGCGGCTAGTCCTCCTCTCTTCTTCAGATGTTGGGCCCACAGGATGGGTCTCAAAGTCTTCCCCTTTTATCTTTATCTATTTATGTGTTCTCTCCTCCAGCCCTCTTTTCCACTTTGACTTCTCATAGGTAGGAAAAAAATTTGTTACTCAAGTTAATCTTACTGGGATCCTCCATACTTCACTGTGCCCATACATGGTTACATTCTCCATCTCACGCATCGATCTGTTTATCCAAACTAGTTTTTTAAGATTAACCTCCTTGATGTAGTTGTGGAGAGTAATTGGGTTTCTATCAAACACAGGACAAGACTGATTGAGTCTGCCAACCTGAAACAGCCCAGAACTGGATTCAAATATGACCTGTTCTTTAAAGGCCGTGAAATCCAGACAGAAGTAGCATGATGAAGGTACGCTGAAGAAACAGACTTAAAAGGAATGCCATGTCCTAGCATCTCTGAACTGAGGTAAGAGACAAAGTTCAAAAACAGATGGGGTCTGAATTTGGTATCTGAAACCTGTATCTGTTTATCAGACACTTACATTTACCATTGTGAGTGAGTGATACTTAGCAGTTTGGATTTATCTTGGGGAAATATGTTGTTCTGTGCTAAAAAAAAAAAAAAAAAAAAAAAAGTGCATGCTTCGTATATAACAAAGCACATATGAATACTCTGAGTCATTGAAACGGTATCCTTGCTGAATTAATTATTTCTGTATGGGGTGGGAAAACAAGGAGGCAGTGTGGGGGTTAGAGCAGAGGCAGAGAACTGAGTGGGCAACTGGCACCTTTTCTATTTCAGTACTGCCCGCAAAGGGCTGCCTCGTTTCTTTGACGACTGTGCAAGACAAAAGCCGCAAATGCAGATTTCCGGGCCACGCTGGGACTGCTTGCGTTTGCCTGTGATGCTGACACTGTGACTGAACTTTGTGAATCCACTCCTCGCAGCTGTGGAGTTTTGCACAGGTGGATGAAAACGCAGCAACAGTCGACTGCCTTCCAAGTTGAAAATCGTCTTTCAGCCCATTTCTTTCGCCTTCCTTCTACCTCGGGCACCGCTGCGGCCTTCTGCAGGAGCCGAACACGCCAGGCGTCGTGCCCTCCCTTCGGTTACCCCCGCCTGCCCAGAGAGAGAAGGGGGGAGAGAGGGTGAAAGGCAGAGCCTCGGTGTGCGAATGTGCGTGTATGGGCGCACATGGGTGCACACGCAGCAGTGCCACCCAGCGGATTGCTAGCCACAAAGAAAGGGGTGATGTGAACCGGGGCTTTCAGCCAAACGCTATGAACAAGGTACAAAAAACTTCGTATTTAGCGCGTACTCAGCTCTGCCTTCCCAAGCTGGAGGTGCCTGGCTTGACTCACGCGCACGGCCAGACTGTAACAGAGCGGGTAGAGTGCCAGCTGTGCAGATGCACTTGGAAATATCAATACCTTAGCATCGGGCTCAGATAAGTGGCAATTTGTGATTGTCACACATTTTCTACCTTTTCCATTTTTTTTGTGCTTGGTTAATTGCGAGCGGGAGGACGACAGACCTTATCTCTTGTGACTAGTGCTGGCAAAACTGAAAAATTGTTTTCATTACCAGGTGGAAGGCTTTTCACATGCAAATTATCAATATCATTGTGATGTGGCATTTTTATTAATCCAAAACAGCTTATCTGACCAAAAAGAAAGAAAGATCATTCTTGTTTTATATCAAACATTTTGCTCTGACAATGGGAAGTCGTATTTGATGAAACGTTGCATGGATCACACCATTTTGCAATTTACTTCAGGAGAGCAAAAATAAAGGGACTAATGGACGATGATTTTTTTTTTGTTTTTTATTCTTTTTTTCCATTGGACACTTCTCCCAAATGCCAGTCAAATAATGCCAGTTTATGTAAGCATTTTAACTTCTCTCATTCAACATCAAAGAAACCAATCTGTTTTTATGGCTGTGCGTATTTTGTCTCCCTATTGTGTGCTGTTCTCCTTCAGACACTGGGAAAATAAGGTCACGTTTCCTACCAATTCCATCCTTTTCTATTGATTTTTACTTTCTTAAAATCCTAATAGAGCTTGAAATTAATACAATTTAATTTTCCTTTTTCCCTTTCTTGTGAGCCACCAAAGCTTTTTGTTGCTGCTACGCCACTCTGAGTAGAAAGAGCAGTCTTGCATTCCTTCTTCAGATTGCGAAAATCCCCAGGAAGAGAGGACAAGTGAAGGCTTTGGCCCTTCATCCAAGGAAAGTAAGGGCTCCCCACTCCAGCTGAAGAGATGCGGAGCAGTGATGCTTTACGAATCAGTTCCACAGAGAAGTCACCGCAGAAGGTTGGGGACTCCTCTGATGTAGGCAAATGCAGATTCATTGACATTAGGCTGTGTCCAAATGCCTGAGCTAGGGCTCTATCTCGTTGTTGTCTGCCACTTAAAAGCAAAATATTCATATGCCCATGCATACGACAAACACTAATTTGTTCAGCATTTGTAAGTCCTTTAAGAAGAATCCCCTTTTGCCCAGGAGGCAGATGAATGCACTTTAACAACAGTAATGGACCTAACCACTTTAGGATGTGGGTGGAGAAGACTTGCCCAAGGGCAGATAAAGTCAGGCAGGAGCCCAGGTGCCTGGCCTTCAGACTGTTGCACTGGTGCCTCTGGAAGCTGCACAGTTATTCCTAGATGTTTCTCCATAGACAAACAAAGAGGCTTTTTTATGCCAGAGTGATATTCTCAAATCCCTCAGTATGAGCCCTCCGTACATGGACTGACAAGAGCATTCAGGAGAAGATGGAGGGCATTGAACGTACTGAATCAGCATCCCTCCTGCTAATGAGCTTATTGGGGAGGAAAAGACACATCATGCCCCATGAGAGGTGCCTGACTTTCTCAAGAGGCCCAAGGTTTTCGCTGGAGAAAGCACCTAGAGGTAGGTTCATTGCCAATAATGAGGCAATGAAACGTTGCGACCCTGGTTAATACAAGCTCCCATTCGTCATGCCTGTTTATCACATCAGAGTACTGTTTAGGTATATAAAATGGGCTGTAAACTTTGTTCATTTTGCCTGACAGATATGATAAAGGTGATATGCATTTTACAGCATTACAAATCTGAAGGAGAAAGGTCCCCGGAGACCTCTCGCTGCACTAAGTCTCATCATCCATCATAGCATCGAAAAGACCTAGTGGGTCGTATTGTCTGTTCAGGTCCCCGTGCCTTTCTCGGCAGTGCTTCTCGCACAGATTAAAAACATTTTAAAAAATGTATTATTTTTGCACTCTCTGCGTATCTGTGCCTTTCATATCCACATATTAAATTCACCACCTCTCTGTCAGTTGTTTGTAAATCTCCCTAGGTGTTTAACTTTTATTCCCTGAACCCTCAGAGCTATTGTTGGGGAATATGGCTATTACACATTCCTGATATTTCTCAAAGGTCAAAAGAAAATGTAAAATGCCTTTTCTTTTCTTTTCTCCTTTCAAAGCAGCAAAATGCAATATTGTTCTGGTGCAGTTACTTTTGCCATTATGCTAAGATTTTTTTTCCCCCAGTATACCTTATTGTATTTACTGCAAATGTTCTGGAGTGGAGAATTATTTCTCATATTATTAGAAACTAGAAGATATAATAGCCTTTTATTCCATTTCAGAACGTATTATTCTACCACAACGGTCTGTTTTCGACAGTTTGCTCTCATCTTCCTGCAACTGATCTTATGAATGAGACATAAAATTGAGGTTCTGGATGCTTACGGACCCAATCCCACAACACTTACGCACATGCTTAAGGTGAGCGGTCATAGTGCAGATTGAATGTGCAGAATGACTAATATCTGAGGAACTGGCCATCGCTCTAAAGCAGTTTGTATTTCTTCAGAACACAGCACTGAATGAAACTAGGATTGCATTATCTCCTCCTTCCCCAAATGTGGCAGAAAGCTCTAAAGGATGGTCTCAGAGTAAACACAGACTAAAATGTACTCACTCTCCTGTAGTCAGTACCTATTATATTCATTTCTTACTACTGCTACTGTAAGACTCCTGATCATGCAGAATTTAGCACAAGTAATGCAACAGAATCACCAGGTTTTCATCACAGAATTGCACTTGGTAATGTGATATTATAAAGCCTCATTCACTGATTACAAAATAATTTGGCAAAATGCAGTGTTCCTATGTCTTTTACGTGTCGTGCTGCCATTCAAAACCGGCTGTACTTCAAGGTTCCAGTCCCTGTGTTTGAAGCCTGATCAGCTAAAGAATGACCTTTCTCTCCGACCTACATCCTTCATAGGAATGAAGCAACAGATGACACCAAGTGCAGGATTCGCGGAGCTCTTTGTGAAAGCCCCTAGCAGTGGAGCTCTTCAGTGAAGGGCATCAGGCTTAACTCTCGGCTCACCCTGTAGAGACGTGTTTCCGTTTCAGTTAATACTAGCATTTCCACTGACTTATACAAGAGCAGTCAAACCCCAACATGGTTTGTAAGTCAAGGGAAATCAACTGCATCGAGGTGCTTCTAAATCACAGAGGACTAGAACTCTGCTTTGGTGCCTCTCAGAAAACCTGACACCAGTCCCTACACCAGCAAGGTCACCTCTTCAAAGCCTGCTTCCTTCCTCCTCCCTCCTGAGCCAGTTACACTTCTGTGAAACTCCAGAACACTGTGAGCAAAAGAAGTTGAAGAAGAATAAAACAGAAGAAAGTGTTTTCCCAGATTTATACAGAAGGTAAATTATGGGGCTACTTACACTACCTAAAATCACATTCTCCCCAGGGGACTGGATAGGCTCTATTATATAAGCTGTATACTAGGCTGTAAATTTGCCATACATACTAGAGCATATTTGTAACAGACTCACCTACGCTGTCTTTTTTACCTATAAATGTAACGGCGATTTGTTTGTCTCCTCTTTGTGCAACAAGAGGTTCAGAATCCCCAGGAAAGCACATGGGCTATAACGGGCTTCTTCCTTCATTTAATCCAGATAAAGAGAAAAGTCCTCCACGGAGTATGCCTTCCTCTGCCTATACACCTGTAAGTATCGACACACCTCTGCAACACTCTGTAAGTATTGCACACCACTATTGATGAAATATCATGGCCTAAGCAACGTACTTTTATGCTGATGCAAAAAGCCACGCATGGAACAGAAAATGGCAGCTTTCCAAGTGACCCCAGTTAATAGCTCTCTTTTGCTTAATGGTGACTCCCATTCAAGCTAAAGATGCTGTTTCAAATATGTAAGCAATTAGTATCTCTCTCTCTCTCTCTCTCTCTCTCAACACATCTGTGCTTCTTGTTATCTGCTGCATTATGAATCCACTGCCTCGCTCTCCAGCTTGGCTGTGCACATATCACCAGATATTCCAATCTTTAGCAACTTTCTGGTCTGAAAGAATTGCACTTGGACTTGGACACATTCTGCCAGGCTGGCCTTGGCTAACCCCTCTGCCAGGCTGGTCTTTTTGCCCTATGGCTTGTGCTGGAGCAATAAGTAGTGAGGAGTCAAGGAAAAGACCTCTCAGTCTCTTTTTGTCCATTCTTTGGTCTGGTCAGTCCGCTCTTCTTTCTTCCCAGCCCTCACTTTCATACACTTTCACCACACTGTATGCAACAGAAACTGCAGCCCTAACCTCGGCAGCCTTTTCTAGCCATAGCAAAATCTAAGATCATGCCTGCAGCTGCCAGGAGGTTGCATGCAGGGGCTGCAAGTGTGGCAGAAACACATCCATGTGCCTCAGAAGTGAAGCTCCTGTGCATTTTCCGCTTAATGAATTCTGCCTGTTCAAACTCAAGTGAGATTTAAAGAGTAATGGCAGGGCTGTTGTGGTTATCATGGTCTGTATTTATAGTATGCAAATAATTGTTGTTACCAAAATGTGCATAAATGTTAACCGAGATGCATATGATTAACTATTAATCATTTTCATTTACAAAGTGTTGTTCACCCCACAGGATCCTCTGCAAGGCGCGCACCTTGCAAGAGAGGAAAGGTACAACCGCCACCATTGTAAATATTAGTTAGCGTTGTTCTCCTTATCGCAGTTTTGTCCTTTCGGGGGGACACCGGGGTGCACACCCCAGCTAACCGCGACCTGCCCTGCAGAGCCAGGGAGGGGACGTGCCGAGAGCCTGCAGCTGTGCGGAGCGGGCGGGGAACACGAGCAGTAACCTCCCCTCCCCAAACCAGGAGACCAGCCGCGCTGGCGGGGGCACCCTTGAGGGTGGGGAGGCGGTGATCAACGCGGACCTGGGGCGGGGGACGCAGCGCCGCCGCCCCCGCTCTTCCTCCCCTTCCTCCTCCTCTCGCGGCCGCCGCAAACTTCGGCGGCGGAGGGGGCGAGGCAGCCCCCGCTCTCCCCACCGCGGCAGCGCCGGGCCGGGCCGGGCGCTCCGCGGGCGCCGAGGGGAGCGGCCCCCGCCGGGCGGCAGCGCCGAGCCGGGACGCGGCTCCGCACCCCGCGGAGCGGCGCGGCGCCGCTCGCCCGGCCCAGCCCAGCCCAGCCCCGGAGCCATGCCGCTGCCGTGCCGGGGCTGGACGCTGGCGCTGCTCACGCTGCTCGTCGGCTTCCTCATCTTCGCCGACATCTCCGAGATCGAGGAGGAGAGCGGGTAAATGTCCCCTTCCCCTTCCCCACCGCGGGGGACAGGGGCGGCGGCGGCGGCGAGGGAGGGGGGCTCCGGAGAGTTTCTTTGTCTCCGGCTCTCCCGGTTTCTTGCCGCGCCGAAGTGGGAAGGGAGCTCGCTCCGCTCTCGCGCAGCGCCGCGGAGCCGGCGGCAGCCGCGGGCGGGACCGCCCCGCCGCGGGGCGAGGGGCGCGGGGCGCGGGCGGGCGCCGCGCCGCCGGCCGGGGCAGGACGGGGCGCGCCGGCGGCGGAGGACGGTCCCGGGGGGGGAGCGTTGGAGCAGGTGTCGGTACCGGTACCAGTCCCGCTAGAGGTGTTGAGGTACCAGTAGCAGTGCTGGAGCAAGTACCGGTACCAGTCCTGTTAGAGCTGTCGATCCAGTAAGATGCTGGAGCAGGTGCCAGCTGGGCTAGGGATGCTAGAGCAGGTGCTGGTCCGGACAGGGACGTTGGAGCAGGTACTGGTCCATTTAGAGATGCTGAAGCAGGTACCTGTCTGGAGAACGAGCAGTACTTGGGTGCTTCTAGACCGAGGGGGTAGGAACCGGTCCATAAGCGGGATATTGGCACAGGCAGCCGGCTGGGGATGGTGGAACGAGTTGCAGCCCCGGGGGAGACTGGGTGCTGGTGTCCAGTCCAGATGGGCGTGGTGGAGCTGGGACCATGCTGTAGGAGTGCTGGAGCAAGAACCCATGTGCGGAGTGGGAGAGATGGAACAGCTGGTGGGCATGGCAGAACAGGGACCAGCCTGCAGGTGAGGGAGCAGGCACCATTGAGGGGTGTTGATGGAGCAGGCTGTCCGTTTGGGTAGTGATAATGGAACAGGGACCACTGCAGGCAGGATGGGAGAGCTCAGCCTGCCGGGCTGTCCCCAGGCTGAGGCAGAGTGGCGTTCCCTGGCATGGGCCAGGGGCTCCATGATTGCCCCTTCCTGGTTCACCTGAAGGTGGGTACTTACCTACAGTGCCCTGTATGGCAGGGACAAAAGATGCCCTAGGGCTGTGGAGGGGAGCAGGAGGCAATCCCCTATTCCATCCTAAAAACCCTGTGGGCTGGTTGGCAAATTAAGGGCTGAGAGGAACAAATACGGAGAACAGTGTGTGCACTAATTTGAGAAACTCACCACAACAGAGGACAAGAAAACAAGTCGAGTAATTGTAGTAACATGAGGCGCGCTTGCACTAATGCTAAAACGGTACAAGGTCTTTCTTTCTGCGTGGGAACAGATGGGATTGCCCACTGTGTTGCATCAAAACAAATACCTTGCACTTGCCTGAAATTATAAACTAAATGCAGTGATGTTTGTCATTCTTTCATTGTTGTGTTGTATTGGGTGTCATGGGCAAGAAGTGCTTAAAGGCACTTGTTTCTGAGCAAGTAACATCCTGTACCAAACTGTAGGTTACTCGACTAGATGGATTGTTGCTTTGTTTTGAGCTGGCACTATCCATATAATAAGGAAGTGAAATGCTTTTAAAACGTCCTCCCTACTGGACGGACTGCTCCAATCTCATCACTTTCCTCCCATCTTCTCCTGCTTCTGCTTTTTCTTTTCCCCTCATCTGCCTGCTAGATCTGTTAAAACTTGCTGCACCTTTGCAATCTATTCTGTTTTGCTATTCACTTGTCCTGTTATTCAGCCGAGTTCATTAGGGATTCTCAGTGTTCTTCTCCTCCTCTCTTTTCTATATAGCGTATGGAAATCGGTTGTTTTGCTGGCTGCTTATCTCCAAGTCCTGGCATCTGAGTTTGTTGCTGTAGTTCCTCCAAAGAAGTACTGCCAAACAGTTCAGAGGCAGAGACAGCAAAAGGGTCAAGTGAGTTCTGTAGAAATAGCAGATAGTCTGTTATAATATCACATTTCAGAATGCAGTGCATCAGTAGTTTGCAAAAAGAACCTCGTGGGATAAACCCGTTCGCTACCCTACATAGTGAATGGTGGTGCTTCCTACAGTCTGATGCCCTCTGGTTAGTCCCAGGCCAGTTTTCATAGATAAGCTACTGCGTCAGCTGTCATTCTGATACAGGGATGCACAGAGCAAAAATGTGACCTTCTATATTAAGATGTAGTTGTTAAGTAGGGCAAACTGACCTTTTCTCTTGCTTTATCCTCTCCCTCCCCACACCCCGCTTCTTTTTCTCCACTGTTTGTCCATGTTCTCTGAAGTGGTCCACTGCCAAACACAGCAAGGGGCCAAACACTGTCCATCGTACAGCCTGAATTCTTAGAGCAGGAGTCTAGTACAAAGAGGATCTCATCCCTGCGTGCTGTCGCCATGCCAGTAATGATCAACGTGACAGTCTGACCTGAGTGAAGCATATTGTTGGAGCAATGTAGAAAAGCTGAGTGCCTGAGTCTACAGCAGTTAGGGAACGATGAGGGGTTTTCAACTTTTAGAGCTATGCGACACCAGCATATTTTGCAAACAGGAAATGTAGGTAAACGTTAGGAATCCAGCTCAAGAACATTTGGCTGATGGATACCATGGCTCAGTGTCCTCCCCAGCTCTCCTCCCTCACCACGCACCCACCACCACCTCTCAGGTCAGCTCAGCCTGTGCTGAGATGAAGGTAATGAGCCAGCCAGGTGTCCTCTGGCAAGACCATGGCACCAAGGGAGACTGGGAAATGCAAGCAGGTGCAACTCTTTTCTTCTTTTTCCTTGGCATTGAAACACTCTCTAATTATTGTGAGGAGCGAACAGCTTGCCCGCTTTTACACGTACCCTGCCCCCTGCCTGTGATTTGGATTGTCTTTGGAAGAATATGTCTCATGTGGATAGGAGCAGGGGGAACATATTTCTCTCACCTACAAATATTGAGAAATCTCAGAAACAAAGAACAAAATGTTCATTAAGTGCAAAATAGAGACTATATTACTAGCAAATGGACAAAAGAAAATGCTTTTTCCCCAGATAATAAGGTCTCGGCATTGCAGGTAAAGAGAGTTAGGAGCCAAGGGGAGTTATAGGTGTTCTGCTTGACAGAGGTTTCTGAGAAAGATGTGTGTTTCTTAAGCACTCCCTTCTTACTGCTCCAGATATTATTATTCTTCCTCCTGCAGATGGGAGGTACTGAGACAAAGAGGTTAAATGACAAGTGTCAGGGCGACGAGGAGAATTCAGCAGTTTCCCTTCGCGATGCTGTTGCTCTCATTAGCCTGTTCTCTAGCCCGGCAGCCGCACCTGCACGTGGGTTTCCATCCTGCTATATCCATGTCATTATATATATATCATCTATCCATGTGTCATCTGAACCGCGTGCTCCCCCGAAGTACAAAGCTTTGATATTCTGGGACGTCAGTGGGTAGGCAAGTCTGCTCGTCCTGCTCGCGCGCTCACCGACGTGTGCTGCCTTGGAGAAGTATTGACGTTTCAAACGGCTCCGGCACTTTGTTTTCAAATGTGCACCTGGTTCCGGACTGCTGAACTTTTTCTGTAGCCCCGTGGCGCCTACCTTTTTCTGAATCACTCTAGATAGACTCTTTTGTTTCCTTCTAGGAAACAAAGGACACATTCATATCTGTCTTGGGGAAAGCTAATGCAATTGCAGCCGTTTCTTGCTCCACCTCAGGAAGGAGGAGTGGGACAGACCTCTTGCCATGGAGGAAGATGAAGAACTCAGCTTCTAGAGGCATAATTATTGCCAGCAAAGAGGAATAAAATTCTGCTTCGTGGTGGAAGTTGAAAGAGACTCTTTTTGTTATGCATCTGCTGTAGCAGTTCTGCAGGGGTCTGTCTGTGTCCTGATTGTGTGTAGAGGGAGCTGGTGACCCACTGCCACCAGGTGACTTCTCAAATTGATGCATGAGCCATCTTAGGGAGTACTTGACACTTGGTAATGATTGGACTTAATATCAGCCAACCTTTTCACTACTAGTCCAGACAGTATGCCTTTCCATCTCGATTACAAAAGGAATCATATTCTGCTCTTTCAAGCGATGAACTAGAGTATCAAATATTGCTGGCCAGTCTGGAAGCTTGTGTTAGATTGCCACTTTTTCCTCGTGTGCCCTTTTCTAATACCTGCCTTTCAAAGTCTCAGGGATACCACAGAGAGCCGTTGTGTCATTTACAGTGACTAATGCGTTTGCGTGCTCTGAGGCCACTAGTGCGTTGTACTTGTAACACTTCTGTCTAAGTTGGTCCATGGAGTGTAAACATCATACTTAGATCTTTCAGGCTGCAGCTTACTGTGCTTGACCCACAGTCAGTCTTAGGCCTACTCTATGCCAAAATGCTGTGTTGGAAAAAGCTATGTTCTGCTAACACACACTTTCATGTGCTCCCACAGCAAGTGCGTATCAGCCAACAATTATATTGGTCTGGAGAAATATTACTTCTCTGGCTAACAGAATGCCACAGACACCATATAATGGTCAATGTAAACCTAGTCAATGGACAGACCTTTGTACCTTTTGGGCACAGCAAGGCTCTAGCAAAAAGCCCAGCATTGGGCTGGAAATAAGACCAATGCTGGGGCACTGATTTGGGTAGGAAAATATTTGGTGGAGGTTTTACATGTGACTCTTCTGATAGTAACTTGAATTCAACCATCCATGAGCAGCTCTCCTTCTTCTCCATAAAGCACTCTTTTGGCTCAGAAGAACCCCTTCTCCTGCTAACCTGCTTAGGCAGGAATACACATGCGACTGCCACAAAGAGAAAGATGTACAAAACCTAAATGCTCCTCCCTAGAGCAAAACAAAGGAGAAGAGTCTCCTTAGTTTATTTTAAGCTGAACTTCATGGGAACTGCAGGAACGGGAGACCCTGTGAGGAAATAGCGTCTGGCAGGAAGACTGGGAGCAGCAGGATGAAAAGCACTAGCAGATCTGAGTAATCCAGTGGAACAACACAAAATTCAGGGGCATGAATGTAATCAGTTCATCTATGGGGTCTGCAGTACAGTTGGTGACAACTTCTTCAGTCTAGTCCTGCTGGTCAGCAGCTTGCAAGATGCCAAGAAGGGAATTTCTGAGTTTGTGAATGAGGAACGATGGCAGCGCTTTGGCTATGGTAGAAGGATGCACTGTGGATCCTATGCATTAGGCAGCCAGTGCTTCTTTGAGGCAGAACTGCCAAAGCCACAGCTAGTCTCACTCCCAGAGAGTGAAGCTATGAAGAGAAGAAAAGCATCTTGGATAAGTACAGCAAGCTTCCCTTTTGCCCAAACAGGCTCTGTATTTCCCAGCTCTAACCCCGCAAACTCACACTTTAAATTTGGAAGGAAGTGAAACCTTTTTCTCCCTGCAGAGAACAGAGTTGCAACTGTTGGTTCATTTAGCAAAGGCTTGTTGAGCAGCTAACCATGAGGTTAAGCGATTCAGTCATTAGTGCTACTGCGCCCACTCTGCCATGCTACTGCTGTCATTCTGGGGAGAAAGCAAAGCCCTGGGACTCCAGCCAGCAATGACACAGCAGGTCCAGTTACTGAGCGTGAGCCTTTCTGGCCTGTCCCAAACCAGGACAGAGTTTAGCTTTTTCTTACTTTCTGTGCTTGCATGCCTGTATCTCTAGGTTAGATAGCACCAGTGGTTATTCTGCTTGCACATCTGTATACTTTTGCCTACCAAATGCTAAACTTACCTTTGATCCTCTCAGAAAAAAAATTCAGCAGGAGCTCCCATGTCTCTTTGCGTGGTCTTCCAGATTGCAGATGTTTTGTTTTTATCAGCCCTGAGACCAGCACTATATAAGTACATATACAAGTACTGTAATTTAGAAATAAGTAAATAAAAAGACACTTCAAAGACAGACCCCTTTTAATTGCCTCTGTCATTTGCTTTCTCTGGGCTGGAGTCACCCTCAGCAACAAAATATAAGCCCAAGAAAGTCCCTGACATTAGAAACTAATTATTTTGCCGTTTTTCTGTCTCCTTCCCCAATTGCCTCTGCAAGTGGAGTGGAGATCCCTGGCCCAGTAAGTTAACTATGGGAGCAGATTCTTCAGGTGTCCCTCAACAAATACCATGGCAGAGCAACCTGATGTTGAGGGAAGGGAGGGAAAAGAGTGTTTTTACAGCTCCTTTTTCTTCACATTCCTGCTGTAAATCTAAACAGCTCCCCATCTTGGCTAAGCAGCAGCCTTGGTGGTGATGGCCTTGGGAGACGCATCCTCATCAACAGCGGCAAGGCTGGCGCTGATGGGAAAGCAAAAAAGGTGATCCAGGGAGAATGTGTTCACAGCACTGCAAAACCTGCCTGGGTATCTATGACACTGTGGAAGGAGCGGGCAGGCTGGGAGGAGGAAGGAAGATGCACTGGGAGGGAGGCACATGGAGAAGGTGCCGAATGAGTGGGTGGAAGAGGGCAGAGCAGTGAGAGAAGATACCAAACTCGGTGCACTGCCTTTGGGAAACTTCAGCAGGAGAGGTCCTGTCCCCTTCTGCACTGTTGGCCCTGGGATGATCATTATCCGTGGGTGTGCTGCTATAAGGCAGTAACACCTTCTGCTTTATGAACGCTCACCTTTAGCAGTGTGTTAAGCAGTTTGATCCCACAAACTTTGCCAGTTCTACTATTGACCGGTCTGAGGCTACTTGTCTATGCGGTCTTTGATTCATCGAGCTGGTTGCTTGCTTGCTGGGTCAGCTCCTTTCAAATTTAAGTGCTGCACTCTTGCTTGTTGTTACTGCAAATAAATTCCTTGCTATTGCATATGGCAATCCACTGGGAGTATCAAAAAAAGAAAAAACAGGCTGTCCCTCACCATCCACCACTTTCTACGGGCAGGACTGCCTTTTAAAGCATATATATTGTTACAGTCATGACTCAGTTTTGAAGTGTTCTCTCAAGGCCTCAGTCGAACAGCATCACAGCAGGCTCTACATAGTGCGCTTGTGTCTGGCTGCTCCAAATCGATGGATAGTTATTCTGCTGCCACCTGTCACCCCACAGCTAAGGGTTCACCTTCATCCTCAGGAATATAATTCAGCTCTCAGCAGGCGGCTACAACAGGGAGATGAACCTCACTAAGGTTCATCATTGTCATAAGGCATCTCCAGCACCTTTTCAGACACCCAGAAGCATACTCAACTGTCAACCAGCAGCTGCTCAGTTGGTAATTAAACTTTTCCTTCCTGCTGCCTGGATTTCCATGGTGTAGCTTTATGAGCCAGAGGAGCAGAAAGCATGCCAGGCTCTGAAATGACTACTGTCTTTTCAATATTTGGCATCTGGGCACTGCTATCAGAAGACTAAGTCCCTGTGAAGGCTCTGGACAGTTGTGTTACTGGTGATGGCCTCCAATGGCTGGCAGATAGCTTAGATGGTTGTCAAGTGCTGGCTGCGTGGTGCAGCTTTCAGGTGGTTGTTTCCAGTGCTCTTTCTGCAGCCACCCAATGTCACTCTGAGGATACCTGTGCAAGTAAATTGCACCAGGAGAATATTGCTGCCCCGGGGGAGGTCTTCAGCATCTCTGCTGATGGTGGAAGAAGAAAACATGAGACTCTAGGTGTTCTGAAGAGCTACGCAAAGCAGTGGGAAAAGCAGACAAGAATTAATATTGTGGGAGGGTAACCCTGTCTGCTCACAACCCTTTGGACGTAGTATTTGCTTCCCATGATGCACCATTCCCATTTCCTACGGGAGCCACTGGGATTTTTCTTTGGGATGCCTCTTGGGACACAAATGGTCAGAGTGACAGGATCTGGCCACAGGACAATGCTATACTGTTTGTGCTCTCCGATAGCTCTGCTCTGTTGGCTGTGAAAAAAAAAAAAAGATCTCGGGAAAAGTATATAGTGTAGATGTGTTTTTTAAGCAGTGATGCTTTTGACTTTCTAGGTCTTTGCTAGATTCTTGTGTGTTTTTCCTTCCCCTTTCCAGAAGAGGAAAGCTAAGTGCATGCATGTACACACTCCATCCTGAGCCACTCTCTGAACTGTTTTTGTCTACTTCAATGTCTTCGTCTTCGGTGGATGTTTCATTAATATAGCCCAAAAAGTTTAACTGATGCCAGGAATAAAGAAAAATAAATGGAAGACCCGATATGAGGGAAGGAGTAAGGTTCTGTACACAGGATGTGGAGAGATGTAGCATGTGAGAGATTTCACCTCTGCAAGCACATGAGTTTTATCAGTGACAAAATAAGAGCATCACGGGGTATCGAGTCAGGCTGTGCTGACTCTATGGTGAATGTGTGTAGACGTGAAACATGACACTCTACAGGTTCAAGAGAGCCTTTCCTGGTCTCCGGCTGGCTCAGAGAAAGAGTGCAATAGCTTGGGAACAGAGAGTGGGAGTCCTGGAAATAGGTCTCCAGCAGGTGACTGCTGACCCTCGTGGACAGTCTTAACCATCAGGCTGCACTGAGGGATCTCCTGTCTCTAACAGATCCTTCAGAGTGCATATTTCCAGGTGGGGCCAGGGGTTGCAGTGCTCGTTCCCCCAGCGCAGAGTGATCCCAAAGCAGCGACCTCGTGACAGGCTGTTGCAGGATCGTCTCCCGTTGCCTCCTAATTCTTTCGACTCTGGAGCAGTGACTTTCATGCTGATTCTTCACGGGTTTAGTCACGTGAGCATTTCAGCTTAATTGGCTTATTTTCTATTAAGAAATAGGCAAACTTGTGTGTCTTGATGCCTGCGTCCTCCACGTATGCTCGTTATTACGCACAGTGATTTACAGCAAGGCAGAAATCTTGGGGCCAAACTCTGCTGCAAGTTACATAGGAGTCAACGTGGAGCCGCCTCACCACAGCCACCATCTGGCAGGTAGGGCTGTATCGCTGCCGAGTGCCTGCAACCTTCCCGTGTCGTTGTGGCCAAAGGGAAGAAGCCCGTGAGGTGGGTGGTGTGACGGAGGTGGGATTGGGGCAGGGGAGGAAGCAACCAAATTAGTGAGGCTCTTTTGCGTAAGACTGACAGATCTGCATTTCTCTGTCAAGGGAAACAGCAGCTGCTGTGAACGACAGGGAGGCCATCGGCTAGCACTTTTACACCAAGTCGGGATTTCTGTATGAAGTTACACCCCCAGCTTGGCAACACAAGCACTGCCCCTGTGGCTTGCTCTCCGGAAGCTGCACCAGGCTCACAGCATGAGCATGGTAATTTCCCCGAAACCCACAGTCTCTAAAATTTGGTTGTATGACTTGATAGAAAGAATGAAACTTGGAGCTCTAAAAATAGTACCTGATATTTAGGAAGTTTTTGACACCTAAGCTGCCAAGCTGTGACAATATGAACAAGTGAGATTTTAAACACATCGAAGTGAGATTTCAAATGTCTCATCAAGACATACTGTAGGATCCTTCATCCTAGCAGAGAAATGCTTTAAAAATCCCTTCTAAATTAATCCCTAAAGAGGGAATCTTGTTTGCTGGGAGAGCGTGAGCTGGCAGGACTACCCGATGGCCAACACCTCTTTTAATCGCAATTTCTTTCACACCCAGTAATGAAAGCCTGAGAAGCAACTGTTGAAATGTCACAGGGAATAGTTTGCAAATATCAAATGTCCCGGCTCCTCCCGGTGTATTATGAAATGGGATACAGGACCGTGAGCAGAGAAATGAATCTGAACACTTCATTTCTGGGATGCTGGGAAGGCTGGCATTAGGAGGGGCACGCAGATATCTGACCTCCAGGGCCAAAAAGATCTCTCTGCTCCCATCACTCCTCTCCTAACTTTGGTTTTTGTTTCTTTTGTGAGTTGGCCAAGTACTTGCGGGGCTAATCAGGGTGCTAACAGCCGGGCAGGTTGCTGGCAGCGCTCGGCGGGCTTTCCTCCTGCAGTTCTGCCCATCGTCCTCTGCAGCCTGGCCGCTGGAGCCTGCGGTTGTCCCCGGCCTGGGCCCTGCACTGCACAGCGTGCATGCCTTAGGACAGGAAAGAGAGCACATGCGTTCCGCACGGGATGTGTTGCTGTTTCCTCTCTCTTTAATGAAACAAGCCAAAGCCCCAGAGCTAGAGATGATGAGAGATAATGGCACTGAAGCATTACCTCTCCTTATTTTGTTTCTTCTGTTATATTAGGTCGTTTTTTTGGCTACAGGTGGGCTTTGACCCATACTCCTTGGAAACCAATCAAGTGTCTATGAGAAGCCTTCAAGGTGACTTGCTGATGAAGAGGGTAGGGTCCTGTATTTTCAGTGAGACCCCGATGTGCAGGTGGAAAGCCAGGATGTAGTCCCCTGGGAATCCTGTTTTCGAACCTCTTGGGCTTGGTTCCTTGTCCTTTTGGGCTGCTAGGGCTCAGTTGCTTCTCCTTCCTAAAGGACTGCTTGGAATTGTAGCACTTGGAAGCAAGTTCCGTTTCATAGAGAGCCTGGAAATGTGGCAATTTTCTTCCAAAGCACTGAAATAGAGTTTGCTGCCCTGTGTAATTATTCTGCATATCTCAGCATAAACATTGAATTTCAGAGAACAAGAGGGAGGATTGAAACCTGTATCCCAATCCAAATTTCACAGAGCTGGTCTCAGTGAATCCTGACCTCAAAGGCCTCTTTGAGGACTAAAGGAGCGTTGTGGCTTAGCTTAATGACTATGCTGCCCTTAGTCAGCAAAATGAAGTCAGTCACTTAATAGCATGGTCAGTGCATCCAAACCCATCCATAACAAGGCAGCAAGCAGGTGCAGGCTAGTCCCTGATTTTGCAAGGTATGGCTTATGATAATGAATGCATATGGGATTATATATCATTGTAAGCATAAGCAGAAGCAAAAATATGTATCGAGTTTCAGAGGAAGGGGGTTATCTGTATTTCATTTTAGGTGACTGGGCAGCTCATCCCTTTCTCCGAAGCTCATTTAGTTACAATGGCTACGTCTAACTTGCCATGAAGCAATGTCCTTCAGAGGGACTGTAAGCGCACAAGGCTCTGCATTTCCCGCATCCCCGACGTACGCAGCTGTCTCTGAGATAGCTGCTGTATTGAGAGAGCAGTGATTTTGGGAGAGCGGTCTCTGGCCAGGCCTGGCATCATATTTGTGTGCTCTTTAGATAAAAAATACTTACTCTGATCTTGAGGACTACATCACAGCAATACTTAAAAAGCAAAATAAACATTTTTTTTTTATAGCAATAGACTGTCTTATGAATACAGGCTGCAGCTATTTCAGGAGCCCAATGGCTGTATGTGTTTTCCAGGCCAGTGAGACCTTTTCAGACCAGTTCCCATGGCCTCCCCACTGTATATCCTGCTCTCGCACCCACCAAGAGGGTATTCGCACCTCTGCAAGTGAACAGCACTTTCACAGTGACAAGTCTGTTTTAAGCCAATAGTGCCAATTCCTATCCTGGTTTGTGAGGCTGTCATTTTTGGTGTCATGGGCCAAGCCACTTAACCCCCACTGTCTCAGACATAAAACAAGGATAATAAAATGTACCTACCTCACAAGAACGTTGTGAAACTTAATTAGTAGGTGTTAATCATTTGAACTCCTCAGATAAAATTGTGGCACTCTGAACTCTCTTTCTGAGGAATTCAAATGAATAAATTTAGTTTAACAATCCTCCAATGGATTGTGTAGCTATTATCTCTATTTTATGGAGTGGAGGAGGGAGAAGAGGAGATCCTAGGTAACATGACTTGCCCAAGGTCAGGCAGGCAGTCACTGGCAGAGGTTTTGTTCTGCCAGAAATGGGCTCTACAAATGCTGCAACACAGGCTTTCAGTTAGGGCTGAAATTTTCAGCTACCTTATTGGTACCACTCATGCATTTTGTGCCTGTTTCCCTTGTGTATTCTCTGCCACAAATGCTTGGGAGAAGCGGGAACTGGAGGTGGATATTGTAAAATATCCATGGAAAACACATTTTGAAATTGTAATTTGGAGAATATAGATGTGTAAAACTTGCTGTTAGGGTTCCAGTCACCCAAAGAGGCTGTGTGACCTACTTGTTCAGTCAAAGCAGCTTTGATTTCATGTGTCAAAATGACTCAAAGCAAGACTAAACTATACCTAGCAACAATTAAGAGAATCGTTTAAGAAGTGGGAGCAATGAAGAGAGGACCAAAAACCCTAAAAAGCCCACTCACTGTGAATGAAAAAGTCTCCACGTAACTGATTTGTCATAAATTATTTATTCGAGAGAATTTGGATCCAGACCGCAAGATAATTTTTCTTTCTCATCTGTCTGATATATGAATCAGTGCCATTTGACGTCTGAGCACAGAATTTTCTCGCCTATGTAATATCTTAGATAGTCCAAATTCACCCTGAAAATCTCAAAGCAAAAATAAGAAAGACTGGCATAAGCCAGAAATATTGTGCACTAGCACATATAAATGTGACTTGTCACTGGAAAACATCCCAACAGAAGTCAAAAGAAGAGTGTTTTGTAAATAATGAGATTAGGAGGCAAGTTGGCACTTTGTGGGGCTGGCTATACAATCAGACTGATAACAACTAGATTAATAAGGCAATTCAATCTAAACATCATGTAGCACTAGGAAGCTTTTCAAAATCAATGCCTATCTGTGCAATTTTAATCAAGGCTGGTCTTTGCCTCTTGATGCCAAGAGATTTGGAACTGTAGGTCAGCAGAGGTAAAATAAAAAGGGGTGACATTTTTATTTTTTTAATTGTTCCTCTTAATTACTGCCTTCCATTTCTTAATGCTTTCCTCTTCTGAAGCAGGGGAGAAGAGGTGGGATGGGGATATTTATTTGCCTGTATGGGTAATTATGAGTTTAGCAGCCTCTGGAAAACATCATGCCTGGCTAAACTACAGGTATTTTGCGCAACAGATTTGGCTGACTGGTACCCACTGGAGGTTGAGCAAGGTGGTGCCTGACAGGGCAATATACCCCAAGGTATCATATTTGCATACATTATGTTTAATTTGCAAAAGGAGATTGTAGGGAAGTGTCCAAAGGCTGCAGTGTGGGACAGAAAAGCCAAAAGGCCGATGTCGTGGGAGCATTTCAGGATTCACTAGACTAGCTGAGACCTTCAGCCAAGTATCATGCCCCAGCTACAGGCAGTATCTGTGACTCAGAGGCAGGCTGAGAAAGCCATGACACCAGCTTGGCACAGGGAGCAGTTGCCCTGCCAGCATCTCAGATGCCTGCTGAGAGCATCCTCATCCTCTGTGTCAGACGCTGGCCTGCGGCGGTGGCCGTGACCAGTGTCACCTCGATGGGGTCTAATTGGTAAGAGGGACCATGTGGGAGGGAGGGAGAATAGCAGTGGAACTGTTGGCAGGTGAAAGTTTGCTTGAATACTTCGTGTGGCCCCTTTCTGACCTTAATTTGAAACAACACCAAGCTGGGGGCAGATGTTGATGGGAAAGTATCTCTGTGGCCTCCTTGCATGGGTTCAGTGCCTGCCAAGTGTTGCTTTGCCCCAGATTTGTGAGCACTGGATCCACCTCCACAAAGAAAAAAAAAAAAAAAAAAAAAAGGTCATGAATATTGGTGCAATGGGTGTGGGCATGAGTTAAATGAGCAAGTGAGCAAGAAGGATCTGTGAGAAGGACTGTGGTTCGTGCTTCTGCCCATCACTAGCCCCTCTGTCCTGAAGGATCTGGGGTCATTCCCACTGGAGAGACATCTCTGCAGAGCTGATGGGGGATAGGCCATGAGAAGCAGCATCAGTCTGTCCGACTATATGTGATGATCTTAATCCTCTTGCTGCAGAGATGCTTTGAGTACCTGTAAAGTGGAACAAAGTCCTGCTTTGTTGCTGGAATATCTCGTGCCTGGGTTAGGGGAACAGCAGAGCAGGCGAGCTCAGTGCCGTGATGCTGGCTTGCCACATCCTACTTTCTTCTCTGCTGATGAGCTTTCCCCTCCACGCTCACATAGGGTAGCTGTTTCACATCATAATAAGGAGTAATCTAATATATACCCACTCAGTGAGGAAGGCTGAATTTCACTGCCCTCTTGGGTAGCTGGACAAGATGCTAGAATTAACGTGCCAGCTCTGCAGGTAGAGCTTAGGCTGCCCATGACAGCATACCCAGCTCCATTTGCGTTACAGTATTTTGACAACTTTTTGCTTTTGCAGTGGAACAAAACAGATGCCCCTTGATGTGCTGCTCCGCTCTGCTACCTGCCAGCAGGGGATCGAGGCAGCCTGTCTCCTTTCCCCATAGCCTCCAGAAAGAGAGAGCGCTGAGAGATTTGCTTTGAACAGCAGCTGGACGTGTCTTCATCACATTCAGCATCACCAGCCCCTGAAACTAGCCTTAATTTCAGAAAGAGACATGCACAGACCTGTTGCCTGGGGCATGTAAAGCTAGATTGGATAAATACATTTGAATAATTTGCTGTGATGCCTAGGATCAGTCCTGCCACTGCCACAAAACATGGACAAGGTGGGACCTAACAGGTCTTCTCTGCTTCATAATTTCTGTGATTTTCCTTTCACAGAGATAGTGAACCAGCACTTATTCAAGGAGCATCATTTCTTTTTCTAAGCCCTTAATCCAGTCCCTATCTGTCTTACAGCAAGTGTGAAGGAGTGTGAATCCCATTTGGAAGGCTCTTTCAGAGATGTGTTTGAAAGGATGCGTGGTTTGCACACTAATCTAGCCAGCTCCCACCCCCTCCGGCGAACCCCATTAAAGCAGAGGCTTGTTAAATGCCAGTAGGCTTTAGGAATAAGCTAGTCTCGCTGTTCCCCTGATACACCAAAAAATGAAGCAGCACACTGACTCTCAGGTTTGTCACAGGAATGAAGACACTGTTGGAGGAGAAAGCTCTCCAACCTGAGAGTAGATGGTCTCCCACAGGAGTCAGGAAAAGGAGAACCATCACGGGTTCCCAAGGGTTTGGTGTTAGCAGTACCGAGGGCTCAGTTCAGAATAACTGGAATTTGCATCACATTCCCCAAGTCTGAAAATCTTTTTGATGGTACCGAATGTCCACACACTATATTTCTTTTTGTTTATGGCTCATGCATTTGGGATGGTATTTCAGGACTGGTAGAAAAACAGGCCCCTGAGATGCATTTCCAGTAAAGTACATATTTCAAGATAACAATATTTCTGCTGAAAAGGAATTCATTTCTCTTGATGAGCATGTTCATTTAGCTATCTGTACGATGGAGGCAATAAAACAGAGCAGTGAGAACGCTGGCTATTAAAATGTGTCCAATTAGAAGTCCAGCTTCCACTCAACATCACTAGAGACTGGGAGACTGATTCTTTGTGACCCCTTTGAAAACAGCAGGCTAGAGCAAAAATGGGCTCTACGGCTGACTAGATTCAGACCAATACTTGCATTTATTTTTCTTTTAACTGAGGATTGGCAAGTCATACGAGTGGCACTTGTTTCTGAAACGGCTCACAGGCTCTGTGGGGACTGGAACTGGGCCTGGACTGGGAGCCAGGAGAAGCTGCGCTGTGAGGACAAGGTCCCTGCAAGTCACCCAGGAGGCAGGTGGCTTCTTTTGGATAAAATGGAGATTTTAGTCAGTCTCAGCTGAAAGCCCAAGCTAAAAACAGGTCCTGTCCAGATCATTTAGCTCAGTCCTCTCCTGAGAAGGACAGGGGAAGTCCCTTGGCAAGCTAGAGATAGATCTTCTACACACTGCTACCACCTGATTCCTATAAAGCAAGTAGAAATGTATTTAATGCATTAATGCATAACCTGTAGGCTGCATGCTGCTTTGACAACTGGGACCAGATGTCTGTGATGGCTGGTTAGAGAGTGCAGGTATTATTAATTGGGCTGGTTAGGAGCTTTTTGCTGGAATGATTTCATGGTCGCAGTAGGGTACCACTAACGAAGGATGTGAAAAGCCCTTCACAGGTGTCAGGACATCTCCATCCTGGATGAGGTGGAGCAACTGGCACAGCCCTATCTCCGTTTGGAGCTCGTCAGACCTGGATCTCTTGACTGGAGAACAACGCTTTGCAAAGAGGAGCTGCGTTTATAAATAATGCATTTCCTTTGTCTTGCAGGAGTTCTGGAGGCAGAGGTACAATCAGATCAGCTGTGAACAGCTTACATAGCAAATCTAATAGGTTTGTAAATTAGATTTTGTGTTCATTTGTTTTTGCTGTAAGGCAGCTATTAATCTGCTTCTCCTCTTCGGTGGATAGTGCTGTTCTTATTTAGCAAATGTATCTGTTTCTTTTCACTTCTGCTTTGCATTTTCTTAATCGTTTCTCCCCCTCCTTTCCCCAGCACAGTGCAATAATCATTTACAAATAACCAAGGATCTGCAAGTTGCTGTGACTGAGAGAATGGGGAAGAGCGAGTTACTTATTGTGAAAATAAGTCAGTGATAGAGTTGCCATTTTTGTAGTTTTATTATGTGCTATCAGAAGAGAGATCTCTGACATCAGAACTTCGGTTTTATCAAAATTCAGTTCAGTAACATTGCTCCATTTTAGAGCAATTTCATGGCGTCACAGCTTCATTTGGTGTCCTGCTGTGTTATTTTTACAATTATTTCATGTTATTCCAAGATTACAAAGTGATACATTTTCAGTACATTATTTTTTACATAATTAAGTACATTAGTTAGTTGCATAAATTACTACTGAAATTTACATTTCAGTAGTGACACTACTCCAAAAAAAAAAAAAAGTGATGTCATTCTGTGATGACATCACAACACATAATCCAAACACAGAAAATGTCATGGACAAAACCAAAAAAATCATAGTTATTCGAAAGGAGTTTTTTTACCCTATTCCTTCAGGATTTTTGAAACCTTATAAATAAGCTTGCAAGACACAGATTAAATGGCAAAATGCAAAACTGGTAACGACCTCAACTGGCAGCCCCTGGAGAAGTTACATTGGCATTTTATACATAAAATCCCACATGAGGATGCCGGCAGCAGGCATTTATAAATACATCTCCTTTCCTTTCTAAAACATGACGTAGTGCGAGCCCCAAACTGTCGTCAGGAAAGCCCGAGCTCACGGGCGCCCAGCCCGCCTGGGCGCAGTGTCCAGGAACGACACCGCGGGCCCTGTCTCCCCGCTTCTTCTCTTCATGTCCCCTCTAGCTCTTTTGCCTTCATGGGGTTTACATGCCGCTTGTAAATCTATTTATTTACAAACCGTTCCCCAGGTGCAAAAGGCCCTTTGCACTGCAGAGGGAGATTCCCTTTAGCTGGCAGCAATTGCTTTGGCTGTGTGTTTTTCGGAGTGCTCTGGAGTGTGAAGGTTTTTTGGGGATGCAGACACATGCGCTGCTTCTTGATGAAATGCTTGGGTATTCTCTTTGGAGGGCGGCTGGCTGAAATGAAATATTCAGAGGCTCCCGTAATTTATGCCATTTGATGTAAATTGCATTGAAGTGCTGGGGCTTATTTGCTTCCTAGAGCGGGGATTACAACCTGGGATCTCCCAGCAATCATCTCCAAGCAGCAGCATGAAAGTGTCTGACTGCTCTTCGTTCCCCTGATCATTGCTGGGCCTGGAGCAGACAACAGAGACGACGAAATCCTGTTTTTCTCTTCTAAACGGGAAAAAGTTATCAGAGAGCCGATCTCCTGCTTGTTCGTTACAGGGTGCTTGTAGATGGGACCCAATCTCACAAACAGCAGCCAGTAGCTCAGCTGAAGTCATCTCTCCTTTGGGTGGAGTCGAGGTTTTTTAACCCACTTGGGGAGCTGCGCGGGTGGATCTGCGCTGGGGTGTGTGGGTGGGACCACACGGGAGCAGGGTGGCAGCTATTTTCTGCCTATCAAAGCTGTCAGTGAATTTGGGTCTCTGTGGGGCTTCGTGGTGTTTTGTTTGTGAGCGTACATGTGCAAATCTCTCTTTGCAGAGTCTGCATGTGTTTTTGCATGCGTGCGTTTCCACATTTAGATATTTAAGACTGTGTTTTATGTAAACCTATGTCTGGCTGTAAGTCTGTGTTTGTGGAAGAGAGCAGGTATTTAAGAGTTTGTGTGTGCTTAAGGGTAGCAGAATATGAATAGGCTTTCTTTCTTTGTTCAGGTAATAACTACAATTTTACTTTTCTGATGAAGTTTGAGTTCCAGCAGCCACAGCCGAAGAGAGTGATTAGAAATGCCATTGGGATGCTAACGGATCCTGTCTCTCTCCCTCTGTCTTTCCGTTCTCTAGAGCTGAAGTAGTAACAAATGATTCTTCGTCTCCAGCTGTTGTTGACAGAAGTAATGAAAGCATTAAGCACAACATTAAACCAGCCTCATCCAAATGGAGCCACAACCAGACACTCTCTTTGAAGATCAGGTACTGGTAATTACCTATATAGGACAAGAGACAGATTTGGTCCTCTCCAGTGCAAGCTGGCAAATTGCCTCTGTATATCATCTAAAGAAGTCAAAAAAGAAATAAAAAGTTTATCGCCTGCTGAGCTAGACTTCATATCTGTAAGTGATCGCCTGGAAATGAATTCCCAGCTGAACCAGCTGGCCTTGCACTAGCAAAGCGAGAAGCACTTGAGCCCCCAGTTTCCAGGCCAAGTGGAGTGAGTGCACGATGCCGGTTTGCCTGATGGGGGGGTGGAAACCCACTGCCTGGGAGGCGAATCAATGACCCTTGCTGACCAGCCATGACCAGCCATGCTGGTGTGCCTGGAAAGGGGTGCATGAGGAAGGGGTAGCATTAAGATGGAGATCTTTTCCCAGCCTACTTTGGGAAGGGCATTTTCACATTCCTGCAGGAAATAGGCTCCCAGAAGCCATTCCTGGGCTTCAGTCTGCTTTGCGATCAGCCTCTCTGCTGCCAAGATAGGGAGTAAGGAGAGGCAGGAGGAATTAGTTCATCTTGTGTAGAAGCCACATCATGAATTATCTCTGAACCTGACCTGAAGGGGCTGTTTTCATTCCTGTCCTCAGGAAACAAATCTTGAAGTTCCTGGATGCAGAGAAGGACATTTCGGTGCTGAAGGGGACGCTGAAGCCTGGGGACATCATCCACTACGTCTTTGACAGGGACAGCACCATGAACGTCTCCCAGAACCTCTACGAGCTGCTGCCCCGCACGTCGCCCCTGAAGGGCAAGCAGTTCCCATCCTGTGCCATCGTGGGCAACTCGGGGGTCCTGCTCCACAGCGGCTGTGGCCCCGAGATCGACGCACACAGCTTTGTGATAAGGTAGGGACCGTGTTCTGCCACCCAACGGGGTTACCCTGGGCCCTCACAAAGAGTGCAGACCGCTGCAGACACACGCCACCGCTCACGGGCCCCCAGGGCACGGTTTGAGAAGATTTTTGTTCTTCCCTCACTCACTAGCTGTTGCCATTGCTCATTGCAAGTCTAGGAGCCACGTCAGGGAATAAAATATAGGCCTGAAAAGTGGCAGCATGTGGGGAGGGTATTTTGTGGGATCAGAGAGGTGGAAAAGGGCTAAAACACTGATCCACTCACCCAGCACCGCTGCAAAGGGGGCCTGGAGGACAGCCTAACCTAGCTCAGCATTGAAGCCCTCTACCCACATGTATGAAGCCCACCCATGCCAACTCTTCCACCCACACTCAACACCAAGTGCTCACTGTGTCCTTGCAAATACCTGCATCCTTGCAAACATCTTTTCACAGTGCAGCGTTAGCCCCCCAGTGCTTCGTTACCTCCCGGCTCCCCCAGGCCACAAGCACTCCCTCTGTTTTCCTACATGCTTGCCCTCTAGCAAACTAACCTGGCCCTGGACTCTCCCATTGGATGCAAGCTCAGCTCTTCCCTGCATCACCTCTGCATCCCCAGGAGCATCGGCAGCCCCACGTGGTGCTCTGGCACAGCGCTCGCTGCGTTCTCCAGCCTAACGCTCCCCATCATCACTTGGCTCCCAGGGCCGATGTTCCCGCAAACGTACTGCCAGAGTCTGCCCTCCTCCTGGGCACGTGCTGAATTCACCAGGGAAGACACTTAAAGGAGAGAGGAGGAGCGTCCCTGACGCCCCTGTAAATCTGTTAGCTGAGGGGCTGGAGGAGGCAACTGATGATTTATGTATGTGCCGACATTTGCTTTCTGGCAAGTCTATTACGAAGACAGACCAATCCATCAGGCTCACAAAAGCAGCCCCCTGTGCGACGTGTGAATGAGGATAATATCACCCCTGCCCTCCGGTCAAACCCAACTCTTCCAGCCTGCCTGGCTGTTAGCAGCTCCATCCAGCCCTTCGGGGATGGTTCCCTTATAGTATGTATTGTTAAGTATAACAAAAGCGAGTAAAGGAAAATGTAGCTTATTGCAGTTCTGGCAAAGTCCAGGCTTTGTGTTAGGCAGCGAAGTCCCAGGGAAAAAGCTTTACTTGATATAACACAGAGTAGGAGTGGGGTTTTGAGTGACTTCTCTCTAGCCGCGTATACTAGTGCACATGTTAGCTTGCATGCTCTCTTTCCAGCGTGGATTATCTGATCCTCCCCTTCCAACTGCATCTGCCTGAGGAAGGGTTGTTGTGTGCAGCCTTTTCAGCAGGGCTGGTGATGACCAGCGATGGCTTCTGTGTCCCAGGATACATCATTACTCTTCAGATCCACTGTTTATTTTCAGTGATTTTTACTCATGCAGCAAAGATTAGAAAGGCTCCAGGGTCCCAGGTGTTAGTAGGTGGATATTCTTCATACCGTTCCCTCAGTTTCCCCATCTGTAAACAGGGAAAATAGCAGTAATGGCTGATTATCAAGACAGATGGTTAGGATGCCATCCTACTTGTTAAATACTGTAATTTCACTGTAAAACACCACAGGAAAGCATGCAGTGTACAAACATGCAAGTACCCTCCAATTTTTAACATGTTGCTGGAGCATCTATCAGCAGTTCGCAGTGTGCCCTGCTCCCCGCCCCAGCTGCGCAGCCTGGCCATGGCTTGACATAATTACTTGGCCCCCAATCAACCAGAGGAAGAAACAGTGCCTCACATCCCGCCTTGAGGAGCAGTAGGAAACCATCATATAACGAGGGCAATTTGTTGGCAATTTCTGCCGAAGCCCCCTCGGCTTTTTGTCCCCCACTGGGCCAGCCTGCGGCAGGGACCCCGTGTGGCATGAGAGCTTGTAGCCCAGGAGCAGGCAGAGCGTGCACGGGAGGCAGTGTGCATGCCCATATCCACGTGCACAGCTCAAGAGAAGGCACCAATTAAAACCACAGAAAGAGATTTTTGAAGGTCATAGTCTCCAAACAGCCCAACCCCATGGAGACCACAATCACTGATAGCCCTGGCACCCTGCTTCTGCTGGTATCATTAGTGCTGCCGGTGCCGCAAGGTCTGCTGTTAGCCGAGAGTCACCGGTGGGGGGAAAGGGACTTAAGGTAGTATTTTCCCAGCAGGGCTAAAATTAAGGACTGCAGGAGCTGCGTTGTCACTCCTGGAGAGAAAGGAGGCAGTGCTCTTACCAGATGTCTCTAATCCTTGCAATTTTAGCAGCTCTCTGCATGTTACAGAGCAGCCATGGACCTGCTGCAGATAGGCAGAGACCCTTGGCTCGCACACAGGGCCTTAACCCTGTCTTCTGTGGTCAGTCAGATTCAGCTGCGACAACTGGGAACCTGCTAAAAGAAGCAACTGGGACCTGTCTGTTTCAGCTGGTGGCACCTTCCTGAAGCCCCCTTGTCCATCCGGTGGAGGTTTCTCCTAACCCTCTGTGCTGTGTGCGACACCAAGGCCACCTGGGTGAACACAGAGGGCTCTAAGTCTAATCCCGCAGCACTTGCTATCCTGCTGCTCTGAGGCAAAAATAGACATTTACAGTGGCGAGCATTTTCCTTGTGTGGGGAAAGCAAACATAGGAGGCTTGTTGCAATGTGCTATTTTTTAATTCTGCACTGGTAGAGATACAGATCCATATAAACCCACTCACTATACACCAAAATTACATACTTTATAAGTACTGCTGCAGAGACCTACACACGCCTATGCTGGCACATTGAGGAATGATGACCTTGACCTTAAGATGGCTCATCGTTACCAAATCAGAGCCCTTCTAATTCGCTGCAAAGACTTCTTTCTCCTCCTCCTTCATGATCACTGCCTCTGTTCTTAGTGGCCCCGTCAAAGAAACCGTGCATGAAGCACCTTTTCTGGGGCTGCCAGGCAGGGTCTGGGGATATGGAGCAAAGCATGAGCTTCCTTAATGTCTTTGTTGTGCATTTGCCCAAGGAGTGATAATCAAAAGGAACTTTGTGTTGAGGAATCAATGAGCATTCCTAATACTTTGGTTCTTCCATCTTAGTAATCTTCTGGACACTGCAGATGTTCGTGGTGGTTCTGGGTTGTCATTGTCCCTGTGCAGAGAGCCCATGGCCTAAGGGACTGGCCCACAGCTCTGGGAGTGCTTAACCAAGCAGATCAGCCCAGGTCCAAACCCATTCTGAAGGTCAGCTGTCCGCACAGTCCACATGTGAGCTGTGCTCAGGGTGGGAGATGGCACACAGCTAGGCGATGGCTGCCCAGTGAGTAGATGAGCCCGGCCAGATCTACAGCGAGCCACAGGGGATGTGAAGGAGATCTCTCCTAGCTGCTGCCTGGGCTCTGCAGGGATGCTCTGCAGGTGCTATGCAGAGGTGTCACTCTCCAAGTAACAGGGCACATACCTTTTGTCAGCCTCAGCTTTTGGCGTCAAACACCCCTAATGTTTACTGTTGCCCTCTCTGAAGTCCATTTTAAAGGGCTAATCAGTGTTTCCCCTTGTAGGTGCAATCTGGCCCCTGTCCAGGAGTACTCACAGGACGTGGGCATGAAGACAGACCTGGTGACTATGAACCCTTCAGTCATCCAGCGGGCCTTCGAGGACCTGGTGAATGAGACTTGGCGAGAGAAGCTGCTGCAGCGCCTCCACAGTCTCAACGGCAGCATCCTCTGGATCCCAGCCTTCATGGCCAAGGGGGGCAAGGAACGAGTGGAGTGGGTGAACGAGCTCATCCTGAAACACCACATCAATGTCAGGACTGCTTACCCCTCGTTGCGCCTGCTGCACGCTGTCCGAGGGTGAGAGCATTTCTATATGCTCATAGCCAGGATTTCACCAGCTTCTTGAGCAAGAAAGCAAGGGGGTTGTGCTGGAGGCAAATGTCACAAGCTGTTTCTTTCTGCAGCCCGTGAGGAAGACTCCATGGGCAAAGGCTGGTCCCTAGACAAGAACTGGAGACTACCTTGCAAGCAAGGCCTTGCTCTGCCCTTTGAACATGAAGTCTTTTAGATATGAAATACAGTGAGCCAGGAAACCTTTCACTAATGTTCCCAGCTCCTATGTCTGTCAATGTCTTGTTGGTTGTAAGCCTGAATTTCAGACCATGACAACTTCCAAACCTACAGCTGAGGCTTTCCTTGCAGGAATCTGTGTGTGCTGATTAGCTGAGCTAGAGACAAAGTTTGTCACCTTGTGTTTGAGTCATGTGTGTGGGTTTCACACAGCTTCCTACGTCAGCAAGCTCTTTGAAGCCTGGACAGCTCAGCAGTGGTAGAGGACTGAGGAGTGTTGGCTAGTAGCCTATGTGCTACCACAGTGGTAATTACACTGCTAATCTTAAACAAGGGGCCCAGACAGGGAGGTGACCGCCAGGTGTACTCAGGCACTGGTCTTGCTAATCAGGTAAATTGGTTCAGGTGTGGCAAGTGGATTTATTGGGAGGGGAAGAAGGCATTTTTCTGCTTTCTCATTGCGATGTTAACTATGTGGATGGCCCATGTGTGGTAGGGCAGAGGGGAATGTGCTGGGGGGAGTGCAAAAGAATGAGAGCTGCAGGGATAAGGCTTTGATGCATGTGGACTGGAGATGAGGTAGCTGTGTGAAATGCAGCTTTACCCATAGCCACCTCAGCAAGCTGGGAGGGAACGGAGGGCTCCAGTGCTGAGATGGGATCACAGGCAGAACAGTAACAGATGACAATAGCTGCGTCCTCCCATTGCGTTTGAGAGTTCCCTGAGCCTGCAAGGCATGTTACGGGAGAACACTGGCTTTGAGGTACAAAGAGGGAAGGAACTGATCCCACAACTCATACAAGGGAGAAAAAAATAACCCCAATTCTGAGCTATTTCTAGCTGTAATTGAGTTACTTTCATCTGTCAAAATAGAATTAAGCTCTTGTAATAAGCCCTTTAAATCAACAGGCTGCTAATCCTGTGCTGGCAACAATTTGGTGTGCCAAAAACTTCCTGCAGAAAGCTTTGCAGAGAGACTGGCAGGGGCAGGACGCTGTTCTTCTCTGAGGAAGGAGAGGAGGATTCCTCTGGCAGTTTAGTAGAAGATCTTAACCTCTAACCTGTGGCACCCTCCTGTATTGCTGAAAGGAGTGTGGGCAACACTGCAGTCCAGATGAGTCTTTGGCATGAAAACGAGCCCAGTGGAGGCTCATCTGGCCTCAGAGGGGGGTGGTGCACCACTGTCCCCCATGGCTCGGAGCAGTATGTTCCCTTTGTGCGTGCTAATGACAACGGAGGGTCTAATGGAATCATCTGCAAAGAACAAATCTCTTGCTCAGGCTTCTGAAAGGCCACTGGGGACCAGGCCAGCAAGCGAGCGAAACCGGCCCGTGTTGGTGGGTGTCCAGGATGCAGGTGGTGGTGCACAGTGTGGTGCCGGTGCATGGTTGGATGCTGGTTGATACTGATGATATACTCCAGCTATGTCATCTGAGCAACAGCTGAGGCCTCTGGTCCTGTTCTTTCTTTGAGCTAGTTGCCATGTTGTGGGCCCAGTGGAGTGGGGAAAATGAGTCATGGGTGCACTGAGCAAAGCAGTGTAAGAGGGAGAGAGCAAGCAGCTGGTACTGAGCAGAGGTAATTCAATTACAGGCACTGAAGCCAGTACTAATCCTCATCAGGGGCTGCCCTCCAAGCCGAGGAAGCTACTGCCTGACCTGCCCTCCTGCTCCCCCCTCTCATGCTTATCAGCTCAGCAGCAGGAGAACAAGAATGCCTACTGATTAACCATTATTATAATTAAAGCTCTGCAGCACCCTCAGATAGCCAGAAATAATAGCAGCACTTCAAAGGCCTGCTCTGGAGCCATGGCCTGGCCAAGGAGCCTGCAGGAGGGCCCTGCAGGGCTGAGGAGCAAAGGGTTGTGCTGGGGGGGAGACCACGTTTAATATTAAGCCCCTGGTGGGGCTTCCTCAGGTTTGGGCTCTGGGATGGATTTAACAGTGCTTCAGGAAGTATCTCATGAACTGGCCGCAGCCTGAGAGCAGCATGTGCTGATGCTCTTAGTGCTGGATAGGAAATTCCTCTGGGTTTGTCTTGACCATGAGCTCAGGGTAATTCACGTGATGTAGTCTGAAGTGAGGAAGGAATCTTTCCTCAGGCCAAGCTGACAGGAATTACTAGGAGCTTGTTTATGTATCCTTTGTAGTGCACTCTAATTCCTAGGATCTTCCAGGTATTTTTGCTTGATGCATTCCTTGATGTTACATGGATATAGGTTCCGGCAACTTCCTTCTCTCCTGCTCTTTCTATGCAACATGCCAGTTTGCAGCAGGTTTGTGACCTGATGATGAGTCTGAGATTTGTGAAATGAACACATTTTGTGGCATATAGCATATAACAATAAACAATGCAAAAACACAGAACATCCTTCTGTTCTACAGTGGACTGCATTTGCAAAATTGTTCTTTCTGTCTTCTCTGGATAAAACTACCATTGGTTTATAATCTATCCTGATTTGATTTGGAAATCACAGAGAAAGGAGGGAAGTCTTTCAGCCAACACTCTTACATGTTTAAGACCTCAATTCAAGACCTCAACCTCAATTCAGCTACAAACGCTTTGCCTTTTTGCTGCTTCCTTCAGTTCCGGTGAAACACATTCTTGAATTCTTGACTCCTTCTTGAACCACTGTATTTATTATGCTGCACTGACAAAGAGCTCTGCTTTCCACCTAGAACAGGCTGCATGTCAGTGGCAATTGAACGTTTCTACCTAAAATTGGCAGGGCATTTGGGGCACTTGTAGAGTGTGCATTGGTACAATAAGCGAAAATAATTTGATTTTGTTGTCCTTCTCAACATCAGCTGAGATATCATCTTCTTAGCTATGAGGGTGCCTTAAATGTTTGCTGATAGGCTTAGTGTTGATGATTCTGACTAATCTGTGGAATAGGACAGATGCTCTTTTTATGCAGTTATACTCACCAGCTCTACTCTCTCGCTGCCAGGAGGGGAGAGGGCTGTAAATGTGTTGATGGAGGAGCTCAGAAGGAAACCGTCAAAGCCATGAAATGGAATCGCTACCTCAGGCGGAGGAGAAAAGCTCTGCTCGAGTACGGAGCCAGCTTTCAAAGACGATGCTAGTGCCGTGCGTTTCTGGAGTGCGTGACTCACTTCTGAGCGAGTCTATAAAATGTCTCCTGAGCAATTCATCTGGCAAGTGGAGAGTGGAACCGAGTGTTTGTCTCCCTGGCTGGAAAGCAAGCAAGCCCCTTATAAGTCATCTGTTACTGCCTCCAAAAAGCCTTGTAATCCCTATTGCCAAGCGGCTTTTGTTAGAGAAATAACATGAAATGCGGGAAGCAGAGGAAGATAATTGTCTGGAGGTTTCGATATCGTTCCTTGTAGAGAATTCATGAAAGCATTTTGGTTCCTTATATAATCTAGTCTAGTGGTTTTTTTTTTGCTATGTCCATCACAAGAGTCTCTTGGCAGGAACAAATTCTAATCCCATAAGACTTTATTAAGAGCTTCTTAAAAAAAAAAATCAATAAATCTTACAGCTCTTTGGCTAGGTCTTCTATTAGGTTTAACATCCAAATAGCAGTGACAGTTTACGTGCACTTTTGGGACAGCAATCGCCATGCTCAGAGTTTGTAGCTGGTGTAGCGCAGCGGGGCCCTGATGGCCGACGGCACCGCAGGGCAACGGGAGCCCCGTGCAGGCTGTGCTTGCAGACGTCCTCAGAAGCGGAGAGCAGTGGGGCGTAAAGTGGCTTCATCTCTGCCTGCAATGTCTCCCTGGGTCCTCCCACCCAGGGAGGACCTTCCACTGAAGCTGCTTGTCTTCTGTTTCAAAGCCCTTCACAGCCTACCCCCTCCCAGCTCATCTTTGCTCCCTCAGCACCTAGAGACAGAGTCGGCTTGGGCAGCTCCATGACGTATCTCTTCCAGCATTTGGGGGATTACTTTTGGCTGAAGATTATTGTATGTGGTGCCACTGAAGTGGTGCATGCAGCCATGTTATTTGCACACTGAAGATAATTAATTACCAGTCCAGACAGTTTGTTCCAGTTAATCAGAAAGAAGATTTAGGCTTTTGTAAAAAGGAGGAGAGGCATAGCAGGAAGAGGAGAAAGAAAGAGTGTAAGCTTCTTCCCAGTTACTTTCCCTTTCTTACTGCTCTGTTACTGTTACTTTTACTTTCTTAATGTTTGGAAAATTTTTACTTTATATCTATTAAATACCATGTGTATTTCAAAGGATAGTGCTGAAGTCAAGATCTGGATAAGGAAGGAATTATTCATCTATGACAGATCTTTAGCCCTTCGACATCAATTTGTTTGTGCCAGGTTATTTAAACCAGGCTCAATCCAGGCATTACAGCTCCTGCTCTCCATACTTGGGTCCTGTCTGGGTGTAGATCTGGAGTTTGGACTTTGTTCCACCCGGAGACCAGGGTCAGCCCTGAAATCCAGGTGCAGCTTTTGGAGCCTGAGTTAACAGGGATCTGAACGGGGCCTCAAGTAGTTGAGGCATGTTGCTACACTCGGCCAACAAATTTGATAACGTAGCGCTCCGTCCTTTTTTTGGAGATAACAGAGGAAACTAGATACGCAGACAGAGTAGGACTGGCAAAAGCCAGACAGGTGGACAGCAGCTCACTCCGTGCACGCCAGCGTTTCATCTCTATTCGTACGGCAGCCAGCACGTGCAGGACGCTGTGCGGGAAACGGGGCAAGGTCTGTCCACGTGAGCCAGCGCAAATCCAGCCCGCCTTCTGGAGACTCGTGCTTGATTCCTTGCAGCTGTGTTTTCCAGGAGTATTAATGGGAGAAGGATATTTGTGGCAGACTGATAACATCCTTCTGCCAGTCAAGGACTGGCACCTCTAGAACAGCTTGTGTTTATATCACGCTTTTATGAATAAGCTGCTTTAAAAGGGCCTGAAGTTGCATTATTTCAGCTATTCTAATTTTTATCACTAAATAATGTAGCTGATACTGCTGAATTTTGATTTCTTCATTGATCTGGGTTTATTTTACTCATTTCGTCAGTGTGATGGATTTTCTGTTCATTTTTTGTGAAGTTTCACTCTTAGCAGGAGGGTACAAGTTCCCTTAGGACTTTTTTGGATGCATCAGGAGGTAATGTGCAGTGGCAAAAAATCGATAGAAAATCAATGTTGTTCTAATTGCTATAGTGTCCTGAAACAGTTGCGTTTTTTTCTGTTTTGGGAGAGGATTGGGGAAATAGCACTGTGGAACCTTCTTGTACTGGCCAGGGGTCACTGCTGAAATCTCTCCTGAAAGATGCTTGCTCCATGAGTGTCAGCCAGCTACACTGTAAGGAGAAACCAGACCACTTAGCCAGTAGCATAAGACTCCTCAAGCTGCTCTTCTTGAAGCTATTGTCCTTGGCTACCGTCAAGTATTAGTTCAAGAAGCTGCTGGGTCTTCTATCTAGGATGCCTCCTTACAAACGATGGCCTTGATAATCTGATGGCGTTTTCCGTCTGTATCCATCACAATCCTAAACAAGAACTGCCTCAGACAATTTTTGCTTGATAACATTACGATTGCTGTTCACTGCTGCATCCTGCTTAGGCATCAGACTGTCTCTGTAGGCTGCCTACGCCCCTGAGGGTTTACTACAGAAGTGATACATCACTGGCTTGTGAAGGAGGTCCACCCTTTGAGAGCGGCTCTGAGAAGGGAGCTATCAAGTTTCAGGACTGCTCTTTGCTCCTCTCTTTTAATTGCTGTCTCTTTCCATGCAGTGTTGCAGTTAATAGTTATGGTGATTGGTGTTGCCAATTTGAAAAATAATTACTGCCTGCTTCAAGATTATCTTTCCTCCTAATTAAAATCCCGGGCCTCACATATTAAAGGTGCGCTGTTGACACAGCATCCCATGTGCACCCAGACAACCTCATTTGGATTTACAGAATTAATTAAGTTTTATTTCCATCCCCAGCTGTTCTCTCCTGAATCAGGAACAGCACCAGGAATGTGGCCACTAAGTTGGCTGGTGGTAGGAGAAATAAGAGAGGTGCTCCTGTATAACTCCCACACTTCTGTGACAAAGTAGTCTTTAACAAGCATTTCCCAGGCTTCACTTGGGGATTTCTGAACTTCACCTTGCAGGAAACAAATCACAAGCGCTCTCATATGGCCTAAATTTTGTTTTGGCCATCATGTGGTATTGTCATCTGTACCGCTGCACCTGGAAGAGATTGGAGTCAGCCACCACCTCTCAAGGCTTCAACTGGAGGCAGGCTCCTCTCCTGCCTGGACCAAGTAGCTCGAGGCTCTAAGAGGTCAAACCATTTCCCTCCTTGTGTCCACTGGTGTAGCTAAAAGCTCCTTCCAAGCTGTGAACTGGCAAAAGGCTCAAGCCTTCCAAAATATCGATAATAACAGTTTGCAGGGTCGTTTATGATGCTGTAGGAATGACTGTTAGCATTTTGTTGTCCTAATTCTGTGTCTGCAATAGAAGAGAATGGAAGAGGCAAGATTTTTAATTTTTATTGTAGGAGTGTGAATTGTCATTGTAGTCTACTCCAATATTGTTGGAGGATTATAAGAACTCGGTAGCTGCATGTGCTGAAATATATGTGCTGGGCTTGTTTTCAGATGCTGATTGGACATGCTTGTTTGTCTTGGTGGGGTTGTTCATGCAAGCTGGCTTGCAGAGGACATGAATGCCATGCATAGATGTAAGGATGGTCTGTGAGAATGTGACTGTCTCCAGCAGACAGATGCAATGCTGCAACTTTCTCAAGCTTTTGGGTAAAGAAAAGCAAAATCAGAGCCAACCTAGGATCAGCCTTTCCTCCCTACCCTGAATCCCAGGTATGTGTAAGCAGCTCTTCACCACCAGTCCTTTCAGGGACTTCCTGTCCTTTTGCTACTCTTTCCAGCGAGAGCCTGAGTGCTGGGGCTGTAAAAGCAGACCTGTGACTGGGACATACAGCAGTGTTCTGGTTCTGTTGCCTCCCTCCCTTGCACAAGTTTCACTTCATAATGCTGTCAAGGCTGTAGTGTACTATTAGAGTTTCTACAGTCTCTGAACAAAACCTGGAAGCTAGTACTTATGGCAGGCTAGGAGGTCACCAGTAGCTTTGTGTGCTCCATGCAGCACATCTGATACTGTCAGGTCTTCTGAAGGCAGGATAATTCTAAGCTGGAAAAATTGATAAATGGAAATGGAATTTTAAGCCTACAGCAAATGCAGACTTTTGTATCTTCCCCCAAAGCCAGCAGATTGATATGGCTTGGCAGTTTTTCCAAGGTAGCTTCCCTGCTGCATGAGGATTCTCTAATTCACAATGTTAAATGGTTGCAATAATCTCCCATTTCTCCCCTCACAGGAGGGGTCTGATGCACTTACACATAAAGTAATAGAAAGAGTCTGTTTTATGGCCACCTGTAGGATAATGCTGCCTTTCACACAGCAGCAAGCTTTACTGTCTTGGTAGTGCAATCCGTGGGGCCAGGCAAGCCGATATAGTGCCTCTGAGAAACTGCTCCTCACTGTATCTTCCCGAGTTTCTTGCTCCTGTTTAATGCTGGATGCTGAGGAGATAAGTCAAGTAAGGAGACCCTCCTCCCCGAAATGTCATAATGGTGCTTTGCCAAACCTGCCAACGCTTAAACACTGCTGTGGTCCAATAAACCCTGCTGTCCCCTACCAGGGAGCACAATCCCCGTCTTACACACGCTCAGACAATAGCTTCGGTTCCAGAATTTGATTCACCATAAAAGTCATTTTTTCCCTTATCTAACTGAGAACCAGCAAGTACACTTTGTGCCTTGGTTGCTAAATTTTAATGGCTTTCATGAAAAGCTAATTTGCAGGATTAAGGTTTTGATCTCCCAAGGGTTCCTGCTGTCTGAAGCCCAGACCCCTCTGGAGCCCAGCTGAAAGCACTGAAAGTATAAATGAGCAGGAAGACCTATCCTGCGGATCTGTGTGAGGAGCTGGGACCTGAGTCAGGGCTGGGAAGCAGGAGTCAGCCACGCTATTGCTGCAGGCACAGTGGGCAGCAGGGTGTGCAGCCAGCACCGCCTGCTCTAGGGCATCGAACACAGGCGTTGCACCCAGGTGATGACTTCCACCTCCCCCAGCCCTTCTCTTTTCTGATCTCACTCCTCCAACAGTGTTTTCTGCTGAGCAAATGGGATAAATTTCCCATGCAATAAAACACCAGGCAACTTCTTATTACAAGTTGTTGGCAGAACAACAGCTTTTTATGGCTGCCTAAAATATACCTGCTGGTACAGGTTGTGCCTGTGTGTCGCTACAGGACGCCACCTTCCTCCCTTGTTTTTGCCATCTCTCATAAAAACTAACACACTTTTCAAAGGTGAAGGCACCTGGCCTCCATATTGCCTATTATATACTGCATATTCCATATTATATATTGCATGGTGAAATATTTTGAAACGAGATCACAGTGGAAGTTGCCGGGTGTAATGGGAACCCAGCAGTATTTATTAGCTCTTTTAGACCCTTTATTCAAAGGCAAACATTTTTACAGCTCTGTTATGCTTACTGTCAAAGTAAAATCTTCATGCATCAGTGAAAATCGTCAGCTCTGTGTGCACGAGCGCGTACGCTTCAAGGGCTTGCTGGAGTCTACTTGACATATGTATGGTTTGGTCTACAGTATTGATCTCCTAGGTTGATTGGAAGATAATTGTAGGCCACTGTTGCAAGCAATTTGTTTTTCATGAAGGATTGCAAAGCCATGAGATGTTTCAATGCCATAGCAACAAGTGTGATGTAACTGCTAGATAGAGAACAGGAGATGCTTATTCATGAAGCAATCCCAAGAGAGGCTTTCTTGGCATGGAGAACTCTTCAGTTAGTCAGTAACCTCTCACTTTGAATCACCGGTATATCTCAGTCAGTGAATGGGAGAAAGAAAGTGTAAGACGAGCTTCATGTGCAAGTCCAGCTGCAGAGGGAATAACGCGGTTTTCTTTACACTCCCTTTTCAGGTACTGGCTCACGAACAAAGTGCATATAAAGCGACCGACCACCGGCCTCCTCATGTATACCTTAGCTACTCGCTTCTGCAACAGGATCTATCTCTACGGCTTCTGGCCGTTCCCCCTGGATCAGAACCAGAACCCGGTCAAGTACCACTACTACGACAGCCTGAAGTACGGCTACACTTCGCAGGCCAGCCCGCACACCATGCCCTTGGAGTTCAAAGCCTTAAAGACTCTGCACCAGCAGGGAGCCTTGAAGCTGACTGTGGGGGAATGCGATGGGGCCACGTAAGGTGGCCTGCTTGGCTCATGTTCCTGCAGGCTATACAACCACAGGAGGAAGGGGAGGGGGAGGAAAGGACAAGTGGTGCCTAGTGGGATTGGTTTTCTTTGTTCATGCGCAGAACAGTGACAAAAATATATATGCGTGGTACCTATATATATTGACCTGAGTATTATAACTGTTTGGTGTTCACCAAGGAAGGGACAGGAAAGATGCGGGAGCATCTGAAGTGACTGGCCTGGGCAAGAGACCTTGCCTTGGGCTTGCTAGGCTTGGCAGGATGTTAGATCTACATCCAAAATGCGTGAAGGTGACCTTGGTTTTTGAGGGTGTTAGGTGATGGGTAAACGTTAAGCCTTTTGTCGTGACTGGTCCAAGGTTGGTAGTTAGTTTGTCTGGCCGAGAACGCTGGTGCTGGCGCTCCAGTAGGTCATGTTCTTGGCTCTGTGCCAATGGTGGGGAAGGGGGCTGGGGAGCGGGGTGGGCAGGGAAGGTTTGTTGGGGGCTCTCACAGCCGAAGGGTTACCTGCGTGTCTGGATGGGACCAGAGCAGGACGCATCTCCTGCCCAAGAAGGACTGTCTCCCAGCGAGCGGTGCCCAGCGCTCGTCAGAGCCATGCGCAGATCCATCATCAGAAAGGGCTTGGGCACCCATGCGTGCTGGGCAGGGCAGCCTGACGGCCGCGGGACTGTGAACGCCGTCTTCAGAGGGGCAGAGGAGAAGCAACCACTTTGGCTGCAGGAGGTGACAGGGAGCTGTGCAGAGGTGAACTGATTCCAGTGATACTGCTCTGAAAAAGGAGATGGGAGGGTCTTCTGGCACGGCTGGCGCACGGCCAGGCGGACGTTGAGGAGATGCTGGGATGTAGCAGGAAGGAGGTTTGCTGCCGCAAACCGGCGCCGTCAATTTTAATTTTTTTGTCTTGCTGTGCCGGAGCGTGAGACACTCGGCATCTGTCAGGGCTGATGAAAACCATAAGTAACCTTTAGCTCTTAATTCCCAAATGCTACCTGCTAAGCAACCTGCCTTCTCTCCCCCTCCAAAAATAACTGCTGAAATATTGGTGATAGGCCTGAGACCCAGCCAAGCAGAAAGACCGCAGGACTTAAAGGGACTTTGCCAAGTCTAAATAACTCATTTCCCTTCTCCCCAAAGAAGCAGTGTACAACGCTGTACTCCTTAAGTCCTATTCTGTCCTTTTTTCAAGCTCCGATTGGTTCTTATTCTGAAGACTTGAACAGGACGTCAGATGTACCTAGATGGGATGCTTGCATAGTGATGAATGTCACGGAAATAACTAATCTTTTTTCCTATTTTTTAGAGTACCCAAAATATGAAAAATGTTCTTATAATCAAATTTGCTTTTCCTTAGATTTCTGGGTTTATTTTGAGGGGAGAAGCGAGATTGGTCTGGTTAGCTCATTTCATTTTCCACTTCTGTAGCCTATTCTACTTATTTCCTCATTAGCACTTAGTGCCAGCACGCAGGTGAGTCTGGGATTTGGCAAGTGCAGTCTGGGTCTAATTTCTGTGAGAGGGAATAACATGACATAGCTGAGCCTTGGACCTGCATTGCAATGCTTTAGTGGCTAGGCTTCGTGATCTTGTACCTCCTCTTGTTACTGTATTTTTAAAGTAAGAAAAAAAAAAAAGTTTACATTTTGGGGTTGAAATAATTGACATTGTCTCTTTAAAAATTAAGTGCTTAAATGCTAAAAGAAAGAATTCTCTTTCATGTTTTGGGACCTAGAAACTACTGTACCCATAGGAACCTCTAGCTTGCTAATTAGTGTCAGACTAAGATGCTTAAAATTAAGGTGTAAGCAACATTATAGTGGATAAATGTGGGCTAATCTGCCACAGGGGGAAGTTTCTTTCCAACTTCAGGAAATCATTTCTTTTTTGCATTTTTTAAACTTTGGGTTCGTGGTTTTTTACTTAAGCTTAGTTGCACGATAAAGCTATATCTGGCTGTGAACATCAGTCTAAGTTGTTGGTGTTTCCTGAGATAGGAGGAGACAGAGAGTAAAGCTGCAAAATGAAATTAGTTCTGCAATCACGGGGAGCTTCACCCAATTCAGGAGCATTAAGCCAGATGATTTCCTGGTTTGTCCCCTGCGGGGAGGAGGGAGAGGCTAGGGATGAAGCCACAGGACTGTTCAAGTCAGCTGTTGTATTGAAGGGCCTGGGCCAAGGTACTGACTGCTGTTAGCAAACCTTCTTTTTAAATAAAAATACAAGAAATGAAATAAATGTGCATTTTTTTTATATATGTAATTGATGAGGGCGGTGGGAAGTTGGGCACGAGAACTAAAATGCCACACCAGCAAATGCACGTGGGAAGATCGTGTAACCTGCTTTCCTTGCAAAGGAGGGAGGAAGGCTTGGAAGGGACCAGCCTGTTCGCCCACTGGCCACGCGGGATGGGTGTCCATGTTCTGCCAGAGGGGCGTCCTAAAACCCCAAGATGTTTCTCATTCAGGCTACAAAGAGTACTGAGCAGTACCTAACAGCAGCATACCCGAGGTGTCATGGGGCTGTTGAAAGGGGAAGGGAGAAGGGATTCCTGGCTCCCCTGAAGCAGCTTCTAGGCCAAAGCATGGGCAAGTTAAATGCAAGTTATCAGCAGGATGAAATTGCTCACGATGTTTCTGTTCCCAGGATGAATCCTGTGCACCCCCGTTCTGAAGATGCACTAAACCACCAGTGAGACCCTGCAGCAACAGAAATCAGTGGCTAAGATCCCATTTCACCTTGCTGCCATCAGGGTTGGCCCTGCTGAGTTTATGCGCACAAAAAAAAAACGCCAAGAAGCCTCCCTTTGCTTTAACGGGCTCCGTGGCAAGTCCTGTAGCCTGGCTGTCTGCACAACCCCTCAGCACAGTGCCACTTCGAGACCGTTCCCGCAGCGGGTCCAAGGCCACCCTCTGTGCGCTGCGCTTGTCAGCAAGCCGAAGACCCCGCTGAAAATCCACTTCGCCTCTGGAGCACATAGCTGAGTCTCAGCCCCACCTCTCCCCCGGCCCCGCGGCCAGGCGCGTTTCACGTTTGCCTCCCGCTGATGGCGACGGGAGGCCGCCAGTCCCGGTGCTGCCACGCGGGTCTGCGTGCCAGATGTCACCGGCACCAGCCTGCTCTGCGAGGCTGCTGCTTGATAAATGTCTTCATGCCTAATTAAGGCTCTTCTACCATTGCAAGCACAGCAAAAAAGCATGCTGATGCGGTTCAGATGGGAATGCAAATGCCCAAGCTGCACTATGAATGTACTTATTTAGCTTCCCAAGTGACAGCAGCTGCTTCTCTTGCAGCCTGGTGTACTCATCGACTCTACTCCTGGCCTCCTTTTCCCTGTCTCTTTGTGTAGCCTTCCTCCCTCCCATCATTTCCATCCTTTGGTCTGTCCCTTTTCACTCTCTTTTCCCCTCAAAATCAGTCGTGTGGCAGCAGGACACATTGTTCATCCATCCCTGCTGACAGGAAGGCCAGTTCCAAGCAGCAGCACTGGTGGCTTTGGGATGCAGGAGCTTGCTCCCATGGGTTAGGTACGCTTGGGTGCCAAGAGGCCTTTGGATGGTAACAACTGAGAAGTGTCCAAGGTTAGATCTGACCTTGTAAAATAGAGGTTAAAGCTCCATATCATTAAGTTAATCAGTAATTTGGCTGGTTGCTTTTAAATGAAGTCCTTCTAAAAGCTGTAATTCTGTTTTTTGGAGGTGGCAGTATTAGTTTACAGGGATTAGCTGCTGGGAGAAGATGTAATGTAACATGTGGAATATGTACTCAGCCCATTTTCAGCATCTCAGGCTGTGGTTTCTTTTCCAAACTGGAAAAGCACATGTGAACATGCACATTGCAACATGCACGTTGTTGAGGTTGAGCGTGTTAAAGCAAATGGAGGCTTCTTGGTGTTTTTTTTTGTGCGTATAAACTCAGCAGGGCCAACCCTGATGGCAGCAAGGTGAAATGGGAACTTAGCCACTGATTTCTGTTGCTGCAGGGTCTCACTGGTGGTTTAGTGCATCTTCAGAACGGGGGTGCACAGGATCCATCCTGGGAACAGAACAACCAACAACCATACACAACCTCATTCTTACAATCAAGAAATGAAATGATTTGTACCTATCATTTCTTCTCTAGATCCATGTGTCCTGATCGCCCTGCAAAATATCCACTGAAGAACCAGCAACAGCAGGGCGGTGGCAGGACCAGCCAGGGATGCTGCTGCAGCCTCCAAGGTTAGTCTCTACCTGGCTAAGCCCGGACTTCAGGGCAGCATTTGTCAGCATCTCTGTTTAGGGCAACAGTTCAGGTTAGTGCTTCTATCCAAGCCCAATGCTCTTCTTCTCCACGTACTGGTGTGCCTCCAGTGCATTTTTTCCTTATAACAGCTTGAGACTAAGGGTCTTGTCTTGTGGGCTCAGCTGAGCTTCAGCCAAAAGCGCAGCTGCCTGAATTGCTTTTCTTTTTAATCTTGGTTTGCTTTGTTACATCCCAGCCTTCTGATCTGCCACATGCTTCTTTGTGTCTCTGGGCTAACAGCCAGCCAAGAGATGAAAAGTCACCTCATGCTCCGACGCTGCCGCGCAGCACAGCAAATGCACACGCACTCATGTTTTCCTCTCTTCTTGATTACTCCAATGATTTTCTTCCCTGATGAATGAAGCTCTAGGAATGAGCCTGTCATTATAGACCGAAAGTGGGGCCTGTCCAGACTGAATAAGGATCCTTCAGACGTCAAGTTTAAATTTTGCTCTCACTGTGCTCATTGCTGCGTATGTGTGCTGCAGAACTGTGCAGCAGAATGCAACAGCACAGGACTTCAACTGTTTTTGTCTTCCTACAAAAGTTTATGTAAGTACATATCGACTTGGCATTTGCTGTCTTGGGGAATATGTTGCTGATCTCTTGCACTGGGCCAGAGCACAGCTCCTCCAGACAAGCTGCAAAGTCTGCAGCCTGTGCGTGGTGCCATGCTGCCACGGATACTCTTTAACCAGTGCCTGAACAGGCTTATTTAATCTTGACTTGGGTATGTCTGGGTGACTGGCAGTGGATTTTCTGAACCACAGAAATCAGGCACCCTCTCTGCTCCTCCAGCGCCTCTCCCAGAGTGGCGATCCCATCTGCAAAGCAGAGGAGAACTGGAGGGGGAGAAATGTCCCTTCTATTTGCTAAATAAAAAGGATAGAGGAAAAAGAATCATCTTCTCCTGAATGCCTTGTCCGTCAGGGCCTGGTATGGATTCAGCAACTGGTATTGAGATTCAATCACAGAATAACAGAATCACAGCCGAGATAGTGACACATTGCAAATACTCATTGCAAATCAAATTAAAATTTTGTGTTTATTTTTCAAGCTGCCTGAGTTTTTTAGTGTCTAGAAGCAACTGTATCTTCTTCTGAGACACTACTCTTGCAAACCTGAAAGACACCATATTTTGTTTGGAAGGTGCTATGAAAATTGTTTTAATTTTTACACTGCATTTTTAATGCAGCTGGGGAATGACATTGAGCATGACAGACATGAATCAGTGACATAAATGACATAAATGGTTTTAGTGGATCCAAATAGGATTTTATTAAAAAAATTTATTTTTTTGCAAAATAGTCTTGGAAATGTTGTACCGTCTACAGATCTTGATATATAGATGCTATTTTTGGCCACCACTCCTTCTAAAAAGTTAAGCTTTCCAGTTTCATGCTAGTGAACCTTTAAACTATGGAAATTAAGGCTTAAAGAGGCCTGCTGGGGAAAGGAAGGGAAGCAGTTTGCTCCAGAGTGCCCCTCAAGATCAGGAGGCAAAACCAGATATATAGTCAAGGTCTCCAGTGTGATGCTTTGTTAAATAACACATTTTCCAGCCCATTCAGTATTTTGGTTGCTTTCCTTGCTGGATTTCTTATGTTTATTAAGGGTTTATTAACACCTATTTTTATCTCTAACTGTTATTCTACTGTCCTCGGCACAAGACAGAAGAATTTCACTTTGGGCTGCCCCTTTGACCACATAAAACTCTTTCTAGCTTTCATTTTCTCTGCTTCTACTGAATCTTATTTTTCTCTATCATTTTTAACCATATTTAATATTTTCTCCCTCTCTTGGAGATCATATCAATTTATTCAGCAACTGTGAGCACATGCAGCTTTTTCAGCGCAGGGCAGGAACCTTCACAATCCTCCCTGTCATTATCTTCTCCCAGTCAATCATGCTGTGGGTGATGGGCAGCTGCCTCCGGAAAGCCTTGAGGTAGGTGCCGTTCATCTTCTGGTATTCCTCCATCAGCCCCGCTTGGAGCTGGCTCTCTGAATCCTCCACCAGCTTCACGAAGGCCCTGATGGCCTGCATCCTGCTGGAGACCGGCAGGGACTCGGTCACCTCCTTGCACACTGTGAGATGGATATTGCCGCCCTCAAAGTAGTGAGCTTGGACATCGATGGTTCCCATCACCTGGGTAGATGCGGAAGGGGTGAGGGTGAAAGTCCATTCGGACTTCCACAGGCTGCTCCAGAATGGAGAGGGTTTGGGCGCAGAGGCCTGGATACAGGCCACCAGGATTTTCCTCATGGCAGTGTCTTTAACGAAGACACTGCAAAGGCCTTTTGGGTAGTGGTGACTGACGTACGCCCCTAGGGCCTCCTCAAGAGCCGTTCTCCACATCTCCGCTTTTCCATCTTCCTGAGCGTGTGCTTGGAAATCGCTCGCCTCTCCCCGCACGTGGTCGTATTGGAAGGAGAGCTGGGTCTGCGGGTCAAAGAAGCGGTTTGCCTCTAGTGCGTTGTGGCAAGTCAGCAGCACCTGGCACTCCGGCGTCCTCACTGGCGTGAAGTGGACCTTGTTGTGCCAGGCGCAGAGGTCAGGAGCTTCCTGCAGCAACAGGCTGTCGTCTGCCAGCAGCACGCGCAGGTCGCTGAAGGCGGCGGCGAACTCCTCGGCTGGACACTGCCGCAGCAGGTTGGCAATGGCCTGAGCCTGCTCCGTCCGGCCCAGCGCCCGGGCCCCGAGCAGCATCACTGGAAGTCCCAGCTGCAGGAGAAGGCACAGGAAAGGACACTGCTATCTTCTGCCTCGCAAGGCACCACTTTTTCTGCCTGAGAACTACCAAGGACACTTCCAATGTCAGCGTGGAGCAGCAGCAGCTGCTCTTAGTGTAGCCCTTGGGATGCTGCAGACCTACAGGTCTCCGCCTCACCTGAGCGTCAGCTCTCCTGGCCAGCGCAGCTCACCTGTGGGGCTCACGGGTCTTGTCTGTGGCCTGGCACAGCTGTGGGACAGCTCGATGGCTGGTCTCCGCTTTTTGTCCTTCCTCACCAGAGATAAACTCACTATAGTTAGTGCTCCTGGCCTAACGTGTGAATCACAGAGGCCACCACCACCAGCAGGGAATGAACGCCTCTGCTTTTCTCATCCCTCAGACATAGCACATTAGTGTATCACCCATGTATGCCAAGAAATGATTGAGAAAGACCCTCGATAGACACCTGAGTGATAACCAAAAAATCATCATCCTCTCAAGAGGATGTATTTCTCTCCCAGCATTAGCGACATCAAGGCATTCTGAAATAAGCTCCTTTTCCAGCTTGGAATATCTCCTCTTCAGCTCCATCAAACCTAGCCCAGTGCCCACGGAAAGCTGTCACATGCCAATTACATTCCTAATCCAGCTGAAGGCAGCCTGTATTTAGCTGTTTAACATCATCTATAAGTAAATCTACAAACACTTTTACAAGTTTCACAAACAGCTCCCAGTGAACCCTTCCCACAACGATGCTCTCGCAACCCTGAGCATGAGCTCAGAATAAACATGAGGAAACACCATGGACAGAAATATTTCCTAATTTGTCAGCATAGGAATGAGCACAGAGAAAGCCTAGAGAGAACACAGCATGGCATGGTGTTTTACCTGCCCTAAACTGTTCTAATTTAACATCTTAGGCCAATGACAAAGTAAGGCATGGCTCTGCAATGACCTCCTCTAGCTATTAATAAGTATGTGGCAGGGAAAGATGGGTTTCTGTTCATGGCTGAGGCTTCACACTTCGTTTTACGTCTTTGGTTCTGCTCAGAGCACCCCGGCGTTCCTGGTAAGTGGCATTTAGCGTGTCCTGCTACCCCTGCTATCCCAAAAGCTGACAACATATGAGGTCGGAGAGAGGAGCAAACATGAAAAACCTGGCTGGGTTTCCCCATAGCCTCCTCCGCTCTCCAACGAAACACAGCTTGAGATACCGGGCTCTCCTGAGGGCTGCATCGTTGATCAGCCGCTTTTCCCACCCCGTTTCTGTAAGCGCTCCATTAAGCCTCAGAAAAACCTCACTAAGTGCCACCTCCCCCTCCTTTGGAGGCAAAGGGCTCCCGAAAGCAGATCACAACTCTGCTGAAAATGGTAAAAGCACTTAGTGACCCCTCATCCCCAGCGTCCAGCCTTACCCGTGGGCTCCCCGGGCAATGCCAGCTGCACGATGCAGTTCCGAACACCCATGGCAACGTGGGAACGCTGGCAGCGGCTGGGATGCGTGCCCGGCCCAGCAGCCGTGGGAGCTCCCGAGCGTGGGGAGCGAGTGGGGGTGCTGTGTGCACCACGCGGACAGCCCCTCTCGGCTGGGCTGCAGGGCAGCCGGAGAGGTCCACTCTCCTCCTGGCCTCTGCCCAGTGGGTGCGGGAGGGCATTCAGCAGAGATTGGGGGTTATAGACAAATACAATACATTATAATGCAATAATCAAAAAATGTGCTCGTTCATTAAATATTTTGTGACAGGCATCTATAGGCCACCAAGCCACTCACGCACACAAAGCAGGATCTGCCTGTATCACTTACACTATATCCACAAGAAAAATACAGAGTTTGAGCAAGCATTAGGCATGAGCACAAACAGTGTCCTTGGACTGCTAAAACCGTATGAGGGGAGGTTTTCTCACCCGAAGTGCCTAGCCAGAGCAAACCTACAGCTTTGCAGGAGGAGTACAGCCAGGGATAACAGCTAAGTCCTTCTATGCTGAATAGTGGCAGGCCTTCCGGTACTAATCCTGTGTCTCCAGCCAATAAAACCTCCTGATTATTGTGAAATTTGTCCCCAGCGATTTTCTGGTTTGGTTACCTGGAGAAGTTCCTCCAGTGAGGACCAATGAAGTACTCTGTGTTCTTGCACGACCCAGGCAGAAAAGGTCAAAGCACATTATAGGAATGTAATGGATTTTTTTAACTACTTCTCTGGAAAGCCTGACACACTGCTTTCTAGAAAATGTTGCAATTTAGGCTTGAGTAGGAGCCACAGAGCAAGGAAAATATTATGCTTGGACCGTCAGTCATGTAGTTTCTTGCTGTATAGGTTCCAGATGAACTTGCTTAACTCAGTTTATGTCTGAAAAAGTCTTTGGATTTGAGATTACTTAGGAAAGAGGAGAAATGGCATGGTCTATTCCTGGATTGCATATTAGCGTCCATATGGGTGCAGAGCCAAAGCATATGGATCACCATCTGTTAGGCAGGCCTGGCCTGGCCCCACGGATGGTTTATAATGCAAATAGATTCATCCAGATTTGGGATTCCTCCAAAGCAAGAGGCGAGCCAATGACTCAAATATTGTGTAAAGCCATTGAAACTAATGGCACTAAACAACAGTCATTTGTCTCTTGTTTGATTTTACTTGCTACAAAATAATGAATTAGTTATGGGGGTGGCTGATTTGTGTTGTGTATGCAATCTTTGAAGGAAATGTGTTTTTTTTTTTTTTTTTAAAAAAAAGCAAAACAAAAAACATCTTAGTTGTTCTGTATCAAATTATCTCAAAGTTTTATTCCCCAGAAAGTAAACTATGATGTCCTTCATCTTCAATAACATTACATTTATGCTCCATCTGTGATCAGATTTAAAGAGATTTGAAAGCATAATTTGGGAAACCTTCAATGACAAATTCAAGGAAGCTGGAGAAAGGACTCTTGCGGTTCTTTCATAATGAAGGCAGCTCTAGGACAAATGAACTTAATTCCAGTAAGTCTGTATTACCCAGAAGCCCTGGAATCTGCAGCATTTTTAAAGACCCTCATCTTTAAAACAGATTAGAGCCCCAAAGACTCCAGGTCCTAGCACAAAACACCAATCCTTGCTTTGAGCAGTTAGTTTATGGTGGGACGTGTCTTGATCCCACCGAAGTCAAGAGGAGGCGTCCATTGAGTCAATGGCATCACAACTTCATCCACTGCCTCAGCAGACTACAACTATATTTTGAAGTATGGACCTTAGCAGCTTGATTTCAGGCACCATGCTGGAAAAATTTGTTGAATCTTTCTTTAGACTTGTGTGGGATACATGATTAAAGCCGTGGGATGGCAGCCTGACCGCCAAGAAGATGTGCTATTGTGTCAGTCCTTGGGAGACTTCATGGCAGCTAGAAAACCTCTCTCCACTAAAGGAATTAATTATCATGCATGTTAGCTCTGTGGTTTGGGGAAATTACTGTGGCCTGATTTCCTTCAGCACTTTTATTCCTGGCTGGAGACCAGGGGAGTTGTTGAGGTTGCTGACTTAAGACACCATAACAAATGCTTAGAAATGAGGGAGCAGACATTATGATTTGTAACCTCTCTGTCTCACCTGCCTTGGGTATGGGTTTCACTGCATCCTTTTTGTGTTTTTATGGAGGGGCAGAATTATAAGGATGACAGCTTGCTCCTGGGCTTTCCAGGAGAGAGCAGGAGGGCACACATTTCTTGGCTGAAAACCAGTTGAGAAGCCAGGCAGCTCTGAACATCCTGTGGTTTATTTTTGGAAGAAGTCATTTTGGTAATTGCATGTGTTAAATGAGATGCAATTTGGGATGGAGAGAAGGTGTAACATGTGTGTTGGAATAGAAGCCATTTCCTAGCCAAAAGATCTATTAAAAATGAGGATTCCTTAACGTACTGCAAGGTAAAGGGGGCAGAGAGGATGTGCTTTAGGGGGTGCTCTGTTATTTATGAATTTTTAATGTGAAACAGGGCACAGAAACACTTGCATCTGTGATGTGTCTTTTATGGTCCTCACAAGGTTTTGATTAAAAAAGTAATAAAAGTGTAGCTATAGAAAACCAGAATGTTTTAAAAATCATCTACTATAATTTTTGTTGGGGGGCGGGGAATCAAAGGATTGTTTATAAAAAAAAGTACATTGAATTCATACGGAGAAATAATTGCTTTTAGAGAGGTTTTCCCATGAGAGAGTATGCATTGCATAGCACAGTGAAGGGCAGGGGGACTTCAGCACAGCCAAGGAGACCAGCGTAGCAGCCACTTCCTCCCTGGGCACAGGGAGGCTGGCTGGCTGCCAGCAACATCATCCAAGCCAAGAGGTGGTAAGCAAGACCACCCGCCAAGAGGCGGGATGCAGGGGACATTGGGACTTGGGCTGGGATGATCTGGGGATGGCTTGGAGAGGGCTCAGCTTTCATATCTGAGATGATAAAGCATGGTGCATGGTAGGCCCGGTGACAGATGCCTTTAAACCATTTTCTGCTGCACCTGTTGCCTCCAAGACAGTGTGTCCACGGGAGGGAAATGCTGGTGCATGACAGAGGGGAGTTAATGAGGCCCAGAGAGACTGCTGCAGAGCATGCAAGAATCATCACTGTCTGTTTTAAAGGGGTTATATGAGCTTGGGGTAGTTCACATCTTTGGAAGGGACCAGGGCTTTGCTGCTTCATTGCTGCAGATGCCCAGTCCTTCTAAAGGTAAGTGTAATAAATATCCTTGGGAGCTGGACTCCTTGCTCATGCCCCCATGTCTTCCTGGGGGTTGTTGTCAAGGGTGTTGTCAAGGGTGGAGCGAGGCCTCGCATGTGCCCTGCATGCTGAGCCCCAGCTCTTCATGACTCGTCCTTCTCCACCTCCACCACTTCCATGACCTTGTCACCTTTAGACCTTAGTTTTTACTGTGCATACTACTTAGTCATCCTTTTGCAAAAAAAAAAAAAAAAAAAAAAGGAACAGAAGTAGCCCCCAAAATGGTCCTCACTGTGGAAGCATCCTGTATGGGGGGGGCGGGTGTCTCTTCACCTTCCAGGTGAATTCAATGGAAGCCAACAGTAGTCATGGCTGCAAGCAACCTCCAAGGACCAAGGTCCACTGAGCTTGTAGTTTAAAAGACGAGTGGCTTCTAAAATTTAATGAGAATCTCTGTGAAAATAGAATCCTAAGGATAAAACAACAACTGAAAAAAAAAAAACAATTGAATACCCATCCAATTAGGGCTTCCAACTGATCCTCATTAAACATCCACTCCTGACATTTGACAGTGCAGTTTAGATTAGAGCTGTGAAAAATCCCCTTTAAAAAGCAGATTGACATTTTGCAGAGAAGTGTTTTCATAGTAATACTAACAGCTTAAAACCCTGAGCTTTTACCTTAACGTGGAAAAAATCTCGGGCACTGCAAAGGGGTAACAGCTACGCTGGCTAGCAGGGAAACTCCTGATGACCAAGCTGCTCGGCTCAACAAACGCAGGCAACCCCTGGCCTTGGCTCTCCACATGTTGGGTCCTTTAAAAGGAGCATTTAATAAGATACAGAAGCTGGATTTTTTAGTTGAGCTAAATATGAAATCACCATGGCAACCTTTCTTCTGGGGTGATCCAAGTCAGGTAGCAACAGCAGAGATGAGTTAAAGGTCATCCCTGCAGAGGAAGATGGGCATTGATGAAGCACTTTTAACAAGTCCCAGAGGAGTTGGCATTCAAAAGCTACCTGAAGGGCTCAGCCAGATACTCGAAGGGAGAGAAAACAAAGCACAGCCAGCGTTTGGGATGCTCTGGCTGAGAAGCCACCAACATCTACTTCTTGCCCCAGAAACAAGAACCCAGGAGGTTCGTTCTGGAGAGGCACAGGAGAAGCTCAGTGCACGAAGAGACGTGAGCCCAGTCCCGACTTGCGGACCTGGGGAACAGCTTACTTGGCAACTGGGTAGCAGCCAGGGAAAATATTTGCAAACAAAGGCTGCTGCTCCTGAGCAAAAGGAGTAGTTACGTGCAGCAAACGAGACCACCTGCTCCAGAAGGAAGATAAGGAGAGAAAATCATTTGTAAAATAATCTAAGACTAATTGCAAACTGATTTTCACTGGGACTTATACTTCCAGTGCCTGAGGCTCTCTGAGAAACATGCACTCCTTTCTCATATAGAGGACTCGATGTGATTTATACCTGCGAGCAAATAAGATTATCCCCACTTCACAGATAAGGAAAACAGAGACATGGAGAGTTTTAATCATCATTTCCATATCTAAAGCCAGGCACTTAAAAATACAGCTTAGTGTTCAATGAAGGGAGGTGCCCTGTGTTTCTGAAAACCATTTAGCCAAGTGCTCAAACACAGCTGGGACAAATTTACTGTGAGGAGGGCAATGTTTGTACCTCTGCTCACGCAAACAAACCCAGCGCATGTGTTCCCGTGCTGAGCTCCTGGGATAAGCCTGGGCTGCCTTCCTTTGTGTCCAGGCTGAGCAGTGGCACCCTGGGTGTAGCCTGGAGTTTGGAGGAAAGGGCGAACATCTGCACAAGGCTCCAGCTGTTTCAGGATGCGCCTGTCTTCTGCGGAAAGAGAATAGACTTTGTTCTCACTGCAGCTCCGGAACTGGTAACCTGTGAGTTCAACCTTCCCCCTGAATCACAGAATTATTTCAGAATAATACCTATGAGAATCCTATATGCCATCTATTTTTAATTTTGTTATTTTTCTCTGGTTCTTAGGGTCTTTTTTTTTTCAGGCTTTTTCTCCCTGTAACCAGGAGGGCTAGAAACTCATAGCTTTTGTTGTATCAGTGAAAGCTGAATATCTCAGTCTCAAGTTCAAGAGCTATGACTTCAAAAACCCCACATATGTATGACTGGTGAAAAAAGTTGTGCAAGTTCACAGCACCGCTCCTCCTCATCCCTGCAGAGCTAGGCTATTACCCTGAACAATTTTCTCGAGCCCGTATCACGCCTTCAGGTACAACTCACATGAAAATCCCACACGTATTTTCATCAGCCCTGTGGCTGTAACTCCCAGGTCAGAAGCTTTACTGTCAAAAGTCAGTGTGGGAAAGTCTTCCTGGGGTAAGCCCTATGACCAGGAGAGAAATCAAGGTGTCAGATGAGTTGCAGTTTACCTGGCTGCTGTTCCCATTGCTCCATCATTCTCATCAGTTTGGCCTCTACCAGTGCCTATAGCAACCCAAACAGCATGAGCCACCTTCTGCAGCCAAGAGGAATTTGGAGCTGGGAGAGAACATTTCCCTCCTACTGCTATTTGGAGTATTCAGGTTTCTGGCAAGACACATACATAGGCCTCCAAAATGCCTCTTCATTGGGAGGTACTAAGAGACTCAGGAGACCTCATGAGCTGTGCTGGGCCCTCAGCACCTCACTTCTAGCCAGTTGCATGAATGAGCTTCCCCAGCTGTGGGCTGGGGGCAAGATGGGCAAGAGAGGAAGCAGAGGGCACCTTAGCTAAGCCTCCCCAGGAGGTTTTCAGCAAGGTATAGATGGAAACTGCTACCACCTCAAGCCCAGCGGTCTCTAAGGAAATTTGCTTGATGCACACATTTTGAAATCTGCATGCCCAAGCTACACGAGGAAACTTGTCCAAACAGATGTGTATTTGTCTCCAATGAATATGGCACTTTAGGGAACAAAAAGTCTCCATAGCTCTAACTTGGTGGGAGAAAAGAAAAGATAGATCTAAAGTGAAGACCGAAGGTGGTGAAGTGGCACTGGGGAGGAAGTGGTGTGAGAAGCGGATGGAGATCGCCCCCTCTTCACAACCCGAGAGTTTACCACCTCTCTCTGCAATTTCTGATTTTCCCACCAAAGCTACATGCTCACCCACAAGCTCCAGACTTTCCTCCCACGAGGACAGCAAGGCTTTGCCGCGTGCCGCTCGCCACGTCGTGTTTGCCGTGGGTCACTTTGCCCCTGCCTCGCAGGTTTTGAGGTGAAACCCTGTCACCCGCAGCAGCAGTGAGCCCCACTGGCCGGAGCGAGGAGAGCGGCTGGCGCCAGCGAAGGCTGCCCGGTGCCAGGGGCAGGACGCGCAGGTCGTGAGCAGATGGGGCACGGCGCTCGGTGAGGTCCGAATTTCCCCGCTTTTCATACGCGGGGAGCCACAGGTCAGGATGAAATGACCTGTGAGCCGCTCCAGCAGCGCCGAGGGCTCCCGCTGAGTGCAGTGTTATATAACTGTTTTGTCCCTATTCTTCTTCAGAAATTGGGTCAAAATAAACCATTCTGCTCCACCAGCGCAAAGGGTCACGCTGGAACTTCTTTGGCCATTAGGCACTGGAGGTGTTGCCATTTGCTTGTCATCAGAGCCTCTCTAATTCGAACTAATGACTGGGAAATTCATTGCTGATTACGAGGCACTGCGAGTTTCCGAGCTGCACACGTGCAACTACAACAGAAAAAACAGCCCGCCCTCTCCCGGCATGGTAGGATAATACCTCGTAGCATTGCCAAAATGGACTTTGTCCATTTATTTTGGCAGCTGTAGTTTTAATTATTTATGATAAGATTTTGCAGTGTGCTGGTAAATGGACTGCAATGCATTTCATAAAAAAAAAGAATGAAGTCTTGCAGCAGCACCGTAATAAACCAGGAGGGAGAAACGGAAAAAGACTGTACCAAAGGACCTGGACTAGTAATCTTCTGGCATGCACAGATTGCAAGGCAAAGCTGTTTCCTTTCGGAGACCTCAGTAGTTATCACAACGCTGCACATTTGGACAGTTCAAAACTTTGAGGCAAGACACAGAAATCAGATTTTATTTTTCGAAGAGCAAGACTTATTGCAGGAGTGATAGGACCTGGGAGCATGAAAATTGGTGTGGCATGTGCCTCTGCGGTTTTAATCCCATTTTACCACGGGACAGGAGAAGAGTGTTTCCATCTGCGGAGAACTGCAATATCTCAGCATTTGCTTTTTTGGTAAATGAAGACAAAAGCCACCATTTTCACAGAGTAGAAAGCTGCCCAAATGCACACACACAGGGATTTAGAAAGCCTGAAAAGCTTTCAGCTTGTCTGACACTCAACTGTGAGATGCTTCACTGGAGTTACAGTTTGGCTATAACTTGCCCTTCTGCTCCTCTACGAACCAGGCCGCTTTAGGAGGGGGCTGATGGGGCCATAAGATGTGGTTAGATAAACATGCCTGAAATTTGCAACCTAGATCAACTTGATACGGTTTGTTTGTTTTTTCTCTCTCAATGAAGAATGTCTGCAAAAATTAAGCTTCTCCCATGAAAAATTTCAAGCATGCAAAATTGAAATTCTCATCAAAAATACATTTAACAGGATTTTTTTTCTGCCAGACAGGCCTTAAAATGTGTGTGAACCTGAGATAATTTAGCATCTCTGCTGCAGTTCTTCATTTGCTAGAGGAGGAGACCAGCGATAGCCTGTCTTGTTAAAGCTCTTGGAGACAGATTGCTGGAAAACCTTAAAAAAAGCTCTGTGTTTCTGTTATACGAGGGAGCATAGAAGGTTTTGCCATTCTCTCGCGAGGTTGACTTTGCACTGTAGTTGATACCTGATTAATCCGGGCCCATCGTGAAGTAGCCTTCCCGATCCCAGAGCTACTGCAATAATTACTTTAGCATTAGTCTGAGGTGACCCATCACTTCTGAGCTGATTTTGAAAAGGAACATGAAATGAGCTGAAACTTAGCATCGGCACATCAAGAGAGGATAGATTTACCAGATAAATCAGTGTCTCAGGCGAGGGGGTCAGGCTGATCACCTGCAGGCTGTGCCTGCTTCAGTGCATCTATGACACAGCAACTGGATGAGTTTTTGAGCATGTTAAATAAAAGCAAGCTAGTATATATGAATATTTAAGGCAGGTATTCAGGAGTGATTCTTAATCTGGAAATGGCACTCTGCCAGCCGTCATTAAGTGTGTTTTCCTTCCCGTCTTTGCACCAGATACTGCTGTATCACAGCTACACTGACGAGCAGCAGCAACATCCCAACTCGGAGCTGACCACTTTTCCGTAACTGGTCACACCGTCCCTCAGCAGCGTGGACTCGTCTCTACCAGCCTCCATCTTAACGCGGTCATTTATAGCAGCTTGGAGTCCCACTGGGTCATGTTCACGTCCATGATCAGCTGATACGTGTGACTGCCGAATACGCAGGGCCGAGGAGGCTCAGATCGGCACGCTGCAGAGCGTTTTGCAAAGAGGATTATAAACTGTCGGGGGAAGATTATTATCATTAATGATGTCAGAAGGGAGGCAAGTAGAGAGGTCAGTATTTAGTATTTTGACAAAGCCACAGGGTCCAGATTTGCACTCAAATTCTACAAAACGTTCTGCACTGAGGCTTAAAAAAAACAAAGTGAAATGTTTCTTATACTAACAGCTCTTCAGTTTATGTCAAAGGTAGGTGAACAGGGTATCTAACACCTGATCCAACACTAAAGCTTTCACTATCATAAATGCAAAAAAAGACTGATAAGAACATGTTGGTTACACAAAGGTAGCAGCATGCAGGCTGCTGGGAATTTTTAAAAGCAGGCTAATTGCACGAACCTGCCAGGAGACTGCTTGTGCCCTGGCACGTAACCTCTGCAGAGCCTGAAATCCAGCAGGTGCGAGCTCTCCAACATCAAATATGCACCCAGGAGGCTCTGCTCAGCCTGGGCACTGGCAGACCTGCGGACACCTCCATAGACCTGCGGACTAGAAGTGAGAAAACCTGGAGATCCACAGGCAAGACACCCTGCCAGCGGGATGTAGGCATGGCGTGGGTGCTCATGATCCTCTGTGAATCTCACAGTGCTGTGAAGGGCGGTTTTTCTCCACCTCCAGCTCCTGAATTTAAGTCCATGCTCAGTTTTCACTTTCAAAGAAAAAAAGATAGAAGACTTTGCAGGCAGCAGGGTGTGGGGAGAAGTTCGCAAATAGGTATCCACTGAAATGCTCAAATTAAAAGGCAGGCTAATAGAAAACCCGATGAAGTACCGACAAATCAACAGACCAAGCTGGACTTGGGATCTTTTAAAATCCTTGTAAATCAGCCTTTTGGGATTGGGTGTTTGAGAGTCTGAAGAGGGACACAGCTAGCAATACTGCAGAATACAGGCTTGGAGGCAATAGATGCAAGGAAAATCTGAACCTACAACTCAAAGAGGAAAGCAGAACTCATGGTTTTGTTCTCTCTTGCAAGAAATGATGGTTCACTTCTTTGCTAAGAAATTTCCTGCTTGACCTAGGACAAGTCATTGAACTTCTGCACAGTAGTGAGCCTTGGAGATCTGTTGCTGAAGGGATGATAGTGTGGTAGGTCCACAACCGCATGCTTTCAGCAATATCTTCTTTAACCATCACCCAGATATCCTTGATTTCTTATCAGATATCCACTCAGAGGTGCTCGTAGCCCTTTCAGTACAACACTGGCTTACAAACTCCCTGTATTTCCACTGCCAGTTTTCTCAAAAATGAACCATCTCCTTCCCTATTCTTACCTTTGAGACTGATTTCCCACATCTCCGGGACACAATTGTTAATTTATGCTGCAGTTTCAAGCCTGGGAAATGTAGGTCACTGATCTTTGAAGCGGCCTATATTCACAGATCCAGATAAGCCCCTTTTTGCCAGTGTTGACGTTTTCTAGCTCCAAACTGACTCTGGAATACACACATGAATGCCTTTTCTTGCCTGAGTATTCAAGAAGGGAAGTTACGACTGTGCATAAGCAGATGCTGTGTAAAGTGGCTGTCTTGCACACATGAGTGCACTGATGCACAGCCCAAGCAAACAGCAACGCTTGGTCTCTGCGTAAAGATGTCATTCACCCAGGATCCTCTGTGAGCATGTGTATTTTTGCTTTAGAGGAGGACAGATGAAAAAAAAAGAATGTTTTGACTGTTAAATCACTCTCCGATGTGTGAATCTCAGAGCACAGGGCTGGCAAAATGAGTATGGAAAGGCTGCAATATCACCATCAAAATTCACTGATTCCATGACCTTGGAAATCAGGCCTGAAAACTGAGAGCTGCCTGCATGTCAGAGCTAGAGCCATGCTTTGGATGCAGAGCGCAGCTGCGAGAGCAGGGATCCAAGCTCCAGCCAGGAAGTCCTGGCTCTGCTGAAGTGAGCAGCAGTTTTGCCATTGGCTTCACTGGAGGCTCGTTTTCACTCCAGATTTCTACTTGTCTCACACAGAGAATAATAATAATAATAATAATAATAAAAAACAGATCTGGCAGGTGCTTTTTTTGAGTAAACACCCAGAGTGTTTCATGTGCTTTATTCATCTTCCAAAAGGGGTATCAATTTCACTACTCCCTTCAGACCTTGTCTTCACACCATCCATCATGTCACCTCAGTACCTAGAGCAGGTTTATTCTTGAGATAATATGAATGATACCAACTGGATTTCAAGCACAGGGAAACAGGAAAAGCCCTCAGACACCTGTTCGTTTCTCAGATTTGAGAGGATGCTTAGAACAGTGCTAGACTATCGATTAGCAACAGCCCATTGCCCAACAGCCCAGTGGTCATCTTCCCCTGAACATCTTCTTGGGGTTATTTGGAGAACCATGTTTGTCATTGATTTTATCTCTGTATCAGCTGAAGGGAAATAGGTCAAGCGCCTCCGTTTAATTTAGGAGTAGTACTCTTAGTGCAACACCGATCCCAGCACCTAGGGTCAGGTTCAGCCAAGCCCAGTGGTACTTTGACATAGAACCTTGCTTTGGAATTACACCCCACTTCTGCTAGTACACAAGCTCATTCATGATGTCTTCTTTATGTTTTGGTCCCATATATCATATATGGATGTAGGTCACTGCAAAGACCACGTCTCAGTAAACTGAAATCTCAGCTTAGCCTCCTGTCTTATGTGAAAGCGGATTTTCTCACCTCTTACTGCTCCAGGCCGTTGTTGTATTGAGTTTTATCTCCTCAGAGAGTCTGCATTCCCCAGTAAGTGTCAAGAAAACTCATAGCACCAGTGAGTATAAAATCTACCTCAACCTTCTCTGCTCTCTCAGCACCACCCCCACCTCTGCTGGTTATATTTCTGGCCATAACCCTTTCTCCTTCTTTCACTCATGGTCAGTACACACTTCACTGGAGCCTAACGCAGACTTCACTACATGGAAGTGTAAAACCCCAGAGCAGTCAGAAACGTCACTCTGCATTTCAACGTGCCCCATTGACAGCTGGCCGGGAGACTGTAACGAAGAGATAAATGGATCTATAGAGGTGGGATGATTTAATGTGTTGACCATGTCAAATGTGTAGCAGCTAGGCTTGAGTTAACCTTCATGATGGATGAGGCAGTAGATTAAGATTAATCCTATGCTCTTTCTACCTCCATCACAACAAGGCGTTCAACCAAACAGGACTTGGTTTGCTCTGTCCTAAATAAGAGTAGCTGCCTTTCATTAAAGGTAACAAGGGTTCATGGTGGGGTGCAAAGTTCACCACTGCATTACGGCAGCTGCTGACTAATGTACTAAAGTCACATTATTTGTGTTCCGCATGCAGGTTTTCTCTGTTTGCACACATTTATGTTAGGCCTTAATAGGTTTCACTGATATATTTTCTAGTTCTGTAGAAAAACAAAATGCCAAAGGAAGCCCAAAATGCTGGATTTGTAATGTCCTTGCTCAGATTTCAGCTTTTTAGACAGCACATCAAAAACGAATATAATGAAGTTGGTATTATTATTAATTCCTTCCACATTATTTGAGTTGCAAGAAACAATTAAATGGCATAAATGATGTGTTGCTACACTTGGGTACGCTGCTGAATTGCAACTCGCTTTACCTTCTCTCCTCTGCTTCTGTTCTTTCCCACTTGGTCCCTGTCAGCCCACACAGCACAGTTGGTTTGCTCAGCTTCCTGTGAAATCCAAATCAAAGAAAACCCCAAACGTTTTCAGTTCCTCTCAGAGAAATAAAGTAAAATGAATGGCGGAAATGTCATCTTCCAAGGCTTTTGTCCCACAAAGGCAAGAGCTTCTTGATGCCTGTGGCATAGAGTGAATTGCACAGCAGCTCTTCCTGATGGGAGGAGACTCACCTTGCACCCATCTGCCTGTTCTGCTGCTGAAGAGCCTGGCAGGTCTCCTCAGTTCTCTGTCCAAGCTTTCATGAGCCAGGCTCATTAATCACCTTTTCGCTTCACCAAGGCAGACCTCACTGCACACTCCCCGTTTGCCAGCTCTGTATCAAAGAGAGCTGCATGCAGTTCCTAGATCTTTGACATGGGCTTTCTTGAAGGTTTGTGGCCCTCTGGACTACTGCAGGGTGCCTATGTCCTGGTGAACCTGTGAAGTGCAGGTTATGAGACAGACCTCTGTGAGCTCCTTGCCACAGCTCAGGCTTGGCAGGCTGGCAGGAGCCAGAAGCTCAGCCTTGCAGAAAGCTGCTGGCTGTGCAGCAGGTGGGGATGCGAAGCCCATCTGCAATGACTGAGTAACCCCTGTCACTGGGGTAGTAAGTGTCATTCACGTTATGGCTGGGAGCAACCAAGAGAGAGCATCTTCTCAGGCTAGTAAATGAATGCAACACCTCCCTGAAGCTGGTGGAAGGTTTTGCCTTATTTTGCAAAATTCTGGGCTGGACACACTGCTCCCACAAACCACACGTTCCACCTGCATCCCAGGTGGGAAGCACAGCCACAGTGCAAGCACTAGGATAGCTATGAAAGCTTTGCAGTTAACAAGCTGTGGTTTGCATAACTCAGAAACTCTTAGCCTCCCGGCTTCGTCTTTATGCAAGTTGCCAACTCTGCTCTGGATCTATATCCTCACGTCCTCCTGACTGAGCCTTCTCCTTCACCCCACAGTGAAACTCTAAAGCACAAGGACATATATTAAATACTGTCAAAGCCTGAGTTAAATCTATACCAATGCAATAGCAATTACTTCAACAATAAACTAGGTCTGGCACATGACAGCTGGAGTAGGAGAGGTCTCTTTAGCAAGGAATTCACCTGGTGGCAATTTGGTAACCTGATGGGATGGTGGTCAAGAGCAGAAAATTATAAAGGACACAAGTGGCATGATTAGTGTAAGTGGTAAAAGGGAGGTGGGAGTTGCTTTATCAGTGAAGAGGTTGTGGGAGCCAGAGGAACTCACTGCTCTCAGCAGAGATGGATCTCCAGGGACTTCCTAGAGACAGGTAAGGTAGAGGGTTTTTTTTGTTTGTTTGTTTGTTTTTTCTGAATACTTTGAAGGGGGTTTATGATTAAATGAAATAATGGTGGTATCGGAAAATTTATCAGTGTTTGTACTTCTTTGTTGCTGGTATGGGTCTCTGAGCAGTTTGGTATCTCCCTGGAGGTGTCTGCAGAATCTGGCTTGAATTCTGGCAATGGGCAATTTATCCATGATTTCCAGCATTGGCAAGGTGGGTTGGGGAAAGGTGGTGGAAGATATGATGCTGGACTTCAGGCTTAAATCCACCAAGGAGGGTGTCAGGACTCTGTTCAAATAGTTGAAGCTTAAAATACCTGGAGATCAAGTGGCTGAGTACAGTAATGGCAATCTGGAGAGCGCACAGAGTGCATTGGAGCAGTGCATTTTTAAGTCTGTTGGGCTGTGCTATGCTATTGCACATTTTCTAACAAGCAGAGAAGGGAACTGATAGAGCTTGAGTGTTGTGTTCTGTTTTTGATGTCTAGTGTGTGAGTTTGGGAGTTTTTTAAACATTTTGTGTGTATTCATTCTTGTAGAAAGCTCCTCCAGTTTGCTTTCCCACTAATGAGATATTCTCACTTGTTTCTTTGTTATGCCAGTTCTTATTTCTAACTTTTTGACATGAGCAACCATTTTTCCATGAAGGCTGGACTTGCATGGCAGGATTATAAATTTACTCCTGAAATGTTCCATTAATAAATAATAAAGTGTTTATAAATATGCAAAACAGATTATTAGTCAATTCCACAAAGCTTTGGCTATAGGAGCATAAAAGTGTGCCCTGCAGCTTGTATATCTATTATAAGTAAGAGGAAGAAACTGAAAGAAATTCCGATTCCCTTTATAACTTCCAAGTAATGAGTGCTGAATAATTTACTTCTAATAGTGAGTACGTTAAAAGCAAATCACTACTTTCCTCAAACACTGGCAAACAATGCACTGTAAATGCATGATTTAAAAATGCTACATACACAGGGACAAAGTAAGTTGTTCATCTGAATAGCTCAATGAATAGCAGCTCTTTAGTGACAACCTCACCCACTCCATAAGTATCCTGAGTGGTACTAATTATCATTTTACTTAGGCCTAGCAGACTGCAGGAGTGCTAATCCTACTCAAATAGATCTGACTTTTAACTACAGGCACTCAGACTGGAACCTCAAATTAAATCACATTTAAGTTAGCTTGCTACAAAGCGGTCTCGGTCAAAGGGTGATCCACGAGCTGTGTGGAGGGAGAAGCAAGTATGTCCTGGGTAATGAGGGGTAACGTGCATCGCTGTGCAGCACGGGCCACAAACACAGCAGGCAGAGACCGTGAAGGATGCTGTTTCTGAGTGATTTGATTTACTGAGTGGCTTGGCCTCTGCGTCATACATCTGCAGGCTTCCTACTGAAGTCTGTGGTGGTTTCAGGGATGGGGTTAGAGCTCTAGTATTCAATAGGTGGCCTGTGCTGGGGGTGGTTGTTCATGAGGTCCTGCAGGTGCAGGCTGAGCAGGTTACTGTTAGTGTGGTGAGTTTGTGACTGAGTCAGCCTTGGAGATCATTGGCACCTGGTCATCCCAGCAGTGATGGCAGGCACTGCTTTTTTTGATAAGACCATCCTGCAGTTGTTGCAATGATATTTGACTCTTTAGTCCAAAAGAAATGGTCTTTTTTTCTCCTTAACTGCCCTCTGAGGCATTGCTAATCCATAGCTACAGGTAACCCATAATAATTGGGGATGGGAGTAAAATATCTGTAAAGTTTGTGGTAGAAATGTTAGTACAAGTGGACTGCCTGCATTAATGTGGCAGGGGAAGAAGGGCAGGGAATGCTCTGCTCACTTCAGAGCACTGATAGCATTTCTTGCACGTAAATGAGAAGAATTGGTGAGAAGAATTGGTTCTACCCAACAAACTATCAAATCAAGGAAAGAAAATGAGATAAATTACTTAGACTATTTTTCCTTCTTACCTGGAAAAACATCTAGACAGCACCAGCTGTTCCTTAGGAGTCCTTAAGGTAGGAGGTGGGGAGAGAGATGGATAATTTCAGACACTGTCCAAAAAACACTGCTGAGACAATTCTGCTGACTGCCAGGCAGAAATGAAGCGGGAAAATGTCAAATGTTCTCAACCTCAGCTAAACCTTTATGAATTGAGGGCAGGAGAAGAGAAAAGTGTCAGTAAAGAGGAGCTTTTCTTCAGCTAAATGTATCTGTATCAGGGCAGAGGCAGTCTGGGAACTCACGGAGGGTGAAAAACAGCTTGAGGGCAAAGGTTTTAGAAGAGATACCTCAAGGAACTGATGATTTGAAGCATTTTATTTTGCCCTTCGGAAGCACAGTCACTATTCTGGGCTTGCATCAGAGCTGATGAGGAACAGCTGAGTCAACCTAGGCCCTTTTATCTCCTCTTACAGACTTGGAGAAATGAAAGATGCTTGTTACTTGGCAAGGACCATACCCCTGAAACTCCTAGCTGAAGAGCAGAGCCAGCAAGTTTTGAGGAAAGGTGTCCACTTTTGCTTTCTCATGGTCTGGAGCATGTTGCTTTCCCACTCGGATGTATAGTGTGAACACTGCTGCATATATTTCATTGAACACTGTTAGAGTTGGTTGAGAGTCCAAAAATGCTCTGTGCTGCCTAATGCAGCCCAGAGATGACTGAACTAGCTCATTCAGCTCTTAGAATGTATGAAGGACAAAATGGTCCTGAGCAGATATCTGTCACTAAACTGTTGCTAGGTCAGAGTAACATGTATGTTGAATTTCCTTATTTAGAGGGACCAATGCAAGAAATCCAGGGGAGTCAGGGAGAGCTTTGGCTATGGAGTGTGCATTACCTTCCACACAAGCCTTGGAAGGTGAACCAACTCAACCAGGCTAAAATGGTGCAGCTGGTTAACTACTCTTTTTCCCTTTTCATCTCTCAAATCTCCCATCTGTCTACTGCAGAGCTGAAAGGCTGGCAGGGGCATCCGTGTCCTCCCTTCATGTGAGCATCAGGGTCCTTTCCTTTGCTGGGAGGGACAGAGTAGGAAGCAACAGGCAAGGACTAGAAGTGTGTACTCAAGCTGGGGCTGGCCACCTATCAAGGCTGGTGTTTAAGCTTGCAGTCTTTTCCAGATCAGATGTTAAGCATGCTAGCTGAAGCTTCACAGGGGACACTGCCTCTCAGAGCACCTCTGTGTGAAGAGTTGGCTTGACTTCATCTGTGAAAGCCCCTCAGGACCAGCCTTCCCCTGCCTCATCTCTTCTGCAGCCACAGTGGTTTCTGGCCTCTGAGCTGGAGGAAGGAATCTTTAACCGAAGTACAGATGCTCTTACGTGCTGCCGGAGTCCCCTGGTGTGAAGGGAAATACAGGAACAAGATGGCTTATGAGAAACCAGTTGGGGGAGGGGGAAGGAAGGGAAGAAGCTTAGAAACTATATGCCTCATAAGCTCTAAAGAACTACATCTGGATTTTGAGACCACTTGCTTTTTAGCTTTAAAAACAATGGTCACTCCTTCCATATTGTTTTCTTAAGCAGAACAGCTTTCATGAGATGGAAGTGCTGTTTTGAATTAAATTCAGCTCATTTAACATGCCACAAATGGTCACTAGAAAAACAAGCCAACTGGGAACTTGGTTGGCTGAGCCCAGAGGAGTGTATGTCTATTAGAAACCAGAGCTAGAAGAGTTTCTGGTCTCTTAGAAACTACTAATTGCCAGCTGATAGGGAAATGAACCATCTTCAGCGATGTTTTCGTGCAGCCTAGTTACAAACTACTTGGTCTCAAGCAATTAGAGCTGCTACTGCTTTATAGTCCAGAGCTCATTGTCAGGCATAATTCAGATCATCTTAGTGTTATGGTAATGTCTCTTTGATAGCACTTGCCAGACATCACTGCTAATTTCATAGCTATCAATATCAAGGAATCCAAAGATCATTGGCACTGCAAGATGCGAGAAAGTCATCCCCTCTCAGGTTTTAAATGCATATTTTGCAGATCTGTTCAGTTAGTTTCTCACTTGTGTATGGACAGGGTTTGCTAATAAGAGCGGCAGACACCTTGAGGAGAAAGGAAAAGATGTGTTACACTTAGGCTAAATAGCAGAGAAGTAATCCTCTTAAAGGACTATTAAAAAACAAAAAAAAGCAGAAGAGATTGGGGCACTTCTCAATCTTTGCTGCACAAGCACCTTACTTGTAACTTCAAGCTATCCCCATGTCAAAATTCAGAGAGCTAAGCTGACCCTTTCTTCTTTTGCCCAGACCTCTGTCACAAATGTGTCTATCAAGCTCAATCTTTCTAGTTCTTAGCTTGTAATTCGTTCCATTTTTTTTGATCACTTGCTTGTCTTCCACTTCCCTTCCAATCCCCTCATTTTTCCTGATGAGAATTCAAGTCCACCCAGTTTGCAGTTGCTGTCTCTTCATTAGATGGTGCCCTCACTTCTGCAGCCTATGCTGATGGAAGAGAGGCTGTCATGTTCAACCAGTGCTCTGCTAGCATTAGACTGGCGCTTGCCTTGATGGATCTTGAACTCCCTATGAAGACCAGCTTCGTTGCGCAACAGCTGACCTGTCATGGTTCATGGCTGAAGCCTGTTACCTTTTTGAATAGTTTGTTCTGAATTAAGTCTAGCTTCTATTTACAGGCAGGACATAGCCTAAAAGGTACCAGTTAGACAGCAGTTGCCCTTTGTCTACAGCACACAATTACTCTTAAGACTATTATTGAATTTCTTAATCAAATAAGAGATGAAGACATTGTGGCACAGATGATCATGTGATATATGGGAGAGGGAAGAGGCAGAGCTGATTCACGTAAGAAGTATGGGATCTGTGTGTCCTTAAGAGGCAGCTCTTGCTCTGCTCTGAGGCCGAAGACGTCTGTGCTTCAGAGGAGTTGGGCAGAGTACAGCTAAAATGACCGTGACATAAAAACCAAAGGAGCCTTGGATTGCTCTAATTTTTCTCTGATGGCCACTAACTGCAGACGTGCACATCATCTCAAAAGCACTTTATGTCTGACCATGTCCTAAAAGCTGTAAAGCAAAAGTGTTTCAGGCACAGGGAAGCTTGTAGCATATGAGACTGCCTTGGAAGGGAATCTAGGTACCCTAGGGAGAGGATGTGGCTTAGCTTGCTGTACCTGGTTTGCAGTCTGGGAAAATGGAGCAGGCCTGTGGGCTCCAGACAATGTGAATGTGTCTGTGTGTACTGAAGTATCTTTGTTATTGCAGTCTTTTGCTGTCGGATGGAGAAGCTTACTTTCTTGATTGGGACTTGAGAGTGACTAAACGTATTTTTTCTTCCATGCTGTGAAAACCAGTCTCCCCACTGCTGGTCTGGCTGGAGGCTCGCTGGCACTGCACTTCAGGTACTGGCAGCCCTCTGCAATCAGGGATCACATCAGGCTCCCTTAAATTGGCTGCACTTCAACAAACAGCCCCATTCCCTCCCTGAACACAGCACTCAACAAAGAGGAGTTTCAAGAACATGTTTAATGATGGCAGTTTGTACTGAAACATGAGATGTCCATTCAGTCTTGTCTTAGCAATTTTTCTTAAGAAGTTTTGGTCACAATGACAAGTTCTCTTAATATTTTTTTTAAATAAAGTTCAAGCATTTCCACAAAATGAAATTCATGGTCCTGGTAACTCATGCAAAAACTCCTCTAACAAAAGAAAAAAACCTTAATGAAAACCATTGCCCACAACCCTGCAGAGATTATACTGCATACAGTGAATTAAGGGCAACAGCTATGAACAAATCATTGAAATGCATTAGTGCTTGTTATACTTCTACAGTTCAGTTTGGGTGTAGGATAAGCATTGACATGTGTACAAGTTATCCTTCTAGACAAGTGTTTGCAGTCATCTTCACATCTGCCATGGTGGAGAAAAAAACAAAAAAACAAAAACAAAGCTATCTGTGCACTTCTGACTTAATTCTACTGGCAAGCATGGCATGCTAACTTCTGGCTTTTCCAATGAAATCTCCACTGACAGGGCTGTGGTTAGAGTAAAGAAGCTGCAGTTCTGCGCAGGGTTCTTCCTCCATGGCACAGTGTGCACAAAGAGGACAGCCTCCAATTTGCTTACTCTGCTTGACTCTGCTACTAGCTAGTGGATTTTGCAAGCAGTGAGCTGAGCTGCAGGCAGACATCTATGTTTCTTTTTTCATTTTATGTAACAAAATACATCTTTAAAAAATGCTCTTGAGCAAAGCAAGCTTGACTATGTAACACAACAGCAACAAATACTAAGACACGTTACAGTCACAATTGGATTAAATCTGCAGTGTAAGATGCACAGAACATTAAAGCAAAACATTCATGTAGTGGTTAATGGCTTTTTCTTCTCCAATAAACTCCTAGACCTATTTCAACCCAATGATTCAAATTATTAAAACTATGTTTTAAACTAATTTCTACCATTAAAAAAATATTCATATATATACTATTAGATGAGTCACATCAAGTGCTCTTAAAATCTTAACTAAATATAGCTATAGAATATTTACCTATACACTTTAAATCACATACAGCAACTTCTGTAGAGAGGTAAACATTGCCTCACATTTGCAACAGCAGCTGAGTATCAGACCAAGCATTTGGGTTAAAGACCATGAACAACTGGCGAGGTGAGTTGTTTTCCACCAAGCAGCTGCCACTTCCCTCCAAGCACTCATTAGCTTATGGCACATGGCTTGGGACCTTCCAGAAGAGCCAAAGACTTCCAGAGGCAGTTGGGCACCTTCAGCAACTTAAAATAAATGTCTTCAATCAATACAGCCCCTGTCCAACACTGAGATTCAGTTGCATTATGGAAATGGTGCAATTCTTAGCTACAAGCAAGTGGAGCAGATGGCCTTTGCCAACCCAGCTCAGCATGGGACCTGGCTGGATCTGCTAAAGTCAGTGGAGAAAAAAATCCTGCTAACTTCAAGAGCTGACTCTTTCTTGGAAAGAAGTAACTTTTATACACTTCTTACCTCTCATCTCTCTCCTGTGTAACTAGGGTTTCTCTCTCCTTTGTCAAAACAGTTTCACTTGCTCTCCACCACTCTTCCAGAGTACATGATGCTCAGCTTAACACATCTGGCACAAGCGTGGACATGAACACATTGCCATAGCGTTTGCTCGGAGAGGGCAGCAACTTTGTTCTGCAAATGCATACAGAAGCTTTTAACCTGCCTTTCCTCTCAGAATTGCCACTTCTTTCACTTCAAAAGGACTCGGACTGCTTAAGAAGTTCAATCTCTGCTCTTCAAAGCTCTTTAATCCTGATGAGATACTACTGTATTTCCTTCAGAATCACCCAGCCTAAATCTGTAACATGTTTTATTTGTGGGGAGAAAAAGAAATCCCCAAGTTAAATCTTGGCCTGCAGCATCACTCAACCTGTTGGTCACTGATTTCTACCAGTGAAGAGAGGCCTGCTTGGTTCTGGAAGCGGTTCCTCCAATTCTTACCTTGTAGCTGACATGTTAAATATTGCTTAGTAACAGTAATAAGGAATGACTCAAATTCATTACATGAATGAAAATAATGTAGTATTTTTATATTGCCTTGATGACTAATACTAATGCAACAGTCTGCTGTGGGATTTTTTCCACCCAGGCAGAGTAGGCTGGTTGCAGAGCCATTGCTGAGTCACAGTTGGGGAAAGTGAGCTATGCTATGGGAAGCACCTCTGAAAGCATAAGGCTGCTAGAAAATTCCCCTTTACTTCCTCTTACTGACTGCAGGACCCAAGGGAGCTGCTCAGAACTGGCATAGGCAATGGTATCAAGACAAAGCAGTTTAATGTTTTCTGCAAGTCTCAAATCTATTAGCCTCCCCAAAAAACCACAACTCCCACTGCAAGAATGGTAGTTTGCCAGATACGCTGCAGTCTCCTTGAGGGATCTGAGCTGCAAGAGCCTGCTACATGCTCAAGCAAATGGTGGGACAATTCTGAAACAATTAAAGTTACACAATCCCCAAGAAAAGCAAGGTTCCAGCCAGCTTAAAACCCAAAGAAAAGTATTAAGAAAAGTATGCACATTAAAGTGTGCAGGAAAGGGAGATTAAACAGGTCAAGGAGAACTCATCTGTAGTTATGTTTTAGGAGAACTACAAAGCAGAGAAACTGAACCAGTTATTTCTGCCCTTTCTAGCAACAGCTTGGAATGTATGTGAGCTTGTGGTCTCCTACGCATGATCCATCCAGATGCTGGTAATTTAATTCCTGGAGTGTTGTCCCACTGCTCTGACCTCTGCAGCATGAAGCATAGCAGGGAGTAAGGGTTAAATATATCCTTGAGAAAAATGGATTAGTCAAACAGGTAGTATGGGAAAAAATTCCAGTCTGATACAGATAATCTTATTTACATGAAAACTTGCATGAAAAGTAAGTGTTGTTGTCTTTCTGCAATCTGTTTCACTTGAAGACTCCTGTGTTCGGTAATATAGATAGCTGCTACATAAGTTACAGCAAACACAGGGTGGTATAAAATGCTGTTTTACTCCCTTTAGAAGGGCAAAAAATTACAAAAATATCTTCTTTAATCCAATATTGTTGTACTTCAGGGCATGCCTGATTCTTCCTGTTTCCCTGTGGTCTCATTTAAGTTGGTCTGATCAGAGCTCCTTGGGACAAAGAGAATGTCATTATGAAAGTTTAGTGCAATTATTTAAAAGGAAAAAAAATCAGTAGCAGGTCATGAAAATTTTCTACATGAGTCAACCTCTTACATCACCCCCAGATACCACCAAAAAGCCCAACGCTAAACATAATGTAGTATTTCAGCATGGTTTACATTATTACTTTAGACAATAAGTCAGTTTTGTAAGGTCCAGAAAAACACCCCTGATCTTTAAACATATGATTTGCTTAACAGTGACTAAAGTACTGAATTAAGATTTTAGAAAGAAAGTCCCTTGGGCAGCTTTGTTCAATCTTCCTTTTCATCCTCCTTCTACAAAACATTTTTAGACCATAATGAGCTGCAAGTCAGTACACAGGGCAGTATCTCTTCATGCTTTAGTTGCACTGCAACCTCTTAAAGCAAGAGAGCCAAGTTTGGAAGGAGGAACTCTAGTCATTCCAACATAGTAGTTTGGAAACCAGGGAACTGAATGGTGACATTTTGGTCAAAAGATCCACCACCTGCTGTACAAACAGCACCTCAGAGTAGGTGAGGCTTGTTTTGGTTTTTAACTCTGCAGAGATTAAAGCCTTCCCTTTCATAGTCAAGGCGTCAGCAGGTCCCTCAACAGCAGAATGACATCTTGAAGGGCACCAATGCTCCACGGAACTGCTTTACCTGGAGAGCAGGAAGAATTAATACAGTTGAAGATTTGCAATTAAGTAGCTCACAGGCAGAGATGAGAACTGGTATGCAAGGTGGAAAAAACCAAAAGCCACAAAAGAACAGACAGCATTATTCATTCTAATTGCTATAAGTCCCCCTCCAGCAGTTGATTTCCATGGTGACAGTGGACACTGATTTGAAGCTAACCTCATGCTGGGAGAAGCTCGACCAAGCAAAGGAAAAAGCAGAGTTGCATCAGACAAAACCCTAATGCTGAAAGATCCTGTGACCACCCTCAGAAGGGGGCTGCTATTTCACAGCACATGAAATGACATCTTAGACCCACTGTTCATTTTCACATCAGCGTATTTCTGGAAGAGGGTGTTCCATTAATAACCAATACACGCGGACTATCCCACTTGCTATGGATGCTTCCTGACACTCTTGCGTTAACTGCTTTGGGTTTTTTAAAAAAGTTCTTGTCTTAATACAAACTTATATTCTAAATAAGGTGAGAGCCCTCCTGCAGGACTGCACTGCTTGTGCATAACTAACTGAACTAGCCAGCAGACTGCTGTGCTCTGTAACAATTGTTATGGCCCAGTGAGGAATGAAACTGGCCTTCAAAAACCAAACAAAATGTTTTTGACCATCTTTCCTCCAGTTCTGAAGACTCATGGGGAAACTTTAACAGCAGCACCAAAACTTTGGCAATTGGTTGTATTTATAGTAAGTGGCTGAATGAATTAGTGATTTGCAGCCCCTTCAAATAAGAATAAATGGGTGACCTCCATTTATAAACAACTTGTTATTTCTGCCTTATCGGGGAGGGAGGGGGGTGCAGGGAAGAAAGCTGCTACAAGCTCCAGTGCAATTCACCTAGTGCCAATTGGAACGGCCTGTGGCTTTCTCTTGCAAAAATAAGGAGGAAAAAAACCTACAGCTGCTCCCTTGAGAGTAAACACCTTGCTGAGGCAAGCAATGACATGCTCCAAGAGTTGCACACATAGGTATACTCTGGAAAGGGCAAATTCAAAGAGGAGACATTAATATTGTAACTTGTACATCTTAGACTCCCAAAAGATTCAAGCACATCAAAGGCTGAGCCCTGCAAGCGCAATGAAGATATTTTCACATAGCTCAATGCTATCAGTCCCTGGGAAAGGGGTGAATCCAGAGTGATGTGTTACATCAGCCTTTACATGTAGTCCATCTTTCCCCTGAAATGTCCTGGAAGCTCTCAAAAGCCCTTTAGTACAACAATGACTGAATAAATGTTATTGTCCTCTTCCCTCTGCCTTGTCTCCCCCCTCCCTCGCACATAAATTTTCTTTTGCCTTCAAGGTCACTTTGGAAGATGCAATCCTAAAATGCTTTTTTGTTTTGCTGGTGCTACTTCTATTAGAAGGGAAAAATGACAATCCATGTGGAATACAAATGGAGGAATTTCACTTGCTTTACAGGATGAAGGGAAGTTTCAATCTGCCCCAAGAAGCACTTGTGGCTTTCTTTCAGTGCTTATTTAGGAGTCTGACATCTGTTCTGGGAAATTTCCAGCTCTAGTATTTAAATTCCAAGTTCTTCCTCAACTCTGGACGATACGTGGCATGTATCGCCCTGGAATCGAAATGCTCCGTGGGGGTGGTTGTGAAATTCACCCAGCTGGGCTCAGTAAGCGTAATAAGAGCAGACTGCACTGCCTCCAAAATAGCCATGTTTTAGCAGGGAGAGGAGACACTCAATATTCCAGATTACTGAAGTGCTTACAAAGTCTTTCATGTACGAGGCGCAACAGAATTTATTTAGTACTTGCTTTCAATTTTCTATTGAAGCTGACAAGAAATCCCCCAATGAGCTACATTGGAGTTAATAAGCTTAACCTAACAATTTTAATTACCTTTTTCAGAAAATGGTTCTTTTTGCAAGTGTTCTGATTTCTTTACTATTATTACACAAAACAAGCAGAGTGCTCTGTGATGTGGGTGGATACTACCACAAGTGCGTTTGCCTGTAACCTATCTTTACTTCATTCTTTTCTTCTTGACTATCACAAGGTTACAACTTGGTCTGATGAATCAATGATTTAGCACCACCAAGCAGAAGATCATGAAACCTGTGCAACTTTTTATCACCTTTCTGAAAGTTAAAGTAGCAACTAGGAGAGGGAAATTTTAAAATCAAGATCTACTGGGATGAGAAAACAGGAGATGAGATTTAGTTTCTCATTAACTCATTTTTCCGAACCTTTACTGTAAATATAATCCCCAAATAAAACATGAGAAAATGATATCTGGAAAATGATAACCAACTCAGTTCATATGGGCTAAAACTCAATCCAACAGAGATCTTTCAGTCTTCAGTTGCACAAATTGAATCTGAGTTGGTGATCAAGAAACAAAAGCCCTCTCCATATACCCTTTGCTTTCTTTGTATAGCTCTGTATCAATTTCAGAATAACTCTTCAACTCTTTAGCCTAATGCCTCTCTTAAAATAACAGCAAACATGCAGAAAACCCTCCTCCATATTAAAAAAAAAAAAAAAAAAAAGTTTTTGTGGGGCTTTTCAGGACTGTTAATGCCCAAGTGATTTGGCATCTTTGCTCTACGACAGTCTTTTGATTTATGCTTTCAGGTTCTTGACACACAAACTGTGTTCTCAGGATTAGAGAAGCCACTGACAGAACTGCTTCCCTGCTACTGAAATGAGATTGCAAAAGGGGCATCTAACCGCACATGCTTTTGTTTTTGTCAAAGGCAGGCAGTGGGTGGCTTTGCATCCACAGAAAGTATTGTGTTTGGTTAAGATTTTGAAGTGGTCTCATTAGCCTGCTTTGCAGAAGGAAGGTGGTTATTTTTCACTGCTCCACAGCCCAAGGGAAGTGCGGGTGTGATCTACGGGGAACGTAAAATGTTAAAGCATCCTGAAAAAATATAACAACCTTGGTCGAACAGCCCAATTTACAGTCTGCTGTTCTTTGATGCCTCATGTAAGGCTGGAAACAAATACATACAAGGACAAAGCATTAAAGGAGAGAAAATTAACTGCATGAGAACAATTGGAGAGGTATATGTCACTTCTCCCCTGCTGCTGCTAGACAGTGACTGCCTTTTAATTAGACTGCTGTTTGCATTATGTGGGGGAGACAGTACAGACTCTTAATTACTCCCCCAAACACAGGAGCAAGCGTCTGTGCATTTCCTTCAGCAGTGTGGAGGGGAACCCGAAACAGAGCCTATCCACATCCTCCTCAGCAAAGATTTATGGTACAAACTCAAAATGAGACGGTTTACGAACTGTGTATCAGCCAGAGGAGTAGGTTAATATTGCAGTCATGTACTCAGTGTTACGCATAAGAGGTACCTAATGTCATGCTACTCCAGGCCAGCTCTTCAGATTTTCCCCTACTGCCATGCTGCTGGTAACCCTAGAGATCTGAAAGCATGTTTGTCTTATAGTGCAGATGAGTAATGCTTGACCTGAATAATGCTCACAGTCCATCAACAGCTAACATATCCCTTCAACACTGCTCTTTGGAAAATTGGTTACCTTTCTACTGCATTCTAATGTTTTCTCAAAAGACTATCTTTTAAAAATATTTTGTGCACTTCCCCAGTGGAAAGCACTGAGCAAAAGCCATCGCAAATCAGACTTTCTAGAGTATGGACTAGTTTCCTCATAGTTTTACAGCCTTTAAATAAACAATGAACGAGTCAAAAGATCACAGATGATCTCATGATATTCTGGAGCCAGAAAGACTTTGAAGACTTTAGGTTTGAATGACTATAGACAGATGGTTTAGGATGTAGATATGGCAGTGTATACATTGCCAACCTGAATGGTAAGTAGTCCAATTAACTGGCAGATATTTCAGTACCGGAGTGTTGCAAAGAAAAAAATTAAAAAATCACAGTAATGACTCTTGTCAGCCACAGCCCTATAGCAGTGGATCCTTGCACAGCATAGTGCTCTACTAGGTTTAACGTCTCCAAAAGCAATCCCAGTAATGGTACAACCACCAAAGCACTTGAGTATGTGAAGCAGCACCTTGCCAAGGGTTGCTGCACAGACAAGGGCCAGAAGCCTGCTGTACCTTAGGCCAAGTAAGTGCTGCTGCTAGGAGGCTGATTGAATAAAACAGAACAGCTGCCACAACTGATACAAGCTGCTGGCAAGGTGGCACCTTCATTTGAATAAGAAAAATAAATACATAAAAGCACAGGATATTTTAGCCTGTGGATACTTGTCAGGAGACGCCTGTCACTCCTTGGTCCTCTTTCAGAACTGCTTCCAGGTTACTGTAGCTCATTGCATGTTGTTTTAGTCAGCTAACAAGCTGAAACAGCAGTATCTTCTCATTCTTTATTTATCAGCCCTAGTGACACCTCTGCAAGATCAGTTGTTATGGCTGCACTTTGTTGTTGTTTGGGGGGTGGGGAGAGATAATGGGGGGGGGGGGAGAAGTAGTTTCCATGAAGCAGCAGTTAAGGAAGGGTCCTTTAAAACTGTAGGTATTGATGAATATCCAAAACAACCCCACAGCTCCAGCTGTGTGGCTATCTATATGCATTCATAACTCCTGTTATCCACAGAGAGGCTGGAAAGATACGTTCCCTCATACTACCTTCCTGAAATATGCATCTAGCTGCAAAGAGCAAAGGAAGTCTTAGATGGCACAAGGCAGCTATCTCTTGAATGCTGAGTGCAGCAGGGAGAGCCCTGATGGAAACTCTGTTAGAAGTTCAGTTCACTGATATACAGAGGACACACCTGAGATGCTCTTTCTACAGCTCTACCTCTCCCTTTCCATCTGAACACAGGTGCCTATGAAGAACTTCTGACCATATCAATAGTCAAACTCAGCAATTCAAATTTGGAAAGAAATGTCTTTAATGGTGACAGGTGGCAGGAACTGGGGATGTAGTCTCTGAGATGCACAAAGGAACCACAGAGCTTGATGCTTTTTGTGGCAAATATATCCTCAGAGAAGCTTTCCCATGCTTACTTCCACTAAAGGGTCGTCTGTACGATGATATCGCCCTCTAGACTGACGTAGCTCTGTTTGAACTAAAAAATGTATATCTAAAGCAGCAAGGACTTCTGAAAATGTGGAATTTAATAGCCATTGCACTGGGAGGAGAGCGGGAATTCCCACGGCCGAAGAGCCGACAGGTTGGCGAAGAGTCAGAAAACCCCACTGTCCCTGAACAGAGCATCATGCACAGTGAAGAGCTATTTGTACAGCTAAGGAACCCAAGAAGACTGAGTAACTTCTGTGAAAGCATCAGTACAGTGTGTGCTCCAGGGGAGCAAAGGCAGGTAACATGACTACAGCTCTCTCATGAGTCAGACTATTTCCAGCAATTCTCCTCTTTGTTCATCTTCTGTTCTACTACTAGACATCTTTTCCTGAAGCACTGCCATGATTGAGAGTCTTCTGCTCTGTCTTCAGAAAAAATCCCTCTGATCTTGCTACCAAAGTTCACAGAGAAAAAAAAAATCAGTTATTTCTACTCAGTTTAGAGGAAGAGGAGCAGGAGGCACAGGCTGTTAAAGTAGACCAGCGAGATTTATTCTCTGCTCCAGGCTTAATGAAGCCCAGTCCCAAAATAAAAGCTGCCTGAGAAATAGCATGTCTGAAGTCATTGGTGTAAACAGAGCTACAGAGTGGCAATTTAGGTAGAGATGGACAGGAATCTTCTAATTATTTACACATCACAGCACAATTGACACCCGTTTTTTTTTTTTTTTTTGGTTTCCAACTCTTGCCTGACTCTTACAGAGAAATAATTTGATTATTTTGAAAATGGCCAGCAGAGCGTGTGGTGTTATGTTTTAGATGCTGGAATACTTGCACTTAGAACAAATGTGTTGTTCTCCCCCTCCTAAGTTAGGAGATGGGCAATATGAGTAAAGTCTGTTAAATCTCTGATTTTAAGTTAAGATCTTCAATTTTACAATTAAGAGGGCTTGTTTCTGCCAAAGAGACACAGATTTTAGAACAGGCCTTATTTGGATGAGAATGCAACTGTAGTGCTATAGACAGTTTGATGCAAACAAAAATAAGAGGTGCAGATACCCTAACACCATAAATCAATGTGCAGAATCCTTATGTGCTGAGTGGTCACTATAAATTTCTTGCTTAGAATAGCCACTAAAAGGTTTGGGCTGTTACACCACTTCTATCTTAAAAAGACAAACAGATTTAGTGAAAGTTCTTTCCTAAGTGGTAACTGTTAACAATACTGGTGAGGGACAAGAGTCCTTTCTTTGTCACAAAAAAACTGGGCACGTCCAAGACCGGAGGTCAGGGGAGATGTGCTCCTATTTCCCTCCCAACCTTACTGTAGTAACGGTGCCTGGAAAAGCAGCCTGTAACATGCAGTCCTCCATCACGTGTGTGTGGGCACCACCTTGCACAGGAACAAATGCCCACAAGAAGTGTCTAAGTAGGAAAACTCTGTCTGTTAGACCTTGTTAATTAACTACTTAGGGCTTCTTGTGTGTCCTGCTGTGCTGCTCTGCAGAGGAAAGTAGAGGGCAGAGACCCTAGGGAGAGTAATATGGTTACTGTCAGAGCAGAAGAGCACAGAGCAGCTGCATGCTGAGAAATCAGGCACAGGAGAGAGATGAGGCTTGGGCAGAGTGACAGGGAGATTACAACTGTGACATGTCTGTCAAGCAAGCATGACTGAGAAAAAAGATCTGCCTTCCTTAGCAAGAGCTTAGCGAGCAGCTCCAACTGGATGGGCTTGTGGTATTACCTGTATTTTACATCAAACACTGTTGAGTCTTCGTCCTCGTCGTCATCTTCATTCAGGGGAGCCATTTCTACCCGCTCGGCTGGAGTTGTGATTATGTCATACTTCCTGGTCTTCTTAATCCTTTTGCCAGACCTGCAACACAGAGGTGGGGAAGAAAGGCTTGTGTTTACAGAAGAGGTCGACTGTGTTCCCTAGGGATGTGGCCCACCGACACAAAATCTGTGGCTCATTTGACTGAGACTCCCCAGATGCTCAGGCTGCAGAACCAGCCTGAGTCCCTTCCCCCCTGCCTTTACACAGCCACCGTTTGTGCCTGTCAGCATAGAGCACAGTTTCTTGTCACAAGCAATCCAGATCAACATCAGTCTTTCAGCCACTGACAAACCAGACAGTGATCCTTTGGTGTCTGGGGAAGCACAGCAGCCCACTGTGTCCTCCTGCTGCTATGCTCAATAAGTCAGATGCAGCCTTAAGCAGCAGAAGCAGCCCAAGGGTTAGGGAACACGTTTAGATGAGAAAACCCAGGTTAAACCCCACTGAGACAAGATAATATTTGAGGCAGGATTATAAGGAGCCAAGGAGTAAGTGGTGCTAGGGTAAGAGCAGCCTGCTCCCTTCTTTTCTGGATATCAAGCCAAGCTCAAGACTCCCAGAGAAACAACCTTTAGCCTTGTCTGAGGAGTTTCACACTGAGTAAGGGCTGTGAAAAACAAGCAGCTGCAATTTAAAGACTAGCTGCGCCTACTACCTCTTCTATAAACACTAGCCTTACATTTCTTTAGAAATGGAGATGCTCAAGTGCCTGCGTGACCTGTTTCGAGATCTGTTTTCTAAAACTTGCTTTCAGTTAACAACCATTTGGTGCATGGCTTTTCAGCTAATTATCTTCCTCTAGCTTGAATTGTGTGGGTCCTTCTTACTTCACTGACTGCTTTAATGGGGATTAGGAGGTTCACACTGCTCACATAAAAATTCAGTTTTGGAGTTATACTAGTACATGTTTAATATATGTTAAAAAAAAGGTATTGACATGTACAGTTAGCTTTTGGGAAGAGGAGAGGATTTTAGTTAAACTGCTCAATTTTTCCCCTCTTTCCTTTTATAGAATGGAAGGGATAACTGCCAAGCATGAGGGGGGAGCTGGTGCAGGTGTGAGTAAGCACTCCCTAATTTCTAGTAATCACAACTACTGCTCAGAGCAGATAGCACGTCATAAGTACTCTTTTACTGTCAAAAAGCCTTGCCCTGGCAAGTCATGCAAGGTGTGTTGCAAGTGTCAACACTGCAATTTTTTGCATCAGGAACTTGCCTTTTAAAAAGTTACCCAGCAGCAGAGACTAGGTGTGAGCATTGCAAAGAGACTGGGACTCGAGACCTGTGTTTAGAGGTCTGCTGGATATCAGAGCAAAAGATCACAATAGTCCTTTCTAGGCTTAAAATAAAGGAAAATTAAATCTGTGGATGTGAAAGAGCTCCAACATGGAAGTCTTGGCACCTCTGCCTTGTATTGTTTTGAGGCTTAAGTCCAGGACTAAACAGGTCCTGCCCTTGGGATGGAGCAGTTTGCGTTTCCTCACTGTGCTGAAGACTAAGTTTGCATCACACCCATGAAAAATGTCCTCTCCTGTCATCTAATCTCTGTAGCAATCTGTGCTGCTGTGTCACATAGAGCACAGGGTGTTTTGTTCTATTATTGCTGCTGTTAAAACAAGCAATTTTATATCCAGTGAAGTAGGACTCTTAACCCAAGCACTTGAAAATGCTTTTGAAAACACCTCTCTATCATTCTGCTTCTCAGCTAAGACCTAGCAGCAAAGTGATACAGGGAGGTCTCATCTTACAAACAATGCAATGTTCTTTTACAAGAAACATTTACCCATGCTGTGAACCATAAACATACATTAAGACTAAAGTATGTCTACCTGTGGGAACAAATGAAGCACATTGCTACTGCTTTGCCTTATATCACAGTCTGCACTGATATAAGTTTCCATAAGCTCACGTTTTTGAAAGAGCCTACCTGCCTATCAGGCCCACTTTGCTGCGAGACATCCACACTCACTCCTTTCTTAGAAAATATATCTTATTCTGCAGAGTTTATCTTTCAACGGTAATTCTGGAGTGTCTGAAGCAATTACTGCAGAATGGGTATTTTTAGAAATGGAAAATTAGAATCCTTAAGCCTCTGGCAGTTAATTAGTCTTCTATTTGGGATACCTTTTAAGGAGAACCTGGAGCAGAATTCACAATACAGTGATCTACTAATCCTCCACAACCCTCACTTAACCACAGGACTCATTTAGGAAAGAGAAGTTTGTTTTGTTGCTAGCATTTGGCTAAGCTGCTACAAACATTTGTTTATAATAGGTAGGCTAATAGGATTTTTCCTCGTCTCTTCTTCCTCAATTAATTCCACATCATTTTATCTCGCTAATGTGATTATCAGTAATCTGCACTTTTCAGTGGTTCACATTTGTTCATTTGAACAAGTTCCCAAGGTTTCACGAATAATCTGAGCTAACGTTAGAGGAAAACCTTGGGAATCTCCCTACACGCATGCAAAATAAATCTGTTTGTCAGGAAACCCTGCTGCATGTTAAAACTACTGAACCTCAGTAGGATCGATTTAATCATCAGCGACTACAATACAAAAGGAAAAGCATGTTCCCCCTGGGTGGGACCAGACAATATCTTTTGTTTGCAGGCAGACTGCGGAGTCAGCATTGTAGCGTGGGGTAGGAACTACAGCATACAAATGTTTCATGAACTTTTGAGACCTCTTGGAAAGGATCAGGACGTGTTAGACCTGGTGGGCAAAAAGAAGAGGCTGCATTTGTTTTGTGTTTTTTAAGCAAGCAGAGTGCTGGAAGCTGTGTCCAGAGCACACCCCTTGCACAACCACAAGCTGAAATGCTCCCTGTCTGATTTAGCCTGGGCAGAAGAGGTATGGGGTGTTTCAGTACCGGAAACTGTCTTCCACTTAAAAACCACATTGCTTCTGCTGTCTACCTTCAGCCACTCGATGTAACTAGCAGGCTTAAGCAGGAGATGCTATAGGCCAGGACGGAGATGCACTTGCTGCAGCACAGGCAGAGCAGGACCATCAGTCACAGATGGGCACGTGAGCCCAGCTGCAGGAGTGTGCTCAAGCATCGCTGCGGGCTCAGTACACAGGCTGGCAGAGGATGCTACAGGGCTGTGTTGCACACATCAGAGTAGCTGATTGTAATGGTTCTTGATGGCTTTAAAACCAAATCTGAAGCTTACATTGAATCAAAAAAAAAAAATCGCAGAAACACTAATCTTTCACTTTAGACTCACTATTGCGGGGAGGGATGGCATGCAAAGATGGGCTGGAGCAGGAGCAGAACGCTGACTTTGTGTCTCTGTATTTTGACTGGGGGCTATTTGGATCAAGCAGCAGTCATATGCAGCACTGCATCCTCCTTTCTGAGGCATCATGTGGTGGAGTAAACACCCAAGTCACCTCTCTAGTTATTTGTGTCTGATCTATTTTAGTCAACAACCCTGATACTTAAAGATAATGCTTCTCTTGACCCAGAGAAAGAGGTCTCAGCATTTCTAACATAGCGTTAACACTTTATGCCTATGGATTCAGAGAGAGGAGATGGCCTGCTGAGAAAAAAAAAAAAAAAAAAAGAGGAGGAAAAGAAAACACATACAATGCTACTGAAAGTCTAATTAAGCCAATTACAACTTTCTTTCTAGAACTGCAGCAATGTTATAAAGGGAACAGAATTGGGACCAGTCTATTTGCTGTTAATGGCCTCCCCGGGTAGGTAAAAAAAACTTTATGGAAATATAAACCAGGGTAAGCTCCAGGCTTATTATCGGCTGATGAATTAGATGGTGATATTTCATTGCTGTTGATCTGTCTGGGTATCTCTGCTCTCTGGATGGTACTGTATGCATTGATACATGATTCAGGATACACATTTTACTGTAGCAAATTGAAAATGCTGTATTTTCTATCAGTCACATCCTTGAGATAGAAGATGTTTGGTCACAAAGAACAGAAGCATCTATTTGCTCGGCTGCACTGCCAATACGAGGGACAGAGGCTGTGATGGGAGTAACGTCAGAAATATCTAAATGAGATATTGTCATAGTTCAATGAAGCAGTGATGCCTGAAAGTAATCAAAATAGAGCTACTCATGTATAGTGGTCAGTACAAGCGTCAGTGTGCACTTTTAAACATTATAGTGCACTCAGACCACTACTATCTGGGATGTGCTCAAGAGTTATCCTTGTCTTGTAGAAGAGATGCAAACACAAGTATAACTTCCCTAAATTCTTCAAGCCCGTGAATCCTAGAACAAGAAACAGAATTTATTCTCCACTCTGTTTGCATCAGAGCTGCAAAAAGCCTGATATAACATTAGATTGTGAAGCCTTCTCCCCCTCCTTCTGCCAATTTGCTGTCATGCTCAGATCAAAAATACATAATCTCTCCAGAGACACGACCTCTGAAACCCAGGACAAGTGTCTTATTTGTCATTCTCCTCTGCAGCCCTAATTAAACGACATGGAGCTCAAATGAAGTTTTTTATATAAGTCTTTTTTTTTTCTTTTTTTCAATGTAAGGTCACTTTAATAGTTTGTATTTCTCTCCTGTTCCTGACAGCCTTCTTTTCTCTGCTGGAATACTCTGGCTACAACATACTCAGTTTACATTCAAACTCTTTAGGGTTAAGCCTTGGATGCCCTGGAGCAATTCCCCAGCTTGCAGAACAATGGGTCTCATATCCTGTGATCATATGCTTGAACCTCTCTCCTCAATCTTACTAATTTATACGAGTTTTGCAATTACTGAAAAACTAAGCTGAAAATGATACTTGGGGAAGAATCAAAATTAAATTTTGTTACAATGAAACAAAGCAATGAGTTATAAAACAAGCAGGTAGTTTCTTTCAAAGTCTAGATAAATACCCATTTCCAGCTTAAGCTTTGTTCATTCAAGTGTCTGCTACCTGTCTTGACCTGCCCTAGAGTTTTTTGCAACTGCAGCACTGGGTTATTTTCAGTAGATGCACGAGCAAAAGTAACTTATCCAGTTTTTCCAGAAGGCATACAGTCTACCAGCACATAGAGCCACATCTGAAAAATTAGGTTTCCTGGGAGCTGATCCTAAGAGTTGTATTGCAGTGGATGAACTGAGCTGCACTAGGATAAAAAAAATGGTAGGTTATAGGGATAGGAATGCAAAAAAAATCAAGACCACAGATCACAGAGTCCATATTTAGCCTGAGGATCTGTTCATAAGCTGTTTCTAGAAATTGTGTTTCCTGGTAATCCAATTTACCCAGCTATCTGATTGAGTAACATGAACTTTGGTCTATTATGGAAATTATTTTGGTTTGGGAGCATGCAGTGCCTGGGGGTATATGAAAGAAGAAGTCCAGAACTAGGCTGCCAAAAAAATTACTGTAACAGATTAGGCTTTGCCACATGTAGACTATTTTGGCTGTACTTCCTGGTCCATAGTAGCCACAGAAAGAAAGGGAAGGGGGAAGGAGGAAACTCAGATCACTCACAGTATTACCACATTCTGAATCACAGGACCCTCAAAAGGGTCCAGAACATAACATTCCTAAAAGGAATGATTAGGCATCTGTGAATGTTGTCTTACAGCATTGGAAAGCTAGAGACATAGCCAACCTTACTCTTAAAAATAAAATAAATAACATGCCTGTGACAAGAATATCTGGCCACTTACTGATTTATTTCATCTCTATAATCCATATCTAAAAGGATAATTTACTTCCAGCAATCTAGAGTAATTTCACAGTGAAGGTTTAATCAAAGAATGGAATCCAGCAAAATCTGTTTAAATAGGAATCCATGATACTTCCAAAAAAAAATGTAGTGCTTTTGACTAAAGTATGAACAAAGCTCTTATTCTGATGGAGAAAAGCTTTACATTTATTGAGGGTGAATCCCTTATCTCTTCTGCAACACAGAATTCTTCTCCAATCTGTTTTGTCAGCTCTAAGTTTGACATGGAACAAACAAACTTGTTGGTATTCTTGTCTTATTTTGCAACTTGAATAATTGTGTACAAACAAGTGCTCTTTCAGATTAAAAAAAAAAATGAGTATTTGGAAGCCTAAAGCTTCATCTTCCATTTTCACTCGGTCAGTCTGTTAAAGACGGATCTCAGAGGGAATTTTTATGCCTCTTTAATGCTGCATTATCTCTGACCAGTTGCACAACAATGACTTTGGAATGGGAGAATTCATCTATCCTTCCCAAGGTGACTTGGACCTGGACGTAGTTTTGCTGATTTATTGTATAGGGGAAGGTCTTCAAAGGCTATCAGTTTGCATTCTTTGGCTGGAAATACTCAGGCTTATGTCAGGTGTCCTTGAAACAAACTGTTCTTTTTACAGCAAGAAGAAACTGAGGCAGAGAAATCTTGAAGAGCTGAAAACTGTGACTTTATGCTTTTCATTCTGCACTTATGGACTTGCTAATTCTAGCTCTTACACCTACTAGTAAATTTGCTGTATTTGTCCATGACAACTTAACGAGGCTGGCAAGTGGGTGATACTGTTTTAAATTTTTTTTTAATCAGTGTTTTACTTGCCTCCGCTTAGTGATTTCAGTTCAATGAGCAAATTCACTTGCATTGTCTTTTGCCAGCTAGTGCGATGCATGGAACGAATTGTTTAGTAAAATAACAATTTTTTTAGAAAAATACCAGTTCTAGTCATCTCAGTCTCTAACTCAACAGTTTATGTTACTGTTGTGAACTGCCCTTCTTGTGCTGAGTTACTTCAGAAATAGGAGAACTAGAGGAGTCACCTGCAGCCATCATGTAAATGCAAACGAGCTGCCTGAAAAGAGAACGAGGAAGAAATTGCAAACCCCAGTTGTTTGACTGCTTCTGTCACTGGAGCTCTGGCATGCTGCTCCTCCTCCTTCCTGGAGGAGCTCCGCTTCCTGGAGAGCGAGCTGCTCGCCTTTCCAGGCTCTTTCCTGTTGCCCATACCTAGAAGTCAGGATCTCTGTTAACTGCTGAAGGTTAGTAATCTTATGTTGCAAAGTTAGGCACGAGCAGGCAACAACTATGTCAACTGTGTGAGAAAGGAACAGCCTTCAGTGCCCAATGGGGACTCTATCCATTACCTCGAAATAAATAATAATTATCACTAACGGTGTCAAATAGAGCTTTAATATTTGCTTTTCTTCTGCTTCAGCAACAAGCCAACAGAGATTGGCTTTCTAAAGCAATTGAGTTTAATTTGCTCGTGATCCTCACAGCAGGAGATTTTACACAAGTTTCAAGAGCTGCCGTGCCGTGCCAGCTTTCAAAGCACGTGCCAGCACCAGCCCGCCTCAGCGGTACGAAGGGCTCTGCCACACTGAACAGATGAGATGCAGCCAGCCCACCAAGCCGATGCAGACCTCCATCAGGCTTCCTACTGGTCACCAGCACTTCCTGCGGCTCCACAAGCTTTTGGGCTTTTCTTCCCCTTTTGTGGCAGGAGTGGAAAGTTGCATCCATCATCACTCAACCCATCTGAAACACCAAGAAGTCTGGTCCTACAGCACCGCTGCGGTTCCAGTCAAAGCACTGCTGCGGTCTGAAATGGCATCTGCTTTTGGTGCTGTTGCATCTCCTCAAGCCAAGTCTATCTGCTTCAGCTTAATTAAAAGGCGAAAAAAAGGTCTCCCGTATGCAGCACGAGGTACTATACCATCGGCACCTGCATCCGTGCGTGCACACACGTATCCTATGTCATGCTTGAAAAAACTTACCTGCAACCTGCTGTATTTTTCTGGTTTATTCTAAAGCAGACTAGAGGAAAATGCAAGGAAATCTGTAAGTGTGAAGGACGCCAGAGCCCGCCTGACTCCTCGGAAGTTCGATGTAATACTTAGTCTTTAAAAGGGTGATTTACCTCAGGTCAAAAGAGGTTACTGGGAGGCGAGAGCGTGGCGAAGCCTGGCTCCGCACGCGGCCGTTCCCGCTCGCCGGCGCGGCGAGGCGCGGCCCCCTCCGTGACGGCGCCTCGACGCCGTTCGCGCCGTTCGCGCCGAGGTGGCCGAGCCGGCGGCCGAGCCGGCCCTCGCGGCCTCCCCGTCCCGGGCGCGAGGGTCGCCCGGAGCCGCGGCGAGGCCCGGAACGCGGCCGCTGCTCGGGCGAGGCCCGTTTCCAGGCGGGGGAAGGAGCCGCGGCGGCGGGAGGCGGCGCGGCGCGGCGCGGGCAGCACCTGCCGGCGCGGCCGGGGCCGCCCCTACCTGAAGACGCGGAGCAGGAGGCAGGCGATGAGGGCGGCCGTGAGGGCGCAGGCCCCGATGACGGCGGCCTTGAGCGCCGAGAGGTCGCGGAGCAGCGCGGGCACCGGGCTGAGCCGGGCGCCGCTGTGGTTGCCCGGCGCCGCGGCGGGCTCGGCGGGCAGGCGGCTCCCGTTGCCGGCGGGCGGCGGCGGCTCCTCGCGGCTGCCGCGGGCGCCGGGCGCGGCCGGCAGCAGCAGCGGCAGCAGCAGCGGCAGCAGCAGCCAGGCCGGCGGCGGCAGCAGCGGCGGCGGCGCCGCGGAGCGCATCCTGCCGGCTGCGGCCGCGCCGAGCCCCGGAAGGCAGCGCCGGCCCGGCCCGGCCTCCCTCCCTCCCTCTCCCCCGCCGAGAGGCGCCGCCTCCCGCGCGGAGGGGGCGGCCCGGCCCGGCCCGGCCCGGCCCGGCCCTGCGGGCCTGGGGGGTCCCCGCCGCCTCGCTGGGGGCGCCCGCACGGCCGTGCCGGCCTGCCCCGGCGCCGGGGCCTGCCCCGGTTCCATACCCGCCCCGTGCGGCGCCCCCGCTCCCTCCGCCGAGGCTGCTGCCTCCCTTAGGGTGGCATCGGCGCCCTGGGTGCCCGGGCGCGCGCTCCTTTGGGGTGGCTTTCCCCAGGGTCGGTGCCCATTTTGCGTTGGCCGCTGCTGCCGTCTCCCCCAGGGTCTAGTCCCGGTTTACGTTGGTCTGCCCAAGGTCTGTGCCCGGTTTATGTTGGCTCCTCCTCAGTTTCTGCCCCGTGTCTCTGCCCTCCAGGGCCCCAGCTGTAGGTTTGGACCCTCGTTACCAGGGGTCGCGCGGCCGTGGCATCCCTGGGTTGCGCTGGAGGAAGGGAGCGTTGGGAAGAGGCGAGCCCCAGGGCTACCACCGTTGCTGGTGGCTTCTTCCCGCTGTGGGAAGTTGTTTTCTTCACCAGTGCTGAGTCTGACTGTTGGGTTGTCGCACGTGTTGAGGTCCATCCCCCCAGCTCCGAGCCAGAGCTCGCCGACTCCTGGAGCCATTTGGTTCAGCACATTTCTCACCCACCTGGCCTCAATTGCTGCCACTATTTTGAGTGAACACAGCTCATTTCTTTCTAGTATTTCCTGTCTCTCCTAAACTCACCTGCATCCCAAAATTCTCATCTTTTTCAGACGCCAAAATGAACAGAAGAGTATCTGAGTGAGGACTCTAATGATGTTCGCTCTTAACTCACATAGAAGCAGTAGGAAGTGGCAAGGTGGGACATTCAGAAGAAAGCCTGACCGCGTTCCCCCAGCAGCTGCGGAAGAGGATGAGGTAGAAATGGAAAGGATAAAGTGCTGACTGTCAGCTAGGACCCGAACAGCTGGACTGGGACTTGTCGCCAGAATTGCGCTGGCTGACAGACATCACTCCTTGAGGCTGGCCTGCTTTGCGTGAGTAAGGTTGCTCACGCACTTCGTTGTTCAAAGGGTGTCCAAGGCACTTGCCTACCTGGCAAGAATTTGTGCGGTGAAAGGATGAGATGGTCCTTCGTGATTGTGCTATAAATACAAATTTGGGTCTTGCTGCTTGTATGGTGTGGTAGTCACAGTGGTTATATTTTCCTACAATAGCTGCAGTTGTTGACTTAAGTAAACAAAGGATGTGTTCTTAAATATATGCCTCTTGGTGCAGCCTAAAGCATTTTAAGAGTCCACTCCTGACTGTTCCTTGAGAATCTGAAAGGCTAGCCCTTAAATTTTCATGTATACAATGTGCAGAAGGTCCCTATAACTGTTCAAATTAGTCACTGTTCCAGCTTTCTTTCATTGCTTACTTTTCTACAGTTGCAGGTGGGACCTTGTCCTTGCAACTGCTGTTATTCTTGCAAATGTGTGGTAATTCACAGCAGCTGGGAAGCTTTCTGAAAAGCTTGAGCAAACTTGAAAAACATTTTGTTTAAAAATCCGTCTGCTTCCTATACATGCCACCAGTGTTTGGGGGAAGGGGTTCAATTATCTTGTTTTGCTCTGTTTTCCCCTGGAGACATCTATCTGAGAAACAGATTGACTAATTTTATCTTTGTATGCCCATTAAATCAATGGGGTAACGCTAGGGATGAATATGGCCCAATGGGTTCTGTAAGAACTCATCTGTTCCTTATTCCACGACCATTTCCTTGCTAATAACAACAGTTTTTAATTACAACGTACAACATCTGTCCAAATATAAAAAGAAGTGATCACAGAGTTCAAACTGTGATCCATTTAAATGGGCATTCTTGTGGTATAAACTTCCTTGTGTTGCTGATTCAACATTTTGTACCTGTAAAACAGAAAGAATTTCTAGAATGGATTTACTTTTTTTTTTCTGCCTTCAGCATCAAAAATATGTTAGTCACCCTCACTTTGTCTGCAGGTTAATTGACTTACTAGTATTTGACCTCTCTAAGATAACAGTAGTCCTTTTTCTTAAGATTAATGAAAACCATGGTTCTGATTCTGCAAATCAGTCCAGTCTATGTGTGCTGAGCACATGAGCAATACCATTAACTAAACCAGATAGAATAAAAAGGGTGAACTAGGGAGCCCATGCTAGGCTATTGCTAAGATATAATTCATTAGTTTTGCCCTCTAAGGTTTATATTAACACAAGTTTCACCACTGCAAGATAGTGTTTATATCCAGGGAGAAGGGAATGTTGCTGCTGAAATGAAAGAAAAACGAGGAAGGGGGAGAGAAGAAAGAGCCTATTTCCTTCCTGTTAAGCTCTGCTGTGCCTATACTTCAGGGTATTATTTATGTGAATGTGTCACTAAACTCTGAAAAAGATTACCGAGAAGTCTTTCTGCTCCCAATGTCCTGTAGGAAAGGCAGGAATGAAATAATGGTTCATAGGGTTTCTTAGCCAATCGGGAAGCTGTATCAACTGCCACCCACTCTATAATAAAGGCATTCTGTGTTTTTTTGCAGGAAGTTCTCTGGGATGAGGAAATTTTGATATGTACAATGTGCAGAAGGCCCCCTAAACTGTCTGAATCAGTCATTGTTCCAGCTTTCTTTCATTACTTACTTTTGTGTGGTTTCCAAGATGGGGCCCTGGTTTATTTATGTTTGGGAAAAAAATAAATAAAAAAAATGAGCTGGACAGGGGTTGAATTGGTGATGCAGACTCTTTCCCACTTGGAATGAGCTCTGCTCACATGATTTATTATTTGTAAACACGGACCCTGATGTTGGTCCTGCCTGTTCTGAGATGTTTGCTAGCTGCTCCTTTGCCTCTGTCAGATTTCACTTCGTCTTATACTGCTATTCCTCTTGCAGTGCAGTGCTTCTCCATAGAAAGCAGTAAAGTTGTAGGGGCTTCCAATGTGAGGACCACCTCTGGCTACTTACAGAACCGTTAGAGTACAAATTTTGCTCTTACTGGTGTATGTGAAATCAGAGCTGCACAGTGGCATGTACTGGGAATGTACTTATAAAAGTCACTCTTCACCTTCAAGAAGTAATACTTCTGATTATTGTTTTATCAGCACTCCCAAACTTGACCCATGTCCTCTATAAACGTACAGCAAGACAGTTTCTGGGATGCTTATGAGCTAAAGCCCCATCATGTGAATGACTTCACATGGGCGTTCCTGTCTTTCAGGGTTCTGCCTTTAGTGTACAGCCACTAGACAGAAGTGAGAGGTAAAAGCTAGATGATGTCCCGTGCTGATCCTTACCCTCCTTCCTTTTGTGTTCCTTGGGCAAGGAGAACCAAACTGCAAAGATTTATCCTAAGCATGCTCAGAGCTGAGCACTTTGCAGTGGGGTGATGCGGGAAGGGTGGGCAGCACACAGTCCTTCTGGAGCATGACAAATGGGCATTGGAAAAGGACCTCCATTTTTTTGGTGATCGTCTTTGATCTTCTCCTGTCACTGTTGCACTGGTGCAGAACTGCCAAGGGGCCCTGCAAGCTTTGTAACCCAAGTCATTTTGTTTCAGGCCAGTTTTTAATGTAACCAGAATTACATCTGAAATACATACTCTGTAAATTTGCAACAGTATTTATGGTGTTGTGCATCAGTCTAAATTCCTCGCCAAAAAAAAAAAAAAAAAAAAAAAAGAAAGAAAAAAAAGAAAAACAGGCAGTAGTGAATGCTAAATCTAGCAGCATTGTTTGACTTTTATTGCTGCTATATTTTTTTTAATGTTCCTATGGCAGATATTTCAATCTACTAAGATTTAGACTGAAAGCCAGCACAGTAAATTAATATTTATTGTCACTACAGAGTTCCTCTATTTGACAAGGTGCAATTGTACTGGTATGTATAGTGTCAAACATATTCCAAACAATCTAGAAATGATAAGGCTCAGGATTCTTCTGGCTTGTTTCTGATCCTCCTTAGAAGTAGGCTTATGCTGTTAGAATTTATTGATGCTCAAATGTGAAGCTGTACAGTTAGGAAGAAAAGGAAGGTGTTGTCCATGTGCAAAGTATAGTTAAGTCCGTTTGTATCTTTGTTCTGTCCCCTCCTTCCAAGGATCTCTGTGGAGGATGCTGCCTCCCACAGATAATTTTGGTGTGAGTGTGGGTGTTGCACCTAGCAATTCTGCTGCTTCTTTTGGTAAAGCAATAATAAGAGGATGTCTTTCTGTGGCTGCGTTTAAACTTTGTGTTCGGCGCCTGGAGGCCCTGGACTCTCCATTCTGCAATGCAGTGGGGCGTTACACTCCACCACATTGTGCGTAATGCTAAGGAACTGTTCAATTACAATTTGATTTGATTTTGTTCTTTAATTGGGACAGATTGGGATTTGTTCCCATCTGTTCAACAATTCTCAAGCGACTGATTCACAGGAAAATAATATTTGAGCTCTGATACATTTTTTTATGTGCTATACAAGGTATTTAGTCTCTTCCCCTTCAAATGTTAAAGAAGCTGAACCAGTGGAAAATGGCTTCACCTGCTTGAGAACGAAGCATGAAGCCCTGGGGGTAGTATTACCTCCTGAGGACCAGCATCTCAGCTAACTTTAGACAACATAATCTGATCCAGCTGTCCTTACTATCTTAACTTCTCAGGCAATTTATGTTTCTTTGGAGCTGGAAGAGGGAAACTTCACCCCAGAAGCGAAAAGCTAAACCAGTTTTAAGAAATAGCATCTTAGAAAGGAATCACAAAATGTAATGGAGAGGGAAAAGGGCCCTCATTTGAACAAAAGTAGTGTAGTAGGATCTTCCAGTTCTTTAACCTTGCAATAAACTGCAGCCATTCAAGGACTCAACTTTCAGAATAATATTATACTTACTCTTCATATTAGCACTGAAACAAGTAGGCTGTTAAAAAGAGAGAGGAAGAAGCTTAGAAGCTATTTAACAGTCCCACTCCTAAAAATGTATTCAAAGTGGGAAGCAAAAGATCCAAAATCTCTTTCAGATGGCAATGTCTAAAAGAAATATTTGCAGATTGTTGCCATATAAATCATCTCTAAATATTGTTCCTGGGTTTAAATTGACTTTGTAATCCTAGGTACGTATTCTTAAGATACATTTACTTGAAAAGGCATCAGTATCTGAGGTGAAGAAAGCATCATTTGTATTACATGGCTTCAGTTTTTTTTTAATTGTCTGTTTTTGTCCTCGTGGACACTTTATTGATATTTTGCATACTATTTGCTTAATCTGGGAATCATTCCTGGTTCCTGGTGTGGAATGTGGGATTTCACAACTCTCTTCTTCAATGACATCATGACATGATTTGCTTGGAACAGAACAGTAATAAATCAGAGTGAGGGGAGTTTACTAGTCCATGTGTAATAAAAGAAAACCATTCAGATAAAATATTTGAGTGGTTGAACTAATTTGGGGATGTTAGGATAGTGAATCACGTTTTTGTGTAAATAAGATAGAGGGTCCTATTTGAATAACAAAGAAACTAATTTCTTAGCAGGGGTTAATGTGAAGGCCTTCACTCCTGAGTGCTTTGGTAGAAGAAATATAGTTTGAGTAGTAGAGAGGAAATTCAATCAGTGAAAAATGCAAAGAGTATTCATTTTCCTTTCTGATGAGGACCTGCTTTTTTTTCCTGACGCAAACATGAACCTTGAGGAAAAGGCTGTGCTGATTGTAGGGCTGGGCGCTTTTTCCCCCTACTGAGCTGTTCTTCCAGTTTACACCTGTTCAGTATCGTTTTAAATTTGAGCTCTCACTAGCAATTGCACTTTCTGCAGAAGAGTCTGGTACTGGCTAAATAGACAGAGCTAGTAAGAGTGCTTCTGTATGCAATTGCTTCTGGGAATGGCACATTTCTATATTTATGGATGCCTATTACAAGAGCATCTCCATTTGTGGGAAAGGCTCTTCATGCATTGCTTAGCAATGCATATGAAGCTCAGGCTGCCCTTTCCTTTGTGCTCTCTGATGGCCTCCAGGCAGCACCCAGATGTACTTTCAGCATTCAGAATAGAGGAGAATTTGCAAGAAATTGTGCAGAGAAAGAATTAACAAAGATTTCAAAGCTGGCTAAATCACTGGAGTTAGGCAGGTTGGATCTGCACGAATGAATACTTGTTTCTGTGCAACAAATGAAATGTATACAAAATGAGGCAAACTGCCTTCCCAAGGATTTTTTTGTAGAAGTAATACACCTTCTAGACAAAGACCAGAGCTCCAATAAAGCAAGAAATAAAGTGTAACATATAACGTGCTTTCATGAGCACACTTCTGATGGATCAAACCAAAAATTCAAGCTACTAGCAGAGAAGTACAGATCAAGGAATGGCCAGGTCAAGTACCATCAGAGAGCTTTTGAGTTGGTATGTCAGATAAGAAAGTATGTGATAATTGTCAGGATTAATCATTTTTTCCAGTGATTATTGATAGATATATATAGATATTACAGGTAAGTTCAACCAATGGTGGAGTAAAATCACAGTGCCTCATCTGTCAGGAGTGAGCTGAGGGCTATTGTGCAGGCATATTGCTAACCAAAGACCAACGAGCAAGCAGTAGTTTCAGATATACTTGGCCAAGTCTGACTCCCTTGCATATTTCTAGTTAGCACCTTATATTAGATTGTTATTTTTATAACCCCATGAAGCATTTCTGGCTTTCTGTAGACACTTACAGTCCAGTGTTACTGCTGCAAAAGACTTGCAATTTAAGTTTATGGTAAGTAGGAAATTTCTTTTGTATAAAGGTTAGTGAAAGCATTAAGCTTGAGTGCAGAGATTCTCTCTTGAACAGGTTCCTCCAATATCATTAATGCACACAATGTCACAGTGTAGCAGTTAATCTGAGAAAATAGGGAAAAGAAGGACACTGGTAAACCACAGATCTTTGTTTAGTTAGGATAACAATAATCAAAGAACATAAAAGCCGGTTATGACTTTGCCTCCCGCTGCTTCCCTGGCTATTCACGCAGTAAGTACAGCCTGGCCTGCCCAAGTACAACCTGAATGAAATCGACAAATAATTAAAGACTTTTTTTTAGATAATTTGCAGATCGCATCCTTAGACTGTTTTTCTTCATCTCAGCTGCAGTAGCTGCTAATCTTGCAGCCTCAGATGGCTTTGAGTGTTTATCAATGATGTTACAGTGACTGCCAAGTAGCAGGACTTCATCCAGAATTACAAGTGACCTGGATATGAAAAAAAAAAATATCCTAAGTCTTGGTCCAGTTGAAGTATTGTGATTCTCAGCCATGACACTTACTTTGTCATCCCAGGAGATGAGTCAGATCAAGTCAAAGCAGTATTTCTATGAGTATTTCTATTTTTGTATGTGTGCTGTAGGATATAGTATTTCTGATGCATCAGTACCCATTTACCCCCATCCTAAGAGTGGTTTTGTGTGTGTATATACATAGTTAAGGACCTCTGGCACTTTTATAAAAGTAAGGGTGTTGGTCCTGCTATCCAGAACAAATATTTGGGAATTCAATTATCCTTGTTGCTTGATACTTCTTTTCATTTCCGTGTAAGTGTTATGTCCTTTATTTCCTACTCTATACTTTTCTATGCATCACTAAGGAGTGTTCATCCTCAGACAACCCCATTGCAGTAGCAGAGGGAGTGATTTGGGAGAGTCTGTCTAGTGCAGCGCAGAGCTGCGCCCAGTCCTGCGCAGGTATTAGCAGCAGAGAAACCATCTGAGTCCATGCAGGATGCCTCACTAACACATCTTGGTCATTAGCACTATGAAAATGGCCTCATTTGGAGTGAGCTCAGGGCTTTCTGTACACCATTTACCAGGTAGGACTGCCTTTGGAGTATGTGGCTGGTCTTCAGAGTGCCTGAAGCTCCCAGCAGTGCTTCACAATTTGCCTGTCCACACAGTGGAAAAGCTCATGTGGTGGGTGCCTTGGAACAGGTTACTTACTTGTCCTGTGCCTCAGCTTGCTTATTTGTGAAATGGTGATACTGATCCTGAGTGCTCCTTTGCAAAACATATTTCCACACCAAGGAAAAGTGCTATGGAAGAGCTCGTTATTCATACGAACAAGCCTTGCCAAAACAGCTGCTTGTAGTTCACCAGAATCCTAACACCCAATTAAGCAGGTATAGAATGAGACAAACTGTCTCCTGGCTTTACTGAAATTTCCCCCCTCAGAACAGCAGCAACCTTTAACTCAGGTTTAATATAGCAATGCATGTAATTGTCATCCAAGTACTGGCCTTTGCCCGTGGTGCCAGCATTCCGCTGGAATGACAGTCCTTGCGTGTTGCCGAGAGCAGCTATGGATGACACATCCCCCCCTCTTAAGAGTCTGGAAGCTGTCACCCTCGTGACATTTTGCTACAGTCTCAGGAATCAGTGCTCAGGTTAGCACATTACAGATGCGAAAGTGGGAAGGTAGGGAAAACATCTATTAACATCTGCAGCTAGACTTCAAGATCTCTGGTTGTACCAGACCTAATACTGTTTCATTGCAAGGCAGATACCAGAAGAGGAAAGTCCTGGAAGGTACACTGGTAGAGGAAAATCACTATGTTCTTGCTTTGGTTTGTTTCTTTCAAAAAGACTTGAACTCCATGCCTTGTTAGTGGAATTTGTGGTCAGTTATTTTTGCTGTAAATTACATAGAGGGATTTGTCCGTTTTTATTTTAGAAATATAAGTCTCCTCCAGTCTTTGGTTTGATGGAGGGTCTGTAAGGATGACTGGAGAGCTAGTAGGATTATGACATTACCAGATCAAATGATAAAAAATGAGCAATCAAAAAAGGAAGGATTATTTCTAAAATTTCTGGAAACTCACTGTTGCTTGCTATCATCTATTTAATTCAAATATTGGCAAGACGTTTGGTTTGGGAATCTAGATTCAGGTATCTCATCACTTAAAAAAACCCCTCATACCTACTTTCTATGCTGGCTGAAAGAGCAAAGAGTAAAGGAAAGTATCTTGATAGGCCTCAAGTAACAATTTTTTTCAGCTGAAGTTTCTTTATACATGAAAGTCTTCTTTATACATGAAAAATGTAAAACATATTTGTTCACTTTACAGATCACCTTTAAATAAACTAAATAAATGTAGCTTTTCTCTACTCAAATTGTCATCTAAGCTAGCCTAGGTAGTTGTAGTTTTTACCCAACTCTTATTTTTGCTGTCTTAAACACCACTTAAAATATTTTAAGTGTGAAACCAAATAGAGATGACAATTTTCAGTAGGAAGCACTTTGAATAAGGCTGGTTTTAAAGAGTTTGCTTGGCACTAAACGTCTGCTGTCAGTGCCGTTTTCAGCACAGTGCCACAAGCCCTTCCTTACCTGTGGGATGATAACAGGTTTATTGCAGTTGAGAGATGTCTAGTCCATAAACTTTTGCTGGTTTTCCCCTTTTTCTTCCCCTAGTCCAAACACCTGAAAAAGAAAGTAGTGCATAGGAAGGTAGGAGTCTAATAGCACTGCTTGGAGCCAAGCGTAATGTATAATACTCTCTAGAGAGGCTGATTCACCACGTTCCTAGCTAAGAGGACAAGCTTTTCTAGCCTTTACTGCAACTTCTGTCCCCAGCCAAATCTGCTATGTTTCTAGATTTTGAGTACCAGCTCCCTACGTGTGACTGTCCTAAGCCAGATGTACTACCAGCGTACCTCAAACTTTACCTCAAAGCGAGCCCCTTGAGATTTCAGTCTTAAACTCCATACATAGCTCTGCCCAATGCACTGGTATTTCTAAGGTGAACCTTGTTACAACATTGACCCCTCACACAGTCTAGAGAATGGCATGTTCATTATCTAGAAGAAGGTCTAAAAAAAAAAAAAATCTCACTTGCATTCAACTGGAAAAATTTCCACTTGATGTGTAGTGTTTCCTGCCAGGAGAATGCAAAGCCTTTTTATCATACTAACCCTTCTCCAAATCCCTGGGCAGTGGCTGATAATGTCTACTTCTTTAATGTACTTCAAAGTGTTTCTTCAAAGCCTTTACTACCTGAATAACACCATCTGACCTTTATTTTAAGAGATATAGCCAAGCTTGAGAGCAGTGTAGGCCAGTGGAGTAAGGAGCAGTGTCACAGTGTGTCTTGCTTGCAGACCTGCGTGCATCACTTTGACTGATCTGTGTGAGGGTGAAATTGGAAAGGACTTCTAGATCACAGAGAAATGAATTCATGCAGATGTTTGCCCCCTGCTTCTCAGGTAAACAGGCTTATGGGCATTAGCTCATACTAGATAGTTGGGAGGTGGACCTACAGGGAAAGATCAGTCTCCTGCTCCCACACAGCACAAGCCCTTTAGCACTGAGTGCTCAGGCCACCTAAAGCAATCTGGCTTTTGGATCTCTTGTCCCAGTTCCAGCTGCCTGGTTGCATTGCTCCATCATACCGTTCTTCCAGATCATCCTTCTCTGGCTGATGGCCTAACCCCTCGTAGGGAGGGATGTCTCAGAGTGACAGTCAGGCGTGCACAGAAGAGTTGCTGTAGACTCTGACTAAATTTTTTGTTATCCCAGAGCTTGTAGATAAGTGATATTTGCAGTTGACTCCCCTGGGAGTCCACCATCTGCTCTGGTCCCCTTCTCCTCTAGCCAAGAGGACCTAGACTTTGGGTTCAGTGCATTAAGGGAGCTGCAGACCACAGCAGATTCTGAGTCCCTAACCCTGTATGGGGAGAGAAGTTACTTTCCAGAATTCCTCCTTAAATAGTTACAGTTTAAATCTAGCCCCAAATACTTTAAAAAAGAAAGACAGTTGGCATTTTCACTTGTGAATTTTCATTCACCTGCAGAAGCACCAGTGTAGATTTCAAGAAAATAAGAGATTGTTATACTTCCGTGAATAATCTATTCATATCAACAAAGGTTGCTAATAAATACTCTGCCTGGGCATTTGGATGGAATTTAATACATCGAGGAGACAAAGCCTTGTGCAGTTTGCAGATGTAACAGTAGTTTAGTGAATGGAAATAATATAGAGTTTTATTATAGGAGATTCTTGATCAGACATGTTTATTCTTGCCTCCTGGAAGTGCTAGAGGACTTCTGTCTTGTTTTCTTTCTGGATTGCTGTAGGGCTTTAGATGAAACCGCACAGCATGATCTTAATGAGCATCACCTAAAGGCACTAGGAGATATGAGATTTCCAGTTTGCCTGACTCTGAAATTCATTGCATTGACTTATTTTCACTTTGAGTTTTTAGCCTATCCAGATTCCTTTGCATTATCTTTCTCGTTTCCTTGGTGTTTGTGATCTCTTTCAACTTCATGTCACTTTTGTGAATGCCTGTCATCCTTTTGTTCAATCCTTCTTTAGAGTCTTCAATAAAAATGTCAAAAAAGACCAAAGACCTAATCTCTGTGATGCCCTAATAAACATAATTCTATAACACAATATCTATCTGTTTAGTATTCCATCTGTTTGCAGCCACTCAGCTGTGATTCAGTCCATGGCCTATTACATTCAGATCATCCAGAGAGGTACATTTTATGAAATGATATTAAATGATTTACCAAATCCAAACATGCTCACAGATTTTTAAGATCAGAAAGAAGCATGACAGCATCAAATCTGCTCCTTTCAATTCTCCATTGAGCCTGCTAATATGTTTCACTAAAGCATCTCTTCCAGACTGTCTTGAGTTGAAGACCTCATGAGATGGGGGATCAAGTACTTTCCTTCATTAATCACACATGTTGCTTTTTTATTTAAACCTTATCATTAAACTTAATCTGGCTTTGCCTACTAGCTGTTGTTTCAGTGTCTGTCTTCTCTAGGGTAAAGATTGTCTAGTATCCAATCATTTTACCCTATGCTTATCAATGTTTCATGCAGTAATTTTATTTTTCTCACTGGTAATGCTCTTGATTCTGCAAGCTCTTCTCTTCATGTGTACCTGTGCAGAGTCAATCCATCCCTGTGGTGAAGAGGATCTGCTTTCATAGGGCTTTTTGAAGAGTTAGAACTATAATTTCTAATTCTACTGATAAACAGATATCTGTCATCTCTGGCAGGACGTATTTTCTTGCAAATCTTACCATCACTCGTGGGTTTCAGCTCTCCATATGTCCCCTATTATTGATCACATTTGAGTAGCTTCAAAAATATCTATAAACAATGATCCTGATACTCTCCTCACGGAAATGTGTGCAAGCACAGAATACCTGCTTTGAAGTCAGTAGTTACACTGATGGAAAACATGTATAAATGCCAAGGGAGATGGAGACAATCTCTTTTAATATCTTTGGAGCAGGTCATGCAGAAATAGCATCCCAAACAGTAGCTACAATCAGCTGTTCATCCTGTGCCTCCAGTCATTCTCAACACATCTCAGATGTCATCTCCCAGCTGACAAGAAAACCAACTAAAACAAAAATGGATTTACCTAATTCTCTTTCCTATTAGGTGAGGCTCATAATAAAAATGCAAAATGACCAGTTGTATTTGAACAGTGGAACTGAAGATGCTAGTTGACTCTCAGGTCTCAACTCTCGCTACATCATATTTCTATTTGTAAAGATCAGGGTCAAACCTGGTGGTTTTTTGCTCCATAAAAGCTCCCTATAGATTACCTTTTTTTTTCACCAGAGGGAAGGAGAAAAATAAGCTAAGAAAGAGCCACAGGATTTATTTAATTGAAAAAAGTCTAGTTCTCCGGTAGTATAATTCAGCAGAGAAGATAGCTGTTCTGACTTATATCAGTTGAAGACTGGGACCACTCTGTGTCTACTCCATTTTCTCACCCCATCCATAAATTGTGACCAGGATGATCTAGGCTCCACTTTGTCTTTTTATTTCAGTCAACAAGGGCTGCGTCTTTCCTTTCTCTGTGGGAAGGACAGAGACTCACCTGCCGTAACATGGATCCAGGGATTCCCCTGGGCCATCAGCAGAGGAGAGACAGGCAAGCCTCCCCTTGCATCAGTATCTGTGATGGACAGTAATCCCACAGGCAGGGATTCAGGAGGAGGTGGAGATATTTAAACATTTTCTTTACTTGCTAAACATACCTGAGACTCCAAAGATATGGTTTCTAGGTCCAAGCTTAAGCCTGAGAGCTGTAAATAAGGACTTGTAAGCTACCTTAAACTTGTAAATCTCCCCAGCATTCTGAGAAATCAACTGACGTAGTAAGTCCTTAGAGAACACACTTCACTACACTGATTACTCAGGGTCAAAAGTAAATTCCACCATAGCCTGCAGAGACTGGACCTTGCAGAGCAAAAAGGAAACAGGGAACAAGCAGCACCAGTAAGGAGCCCTCAGTGCCCGAGTCACCACCAAGGCAGTTAGCAGAGCTAAGATCCTTCTCATGGACTGTAGCATTAGATGAATGTGCCCAGGAGCTGCCTGCAACACCATGTAGAGCTGACTGTGCCTTCAGTTTCCTGACATCGAGGTTGCCAGGGAACCAAAGTCACCGGATCGCCTTGACGACCATCTGCGTTATTTCATAATGCATCAAATATGTCATGGATATTTATCCCTGGGGCCTTGATCTTGACACTTGCTGCTGCATTTGACTTGCATGGTAGTGAAATGCCACAAAGTTAAACTAATTATTCTGAAAGCAGAGAAGGTTAAAAGTACTGCTGTGAGCTCAATGCCACCACTGTGGGAAATGGTTGACAGTTGGTTTTGGGCTTGACGGTGTCAAAAAGACCCACATTTTATATTCAGACCCACATTTTTATATTTTATATTTAGAAAGCTAGGCTTCTGCATGTATACTCAGGTGCCTAAATGAATGCTACGCTGCAAATTCACGCTATAGTGTGTTTGTTGGGGCTCCTGTTGCCCTACCATGGCTTTTTGTACCATACTGTCTTTCAGCTTGTCTCCCTTGTCATGTGGCTTCCCATGAATGGCATGCTCTATAGGTATTCAGGTGATGGAGAGCACAGGACTTGCCTGAACTTTAGTGAGGAGAGTGTTAAAGGCATCCTTCCTTCCTCAGACATCCTTTCACAGCAGAAGCTGCTGTGGGCCCAGGAGAAATGGAGCCAGAGAGGTGAAAGGAAGCTTCTGCTGTGGAGTGAGGAAGAGGGAAATTGAGTCAGGAAGCAGTACTGACCCAAGTGTTGCATGGTGAAGCTGCTATACAGCACATCAGGGGATTTTCAGCAGGCGAGGCCAAGTTACATCCCAATAGTTTCTGTGGTGAATGGGAAGTAATTTATGCAGCAAGTGTGCTACCATGATGGAAATCAGTTGCTGGAGAATTCATGATGCTTCACTTAGGTCAGTTCATGTCATCTCCCTACACCTCCCCCCTAGCTCTTGCAGGACAGAACGCCAGAGCTTGCCCTTCTTTGTGCCCCAGGTGTTCAGGTTACAGGAATGACGCAAGGCATCTGCAGGGGATTTGATCTGCTGGGAATAAATGGTTGTACAAAGCGAGAAGGGGAAGGGGAGGGGAGGGATGACAAGCTGATCTGCCTGTCATGATCCATTTGTGGGCAGCTGAGAGTTGTTAGGGAATTTCAGCAAGTTCCTTTTCTTTAGGGACCGAGTTTCAGAGGAGACATCTCTATTACTGTGCAGGACAACATGAGATGTTGAAAATGGGGACCCCAGCTGGCTGGCTGACCTGATTTCATAGGACAGTCTGGGTAAAAATATGTTTGCAGCTTCCATCAAGAAGCTGCTCTTACTGGAAGGAGATTGCAATAACTTTATGCTGCAACCTATGCCATTTGGGGTATGTAATGAAACTGCTGGTGAGAAAAGGTATGTAGAAGAGGCTGTTTTCTGGTTCAGACTGTGAATAATGGTGGAAATTGCAATAGAGCAAATCCTTAGTGGGAAACAGCAGGAAGAATAGAAGCTGGAAAGTTCTGTGTTAGGGTGTAAAAAAAAATGTTTGAGGCCTCAGAGATAAGTGTATTTGTGAGCTCTTACTTCATTCTCCATCATGGTGCTGTAAAGAAACAATATGTGAACACTGATATGACCTGGGGATAGGGCTCTAGTTCTCAATGAAGAAGGGGTTAAATCCAAATTTTGTGTGTGTGTGTATATATATATATATATGTATGTATGTGTATTTTAGAAACATTTAAAGAAGGGACATCAAGTTCAGGAAACATTGTCTGGAGCCTCTGGGGATCACAGAACAAAATTTCCCTCCTGGTCACAAGCTTTGTTGCAGTGCAGTGCAGGCAGGCTGAAAAGACCCATAGAGTGGCACGTGATGGAGGAACGATGCCAGGCTGTTTTGGTACTGGTGTTGCTGCAGCTTTCTCTCCTGCTATTTTTCAAGAGGCTTTTAGCAACTCTTGGGTCCTCTTAAAACTGAGCTTGTCTGAGTCTTGGCAGTATATTTTGAGCGCCCAATTTGTTTCATGGCACAGAAGCATTTGTGGTGCATGATGTTTCTATGTCAACATGTACTTGAGGAGGTAATTTTTTCAGCGGAAGTGACAGGTGTTAGAATCCAGATCAGAGATCTCTCCACATCATTATTTTTAGGACTTTTTTAATAAGCCATGTTGATCTGTTTTCTCTATATGGGATTAAAGGCACTTTAGGCTCACACACAGAATTTCACTTTATAAATCTGTGGGAGTGCAGATTTTCTTCACTCTTGTCCACTCTTGTTATATTGCCTTTGTGAAATGGGAATAATAAAATTGTCTGCCTCCTGAAGGGGCAGAGAGAATTAACTCTTTGAAGTTTGTAAAACCATATAAATGCCTTGCTATTATTAAAGTTACTACTACTCGAGGCTATTAAACAGCTGCCACATTTCACTTCAGAGAAGGTTGCCTTGAACTGGTAGGTGAAGTGAACTTAATATATCACAGGACTGTATATTAGGATGTTATGTTAGAAAAAAAAAAAGCTTTAGGATTTGTTAGGTTGAAAGGCACTATATAAATATGAGTTATTTGTACAGAAGGCTTTTATAACCTTATCATTCTCTTCTGGTATATCTCTTAATCTAAGAGTCTCAGTATCCTTTATGAACATTTACTATGACCTATATTAAGCCTCAAATGCCTTCAGTAAACATACTTTACATGTACATCACTTTACAGCTTGAGACAATGCAGCAGGGCCCTGTATTTTTTGCCTAGATCACAGAATAAGTCAACAGTGGACCTGATTAGGCTACTTTGCTAATCAGTAATTCCTAGTGATTCGCAGCACAGAAAACGGAGAGAACAATGCAGTAGCTTTAGGAAGAGGTGGCCCCTGAAAGCAGTAATGTTTTTGGAACATTCATAGCCTTTTCCATGTCCTTGAAGCTTTTCTAGGAAGTAACTGAAGACTGATGGACTTGTTTAACAAATGCAGGCTCCTGCTAAGCAGTTTTGGATTAGAGGTACAAGGGCAAGTCCCTGAGCCTAGTTTCTCTGTGTTCGATCCAAATATACCTGCTCCAGTACCTTCCGTACATACTGCAACAAGAACAAAAAATGAAAACTTGTGAGTTTTCCAATTAATACAGTTATGGAGACTCAATGAGTAAATTATACAAATTGGAAAACTGAGGCAATGAGCTGGTATTTCAGACTCTTAATCCTGTATTCAGAGTTACAAACTCTTTTGGTTACTAGATGTAGGCTATAGGCCCAGATAAGCATTTCTTGAAGGAAGGTGCTGAGGACTTTACTGTTTGTAATCTCTGCATTTCTAAACTGGGAACCTTTGAATCTGCTTTGAATTGTCATCAGCAGAGCAAAAAGATTTTTTTCAACCTTTGACTTGATATTTCTGGTTGGGAAAAGGTGAGATAAGACCAAATTCTTTGCCAGTGCAGAAGGATGTTCCTGAAAAATGACTGTTTTAGACTTTGTTCATTAAATCCGTGAGCTTTTTCAAAGCTGCAGAGCAGCAGCACAGCAGTGTAACTTTGTGGCTTCTTCATGAGAAAAGCTTCTGTCTGAGATGTCCTTAAGACACTGTGCACAGGAAGTTAACAGTATGTTCATGTGGAGTAGAGGAAAGCCAAGATATTCGTTGCTTGTTTTTTCTAATACCAGCTTGTGCCAAGTTCTTGTGTAAGCCAATAAAGGCAGGAGGGATGCATGTGCAAGCCTGTGGCGCTTCTCTGGGCATGAAGTTGCAGGGCAGGTCTGTTTGACTCAGTAGTCCCCTCCTCACTCTGCAGGGAGCTTTGTCTGTGCTGCTTCATTGCATCTGTGTCTGTGCTGACATTTAGCCTTCCTTGCCTGTCCTTGAGCCTTCTCTGACACATTTCAGCGTGGGACAACCTGACTGGCTAGGTAATGGCTTATGATGCTTCTCTTTCCAATTCCTAGTGCTGTTACAAGCGCTGTGAGTGTTTGGCAGGGGAAGAAAAGCAGCAGGATTGGAGTTTTTCCAGTCAGCTCTGCAGCTGCCTTCCAGGCAACCAAACCTTGCCTTTATCTTTATGATATTTAAAAAACAGCAAACATTACATTTTCCTGAGGTAATTAATCAAGGGTGTCCTTGGCCATAGCAGATGGTAAATTTGTCCAGTTTTAACTCAGATATCCCATCAGGTGCATGAAGGCCACTAATACATCCAAAGGAGGCTGTTATTGCAGGGAATGGACTCTAAACCTCCTTGCAATGAAGCTGCAAAGCAGGCACTCTTGGAACAGCAGGCGGGTCCTTACACAAAGCAAGCTGCCAGCCAGATAGTAGGGCCTCCCCTCTTGCCTCGTCTCTGCCCTGCCTGTAAAATATTACATTGAAGTATTTTGGAAGGTGCCACCTTGCCCACATCCTCTCTTACTGAGTGGAAACAGCATAGGGAACAGGATGCATCTTCCCTGCAGAATTGTGCTTGGCTTCCTCAGCCTTGCCTGAAGCAACTTCATCCATGGCCAAAGGGGTAGTTCAGCTGACAATTCTGTTTAATGATGGACTGCTGTTTAGATTGCCAACGAAGTATGCACTGGCTGATAAAATTACACATCAGCTAGCTGCAGACTGTCTCACTCAAATAGCAGCCTGTAGCCACCAGTTCTTATATGAGGTCAGATTTTTTGGCCTTAGCACCAAATGGCTGTTTCCTCTATCCACTCACCAAGAGCCCAAGATGTTCAGCCCTCCTCTCTCAGGCTTCTGTTTCAGCTATTAAAACTTTTCACTTTGTGCTTGCTCACCATTGCTACATACTCTGTTCTCTACCTGAAAATGAGAAACTGCTTGAGGCAGGGAAAATGAAAAGCCCACTTGGCCTCCTGGAGGGATCTGGCCATCTTTAGCAAATTCAAGGAGCTTCAGGGCCTGAAGAGTGTGATGATCCTCTTCCCTCATCTGGGAGAATTCCTATTTATGAATTTTGAATCTGTATGACAGAAGACTATCAACACAGCATTTCATCCTGCTGTAACAAGAAGCAGGCACATTTGCACAGGAGCGCTGGGGTATGTGTGTGAACATATGTGCTTTCTGTTATGGGTTGGAACTGAAACAGCTAAAGTAGGTATCCACGGCCCTATGTGGTTCCCTGTGGCCTGGGTCCATTCATTAGATTCTTTGCCAAGTATCTATTGATTTCAGACACACAGAATGTAGCCCCTAAAATACATCTGTTGTTTTATGTTTTCGGAGTACTCAACAAGCATTAGCTAATTAATCTCTCTAGTGTGGCCTGTAAAATAGATAAATACTATTTTTCTTTTATAGATATAGAAGAGAAAACAAGAAGATACACTGGCTCTGTCAAGCTAACCTGTTAAGTTGCATTAAGGCTGAGAGCACTGAAGAGTCCTGACTGTTCATGGCAGTCATCATCTGTGCTGCCATAGGCATATGCATGTGTGGTGTCCTTTTCTAAAGAAATTAACAGTAGAGACCTCAGACAATTCATTTCTCATTTGTCATAACAGTGATATGCTGAGATGCAGCGTGAATTTTAATTTCTAGCCCTAGAATCCGTACGGGCTTAACCAAGCACAGAGTTCCCAGAAGGAACAAAGCGGAGTGTGGTTCCCCCTCCTCAGCATTGCTTCATGCTACTTGCTCAGCTGTCTCTGCTCAGCTACATTACAGGTGCCATGAGATTTAGATGGGGAAATTCTGTGAAACAGCCTCTTCTTTTACATTCAGTTCATTTACAGTTGCTAAATAAATCGGATTTTGAAAAGGCACCTGAATTTAGGATGTTTCTTTGCACTGAACCACTGAATTTCCCAGCATTGCTGAATATTGTAAGCAACTTTCACACTGATAGTCTGAGGAGTTAGGGATCTTCTCATCTGAAACCTGGTTAGGGGAAAGATGAACCATGGAGGTATTAGGATACCCTGGATTTGAAAAGCAAAGAAGCTTCCTGTTACTGTTTTCAATTTGAATTAAAATATTTCAAAATTATCCATACAAACAATATGTAGCTGCCAGCACTGCAGGTGGAAATTATTTACTTTACTTTTGCATGCTTGCATTTTGATAACATAAGTCTTAATAAGAAAAAAAAAAAAGCAACCTAAGAGCTTGACATCATTTTGCCCAGTTTGATGATGAAAAGTTCTTTTGTTCCTTCTGTTGCTCCTGTTGTTTTATACAGAGAAGGCTTCAGTAAACAGAGAGTGAAGCTGCACAGGCAGCAGCAGAGAAGAGGATTAAATTACAGGAGGGAGGCACAGATGATACCTGGAGGTGACGCGTTTTGTACTGAACATTTCATTAGCTCCCACAAAGCTGTCTAGCTGATGCCTGTTCATTAGCCACATACATCCCAAACCAATTGTCCATGTAACTCTGCAAGAGATCCCAGCGCTTCATCCCAACAGTGCTGCATACAAAGCAGGAAAGCTACAGATTTCAAGCTACCCCTCAGTAGGAGATATAATTAGGGAGTCTGGTCCATCAATATTTCACCACATCTCTGCTCTGTGAGGGAACTGGCTGTGGGATGTTTTCTCTGTAGCTCTTGTGCTTCTCAAACTTATCTCCTTGACAACTCTTTAGTTTAAACAAAGGTTATTTTGAAACTGGAGCTGTCAAAAAACTCCAGGAAGAATTTTCTTGTTAAAAAATGTTGGCTCGGCAGCACCATCTTCTGTTCTGCCCTTTAAGCAGCCTTAGATGTCAGGCTTTACAAATGAGTGTGTGTGTCTTGGTTAGCTGGGGGCAAAAGACCAGTCTGAATAAGACTGAGTGAATGTTTTCTATGCTGAGAATCTAAGCCATGAAATAGATATAGCACAACAGAGAGGAAGTGTGAGTACAGCTATGTAGACCAAGGGGTGACAGTAGGTTTGTGGCACACAGCAGGGAGTGGTAAACCTAGGGACTATGGTCAAATCATTCAGAGCCACATTTCTGAAGTGGTCTCCCAGATAGTGTACCTTCATTTTGGTGGTTGTACTCTTGCCTACAGGGATCCCTGATTTTTCAAAAGTGCAAAGTCTTGTGGTGGCTTTGGGGGGATTTCAGTGCCTGCTTTGAAAAATCTGTCTTGCAATTTCTCTGAGCCTCACTTTTCCCAGATGTGTAGCAGGGTCAATATAATGTAAAATTTCCTAGAGTTTGAAGGGAAAATGTTTTTCCTTGCCAGAAAAGTTCCTTGACAGTTACTCTTTGCTGGTGCTGCATAAAAGCTAGGTATCACCACTACCAAGCAGAATCAAAAGAGAGATCTAGGGAAATAATAGGAAGAAGGGAGGTGGCAGAGGGAAGGTAGGATTCAGCCGGGTGCCTTGAGGAGCCAAATCAGATTGGTGAGTTCTGGTACAACAGTGAAAAAAGAGAAGCTGCTTGTCTCAGTTCTTCAGAGTACGTTGGGATTCAGGCAGAGATTTGTGGTATGAAGTTTAAATCAGGGGGACAGTTACAGTGATCTCTCATATTTACTTCAGGCTGGCTGTTGTCCTCTCTCAGTGTTCCTCAGTCTCTCTAAGCTGGTAGCTCACCTCTTTTCACCTCCAAATGCAGATCTGCCTTTTCCACTTCAGTCTATCACTGTCTTTCTGTCTGAAATCTAATCTTCATGACTGAGGTTGATAACAGTGATGAACCTTTCCTTTGTTTCTCCAGTCATCTTCACTGACAGTCATAGCCATGTAATGTCACTCCCCCCTATGTTTAGAGCACTCCAGTAACACCCATCAATGCAGTCTAAGCACTCGAAAAAGCTCTGTTGAGTTTGTCTTTTGGATAATCTGGCCTGATATTGCACTGTACAAATGCATATATGTAACTCTCCACGTGTCATTATGTTTTGTGTGTGTGTGTGTTAGAATATATATATATTTACCTTTTGCTTTAGTGTATTGTTGCAGGCCCTAAGCAATTAATATCTGGACAACCCAGATCCTTGCATGACAAGCATCACCCAAGAACAAAATATTCTTATGAAAAATACAACAAAGCCCTTAAATCTGAAACACAACAGCTTGCTTGTAAGAGACACTCTGTGGTAGGATTCTGTAACACAGCAATCAGTCTCTTTTTAATACTCAGACCAGGGTAATGTAAGAAATACTTGGAAAGCAGCCACAGCTTTCACAGCAGCTGCTGCTACATTTTTGTCAGGATTAAGTTCATTTCAATTATAGAAAGGCTTGTGATCACCTGCTAGGAGGTTTTCAGCAGTTCAGGAGGCTGAGGGAGTATATACAGCTATATTTAAATACCAAATGCATAGTATATTCCAGCACCATACCATTTGCAGAGCACTCTGCAGACATTCACTAGTTAAGTGCTTAAATATAGATTCCTATTTCCTTTATGGCTTGATGTGAGTGGATTTTTTAAAAAAAGATCTACATAAATCCTAATTTAATTTGGAGAAAATTTAAAGGAACTAAGGAGACTGAATAAAATGGACATCACACTGTGCATCCCTTTGTTACTGCTGCATTGCTCAGAGTATGCCAGAAGAGGGCTAAATTTTATACCTTTCGGTATTGCTTCAATCCTAATTTGCTTCATACAATGAAATATATGAAATGCTCTGCCCCAGTGCAAATGTCAGTGCACAGATGCCAATGCACATGAGTGCTAGCTACCACCTTAAAAAGGAGAATTTTATTTTGCACTGAGGTTCATTGACTATGCAGGCAACAAAAAAGATAAGGCTGAGAAACCAACTGGGGAGCCTGAAGCCCTCCATGCAATATGTGTAGAAGACTTCAAGGGAGAAAAACAGGAGTGAGAGCTGTTTTAAACAGATAGAAAATGAATGTCCATAAAATGATGTATGGTAGGCGGTTGCACAGTTTCAGATGGCCCCTCTGCCAACCAGCAGCCCCAAAGGTCTCCTCCAAGATGAAACTTGACCCAAGCAGCCAGAACATAATTGGCTGCAGTGTAAAAGGGCAGAAACTTATAGTGAGCCATCAGGGTTTTAAGTGTACGTAGTACTTACAGCCTGTGCCATTCTCCTCCCTACTGTAATCCAGGTATGACCACAACCAGAGAATTCTGGGGCTCCCAAAGTTTAATAATACTGAAACTTTGCCCTTCTGTGCCCTCATCTGTGAGAGGTTTGCACAATTAGCAGCAGATGGTCCCACAAGAAATCATTTGACTGTAGGAGAAGATAGACATGAAGAGAGGCAGAGCCGTTCACCCACAGCTACACAACAGTGTGTGTTGCTGAAACCCTTTGGTGAGAGCGTAGAGCAGCCCTGTCCCTGATGAGACAACCTGGACTCACTGCAGGCCTCTAGCCCACACTTTAAAGTCAGGCTGATGGGCAGGTTGCTGCCATGGGAAGACCTTGGCCTCCTGTTGCCCATCATGTGCATAAGGAGGATCTCACATTCCAGAGTTGAGCAGCTGGATCATCACTTAATGCTGTAAGAGGAAGATACTTGCCCTTCATCTTATACCTGTCTTGTGATCATCAGAGTCCATAATCGCTGTGAAGGTGGCAAAACTGCCAGTAAGCCATGGCCTCTGTGTGTCTGCCCACTGTTTTCGTTCAGACCTGCATCCTCCTAGTGCAGCATGCACTCTGCTTAGGTGCTTTCATTTGCATTTGTCTCCTTTCTTTCTGTGGTTATTTGTATCAGACAGTGAGGGATTACTAACATTCGGTCATAAACCAACTAGTGATATGCTGCCTACCAAAGAGATGTTTGCTTGTCATGTCCGATCAGCACTGTGAAACCATCATGGAAAATGTGCTGCAGCTAAAGAGGACAGAAAATAGAGAGGGCGGAGGACTATGACAGCTGAAGCAGAAGGGAAGCCTTCCAGGGCAATAACAGCAAGTGAAGGCCTTGGCAGCTGCGGGAAACAACTCCTAACAAGAAGGTCTGGCACCTCATCTTCTGATAACATAGCTGGCAGGCAAGTCTCAACTGTCATTTGACCTGGGGGATGATGTGATTTGACTGTCCTTTTAAAAATAAATTAAGCAATGGCTAATGCCAGTTTTTAAGTGTCAGAACAACAGAAGTTTCCCACTGCTTTCCAAAGCACTGTCAGGAGGTTATTCTCAAAGGAATTAATTTTGTCTAGATAAATATCTCCATAGAGCTCTCCAAGTACCAGACCAAAGCACCAACATGCAGCATTTTGCAGACTAATAGGAATCAGACAGGAGATTGGCACTGTGTGCCAAAGAACACAGACAGAGCTGATGGTCATGATGGAGGAGTCGCAAGACATACCTCCATTTCCACCCCTGCGCCAAGCAACTCACGTCATCCCCTCCTCAGTTTACCATCTGTAAAATGCATAGAAGATACTTCCTGTAGCATTGATTTACCCCAGAAGGGGAAGTGGCAGTGGTCACTGAACAGTGAGGCAGAGGCTATGGGTGATCTGAGAGCTTTGTCTTTTGGATAAGCTCCAGATGAGTAGGCATACAGGCCCTGGTGGGAACTGAAGGGTTACATCGCTCTGTACTACAGCGATGTGACTGTCATTGTTTGTAAACCCTGAGTATTTGGTCCTGTCAGTGAGTGCCAAAGGCAGGCACATAAATCTCTCCATTTGGTTGCATGCCGCAGTTGTGCTGACAGACCAGGGTGTTGAGCTGCATTTGGAGCCAGAGGGCATTCACAGAATTCTGCTTTGGAGCATCTTCTTCTAAGGTTTATAGTTCAGAAAACATGTCAAGCATTTTTGCTTTCAGCCTCTTTCAGTTATTGTAACTGTCGCTCTTTTCCAAGTTCCTAGGCAGTGGAAATTTTGTGTTACAGTCAGCTCTGTTGCTGCCCCCAAGTTGTTCTTCTCAGCTCCTCCTCCTCCGACTCTCTAGTGAAGAATAGCCTTTACATGCATGTTTTTGCAAGCCAGAGATATTTTTGACACCTGGAAAATAGAGCTTTTTAAAGTATTTCTTACCTCAGTGACTTTTGTTTTATAAATTTTAGACTATTCCTTACAAATTAAGTTAAAAGAAAAGAAGTGGGAAACAGCAAAGTCATCGCAAAAGTATGAATAGTCAGCTGAAATTTCATGTGCAGCCAATCTCTGCTGCTTGGTACATCTTATAATACAGCCATTCAGTACAGGCTCAATTATTTCTCAAGCATGTTACCTTGTCTAGAAAGCCTGCTGGCTTAGCTACCTATTAAACACGAGCATTTACCCTATTTATAGGAGACATTTTTACATAATGAAAACTCTGGATCAGATTTGATATGGCAGCCTCCCTACACTGCTTGCCTTACGATTTTGGAAAGTCTTCCTTGAGTCAATTGCTGCAATTCGCAATGCAAACATGCTGCCTGTAGCACAGCGCGAGAACATCTGCCTGTCAGACAGGAGGATCTCACCCTGGTAAAAACTGTCGGCTTACCATGCCCTTGCAGTAGACAGTAAAATTATTCTAGGTTTTGGGGGCTTTTTAGTGGAGTGACAGACATTCAAATGAATTATTCGCCTGCTAGATGATTCCCATTGACAAGGGATAGTCTCGCTGCAATAGAAAAGAAACAAAAAAAGGGCTTTTGTTTTATAAAGCCACTGAAAATATTAATGGGAATGAAAATAAAATATCAGTGCTGAATTTTTATATCCATTTATAATTTACATTTCTAGCATCTTATGGTGCCATGAGCCTGATCCCCATAGACGCTGAGTGTTAGCAGTAAGTCTCCCGAAGATGGGTAGGGGCTAAAGATAATTTTTAACGAGAGGGGGAGCTCTCTCTGCACCAACTGCTGGGAAAACACGCTGCTTGCTCCAGGCAGAAAAAATATCCGGGGAAAAGATTTGCTCGCCATTTTGTTCCTCATGTGTTTTCCCATGTGTTTGCAAGGAAAATTTAAAGGCTGTTGAATTGAAGAGATTTGGTTTTATACATATATAACAGTGCTACATAAATATAATAGTAATACAAGCTTGCATGCAAAGTGTTCTTCTGTTTGATCCAAGAAGAAACAATAAAATACAGGCTTAGATGGAACAGCCCAGTTTTTTGGAGAAGTTTAGCGCAGGAAGGAAAGAATACTCTTGTCACATGCTTTAGAGGTCTGTAAGTGAGAACCTTTCTCTTAAACTTTCAAGAACTTTGCAGAATACTGAAAGCCCTGCAAGATATAGCCAAGTGAGATATCTGAAATTTCCTATCAAAAAAAATTCAGAAATCTCAGATTAAAGTACTGTTGCCCTTTTGACTCAAGTTGATAACAAAAAAATTGAGGACTTGCAAGTTATTTGATGAAAGAGGAGCAGGTGCTGGAGCAGTCCTGTATTTCTTTGACTCAGTGTCACATATTTACACAGAATGTACAAAATCCTTGCTTTCTGAGTACAGGAGGAATCAAACAACAGGGACTTTCCTTGCTGTAGAGCTTCTAGCCCAGGTCTTGCTCAATTTTGGAACACTTTTGTTTCTCACTTTCAAGAAGAGTGTTTCTTACTTTTAAATTTGTCTTTCCCCGTACACATATGAGCACCTATGTCCGTATGTGTGGACATACACAGCACACTTTCCCAGAACAGCCAGCATAGTTCCACGGTCTGAGTGGTCCGGCCTCCCGAACTGCCTTGCACTTGCCCTTTAGATAGGCAGGGAGATGTCAGTAATTCCTTTATCCATCTCAGACCAAAACTAGAGCTTACCAGTGGTCATTTCAACCAGACTGAAACCCAATCAACAATACTATCTTTGTCCCAGTTTGTTTCAGAGAAGCAGAGTGATCATTTAATTCTTGGGGAGTTTTTACTAAATTCCTAGATTTTTAAATTATTATTTTTCACTGACCTCCCAGCGTGCTTCAAGTAAGGAAAGCTCCTCTTTTCCCGGGAATGTGTGTGCTGGGAGGGGATAGAAGAGCTGGGGGGGGGGGGTCCTCATGCCACTAGATGGCAGCAACCCATTTCCATCAAGCCTTCTCCTGCCGTGGGGCTGGGGCCACCCCACTGGGGTTTCTAGGGCCAGGGGCCCTGGTGCCTGTGAAGCAGTAATAGGGTACTGAGTACCCTATTGCTTTAACTTTGTTAAAGATGCTTTTTCATTCCTTCCCCCTGCCCCAACCTCAATACTCCGTGTAAGGCCCCTTCATGGAGCTCTGTTGCTGGCTGTGAATGGGGCAAGATCCAGTGAGCAAGAGCAGAGGACACAATAAAAGGCATGGGGATGATGGAGGAGCGATCTCTATCAGCTTCACCGTTAAAGGCAATATTATGAACAACTGGCAGTGTATTACGGTGGTTTAGTGTTTGATTTATCATGCTCTGGGTTTAAGGACTCCTAGCTGCTCCTGCTGGGTGATAAAGTGGTTCTCTCTCACCTCTGTTCTCTGTGATCCGTGAATGAATCTGTTGGAATTCAGTTTTGTTTTCTTTCATATTTTGTGCCTCATTTCCTTCTGTCCATTCAAATATCAGATGTAGTTTAATTCTCCTGGCTGTTAACACACTGAGCAAGTGTGACAGACTAATAGCCCTTTCACTTGATTTCTTAATTACTGTTTTTTTTTCTTTGCAATGGGAATTTCTTAACCCGTCAGTAAGAATCCTTGCCTCAGAAAAGGAGGGTAGTAATCTGATTAACACAGAACATATTTCATTATTTCTTCCTTGTTTCTTCTCTGATGAGGTATTGTCAAGCACTAGACATTATGCAACCAACAGGATTATTTGACTCATAATTGCAACAACTCTTCATTTCAACAACCTTTGGAAGCTACCTGTTGAAACAGTTTTATTTAGTGACAGAATATCTCTGTGTCTGGACAACATGATAGACTCTATACATACACTTAAAGCCATGACTTATGCTTCAATCTTACAAACAGATGGTGAAAACCAGCCTATAAGTTTCCTTTTGTTTCTTAGCCTAGGAGAGCTATATTCACCTCTCAGCTTTGGTCTCAAATTCCTATCAGAGTAATGGCAGTTCCGGGGTGATTGATTTAATCTCTATGTATGTCATAGTTATGCCCATGAGGCACATGGAGGTCCTGAACACTTCACAGTGACAACAGGACTAAGATGTGGACCTGCCTGTGTAAATCTCCCTCAGCTGGTAGCAGAAGTTTAGGGGCTAGAACAGAGCAGCTCCAAGTCCATCTTGAAGAATGAAGCGGGGCCAGGGTACCAGATATTAGCCAACTCCTGGCAAACAGTTCTTAAAAGAGGTCAGTACAATCCCTCCGGTTCCAGTTTCCAAGTTGCATACGCAAAACCTGTGTTCACACACAAAGAAGAGATGGCAAGAGACACCACAAATGTTCAGATCAGAGGCCAAGCTCCAAACGTGTCAGGTAACACCTCACTAAGTGAGTGCCTTTCTCTTTAGTAGTAGTTTTACCTGAAGCTGGAACAGTAGGGATTAAAATTGATGCAGCTCTCCCACCCGGTCAGTGCTCTTGTTAGGTACATATTTACCAGGAATAAATTCTAGTACTGAACCAAAAACCACAGCACTAGGTGTGAAATCAGGGTCCCCAAGAAACCTAGTGTCCTCAGAGCAGTGCTTTAAGCTCTAGCCTACCTTTGGTATTTATATTAATTTCTCCCTCAAAGGTCTTTTGTTTCCCCATGTAATGTGACAGTCATCTCCTCAGTGCAGCTCAGATTTTTAGCCCAGGTGCAAGTCATGGCAGTGCATAACCATTTCCTGATCAGATGAACGACCTTGTGCATTGTAGCTGAAGAAAGAGGGAAAACTCCAGGTCCACGGTGGACCAGTTTTGCTGAGGAGATGCAAGCCTTGGTGCTACTACTACAGTTCTTTACCAGCATAGTCATGCTGACAGAAGGAAGCAGGGATATGGCTGAGATGATGATCTTTGACCTGGGCACTTGAGGGACCATCTTCTAATGCCCTTAGAATGAAGGGCATCTGCCAAAATTGCAGTGTCCCCCTTTCGAGTGCTGTCAGGAGTGCTAGATAGTAATTATGTTTATCCTGGAACGGAAAAAAGCTTCCACTAACATGCTGCTCCAGATTTAACATCATAAAGCAGACAATCAGGACAGGTTTCTTTATGAGCAACAGAACAAGTAAAATGGAGCTTCCTGCAGATTTGTGTCCTACATTACTACAGGCTCCACTGCAGTAATCCCTGCTCCCTCCCCATGTCTCCCATCACACCCACACTAGGCAGAGAATATGAGCTGTGATTATGTGCACACTAATTGGCAGGCTAAAATGCACGTGCAGCCTGGCCGGGCAGCTGCCACCAAAGAGAATGGCAGATGGCTGAGCTCTGAGCCTTCCTACCCAGAGCATGAGTGTTTTGGAGGATGGAGAGGAAAGGGGTTTTCAGGAGACATGCAGAAACTTATCTTTGTTTTTTCTAGCTATCTTCCAAATGTAGTTGGAATTTGCAAAAGAGCTCAAAATGATGTAAGGAGGTACTAGCAGATTGTGCAACACTGTGTGTTTCCGTAGGAAACCAGGACTACAATGCTGACCTAAGCTGAACTGGTTTTTGTGATTCAATAAAAACTCTACCTTCTGCATCTCCTAAGCCTCTTCAACATGTCTGAAGTTACAAATGGTGTCACATCAGAATGAGCTCCTTTTGGGTGAAGGTTGGAGCATTTGCCAAATTTTGCCCTTTCTGGGTTGACATATAAATACAGGCTGCAATTAGAAAATGTATAAATATTGAAACCAGAAGTGGTGAAACCTCTTTGGGTGAGTGAAAGAGTTGGTAGGATCCTTCCAGTTCCCCTATATCTGCATAACCCTTTAGCTGGTCATAGTTTACTCTAGCATGAAGAAAATCCAGAGTAAGCAATACTCCTTCTTCTTCCAGCAGATTTCACAGAGCATTTGGTGGGTACTGGGAGAAAAAGCCGAGCTTAGAGCTGTGGCACTAGGGGAGTTGTTTCATGGTCAGTGTAAGCTAACTTCAATCCCTGATGCTGCTGAGAGGAGGCACCTTGCACTCCTTTGCCCTGGCCCGTCTGGTTTTGGGGCTGTGTTGAACTGGCTCGGGAAACTGATCTAGCTGAAAAGTAGAGAGAAAAAAAAAAGAAAAAAGATGGTTTGAGGCTGGATCTGTTTCCTGGTTTGGCAGACTTCATGACCACATGATAGCAAGCACGTGCCTGGGAGAAGGGGCCACTTTCCCTTCGAGCAGCAGCTGACACGTATGCCCATATAAGCCAGTTAGGAGAGAGCAGCCTAAAGCTGTAGCTAGACAAGCACTTCACTGGCACAAGCACTGGTGCCAAGAGCAGTCCTGCCTTCCCCGCCGCCGGCCACCGTTTCCTAACACGGCACCGTCCCCGCCTTGTGCCGACACGGTGGTTTGTGCAGTCGTGCAGTGAGCTGGCCTGAGAACTGAACTGGCTGAAAGCTCTTGGTTGGTTTTGAGCTAAACAAGTTCCCTGCTCCAGCATGCTGTGTGGCCACATGAGCTGGGATGCCAGCCCAGGAGAGCCTGGGCTCTCACGGGGGAGCCCCGTGAAACGTGTGATAGGGTGCTGGGAGGAGGACAGCCGTCTCCCCCTGTCAAGAGGAGCGTGGAGTTGTGCGCGATTAAATGATTATGTAACTGTGCCCTTCATTAATAGGATTCACAATGGCAACTTTTAATCAAGTATTTGCAGACAAGGTGGAGGAGGGATGGGAGCACTTTTTCATTTACCACCAATACCTTTAAAAAAAGGGGGGGGGGGAAACTAAACAAAATTCCAAACCAGAACTTTTTGCTGAATGTAGTACAGCAGCATTTTAAAAGTTAGTGTGTTGGAGGGATAAGATTTATTTTATTTTTATTTTATATTTTAAATCTCCACTTTCTTTCCCCACCCATATGAATTTTAGCAAGGATCAGTAAAGCTGGTGATTGTTTTCCGTGTCAGATCTTGTATGTTTCTGCCAGAACTGAAGTTTTATGTGCCATTTATAACAGCGCTGGAGTTGATGGAATAGTGTTGTAATGGAAATGCTGACATAATTTCACCCACATGGCAACCTTGCTAAAGATAAACATAGATCAGGGGAGAGGAGTTGGTAGTTTATACAGGGCTGACTTGACAGGAAGGCTCTTCAAAAATAACTTTTTGTTCCAAAAATAAGCACAAAAAGGCTAAATACTGGGTGGCAAAACTGCTCTTGGCTTTGTTGGAGTCCCAGGCCAAAGTCCAAGGGTTCTCCAGACAACACTGTCACGGGACAGGGTTAATTACTTGAGGTGTGGCTGGAATTGTTGGGTGTGATTTATTAACGCTTTTCATCTGATATATGAGGTACTTGAAAGAGAAAGGAAAAACTAGTTAAGCCAGAATAGCCCTGCTTTGCTGAAGGTGGAGGCCAGGAGAGCACTAGATTAAACATGCTTTATCGATGCAGCCCCTGCTGTACCTGTATGATTTCAGAGGAAAGCTGCTGGCTGCCAAATGTTCCCCGAGGTGAATACCTGAGCCCTCCTGGGGCTGCACCTGGCTCGTGTGGTCACACTCGGGGTTTCCTTTCATGTTTTTCATGACTAGGATCCCTTTAGCTCATGTGGAGCAAAAAACTGTTCACAGGGAGAAGGAACAAAGGCTGGATGTTTTAAGCAACGATGCTGTGGTCTTCCGGGAATTTCTGATTACATGTTTTGAGGGAGCTGCCTTTCTCGGTTTTCCCATCGAAACACACGTTGTGCCACAAACCGCATGGTGAACAATCAGCAGAGCAAACTGACTGCAGGTGTAGGCAGCAACCGTTGGCTTGATGAAGTGTGCCTGGCATCTGCAGGGTACAATCCAGAAGAGATGTTACTGCGGAAGATAATTTTATACTTAACAACATATGAAAGCACTTCAACTGCGGACGTCATTATGTTGATTTTTAACGAAACCAAGTCCAATTTGACCTTTGAACAAAACGGAACTTAGTTGTTTGTAGCTGGGAGAACTGTGCAAAAATCAGGAAGTTCTGGCTCTCGTTTAAGCAGAAGTCTGTGTTCAAACCACAAAATCTAAAAGGAAGTTTAATCCTGGGGCTTGTAACCAGAATTAGTTATGTCTACATAATGAAAGTTTCTCTTAGCAATGCATCAGTGTTTAAACATGGTAGCACTTCTCCAGCAGGACCTAGAGCACTGGAAATGCAAAAGATACTCAGGAATCTCTATATGTGAGGCAGAGACACATGGGAAAGCAATGGAAGCATCACTAGAGCTGGGAAAATAAATTCACTATGTGCATTTCTATACAGTTTGGGAAAACTGCATGAGTTGCTTGAAAAATAGGCTATTGTTTGAACATGACATGTTTTAAACCCCCCAAAAAAAACATTAGGGTGAAAAGCCTCTGTGCAGTCACGCCCAGTTGACATGAAGCAGCTAAAATAGTACGGCACATTTCTTTTAGCGATGGTTAGCCTCACTTTGGAGGATATATTTAATTAGCTTTTCTGTTTCCTGGACAATAATCTAGAGAGAAAGGCTACATCGGGGCAGCTATGGCAGCATTTACCACACATAGCAAGATACAGGGCTTAACAGATGGTCATGGTTGTATTTACCCATTTCCTTGTGACAACAGTGTCTGTCCACTATGTGGAAACTCCAATTGCATTAGTAAAGTTACAAAGCTAATAAAGCCGTGGCATCTTTGTTTCCACCTCTCTTGTGCATGTTTACTGACCTGAAGCCCTTTTGCTTTCTTTTTCTCTGCACATGGCCTTAGAACTGCAGTAGAAACTTCCAGCAATTCCCTCCAGCTGGTTTCTTCCCATCCAGGCGCTGCCACGTAGGCAGGTCTACACTTGGCCACCAACTCTCTCCACCATCAGACACTTCACGTAACTCCAGACTCTATCTGAGATCAGCTTTCAGCTGGAAGCATATTGGCAGTTCTTCCAGGGATGCTTTGTAGGAAGCCTTGTATATTGTTAAAGGATTTCATTTCTCTGTACCAGCTCATAAAAAGCTTTTTGGAAACCAAAAACCTTTGCATTTTATTTGAGTTTGCTTATCTGCCAGAAGCTGTTTCAGGTTACTCTTTCCAAGCCATGCTAAATGAACCCTAGGTAAGAAGGAGGTAGCAACTGCAAGTACTGTGTATCTTTGCCTAGAAGTCATTGCATCTAATTCCGTTCGCTCCTTATAAGCTTTAATATCAAGGACTACAAAATGAGGTCAACCTCTATTAAATGTAATGACTTTTCCCTGTGGAGTTTATAATGAAAGCAGCTTCAAAACAAAGGTTTCCATTTAAGGGGGGGGGAGCCTCAGTAACAGAGAAGTCCCCTAACTCAGTGCAACGGCTTCATTTTCATTTGCTGGCTACAACAAAATGCAAAAGTTTCGGTTGAGACTTTAACCGGTGGTGAACCAAGCAGAACACATAGGCCTGGGGAGGACAAATGAAGACATAAAGATCAGGGAATGGCAGAAGACTGGAAGGGACACTGCTGCGGGACCTGACCTAGAACCAGTCTGGCAAGCAACACCTGAAATGCAGGCAGCCCCAGAGAGGGCAGAAAGCACAGCTGCATCATTAAAACCCACCGAGGCCATCATGAGCAACAGCTGTATGCAGTAAGAAAAACGAGATTGCAGTAGGAGGAGCAGGGTTTCTCACTCATTTATTTGTGGGTGAGAAAGGGTTGGTTCCTTATAGGTGCCCTTAAAGAACGAGCAATCTGGCTTGCTCTTTGAGATGAGGTGAGAAAAATGTAGGATGGGGGAGCTAATTCTGAAATGTGTAACGAGCGCTGTTTGTGTAAGGGCACTGCGGCTTCCTTGTTGGGCAATTCCTGTATCAGAGCATCTGTTAGGCAGAGAGGACCTTGTCCAAGTGGTAAGTCTTAAACTTCTAAAGTCTGGTTTTCACACAGCAAAAATGTACTAGCTTGAATGGGGTGCTTGGTGCTATTACAGTTATTTGTGGGGCTCTTTAGATTTGTGTTTTTAAGATAGGTGGGCACAGTGGTGTCTTAAGAAACAAGTCTCTCTTCTGTTTGAAAATGGAGGTAAGTATGGCCACACATCTTAAAAGTAGCTCTTGCCCCTTATAGTCTGGGTTACTCTTTTGCCTTATAGACTGGCAAAGTCAGTCTGCCTTTTTTTAAAAAGGCATCTTTTTTTTTTTTTTTCCCCTGCAGCCTTAGCAGACAGAGATTTCCTAGGCAGTTGTTAAAACATCAAGCCTGCCAAGTGCAAGGGAATTATTTTGGCTTCAGCTCTTGACTAGCATTAACTGCACCGTGTTAAGGTCGCCATGTTGAAGGCGGTGTTGAAAGCTGTTTTATGAAGGCAGCAGCCAACTTGTTCACCTCCTGCCTCTGGTTGCTCGGCTCTCCCCTGCTGCTGTTTAGCTCTCTGCTTTACATTTTTATCACCGCAGTCAACCGAAATATCATGCAAATGACACCCGCCCTTATTAGAGCGCTAGTGACGCGCTGCAGGCTTTCTCGCAGGAAACAAAAATTACCGAGGGGCGCGCTAGCAAGCGGGATGCGCACCAGCCTTCGCCACCGAACGAGGCTCTCGCCCTTTAAGAAAAAGCCTGCAGTAATTTTCCATTACCCGGCACAGTCTTGCCTACGTGGCAAGAATTGTTTGTGGAGGCTGGAGCATCACGGGTGAGGCGCGAGCCCTGCGCTCGCTGCCGTTGCCTGGCTACGGCTCTTGGTATGCAGGCGGCGCGCCAGGCTCCTGGGAAGCACCTTTTGTTTCCAAGAAAGCATCTGAATTCTGTTTTCGTGCGGCAGGATGAGCGCTGCCTTTCCGAAGCTGCGCTGCAGAACTGGCGTTTCGAAATATCATGGGCCTCGCAAAATACTTAGTAGTAGGAATAATAGGCTTGGAGTCCATCTCCTGTGAGGAGTTTTCTGCCTTCGTACAGGGAAATATCCAATTACAAGGAGGTCCTCTTGTTTGTTTGCTGTTACGCCGATCACAATAGTTGCTTTTTCAAGGCAGTGTTTTGAATCACTGAGAAATCATGTCAGCAAAATCTTCTGAATTTCCCCTCAGTTCTGTAGCGTCCTAACAAACGAGACTGATATTTGTTGTTCTGTAAGTCGATAAATAGATTATGTTATGTAACCTTTGGAGTCCTGACGAGCGAGTCTCTGCTGTAGTTCATGTAGGGCAGTCTGAAATACTTGAAATGCTACCCGTGAAATCTGTAGGAGCATGGAGGGTCAGGTTCACGTGCTTTCTCTGCTTACTGAGGGTCAGGTTCACGTGCTTTCTCTGCTTACTGAGGCTGGGCTCAAAGTACAGCACGTAGCATTACCGTGACTGGCACTTTCTTGATGTGTCAGACATGGCTTCAGTTCAGGGATAGCTTATTTGCAAGAGGTCTGATGCCTCTCTAATAACGCAGCTTTGTATTTCTCTGTGAGTAGCCTGCATTGCTGAGGGCTGCTCTTAACCCACAACCAAGCCTGCGATACCCATGAAGCTCCAAAGCCCTTCCTGTTAGCTAACCCTGCCGTTTCTGTTCTGTGGCACCTCCAGGCCCTCTTGGGAGCTGGCCCGTGGTGGGAAGAACACGTACTTTCAGAGTGTCCATCTAACACTGGAAAGATGAGAACTGAAAATCTTAGTACAGATGGAACAAATTGACTGTCCTTATAGCTTCACTTCAGAGAATATGAAGCCAGAAGGGAATTTTATGCTCATAGTATGGCATCTTACGTTGCACAGGCTAATGAACCTGACTGACCAGGGCCCCAGCATTGCTGTGTAGGAAAAGTACCTGCCCAGCCTCAGCTGTTGAGGGGCTCCAGCTAATGGCAGCTTTCTGGGATGTTTCTCCCTGGGCACTGGTGTAGCCCTCCCTGTAGCCCAGTCACCCAGTAGTGCTAGCCTTGTAACTGCAACTTTTCTGAGGTTTATAATTTAAAGATGTGGGTTCCTAGTGTTTCTCTTGAGGAAAATCAGCAATGTTTTCTGCCATACTGAGCCCAGTTTTCTGTGCTCCCCTTCTTTTTGTCCCACCTCCCGGCTTCCAGCCTTTCCGCCACCTCTATGTTACCAAGCCTTCAATGGCTCTATTGCTGGTGCCGAGGCCACCTGGAAGCTCAGCTGATTCTCTCTGCCAGTTGGGTATCTGCACAGCACTGCCCAGGCCCTTGAGAGCAGTGCAGAGAGGCTGGGGCTGGGCATGTTTCTCTGCTTGGCTGCATGCTATCTCTCACCTGGGATATGCTTGTCCTTCATGAGTGAAGTCTGCTCTTTACGTTGGGAACGATGGAGCAGATGCTGAAGACAGTGAGTTTCCATTTGCCTAGGTTAATTTCCCTCCCCCCCCCCCCATATTAAAAAAGCAATTGTTAGAAGTGGCCCTTTTACTTTTCATTGTATTTTTAGACATGAAAAGCAGAGCTTCTGAACTCCTGAGGTTTTTCAAGAACAAAAGCCAATATCACAGGTTTGTGAAAGAGTGCCTCAGACAGACTGCCTCGGTGAAGCAGTTCTGGCCCTGCTTGACTTTTCTTGGAATTTGTTCGGGTTAATAAAATGCAGGTCTGCCAGGATGAGGGTTTGCCTCCATTGTTTGAGCAGATAGGAATGTGGGTGAGTCACTGCCTTGTTTGAGGAATGAAACCTTAGATCTGTGTTTCTTAAGATTTTTGTTTGCTTTTATAAATTGTAGTGTTTTTAAAAGTAACTTGCACTCCAGTGGCTTTTCTGAGTCTCAGTTTTATCATCTGGAGTCATATTTTGTATGTCCTTATTTTTTTTTAAAAAAAATGCATAATTGAGAATCCATCTTAACGTGTGCTCAGAAATGCACAGGATCTAGCAGATCTTGTAAGTTCAAAGTATGCAAAAACCACTGGATCTGCTTATCATGTATTTCCAGATACAATCCTAGTTCTTGCCTATCATTCTCTGAAGCAGAGTCTGGATGATATCAGTCCTGTTAACTTCTGTCCTTGAGAATCAAGGTTTTTCTTCTGTACAACCAGTGCTGCAGAAATTGTTCAGGGTGTAGTTCTTCTACAGCAATGACAGTAATTAAAATAGCAGCAATTTCCAAATACAAATTTAGAATAGTCTTTGACAACAATTTATTTCAGGAAGGCAAGAAAACCAGAAAATGAGAGAATGTGTAGGAAAGAAATATAGCAAAACAGCACAATTTTCAAGCTCTTTTAGCTTTCAACTGTTACTAAACTTAGGGACCTCTGGTCATTTTGCGGCCATCTGAATTATCCGATTTCAGAGGTTTTAAATGCCTCTAATGATTTTACGGCTTTTGAAAATGAAGTTCTTATTTTATGCAGATGTTTTAATATGAACTTAGGTCCATACTTTTTGTGTTTCCCAGACTGAAAAAAGGTGAGAAAACATTCCTTTTGTACATAACCCGTGCCATTTTCCTCTACTGCAGTTTGACATCTAAAAATGACCACTTTTTTTCTTACCTTTCTGCAATAGATAGGCTCCATTCTCAGGTGTGAGGTTTTTTATTTTGTTTCTTTTATGTATTGTGATACACATCTACCAGTTATTTCCAAATATTCATTATTTATTTTACAGCAAAGATGTGACTCATGTGACTATGCAATTATATCCAACCAAAACTGGGTTTCTTTTGTTGCAAAATGTTCTGGGGCTACACATCTGATTTGAATGCATGATAAGCTTTGAGCATTGAGATTACAAGAAAAACAATCTACAAAATCCTAAGGGTTAAGGTCATGCATGAGCTATTTAATTCTCCCTCCTGCAAGGCTTGATTGCAACATATATTCAGTTCCCACTGACTTTTAAAAATAGGATAGCTTGAAAAATAGACCAGATTCTGTCAAATTCACTTTGTGGCTAGAGGAGTTGGAGGTGCTGAAGAAATAGGAAACTGTGAAGAAAGGAAGAAGCAGGGATCAGGAGGGTCAAAATCCCTGCTGGCTGGCAGCTTGAGAGAGAGGAAAATCACTAAGACTCCTTTCTTCCAGAGTTTGATCTGCTATAGAGTTAACTAAATCACAGTGAGCAGTTATTCCTCTTTATTACTGAGATTGTAGTAGTATTTAGAAGTCACTGTCGGGACTGAGGCTCCGTTGTGCCAGGTGAACAGAAGAGCCTATGTCCTCAAAAGAAAAAGATAGAATGTGAAGGTTTAGGAAATCTGGAGAGCAGAATGGAGATGATGGAGGAAGCACTCTTTCCCTGTGGAAATTCAGATATAATGTTTTCCCCCAGGGCTATATTTTTTGTAAAGCTTCCCCTTCCATCTCAATAGCCTGGCTGTTAGAAACCCTTATTAGTTGCTCTGTGGCTGGATGCTGGGGAAGGACAATTACACAGAAATGATAAATATCTCAAGGAGTTAGGAGAACAATATCTGCAATACCATCATTTTGTGTTCTATGCAGAATGCTGCTGTCAGTCCTGCCAGACCCTTAATCCATTGGTGTTATCCTTCGGCATGAGGAACTGGATATAGATGCAAGCTTGTCAACGGCTGTATGGAGAAAGGAAGCAGCAGGAGTGTAATAGTGTATCGCATACTTTTCTCCCCCACCCTTTGCTGTTACCTACATTTGGCTAATGTTTGCATGTTTCCCTCCACTCCATGCAGCAGAGGGTAGCACTGGGCTCATAAACTTAAAGTATTTTTACTTTTTGTATGCAAATGTAATACTTTTGAAAGGTACCAAATTGGTATCCTCTGGTTTGTAGATTTTGATTTGTGTCCCAAACAGGTAATACACAGTACAGCATGCCCCTCTGCTTGCTTCTCTCACGTCATGTCTTGAGATAACATGCCACAAAGCCCTGTTTTGAAGGAAGATAAAATTGGAATTCCTCTCTGTGAGCCAGAGTCCCTGAAGCACTTAAGACTGCCACTCATCTCTGGTGAATCTGACAGTGGCTGTGTTTTTAAAAGAGCTGATGATTCATTTTCTGCTTGAAGTTGCTCTGAGATCGCCAATTCTCTTCCATAAATGATTGAAAATCATCTGAGGGGATAGTGTGTATCCTTACCCAGAGCAAACCACTTTTTTTTAACAGTTAAGTATCAATCAGCTGTGCACATTGCCTCTTGAAATTACCTGTGGCCATAACAGGTTATTCTGCTGGAAACATTTCTTTAGTTGCTTCCACCCTTCATGATGCCTGTAACTAGGGCATCACTGCTGTCTGACTGCATGTCCCAGGGGACCCTGAAGTTGTTTGTAAAAGCCTGATTGGCTTGGGAGAGAGGTGGAGAAATGCAGCTCTCTGCACTGGATATATTTAGTGAATGCAGCTGTGGGAGGCAACAGGAACAAGAGAGCTCTTGTACTACCAGAGCTCTGACAGCTCACAAACCTAAATAATCTGCTATTTTCTTGGCAATACACTTCCCCCCGCTACTTTTTTTTTTTTTTTGAATGTAAATTTACACTTTTGATATAGCCAGATTCTAAGCTTGAGTTTAGAAATGAGATTGTTAATGGTGCCAAACCTGCTGCCTTCTAAGGGAGCCGCATGTGCCTTCCACAAGTGCTGTACCTTATCCATGGCAAGGAGGGAGATCTGATCTCATTTTCATCCATGAGAGAAGCTAGTATTGTAGGAATATGTCCTTCCTGTACATTCTAGTGCTTGCTGAGGGCTGGAAGGAGCTCTGCAGCAGTAGTATGGTCTTTTCCTCAAGCTAATAAACTCTGCTTCTTGTTAGGGCTGATGAGCCTGGGTGGAGTCTGCTTTGGGTATGTTAGAGCACTTGGTCATGCCATATAAACACTCTGCGGATCCTGCTGGCTTCCCTGAGAGTGTGATTCAACATCCTCTTGTACATCACGGAATAAAAAAATAAATAGGCTTACCAGCCTGCTGTGCTGAGTGGAAGCCTGCTCCTGTTGCTCTGCTTTAGCACCCCATTTTTCTGCACTCCCAGACTGTGTCAACACTGGTCCTTGTAAAAGAAAAGACTGAAGACAGGGAATTCCCTATGCATTGCTTTGCCCTAGCTTATTCAGCAGTGCACAAGCCATGAGCTGCTTTGCCTCAGGCCTTAAAAGTTTATGATGAATTAAACTGGAATATAGAAAAGAATTTCTTTTTTTTTGTCTTTCTCTAATGCATTTAAGAGGTCAGAAGATGAAAACTAGTGCAGGAAGGTTTGAAGTATGCCTTTGTGCCTGGGCACAGTGCAAGGATTACAAAGATGTACATGTTTAGAGGGAGATAGACCATGCCATCACTTTCTTAGGGTGTTTGTGTTTTGTTTGTTTTTTTTTTTATGTGGTACTGGAGACACTAGCAGCCCTGCCAGGAGAGGCTGCAGGCAGGACAGAGTAAAGCAGGCCAGAGCCTGGTTCCCTCTGCAATGGCAGCACCCTGCCTGTTCCCGTCCTCACGGTGGCCTGTACCAGCTCCTTATCCTCAGGAAAAGGGAGCTTGGCACTGACTTCTACCCACCCAAACGTCTTACTCAGGAAATGTTTCTCCTGCAGGTGGTTTTCACAGGTTCCACCACAAGTTGGGACAGATCTTAAAATATATCCAGCCTGTTAACTGTGTGTGTTCTTTCTGGATATAGCTGTCCTGCCTTTGCACACTGATCAAAGTTAATTTATCAGAAGAGTTCCAGTGGTCAGTTTTAATATTGGAAAGTATTAACTAAAAAGGAAAATGTTAGAAGTGTAGAAAAACATACCAGTGAACAAACTGGCAGTGACAGCAAGATGCACTAGACAGCCAGTCTTATCTGTCCCTGTTCTTAGTGAGACTGCCTGTGGCTGGAGTTTTCCAGCAATTAAGTGGTTAACTTCAGGACTAATTGGCTCTGAGAGCTCCAGTCCTTTGCAACAGATTATTGGCATGCTGGTTAAGAGCAGCTTCCCTTCCCTTCCCCCATCATTATAAAAACATGTACTGTAGTGAGAAACCGAATACCACATGGTGCACTGTACAGATCCTGTCAGTACTGCAGCTTGGGATTTAGCACAAAAGTCCCTTTATATTTGGGAACTTGAGGGAGAAAATTCTAGAGGGCAAGATCACTATGATATGGACCGAATCAGCAGATTTGTTTTCCGAGCGATCCCCATACGTGGTGTTCGAGTCGGGAGCCCTGGCTGCTGCGGCGCGCTAGCGCTGCGCTGCCCACACCCCATCACCACGCTCCGCGGGACTTAAAAATTACTGGGTGTGGAAGAATTTGGGGTGTTTTCCAGAAGCTGCAGCCTCTCAGGCAGAGGTGACAGGCTGGACAGCGTGCGAGCAGGAGGGCTCTGCGTGCTCCTCAGCGCTGCTGTGTTCATCAGGTTACGGCTTGGGGAGGGCTCTGTGTCAAGAGGCTGAATGCAAAGAGAGGAAAAATGACGGCAAGGGGAAGGGGGGGGAAACCAAACCAAACCAAAAAAAAAAAATGTTTCCGCTTTCCCTTGGGATGCGTGTGTGTTTTTAGGCAGCTGTCTGTAGAGGCAGTCGCCATTTTGTGGAACAGTTAATGCGGCCGAGAGACATGTTGTAGTTAGTTTCTGTTTTAAGGGGTTTTCTTTTGGTTTGAATTGAGAGGTTGCTCCTCCTCCACCCTCTTTTGGTCCAAAGGCTTTTTAATTTAATCTTAAGGTAAAACAGCAATATGGGCAAGAAAGAAAATGAGGAAAAGGGGCGAAGTTCTCTCTGGGAGATCGAAATCAAGTCTGTCTCGAGGAGACTGGGAAAATTTTGTAGGAATGACTTGGCCCCAGAAATATCACTGAGTCCATAGCTAAGATAACCACATGGAGTTTTAGCATGGCTGCGCGCCCGGTGTAATGTAGACAAAATCGCAGCTGAGATGTGCAGAGAAAATGTAGTTTTTCAGTTGAGGATTAGGTATGTTTTTAAGCAGAGTATTTGGTTCTAGTAGCAAAAAGTGGCTGACTGATCCAGGCACACAAAATACTAATGCTTTTTGACTTGCACTGGCTGACTTGACTTCCAGGTGGAATTTAAGGTATTAGTTTTGATCTAAGGTTTCAGACAGATTTCTCTTTTGTACCACAGAACCGCTCATTTGATCAGATGAGAACGTACATCTCTGAGCAGAAGTCAGACTGAATCTCCTTTAGTATAAAGTTCTTACAGCAAGTATTACTGGGCCTTTTTGTTAAGGGTCTTCAGTGCTGGAATTTACTTTCTCTGTTCTTTTGCTTTCAAAGTACATTATAAGGCTCATATATTTAAAAAGTCTCTGAGAGATGGGAGAGGCAGCTGGTGTTTCGGAGAACAGGATTTTGGTTTTGCATTATTTTTTTTCTGGTTTCAGAGTCGGAAAAAGCTGCTCATTTATTTTTCATGTAGCTATATCTTTATCCTGGCCTCTTAAGGAGCCAGGGCTTGTGAAATTGTGCTGTTAGAGACCTCCCAGCAATTTTGCATCTGATGTTCAGTTTCAAACAGATCTGAGTTCTAGAGTTTCTGCACTTTTGAAGCTGCCAGGTACAAAGACGCAAGTTAGCGCTTCCGCTAAAACAAGACGACAGGCGTTCAAGGATTATCTGCTTTGCTTTGCTTGCTGATCAGGCAATCGCCATCTGACCGGCAGACCAGTCAGCAACGTATAGCTTGGAGACATCCCTGCCCATGCCACAAGTCTGCCCAGCTGCGGCCCAAACTCAGGGTGGAGAGCGAGGGGCTCCCAGGCATGGAGAAAGTTCCTGCAGCTCTCACAGGCAGGACACTGGGCAGCCTCTGCATGAGGAGTAAAATAGGGTACTAATTGAGTATACAGGCTGCCACTTTTAGGAAGTTAGGCCTTGTTATTTAATAGCTCACAAAACATTGACTTCTAAGCATGGTATCCAAAATAGGATTTCAAAAAGTACTGGTCGTAAACAATACAAGTAAGTCATGTTCCTCCGTATACAGAGACTGATAGATGCATCAGGTTCTGCTTCGTTATTGCCACCTCATTAGTTGCAGTTTGATATTGCAAGGTGTTTGATCCCATCTCTCTGACGGGTTGAAAAAAGTGTTTGCTTTTGAAAAGAATTTTCTGAGACAGTGATTCCTTCACCACACACACACACACCAAAAAAAAAAAAAAAAAAAAAAAAACCTAAAGAATTGTTTTTGCCACCTCAGTATCATCATCACCTTGACTGTCTGTTAGACAGTCTGTGTTAAATCCACAGGTCAAATGTAACCTCGATCTGTATGAATGCAAAATGCACTGGTGTTCACCAGCAATGCAGAATACAAATACAGGGCTTTTCTGTTAACTTTGTGCGCATCTTTGATTTGTTCTTGTGAGACTGTGCATTATAACAATAATATTAAGTAATTTGCTTTGTAAGTAGAAATTAGTAGCATATACTAATGTGCCTTTCTGAATGTCTTAATTTGATTGTTTTCTTCTAATGTAAGAATTTAATGTTAACTTTAATTCTGTTTTGTTAATATCACTTGTAGTTTTTTGCATTTAAGTCATTTTTCTTTAAATTCATTTTTTGGTTCCTATTTTCATTCTATTAAGTGCATGACTATACATGTGTGTGCATATATGCATATATGTATAATCTTCCTTTAATCTTTTGAATATAAGAGTTTTATAGAGGAAAAAATGTTTCCCAAATATTCATTATCGGCACTCAATAAGCTGGCAAGCAGTACAATATTTTAATTACTGGAATTTAAGAAAATTATCAGTTATTACAGTTTCAGTATCTCACTCTTGTTCATATACTCAAGTATTTGACCTTCTCTCCTACACATGTAAGCTCATATTGGGCATGCATTTCCCTACCACCACCACCAAAGCTTCTGTAGTGTTCTTTGTTACATATTAGGTCAGAGTGCTCAAACGTACTGTTTAATACTGCTAAAATGTGTGGTTTGTATTACAAAAAAATTCTAGCTAGGGCAAAGTTGGAAAACTATTTGCTCCTACTTAAAAGCTTGACATCTGGTCTCCTTATAATCAATATTGTGCTTTATGGAAAGGTATACTGAAAGATAAAAAAGATAGCACAGTTTAATGCATATATTATTCCTCTTGCCTGTATTAATAAGCGAGGCAAATAAATGTTGAGGAACATACAAAGAGCATGGATGCAATTACCTCTTTCCTTTCTGTGGACCAGGTTAGTTCATGTCATTTGCGTTTCCAAAGTACTGATGTACATGTTCATACCTAAATTCACTTTGCTTCCAAATCCTTAGGAGAACATTACTTTTAGATACACCAATAAAAATCTGGAGTGATTCCATTGACCTACATATAATCACTTGGAGCAGAATTAAAAGCACAGACACATAATTTAAGGCCCATGTGTCTGGATTAACAAGAATATTAAATTGTTAAATACTGAAGTTTTTAAACCTTAAAACAAGGCACATTTGTAGAGGGAATAACTTAGATCCACTATCATATATTGAAGAAAAGAGGTCAAATTTTGAACTCACAGAACCTTTTTCAGGTCTTCCCCTGAAATTGCAATGAAAGTTGCAACTAAAATTTTCAAATGGAGACCAAGCACTGTGGAAATCTAACCCAAGATGTCATCTTTGCATTCATTCTAACACTTGAATATACCAAAAGCCCTTGACCTCATTTTGCAGCAGGACTGTACCAACAATGTTTTCTTGGACAGCTTGTTTTCTCACCAACTCACCTTCTACTACTAATTTTGACTAAACATAGAAAATACACTACTGATAATTTTAAGCTGAGATAGGACTGTCACAATTGACAACTTGTTCAGAGGGCAAAAGATTATCTTTTGGCATGCAGAATAGTTGCCTGCAAGTGTTATAGCTGCTGATTTTCAGGTTTGGATAGATAATATTTGATATGCACAAAACTATTCTAGTCCCTAGCCTTATGAGCACTCCTAGATGGATAATTGTGTCTCTGACATAACATCACTCCATCCAAAATTCTTTATTTAGATGTGAAGTCAAATCAGTTAACAAATACGAAGTTTTGTTCTGAACCACAAATGTAAGGGTTCTTCTCTAGTTTGTATACAGTGCACCAGAATACGGTGATTCAGCACTTCATCACACCAAATGTCTCTAAAATAAAAAAAAAAGTATATGCTTGTTTTAAGATTTCAGAAATGCACTGTTCCTTTTCACTGTATGTGGCAATTTGCTGAATAATATATCATTTTGTCAGCTGTTATATAGCAATCAATAAGATGCCCTATGGTGCTACCTGTACACAAGAGACAAGAATGAAGATTGTTATGGAAACAGACTTGTACTAAATTGTTTGACTTGCTTGAAATAAAAAAGGTAAGGGTTGTTTTTCTTTTCAGCCTGGTAGTGGTTGTAATTCATCCAGTTCAGTCTGAGTGGAATTCATTGCTTCTGCAAAGCTAGTTAGAAGACCTTGTGCCTCTGAAACTCCGGAGAAGCTACCAAGAAAGCATACCTACTTAGTCATCTAAACCTTCTAGTCTGCACCAGAAGTCAAACTGATATTTACTAGAAAAATGAAAAATTAGTGTTTTTTTTGAGTCCCCGCTTTGATTTTTTCCACAAATTTGTGTAAACACATGTGTGGAATCTGTTCTCCCTGTTTTATGTTCTACAAACATTTAAGCAATCAAGCTTTACTGGCTCATGTTTATAGAAAATAAATTTCAAGGTTACAGATAAGTGTTTGAAAAATTAATTTAAAATATGCACAAGAAGTAAGCATGCTAGAATTGCAAATGATTTGATTAAAAAAATTAAACTCATTATCTAGAACTCCTAGAAATATTTTTTTCTCCAGTAGATTTATAATCCAAATATTCTAAAGACTTTGCTTAAAAAATATAGAATGTTTTCTTTCTAACTCTTCATCTAAGAGCAATGTGATATGTTGGAGAATAATATTTTTGTTTTGAAACACAAGATTGGCCATGGTGTGCTCAATCTTTCCAAGGCTGCTTTTTTTTTCCTCTTCTTCAGACTCTTGATAAAATGACGAATATTTTTCACCACACTAGAACACTTACATGACTCTTCAGACTTTACAGCTAGAAGGGGTGACAGAAAAAAAGTTTGTGTTGTCTACCTTGTAAACATCTGTAAAGCTCTACTAATATGTCTAATCCTTGCAGTTTTCTAGTCTTGCAAGTTTCTAAAACAGCAAACTTCACCAGTGCAGAGAAATTAAAGCATGTAACTCAAGTCATAGAACCTGCCTTTGCATGTTGTAGCTATGGATATTAAAGTTCCTGGGAAGGTGCATGCTAGTTTATTATGCTTGCTTCTAAAGGTGATTTCACTAATAAGCAAAGTTGCATCATTCTCTTTCATGTAAAGAGAAATGTAATAGCTTATTATCACTTGCTTAAATATGAGTATCTAACTAGGTATGGGCAAAATGGTCAACTAGTATTTATTCTGCTGTGTCAAAGTCCTTTTTCATAAAGTTTGCCAAGCCAGCAAAGTAGTTTAATAATTACCTAAAAACTGATTCTGACAAACCAGATGATTCTGCAAAAGTAAGACAAAAAGGGGGATGAAAAGCTTGTTGTTTCAAGTGCAGGTTATTTTAAGTAATGTAAACATTATTATTAAACAATCATCTAAGCTTTTCAAGTTTGAATCAGTCTCAAGTTTAAAACCGCTTCATAAGAAGTAGGGGTGGCTGTACCACTCCCAGTCTGCTTACACATCTAAGACTGACATTTAAGGCATTCACTATATGTTAAGTCTGGCTGAAATGTAGCATAAGAATCTTGACTGAGGTGGTTGTTATTTTCATTACTGTATATATTTTCATTATATATACATTAGTCCCATTTCTGCCTTCTTACGTCTTTATCTTTTATTGATAATTTTTTTCCCCATTAGAGAACAGGAATAACAAGTCAGAGCTGAATCTTCGTTAAGAGCTTAATTTTGAATAAACTGAAAAAGCAGTGGAGTCTGGCTTAGCAGACTGAAAGTTCTTTTTTTATCATATGTTTATGATACTGGTGAGACTGTTTCTAATTATTCTTAGTAATAAATCTTTTCCTTTCTGCTCAGAAGGGTCATCATTCTAAATATGAGCACCATAAAAGTGCTAGTAAAGCCACCATATTAACATAATCTTAGTTTTTAGTGTTAAATCATAGAAACAAAAGTGGCATATTTAAAAGTTCTGAGTGTGCGTGCGTGCATGGATGTGTTTGCAATTACTCACTACAGGCTGAAACAAAAGCCTGGATGTGAATTCTGGTTTGAGATTAATAGCATGAACTGGTTGCTAGCATTGTTGTTACTGCTTGTCTTGTGACAGTACCAGAAAGCTTTAGCTAGGATCAGTATACCAAAATAATTGTTACCAGTCACATAGGGGAGTTGGTTCTATGGTTAGAACTTTGTTTTTATTTACTTTTGTCTCTATTGATATTGCTCTGTCAGATTTTAGTCAGATCAATATTAGCTCCTATGAAAAGTCCGCCAATGAAAGTAGTATTGATGTAGTTATATTTTTACAGTGTCTTTATTTAGCTTATTCCAAAAATCTTATTTTTTCAAAAGTAAGATAAAGTAGATTTGCCTAGAATATAAAGTAATTTGTATTTGTCTGGACAATTACTGTGATTTTAGTAGTGAATTACTGAGGAAGAAAACAGAAGGGGGAGGGGGAAGCAGATCTTGTTTGCTTGTTTTAGTAGCATATTACACGCTATAAACAAAAATAGAAAATACGATTGTATTTTATTCAGGCCAAAGCAACAATTTCTGCAAACCCCCTCTTTGAAAGATTTTAAATGTTTACCACCAAATAGCTTGCTATGCTCAAAGAGCATCTGTTCTTGCTTGCATGTTCTCTAATAAAACACTTCGAACTATTGTGTTTGCTTAGGGCCTAGAAAATTGTTGTTTTTTTTTTTTTCCTGAAAAGTGATAGAGGTTTTGTTAATCAAAAGTTTGGTGATACTGCACATCTCTCAATCGTGTTTGCGCTTTTTTCCACTTCAAAAGGCAGGTACAATATCTAATCATTTTGTCAAATGTTGAATTCAAATCTCTGGCCTTTCTATTGTGTATGTGGCTCAAAAGACCTGTATCCTAAGTCTTTACCTGTTATATTTCAAAGAACTCTGGCTCTTCAGACTCAGTACAGAGCATATGTTGTAGCAGAGCAAGGAGGGGATGTTGATCTGTGAATTTACAGTATTCTTTTGCATTTTGTCCTTGAAGAATAATAGTAATTTTCCTGAAAGTTGGGAGGGAAGGAACACAGGTTGTAGAAAAATAATTTGGATGAGTATTAGAAAGCAATATGTGTGCCTACATCTGGAATACTAGCCACAGATGTAGTCTCAAAAATATTTCCAGATTTAGCAATGGAAACATCAAGTTGTCTATCTGCTTTAGGCCTTGGTGACCAGCAAGCAATAAAATGGCATTAAATATATTACATGATGATATTAGAGTTCCATTAACTTTTGGTTCCACATAACAGCAATACAGTAAGTGACTTTTAAAAACTTTTTTCTGTAAATGTACATGAAAAGTTTGTAAACAAGACTAATCTATTTTCTTAGGCAATCTGATATAGTTGGAGAAAAAACAGGTAAGAGTTTGAGCATACAGTTTAGATCTTGTTGAGTTACAATCTGAAACATGACATAGCAAGACTATTCTTACAGTGTTCAAAAATAAGTCTTGAGTGCTTGAACTTGTTTCCCCCCTTCGTCTGTTTATTGGAAACCATCATGTTTTTTATATATTTTTTTCTTCTCCTAGGAATGTACCTGTATTCTGGGAACAAACGATAGAAAGTCTGGAAATTGTGTGTTCTTCTGCTGTGAAATTGTTTCTCCTTGCTGTGTGGTTGCATCTTTCAATGTCGGTTGAAAATACCTATGTAAGTAGAAATGCAGTGCTGTGCTCTGCTTTTATCTAGTTCTTGCCTCATCCTCGGTTGCCTTTCTTCATTGCTGGTATTTTTTTCAGGGAAGCCAACATCTGGGTTCTGTCCATGCAAACACCTTTGCATAGTTATGCTGAGTTAGTTCCATGGAGAACAAGAGGATTAGTATTTGTCAGAACCTGAACTTGGAATGAAGTTGTAAAATACATCCTGCTCTCTGTACTTTCCACAGAATAGAACTTCAGTTTTTCTTGGGAGGAGGCCTTTTGCTACCCTCTTCCACTGAGAAGCTCTCATCTGCTTCTCTGTCCCACCATTAATTCCCTTGGCTGGAGGTTCCCATATTGTTTTAGCTTTATCAATATGCAGGCCACTGACATCACAACTTTTATTACGCTAGGGACCCTACTACCACTCTCTCCCCTATCCCTTTGCCCAGTAGGGAAAGGTCTGCTTTCCTCTGTAATTCCAAAGGAAATCCATCTCTCAATTCAAAATCTTTTATCCTCGAGGACATGAGTGAACGATTCTTTCTAGCTGACCGGATTCTTCTGGCCTCTAGGCTTGTAAGACCCCAGTCCAGCTGAAGTGCAACTGCCCACTTTTGAGTTTTAGACTAGCTCCTGAGACCTTCCATAATATTCTTATTAAGCATTGTTGGTTTTATTGCTGCCATAATGACCCATATTATTATATGAAAGAAGAAAGAATGAACCATCTTTCCCTCTGCTTTTAACATCACAGCTTTTAATGGAGCACAATGTGCACATGAAAAACGAAGAGGAGGAAGGCATGGGTATCATTCAAAGTGGCTGCTGAAGTCTATAAATATTCATTATGTCATTCTGTCATGCTTGCTGGGTGTGCCTCTTAGAGTGGAACATCACAACTGACTGGCTGGGGACAAACATTTGACACTGACCAAGAATGTGGAGGATGCCCTGATTGTGTTGGTATCTGAAATGGTTTCCATGGCAGTAGTCAAAACAGGAGACAGAGTCCTGGTGAGGTTGGCATATGAGACAGTTTCTATGGTACTGTCTAAAAAAAAAAAAGCATGATACTTATATTTACTTGGGTATTTGTGGTGTTTTTCTGAGGCACTAATCAGGATGAACTGATGCCTCTGGCTTGTGAAGTGTTTTATGTGGCTTTATCTGTAGCTGGAGATCATGAGCAGGTTGAAGATGGAAAAGGTGCAAGATCATTGGCTAAACTTAGGTCAAGAGGGCAAATATTTTAGTGACATGGATGCAGTTAGATGTATTTTCAAGCTTTCTGTGGTACTTGATGAGTTGGGGCCCATGGAGGCTGGGCTGTGGCAGTGCCCTGGTCAGGCTGGCGTGTAGCTGGGGCTGCTGAGAACACGTATGCTTTCTGGCAGTGCAGGGCATAAATGCCACATTTGACTGCTAGGTGAGGGCTTGTTTTTTTTTTCTTACTGACTGAATTAGGGTGGGTTAGTCTTACAGATCATTGCACGAAGTTTTAGTGCAGGTTAGCAAAGGGTGCCTTGGGCTGGCATGAGAGGATTTTTGAAGCATGGGCTAAAAGGCTTGTGGTTTCTGTTACGCTAAGTTGGGTGGCAAGCTTCGTGCGTGACAGCCACCCAAAGCGTAATGCGCTACTGACAGGAAGGAGTGTTCAGATCTGGTCTGTGTTTGAGATTGTTTTTGTGGTCCTGGCTAGGACCACAGTGGATGCTTATGCAAAACAACCTATTGGGTAGCCTGTGGTGCAGGCTTGGCAGCACTGGCGTGAACTGACAGGCAAGACACTGTGCAGGCAAGTGGGAAGATGGGCCAAAGCGGCAGGTCACCCTCCATCTGCGGCACTCGGTAAGCCAGGTCAAGGCAGAGATCAGGCTGGTTGCGAGGCTGGGTGGAGCTGAAGATACCCCATGCGGGTGGGGTTGGGGAGGCCGGTGGCAGCCCGGGCCCGGAGGACCGCTGTGGGGCCGGCGTTGAGGAGCGAGGCCGCCCCGGCGCAGCCCGCCGCCCCTGAGGGGCGGCCAGGGTGCGGCGCGGGGGGCGGGGCAGGGCAGCCTGGAGGAGCCAAGGAGCCAATCGGGAGCGGCCGGCGCCGCTCGCCAATACTCGGCGGCGACCGTTGGTGCGGGTGGGGAGGGGGAGCGGCGACGAGCGCGGCCAATGGGAGGCCGCGGCCGCGGTGCGCGCGGGCCCGGGGTGGGTAGGTCGAAGGGAGGGTGCGGCGCGGCCAATGGCAGCGGCGCGCGCGCTCGGGCCCGGAGGGGAGGGCGCCGCGCAGCCAATGGGGAGCGGCGCGCGGCGCGCGCGCGGAGCAGGGCGGCGCGGGGGGAGGGGGCGCTGTGCGCGGCAGCAGGGGGCAGGGGCGCAGGCCCGGCCCCTTCCCCGCCGCAGTGAGTAGTGAGCGGGCGGCCATGTTGTGCGGGGGGGAGGGGAGGAAGGAGTTGAGAGGAGACGGGAGAGACTCTCTCACACACACGGCACAAGATGGCCGGGGAAGCAGCCGCAGCCGGGCTCTCGGGCACTCTCCCCGCCGCTCGGAGCCGGGAGGTCCGGGGAGCGCCCCGGGCGCCGGGCTCGGGGGCCTCGTCGGGCCCAGCACTCCGGGGGCTCTGGGGCGACGGAGTGCGGCGAGCCGGGCTGCCGCGCCGGGCTGCCGACGGGGGAAGGGCAATGGCGGCGGGCTGCGGAGCGCTGCCCGCGCCGCTCCCGCGCCCGGCGGCCGCGGAGCCGTCCTCCGCCGCGGGCAGGGCGAGGAGGGGAGTGGCGCCCCGCTCTCGGGGCCCCCGTTGCCTGCCAGCGGGCTGCTCTTTGCCGGGTAAGTGCCTGAGTCTCCTCGCTTCTCATTGTCCTTTGTCCTTGGGAGGAAAAACAAAATGTCCTTGGAGCCGGGAGGGGGAGGGGGCGCCTGCCTCTCCCTCGCTCCCCTGCGCTCCCCGCGGGGAGCCTGGGGGGCCCCCGCTCGTCGCCGTGACCCCTCTCGGGTGCGGGGGGCGCCGTGCCGTTGCGGGAGGGAGACGTCGGCGAAGGGGAGCCGCGGAGGGAGCCCGGCTTGGCGACCTCGTCGGTAACACCGATCCGTGCTCGGTCCGCAGAGCGCTGCCCCCCCCCCCCCCGGCTCATGCAGCACCGAGGGGCTCGCGTGCCCTGCTCCCCCATTGCAGTAGGGAGGATGGGGGAGCTGCAGACGGGCTCCCCATTGCAGCAGGGAGGAGGGGGGAGCTGCAGACCTGCTCCCCTCCAGTGCAGCGTGAAAGGGGGACATCTGCAAACCAGCTTATAACTCCAATGCAGCAGTAAGGGGGGGGGGGGAGTGTTGAGGACTGTACTACATCATCAGTTAAATGTTTAGCCCTAAGCCCATATCTGTTTAAAGAGCATTTGTTGCCTATTGCTGCTCAAACGGGGATATGTTTTCGTAGTTTGTAAGAACAAAGACGCCATGTCCTTTTCTCTTAAAAATAAAACTTGGTGTTTTTTTTTTGTGGGGTGTTGGCTTTTAACTCTTTACAAACCAGTAAGAAAAAATAGGCTGCAGATGCGACAGCTCAGGATTTTATTTCAATAATAGATAAAAATTTACTTCACTTGAAGAACAGCAGTTCAAGAGTAGAACTTTAAAGAGAGCTGTGAGAATTATATACAATATGATTTTGTAATTAAAATGGCAGTACAAGAACTTGTAAGTATTAAAAAAAATCAAACTCGGTCATGCCAAGTCTGTAGTTTAAAGTTGGCAAAATACTACAGTTGTCACTTAGACTATACTACAAGAAAAAGAGATAGTTAAATATGAATTACCTGATAAGGAAACTAATGGGTTTGTGTGTGGCATATTAAAGACATTTAAAAAGCATTTGTTGTGTGTCAGTTCTGATTTTTCGTGTTCAGTTTATGCATTTTTCAGGGAGCTTCCAGTCATTTCTATTTATATAGCATTTTTTATCGTTATTTTGCTGGTTAATAATTTAGAAAATGTACAGCATGTATTGGTAGACTTAAAAAATGAAAGTTTAAATGGAATGCCTGATGTTTGTTTTGCATTGGCTTGCATTCAGTGATTACCACTTCAGGGGTAAAATTCGAATTCCGAATATTTATTTAAAAAGTCATTGTAGCATATCAGGAGGTAAATCTAAAGTAATGAACCTTCATATTTAATTGGCGTTTATGTATAGCCATATTTGCATCTTTCTGGTGTAGACTTGTACCAAATTATAAAACTCCGTACAGGTTTTATATACTAGAATTGGAGATAAATCTACGTTTTTCGTTACTCCCTTTGTAAATACAAATCGATCATTACATCAGTGAAAGTTGACTCTTTTAGAAGTATATTAAGTGTAAGTTTGAGCAACCATTGTAGTTCTTTCACCTTTATGCAAAGTATTCGGCATCTTAATTTTAGATTCGAATTAAAACGGTTTTATAACCCGAGCAATAGTTCTGCAGTGTAGAGCAGGTGGTGACATACATAGTTTGCTGAGAAGAAAGTTCTAGCTCTAGGTGGGTGTCTGTTGTTGTTGGGTTTTATTTTGTTTTGTTTTTTTTTTAAGTATATTAGGGAGTAATTTTTTAAATAGCTTTTGCTTGTTTCAGTTCCTGAAACTAAAACAGCAGTTAAATATCACTGAAAATAAATTGCTCTTAATTCTGAATGTATTTTATTTGAAGGTTATGCGTTTATACATATGCTAGTAGGTACTGGAATTTTAATTTATATTGAGATATCTTTTAATATTAAGATATTTCATAAATATGTAGATAATTTTAGAAGTTATTTCATACTTCTAGAATATAAAATTGTGATAATTACAACTGCTGCAAAATTAAATGTCAAGCCTTTTCACAAAAAGCAAAAAAAGTTGACTAAAGATAATACAAATATGTTATTCCTTGTGTTAAAGAGCATAGTTTAGGATCTGATTAAAGGTCAAAGATGTTGAAGGTTTTAAAAACTGTTCTAAAGGGCAAAACAGATATTTGGGGAGATCAAGTAACTTGTGACTTAAAATTCACAGAAGCCGATGACAGAAGCCATTTTAAAAGTACTTTGCTATCACTAGAGGTATTATTTAATTTTGCATAGCCAACTTGTAAAGACTAATGTGAAAAAAGTATAAGGGCTAGGGGGTATTGTGTGATAAAGAAGTTACACTTGAAAACAACTTAAGTTGGCTAGATACCTTAATTTTGAATGACCATAACATAAAGTAATGGGAGATGGAAAAACAGATCTCAGCTGTACATACAAAAATACAGATCATGCATGTTGTATGTCAGTCCGTCTCCAGTGTTTTTCTTAAGCCAAATATGAACAACCATCTATACTTTTATTTTTAGAGCTGAGTACCATAGATATGGTTACTAATATCCTAAGTTTTTCCTAACTTAATTAGCTAAAGATGAACAAAAATCAAGCATTTGACTTACTCTGCTGTTCTAAAGCTAAATGCTGAAAATGTGCATACTTTTTTTTTCTTTTTTAGGTAGAATTCTGTGAATAATACCTTATTTCCTGACTGGATTCCCAAAGAATCGTACCAGAAGAGTTATACCTACCTTCTTTCCTTAGGTAAGAGTGATTATAATAACTTGTAGCAGTATGTTCATGTCCATGTTTTTTGTCATCTTAGGGATTGCTTTTTTGCTGCTGTACAGAGAGGTTAAAAAAAAAAAACTTAAAATTTTTTAAATTGGAGAAGAAACATTTTATAAAATTACCTAGTCTTTTTTAAAAAATGCTATTTGTTTTTAGTTTTTACAGGTGTAGACTGGTCTTATTAAAAATAATGTGATGTTTATGCTGCTACTTTTGTATCAATTTTACTTTTTGAAGGTTATTTAGAAAGTGGATTACTGTATATACATTTGCATTGCATTTGATGGGAAATTGTCATATAGTCGTGTAAAGCAAAATATTTTGTCTTTCATAATTAAAAACATGCATTGAACTTCATAAATTATTTATATTTTGTACTTAATGTTTATATTTTGTACTTTAATGTTAATACTTGGACATACTGTAGAGTTTGTGTGACAGTAAAACTCTATAGATTCCAGATATATATAGGTAAGATGCTTTTGGGGGCCTTTTTCTTCTTTTGGAGACCTGAATGCTAATACTTGGCAAATAAAGCATTACTTTTTTTTTTTTTTTGTACTGTAGGTAATAATTTATCAATCATAAGACAAATTACTTGTTTTTGAAAAACTTTATTTTAATCAAGAACAGTAGAACTGTAGGTAGAGTCTGTGTACCTTTGTTCTCTGAATTTTTTTTTTTTCTTTAAAGGCTGGTACTGGATGTTTTTAAGTTACTTCTGAAGAATCAGATAGCTGATCGAGCAAAAGACCATGATCAGAATTCTGAGTGCGTAACAGGTATGTTTATTTAGATTTTATTATCCTAGAAGGCATTTTTAAGCAAAATAAGTATTGAACATTTAAGCTGCATTTTTTACCTTGTTGAATTTTCTTTAAGCATTAGTGTCCTTGAAAACGTTTTGTATATAGTGAATACAGTAAGGCTAATATGCCTTTACTTACGCACATAAAATCTTAGGATTTTTATGGTCACTTACAAGTAAAACATACCTTTTTAAGGGTCTGAAATAACCCAACCACACAGTGTAAAAATGAAGCTGTGTTTATTATGATTGTTATCACTACTAAGCATGGGTAGTCTAATCAAACATTAGAAATTTCCCTCAAGTCATTGGTTCAAGATATCTGATAAGTGACTTCCATAAGCTCTTCCTTTGTATTTTTACATTAAGCTTAAAACTCTTTTTTTTTTGAATAAAATTTAGATAGAATAAAAATCTCAAAGTCATGAAATATCTTACTGTCTGTCTTGTAATACAAATAAATCAGCTTTCTGCTTGCTTTTTTCTTTTTGTCCTTGAGGCTTACTTCAGTGTTTCGTATTTAAGCAGACTTACTGGCTACATTTGAGTCATACTTTCATCACCATGTAATTAAAAGTTGGAAATCTTGTCTGTCTATTTTAACTGGTTCCTTTTCACAGGTTACCTTGCTAATGTACTTCAAAATAAATTCAAGACATAAAGGCTTAAGGCATCTTGATGGAGACATGAGTATCAGGATTCTCAAGAATACTCTTAATAACTTCATTTTGTAATTTATTTAGTTTATTGTAACTTAAAAAAAAAAAAAACAGGGCTTAAGATCTCCTACCTGAGAGCAGGTACTCTTGTTTCGTTTGGATGTTAACTTTACCTCTTCCTGTGAGAGGAGTCTTAGACCTATTTTGATTAAGCTTTTTAAAAATGCCTCTTTGGATTGTAAGAAACCCTTATCTTCAGTGAGTTACCATTTAGAATGCAAGGTAGAAAGCAAATTACATTTATGGATAATAGACATGTAGCATATAGCATGAATGCCCTGCGGCAAAACACAGCTAATGATGAATGAATGAGTCTGTTATGTACGTTTTGAAACTTTTATGTAATTCTGATGGGAAAACTTAGATTTAGAATTTCGTATTAGAAATGATTTGATATTTTTGAAAATACTAGCAGAATGTATTTAAGATCCCATCTGATCCTTCAGTTTAGAGGGTCAGAATCACCAGACATGTGACAGTCTGTTACAATAATGCCAGGAGTAGATGAATTCAAATAAAAGCGTATATTCAAACCCCGATAGTAATGATGAGACAACATTAGCGGAAATCTCATTTCACAGATTTAAAGTGTTTGAAGTTCTGAAATTACCAGTTTTAATAGACCTCATTAAATATGTGTGTATACATATATATATATATATGTAAAAAATATATGGTGCTCATGAGCCAAGTCATTTTGACTGACCTAAGTATTTTATGATGCCTGTGAAATGAAGCACTTTGATCTTAAGTCTTACCTACTTCCAATATCATCATGATGCTGTTTGTACTGAACACATACTATAATAAAAGTAGTTCTGAATGTCCTTTGTTCCTTTTGTGTGCTTTTTGGACCCTTTTCTTGTAGGAAGAACACTTTCATCTGCTAAATAGCAGCTTGCTCCCCAAGTTCTGTAGACCTTCGTGGGCTAGGTGTGTATTAATGGGGACTCACAGGTTTAATTTTCTCACCACCCTACACCATAGTAATGTGGCATAAAATCTGTAAGACTGACAACAGGTGAAAAATCATTGGGGTGGTGATGCTTTATGTCATTGTCCAAATGATTTATCCTGAGAAAGAATTCACTGTAAAGTGAATAGCTTTAGAGCAGCTGGCCTCACCTTGTGCTGTAAAAGGAGATGTGCTTTTCTGATTCTTGGAACTAGCAGTGCCAGCTTCTAAGCAAAAGAGTCATGGACCTATGATTCCATTTTCTATGTAGTAGACCGTACTATGCTCATCTCTAAATTGGAGAAAGATACCATAAATGTAAGACCTACCTCTTAAGATTATTTGCAAAAAGCCATGTTTATTTTTAAATATAGAATAGATTTTTTAATCTCGTATCTCTGAAAACTACTGCAAGTAGTCTGATTAAAAGATTTTAATTTGACTTTTAAAATAGATAAATGTTAAACTGAAAGTTCAGATGTTAACCTCAAAAGCTAAAATTGGTCAGCTGAAATTAGTTTTTTTTTTTTTTTTTTTGTCTCTCGGCATAAGATTTAGCATTTCTGGTGCATTTTATAGTTCAGTAATAGATAACTGTGGCTCTGTCATCATTTTATTATTTTATCAGTACTATTTTAACTGAGACACGAGAACTGTAATGGCATGTTTGAAAACTGGAAAAACGATCATTGGTGTTCATATGCATGAAATACAACATTTTTTTTGTGTCTTAGTGCTACTTCAACAAAATTAATTTTTTGGTTCGTCCATTCACTCCGGAGTAGAGAAGTTTTACTACTTCTAAACAATATGATTCTGACAAACGTTAGATTCCAAAATTTTGCTTAGTTGAGAGGAACACTCACTGGTCATCTTAACTACTACTTTTGCCAGGGGAAGCTGTTCCTCTGTGATGTAATTGTATATTCAGGATTCTTATTAAAGTTTCTGTGAAGTTATAATACCTGGATACTAAGCTTAAATGGAAGAAAACAGGAACAAACTTCAATCCACTTAGGTATGCCCAGCTGTGCTTTAAAATACTAGAAATAGCTGAGAACAGTATGTTGAAAATCTTCCATCTATTAGCTTCACCTAGTCTTCATAAACTGCAGTTTTTTCTTTTGAGTAAAGTGTTACTGGTATGAGAAGGGGAATCTAAATGGCATGAGTAAGCCTCTACCTGGTTTATGTCTCAAGCTTTGTATGTGTTTTAAATGTATGACTGGTAGATGGCTCCTGAATGGTCAAAGTCCAGCAACCGTATTGTATTTCTACCACAAAATGCCCAGCCACCATTTTAAACTACATCACTTTTCTTGCTTCCATTTAATAACTGCTGTTGGCCTGCATTTTAAATGCCTATTTTAAACCTATAAATTTCATGTTCTTCTGAATAACTGACATGCGCATGTCAGTTAATTATTGCAAATTTTTATTTTGCCTTTCTAAAGACAGCTTTTTCTATATTATTTCATGTAAGCTGATATCAACAAAGCAACTACAATTCTTTTCACAGCTTTGTTTCTGCACATCTGAGTAGCTATCAAATTAAAGATTAATTTAGAAAATTATACACTGTATAGTATCACTGAATGCGTTAATTTTTACATGTTGAAGCTGTATTTCTGTATATCAGCAGGTCCTGAGATGTTACAGGAGCAGTTGGTTTATATGTTAGGAGGGTAACTTGTATGACAGTGAATTATTTAATGCAGATGAAACTTAGTCAAAGGAAAGGGTTTTGGTGAGTTTTTTTGGGTCTTACTTTAATCTTCTGTTACCTTTGCTTAAGGTGATTTTTGATTAAATGTTTTTTATTTTGAGTCACCAATGAACATTTTGCAAGTTGAATTTTCAAATTTGGAGCTTGGCTATATGTTTATAATTATGGGTTTTAGAATAAGTGACTTATTATATGGCAATGTGTTAAACAACTGTTTTGTCTGATACCATCTCTAAGTGAAATGAGTATTTAATTTTTTTAAGGGGTTCATATGAGTTACCTTCAGCATACTACTTGTCCTAGATGCCTGAGTGGTCTTCCAATCTGCTTTTTTGTTACCTGGTTTCTCAAGGGATTCATGTGCAGGGCTGGGTTTGAATTTTGGGGGGTTTTGCACAAGTTCTGTAATAACAAGTTACCTAGTGATATTTGATGTGTAAGTTTTTGATAAGCCTACCATATGCTGTGATCTGTTGGGAATGGTTTTATTATAAGGTAAAGATTTTGTGGTAAACTTGGGCTAGTGTACTGATTTTCTAGATAGTTCATTTATTTTAATTCAAGTGTTTTAATTTATCATTTTCTCTGCAGATGTGTTGAGGAGTTGATTTACTCAGTATAAACAAAATAACTGCTGATGGTTGAAGCACTGGTAAGTTATTACTCCTAATAACATTTACTTTATAGCTTTTTTTTAAAAAAATACGAATATAATGTTTAACTTGCTGAAGTTCTTGGCTGAATACATCCTGAAGTTCCTTAAAGTGTATATGTGCACATATGTGTGTTTCTGAAAGGCTTACTTTGAGGGACTGAAGCAGTGTTCTTGCTGGGCTATTAGGAAACAGAGGTTACACTCGGATAGTACTCTCAACCTGTCTTACTTGAGAACAGTTTTCATATCTAGTTGCACTCTGGTCTTCTGCTTCTGTGATTCGACTCTGTACTTCTTTATGAGAACTACTAAATCATATATGTTGCTTGTTCAGGAGGATTTGGTTTGCAAATATCTGTCACTATAGAGAAATACACGCGATTTAAGTAACAAATGAGGTGGAAGGTCTTGAATTTGTTTCTTAGTGTCAATTTATTTCATAAACATGAATTTGTTTCATAAGCATCTTGTGTTGTCTCTATGCTTCTGTCAGCATCAGAGAGAATCTTTGAGCAGATAGTAGCCTGTCCTCACAGAACTTTCTGTGACTGTTTTCTGATATTTCAGTTTGTCTTGATTCAGTTTCAACTTTGCAGAAGATGGTATATAATACTGATAGTTTGCCCTACTAAACTCCTTGCTTATATATCTTAGTTAGGAATCATTCTGTATATAGTTGAAATGCCAAGTAGACAGACTTGAGTGGAAAAAAATCATTCAATTCTACTACACTGGATGAATGTGGAGATAGAATTATCTTGAATTTCCTTTTCTGAAAAAACTCAAGTTCTCTTGTCTTCCTAGCTGTTCCAAAATTTGGACTTCTTGATCCTACACCCTTAATTATAAGCATCCATTCTGTTTTGTATACATGAAATGACTTTTTTCAGTGAAAGCTCTTTATTCCTGTAAAACTGCTTCAAAATACATTTTTTTTAAAAAAGACAGTTTCTTAGGCAATCCTGTTAGTTTGATATGCTGCCTGATTGAGTAATGCCTGCCTTAAACTGCAGACATTTTGGAAAAATGTTAGTCCAAAATTCAAGTGTTCTATCATTTCAATGGATAGAAGTTAAGTGATTTTTTTTTTTAAAAAACTGCTTTATGGCTATTCAGTTAGTAGAGACCTCCAGCAAACATGCTTAATTTGTAGTAAAAAATGTCTTGTATGTTGCCTCAGGTGCTAGAAAAGCAGCTGCTTCCAGTTTGTATTTCAGAGTCCCTTACTTTCTTCTGATTCTCACATGCAGTGTCAAGGCTAATGTAGAGCTCTTTTCAGAAAGGATAAAGAATGTGTGTAGATAAGGTGCAGGCGATGCCAGAACACACTATTATAGCCTTGTACTGCTTTATGTTGCTTTCATTTTTGGATCAGTGTATGAATACCTGTTCTTCAAGCAAAAGTAGAAATAACAAACTTTCAGAAATTATAGTTCTTGTTATTATGCATGTGTTCTTAGATTTGGCAGTCTTCAATCAGCATGTCTCATCTTTTCTCTCGTGTTCTGGAAGTTTTATTACCATGCTCTTTCAGAGATCTTAAGGTTATTTTTTCCAGTACAGTGTGGAACAGCATACTTAGTAACTTTTACTCCTTCAAATTCTTCCTTGAAACTCTTGCTGTCCATTGTAGGCCATTGTGTTGCCTTTCTTCCCTAATCCCCTGCTATAATCTCTGAATGATAGGAATTTGTGACCGATCAATATGTTCCATTTTTGTATTGTCTTTACCTGTTTCCTATGTCTGTGTGTGCTTTTTTTGTTTCCTCTCATTGGATTGTAGATAAGCTGTGTCAAGTTCAAGTTTCTTGCACTGTAATTGATGACTTTTTAGTTATACATTCAGTGTTTTTTCTATTCTTTTCAGTTTTACTATCTTTACCTAAGAGACAGAGTGAATATAAAACTGAATTCTGCTGGAGAGAAATAGTTGTCTTCAAAATGTCTGATTCCAAAATGCATTTGTAAAGGAAGATAAGAATGTATGGGTCTTGACAGATGTTAGTATTGACTTCTCTGATTAACAACATAGATCATGTTTAGTTGAAGTAGTGCTTTTTAACTGTGGACTTCTGAGCTGAAAAGGAGAAAATGCTTGAATTCCTCAGGTGGTACTTTGAAGTTGGTGTCTTTACTTGATGCCATTAAATTTACATGGGAATATCTTAGTTTTGAGCCCAAATCTTTAGGAGTCAGACATACTTGTTTGTGCTTTTTAAAATTCTGTCCAGAAAAGAATGCATCTGTGGTCATACCTTACCTTAAATGAATTTCTGGATCTATGAAACCTGGTGAATATCCTTGCTTTTAGCTAAGAACACCTGACTTAAATGCAGTGTCATACCACCTTGGCTGTGCTTAGTGAATGCTTAATAGCAGTAAAAGTGGGTTTATGACTGCCCAGAATACTTTTCCATTTTTTTTTAAGTACTAAGCAAAAACCTCATTACTGGCTTCTGACATCAGTAAAGAACATACCTGCTTTTTCCTCTGTTAAAAATCTCTCTTTGAAAGTAAAATCTTAATAAAATTTGACCAAACAAAACCTGAAGTTGTGTTCCTCAGAACCTCATTCTGTCCAGTCAGCTCCCTCTGTTGGCGTTCTTTGAAGTAGATTTTCATTTACTAGCGGTATGTAATCTTGATTTCCCACCCCCTCATCTTCAAAGTTCAAGCTTCAAAGCATGAGATTTCACTCTGGAAACCATTGTAAATGTAGTGATGTCATATGCGCTTGTACTGATACATAGTTGTTTTACATGTTGTGATTGGTCTTCAGCCTCATACTTAGAAAATACGGAGTTTCAATAGACACAAGATTACAGAGCTCATGGTTTTGGCCATAAGAGATGCCTTTTGTTCCTGTCACCTCTTAATAGTTAGAGAAACAAGTAATACAGAAACCTGAAGCAAAAACTTTGTAAACCTGGATGTTTCAAAACTTGTCTTAATTTAGTCATGGTAGTAAATGGTTTCTGTCCGTTGATACAGATTGTTCATATGTTAACAATGTTAACAATGTTTGGAAGTAAACTTGGAAAGCATTACATTGACTACCCAGGTCCCTTATTTATTGTGGCCAAAATGTTTAGAAAGAAATACAGTAAAGAGTAGATAACAGAAGGTTGAGGAATGGGGTGATTCCTAACTGATTTTTACAGAAGGAATTAAATATTCATGTCATCTAGCAAAGAGAAGGATGCTCAATGTCATTGCTTAGATGTAGAATCATTGGCTATGTCTTAGTGGAGAAGTGGTATGTTTCTACCAACATATATTGAAACTTCTTGATAAAATGTCTTAATTCATAAGTAAACAAGTTCTGTGAAATCTTACAATGCAAATGCATATTTCATGTGAAAGTTGACTGATTATTGTTAATACTTTGACCATGGATGTCTCTTTGATGTATGTCACAGCTCACAGCTCTGTAACAAGGGCTGTGATAGCATGTTCTCAATTACAGTGTATCACCAGTGGTGTTTAGTGCTAATTACCTTACTAGGTGAAGAGAAGAATTTAAGATGATGCGACAAGGTTATTTAAGTTTTTGGTACAACCAAATATAGGTGAACCTAGTAGAGAAACTTACCCTAAATTGTTTTTTTATCATCTCCTTAGTGTCTAAGGCAGAAGGCTAACCTAAGAGAAATGGGCCTTTGAAGGCGAACTGACAAATAACTGAATTAGGTTTTTTTGACAGCTGGAGAAGGTTCAAGCCATTAATTAATTTTTCCTTATTTCTTAAAATAGCTATAAAAATGATCTTCTAAATTTCTGCTGCACCCTTGCCAGTACTTTTGAATGCTTGATTATGACAATAATGGACAACTTCATGGTGGTTTATTGCTCAAATTTTGGTACCTCAGTCAAGACCATAGTATTAAACTAACATTTGATTTTTTTTTTTATCTTCAAATGCCAAATGGGTTTAAAATTAGGCCAGTGTATCCAGTAGGAGCTAAAAATATTTATTCACTTCAGTGTGTATGGGGGGTATTCAGAATATTTAATTTCTATCTGAGGATGGGTTGAATGATTGAAACAAAAAAATCCCTGTGAACTTGAATGTTCCATTTCTGGTTTTGAAAATGGAAATATCCTATGCTTCGTTGCTATTATTGCTTCACATGTTGCGCGGTGTGAAAGCAAAGTGAACTACCAGATTCTACATTCCACTTATGTTTTGTACTACTTTTTTCAATACACTTAGAACAAGGAAGAAATCTGCCTATAGAGGAATATAAAACATGACATGGCAGTTATGAAGGACAGACTGAAGTTGTTTGCACAAGTTCCATTGCTGTTTTCTTTTATGTGACTGGTTGTCTTGAAATGAGAATGGGTAAATTTGAATGATGAGACCACTAGATGGCTCCACTCATTTTTCCTGTGCTGTGGGTAGTTTCTGTATCACTGTGAGAGTAAGTGCAGATTATCATAGGAAAGAACTAGTGGTGGAGTTGGCAGTCAGACTAAAATGAGGTTGAAGCTCATAGAAATTCCAAAGAATAAATCATAAGTTAAAAGCAGATACTCAAAATCATGAAGAAATATCTTTAAACCTTTTGTATATCAGTCTCGTCTCCTACAGTTAGTATTGGCTGTAAAGTGGCTTTCCATTTAGTAACGTACTCTACTTGATTTTTTTGCATGTTAGGAGGGATAGTATTTTGTTTGTATTCTTAGAAATACATGAGCTTAACTTTGGAAATTTTAATTCTTGGAAGAAAATGTGAAGATGGGGGCATGTAACTTGCATTTACCCAGATGGAAGTCATTTGATTACTTCTGGTTTTGTTACTCACTTGTGGGTTGCTATATGAAGAGTATAGTTGGACTATGTGATGAATATTATGGTGGCCTTGCTAAAGGCAACTAGTGTTACTTGTTACCATTTCATCTGATGTGTCTTTTCTCACCAATAACTAAAGTTAGTCAATTTTTTTATAAATGTGCTTGCTATCACATTGCCTCTTTCATGAGGTAGAAACCTGGGTTAAGATGGTGGGAGTCTCTTGTTTCCAGTTACCATCTTCGTACAGGAAAACAGTTTTCATGCCTTTGCACTGGTTGTAATGTATTTCTGTGGTTGAAGCAGAGTGTGGACAGTAGTTAAAAACTTTGGCTTAATTATAATAAACTTGATTTTCCACCAAGAAGTGAAGTGTCAGCTTTAGTAAATGGGTCAGTCCAATAAAGATGGTTGCCAGAGCAAATAGCTCATATTTCCCATTATTGATTTCTCTGTTCTTCCACCATGAAGAATTTTAAAATTGAGTTTATGGAGCCTGAAAGTGTTCTTGAACTTCCGATGAGTCCTCCCCTACTTCCTTACAGTTTTGATTGAAGTCTGTGTTTTTTGACTCTTGTACTGCTGATGTGACCGTGTTAGTTTGATGAAAGCAGGTGTTCTAGGATATGTAATACTGAATGAAGCATCAGTTACATGCTTACAATACATCTTCAAGGTACAGTAGTTGAATGTCTTAGTTTAAGGATAAGATTATCTATATTCCAACAGCATTTTTCTTTTAATTTTCCATAAAGAATCCAATCAGATGAAGAGTGTCAAAAGGAGTCTACGAATGAAAGATCAAGATGGCAGTTCCACTGTTGATTGAGAGGCTGAGGAACTGGACTAATGCATGAGTGCTGTGATATAACTGTCCAAGAAAAGGACGTTAAAACGTGGACTTCTGTGTTATTAAACCAGAGAAGATCTGGGTTCTGATCATCCTGTCAAAATGGACTTTGCACTTGAATTAATGAGGGGACTGTATTGGTGACTATGCAGTGATGGATCTATTTGAGGGCTGGGTGCCAAAACTTTGCTCTAAGGTGATGTATGCATAACAGAGAAATTAAATTGATAAGACATGTTGCTATCCCTTTGGAGAAAATGTAATGTTCTTTTTTCTTTTTTTAAAAAGTTACTTAATAAAAGGTTTTGGTTTCTTTTACACTTCGTGTTTGTCTTTTCTGGCTGAATTCTTTCAGATTGTTTTGATGTTGGAGTGTGTTACCTTTTTGGATGCTATTAAAGTAAGAAATGTTTTAGCTGATAAGCTCTAAAGGCAAGATAAATTTTATGAAAGACTTGATTTAAAATGCTGTGGTTTTTGTTTTGAAAACTGTCTTCACTTTGCTACAACTTCCAATTATTTTTTTTATTTTCTGTCTGTTTCTTTTGATGCTCAGATGCTCAGTGTTAGTTTTGGGGCGTGGTTGTGTGTGTGTGTTCTTTTTTTTCCTTCAGAGTTTGCTCTGTTGTCAGGTTACTTCAGCTAAATTTTCTGAAGTAGCTTTAAGATGGAAATGATGCTAAGTGAAGGGTGGGCAGATACGGCAATTAATGTGTGTTCAAGGTCTCCTTGAGAAACTTTTCTTGTTCCTGGTACAACAGAGGTTTTCTTAACCATTTTTGTAACTTTCAGTTATATTTATTCAGTGGTGTGTGTGTGTGTGTACATAAACTTGGAACAGATTTCCTAAACAGCCTGCTCTATCCTAAAATTGTTCTCTACAAGTACCCAGTATACCTCAGCCATTTGATGTAAACTTAGCTGCATGATACTGTACCATGTGTTTGAAAAGAAAAATGGAGTCATTTTTGATATTACTACAGATGTTAACCTTTACAAAGGAATTTTTAAATGTTTCTAATGTTCAAAAATTGGTTTCAAGGTGTGGTTTTTTTTTTGTGTGTGTGTGGTCAAATTCTGTGGATCAAATAGTGTAGACCTTTGTATGCCAGTTTCACCTGGTGGTTCATAGTCTGTCCTCTTTGTCTTATGCTAGAAGGCCAAGAAGACAAACCTGTATTGTGATAATCTAGATCTCAGAGGTTTCCTTTCCTTTTTTTTAAAAAAAAAAAAAGAAAAAAAAAAAAAAACAAGCCTTGTTTGACCATTTGACTTGCTCAGATGTTTTTGTAAATATTCATTTTTACCATAATTGTTCATAACTGTTTAATCCAGCTATTCTGATTATACACACTTGCCTATTCAAGCTTGGTTTTGCCGTGTGTTGTATGGTGGAATTGGATGCTGGGACCAGCCTCAAGGGTTCCATGTTCAAATGAGTGGATTTCTTTAGTGTTGTACAAAGCTGTTTGGAATTGTCTTACATAATGTTTTCAATTCTTGTAGTTCAGGTACAAGGGGTCTTCTATGAGTAATCAATAAATTCTTTTAACATAGACTATGACAACACAGCATACCTACTTAAACCTCTTGATTTGGAAAGGTGATAAGTTGTTGGAGGGAATGGATGGCAAGCATGTGGAGTAGGAGTTGAAAGGGAATATCTCGGTTCTACTGGTAGAAGACAGTGTTTTCAAGTTGTTGGAATACTATGCCATTGATGGTCCCTATAGAAGTCCAAGATAGCGTATTACCTCCTTCCTGGCCTGGTTTCCAGTGTCGTCTTGTGATGCTTACCTATATGCAAGAAGCCCCTGTACTTGTAAGTGTGTGGTTGCTTGTGGGAAGACAAATGGTAGACAGGATGCAAGAGGTATGGGGATGCATAGGGCTCCTCCATTTTCTCCGTGATAGGTCATCTTGATGCTCGGATGTTGTTTGTGAGAGCAACGGTTCCAAATGGAACTTGGTTTCTAATTCTGGATCTTGGCTATTGCGTGGCTTTAAAAAGTAATTTGTCATGTTAAAATCTGTTAACTAGCACTAATGGGTTAAGAATGGGAATTAGAAATAAGCCTTAATGGAGTCAGTTTTATTTTACAGTAGTGCCTTCTCTTTACTGATTAAAATAGTGCAGCTTTTGGATTTTTGTTCTCAAGCAAAACCACTAGGGAGGCGCTGTCGAGTTGAGAAGGGTTATTAGCAAGCATGGGTTTTTCTTCAGTGTGTGTGATGCTCTTGTTTCAAGCTTTAGGTGTAAGTATTGGGTGTCAAATGGAAGAGCTGTTGTCTGGTGATACTATCACTTGAAGGAGGGGGGGGAACAAAGCTCCCCCTTGGGTGGGGTTGACACCCAAGGTGGGTTGTTACTGACTGGATGGCGATTAGCTCCACTTCCATTCTTTCAAAATGGCTTGTAACAGCACCACTTCCTGTCCAGGGAGGAAGTAATTTTAGCCCAAGCCTTGAAATATTTAGCAAATCTTTAAAACAAAAAGAGCAAATTGCATTTCTTTTCGGTTTCAAAAGGGTGCCTGAGCCACATGGGGTTAAGGTGCCCCCTCAGCTGGGGTAGTTGGAAGAAGTCAGGGCTGTGGGGGGTAGCAGGCACCCTTTAGGTGGAGGCTATCTCTTTTTTTTGGTAGAAATGAAGGGGTGGGTCTATGGTACATCACCTGAGTTGTGGGGTAAATGTAGAGAGTGTCAATCAAAGGCAGAGCTCAGAGCTGGGAAGGAGCTCTAGATGGCGGCTGTGCCTTAGAGAGAGCGCGCTCAGCTCCGTGCCTTCCCCAACACTTTACGCAACTTTCCCTAACTTTCGGGCAGCCTCAGGGGGCCCCCACAGCCCCTTGCCTCTCCTAGGCACTGATCGGGGGCTGAGCGGACCTTTTTCGGGCAGAAAAGCAGCTTTTGAGGGCTCCCTTTTCGTGCCTTGCTGGAAAGAAGAAGCCGTGGAGAGAGCCCAGGTCGTTGTTTTTCCAGCTTAGAAGCCATGGCGTACCTCCATTTTTGTGCGCTCTCCTAATGAGCTTTTTCCCCCGGACATTTTTGTACTAATTATCGCTTCTTTTGCTTTATCGGCAGCATATTTTTGGGATTAGAATATATATATTTTTTTCATTATCTGAAATTAGTATTTTATCATTCTGAGTCTAAATATTTTGGATCTAATGTTTTTCCACTACCCGCAACTAATATCGACTTGGTCCTGGCGGCGGTGCATGGATCAGGTAGGTGGGCAATTAATATTAATATTTTTTAGATTTCTGCCGTTTTGAATACTTTGATTTTCGACCGACTCGAGCTGTATTGGGATGACGCAATAAGATACAGAGATTATTTGCATCCAGTGTTACTTTGGGAAAGTTTGCAGGATGCTCCTCTACCGTGTTTATTCTCCGATTTTTCTTTTAAAAACGATTATTTGTTTCAAATCTCCGTTTTGCCGTGTTGATCAGTGTTGTGTATTGTTACAACAATATCGTTGCAGCGTCAGGACTTTGTTCCTGATAATGAAAGCCAGTGAAACGAACTGGGACCTTACCTTTCTTTCAACTTTTGACAGTAAATACCTGGGCACAGGACTTCAAAGCAAACAGACACCCCTGGCCCCCTCTTAATATTTAAGAATAAAAAGATGATGAGAAATAAGGACAAAAGCCAAGGAGAGGAGGGTTCAGTCCACAGCAATGCATCGAGGTATGATCTATCAACTTTCTTCTTTTTTTTTTGTAAAACCTGTGAATACCCTGTTTACTTTGACAGCCTTGGGTTACTGTCAGTGCTTAATACAAAACATTTTACTGATTTTGCTTCCTTTTTAAGGAATGACCTTGAGATTGTTAGCATGCCACACCCTAATTTTTTTGGTAGCAATTTCTGAAAGTTGTGTTGTGACTTAAGGGCCCATGTCATAGTCAAAAGGTAATGTACCTTTATTTGGGAGAGCCCTTTTCTCCGTATTATGTTTTTCCAGCTTTTGAATTTCAATTTTTAGGTTTTTTGTGCTGTGAAAAATGACCTTGTCGGTTTAGCCATTGCTGCATTGCACCATTTTACATACAAGGCAAGTTTTTCTTTGAAGAATCTCAGAAGTCTAAACTTTAACTGAGGGCCATACAGAAGCCTGGTGTAGTAGTAAATTATAGTAAATAGACACAAGAAAAAGTTACATGAATGAAAAAAAGCTCATTTTAAAATATAAACTGGAAAGTGCCTGTCTGTCTGATACCCCATACTTCAAATTTTATTTGGGCTTGTAGAACTTTGATACTGTTTCGGTATTTTAGAATATTTTGATACAATTTAACCAGACTTTTCCCAGCTGATGATAGTATTTCATATTATAAAATACAATCTGGGATTGCCAACAAGAGACTTGACATGCTTTGCCTGCTTGTTTAATACATTTTTGCTCAGAATGTTTTTTGTTTACTTTTGTCAAGTAAAGAGATTCTTTACAGATTTTTATAAACTTAACCTTGATTTAGGGAAAGTATGAAATACTGGAAATGCTTATGTTTGTTAGGCATACAGAAGTATAACTACTAAATTGCTTGTTTTGTATTTAATGAATTGGTTTATACAAAAATTGCAAATCTAAAATATGCATTATTGTTTTATAGTTTGTAAACATAGTTTCTCATTCTGTTAATTTTAATTAAATCATAGCCTGTTTCTTTTTCTCTGATGTTTTTCTTGAATTATTTCTAAGCAATATGAATAAAAAATTCTGAACTGTCTGTATCAGATGTGCAGTATGTAAGGTTTTCAGATGTTTGAATAGTATTCTTGATGTCCATGAATATTAACCTTTCTTAAACATACAGACTTTAAATACTATGGGAATATGTATATTAAAAAAAAACTATCAAATCACTGGAACCTTCTAAAACTTGTATGTTATTCTGGGTATACTCAAACTGTAATCAAATTTAAAATCTTAGAGTGGATGTGGGTAAGTTTGTTTAATGTGAAATGTTCATTGTCTAAATTAGCTCCAAGGACTGTTGAAACATTATATACAGCACCTACATAGAGCTTGTATAATAATGCAGTTTAAGAATGCATCAAACTTTCAGACCTTGCTAGTTTTATATTACAGAAGTAGTGCATCTTAAATAATTGGAAAAAAAAGTCAAAACCTTTTCATTCAATGTTCTTCAGCTTATTTAAGTCTTTATGCTGCTTTTAAATGTGGTTTATCAGCAAAAAGCAACGAGGTACAATTTGTTAAGGAAATCTGAATTAAGGTAGTTTATTGGTGTTAAAACATTATGCTAAATATGAGATGAAATTGGAGACATCTAGCAGTACTGCCACAAAAAGGCCTTTTGATTTTTCTGTCCTGAGGGTATTATTTGCATAGTCTCACATGTGTTTTCATTGAAAGATTGCATTTAGCATGATCACTTATGTGTAACACCTGTTGTGAGGTGAAATGTTACCCTTTCTCCTTCCTTCACGATTTTTTCCTCAAAATAAACTTACTGTGGGTAATGTCCACTCACCTGAAGTGTGGGAACAATTGAACACAGGATACTTACAAGTGAGCCCTGTCGAGCTTATTTCTGAGTTGTGAGTCAGCTGAATGTCGTAAAATGTGCTTTACTTCCTGAGGTTGACTTTTAAGTTGTAGGGGAAATGATTTCTAGGAAGTAAAGCCACCAGTCTGCTTTGCTGTAGCCCTGAAGTGCCTTGATGTCTGCGCATAACGTGCTTCTGGCCGGTTTTCTCCACAGTTGTGGGACTAGCTCAGAATATGTGTAAATATGTGAAGTTATGTTACATAATCTTTGATTGGAGGCTTGAGTGATGGAAATAGGTGGATAAGGTACATATGAGTGGTGCCATTTATCTGAACTGGGGAAGCAGAAATTACAGGAGTGGAAAATGTGTTAAAGCTGAAAGAATACCATATCTGTATGGTACACAAGTACACTGGGGGAATGTACTTGGAATTGTGATTCTTACATTTCTAGGCCTAAGAAAGGGGAAAAAAAAATCCCCACGTGTTGAATAAACAAAACACTTTTGAGAAGTCTCTTGAAACAGACACTCTTGGAGGGGAAATCATCTTAACTCTTTACAGTAAGTTTGGAGGGTTACACATTCTTATGGCCTTTTCATAGCAACAGCAACGCCTCTCCTTTGCTATAGTGGTGGTGTCCATAGCAGTGAGTCTTCACAAACTTAACACTGGCTAATTTTAAGTAACTGCCACCTAGAAGAGAAGTTGAGATGTTACTAATAACCACCACCAGTGTATGAGACTTTCATTAAATGAAAAATCCTGGTGTGTTTTCTAGCATCTTCACTGTTGCATTTTTAAAAGGCAGATGTTACAAAGAGCATTTAATACATTCTTAATGCAACCCAACCTGTGTGTAAACCTCAGAAGTGCTTGAAATGCAGGTTAAGGTAATGCTTCTGTAAGCCCAGGAGTAGAGCTTTCGCACAGGGTAGTAGGTAACACGAGGTAGACACATTGATGTAATTGCTACTGGGATCCATTGAGGGTCATTGGTTGCAGTTGCTCTCCTATGACTCCCAAGTCTGTTGGAGAGGTGCAGAGCTGGGCAGATGGCTGTGTTTACAGCTGGTGCTCAGCCTCTGCAGAACTAAAACAGCTTTTGGGGAAAATAGTGCTGATGGAGCAGATTTCGGGCGGTTTTCTGCTAAGGGAGCCGGAGGTATGAGGTCTGAAGCGGCGTTGTGTCTGCGGGCAGCCGCTGCAGGCTGCCAGGCGGCTCTGCAGCGAGTGCTGCAGCCGTCGCAGAGCGGAGCGCGCTCGTTTTATGTGGCAGCCATTTTATGGAGGTGTTGCTACACGCCAAAGAGGGTTTCGCGCCGGTGTGCAGGGGGGCAGACGGCGGCGTTAAAACAAAACCCGCCGCCCCCGGCTGCCGGTGAACGCAGAGGGCATCTCCCTTGGCTGCTGGCAGGGCTCGGAAAGCAGCTATCTCCCCCGGAAAGGAGGGGAGAAGCGCCGCAGCGCCTGGCATTTTGGTGCGGGTCCAGTGCAGTCACAAAATGGCTGTTCCTTTGTGCCGCATAGCTGACAGACGCACTGCATTGCACTGGGCGCGCTCCGAACGCAGCAGGAAGCTGCTGCTGGCGGGTTCAAAGGGCACCGCGCCGCGGCGGCGCCGGCGATTGGCCCGCGCGGCCGCCGGCGCCGGCTCGGCCCTGCCTGCGCGTGACGTCAGCGCGCGCGCGCGGCCGCCGCCGCGCAGCCGCCGCTCGCTCGGGTCCTGCGCCGCTCTGGGGTGTCACCGGTTTTCTCCTTATTTTTAGTGTGTTTTTTTTTTCTTTTTTTCTTCCTCCCCTTAGAGTGATGGCTGCTTGCAGAAGCGAAGCGGCAACTCGCAAGCGATGGGGGCTATTTTTAGTACTTTTTTTTCCCCCCCTCACCCCTGCCCCGCCTGGAGAAAGCTTTGTTATTATTTTAACTTCCTAAGAAACCGCCAAGTATCCTAGTGTTCCTGCGACGCCTGGTCCTTCTTACGCCGCTGTGGTTTTCAGCATCATTCAGTCAGTCAAACCCACTCCTTCAGTGGAAAATGCTTCATTCTTTTCACAGCTGATTTTGAGCTGAACGGAAGTGTGGACCATGATTATTAAAATGTCTCTAGCCACTGACTTCACCTTTTCATCCTCCAAACTGGCCATCTGCTTTGCTTTTTTTTTTTTTTTTTTTTTTCCTTTTTTCCTTTTTAGGTGTTGTGGCTATTATGCACATACTACATTTTGCAGTTTCATTTACACCAGCGGCATCTTTAACGAGGGCTCCCCTCCCCCCCCCGCCTTTAAGTTTTAACCATTTGGTTGTCATGAGGCCTTTCTTGGAAGGGGAAAATTCTTGATCAGCGCAGCACAAAGAACGTGCAAGGAAATCAGTGAATCGCAATGTCATCTATATGGAGCACAAAACAGACTGTTCTTGTTTTGCTTTGCTACTGCTGTTTTACATTACCCTTCCTAAGGAAATGTCGTGTCTAATTACAAACACAATTCTGAGACTTCAAACTTCTGTTTCCTGTTCTGCAATTGCTGCCAGAAATGTATGCAATATATACAATACTACAAAGAAAAAGAGCGAGTGAAGGGGGGAGGGGAGCTAACCAACTTCAAGAAGCTAGATTTGATGAGATTTTTTTTTAACTTCTGCTGGATTATATCTTTTAAATTTTATGCTAATCAAATTCTTTATTTTTTCTAAATGCATGACTGTTTTGCTGAGTAAAAATGGGAAAATGGGAATGAGGAACTCACCTAGGCAATTCTGTTTATTGCGGTGACAAAGTATACTTTGGGTGGATATTGTACTCTGTACACATGCATGCACACATACCCCCACACCACTCTTGCCTAAATTTATTACTGCCTTCAGCCAAGACAGTTTGCCATGGCCAAGAGTGTAGATTAGAGCTGGCGTTCCGCTTTCTGTTGGGTTGCTGTTTCACCTGCTGTACAGTGAGAGCAACAGCTGTCCTTATCGGAGCCTTTCCCCATTTCCTATATGAGCTGAAGCCAAATCCTCCCACAGTTCAGGAAGAGAATTTCATGTTGCAGTGAGACAGAGGTCATATCCCAGCTGATTTTAGCAGTATGTAGGGCACAGCACGTGGGAGGACACTGAGCCTCATATATGTGTTGTTGGAGCAGTGTGTTTTTTAGCGTTTGGTCCAGAATAACCGTATAGGTGCAAGAATTTTCATTAAAGCAAACATCTCTACTGTTAACTTCAAATTGAAGTGGACTTTCAGAATGCTTGGAGGGAGGGAAGGAAGGTACTGGATGCTAAATACTGATCTTGCAAGGTCAGTGTAGGGGGGAAAAAAGGGTCCTTACCCTGTTACTTCCGTGTTCCTCTCCTACTTTGTGAAAGCTATTCATATGGTTAACAGGTTACTAAATTGTGAGTCTGCTTAGGAGGGATTTTTGCAGCAGCATGTCTGACTTTATACAGGCCTATTACTCCTAGTTTTAAGGAGCCGATTAGGGTACCAATAGCAGATGCAGTGTGACTAGCCATATGATTAAGCACCTGGGATTGATAGCTGGCTTACAGTGTCTGAACTGAGGCTCCTGATGCCATTGCCTTCTTTTGATCTCAAGACAGCTAAAGCAAATGTACTCTGGAAGGATATGGTAGCCTAGGCTGTTGTTGCATCTCCTGGAGATGTGTAACACCCACTGTATGTTAGTGTTCCACTTTGCAGGCAAAGCAGGCCTGATAGGAAGTGCACTGTTAAATTAGGTTGTTGGTTTTGGAGATCAAGGAACACTCCACATCTCCTGTTGCCAGTAGCTGAAATCCAGCTCAAAAAGGTGGAAATAAGGGATGAAGGTTCTCTGCTGTATTATTTTTTTCCTTCAAGGAAAATAAATATAACCAGAATGGCAGCTGGGCGAGGGGGGAATAGCCTGGATTAGGGACATAATTAGGTATAAGCAGCCTTCTAGCTAAGAATGTGCTGTCTTACTGACATGATGTCTGTCTTAGGCTCTTTTGCTATGTTTTTATTAAAAGATATATGCTGAAATGCCATTTCATGATACTTTTGCCACAGGTAGTGGTGTACTTGTAAAGACTGTCTTTAAATTCTCTAAAGCATCCTTTAGTCTTTTTTTGGTGTCAGCTCAGTAAACTGATGTCTTAGTGACTTGTAGTGAAGCTTTTGTAAGTCTGTCGTGTTGTTAAAGTCTCATTTTCTTGGAGCCGGGAGTGTCTTGAGGATCCATAAACAGCAAAACGTGGCTGAGTCTTACCAAATGTGCAGTAGCTTTTATTACATCACTGCCTGTGCAGTGCTGCTGCTAAATTATAATTTTGAATATATGACTTGCCTGTGGGGTGAGATCATCCATTATAGCTTGTGTGTTCTTCTGGTCTTCGCTTCTAAGTGTCGTCTCCCCCCCCCCCCCCCCCAAAAAAAAAAAAAAAAAAAAAAAAAGGTCTGATTCCTTTCTGGTATTGTGCTGGTAACTTCTCACATGGGGTTTCAGCTTGGCAGGGCTTCTGTGAAGTATTTTGCCAAGTGCTGAATACTTCACAGCAGTAATACTGAACACTTCATTGCTCATGAACCTTTACCCCAGCTGTAAACAGGTCTGTTGCAATGTGAAGAATATGCTCATTCCAGCACACCTAGCTCCTTAAGGAATATTGCGCTGTAATTATTTGGGTTTCTCACAGGTTTTTTTGCTAGGTATAGATTGCTTAGTGTAATTGCTAATATATTAATTACAGAAAACATCTAGGCTCTTTCCTGGGGAGGAAATACAGAGCTGATGCCAGTTGTAGAAATCTGAATGTAATGGGTATCTGTAGAATGAAGGCTTAATGATCAATCTTAGATCTATTATTTAAAAACTTGTTTTAACAGTCACTGAGCATGAAATCCTCTGGTCAGGTCTAGTTCCCTTCTGAACTTAAGGCAGTTTGGAAGCAGGAAGGAATTTCTATATCTTTATATTTTGTTAATAATTGTAGATCCCAAATTTCCGTGTCACTGCATTTCTTTTAATTAAACCATTAACTCTCAAAGGAAGTTTGCAAATCTTATAAGGGGGGAAAAACTTTCTGTACTAATTTAAACCTAGCTCATGAGCGCAATCCGGCCTCCTCCTGAAGCATCTACTTGTTCTTTACAAAAAAATCTGGTGCTGACTGTACAGAGTTGCCTTTGTGCTGGCCATTGAGCTCTAGCCTGGCTGTCCTCCCACGAGACAAAGCAGAGGCTGTAGTTCGGATGGATAAGGGACGTGGTGAATTAATCCCTGCCCTGTTATCTCAGCCTTACGGAAATGTGTGTTGCTATTCTGCTCCGAAGTATGGACATGCTCCTTTCTTTGTGCAGTTACTAGGATGTTTTCAGCAGTGGGTGCTGCCCGAGTGGGAACAGCACCAGGAGCAAGCCTGAGTCGTCCTGGAGCGGCTGGTGAACGTAAAGCATTGTAACATGTGGCCGCATTCCTGGGGGGGAGAGATGTGTCCTCTTCAAAGTCCGGAGAACTGCAATTGTACCCTCCTTTCACTAGGAGGGAAAGGGAAGGATGCTGCCTTCGGAGCTTCTCAGTGGCACTCCTTAATCAAGCAGACAGGCTTTGGCTCCTTTTGTAACTATGCTGGATTTTTTTTTTCTTCTCCTGCTGAACATCCTAGGCATTTTCAGCCTCTGGCTCAAAGATCAGAGGGTGAGAGAGACCACTCTCCCAATCCTGAATGAACTGCTAGGTTCACTTTATTATGCAAGTGGAGTGTGGTGTCTTTGTAGTGGGAAAAAAAAACTTGGAAAATGCTTGTCATTCAAGATAGTCCAGTGTGCTTTACAGGAAGCTGGAGCAGAGCGATGAAGGATATATTTAGCTCACTATGTGCTCAGGAATTGCTATGCCTTCGGAATTCAGGAATTCTGTGCTGGAGAGAGTAGTGGTGTTGGCCAGAATATCCGTGAAAATTTCTCTTCACCTCCTCCCCTACCAGTCCTTTGAGGTTGACTTGAAACTGGCACAAACCAATTCAGATGGCTATTTAGATAGGATACCTGCTGAGTGCCTAATCCCTTCGTTGTTACAGTAGCACCATGGCCCTCCTGTTTTTATTGCTGTATAAATGTAATTAACACACACAATTTGCAAGCAAAGTTTGCAGTCTTAATGGAAAACGTGTCCATTCTCCATGGTAACTCTCTATTTGCTGATTCCAGGGGAAAAAAGCTACTTATCACAGAAAATGAGGTTGGGGAATTATTTTTCTACCTCTGCCTCACCCTTTTAGTTGCTGTCCTTTGAAGGGCATGTTGGGTATCTGGTAGGAGGGACCTTGTAGTCCTGGGGACCATTTGTGCTCCTTGTCAGCCAGTCCGCAGTTGGCCAAACTGCGGGTGTGCAATGCGCATGTTCAGAGTTTGAGACTTGCTTCTAAACTGCATAAGGAGTTTGTCAGTATCTAGCGTGTTTCAGTTTCTTAAATTCCTATTTTGAACCAGGTTATTGATGCAGAGCTGGAAATGTGTGAAGTGTAAGGGTGTTGCTAGGTAGAAGAGCAGGAACTTTTTTTTTTCTCCCTCCCTCTTTCCTCCATTTCCATTTTGCCTACAGGAAATAAGCTGGGGGAAGCTCTATCATTAACTTAGCCTTCTCAACTATTACCACCAAGAAAATATTTGCCTCAGGAGACTGGCGAGCAGCAATTACTCTTTTTAATAGGCTTTCAGAATAAAGTAGAAAGGGGGGGATGAAATTGTCTTCATTATCACGGTTTGTACCATTCACTTAGCTCTCACACAAGTTCAGAAGCTCCCATGAAGTTCTCATTTCTGTTGTCTCTGTATTGCTGCTTTTTCTTCAAATGATCTGTAGTCAGAATCAGTCTGCTGTTCCCCTCAGTTTGTTTAGTTTAGACATTGAGGTTTTCTTGGTTTGGAGCTGCTGTATGTCTCAGCTGCATGCGTCAGCGTTAACTGATGATACTTGTTTGTTTTCAGTAAATACAGACCTTGCGTATGTATTTGTATGTAACAATAGGGAACACAGCTCTTACAGATCCACCAGATTTGCTTCAAATGAGATGTTAAAGCTGCATGAGGTCCAGCTGGGTCACTGGGTTAGCAAACTCTGCTTCCTCGCTGCCCCTTTACTTGCAGGACAGTTCATATGTAGGTCACTTTGGGAACATACGTCTGAATAGTTTTGAATTGGTGGTCTGCACTGGCTTAGCTATCTTTGCTTTGAAGTAAATCCAGGGTGACTTCCACGAATGGTGCTGCTGGCAGACGAGTGAGGCTGGTAGCGCTTGCTGGAGAGCTGTGGCGGATGAGAAACTTCTTTCACTGGTAGAGCTGCATCTGGCAGATATATCTGGTCTGAAACATTTATGTCCATATAAAACAAAGTGTCCTGCTCACTTCAGACAGTATCAACTCAGCTGCCCACTGCTGCACTCTTGGTCAATAACAAAATTGTAATTATGAGTAATAAATCTGGTGGATTTACCTGCAATTTTAAAATGTTATTGCAGGTAGCAGGTAGCCCTGTACTTCTGCCAAAGGTTGTCACACAGTAGGAAAGGCTCCTTAATCTGCAGCAGGTTTTTTGACCCTCACAGTGACAGCAGATTTTCCTGGTGCCAAGGACCTCAGGTGGCCAGGCTGGGCTACTGGCTGGCTGCTGCGCGGAAATGGAAGTCTCATCTCCCCCTTTTCCTCTGCAGCTCTTCTGTTCTGCCAAACTTCCATTGCTGTGGTCTGAGCCTGGCTCTACTTTAACTCATTAAGCCAGTAGAAAACTCTTCTGCAGTTTTTCTGGCCTCTTCTGCTGATGCATTGGTAAGTTAGTGGCTTGTGGAGGAGCCCAGTGAATGCTGGGGCCAGCAGAAGCTGTGTGCTGAGAAGATGAATAGTGAACGCAGGATGGATGAGAGCAGGCCTGGGTGCCTGCCAGGTACCTGCTTTTTACCTTTTGGTGGCAGCAAGCTGAGATGCAGTTGGACAGCTGGGCATCAGTTTTCTGCAGGATATCTGAAGCTTTGTCTGCCATGGATAAAGATTAAGTATTTGCCTGAGGAGAACAGTAAACATGGTTTTGGATAGTGTCTGGCGCTCAGTCTACACCAAAGACCATTCTGAGTCTGCCCTAGGGGTTATTCCATCGACGGGGAGTTCAAACTAAGGTTGCAAAGCCCAGCAGAGCATTCCTGTTTGGATTCAAAATGGTGGTGTGGTGCATTAGTAACAATTTTCAAAGCTAAATTGGGCTTGGCTTGTAGGAAGATCTTGGGCCATTAATACTCGCTTATTCCACTGGCTGAAATCAAGATCTGGCCATGAAAACTCAGACCTGTAGAGTTTCAAGCAGAATGCTCTCAGTAAGAGCCATTCCTTTGTCAGCTCTTAATTCCAGAAACATATTTCTGGTTGTTTTCTGAGGGACTCCTTCTCTGGTGTGTTCTGAAAACGTAACTATTGTTTATGCTTGCTTGTTAAGAGCTTTTAAAAATGTTTTGTTAATGCTAGCATGGAAGATCCCTTATAAAATGAAATCGTACTCCTCAGATGTGAAATATTAAGTGGTAATGCAGGAGGCTTCAGGCATGCTGTAATTGCCTTGTAAAATTAGATGCCTGATTGTAAAGGGTCTTATCACTGCCATTCAGCTAGCTATTTCTTGGAAGGAGCGTTTCCTTGGTAATTTTTTTTTTCCTCAAGTCAGGAGCTGCTTCTTAATTAAAACGGAATTACAGCCTGAAGTACTTAGAAGCAATGGGAACGTGTTTTGCTGAGTCTTAGTGGATCTGAATTTTTATAGGAATTTCTCACATTAGTAAGGGAGTTATTCAAGGTCCAACTGTAGTCTTGCTGGTGTCCATAGCTGTTTTTCGCTACTGAATCTGGAGGGTGCTGTGGGTTCATCGAACGTGATTTTGAGACACACTAGTTTAAAGCTTAGTTGAAAGTAGGTTGTCTTTGGATATTAATTTAGGGTCATTAAAGCAGGGCATTTTCCAAAAATAGGCTTAGAAAGGGATTAAACCTCTGATGACATACAACTGTAAGGATTGATTTGACCTGTAACGTTGCTAATCCTTTCTACCTTACTGGCAGGTAGAAAGACTTCCTGATTGTGTCAGTGATATTTAGAAGGGACCTTCTGTGGAATTGTGCTTTTTAATTGTTTTCATTCTGTGTTTCAATATAGAATTGAAGACAAACACATGCTCTTTTTTTTCCTTGGTAACAGGATTTCTAAGGTTTTAACAAAATGAATTATTTGTAGCAACCTTCAAAAGGACATACCATTTTCTATCTATTTCCTTCTGTAACAGGGCAAGTGCATATGTACCTGTACATGATCTGTCACTAGAGAAATCATCCTATTTTCAGATGACATAATTCATGTCTAGGAAAAAGAGTAATGGTGGTACCCAGATACGCTGTAAATAATAAATATGATAAATGGATATTTTTGTGTAGAATGACTGTAATACAGCTTAGGGCTGTGAGAAATAAAGAGCTCCAGAGTGGGAGGAGACCAATAATTAATGTTCAGCCTTTAAACAAATAACTGCCAATACTGTCTGGCCTCAGTCTAGCCTGTGTTGTTACAATTTCTTCCAGCTATTGCTAATAAATCTGCTTGAAGAAAAATTATTTTCTTATTTTGTGTGTCCCTGGTGGAGAACTTCAGCTTTTGGAGCATCAGATGCCAATTTATTTCAACCAAAACCTGATGTTGCCACTTTGGATCATGACAGTAGAAAGTTGGATGTCTTTGGTTCTCATACTTCTGTGAAGGTCAGGCCCTCATCCTGATGTTCAGTGGGAAGGCCGGGTGGCTTATGGGAGCCTCCATGGGATGGTGTGGAAACTGTCCTGCTTCCCATGGAAATGGGGTTCCCAAGAGCTATGGAAGTATAGTTTTCTTGACTGTTGCGGCAGTGTTGCCTAATAAAAATCCATCAGTTTTCTTGAAAAAAACATAGAAGTTTGAAAATGCCCCAACAAAGAAGTTTCAGCACTTACTTTAAGTAGACTGTTGCAAAATAATGTGGTTGAGTTGCAGTTTGAGAGCAAATGCCAGCAGGCTCATGGATATATTTGATGATGAAACATCAGGAAAGACTAGGGGAGAGGTGGATGAGAGAGAAGAAACGTGGCTGATGCTGGCAGGTGGCAGAGCAAAACTGATAGCAAGTAGAGAGCAAGTCTGCGAAGGGTTTTAGTGGACAAGTACAAGGAATGGGAGCTCCAATGATTAAAAAAAAAAAAAAATGGACAGGAAGCAAAAGCCTGCGGGAGGATGTGAGGTGTTTGGAGTGATGGGCTTCGGTGCTGGGCACTGGACTGTGCCTTTGGTTTGTAGGGATAAGGGTGGACAAACACCAGGTACCAGAAGGCCTGGAAGGTCAATCAAGTTTGACTTGATTTTCCAGCTCTGCTAGGAGAGAGCAATATGATACCTCTGTGTCTTTTGAAAACAAACTGGGACAATGAAGAACAGCAAGCAGCAGTGACAACTCATCCTCAACCCTTTACTGAAGAGGCATCGCTACTGAAAAGGCATCGCTTCTGTTGCTTCGGGTTTTGAAATTTTAACTCTCGGGTATTTTCCCCTTCTATGCAAATACAAAGTTCTTCCACTTCAGGACTTGCAACCAAACACAGCAGCAGCCTCCACAGTAATGAAGCTGTAAGATGGTGGAAGAAATTGCTGTGAAATGGCGGCTGGGAGCTTGGCTGCCTGCCCCGCGCTGAGGGATTTCTGGATCAGGCTCCCGCGCTCGGCTGCTGCCCTCTGCCCGCTCCGTGGGAAAGCGCAGCCGAGAGCTCCCGCGGCCCTGCGGGAAGGCAGGGACCGGCTCGACTGAGGTGTCCCCTCCCGGGGTGTTTACTTCCATAGGAAAGCCCTTTCAGATTTTAAAAGAGTTCAAGAATTTTTATCTGGGAGTAGAATATTTCATCCCATGCTGTACATTAGTCCTATTCACAGGTGGGTGTATTTACAAATACTACTTGACTGTGTCAGAGATGCCTACATTACATACATTGATTTCTGCTTTTTTCTTTCATGTAATTATATTCATGTTTTTACTTTGTGTTTTTTTTTTTGACGTGTGAATCTGAGTAGAGCCTTTTGCATTTTGTTGCTCCTGTGTAAAAGGCAAAATATTAAAAATCTGCTTTACCTCTGAAGTTTTTCTGACTCTTCTTTTCATGATGATGTATTTGGAAGATAATACGAAAGTATCTAGCTGGAGATCAAGATCTTGCTTGAAAAGAAATGCTCCTTGTTCAAGATGTTTACAGTCTCATTGCTGCACTCCTTAGTTTGTGACACAGTGGGATTTGTAATGCAACCTTCTGCTTTCCTTACTAGCATGCAGGTTGTATGTTTTAATGAGTTTTCCATTTTGATTGGACTTTAAATGGAAAAGAAGTATATTCTATTGGAGAAGCTGGTCAAAGGTAACGAGTATTCTGGCCACCTAAGAGAATAGTTAAGTTCAAAACCAGCTTGGCCTCCTGTTTTTTGTTTGCTTTTGCAGAGAAGCTTGCATTTTGAGTATGTAAATATTTTGTGTGTTTAACCTATTTTAATGTAAATATGCCAAACATCAAAAATAAGAAAAATATACCTCTATGATGTTCAGCTCCTGTTATTGCACACTAAGAAATGCGATCTTCACAGCATTAGTGTAATCCTTCAAACAAACTCCCTCGGCTGGCTACCTGTACAAGCCTGTTTCTGCTGTTCTGCTGCTGAATTGGCTCTTTTTATAAGAACTGTTAAATTTACCAATATGTACTATTATGCATATGGTATTTGATGCTGGTTTCTTTTTGAAATGGGATGTTGGATTTCCAGGCTGTAGCACTCTCCAGGTAGTGGATGGCCTGGACCAGAGCCTTTACCGCGAAGGGGAGAGTCCCTGGGCACTCCACCCACCATGGACCTTGCTCTTTCTTGCGCTGAGCAAGACGGCTCCTCCCAGGAGGTCCCGTGCTGGTGGTGCTGTTGGTGCTGTTCTTTATGGTGCCAGCCCTGGTTTTGTTTGGTTGATGAGCAGGAGATGCAGGTCTGGAGCCTCTGCTCTCTCCTGCATGTTAAACGCTTGTCCTGTCCTGGGAAGGAATCGCATCTGCTTCGATGCGGTTGCGCAGGGTACCCGCATTGGGCCGTGTGGTTAACGCTTCCACGTAGGTTAGCCCAAACCTACCGTTGCAGCTTGGGTGAGACTCAGGTTTCTCGCTGCATATGTCGAAGCTGTACAGTTACAGCAGTACAGTTAAAATGTAATCTCTTCTCTCTCTACCATCAGTCACTCGGCATCTGAAGAAGCCTCTGGCTCGGACTCTGCGAGCCAGTCTGAAAGTGAGCAGGGCAGCGAGCAGGGCAGCGAGTCAAACAGCAGCTCGGAGTCCTCCGAAAGTCAGTCTGAATCCGAAAGTGAATCAACGGGTTCCAAATCCCAGCAGACCCCTCCTGAAACCAAAGAAAAACCGGCCTCTAAGAAGGAAAGGATAGCAGATGTTAAAAAGGTACTGCCCCTGGCCGCTGTGCGTAGCTGTGTGCTACTTACCCCTCTGCCCACCAGAAAAGGCAGATTAACGGAAGAAGAAAAAATGTTAACAAAACCATTTGAGTTTTCCGTTTTGCTGGCCTTGTGAATGCACGTGGACCAAGAGCCTCCTGCTTTGGCTTCCCCAAGTTGCTCCTTGGCCCTTTGGTCCTTGTGTGCAGTGCCCTGCTGGGGTGACTTCTGTGAGCAGGAGCTCATGTGTGTTTGCTGACCTGACATCCCTTCAGGTGCTGGATGGGAAGTGATGAGGCTGACTGGTGCAAGTGATAGGCAGGTGCCTCTCTGTCACCTGTAAATGGCCTTGTCATTCATTTCACCTGTTCCCTCTCCCTCCATCTTTCCACTTGTCTCTTCTGTCTGTCCTCTCTCTTAGGAGTAGTAAAGCTTCCTCATGGAATATAACCAAGAAAACGCATGTGTAGGAATCAAGTCAGTTTGGTTTGTTTCTATCACTACCTGTTCTTTCACCCCTCAAAAAAAAAAAAAAAAAAAAAAGAAAACTTTCATTAGTAATATCTAGAGCAGTTGTCTATTTATATATCTAAGATATCTTAGTTGTGTGGCTTTTTTGCCTAGTCACCCTTTAGCAGGCCTCTCCCACATAGCTTGGTTTGCCCTCTTCATATTGTTATGGGAGGAAAAAGGACTGTAGTTCTCAAATGTTTGTGGTGTCCTTATGTCCTTATGTTTGGCATTGCACCTCCCAGAGCAGAAGTTGAGCTGTAGTTACCTGCTTTGCTTGAGGAATGGAGGCACTTGATTAATGCAGTGCAGAGTGAGAAAGAAGAGTCCAAATGCCTGTTTGGAGATAGGAGCGTGGTGAACTGAATTTAGATGAAGGGGAAAAGATCAAGTTAGGTCAGTTATGTTTTGTTTGTGATGTTAATGATCCTGGTCTTCTCAGCTGTGGATTGCAGCTTGATTATGAGTTTGTTTTTTTTTTTTTTTTTTTTTTGAGAAAGTTGCTATGCATGTTAAGACTGAGAAGGCAGTGGTTTAAGCCTAGGTTCCCCAGATACCTGCAAGGCAAAAGTGAAGGATTTTGTTACTAGCAAGCGTAGTTCTCCCCCATATAAATCTGCAGGCTGCCTGCTCAGGTCATGCCACATCTCCCATGTTCAGGCCAGCAAGGAAGGATGCTGTGGTAGGGAGTTGTGGTAATGCAACATTCAAATTTCTGTTTTATTGTCAGTAAGTGGGGACTGAAGGAAGTCGTCTCTTCCTCCGTGAGCTTCTAAAAGCACGTCCCTGACAACAAAGATTAAAATTATCCTGGAAGGGAGTACATCTATACACAGGATGATAAATCAGCATGAACAAAACATGGAAAGGTCAGCACACCCTCTAATAAGAAAGCTTCTCTCTCCCTTAATTTGCCTGTTACTAGGTGTTTCCCTTAACGAGGTTTAACCACTTAGGCATGTTGATACCTGTTCTCCTTGAATAACCAATGCAATTAATTGTTAAATTGTTGTTTATATTTTTGTCCAAATGCACCCAAAAAGATGAGGTTAATTTGTGTTAGGTGCTATGCATATTTATCAGGGGAGTCAGTCCCTCATCCAAAACCCATGCTATTTAAAAGATGAAAAAAAAAAATTCTTCATTAGGACTTTAGGTTTGTTTTCTCTGGGGTGTGGAATAAACAAGCTCTTTTTTTTTTTTTTTTTTCCCCTCTTCTCTGTACTCGCATGCCCAACAGATACATGCTTCAGGAGCCTGCCCATTGTAATGTTACCTCATTACACCTTTAAAGGTAGCAGAAGAACATAGACTGCAGCCTTGCATTCATCATGCTGTCAACTTCAAGTCACTGCTATATCTGGCAGTGTGTTTTGATTTGCTGCCTGTGGTTTGCAGAGACGCTTGGAGACTGGAGGGAGGGGGAAGCAGAAGGAGAATGGATAGGTTTAGAAGTCTTTAGAGGATAAACTCCCCTGAGGGGCGAAGCAGAGGGATTGTCAGTGTGGATGTCCAAGAGGTGTATTAGTAGTTCATGTTTACCCTGTAGAGCTGCTGATGTCCTATGCCACCAGCACAGCTCTGCCTTCATATCCTTTGGGTCATCAGTTTTTGTTTCCTCCTTTTCCTTCTCTTTTCCTGTGTTCATCCAGAGAGAACAGATGCATGTTTTTGTGTTAAACTATTATAGGCCTGGTTACAGCAAACATGGCTGTCAGAGCACAACTGTTCCCAGTAACCGGCTCTGCATGTCTGCGTGTACTGCACTGCCAAACCGCATTCGCATCAGTGCATTCAGGAGAAGAACTGGCAGCCACGCTGCCTTGCCTCGCCGGGGTACACGGTGCATGGGGTGGCAGGAGGCATCAATGGGGCAGTGATGTTCGAGGTGCCATGTGTCCACAGGATATTGCAAGAAGGGACTGGTCCAGACTTTACCTATGTGGTGCTGGTGGTCCAGCTATGCAGCTGAAGCCAGTTTGAGGAGCTTGTTCCAGGAAAGTAGCACAGCAGCCTCTGCCTATAATCAAGACAAAATACTTCTAGGTGCTGCAGTATAGTACCTGCAGGGTGAATTCTTCCCCTGGTGCAGAAGAGCCAAATTAAAGCTGTGAGCAGGCTGCAGGAGAGGCTTTATTCCAAGTGCTGCACTGCAGTGTGAGAGTAACAGAGTTCCCTTGCCTTCCTCTAGGCAATCAGAAATCCAGCTGCCCCCCTTATCATAGGCTGGAGGGGATTCCTGGCTCCTGCCTCTGCCCCCCAAGTCCTTTTACCATCCAGGCTGGGGTACAGCCTTCCCTGAGCTTTGGCACTGTTGAAGTTGCTGCTAGTGACTATATGTCGCTGTGCTCTTTGGGTGGGGCTTTCCCTAAGGAAGGGGTGGGGGTGAAAGCTGTTGGTGACAATGGATCGTCCTTTTTGTGTTGATGGGTCCGTTCTTTCCATGTGCAGGTTGTTGCCTCCTTAACTTCTGCACTTAACCTGATGCCTGCAGAGACTGGATGTTTCAATACCCTGTCAGCCTAAATGCGCTGGGAAGTATTTTGTAGCTCGGGAGAAAGATGAACCAGTATGAAGATAATGCTGAGATAAAACATGCTGCTTTAAAGCATTACCAAATAGCCCAAAATAATCATAATCCTTTTCAGTCAGGTTTCTTAAGTGCTCACCTACTGGTCACCACTACTAAAAGTCTGTAATGGTTCTAAATTGATTTTTCAGAAACTCACTATCAAACCTCTCTAAAATGACAGAAATAATTGGGGTGAAGCAGGCCTTCTGATGGTCTGTTTATTTTGCAGATGTGGGAAGAATATCCTGATGTTTATGGGGTTAGGAGGTCAAACCGAAGCAGACAAGAACCATCGCGATTTAATATAAAAGATGAGGTAAGAAAAAAAAAAGAAAAAAAAGATGAGGGATTACTGAACATATAAAAACAAACAAAACCACCCAAAAGAACAAAGGTAGTTGTCATCTGCATCGCATTGTAAACACTGAGTTCTAGCTTGGTTCATGGATGTTGGAGCTCACAATTAAGATCCCAGTCCTGCAGTTGGATCCTCTTGGCCTGAGACCTCTGGAGTCAGTGGGACCCTGCGTGGGCTATAAGATCTGCATGCACTGATCTGATTGCTGGAATGGGGCTTAATGCAAGTCATGCTCTGCTGTAGAAACACCTACTGGAGAGAACGAGTCTGTAAAAAAAAAAAATAATATATATATATATATATATAAAATGAAAAAAACAACAACAACATGAATCTAACCAGGAATGAAGGAAACTTCTGAGAAACACCTCACTACAGTGAGTGAAACAGTCATTGCCGTCCATCCCAGAATGGATCACGGTGATAAATGCACTTGTGTATGTGTTCAGCTTTATGAACCGTCACTTTTCTTTGGTTGAGTATTGGGAGTATTTTATGCTTCAGTTGAATGTGACAGTTGTTAGAACCGGGCAGATAAACCTTTAAATTACTCCATTTACCAGAACTTTTTTTCTGAAAATTTAGGGAGTAGCTTCCTTCATTTACATCTTACAGGCTTTGTGCATAGAACTTTTCATCTTCAGACTTTCAGGAAGGTTGAGTAATTAGAGGAGGGGAAGTAAACTACAGAGGGGCTTGGCTTTTGCACCTTGGCATTTAAAGGTAGGCACAAAAATGTGCAGCGTTCAGTGGATTCAGTGAATCTGAAAAGAAGTAGCCTGATTTTCAGAGGAACTGGAGCCCAGTGGTGCTCTCTGAAGATCCGGCTATTTGTTCGTCGGTGCTGAAATGCACATTTGGTTGTCTGACAGTTGTGTACACACAGGTTGGTAAATCTGGACCTGACTCGGTCAGAGTCGCATGTCAAATCCAGGAGCAGAATCCCGGTTTACGGCTCCTTGCTCCGGCGCTTTATCTTTCAAACTTGGCGTCACCCGCCGTGCCACCACCCAGCTCTCCCCCGACCCCGTCCCAGACTCCTGTGCTGGATGTCCCGCATAGCAGCAGGTTAGGAAGGGGCTCGTAGCACATCATTGACTTAGCTTTTGTTTTCCTTTTCAAGTTCGGCAAAGCCCAGGCTCGCTGGCCGCCTCTCTGTGCGATGCCCCAGCATGTACTGTGCTGGCGATGTCACACCCATCACAGACCTCCGCTGCAGACCCCAGTGCCCTGTAGCGGGCTCAGGTAAGTCCCGTCTTTTTTTGTTTTACAATATTACGTGGTTTTGCAAATGTTGTTTTCTTTTTTCAATATCTTTATTTCCTACTACTTAAGGTACGATAAAGTTTAAAAAAAAAAAAAAATCTGAGATGTGAAAACTTTGCTATACCACAAAATATTGTAAAAAACAAAAAAAAAAAATCCTTTGAACAAACCCAAACCCACCGTCATGTAAAGCAGAGCCAAAAAAGATATCTCTGACAAAATTGGTCCCCTTTCCCTCTTTGCCCCCAATGCAGCACTGACCAATCCCTGTAGGGCAACTCCAATCTGCAGCAGAGTCTGGTGGAGGGTGTGACATGTCAGGAGCACGGTGCCGGGGCCTCACAAAGAGCAGGAGATATAAAGTCTTGATTTTAGAAGACCTAAATGCTCAGGGGACGAAATAGCGTAGCTGGATCCTGCGTGGTGCTGAGCACTCCTTGTGCCTGCTGAAGGTGGCAGGAATTCCTGGTGCTGGGCACTGCCTAAGAGTGCTTTTTACTTTTCAGGGTTAAGCCTGTCATCAGTGGCTCATTGGCCTGCTCTTGTCACTGGCACTTTGGGACTTCCAGCACAATGTCTAGGAGCCTTTAACTACTTTCTTCCATAATAACCCCCCTTCGCCGCGATATTGGTGAAAAGCATTGCTCAGGCGGCATCGCAGCCTCAGAGTGAGAGTTACCCAGATTGCAGCGTTTCAGACCTTCCCACGTGCTGCCCACAGACTTGCTCTGATCAGGGAAGATTGTGTGTGTGTAGGTGGTGATGGTTGATGTTTGGGGAGTCTCTGAGAACAGCAGCTCAGGCAGGGTTGCATTTGTATTTGAAATCGTTGCCTTCTGGAACTGCGTTGAGGCCATCAGATGTGTTGTGTAAGTCTCTTGAGTCTCAGAGGTGGTGAAAATTTCTAATCAATGCTTGAGGTGTGGGCTAGGAGATGAGGAAGTGAAAGTGCAGTTCTGCATGTGGTAAAGAATTTCAGAAGACCAGAGCTGTCTCCAGGAACTGGAGCACATGTGAGTTTTTACTAAAAACAGTACTGGCCCTTGCCTTCTCTTTGCAGTTAATGAATCAGCCTCAGGTTTTAGTAAGGGGAAGTGAGATACTCAGAGCGGGTGCTATTCTGAAGCAGTCAAGAAATAAACGTGCACAAGGTAGACGTAATCTTTTTGCCATAAAAAGGATGATTTGTGGTTGGAATAAGTAAGAAATGGCAAAGTGCATCTGTTCTGTGAAAGAAGGGCCACGTGTCAAGTGCCAGAGGTGCTCACAGAACACGCTTGGGTTTATTATTGGCAGAGAAAAGTTTTGCACATTAGCATTTTTATTAATGCTCTCTCTCACATCTTTGCTGAAAGTTCAAACGCCTCCAGTATTACCAGGGGAGAGAAGATAAGAAAACTAACCTGGTGAGCTAAGATTCTCCAGCATTTCTGGAACAGTTCAAAACAGCTGCCCTTTTCAAAACCAGAGGGCTCTCGGAGCTAAAGAAACAGGAAAGCTATTCTGGGACATTCGTTATTTCTCAGTGCTGACGCTAGACTTTGGCCTCTGTTAAGCCTGAAATCAACAAATCCTTATTTTGACCTTAGTCTGAAATATGGTTTTGGCTCCGTTTTAGCAATTTTTAATCTCTCCCAGTGTGCAGTGTGAGTGCAAGAGGCCCGTCTGGACCATGCCCTGCTGCCCAGGTCTCCATTTCTCGTGCCCTGGGCTGGCAGGGAGAATACCTTTGGACGAACTAGAGGACTACAGTTTTAAAGCTGCTGCTGTGTGTGTCTCAGCGGGGTGTTTCATACAGCGTTGGTCCATGGTAAAATACATCATAATTAATCTAGTAAAAATGTGTCCTCTTTAAATGTTAGGAGAGAGAATAAATTGAGTGGCAGAAGGAATCAGGGAGAGGAAGACTAATCCCATTAGTTGGAGGTGTGGGAAATGAATCATGAAAGGCCGGTTCCTAGTCTAGCTGGAAGTGTGGCATAGGGATAAGTTAGGTGTATTTGTGGTGCACCTCTTAAGGGGCACAGGCCAGGAGGTTTAGTAGGGGAAGTGGGAACTGGGGAAGGAAAGTCATCTTCCTTTTGGCTGTTCAGGCAGCAGAAGCACCCCCAGAGATGCTGGGCCTTGCTCTGTGCTGCAGTTTTGCCAGTGTTGACGTGCAGGCTCCAAGAGTGAAAAATGTTCAGCTGACCTGTCACTGAGTTGACAGAACCCCTGGGTGGAGACAGGAGAGAGTTTTTGTCAGCTTAGTTTGATGTGCAGGGAGGTGACATTATTAAAATACAAGGTACACGTGCTGTCCCAACCAGTGTGCCGCCTCATGACTGTGGCAGGCGGCAGGGTAGACCAGACCTGTGGTAGGACCTCGCCTGCTGGCATGCTCCCAGCCTCTAGTTACCATCTTTACTTCCTTAACTGAGGAACTCGAGACCAGCCAGAGCTTGTGGGTTTATACTGATACAAGGGTGTTAAAAGCACAAGCTCTATGCTGTGTAGAGTCCAGGGTGGAGGTGCAAATACCACCCTGGGGCTGATTTGAGCAAGTCTCAGCCTGGAGCTCAAATATGGACTTAAGCTGAATTAAGAGGTTGCTAAAATATGTTTATGTCCCCCCCCCTTTTTTTTTAATTATTATTTATGTGTAAAATGGTAGGAAGCAGCTTTACACCCTGGGCTGGAGCCTGGCAGCCTGAAGTCAGGATGCCAGAAGGAGTCAGCGAGGAGAAGCGAGCGCGTGGTAGGCGAGGATGGAGGCTGAGTCACCGGGCTCCTGTGCGCAACGCCACAGCTGCAGCAATTCCCGGCATCCAGGCAGGAGGATGTGGGAGCACAAGGCAGGCAGATGACTCAGGCTGGGGACTGGCTGTGTCAGAGGAGATAGAGCTGGGCTTGACATGCGGCCAAAAGAGACAATGGCGTCCTTGAAAAACACAACTGAAAGCAGCTGAGCTGGAATCACAAGTTAATTTTTTCAAGGCAGAAAGAGTGAGCAAAGGATTATTAGACACTAAAAGATGAACATCAGCTATGCAGAAACAGTGACTGAGCAAGAAGAATAACGTGAGTCAGGAACTAGAACCACCAAAAGTGGGATTTTGGCAAAGAGGTGATGTTAGAGTTTCAGGAAGAGCCAAAGGTCATATTTAGTTTTCTCCAAATCTGATCTTCTCTAACGCAGAGCAGAAGAAAAATCCATCTCTTGTTACTCATGATTTGCCAAAAGGCAGCAAAAAGTAAATGTGTATTGAAAAATATTCCAAAATTTGAGTGGTAAAGCAGCATGCTACAGAAAGTGGATAAGAGATCAAAAGATGAAAAGAAAATTGAAGATTGTTAGATGTTGTTATTTAAAACTGAAATCTATGGGAGGCTTCTCTTGCGATGTCAAGGTGGGACTCTCAATTGTTAGCCAGTTGTTTGCTTCCTGGATGTTTAGTCTAAGAGTACAGAAAAATAGGTACATGAACACAGGCTCACAGTAAGCTATAGTACAAAAGGTGCTATTGTGCCACGTGTAAATCTCGCTCCAGAACACAGTGAGATTGAGCAAAGGCTTTGGTCTAACGTGGCATCCAGTACTTCAGTTTATTTTAATGGAAACACAGAAGCAAGAAGGGAATTTCCACTGATGAAAGGGAAATTGGGAAATGGAAAGAGAGGATACAGGAAAAAAACAGAAGTGTAGGGGCTGTCTCTCCAGTACCTTGGCTTTTCTCATTAACCAAGCACCATTTCATTTAAATCTTGTATTAGCAACTCTGGGTTGTAAGTTTTGGTACATGTTTCGAAGAAGATAGGTGGATGTGCGGGAAGCGCAAACTGAAGTACCAGTGTGCAAATGATGAACACAGTCTCAGAGCTAAAGCTGGGGTCGCTTTTGGTGGCTTTCTCAATACTGCAGGAAGAAGTCACATTAAGCAGATTTCTAATGAGCAAGATGCATAGAGCAAGCAGGTTTTGAGGCTATTTCTATCATTATAATACTATTTTAGAAATCTCATATTGGCTTCTTTGGCTTTCTCCCTGCTGATTGGTGTTTTCTATGGCAAGTATGTGAGGAGAAGTCGTCTGTTCACGTAGGAATGTTTCTCTGATAACCTGTTTCCATGACTGACTAGTTTTCATTTAAAAATGGGTTGTCTGCAAGACTTTTTAGTTATCTTAGCCTCTAGGAGTTAATAACACCTACATTTAAAATGCTACAGCAAGTAGTTCAAGTATCTCTAGATATATTTAGCCAGGGGTACATTATGGAGACTGGAGGATTAACAGGAGTGAAAACAGCAGAACACAATTCTAAGTGAATTCTTCAGTTATTTTTGCTGGGGTGGGAGGGAGGGAGAAAACAGGAAAGTGAGGACACTCTTGTAAAAAGAGTGTCTTTTTATGAAAATTTCCTTCCTTATGAGAAGTTTCTCTAATGAAAACAGATGATAACGCATGTGTGTGACTGCAGAAGCTAGACCTTCTGCAACCTCAGCAACTAAGCTTTAAAAAAAGAAAGTAAAACAAATATTGCAGGTATCCTATTGAAATAGCAAGTATAGGTATTTGTGAAAACACATTCTGCCCCTGCACTTTCTGTTAACAGCCTTGTAACATAGCTGAGCCTTAGCCTTACAGTAGTTCCAGAACGTGTGAAAGTACTGAGTATCCAAAAAGCACAAAGTCACTCTGCCTTATTCCAAGGGTAACGCAGAAGTTACACTCGCCTCACCTCGCAGGGTGAGTTAGGAGCAGCAGAGCTCCAGGACCTGTGTGTGCAAGGTTTGATGGCTCAAATTCACCCTGTGGTTTTGTAATCCCTGGGGTCCTGCATGCACTGGAGAGAGGGCACAATGCCTGCCTGGCCGGCGCCACCACTGCGGTGGCACCTGCCTGCTGTGGGAGGTTGGTACTGAGATGCACAGGCCGTAGCTGAGCTCAGTGACTCCAGTACAGATGTTGTACAAGAGCTTTTCAGCCTTTCTGAGTTACCTTCGCTCACGCTGAGAAAGCAGTCGCGTTAGCCCTGCGACCGCTCGCTGGCCGCTCTCGTGGCTTGGTCGCACCAAAGCGTTGTTCCAGCGTTGCAAGGGAAAGAGCCGCCGGGCTGCTCCTGAGCTCGGACCGCGTGCGTGCGTTGCAGCAGCTTCCTTCAGGAGACAATGCAGAGCAATGCCTACAACCTGACTTTGTTTTTTGTTTTTGTTTTTTTGTTTTGTTTTTTGTCTTTTCAATTAAAGGCAAGTAGCGAATCTGAAAATGAGAGCCCCAAAAGAAGAGGTCAGAAACAAATGAAAAAAACGTAAGTTTCTAGGGAGAGGGTTTTGAGTGGCGTCGCTTGTGTTTCACTTTGTTTTGCAGAAAAGTAGTTTTCCGTTGTCTGAGGGACATTGACAACATGGAAAGCTTGTAAAATAAATTAGTGTTTTCAGTAACAATATTTTGGATGATTAAAACTGAAGTGTAGATCTACAGATGGATATAATTTCCCAACCTTTTTATTGCTTATTATTTTCCACTCTGCTTGTGATGGGGAATCCAGACAAGTTAGATTTTTGTTGTCAGTCTTCCATTTCCCCATCAGGTTATTTATCTTCCTTCAGAGATGCTTAAAATAACTTAATCCCCAGTTCTCCTCTCCACCCACCTTTTTTGGTTAATGGAGACTAGAATGACAAATTATTATCTTTTTCTATCTAGCTCTCTGATAAAATAAAAGACTCCCCATAAAGGTTATTTTAGATGTTTATTTGCTATAAGTGTGTTCACTTACCATCACATTTTGCTGCATTTTACACCTGTTTCTTGTCATTTGATTTTTCATTCAGTCTCATGTGCTAGTGCAAAACAAGGAAGGTAAAGGGCAGTGAGGGTTATGGTAGTACTGACTCCTTGTAGGCAAAGGGAATAGTCACTGGGTTCCCCCATACTTGGAGGGAGGAAAGGCTCCTTCAAAGGACCCTTAGGGGCTAAACTTTGCTCTGAGTTGCCCACAGGGAACATGCTTCCTTCCATTGATGATTTGGCTTCAAACCTTGAAACTTAATTGCGTAAAGTTAAATGGCATGAGGCTTCCTGCTCTGTTTTCAGTGTTAGAAGGTAATCATATAAGTGTGCGTGTTATGGCTTGTCCTGCTCAAGTGAAAGCTTAGCACCTTCCAGAAATTTTGTCTGTTTACATAGAAACCACCCTTAAGATTTTCCCAGCTCACCTCAGAAATACGTAAGTGAAAATGAAAAATAAATAAATCAGAGCACTCGCCCATCTTGTAGCAAGAAGTACAGCTGTGCCACATACTCCTTTTAAGAACCGCAGTCAGGAAATAATGCAGCTATGATAACTAAAACCTAGGTGATGGAGACACACTCCTAAAAGCAGAGAATCACAACATAAAATCCCTAATATGTTACCCTGAACAAGTAGACTACAGTGTTTAACTTTTTCCCATATTTATGGCCTGCTAGCATTAATTTAGCTTGCATATGTACTTAGCCAAGCATTTGTGTTGAAGTATGATTGCTTATTTCTGACCGTAGACCTATTTCTGAAGTATGACTGCCTATTTCTGACCATAGAAATAAGTGGAAAAGAGAGGTCTCTGGTGAAGAAGAGGATGAAGATGGAGGGGAGCAAGGTACAAGCGCAGAGAGTGAGCCTGAACCGAAGAAAGTTAAAGCAAGAAGACCTGTCCAAAGGAGGTAGGGAGTGGTTGGGTCAATCTGTCTTCTACTGTTTATAACTTTTCTAGCTGTGTTGGGGTGGAAAGGCAATCTCTATTTGCCTATAAATTAGCCTTTTCTTTGACCTTACTCTTGATTTTGAGTCAGTGGACCTTGCTTGCTCTCTCATTTACTCGTTTCATGCTCCAGTGAGTGATGTAGTGGTTTCCGTGGTAGTTAGAGGAAACTAAATCTCTACGAACCTAATGCTTGAGGTTCATGCTTTCTTGAAGACTTGCTAAAATGTGCCATTATGTAAAATATGCTCCATAATAGCTTTTTGTTAATACTTATTTTAGAACAGTGGCCAAAACCAGTGTTAAAAAGCCTCACAAACCCCAGCGTGGGAAGAAGAGAAAGAAACAAGACTCATCTGAAGACGACGACGATGATGAAGATGATGAAACTCCTAAGAGACAAACTCGACGCAGAGCAGCCAAAAATGTCAGGTATCAAGAAGTTTGGGGTTGCATGCTGATGAGCCCTGGCAGACTGGGGAAGAGGGCACTCGCTGAATTCATTGCTGAAATCACTGATGCTCCATGTGACCCCAAAGGGAGACCCTCCTCAATCCTGTAAATACCCACGGGCTGAGATGTGTGTTTTTTTTTTTTTTTTTTTTTTTTTTTTTTTTTTTTTTTCATGCTACAAACGTCTGACTTCTCTGTACCTTGTTTTGTGATCTGTAGGGCAGGGAGTATTTGCCAGTCTCTTAAGGGAAGTGTGAGGAGATCTACTTAGTGTTTCTGAAGTACTCTAAATTGGAGTTAAGGATTGTGAACTTTCAGACTGAAATGAATGAGAAAGAGCAGTTGTGCCAAACTGGAAAGAACATCTGAGAGCAGCTAATAAGTGATGCCTTGCGACAGGGTATTGAGACATGGTAGAAGTAAAGCATTATCCATTTGCTAATATACATTCCCATATTTTGGCAGTCACCTAATAAGGGACTTGCACAGAGCCACTTAAAGGATGGTTTTTTGTGGCTGCGTGTTCATCATAGGTGATACACAGTTCCTTGGGCAGTGTAGGCACCTATGCAGTCTTTCAGTGCTCTGCAACCTTCACTGTTAAATATAAAATAATCTTTCACTGGACAAAAGAGACTTTTTTGTTGATGGTCTTAAATTGCTTCTGCTGCAGGGATTTTTCCACCTCCTTGTGAAGCATCTGGTGTTAGCTGTTTTCAGAGGTGGTATATGAAGTATTAGTCTAATATGGTGAAGCTGTCTGTGTGGCTTGGGGACCAAGACTGAATGGCGAACTTAAGAAATTCATGTGCTGAACATGCACTGCACCCTAGGATAAGTGCTCCATCCTATGCTATTCTGTGTATTTCTGGGCTAGGAGAAGTCAAGAGCTTTTTATCAGTTTGGTTTTGATCTTGCTCAGTTACAAAGAAGATGATGATTTTGAGACCGATTCTGATGACCTGATAGAGATGACTGGAGAAGGAGCTGATGAACAGCAGGACAACAGTGAAACTATTGAAAAAGTCTTGGACATCAGGCTTGGAAAGAAAGGAGGTGTGTAGTTCTGGAAAAAGCCTTTATTTCTCATTTCAGTTATGCGCTCTGTTTCTCTTGAGCTGGTGCAATGCTTTTGCAACTTGGAATCCTCCAGTGAGGCCCGATGTTATTTCAGTGCTCTTCATTCTTTCCTGTTTGCCTCTTATTTATGTTTTCTAGAAGCTTTTGTAAAATCTAGCATTGAAAATCTTAAACATCAAATTTATGTGCTTGGCAACTTTCTTTTAGAATGCGTGCATTTTAAAGCTGCATTCGTTCTGTGAGCTCTTGCTTTTCTTCTCTTTGAAAGATGAAATAGATTTTCCAGTAGAGTCAGTATTCATAGCTCCATTGACAAAGCAGTGATGGAAATAAAGTGGATGTTTTGTTCTCATACTCTTACAAAAGTGTTATTGTAAAACTGAATGGTCTCAAACATTTTCAAGAGACCTCTGAGTGATATTTAAAGAAAAGGCATTTACGATAGATTTTAAAAGATTCTGTTGTATGGAAAACTTTTGTTTGCCTGTCTCAGAGTCGAAGAATCTGTAGGATGTCCTTTGTGCTACCACAAAGGATATATTGGAAAATAACCCTTCTCTAATGCAGTTCATGTCCAGTGCTTGTTAACAAAGGTATCAACTGCAGCCTGATTTCTTTTGCAGCCACTGGTGCTTCCACCACAGTGTATGCAACTGAAGCCAATGGCAACCCAAGTGCTGACTTTGACCCTGAAAAGGATGAGGGAGAAGTTCAGTACCTGATCAAATGGAAAGGCTGGTCATACATCCATAGTACGTGGGAAAGTGAAGAGTCCCTGCAGCAGCAGAAGGTGAAGGGCCTGAAAAAACTAGAAAACTTCAAGAAAAAAGAGGAGGAGATCAAGCAATGGTATGCCTCACTTCAGCCAGCGATTTGGCCTTGGGAGAATCTTTTAGCCAGAGCTTTACATAGTCAGGACTGAAACCTTTGATTTCTTCTTGCACACTATATTTCATCCAAGACAACTGTTTTCAGTGCACAAGACCTGTATCTTTGTCTGCTGATGAACATCCCCCTTGTAAGAATAATGTCTGTGGCCATGATATTGCTGAAAGACAGAGAAGAAGCAGAAATCCAGAATATTGCCAGTTTCCAGGCTTAAGAATTGGGGTAGCTGACAACAAGGAAACGATGCATAGATGCACCTTGCCCAGGAGGTGGCATGAAGGCTCTCAGGCAGCAGTGAAACCTTGCATGCTGGACTAGGCAGCTGTGTTGGAAAACGGGGCTCATTGCAGGGCAGGCTGTTAAATTTTGTTTTGCAGGCTGCATCAAAGCAGCCTTGCTGAAAGGAATTATGGGCTATTCTACATGTGATTTTTTTTCAGTTTATTTTTGACTTCCCCAAGAACTGTAAAGGGAGATACAGTGTGTTTCCCAACTGATGAATTTAGAGTAGCAGCTTCTATCCCTGATCACTTGATTCTGATTTTGAAACTGATTCTTGCAGCAGAATAAAGAGCCATCTAACAGGGAGAGAATATGAACATCTGACGTTTGCTTCCGAGTAATGGGAAGAATTTATAGAAGCTTGAAGAAATATGTCAGATAAGCGGTAGACTGCTCCAGAGACTTGACTGACTCGCAGAACTGTATAGCAAAGTAGAATTTGAATATGTGGTCTCAGTGAGCATTGTATGGCATTACAGAATTATATCTGCTTTTTTTTTGTTTTGGTTTATTTTTTTTTCTTTTGCATCAAGGCTGGCCAAGGTATCACCTGAAGATGTGGAATATTTCAATTGCCAGCAAGAGCTAGCTTCAGAGTTGAACAAACAGTATCAAATAGTGGAGAGAGTAATTGGTAAGTGAACAGAACACTCTTCCAAAGGGGAAAAGTAAAATTTGATAATTTTAATTTTTGAGAACAGCAGAATGGGTATATGACTACTTCTTCCTTGTCCCCCAGTACCCCTGGGGAATGAAACTGGTGTCACATATTGTTACATGTGAAATTTAGGGATTAAACACTAGAAATCTGGGTTTACGTATTTGCATCTGCAAGCATTATTAGTCAGTCACTTACCTTCACCTTCCTTGGTGATCCCACCTGCAGTATGGGATAGCGCATATAAAGCAACATTGAACTTAGAGCTGCTGCTAAAGTTCTTACATCCTCCATCCAAAGGACTGATGTGATAGCAGTATAGACCTGGCTGCTGGACGACCACTTTCCGTGATGTTGTGGTTAAGGATATGATTAGGCTGCAGGGCTGCTCAGGAGTTAGAATTCATGATTTCGTATTAAAAATAAAAGTGGGACTTAGTAAGCACACCAGTAATGTTGGTCAGAGGTGTTAACATCTAGTTGCTTTGGGAATTAGGCTTGTTTAATTGTTTAACCCATTTCCATAATATTTTTATCAAAAAATGTATGCGGTGCGTGGAGATGACAGACTGCTCTGCTCTGCTCCCCCTGCTGGCTGCCAGCGTGCTAAACCCTTTCTTCCCTCCTGTCTCTAAATACAGCTGTGAAGACCAACAAGTCTGCCACAGGACATTCTGAGTTCCCAGGTAAAGGAGCCTTTTTTTGACCCCTCTGAACTTTTCCCATTGGTTGAGACCTGTCTTGTGGTCGTACAGGTGGTACAAACTGTCCTGGTGAACCATGCGTGCGGTTCAGCCATGGAACCACAGTTGCTCAGGGTTGGGCTTTTTTGCATGCTTTGCAGCAAACAGTCGCAAAATATCCTCAAATGACCCTGAATACCTCTGTAAGTGGATGGGGCTGCCCTATGCAGAATGCAGCTGGGAAGATGAGGCTCTGATAAGCAAGAAATTTCAGCACTGCATCGACAGCTTCAACAATCGTAACAACTCCAAAACTATTCCAACCCGAGACTGCAAGGTTTGCTCGTTTCTCTCCTGTTTCTGGGTTTCTTCAGACTGGGTAGTGATCGTACAGATAGTGGGAACGTGAAATTTTTTCAAGGATGAATTTCAGAGAATGTCTTTTCTCGTCCTTTTACACCACTGTTATTGTACAGTGCTTTAGGTAGAGATGTGAACCCCTTTGGTTTTATTTGCACTGTATACAATGAGAACATTATGTTCCCTTGGGGAGTGGGGGGCTTAATCCTTTGAGTGCTTCATGGTCCTCAGCAGGAGGTGCTGGAGAAATACGAAGTTTTATTTCTAGCTGAATAAAAAACTCAGCATAAGAAAAGAAGAAACCTCCAAGATGCTGATACAGTGCAGGAGGGGGATGGAGAAAATAGGAGAAAAACCATGGACAAAAAGAAAGCGAGAGCCGTTCTATCTAATGTGGGTTACGTACAGCGCTCTTAGGAGGGCTCACAGCCCTGATCGTCAGAGCTGAGGGCAAGCAGACAAAACATGCCTGCTATCGGCTGTTGCCGATGAGGGTGGACTGGAGCACTGCTGAGTGGTTGTCTAAAATGCAGACACTAGCATTGAGCAGAAAAATGTGAATGGATATTGATTGATAAACAGATATGCATGTTTTTTTCATTGCGTTTTCAGTCTTACCTTGTTATTGTCTTGAACGGGCTTACGGACTCATCTTTTTCAGGTGTTGAAGCAGAGACCTAGGTTTGTTGCCTTGAAGAAACAGCCTTCTTATATTGGTGGTGAGAACCTGGAGCTGCGAGATTACCAGCTGGAAGGCCTCAACTGGCTCGCTCATTCATGGTGCAAGTATGTATGGATGCTATGTGATGCTCTGGTCAGCAGCATGAACAGGCCACATTCGTGCTTTGTGTCTCCTACTTTTGTCCCAGTAAGGTCTGGCCCTCTTGTTCTCCAGTGAGGTCTTTACCTGGCCTGATTCTGCAGCTTGAAAGATTTTGAATGTTACCAGGTGCAGCTGTGTTACAGATATGGTAAACAGGAACTGTCCAAAGCATGAACTTAAATCCTGCATGAAAACAAAAAACATTTCCCCTGCCTTGATCTGGTTACATTTTGCAGTAGGCTGTTGTATAGGCCTAGGATGTATCAGCCCTGATGTTGCACTGCCCTACCTGAACAAAAAGGCCTGTTTCTGTCTCAACATGCTACACGATCCTTGAAGTCTTTGAGAAATGTCCTTCTAAACTAGGCCAGTGACACTCTGCTCCCTTTGCCTTTGGTTACGTGTTTGGAGTGTTTATAGTCTGTTTCTTTTTAAAAGCTATTTTGCCAGATACAGTCTGGATGCTGCTAGGATCCGCTCAGCAGTATTTGGATGAGTTTTTTTGCATTGTTCCCTTTATGTCTTTGTCATTGATTGCTGCTCATGCACACTAAATCAGTAGTGGTGCAAACTTGTACGCAAGCAGGATTTACAGTTTTTTTCTTCCTTCTCAGGAACAACAGCGTGATCCTGGCTGATGAAATGGGCCTGGGGAAGACTATTCAGACAATATCCTTCCTGTCATACCTCTTCCATCAGCATCAGCTGTATGGCCCTTTCCTGGTGGTGGTGCCCTTGTCGACTCTGACCTCATGGCAGAGAGAGTTTGAAGTGTGGGCACCCGAGATAAATGTCGTTGTTTACATTGGAGACCTTATGAGCAGGAACATGGTGCGTGATGAAGAAGCAAAGTGTATGGGGTTTGGTAGAGCAGTTGGGTGCAAAGCATCAGCTTCTGTCTGATAGACAGTATATGTAATGTACTGTCTTCTGGAGAGGCCAACTGATAGCACTGGGGGCAGACCGAGATGGTATAACTGAGCGCTTGGATTTAACTCACTACTGCAGAGTCTTCTCTGCTTTAGCTTGCCCCTTAGAGGCAGCACAGGAGTACTGGCTTTCCTCGTGGAGTCTGGAAATCCACTACTGCGCTGGGCTGCAGGGAAGATTGCAGCAGTGCAGAAGAAGTGTTTGACTCATTTCTTTGTTCTGCTTGCTTGAACAATGAGGTCCACAAATGTTGTGATTCTGATGATGTCGGTACTGAGATGATGCATTCTTCTGATAAACGATGAGTAATGTCACTAGAACAAGTTGTTTGAACTTATTTTCTTGTGTAAGGGCAGTTGACCCATGTAGGCACTGAAGGGAGCTGCTCCTTGGGCACACTGGTTTCATCATGTAGCACACTGAACAATAGTTTGATCTTGGTTGGAGTCTCTAGCTACAGCTTTACTGAAATAATGATAGTTAACTCTTTCCCTGGAACAGCATTAGTTGAAGTTAACGCTTGTTTCCTCTCTCAGATACGTGAATATGAGTGGATCCACTCTCAGTCTAAAAGGTTGAAATTCAATGCACTTATCACAACGTATGAGATCCTTCTCAAGGATAAGGTAGGTAATGGTCAAAGGTGTTTTATTTAGACTCCTCTGGAAGTCTGGCTTGCAAAGAGGGAAGCCAGCCTCCAACTGATGGGTTTTAACTGTGTTTCCTTTGTGCCATTGGAGAATGTATAGCTCCTATTTACTTTTGCTTGGCAGTGGTGTTGAGGGAATGCAGGACACCCCTTGTAGTGTTTTCACTATTGTACCATGACAGTTGTGTTACTTTATGTACTTACAAGACAGAAGGCAGGACAGTAGCTGGATTTTGCCTCATTTAGTTTGGGCTAGTGAAGAGAACAAGCACTGAACTGCTGGCCACAGGGTGAAGAGAGTGAATCTGGTTTTTTTACACTTGGATAGGAGAAGTCTGTCTGGTTAGAGGTGCTCATCACCTTGACAGTGCATCACTGAGTCCTGGGTGAAAACAGAGAGCTTAGAAGAAAAAGGGAACCTGGGAGCTGTGATTCTTAGCTTTTCAGACTTGTTCATCTGCTGGGCTAGTGCTGCTGCTCCCACCACTCTGGTGGAGTTAATGCACATAGCAGGACCCTGCAGGCATGGAGAGAGAGCAGACTCAGCGGCTAGAGGAGGACTGTACTTTCTGGAGAAAGAAATGGTGGCTTAAAATTGGTGTTCTTGCTGAAAGGCCATTCAGATATGTTGAGCATTATACAGCATGGTAATTTTCACCTTTTCTTTAGGGGGAAACAAACTGTTGTGGGCATCGTGGTCCCAAACATTTGTTAGCAAGAAGCTCTTGCAGTCCAGCTTCTTTGGTTGGTCCAGCATTGAGGTTGGAGCAGGACACCCTGGAACTTGCACCTTGCAGTCCTTTCTGGCCATAAAAAGGGAGCATATGCAGTGTGGTGATGCTCATCTGACCCAGTGTCTTCTTGGGACCTGTGTTATTTCTTCCTTTTCTTTCAGGCTGTTTTGGGAAGTATTAACTGGGCCTTTCTAGGCGTGGATGAAGCCCATCGGCTGAAAAATGATGACTCTTTGCTGTACAAAACTTTGATTGATTTCAAGTCCAACCACAGGCTGCTGATCACAGGTACCCCACTTCAAAATTCCCTCAAGGAACTTTGGTCCCTGCTGCACTTCATCATGCCAGAGAAGTAAGTGTCCTTTCGAGTCCTTCAGAAAATATCTGTGTGTGTCCATTCTTGTCCATCAAATAGATCTGAGGCAGTTCAGAAGGGCAGAAATCCCTGAATTAAGCTCAATGGAGTTAGAGCAGTGTAGGGGGGAAACACACAGTGATGGGAAAAAACAGAGGTTAAGTGACTAATACAAGCTGCGTTTCTGACAGCAAATTGAATGGAGAAACCTGATACATGTCTTTCAAATCTGTCTGCTGTTTTAGAGCCATCTCGAAAGAGCTAAACTTCTGTTTCAAGCAATCATCTCAGTCATTTCTGAGGTTTCCAGTACGCTGCGGTTCAGCAGTCCTCACCAGCTGTTTTATGGCAGTCTCTGGGAGTATTGCTTGAGGATAGCACTGTCTAGCTGATTGTGTGTTGACATTAAAACAAATATTTTCTTTAAAACAAAATGGACCATACCCATTGCTAAGACTAAAATAAGCATGCCCCAAGACTCACCAAAATGATGCTTGACTGGGGAAAAAAATAATAAAAATAAAATCCTCCTCCAGTTCTTTTTTTTGTTGTTACTGGATCATGAAAAGAAGGAAGGAAATATTGAACATCTAATGAGTAGAGGAGAAAAGCAGATTTTCACATTTCAAAGGGGCTGTTAGAAAAAACAGACACTCCAAAATGAAGGAGCGTTCAGAGCCCTTCCAAAATGAAGGAACCTTCAGAGCAGTATAAAACAAAATCTAGTTGTCAGAACCTTGCTTAGGGAAGGGTCTGTGGAAAATTCAGAAACTACTGCTATACAAACACTGGCTGGAGACAGCACAACAGGTTGCTGAATAACCTGGAATTTTCAGTCTTAGGACTTAGTGCGGAGCAGTGGAGCTCAAAGATAAGATACTCGGAAAGTACCTAAACCCAAGGAATTTCTGCTTTGCCACAAGTGTGTTTGATTACCCAGAGTAGAAGGAACTTTTTATCCCCTATTTTATCTCACAGAAATTGATGATTTGTTACCTTGTTGTATGGTGTGAGCTGATCTATCAGATCCTGTGTAATGTGCTAACCCAGAGATACTCTGATCCCTCTCCGCTCCTCATTTCTGTTGCTAGGTTTGAGTTCTGGGAGGATTTTGAAGAGGACCACGGGAAAGGTAGAGAGAATGGTTACCAGAGCCTTCACAAAGTCCTGGAGCCATTTCTCCTACGCAGAGTGAAGAAGGATGTGGAGAAATCTTTGCCAGCCAAAGTGGAGCAGATTCTCCGCGTGGAAATGTCTGCCTTGCAGAAGCAGTATTACAAGTGAGTTGTTTACTAAGTGGATGGCAGTGCCAGTAGAAATGGGCACATCTTTCTATGTGCCTTGTGAATGCAATTCAGTATCCTCTGTCCTTCTAAATGCAGTGTGACAGCCATGTCCTGTAGTATCAGGGGCTTCCCAGTGGTAATTTAAGGTTATGTGGCATCTTTCTCTCACGTTGCCCATCTCCAGGCCACTGGGCTTACTTTTTAAGAGTGATACTTTCTCGCTGGCCAGCCCTGCAGGATAGGGGCCCTATCTTCACTGGGAGAGTAAAGTTCCCCACAAAATATTGGTGCCAATTAATGTTGGAAAGTACTAGTATCAAGAGGAAAAGTAAGATCAGGGTTGTTCCTAGTAAGGAGGAGAAAGCCATTTCATATAGAATAGATGAAGGGAAATAAAGGTGGTGGGTGAGATTGATGCCTGAACAAGAAGTTCCTGAAGGTGTTCTTCTCTCAGGCTCCAGCATGCCCGCTCTGTACTGTGAAATGATTTGAGCTTTTTAATTTCCTGCATATAGGTGGATTTTGACAAGAAACTACAAGGCTCTTTCAAAGGGAACAAGGGGCAGCACCTCTGGTTTCCTTAACATTGTGATGGAATTGAAAAAGTGCTGCAACCACTGTTACCTTATCAAACCTCCTGAGGAAAACGAGAGGGAAAATGGCCTTGAGACCCTCCAGGTGGGCAGTGCCTTTGGTTACCACTTTTTTCTTCAGCTTTCTCCTTCCTCCCACCAAAATAAGATCTGGCAAAGCTTAGCTTCTGCTGCTTCTTTCCATTGGAAATAGTCCTCACAGCTGAGTCATTGAATCTCCTGCCCTCCCTTTCCACTGCAGGCAGCGTGTTGCGGCCATCTAGAGTGGGAGGTGCATGCAGTGTAAGATCTGTCTTGGATGATTTATTTTACCTGTGGCTTTCACTGTGTAAATCCAGATGATTTGATTAGAGAGGTATGGGAGAAGCATGATCCTGAAAGAACTGGATCTCTGCAAGGTTTCTGTGTGCGGGTAAGGTTGGAAAGCATCAGCTGGAATGACTGTTACTTCTTCAGTCTCTGATCAGGAGCAGTGGAAAGCTAATTCTCTTGGACAAACTGCTGACTAGGCTGCGTGAGAGGGGCAACAGAGTGCTGATCTTCTCTCAGATGGTGAGGATGCTGGACATCTTGGCAGAATACCTGACTATCAAGCACTACCCTTTTCAGGTGAGAAATGTCAATGGGGAAAACATTGTCTATGGGTTGACTTGCTAGTTCAAGAAAATGCAGTGGAGCCTGGGTAACAGGAGTCACTTGGTTTCCCAGAGGCTCATGGCTGGGATTGCAGGTGGCACTTACTGAAATACACTGGTGGGAATTAGGAATTTCCTTCATTTCAGTGTGGCACTCAAGGAAGGGAATGTATAGAAGGCAGAAACCAGATGAAAACATGGGCCCCCTCATTCTGTATGTGGTGCTGTCTCTTGGGCACAGTACTTCTCTCTTTGTAGATGTTTCCTTCTGTAAAGTAGGGATAATATCCTTTTAGAGTTACAGATGAAGTATTATAGCAGCTTGAGTACTGCTGTTGATAAAGTGAGTGTTTAAAGGAGGGGAGAATCGTGTACAATGGATTTAAATGTGTATTGATGGGTATTAATTTGTATAATAGAAACGCATTTTACCTATGAGCTGTGTAGCTAACTGCATGCATGGTAAAAGCCTTCGGGTGCAAACATCTCTGCTTCTAACAGCAGGTTGGTTTGTGCAGAGAGCTCTCGGCACTGGAACTGGCTTCCCCTTGTTGGCTCCCCAACACTCTTCAGAGCATGCTGATATCCGCATCTCCTGTGGTTGTAGAGGCTAGTGGGTAGCGTGCAGCTTGTTTCCATCTGACTTAGGCTGCCTTGCCAGCTTTCTTGCTGTTTCTTTTCTTGGTGCTAGTGCCTGAAGGTTGCTTTGAGGACCACATTTCCAGCAAACAAGACCTGAGTCAATACAGCCCTATCTTTGCAAAACCCTTCCTTCAACAGGCCCCTACTTTGGCCTCGATCTGTTGATAAACCCTGAGGAGAGGATAGCAAATAAAGAGACCCTGGCTGGGAGCCTGTAATGAGAGCTGCAGTGTCACCCACTGTGACTGTCGCCTAAACATACTTCCCCTCCCGCCCTCGCAGCGCAGCAGGTTAAAGCAGTGCAGTTATTTTTAATTGGCGGTTATTTTTAATGGTTAAATATTCCAGGCTAGAGGCAGGGCAGGAGGCTGTAGGGCTCCCAGAAGTTGGGTGCAACAGTTCCTCAGGGCTCCTTTACCTTCTCTCTTCTATCATTATTGTTGATTTTTCCAGCGCTTGGACGGCTCAATCAAAGGGGAGATCCGAAAGCAGGCGCTGGACCACTTCAACGCCGACGGCTCTGAGGTACAGCAGCTGGGGCTTTCCTGCGCGCGGGCAGCGCCTGCCTCGGCGGGGTCCGGGTGGGATGCCCAAGCAGTGGGTGTTTATGGCCGAGCTGCAGACTGTGACTGCCAAAATGGGATTAGTCCAGTCCATTTCTTTTTACAGGACCCCAGATACTTTTAAAGACACAGATGTAGCGGGTTTTGCAGCTGTCTGTATTGCTTATTTAAAATATCCCACATCCAAAGGACAGGCCTGAAATTCAGATCTGCAGAATGGCCCAAAAGAGCCTGAGAAGAATTAGAATTTAGAAATTCTCTCCCCTTAACCTTGAGAACAAGGCAGTTGCTTAAAGACTCTTCTGGCCTGAAGCTGTTTTTGTATCTGAAGTGACGGAGGTAAAAGGGAAATTTTAAGTGTGGTCAGGCAGTGCAGTCTGATTTGGAAAGACTAGAGGATGAATAGGAGAGGGCATCGAAAGCCTCTTGTTTGGGCTTACTTGCTGACTCACAGTGACTGGTGCAAGGCACTTGTTTTACACCATGGTCAGCCCAGTCATGATAAATAATCCATTCTCACTCCAAATGTCTGGGTGAGGGGGATTCCTGGCTGACACAGGAGGAGACATAGCTGGGTGCTTCATGGCAGCACGAAGGGTAGCAAAGTGAAAAAGACAGCAGTGCAGATGGCAGAGAAAAGGGCAGGTATGCAAGACTGTCTATAGAAACAGCCCTTTCTCCTCTCCTGGAGACACTTGCGAGGGCTCAGAAGTCCTGGCCGTCTCCCATTCCCTTGGGCCATGATTCCAACAGCCTGTGTTTGAAGCAGGTCTCACCCTCAGCAGACTTCAGACAGCAAAAAGAGCATGGGTTATCTCCAGTTGTAGGTGGTGGGCAGTGTGGTCTGACCTTCAGAAGCGACTCCAAGGAGCCCTTGCCCTGTTTGTGTTCCCCTGCCCACAGCCACGTGCACCGGGAATAGCACACCTTTCATCCCTGTCACCAGCTTCTGCCTGCCAGCACTGAATCACCTTGTCCTTTGGCTTAAAGACCAGTGGTAGGAGACCTGCCTAAATAAACAGTGGGGGAAGAAACTCCTTTTTTCTGCATTGTGAAGAAATACACATACAACATAGCTTCCATCCATTTCCTTACATACCTTTGAGGCCACTGTTATGTCCATAGTTATAAGCTGATTTTTGTGTTTTTTTTTTCCAGGACTTCTGTTTCTTACTGTCAACGCGAGCTGGAGGACTGGGTATTAATCTGGCCTCTGCTGATACTGTTGTTATCTTTGACTCGGACTGGAACCCCCAAAATGATCTTCAGGCTCAGGCCCGGGCTCACCGAATTGGACAAAAGAAGCAGGTGAGAAGAGTTACCTACGGCTTTTTCTTTACATCTTCAGCACGTACATTTAACGTAGCCAGTGTGAAGGCTTACCTCACCAGAGCTTCTGAAGACGTTGTCTTTTTTACCTCCAATCTTGACTCCAGAGAGTACCCCCCCCGCTCAAGGGAATTCATTTAAAAGCCAAAAGGCAGAATGAGCCCAAAATTGCTAGATGCCAGGGTGTTTTGTTGGCTTTTGGTCCTGGGATGGTTCCAAACCGAGAAGCCAGCCAGAGCAATCACAGTTCTTTCTTACCGTGAAAAAAATAAAGTAGAACAACCATCTTTATTGAGATTTTATTATTATATCTGTGAAAAGTGTGGTGCTGGTTTGGATGTAGAGTGATTGTTTCATAAGATTTTTATGCTATCCTTACACATACTACAAGTTCAGTGTTAACCAGTCTATCTTTAACCAGACCCCCTGAGAGATATATATATATGTAAAAAAAAAAAAAAAAAAAAAAAAAAAAAAAAAAAAAAAAAAGAAAAAAAGTACTTGTTTTTAGTCTAAAAAGACACATCTGTGCCTGAAGAGACCATGTCAGGAGACCAGTCTCCTGGGAAACAACTTGGTGATGCATTGTTGTGTCAGCAAAGCATGTTCAGGTCCAGGAAACAGCTTTGTTCTTTTCTTACCCTTTAGGTGAATATTTACCGGCTGGTCACAAAAGGTACAGTAGAGGAGGAGATCATTGAGAGGGCCAAGAAGAAAATGGTCCTGGATCATTTGGTAATTCAGCGTATGGACACCACTGGCCGGACTGTTCTGGACAACAACTCTGGGCGATCCAAGTAAGTGACTGTAGCAGAAGGCAGAAGCATCAGATATGACGTGTAGCAAAGCCAACATCATCCCTCTGATATCTCCAAAATATTTATTCAGTTGTTGGAGTACAGAGCAGAACCCTGAAAAATGATGGGAGCTTCCACTAATCTGGCTCAAAGATGGAGGTTGCTGCCTTTACAGTAGTCTGTACTCAAGCAGGAAAGAGATGAGAGATGGAGTGAAAACGCCTTTAGTGCTACATAAAAAAAAACATACTCCTTGTTTTAATTAGGAAAGAAATGGCTTTGTGCTGTAGCAGAGCTGGCTTAACAGGTCCAAACTCATCATTTTCATGATCCCTTCTTTTTGCAGCTCAAATCCTTTCAACAAAGAGGAGCTGACAGCTATTCTGAAGTTTGGAGCTGAAGATCTATTCAAGGAGCTTGAAGGGGAAGAGTCAGAGCCTCAGGTACTTTGAAATTGAAATAACATGGCTGTTTGTAGTCCTCAGCAGGTCTGTGTCAGGGATTGTCTGTGTTTACTCTCTCTTTGTGCTTGCCTTGTGTATGAGAGAGCAGGTCAGTGAATAGGGCACCTGTGCACCCAAAGAAACTGAAGGAAGAGAGCTGTGGGCTTAAGGGACCAAGGTTTTTGAAGAGCCCTCTTGCTGCAGGTTAAATAGTAAATGTCACCAAGAGAGTCCCTTGAATCTGTAGGATTCATTAGTTAGAGCATGGCCAGTTGAAAGCTCTTCTCCTTGACTCCTCTGAGCACCACTTCAGCATCCCTTTTTTGGGTTGTTCTCATCGAAATGCAGGAGTCAGCACAGTTGAAGTTGAATAGGTCACTGTCTCCTGCCTGATTGCAGCGTTGCTTGACAGTTCAGTATTGAGCACTTTGAATGAACTCTCTTAATGGGCCAAGTAATAGAGCTTCCCTTGAGGGAAACAATCCACAGTTAATACATCTCATGATCTGGAAATTTCTTCCTGCTGCTCAGCCTTGATACTCCTTTTCTTCTAACCCATCACCTGTATTTATAGTCTCTTGTCCTGCTTGAGATAGTTCATCTCTGCCTTGGTGGTGACACCCTGCAGATATTTGCACTCCTTTACTCAGCTCATATCAGTGTAACGCATATTTAGCTCTCACGTTTACAACACCTTTCTTGAAACCTCCTATTTCTTCCTGCACTTGGCACCCTCCAGCTTTATCATTCTTTCTTTCTGACTGGTAGGAGATGGACATCGATGAGATTTTGCGTCTGGCTGAAACGCGAGAGAATGAGGTGTCCACCAGCGCCACTGACGAACTGCTTTCACAGTTCAAGGTACAGAGCTTTGGTCCATAGGGGATGTGGGAATGTGGTGGTCCAGAGCGTTCCCCGCGTCTTGCCGTATAGGTATGGTTGGTGATGGACAGGGCAAATTGGGCTAGCTAAGAGACAGTCTGCACAAAGCAGCTTTTTGAGGAGTTATGTCTATTTGGTGGATATTTGATTGTAAGTGGTCTTGAAAGCTGTGAATAAAATACAGACCTTACCAAATTTGGAAACAAAAACAGCAACTGAGAAAGGCTTGGCAGTACTTCTTAAACTGCACGTACTTCCTCAGGATCTGTTAGCCCAAAGACATGACAAGGAACCAGGAATGGATTGACATGGAGTTCAGTTATAAAATAATTATGAAAATGTTGGCAAAATTCCTGTGGGGAAGAAGCTGAGGCGTCGCTGACAGCTCTGGGGTATTCTTGCCAGGGGAGAAAATTTCTAAAAGTGTTCTTTTTGCTTATAAAAGGTGGCAAACTTTGCAACCATGGAAGAGGAAGAGACAGAGCTGGATGAGAGGTCTCAGAAGGACTGGGATGATATCATTCCGGAGGAGCAGAGGAAGAAGGTGGAGGAGGAAGAAAGGCAGAAAGAATTGGAGGAGATCTACATGCTGCCTAGGATCCGGAGCTCGACTAAAAAGGTACAGCCTGTCTCGAGGTGCTGAGAGGCAGGTGGTGAGAGCTGGCAAAGGCAATATTTGAGGGAAGCATTCTTGTTGTCTGAGGCCTGCTTTCCCTCCTCCAAAATTGGTTCAGAAGAAAGCACAGAGGTAGCATGTCGGTCTGTTACTGGCATCGTGCATTGGCCCATGGTCTGTAATGCAGTGTAAGGGCACAAGCTGGACAAGGGAATCTGTAGTGAGCACAGGGCAAAATATCCAACTACGTAAGGCAGATTTTACTGCAATTTATGCTCTTGTGGCTATTTCTTTCCTTTCACTCTGTAACTGCCTGGCCTGTTTTTGCCTAAACCTGGCTCTTGCAGGCAAAAGAGAGAGTTTCTTCTCGAGTTCATTTTTTAAAGTAGTATCATCTGCCTAAATCCAACAGAAATCAGAATGTGCAAGGAAACTACTGGACATGAGACTTCGAGGGGCAGTTTCCTGTTTGTGATAAGTTGTGGAAAAATATTAAAGTGAAAACTAGAGAGAAGGAGGATATTTTGTATCTGATCACTACAGATTCACTTCTGAGGTATCCTTCTGGTTTTCAAACACCCCAGCAATCAAGGAGCTTAAGCAAATATGGAACAAAACCATGGAAAATCAGTGTGTTTTGATGCGTCTTATACCTTAGTAAAGCAAAACATGATTGTGAACCTGTTGGCTGAAAGGCTGTAAAGGGAGGATGGCCAGCTACGCTGAAGCCTTAGCTAGGCAGAAACTGCAAGAGTATCCAGCCTCCCTGGGTGTAGGTGATGTGGGCTTCTGCATCTTCAGGAAGAGATGCCAATTACAGAGTCTCAACATCAAATAGTACCAGTGCACGGGAGGGCTGGGAAGTGTTGGCAGACTAGCACTCGTTACTTACTGCTGTCTTTTGGGTACATACAGGCTCAGACAAATGATAGCGAATCAGATGCAGAAACTAAGAGAAGACTTCAGAGATCATCTGGATCAGAAAGCGAGACTGACGATACTGATGACGAGAAGAGGCCGAAGCGCAGGGGACGCCCGCGGAGTGTTAGGAAGGATACTGTGGAAGGATTTACTGATGCTGAAATCAGGAGGTGAGTGCTGCGTGCTGAAGACTGTTCAGAAAACAAATTTAGAATTCCCATGCAGATGGAGAAAACCCCAAGTTAATCTAAGAGGTGTTCAGCTATAAACACGGTGGTTTTGGTGAAGCTGGTTCATTGGGACAGCTTCTCACGTTCAGAGTTAACTGCCTGGGGTCATTTTCTCGCAAAACATTTTATCTTGGTAAATTGCTCAGTGAATCTTGCATGTGTTGTTGAGACCATTTCTAAACAGAGACGGGGGAGAGTTAATGTTTCTTCTGCACATTTGTATAATTAATTTTGCTGCCAGCTGATGACCTTGACATTCAGGTCTGTGCAAAGTGAACTGGATTGTCTTTAGTCAGGTTGCAGTGAGACTGGTTCCATCCTAAATTTAATCTTCATTGTAAGTACCCTTACTGGGCCGAGTGGTTTGATCTAATTCCGTATCACACATGAGAGAGCTGAGCTGTCATGAGATACAGAGCTGGAGAGGCTGAGGGTATATATATGTATATTCTGATATTTTTCTGGCAGTAGTCCTGTTGATTTAAGTTCAGTGGGAGGCAGGCTCTGTCTGGCAATATAATCCCATGAGAAGAAGTGGTCCAGCTGACCAGAGTAGTAACATATCCTTTTCTGCACTGTGTCCCTCGAGTCAGTTGAGAGGCTGGATTTCACAGCATTTTTTTTTCTCATATCCTCTGATCCCTAAGCCTTTCCCAAAGGTCTTTGTCTTACAGCTCTACCCAGAGGTTCAGCCAAGGGGGCTTTGTGAATTTTCCTTGAGTCTCTCTTCGTCTTAGAGCTGATGTATTTTTAAATAGGAGATTGTCAGATTTCTCACACTGTAGTGGCTGCCCCATACCCAGCCCTGAAACCATAGAGAAGGAAGGAGATGTTACACTAAACTATAACAAATGTGTAGGTTGTCGTATGCTAACAGAAGGAGGCTGAAAGAGCACAAGATGGGGGGAGGGGGGAAAAGGGAATTAATATTTGTTTAAAAATAATATATAGCTGAAGCAATTTGGTCTACTGCCAGTGTAAGGTGTTGTTCAGTCACAGCAAAGGCATCTGATTCTTACCCTAAAGCTGTGTTTTAGCCATAGCAGTGATTTTCACAATAAAAAATACAACTTCAAAATAAATCCTTGCATGCAAACCTCTGATGGATTGCTCCATATTTGACTGTTCTGTGATGGATTGTCACACTGACAGCTTGAGAGTTAAAATTACTAATGACGTTGATTTAGCACTGCTTTTCTCCTTGGAAAAATGAAGTTAATTATGGTGTGAGCCAAGACTTTTTCATGTTTTTACACTAAAAATACAACTCTTCTGTTTTCTCACCTGCCAAACATCCAGAATTCACAATAATACTGTGCTCTTCTCCAGCAGAGATCACAAAACTCTTTGTGGGGGTTAGTGAATTAAGCTTTCCAGTCCTGAGTGATTGTTAGCTATATCACTGGGTAATTCCAGGTTGATCACAGGGCAGGATGTAACTAATATGTTCAAATGTATTTGTGATACTGAAGCCACTTTTTTTTTTACAGCTGTTGCTTTAGTTTCTGGTTTCTTTTTTTGCTTAGGTTTATCAAGGCTTATAAGAAGTTTGGACTGCCTCTTGAACGGTAAGTCCCATCCTGGCTCCAGAGGGTTATCATGGGGGATGATGTGTTTCTGAGCGCTGCAGTACACACAAACTCCTCAAACAGCATAAAGCCTGAGAAGTTTGCTATCGTATAGTCGGTGAAAGGGCCTCTGCCCTGAACACAGAAGTAGTGCCTAGGCAGGCCTAGAAAGTGGTAGTCTTTACTAAGTTCTTCAAGCTGAGGCTGCAATCCCTCTGTTAGGTAGTCTGAGAAATGACCTTGTTTTCTCAGCTGGTTGTGCTCTTCTGTTGGAAAACAGAAGGTTTGGGCATGAGTTTTGGCATGACTAGTTCCAGTCAAGCTAGAAGAACAGCAGATGTCAGCTTTTGACTGTTACTAAATGGAGTTAACGCAGAACTGAAAGGCATAAACAAACACTGGGCAGTCGGAGCGAGAGCCGGTTGCTCCTAAGACAAACAGTTCACACCTTTGCTTCAACAGCAGGAAATCCAAACAGTTGGGTCTGTTGTGCTACCTCTGCACTGTACTGCACTTGTTAGGCCACAGAACAAACTAAAACTGTCTTGTTTGCTGCCCCGATTCCAGTCAGGCAGGCTGCTTATGTTCACACGTGTCCTGCATGTCCGTGGCTCAGGCTGGTGGTTGAGTGCAGTAACAGCGCAGCTGGGGTCTACACATCCCCACAGGTCTGTGACAGGCAATGCTGGGGCTTTTTGAGAAGCATTGCGCAGCCATGCAGCAATGTTGTAAGAGGAGATGGGACACAGTGTCTGCCTGTCCACTGAGCAAAAGCTTCGTATTAAGAGTCTGTGTTGGCCCAGGTTTTCTTTACCTGCAGTCTTAGACTCTGCACTTGAGCGTTGTCTTGTATCTGTGCAGAGTAGGTACCTGGGGAGTTTGGGCATGAGTAAATTCTGCCCACAGCAGGCAATGAAATGGAGAGCTGTGGTTCAGCAGAAAGCAGTGCAAAATTGATTATTAAAAACTGTGAAAAGATTGCTCAGGGAGCGTCTGGGCAGAGATGTGGTATATCAAGAACAAAATTTTCAAATTTTTTCCCCCTTTTTCTAGGCTGGAGTGTATTGCCCGGGATGCTGAGCTGGTGGATAAGTCTGTAGCTGATTTGAAACGGTTAGGGGAACTCATCCACAACAGCTGTGTGTCAGCAATGCAAGAATATGAGGAGCAACTGAAAGAAAATCCAGGTGAAGGTAAGCAAGAGGTTTGTGTGCTGCTGTTGCAATGCTTTGGGGGATGTTTCTTGGAGCTGATGAGACCATTCCCTTGCTGAATGGGGTGACATGCAACATGGCAACTTAAAGCTGAAGAGTAAGCACACACTTAAACTACCTTGTCTCTGTCACACAGCTGTCACCAACGGAGAGAAACTCACAGGTCTTTTATTCAAACTGGAGAGTGCTGATTTGGTGCATTAGTGTCTACTAAACATGAGTTTTCCAGGGAGAGGATGAAGCTATCAGCTTATTTAATGCCACAAGGCAACCAGAATATATTCTAACTGCTTCTGGGACTGGGAGTTAAACTGGTGCTCTGTACTCCATGGCAGAGCAGGGTCCACAATTAACAATCCCCCAAGCTGCTGTTGTCAGCCACTCTATATACAACTGTTCTGTAGGTTTCTAGGAAGCAGCATGGTTTGGACATGTAGAGGTCTGCACTGGATTTCCAGCTGCATGTCTGCCTATTGTAGCTGAACAAAACTCCTGAAGCAACGGCTCCAGTGTACTTAGATGTAGTTTAACGAGAAGGATCCGAGGAACGTTCAGATTGCAGAACTAAGCAACTTAGTGAAAGCTGATTCACTTTTTGGACCCACCTTAGCAGACAGGTTTATATTTAAAAAAGAGATAAGAGATTATGGGCAAGGTGGTGTTTTCTGCCTCCAGACTTTTTCCCAGAGACCATTTATTCTGTAGGAGTGCTCTAAGTTGGCATACTTGTTGTTGAACAGGGAAAGGACCTGGGAAAAGAAGAGGTCCTACTATCAAGATTTCTGGTGTCCAAGTCAATGTGAAATCCATCATCCAGCATGAAGAAGAGTTTGAAATGCTGCATAAATCCATCCCCACAGACCCAGAGGAAAGGAAGAAGTGAGTTTGAATGGCTAAGCAGACAATGCAGAAAGAGGCTCAGGGAATTTGGATTTTGTGGTGGAAAGGGACTAGCCTAGATATGTGGATTTGCTTTACCCGCCGGAGCATTAAAAGTAGCTCATGTTTGAAATGCCTTCAGGTACCGCCTGACGTGCCGTGTCAAAGCTGCCCATTTTGATGTAGACTGGGGAGTGGAGGAGGATTCTCGCTTGTTAGTGGGAATTTACGAGCATGGTTATGGAAACTGGGAGCTAATTAAAACAGATCCGGAATTGAAGTTATCTGATAAGGTAGGTTGCTTTGCATGTTGCTTGCATTGGGTCCATGACAGTGTTCATAGAGAACATGTTTGATTTGTCCCTGAACCAGATGTTTGTGTTTGTAAGCCCTCCAAAAATAATAATGAATAATAACGAGGAAAACAGTGACCTCTGTGGAATGCTGCATGCTGATGGAAAGCAGAGTTATGTTGTTTGATTGGCAGTAAATTTTCTCTGAATGGTGCCATATGAACCATACTGAAATGATGCAGGAGGAAAATGGTAATACTGACATATGTGGTTACGTGCATAGTACAGAGGATGCATTGCATAATCATGACTTGATGTTTCCTTGAGCATCTCACAAAGGTTTGAGTTTGAATCTCTGTGTGCAAAGAGTTTTTCACAGATCTGATGCTGTTATGTCACGATTGGTCTATATTAACTCTGAGGGTATAGTTACATGAATGTTTGGCTAGGACAGCAAAGCCAGCTGGAAAGCCTCCATTTAGTTCCTCCATCCCTCAGCCGTTCCCATAAGAACTGTTTATGGGGGCCATGTTGAAGTGATCCACGGTTAAAAATAAGCCACCAGCTGTTGTGACAGCACAATGGAAGGACAGTGGACTTTCAGCAGAGGGCTGGGGAACACCAGGGCTCTTTAAAAATCAGCTTTGCTGCCAGCACACTGCATTCCCATGACATCCCCTCTAGTGCTTTTAGAAAAGATTGAACTGTGGCTAAGAGCCTTCCAACATGAGGTCCAGAAGGCCGTTTACAATGGAAACAATTGCCTGAGACGTGCCACCAAATGGCAAGTTGAGAAACTGTTCACCAAGTGGCAGCCTTGTTTTCCAATAAACATTCTCTGGCTGTATCATTACTGTAGCAATGCCTCAGACTACCTGAGGAGACCAGCTTGCTGTGACAAGGCTGTCACAAACAAATCTGGTGTGTCAAGATGCAGAGTGAACTCAATTTTGCAATGCAAGCTCCCAGAATATTTTACAAGTTCTTTTATAGTTTTTCCATGATCATTAGAAAGATTCTTGAGCATCTAGAGTGCTCCCATGGGGTCCTTTCACTTCAACGAGAGCCCAAGAGTAGGGATCCTTGTAGCTGCTAGGAGCTTTCCTAATGGCGAAGACAAGCAGAGTCTGTGGAATCTCTTTGGGCCTGGAAGAAATGCTTAAGCCTTCCAGTTTCCCCAGAAAGTGCAGCATCTCCAGCCCTTTGCTGACCTGGAGGGAATGCTGTTAATGCCTGTCTCTTCCTGTTGAGGTCTGATAGGTGCATGTGGGTGTTGTTTCTTTTTCTTTCTTTTTTTTTCTTTGTATCAAAGATCCTACCAGTTGAGACAGATAAGAAACCTCAGGGAAAACAGCTCCAGACCCGGGTTGATTATCTACTGAAACTGCTGAAGAAAGATCTGGACAAGAAAGAAAACATGAAAGATGGGGAAGAGGTGAGGACATAGCTACTTTATTTTGGGGATTCCAGAGTGAATGGTTGGTTGATGGTGGGAGGCAGGATAGACTATATTCCCAGCTCACTGAATAACTTTTGCATGAAAGACTCTGGATTTGTGTGTGGTTTGATCACACTGTGATACTGAAATGATAATTGGTAGAGGACAGATAATCACTACACTAATTGATGGACTTCAGCATGACTCACTAATCCTAAATTAAATTTTCTGAGAAAATAGGACTGTGCAAACTCAGTGTGCTTTATGTACAAACCACTGCAGGAAAACAGGGAATGGTTGTGCCTGTTTATCCAGCTATTTTTGAGCAGTGTATACCATTGCAATTTTAAAAAGGTTTTGAAAAATAATGGAATAAACAAAGCTGATTGTTGACTACTCTCTGAATCTCCAGTAAGGGGTACTTTGAGCTCTAGAGACAGGGCATAACTTGACCTGGAATATGTGTTTTGAATATATTCTATCTTCTGTTTCTCTCACTTGGAAGTTGTGCCATTATGTGTTCTGTTAAATAATACATGAAATACCTGGTGACAGTGGGAATTGGGTAGCTTTCTGCCCTATCACCTGAGCATCATCATTTTGTATGTATCAGTTTGTAGATGTTTGGGATATTCCTTTGGCCCCTCGGATCTCACAGGCAGGTTCTGCTTCTGGCTGAAATGTGATCATCTAATTTCATACGTGACCAACTAGGCTTTCCTGGGGCACTTCAGATTTCCTGCCATTCTGCACGACCTGCAGCTGTTCATGAGATGTTGATGACATGGGGTATGTCTCCAGGAAGCAGCTAGAGCTCCTTGCTTGCTCTGACTTGTTCTGTGTTTTATCCAGGGCAAGTTGAAGAAGAGGAAACCACGGGTAAAGAAAGAGAACAAGGCTCCCAAAGTCAAAGATGAGCACGGGAATGAACTCTCCTCTCCTCGGCATTCAGACAACCAGTCAGAAGAGGGTGAAGTCAAGGTGAGTTGACTTGGTGGGCTATGGTGTTGCTACATAAACTCAGCTTGAAAGCATCTATTACAAGTGCTCTGTAGATTTTTAGGAAGCTACAGAGTGCATTCCCACAGGAGTGCTCACAGGAGGATATATTCGGCTGTTAGGCTGAGAGGGACCTTCTTCACCCCCTCTTTTGAGTTAGCACTCTAAGTGTTTCTAGTGGATCCTAGAATAGCCACGCACATCTGTATATTGGCTTGGAGGAAAGGTTGTCTTAAGGCAAAGTCTTTTGGCCTTATAAAGGAAAGAAAGAATTGTTTCCCTCTCCTTTTCAGTACGTCGGCCAGTGGTGAAGTTGGAGTTCACCAAGGTCATGCTGTTGCTTAGAAAAGCTTCTCTCTTTGAGTGGTTTGGCTTATAACCTAAAGCTTTTTGTTCATGCTCTGATCAGTATCTACCTTACGGGTAGTTACTGAGTGTTCTCTAGTGCAGCAAGCATAGGAAAGCAGTGCTTGTTTGGAGTTTGTCAGTTAGTTACAGATTGGGGCAGGTCTAATTTCTATGCCCTTCTGTTAAGGGTTGGGTGTATGGGCTGCTGTCTGCTTATTAGGTGTGCAGGCAAATTTGGATGGACCTCAAAAATCTGCTTTTCATGGGTGCAAGTTTTATGGGAGAAGGTGTATGTGAGGAGAGGGACTCTAACCTTGACAGTGCTGCGATTGCTTTTCTAGGAGGATGGCTTGGAAAAAAGCCCAGTGAAAAAGAAACAGAAGAAGAAAGAGAACAAAGAGAACAAGGAGAAACAGACAACCACTAAGAAGGAAAAGGAAAGTGATAAAGAGAAAAAGAAGACAAAAGAAAAGAAAGAAAAGGTATGCGATACTATTACAAGTAGTCTAAGACATGGGGAAAGTCTGATCAGAAGGGCAAGCCATGAGACTTGTGATTTATTAAAGGCCATGTAAGAAGAGACATCAGTGAAGCACCATGGGGTGAGGTATTAACCTTTTTCCAGGTCCACTGAATTTCTTGGTGTGAAGAAAAGGCAGTATGTCCTAAATCTCTCCCTTTCTTCTCTCATTCCTCAAGCTTTATCAAGACTGTCTCAGGGACAGCTGTGTTTTAAAGTCAGTACTATGACAGAATAGTTGATGTTAGGGAAGAAAGGAAGAAGAGCCTGGAGCGCTCAGTTCAAAGCAATGTTCAGCTGTGATTTATTATGGAGTTGACAGCTACTTGTCTGTGTTCCTCTCTAATTTAAATTCACCTAGAATAATCCAACTACCTAAACTATTAGGACTGTGAGTTGTCATTGTGGCTGTTGAGGACTCAGTAGAATGAATGTTTCAACACAAGCGCTGTGTTATGGACTAAAATGTCCCTTGAATTGTGGGTATGTTTGCCCTTTGGCTGGGCTCAAACAAAGAGAGGCAAAAGGCTCTATAAAAATTACCTGAAGTATCTGCCTAAAGAACAGAATATATACTGTATGCCCAATGTGTTTTGACATTGAGGTCATAAGTACAAACTAAGCTTTATTTCATATGTAGGGGAAAGTTTGCTTTCCAGTGATTTTTGCCTTGACTCTAAAGGACTTTGTCCATAGTTAAGTCATATAGGTCAAAATTTACACTTACCAGGCCATGATTTGAGGTTGCATCTCGCTTCCAGGTCCTCAAAGTTGATTTTTCTGTGTGTAAATATAAGCATCATATTCATTTCCAAAATGTTGGCTCTGGCTTTCCTGTGCTCCTTCAGGGATGACATAAAGCTAAACAGAGGTATTACAGCAAAACAGTTTGAGATCTTAGGAGGAAAGCTGTGGGAGCAGTGCCCGGGTTTTGAGAACTGCCAGTAACAATAGTGTGAAGTTGTTGGATCACTTAGGATCCTACAGTATGGCTTACTGTGTGATGTTTATAACTTGTCCTTTTAAAGCCTAAAAGTGGTGAAACCAAATCTGGAAGCAAAGGGAAGAGATCTCAAGGTCCCGTCCACATTACAGCAGGGAGTGAACCAATCCCCATTGGAGAAGATGAGGATGATGATCTGGACCAAGAAACATTCAGCATAGTGAGTATTTTCCTGGGGAGACAGGGAGACAGTAACAGAGAACCCCAGCAGGATAGCCAGAGTTTGCTTGCGCATTATCCAAGGCCATGTGTAAGTGCTCAGCACTAATCCATACATCTCACTCTGGAAGGGGTAGAGCCCTTCCTCAGGCTCTACTGTGATTCCCTCTGGCCAGTTAGAAAGCATCACAAAAAAACCCTGTACAAGACTTGCCCACCAGACTCTTCTGTGGTGCTGTCAGTGGCACCTCAACTGGAAGAAGTACCAAAGCTCTTCCAGCTCCTAATTTCCTAAATCAGTTGCACTCTTAAGGATTTTAATCACTCTCTTGAAAATTTTGCCTTGCATTCTAAAGCACATTCATCCCTCCCTCTGCCAGGGATGCAGGGGAGGACAGCATACCAATGTAATATGCTGAAGGGCTCTCTGCCTTCAGCTGAGAATTTTCTACTGCTCATTTCACAACCCTTTGTTAAAGATGACCCTGTACCCTTTTGTGTCAGTGTCTCTCCCACAAAAACCAAGGAGCTTCTGGGACTGTGCTAGGCAGGGGAACATAGGAGGGTTCCTGAGGGTGACAATGTGTGGCTGTAGTTGTTACAGAGTTGTCTGAGCTGCAAGAACTTCTCTAACTTTGTAAATGCTCCTGTAAGAAACATATCTGCACAGTTTGCTGTGAAAATAGGTTTTAGTAGAAGTTGTCAAGATAGACTTTCCTCAGCCTGGCTTGCAGAGGGAGGGGCAGAAGACTCAATCTTGTCTGTTCAAAAAATCCAGTCTGTAATTTTGAAATTTAGGACCTGCAGGTTCTGTGTTTTTCTTTAGTTTTCCCTCTGGTGTGTATGAAAGAGCCAGTCAGGCAGGAGACATGTCTAATTTACTGTCTGTGTAAAGTGTTCATGCACGCAGAAAAAGACGGTGCTTTCGTCTCATGTCTCCCAGTTTCAGTAAAAGCAAGAGATTAAAACAAACACAGATTTGGATGGACAGGGAGGTTATTGAGTGAGCGCTCCTTCAGCTGGGGCTGTTCGACATGCAAATGCTCGGTTATGCTTCCCTGCGTGCCGTGGCAAGCAGGCTACACGCGTTTACTGTTTGTGAGGCAAGTCGTTCACCTCTAGAAGGAGGGCAATGGAAATGGGGAGACTCATCTTCTCTGAATTTTATGTACCGTGTCTAACAAATTGCTGTTTTCACAGCTGATTTCTCCTTGCCTAGCAATCAGATAAAGCTAATACCTCATGCTAATGAACTTTTTCCAGCTCTGTCTGGTTAACAAGAGAACAGAGTGTAGAGCCCTAAGCCAAATGAATCACGTTCTGCTCTTTGTTGCTTGTTCAAGTGCAAGGAAAGAATGAGACCAGTAAAGAAAGCATTGAAGCAACTAGATAAGCCTGACAAGGGACTGACGGTTCAAGAACAGCTGGAGCACACACGCAACTGCCTCCTAAAAATCGGGGACCGCATCTCTGAGTGCCTTAAAGCTTACACTGACCAGGATCATATCAAGCTATGGAGAAGGTAAGGAATTATTTTGTTTTCTTTGACTGATTTGTGATATTTTAAAAATGTACCAGAGACTGCTGGGTTTTATTTCAGTGTGGTGTTTTGCTCTTACTAACACTTTCTTGTGAAAGAAGTGTTGCATTCCCTAGTCCATTTAGTCCTTGACCAGTCTCAGGCAAGGGTTTTGTCTGCATCAGAGTATTGTGCTGCTTTCGCTTAAATTAATTTCTATTAGTTTTGTTCAACCAGTGCAAAACCCTTTATTTTACTCTGAGGAGCTCCGTTCAAAAGATCGTGGAACATCCTCTCCTGAACTGGAAGGAGAAAGTTTTCTGCTGAAGGTGGAACTGCTCTGATGTTGGTTGGAAAGCAACAGTTCATCCCCTGTGTAGACAAAGCACAGGGTACTTCTGTGTGTTCAGAGCTGGGAAGAAATCTCTGAACTACGGGTTAGCCCTAGGCATGATACTGCAACCAGAGATGGGAAGCTGAAAGCTTCCCTGCTTAGTGATTACAAAAAGTAAGCAAACATGTCAGTGGTGAAGAGGCTATTGGTTTTTACGTCTTCCCAGTGTAACGATCAAAGGCCAAGTGAGCTACAGGCTCTTTCTCTTCAGCATGCCGTTGTTTTATTATCTTTGACAGTTTCCTGTATGGGATAAAGGAGATCCATCTCCTCCACTCTCCTCCTTACAGCCCCTACTATATTGCAGGCACTTAGGAGTCGTCATAGTGTAAAGCCTGAGAATGTTTAGAGAAAAGGCAACTTTCTAGTTGAGCTGCCAAACTGTAGGTAAGAGTCCTGGGCTTGATTCTCAGCTTGGTCAGAAACTGACCGTAAGACCTTACGTACTGTTTCTGTCCATTGGTTCCCAGTCAGTAAAGTATAGGGGATAATTTCATTTTTCCCATCCTTGGTCTTATCTGGTCTGAGCTCTTCAGTGCTGGGATGGATGCTCTTGCACTCTGTGTTTGAATGGGAGGTACCTCTGGGTAGGAATCTTAACTATGAGAAGTTCTGCTTCCCCCCAAGAAGTGGCAACACAGTGGTTTGGGTAGGTACAGCTAGGTCATCTGCTGGAGGAACTTCACCAACTGTTTTTAGAAGACTAGTGAGGAAAATGGCAGTTAAAATGTTCCTTCGGCAGTTAACAGAAAATGTTAATGTCCTTCCAGGAACCTATGGATATTTGTGTCAAAGTTCACAGAATTTGATGCCAGAAAGCTGCATAAACTCTACAAGATGGCTCATAAGAAAAGATCGCAGGAAGAGGAGGTGAGATGTGATGTGTGCTCTCTTAGTGAGAAATAAATCATGAAGCTCAGAGTTCTTCCTGATCTTCTTTGCCCTAGCTTTGCCTGTGGGAATTGTGTTATTGCAGTTGCTCCTTGCTCTGGTCCCAGCAGGACTCTTGTGAATTTGACGACCTACTTGTAAAACTTTGAGTCAGAAACCAAGACCTGTTTTCCCCTGCAAAGTTCAGTAGCACTGCTCTGACCCTATGCTTTCCAGAATATATTTTTATGCTCTTTTTAACACTTGAAAATGTTGATACATACCATCCCTTTATCACGGACTTTCTTTATTGTCGTTGGCATGCTGTAATAGTGTTAGAATCCAAACAACCCTGGTTGTTTATATCTCCTCTTTTACGTGGAATTTTTCCTCTCTCATCTAAGGACATTGGTCACCTTTGTTATTTTACCCTGGCTATTTTAACCAAGAAAAAGCATTGCTTGATGTGATCCATAATGTTGAGTTGACCGTGACAATGAAAAGACTGGGGAGTACTGCCCCTTAAAGAGAGGCTATAGAAGTAGAGCTGTGGGGGCAAAATTGTGCTTGTCCTCCCCTAAACTTGCACCATGGCCATTGGTTTCACTCTTGGGCAGAGTTAATTCACAAAAATCTCATGAAGAAAGCAGGTGGCCCATCGTGCAGGGAATGTCCAGGCAAGTCCAGAGCGTGACAGACGAGACCATTGCTCACATAATCTTTTGCTGGAAAAGCAATCAAGATGTGACCCTCTCCCTTGTGCCTAGCAGGAGCAGAAGAAGAAGGAGGACATGTCTGGCATGAAGAAGCCGTTCCGCCCAGAGCCATCAGGCTCCAGTCGCGATTCTGTGATGTCTCAGTCTCACGTGCCTCACAATCCTCATTCCCAGAAGCTCCACATGCCCCCTTCCCATGCCCAGCAGCAAATGCATGGGCATCCGCGTGACAACTATGGCCATCCCAACAAGAGACATTTCAGCAACACGGGTGAGTGCTGCACTGGGAAACTGGAGAAAGCTGTCCCTCCTAACCTAATGGCTGTTGGGTTCTGGGCACAAATCTTCCAGAACTGGGATCTGGTCAGGTTTAAAGACATAGATCTCTTGCTGGAAAAGATGAATATAACAAGATGATGGGACAGAACATGTATTTTCACTTTATTGCTGGACTAGAAAACATTATCATGCAGTGATGAAGAGAGCATAAGAACAGGACAGAAGATTGGCTAGAATAATGATAAAGAAATTCAAAAAATAAAATTGTGTCCACATAGTTAAGGGAGGAGAAGGCTAAAGGGACACAGTGATAGTCACAAAAATTGTAAAAGGTGCTGCAGACAGTAAACTGTTCTTATTTGAGAATTCAGCAAAGAAGTAATAGACTTAAATGAAGTAATAGAAGATTGTTGTCTGTGCTTTCCTCATTGCAGATCGAGGAGACTGGCAGAGAGATCGAAAGTTCAACTATGGCGGCAACAGCAACCAGGTGTGGGGCGGGGAGCGGCACCACCAGTACGAACAGCACTGGTACAAAGATCACCACTATGGGGATCGCCGATCTCGTGGAGAGCCCCATCGAAGCTCTGGGAACTACAGACCAAATAACCTCTCCCGCAAGAGGCCCTATGAACAGTACAATAGTGACCGAGACCACAGAGGCCACCGAGATTATTACGACAGGTGATTCTTCGTTCATCTCAAGAAGCCTGGGAAGAGTTTGCAGCAATGCCCCCAGGCAGCTTTCCTTGGGGCAGGCAGGTGGCAGAGGGAGACTGGCTGTGGATTCGACATTGGGAGTTTGAGTGTCAGCCTAGAGTCACACAGTGAAAAACGAAAGTTCACTAGTTGTGTGAGGCCAACAAAAGCGGCCCAGGAGTGCAGAAACTGGCCTATCTTAGCCATGTTAGGCCAGTGGCCTGCCTGATCTTAGACCCTTTGACCCTTGTCAGCAGCAGCTCAGTGATACGTAGGATTGTTGGCAGTAACAGTACTGTTTGGGCTTGCCATTAAAGGCAAGGTCAGTTGTGTTTGCCTGCAGAGCTGAGTTTGTTCTTTTGGGTTGTCAGTGACTGTTGCTGGGCAAGGCTTTCGTTCTGCTGTAGCATCTAATTGTTTCAGGCTTGGGCTGCAGCAAGATTCCGTGTCCTCCTGGTAGATCTCAGCTAGGTGATGATGTTCCCCTTTTGCTGCAGTCCCAGCCAGGCACCATGACTTTGCTCCTTCCTTTGTGCTGTATGCCATCTGCTCCTTGCTAGAAGCCACTTATGCGTGCCATGCAGCAATAGGTAAAGTGGTTTGCAAGCAACTAGATTAGCCTGATAGGTAAACATGGAGGTGTGGTTTACTAGCAGTTTATCAGCCTTTTCTAGGGCTATGAACTTGCTTAACTGTGATGTCCAGGGACAGAAATACCCATCTTTTGGTACCTTGGAAAGGGGAGGGCTGTATTAGCACCACAGGGAACCGGTCTCCATTCATTTATCTTCTCTTTCCAGGCACCATCATGATTCCAAGCGTCGACGATCTGATGAGTTCAGGCCTCAGAATTACCACCAGCAGGATTTCCGACGGATGTCTGATCATAGGCCGCCCATGGGATACCATGGCCAAGGACCTTCGGACCATTACCGGTCCTTCCACACAGACAAATCGGGAGATTATAAACAGCCTCTTCCTCCACCTCACCCTGCAGTGTCGGACCCTCGCTCACCCCCATCTCAGAAATCCCCTCATGATTCCAAGTCACCCCTTGATCACCGGTCACCCCTGGATAGGTCATTAGAACAGAAAAATAATCCAGATTATAACTGGAATGTACGGAAAACATAAAGTGACCAAGAGGGGAAAGTGTACGTCTGAAATATTCGGTCTGATGCAACAGCGGCTGGTTTCTCAAACCAGTAACCAGAAACTCTGAACATGCTGCTATCATCTTGCTGGGTCAAGGAGGATTTTGGGGGAGCAGGTGGAGAAAAGTTCTCCCTAGCTCTTCATTCTGGTCTGGATTCGGTTTCCTTTCCTCCCTTGTCCAGTTGAACATTGGAACCAGGCTTGCTGCCTGCTGGGAGGATTGGGTGACATCCTTTGCTTTGGTTTTGTTTCCCTCGGTCTGATGGACCTGAGTGAATTTTTCCCGGCCACAGAGTTTCCCCAGAACCAAGAAGGTGGATTGATGCTGCTTAGATTGTGCAGATGGCTGTATGCCTGCTCTGACTTGATGTTATGTGATAGATGCTGCTTTGGAATTGGGGATAAACTGATTGGGCTGGGCTCTGTGTGTAACCAGCATAGGGCAGTGGGAAGATAGATATCTAAGGAGAGACAGGAGAGTCCTTCAGGAGCCAAGCTTTTCCTACTGCAGGGCTTGGCTAAAATGGGGGCTCAACATCTCTGCAGAGTGACTCCAAAGGAGTTGAACCCACGCTGGTGACAATCCATCGCTTTCCTGGCCGCATTAGCATTTCTCATGTGTTTATCCATTTCAAGAAACTGGCTCTGCTTGAGTGCCATTGTATCCTCTGCAACAGAAGAGGTGCAGGGAATCTTCTACCCACCTCCAGGGCTGGAACTGGGTGAACCTTGGCTGCAGGAAGCTTGAGATATGTGAAGAAGAGACAGGCTTCCTTAGTCAAGGCTTAGTTCACTTCTAAACAGTAGGAAAGGAATTGGGATGAGAACAGTATTTCCCAGTGGATAAGGCTCAGGAATTCCTAACAAAACTCCTTGCCTGATGCTGGCAGCTTGGATGGTCCAGGAACTAGTACCAACCATGTTGACTGGAAGCAGCAAGGTACTAGGGCAAAAGATGGCTCTAGGCATTTGAGGATCCTGACTCTTCTAACCTCCCTGCCACTGAAGTACCCCAGTCTTTGTGCAAGCCATTTCTCTCTACTTCACAAAGCAGTGATCACAAACCTTTACTGCAATCTATGGGAGGGTAGAGCAGAGTTAAATAGGAAGCTGGTGGACCGCTGTCCAGCAAAAGGTCACCTCTCTGCCGCTGCGTTAGCAAGCAGCAGTAACTCTGAATTGGTAAATATGGCTGCACTGGAAGATCTCCTCACTCTAAATTGGAAAAATGCCTGAGACCCTAGCACATAAGTGAAAAGAGGGAGAGGTAGGAATTCAGGACTCTGGTACTTAAAAAAATCCTGGAGCAAATGTCTTAGGAACCCAACACAGGCAGAGGGAGGAGAATGGTTTGCAGTCCATCTGAATGGACTTCAGAGCAAACGTTTATCTAAGTATCTAAGAATCACAGTATATTATGAGGAATAATGTCCAGCCTGGAGAGTAATATGGTGATAGTGGTTACAGCACCAACTGATGGCCGGAAGTAGACTGGGTGTTTTTTTTTTGTTTGTTTGTTTTTTTTTTTTTTTTTTTTTTTAGGCTGTAGCTCTTCATTTATGGAGTCATGTCCCTGGAGATTAAAAAGCAGCCAGCACCCCATAACATGGTGTCTGGGGATGCGTCTCATCTCCTGGAGCTCAGTATTAAAGATCAGGCTGGTTCCACGCTGCTCCTTTTGGTAGGGGGCAAATGTTGGGCCTCCTTTTAAGATGCCAGTATATGACCCTAATAAGCTGTGATGTCGCTTCCCTGAAAGATAGAGGGGAGATGGATGTTCAGGGTTGGCTTGCCTGACTTGCAGCTGTTGTGCCTACTGTAGCTAGCACTTTGGAAGACTGCACACAAATCAACACTAATAACCTCTGTGTCTCCCATTTGCTTGGTGCTGAAGGAGTTACGTTCCTTGAAATCCGTTGTGATCATGGCATGCTCACGCTGTTCTGAGCCCACTGGTTTAACTAGGCACATGTCCTGTTAAACGTTTCAAGAGAGCATCCATGATTTGTTGCACATGGAGCAGCTGCACGACTGCCCATCGTTGTGCCACAAGACCAACTATATGCCTGGCTACATGTTTGCATTTTGCTCTCTCCAGCTGAGGTTTGCTTAACCCCCTACTGTGATACTCATGAAAGGGGTAGCCCTCTGGCTTGTGTCCCATCAGTGAGAATTTTGGCAAGCAGGAGACCTGTTGGGGCTAATCTCAAGGCAGATGTAGAGAGACATCAAATCATGGCTTTGGGAGGTGAGGAAATGTTCTGCTTCTTTTTTTTTTTTTTTTTTTTTTTCCTTCTCTTTTTTTTTTTTTTTTCTTCTTCCTAAGCTTTACACCAAACTTACCAGAAGCAGGGCAGTCTTGCTTCCATAGGAGTGAACCTGTACAGGCAGCAGTGCACTGTCCTGAAGAAGTATTACATGTGTATTTGTGCAGTAGGAGGAGAAGGCAAGTCTTCCATGGTCTCCCTTGGAGCTGAAGGGTGGATAGGAGGAGTTGAGGTAATGCGTTTCTGCTGTGGTTTTCACTAAGGTGTGTTGAGGGGTGCAGCTGCTGCGGTGTTCAACAAAGAGGTCCTTTCTTTTCAGAGGTATTAGTTTTTAATGTGAACGTGGAAGAAACCTGCTCACTCAGAGGAGCAAAGAGGAATTGTTCTTTTCATTCACATTCACAAAGCGATGCTATCATGATGGAAAGTTTGTGCCATACGCTTGTAGCAAAAGGCAATACTGGCCAGAGCAGTATTACAGTAGGTGCAGGAAGACTTTGAACCCCCACAGGAGGGGTTGTCATGGATGATCTATGTCTAGATTTGAGCGGTTCTGCTTGTCCTGGGTTCCAGGCATGAAATTGTATGGGGTTCCTTCTAGAAACCAGGGCAACAGTAAAAGCTTTATCCATATCCAGTGAAGAGCTGCGCCTGCTGTCACGTTAGCTTGATATTAACCATATAGTTTTGTTCCCTCATGGTGAGGGAGTTTTCACTTGGGTTTGGCCTTAAACAACCTGGAGAACTAGACTGGAGAGAGAGGGTCCTCCCCAAGCACACACCTGCGTTTTCTGTCCCCTCAAAATAGGGACCATAACCAGATGTAGTCTCTTAGATGTGAATGGGATTGGAGAGTACAGGTCCACAGCCGTAACCTTCACTATAGTGTTTGTGGCAACATCTGGTACAGCTGTTCTTTCCAAAGCAGCTGCAGGATTCCTCTAGCCTCTTTGCAGGAAAAGTTGCAAGTAGCAACTTGCTGGATTTTTTGTTTTGTTTTAAAAAATGATTTTTTCAGCCTAGCTCTTTTGGAAATGGTATAAAGGTATGAATTTACACGATGGAAGCCCTGCAGACTAAAAGCTGCTGCAGGTAAGTGAAGTGATGCCTAATTGAAGTGGATGCTTAACAGCTCCTTGAAGTCTTTCTGAACAGTTTTAAGTGATCCACACAAAAGTACTATTCTGCTTTCACCCATTTCCTCCTGACCTCCACCTCCCCACTGGGGAGAGAAGGACTCTTACTGTAAAATTGTGGACTTTTAAACCTGTTGACTAAAAACAGTAATTAATATTAATTTATATTTGTGAAAAAATGCCACTGTCCTAGTGATTTCTGATGTAAATATGTTGTTTATATAGTATGTATTAAATTTTCCTACATTGTAAAACTGCTGTACTTTTGATTCTTGTATATTAAAAAGTGTTACTGAGATTTTCAGAAGCTCGCCAGCTTGGCGTGTCTGGTGGTGTCCTATAGTCCTTTGATAAATTACAGCCAGGCTGCAAACGCGGCACGTCTTGTAAGCGCAGAGTGAGTGCTTAAAACTGGCAGTGTCATGGGATCTCGGGACCCATCCTCTATAAGCCGTAGAGGATGGGTATTTTCACCATGCAGTTCAAGTCCTCAACTCAAGTTCTTCCCGGGTGTTTTATATAATTGCAGAGTCTGCGGTGATAAAGGAGTAATACAGAACTGCTTCGGAGGGGAATTTTCAGCTGAGTAGGAGAAGCCATGTGTTTCCTCCCTCATTGCCACCAAGATTTCACCAGGATGGGACCAACTTTGTATGTTCATCCAACATCCATCTTCTGGATCCCCGGGGATGCGTAAACTTTCTGACGCTTTCTGGAGAGAATTCCCTCTTCTCTGCAAAGAGAAGCACGTGGTGCTCCCCACGTGTCGGTGCAGTTCTCTGCACGGTCCCCAGCCTCTGTGGGGCAGGTATGCCCTTCTCCCCGTGCCTGGGGAACGGCAGCGCGCCAGCTTGGAGCGCAGGCTGTTGGGCGAGGAGCGACCGCGTCCTGCGTGCTGCAGCCTGTGAGCTGCTTCGCTTTGGTCTCCGGCGACTTTGTCCTCCTCCTGTTTAATCTGAGACGCACACGCGGTCCGGGCCTCGCCAAGACGCAGTGCGGAGGTTGAAGCCGTTCCTCCTAAGTTACAAGAGCTCATTGTAAAAAGGGCTTTTACTTTTCACACCTGTAGCCACTGGATTCGGGCCTTTCCAGCCTCCCTCGCTTCTGAGCAGAGCCAAGTTTCAGCCAGGAGTGAGGTTTCACAGCTGAGTTATGTGCCCCTGACAAATGGATTTCCTCATGGAAAGAGTGACCCAGCTGCTCGCTCCAGCGCTTTGGCAGGGAGCAGCGTCTCCGCTCGCGAGAGGCCCAGGCGGGCGGCGCGGGGCGGGCGGCGAGCTGAGCGCACGCATCCCCGTGGAGGGGACGCCGTCGTAAGGAGCAACCGTTGTGGAGGACACCAGCCTCTGGTGGATGATGTCCAGGATCACCCAGCCAGCGCAGGCTCTCGCGGCATCAGGGTGTCCGGCGGTGTGCCCTGGTGGTCTTTTCTAGGCAGTCACGAGCAAATCTGGGAGAGGAAGGGGTGGGTGGGGAGGGGAAGCCTGCTCTGAGATCCAACACGTCGCTGCGCAGCTCGGCTGGAGCAGGAGCTGGGGCTCCTGCGTTCAGCTTGGCTGCTGCCTGGCTCTTGCGGGGTGACCCAGGCTCCTGGCTTCTTCTGGCCGTTCGCAGCCCGTGTGGCAAACGTGGCCCGCAGCCCTCGTGTCCCCAGACAGCCAGGGCCGCCCGAGGGGGTTTTGTTTTAAGAACGGGTGCTGCAGTAATTGGGTGTTGATGATTTACAGTAGTGGCGACCTCTCCAAGTCGGCGGCGGGAGCAGACTGGGCCTTTTGCTGGAAAGCAACCTGCCGGGCCGAGGTCCCGCCACCGTGGCGCGGCACGTGCTCCTGTTGATTGTGGGCAGCGGCGTGGCTGCGGCTGTTCCTGTGCATTTCCAGGGCGACCGCATGCTCAGCTTGCCCGGCCTGGCCCGGGGGGGAGCCGCCGGAGGTGGCTGTGCCCAGGGTGCACCTGATGGGTCCACCTGAAAAGGGAGATCTCTCTAATGCAGCGTGGATGTCATCTGCTACCCATGGGACAGCTAGAGAAACATCAGTTGGACGCGGTGGAACAGGTCAGATCGACCCCCTGAGCCCCTGCAGGGACCCTATGGGGAAAAATTATCCCTTGGCCCAAAGCAAGCTACCGCACCCTCCAGGTGGGTCCCGCTCTGCACCGAGTGAGCACGTCCCCTCCGCAAGGACGGCCGGCTCCCAGGCGTCCGGCAGCTGCGATGAGGCTGTGTCGATGCCGTAGCACTCGCTGGAGCCCTTCGAGCCCCGTCCAGCTCGCCGCCGTTGGCCGCGTGCAACGAGGGGGCAGACGCATGGTGAGGGGTCCCGTCACCCCCGAGGTGAGGGCAAAGCCTCGGAGGGTGGGAGCCCCCCAGCTCTGCTTCTTCAGGCAAAGAGGTGGCCGAGAAGACCTTGGTTTTCAGTTCACGCCATGCCAGAGCTGACCCTCTAGAGGGCAGCCAGTTCCCGGCAAAAAGCTGGGTTTTGGTGAACTGTCCTACCGAGCCCCAGACGCTGGAGCGTGAAAAGCCACCGCACCGGTGGCCCTGGCCGTCCCTGCCCGACCGGAGCTGTCTCCATCCGACATGGAGCTCCTGCGCGCTCCCTGCCAGCAGCTCCCCACGGGCTGATGGCCCAGCCATGGGGTGGCCTCACCTGTAAGGCCCTCTGCGTTAGGCCAGATGGTAGTGTCCTACTCACCCAGGAGGTTCAGCATCTCCTCGCAGTGGCACCAGACGTCTCCTGACAGCAGGTGAGTGGCCAGGGCCAGCTCAGTGCATCTGCCTGGGTTCAAGACCTGACCTTACTGGGGAAGCACAGGTATGCTCTCACCTCTGCTCGTCACCCTGGACACCTGCAAGCAGGTGGAAGGCTACTGGTAACCTCCTCCGGGCTAGTGGCGGGGTGTGTGTGTGTGTGCAATCCCAGGCTCTCCTGCTAGCCTTGCAGCTTTTACTTGACCTTGCAGCTTCGGCTCTCGTGAGCGGGTGCCAGAGCACAGCGGTGCTCCTCAGCTGGTGGCACGGAGGGCGTACGGGAGAGCAGGGACTAACGGGGTGCTAACTGGGAGGAGGGTGCCAAGGGATAAAGTGTGGAGCTGTGGGGAGGAGGTGATGGGGTTTGGCTCTGTGTTCTGCTCCTTCGTGCTCTAATGCTCTCTCCAAAGTTGGATGCTCATTCTGAAACCTGCTGAGCTCTTTCTGAAGCGTATACCGTGCTGTTTAGGGATGATGAAATGGAGCAGGCCACACTTCTGTCTCAAGTCTCTGGAACTGGGCGTTAGGGAAGCTGGGGTGATTTAGGCTGCAAGCAAGCAACGTACCAGTGCTGAGGGGCCAGCGCACTCTCCTCTTTGCTGAGCTGATTGCTAGGGGCCAGGAGGGTTTCTCCACTACGGAGATGCTGAGAGGCCCTGAGCTATGTCCTTGCATCTGCCCTGTCCTGGAAGGGCTAGTGGTCCCCTTGGAGGGGAGCATGGGGCCTTCGGCAGGAGGGTGCTCCTTGGAGGTTCAGGATGGAGCTGGGGCACCGTGTTGGGGCTTCTGCCCACCCCAGCTCTGCCTTCAGGCAGTGAAGAGCTGCAGCCAGCCTGTGCTCTGCTAAAATAGAGGCCCTCACTACAGGTGAGGGAGCGGGACCTGCTCGGGGAGCAGCCTGGGCGCAGTGTTGGACTGCTGCACAGTGGCTGAGCCCTGGCGGGGCTCCAGGTTTGTGTACGTCTCTGCCCAAATTTGTCAGAACAGCATGTCTTCTGTCCACAGCGATCTCTGTGTTGGCCTTAACAACCTCCTGGCCCCAGCTGCAGGGGCACAAAGTCCTTGAGCTGCTTAAAAAAGGAAAATGAGCACAAGAAAGAGAAGTAGCTTTAGTTTCCTTCTTCAGAGGGCAGTAATAGACTCAATTTGGGCTGAGAACCGAGTTTGAAACAAAGGTGCTCAGTCCCGGGAGTCCGTGCTGCCAGGGACTGAAGTCAGAGGCAGCATGACAACTCTGGAGAGTGATGCACAGGGCAGCCAGGATCTGCGCTGCTTGACCTCAGGAGTGAGGAGGGGAGGGAGACTCGATCGTCTTGTTGCTGCAAGTTTGCTTTCTTTCTAAGGTTCTGAGGACTCTTAAGTTACGTGATGAGATGTTAGGGCAGAGACGAGCAGCTAAGGGGTCCATGGGTTGCACACTGTAGAAAGCTGCTTTAGTGATTGTGCAGAAAAGGCAGTAGATACCATTCTCATCCTCAAAGACAGACAGCATGATACAACACAGAGAGAACAAAAGAGACCCACTAATTTATTGTCAAAAAACCTCAAACTTTACTTGCATTTCTCTCAATAAATAATTTACAGTCTATACACATGGTGACACTCCTGTGGGTCTGAACACAGGGAGGAGATGGGGAACCTTCTCACAACACCCCTCCTCCTCCTTGCCTATGTATATATTTTTTTGCTGTTTCCAAGTATTGGGTGTCTCTTGGCCACACTTCACCTTTAACCAGAACTGGGTCAAACACAACCAAAATAAAGTGCTTCACTGTTTGCTTCTAAAATAGGGATACCCCAACCACTGTACTGCAGCCGACCACCACCGGAGCGCTCAGCTGGAGAGGGGCACTGGGCCATGAGATAGTGACAGAACTTTTCTAGGCTGGAAATTAGCCCCAAACCACAGCGCAACATGCCTTAGTGTGACCACTTTTTAGGAAGCAGAGGTCGTACAGGAAGTACTGACCCATTAGCATGCTGTGGCACGGCTCAGCCTGCTTTGAAGAAGTGCCAACTCCTCAGAGATGCTTTGCCTAGTGAGGTTATCTATGCGGTACTAGATTGAGAACCGGTCTCCTTTTATCCAGTGACAAATTTTAGCTTTCAAAACTTGCATCTCCAGTTCCTAGGGGAGACAAAAATTTGGCTCTTTATTTAGGAAAGGGAAAAGAAAGGCCTGAACTTAGCTAAGCAATTAGTGCATTGGGAAGCTGCCACCCCAGGCAGCATCAAACCGTCTAGTGCTATGGTCCAGTGGTTGGTCTCAGTGCCTCCAAACTGTGATATCTTGATTTTAAAATCTCCCTAAACAGAATATCTGGGGCATCAGCAAACAAAGCAAGGAGCAAAGTAGTAAACACATTGTTTTGTTTCTTTTCTTTCTTTAAACATTTAAAAACCAATTACATCTCTTCATCTGTACAGTCACACGAGATCAATGCCAGGGCTCTATATATTAAAGAGACAATATAAATTACATCCATTGACACACTTTTGCATTTCTCTGCTGCTTTACAAATGGAGCTCTAGAGCTGTTAGGACACATTGAATAGTCACATTGCGTATTTACATCAGGCTGCCTCTTGGTGCCGGTTCCGACTGCCAAACGTGTAGCCTGTCCCTCTCTTTTGGTGATAGCTTGTCTCATTGTACCCAGAGACCACCTTTGAGAAGAGGAGCTGCCCCCATGAGCTATGCATTATTTGGGGCTGGTTTCTGGGAACTTCCCTCTGAGGAAAGAGGGGGAAATCCATAAAGAGGTCTCTGAGACGCAGACCAGCGATGGTCTTGCTGTTTGTTCAGTGAGTATTGAGGTGAACCACAGAGGAGCATGGGGAAGAAGAGACGGACAGTCTACACTGCAAGGGGAAGGAGATTACTGATGGTTTCGAGCCAGGGAATGGACTTTTGGGGGCATTTGGGGAGGGTCCTCTGCTGCATCCCATCTCCTGGCTGGACTTCTAACATTGCCCCGTTTCAGATTCAAGCCCAACAGGGCTTAAGGTGCAACTGGTCTGAAATGGGGTAGCAAGTCAGGCCCCCAGGACTAGGAGAAGAGCAGAGACCTAGCAGCAAACAAACAGGGAGTGAAGCTCTCGCTCTGCTCCCGGGCCCTGGCTGGCTCATGGGCTTCCCTTGCAAGTGCTCGGGAGGGGGTGCAGGCCCCGCTGACGGTACAGGGCTTGGGAGACATGCGGATCAGGTCTCCCCACTGACGATCCTTTCTGCTGCCCATTTTAGGGGAGCAAAGAGCAAGCAGCACAAGGAACTCCTCCAGTGCTGGGCAGAAGTTGAAGAAACTGCTTGTACTGGCCAGGTTTCTCCTGTCGCAATCAAGAGTCCTCAGTGGGTCTGAACACAGACGTTAGGCAGCCAGGAATAAAACCTACTGAGAAAATCAGCCAAGTGATCAGGGTAAAATAGGAGGTGCCCTTTGAACCGCAGCAAACACCAGGCAGGACTTGAGGAACGTGTCCCCCCTGCGCCCAGAAGCTGCCTCATGCCTGCCGGCTGCCAGAGCAGGACAGCCCAGCACCAGCAAAGTGCCATGCTGCTTCTCTTTGCCACCTGCCCCTTCACACCGGTGCTCGCAAAGGAGCAGTGTTACACGGAGAGCCGGGCGTGCAAAACGGGCCGCTGAAGGGGCTGAGCACCTTAACAGCACAGCAGGAAAACGAGCGTGGCACCCAGCGAGCGGAAAACCTGCCCCCGTCTTGCTTCCTCGCGGGCTCAGCTCCCCTAACACAAAGCCACGGTCACGAACGCCAAAATCACAGTCACCACAAGCATTTTCAGTACCACGAGGGAGCTCTAAGAGGAGGCAGGTGCTCCCCAACATCCATACTACTGGGAGGAGGAGGAAGACAGGGGGAGGTGAGGAAGAACCACGTGAGGTATAGTCCAGCAAAAACTCCTAACCGGTCCTGGGGGCAGCACGTTCCTCCCAGGCAAGAACTGGGAAGCGGAAGGGCTAGCACTGAAGAGAGGGGCTGAGATTTGAGGACAATCCTTATCTCCCAGCTGGATCCACTATCCAACCTCTCATTGTCCAGCACCGCCGTCGCGTCATCCCTTCCTGCTCCCTTTTCCCCATTCTATGCGGCACGTAGGAGTAAACATCTACAACAACCCTAACCAACACCGACTCAAACACAGCAGTGCTGCCCAGAGGGCAGGGAGGGCCAGAGGACGCCCTGAGGGAGCCGCATTGCCAGGGACTAGGTCCCGTGTCCTTTCATAGAGGTGCAGTTTGTCTTTATTGGAGTGAAGCATCTTCACGTCCTCAAAGGCATAATAAGCAGCCAGCATGAAGTTGACGTCCCCCGTGGTGAGGAGGTCGAAGACGCAGGACTGGAAGTAGAGGTCCTCTATGGGCAGCTTTTCCTTGCACTTGGCTGTGGCTGTTTCGTACGTGAAGGCCTCAGGGGAGGCAGGGAGGCTGGGCCCCTTCCTACGAGTGCGGCCCTCTGTGGCCTGAGCGGAGCGGAAGGTCTGGAAGTCAATCTGTTGGTTAAGTGGGCAACCATGGAGACACAGGTAGAGGCCTTGATTGTCCCTGTCCTCCACAGCATTCACCACCTCCTCCGGCATTCGCACGGCGAAGGTGAGGTACCGGCCCACCTGTCTCACCACGATGGTGGTGCCAATGTACTTCGCCTGGATCTCAATGTGCTGGCCTGAGACTTTCTCGGTGATCTTCAGGCTGTTGGCTCCATGTTTGTCTCCGCCATTCTTGGAGCCATCGGCAAAGGCAGCAGGCAGCTCATCCATCTCTGCCTGGTACACTTTCTGGTCCACGCACTCCTGGAAGCTCTTGAAAATGATGGTGAGCTGTAGAGGAGGAAAGAAAGGAACAGTTACTACAAGTGCTGACAACCCAAGGAATATACAGCCACCAAGGCATATGGGAGTGGAGAATCAAGTCTGCTCAGATCCTTCAGGAGCAGGGGCTTCAGCTGATGGCAGGGAGTTCCTCCTAAGATGCGGCCCCATCCTCCCTCGTCCATAAAAGCAAAGATACCATGCAAGCAAGTGGCATAGGGACAAGAACCAGAGGTGAGACTAAACCTAAACCTACAGTCTGAATCTGAGCTCTTATCTCCTGACCCAGCACAAGAGCTCTCTTGTAGCTGGGGCTTGTGTGGAGTACCATGAATTACAAGCTTGTCAGGGCATGCCTGTACACTAATGACCATCTTGCCTTCAGGACTTGGCAGCTGGCAGGGGAAGATGAATCCTGACTCTCCTGAAGGTGGTGAAAAGCCTCTATCGGCTCCCACAGCATTTAGACCTGAAGGGTCTGGCCTCCTCCCTTCCCCACCCCGCTCGTAGACAAACAGGGTCTGTTCCTCTAGACCCTAGCAGACACCATGCTCCATCTTAAACACATAGACATGTGTTCCTTCCTCACGTTCGACTAGGGATGCCTTCCTGTGGAGTGATGCTAGCAAAGGCTGAGCCCAAGACAATTCCCCACTCACAATCTAGACTCAAACTTGGGTCACTTCCTGGAGTAGGTGACTTCACTGCACTTGCTCTTCTCTTGCTTACTTGGCTCCAGCAGGCTGTGCTGGAGGAAGGCATGATGAAGAGGAGGAAGAGTAGAGTTTGCTTGCAGGGGAGAGCAGGTTTGCTCTTCCTCTTGCACTTCTTTCCCCGAGGGAGAAGTGGAAAAGGGAGCCCCTTCCCTGCATGTAGACCCACAAGGAGGACCAGAATGAGACTGGCTGGAGCTCTGTGAGGGGGGAGGGCCAGAAAAGAGATGGCTCCAATATCCGCATGTAAGCCACGAACCCCACAGTCCAGCATGGCAGATATGCCTATAGGCTGGATATAAAGTGAAAAAAAAATGAGACTCCCCTAGGACCTCTGTTCCCAATGCTCTGGCAAGGGGCCAAGAGCAGCTGTGTGCAGGGCCATGGCGATGTCACTCTCCCACACACTTCTCTTCCAAGGTCCCAGATGCTCCCAGCCCTGCAGCAGCCCTCATATCCCCACCTCAGCCATTTCCTGAGACATCAGTTTTCCCTGGCTTTCAGGCTACACTGTCACTTGAATTGTCCTTCTGCCACCTCCTCTGAACTCCAGCCCTGCCTGTTGCTGGAAAGAAAATGAGTAGATCAGAGGCTGTTGTGCAAAACCACGAAGAGCCCCATAGTCTAAGAGGCTCCTGTCCTTTCCAACAGCACATGGTCCTCTAGCCAAGGAATTACCCAGTAATTCTTCACATAGCTCATGCTGTAGATCCTATGACTAATCTCTCCTCACCGCAAGCTCGTGAGAGAGATAAGGGGAAAAGAAATTTGTATAAGATAGTGGTCATCCTGGGATTTAACCTAGAGATCTCTGGTCCCAGGGAGCCTCAAGTTCCTACCTCTCTCAAGCTCGATTTCTTTGCAAGGCTTCGGCAGGTTTTAATATCATTTGGTAGACGAAAAGAAGTTGAGAGCTGCTTTAAGTATTCTTTAAGGAGGTTTATTAGGGACAGATCAAAACCAAAATGTTAGTCCCATCGTGCTCTGAGAAGGTCACACCTAGAGCTGAAAAGAACTGTTCTGAATTTGTCCTTCGACCTCATGGTTGCCAGGATATTTTGGGGCTCCCTGTTTTCTAGGTAAGATGCAAAACTTCATCAGAACCTCTTCTGGCCTGGCAGGGAAGCCCAGCCTCCCACTCTGCCCCGGCTGATGTGCATGCATTGACGCCAAATCCTGGCAGCCTAAGCTTTTTAACAGCACATCTGTGCTACAGCATACTATAACCCTGGTTATGGCTGTAATGGTACTACAGAGCAGTGTTGGGCCTGTGGGAGATGTTGGGTAATGGGCCAAGGCTGCCAACAGTCATCACTATCCCTGTTCTGGCAGTGATTGTATCTGCTTGTGTGGGAGCTGAGGCTTTTCTCCTCAAACGTTGTTCTCCAAAGCCAAGGTGCAGCTACATCTCGTTTAAACCTCCAGCAACTTGCAGCAGGCTACCAGCCATTCCTGGTGTTGGTCTGTTGTACTCACTCTCTCACCTGCTTTGCTCCCAGACAGGGTTTTCCTTCTTTGAAGGACTCAGGGGGCTGCATCCACCACCCAGCAAATGGATGACACCATAGAAAGGGACAGGGACAGTGAGGTTGGGTGATAGTGGGAGACAGTAAGCACAGGAAAGGTCCCCTTTTGATCCTTGCATGGAAAGAAAGTGATACGAGAAGTGGCGTGGGGTCTGTCTCCTATTACTGGCCTCATTCCTGGTCTATTTATTCACAGCTATCATCTGGAGTCCTCCAAGACGGAGCCCTCCACTCCTTTGGCCATGACTGGCCTCTGAACTGCACCATCTTGGCTTGCTAACCATGAAGGGGTCTCAGGAAGAAAGCACGAGTCATTCAAAGGAAAAGCAGATCTGGGAGCAGAGGAAGGGGAGTCAGGATAAGTATCTGAGACTCAGGGCCACTCACGAATTCAGAGAGGTTCCTGCCCCCTTCTTATTTTCCTCAAGGAGATGTGCAAACCGTGGAAGAGACAGATGGTGGAAAGCAAGGCCATTCAGAAGTACCTCCTACCCTGACCGCCCCTGCTCACAGAGCCTCACCTTGCTTGTTGCAGTAGCTGTGGAGCCAGGCAGCACCGGTGTGTTGGTGACTTGGACGTTCAGGTAGTTATTGTCTATGAGCGGCCAAGCCCCTTGCACCTTGCAGGTCTGGAAGCTGTCTGTGAATGTCCTGAGGTGGGGGTCTCCAAAGAGCCCACAGTGAGTATAGTTCGGAGTGGCCGAGTGTTTGTGAAAGCTCTTCTCGTAGTGGCAGATTTCGGGGCTGTCGGAGCGCTCCTGGCTATCCCCGGGGGGCAACGTCCGGAGCCGGGGCTGGGAAGTGGGGCCATCCTTAGAGCAGTTGTGCTGCACCATGAGATCGTCTATGCCATGAACGGCGGAGTGGTAGGCCAGGTCGCCCCTGCAGGTGCGGGCCGTGCGGCGGGTGCAGTGAGCGTAGGCGCGCAGCGCCGTGCAGAACTCGGGCGCCTCCTCCGTGCCCGGCGGGTGAGAGCCAGACGTGGCTGCCCAGAAGTCAGAGTTGCACTTGAGGATTTTGCATGGAGACGTCACTGCAGAAAGGGAGAGGAGGAGGGGAGAGAAAACACAGTGATCAATATTCAGATCCCTGCTCCTGGCTGGTATCTCCCTGCACACGGGGGATCCGGCTCTAGGCCCAGCAAAAAGCCGTGTCTTTCTCCCTCGACCCAAGCTCATGACATTGACTCCACCACATGATGGGGCCTCAGTCACCGGACGTGTCCCTCTCACATGACTCAATTCTCACGCATCAAAGCTAAAGAAATCAGCAAGATCTGCCCCACTTAAGGCCAAGAAGGGAAAGAGCATCTAGCCTTTAGATGAATCCTCCCGAGAGAAAACTAGGATGGGGAAGAATGGGATGTATTCATTAGCTGGGATAAGGCAGGATCATTAATTTTGAGGGGAGATGCAATGGCGTTTCTAATGCCTTTTGCAGGCTTGACATTCAAAACGCTGTGTTGCCAAAAAAAAAAGTAAAAAAAAAAAAAAGCATGAATTACTGTGCACTGTGTTCAAACTGACTCTGCCATGACAAAAATGTGCGCGCCCATCCTTTGATCCCTCTGCAAGCACGGGGAAGCCCAGCCCTGGCACTGCGCTCCAGGCACACCGCGATGCACAGAGGTACAGCGTGTGGTCGAGGAGGCTCTGTCAGTGCCTCGCACAAGCACAGCTGAGAGCTTTTTGCAGAGGTGCTGGAAACCACCCAACCTGGCAGATCTGACACCACCAAGGCAGCCTCAGCTTCATGAATAAAGACTCCAAATCACAAGCTTGACCCCATTCTCTCTTGTAGCTGTTTGTTCCCCCTTGTACAAACCCTTCTGTCACTACACTGGCTTGAGACACCTCTGCCCTGACACCTCCTTGCAAAGCCCCAGGACCAAGCGGTCCTTCAAGCTGGGCAGTTCCCACCAAAGTCAGCTGCTTCCAAAGCGCAGCTGAGAGCGGGGAGGGAAACGCAGCACGTGGAAGGACAGACACAGGCGCTTCCCCGAGAGCTATGGGGCGCCCGATCTACGCTGAGCACCCTGACGCAGCGGTGCTCCCGTGGCATCATCAGCGCCGGGAATGGTACATGCCCGGAGACAGCCTCCATGCCCCCACCTCCGCGCTTCGGAAAGCTGCACAGAAATAAGGTTATCAAAGGAAAATGTGGGAAAGAAACAGGCAAGACCCTAATCAGGCTCCAGCCTCAGCTGTATGGGTGACAGATCAGCTGCAAGCCAGAGGTCCCCGAGTCATTAAGGTGCAGGCTCCCAGCGTGCCGGGACCTACAAGGGCAAGACACTGCACAGGGCAGCCCTGATGCGCTGACGCTCCTGCAAAGGGCTTAAATGTTGCTTGCAGCTTAAACACCAGACTGAAAGGGCAGAAGTGATCCTGAGAGCTTGGAAAAACACTGCTTTTTCACGGAGCGTGTTGGGCAGGTCAGTAATTCTCCAGGGCTCCCAGCACTACGGCTGCATCCCGCGCGTGCTCGGTGCACCAGCAGGGCCAAGGGCAGGGGAAGAGGCCGGATCGGCGAAGCTCTTGCCGAGAGCGGGTGGACAACCCGCCCGCGGAAACAGCGGCGATGGCAGCGGGCTGGGGTGGGGGCTGGATGGGGAGCGCGTGCCTCTGCCCTTCGCAGCGAGCGTGGTGGGGAGCCGGGACGGGAGCCAGGCGCTGCTCGCGCAGGGGACCCGGCTGGCCAGGGCTTTTACCACGCTCAGCCTCGACTCGGTGGGGGCCCTGCAGCCTGCTGGCAAGCTGGAGCAAGGCAAAGAAAATCTGGATGCTTCCCTTCCCCGCCAGTGTCTGCTCCCCAGGGCAGTGTGGCTTCCCTGGAGCGGACCGGAAAGTAGCTGCGCAAAAGCCCACGGCCTTCACCGAGCCTCCCGCAGCCGCCGCTCTGCCTCCGCCAGTTTGGAGCCCAGGCTCACACCACCTACAGCGCATGGTGTTTTCCTTCCCCTCCTCTTAATCAGCCCCCTCAGAGCGCCTGGAAACTGGATGGGATCAGCCACCAAACGCGACAACAGCTAAAAAAGCCCCGCTTCCAGACGCTTTTGCGGTGCCTCTCGCAGGCGGACACGTATTATTCCAGTCTCGGGGTTTGTTTAGCAGGAGGCTGGCAATGCACTTGTGCCAAAATCATTTCAGATTTGTTTAAAAAGAAAGTTACAAACCCCAGCATTGTTTCAGGGACAACAGTATGTTTTAGTTTTAAACATTCCCTTGTAGTGCTGGAAACCTAAACATAGTCAGTATTGGAAAACCGGGAAGGGGGAACGAGGCTATAAAACACTAAGCAGTTCTGCTTCAAGAAACAGCCTGTCTCCAGCCTTTCCAAAAGGAGTGAAGTGCAAATAGGAAATGGTGACAGGTTCTTCACAGTTTTAAATTTCGTGTTTAATAAACTCAGATGCTAGCAACAGCACAGAGACCATAGGGTTTGTTTCATCTTGGCAGCGTCCAAATTAAAACTGCAAGAAATCTTGTGGAAAGCCCTTTGTGGTCGTCTTTAACTGGTTGTTAGCCAGAGGTAACTAGATAACAGTTCTTGACACAGAACCTGGGCTCTGTTGTCTCTTAGGCCTTCTACATTTGCAGGTCGGGTTTACAATACTCATTACATCATCTGCCTCCCTTTGCAGCCCTGAGACTGTGGATTTCTACCAAAGACACATTGCTTAGCTGTGGGCTTCCCACCGCAGGCAGCTGATCTGCAATGGCAGCGCGGTGCTCCGCGGTTCTCCTACGTGAGCAACACTAATGTGAATGCTGGGTTGCCACCAAACAGGAAAGCCCGGCTCCCCGACGGCTCCCCCCCTCACTCCGGGAGGGTTATGTATGTTCGAAGGGAGCTGTCCCACTGCGCTACAGCTAGAGCAGTGTCAGAGCTTGGAGAAGGTGGAGTAGAGGTGCTACTCGAGCCAGCTCTTCCGAGAAACAGTCGCATCAGCCCAGGCTATCACACACCTGCCCCCGTACCAGTAACACTGTCGGAGCGACCGGAGCAAGCGCGTTCGCTGGCACGGGGCAAGCAAGCAGGCGGCGTTGCAGGGTGAGACGCTGAAGGTGTGGGTGTGGGTTCACCGGGGCGGAAAACAAGGAAATGCCATCTCACTCCCGCTGATGACAAACTGCATAAGCACAACTCTGTGAACTCTCCAGGACCCTCCCGGTGGAAGAAAGAAGTCAGGAAAGCATGCAAAAGCAACACAAATGCCACTACTGCCGGCTACCCCGTACGACCGTGGCACCAGGCAGTAGGATCTTTGCTGTCTTAGTAGCTGTGCCTAAAACAACGTGCGAGGGTGCTCTGAGGCGGCACACTCTGACACCGCGTCATAGGGTTTGAGTTTTCAGGAGGAACAACGCTGCAGCATGTTGCTCTTTAAGGGCACGCTTCATTTGCTTGGATCGGGAGACGTACACCGTGGGCTGGGGCAGCATTTGCTCCAGACAGAGTGGGCTCTGTTTCAAGCTGCTGGGGAGGAAGATTTTCCTGTTGCCTCCGAGCGACAGCATTCCCGGTGAGACATCAAACTACTCGTCTTCGCGGAATGAGCATGGAGAAGGTCAAGGACACGGGGATGCAGCGGGCAGCGAGCCTCCAGGCTGCTTTTTCCTGCAGCGCCGATCGCCAGGGCTCAACGCCGAATGCAGCCCACTGCCGAGCACGCCACGCGGCCGCATGGCCGGTGGGTAACTCATGACTTTATAAGGTGCTAACTTAAAAAAAAAGAAGGCAGGAAAGCTCATCTCTTCCCTTCCTAGGCCTGAAGGGGGAGCGTTCTTCTTAAAGATGCTATCGCTCCGGGTTTGGCACACGTCCCCTTGTGCCATTTCGCTCGCGGCCCCATATAAGGCCAGATCGCAAAGGCCAGGTGCCGAAGTCGCGGCACGCACCGATCCCGGCCGCTCGCCTTTGCTTTCCCCGCCGCCTTCCAGCGGGTTCGGAAAAACGCTGGCGCCTCGCGCCGCGCTCGCGAGCGGCGCCGGCCCCTCCGAACCTCTCCCTTGCCGCGGCGGGCGCCGAGGCGAGCCCCAATTCCCGGGGGAACGCGATCCCCGCGGGTTTCGCCGGCGGGGCTCCGCGCGGCTTTGCTCCTGCAACCTCTGCGCAGCGGCCGGCTCTCCGGGCGCGCTGAGCCGCTCGACGCGGCGGTGGTGCGACGGCCGGGCTCGCGCCAACACCTGCGCGACTCGCGGCCCGGCGAGCCCCGTGGCCCCGCCGGGAACCCGCGCGGCGCGACGGCTCTGCCGCAGCGAACAGGACCCTCTCCCCCGGCCCTGCCGGCGCTCCTTGCCTTCTCCTCGCGTCCCCTCTGGCAGCAGCTTTGGCACTGCAGCACACGCTCATCTGTGCCCGTGCCAGGGGGCTATGTTTATTCGATTTCACATAATCTATTTTCCATCTACTCACAATGGATCTGTTTTTCAACCACAGATGACTTAGCATGGCAACAAACCCCCTCTCCAACACGGAGCCTGCAAGTCTCTCCCAGGAGCTGGGTAACAAGCTTGGACCTGGGTGCCACCACCACCCTTGTCTATAGCAAATGGCCCCTCGCCCTGGGGACAAACCAGTATCTCACACTGGTGGCTTCACCTCCGGCTAGTCCAGCCTCAGCCTTCTTCGTGCCTTCACCTTCTGCTTTCAAGCAACCTCAGGTCCCTGCACAGTGTGGACAGATGTTGGAGAAGGACAGGCTGGGACAGAGAGCAAACCTGCACCTGGCCTGCTGCTGCCGGCCTTTACTTCAGTCGCCTGCACTGACTTCTCAAGACCAGCAGTTTTGGAAAGTTTAAGGCCAGAAGAAAGCATTAATTTGCCTGGTCGATGGACAGTCACCCCAGCATTTAACTTAGTGACCTGTGTTTGTTCAAGTGCATATCCCAAATATCCCAACAGGATGTCTCGAACCTGAGCGGAGTCCGTTCTGAAAAGCCACCACTTCCTTCAGTAGACAGTTTGGAGGGCTTATCACCTTTACAAAACACGTGTCCTGATTCTGACTGGATTTTATCTGACTTCATTGTAAGGGCATAAAAAGAACCAGTGATTTTCTCCAAAGCAGTAAAAAGTCCGTTAGTAACCAGTATGTTTCCCTCGAAGTTATTTACACACAGTAATCAAGTCACTTGTCAATCCTTTAGATAAGCTAAACGGTTTGCACTTTTAAGTTCTCACTGGAAGGTGTTTGCCCAGCCCTACAATCAATGCTGCTGCCTCCCTCCCCCGCTTCAGTTTTCCAGCCTCCTTTGCAAAATTCAGTACCTGGACAGGCAGCGCTGGTGGCCGTGCTCACTGCCCGCCTCTTTTACACCCTTGGCGATCACACCTTGTGTTGCAGTGTTGCGCTGGAGCGCTTGCGCCAAGCCGCTGTTCTGCAACAACCTTCTCAAGAGTTCCTGGTGGCCAGGAGAGCATTCCTCCGGCCGACCGACCTCCCGTGGGCTGCGTGCCTCCTTCCTCCGCGCAGCAACTCGCACTTGGCAACATTAAAGCCGGGCTTGTGGCATACGGTGGACCCGAGTCTCCCTGCTCTGCCCTTGCCTACCCACCAGCTCGCACGCTAGCCGTGCGTTTTATCAGCACTGATTTCACCAGGTGGCTAAGTGCTTCCATTCCCCACAAAACCTCACTTAAAACATCCCCACAAAACCTCACTTAAAACATCCCCACTGGACGGTCACTTTCTGCGACCGGTCACAACCTTCTTAATCCTTTGACCATTTGGTGTGTGCAGATCCCTGATATTTCGACACTTTTTTACTACGCGCTGCTAAATCGAACGTGCAAACGTATTACATGAGTGCGGCGAACTTTAACAGCCAAAAGGCTAACCTTAAATAGTGAAATCAAGTTTGTGTGACAAGAGTTGCTTTTCAGTTATGTTGATTGCTTTTAATTACATAGTACTAGCCTTTTAATTCCTTATCAGTGCACCCTGTTTTCCTCTGGACTAGTGTCAGGTTACCTGGACTACGTTTATCCAAATCACGCTCTTTCAGAGAACTAGCAGAGAATCAACAATTCTCCCGTTCCTCTGTAATTTCTCTAGTAATAAGAATTACTGGAAATTAGTTTCAGCAAGCCAAAGACCCCCTCAGCCAATTCTTTTAAGACTCTTGGGTGCATGTTAACCAGACTTGTTAATTTTAAAATGTTCACTACTAAAAGATGTTGTTTCATATCCTCTTGGTTACTAACGGGCTGGAAAGTATTTCATCACCCACATGTGATGCAAATACATCATCCCGTGTCTTTCCAAATATATGGATTGAAGTGTAGATATGCGAGTCTTACTTTTTTTTTTCTTTTTAATTTATTATTTTTTTTAAGAACCCAGTAAAATGTATTTACCTTTGGCCTCAGATCTGAGCACCTTGACTTAGGCTCCTAAACACGTATTTATTTAAGTAATCTAAATAAACATATTTATACTGACACCTCAATAGGAAAAGCATGATTCGCCGAGGTGCTAAATACCAGCAACTTCAACCAACCAACTTCAAGGAAATTTGGGCTGCTCCTGGGTGGACAGCAGTCACCATTAGTGCAAGAATGACTGGAAAAGAGCTAGAAGTCATATTGCTCCTTGAAAAAAAAATCGCTGATGGGATCCATTCCATCAGGATTTCAGGAGTAAAATTTTTCAGGAGTAATTTTTACTTTTCCAAAGTAAAAATAGAGTGGGTTGACTACATCCACCTTTGCGTCAAGCCCTTCACCTCCAGCACTACCATTCTGCAGCGAACCCCCATCGCAGCAGGGAAGTTTAAATGAGAAAAGCAGCGTTAGCGGTAGGAAAGAGGCAGGAGGGGGAGGAACAGTTTGTGTGTGCGCACAGGCACACGCTTAACAGCGGAGGGAAGAACTGGCTGAAATATATAGCAACGTATAAATAATGCATTGCTTTAACAGCTAATTTAATGCATTCCTGCTGTGACGGCGCTGGCGTGCCCGGGCGTCTCGAGAGCGAGGTGCAGGCTGCAGGGCGCGTGCTGGGTGCGCGCTGCGGGCGCCCGTGGAGCGGTGCCACGGCAGATGCGCGCTTTGGTGCCTAGACCGCGTGCGAGTTTTGTTGCACGGGTCGACCGGTGTCTTGGCACGCTGCAGAGAGGAACGAGCCCCGAAGCGCCCGTTCTGCCGTGCGGAGGGAGAAAGCAGCCCCCGCGGTCCCACCAGCACTGATGGATGGTGCTTCCCGAGCAGGGGCCGGCTACGTTTCAGCCGGAGCAGGCCGAGGGAACCACGCGGCGAAGAAGAGCCCAGTGGCCATCTGACCCAGGCAGTGTGAAAGGATTCGTGCACCATGGCAAGCGCTGCGCTCCTCCAGCGACCTCCTTTGAACTGTTAATCAAGCACAATCTTGCAGAATAATAGCCTGATTATTATTGCCTTGTTTGCATAACAAAGAGGCCCAATAAAACTGATTTGACTGGGCTCAGAGGGGGTGTGAAAGATCAGCCCTGAGAAAAGAGCTGCAGGAATGCAGCAAACTGCTCCAAAGCCTCAATCCAGGAAGAAAGACAATGCAATTTGCCATCAAGAAAAGCCCAATAGACCAATAAATTACCCATGTGCAAAGGGATTAGATCAGGTTTCAGTTGCACTGAGGTGGGGGGAGGAGGATCAAGAGGAGGGAACAGAAGGGGAAAAATAAACCTGACTCTCTTAAAGCGCTGGCGCTCATATTTTGCAAGGGTGTGCATGGAGAGGTTCACCCCAGAGGGGCCACCTCCATCCCCTGGGCTGGATTTTGCACTCTCTTCCGCTGGCAAAAGCAGCAGATGCATTAAGCCCGGGTGAAGGGCAGGCTGATGGAGTTACTCTAGATGCGCGGTGGCGTATCTGAGGGCACGCTTCAATCCACGCAGCCTCTCTCTTTTAACCCAGTCCTTGTCCTGCTGAAGAGGATGCCAGGGAAAGGCTTTCTCTGGTTTCTTTATGTCAAAAGAGGGACACACAGAGTTTTCTCATTTCGACCTGCGTCAATCACTAAAGCATCTGGAGGACCTGCCACGGACAGCAGCTCCCCTTTGCCCCCAGCGCACAGTTCACGGCCCCGCATCTCTCCTTGCCTGGCGGCACGGGAACACGGGACAAGCACGGGCAGGAAAGAAAGCAGAGTCAGTGTCTTCGCCAGCTAGGGCACGAGCTGCGGGATGCTGTAAAAGAGCCCTTGACTGCTCGTGTCACTTAGTCAGCTCTTTGGGCTCCGCGAGTCACCTTACCGCGGCCCCGGCATGCTCAGCAGAGGTGACGGCGCCTCTCCGCAGCCCCCACCCTGCCGCCGTCCGGGGCTGGGATTGCTGCGCCGCGCTCACCTAGACGTACCCTTGCTGGGACAGCAACCGGGATCACCGATCGACCCCCCTACTTTGCTCTTAAAACTTAATCCTGGCGCTCAGGGCTCGGCGTTGCTGTTGCAACAGCTGCCGGTGCGTTTATCGTGCTCGGCAGAGGCAGCCCGATCCCGAGGACAGCGCGTGCGCCTCGTCCCACCACGGGTGCTGAGGAAGAGGAGCAAGGGGAAGCCACCTGGGTCCCGCCCCGTGCCCAGCGCGACGCAGAGCGCTCGGCCTCCGCCGCCATCTCCGGCGGTGCAGGAGGGTCCCACGGGCGCTGCCCGGGGCAGCCTCGAGCAAGGCTTCGGGGTTGGCAGCCCCAGATCCCAGTGCTTTTGGGTGGTGCCTTCCGCACCAGAGCCTTTTTCCCAGATCGCGTTTCAAGGTGCAACCAGCCACCCACCACAGCCCTGGGGCCCCTCCAGGCGTGGCAGCGGGTCCCTCTCCCTCCTCCTCCTCCTTGCCGGGCCAAGGCAGGCGGCAGAGGCTGGGGAGGAAGAAAGTGCTTTATGTTTACAGGTGTGTATTCCCTCTAGGAATAACCATCCCAACTGTGCTCTTGTGCAATTGCAGCCCTTCAAATGCCGAGCTAAATGAGACACAAAATGAGGAGACGGAGAAAAGCCTGGAGCACATAAATCTAGATGAAGCAAATTTATACAATTAAACGCCTGCCAAAAAAGACTGCGGCATCTCCATCGGAGGCGTCGATTTGAGCGCGGGGCTGGGGAGGGGAGCGGTGGCTGCCCGTCTTCCGCAGACGTCCTGCGGCCCCGCACAACCTATGGACAGCTCGCACGAACGGGTGCCCGGCCTCGCGTCCACCGGGCCCGTCGCGGATTCGGGGACCGAAGCAGTCACCTCGACTTCGGAGAGCAGCCCTCCCCCTCGTGGGTGTGCGCCCAGCACGGACCCTTGCACCTCGTGCATGCACCCTGCAGACACCGAACTCGCTCCCCGCGGCTCGAGCACCCATGGAAGCAGAAGACAGTACCTGTCCCTCGGTCCAAGCCACAGGCTTCCACACGTTTATCTATTTTTAAATGCATCTCATCGCTAGGGCCCCTGGGTTCAAGTTCTAATGTTAAGAGAACAAGTCACTTGCTAACTGAAAGACCCCCCAAGCCTGGCGTCTCCCGCTGCACCCCACGGCCCACGCGGGCTCCTCCGTCCCGGCGAGGAGGCGCCCGCTGCTTCGTGCCCGCGAGGTCGGTGGACACGGCGGCAGGGTCTGCCTCGGGGACGTCCCGCCACGCGTCCTCCTCCCCTCAGAAAGGGCTGGTGCCAGAAGAAAAGGTGGCTAAACCCAAACGCCCTGGAGCATCGCTAGGGGCTTTGGGGACCTAAGTCAACATCTGTGCGGAGAGGACAGGAAACACCTGGGACTCGGGGGAAGCTTGTGCTCTGCCTGACCCCTGGAGCCCCCCATGGGCATGGGGAAGAGTTTTCCTTGCCTGGAATTAAATCCCTCCATTCTCATGCAGCGGAAAAAGGGACTCAACAGCCCTTCTGGCGATCCGCCCCGAAGGACTTAGTGTTCCCACATCTGCAGGGAAGCCGGCCTTCGCCCGCCCGAGCGCGGCCGCGGCCGGGGTGCGGGGCCCACGGCTCAGCGGGCGCGCAGCAGCCGGCTTGTGCTCCCGCGGCAAGAGCCCGGTGACTTCATCAAGGCGCTGGCATCTGGTTTTGCCGTTGGCCATAATTCAATCCTGCCCCTTGTTGCAGGAATTTTTAGCTGGCGGAGCGGTGATTTAGTAAGCCGGGCTTTGCACTCGAGCGCAGAGCAATCTGCGGGCTGCAATCGAACACCTGGTTGTTCTTAGAGCTCAGGGACGAGGAAATAAATATCGCGGGGATGGGAGCTCTTCTCTTAACGCCGGTGGTTGCCGACTGCAGGTTACAGAGCTTTCTAAAAGCCTTCAGGAGTGCCCCCCCTTACAAGTGTCCTGCTGGTGTCATGCGGAGCCAGGCAGGGCTCTGACACACGCCCTACAGTGTTGAGACCAGGACCAAGACCGGGACCTGGACCGAGACTGGGACCAAGACCCCTTTGCCAGGACACACGGAAAAAGGCCTGAGCCCCCTCCCATCACTGCTGCATCCCCCTCCACTGCTCCCAAGCCCCCCGCCGCCCCGTGCAGCCCTGCCACCGCCAGCAGGTTGGCGCAGAAGCCAAGCGAAGCCCCCGGGTTAGGAAGCCGTCAGAGCGCTCGCACGTGCACGGCTGGCTGGGTGCAGGCACGCCGGCCGCGGAGATGGAAACCTGCTCTGCTGCTGGCATTATCAACCCTCGGCCACTTGCAAAATCCCCCCGTTCCCACTAACCGAGGGCCTGGAATCTGGAGAAGGCAATTTCAGAAAGGGGGGGGGGGGAAGCAACACACCCAGCCCACCTGCACTAAAAAATACATCTCCTTCCAGCCCCAGCACGGTCTCGCTCACAGAGAACTGTCTCCTCCACGCCAGAGCCCAGCTTCAAGCGAGCAACGAAACAAGACAGCCAAAATATTCCCAGGTTTACGTTTGACTCCCTGCTCCAACAACACCCCCCCACCGGAGCGAGCAGCCCTCCTTGCCGCCGCCTTGCCCTGGGTCCCCCCAGCCCTGGGAACGCTCCCCGGGCTGCCGGTTCAAGCGGCGCCTTTGGGAGACGTTGTTGTAACAGGCTCTACGCCCCCCCTTCTCGCTTTCGGCTCGAGGCCGGGCTCACGTCCTCCTGCCCCGCCACCGCCACGGAAGCCGTTCGCCAACCAGTCCCATGCACCTCCGACAGGGCCGGATCCTTCTCCGGAATAAACCACACTGGGCTGGGGGCAGAACATGCTGCTTTGGGGGGTCAGCAGCGTGGCAGGGCTGGAACAGCAGAGGAGAGCCGGGAAAGCCGGAGCAGCAACAGCGCCCGAAATCCCGGGGTGGGGGACACCAAGGATTTTCCACTGCTGGTTGGATACGAAGGCAGACAACTCAGCAGAGCCCATACGGGGAGGCACAAACGGGGGGCAACCAGCCCCCCACCCCACCCCCCCCGGGACAGCAGGGTGCCGGGGACTGTCGCAGGGCGCTGCTCTGCCCGCAGCTCCTTCCAGCGCCAACGCCACCACCTCGAAGGCGTCGAAGGCTGGACCCGTCCCGGGGGGCACAGAAGAGAGGCATTGGGGGGCGGTGGGGTGAAACGGTGCGAGCGGGAGGCAACCAACCGTGGGGCGCGCGCGTGGGTCCGGGAGCCGAGCCGCCCCCACGGGCAGCCCGCGCTGCGCCGGCGCCCCGCTCCCGCCGCCGCCGGATCGCCTCGTTTTGCCAGTTCTTTGCACCTTATTTGACTGCTGAAGGCAGAGTCAGACAAAGCAGCCAACCAGCTCCCGTATCAAGTTCTTTCTTGCACCGTAAATCTCAAAGGCTCAAAGCTTCCACTCAAACGCTCCATAAAGGGAGTTAAGCAACACGTACTGGATCGGATCAAAAGTTCCCAGAACCGAAAAAAATAGAAAACCCACAAATGTTTTCTCTCTCTCTCTCTCCTTTTTTTTTTTTTTTTTTTTTTTTTTTCCCTGCATCCAGCCTGCCTGGGTGCTGAGAAATCACCGCTGCGCAGGGAGAGCTGGAGGGATACGTTAGTCCTGAACAGCACCGAAAAGGCTCGCTTTACTGCGTTTGGGCAAAGAGGGTGAAGGGGGAGGAAGGGCACACGGCATTTATTTATTTATTTATTGCATGTGTGTGCAGGACTGCTTCACCTACGGTTATGCAAAAGACATGCAGAGGCGATTAAAAAAAGAAAGAAAGAAAGAAAGAAAGGCAAGTTTTACGAAAATAAAAAGATAAATCGGGAGACTTAAGTGTTAGGGCTTTTCTTTCCCCCCCCCCTCCTGCTTTCTCCCTCTTCCCCCCCACCTTGTAAATGAAAAAAAAAAAAAAAAAAAAAAAAAAAAAGGAGGTAAAGAAACTGGAGAGTTTTGGAAGGAACAAATCCGCCTCTGTGGACTTGGTTTCCCCTCCCCCAACAAAAACAAGCACTCAGGGCTTGAAGGAATTTGCAGGCAGAGATCTGCCAAAAACATTGTGAAAAACTATGGGGGATTCATTGGAAACAGATGGCGTTTTCAGCTGTAATTCTGAAATTCTCTCCTTTTCTGACACAATACAAACAAACCGGGGATAGGACGGCGGGGGTCGGGGGGTGCGTGGCGGGATCCCCGCAGTGCTGTGGGGCAGCGCTGGGTGCAAGCGGCCGTGTGTCGTGTGTGTGTGCGCGGGGCCGGGGGGCCGGGCGGCGAGGGGTTTTGGCCGGGGGATCAGATAGACGCTCGCAGGACCATTTGGTTGCCATCTAGCCGTTTGCTTATAGCCCTCTGACAGCCGAACATCTCCCGGCCCGGTGCATGCAAGTTTTCCAACTAAACAATGGTGCAAAGCAGATGGTGAAAAAAAAAAGAAAAAAAAATATAAAAAAAAATAGAAAAAAAGGGAGGAAAATAAATGAAGATAAAGGGGAAAAGAAAAAGAAAAGAAAGCGCAGCGAAAGCCGGCGGAGGGGGGTCGTGCGGCGGCCGCGGCCCCCACGCGCGGCGCCGCCCCCGGGGCAGCGCGGCCCCCGGGCATCCCCGTGGGCATTTGTGGGGCGTTTCGCTCCCCGGGAAAGGGAGGACAACGGGACCTGCGTGACGGCTGCTGTCAGCAGCGCTCCTCAGCCCGCCCTGGAAGCGGGGGTCGCTTTTATTTCCACCTTCCGTGCGCACCGGGGAGACAAAGAATACGAGGACCAGGCAGCCCCCCTCCCTCCCCTCCCGCCCCCCGCCGCAACTGCTTGGGGAAAAGCGAGGGAAAGGGGGGGGGGGGGGACACACCAAAACTGAGTCCCTCCGTGCATATTTTAAACATGTGGCAAGCTGCTGCAGAGAGGGAGAGAGAAAGAGGCCCACGGACAGGGGTAGCACAGTGCTCTTCCAAGGGCTGCGAGAAATACGAGGGGGGGGGAAATAATCTTCAAAACAAGAGGCTGTTCCTTACCTGAAGGGAAGATGCAGAGAAAGACAGGGAGGATTTGGAAAAGTCCCAGGGCTGTGGATCCTGCCCCTCTCCCCATACCCATCCATCCAGCTCGAGCTTTAACCACTATCCTCTCCCTGGAAGAAGAGTTTTAAAAGAAAAAAAAAAAAAGGAGAAGGGAAGAGAGGAAGAGAAAACAAAAGGAAAAAAATAAATCAATTGAAAGGAAGAAGGAAAAAAAAATCAAAAGCCGCACATGGCTGCACGGAGCGCTGCGCTCGCTGTGCAGGGCAGGGACAGGCGGCCCCAGCTCCCGGGCTCGGGTGGCCTCTGCACTGAGAGATCACACAGACTTTTTCTCCTTCTCCTCCTCGCCTTCCCCTCCCATTCCCAAACAGCGCCAACCATCAATCATCCCGGCCGCCTTCCAATGCCGACATCCTCCTCCTCCTCCGCGGCCGGCTGCCCGCCCCCGAGGGCGGCCTCGCCGCTCTCGCCGCCCCCGGGGCAGCAGTGGGAGCTGGCGCGGCGCCCGTGGCTCCCCGAACCACGCGTGGGGTTGCACGAGCTGGATTTCGCGAGTGGGATTTCACGAGTGGGGTTTCACCAGCGCGTTTGCCCCTCTCCCCCCCTTTCCCCGGGCAGCCAGGACCACCTCACCCCATGGGAGAGCACTTTGGGTCTTCCGCACGTTGGGGACTTTGTCCCCCCACCTCGGAGGGCAAAGGGACCGAGGCCTCCATACCGCGGCGGCGGTGGAGGGAAACTGAGGCAGGGAAACTTTAGCAAACTCCCGGTTGTGAAGCAGGCGCTCCTGGCACCTGGCCTGGGCTCTGCCCGTCACCTCCTACAGCGAGGAGCTTCGCCGCTCAGAGCTGGCTCTGCAGTAGGTGTGAGCGTTTCACAACCTGTTCCAGGTCATTCACCCACACCTGCACTGGCAGCCGTGAAGCAAGCCCGAGTGACTCAGAAACAGCAGGTCTCACAGATAGTAATCATTAGACCAACAGTCCCCAGAGACAGGAACGACTGTCCGGACCACCGAATCCAGCTGTGAGCCCGCTGAAGGACTGATCCAGAGGACTAACGGGTACCCGTGCTTCCTCAAGACTGATGAGCAAAGGTATTGTAAAGGCTTTACCCAACCTCTATCACAGTCTAGCTGGCACTACCAGCCCATAGGTCGCTCTGGATGTTCAGTTTTTCCCTTTCTCTAGGGGAAGGTCTCACCAGTTGTACCAGCACTGGCATCCTGGGGCTCTCACTTTGCCAGCACCTTTCTCCAGCCCAGGAGATCCTCTGGGTCAGACGGCCATCCCTGGCCCCCCCTCCCTGCTCATGGGGTGCAAATGGAGCAGCACCTTGGGGCACTCTGACATTCGCCTGGTGAGCTTCAAAATATTGCTATTTTCTGCAACCAGCAAGGCCATGGCAAAAATGAGGGTGGCTGGTTGGACTTGCAGCTGCCCTGCCCCAGGGGTTTGCTCCACTCAGGAAAAGGCAAAGCCGGAAGAAAAGCATCCCCTTAGCACTGCACCAGCGCACCTAGATCTCTTTACAATTTCCCTTGAAGGATGCTTTAGTCACAATGAACTACCACAACTTCATTTCTGATTGAGAGCCCACGGGTGTGACATGCTTTAATTAATGTGCTTTAACTTCTCTGTTTTAGCTCATCAGCCCTCCTTTGAATGAGCCCCCCACCCCATCCTAACATTTCATGTCCTTTCTCTTGGGGATCTAATATAGAGAATAAAAGAAAAAGAAGCTTTTTTCCCCCTTCATTCCTTTTTTTTTTTTTTTTTTTTTTTATTGTTCTTTAGTAAAGGGTCCTTCCTCCTACAGCTTAAGATATATTCCTCGATTTTGCCTCTTGTTGTCCTCAGAATTTCTCTGCTCTGCCTCTTCACAAACACTCTGGAGGATGCTTTCTGGAGGATTGATAGCTTAAAGTCTTCAAGAAGACTTTGTGATCTCCTCGTTGCAGTGGATTGACTCTGTGATTCAGCTACAACAAACGTCCCGCGGAAGGTGAGGTGAGGAAGATAAGATAGGCGTGAATATCTGAAGATATATTCTCAGATCTGGTATCACTGATCTACTTCCCCTTGCGGGTTTTGAGACCCTTTGCCTCCAAGTGACAGCACACTGGGGTTTTGTCCAGGCTGCAAATGGAATTAAAATGTAGTTTTTCCATACACAACCCATATGGGATCCAAAAAAAACTCGGGCCTTGTCTGCTTGACTGGAGCTTCATCTTGGTCCTGATCCCTCTACAGTTACGCTCGGATGATGTCCAGTAAAGCCAGTTTTGCTGCAGAAGAGCTGCCAACCTGGGCCGAGCTGGGCAAGAGATGAAAGCTGGCAGGCCGGATCCAGACCTGTAGCGAAGGCAGCGTGGGAGGAATGCCTACCCCAAGCACCTCTTTGCGGGGGATGTCAAACAGGGGCAAATACGTCCAAGGCCTGCCAGCTGTGCTACCACCCAAGAAGAAAACCTCGCTGATGGGACGTGTAGGCAGCTGGAGCTGGAAGGAGCCTGGGGGAAAGGGAGTGGACCCAGGAGCTGGGAAGAGTCTAGGCAGGGGGAGAATGAAGGAAAGGAGCTTTAGACCCCCAAACTCTCCTCTTGCTCTTGTCTTTCTGCAGTGCAAGCTTTGCTTTCATTTCAGTCTCAAAGATCTCACTTCAGCTATTTCCCAGGTTGAAGACATATAGCACGGTCTATTTACTTTTTAACTCACACAACAGCTGAATTACTAACTTCTGCTAATATGCAGGTGCTAAATAACTGCTGTGAGGCTGGTTTGATTGTTTGACCTAAAGCCCTGCTTTGGCATTGCTGTTCAGTGGCAAACTCGCACATTGCAATGTGAGACCGGAATCCAGTTAAGACTTCTTATTTATTTATTTATTTATTTATTTATTTATTTTTAATATAAGATCGTTGTGAAACTTCTGCCTTTGGCTTAGGGAAAACTGTGCTGCCATAAAGCAACGATCTGATGACAGTGGCTCCAGTTCGTAAAAAATTTCTCCTCGATTTTGCTCAGTTGCATCATGCATTGCAAAAGGGACTGCTGTTTTTGGCATTGACCAAAGCGGAGGATTTCACTGGAGAAAACAACAGATGTGTGCAAACCGTAATAGCGGAGCGGGGAAAAGCCCCAAATAAGGTATGTTTCTGAAATCTCGCTCCCACGTTTTACAAATCACCTTCACCTTTCTGATATTAGCTGAATCGAAGCCTCGGATTTTAAATCACCCACCAAAACATACGCAGTGTGAAATCAGTATCTCTGCTTCACCCACGGGAGACGTCCAGGCTGCTAAACGTGGAACAAAGCGAAGCGCTGGCTGCTTTCTCCCTCGCCACCCGCAGCGAGGCGGCACCTTTCCGCCCGAAGGAGCCCGCCGCCCCTCGCAACCCGCGGCTGCCCGGCGCGAACGCCTCGGCGCGGGCACGCGCGGGCGCAGGGTGCAGCCGCCCGGCGCAAGGGGCAAAGGAGCAGCCGGCGCCGCTTACACATCGATTCGCTCGCTTGAAGTCATTAAACCGGGGTGGGGGCGGGGGCAGCGGGCCTCTGAGTTTCTAGGCGACGAATCAGGAGAAATCGGTCGGCGTTAGCCGATACGGTTCTCCGGGGTGTTCGCGGGATGAGCGGAAAGGGCACGGCTCCCGGAGGAAATTCAACGGGGATCGGTTGTCTGAATTTTGCTTTTCTGAATATTTCCCGGCACCTCCTCTGCCCTGCGTCACACCGTGCGCGGCTGTGGGCTTCAGGGAGGCTGCTGAGTGTGTCTAGTTTGAACCGTAAGGTTTAGAGATGATACCTCCCCGTACAGCCTTCCTAATGGAATTATTCGGTACCTATAATTACATGGCTAAAATAGTAAATATGGGTATTTCTGAGGACTGTAACTAGTAGTTAGAGGAATGGATGCTGGGACTCCTAGGTCTACTCCTGACTCTCCCGTGAACTTTCTGCGTGGCAATTCTTCCTGCAGCTATCTCCACACATCTTCAGAAAGCAGCTTTGCCTTCTCCGCCTCAGTGTCCTCACAGCAAAAACCGAGGCAGTGCTTGTCTCCTGTGCGGCGGGGTGAGGAATTTAGTTAAGACACGTTTGCAGAGCCCTGTATGATCTCCAAAAAATGTTTATGAGGGCAAAACTGTCTTCCCACAGAAGTCCATGGCAAAATGCTCCTTGGCTTTTCCGAATGCAGAATCAGCCCTGAAGAGTAACTCTGGCATGAACGTTTGCAGCAATGTACAATGCTGCAGCCGCTCATAAAATGCCATTTAACATCTAGGACCGCACAAGCCTGTACCCTATATCAGATCCTTATGAATTATCCATATTAAATATTCCTGGGCATTTCTATTGCTACTGATGGTATTTGAAAATACAATCACCGCTTCGCAGACACCAAAAGAAGCCTGTGAACCCCAGTGCTTAGGTGCTGGTGGCAAACCAGTTGAGATGAGAGGGGCTGTGCCCGCTACCTGTCCTGATTCATTTTGTGCTCTAGAGTTTCCATCAGCGAATAATGTTGGTGTCTGTTTTTAACATTCTGGGTGCTAGACTGCAGGGAAAAAGGTTATCTGGTTGCCGAGCCTAGTTCAAAACTGGTTAGAAAATACCAAGTAGCACACTGGTTCTCAGATTAGCAGATTTGTTCCTTGCTCCCCTCTCACCCCACCTTCCTCATTCTGCTTAGCTGTGGTGTCCAGCTATATATCCAGTAAGAGATCGTCTCTTTAACTGTATGTTCCAGCAAAGTCTAACCTAAGCAGGCCCTGTCAAAGGTGTGCTGCCAAAATGAAGAACCAATTTTAACAGTGGTCATCTGTATTTGACGTTCCTCAGGACGAAGAGCTTAGACGAACTCTGTTCAGGGCCTGGCCAGAATAAACTGTGATTGCCAGTGCAGAAAGCTAATCCTGAAATGTTCTGCAATGCTTTATATTAGTGTTTGGTTTAAACAGCAAAAAGCAGACCACTCCTTAAAGGAGGAAGAAAGGAAAAACGCTTACTGTTTGGAGTGGAAAACCCTAAATTATTCTCTGGGGAGGTCTGACAAGTGATTCCAAAGTGCTCATGGAAGAAAAATCAAACACCTGTGTTCTGAAAGATTCCCATATTAGAGAAAAAACTTCCAAACAAGAAGAAAAAAAAATCATCTTTTTGCAGTAACTGCCACGCCTCACGTCTGTGATAGTGGAAAACATTGCAGCTCATTTTAAAGACCTTCCTTTTACTCATCATTCAATTATTTACTGTTTTACAATTTTCCCTGCTGACAGCAGAAACTCTCCTGTAGCTGTCAGATAACAGCTTTATGCTCCTATATGTTGCTGTGTGCCTTGAAGTTGCTCAGTAAGTGTCTAAAAAAGCTCCTTTACTAGCCTGTCTTCGTCCACAACACATCCTGGGTAGAGAAAGTGTCTGCCAGGGGCCTCAGTAGTGCCCTACACGTAATTTTTGCTGTAACTTAACGGGGCAGGTGGAGGTGATGGCACGGAGCTGGGCTTTGAAGGCAGACAGACTACGGCCTAGCAAAGTGTGGAGAAGCTGGTTCACTGTTTCAGGTAACGAACCTGCCCACAGCTGCCTCTGTGAACGTTAGACTCACCAGTCTGGCTATTCGAAGAGAGACCATTGGGTTGAAGGTACATAACAGCAATAAAAAATAAAAAATAAAATAATAAAAAAAGCTTTCTTGACCTGCAACTTTCCATCCACAGAGAGTGATTGATTAAAAGCTTCCCTAAAAGAAGTTGCTGGTAACTCTACTTTGGGTTCTCTCTTTACAGTGCCCGCTCCAAGCAGTTGGACACAGAAGTCGCATCTAAATGCTCAAAACTGACCAGGCTAAACAAGCGGTAGGGAAGAAGGGGTGGTGGAAAACCTCCAGTCTCACCTGTGACAGCAAGCAAAGCAAGACAGGAGATATTTTCAGACAAATAGGGTTCATCACGTCAGCTTTTTTGACTGGTGGCATTCGTTGCTTTCTCCCCATTTTGATTGCTCGCAATGCCTTGTGGAGTGAGCTCGGCTTTCATGCAAGGGAGCTCGTAGCCATTCCTTGTCCTGCAGGTCAGGGGACCGGCTAGGACTCCTCTTCTGGGGGTTTGGCCCTCTGCAAGGAGCTGGTCTTCTTGGCCCAGTCGCCTTTTAGAAATAAATGCCAAGCAACATCTCTTCATTGTACCTTCTTCATGTCTGAACTCCCATCTAAAAAAACACATGGGCCGGGAGGTGCCCAAGAGCACGTTCGAATGGCCGAATGTCAGCTCAGCAGAAAGGACAGATAAGTCTGAACTGCCAAAAAATAAACAGCACAGAAGAATCACAGAGACCTGTATGTTTATCAGCAGAGACAGAAACCAGTTTGTGTACCAGGACAACAGGGCAACCTCATTCTTCTCTGCTGCTTTTAAAAACTGTTTGTATCTTGAAATAGTACAAACATAGCTGCATAATTTTCCCTGTCTCCAACCGGTCAGCTAAGGACATCTCCTGGGTCTCCTCTTTTAAAGGTAACACGGCTGTTACCGAAAAATGCGGGATGGCAAAAGCAAGTGTTTGCAATCTAGATCTTGAGCACTTTGAGGAAGGGGAGCTTGAAGGATCCTCATGGAAAAAGCTTTTTGATCCCTACCACCTTGCCAGCATCCGCTTGTGTCAATTCCTGACAGCGATGACTAGAAATATGACCCATCACCGGGTGCCTTTCCTGTCCTCTCAGTTACAAAATGCTAAGGACCTCGACATCAGCCGATTTTAAACATTTTCCTGAATATCTCCTAGGACAGAGACATTCCTTCTTATGAGGAAAAGCAATAGCAAAAATCTTGAATCCAGCACATCTGCAGATATTTCAGCAAACGACACTGGATTGCTGCGGAGGTGTTTCTGAACAGGGAGCAGCTTTCGGGCGGGCGCGTGTGCTCTCTGTCCGGATTAAGTACAGCTCGGGGCTCTCGTTCCCGCTGGGTGGTGCTATTATCCCTAAACCATTTGCAAAAGTATCCAATTTATAAAATAAATGCAATCCAATGCCGCCTTAAACCACATGACATAACAGCAGCTTGCAAGCTCTCATTAAAATCTCAATTTGGGGAAATTGATTCTACCTCCGAGCAATTGCGATGCAATTACTCCAACAGGCAGCAATCAAGAATCACATCAAAACAACACCAAACTTTCATCTCTTGCTTCGCAACCACCACCAGAGCAAAAAGCACCTGTCTTGCAAACACAACCTGGTTGCCTTAAATGTATATAGTATCTGGGTCCCTGAGTGCAAGCAAGCCTCGACACAGGTTATTCTAGCTGATGCCTCCAAAATGTTCTGACTCGGGGTGGTATTCTGCCGCATTACACTGCTTCCTCCTTTTTTCTCCCCCCTCTAGCTGAGGTTACTGGGCTATTTGCGGAGCCGGTTCAGGGGGAGGCAGAGAGCGAAGCCGAGTGTTCCCCCCACCCCTGCGAGCGAGGCGTCGACCCGCGCGGCTCCCCGCGCTCCCCCGCGGCCGCGCAGCTGTCACAGCCCGGGCCGGCGGAGCCCCCCGGCTCTGAGCCCGCAGGATTTGGGGAGAAATCTGGGCATCCCCACCGCCAAGCCTCGCCACTCTGTGTCATAGCGACCAGCCCCGTTACGAGCTCTGCAAGGGGAAAGGCGAAATGCTGGGGGCGGAGGGCGACGGTGGTGCGGGGGAATTATTATTATTATTATCATTATTTTAGATGAGTGGCCTTGCAATGCATTGCATTGCATTGATTTAGCCCAGGAGGGTGCATTTTCAGTGGCAACCATCAAAGGGAGGATAAATAAAGACGCGCATGCACGGCGGGCTAGCGCTGAGGCGGCCGCCGAGAGATCGGGCAGAGCAGCCGGGAGGAGCCGAGGTTTCTCGCCGAAAAGCCGTGGGAGGGAGGAGGCCGGTGGCAGCGGGGAGCCGCAGTCTCGGCAGGTCCCGAGGAGCCGCCGGCGGGCCCGGCCGCGCGGGGAGCCGCGGAGGCGCGCAGCAGCCCCGCGCAGCAGCCCCGCGCAGCAGCCCCGCGCCCCGCTTACCTTAGCGGCCGCATCAGCCTCGCCAGCCCGCCGCGGGGGGTTGTGCAGGGAGCGGCGGCTGCTTTTCCAGTAGAGGGGGGAGGAAAAGAAAAAAAAAAAAAAAAAAAAAAAAGGAAAAGAAAGGGGGGGGAAGCGGGATGGTTGGGGCGGGGGAGAAGAGCGCGCGGCCCGCGCGCAGGCGGCCCCCCGTGCCCTGCGCAGGGCTGCGCCGGCGGGGTGCAGCGCGGCCTCGCTCAGCGGGACGCGGGGAGCCGCATCGCCCGCCCGGAGCGTGTGAGAGGCAGGCGGAGGCGATAGCGGCAGATAGGGAGGTCCCCTCCCTCCCGCCCCGCATCCCTGCCTCCGCCCCGGCGGGGACGCGGGGAGCCGGCCCCGGCGGGGGGGGCGGCGCAGCCCCGGCCGGGGGGACCCGCCGCCCCCTCCGTGTGCAGGGAGCGGGCCAGGGCGGGGAGGAGATGGGGGGGATGCTCCGTCTGCAGCGGGGGGCACGGAGGGCAGCGGGTGTTGGGGGCTCCCCCCTCCAAGGACGCGTGTTGGGGCGCCCTGAGCACCTCGGTGGGGACAGTGCGGCCAGGCTGGGCACGGGCGAGGGGAGAGGAGCTGCTGCAGGGCACTGGGGCCCGGGGTAGGTACCCCTGCAGCCACCCCGAGCCCCCCGGCGCGAGCCAGGGCCGAGCACCCGGCTCCCATGGAACTGGCATCAGCCTCCCATTGGTGGGAGGCACCTTCGCCCGGGTGCTTGCATTTCTGCTGCTGCGGTGGGCAAGCTCTGGGTGCAAGGCCGTGCGAGCTGGAGTGTCAGATGCACAATTAATTACTGCAGTCGCAGAGCCACAAATGCACTAAATGCGCCTTAGTGCATGCATAACGGCAGCCGTTTGCCAAGTGTTTCTTTCTCCTCCTTCTCTTTTTTTTGCAGTGCAAGGGGCAGCAATTGCACAGAGCACCCAGCAGCTCTCCATGACTTAAGCTGGCAGCAAAGAGAAAATGCACCACTACAGCTCAGGCTTAAGGCTTAAAGAGGGATCTGTGTGCATGTTAGGTACAAATTAGAAAATGGATGTGATCTAATCATAACAAATCTAAGCAGCCCTGCTATAGAAAACTTGACATCAGAGAGGTCTTTTTCTTAAATGTGGATACTGTGCTTATATAGTACTGACAAAGGAACAATACATTTGTGGACGAACTGGTAAAGAAAGAGCAGAAAAAAGACGGGGAGAAGTTTGATGTATACCAGATAAGTTATCTGGTATATAAAGAATAGTGTCCTTCTGTAATAATTATTTGCAAATCAGTTTATAGTTCTGGATACTATAGTGTCTGGATACAATAGTATAGACAGAGCTGCCTCCGTCCAGCCTGGGATGCTGTACAGACAGGAAATCAAATACAAACCCTGCCTTGAAGAAGGTAAACTTGCTGGTTAGAGAAGACCCAAGTGAACATAACAAAGAGGAAGGGGGAGACGCGGTCGCGAGCACAGGCGTTTCTGCAGGTGTGCACAGTGGGACAGGCTTGAGTCCCACGCTGTAAAATACTGTATGCTGGAGCGTTACTAATGTGAGCACTTGGGGCCTGAGTTACCATGGTGGGGTGGAGGGGAGAATTCCTGCCACAAATACATATTCCCTGGTTATTTGGTGGAGCTGTTTCCCCGAGAAGACAAAGCACAAGACAAAGAAATGCTGATGCACAGGGGCACTAAAAATGCCTTGGTAACTACGGCGGCAGAGCATCACGGCAGCAGTAAATTGGTGTTGAGTTCACTCCCCGTTGGGCAAATTGAGCGCTGGCTGGAGCAGTGAGTACCCACCGCGAGGCACAGCCTCCGCCGAGGGAACGCTCAGAAGTCTCCGCTGGCCACTTCCCCCAGCCCTTATCAGCATGCCGTTAATCTTCGGCATCACACAAGGAGTTGGCACCTTCAGTTCCAAGTGCAAGGTGCATGTCTTTGACCTTGCCTTCTCTGCCATAAACAGCCAGCAAGGTGTAAAGTAGGTGTAAAGGCACACCTCAGAGGACTCTCCTCCGTGTGCGCTTGGCCCCAGGCGTTAAGAACAAAACACAGCTACCATTTCATTACTTTAGATGCAGCAGATGGAGACGGAGCTGTGGAAGAGAAGAAGGACTCGATGGAGAATGGACTGCTCACCTTTTGCATTGATTTTGAGAGCAAGGGCATAGATTTGCCCCCGCAGTGTAAAGTACAGCCAGAGGAAAAGTAAAGACATTATTTTGCTTTCTCTTTTCTTTCCTTATCCTGGGAATCCCCAAATTAGCGCTTGTGACCAGTTTCACCTACTTGCATTAAAGATGAATTCGGCACGCTCCTCACACAAGGATCTACTTGGCCACAAAACAAACAAAGCAAACAGTGCTTGTACACTTTGTCCTTCCAGAAAAGATTAAGCCTACACAAATGAATAGGCAGTTAAAGGAGGAGCTTGGCCGTGGGAGAAGAGGGATGGTAGTGCAAGATTGTCGTCAGCAGGCAGGTGGCTGTCCTGAGGAGCAGAAGGTGTGCGGGCAACCCGGGCAACTGACGGGTTGTGCAGCACAGCATGGATCACTCCATAGCTTGCGGAAGTTAATGGAAGTCACCTTCAGGGGTTTGTGGACATTATTGGTTCAAGCTGCACAGGCCATGGAGAGTGCAGAGGATAAGGACTTTTCCTTTGCCATTTCCACCCACACCTGAGTTTCTTAAGCCTATTATTTTGAAGGTATGTTCCATGCCACAGCTCTTGTCCTTGACCTCTAAAGGATTTGGTTGATTCTGAACTCAAGATGAAAGATTGCCACCTCATGGGCCGTGAACACCCGTCTGTGAGATTAAACTCTGAATTATTAATACAATCAATGACTACCTCTTTTCATCCTAGAACAGGCACAAAGGAAAGCTACAGGGGCCCTGAAAGGGAGGGGAAGGTTCTTTAGCAAGCAGAGAGAAGTAATTGGTGGAAACTGATTTTCTTTTGGTGGAAACATCTCCCATGTCTTTTTTATTCTGCAGGCAGGAATGACGGCACCATATGGAACAGGAACAGGAAGGAGGAGATGACAGCCCAACTGTGCTGCTGTGGCTGACAGTGGTGCTCCAGAACGCCCTTGGGGGTCTGCCTGTCTGATGGCAGTCCTTCCTTCCATCTCCTTCATTGCAACAGGTGCATCAGGCACTACATCAGAAAATGGTCCCCAACAGCCTAAACTGCAGATCTGAAGCATGTGTCAGGGAGATGTGATCTGATGATGATGTGATGAGATGTGATCATGAGGAGGAAGGGCTTGTGAGGGTAGGCAGCAGAGATGTATTTTTCCTCACAGACAGTCCAAGTGCCACCAAGCTATTTATATCTGTGCCATGATATTCACACGAGGGAGTGAGAGCTGATCTCCACAGTAAGTGGTGGCTTTCTCTTGTGGGGTGAACTTTTCTGTTCCAAGGGAATGTCCCAGGTCTGTTCAGGTTTCTCCTTTCTCCTGGTAGATGCCATGGTGCAGAGATGCACTCAACATACATCGTTACGTCTCTGTTCTAACTTTTACATGTTTCTTTGGCTTGCGCATGGCCGCCTTGTTTGAGACATTTCAGTCCAATTAGTTGCTTTCTGTTTCTTTCCCCATTTTATTTGGGAAGTAGGTAAAAAGGCCCCATCCTATACAAGGCCCAGGGAAAAGAAAGAACTCCACAATTCAGAGCCCCATGTAGGAAATGCATCCAAATAGAAAGAAAAGCTAATGTAGCATCTTCATTCTGTTTTCATGTTAAAAAAAGGAGGGGGGTGTTGAACTAATATTGCTGTTCTTTCCAAGTAGATAATGCAAAACATTACTTCAGAACTGGTCAAAATATATAGAAAACATTATTCCCCCTTTTCATTGAAATTCAGATCAACATTACAAGTAAGATAAGAAAACAAACGGTATATAGTTACAATGATGCAGTGCTTTGTGATCACAAACAGATTCTGTAATCCTCACTCGGTGGCTTTTACAGTTCAATTTAACCTATTTCAGTATGTAAAGCTGAGCCTAGGCGACACTGCTCTCCGGCTCGGTACAATCCTCATGTGCGGTCTGGTCACATGAGGGACCGTGGCAGGCCAAAATGCGTGTCGAAGCAACCTCTCCCAGATGTATCGGCTGCTCTGGTTGAGGACCAAGCCTCTCTTTTTCCTTTGTAGACACATATCAAGAATCTTCTGCCTAGAACTTCTAAACTTACATTTGCTTTAGGCATCAAGAAATGTTACTGGTTCACCTGGAGCCTGAATAGCAAAGGCACAGCACGGCAACTGAGAAACAAAAATATGCTTGCAGGTGTTGCTAGAGAAATTATTTAGGTTCAACACAGAACTTAAGCAAGGAATAATAATTCTGCCGTGCTAAGAGTTCACTGACGGTGCAAGGTGTGACAATGCCATGGAAAAGGCTATTGACCTTCACACCTCGGGGAATGAGGCAGTCCACACCAAGGGGAGTGCTTGTCTCCATGTAGAACAGCAAGCGTTTCTGGGCTCCAGCCTGGTCAGGGTGTCCTCTCCTGAGCAGGGCACTGGTCAATGGACTAAGGAACAATCTAAGCAAATGGAAATATTCTTCCTCCCTACCAGTGCTTCTAAACCATCTGACCTCAAGCATTTGCTGTAAGCCGAGGAGCAGTCCCCTGGGTTCAGCGCTGCTAGCCCATGTTTAAAATTAAGCACATGTAGAAACCACTGGCTGAGAGGGCCCTAACATAACATTTACAGTAGATCAAACCCTATCAGTTACAGCAATTCAATTAAGCTTTGCAATTCACAGGAAACCTTAAATTCAGTGCCAGGTTGCACACAGATAAAGCTACAGAGACAGAGAGATGGACAGGAGTCAAACGCATCCGGCCTTCTCGGTCGAAGCCCGGTTTGCTCCAGGCTTCTGCTGTCACTGCTAAACTTTATGCTACAAGGTGGAAGGAGCAAAGGACGTAAGGTCAGCCCTCTCATCCAAAGTGGTCCCTCACTGCAGCTCAGAACTCTGCCTCCATTTCCAGGCAGCTGTTAGATTAGAGAAACATTTTGATATCGTTATCTCTCCTAGAGCAATCTGCAGAGAGTAGCTTGGGGAGGCATTTGGTTTTTATGCGAATTTAAGTTGCAGTTTGCACTTTTAGGGTTTCATATAGGGTTTCATTGCTATCATACTGATTAGGTTTCCTGCAGAGACCAATGCATTAGAGACAAGTCTTGCGACAAGGTTCATGAAGCATCAGCTGCCAAGGCTTTTGGAGAAGCCTCCCTAAGCCTCCTTAGATAATTTGGTCTGCTTTGGGTGCTTCATGTGAGCTATGAGCATGATGCCTGTGTGATCTTCATTTCCAAAGGCTACATTTGAAGGGAGATTGCAAGAGAAGGATGTAATTCAGGTAAGGACTTTGGTGTTGAGCTGGAGATATTGTGTCAACTTCAGTCTCAATCACTTCCAGAGTTGATGATCTAAATCGAAAGAGTAATGAGGCTGCCAAACTATATATTGACCAGTTAAAACAGAGGCTTGGAAAAGCAAAGGAAACCAATGGTTAGGACTCAAAATGGGAGGCAAGACATCTGAAACCACAGCTGATTCAGCATGCCGGCCTGAGCGAAAGTCTTCACCCGTCTGTTCCTCCCGGCACTGCATGTCCCAGCAACGGGTGAAATTTCATGATGGGCAGGGCTGGCTGCCCAGCAAAATCACCCGAAGACCCTTGAGAAATACAAAAAGATTAACACTGCCAGCTTAAGCCATCTAAAAAACCCTCTCTGCTGAAGTATTTCTTTCAGTTAGCCATGATGTCACCCCCCACCCCTGTCACCCCTGGCTGGAGCAGGGGCTGGTGCGTCGCAGACCCCCGGTCCTGGGAGCCAGCCGCCCTCCTCTCGGCTTGCCGGCGCTCGCCGCTCCGCTCCAGCGCCTCCTCGCCATGAGAATACAAATTGGGCAGTGCTGAGGCATATGGAGGGGAAGAATGCTCAGCTGTGAGTATCAGGGACGGGTATTATCCAAACCCAGCCACCAGCACATCATCTTTTCAAAGGCTCCAGATCTGCTACAAATTGCTTCTGAACAACAATGGGAATTTCTTGCCTTTCACAAAGTCGCTTGTATTAGCATCTTTGTTGGAATAAACCAGCAAGTTTCTCCAGTTGGAAGGCTGGTCTTGAGAATCCCCAATTCCAAGGGATATTCATCAGCAAGCCTGATGCTTGCAGGATGGCAAGGAAAGCTGATGTCTGCTCTGACAAGGGGCTCACCACCTGCCAAAGTCCAGGTCTGAGACAAAGAGATGGAGAGCTCTCAGCCCCAATGCCCACAGCAAAGCAGGACATTGTAGGGACTGTGGGGTCCTTTTAATCCTCAATTTGCTCTTGGTGGCATTTGGAAATTCACAGTTACAGGGCGGAGAGGCTGGATCTGTGCTTTCCGGGATAACGGCAAATCTATGCCCTTTTCTGTTGTTCAAGTTCTTACATGACAAATACATCTACGGTCAAGCTAGGCTGACTGACTGCTGCTGGACTGAAACATGCATGTGCAAGAGTGAGATTTAGTCCATCTGTCTGTCCACCCTGAACAACTGTACAGCAACTTGTCGTTAGGTTCGGTGTCAGCATTTATTTTGAAAAATGGGGAACAGGCTTTCCCTAAACCTAGCGCCTTGCAGTTGGCAGTGTTGCAAAAGTGAAATTTATTCTCTGATGCTAACAATAAATTCCATAAAGAGAAAGGAATAAAAGAGAGATAATCCAAACTCTGTAAGTATGCATATTGCAAATCCCAGATAGAGAGAGGACATTTTCCCTTTATTTTTGTGTTCAAACTCCGGATTTCACCCACAGGGCAGGGTTGTCTAGGAGCACTCAACTCTCCACAGTGTCATTTGGAAGGGAGGTCCCTTGTATTTTATTCTTTTCCAAGGTTGGACTCAGTAGAAAAATCCTGAAAATGTCTCTTCTCCATGCTGAATGATCACATCCGCTGAAGGCAGAGCAAGGTGAGCTTTGACGCTGTCCCATGGGAACAGGGTCATCTGAGCAGCCTCCCAGACGCGAGGGGCAGAGCCGTTGTGCGGGGGCCTGTGCTGGAGGAGTCTCGTGGCAGGAGCCAGCCTGAAATGACTGCAAAAGGGACACGTGCAGGGAGCAGGATTCGGTGATCCCCATCCAGAGGGCAAAGCCGGAGACCTCAGAGCTGTAATAGACCCTGCCTCTGTCCCTTTGAGCTCAGTGAAATTTGGGGTGGGGACATCAAAGGAAAAGGACTTGTTTGCAGCCACCTGTTCTCTGCTGACGGTGTCAGCTTTTGTGGCTGAAGAGAGATGGGGGGCCGGGGGATATGGGCTGTTTTGGAGGGGGAAAAAAATAGACCTCTGAGTACCATAACTGCAACCAACAGTAACAACCATAACCGACAATGTTGGCTTGAGTCTCTCTGACTCGGGATGGTGACGGCTGCAGGGGATGTGGCCTGAGAGGCCCCATGGCTTTCATCTCACCACTGAGGCAAATACAGCTCTATTTTGCTTTGCACTGAGTGCTTTGGAAAGCCCAAGCGTGTTTGCTCTTTGGTGTCACCTTGGCTGACAAAAGCTGTGGCGCTTGAGAGCCAGGCAAAACAGCAAGCATACGTCAAGTTTCTGTTTCCATCCTCCCCCTGTCGATAACTGTTGACCCAGCTTCTCCTTTTGCTGATGCCTGAGCGTAACTTGCTGCCTTCCTTGCTGAGCACCAGCCACACAACCCAGCCAACTTGGTTCTCAGCTCATCCTCACCTCTGCCAGGGGTTAATGGAAACAGGAGGTGGGCTGCCTGAATGCTAGCAGACACTGCACGGCTGCTGGGGAAGTGCAGGTCAAAGGACAGAAAGGAGGACAAGCCCTTGCACAGCCTGGGCGACTGCTGCCACCATCTGCCTCCAGCCCCAGGGTGGGAACTTCTGCTGCCTGACTCTGCTTCTCCCAGTAGAGGTGTCACCCTTCATGCAGATTATGCTTATTTGGGCTAAATAATGAATCATGCTGTTTGTGGAGGCTTTCTTCTCTCCTAGACAACTGGCTCAGGAAGTTCACATGGATACAAGGAGTTGCATCCTTCTAGCTTCTTTCTGAGGCAAAGGCACAAGGGTTTCTGGTAAGGAGGGGATATGACCCTGTGCACACAGAGCACTGTGCGTTAGCTGGCTGTCACCCAAACCACCTGGCCACCTTTCATGCACAATGTGACACACGTTACGCAGCTCAGGGTGTTTGAATCATGGTGCTGCTTGCTTTGATATCATGAATGAACCCAGCTAAATATCTGTTTATGGTAGATAAATTATAGTTGGAAATTGCTTCACCAGCTGTGGATATGCAGCCATTGCTGAGGTGGGATGGGGGACCTTTGACTGGACCAGAGGATCTTCTGCCCCCTGCAACTGCTCTTATCCCAAGTATCAGCTATCTTTCAGCAGTGCTCTAGTCATGGGACTAACATGCATTAAGGAGTTTCTGTTCTCATCTCTCTCAGGGAGGATCAAATGCAGTGAAATATCCCATTTTGCTGGTTGTTTTTTGAAAAATGTGTGGTATGTGTCAATGTTAGAAAAGCAAGGTCAAAGGAACAGGAGAACAGGACACTGGAATGGAAAAACTCTCTTAGGACATTCAGTTCAGTCCATGTTATCGTAGTCTTATTTGCGAAGTGTTTTAAAATGAGTGCAGTTGTTTGCCCTCAGCACATCTACTGCAAGGCTGTTTCTGAACCACACATGTTTCCTGGAAGAACTGCGGAAGTAAAGCTGTTGGTCTTGTGATTCCATGTGCATTAATGAAGGTCCAACCTCTGCATCAATTCAGCAGGTCTCCTGTACCCACAAGCACTACCCTTACTGAGGAGGTTTCCACTGTACCCGTGGAACAAAAGATGTTATTGGTCATATTTATCCAGGAATTTTAGGTTGGTCTTGTGGGGCTGAGGTCAGGAGGACCGTGACTTTGAGCTGAGTGCTGATTGCTTGGCACATCAGGGGCATGGGGCAGTTCATGAGGACCCCCTTGCTGACGGTGCTTCAGATACCGCTCCTCGTGGCTTTCCATCCCTCCAGTTCACCCTTCTCCCTACTGCTGGATGGTGGCAATGCTGGAGTTGTGTCCAAAGACCTTCCTCTACCTTCCTCAGAGCAGATGTGAACACTTTATCTGCATTAGCAGTAACAGGAAGTGACCACAGAGTGGACTGGGTTGCTCACCTGCTATAGGATTTGAAGAGAGCCCTGCACTCTTGGAGCAAATGGGACGGTTATAAGCCCCTTTCAGGAAACAGATTTACAAAGACAGGAGCTGTTTTACAAGCAGCAGAGTAAAATTAGTGGTAGCAATGGCAGAAACTTTGCTTTTGTGGTGAAGAAAACATTGTGTGGACAATGCCAGTACAGCCTGACCAGCTTCTTGCAGGAATCTTTTGAGCAGTTTGTTTCACATTCACTTTTGGCACATTCTCCCAGCCGTATTCTTTTCCTTAGTGATTTTAGCAAAGCTGGCGATTTTTCAAAAGCCAAGCTCTCAGACCCAATATTGTTGCTGAATCAGAGGTAGCTTTGCCAGAATCGTCTGGACTTAGACCTGCCAAAAGCTCTTTCCAGCCTGCGCTGGACCAGAGAGGATGTCCCACCCAAGTCATCAACCACGGACGGCGCAAGGAACGCAATGGACAGGATTCTTGAGTGGCTGAGCAGGATGTGCCATGGCAGTACTGACTGCTCGGCTGCAGGGCCAGGGAAAGCTGGGAAGGCACAGATAATAATACTACATCTTTCTTCCCGAGTGATGTTGGCTCCAGGTCCCTCATCCTGAAAGTTTTTTAAGGTCTTGTACACTGTGGGATTATAATTCCCACCTGAGAGGACAGTTCGGGGAAGATGTGACCTGGACCAGCGGCATGTGAGCGAACTCCACAGTGTGTTAGAGGATGAAACAACAGAGCTAAAATGAGAGGTTAGGGTGTGTTTGGGGGATAGAGTAAAATCCCAAAGCAGCCCAGAAAGCAGAAAGGGCTATGAAGCAGCAGGGAAACTATACCCACACCAGCATTTATCAGGACACTGTGACCAGCAGCCACAACCCTGCTTTTGGGAGACTTCCATTTTCATAGTTAATAACGCACTGAAAGGAAGGAGAGGGGGGACCTAAAGATGAATTTTCCGAGTGTTAGTTTTGAGGATTGCATTGCATTTATTTTGGATTCTCCTGTTGTTACACTTCAGCCTTGTTACAATTGTGTTAGAATATAGTTAGTATCAGATGGAGGGGCATTACCAGAATTCCCTCTGCGGAGCAGACTCCAGACAGGCAGTTTATCTATTGCCTGTTGTTAGCAGCAGACTTTTGGAAGACAAGCAACTTTCTTCTCTTAAAAAGGACTTGGGAAAAAGGACCATCCTTTCCCGGCAGAATTTTTTCTGAGGGAGATATTTTTATGCCTGACTAAAGAGAGACAAAAAGGTCAAAGAAAATTAAAATCACATGCTCGAACATTTCAGGGCAGGTGTTTTTCTTGATCCAGAATACAGTCTTTGAAGGGTGTATCCCTGGATTTATGCTCCTCCTAACATTTCACCTGTTGTATTAGTACTGAAGGACAAATGATTTCATAACCCCAGGCGGCCTGGTTTATTTGGACCCAACTCAACAACCTTGTTTCAAATGCATTGCAATTTTTACAGCTAGACCGAAGCCCAAGACAAGCACTCCAGTCTGGCTGCTCATCGCTGCATTTCACTTGGCATGTAGGCTACGGATGAGGAATGTGCAGAATTTCCTTTTCCACCCTGTCAGATCCTCTGTCTTGAGCCTGGCCCAACCCCAAAAGCACAACGGATGCAGCTGGAGAAGGGCAGGTCCAATCTTGCTGCTAAGCTGGGAGACTCCAGTGACACTTCACCTCCCCTGCTGCATTAACAGCCAGCAGCTGGAGGTGGGTGCTAATAAGTGGAAGAACATCAGCTGCTGCCTGTTGAAAGGGGTCATTTATGAAGGAGGAGGAATTTATTACTCAGGCTGGAGGAGGAGGTGGTGGTGTGGATTGGGATTCCTGTGAGTGATGAAGGCCTTGATTCTGAGCAAAGCTGCTCTCTAATCACTCATCTTGAAGCCTCTATTGGTGTTGATCTGCCAGAACAGGTAACAGGACCATGAGCTTTCCCCCCTGCCTGCTAAGGTTGCTGTCAGGAATCTTGTTCCACTGTGAAAGCTGATTGCAAGTAATTGTAATGTCTTAATGTCAGCGGTTGGTGGGAATCAATAGGGAACTCTGAGCTATCGAATAATGAGCCCAGTTTGTTCCTTTTATCATTCTGGGAAAGGAATTGAAGAGAAGCGTTAGCCCTTTGGGGCGTGTTGCCTTTGCAGAAGCACCTGTGTGCAGAGAGACAGCAAAGCTCTCCCAGAGGTCTGAGCTTGGGCTTTGCTGCAGTGGGAGTGGTAAATGTAGGATCAAGTTCTGCCTTATCTCATCCCTAAAACTTATTTTGCTTGGCCTAAAATGAAAAACTAACTAGCTTTTCCTGCCCCCCTCCCATCCCCTTCCCCCCCCCCCCCCCCCCCAAAAAAAAACAGCTCTGCAGAAAAGATGGAATTGAATGAGCTCCTTTCCCTGGAGCTTAGGAACAACTCAAGATGGGTAGAAAATTGCTGTTGCATCACTGACAGGAGTAACAATAACTAGCACCATGTCTAAAGATAATGAGTTCTGATGATCAGTAATGGTGGCTGTACTGGTCCAAATTATCTCTGAAAAAATAAATTTATTGCATCAGGAAAACAGGTTTTCTCCCAGGGATGCTGTTAGGAAATAAAGATGGGTTGTGTGTGTGAGGGAGGGAGAATGATATATATATGTGTGTGTGTGTGTATATATATATATTTTAACTTATTTTGGACTATCTCAAAAAACAGGGATTTTCAGTGTATAAGTTGTGTAAGATTTCAGTGTATAAGTTGCATAAGATTTCAAAAGGCATTGTAAAATATTTCTACCTCTCCCAGACTATACCTATCCCTTATTTGAAGGACAGTGCATTGGAAATAATCTGTAATGAAACTTGTTGCTTGATTAGTTTTATCTTCATTTATGTATTTAATGTTATTTAAATGGTTAATGACTGCTCAGGTTATGAGGAAATTTCCTTTATTTTCTTCCACTTTTTTCCTTACCTTGGAATTCTTACAGTTGCCAAGTTCCTGCTACAATTTTGCTAGGAAGGTCTTCCTTGGCTGTTGAGAAGCAGGTTGCCTAAAAATGTTTATTAGTTCAATCAAAATGTTAACAAAGATGTCGTATAAACAAAGTGCTTGCAAGGTGTTGGAACGAAATAACTGTAACAAAACCTAGGAGTTTAAAGCAGAAAAACTTAATTATTCAGCTTTGTGTTCTTAATGATATCATTTTTGTAGTCATTAACAACATATACTTCTCACCTGAATTTTTAGCATTAAAAATCAAAGAGGAATCACAAGTCATTTCTGGACAGAAGTTTTTCAGGTTTCTCTTTCCAGCAGTGAAGAACTGAGTCTTAATTCCTTCCCGTTTGTTCTCCCTATGCCCTCTGCTTTCTGATCAGCTATAAGAAATGAATGGGGCCTCTCGGCCCATTATGTGGGCTTGGATTTAGCTTAACCAAAAGCAATCATCATTCCCTGTCATTAGATCAGGGTCACAACTCTGGAAACTTTTTTTTTTTTTCTTTGTCTCTTCCCATTCATTACTACAATGCAAGAGTAAGACCCTCTTCCACATGCTGGGCATGTTGAACAGGTGAGGAGGGGGAGGAAGGCTGCTCCAGTAGTTGGGCAGCCCACTTGCCGCTTGGCACACTAGCGTGGGACCCCAGTTCACTTAGTCTGTGCTCACCTTGCTTTCACATCTGTAGAAAACAGGTGAGAGCAGGGCCCTCCCTTACTGGTGTGCAATGTGGAAAATTCCCTCCAGGATTCTGGAATGTGCTGCAGTGATGCAGGATGTACAAAAGGGACAGCGTTTGGAGTGTTTCCTTATAGGATAATTGGAGGAAGTCATTGTATTAAATATCCATTTGTATCATTAGCCTTTTATTTGGTGCTTTGTCCAGACATCCTGTTTGCTTCCTCTTTGAAGTAATGAATATGCTTCCTGCCTGCAGGGTCCGATCCAAAGCTCCCGTGTAAAAGCAAGGTGCCTGACTGAGATCAGTAGTGTAGCTGATAGACAGAGACATCTCTAGACTTGCCTCCTATAAGGAGCTTCAGGACAAAGCTAGAGTAGAGTCCATCATGGACTGCTCTTAGAACCACTCTGTTTAGACCACCCTACCCAGAGGGTAGGAGGGGTTACAGTTCTTTGCTCTCTATAGTGCAGAGGTGAGGATTCTGCCACCTGAGACCTCACGTTGTTCTGTTGGGACATGACAATGATGTCACTCTGGCTCATTCAGAGATCTGATCCAGCTCCTAGGCACACACCAAGTGCTGAGCCGTAAGTCCATTTATTGGGAAGTATCAAATGCAAAGAGCTGGGGCTTCTCCATTCTCCTTTAAGCCTGGGAAATGGCAAGCTGTTCCACATCTCCCCTTCCTTCTGGTTCCCACTGAGAAAGCTCTTGTTGACCTTCCCACAGAAGGTCTCCAGCTACTTGTTTGCAGTAATTGTCTTTTATCTGCTGCTTTGGTCATTCCTAGAGACTGAACCTGGGATCTCCACAATTAGCAGCAAATGCATCTCTGTTTCTAGATCCATGTGTAGGAGAAGAGATGGAGCTTCTACATATGGAGCCTGGAGGTGGAGGCGTGACATATTTATGTGTACTTTGGACATAGCTATAATAAGAAATGCTATGTCAGCATGACGTAGCCCCAAGAAGTAGCAAGGGGAGTTGCATAGCCTCTTCATCCTAGACTGCAGTAGGGAGTGCAGAAGATGGAGGTCACTAACTACTTGCCTCTTTCACTAACAAGTATGCTTTTTTTTTTTTTTTTTTTTTTTTTTTTCTTCAGTGGGGTTGAGGAAGGGTTAATCAGGGAAGTATAGCCCCTAAGGACCAGGATTGTTGTTCCATGCAAACTGGCTTGTTCTTGTTTCTTCCATTGATCGCAATCACTCAGAGCTGTGCCTGTAACAAACTGTCTTAAATCATTGCAATCATAATAAGCATACACTGGTAAATAATGCATGAGATGTCCATAAGGCTATATTCATTAGAAGGAAGGTGCACATAGAGCATGGTAATCATCTGGGCTCAGGTGGGGGCTTGGTTTGAGATGTAGTAGTTGCTAGGGATCTGCCCTGAAACTGAGCTGGGTTTCAGGCAGGCTGTCCAGCCCTACAAGATGATGGAAATAAAGATAGACTCATTTTCACATTCATGAATTTTGCAAGAGTTGTTTAAAATGCCTCCAAGGTTCACAGCATAATACAGGTTGAGTGAAAGTGTGTTTGTGGCGAGTCTCCAAAGAACATAATAGGAAGGCATCACAATTAATAGTATTTAATATATCTTCATGACAACAAAATGCATAGTAGGTAACAAGTTTTTCTGTGAAAGCCTCTGAGCTAAGTAAATTGTCTGGATATTAGAAACCTTTGTTTTTTAAAATGAAAATTGACCCCCCCCCCCCAAAAAAAAAAAGCTTGCTTTTTCATTTGTGCTCTGAGGAGCAGAGTTTCTCCTCAATCCTGCCAGTGATGGGAAAGGATGGGAGGAGGAGTAGACAGATTTTTTTTTTCCAAGTTAACAACTGGCTGTGCCACTTGTATTGACAACAGGGTTTTAGTTTCTATGACAATGGGACCCGGATTGAAGGTGGACAACTGATAGGGAGAGATGGGATCCACCTCACTAAGCGGGGCATGTGTGTCTTTGCCAGCAGGTTGGCCAGCCTGCTAAGAAGGGTTTCAAACTATGAAAGATGGAGGAAGGGGAGAGCTATACAGGCAAGGCAGTCAGCAGAATGTGGCTCAAATTGGGGTGCCTTCAGCTGATAAATAGAGTCGGGGAAGTGCATACGTGATGTGGCTATGGAGGATCCTCTTGTACCCCCCTGGGAAACCTGCATGATTGATTTCCTCTCTGAAATGCCTGTACACCAATGCATGCAGCACGTGGGAATGAACAAGAGGAATTGAAGATCTGTGCATAGTTGCAGGACCATGATCTCATTGCAATTAGAGAGACATGGTGGGATAACTTGCATGACTGGAATGCTGTCATGGATGGCTATGTGCTTTTTGGGAAAGACAGGCCAGGAAGGTGGGGTGGTGGAGTTGCTCTTTATATGAGAGAGCAACTGGAATGCATCGGGCTCTGCTTAGGGATGGATGAAAGGTTGGACTAGACAAACTGCAGAGGTCCCTTCCAACATCAACCATTCTGTGGTACTAGAACACGGAGCTTCTTTAAAGCAACTCCTTCTGCATGGACTGGAGGTTGGTGTAGTCCTTGGCCAGACTCCACAGCAGGGCCGGATCAGATGCTGTGGCATTCATTACAAGGTTCCTAGTGCAAATTGTGAGGGAAATTAGACAGGCAGTACATTTCCCCCTTCCTTCCCCCCCTGCTTTTGTCCCAGGGAGATTTTCTTGCTAAATGACAGTGATAAGGACAATCTGGCTTTTGTATGGTTATAAGCGACGGAAGTGGTAGCAGAAGCATTCCTGATTATATTAGACAGCTGCAGATGGCAATGGGTCATTTCACTCCATTATGGTTTCTGGCAGGTGAGTATTAAAGGGTGTATGATGGCATCATTTCTCAGCAATTACTTCATTTGGCTGTCTAAACAAACGGCCGTTCCTCACCAGGTGCAAAGGGCCTTCTATTTCTTTTCCCTTCACGGAGGGAAAAGAAATACCTAAAGTGAAAATAGCACTAGTGGATTGTGTCTGCCTGATGGCTGTGGTGGTCTCTGCCTCACTGCAGAACATCCACAACATGAGCAATGGCAGTGAAAACCTGCTTTCCCCATGCCCAACCCTGGGGCGGAGTACCTTTGTGGTCAGATACTGAATGGATTTGAAAGCACGGACCCTCAAAACATAAGTCCATCTGTTCACACTGGTGGGCTCTGGGTTGTCTGTATCCAATACACAGTTTGGCTGCGTAGCACCCACAGTGGCTGAATAAGGTCTGAGCTCAGCATGAGGTGTGAAGGCCTTCTAGGAGTTGCTACACCTCCTCAGTTACGTATTAGAGGGCTGGAGCTTGGCATGTTGGCCTGCACATGGCATGACTGGCTCTGCCTAACTCAAAAGTGAGAGAACAGATCATGTGGACAGTGAGTGAGTCTAACTTTTGAGAATGAACGAAGAAACAAACCTAGCTGGTAGCTTAGCTATGCAGCCCACTTCCAGCTGTCCTTTCTGCACCCCATCCTTCCTCAGTGCAGCTACTCATATCTGAACTTTTACCCTTGCCATATGTCAAACCTGCGTGAACCTACTTTTCTTGAGGGCAGGAAGTGGAAAACTTGGAAGTGCCAGGGAATCTGCTGTCCCTGTAAGATATTCTCTTCAAGAGATCGGCTCTTTGGGAAGAGTGTGTCTGCATTGGTTCTGTCGGAACTAAACCAGAAAGCTGCTGGTTTATAGATATGAACAATTTTAATTTACTCCAGATCCCTAAATAGACCACATACGAGACTTAAAAAATGAGAAACAAACCAAAAAGAACCCCTGAGCTCTCCCGCGGGAAGTCACATCCTAAAATTAAAAAACAAAACCAAAGTCTTTTCTAGTTCCATATTTAGAGTCATATTTTTGTCCTGATACTCCTTCTGGAAGTCTATTGCGGAAACTCAAAGCTGATAGTCGCTGTTAAATGTGAGGATAATCAGTCAAAATATTTTTCTCTGCAGAAATATTTGAGCACTAAACTAGTGTTATCTCTAAGAGCCGTCTAAAGAGCTTGAGATGACTTTGGACCCTGGGTGGTATGTTGTGTGTGTGTGTGTGTTTTTTTTTTTTTTTTTTTTTTTTTCCCTTCTCATTCCTTCTAGTGTGGTTGAAGAAATAAATCTACCCACTCAGCTTCACATACAACAGCCCCCCTCCCCCACCAAAGAGAAGTGATGATCCTAGTCATTCTGAAGTGTAGTTCAACTATGATTTTTTTTCTGTACTTCTGACTGCATCATCTGTCACAGAAGGAAGCAAGATGAGAGAGAAATGGGATCGGTAGACTGTTAAGCTTGTCCAGTTAGACTGGAGAGGAAAGCAAGAAGTGGGGGTAAAAAAGAAGACCATCAAACCTGAGTGAATATGGATAAATGGGGAAACAATGCTGCCCAGCTTGCCTTCATCTTCATGCTACCATGCCTCAGATGCCACTTGAATTTGCAAAGCTTGTGGAGAACATAGCAGCCTGTAGCCATGAAGCTACCAGTCCTGTTGCTGGACCCAGAGCTCCAGGTAGCCCTGACCCAGCGTGGGCAGCCTGCAGAGGGATTCCTGGTGCCAAGAATGGCACACCGAGAGTGAGTGTGCTGGGAAAAGCTCATCGTGCCCAGCCAGGCCCCTTACGGAGGATGGTCTGGCTGTGTTGTGATGCAGCCAGTGCTTTACCGTGAAGATGGTGATTACAACCCATCAGACTCATTATCTTTGCTAAGCTGAGCCAGCATTTGAACCACAGCCTCTAAAGGCAAAAGGCTAATACACTTGTCTCCCTCTGAGCTGCTGAGCCCCCTTTGCCTTGTTAAGGCAATGTACTAACTCTGGGAAATCACTATTGCAAACCATAAATGATGAATGAAATGAGAAAGCCCTGCTTAGTGCAAAGGGATAATGCAAAGGCTGCTGGGCTGTTTGCTCTGTGATACTCAGCAAACGCATTGCAAAGAAAGCTCAGCAAAATCCCGGACAAAAGGATAGGATCATCATAAAAGAACCAAAATCATTAGGTTCAATTATGGTCCCAAATTTAATTCTGGTAAGTTTGTTAGGACTCTTCCCCTGGCTAGCCACTTGGTCCATAGGCTAAATCCATCTCTCAAGTAGGTTTCTCTGAGGGCTCAAGATGGCATGCAAGGGTATTATCTACATAAAGGGTTACTTATTCATAGAAAGCCCTGCAGATACTGCTGAAGCTTGTACAAATCACTTTAGATAAAACCATAATTCTGGATGTGAAAGGGCTTGGATGTTCCTGAGGCTTGGAAATCCAGGCTGCAAAGAAGAGAGAGAGAGAGAGATGGTTAAAGCCATAAATAGTTCTAAACTAATGAAATTACTATGTGAGGAAGAAGGGAAAATAGCTTCTTTTAAAGCAGATGAGGCAAACGTGCCTCCCAACATATTTTCTGCTCGTAAAACTCAGTTTGGATTTCTAGGTAACTAAGGGAGCTCTCCCAGCGCAGAGAAGTTTCTAAGGGTTTTCCCACACTTGCTAGGATTGACCGATTGAGTGGAAATGCAGAATGTCAACCTTGTCTGTCTTGGAGTGCAGCTTGCACCTCTCCTGAGGCCAACTTGGGTATGAAGCAAACCTGAGACTGTGGTGGTCTTTTGCATTACGGAGACCCTCTGTCAGGATCTGTTGAAGCACAAGGCCAAGAGGGACTGTTATTAGATCACCTGGTCTGAATTCCCGGTTAGCTCCACTTAAAATCATTGTTTTGTCATCTATGTCTGAGTATCCTTCTGGACTCCCAGGTCCATCTGTTTTCTCTGAGCCCATCTCCATTTGGTAGCCTTAGTGCATGGGGTGTGCTGCTCCGGCTGTATGAACATAAAGATTTGCGCTTAAAGGCTGAACTGCTTTGGAAAGCATTTTCCCCAGCTGTGGGGAAGTCATGGGGCACTCTGGCTTCCGTGCTCATTCACCTGCTGAATGGGACACAGGCCTGGCATTAGCACAGTTGCTGATTCTGTCCTGGATTTTCTTTTTCTTCCTTCTTTTTTAAATCAGATGGTGTAGATGCTGTGGTCCACCTTCATACTGATGGCTGGGATGCTTGTAGAAGCAAGGTCTATTTTTGGTGCCACCTTTTTCTGGCCTTGGGTTCTTGGGAAAAAGGATTCTTGGTTTCCTAGAGAAAACTGACAATCTCTGTGGGGTTCAAGTCTTTTGCATTCTATGAGCCCTTTGCTGTTTGAAATCTACAGACTCTTAGAATAAATTTACATAAAGAGAAAAACCCAAGACCTGTAGGTCATCTACTTAAAGGCAAGGTCCCAGTACTCAGTTCTGAGAAGGTTGCCTGTGCTATCCATGCATTGGTTTTATTTCTAAATAGCCTTTACTTTTTGGAGGTCGAATTCTCTGTTTTTCTTGGGCTCAGCTTCAGCCCTGCCTGTGACCTCTCTGTCGTTTCTAGTAAGGTAGCAAGTTAGTTATCAAAGGTATAGAAAGATTCAGGTAGCGGGATAGATTTTTTTTTTTTTTTTTTTTTTTCCCTTGCTGGATGTGTTTTTCTGAAGGAATAGGCAGTGCCCACAAGCAAGGAACAGGGCTCCTTTCTCCCCCTGCCATGGAGGGATGGAGCCTGGCATGACCAGCAGTCCTGTAAAATCCTTCCTGCAGACAGCAGAAGTTAGACTCTTCTCACAGGTGAAGATGTGGGGGTGTTTAAAGGTTTGTATTTCTAATTGGGATTCTTAGAAGCTTTGGAAGTTTTAGTTTGCTAAACCCTACGAAATCAACATGTATAACTGAATTATATCCAAGCCTGCTGAGTACAGAGAATTTAGGTTGGAAAACTTACCTTCTGTGCAGCTTCAGAATCAAAGGATTTTAAAGGAGATGGAATGAGAGTAGTTTCTGCAGGAAAGGTTAAAAATACAAATGGTAATAAGATCATTTTAATAGGCTTCATGAGCCTCCATGGACTGAATACTTGATGATGTTACTTCAGACCCAACAAGATGGTCAGCCCCTGTCTCTTGACGAACTCCAAAGCAATAGACCTTGTGGAAAATAATAATTTCCTGTTAAAATCTAAGGCTTCTCTACAAGGCTCCAGTAATGTGAAGAGACAGGACAGTTTGCAGCACAATCTGAGATATTTTTTTTATTTCTTTTTTCTTTTTTTTTTGGATTGACCGTGCAAGTTTTGGGTCAGTGTTTCCCAGTGCCTCATTGTTTCCCATTCTTTTTACCTTCGTTTGCTTTGCTACTTTTTTTTTTTCCTATCTTGTTCCTTGTACTTTTAGTATGGGACTGCAATGCTCCTCCTTGTTCTAATAGATTTTGTGCCATTTGTCTTGTCTTGATGCAATTCCCTCCTTGTGACTTGTTCAAGTCTCTCATACATGTAGGTGATAAGCTCTGTAAACACTGCTTTGCTTCCTGTTTCTTTTCCCTCTTCACTTATTATCGCTGCGATTATTTGGGAAAAGGTGCTGCACGTTAGCATTGATTCAAACACAGGGACTTAAGTAGGGAGGAAGGAAGATAGTTCTGCTGGGAGTAGTGATTTTGCGTACTTCTCTCTGACTCTTAGAAAATCAGGGTAAGCCTGATAATTATTGCACAAGAAATAAAACTTCAGATCCCAGTTAAGCCATTCTGTGAGCGTCGACTCGAACTGGATGCGAGTTTGATTTACATGAGACTTTCTCCAGACTGACTTCTCCATCTTTACCAGGATTAGGATCGGCATATCCAGTGCACGAATGAGAATCTGCTACAAGTGCCACCACTGCTGCCAACTGAACCAGTAAAGGGTTCCTACTAGTAATTAGATAAACCAAATTTCGAGTCAAGGGAAGAGTGGATCCAGGTGGGCTAAATGCTCTAGTGTTTTGCACACAAGGCCCTTCTGAATCCAGGTAGCAAACTGTACAGGCTAGTCACAGCTTTTTAAAAAAGACTATAGAGAAAGTAAGCAGCCAGCTGATCGTTCCTGCAATACAAAGGGACCAAAGAAGATTCACGTACTCCTGTTTACAGTCGGTGCTCTAGTGAACAGATAGGAATGCCGAAAGGACAACGACAGAGATCACTCACCCTTGTGACTGAATTTAATATTACTCATGTGCCCATGCAAACTGGTGACTGCACGAGGCACACGCAGTGCATGCACCCTTCCCCCAGGCAGAGGAAGACTAGCTGCTGAGGTATATAGAAACAAGAAGTTCAGAGGAGGGAGCTTCCTCTGCCTGCTTCCAGAGGGCTAAGGATGCAAAAATCCTGTGACTAAATACAGCTGTGATGAAATCTATTGGTAAGTACTTTGAAAGAGGGGAAATGTTTTGTGGATGCAAGGTCAGCTATTACTGCAGAGACAGAAAGTTCATGAAATCTCAGGGTTAAAACAGGCTGCTGCTCTCTGCAAACACAAGCTGCTCTTGCAGTACAGACTAGAAGGAGCTGTAAATGAAACAGCACAAGCTACACAGCTGAAAAGTACCCTGTGAAGAGAAGAGTCTGTTTTATTAGTCAATGACTGGAAAAGACTGTCCAGAGAACTAATTTCAGAGTAGTCTTCCAGGATTGGTACTAGCCAGCTTTCCTCACTGCAAAGATGTTAGGTAATCCCACTAGTTGCTGTTCCCTCTTTGCAATGTGTCATTTGCTGTACCTGGTCTCCTGGATCTCACTAATCATAATCATTCTAATGGCTGATTTCTGCTTCCTGATGTGCCTGTTCTAGTTTCTGCTGCCAACCAACCTGCCCAACTGTACCAGACCATCCTTCATAGTATTAACTTCCCTGCAAGAAGCCAGGGAGCTAGTGCTATGGTCTAGTGTAACTGAACCTGTCTCCTGAACATACTCTTACCATGCTCCTGGTTTGGCACACCTTTGTTGCCTCTCATTTCTTGACTCTTGGCATGACTCCTGAGCATGCTTCTAGCTGAGGCTTGTGGCTTGGTACAACTCTAGGCTTCTGTTTCCTGATATCTGCTCCAAAACCAGTTCTAGTTTGACTCTAACTGCTTAGAAATGCTACCTGTATCCTTGTTTAGATTGTCTGATAGCAGTTCCTGTGGGCTTCATACTAATACCTGCACAGGGATTTAGCAGAGGCTGATTTGTGCTGCTCATGCATGTGTGCTGATGTATGTTCTGTATATCACTCTCACCCTAAAACCTTTGTTTCATCTTCAGCTCTACTTTATTCCCCCCCTAGATCCTCTCTGGGAGGACAGATATAAATTAAAAACAAATTGTGTGCCTGTGCCATCAGCCAACAAACACTTATTTCTGCCCACCTACCCTGAATAAATGATCATTATATCAGAACACAGACTATGGAAAAGCGGGGTGTGTATGTGCGGTGCTTGAAGGTCATAACACTCAGACTGTATCCATCACACAGCACTGTTCAAAAGCTGCCCAAATGTATCAAGCAACTGCCTTTTCCTTTGCAGTCATGCTTGGAAACGCTGGCAATTTTGGTTGACAGCTATTGGATCAAAAAGCAGAAGTGATGGCATGAAACTCCCTTCAGAGCAAAGACGAATGACTTGCACTTCTGTTCACTCTACCAAGTACCTCATGTAGTCTGGGATCTGCTTTCCACTGGAGGGAATAACCTCTCTTGCAACCAGTGCTGCAGGTGCACAGACTTTAAAAGAATGCTAACAGCCAGGCAAGGAGATTCATAGAATGGGATGTAGGATACTCCTTACCTTTCTTATCCTAAGGAATAGGGTGCACAACACCCCTTTTCTTTGCATTGACATTAGCTGCATTATTCTGTTGCTCCTCATGAGCTCAACTGACCTGACCTAGCTGGAAGCCATTTGGCCACTTCTTATTTCTTGCTACTCTTTCACCCATGAGGGACCCAGTGTCTTTGTGTTCATCTAACATGGCTTGCTCTGTCCACCCCCCTCCTTCTCTGCCCGGGAGTTCACCACCACCTGTGTCAATGCTGCTCCCTGTTAACCATGTGCTTCCTGAACTTTAAAAGACTCCAGACACTAAAATCAGACCACTCCAGGGGCTGTGCTGCAGTTGGCTCGGTGCTGTTTGTTGTCCCAAAAGGCGCTCCCTAATTGCAGTTTAGCTAGGTAACGCTGATTGAAGAGCTTGGCTGCAGACTCGTGTTTCAGCAGACAGCTGAACACTGTGAGGGTCCAGCAGTTATTCTCTCCTACTTTCTTCCACATGTGGATTTTCTGTTTCAGGACAAGATGCAGGTCTGGCTGCTCAGTGTGAGTTCTCACAAGGCTTGTGAGCTCTCACAAGGCTTATGAGAGCTTTCTCATCCCCCATTTCTCTCTGTCCACCTTTTTCTTAGGAGTGGTATGGGCCTAGCTGGAGATCCTGTAGTGATGGAGATTCTAGCTGTGGTCCATAAGAGAGATGCTCCCTTTCCTATGTTTCTGTTCTATACGGAGCTGAAGAATTCAATATTTCTTTGAAGCCTCCACCATCTTCATTGGATTCCCTGTGAAGGATGGGCCAGGCCAGTTCTGAAGCTGGATGCCTTCCCATGGCCAGGCATAAAACTAGGAAACTGAGTGAGGATGGGGAGAGCTAGTGGAAAATGAGTGAATTCAGGGGTTCAGCTTGAGGGTTCTGTGGGGAGCATGGAGAAGAGGCACTGAAACAGGACTCCCTGCTCCTTGTGACCAGAGATAGCCTCCTACACGAGCACAATCTGCACCGCATGAATACCTGCTAAGCATCCCTGTTCCCTGTTTATTGGCTTATGCCCTAAGAAGCTGTCTTCATAGTATATCTTGATTCCTGGGAACTGAATTTCCATCCTCACGTGTGTTTCTGTGGCTGTATGGTAGGAGCAAAAGAGTATTTCTTCTGCTCAGTCAAGAAAAGCATCCAAGTATTCTCTTTCATATGACCGGTGAATGCTGACAGATGCTGTGGGTGTGAAATGCCCGGGTTTTCTTTAAATTAACAATTTCCCTGCTCTCAGGCATCCAGAACACACTGCAATAACTATCTGTGCACCTTTGAGGTGTCCTTTTCCCAGAGCTCAGACACATCCGCTGCATTTCAGATTGCCTGGATAACTTCAAAGACAAAATCAGCCCAAAACTAAGGTTTGAGGAATATTTATGCATTTCCCGAGAACACTCAGCTTTTGAAATGCTATTTCCTCAGGTATTAGAAGTTCTTGAAATTGAAGCCAATCAGATGATCAGTATCTTTAACTGTATCATAATAACATTTTAGTGAAAAGGCATCTATGTAATAAATCATCATAGGTGTATGAATGAAGTGTTGAAAATCAACTGAGGGGAAGAACACGTCGGGGAAGGTGTGTCTGTGGGTGTGTTGAAAAGAAATATTATCTCAGAGGTGCTCACTGCAACTTGATTTAAATGTCCTGATCCAGATCCTATTTATTCCGGTGTAATCAGCAGTAACTTTTCCTGAGGCAAAACCCATGCCAGGTGATAAGGCAATACTAGTGAATGGAGTTACAGTAGGGTTAAGCAGATGAGAGCAGAATCAAACCCTGCATGTTGAAATCTCTATCGTTTTGGAGCATGCAGCAGTTCAACTTGACCTCATAAAAATCTACTTGAGAGAATTTTTCTTTTTTGTCAATACTGAATGCCCCCCTCACACCCTGTTTTGTTGCAGTGTCCTGCCTGGTGCGACCATCAGCCAATCAGTCTCATGTTTGCTGTTTGGGGGATCTACCAACACTGCTTTGGCAAGTTTTTGAGGCCGTTCACAGGTAGTCATTCAATGACTGTTCAAAATGTTTGCCTAACAAGCTAGCAGCAAAGTAGCTTCCCCAGCGGCATGCTATTCCAGCAACTCCCTATGCCAGCTGGAAATTACACTGTTTTCCAATTTCATAATTACCTCTGTTTTTTATTATAGCATCTTTAGAGTGAGAAAACTGGAAAGGAAGAGGGGATTGTATAATACAGGAAACAGTGAATTAATACCTCTGTCATAAGATGGAATGGTGCAGAGCTGTGGCAGTGTCAGGAAAATTCAGAGCAAATAAAGAAGGTGCTACGTGGATGGAGATAAGACTTCTCTACTCGTTCTGTGGATTAGTAACTTGCACAGAAAGCTGACTATTTCTCAGAAATGCAAGTCTGCATTTTCTTTTTGTATGCAGGTATCCATACTTGTGTGTAAAGCCGTCACATGGCTATGGAATATGAAAAAAAGGTTTTTACAGAACATGCATGGGCTTTAGAGCACTGGCAAAAGCAAGCTGATGTATTGCCTGAGAAATTATGCTGGGACATTTAAAAGACATTTAAAGGAAGGAACTACATACGATGATAAAGAATTGGCAATTCCTTACCATGTGGTTCTGCAGTGCTAAATCCTGGAAAAAGTTAAGCACCTCTTGAGTATTTATAACTACTAGTTTCAGTAGCTAGTGGGGTTTGAATAGGAAAGTGAAGTTCACAGCAGTTAGAAATGTAGAGGGGTTTATCTTTTTTTTCTAAAAAGGTACACAGCACTAAATAATGAACACCTGTTTTTCTTTTTTTTTCTGACACTTTTCAAAAGGCCTCTATATTTTCAGGCCTTTCACCAACCTTTACTGGTGTACACAAATCAGAAAAATAACTAGTTATTTACTGTGTACTCTAAAATTTCTGATGGAGCATGGAAATACATGGAAATGGCACTGCTCACAGTTTCTGCAGATGCTCAGACAAAAGCCTTTGTAATATGTATCCCTTAATCCATTTTGTTTGTAGTAACACTAGAAAGTAATTAAATACTGGCATGCATCATTTTTATTTTGATGCTGTCTTTTGAAATGCTAAGTGATTAGGTAGGTTAAACAAGTATGCAGCAGAAGCTGTATGTATCTGTTATTCAGTTGTCAGATCTCAACAAATGTGCTTTTAATAACAGCTTGTTATTCGGTTCACTGAGTTGCAAATAGATGCAGGTTTTAGAAACAACTTCTTATTTATATATCTTATGATCATTTCGGATGTCTGACAGCACTGCAATAAAGCTGCTTCCTAGCTGAGTAAATGTCTTCAAAGGAGCTGCTATCGGGAAAACTGGTAGCAAAAGGAAAAGAGAAATATCTGTCTGTGAATAGAAAGCATTAATAGGCAAGGAACTATGATTTTAATGTATAAAATTCAGATTACATATTTTTAGAGCTTCTTGAAGCTTTAAGCTTTTACAGACTGTTGAGAGCAGAGTGATCTCTAACTTCCTGCGAGGAGGTCATCTCCGGGGTGGAAGAACACAGTGGCTTCACCAGCAGAAAGGAGCTTGGTAAGTTGGGAAAGGATGCAAAGAAGCACTTTGTGTCCACCTGAAACTGCAAGGGAAGGTGGAGGGAAGCAGAACGGTGTGACCTGCTCTGGCACAAGCCTACAACAAATTACAAGAAACACAGTGGTTGCTCAGCATATTCCTGCTGGGGACTGGAAAGACCAGGACAGCAGAATGGGGTGATTCCCAGCAGTGCTTTCAGGGTCCAAAAATTACAAAGTAAAATTACGGGTTAGATGAAAATGGTTAAAATATTAGATGATTGGTGGAAAATGTACGTTTACTGAGATGTAGCAGTCAATTGCATGGCTGTTAAACAGCTATAACTATGTACTAAATAATCAGTTCAGCTGCTATTTATTTAATATAATCACAACCTATTAAACCTGAATTAAGCCCAGAGTTAAGTGTCTCTGGGACACACAGCTGAAAATGTTGCCAGGAACATTTTATGTTGCCTGAAACCTTTTGTGGAAAACTCCCACAGACACAGTTGCTGCAAAATTGTCCTTCATTTGACTAGGGAAACATAATATGTGATTTTTAATTTTGACCTTAACTGCAGCAGAGATATTTAGCAACTTTTATGTAGTCCCAGATTTAATGCAGATGGATAATTTCTGTAGATCAAAAAATTTATTGGACTTCTTGGAACAGTTCCTTTGCAGATTTTGTAGGGTTTATTTTGCTTTACTTGTACATCTCTGCTCCTCTGATTCCCTGCTATTTATGCAGTTATTCACACCACTACAACATGAGTCCAAAATAAATGTACAGTGCTGCTAAATCGACATGGAGTTTACCCTGACCTGGCTGCAATCAAAAATGGGAGATGTGAATAAAGAAAAACTGTTTCACCCTGGAAATGCAAGGTTGGAGGACCCAAGGGAGCAATATAATCATTCCAACAACCTCTCATTTTGTTTCTACCGACTTGCGGACACTTGGAACCTGGATAATGGGCATGGGCTGAAGGTGTTGAAAGTGGTTTGACTTGATGCGCGTTACAGTGCTGCTCTGAATAGTATTGGTGCCAAATACCTCGGGGCTAGCACACACTAATGCCTAACACAAAACTTGTGTTTGGTAAGATTGCTGCTGTCTCGTGGCATTGCTCTTGGTCTGCTAAAAGGCACTTCTATTTTTGTTTGCTTCAATCCTTTTATTTCTCGTTTTTAATGACAAATCAAACCAAGCTAGGACTTTTTTTTTTTCCTTTCAAAAACATTAACAGCATATAGGGTAGATCATACATTTATTTTCATGAGAGCTTGTGGACAAAAGCCCCTGAGGTCAGGGCAGGCCTTCACTTGGTAACCTTCAATGCCAGGACTGTGTTTTACATTAAAATTATTTGGGTTTCTTTTATTGGACTCTTGCCTGCCTTTTCCCTGGCTTCATGAACAGATACACCATTTCACAGTTCCCAGGGAGTGGGTGTGCTGTGGAAAACTGATCGCAATTTATTCCGCCCCTCAGAGCTGATGCCTCTGATAGGGGCAAATACAAGCGTAAAGGAGCTGAGGAACCCACCCGGGGTGTGAGTCTGCCTCCTGAAGGCTTTCCTGTGCCGGAGCAGGCATAAACTCGGATTGCGCTAACCAGGCAGACGCAGATTCCTGTGGAAGCTGAATGCCTCTGCGTAAGGAACGCTGCTGCCACAATCCCCGTTCCCCTCCCTCCCTCCGGCTAATTAGCCTGCATTTAACACCCAGACAAAACCTTGCTGCACCTGCACTGCCTTGGGAAGCACAATGCTGGGGCAGCCAACAAAGCGGCATGGCAGGGACTCCAGGGCACTGAAAGTCCTGTGATCCCTTGCAAACGCTACTTTGAAAAAGGGTGATAGAAAAGAAAAAAAAAGGAGGAGGAGATTCACTCGCTTGAACTTTTTCACTATTGGAGAGAATGGGCGAAAGCCCACAAAAGCTGCTTAATAAAGAGGAGAAGAACAAGGCAAGAGGGGAAGTGCAGGGCAGGCTGAAAGGAAGAAGGGCTTTCCAGGTTGTATTGTCCCCTTCGCACTCCAGAGATCCTTAGTCAACGGCTCAAAAGCTAGCGATGACATCAATTCGATTGGTTTTGTTGCAGCCGTTAAAAGCAGGACTGGAGAAATGATGCAGCCATCTTCAGCATAGGACCCACCTGTTGGGAGGACAAAATGAGCCTGATTCAGGGGCACAATAAAGAGGCGAGCTCTGCTTTGATGTGGTGACGGATGGACCCTTCACCTGTTTCTTCCCCTTGCATGAATTCTGTGATGCATTTTCATCCAGCCAAATTCTAAGCAAGAAATAGCCGCATTTCAGAAGTAAGCAAAATCATTCCTTTTTGACAAAATACTAAAAAACAAAACAAACAAAAAAAGCTCTAATGAACAGGATATAAATAATTTTCTTCTATAATAATTATCCAAGAAGGGTAGAATTTATTTTCTCTCATGCAAACATATACGGAAAGAAATCTTATGAAAAATCCGTGTTTTCTTCCTGACAGGTTAGGTGACTTTGGCTGACTGCTAGGACATCAATGTTACTACAGAAGAAGATACTGCTCCTTTGCTGTAGATCAACATTAAGTCTCAGATGTGCCACATTGTTGGATTCTTGCTCTCAAGCTGACTGCCCAATAGCTGACACAAGTGGCCTCAAGAGAGGGCAAAGGAGAGCGCATTGCTCACAGTCACCTGCAAGATCACCTGACTTGCTATGATTGCTCATGTGCTAGATGAGCTGTATTGTACGGGGGAAACCAGAGACAGGATGGTGAGGTGACTTTTCTGGGATTTCTGAAGGAGTAAGTTCTGAGGATGTTTATAGCTCTCAAGAGATTCTCGTTTCCAGTCCAGTGTTCTGCCACCTTGACCACATCTTTATTCATCTTTACTGTTGTTATTATTACTCATTATACAGGATGGAAGAAAAAGTATAAGGCCCAAAGTCACACGTCTGTTGTGCAGGGTGCTGCATTTCTCCTTGCTTGAATTAGTACTCTCTGATCCGTTGGTTTGGTGGAAAATTCCTCAGAAAGGAATCTTACTTGAGAGAGTCTGTTCCCTAGGAATGAGCTCTCTGACTTAATGGTTCACTGTGCCACCTCATTTTTGCTTGGGAGGTCTGGGGCACCCTGAACACATCCACATCACCTCCACCGATCATCTTCAGGAAGGCCAAGGCACCGTGGATGTGGATGGGTCACGTATGACTGATCAGTCACAGGACGATGCCCGCGTCAGTGTGATGTCTGGCATTCAAGACCACGGGGCAAAGAGCCGATTAGGAGTTTACTCATAAAGGCAGTAATGTGAGTCATTAGAGGCTTTAGGCATAATGCTGTGGATCTCAGAACAGAATACATTCAAGCTTAAACAGCAGAGTGATCAGAAGGTCAGTCCCAGCAAGAGTCCCTAGGAGTACAATAAACTGGGCATGAACGAGTATCATCAACCCTAACACCTCTAAATTTGGAAGTAAATTACTCCAAACACTGGAGACAGACTGTATGCATGTACCACGCAGAGTCAAAAAACTCAGCCACCAGGGCATCTCCAGTTCTTCCCTCTGCAGCGAGCCGGGTCGCAAATGTGAGACGGTGAGACGTCAGCAGTCTGATGCTGGCGCGAATGAACCTCTCTGAACCTCCCAGAGCAGCAGGGAAGAGGAGGCGGAAAGACAGTGATTTGCTCCCGGGAACAGATGATTTTTCTGGTAGTACTGCTTCAGCTTAATCCAGAGAGCAAGCAGTAAAGAGCAGAACTAGTTCACTAACCCAGTCCCCCACTGAGTCCCCCCTACAGTCATATAAATATGGCTGGAAAATGTCTGTACTGTTTATTACTTTGAAGTCAAATGTGCACCGGTTATTTTCAGAAACATGGGAGAAGTAATGACTTCTGGATGGCCTTATGTAGCTAGGTCATCTGAAAAACTTCCCTTTCTCTGTCCCCCTGCTTTTATATACACATAGAAATGCAGACACAGATATTTTAATGTATATATTAAAACTAGACCAGAAGTTCTTGTGCTGTTTGGAGATACGTGGCATAGAAATAAATCACTCTGGCGAGCAAGGAAGAAACATGTGCTGTTCCTTGGCAGCTCTGATTTGCAAATCAGTGTATCATTTCAAAATTTTACTTTAAGAAGATTTGGAGAAAAAATAATATTTTTCTTAAAGATGAATTCTGTGATCATGTTGATAGCTCTGAACATGGCAGCTTTCTCATCCCAGCATTCTCAGGAAGTATCTGAAGTGCAAAGCAGAAAGTCAATCAACGTGGTACAAATGGTTCTAAATGACGAGGAGCACAGATTTATAGTGAGGCTGCAGAGGTTTTCATGTTCCTCCTTCACCCACAACAGCATTGCTTTGCATGATGCACCCTTAGAGCATCTTCCATGTCGTGGCTGTGCACTCCAGCCCTTCACATTGAGGCCATTTCTGTCCCTGTAAAATGGACCAGATCAAGGTTTACCATTACTGAGGATTTACATTAGCATCCAGTTGCCAGTACAGCTGAAGCTGTGTTCACCCTTATGAGAGGCAAGCAAAACTGCTGTTTTGCTTTAGCAGTGATTTCTGCTAAGATCTGGCATAAGGTGAACTCACAGCTGCTAGTGATGGGAGAATAAAGCCACCTTTGCTTGCTGCTATAGCTCCTTTGTAGGCAGCTCGGTGTAAGTTATAGCATTATTTACACAAGGTTAAAGAAGGCTATCAAGTTCTTCAGTTTTTCACACGTCAGGTTCCTGTTATTTGCTTTCTGACTCTTATTATTACATACAATAGAAAAGCGCTTGAAAAAGTGACCCCAGGCCATTAGAAGCAAAGGCGCTGTACTTTCAAACAACAAGATATTAGAGTTACACATAACTGAAGGCACCAGGGACCGATCCCCTGCCTGTCACTAGCAAGAGCACGCCACGCTTTCGAAAGCTCTGCAGTTTCCTCAGAAAGCAGGCGTTGTCCTGACTGTAAAACGGCAGCACAGCTGATGACAACTCAACTGCTAGGAGAATGGGCATGCACAGAGCTCTCCGAGAGCACGGTCTGCTCATTACAGTAATTAGCATTACCCATGCCTTTCCAGGCATACCATAGATTGGCAACCATGTGGCCTGCAAAGGGTTTTGCATACAGACCTGTGTGCTAATGGAAAGGTGAGCTGTACCAGGGGTGAGAGCAGGGCATGGGGTTCTCTTAATAGATTCAGCTGCATGCCAATTTGCCTAATTGATGAGAAGCTTTGATTGGGTCCTTGGAGGGTGCTGGTTCCTCGCTGAACTCACAAAAGGAAGGGAGAGAGGACAAGTAGGGAAATGGTGATTGCTCAAAAGGGAAAATATTTTGTTATTTTTGTCAGCCATGGTTTAGAAATCTACTGCAAAACAAGTGGAAGGACTTTAAGAATAAACTCAGAGAACTGTGAGATGGAGAAAAGAGACTGTAGTGGAGGAAGCAAGAAGGCTTGGAAGAAAAATCATCAGCATGTGAGGAAGGAAGGAAGTTTCCTAAAGCAGGTAGGCAAAAAGGGTATGCGCAGGATTTCTTGACAGGTGTCCACCTGTTCAGTTGCTTACAAAGAAAAAAGCTAGTACTGTGTCTGCCTGCTGTTTTGCTGTGGCACTTTTGCAGCAAGCAAGCAGGGCTGAAAGGGGAGTGTTTTCAAACTACAGGATGTTGTAGGAGGAGGTGTTACAGCTCTGATTCTTTCTTTGCTCTTTCAAGTTGCAAAGTGCAGAGCTGTCTATACACTTTGCAGGATCTGGTGTATATTGGATAGTTGGTCTCCAGAGGACTGTAGTAAAAATATAGCTTGTTCATATGTTAGGATGAAGATGCCTACCTGAGATTAGCATAACCTTGTACTAGGTGCTGTGCAAAGTATGGGGCTCTATGTCAGTGTTGTATGGAGAAACTAGGTTGGCATGAGATCAACTTCTCTCTGTATGGCTTTGTGTGTGCTAGCAATGCTGATGTGAGTGACAGGCTTTGGCTTAAAAAAATGAGATAGTTTCTCTCTTCTTGGGGCTTATTTATAGCTCTCACACACAGTAGGGATAGATAGGTCTAAAGAAAATTGAAAGGAACTTCTGGTCATCCTTAAAGTCTGATAGTTAGCTCCTCACAAAGGAGTGAGAAACTGAGGTACAGACAGGTCATATACCAAATGCAACCTAGCAAATTTCAACTTTGGCCTCTCTTCTGCCAGATACATCATCTGATTCTGACCACACAAGTACAGCTGTTTGTGGAGGGTCCTTAACTGTTTATTTTTGCTTCTGTTCTGCTGAAAATCCTAGGAAATTTCCTCTGTCTGCCAAATTGACCTATGGCCACCTTTATTTATTTATTTATTTCATTGAGAGCCTGACACCTTTGGTGCCTTGGCTAGAGCCATTTAATGCCTTCCTACAAAGAGTTTTCCTCTCTGTAGGAGGGAGGAGTGTGGCAGGCATTACACAACTTTGTTGCACTTCCAGGTGCTGGTAATAGCCTCATTACAATGGATCCTGTTTCTCTCTATGACTATAAAGCACTTGTAGATATAAAGGCAGCTCTAAACAAGGCTCACCTGCTCTTTGTAGTGCTTGTTTTTGATGCAACTCCAGAGAGCCCTTGTAAAAGTGGCAAAGAGATGACTTTTTTGTTGTTGTTGTTTGGGTGGATGTATTGCCTCTGATCATGTTCTGTGGCCTAGGCTTTGTTGGGTCATGACAGCTTTACTTGATGAACAGTAAAGATGACAGCTAGACAGATTAAAGGCCTGGCTCTTGCCAGTCTCTGAAGCTGTAGTTTCATATCATTAGTATTGGCTTTGAAAGTTGGACCAGTCAGTAGTACACCTGATCTGGATCAGCTGGCATGTTGCCATGCAATATAGAACTGGCAGAGCTTTCGTACCTTTATGCCAGCTATAGGAAAGCAGTTGATACTTAATGCAACATAGAGTGCAACATAGATACCTAATCTGTCAATATTCTTTGAGCAGCAGAAATGAAGTTTTTATTGGAATAGCACTCTGCACTGCTTTGTTTTTTAAGCTAGAATGGAGTGACAAGCAACATAACTTTTTTTTTTTTTTTTTTTTTTTTTTTTTTTTTAATGAATCACAACCTAGGATAGCTGGTAATAGATGTTCTGGAAAAGATAGTAAGAAGGGGGCAAGTAAGGAACAATTCTCCTCATTTTATTTTCCCCAGATGCTGTTAACTGAACAAGCCTGGCCATAACAGCATACATCATCCTTGCCTCTGCCAGTAAGAAGAAAAAGTACAACAAAGGGAGAAACATCAAGGAAACCAGTACAATCTCATCCCTGAGTGTGCACTGCTCACTTATCAGCTTTTAAGTTGCTGACAAACGACAAGCTCCAGTAATGATCCAGTTCAGAGGGTACCTTCTTGGAGAATCGCAGGGATTCTCCTGGCAGGGTCATTACTGGGAGTTGTTAATCATTGATTTGATATTCAAAGCTGATGGCAAAGTCAAAGCAGGTCAGCATGCTAATGGTCATCAACCGTGGCAACAGCCAATTTCCACAGAGTTATTGTCAGTGTGAGCAGCAATAAGCGGCTCAGTAAAGGCAATCTTTTATTTTTAAATGAGAGCCAATATGAAGTGGGCTGTATGGGCAGAATGAACCCCTGCCTGACAGGAGGCAGATTTGCTTCTAATGGGGAGAGGAGAGCAGTCAGGAGGGACACAGCTGTAACTCCAGGGGCAAGCAACTGAGACCATTTGTTGTCATAATTTGTCTGGGAAATTAAACAAGGTAGTGCTTCTGGTTAGCATGAAGAGCTGGTGTGTGGTGTCAGGTGGGTAAGTCTGCTCTAGTGACTCGAGAGCAGTCCTTTCTTGACTGCCTGCCCCGGTGTGGGAGTTGCACAGAACTGTGTGATGCTCAGTTTAAAGGTGGAAAATAAATGCCATGAGTTCTTGAAGTCATTGCTCTGGGATCGTGTTTGGGAGTGGGCATACCAAAATGCCCTTTTGCATCCAATACCACTGTCCTCTGACAGCCCTAAAGACACCCTGGTAATAACTAAAGCAGGTTCATGACATGTTTTCCCCTAGTCTCACTTGGTGGTGGTATGAGGAGGGTACCATCTGCAGCCAACTGGGTACCAGTTGGTGGTTTTCTAGCATGGCAATTTGCTGTGGATCCCCTTGCCTGTGTCCAGTAGGTTTCCTACTCTAGTAAACCAGCTAAATGAGTCAATTTTCCACAAATGACAATTTAAAAATATGTTGATACTCTTATTTTTCAATACCTTAATGAGCTGTTTGCTCTGAATACTTCAGTTTACTTTCTTTAAAGCAGAAATGAGAGCACTGTTTCCCACAGAAGCAATCTTGCCCTGTTAAGGCTGAGAGCGGTGAGTGGGTTTTCCAGTCTACAGTTATTCCTGCAATACACACTCATGGGTCGGGAGCTGCTATGCTAATGGTTGTGTGAACTCAAAATGAAAAGCCTGCCCTTGACCTTATAGAGCTTCTAATCTAACTTGATCTTGTTCTCCTCTCAGATGCTTTTCTTTGGGGGTGTGTGGAGGAGATTAACATCGCTTTAGATCACTCATTACTCCGAGTTATTGACTCGGACTATATAAACCTGAGACACATCTTGAAATTATTCTCTATAAAAGCATATGTAGTGCAAGAACAATACCTCTGGAAACTGAGATACCTCTGCTGAAGGTGACTTATTCATCTGAGGATGAGGCAGTAGCCTCATCAGCCTTCACTTCCTTGCCTTTATGCTTCAGTGGCCTTTAGCTGGCACAGGTTTTAGTGAAATGGACATGCATGTACTAGGAATTGGACTTGAGACCAGCAATTAATTTTCACATAGTACCTTTGTTGTCCCTGACTTGGACCAGATTTGAACTGGTGACCTGGAGATGAAAGTTACCATAGTCCGTTAATGGTCCCCTGAGGCAGGCAGCCAGCTGTCTTGCTCGCTGGGCTAAGAAACCAAGACCAAGCTGCTTCCCTGCCTCCCTCTCAAGTACAGCCCTCTCCCACCCCCCCCTTCCTTCTCCCCACCTCCTCCAGCTCTTGTGTGCCTGCTGGGCATGACTAGTTTTTTTTAAAGCGATGGGAGCCATATGCTAGGCCTTTTAACCCTTCTGCAATGCCCTGCAGTTAGTGTGGCTGGGAGGGGGCGAGTTGTACAAATGCTAGGAATCTTCTGGCTTGCTTGAGCCTCTGGAGGCAGCTTTGAGAGGATAATGTATCGAAAAGAAATAAGACTGTTCAGGAGCAGAAGATCTATAATTGGCGTCCAGTTGCACAGCATAAGGTGATTCCTGGTTCCTCCTAGCACCAGGCAATGTGTATTATTCTTCATTCCTTTCTCATCCAGTCTTTCCCCAATCTAGTCCCCTATTTTCTCCCATGCAGTGGCAATGGCTGGTGGGATGGACTGGAAAACAATTTCCTGTGTTCTTTCGGGTTTGTAGTGCTGAAAGTTTGAGTGCAATGAGGTGGGCCTGCCCTCTCCCACGGCACTATCTTCAATCCTCTCTCTAACCCTTCTGGCCTTGCATCTCTCAGATGAGAAGTGTGATCATCCATTTTCCTGTCTTCTGTGCTGAGCCAGTAAACCTGAAACTTCAGAAGCTAGTTCAGTGCTGAAATGCCCTCAGGTGGGGAGGTAGATTGAGTGTGGTTGGTTTTCTTCCCTTCCTTAGCCCAATGGGTTTATAGCTGAAGATATTTTGCCCTGAGGACCTTCAGAAATACTGCTTGAAATGTATTTCTGAAAGGGGATTAGCTAAACCTGACAGTCTCCTGAACAGCCCCAAATGAACAAAGCAACCAAGAAGTACTTGCTTGCATGTCTCTTATATTCACTTGTTTTATGCTTGGAAGATACCTCCCTGCCTCTGCTTGATGTCTCGGGGCTCCTTGTCTGGGAAGTGACATCCTTGACTTTACGGGAGAAAGACATGTGATGCCCTAACTGCAGTCCAGGCTGGGTAAGAATCAAATGGGACTGTTCCCATCTGGCAATGTAGTCAGGCCTCTGGGATGAGAAGTAGCCTTTCAGCACTACTGGGTGGATTTGGTTCCAGTTGCAGCAAGATGCCATGTTTTGGGCTGTGTCCTCACTGGATCTGCTTAGTACAAGCTTTTGCACTCCAAGATTAAAGCAGCTAATGTTCTGTCTGCTTTACCTGTCCTCTGAGCTGCCTTTTATGAAACCTAAAACCCATGTGACAAGAAGTGAGCTAATCCTAGGAAAATACTAAACTGAAAATACCAAATTTTGGTGCTACCTAGGAGGTCTATGAGCTAGTGCACTACAAGAAATGACAAATATGCTCTGGTAGCAGAACAAGACAGCGAGATTTACACTGCAGAAAATTCCCACCATGGAATGCAAAGGATTTTATGGGCACTAATAAACTAAACCTCATGTGCTTACTCTAAAATAAGGCTGGTTCATTACTACTGTCTTTTAAAGATTAGGCAGACTAATGTGTTTATTTCTGAGGTCACAGGACTATCCTACAACACTGGTGAGATGAAACCTAGGAGTCCAACTCTCCAGCACATGACTTTCCTCCTCTTGCTCTTCTCCAAAGAATATCTAAATATTCTCTCTCATTAAATCTCTCTGTTTTTTTATCTAACAGTTCATGGTGTAAATTGAAGTAGTCTTGGACTGGTTACTTGGAAAAACTAGGCTTAATGTCATTAGGCAAGGTTTTCTGTATATAAGTCTTGCTCCACTGAAAAGCAGATCTGGAAAAATGCCAAAAAACCCTCATATATCCCATTTTGCCTGTTCTCTAGAGCTGTGGCTGTCCACCAATCCCCTAAGCTCTTCGAGGTTTCGTTGACAGATTAGTGACATGAGTTCATCTGGAGGGAGAACATGTTTCTGCAGGTCTGATGCTGAGGAGTGTGTAAACAAGCAGGAGATCTGCAAGGCCTTCCACTTCTCCCCACGAGCAGCAAGCTGGCACAGAAACAGGAGAAGCACCCTTCTGCTCTTGCTGTCTCCTTTACTTCACTCTTGTGGCTGCTCTGTGCAGGCATCTCTGGCTGCCCTCCTCTGACCCGTTCTGCAGGCCCCCCAGTCTCGCAGTAAAACTCTTCTCTGTGCCTCCTCATGTCCACTTAACCTGTCTGGTCCACTCAGGCCACAAAGCTATCTGTGCCTTTTAATTTCACCTACTATATAATAATGGTATTAATAATAATGAACACTTTGTGCTTCTTTTTTTTCCCCCTGGGGGTCACAAAGCCAGATGAAAACATAAAGGATTTACGTGAACATTGAGGATGCTGCTAGTTCAAGAGATTGATGCTGGTCAGTGAATTGGTGTCCCTTAGTATCTTGCCCCAGAGAGGTGATGAGATGTCAGCTCGGTCGTCTTTGTCATGCAGGAGGAAAATGAAAGGGTAGTCAGCACTGGAAGTGAGGACTGGCTGCTCCGAGAGGAATGATGCCTGCCTTGTGTTGCATGATGACAGGAGATGGGGCCAGCTATGGAGACTGAGTCCGAGGTCTGTCTAGAAATGGGTTTGGGGGTTAGGGTCTATGTCCAGTGAATTTTGGCTAGTCTGTTCCATCCAAAGATTGGGCAAGGTGTACAACAACAGGTAGTGCAATAATAAGGAAGACATTTTGCCTTAAATTGTGTTGCACTAGATCAGATGATTGACTTGTAAAGCTTTCCAGCTCTTATTACTGATCTCACTTCATGCATTATCAACAGCAAATTTTTCCTTCATAAAGTACTCCGCACTATGCAGTGCATTTTCCACTGCTACCCTCCTGTTGGATTTCAAGGTTGATTCTGCATGGTGCATACTTTTCCATACAACTTGACCCCAGCAGGATAACAGTGGGATTCAAGCTAGGAGAGGTGATATCAAGTGGTGTTTAAGTACGAAGAATAATACTCTCCCTTCCCATGTAAGGGGATATTCAGCTGGGTTGCGGTCTGGGTCTCTGAAGTGTTGTTATGACTCTTTGCTAGAGAAGCCTCTCCTTGGAACAACAGGAAATATTTCTGCAGCCCTTACCATGTGTCTCAAAGTGTGAATTACCTCTAGTACACGGAGAGGGTGCTGAAAATAGCAGCACACAGCTTCTTCCTTCCCCTCTTCCCCCCTCTCCTTAAATACACGGGCATTACACACATGGTAGGCACTAGGACAGAGGCACTGATGGAGCCCTTCTAGGGAAAACAACCCTCCATTAAGGGTCATGGGGTAAACACAGATGTCTTGAATTGTAAGCAGCTAGAGGAAGCAGAGCTATTGCGTGGGATTTGGGAGAGGGTTTGCCTTGTGGACAGGCCTGCTGAGGTGCTGCCAGCAGCATGAGACATGGAAACATGGAAATTACTCTGGGGATGGCACTTGCAAGTTGTATTGGCACCTTGACTGTCTGACAGCAGATCCCAGGGTTGGCTTTCATCCTGTTCTAAAGCCTGGAGAGTTTTCTGCCTGCACCTTCGTCTCCCTGTTTGCTACCATCACAATTTCTTCTCGCTGAAATATTTGATATGGAGAGGGAATTTATGGTACAGAAAAACAAAGCAACTTGGCCAGTCATGTATCTGGGTGTTTTGATTGGAGAAGCGAATCAAACTTTGACCTCCTGTAACCCACTGGACAACCCCAGCTTTGCTCACACCCTTTAACTAATTTTAGTTAGCAAAAGAAAGAGGATCGTCAAAAGAAACCAAATTCTGTGTGGATGAGAATCAAGATCATGTCCTGACAGGCAGAGGGGGACTGTCCAATCCAATATCTGCTGTAGATTAAACTGCTTATTTCAATGACTTCTAGGTATGAAAAGTAAAAGGAAAGAAGAAATGCAGTGAAAAGTAGGGAAAAATGGACAAAATAGTGACAAATAGCTGATGCATGTTTACTCACTTTGGGGTGAGTAGCTGGTCGGGGGGGCGACAGGTCCACGTTAGTGGGGTGCATAGCTAAGTGCATGGAAGCAGACTTCCTCCTGGCTCATGAGGTCCTGCCACCCAAAGACTGCCAGTCTGACCCCTTTTACCAGCTCTCCATTCATATCGCTTGTATCCTGTGTAGTGAGAGAAAAAAGGAAAGAAACTTGGAAAAATAAAGGTGGAAGATACCACAAGGGCAACATCCTTGTTAACCCTAAGAGCTCTCCCAAGTATAGGCTTTCCTTTTGAAGCTGCATTCAACTGTGTTCCTTCTGGGAAAGAGACAAAAAGTCGGGCTGCAAAGAATTGCTCTGAGAATGAGACGTGGAGCAACTCGGCTCATGCTAGTGAGGAGAGAGCTGGGCAGTGGGAGGGACATCTTCCTGGGCTGCAGTCAGTTGCAGGCTTATTGCCGTGAATAATTTGATATCTTTACATCTTGACATCTTGACTTATCCTGACTTAACTTTATTAATTCTTCATGGCAAATATCATATGCAAGTGACTGATTAGTACCTAGCAATGAAAGTGGTGAAGGCCATCTGGTGCTCCTTGTTTATTTCATCACGATGAAATAAAACTGAAAAATATTTCAAGAGACCTTTTAAAAAAAAAAAAAAAAAATAGCCTGTTTCATTAAACTCCAGTTCAAATCTGTCTCTGCAGCCACTCATGAGCAGAGTATGAGGATGTTGTGTGGTTGTATGTACAAGAGTAACCTCTCTGAACTGACACTGCAGCAGATTGGAATTATTTTGCAAATGAGAGACTCCGTGAGAGACAGTGGTGTCAAATCTCTCTCCTCTGGATTTTGTCAGGTTTTCCTTTGTTCTGGGTTAATACGCTACGTTCAGTTCCCGCGAGCCCTTACCCTGGGAGTGCAGCTTCTTTGAAAGCAAAATAAATTGAAGTCAATCTTTTTTCCTTCCATGAGTTAAAACAGATGGGGACACTGAGGCATGAGGCTCTTTCTATACCTTACCTAAGCTCACAAACGGAACCTGAGGCTTGACTGGCAAGGCAGCTTCGCAGATGCTCTCCTTTAAACTCTGCTCACACCTGGCTGCACAGTGGCAGGCAGCTCAGACAAAAGACCTGCCAGCACTTCTGCTCTAGTTATTTTCTTCCAGTCCCAGGAAAAGGTGATGCATGGGAGACTGACCTTGTATTGACATGAGTAACACTGCCTTTCTTGGGGTCTGACATCAAATACCTCCCATGCGATCTATTCAGTCTGAGGTTCCTTTTCTGAGGCGTGCTCGTTTACTGAGCGAGCTGTGGCTTCAGGTGCTGAGATATTGGTACCTTCCCTGAGGAAATACACTTTTTTTTGGAAGTAGACAGGAGGAGTCCTACTTGATTAGGAAGCAGCAGAGTGGGAAACCTGAAGCGAGTACTTGAGAGCTCTAGAGGGGTGACAAAGTAGCTGAGTTCCTTGGATGTGTGGGGTGAGCAGTAAAGGTACTGTGTTTCTAGTCGGTGGTTTCCATCTGCGTAAAGGTTAGCCAGAAGTGAGTTGAAGCTTGCTCATCAGCCAAAAATCTTTGCTGGATGCTTTGTTAATGGTCAACTCATGAAAGATCTGCATGTGTCAAGAGTCATCTGTGCTCTGCAGAGCTTCCTCCCAGCAGCCCTGCAGGTTTTAGGGGGGGAAAAAAAAATCATCTAATTATTTTTCCTTCCCTAAAGCTTTCTTACGCTGCATCGTTGTGGGTTGGAAACAAAGCTCGTGGTGTGGGGGTGTGGGAGGGGATGTCATTTAGATGGTAGGGCACTGGAATGGGCTGTGGGAATGGGATGAGGCTTCTGTGGCTGAGACTGTGGAGACCATGTCTATATGCCTGCAAGAGTCACCCCAAAGCTTGGCTAATTTCACAGGTAGATCTCTGAAATCAAGGAGGTGTTAAAGACAACATCAGGGATGGTTTAAAAAAAAGTGTGTGTGTTTTTTTTTTTTTCCAAGCAATTTAAGCTGAAATATTATCCAGAGATGGTTTGCAGAACTTCACTTGGACGGTTTATACTTCTATAGACTAGATTCAGGCTCAAATGCAGAGTCAGTTACTCCTGTATTTTCAAATATTGGTCAGACGGTCTGCAAATTCAGTGCCACTGTGTTGTAATGCTTTTTTTTTTTTTTTTTTTTTTTTTTTTTTTTTTTTTTTTTTTTTAAGGCAGTTGTACTGTGATGGGCATGTCTTGGAGAGAGAGTTGCTTGTTTCTACTGTATACGTATGGGGCATTGCTACTGTTAGGCATCAAAAGGTGTGGTTTGGGATATTCCTTTTACCTATGTTTTACCTTAAAAGTTGCCATGAAATAGCCTTATAGAGAATTGCTGCAAGTTGCAAGCAGTTGCAATTGTTGAGCAGATGGGATAAGGGAGGCGCAGGCAAGTCTCCATGCTCACAGGGTAGGTCAGTGCTGTGCCTACAACAGTTTGTTCAAGTTCCCCTCGTGCTTAAATCCCACTGCAAAATGGGAGGTCTGCAATGCACGAGCTATCCAGTTCCAGCTGCAAGGAGCTGAGCGGGAGGAGAGTCTGCTTTGACTCTCTGCTGGCAAGAACTGGCAACTAGTCATTTATTCGTGGTTCTGATAGTGCTCAGTGTGATCAAGCACCTGTTGCTGGCAAAACAGTCTGGAATGGGAGAAGTTGGCTTAACTTACTGCCAATTAACAAACTTAATTACTGATTGGGTGTGGGGGGGGGAGATAGTTAAACACTTAAGGAAACACTCTTCCTCCCCCTTCCCCAGGCTCAACTTCAGTCCAGTCTCTCTCCTCTCCTTTTCCCTTGTTTTTCCCAAGAAAGGTGAGGTGATGAGCAGTGTGGTAGGTCAGGTTGGTGCAGAAAGTTTTCTTCCTGCCACTCCTCTGTGCTTCCTGCTCATTTTCCTCCTCTGCTCTGGTGTGGGTGCTCCATGGGCCACAGTCCCTTCAGAGGTGCCCCTGCTCCAGCATGGGTCACCTATGGTCCCCTCAGAGGCACCTCCTTCCAAGAGCATGTCCCCTTCCCCAGATCTCTCCCATTTCTCCTGCCATGTCTCCAAATGTGCCACTTCACCCAGCTCCCCATGTGTCTCCTTTCATGCGGCTGCCTGCATCTCCTCAGCTGCCTCCTCTCCCCTCATGGCTGTGGCTCCCACCTGTGCCCTTGCTACCCAACCTGGCTGTTCGTGCCCAGCACGGCACTGTGTGTGAGCACAGCTTTAGTAACAGGTGGCATCTCTGTGAAGAAATGGCTCTTCAGACAGAGAAACAAGGGCCATGGGTGCTCACAGGTGGTCTGTGCAGAGGACAGCTTTCCAGTTACCCCATGTACTGGGTGAAGGCAGCACTGTGAACTGACTCATCACTTGGGCCCAGGTGCCTTTACGGTGGATGGCTGGGTGCCTGTCTTCAATGCCCTGCTTACTACATGCTTTATAATACTTTGTCCGGGTTTGCTTTGTGCTTAAACCTGCCCTTCTTCCCCTCTCCCCAAAAATTAATGATAAACAAAATCCAGCCTGACTGCTCGACAGTCCAGGAGTGTGCTATAAATGCAGCCTTTTTAACAGGTTCCCTATTAAGTGTGCTTGCTAGGTAAACAATTTGGGGGAGCCTGCTGTGGAGTAATATATTTCCCAGACACTCAATAGTTGCCAAAGCTGTGGACCAAAGTATCTGTGTTCAGAGCTGCAGGAGAGTCATTTGTTGCAGACTTTACTGACAGATGCTCTTGATTGTCTATGCCCTTCTCTGAAGGATGAATAGTAGCCACTCTGGGAGCAGCAAGGATGATATTTTCTTCCTTGTGTTGCAAAATAAGCTGTAGATGTATTTATTGTGAAACCCTAAAAATGTGGGTTTTTTTTCATGGGGAACCCAGATCCCCAGGACACAGTGAGTGCTGGAAGAACCAGACTAGATGTGCAGGTCAGATGTTTGCAGGCTGGACTGTGCAGGCACCTTTCTGTGTCTTCTCACTGTTGCTCCACCTTGACTAGATGGAGTATCTGAATTCATTTCATTTATGATTGTAATGGTGCCCTTTGTTTTGGTTTAGATTCCTTCCAAGGAAGGATTTCATGGCCATGGCTGCTGGTGGTTGTAGTAGGGCTGGATTTGGTGACCCCACATGCCTCTCACTTGAGCTGTAAGTTTTGATCTTCTCAGCAATACAGAGCCACTGCTGATAATCTTGCCATTGAAAGCTGAAATGCAGCTGTCAGGTTGTGAGCAGCTAAGAACCGGACTGAGACTTTCCTATTTATTTCGGCTAAAGAAGCAAACAACAGTCGGGCGGGAACTACTTTTGATCATTCACAAAATCTGTCTGGGTTTTGAACCAGTGACCTCCAGGTCAAAGGCTTTATGCCCTATTTAGTCCCGCAGAGAATAAAGTCTATTGTTGTCTGCAAACCGCAGGTATAACTGCTCTGAGGGCTGGCTTTCAGGGGTTGTTTGCTTTTGAAGCCGAGTATGCAGCTCCTGAGTGTCACTGCACTGCTATGTGCTCTTTACACTGAATTTTTAGATCATAAGACTAACCTGAAGGCAGATCTGATCAGCTCACAGCCTTGTCTCTGAGATGGTTTTTCACCAACTGCCAACTTGTATCTTATTTAGCTCCTGTGTCTGAACCCGTGATTTCATCCTCATGGGAAGTATCTTTGCGGTAACATGCCCAAGGACAGATGGTATGTTGAGGCCAAGCTAGCATGTTATGCCTTTTTTTTTTTTTTTTTTTTCAAATGGACAGTGCAATGTAATGAGCAGTTAAGCATTGCATCTTTCAGTGATGGAGTTCCCCCAGCCAACAGGAAACTCTTTAAACCCATTTTGCTCTGGAATCGCTCCATTTCTTAGAGAAGTGGTGCTCTATACGTTCTCCAGTGATTAATGAGCAAACATCAAGACCCCAAAAATACGGGTCTTGAAAGGAGGACTTTGCCAGTGGTATGGGAAAGCTCATATATGCAGAACTCTTCACCAGGGTGTGATAAAATGTGATCCTTCTTAAGCTGTGGTATGTGGATGACTGACTGCTTTATAAATAAGATCATGTGATTAATATGAAACACTAATAACATTCCATGGGGTAGAAAGGGTGAACTTGGACACTCTTCCCCACCGGATCCCCATTTGAAAAAAAACATGTCTGTGGCAATAAAGCATGTGTTAAAAGTACACCTTGCACTGCACAGCACGTAAGTGCTACAGAATGAGTCACAACCTAAAAAGCAAGCTTCCAAAGATGAAAAGTGAGGGAAAAAAAGATAATCAGCAAGTGACATCAGCTGCAACTGACAGCACTGTGCAAATATGCATAATTATACAAGCAATTTGCTTAGCGCTGATGGTATCTGTTACGAGGTAAAAACAACCTGGTGCACTGTGGGAAGGTCCATGCAAATCACAACAGGGCTAGTGCTTGCTAACTTGACTTAAAGTTTCACTGAGCTATAGACAGTCCCTGCAACTGCTTAGCCTCTCAGGAATTAGAGCAATTTCTGCTGCCTGTGTTTTCCATGTATTTGCTATGACTGTGACCAAGGCAGAGCTTCCACCTCCAGAGATGAGCAGCCTGGACAAATACATGCTTGCATTTATTTGATTAAAAAAAGCCTATACTGATGTTATTTCTTAACTTATTCCTGTGTTAGCAGGGCCCAAGTGTAGTGTTTGCAAAATAGCCTTGCTTCTCTTCAGTAGTCTTTACAACTACCAAGTATGCCCTGTACACCAGCTCTGTAGCAGATAAAAATGCATTGTTTTAAATAATTCTTAGATGCAGTGTTTTCTCAGAGGTCTTGGCTTAAATTCAACTAGGCTGTTGCATGCAAATTTAATGTGTAATTATGGCATACTTAAGAATTATTACTATAAAAGGGTTACTTGTAAATCAGATCTAGGGACAGACCTATGAACCCAACCCAAACAGTGTTTTTCCTTTAAATACTAAAGCTGATGACAGGTTTGATGTGAGAGTGTCAAGTGACAGTTACTAGCCAGGAATATTTGTTTTGGATGTGTGTGGTGGGAAACTTTTTCCTATTTTTTTCTATTCCCCAATTTTGCAGCTGTGCTTTGATTTTTACATGAAATGAACAGTTTTAAGTTCCTAGAGCTCCAGTTCCTTCCTTCACTATAAGCTCTGAATGGCAACTCCAGCAATCCCCTGTGACAGGGGACTGCAATATTTTACATACAATATGAAGGCAGCTGAACTTTATCACATGAAATCCTAGCTAAGATAGGGAGAATATGGATATATCTGGGGGCTGGTATAACATGAAGCTTTTCCCTGTTAACCATGTGATAGAAGATTGCAAATATTTTAGGGGTGCAGGAGCCAGCTCTTTCTCTGCCCAGAACATCTGGCCAACTCTAACTACAGTAACTTTGAAAGCAATGTGTCAAAACTTGGAGTGGGGGGGATTGGGGAGCTGCATATCCTTTATTAAAAGCTTAGAAGGATGGAAGGCTCTACTGTTTCAGGATGCAAACTGGCTTGTTACGGATGTGAGTTGGGTACAAACTTGCTTTGAGTGGTGGTTTCAGGATTGCTTGCTATCAAGTTTCTTATACCTTCTCTTGAAGAAGCTGGGGCTGATCCTCATCAAAGTCAGAATTCAGGATCAGATGGCCAGATCTGGTTTGGCAATTAGATTTTATTAAATTTAAATGAGAACGTAGTTTTGGTCAAAAATACTTGTAACTAACTCTGCTGTGAACAGGTGTAAAGAAAATGCAGACATCTGAAGAAGTTAACTGTGTAAGTCTGCAACTGCCATATTACTAGGAGCATCAAACAAGGAGAAAACAGGTCAAGAATGGGAAAGGGTCAGCTCTTCCTTTGGCTTTCAAGGACCAATAGAAATACAGAAAAGATTGCCAGTAGTTGAGATTTTGGTCTGTTTTTATAACTTTTTCAGTGTGTCTTTCAGCCAAAATATGATACGTGTTGATTAAATGAAATGCAGTCTGAGTGTTGAATTAATTACATGTAACATTGGTATCGTTAATTTGGCTGCTCTGGAGGATGCATCCATAGGCTGCTTGCTAATGATAACTTTGCACTCTATCATCTCCCATGTAAGGATCTCACAGCACTTTGCAAGCATTGAATTAAGCTTGGCAGAGGTAGGAAAGCATTAAAATCTCCCTTGAATGGGCTAGAATAAGAGAGAAAACTAAACTTTTCTTCTGCTGATCAAATGCAATGAGAAATTGTGCATGTGTAGGACTGGACCTCAGCTAAACCATAAAAAGCCTTTTAGGCGCCTCTGTCCTACTAGCTCCAAGTTGCACAGCACTGGTGGAAGGGTCAGTAAGAAACGGATTTACATGGCTTTCAGTACTGAAGTACTTTAATGAGTAGAAAGTTGCCTCCTGTCTGGTGAGGTGAGACAGCTCTGAGAAATGTCTCAACTGGCTTCAGGTATCACGAAGAAGCAGCCAGAGCCGAAGTTTGGCAAAGATGGGACCGTTTTCAGGAGTCTGGATAGATCTGCAAATGAGTTGTGTCAGATAATGCTTTCCGGTGAGAGTGATTATAACTCATTAGACTGTTTGGAAATGATTTTGGCAGATCTGTTTGAATATGTTTATGCATGTTAAAGCCATACTGAAGATAAGATGACAAGAAACATGAATTGAAACCGATGGCCATTTGAATGGGATCGTGGTTATAGCAGGAAGTTCTTGAGGTGCATGCAAAATAAACTCTGAAGAGATTCTACTTCTGAACTACATATTTGAACCTGCACTTGAACTTTTATTGGGTCATCTAGGGCTTGAGGAAAGGCTGAATCTGAGCCTTAAAACTTGATAGCAGTTGGTGTTTGAAACCTGCCTTGGGTGGGAGGAAAAAAACATGGGTAGAGAGATGATGATTGATCTAACTGCAGTGTTTCAGTCCTGGTTTGGATTATACTAGTGGCAAAGCAGGATAACAGTGCAGCTTCACTGCCTGTTTAACCCTCAAACTTCTTGTAAAGACGGCTAAGAAAGATACTCTGTTACATAGGTGCAGAGCCTTCTCCAGCCCTGTAGCCTATATAAATAACAGGAATCATTGCTGGCAATCATTGTGTGAGATTTTTACGGTGCAGACATGGTTTTATGGTGGTTATTTTTATGTCTTATTTGATCAAAACCCCCAATTTACTTCATAGCTCTCCAATGTCAACAGTTATCAGGCAACTGCTAATTGTGCTGGATCATAATCAGTGGCCGGTCACTGAAAAATCTCCATAGGTGACACTTCTCACACCACGGAGGTCAATGGCAACAGACCCAAAGACATAAAGAAAGACGAACTTACCCTGCTCCTCCGTGCCATCTAGAATGACAGATCTGCAGAACTTGGAACAAATCCTCATTTCTTTACTGATAATTGCTAATGAAACATGGAAGAATATCATTATGTCATAAGTGCATTTTGCATTAATGGCTAGATGCAAGTAAGGACAGATAGGCGGGGTTTTGTTAGAGATTGTATAAATACATGAATAGGATGGTGACCTGGAGAAGTCAATCCTTGGATGACAAGACAGAAAATCAGGAGAGAGAGAGAAAGGCAAATGGAAGAAAAATCTTGTAATTACAGGGGAGAGAGGAGCAGTAAAATAACCTTTTTTTTTTGACAACTTTTCTTAAATTTCAAATCCCCACAAAAATTTAAGAATGGAAAAAGCAAGCTTGGCTAGACAGCTGGCCACACACACAAAAGGATGATGTCAAGCACAATTTTTGATCTCAAATTTTTTTAGAGCTTTGATTAATTTTTTTTTTTAATATTATTTCTTTGGGGGGAAATGTTAATGTTGTTCCTCACCTGGTCTAATGATGGTAGAGACAAACACATGGTACAGAATGCTTGCTGTCCCTGTTGCCACCTGTCCAATTGCTTTCAGGTAGCAGAATCTGTAGACCTTGTGACAGCTGTAGGGGAGGGGCAGGGCTTTGGTACATCCAACCTCTCTCTTTTGCAGGCTTAGATGGCAGATCATAGCAATTTTTGAGCTGTACAAACAATTGACATATGTGCACTGAGAACAATTTAAAAATGTGCATTTGGTGGATTTTTAAAAATAAGTCACACTTGTTTTGTGGTGGTGTTGTGTTTGCGAAACACCTAAATCTGTTATCTGCTTGGCTCTGCTTGTGTGCCATGCAGGGAGGTTTGCAAACTCCCCAGAACTGCTTCCCCCAGCCCTATATTTCGCCTTCCTTTTCATTGCTCTGTTGCTTTAAGACTTTAGACAGTAGGCCATTATTCCGGTATTATATTTTATTAATTGGATGGGGGGAAATTTATTGTCAAATTCTGGAAGATTTGCTACTGGAACAATCACAGCTCTTAAAGGTCAATTCATTTAGCTGCCTCATTTCATGGATGTAGACTGATCTCTTCCTTCCTCTCTTTCCAGGACTCATTCCCCATCCATGGGGGTAGGTTCCCTTCTAGGTAGGTGGCACAACCAGCAGGCAATCTGGCTGTAGATGTAGAATATGAGTGCTTTCAAGGCAGAATATGGGGCACTGGGACTACTTGGGCCAATGGCATAAGATCTCAGGCTCTTCTTGTTTTCCAGTATCTTGATTAGTCTTTGGATTCCTGCAGCCTGGTATTGCCCATGACAGCAATAATAAGACTTTCTTCCAGTTCAGGCTAGCTGCTGTGCTGCTCAAGGGCTCACCTACTGCAGAGTGCAGGTGGAGAGGGAGGCAGGGCTGTGCTGGACTTACTGGCTCTGAGCTGCAACAGAGCCAAACCGCCAGTGGCGGATTATGGCAATGAAGACTAGTGGTTAGTGCTTGCAGCTGGAGCCTGAGAAGATCCAAGTTTTTCTCTTGCATCTGTGCTTGTGAGGGTGCGTACACGTATCTATGTTCAGGACAAGTCTGTTCCTGTCTGGGAGAACACTGTCAAAAGCATATTTTGTAAGAGCTGGCCAGGTTCTTGTTTCCATATTAGTAGAGGGGCCTCTACTTTTCTAAGTCGGTGCACAGCTCTGAGTTTCTGTTAAAAAGATGGAGGCAGCTAAGGGAAGGGCATGTTTGAGAGCCATTTCTACAAAGGGCCTCTACGTGGAGGTGAGTTAGCGATTGGATTTAGTGACAGGGGCCTGGGCATTGTACGGCAATGAAGCCAGCGCGTGACACTGCTGTGGTAGGGAAAGGAAAAACCTATTCTGGGGGATGGGAATGGGATGCAGGAATCCAAATTTGAAAAAAAGTTGCTGCTCCCCTGCTGTTCATAAGAAATGAATAAGCACAGACACATTGTCTCTCTACAAATTTTACCTTCTCCAACCCCCAAGACGCTCAGAGCAAGGGGGCTTTTTTTCTGAAATGCTTGAACACCTGATGCTGAAAATCCAGGGTTTACCAATGCCTTCCCCTTCTGGTTCCCGCAGCGCTGTGATTACAAACATCGCAGGATGCCCGAGAGCACCTTGGGTGTGGATGCTGCAGTGAGGTCCATCCACTGGGGTCTGTTTCAGTGAAGGACACTGCTTGGTTCTGCAGGCTGCAAACTCCCTAGGTTAGGGATTTACCAGCTAGCTTTTCCTTTTCAGTGCTGCCCACTCTGAAATGTAAAGACCTAGTAAATAACAGGACTTCCTCTATGCAGACCTGACTCAGGTTCCTCTGCAGTGAGTGAATAAATCCCTGTAAATGTAGGCAATGCTGATAGCGACAGGCTCTGATATGTATACTCAGGGTAGGTATCTCATTTATTCCTCAGGGAGGGTAAGCTTACTATTTGAAATGTTCTGCAAAGATCCATAATTTTGTCCCCTCAAAAGTAGCTTCTGGGGTACACTGAAACACTATGCATTGCATTTGGAGATGGGGCTTTCCCCACCCATTCCGGGCAGTCTTTTCTATGCTTGTGTCTCCCTTTTGCTGTTGAGGATGTGGAAAGGAGTAAGGCACACGGAATGAGCCGGCCTTTGTTAACCTGGTGGCACTCGGTGGCTGCAGACCTGCTCCTAGCTCCCGGACAGTGGGGATGCAAGCACCGTGGCTAGCTTGCCTCTGCCAGCAAGGGGAAGAGGAGTCAGGGAAGGAGTGTGACTTGCTCCAGTCAGTGCACAAACCCTTCCCACTGTCTTTTAGGATATAGCTCCTGGGGTGAGGGGGGAGCAAACAGCAAGAGATGGCCCTCAGGGGAAATGAGACACCTGCAGTGGGGAATCAGCTTTTAGTTACTAGCCATTACCTGACTACTCTTTTCTAGGATACTTCTCTCCACTCCCTTTTCTGTCAGATCTGGTCAACTGCTATTTAATCTACAGAGACAGCCTATAGCTTGAACAAAAGTGTGCATACCTGCAGCTTTGACTAGGTTTAGGTATTGGCTGGGTCTGGGAGAATGCTCCTAGATTCTTGAATAAGGATTGTGCTTTTTATGCAAAGGAGGGTAACGAATTCCTAGTCATATTAGCCCTGCTTGTATCTTAAATGATCTGTTGCAATCACCAGCATGCTGCTTTATAGCCTGAAAGAGACCACAGCAAATTGGCATATGCCAACTGAGTGGTGATTGGCACTAGAAACCAAATGCTCCAATGTCCAGCCTGTGCTCTGAACTGCTGAGGATTCTACCTTTGTACATTTAACAAAGACTTCAGTATCTTGCATGAACACTGACAAATTGTCATCCTCTTCAGATGAGGAGATATTCTCATAGTATTTTACATATGGGTTTGAAGACGACATCTTCCCTGGAAGAAATCAACGTTCCTATTGACAGAGGTGGAGATATAAATGGAAATCGCTGTGTCCATGTTCAGTCTGTAACCAACATTCTACTATTCAGAGAAATCTACCCAAAAATCAGCGGGTGCTTTATATTTTAGTGTTCTAGAGTCCAGTATTGTTTATCATAGTGCTTCAAATATCAAACTTCAAAAATCCTTGGTTAGGTACACACAGTATAGTCTGGTTTCAGTGCTGCTGAGCTGTTAAGAACACTTTGAAAATGAGAACAAGACTTTTAGGTGCCCGAATATGCATATGGGAGCCCAGGTTTTAGCATCTGGATTTGCATGCTTTGTTTTAAATGCTTTAAACTACCCTGTTGCTCACTGCTGATTGCTAAACCAAACTATCTGGAAGTAGTTCACTTTGTTATTAGTCAATTGGTTGTTAATTATTGCACTTTGTTACAAGTTATCAGTTTATACTAATTTTCTGTCCATTAAAACAAGACTTCTGGTGTTGGCTTTGAGTATCCCACAACTAGTTGCAGCTAGATGGCTTTTTTCCATTTTGCAGCTTTCTCTGATCAAGTCCAGTTTTTAGGTTTTTTTTTCTTTTTTTCTTTTTTGTCTCTAGCAACTTTCCTATGATCAGTTTTCCTCGGTTGTTTGACTGCCACATAGTTTATGGATTTCGGACCTGCACTGTTTCTGCCTCACCTCTTGGGAAAGTAAAGCCCAACTGAATTCTTCCCCTGCATAAAGGAGCACATTAGACTGCCTAGACCTTGGAGGACAGTGACCATGGTGATTACTGAACCTTTAACACCCTGCCACTTGTGGGGACAGGGTTCAAAGGGTCTTTGGGAAGAGCTGGTTTGTACCCTGAACTCAGGAGCAAGTATTACAGGGCCTCAATTTGCAAACAAGGAACCAGTGACACTAATTACTTCTGTTGCTTATTTATCTCCTGATGGTTATAGTGATCCAATTAAAATAACTAGTTACTTTTACATGGTGTGTTTCCTCATTTGGATTTTAGGAGTTACAAACAGTGGCTTTTGAAGAAGGCACTTCCTTTGTGATGGGATTGCTTTGAACACTAATGTTCAAAAAAAAAAAAAAAAAAAAGGCCAAGAAAAAGGCCAGAGAAAGATGTGATCGCTGGACTCCAACAGCAGAGACATAAAGATAGTAAATATTTGTAATGTCGTAATAACTCTTATCTCATTACTCTAATGATACTAAATGCACGAGGCTTTGAATTACCAACAATTTCTGAGCAGACTGACAAGAAAAAATGTGTCTGTGTATATTAGGATAAAATGTATTTTAGAAAAAAATATAGCTTTGGGGTATTAAAGAACAAAAAACTTGCCATCATCTTAAGTGGTGCCTGAGAAAATCATCTCTAAGTAACTGCTGGAAATTGGCATAATGATTTAAAGTTAGGCTGGAAAGTTACACACTCTGTGGGTTCTTGCAGTGAAATTAAAAGTAACATATACATTGAGCTATGAGACAGATATTGCTTTAATGAAAGACTTAACCGTGACACTGCATGAACTTAATATTTAGCCAGTGATGTTTACATTTCACAAGAGCCCATGGGAGGCAATTAGGAGGGCTGTAGAAGGAGGGAATAATTTTACCTGTCAGGTTTGTAAGTGGGCAGCATTTTCTGTATGTGTGTGCATATGTGTGTGTATCTGTGTATGAAAGAGGTCCAGAAACTAATGAAAATGAGAGGCTTAGTGGGGACTGTCAAGTCTGTGGGTAGAGGTAGGGAAGCAGCTATTTCCAAACTCACAAGATTTATTTGTGGAACTGTTGGATAGGTGGGGGACAAAGTTTGCAGATGTAGTCTTCAGGGCTCTCATCTGTTTCAAATTCACTTCAGATAGCTAATTGTGACAGTGAGCAGGTAAGTCAGCCATTGCGCATCCTGCAGATGACTTCACTGCATTTTTATTTCAGACTTGCTGTCTGTGTTTTCTGACTTCTGAGGATGTAGCTGGTGAGCAGTAGTAGTAGTAGGAGACTACTGTTTTGCAGATTAATTAGGCTAGTACTAAGGAATAGTGCAGTGCAAATAATGGCATAGTTCTTTCCAGTGTTAATCATGTGAATTGGAGCTTTCCCTTTGGGTCAGATCATTAAATGGCACTAAGCTGGTGCAAAGAGCTGTGCAAAAATGGTTCTTGCTCCAAAAGCTTGTCAAAATCAAGACCACAGTGCCAAACATGCTCCTGCATTCTCAGAAAGGTTTGAACTCTGATCTCAACCTTATGATCACCTGATCTTTAGCATTGAACTCCTGGATCTTTCATCCAGGCTGTTTTTGGGAGGTGTGAATCTACAGCAAGAGTATAACCTGCAGGGCAGATAAAGCTGATGAGGGAGAACAAGAGCGTGGAGCACCAAAACATAGTTCCAGAGAGTCATTTCATTGTCAAATTCTTAACGATTTTTTTTATTTTCTCAGAATTTTGTAGGATTTTTTTTTCCTGTCCAGATGGATCTTTTGCCCCAATCCAGTGCTCAACAGAGGCATATTTAAGCTCTGTATAACTCCATGTCAAGAGGAAAAGAGAAAACAGAAGTCAGATTCAGAAGGTTCAGCATAAACCACAAAGACAAAAGAAAGTGGAAAAAGGTTGCTGTGGACAGCAGTATGGACACAGCCCAGATCTCCCTGTAACGTGTTTGCCCAAGCCATCCAGCACCAGCCAAGTTCCTCTCTGTACCTGCTCACTGGTACAGCTGGAGCCAACCTCTATCAGAGGCACTGGGAAGAATTTTATAGGAGGGGCCAAATATCTTAGCAATATCAGGAGCTATGCCCTGAAACAAATAAGTGATGGATCCTGATGTCAAGTCTTCTTACCCATCTAATATCTGCTCTGCCTTACCAGCCAGTGTGTATTTTCAGTGAGAATAAACGGCTTAACTGCTGCAGCACAGTATGTTCAGGCAAATCCATCTTCAAGCAATGCTTTAAAACAATGATGACTGAGGCTGTCATTTTATGAACAGGAGATCCTAACCTTGGCTTGAGTCAAGGGCAGAGGTAGAAGAAACCTCACTCAGTCTGAGGTATGATTTTGACAGACATGTCATTACCACATGCTTTGGATAGTAAAACGTACTTCTCTAGCAAAGCACACTGTCTTTTGAAAGACTTCACTGAAGTCCAGTTGCTGTAGGAATAAGTTTCTCTCTTGATCCCATTTTTGGCTTAAAATTTCATTTCCAGTCCAGTGACTAGGAAGAAAATCTGAAACTTATTCAGAAATAAACTCATTAATGGAAGAGTTGTGTTAAATCTAAGCTGGTTTCATGATCTTGTTCAAATGAGCCTTTTTTTTTTTTTAAGGACTGCAGATGGACACTGCAGTAAAGGTTGTGTTAGCAATAGTTGGTGCTCTAGACCACATCCATGAGTAAAAGGTGATGGTGGGGATGGGTTTGTGGTGTTTTCCAAAGGCCTGATCCTTTAGTTATCTAATTTGGGAAGCAGGAATATCTCTGACTCACTCTTATCACCCTTTCAGCAAGGAAGATAGCAGCCAACGCATTACTCACCATTACCCCATAGATATCTGGTTTCGGAGTATGTGTCATAAAATGTGGCAGCCAAAACAATGAAACCTCTCAGCACCAGCAGAGGTGAGTTCAGCCCGCAGCCCCGTGGGGAAAGAGGTGGTTTGACTTGTTTTCTGTGGCTTGCCGTTGCCTTTCTGGAGGACGCACAAGGGCTTTTTCTGCACAGCACGTGCTGGTCCCTCTCGCCAGGGCTGCCACCTCTCGGGTGGACCGGCTGGCTGTGTGGTAGGCTTTGTTCCAAGCAGGGCAAGTGCCCTGTGGGGTAGGGGAAAGGGTTGATGGACGTTTCAGTGCCCCACAAAGGTGCAAGTGTGAGTGAGCAAGTCTCACCTTGACACCTCCTGTTGAGGCTGGGAGAGCTTTGGCTGTTTTGCTTCATCAGAACTGAATCAGTCACTTCTCCTGAGGATTGAAGTGTGCTTACGTGGAACTCTGCTGTGGATAAGTTCCCTAACTCGTGTGACTTGCTGAAACTGAAATAATATGGGGAAGTTTACTGTAGTTAAAAGAGGGGGAAAAGTCTGTCTTTATCTGTTGCTGTCTTCTCCCTGACAGCCAGTTATGAGGCACCCGGAGGGGATTTAACCTCTCATAGCACTTTGCAGCTTTCTTCCATATAGGGTTCCAATGTGCTTAGCCTGTGAGGATAGTTGTTGTTCCCATTTTGTAGACAGAAAATGGAGCCACACAATTAAGAACCACTAACAGCATCTCACTGAAAATCTAGTCTTGCTGGCTCTGGATTACTCTGAGTTAGTGAGACAGTTCAGGAGGCAGCCTGGGTTGTGCTAGAGTCGTATGGATTTCCTCCTTACTATGTTCACGTGTGCTGGTCTTTAAGTTTGACAAGCAGCGAAGAAAAACAGTGATGGAGGTGGAAAAAGTCTGCTGTTAACTCTGATAGAGCTGTCTTAAGAATGCACGGGGCTCCAGTAAATGGTCTTATGACTCAAGAAAAAAAAAAAAAGAAAAAGAAAAAAAAAACCCAAAAACTCAACTCCAAAATCATTTGTCAACTTCTTCCCATGCCATCTAATGGGCCCTATGTAACTCTCTGGATTTTCAGGTCTATTTCTTTGCAGAGGAAAGAGCAGAAGTAGAGACTGTAGAGGTTAGAGTAGATGGAGTGAGGTAGGCTGGTTTGGTAGGAAGGGCTGCGGAAGGTTGTTCCTACTTGCTCATCATGTGATTTGTAATGCAAACTATGGGAAGCATCAGTGCCCCGTTTGATCAGACTAAATCTGTTCTAGTATAAACTGGCCTGTTGACTGGGAACCCACTCATTTATGTGTATGTGGTGGGGAACAGAGAAAGGAAGTAATATTCAGTCGCAGCAGCCAAGAAGGATCAAAGATTAGCAATTTTCATCAAGAAAGAGTAAATGATGCTGAACTTCTTCCAGCCTGGTTCCTGTTGAATAGAAAACATTTTTTTAACCCCTTAATCCTTATTGAATCATAGCTCAGACATTTGGGGCTTTGTGGCTTTTTGGAAATTCTCTTTTGTGTGCAACTTCAGTCTCAAGCAAATAGCAAAGCACCTTTGACTTTTGTATAGTGTGTGTTGAATGTTGAGCCAGCAACGTTAATCTTGCAAGCATTTTAGGTGTTTCCCCTCATGGTCTGTAAGGGAGGCAGCTCACAGGAATCCTTACTGAGAAAGAAGGAAATGAGATACTGTTACATCCACAGTCGCTTGGGCTTTTCAAGTTCAGTCCATGGAAGCTGTACCCAACCTGTGCCTCACCCTTGCGGTGAGACTCCTGACATCCCTGCACTGTCTTCAAGGAAGCAATCCCTTGGCTTTCTTTTGTAATCCTCCTGCCTTAGCCATTTACTTATTCCTTTACCAAACGTTAAATGTTCCACCGTGCTTCCTCGTATGTGAATTCTGGTGACTATTCATATTTATTGGTTGTAGACTCGAATGCACTCTTTCATGTTGTGCCTTGTTTGTGGTGCTTTTGGTCTATGTATATAGGCCTGACATAAAACCCAATGGAGCGGCTGCCATTTACTAAAGGCCGTTTCTACATTCATTGCAGACAAGCATGGTGCTAAAGGGAGATTGTTTTTATTCCAAACTTTGCCAGTGATTCATTTCTGGATGCGGTCTGACCAATTCCTCTGGGCCTCAGTTTCCTGTTCTGTATAATGGAGATAATACCCCTTTATGGTACAGCACTGCGTTGAAGCCTTTACAAAATACTTGATGCGTTTGCACGAATGCTTCCATAAACCAGATTTTTAAAGCATGGAGATCTTTTTTGAGGGGATTATATGAAGTCATCAAGACTTCAGAATTACTCCCCGGGATGAATGAGTCTGAACACACTGAAACTCTGAGACAATGCTGAAAACTGAAACAATATTCGCATAACTTTTTTATAAAAACCTCCACTGTGGCTGCCCATGGCTGGGTTTGCTGTTATTCATTCTTTTTATTTATTTTATGTAAATCCTTTTTCCTTCTCATTGAAAACAAACAAAAAAGGGATGACAAAACTAAAGGAAGCCCCATAAAATTGATTCATCCTGAAGAACTTTTTAACAGTGCCAACCTTCTGCCTGTCTGTTTGATTTTAAAAGAAACTCTCCTCATTCTCATGACTTATATTATGAGGGGGGAATGTGAAAGAAGAAAGGAAAGAGATGTAGAATTTTTCTCTCCTTGCTTTTCTTGCTCCAGCCCCTTTATGTTTGCTCTCCCACCTCCCCTCCTCCGTCTCCCTCCCTCCCTCCTGCTCTGCCTCAGTTCCCATTGAAATGTCAAATACAGCAGTTGTCTGCAAGTGAAAGAGTGGCTCCCTGGTGGGAACTCACTGCCCTTCTAACCTGAAGGCCTCGGCTGTTCTCTTCTCCCTTTTTGGTGTTTCCCATCCCACTTTCTCAGCAGATGTTGTGTGGGGCAGCACAGGCTGTAAAGGAACGAGTTTCTTTTCACCTGGCCATGTGAATGGGTTGGCACAGAAATGCTCGTTTATTCTCTCCGAATCTGGCAGCAGCTTACAGAGGAGGAGATTGTTTCTAAGAGCTTGCTCCCCCTCTCTCCCTCTTTTTTTTTTTTTTTTTTTTTAAGTACAAGATTGGGGGGGGGAAGTAGACGGCAGGGGGGGAAGCAGACAGACGCTGGCTGTATTTTAAGCTTCCTCCTTGGGTGCCAAAGGAGTCCGTAGAGTTTTGTCAGTGCTACTTTTGTTTGCTCCTTTTATAGTCTCAATTCAAGCGCCAGGGTTTCAGCTCCGCTTTGTTTTAGCCCCAGTTTTCCCAAGCAGTCGACATTACGATCATTTCAGCAAGATGGTGGAAGCTCATCGAGGAACGATTTCCCTGGTTTAACCCATGGCTGTAGTTTTTGACTGTTTCAGTAGCTGGCTTGTGGAAGTTTGAGTGGATGTAACAAGTTTTCTGCAGGGAAAATATTAAGTAACAGTTCTGCCTGAGTATATGGCCAATACTCCTAATGTTGCTCTTTCTCTATCTGCTGTTTGAGATATGGGAGGTGCATAAAAAGAAGAAATAGAGGAGGTTGAGTCTTCACCCTGTCTCCCTTTTAGTTAGCTGACTTAATGTTGCTGGCTGCCTCCTGTAGCTTTGGCAGCAAGGTTGGTCAGATGAATTGCACTTAATCGTTTCTTTTTTTTTTTTCTTTCTTTCTTTCTTTCTTTTTTTTTTTTTTTAAGCAATCATCTCCCCTGAACTGATGTATTTTTTTTTAAGCACTTCTGAGCACTGATTTATCAAGCTCTCTTTTGGCTGTATCTTTTTGCTTAGAGCCCAGCTCATTTCAGCGAGGCTTGGTGTATATTCAAGAGCGAGCTTCATACCTGGGACTATGAATCATTTGATCTGCTCACCTGATGATAGAAATGCACATGCTGCTGATGATTGAAATGAAATTGTTGCCTCTGATTTGTTAATGAGTAAATAATGAGCTATTCCGAAATACTGTAGGGATAGTATACCCACACTTCTCTTTGGGTATTTATGCATACTTTACTCCAGTTGTTTTGGTGTGTGTGTGTGTGTGGTTTTTTAAAAAAATCTGAAGTTTATTTTTACAGTGATGCTTGGAAGGCTGTAAATGATCCACAAGGAATTAACAGACAAAAGTCCCTGGCTCTGCTCCACCTTATTGAAGTCAGTAGCAGAACTCTGACTTCAGTGGAAGTAACAACTAGAGCCTGAGAGAATTTTAAAAAATAAAAAGAAATCACATTTTATAATCAGGATATCCTACTGAATCTTGAGTTTAGTGCTTTATGTGACTGAAGCATTAGCTGCTTGTACTACGCAGAAAGGGCATAAACAAATTCACAAGCACCTTCTCAGATGCAATACTGACTTGTGAAGGCGGAATTTCTAAATTTGAAAGCTGAGTAGGCTTCGTTCATGTAATGTTTTGGGATCCTGCACTCAAATTCTGTTAAGAAAAATGCAGTACATGAGTTTGATAGGTTGAACTGACTGTTCATCCATCATTTAGCCAGTAAGCGTCTGAGAACACTTCACATTTCCTGTTGGTAAAAAGTGTTGTTTGTAGAGATGTAGGGCTGGAAGAGTCAGCAAATTCAATCTCTTGCCTTGACAGGTGTTTGCATCGTGTTCGTTTCAAAAACTGACCAGGAAGAGAAGCTCTATCACAAGCCAGAAATCCTGCATTTGCTGGGTTTGTGGTTACTAGATGTTTGCAGAAACATCTTTTGGTGTGTCTGATCCAAAACATCTACCAGTGTTAATTATCCTGTTAAATAGGATGAGTGTAAATAGCTCAAAGGTATAGTTTTTTCTTATCCTGTTTTGTCAGTGGACTCCAAAGGATGTTGAGAGGAGGAAGCATCGTTGTTTTACAACTGGAGAATCTGAACAGGCAAATACTTGAGGACTGAGTTTAGCCCTTTCCTAACTTTCAGTCTAGGATCTTATCAACTGGCTTTTAGAAGCTTTATCCCTACAACGTGTCTTGAGCTAAGCGCTCTGTATTGTAAAGTTTCCCTATTGATTCCTTCCCTGGAGTTGATGCCTTTTGGAGGAGACGGGGCATTGCTAATCACTTCAGCTGTTTTTGACTGTATTAGAGCACTTAAACATGCAGGCTATGTGGTTCTGTTTGTGCTTTATCAATCCTTCCACCAAAAGATTATTTTACGAAGTTAGCTTTTTTTTTTATTTTGAATTATTCTGTGCCATATATTAATCTATGGCACAGTATATCTGAAGGTAAGGCAAAGTTGTCACTAGGTTAGCTGAAGACAACTGCCATGGAAATAAAGCACTATTGTCATTCTTTAAGCAATGACACTCTGAAATAAAAGACATCCTGGGTAGGAAATAGCAGGCTGCTTCCAGGGAGCATCCATGGTGTACCTCCGAGTGCCATGAATACTAGCCCTGCTAGGCAACCAGCAAAAGGAGCTGCAGGCAGCTGTGTGCCAGGCCAGAGAGAGGAAAAAGAAAAAAGGCTAACCCTGAGAAAAAGCAGTATGTTCTTCCTAATCATACTCTGGGCTGGAAGTCTTTATTTTCATCTTCTTTGCATTGCCCTCTTCCTTTTCACACCCCAGCAGCAGGCAGCGAGTCTTAGTGCTGGAGAGCCTTGGTTAGTCATACCCCACCTCTGCTCTGCTGAACCCAAGATGGGCTTGGGTTAGCTGTAGGGGAGCTACAGTGCATTTAAAGGCTGTGGCATATAGTATGCAGCCCTGTGAAGATAAGAGCGTGATGTTGACCGTGACCCTTGGAAAGGGAGGGTGAAATATGTAAATGAAACATAGCTCCAAGCATGAGAGGCCAAGCCACCATGAACCCAATATATCATGGTATTAACAGGAAGGGGGCCTCACTAAAGCTCTTAACAGGTGATGTAGAAGCATCAGAAATCTGTGGTGCATGTAAAGAAGCAGCTTATTGCACTATATCTAATTGCCAGAATAATTATTTTCTGCTATGCAAATTACCAGGAGCAAATTTGCTGCAGTATATTTATGTGTATTTAATTATCATCAAGAGCTGGAGTTGAGGGGCTAGATTTAATGTTCTTAATGAAATAGTCAGTATTTGTGTGTGTGTGTGTGCAGAGAACTCGTTAATTTTACCACAGCTGGATTTGTTTATTTTAAATAAATCATTATGGCAGATATAGTTTCTGCATGTTTGCCCAATTGCCAATTTAATGTAAAAATTGTGGTTTCAGTTACATGGGTGGTTTCTATTAAATACACATCACCCCTCTTGCTTGCAAGCTATATGTTTCTGTATGTTTTAAGGAGGAGCTCATTGTAAAGAAAATAAATTGTTCATCTGTAAATAAAGCATAGAGGAGTAGGATGAATGGAATGACCATTTGTGGAAAGGAAGCTTGGATAGATTAAGGTTTTGTAATGGGTTGTGGGTCTTCATACTTACAGGTTGACTATTTTAAGTCCAGTCTCACCCTTTCGTAAGCTAAAGCTGTTACTGCTTGATAGCTATTTGCTGGCGTATATAGGACAAGTTAGTGTTTGTCTGGTGGACATCTTATGTATTTTGAATGTAACAAAAAGCAACAAGACTTGTTTCCTGTGGATGTGAGATGCGGGATTACCGTTTCTGACTCTGAAACAGTTCTTCCATCTTAGGCTTCAGTTTTGTTGGACCAGTAATTTACTGAAGATTCTGGGATATGAATTCAAGATTAAAGTTATAAGAAAATATTTTAAATGAGAAGAAATACTTTTGGCATTGACAGACTTCATGTTTTGGTTGCTGCCTGGTAATGGACCCCTCAAACATCTGAATGTTATTGCAGGAAGAGGCAGGATCTGCATGGAATTCAGCTATTTTTTTGGGGAGAGATGTTTTATTGTTATGTCTAGAGACCTCAAGTGGCTGAAATTTTGCCTTTTGGTAGAATCTCTTGTGCTCCTCTTGACAGTCGCTGTAACTATGTTGTTAAATGCCTTGACAATACCTCATGTGCGTGGAAAGTGCATTTGAAAGTTCTAGCCAGCATAAAGTGAGGAGGTTGGTGATGTTTTAGAGTCCTGGACTACTGTTCCTACAGATTAAGGTAGGTGGCTGTTTACCCAAGAAAAAGGAGGCTGTGTAGTTTCCAGGAATGGTTTGTGGGGCTTAGTCCCGTTGAAAAAACGAGGATCCACAGATCTGGAGACGTTGCTCCATGCCAGTCAAAGCTTAGACCATGAGAGCTGATCATTAAGGGACGCATTTATTTCATGGGGTTCCTGCCATGTAGTTTTGCTTATCTTGGCCTAGAAGCAGTTGGCTTTCTGTTAACACCCAACTGCTGTTTGTGGCCACTGTTAGGTTCAGAAATAAGGAGAAAAGCTCCAAAGTTGACTGGTTCACCGGGTGCACAGTGCCAGGTAAAAATGCAGTTGCAATTAGCAGCAGGAGTGATTGCCAGCCCTGCTTGCTTGCCTTTTTTTTTTTTTTTTTTTTTTTGTTTCCTCTTGTGGATTTCAACACAAGTTGCAAAACACAATAGACCAGGGGTAACTAAGGGACACGAAGGTAGTGCGTGGTGTCAGGAGTGGGGGGACAGGGCCAGCTTGTGATGACATCAGCCTAAGCGCAAGGGTGCCCACAGCATCTGTGTTGTGTATAATGGATGGGTCCTCTGGGGTTCTGCCACCCCCTCTTGCCAAATATGTCCTTTTCTGTGTGTGTTTATTTTTTTAAATAATTAACCAACTTTGACTGCGTATCCGTCTGTCCCCCTGGAGTTTCTCTCCAGCTGCTCTCATCCATTGCTGCAGCCCCTTTTCCTCTGCAACACTTTTCTCCTTTCCTTTCAGTGCATCTTAAAGGGGTGTGTGTTTTAAATTCACTGTGCAGTGAAATCTCAGGGCACTTTTTGAATCAGGTTCTTTACAGCTCTCTGGTATTCTGTAATCTTCCTTTCCCTCCTAGACACACAGCATACTCCTGACAAACTATTTCAATGTGAATAATCCAGTGCCAGCTAATTCTTGTCTGTAGTCACCTTTGTAATCTTGCCTCTCTTCAAACTAATCTTATAAACTGCCTGTCCCTGTATAACGGAGTTAGTTCAATTGACAGTGGACCAAGAACTTCATTCCCACCCTCATTTTTTTCCTATCCTGCTTACCTTCTCTGTGACCAGCGTGTTCAAAACAGCTGATGGCTGGAGTTAGCTGTGGTCTGCCTGGCGTGTGAGTGGGTAAGGCTGGTGCAGACACACAGTTATTAGATCATCCCAGCCTGTGTGGTAAACTACTGGTAGCAAGGACAAGAGTCCACTTTTTCTTTCCAGCAAATCTACCTTGCTATGGGACTGGCAACGATATGAGCAGTAGGAGAAACTTCAAGTCTTCCTGGAGTTGAGCATACCGTCTCTTTGTGGTCCTGGCTTCCTTTCTGCTGCCACATAGGCCGATGCTCCCAGACTGGCTAACTGCAGGAGGAAATCCTTACGGACAGAGGAGAAGCCCCTAAGTGCAGTAGAGCTTTTGGAGACATTTGTTCCATGGTTAATGGACACACACAAGTGATTAGCAGCAATGGCAGCAACAGTGGATACTGTGGCCCAGGTGGAAATGCTGATTTTTGTGTTAGAAGGCAGCATTCCAGGGAAACAGTGTTTTGGGGGCATGTATTTGGGACTGAGAAGGTAGGATGAGGCTTGTTGGACTCTGGCCTCTTCCGGTTGTCAACCGAAGACTTGCCAGATTGATCCTTTTCCACCTCATATGAGGACCATATTCCTAGTCTAGTAATTTTGTAAATACCAACCTTATTTCTGATCTTTACTTGCCTTGGCTTGCTGCTCTTCAGATTCAGATTTTAATTGACACATAGCTTGTGGCATGGCTGGAGGCTATGCCAATAATGCACATATTCACAGCATGGCAGGCTGTCAGGCCTTTCTGGGCCCCCTCCCTCAGACACCAGCATTCAAAGCAAACATCAGACAAGCAGCCGACTTTGATGTGGGTCTTGGGTTTACATCCTCAAAAGAGGGATATTTGGAGCCTGGTTTACACCATTCCTTGAACAGACATCTCAGCAATGTCATAAAGGCTCAGCAACTGTCCTCTGCACCCTGTTGCTAGTGAGCACTGGAAGTATTTCAAATTTTTTCAGCAGATGTGATTGCACCAGAGAATAATTGAGAGGAGCCTGAGTCTTGCAGGGATATATGTTGTGGGAAAAAAAAAAAAAAAAAGAATCAGATGGGGAGTGGGGCAGGGAGGGGTGGATGATAAGGCTGTTGAAGAGGGACCATCTGAGGTGCTTGTCAGGGGATGTTAGCCCTGCAATTAGGAGACCCTGAAGAGCTGGGAGGGGAAGAGAGCAAAATACTGTGTGGGGAGGGCTTTGTGTCAGCACACAAAGCTCTTTTCCTCTGTGGGGCTGATGGGATTTGCTCAGGTCTCCTCCCAGGCAAATCAAGCTAGTGCAACACCTGCTCCTTTAATATGGTCATGCGTACTCTATCGCAGACCTGGGGCTTTCCTCCTCTTTTATGACGGAGGAGGAGCAGCCTGAAAAACCCCTTTTGTTGCACCCTCACCCCCCTACCCTGTTCCTCTCCTCACAGCTAGTGAGACTGTCTCCTCACCCAAAAGCGTAAGTGGAAAAAACAGTTGAAAGATTTAGGACAAAGCCTCCCCCTCTTCCCCCCCCCCCCCAAAAAAAGGCACAAGCTGGCAAGAGGTGAAGGGTATGTAATTGCTATTCCTTATGCAGTCCACTAAAACTGCATGTTTTAACCATCTGAGGACAGCAGGGAATTTTCTCTACCAAGAGAGTCAAATGTGGAGTTTGCATTTTCTTTTCAGTTAGGGTGCGGGGAGGAATAAGCGGACTTCATTTTTATTGGGATTAACTAAAGCTCCTTCTACTTTTATGTTGGCAACGTGAGGTTTCATCAGGCTTCTGATCCTGCGCTGAATAAAAACATAGCACTACTGTCAAACTGTAAAGCGGAGGGCTTGAACCTAGCTGGACTGAAGTCCGCGGGGGGAGGCTGGTGCGGCGGCGCACAGCGCGGCCCGTACCCGTGTGCGCAGCGCATGGGGAGCACCGTTCGCTGCTGCTCGCCAGAGAACCCCTTACTAAATTTTCTTACGCTCCTGGTCTTGATGCTCAGATGCCCGATCGCTGCGGTTACGTGGAGCCATTCTTGACAACGCGCCGTCTGCGACAGGCTGGTTGACCAGGAGGGCGCACCTCCTGTCCGGAGGTCTGTGCACAGGCTTTTATCACAAACGTGCTGAGCCCCATGATTTGCAGCTTGGCACTTATTTCCTCTGTGGATAAACATTTGTGTCTGTTCATTTTTCTTCCGTGCACTTTGATAGTGCTTTTTCAGCCTGCTTGCCACTATTGGCCACAGCTTTGCTCTTTAGACACTTTTCCTTCCAAAATTTTGTTTTTTTTTTTTTTTTTCCTCCTCCACTGGATAGAGACAGGCTTTTTTTGATCTCCACTGATAGATGGTCCAACGTACTGAGAATTTGATGTTATGTTGCCTAATAGAGCTGAGGCCTGGGAGAATTCACTCCTGCCATGTTGTGCATTGCACCTCCCATCTCCATGACTGCATGCTTGGATGTATCCCCATATGTCCAGTAATGAGCTTGGGCTAATTGCCTAGGCAGATAGAAAAATAGATAGGTAATTTGTAGCTATTTAATTTTACATTAGGCAGAGGGATGTAGGGGCAGAAGCTAATGTTGTTGGCATTTCTTTTCAGGGTTGTTAACCAGATATGCTGCCCCTGGGGCATAACAACGCTTCCCTCGGCAGGGCTCTCTAATACTTTTATTACATTCTTATTAATTCAGCAATGGCCCAAGTCTGTGAGGCATCTTCCAATGCATGATCCCTGCCCTGAGGACCTTACAGATTAATTCTTAGGCATGATACAGCTGAGGATTACTCAGTGAGAGCGAGGGCCTAATGGAGTACGAAATGGTTTGTATTAGATAAATGGATAAGAACGAATCAGCAGAAGAGTTAATCATGTAGTTCCTTGTAGGCATGCAGGGATAAGTGTCTCCTTAGGAGGTCTGTAGCATGGCAGAGCAGCTTAGCAAGGTCATTCCAAGCACAGTGTGTTAGATGAAAGTTGCCTCTTCTCTTCCAGCTCTGTTTTGCACCGGCTTAGTATGGATGGCTGCTCTGAACTGTCTAGAAAGCAACACGTTCGAAGTGCAAACATGCTCCATAAATACATGGTCAGGTCAATCAAAACAGTGAGCTGTAACTTCCAAAAGGGGACGGGTCCTGCCCACCAAGAGACACAACAACACTTGCCCCATTGCTCCTTTTAGCAGTACATGCTGGTGCTGCTGGATTGTAAGTGGAGGTCTGGGGTGGTGGACTGAGTTGAGGTGGAGCTGCAAAGCTGTGCCTTTTTGCCAGTGATTTCTGTTCTCTGGAAGTCACGAACTGAAGGTACCAAACAAAAGAACCATACATGAAGCTGGCGGAAAAGGGCCCGAGGGAGGGTGAGGGTGTAAAAGGGCTTTTGCTCAGGGGTGGCCAAAGGAAACCCCCAGCACCTGTCTTCCTTGCTTGAAGCCTGTAAGCTGACCAGTGCAGCCAGCAGTTTGCAGGACAGATGGGACTGCCGGGCAGGAACAGCTGAGGGAGCGAGGGGCAGGAGGGATGAAAGGGAGACGGCCAGGCCTCCCCTGCCTTGGCAGCCTGTGCTTCCGTCAGTCGTTCGGGAACATTTGGTGTCCATGTGGCATCTGGGAGCAGAGTTTTCTTCTTTGGCATTTCCTTTGGTGAAAGGAAGAGCAGAGCAATTTGCCTCTAAGTATCTGCTCTTCTTTGCTGCAAGATAACTGCCTCCTCCTCCTCCCTGCCCCTTCCCTTAAGCAGGGTGCTGTAAGTCTCCTAAAGTAATGCCCCAAATCCTACGTAAACATTTTTTGCCATGCTTACTCCCTGTTTTTTTTTTTTTTTTTTTTTTTTTTTTTTTAACTCCTGAGAGAAGAAAACTTTCCGCATAACTTTTAAAACTAGTTGCTGTGGCAACTGGATGCTGGGTTTAAAGTGGAAGGCTCGGTCGTCTTGACATCATTGTTTAACTTCCAGTTGCTGGAGCAACAGATCACTGGAAAAAGCCAGCGAGGTCGAGATTTCTCTTTTTCTTCCTCCACACTGCTTTTCTTTGGGGCCTCAGAATGCCGGTGATGGTTTGCCTTTCACTGAAGACGCATACTGTTAACATATGATGGGAAGATGTCAGGCAGTATTAGAAGAAATGGAGGTTAGGTCAAAGGGTCATTACAATAGGAGAATTCCTAGAAAACCGGAGAAGAAGAAAAAAAGTGATAATGAATGAGCCATTTTATTTCTGAAGATCAGAGGGTCGAGGAAAACATGGCTCCAGCACTTAGTATTAGATGTTTACAGCCTAGCAGTTTTCTATCGGTTTTTGTGAACTCCATTTCTTCCGAAGCAGGGATGTTGCTGGGACGGTAAGCAGGGAATAGAAAACACCTCAGATATAACTATATGAGTTATTGCCATTGCACGGTTCCTTAACTTCCTCCTAATCAAACATTTAACTTCCTTCTGCAAAGTTTGTATTTCTGTCAATCTCATTGCTAGCCACAGAGCAGCTGTTCAATTCATCCCAGGAAGGTTCCCTCTGAGCAGCGTATGTAAGTGTACAGAATGTATGGAACAGCATCTTACCTAATTATTGCTGTCTAAAAATTAGACATCCTCTCTGCTGGTCATCTATGACTCTGGTTAAAAGAGCTTAAAGTGACAGCAGCTACTAGTTGTTCTGATGCTGAATCTGCAGTTCTCTGAGTTTTGAATTATTTCCTGACGCGAGGTTGATCAGACATGGTGTGAAGCCCAGAACAAGGGGGAGGTGGAAGGTAGGATGTTTCATGCACTGGAGTACGTTTTCGGCATTATGCGCTAAATTAGTAATAAGTGGAATGTCAAAGTAGGGGCTATTTTTTGGCAACTACTTTACACTTAATCCCTGAATGAAAAATTACTGCTTTTTCAGGTGGCTAAATGTGCCCTTGATTACCTGACAAACTATCCATAGGATTTCAGTTTGTATCAGTAAATTAGGTGTGGTCCTGATTGTTATTGGATAGAATGCAATAAGTAAATGTAAAATGCAGCCTTTAATGTAAATGTTACCAGGAGTTAAAGAAACTCTGAAAATAAAACTGGAGGAAAAGCTGTATATATATAAAGCTGTTTGCGTCAGCATAAAGGAAACAGTCATTAAAAGGCATTTAAAAGTTTGAGCTTTCCTTGTTCTGAAAATTCCTGCTAACATATCTGACTGTCCAGGTCTTCCAAGTTTCCCTATATATATAAAGCACATACTTTTCACAATGAAGTTATGGTTTCAGTGTTACACCCTTATTGCCCACAAAGTACACAGAATTTAAATTAACAAATATACATGCCTCAAAGTCTACACAATGTTAGCCACAAATATGCATGCGAGAATGCTGGTTGCTAGAGTTCAGGGTTGGTTATTAGCGAACATTTGTATGGTGCTCAGATAATTTGTTCTTAAATGCCACAGGCACCGCATGGTTGAGATGTGGTTAGAGGAGCTATAAAATGGGATTTCAAATTTGTTCTGTTCCTGCTCTTAAACCTATAGCTCAAATAGGGCTCAGATGCATCTTAGCCATGGGACTGGAATCCTGAGTTCTGGGATATTCTGACCGGCTGGGTATTGCGGAGGCTGAAAGGCAGGATGCAGCAGCTTGTTAGTGAAAACCTGCACGTGCCAATCTGCAGTGAAATGTACTTGAAATAACCTATATGCCTCTGAGTATGATGGCCCTGATGATTTAGCTATTTTGGTTCTAGCTTGAATTATTCATGTGTTTGAAAACACTTATGAATTATTTGTGTTTTCACTAAATATATAATTTAAAAACCAAAATATTTCCTACAAAATTTAAATTTATTTTGCTGCTTCGAGCTGCTGCCCCTCCCCCCCCCCTTTCAGTGCATAGACTCATGGGGAACTGCAATCTTATGGCACGATGAGGTCTCAGACATCAACATGACCCCAGGGAAGTTCAGCAAGTAAAGGGAGAGACTTGTAAAACTTGGATCTAACTCCAACTTCTTTACTTACTGGGTACAGGATTGTGAAGAGTGGTGACTCCTCCTTGCACATGTGGGTGGAATTTAGAGTCTGCATTCAAGGTCTTTGTTCCATGAGATGGTGCATCTGGATTTAAGGTCCCCAGCAGCAGATCAAAAAAGCTTGGTCCCTGTGATGCAAAGTCCAGATCTGGGGCAGATGAACAAGCTGGTTCAAATGCATTCAACCGTTCTGGTCATGTAACTTTATCCCGGCAGGCTCTATACCAAGTCCAGAACCATCTATCTTATTGAGGCTGATGTTGTGTAGGCAACTGACTTAAAACTGGAGCGCTTCTTATTGTGTGCTTGGCTAACACAACAGAATTGTTTGTGCTTGATCCAGATCAAATTTGTCATGCCATGATATCTGGGAGTGTACAGATGTGATATTAATAGATGTGGAACCACAGCCTAAGTCTCTCCTCCACAAATGTGTGGCAGGAAGAGAAATGGCAGCCTCTGGGAGAAGACATCCTATATGGACACAGATTCTGCTCTTGTTTAGCTGTGATCTTTGAAGTGTTCCCATTAATTTTAAAGAAAGTACTTTGGACAGCTAACAAATCTGGTCTCTTTACTTCGAAGGTTTAGCTTCTTCCAGGAGAAGTTTAAATAGTTGTGCTCTAGTGAAAGGTCTTAATGTAGGATGTAGTTTTTCCTCATATTTCTCCTCAATACTCCTTCACTGCAGTAGAACCACTTTAGCTTTTTAACCTCTTTTGGCTTTGGATTACCTCAAAGATCTCATTTGCCAAGAGGCCTAGCTTTGATTTGGAGATAATGTTGCTCTCAAGTTAATGTCCCAAACTGCCCAGTGATACTACTAAACTCTGTTAAAGTTATTCCTTTCATTTCGTAGCTTCTATGAGACCCAAGAACTGTGGCTGTTTCTGTGTTTTTTTTTTTTTTTTTTTTTTAAGCCTCTTAATTTTCTGTTTCTTTCTCTCAACTTTGCTATGTTCCACTAGAAGTCCTCCAGTTTTGTGGCTTTTGTCATAAGAAGTTAGATTCACCTCTGTGTAGCTGATTAATGTGCTTTCAATCTGTCTGAAGTACCAAGCGCTTGTGCTAACAGCGTGGGGAGCGTGCGTGTGTTCAGCAAAAGACTTGTGCTTTCTTCATCTCTGCATTCTGGGACTGAGGCCAAGATGTGATGGTAATAATGTAATCTCTTCTGAATACTTGAAGTGATGGGAATAGAAGATTTTGAAAATGAAATAGATTAATTATATGGCTAGAGGGGGGAAATCATGCATTTTAATTAGCTCTTGAGAGTAATCTTCCTTGAAGTAGTACAAGCCAGGTGCGCAAAAGTGTTTTCCTACCTTGAGCCTTGCCTCTCCTTCTGGAGTCCTTGGAAAAGACTGTGACAAGTGACAAGTTCATTCTGGATGCTTCTGTCAAAGGGACTCAACGTAAGGAAACTGAATGCGGCCTGATTTCCCTGAGGTTGCTCTTAAGGAGGGTAGGAGTTGATTTTTCAGGTAATGCTTCAAAATACCTCCAAAACTGAAGCAACTGCTTGCTGTAGCACAAGTAGGACTCTATTTGTGCACACAGGAAGGGTGATTTATTTTGTTTAACTTCCAGTCAGGATGAGCTCACTGCCTAAAAGGTGTTTGCAGTTTACTACTTTGCTGACTGGGGCTGCTAATCGAGCTGTATGTGTGAAAGCAAAGAGATAACGACACCTGCTCTTTACTCTTCGCTGGCCAGGGGTGTAGGGTTTGCATGCAATGAGGAAAGTTACTGCCTGTCAGCTGACCCCTGGTAACTCATCTAAGTCTGCTTGTCCTCTACTTCATTGTGCAACGAAACGTCTCAGCTTAAGTCGTCAACGCCGTGATCGTGTCTGATCTCACGAGGGGCCTGGACTAGGAGAATGCGCCCGCTTAATTACCTTCGCTCAGTGGATGAACACCGCTTATTACACCAATATAATTTGATGGGTTTTGACTGTATGCCAGTACTCCTAGAAAGCCCTTTGCAGTTTTGAAGCCACCTACAACTCACCCTCATTTCCTTTTTTTCTGTGGGGAAGGTGTGGGAAGGCAATTTCCAGATTTTATAGGAAATCAAAAATATTCAGTGGGATTAGAAAAGTGTTTGGCTGCTTGAAATAGATGTTTATTTACTGGTTATAGGGGTCTGGTCTTTGACAGTACCTCCCTTGCTTCCCTAGTGCGAGGTGCATAACAAGAAGCTCTTGCCCTATAACGCTTAGTCTCTTCAGCCTCCTCTTTGGGACCTGATCTGCAACCCATTGCAAAGAGCACACATCCATAACTTCACCGAACGTGTTCCTTTACCTTAGTCTGAGTTTATACCCCAGCAAGCCATACCAACACTTCTTAAACTTCCTTTTCACTCACTCTTTGGCATCGTAATGGCTTGGTTTGCTCGTTTCTTGAGTCTGTTTTAATTCTTTGCCTTTGTATTTTAGCACCAAACTGCCTTGAATTTACAGTTCCTTTTGAATTCCTCTAAGAATAGCACCTAGGTTTCCTACTCTGCAGCTGCAAACAAGGTTTAAAAGCTTTGGGGATTTCTTGGCAGCTAATAACTCCCAGACTTCAGCACAGTTCATTTTTGAAATGTTTCTCATGCTTTAATCTAGTCAGCGTTACGCAGGTCAGGGAATCCTGTCAGATTGGGGGCCAGGGGAGGATGTTCTATCAAAAGGTTTTTGGCAAAAAAAAAAAAAAAAAAAAAAAAAAAAAAAAAAAAAAAAAACACCCTTCCAGAAGGACCTTTAGGAATACTGATCAATATCCTTTCTATCCAAAATAAGGAAAGCACCTGTAGTTGATGCCAAGCGCAGGACAATGCTTTTTTTTTTTTTTTTTTTTTTTTTTTTTTTTTTTTTTTTAATATCTTCTAAATGGAAATATTTCCTGAATGATTTCACTGAGAATCCCGTAAGTGGTTGGATCAGCTTTTGGGCAAGGGGAATACAGACTTGAATTCTGTACTAAAAGACAAGAAAAAGCTTCAGGAACAAACAAGCCAAATCCAGATGCAAGCTATTATAGTTACTAGGATTTTTCTCATTCCTGATTGGGGCCTTTTGACATTTTTACATGGAAAATGTCATAGGGGCAGAGCAGGATGTGAGGTGAGGGTACAGGTCCAGAAAGTATCATAAAATAATACATGTAGCTTTCATTCTATGCCCACCCTGATAGGGCTGAACAGGGACAGAGCAAATACTGTCTTCGTAGACCTGGTATTAGAATGTGAGAGATGCGCTGTATCAATGAGGTGACCAGCAGATGACCTGTTTGAAACCTAAGCAACTTGCTCAGCTGTGCTAATAGCAGCAGCACGGGAAATGTGTAGGTGTTCAGTGTGTCACCCCTCGGAGATGGCACAGTTTCAGACTTTTGCCATCACAAAGATTTCAGGCTCCACTATAATACAGACTCGCATTATTAGCGAGAACAACCTGCAAGGTCTTGGTCCCATCAAACTCATCACCAAGCTGAGATTTGTATCTACCTGTAAAGCTTGGATCTTTGCCTACATCTAACCTAGATTCATATGCTGTCTCCCCTTTTTAATGATGTCTGCAATTAGTATTTATTTTAGATCTAATCAGTCAGTGCATGTCAGCTGATACCTCAATAATTATGATTTTGCTGTCAGGGAGGAAGGAAATTAAACCTCAGGAGGTCATGTCAGAACTGTGAACCTGATCTCAGTGTAACAGGGGTCTTAGCCAGGATTGATTGTGGAAAGAAGGGGTAGATGTTTAAGAGGTTCAGAGGCATTGTTCAGAGAAAAACCTCGTAAGATTTTTCCTTATAGCTGGGCCTAGACTAAGTCAGTGACACACATTTGGATGTGGCATTTTTGCTTAGAAAAAAGAGTTCAAATCGGGAAACCTAATGTTAAGAATTTCTGTGATTTGAGCTTTGATTCACTTCTATTCTTAATTTAATCCCTTTGAGGAGGTTAAATTGAGCAGTAACCTTTGCTTCCAGCTGGACTTAAAATACTCTGCAACGCTTTCCTGATATTTCTTGTAGGGACTAAGAAATATAAAAGCAACTGCACCGCATAGATCAAATGTTCTTAACCCGTAAATCGCAAATGAAATTTAGAGCTGTCTCTCCTATTTTAATTGCCAGCAAAGACAGTCTTGAAGTCTTTTCCATTGCAATATAGGATCATGCAATGGAAAAGACTGAGCCCTGAAGGGTACGTGTGGTAGCAGACTGTGCCTAGAGGGTAGTTTAGGAAGAATAACTCAAGTAGCAATATAACATAAATTCTTGTTGAAAGCTTACTTGGAGTATTAGGAAAAGGTTTGAAGAACTTCCTACATTGATTTAATTTGATGAATAATGATAATTTGGCTGAAGATGTTCAATCCATCTTAGATACGCTACAGTCTACATGATGTAATACTTAGACTGAAAAAGAAAACAAAGTTTCAGTGGACTTTCATACTACCATCCAAACACCTGCAACTTGACAGACTGATGCATTTCATCAAAGTGAACTTTTCTGTCACAATATAATAACTGAATGCAAAGCATGAGCTTCCAACTGCAAGTGTACAAAAAAAAAAAAAAAGGAAATAATGTGTATGCCATATGTTAGGAATTGATGCCTAGTAATAGATATTTCATATATTCCAAGAACATCATTTTCTCCAAATGGAAATTTGTACACTTTAACTCTTTTTTTTAACTTACAACTTGTATTTTAAGTCAAGGTTTTGGAAAATTCAGCTTCTCAAGGAATGGCTCTGCTTTCTGTAAGATTTCATAGCATTAGCACTGAGTACTATATCCTTCCTCAGTAAATGCTATCTGTGGTCTCAGCTTCACGTTACCCTTCGTCCTCGGTCCTTCGCAGGTAGTGCTGCGTAGTGTTGACAGGTTTTAAGGAGCTGCAGAATTCCAGGGCAGAAAGGGTTGCTTTCAAGGGTGGGTAAAGTTATCTCTGTATTTACAGTCTGGAAAATACTCTGGGCTCCTGGGAGATGAAGGCTCTGCCCGTGTAAATGAAAAAGACAATTACGGTGGTGTTACTGGCAAGTGGAGTTGATTGAAAAACTGACAGAACCATCTCCTGACAAAATTCTAGCTGGAGGTTGCTCTTCTGTCCCGGTCTCAACGCACTCCAGGTCTCTCCTCATTTCTTTGAATGCTTATTTAAAAGACATAGAGGAAAGATGTTCCAGCATTATTAGTGGCTCAATATTTTGGTGGTTTTGAAGTTTAATGGTCTAATGTTTTCCTTTTTTAAAAAAATCTTTATTTTAAAACGTTTTTGGGGGCTATGTATTCTAATATATACTGTTTCAGTGAGTCAAGAAAAAGGAGCTAGTATTTAGGGCTTGTCAAACTAGCATCAAGTGTCAGTCTTAAAATTATTCACAGAAGGCTATTTTTGTTCACATGCAGCTTACTGCATCAATAATAACAACAGTTCTTTTAGCCAGAGTAAATACTCACTTACAAAAACTAAGTTACTTTAGGGTCTAAAAAAAAAAAAAAAAAAAAAAAAGATTGCTAAATAGTTGCAAGCTGTGGGGGAAGGCTTAATCTTATTTTTGGGAGAGAAGCAGTTCTTAGGCACTTGATAAGAAAGGGATTGATAAGATTTCTCTGGATAAGTTAAAATCGGCTCAGTTCCGCAAAAGTTAACTGCTAACCTAATTCTTCTTGAGCGTCTTCAGTAAAAATCACCTCCAAATCCTGTTTAAACACTGTCCTTTAGGAGCAAACAGGGAAATCATGGAATTGATAAGGTTGGAAGGGACCTCTGGAGATCATCTAGTCCAACCCTCAGCATAGCCCATATGGGGATTGAACCCATGACCTTGGCATTAGCAGCACCGTGCTCTAACCAACTTTCAGCTGTACCTGGGGTGGAAGATGGATGACACTGGAGACAACACTGGTGCTACTCAGTACCAAAACTTCTTGCCTGGGAAGTTAGAGAAATATCCCTCGGGGCTTCAGGAGAAAAACAGTATGTATGGTATGAGGGGTATAGACTATACCTAGAGGGTAGTTTAGGAAGAATCACTCAGGCGACAGCACTGGACTTATGAAAACATGCATAGGGTCTCATAGTTTCATATGGTGCCTTATCTAGAGGGAAGTATTCCCAGCTGCTCCATGACCCTCTGAGCTGATCCAGGAGAAAAGTGCCAACTGCTGAACCTCTGGCTCCACACCTGCAGGCCCTGTGCAGGCACCCTCGAAGCAGCCTGCTCTGGGGACCTGCTCTGGACTCGGGATGGAGCAGGGACCAGCACAGGTCGGCCCCTTGCGCTTTAGCGAAGGTGCCGAGGCAAAACGGTTCTTTGAGCTGCTGTGTGCCCCAGAATCCTGGATAAGTGGATGTTGTGACTGGGGAGGGGATAAGGGATTTGGGATTTGATCTCGAAAGGGGTTTGATAGCTTTTTCATTTACAGAAAGCATTTTCTATACAATCAGGGAAGGAGATGAGCTCATCTGGCAGAAGAACTCCACTGAATATATACATACATGTGTATGTATACAAACACATGCATACTTATACATGCATATGCATACATGTGTATACGCATACATATATATACACACCTGTTTTTTATTTATCCTGGATGCTTTTACACTTTTCTCCCTGACATGTTTCCTATTCTTCTGTGCTGTCTATCACAATGGTCAACTTGCATAACTTGAATAGTGTGTATGTGTGGAGATCTTGTGAGAAACTCTGGCCAAATTCAAGGGCATTTTAACAAGGTGGAACTGTGTACTTCAACGTGCTGCTTGCTGGTGCCACAAATTCACAGGTTCAGTTGCAGGGATGCACTGGTGGTTTTATTTATTTGCTTTGGAAGAGAGGCTGCAGATAACCACCAGGGATCGCAGCCCACTGCGCTAAGAGCTTTACGCAGGCATAATGAAAAGTTGTCTCTGCTCCCCCAAAATCTTAAATGTCTCTATAGCAAGTCACCTCTGAGAAGCAGCATCTAGTCATGTGGGGAAAGGAACAATCTGAGCGAAAGAGTTGAGAATTGGTCCTGACACTCAACTGCACTTGCCAGGCAAGTCTTTCTGAGATTGCCCATGGAGGTCACCTTTCAGTTTATTGCTGGCTGCAGGCAAACATCTAGAGAGAGAGAGAGGACTCAACAAAATATTCAGAAAAAACAAAACAAAAATACTTTTAGCCTGCTGTCCCCCCCCCCCAGCATGACAGTAGTGGGGATATTAAAATTGTGGTGCTTGTACTTCCTTCACACCCACTCTACTTGCTCTCTGCTTAAGAGAAGATTGAAAAGGTGAAACGTTTTCTCCTTGCCTCTGCGCACACATTTCTGAAAGCTCAGGTTCAGTAGACTAAGTGTTGGGAAGGTGAATGAGCTGGCTGCGCAGTGGAAGCCTAACAAGTCAGGGGAGTGAATGCACTCCATTTTTGTACCAGTCATGGGCTAGCAGGTGGAACTGATCCAAGTAATAAGTCTTTTATCCACTGCAGAGGGGACCGTGTGGTTCAGACCCCTCATCAAAGAAGGTGACAAAAATTATTATATCTGCTGGGGACTGGGGTTGGGGGATAGGGCAGGAAGGGGCACATCATAGGTTCAAAACAAGGGAACAAAAACAGAGTGGAGAAGTGCAGCCAATGTACTGGGGAAGACTAAGAAAAGAGCAAAGCTGCCTCTGTGTGGATGAGGCAGGTTAACTGGACAGTGGATTGAAGAAACTCTGGCAAAAAAATAGAGGCTCTTGGTTGCAGAGAACGACCTCATCCAGTGTCGTCATCTTCCTCCTGGATTAGTGTGTGCACGTTTTGGCTAGTGTCAGGAGAAGATGCAGAGGAGGTCTTGGGACTTTGTGATGGCCTTGAAGCTCTCTGCTTGTGATACGTAAGTCACATGTAGTAACACTGTAAGGTCTTCAAGTCTTCCCCCAGTTAACAAGACCCTGGCTCTATCAAAGAGGAAAAAAAAATCCAGGGTGTCATCCCATGGATTGTCTGGATTTTTTGCTGAAATGGTGCTCATGATAGAGACCCAGCCTTTTTCAAAGGTGTGAGGGAAGGAATAACTTCAGAGGGAGGTGGAAAAAAAGAGACTGCTGCTAAGGAGGAGGAAGCCTTTTTTTTTTCCTTTTTTCTTTCTTTTTTTTCTTTAACCTTATGAGTATATAAGCAACATGCTGCTTGTTGTATTAGGTATTGATATTGGCTTGTCAATTTTAATATGCTGAAAAGGTGCCTAGAGGAATGGAAGGTTCCTGCTGATGGAGGTGTGGTTTGTATAACTGTTAATAATAAATAGGTATGTAAATCTCCAGGAATCTTAAAGACAATTTTTAGCTGCCTGAGGAAGTTGCTGATGATTTTACAACTTTACCCAATGACTGTATTATCTCTTGGCAAAATAAGATCCCTAGAAAAGATGACTGTGAGGAGTATTCTCTGTGGTTATAGAAAAGGAAGCAGACTCTTAGCCTAAATCTCTTAATTGGCCACTGGAAAAAAAATATCTCTACAACAAATGATATAGACACGGGCACAAAAATTGAGCTGTATCCCTGACATCTATTGGTCTAGCATGACAGAATTTCTTGATAATAGTCTTGATCAGAATAAATTGGTACCTGCTGCAGTCAAAAGACTAGAAAATCCATTTGGGCTTTGAGAACAAAGCTGTCCTTGGTCTCATTTACCACTTTTTCCAGTGGGCTGCTCCTCATCCTCAGTAGTCTCACTCAACAGAATATAATCTGAAATGGGTACCAGTGGCTTGGGCTTACTTTGAATTAAGCTGATTCCTATATGCAGGGTTGAACACAGATATTTCTATACATGGGAAGATTTGGAAAGTGGAATAGACCAAGGTATGAGCTTAAAAGTTGCATTGTGCTCTTCTCAATCCTTGGACCTGGGTTGAGATTAGTATCTGTCTCAGTGGCATGAAGAAAAAGGAGCTTCCAGAGTTTGAAGTTTGCAGACGCACAGGTACAGATGAGAGGATGTCTGGTCCCACATGCACGTTCTGTTGTTAACAGGCTGCAGTACCAGAGAGACACTCTCTTGGCAGACTTTTCTAAAGTGGCTTGAAATGGAGAGGAGGGAGGAGCTGTTGAGGATTATACAGCCTTATTCTTTAAAAAGGCAGGAGGGTCCTGGGGAGAAGGCTGGGTGAGTGTAGCTGCCAGATGTGAAGAGATGCTCAGCCAGAGGAAAATATCCCAACAGTGAATTTGATTTTCTAAGCAAAGCTGCGCAGAGGTATTCCTGTGCAGTGCTTTCTTGTGGTTCTCCAGATTGTTCTGTTTTCATCATTGCTCATAGTAAGAAAAGATTTCACTAGTTTTACCTTTCCCCATCCTCAATCCCCACAAAATGCACATACACAAGAGTTTCCCTTCCAAAAGTTCTTGTTATTTAAGAAAAGAATAATCTGCAATAAGGGCAATCTATGATCAAGGTGTCTTTCAAGATTTCGGTATGTGATAAACACAAGTAGATACCGACTATCTAAAATTCAAAAAATATCTCCCTGAAGCCCCTAACTGAGAAGTGCAAATCTCTCCCATGCACAGAATTACCTAGGGTCAAATTCGCTCCTAGTGTAAACTGGCAGAGATTCATTGAATTCTCCCATAAATCACTTTAATTAAAAGCGTCTTCTGATGTGTCTCTGTTTAGCAATAATGTTCATTTGAGAAGGTGTTATACAGGAAAACAAATCCCTTCTTTACCTCCCCCTCTAAACCCTTTGGCTCAATTTTACTATTTAAAAAAAATACCCATTTCTTAAAAAATGGAATAGTAAATGTATTGTTCACCAAAAACCTTTTGTCCTGCCAATGTATTTGCTCAGAGGACGGCTTATCTGTTCTTCTACATTGGAGGAGGGAGGAGAGAAAGACCCTCTGCAATTCACAGGTATAAATTGTCAATATAAGTAACGAAGATGAGTTAAGACCATCTTCCCTGCAAAACTATATCTGAAGCATAAAAAAAAAAAAACTTTTCTGAAATTCTGGAATAATGTGATTTATTGGGGGGGGGGGAGAAACAACCTTTTTACTTTTCCACAAATTTGACTATTTTGCTGGGAAAAACTCCCTAGGCCCAATTCAGCAAGATACCTCTGCTGGGCAAATCACTTAACCACATGCTTAACTTTAAGCAAGAGCTTAAGTTTCAGGCATTCAAATCATTCTTGTGTGATTTATTCTTGGCCTTTTGGAGAGCAGAAAGAATGCCACGTGGCCAATCCGTAGCAGATAAGGAAGCAAAATTGAAGTGACAAACTGAGGTGTTAGAAAATAGCTGCTCAACTCTGCAAGGTTTGGCTGGAAAGGGTTCAGACTGTTTTCTCTGTCTTTGCAGGGAATCCTCATGGTTTCTCAGGTCTCCCTTTTGTAAGGTAGAGCACACGTGAAAATCAAGGGGATGCTCTATCAAACCTGTAGGCCCCCCAGGAGATCTCCCCCAGAAGCCTGACAGGATGTAGCATCCAGACTTCAGGACTGCTTTGGGAGAAAGTCAAGACAGATGGCTAGTCTGCCAGATAGCTTGTGGTTGTCAAGAGTCAGGTCTCAAACAGGTCTCTCTCCCCTTTAGTATTCAACACGTGTGCTGTTCTGTGATTTTAGGTTACTTATACTGTGTGAAATGTGTCCAGTGTTTTCTCACTTTGCTGTCATATGGGGTCCCCCAAAAAACTTAGTGTGTTGTCATGTGTCACTATACCTGTCCTCATTTGTCCTGTGCTAGGATAACCCTAAAAACAAGTCAGGCTGGAGACTGTCAGTCCGGTCATTCCTTTACGCATCATCGTGATGTTTTTGTTTCTATTTTGAATCTCTTTCCTCAAGTGAAGGAGCCATCCTAAATGTGAACCAGATCAGTGCACTTAGACACCAGGTAAAAATGTGTGTTTCTATGCAGCAAAATGATACCATGTGTCTGGGTTGTCTTTTCTCCTTGTTTTAGTCCACCTTAACTCTATTCCCCCAAGATCAGGAAGAAATTTTCTGTCAGTTACCCCTTCTCTTTGGAGAATCCTGTAGCTTGATGGCCCACCAGCCAAGCAGACGCTCTAACAAACAGTAGTATCCAATAGTTTGCAGCAAAAAGAAAGTGTTTACCTACAGGAGACTACAGAAGAAACTTAGGGGCAAACACACTACACATTTAACATGCACTCTGCCCAGGAGATTAAAGATACGATGTGCTAATGCAGGGATTTTCCTGGGAATATAGGTAACTTTAGCTCCTCTCAAGTCCACCACTTTTGGTGGTCGGGATCTAGCTTGCAGTTTCACCTCCTAGGTGGATAAGGGGCCTCAGTAAATACAAATGTGTGCTGCTTCTACGTATGAAAAAAGCGCTGCTATAGCGAGAACATTCACCTTCTACTGAAACTATGTGTTGCTTTATATTGCATTCATTTTTCTCTGAGGTTTTACCATCATATGCTAACTGCGTTGAGTTGATGAGACCTGCCTACCTCCTGAGATTTGTCTACAGCCTTTAGAAAAGTATTTGACAGACAGTTTAGTCCTTGGAGAGCAAGGATTTAAGTTTTAGTCCGTATTAAGTAGGAATATGTTGTGGATAAACTAATTTCTTAAGTCTTATTTCATTTGATTCAAAGTACTTTGTTTTTCAGATTTAAACATTAAGCTTGGATGTAATTTTAAATTTTGCACAACACTGAATCCTAAGAATGATTCTAAATGGGGCATACAAATGCATATGTCCTTTCTGGAATTGAAAGAGGGGAAAAAATAGGGAGAAAAGGGGGAAAAAACCTGCAGGAGCTAGACTAATAATAATAATAATAAAAGACAATCCCTTCATCACCTAAATAAAACGCACTAAGTGTGGAAATGAGGTCGAAAGATATTTAAGACTGTGAAGTAAAAAGGCAGTAATTACTTCTTTGCAAAGTCTCTCTTAAGGTCTTAAGCAAAAGCTTGGAGGAGGCTGCCCCAGCTAGAAGGAATTGCCCCTGGCTTTACTGGGAGTGATGGAAAGAAAGGAAGCAATTACCCAGTGAACAATGGCGCACTAAGAACCTCCATTCTGTTTTTAAAATGAAGCTCCTTCTTCAGTGTGTTTTCCAGCTGGGTGAGCTGAGGAGATGGCCTCCTGGGGAGTCAGCAAGCCAAAGGCTGGGAGCTGCACTCTGCTCTCCCACGCAAAGGCCAGGGAAACCTGGGCAGGTGCTGGAGAAGGAAGGAAGGAAGGAAAGTGTTGTGGGATCTGAGATTTGAATCTTCCTTCAGTGACAGGTGACTGGAGTGAATTCATCGCATAGACGCAGCTTTGGCAAGCCTTTCATCTTTCATTCTTCAGTTCCTTCACTCCTCCTCCCCCACACCCTGCTGACTCCCCCAGCTGCCCTTAACTGAAACTCTTCTAGGAGATTATTGCCAATAGATCCTTGCATCCTGCTCCCTCCTCAGTTTCCCTGGTCATTTATCAGTTGGCCTAAGTACCTAGAGTGCAAGGTGGTTTTGCCATGTCCTCTTCTCCCCCTCTTTGCACAGGAGTAGGGGTGAGAATGCTCAGCTGCCTTGTGAAACCAGCTGTAAATCTCCTCAACTCAAAAGAGAGAGCTTCAGCCCCACCCTATCTTCCTTCTCTAGCTTCACATGGATTCAACTCTCAGGTCTAGGAGTTTGGTGATGAGGAGACATCCTTTTGACTACATAGAAGAAGTAGGAGAAATAAATCCTCTAAAGCTGAGGTTGAACTGTGCAGCCCAGTCCTGCAAAGCACTGGATCCCCTTCTCTCATGCAGAAATTAGTGGGTGTTGGGGAGGATCAGCCAAATATCTTGAGGAGGCAATCCTCAGCCTGCTTGACAGAAGACCATTTTAATTAAAACCCAGATCAAACCAACGTGTGCCTCTCTGGCCCCAGCTGCTCTTTGCTGCTGCAGTGAATTGCATGGTACCTTCTGAGTAGCAGGACATTGCCTTTTTTAAAAAAAAAGCACTGCTATAGGGCTGTCTCTCATGCAGTAAAATAAATTAACAGCATGCACAGCCCAATGTAAAGGTCAGTGAGAGGCGTTAAAATCCAGAGGCCTTTCCAGCCTCAAAACCAGATTCCAAGGCAGGCAGTCGAAGGAGGGGACCGGACTGTTAACCACCCACTTGGGAGCACTAATACAATTTCAACATACGCGTTCTCTGCCTCAGCTGCTGCATTGCACATTTGCCTTTCAAGAGCTGGGAATTCACCCATTTACACTGTACTTGAATATTTGGCTTTACAGGAAATACCATGGACGTTGGTGTGTCACGCTGAGTCCTGGGAGCAGCCAGAGCCCAATCCCTTTTATGAGGCCTATAAAGCTATCGTACTTGTTGGCAGCCCTTTCTGCAGATTTGCTGTCCCTCCTCTTCCCCCCCGCCCCCCCGGCCCCAAACCACATGTCCACCTACTCCCTCAGTCATGCACCAAGCCTTGGCCTTTGGCCCCATGACTGTTCACAGCTGGACAGTATTTTTGGGCTGCTTGCAATAGTCTATTCTCACTATCCTCCTCAGCCAGACTTGGTTCTTCTTAAATATAACCTTAAAATCTTCCTGTTTCTGTTGAGGCCTCCCAGATGCTAAGTCTCCAGTTGTCTGCCCTGTTCCACTGCTTCTAAATCCCATGTTCAGTGTGGTCTATCCCCTCCACACTTTGCCTGATCTCCAAGCGCCGTCTCTTCCTTTAACCACAGTAACACCCACCTTCCCCATCTTCCTCATCTCCAATCTTTCCCCCTTGTTTCCTTATTCTAACACTTTGCCTTCGTTGACCAGTTTCTGCAGTTCTTCCTGTTCTTTTGTAACTAGGTCAGAGGGAAGCTTCCCATCTTCCCCGTCTCTTGGATGTTTATTTCTGATTTCATCTGCAAGTGGTTTTTCACTTCCTCATGAATCTCTCCCTAGCTCTGTCTCTGCCAAGGCTGTATGAAGCTGTATAAGCAGACGCTTCCATGGCTGAGGGCTGATTTGCAGGCTGAGTGACTGGAGGGAATTGCTTCCTTATCTGGGTAGGCACCAGCTCGATGCTTGTGTGTGCGCTCCCTCCACATCCGTTGGGCTTCCAAAAGTTGCTGCCTCGTTCATTTTTATGCTGTGTCATGCGTGTTTAAGGGCATTTTTTTTTCTTTCCTTCTTCCTCTAAATATTGCTGACTTCAAAGCAATTTTGTTCTCCATATCTGTAGGTCAAAACATTTGAGCACGTGATTTGAACAGGCCTGACCCCAGTAACAACAGCAGGTCAGTGAGGTGACGGATTTTGTGCTCTGGTCGAAGGGGACTTGTTGCACCCTCTCGTGAGGCACTGTCTTTAGGAAAGGTGTAATGGGAATACCAGTCAAGGTAGAGCTGAAGTGCCCTCAGGGACTTCAGTGTCCATCCAAGCTAAAAGAACCTGATGGCTGAAACATGGACTTTGAACTCATCTAATGATCTGACCTTGATATTCCTTTAAACTGAATGAGTGCTTCTAGGCACCCTGACTAGTTGCATACATACGTGCAGCCACTGTTGAGCATGAGTGTTTCAAGCCAATGATGTTCTCAGACTCAGTACTATAGTATGTCTATGCATCCATGAAAGAGTGGGTCAGAGCTGCTCCTAGGAGTCCCCTTCCATGCCTGAATCTTGCACTAATTGCCGCCTCGGCCCAAACTTAGGTATTAGTTGGATGGAGGGGACCTAAAGACAGTGAGGATTTTATCCTGGGTCTGGTGGGAGTGGGAGCAGGGCTGAGTGCTCCAAGCGTGAGCCTGCCAGCAGGCATCCTGAGTGTAGCACCTCTCTGCCAGTGCAGTGGGGAGCTAATAGACAGCAAGGTGGGTGGAAATAATGAAACTTATGGAGCTCATCTGTTGCTGAGTTGATTCCCCCCACCCAGACAGTACATATACCCCCACGGCCCCTTAGGAAAGCTTTGTTTAGCTGAGTCTGGTGGGTGATAGAAATCCTGGTTCATTGATCACTTCATCAAGGTAGGACTAGCAATGTGGTTTTGTTAGAAGGCTGCTTCCTGTAAGTTGAGGATGGACCTGTTGCTCTGTCCTTCTCTCTCACTTATACCCTGCTTGTGGCAGGGAATAAACAGTATGGCTTGTACACAGTCTTGTGCCCCTCTCCTCTGAATGCTCTTTTGCCTCTCAATCTGTAATCCTGGTAAATCACTATCTGGGCTGAAAGTGTGTGAATATCCGATATGACAGTACCTCAAATTCCTAGTTTATACTTATTAATAGCAAGCTGTAAAAATAGCAGGCAGACAAGATGAGATCATAAGGCTGATGGTGAGATGCTGTATGCTGTCTATTTTACTGAGCAAGTTTCGCAGAGGAGACTTGTGCTCCCTTGCCAGAGCACAACTGGCCTGGGGGACAGCGAGGTGGGGGGAGTGTGGGCTTTGTCCTCTCTGGGAAAGTCTGTGGGAGCAGAAGGGCAGTGATAGCTGCTGAAAAATATTAGCAGCGGTAGCTCTCTGTGGACAGGACACATTTATCACAGATTTTTGGGTAGCTTTCTCTGGCCATACCTCCAGCTTGTCTGTCCTGTTATGGCATGTGCTGTAAGCAGAGACCTTTCAGAGCAGTGTATTTCTCCTCTTTTGGGTGGTGGTCCTTAATGGAAGCCAAAGATTTTTTTACTCTCTTTTTTTTTCTTATGTTCACAGTAAAATTAAGAGTTAAAAAAAAAAAAAAATCTATTGAGAAAATGCTGGGCCCATTCAAATTTGTACGTGCTTCAAAAAGATGATGTAGACTTTGGCCCATATTGAAACAGCAACATTTTCTGTACTTGAGAAAGGAATGATATTTCCAGCACCTAGCAATGTTGTATTTGTCTTTCACAGTTCCATAGCCAAGAAGTATTATTCTAGATTAGGGCTCTTCAGACTTTGATAGCTCGTGGACAACTGTGTTGTGTCAGTAAAATGTAAAGGGCAAGGTCAGAATCTGCACTCCGATAACCTGGGCCAGAGTGTTAGCAGCTTTTAATCAGAAGATTTGTCTGTGTTGCTGCACCTGGGCTTTGTGTTGGTTCATGGTAAATAGCAGAAACAAACTTTCTGAATCTTTTACTTGCTGCTCACCCTGAGTTTCATAAATTCATTTTCTAATGTATATTATGGCTTACTTGGTAAGGTGAAAATGACTGCAAAGCTACTTGTTCAAATCCCCAGACCGCTCGTCTAACTCGTCTTGTTGGTGTGCTGCTGCTTTGCCAGAAGGGCTGTTTTCTGGGGGTGAGTGTAATACCCAAACCAGTCCCCTGCTTGCCTGTTCCTGAAAGAGACTCAGGTGCAAATTAAAGCTTGCACAATCAAGAGAAAGTGGGACCTTTGGTAATATCCCTTCTCAATACCACAGGTTCTGCTGTCCCAGGATGTGTGTATGAGTCATTGTCTGGAAATCCAAATGGCCAGATGTCCGCCAGATACTGCTGAACTCATCTAGTTGCTAGCTTCAGCAGAAAAGGCAAAGCAAGCATGGCTATTTCTTCCCCACAAAGGTACTGTGCAGGTGAGGAGCTCAGAACATCCCTGTGGACACCAGGATGGGAAGCCAGAACTTGCGGGGCCTGCCCCCAAGGAGGCATCTGCAGGCAGCTGGATCCTTCTCCCTGTGCCCCTCACTTGGGATGGGAGGGGAGGTTGTTTTAACAGCTGCCTAAAGCGCTCAACTTCCAGCTGCTTTGGCTCGAGTGGGGGTTTGCAAGGAGCGGTAAGAGGGACCCCTGCAGGCCCGTGCTCTAAACAGCTGGGGAAATGCTTTGGGGGGCTTTGCTGTTGCCAAAGGCTTTTATTTCTTAACATTGCAGCAATCTGAGGGCTTCGCTCGTCAGTGCTCCCTTCCAATTCCTGGACTGCAGTCTCCACGCAAAGCGCGAGCAATGTCTGCTCTCGTTGCCGTAGTGTTTGTGCGGGGAGTTTCTGGTGCGAGGCAGAGTCCTACTTGAGGCCTGCTCCAGTGGCTTTCCCGCAAAGAGAATGCTCCTTTGAAGAAAATATTGTTTTAATTTTCAGTTTTTTTCTGTATTGCTGAAAATCCTGGTAGCAGTGCTTAGGTAGAGATATTCTATTGTTTGTCAGCCTAGACAGTGGCACATGAGATTTTTGTGAAATAACTAGTGCCGAGGTTACCAAACTCTTTAAAACGTTGTGAAACAGCAGAGGGTTCTGTTTTGAGAAGAAAGGTCATTGTCTCTACGGAAGAAAAGTATAGTTTTCCAAGGAAAAATGTGTAAAGCACAGCTTTCCAAGGAAAAATATATGGCTAGATCTAGGAGATAGACTGCTAGCCTTGGCCAGCAATTTATTTTCTATCAGATCCACATCCAGCCTGCCCTGTAGCTCTGGGCTCTGTTGTACTGTCACCATTTGGGGGACAGCTAAGTCCCATCAGCCTTCCTAGGTCAGACGTTTGTCCCCCTTCTTGGAAAGGGGAAATCAGCCAAAGCCCCCAGCCTCTGTGCTGAGCTGTGCATAAGGCACTGCAAGAAGAGGCTCTGCTTCGAGGATATCTCGTCAGTACTGTTCTTCTATGGGCATATCACCCGTATTTGTGCCCACCTTGAGGGACATACAGTGCGGGGCTTAATAATGTGCTGCCGTGCTTTATGAGCACAGCAGAAAAAGCCCCTTTTGTATCAGACCCTGGAGGAGTCTTGCTGGAAGGTGAGTCAGGGCAGCGTCTCTGCAGGAGTTTGTTGTAATTGCCAGATTTAGGATGCTGGGGTCTGAATAAATCTCCCTGCTTTTACTTTGCTGGGATAATTCAAGCTTGAATAATTCAAGCTTGAAAGCTGAAGTGACAGCTTATACACAGGCTTTTCAGTATGACTTGTCTAAGGCTGTGTATGTGGGTAAAGCAAATAACCTGCTCTCAGAGCAAACACACACTCACAACTTCTGAACTTATCGGCGTGTGCTGATGGTGTGACTGACGACCCCATAAATTACCTTTTTCTTGCTCAGAGTGAAAGTGATATTGGTGCTGTAGTCCCTGACGGTAAGGAATAGCTCCATTTCTGGTTGGACAGGTTTGATTGGCCACTAATTTACTCTCCCTCCTCTCATAATTCAACACAGCTTTCTTGATACACACTGCCAGCCCTTACCAATTTGCTGGTAGGAGGATTTTCATGCAAGTGAATTGTGAATTCTAGTTAAAACATGTACTGAGCAAGCTTCTGCTTGATGGTTCTGCTCTTAGATGTCACAGGAAGAGACAGTGTTTTGTATAACTGCAAGAAAAATACCATGTTCTAATTAGTATAATTTATAGTCCCTTGCAGGCTAAAACAACAGCTTGATGAGTCATGGAAGATCCTCCTTCTGACATTTGCTGAAATAAATGTTATTTTAGCTCCTATGACTTTTGGGGAGGGGGGAGGAACAGGGGAGGAGGGAGCAGTTGGTCTAAAACGTTTCACCTCTTCTCCACTGCCTACCCCTTGCATCATGTTTCCTGTTTAAAAATAACTGATGTGTTGTTTTGCAGTGAGGAAACATTGATTATTGGTATGTCTAATTTTCAGTCATGGTGGGCCCCAGATTCAGTGTATCAGATTCATATCTAGACTGGAGTTCTGGAGCCAACTGCAAACTTTAGGATAGGAGGTTTCGGTGGCTTCAGGACAGTCGTTGTTGACCGTGATGTAGCCAAGTAGGTAGAAGATACTAAAATTTCCCATGTGCTGCAGCTCGCATTGATATGTTGCCCACTGTGGTCTGGTAAGGTGCTACATCCCCTGAGCACAACATGGGGCCCTTAGTGTTGTCCTTGCTTTCAAGGCTGGTCTAGTCTTACCACTGGCTTGTGACCTCTTCCCCCCAGTGAACCCAGCATTTCTTTCAAACTGGTCTCTGTGCAGATGAGGCATTTAAGTAAAAGTAGAATTTTTCCAACCTGGTCTATTAATCCCGAATTCCTCACTAGTGACTATGCAAATCTAGCTCAGGAGCTGCTCATTCCTAACAGGGAGAGCCACAAATGTAGGGGTGAGGATCCTTCCACCCTGCCCTGTAGACAGTCGCTGCGTATGTAAGTCTAGCTCCTACCATCAGAGGTCAGCAGTGGACCTGCCCAGCAGTCAGCCTGTCTCCACAGAGCATATATCTGCAGGGCCCTCTCCATTTGAGTATAAAGGATGCCATATGGACAGTTTTGTTCAACATATGTTGTCCATGCATGTGTTTGGAGACATAGAATAAGATTCCCTGGAATACTGCTGTCTACAGTAAGCAGTATGAAAGGCTTTGTGCCCCCAGCAAAGCTGAAGATTGCTTTAATGATTCTTCCTCCTTTCTCCTTTCCCCTCCCCCCACCCCCACTCGGTGGCTTTTTCTTTGGCCACGATGAGATACAGGATTTTTTCAGTTTCTTTTGTAAGAAGGCAAAGACTGTTCTCTGAGAATAAGTAAAAAGATGCCAGAGTGATGGCCAACTTTACCCTTGTTTGTGCATTTCCAGAACTAATGGAAGCATTCAAAATCTTATGCTGGGGAAAGACATTAAACAAATCTGGATTTGAGCTGCAGAAAGTTCACTTAAGAATGTGTCACCTCGCAGCCTAGAGGTGCCTTTTTTAATTCTGATATAGTCTATGCATTTGGTAAAATTTTAAAAAGTTCTTTGTGTTCATGGCAGAAAAACATTGATATCTGAGGTCAGTTGATAGGGGCAGAGTGGAGAGTCAGTGGCTGGGAGAAGGCAATGGTGGCTCTACAAAGATAATCAGGACCGAGTCTGGCACTCGTTGAAGATGCGAGAATGGTTAAGGAAAGGGTCTCATAGTGGAGAAGGAGAGGAGAATGGGAAAGCAAGAACTTTTGTAGAACTACATGGGCAGGATTTCTTGGTGACATGTGCGTAGCTTTCTGTGTCTGGAGATACGCATTACTTCATTTTCCAGGCTTATCAGATTCAATAATAAAACAAGACCAAAAATACCCAAAGAAAATATTGTTTTGTATTTATATGCAAAGACTCTCTAGGGTGCTCTATACCTGTGTGGCTGTGCAGAAACAGAATAACTCTTGAGACAAAAGAAGACTTCAGCTGAGAGGTGCCAGATAGCAGGATTTCCAGCAAGCAGATGCAATTTTAAGGTGAAATTTCCATCTATTTTTATGGCTGCTCATGAAATGGTATATAATCTTTTACTGGCACTTGCAGCATAGAGTAACTTTAGAAAGATAGTGGAGGATTCAATAATTTCCAGAAGAGCTAATTTCTCAGGGGAAAAAAAAATCTTTCTTAAGGACTGCACTTAACCCAAAAATCCCCACATCCTCAGGCAAATTTATCAAACTACTGGTTGTAAAAACATATTGGTTTAAACAGCTTTTGGGTGGATGGCTTATTCGCAGGAGCCCAATCACCTTTTACTGAGGAAACATCAGAAAAACTAGCACTTGATTCAAATGAAACATTTAGCTGAATCTGCTGTTTACTGATGTATTCATTCCTCACGTTCCCCAAGTGAAAACTGGGGAGCTGGTGGCTGAGGAGCCCTGACAAACAAGCCAAGCGCACAGCAGCTGCCCTGTTGCTGGACCTGCTTACACTGCTTGCCCACGGAAAAAGGCTGAGCCTTTGGGCATTAAGTGAGCTGAGGGTAAATGAAAGAAGCAGCTCTTTCCTTCTTGGTACTAAGCAAAGGTCTTAATCGTTAAAGCTTTGCATTGCCTACTTTGGTGCCACACAGCAGCCTTGTTAGACCATGTAATGAGGGTGTTTAAAACCGTAAGTGCTGTCTATTTGGTTATTCTATAGTGCTGCTGAGGAGCATGAAACAGCTTTCCTAGATACTAGTTTTATCTTCCATCTTAACAAAAGGTCCAAAGTCATATGTTCAGATATTTGTAATGAAGTTTTAAGAGCTGCAAAAAGGAAGCGTTTGAAAGGGATGGCCTCAAAGGCTTTATCAATCGCTTTGGGGACAGCCAGGCTTTAATAGAAGTTTTCAGGTAACTTTCAGCTTTTCCCTTCTATGACTTTTCCTGTTCTTCAGCCTCTTCCTTCTCATCAATCACTGCTGCAGGACCCTCTGCCCAGGGTACCAAGTCAGTGCCTGAACATCTCTATAGAAAGCAAGCAAATTGTACTCTTCTGTTCAAAATTGTGCCTGTGGTTACAAACTCTACAGAATGGGAACATCAGTGGAGATTGCTAGGGCATCAGTGGGGGACTTAATAGCTGATTATAAATACATTTTTTTTTCCCCTCCGGGCCTATATGTAACAGCTAGGATGAGTTTTTGCAACCCTGTATGGCAAATAGTTGCCATGATGAAGACGTTTTCCTTTTTTGCGTGTTACATATTGAGGAGAGAGAGTCTTGATGAAAAGTCTGACATTCGTGTCTCAGAGGACCTTCTAGTATGATAATGAAATGTTGTAATACAGCTTTGCTGGAACGGCTGCTGGATTTTACAGGGCAGTGAGGTAGCTTTAACTTGTTAGCCTTTTGCTTGTGGTTCCTTTCCCAGAACTGGCATTAGACCCATGAGTTGCCCTCTGTGTTAGATGACTTACCCTTCTTTGTCTGCAGAAACTTTCTTCTTTGATAACAACAGCAGCAACTTGTTTCTTTCCTTCCCTTTTGAGAAGGATCTCGATCAGGGAGAGAAGTCAGGAACTAGAGGCATATAGGGTGATATTAAGCCAAGGGATTGGGCAAGAACGCTGTTCGAGTGCAGGCTGCTAATCTGAAAGCCACGGAGTCTATGCTGCAACATACTCTGAGACAAAAGGCAAGATGAGACTTGATCAAGGTCAGGCAGCAGTAATGAAATGCTAGCTGAGGATGGCATTGGGTAGGGATAAGCACTAAGTGGAGAAGACTTGGTCACAAGATACAGGAGTGTAGCTGCAGCTAAATGGCACAGTGAATGGCCAACAGTACTACAAGGATATATTTTCAAGTAGCATCAGTCACAACTATTAGCCATTATTTCTTTTTTTTTTTCTTTTTTTTCCCCCACTTGTACAGCATGTAAGATTGTTCATCACCATAAAGGCTGGTGAAGAGTAGGCTCCTCAGCTTGGTTTCTCAGGTATAACTTGGCCTAAACTAACACAGCTCTATACAAAATGGAGTAAACTGCTGTGATTCTAGTGCCTCCTGAAACTTGTATTTCCCAACGTGTTGTCTCCAGAGACTTGTAAGGGCTTTGTGGAACATCTGTTTCTTAGGAGTCTCTAGTACGGACAGTGAGATGTCCTCTGCCTGACTGAGATGTCTGTAGTCCTTGAAAGGCTCCTAGCCTTGGTTTGGCTATCTGAGGAGTGGGTTTGTCTGGACATGTCAGTTGCTCCTTTTATCCCTTCTGTCATGTGTGTAGTAGAGGGAGAGGAAAGTTCAGCGGATAGGGCAGAGGCTGGAAGTATGGATGGTATTTCTGCCTCTGAGGTAATTCCTTTGTGATCACCTAGGTCGCTCTTGACAGGTCCAAGCATCTCAGCAGGATTTAAGTCTTCTACTGTAGGCAGCAAAGTCCAGCAAAGTTGGTCCTCCACATATGGTGCCTTTGTTTCTCCAAGTTAGTGGCTCACAGCTATGTTGCTGGGATGTTGAAAGGCTTGCATCACGGATGGTGCCCCGAGTCCTAGGTCTTCGGGTAGAACTTTCTATCCAAATGAAAAGATAAAATTCCTCGGAGAGCTTTAAAGCTCAGAACTTTAGAGCATTCCTGAAATTGTTATGATGTGATATTAAGTAAATGCCTAAAGCGGTGTTTAGATATGGCAAGCAAAGATAGTTTGAAGATGTTGAGACTTGCCAGTTACCTCTTCAGTGTCTTCTGGAACACCCCAAAAAACATTGCATTTTTGCAATAAGTGACTGTGCAAGATGCTAAATGCCTGAGTAGCTCCAACAATTTGCTGCTTAAATTGGAACCTTGCAAATCGGTCATCAGTAGGCAGGCAATGTAGCCTTTCTCAAACCAGCATCTAAGCAAAAATATACTTGCTACTCCCTCCTAAGCTGTTTTTCACCACCTTTCATAATCAGTGTGGTCAAGAGAAGAAAGGCAGAAGGACTCCTTTGCTCTTCTCCTTTGTATTAAAGGAAAATCTCATCTGAAAAACTTTAAATCTTTTCAGAAAGGTGGCCCTTCATTTGTAAGACTGAAATAAACCTAAGCTTTGAAACTACAGGAAGTTAAAAGCCACTTTAAAACCTTCCATTAATAAATTGTGATGCTCCTGTGTGGCCTTATTCCACTAAGGGTGTAATTTAAACTTGTACTGCTGTGCCTAAGCACAGCATAAGGCACAGGGAGCAATAAGTTCAACAACTTGTAAGCACAGCTTGGGTTCCCCTCTCAGGATGTTAGAAGGCATAATAAGTGCAAATTCCTTGTCTAGATCCTAATCTCTTCTTTTTAGAGGAGGCAAGATCCTGGCTAACGGAGGCAGGTTGATATAGCAGTTGATTAGGGGTCTGTTCTTCTCTGGAAGTGTCTATGTGGTCTTGTTAGTCACTACATTTTACAAGTCTGTCCTGCAAAGTCCCCTCAAAACTGATCAAGGAAGCCTCATGTGTGATCCATCTACACCTTGGCTTTCACTTCAGGAGAAATCGGGCTTGGTTTTAGCCAAAATGAACAACATGAGCACACAAAAGGCATACTTGCAGTGACCTTCATGCAGCCAAGGCAAGATTCAGCAGTCAAATCGAAGGACTTTTCAGTCCTTCTATGATGATTGGTAATAGGTTCTTTCTAACTCTTCTTGATACAGAGACGAAGCACTCTCAATGCCAGTCTGAAGACGGAGCTAGATGGCATGAGCCATGCTAACAGAGGACAGTACATCTCACCACCCTTCGGAATATTGCATTGTGTACTCCTTTTTAGGTGATGTTCAGATTTGAGCTTTTGGAGACCTGGATTTCATATCTGGCTTTGCTCATCAGCAAGTAGTTCTGGGCAAATTAGTTTGTTCTTGATGTGTGTAAAAGCTAGAAGTACATCCTTACCTGAAGGAGTGGTGTTAGACCAGATCTGAGGTTCTTTGGCTGTAGAATGGTGCTCATATTTGAACTTCAAATTCTTTTGATACGAGCTGTGAATGTTCTGTGGGGGGGGAGGTGAACATGTTTCTTGGGCTTGTGCATCTCTGGAATATACTCTGGATGCGTCTGCATCCAAAGCAAAACCGTGTGTTTATTTCTGTCTCTTCCTCTGCGGTCTATATTGTGTACTGCTGAGACCCCTTAATCTGTTTAAGGGTAGCCATATTTCTAAGATGGTGAATCCAATTCAGTCCTGAGCCACTCTTCTGCCATTTCTGTAGGATTTATAATTCTAACCATAAATATCATTTGGAGTCGTGTTCCTTAATTTGGAGCCTTCAAGAATGAGTTAGACCTCTGTCAAGCCTTATCTCTTCTTGGTGGATCATCTGAGCAAGTCGCTCCCAGTGTTTAATCTTCCTTTTCGTAATGAAACAGTAACTCTTCGGAGCAAGGAGTATCTGCCTGATGCACACACATAGCACTGCATATAAAGAGGGACGAGTAAGTGTAAAACCTCTGTATCTCTAGTGTCTCCATCTCTAGGAGTATGTCTAATAGCAGAGAGCTGGATGGAACAGCCTGTGGGACATTCATGACTTGCGCTGCGTCTTGGTCAAAAAGCCACAGAAAGTGGAAGTTGTGCATCATGCAGCATATATTTTTGTAGCGAATAACCCGAATTAGTTGCCTGTCAAAGGAATAATCTTAAAAGATAAGCACGATGAAAAGTCCTAAGAAGCAATGGGATGCAAATATCTTGAAGACCTGTTACTAAACTGAGTATAATTAGTTTCATTTCCCTAGATCATGTTTAGGACTGTTCTAAAGTGTTTGGCTTCAGTAACCCTAAAAGGGTCATTCACAGTCTGGTTCTTCAGACATGGCTGATTCAGAGGGACGATAGTGATTGTTACTGAGCCTGGGAGGTTACAGACTGAAACCAGTTTGATATAACAAGATGAAATAAAGAGGAGAAGCCCTGGGATAACTTCCCCTTGCATTGTCAGAGAGTAAGGAGGTGAGGTGAGGCAGGTGGAGACCGAACATACAGCGCTGCCCAGAACAAAGCAGGGGCAAAATGGAAGAGAATTTGGGGGGAAAGAAGATGATGTTACGGGTAGAACTCACTCCAGAAATCGCTGAGTTGGGAATGGGGAAGAAAGCTGCTCAATTTTTCTAGGACTTGTGTGGATCAGTGAGACAATATAAGATGGGATGCGTTTAATAATCTGTTCAGAGCTATTTCTGCAAGAACAATGAATCTGTGCCTCATCCACTCTCCATCTGTTTTCAGATCTCATCTGAAAACTCATATTTCCTTCCTCTTCTCTCCCTTTCTGCTCTCTGCACTATCATTTTTATTATGAATTTGCTTCTGTCACCTCTCCAAAGCTTTTGAAAGGATAGGGTTTGTATAAGGCAATAGACAAGGAGACGTTATACACCAGTGGAACAAAAGCTGATTTATTTTTATTGCACCCATTTATTTTCTCCACACCTCAAATATATTCATAAAGGAAAAGACTTAACCTCTTGAGTGCAAAGCTTAAGCCAAGGAGTTTGGGATTTGCATTGTAAAATACTACAAATATCAATTAAAAAAAAATCCCTTAACTAATCAAAATCTCCTTCTACTCGTACAGAGCGCTAAATCGCCTTCAACTCTCAAAATCCAGACCACAGAAGACTTTACCCAGAGCTGGCTGTGTGTGGTCCTGTTTGCTCTCCTGCTAGCTCAAATGTGGGGTTACTGTCTTGCTGCAGGTGGGAGCATTGAGTGACAGTAATCCAGAAAAGTTTCTTACAGACAGTGTGATTGTGGTCCTTCTCCCTGGTCATGAGTATTAAGTCTTTGTAAGGAGAGAGCGATTAGGGTTGAATTTTCTCCATGCCTCTGCCAATTTCCTTTCTCCAGGTAAAATTCCTGCAGGTGGTTAAGCCAACTTTGGATGAAACACTGCAGAGCTACTTGAATGGCTTTATGTGGTCCATTCTACTCAATCACACTGCAGATAGAGGCTACCTTTTCTTTACCATGTTTTTCATTTATGTAGTGCCTTGCAGCCCCAGTTGTTCTAGGGGAGTCATTGTAGCATGCCTTAAAAAAAAAAGGGGGGGGGGCACCGATCCCTACAATTTGACAGCCCACAGGTTGAGAGGAAAGCGGATACAGATGATCAGAAGGAGGAAAGAGCAAAGAACAGTGTTAATCTCTTTTGATCAGCAATCACAGATAGCAACACACTGCCTTGCCTGAATTGTTTTTGTTAGGTATCTCATCACAGAAAGCTGCTTATTTGCACTGCTTCTATTCATTGCTCACATGTTTTGTGATTACTTAAATTTCAGTTCCGCCCTCATAATAAACAGTGTAAGCTGTCCTCTATCCTGCAACCATCACAGGCTTTATCTCTAACTTGCCCTGAAGAAGAATTTGTCTCTCTGTCAATGACCAAGGGAACGGAGTCTCCCTAGACTGAGGCAGCCTTTCTGAATACCGTAGTGTGCGATGCTCCAGGTGGACTGTATGTAGTGGAAGGGATTGCTGCCTTCACTCCATGAGTAAATCTGAACAGTGTTAGCATCTTTTTTGTATTTCTACAGAAAACCAAAGAGCAAGGAAAGGGATGACTCGTGTAGCTAAATGTGCCCTTCAGTGATGTTTCCCCTTTCTTCCCTGCTATTCATCATAGAATGCTCTCCTTGGGAGAGTTGGGACATTAGGGAAGCTGGGATATGAGGTGTTAATGGGTTGAAGTTTTTTATGCATCGAATAGACTCCGGGATACTCTCTTAGTGTTCTTCCAGTCAAGCCCAAACTGTACTCAAGGACCAGCTTCTCCTTGGTTAGAATAACAGCCCCTCTGGTTCTTCGATCAGTGTACCTCTGTTGAGCAATTATTTCCAATTTTTCAATTCAATGTTTCTGCCGTGTAGATTTTTTTTTCCTGTCAAAACACCCAACTGCATGTTACTAATTTCAAGTAAACTGTCACCACTTTCCTTCCCCGGACCAGCGCATGTCAGGCAGGAACGTGACAGCCTCCTATCTTGATAAATGATGCAAGCCTAAAGGGCAGTGTCTCAAGCCAGTTCCTGTACCAACTGAGCGCGTGTGCGTGTTGGCCAAGAGAGATCAGGCATGCTTCTTGCCTTAGGAAGTTTACGCTAAAGGTCGCAGAAGATTCTTTGTGTATAATTTTTATTCCCAAAGATCCAAAGATGAAAAGTGCTACATGCTGGGAATGGATGTTGGTGATAATAAGGAAGGGTGGTTTATAACAGACTGGAAGCTTAGGTTAAGAGATTTTTTGCTTGCACTGGTCCAGAGTCATTGTTGGGGAAATGACTGGAGTCCTGGAAGTCTGTCGGCTAAAAGCCAAGTCAGAGGAAGCTGCTGCATTTGAGAAGGCCCCCACGGAAAGGTGTTGGCTGGACCACAACATCCGAACTCCCCTTTTTGCCTCCTTCCTGTGGGTGTTCAGAGAGTGCGCAGTTAATGAACCTTTCCTGAAGACGTCAGCTGTTTCTAGCACTTTCCATCTGAAGACCTTAAAATATTTAGCAACCTGATGCTGAGGCTGTTTCAGATGGGCAGAATTTGAAAGCTAGAAGCTGTGCTGCTGTGACTCAGCTCAAATTGCTCAGTGAAACAAAGCCCGCGGTATACGCGAAGCCGTGTTGCGCAGATAGGATTATTGGTGGCTTTAAAGTTTGTGAAGCTTTTCCATGAACCCCAGTCAGTAAGGTGGAAATTCTGGTTCCCCCTCTGGTCTTTACGTCAGCTGCTTTTATCCCATGCCCAAATTGAGAGATGGCTTTTTCTGTTTTTTTCTGCTGTGAAACTCTGAACAGATAGCTGCAGATCAGCTAGGATAATTGATGCTGACTCACCTGGCTGTGGAGTAACACTGAAATGAAGCATAAAAGGGCACTTCATCTAAACACAAAATGAACGGCTGAGAACTCAAAAGTCTGTTAAAAAATAAACAGACTTCTCTGTTCTCATAATTCATAAGCAATTGCCTTGTTATCAGCCTTGCTCTGGCTTATGCCATTTCCCTCCTATTCTTAGCTTGCAGTAATATCTTATCCCCCCTCTCCCACAGTATGCCTGCCTGCTTTGTAAATAAGAATTTGCATTTTTCCCTTCAGCATCCACTTTATTCTCTGGTTATAGTCACAGAGTTTAGGATGCCCTGCACAGGGAGGAGAAAATAAATAAGCTAAGTTAATTTCCTGATATCTGTTCTGAACATGATTGCTCTTAATTGTCAAGCTTGTCCTCTTCTCCTGGGTTGCAGAAACAATCTGGCTGAAAATAACCAGCTCCGCGCTTCTGTATTTTGCTGACTGCTTGCCAGTCACCACCTATGGGTGCTATAAACGCCCTATGCATTAAAATTTCCAACCAGCACTCTCCAGCCTTGTGCTTTCACATCATTGTCTGTTTTTCTTTCTTTATTTCTTTTTAATCTCTGAACATGTCATCAATGTGCCTGTTGCCTCCTCCACCTCTGACGACCACAAGTGAGCAACCACCTCCAAAGCAGTTGGCATTTCTGACTTTGCCCTAGCTATGCAGCGCTGTGACTCTGGACACACTGTAGCATGGTGGTCCCGATAATTTGCTTTCTAGCCGCACTTGCATCTTAGCAAAATTCTCCCAAGCGAGGTCATGCTGTTAGTGAGCCAGGAGACTGCTGGCTAGACAGGTAGCAAGTTAATTAATTCTGTGGGGGATTCCAAGTGGTCTGTAGGGGGCAGAAAAAGTGCTTAAAGCTGTTAAGTTTGAAAAATAATAATAAAAAATGGTAATGTTTATTGCCTGACTAAAATGACGCAACGGGAGATTTCTGCCCATCTTGTACAATCAGCAAAGCAGTTATGTCTGGATATTTAGGAAATGACACTCTGAAATGCCATGTGCAGCCACTGTCTGCTGTCTGATAAAGGTTCTCAGATTTTATAGGTCTAGGTCTGATGACTTTTAACGTGTTGTAAACCTCAGAGAATCAGGCTTTGTCAGGAGTAGGGGCAGATGTGCTCACTACATAAACTGATATTGGCTATGAGTATTCCCTTTTCGTTATATTGCTTCAGTGAACACACTGTGCTGTTAACGATGCTTTGCTTTAATACCTCAGTTAGTGCTTCTGCTTTCCTTCTGGCTTTGAAGTGATTGACCAGCTATTGTCCAGGAAATGAGGGCCTTGTCTTATGTCTCTTTGGAAAGGAATGGACAAATATTGAGGCTGTGCGCTTAATAACTTTCACTTGTGCCGTTATCCCTGGAGATCCTTGAGCTATAGAGCTTTTTTTGACTCTGAGATAATAGTTGAAATGGAACTTTGATGCCCTGAAGATCACCTGCAAAAGATGGGAGGAGGATCCACTCATCTTAAAGCGGAGTCCTTGTTTGAGCCTGAGATGTAAAATGCATGCTGGACTCTAAATGAAGTTTCTTTGAACTCAGATGCAGCTAAAATTAAAGGCACAGTTCAAAAGAGCTGAGAGCAACCTGGCTGCCAATTTGAACATGGTGTTTCTCTGCTTGCTGGAGCAGAGAGCAGCATGCACAGATAAGGTTGAGGTTTTTTGCATTTTATTAGATCAAGTGTTTTCTGGGAGAGTTCAATTGTACTCAGAGGAATGAGTAGGGAGAATGTAGCTGTGACAGTTTAAAATAAAAAATGAAGCATAAGGGAGTAAAGGGAAGACCTAATCGTGGACGTTGCAAAGGAAAAATATCTGTTGGGTCAGTTCTGTGCCCTCTGTATCTTTTTATTTAATCTAGCTTGCTCCAGTACCTTATGCAATTTTGTTTAATACGTTCATAGCAATGGAGACTCAATTGCTCCATAGGCAAATATATCTTCCCCACTCTGACTTTCAGCCCAGTCCTCTGTCAAACGTGCCCAGGCCTTCATTTTCGCCCCTTTGCTCTCATTTCTTTGCTCTCCAGTCGTGGGATGTGTTCTAGCCCTTTGCTGTTAAGCACAGGTCTTTGGTGAGACATGATATTTTAATTCAAGGCAAGGGCAGTGGTTACTGCTAACATTTGCTCGTTACGTCTAAGGACCTGTGCCATTGTCCGTTTCATGAAAAGTCAGTGCACATAAAAAAAAAAAAATACAAACAAACCTAAAATGTCACTGAATATCAGCATGCTACAATGCTTGCAGTGCAGTGGTTGATCACATAATCAAAAAGCACATAAATAACAGAGGATAGGCTACTGGGAGTAATGTGAGCTGTAAAGCTGACCCAAGTACTTGAAGATAAAGGGAACTCTGTTGGGAGAAGGAAATTTGTGCTATGTGGGCAAATCATCACAGTTGGAAGATGTGTTAGATCTGAATTGTGACTTAATGTTTTCTCACCTGTTTGGGTTGCTTGTGTATGAAATGTAAGTCTTCAGAGTTCCCAGAAATGATGCCGTATTAGAGATGTGGGTGGATATGTTTTTTAATGGAAATAATCAGATGAATGGGCTAGAAGGGAACAGCAGTGTAGACTAGTTAGATCCTTGATGTGGCCAACCCAGGAATCATTTAACTGCACCTCTGTTTGGACTTATACCACCTCTGATCTCTAAGATCCTTCTCTAGTAGGAGGGAAAATTAGATAAGTCCAAAAATTGCAGCATGCAACCAAACTCTTCTAGTTTGTACTGCTAGAAAAATATATGGTATGTTTTTGTAGGCTGTAGCATTTTCTGCTTCTGGTAGTGCCAAAATTAGGCCAGAGGACTGTTGTCAGAGCTTTGTGGCACCTCTGCCTTTGGTTCACAACAAGCCTAAGGAAAGCCAACAATTGTAGAACATCAGCATTTCTGTACAACTCTAGGACCTTTGGCTGAGCATCTCTGAGTTTTTACAAATAATCCTGGAATCTTTGGACAGGGAAAGAGGTCTAGCATGCAAAGTGACAGGGCTTCAAGATCACACAGAACCTGTCTGTGAAGGTAGGAAAAACCTTCCAATTTTCTAGGCTCAGTCAGCCTGGATGATCAAGGAGGATTGAGAAAGTCTTCTAGATCTGTGCTATTTCTCACCACTTATGATGCTTAAAAGAGGAGGTATAACTTTCTTGCAGTGCTTTTTGGGGTCTAATACTTTTCATTAGCGTGAACCTACCAATTTATTTTTCTTTCTCCTTTTTTTCTGTTCGAATGATGGCACTTGATTGAGTTGGTCAGTGACAGGAATTTCTGGAAAGATTTGTGGGGAAACAGGAGACAGAGTGACTCAGTGGGTTAATTTTTACCTTCTTGCATCAGGGCTGCTTTTCTAATTAAAAATGTTGGCTGACAGTTTGTATTGTCAGGAGAACACTAGAAACCCTGGCTATGCTGAAGGCTTGCAGACAGGATTTCTCCCGAGCTCGGGGAGCCACAATCTTCTGTGGTAGCGAAAGACGATGGAAACTCTATCGCGGCCTGGCAGGCGGATGGAGACATTTAGCCATTTACCAACCAGTGTGAGCAAACTGATAGCAATTCCCAGGAGCTAGATTCTAATTACATTTCTCTGCTTGGAGTTCATTTGAACCTTTAATGAGAAGTTGGTAAAGAGAGCAGAGAGGAGGCTTTTTGTTGCTGCTGAGCAGAGAGAAAGACTTGCACTGCCAAGGAATGTGGCCTCCTTGCCAGTGCCACACAAAGGCAGATGCCTTTCCCTGTCCTCCAATGAAGCAGCAACTATTTCCTTTTCATCAAGGGAGTGGACAGGTTTCACACTGCTAATGGCTGTGTGAGTTTTGGATGGTTAAATGTTGTTCATTTTCCCCACGTGCTGCTTTTTGGCAGCAGCATTTTGCTTTACCAAAGGTGAATTTGACATTATTCCTGGTTCTGATATTTAGGGGTGTTTCTCTAATGTTTGGGGCAACAGTAGGGAGGAGGGCTGTAGGAGAACAGAGATGGTTTTTTTTTTTTTTTTTTTTTTTTGACTAGGGTTTACAAGTCAGTAATGTCAAAAGTGGATTTACTCTCATACAGACAAGGTGGTAGGCCAGAAAGTCTTGTTTTCTATTCCCCATTGACTTCTATGATCTTGGACAAATAACTGATGGGCTATTTCAAAGCCACAAATAATTCTAATGACCAATGGCTCTGAATCAGGCATGTAGACATCTTGCTTACCACCCTTCTTTGCAAAGTAGGACTATATTTAGCAGGGGGACATGAAGGTGACAGAGGACAGAACTGAGTGCTTGCAACAGAAGTTTTACTAGGATTAGTTCAGCATGTGCTCCCCCAGGTTTCTTTAAACACGAGCCTTTGAGATTGAAGACTGCTCATGAAACTGTTGGTGCAGAGTCATGGATTGGCTCTTGAGTCACTATAAAGTTTTAAATCACCTAATTTGGGAATAAAACCAGTATCAGATGACATAAGTCAACCAGATGGGCTAGAAACACTTGAACAAACAGTTCCAAGAATAGCAGGAGGGAGTTCTAGGATGTCCCTGAAAAGGGGACACCTGTCTCAAGTTAAATAAAAGGCATGTGGTAGCTTTATGCAGGTATATTCAGCCTGAAGAATAATACACTAGTCTGATCACAAGACCTCGCACACTCTCCCTTTACCTCTCAGAATAGTCGGAAATTTTTCCGTGCTCACTTTGTTTTCTAATCAGTTTAAAATCTAATTAAAGTCTATTGCTGCTATCAGCATTTTGGGACTTTGACCATCAACGGCCTGTCAATATTATTCTTGCCGTTCTGCACTAATTTACTTCAGATTAGGTCTTATTAACCATGAGCTTAGTAGATAGAATGTCTTACAGCTTCAGCAAATGCTGACCACTTCGAGTGAACAGAAAGCAGGTCTGATGAACAGGAAAACTTTGGGATCTCTTCATCCCATCTTTTGAGATGCTAAGGGGGTGGCTGAGGAATGAGTAATATGAGAAACCTATGGGCCTGGATAGTATATGCTCCTTCTAAAAGAAGCTGTCACAGTGTTCTTACAGTATAATGAAAAGCTTTGTAAAGGATACCACTGCATTTTTTTTGTCAAGGGCAATGTCAAAGTTACTGCCTGATTTCTCTTTGAGGAGTTTACAGTCTAAATTTTAGCTGTGTGGTGCCTTTCATAGGAATGCAGGCACTAAATCTTCAGCAGGCCCTTGGGAATCCATGTACAATGTCAGGCTGGTTTTGCAGACCATGGGCACTGGGAAACAGTGATTTTCTATGCTCCTGTGCTCTTAATGAGGGTGTAATAATTTGAGCTGCTCATCTTTCTTTTTTGTTTTCCTGGCTTATATATACCTCCTTTTCATAAGCTTCTCACCTGAGCACCTTTCTTCAGGTAGAGAAGATCTGGAGGAGGGTTTTAGATAACAACATCAGGTTTGAAAAGGAAAAGATAATTTTGATAATTACTGATCTCTAAATGGATACTAAAGAAAAAAGGCAGGGATGTTCCCTCTAGCATCCCTTGTATAATGACCATGAATGCTTAGGGAATATGAGTAGGAATGGATCACGAAAACAGACTTGCATACTTTCTGTAAAGAGCATCTCCTATTGCAGCTGTTGGAGATAGATTAGTGGTTTATCTAGCCCCCTATTCTAATAAGAATTTTCTCATGTTCATCAAGCAGTCATCTGTCCTTTCTGAATATAAATCAGAGTCTTGGAAAGCAGTCACTGCTCTAAAAAGAGACTGGACATGCCCTGTGCGTGTATCTGGTGCACTAACACAACTGAAACTCCAGCTGTGAGATCCTGATGTGGTTCATGAAACAATATTGGCTGAACCAAAAGGAAGTATCTTGAGTCAATCCAGTTGGCATCCTGCTGAGTTTGTCTCACCTTTTGGCATAATCTTCTCGTTTACTTGTCCTTCTTATTGTGTTAGAGCTTTTGCCATTGCCCACAGTTCCTTCAGCTATCATAATTCACACTGATATCTGGTACCTAAATGGTTAAATGCATTTGGCTTTTCTGTCCTCCTCAGTCCCTGTAGATTGTGTTGGAAGAATTGAATGAAACTGATAGAGCTAACATTACAGTGAGCAAACCCCCTGAAGAAAGAATAGATGGGCGGATAGAGAGAATGACCCCAAAGAAAACAGCTGTCAAGGGCAGCTATTGGTTTATCTTTCATGGAAAGAGAGATGTAATGAATTCTAAATTAAGAGAAACTAGAGGCAAGGCTGTTTATCAGCTCTCTGCTGCAGCATAAACAGGCACTTTAGAAGTATCGACTGCAGTCTCACTTAATGTACCAGTAGGTACATTTCCTCAGTGCCTGGGAACACCAGGTAACCATCAGGTTAGAGTAAACCTCTGATATTTTAAATATGCTAAGTCAGGGCAAGAACTCACTTCCATCTTAGTCTCTTTTCAAAGGGTCTTTGAATGGGGGTTTCATACTTTTTTGTGACTAAAAGAGCCTTACCTGCACTTGCAGTCCAAATTGCCTTCTGTTTAAGACAACCGTAAGATACAAGTGTAGGTGAAGTTCCCAAGATGCCGCACTGTGTGGGGTTTCTTCTTTGCAATAGGTGGAGGTGCTGAGAGCAAACAGCTTCTAAGTTCAGTGTGCTACAAGAAAGCTCATGAAAATTGGCACTTGCCTCATTTTTGAATAGAAATTAATTTCAGGTATACAAAAGGATGTATTAACCAACTATGCGGACTGGAAGACCCTCAAAACCAGAACCCTTTGCCATTAGCTTAAACTCCTCAATGGTAACATAATCACTGGGTTTAGCTGGTGGGTCATGTCACAGTTGTCTTGACTTTCTTAGTTTCCTTCCCTTTGTCACAGATAGACAGTTGTATCGTTCCAAATCTGTCATCTTGTCACTGAATCCTTATAAAAGGAATCATTGAAAATCCTGGGAGAAGTCTGATTGCTGCCATGAAGAGATGAATGAATAAGCTGAGAGGAGTGATTACCCAGTAATATTTTTATTCAAATGAGTGCATATAGGCTCTGATGAAAATTGTTTTCCTCTTGCCTTGGCATGGATTCATTAGCAGTCTGCCAACAGTTAAAAGGGGGCATTAATTTCTCTTTGTGCCTGTCTGAGACCTAGTTTAGGGAAAGATAGTTCTAAGATCTTACCTAAACTTGCTTGTTTTTTATGAGCTAGGTCTGTTTCACTACCCAAACTGAATCAGGAACACCTTTGGACCACTCTTTTTTAACCCAGCTGCCTTGTGTCCTTAAGAGCTATGGTTGTCGTTCTCCAACCTTACGTCTTTCTCTAGACATGTCCACACATAATGACCCCATCCCAAAACATGTGGCTTTCTGTTAGTTGTTTTGTGGTACGCACTGAGCAGAGGCCTTCTATCTAGTTTAGAGGATTTCTTGATGCTATAAAACATTATAACCTAGAGAGGATCTTCAATCATTGCGTGGTTTGTGGAAATGTATTTTACACGTTATTCAGATAAAATCTGTATGAAGCCTTCCTTTTCCAAAATACGCTATCGTCTTGACAGCCTTTAGTTTGTAGGAGAAAGACTGACATCAGAACCTGTAGAACTAATGCTCTCAGAAGATTTATAAGAGTTTCTATATTGTATCCCATTAACTTGTTTAACAGGTTGAAGAATATCTCTCAGGAATCAGTGAACATATTCAGTAAAACATTACGTTTGATTAGACTTGATACAAATTTTAATTCCACTATATCTTTTTTGAGCTCTAGCATCTGTTCTTTAGCTTTTGTTTAGACAGATGGCAAGAAGAGGTTTCTGCAGCCAAAAAAACTGTTGATTTTCTGGCTTTTGCATATCATCGTTACTGAGCTGTAGCTCTCTGGGGGGCTTGAGTTCTAATGGCTAAACCACAAAGCCAAAGACACTAGACGCAGGCCCTCCATTACTTTTATCAGCACCATTTTCCTTTAGCTGAAGTGTTGAAGATGAATTTGTCTCAATGTGTCAGCTTAATAAAGTTGAAATCCAGATGCCAAGGATGAATATGGCTCATTACGTTATCTCCTTGTGAAAACAGTCCTCACCATCCTCTCTGAGGTGCTTTGACTCTTGTCCTTAGTCGAATACATGCTCTTTTGTCATTTTTGCTCATTTTCTTGTCTTTAATTAAAAGAAAAGGCCTTCCTCATAGAAGATTAATTAGGACAAATGTGCTGCTGTTAATATCTGCCAGGTTTGGAAGGAGATGATTCACCCTGTGATTAAAGCCAAACGGAATCTGAGGAGTAATTAGCCCTTAGCGGCTCGTAAGTCTGAAGAAAGCACTATTTATCAGTGGCAGTGCTAATGCAATTACTTCTCCACTGCAGCCTCCTGGCCTGATAAATCATGTTCTGAGCATTTGGTGAAGCTATCAACTCAGGATTATGCTTCTCTGAGTCTACGAAGAGAAAACAGAGGGGAAACAAAGAGGGAATCAGCTTCTTGGCATCTTTAATTGTACCAAAGCTATGAAGGCCCACGGAATCCGAGCATCTCTCCCGAATCCATTTCTTCAATTCCATAGAAAGCTGTGAACATCTAAAATGTTAATGATAGGTGTTTGAAATCATGGCTTGATTTCCCTCATCCTGAGAACTGAATTCAAGGGAAGTTTGTATTCAGTACCTGTGGAAATTGGGCAGAATGGCATATATGTCTGTCTGAAGTTGAACATCTAATGTGCCTTTGGAAAACTTTGCTTTCACTTGTTTTCTCTAAAGAATTTTTTGTTTAGGAGTGCTTGATTTGCAGTCTGTTTCTTAAAGAACATTCTTCTGTGAAGAACCTTCTTCACAGGCTGCTTCTAGTTATTTATGTTGTGAGGTTTGTATGAGGAACTAACTATTGTTCTGCAAATCTGGAGCAGATTTTTCCTGTGAGATCTGAAAGAGCTATGCACACACTTCAAAAAAAAAAAAAAAAAAAAAAAAAAAAAAAAATTCTGCTGTTCTGGTCTTTTCACCACTTTCTACCTCAGCTTATCTGGGCCTCTTTGAGTTAGAACCAGGTGCATCCTTGATGGAGCTCTGTTCTGCTGGATAGAAATGTACCTCTGCATGAAGGACTTGCCCTCAAGGCTTTGAATTCCCACCTTCCTAATAAAAAAAACTCACAAAACTGAACATACCACAGAGCAAACAGCTCCTGTCTCTTCCTTCTGGTGCTCTGTTTACGTAATTTTTCAAATCTGAAGCACACAGCATTGTGTCACATTGTAAACTCAGTCCCATCAGAGAATCTCAGCTATTCCTGGTCTCAGGTTGATGCCATGAAACTCAGTGCTGCGCACCTTCCATTATTAACACTGTATTCCTCAATCCTTTCTATTTCCTGTAATGCATAATATGGAACAGACCAGCCAATAAAATGTCTGGAGGATATGCATGGGAATATGATATGCTAGGAACTGATTGCCAGTCTGAACCAGAGGGAAATAGTTTGGCCCCTTGCATTACAATTAGATACAATGAGTATGCATTTAAACTTGATTCCTTATCCCAGAACAGAGCCCAAATAAACAAGCACAGCTGAGAATGGGGATCAGGCTAGATGAAATCCTCCTCCCCACAGCTGCAACCTGCTGATAGCTGTTCTGGGATCATTCCATCTATTTCTCTCCTCTGACACAGAGGAATTCGTGTCAAGACCCAGGCATTCTCTCACACCAACTGAAATGGCAGCTCTGCTTTATGCACTGTTGCAAAAGAAGCCTCACTGGAGCTGAAGTCAGTGTAGGATAGAAAATGCATTCAGCTTTTTTTTGTTGTTGACTGCTTTCATATGTACGTTCCACAGTAGTCCACACGCATTGTGCTTGGGCAAGAGATGGGAGTGGAGTTAGATGTGGAACAGCAGGGTAAGGACAAAGCTTGTCTTTCAGATTCCTTCATCCAGGAATTTCGCAAATGAACAACAGTTGGGATGTTCTTGTGGCAGGTGTGTTAAATATGCAATAAAAAAAATGAGCAAACAGACAGACTGAGATTTCTTGAAGGAAAAGGTAACAGATGAAATTAGGTTGGCAGCTGCTGTGTTGTATTTGTTGACATGTTGGCTGGGTCTGGGATTTGTCATAGTGGAACAGCTCTAGCATCAGTGGAAGAATATTGATTTTTAGATGCTAAAAGAGAAAGAGCTAATGTCCCCCTTAGCAGCTGGAGAAATTCTATTTACCTGTTGGTCCACTGATAGAAAAGATCTAATGTGAGGGGAACAATTTTCTGAGATGATTCTCTTTCACAGAGTCATAGAATCACAGAACAGCTGAGCTTTTTCTAGCAAGGAAGAGTACATTAGCTTCCTTTCTGGAAGGTCAGCAGCGGGAGCTGTTGGGTTATCAGGGAGGTGGATTTCGAGAGACATTTGAAGTGTAATTGCTTGACCAGTTGAGTCAAGGTTGAGTTTGTACAAAGGCTGCAATGGGAAAACAATGGCCAAAACAAGTGAGGATTGAATCAATAAGAAAAAGTGATTCCTCCCTGTAAGGATGAAGAGCCTGTCCTTCCTAGAGCTTTTGTTCAAGGATCAGCAGGAAAAAGGAAGAGATTAGCAGGTTTGTACCCTGTTAGCAGGTTGTTGCACTAAGCAAATTTTGCAACCCTTCCTAAGTGTTTCTTTTCCATGTTCATCAGAACGGTGGGTAGGGAAAGGTGCTGAGAGATGAAAAGGAAAGAAAGAACTTAATTTCAGCCCTTAAAATCTGCTAGTTGCTTATTTATATTCTGTGGTTTGAACCAGTGTTAACGTTCTTGCTGACTTTGCAGTGGTAAATAATGCTAACGAGCTGAAATGTCAATACCTTGTAAAGCTAGGGATGTTTCAGTAATGCACAATGGGAAGTGCCAGTGAGCCTGGCTTTAGATGTAATCTGGACATTCAAATACCTTTCATAAAGGCTGATTTTATTTACTCTTTGTTGTTGTTGTTATTTATCTCTGACACTCTTTTGTCATTTGGGGTGGCTGAATGGATTTAAATAAAAAGACAACGTTAAATGTCTTTCCCGTTCTTCACTCCTAGCTACAGTGGAAGTTTGAGTAAGAGATGGGTTCATGTTTTAACTAGAGTCAGTTATTTTCTGAATTTTGGTGAAGCGCTCAAAGGCTCCAACACAGACTGGGAGGGAGGATGGGGTTGAAATGATGCTGAAGCAAAAGTCTCATTTTGAAATAAACTTGGATTTTTGGCTGCAGAAATTCTAATGACTTACAATGACACTTAGTTTCCTTAGTAGTAGACTGTCTCTGCTTGCCTTAGAGTCAATGAATCTAATCCGTCTCCCTACTCAGGATGATAATCTCCAAATCTTCTGGGTCATCACTACTGGAATAGACATTTTAAGAATGGAGATGTTCGAAATGTTAAAGTCACTTTTTAAAATCCATTTCTATGCTGAGATTGTGTGTAAATCTGGGCCTGCAGGTTGATAGCTAGATACAGAACTGCTTGCTTGCAGCTTCCATGCTTTGTTGCAGTTACTCTTGTGTTTGAACCCAGTGCGTAAATAGATGTGTGTACTTAGACCACTGTTTTACATAAGTTCAACTACTGAAAAATTCAGGCGTCCAAGGAAGCAAAAACTGGCAGGATCAGTTCAGTGTTTTTGCAACTAGGTAACGCTTTGTCATATCCCTGCAACAGAAAGTATAGTAATTTCTATTTGGAAATGGCTTTAGGCATGAGGATGTGAATGTGGTGTGTTTCAGATGTCAGGGACATCAACCCCATGCTAGTAAAACCTGTGATCACAGAGGGGCTGGTGGGTTGCCTTATGTAGAAATTCCATTTCATATTCCTGTCCATGAAAGTCCCTCTGGGCTTCCAGGTGCCTGTTGCAGTCTAATTTGTTTTCCTTGCAACAAGAAATACGCATCAATCCTGCACTTCATTTCTGTGCTATGTGCTGTAAAGGTTTCATTCCTTTATACTAATGTGTATGTCAGGATGCAGGATTGAATGTGTTGTATATGGACATGCCATGCAGGAGCTTCAAGATGGTTGCAGAGGCAGATGCTCTGTACCTGCTGTCTAAAGATCTAGTTAAACTTACAGGACCTGGAGGGCATTTTTTGCATCTCTCTGAAATACATATTGTTGTGGCTTTACAGATAGAAAGAGGCACAGGAAGAGCCTCATGCTCTGGCTTTCCTTCTCCCTTTTTTGTTGGCACTGTCAGCTCAGTAGGGCTTTTTAGTGTCAGTAACCACTTTCTAAGGCTGCAGCGAGAATAAACTCTGTGTACTGTTCAGCCTGACAAGAGCCCTATTAGGATCCTCCTCTGCTCACTCATTAATAGCAGATGCCCATGATGCTTGGCTGGCATTCAGAAGGAAGCAAGCCGTCAACACTCAGCAGCTCTGTAAATACCGCCAATGCTGCAGATGCCTTCCAGCAGCATCCAGCACACCATATTGGGTCTTCAAGCTTAAAAGGCCTTTGCTGTTTTCTCTGTGGGCATGATTTGACTACTTTCATTGTCAGTCCTGCATAAACAGATTAGTAACCATCCTTTTTGCAGAAGGGAACAAGGTGGGTATTTTAAGAAGGATAAAATAGGAGCAGAGTAGAAAGCTTGGAAGTTAAGATCACTGCAAATATCAGCATTCCCTATGGGTAAAACGACCAACCTGGATAGCATTTCACTGGTCAGCCTATTTATTTAATCTTTTTCTAGTGCCACTGGAAGATGGAGAATTGTGAATCTCTAGGTCGCTGTCCTTTGTTCTTTGTGCAGGCGGAATCACACAAATGTCCTTTAGGATTTGCTGTCATAGAATCAGTAAGGTTGGAAGGGACCTCTGGAGATCATCTAGTCCAACCTCCCTGCTCAGCAGGGTCACCTAGAGCACATTAGACAGGGTTGCATCCAGGCAGGCCTTGAATATCTCCAGAGAAGGAGACTCCACAATCTCTCTGGGCAACCTGTGCCAGTGCTCTGTCACCCTCACAGTGAAGAAATTCCCCCTCACGGTCAGGCAGAACTTCCTGTGCTTCAATTTCTGCCCATTGCCTCTTGTCCTGTCACATGGGGCAACTGAAAAGAGTTTGTCCCCATCCCCTTGACACCCTCCCTTCAGGTACTTGTACACGTTGATAAGATCCTGCCTCAGTCTTCTCTTCCCCAGGCTGAAGAGGCCCAGCTCTCGCAGCCGTTCCTCATAGGGCAGGTGCTCCAGCCCTCTGATCATCCTCGTAGCCCTATGCTGGACTCTCTCCATGTCTCTCTTGTACTGGGGAGCCCAGAACTGGACACAGTACTCGAGATGAGGCCTCACCAGGGCTGAGGAGAGGGGCAGGATCACCTCCCTTGACCTGCTGGCAACACTCTTCCTAATGCACCCCAGGACACCATTGGCCTTCCTGGCCACAAGGGCACCTTGCTGGCTCATGGTCAATGTGTCACCCACCAGCACTCCCAGGTCCTTCTCTGCAGAGCTACTCTCCAGAAGGTCAGCCCCCACCTTGTACTGGTGCCTAGGGTTATTTTTCCCTAGGTGCAGGACTCTGCACTTGCCTTTGTTGAACCTCGTGAGGTTCCTCTCTGCCCAGCTCTCCAGCCTGTCCAGGTCTCCCTGAATGGCAGCACTGCCCTCAGGTGTGTCAGCCACTCCTCCCAGCTTGGTATCATCAGCAAACTTGCTGAGGAGGCACTCTGTCCCCTCATCCAGGTCATTGATGAAGAAGTTGAACAGGATGGGACCCAGTACTGAGCCCTGGGGGACTCCACTAGCCACAGGCCTCCAACTAGACTCCACACCACTGATGGCAACTCTCTGAGCTCTGCTTTTCAGCCGGTTCTCAATCCACTTCACTGTCCACTCATCTAACCCACACTTCCTGAACTTCTCTAGGAGAATGTTATGGCTAGACAGTGTCAAAAGCCTTGCTGAAGTCGAGGTCCACAACGTCCACTGCTCTGCCCTCATCTACCCAGCCAGTCATTCCATCGTAGAAGGCTGTTAGATTGGTTAAGCAGGATTCCCCCTTGGTGAATCCATGCTGGCTACTCCTGATCACCTTCTTTTCCCCCATGTGTCTGGAGATGACATCCTGAATGAGTTGTTCCATCCCATTTCCAGGGATGGAGGTGAGGCTGGCTGGCCTATAGTTGCCTGGGTCCTCGTTCTTGCCCCTTTTGAAGACTGGAGTGACATTGGCTTTCTTCCACTCCTCAGTAACCTCTCCAGTTCTCCATGACTTTTCAAAGATGATGGAGAGCAGCCTGGCAACAACATCTGCCAGCTCCCTCAGTACCTGTGGGTGCATCCCATCTGGGCCCATGGATTTGTGGATGTCTAGGCTGTCCAGAAGGTCTCTAATCCTATCTTCCTCAACCAAAGGAAAGTCTTCCCTTCTCTGGACTTTCTCCTTCACATCCAGGCTCTGGGATTCCTGGGGGCTGCCCTTAGCAGAGACGACTGAAGCAAAGAAGGCGTTCAGTAATTCTGCCTTCTCTGCATCCCTTGTCACCAGGGCCCCTGCCCCATTCAGCGGTGGGCCCACATTTTCTCAAGTCCTCCTCTTGCTGCAGATGTATTTGAAGAAGCCCTTCCTGTTGTCCTTGACATCCTTTGCCAGACTCAATTCCAACTGGGCCTTAGCCTTCCTCGCCTCATCTCTATATACTCTGACTGCATTCCTGTAATCATCCCAAGTGGCCTGTCCCCTCTTCCACATTCTGTGTACTTTCTTCTTCTGTCTGAATTTGGCCAAGAGCTCCTTGCTCACCCATGCAGGCCTTCCTGCCCCTTTTTCTGCACTTCTTACTCATAGGGAGGCACCGCTCTTGAGCTTGATGTTTGAATACCAGCCAGCTCTCCTGGACCCCCCTTCCTTCTAGGGCCTTAACCCATGAGACTCCACCAATTAGGTCTCTGAAGAGCCCAAAGTCTGCTCTCCTGAAGTCCAGGGTTGCAATCCTGCTTGTTGCCTTACTTCTTTCCTGCAGGATCCTGAACTCCATCTCGTGGTCACTGCAGCCAAGGCTGCCCCCAGCCTTCACATCTCTAACCAGTCCCTCTCTGTTGGTAAGGACAAGGTCCAGGAGGACACCCTTCCTCGCAGGCTCCTCTGCCATTTGTGACAAGAAGTTATCATCGATGCATTGCAGGAGCCTCCTGGACTGTGTGTGCCTTTCTGTGTAGTCCCTCCAGCAGATGTCAGGGTGGTTGAAGTCCCCCATGAGAACCAGGGCCTGTGATCTTGAGGCTACCTCCAGCTGTCTATAGAAGGCCTCATCAATCTTCTCTTCCTGGTCAGGTGACCTGTCGTAGACACCCACAGCAGTGTCCCCCATGTTAGCCCACCCTTTGATCTTTACCCATAGGCTCTCAACTGCCTCCTCCTCCTCTACCCCTAGGCAGAGCTCGATGTATTCCAGTTGCTCTCTCACATAAAGACCAACTCCACCACCTCTCCTTCCTGGCCTGCCTCTCCTAAAAAGTACATAGCCATCCATGACAGCATTTGAGTCATGTGAGCTATCCCACCATGTCTCTGTCTCATTCATGTCTCATCGCTATTGGTTTTAAACTTATTGTATTTGCAAGTGTAGCAGGTCTGGGGAAAAGGAAGGAATAGGATATTTTTGCCTCTATATTGTCACTTCAGTATTTCCACAGCCAGGGGAATTCATTATTACTATGCTATAAGTGATAAACATCCTCCAATAGTGAAGAACGTAAGAAAAGTTGACATTATTAGCTTGCACATCAAAAAACTGGAGTTGAATGGACTTTCTCCCATCCTTATGTCTCTGTGTGACAGCCTCTGACCCTTTTAGGCACAAATATGACCCTTCCTATGAAGGGAAGTGGTGGAGTAATTATGTTCCAATGGACTTGTGTATCATCACAGGATTTTCCAGGTCCACGTTAAGAGCTGGAGACTTACGAGAGTGGGAGAAGAGGGATGAGGGCCAGGGACATGTGGATTACTTCTGTACTGGCTAAAAGAAATTGCTTCAGTTTCTTTTACAGGAATTTTGCAACTTGTGAAGTGTCTTTTTGGGCCAGTCAGTATGGAGGCCCCCAAATCGTGTACTGGACACTTGCAGTATGGGCTTTGCAGAATGAATCCATCAGGCAATACGAAGCACTCCATTAACATGTAAGGGCTTTCTGCTTTTCCATCTTTCATCCTTACCCAATTTCTCCTTTGTAAGGAGATACAATGGTATGTATATATTTGTCACCATCTACTTCTCCTCTTAAATGAATTTCTTTAACAGAAATTCCCTGTTCCCACGCCTGCTGGTGATGAATGCCTATCTGCCTTCTGCATTAAAACGTATTAAGATCATTACACTTGCTTTGGGAGATAAATCTGTTTATAAGAGTGCCTCCAGCAGCTGCAGAGACCTCAAAACACTGTTTGTTCTAAGAAAGTGAAAGTATCTGTTAGCATTTACAAGTCCAATATGGCAAGGGAAATAAATTCTGACCTTAGATGGGATGAATTGAAGTGAATGTTGAGGGCTCCAAACTCTTTGCACTACTTTGTCTCCTGGCCCGTGGATTTTATTATTAATTCCAATTTACAGTTGTGGCTTTGCCTGAGGCCTGGCATATGAAAGCTTTCTCTCTATATATGGCTCCAGTAGAAACAGGAGTTTATTATTTTGCACACCTTGCTGGAAGAGAACAGAGTTGAGGCATCTTAGAGTTTACATTTAAATGTTTGAATGGTTTCATTCTGTTGAGAAAGCGAAAAATAAAATCACAAGTAGAAATAATACAGGTGGGAGGAATTTTGAAATTCAAAGGAAAATCTGTACAAGATGACTCTTTGCCAGAACCACACACCCAGGTACATCATGAAAAATACCTACAGAATTTATCAGCTTAAGGACCTGTAGATGATAATGGAGTGAAGAGCTGTATATGCATTTACACTACTCTAAAATGTGTTTTTACTGTGCTATAGAACTATAGTCACTCATATAACTATTTATCACGGTTTTTGGAACTGTGTTTAAGACTCTTTTTTGTTATCTGCTTAGCTAGCAATTTTCCCTTGTGTGGCGTACTTTATGACATGACTCAGTAATTAAAATACAGTCAATTCACCAAAGTGACACCAGTGAGAAAGAGTAGATGCTCTCAATTTTATGCCCCTCATTACGTCTCCAAGATGCATCTTATATAAGATATTTTAATGTCAATTTCTTTCTTTTGTTCTAATTCACTTAGACTGCAAATGGTAAGAATAGTTTTTGTTCTGTATTTTTACTGTAATGAAGTAACATTCTGGGCTGACTGGAGCTCCTTGATTTTTCTATGATGCAAGGAAGAAGCAGCAAGGAAAGAAATACTTAATTAAAATTTCTGTCCCTGGGAAGTTCAGAATAGTGTGATCCAGTTACAGGTCAAAACCAGTCCTCTGTGAATTTGTGTTTGAAAAATGTTACAAGAAGGAAATACATATTATCAAGTCATTTATCAGTTATAGAGATTTTTTTTTCCTTTGCCTTTCCTTCAGTGGTAATTTGTGGAATCTGTCTTTTTAGTTAATGATATCTGGTTTATGTTCTTAAATTAAGATGTTTTTCTTGCTGTGAGAAATTGTAGTATTATGAAAATTCCTATTTACCTCTTATATAAGGCCCCCAACAGCCGCTCACTCAAGTAAGGCAGGAGTGCTACACTTTAATGATTGTGCTTTGGCACGCAGTAGATATGCTCAAGGAGTAGCAGGAAATTGAAGCATCACTTCCCCTGCCTCTTGGGATGGACAGGGATAGGAAGAATGGAAGGTGATGGGGCAAGACGGAGAGAAAAGTAACAGAGAAGAGAGCTTAAAGGTCACATTTTCAATCCTCACCCTTTTTAATGGGCATGCTGGTTGGCAGTCTCCGTGGGATGTCGTTCAAGGACTGAGCATTCAATGAATCTTCTAGTACTTTTTAATGTTGTGGTCTGTTAGAACATATTTAAAGCATGCTAGAAAGGAGATGGGAATTTAATGGCTAGGAGCTCTCACTGCATGTGCTGAATCTCTCCTGAAAACTGCCAACCCTTTCAGTGGAGCTAAACGCATTTCAATTACTGCTATTTTTAATTGTAAATGGATGTCAAAACAACATATTTGGCATTTCACTCTGACCAGCTCTTACGCTATCTACAATTATTTAGAAGAGTGCTCAGGACAGGTTTGTGAGAAGTGGAGTCTTCACAAATTCCAGTATGAATATAATTTTAAGTGACTTTTGCCAACCAAAGGAAGCGTTTGTTTGGAAAGCTGTTTTGCCTTCCATCCACGTAGAGGTTTGCCACCTGATCAAGAAGCAGACAATGCCGTGCAAAGGAGATGGCCAAATGCACCCTGAAGAAAAGAAGTTAATATAACAAATACTTTATAAATGATACTTTTAGGCTGGAATACAGTTGCATGAAGTGGAGCTATAGGACGGGTCGTTTTACCTGATGTGGCAGAGTAATGGCAGCTTTCCGTGTGAACTGCCAAGACGAACCAGTATGGGCCTGAGACAACCAAGTGTCCTCACCCAAGCAAAAACTTCGGTCTAGTCCGTGACTTAAGGTTAGAGCTTGTGATACGGTTAAGGGAAAGGGCAGTTAATTGGGGTTCTTCTGTTTAAGGGTATTCTGAATTTCTTACTGCCTTCCAGCAGAACAGTAAGCATGGGAACTCGCAGTTCAGTTCAGTACAGTCGGGACTGAAACTACAGGATGGATGCTCTGCTGAGTGCAGGGAGGGAGCTCTCTCTGCCCTCCATGCTGGCTGATGTACACGTGCAAATGTACTAGAAGCATGGTTAGCTTAGCTTTGATAACCTAGTTGGATAGCTTTTGAGTACTGACTGAAATAGGCTTGGATTTAGGAGTAAGGGAAGCCTTTATTGTTGTTTGATTGCTCATGTATTATTCATTTTTTATCTAATTAGTATGACCTGTGGGCTCCCAAATTATCTGTGCAGGCTGAAAATGGTAACAATAATCTTCATCTCTTGTTAAAGACATCAGCGAGCAAGAGAGAATCCAGAAAATTTCAATCGAGTTTAATCAGTTTGAACATAAAAACTGAAGGTACCAGAGTCCCTGAGTTTCATTTTGGCGTAAGTGGGACCAGAGCTTAGGGTGTCAGTCCATTAGATTTTCTTAATTATGAGTGCTGGGCTTAGTTTTTTGCATACTTTGAGTAGAGAAAGAAGATAGGATGTATGATAGGGTTGGAGGCCGATTACAAGGAACTAGAAAGCTATAGAAGGAAATATTCTTCATGTCCCATAAAATAGTAGAAGAAACTTTACAGCTGATAGGAAGAATGACTTTATAATGGGCTGTAAAAGTGAAATTGTGCTGCTCCTGAAACCTCCTCACTACACATGACTTAAGTAATCTTCTTTCCTGCATTAATGGGCATCTGTGCAAGTCCTGGTTTCCAGCCAGTCCTTTTCCTCCAGGCATCCACAGCCGTATGGCCTTTCCATAGGGACATCCAGACTTACTGCACGTATTTTATGAGGGGGAGGTCAGCCCTCCGTATTATCATTGCTTCTTGAACCTGAACTATTGATGTTCAGTAATTCTGTGTCTGGTCCTGAACTGAAAGCTGTCTTAGCTGGAGGTTGCTCTCTATGTACCTTAAAATAGCTGTCCTATTTGTGTGTGTGAACATATGTGTATAACAGTTTAATCTTGACAAAAATGCAGCATCTGGCTTTCAGTGAGATTCTTATTTCTCACCCAGTTTTCCATCAGGGTTGACTTGCTATAATATGAAGAAGTAAACTGACTTGCTGAAGGCCATGCAGTGAGTAGCTGAGCCAGGAAGAAAATCCTAAGTTACATTTTGTTCCCCTGGGGGTCCTTGAACAAAATCTCATTGTGCCGACTCAGATGATCATAGTGGAAAATGCTGCAACTTCTATGGGTTAATTAAAGAAATGGGATGGGGGGAGAAATGGTACACGGTCTGTCATCTTCTGGTGACGCATTGGGAAGATGATGTCAGGGATGCTGACCCACAGTGTGGGTCACAGTGGGATCCTCACCCACTGTTCTCTTTTCTCATGGAATCTGTGCCCATATTAAAAAAAAGAAAAAAGGGGGGGGGGAGAGGGGGAGAGAAGGCTTTATTTCTTTTTATATGTGTATAAAAAGTGCTTCCCAGAACTCAGAAAATAAATCCAAGGAAGTACTGGTTAAAACTCATCTCCACTTGCTGTAACCACCAAGGGATGCAGCCAGGAGATGCCAGTGGTGGAGTAGTGACAAGAACTGAGCCATCCCTTCTTCCTCACCTCACATATCGCCTGTTTTCCAGCCTGTGCCCCATTCACTGTGTTAGCTAACTCTTTAGCCAGGTCTGGGCCTCTGGAAGCTCCTTTCAGGCCACTGGACAGATTCTTTCAGTGGTCAGCTGTTACTGTATTTTCACAGCTTATTTTTGCCGGTGGAGAATTTGGCCAACGAAGACTGAAGCCTACCCAATATAGCTTGAACTTTCAGCTAGCATCCTGCACCTCCCTTTTGGCAAGACTTTTTATAAGACTTTTGCATTCCCCTAGCCTTATTCCTCCTGAAACCTCCTTTCCTCAGTAACACCTTAGGCTGGCTGGGATCCTGGAGTTTCTCTTCCAAACGAAGGATCTGGCAGGAGGAGGATTGTCCCTGAGAGCCAACTTTGTGGCCGTTTCAGCCATTAGGAGAGCCTTAAATTAAGAAATTTTGCTCAGTGTTTATGCCAGAATTCCATAGTTTTCTGCCTTTATTAGTTTGTTTGTACTTCCTTAGCCCCTGGATGATAGATCTTAAGCCACAGACCTTGCTGCCGTCCATTTCTGCTCTTTCTTAGCTGTGCTCTTTGGCGCAGAGTCCAGTGCCATTAGACACTCAGCAGAATGTCTAAAAAGCTGAAAAGACCAGGGGGAAAAAAAAAAAAAAAAGTAGAGGATAAAGAGGGAATAAAACCTCTTCTTCCCCTATCACCTTCCAGAAATTTTGGCTTAGCCATGCATGGCCAAGAAATGAGTACATTCCAAGACAAACAGACTGCATTATCGCACCAGATTTCCCTGGCAAGGAATAAACTTTAACAGCCTAAAAACATATTTTTATGCGGATGGTGGACAAATAGTTATAAAATAAACACTGAGCGTGTTCGCAGGTGCTGCGTTCCATTGTGTTAGCCAACCAGATGTTCTGCACTGGGACGTTGCCTTGGCCTTTTCTGAAATGAAATGTCACTCTCTGGGTGAAATAGAGCGAAACTCTGTATGGTTTCATAGAACGAGCTGTGCATTTGATTTGTAAACTATTAGTATAGCTGTGTCTTTGTATTGGGCAGGGCACCAGTCAAAATAAACATGTAAAATTTGACCTTTAGAAAATTAACTACCACGGGACCATGGAAATCTGGACTTGCTACAGTGAACTCTGCTATATTAAAGTTCTATGGAAGTGCTTTAAGAAATGGCCTTGCCACTGTGGTGCTTGGAGGATTCAGGGAAAGCAGTCTGTGCACAGCATCCGGTTTGAGTGCGTGGAGGGTTTCTGCAGTTACATATCTGTCTAGCTGTGTGCTGCCTGGTGCATTTCATCTCGGGAGGGCATGCAAAAATGTGGACCCTTGCGTAAACCATATACGAAGGACGTCTGTGAGCATCTCACTTGAATGTTTTCTCTATTGCCTCTGCAGCAGGTTGGGTTTTGGAGAGACTGTCTCTAAACATGCAAAGAGTGATGTATTTTAGTACTGGATCTTATAATCAGTGATCCTATAGGGAGGCTTGACCGAGAAACACCAGGATCTTGAGCAGACTTGGACAAGTCAGAGGTACTTTTTGCTATGGAGGCAGGTGCTCTCTGGATAGCAGAGACTGAATACAACCATTTGCGACTGTTTGGATCAAGGAATCCGCTGTTCTTTCTGCTCTTGCTTACGTGATGTCAAATGTGTCTTGCTTTCCCTTTTCTCGTTTTGCTCTCATTGGAGAACCAGTCTCTGTCAGCAAAATCAGATAGATTAGTTTTCACCAAAGAATTCAAAGGAAGAGATTGGGATATTGACTCTCAGTCCAGTTGCTCTCTGTCAAAGCTGCCTCACAGGTTCATCCTATGACAGCCTGATTTACAGGCTTTCTTCAAATGAGCAGAAATCCGCTTTCTCTGTATGGAAACTGGCACAGCCTCAGCTCTTTCCCCAGGAATTAAAATCCTTCGCCCCCTTTCTGCTCCATCCTGCTTGATGTAAAAACAAAATGGAGCTATGTCACGTCACAGCTGTTGTAAGGGCCAATAAATGTCTTTTTTTTCTGCTCCATCTGATGTTCTCTCATTTCACACAAGAATTGTGCTTGAAGCAGTACCACTAACTGACAGGGATCTGGAGGAAGCATACCCATGGCATTACCCTGTTGTCTACTGTGGGATGTCTGGAGACTATTAATAGCCGTACCTACCTCTTAGGTGGCATATTTAATCCACAGTTTGGAAAGCTTTACTGGTCTCTAATGGAGACAGGCTGGGAACTGGAGGAAGCACTTCTGATTTGTGCAGGCAGGTCATCTTGAGAAAATTTTCTCAATTAAAGTATCACACGCCACATTGTCGTGTACATGTTTCTCTAGCAATGCATGGGATCTTAGAGTAGATGCGAATAAAAATGGCACTCATAGTTCCCTTTTAAGCTCCTAGAGTAATGTAAAACAGCCTTAAATGAGAAATCAGGCCTGTATGTGAGAGGGAGAGCACTCGTATCATTAATACAGCTATGTAATTGTGCCTACCCCAAAACACTCGAGCACTGTCTATTCCTTTCCAGGTAATAAACCATTTATATGTGGTCTGCTTTTAGCATGGAGTAAAATATTTTTTTTTCACCCAGGCTGTGATGTATAATTATATAGCGACATCAAATTTGAGCAGATACCAACTCAAAGGAATGGGTTTGGTCCTGTTCCTGTAGTTCCATTTCCATGTTAACAATTTTTCCCCCTCTTTAAATTATATTTTTATTGAAAGCTTCAAAGGTCAACTTAGACATTCAGAGAAAATTTGTAACTCAGAGATTGCTTAGTATTCTCTCATACAGCACAGCCCTACATTACTCTGTGTCAGCAAATTAAGAAAATGAAAGCTGTGGCCAAGGATTACAATAGCACTGGTGTTAACCTTTTACAGCGTTTGGCATCCTGTCAATTTTAGCCACAGGACAAACTTGCCATTCACATACAGCAAGTGGGCGTTGAAGTTTTTAATCTAAAAATGAAATCTTGCCTATAGGAGAGGAACATAGGGAGTGTAGATCTTCCTTGCTGTTGAAGAAACCCCTTGAGTAACCGAGATCTTTTCAGCTATGCTTTCTTCATTCATCCATTTTTTTTCCTCCTTTCTTCCTCTTGCAGATGCAGAGGGATATCTGTTTTACTCGACTAAAATGGCAATACTCAAGAGCAGAGCGATGTGTGGGTGCCCATATATTTGCAAGATTGAGAGCCTAGAAAGACAGATAACCTGCAGTTCTTATTTATAAAACCCTTGCTGTCCAGTGAGGCCTAGTGACGCACAGTTGCCTAACTTCAATCTTTTGTGTAGTCCTGGGAAAGTTAATAGTATTGCTTAGCTATTAAAGTACCTTGCTGAATGGAGGTCACAATTAATCAGGCAGTTAATTATTCAGAAGACCTAGATTTTAATGCTAAGTTTATTTTACACAATAGTTGCTATGTTCAAGGCACACTTGATTTAGCTTGGCCAATAAAAAAAGATTGTCCAGTTTCACTTCATTGCTGCTCAGTTTTGCTTTTTGATTTCCCTCTAAGTGTTTCCTTTCTGCTTCTGACACGGGAATTCTGATCCGCTTTTCTCTACAAAGCACAAGCCCTAACCCAAAATCATGACAGCGTTTTGCACTGTGTTGGAAAGGCTTCATTTCTATTTCTAAATTTAGAGGCAAAAAGCCTCACAGAGACAGTTTAAAAACTGTTGTCAGAAATAAATATTGCTGGGGGGCTGTATAACAGGGTCAGATTTTACTGGGTAATGTTCGGTCAGCGGATGGTCCAAAGATTAGGAGTTATTTTAGCTAGTCGTGAAGAATCAAGTCCAAGGCAAATTGAAGTCAGTGATTCTATTATTTGGTCCCATTGCTATATGATACAAGCATTTAATTTTAATGTTTCCACATAACTACTGTGCAGCAAAAGGTGGTATTTCAAGCTGAACAGACTAAGGATCATATCTGTGCTCTCCGTGACTGGATGTCTGAGCTGGCTAGTCTGCAAGTGCTTCCTCTTTAGACACAGGAGAGAGGCAGGATCTTTAGACAGGATTTTGAAGCCTCTGTTTCATCTTCTGCTTTGATTTGCCATTAACGGATACTGTTTACGACTAGTTTTACCTGCAAAATATTGCTCCAGCAGCAGGTGGGACGAGATATATCCTGTCCAAGAACAATTATATCATACCTTTCCTGAGGGCAGACTTTTTTTTTAAGGCAATGTTTTAAGGGCAGTGTGGGCATGCCCTCTCCTACCCACCGCTATGGCTTGTGGCTCCAGAGTCTGCTTGAAACACAGGGTAGGCTGACGTGTGGTTCTTTGCAGGCTCCGTTTAACATGGTGGTTCGTTCAGACCTTGCCTGCCCATCTCCTCGCCATCCTCTCTGCTTTCAAGCACTCCACACGCTGTTGTTAAGACGATGGATGCTTTGGCTAGCCTAGTAACTGACTGGCTTGCTAAGAGTGAGGAAACAAGCTTTGAGTTGGTGTGCGCTGCCTTTAATGGTACCATTCAATGGGATGCCCCATCCGAAGACGATCCTGCATGTTTGACTTGCTGGAAAAGTACAAGCCATGCTTTCAATTTCTCTGTAACAGTGTCCGGAATCAATGCTATGTAGAGTGAAGCAATACAGAAACACTTAGAATTGAATGTGTGACCTGCAGCGCTGATCCTGATGTCTTAATCCTTGGAAAGGATCCCCCATTTAAGCACTTGTATCATTAAAATAGTGTCGCAAAAGCAAGTCACACTGTACAACATGCCTAGAGTTCAAGTTTGGCCCTTTTCTTTAAACAGGCTCTTGTTAGGAAGGCAAAGTGGTGGGGGGCAGAGGCTACTTTGGATGTGGTGAATTGAAAATGATCCCAGACAGAGGACTGGAACTGGGAGATGATTCATGTTACTGGGAGATGATTCAAGCTCTAAAATCTCACAAACGTACGTTTCTCGCATGCATTCTTCTACTGGAGTCCATGGTGGCTAAAGAACATGTCCCCAGCTCAGAGAGCCCCTCACAGAGTTGCTGCTGCGATTGCTCCTTAACTCATTTTAATCAAAATGATATAACCAAACTCTTAAAATACTGGCTCATTTTGACAGCAATTCAGCTAACAGAAGAGCTAATATTATCCCACAGAGGGATAGCAAGGAGCAGGTTGGAATGCACTTAGGAACAGAAGAGAACCCATGTAACTGCAGCCAGAAGGTTAAGTTAGCCTTGAAATTAATTAAGAAGGTGGGGTTAGCCTTGAAAAATAGATCTACTTACTTCCAGCTTTATCACTTTTAAAATCTCTAAATAGATGTTTTAATTGTGATTTTTTTTTGGTAAAGAAACAATAGAAGAAATAGAATGTTGAGTCCATTTTTAGCCATTTTTAAATCTCTTCAGATATACATTTAACGACCTAATTCTAACATTTTGGATTTAAGGAATATTAATATCTAGCATGAACCATTTTCAAATTCTGTTGCATTAAAAAGAAAATAAATAGAATTTCAGCCTGGCTGATAAGGTGACAGAGATATTACTTTGGGAGTCTGGTAACTAATACCTCACGCGCATGAAATGATACTGGAAAACGCACAGACTATCTGACAGGGAGCGGTGCATAAACTCGTTATGTTAGAGCCAATTGCAGAGGTAGATTCATGGGACTGATTCAGAAGCGAAGGGGTGATGCCTGGATATCCGACTGTTCCATAAGGCTCAAGACGCAGATAATGTTCGTGGTGTCAGGGACCGCGTCAGATAACATCCTCATCGCTCGCAGCAGATAGCACACTCGGTCAAAGTTAAACACCGTGTACAGCTGCCAAGACTGGTGGATGGAAATTATGTCTCATGCCAGGCATTTGGGACATCCTTTCCTTTTAAAAATAATATGCAGTCTGGTCTACTGAAATGTAGAGTTTATTCCTTTCAATGTTTTTTTTTTTCTTTAGTAGGAGAAGTAAATCTTGATTGCATCAGAAATATAGCACACTTATGCTAGGCAGGACACACAGTAGTGAAGTTGACAGGAGGCAACCAGACTACAAATTAAAAATGAAGCACACCAGCCTTTTCTTAGTCCACCAGCTCAGAAAAATATTGGAACTAAACCACTGGCAAGTAGAGAGTGAGAAGCAAATTAGAATTGGGGCCAGATGGTGTAGATCAGCATGGATATCGACAGAGCTATGTGATTAACGCTGCCAAGAATATCACAGAATTTCAACTTCAGGTGTTATTTGTAGCACAGGTGAGGCAGTTTCACACACACACACGAGCAGATCGTTTTGGAAAGTGGGATTTATTTGTCTGCGTGTTCCAAGAGAACAGGCTAAGCCTGTATAACATTCGATCTGGCAACGTGCGGAGGCTGGGACTAGTCTTGCAAAAAGGCTGAGGAGGGAAGAGAGCAGTGCATCTATCTGACCTGGAAGTTCAATGAAGGACTTGGTCCTGAGCACCGAAAGGCTTCCTCTTTGGAAAAGGGCCTGAAATGGCGCTGAGCTAATGTGAGAGCCTCCCAGTTCAAACCAAGCCCTGTCTGCTTTTAGTTTGCGTTTCTGCATCTTACAGCTCTTCAGAAGAGAGAATTTTGTGTTGCTTGCTGCTTGGTCTGTATAATTCTTTAAATGCAGCTGGTAGCCCCTTTCAAGAGCAAGCTATTTACCCAAAACACAGTTCTCTCTTGACTTCAGTCAGATTTTAGATGGTTACTTATGTAAATACTGGTCGTAGAAATAGGGCATGCTTATTCTTAGAGTTTATGCTTTAGTCTGAAGCAGGAATAATTAGAGTCCCTTTTGAGAAGGACTTGAAGTATATCAGAACTCTTCTATTAAATCCCTGGGTTATTCCAGATATGTCTCACACTGATTTATTTTAATCTAGTATATACTCTGTTTTCATGGTCTAAATTAATAGAAGATTCATTCTCAGGAGTATCTTCATGGTGCATTTTATAAATTAAGCTATTAAAGTTAAGCATTGATTTAAAAAAAAAGAAAAAATCCTTGCCAGCTCTGTGAGCCAATTAAAACATGACTATTTTATTGTATTAAATAAAAGTAATAATAAATTATAGGTGACCTATTAAATATATCCTCTATTGTATGTACTGTAAAAAAATATATCTAGACTGACATTCCATATGAAAAAACTTTTAAAGAACGTGCAGAATACATTGTCCTTTACATATCAGTTTATTGGCAAGTCAGAGTCTAATAACCGGGCAGTATGTGTTGGGGGATGGATTTGGTTTTAATATACTTTATATCATTTCAGTAATTACATATTTTATTATTATCCAATAAATATACATGTATCTAAATGAAGTGTTACCACATCAATATTGGCTTATACCTGCCTAAAAAAAAAGACCTACTCAGCTTCACCGATAGTGGGTATCTCCTGACCATAATATATCTTTGAGACTGTTCTCAAAGATGTTCCGTGAATTAATTATAAAGAATACTACTTGTAATCAATAGTCTCAGTGGATCAATTCAGCTTCTGATGGCCCCCTGACATTCCATATGAATATCTGATAGAAAAGGGGAATGTTGGGGGGAAGTGGAAGTTAAGGGCCTAGTTAGTAGTGGGCTAGATACAAAATTGCAAAACAGTTTTAAAAGAAGATTTTGATGATAAAACAGAGAATGACTTTAAAAAATGAGTTGCTTGGGGCAGCTGTTTTCCAGGAAAAGTCTATTTTATCAGAGCATGCTTGGCAAGCTTAAATGTCACAACAATAAATGCAAGACCCTATCCTAAAGAATAAGGCAAAGAGTGATATTTGCAGGATCCATTCAGTGTTCAGCTTTTTCAATTAGGAGCAGTCAATATTGTTTATGGAGCTTGATTTTTTTTTCTTTTTTAAAAAATACTTACAGATAATGAACTCAAACAAAGGACTTTGGCTCAGTGCAGGAGATCAGTATCAAGCAAAAATGACTTTTGGTCACTTTTGCCTTTAGAGATGCATGCAATATATTCTAAGAACTCAGCCTAAATAACTTCAGACACTACGTTGCTATTTAGGTGCCTAATATCCTGTGCATTGCCATGGGAATTTAGACAATTGAACAGAAATTAGGAGAAGAAAAAGCCTTTGATGATCTGATCCCTACAAAAGAATATCTCAGTCTCTGACTCTACCCTTTTAAACATGTTTTTAGTGACTTAAATGAGAGTTCTTTTATCCTCTGATTGCGTCTTTTTTTTTTCAGTATTTCTTATACTTGTTAGTCATATTAACGGTTCCTTCTGTCTTTGTAGCACACCAGTAATTAATGTTTTTGCTCCCTTTTATGCATGTGTGTATGAGAGTGCGTCTCCCCTTTGGTTTGTATTGAATCTGGAGCCTAAAGTGATGATCAATGACTCAGATTATTTCCTTGCTGTCAGCTATTGACTTTCTCTCAGTCTAATATCAGAGTTCCTTTCCCAGGGTGAAGTTTGCAGGATAGAAATACAAGAAGGAGAGAGAGCTGAGGGGGAAGCTGAAGAAAAGCTTGATAGCCATCTTGCATTTAATCTTAAAGCACCTTTAACAGAATGTGCGTGAAGAGGGGAAAAAACACCTGAACATCTCAATTTAATGTGGAAAATCAGGGAGATTGTGGCTGAAATTTCCTATCAATTATGTCAAAATTAGGCTAGATTTTTTTTCCAGCACAACAATATTTGTTAATTTATATGATGATTGGGTTTCCCTTCAACCTGTTTTGAAGCCCATGCTATTCCTAGGCCACCACTCTGAGCTGATTTTTGGCAGTGTGGCTTCCCTTCAGTACTGCAGAAATAATCATTTAAGGCCAAACTTAATTTTAACTGAATTTTAGCTTGCAATTCCAAACCCACAACAACATCTTGCTGAAAGTGAGCATTTACTCACAGGAATAAGGAGGAAATGTGCTGATTACTGAGTTCTCCAAGTTTTGGAGGAAGATTTTTCATCTGTATCTCTGCTAAGGGTTCTTGAGTCATCATTCTCTGCTCAATCTATAATTACGTGCACTAGAGCACTGTGCTCACAAATTACTTTCTCGTTCTCTTAGTAGTATTTTACCATTTCTGGTAAAGATGAAGCTGAAATGTGAAAGTATTCAGAGAAACAGGCACATGGTTTCAAGGAGAAATGAGTTTGTTATTAGAGCACTTACTGCTTTGTTTCTTGCTGTAAGAAAAGTCCACACACACTAATAATTTCTTTTATAGGGAAGTGAACTTCTTTAGGCTGGAATTCTTCAGGCTTTGAATGATAAGAGTACGAGCTTTCAAGTGAAAGTGTAGATACAGAGTAGAATAGGAAGAAAATGAGAGAGAATAATGGTAAAAAAGAAGCTAGATATGCGTGAGTCCTTGGAAGAACAGAAGATCTTGTGTTAGTCAGTGTCTCTCCAACCTCTCTTTTTGACTAGCTAATCTAGCTTCTTTTCCAAGCTCTGCTGCTGAAGACTGAGAACCTCCTTCAAGTCCAGAAAAAATTTCCGCTGACCTCAGTTGGCCTGGAGTCCTTGGCGTTAATCCAAGGCTGGAAGATGTAGAAGAGGGCCTATGGTAGCTCTGACTCAAAGCCTGGACGCTGGGGGTTTGGAAGCTGGATAGACAGGTTGAACATCTTGTGGCTCTGACTCACAGCATAGTGTGAACCGGAAATCACTTCTCCTCCACAGAGTGCTCTGGTGCTCTCTGGGTGGAGGTCAGAGAGGGAAGACCAGAGAAAGTAAAGGTTGATGTTGTCTGTGGGCAGAGAAATACCTTGGTTTTGGTTCTGATTTGGATGTGATTTAGTTGCCAGGTTGCTCTGATCTGTCAAAGTTGGGGCAGTTCTTGCACCATTCAAAATGCCAGGGGAACCTAAAAATAAATACATTTATTAAAGACACTGTACAGTTTATGCAGCTTACTAGGAGCTTAGCACAATGTCCATTTTGCACAATGGAGATTACATTCTGTCACAGCTCTTCACAGGATCAGATCCAATCCTTCCCTTCTCTCTCCATGCTTTGTTTTTTAGTTCAACCCTGCATTTGCATCAATATAGCGTCATTAATTCCTGTCTCATTTCAGCTAGAATGGAAAGACCGCAGAAAGAACCATCTTCATGGAACTTCTCCTCACTGGATCTGCCTGAAAGCAAACAGCAGAGAGCCTTATTTAGTTTTCATTTAATTAGGTCAGAGTGTCTGTATTACAAATGGTATGTGGCTACAATAGTAGTGAAGTCACTGTTGACTTAATCGTACATGATTAATGCATAGGTTTTACGTTAGTATGAGCTTTTCTCCACTGTGGGAGTAGCCAAGGGATTCCTTTTGTCCTGTAGCAAAGAAGAACGTGGCTTTTTTTTTCTCTTTTTATCCTATGCTGCTTATTGTGCAGAGTCATGTCAGCAGTAAAAAATGTCTTTAAACATGCCTTCTTTTGTCAGTGGAGAGATCAATACAGCAACTTTCTGAAAGCATAATTCAGTTACACGTGTTATGGGAGACTAACATGAATTCTCTTGGTAAGGCTGCTGTTCAGACAGGCAAAGAAATACAGCATGGACTTTATTTCTGAACAGGGTAAGATTAAAGGGATTTCAAGTGTGCTTGAAAATTTATTACAAGGGAGAACAGATCAGGCTTACAGTAGGACATGTCCTACAGAATGAATATACAGCATTGCTACAGGTTTTGCCTCTGTTTCCAGTGGAGTCAACAGGAAATCTCTGCTGTTGGATCAGACCTAAAGCTAGTGATGACTCTGGTGCGTGGGATGCACAGCAACTAGACATTCATACCGAGCTCTTCCAGTGAAAGCCACCATTGAAGTGGAAAGTGTTTATAAAATAAATACCTGCCCTGAGATAAGCTGAAAGATACTAAGGGGCTTTAAAAAGAATTGGTCAGACATAGTCTAGTAAAACTTCGTTCTTAATTAGTGGATCTTGCCACACTGATGTCAGGTGGAGGAGGCATAGAGATGCATGGTGATTTCTGCTGCCCTTTTATGTGTAGAACATCGTGTTTAAAGCAATGCAGGAGCCCTTTCTGATGGTTTCCAGCAGGAAGGGAAGATGAAGAACTAGGCTGTGTCAGTAAACAGTCTGTCATAAGCAGAGTTACGATTTAACCAGGACATCACTGTAAAGAACTTGAAAAAAATACTTCAGGCATGGTGCAAGAGGATTTTGAATCACCACCCATCACAGTTTTTGCATGATAATTTTCTGTAGTTTCGCTTCCCATCCATAAACACCAAGGATGCTGTCATACTTGCTGGCAGATTTCCCACTGATTTCGGTGGGAGATGGTCTCTGCTTGATCCACATAGTCAGGACTGCAGGTGAGTGGGCATGGAGAGGAGTGGCTGAGCACAACAGAAGAGTCCTCTTTATCACGGAAAGGTTGGGCCAGTACTTACAACTGATTCGGTCATTCACTGTCCCTCTGTCACCAGGCAAAATACTTTTAAGTATGTGTGCCTTTTTTATAGCATACTTGCACAATCTCATCTTGAATCAGAAAAGACATCCATAAAAGCCACTGAAATCCAGAATATTCATCTCAAAATTGACCATAAAATATTTCTTCCTTGCTTATTGATGATTTTGTTGTCCTTAGCATGTGAGCCTGGTTATATCTCACTACCTTTCTGCAGCAACATTTTCATTTCAAAGCTTATTCCTGTGTTTGTCATGGTCATTAACATGTAAATGTATCTCATAAAGCACAGAAATGAACTCATAACCATAGCTTTTTCAGCTATTAACACACGCAATAGTTAAGTCTGATTATGAACATAGCCCATCCGCATTCACTGGCAACACATTCCTGTGGGGCTCTGTATGTCTTTGCTTGCTCTGAGTTGGGTTGACTTAGGAGTTCATAAAGCTTAAACCTAATAAATTAATTAAACAGCAGTACTTCAGTCCTAGAATTGGGCTTAAATGTACAAGAGAGCTTTTTTCCCCAATTTTTGAGCATTTTAAGTCTACTTACTGAAAATATCATTTTTAGAAGTTTGAGTCCCTGACTTTGAGAAATGTTCTGAAATTTAACAGCCCATTATTTTTGTATGGGCAATTAATTGCAGTCAAAAGTGATGCACTTCATGGAAAGAAGGCAGATGGATGGCTGAATCATTCCATCACCTGTCATGACTCATTCCCATCATTTCCATCCCTTCATGAAGGATGCATAAATATGTCTGCAGACTTAATCATGGCTGAGAGGGTCTCATTAAAATATTATCTTGGTTAAGGTCAGAAAAACGCTTATGTAACTTCACGATTAGATCGTAGCAGAGGAGGAGTCAAGACCTCAACTCCCCATTCAGAAGCAGATGTCCATACCAAAAAATATGCTGAGTCTGGCAAAGTAGAGAGTTCATGCCTGCATTTGCTCTTGAGCTTCTCAACACTGCAGACAGTTCTCCAGACCTGATTTCTCTCAGTATTTTATAGAATGCAGTGCCCTCTAGTCCCAAGGGAGAAGACATTTTATGGTAAATTACTATAGACTAGGAGCATATTCTGCCCTCATTCCCCAGCAGACTCTCATAGGATGAACTGTGCGAGCCCTTTTGTGGCTTGGCTTAATGCACTTTCAAAGTGTACCGGGAGGTTTTATCTAGCCATTTTTTTCAGACAAGTACTTGCTTGACCCATGCTTCAGACTGACCCACTGTGAACTGACCTGATCAAATGCCATGTGGCCGCAGTTAACTTGCAGAGGGCATTGCATAATCCCGTTACACAACTTGTGTTTTGAAGCTGTTTTTTGTCTGCTCAAGTTGGAAGATGGGCAGAATGCCCCTGGAAAAAGACTATGTAGCCTTAATGTATGAGTATCTTTCGCAAAGAACTGTGGAGGGTGTTTTCATGGTAGTAAGACCTTAGAGAAGAGCTAATCAAGTGACTGAAGGGATGTAAGTGTATGCAGAGGCTATTCCCTGACTTGGATAAAAGCAATGATCTTGCCAAGTTCCTTGCAGGTGAGGACCTTTCATTACTGACAAGCGCAAGTCCCAGACTGGTGGAAGTGACTGTCTGGACCAGGCACTCCACATCTCTCTCCAGGGACGAGAGAAAAGACTGAGAAAGAAAATTTACTGGATAGTTACATTAAAAGTTGTTTAACAAGTGGTCAAATCTGTGGAGCTAAGGCGGTTATTATTATAGCAATAGAATTTTATTTAGTCACTATAATGTCTAAGGACTCTAATCATAGACGAAGTTTTCATTAAGACAGGAATAGCTCGGAGATCAGCAAAAATACAGTGCATGTCCAAAGGAGTTTGTAATCTGAATGTCACCTACCCTTGATATCTAGATAGCTCAAGGCTCAGTAAAGCAACAATCAGCTTATGCACCTGATGGCTCTATGAAAGAAGCATCGTGACAGTGGGGCAGTGAAGAATTTTTGCAACTCCTTGGATAAACCACCCTCTGTTTCACATGAGATTTGGGTTGATATACATAGCAAGCAGTAGACAGCAACTCTGGGGACAGCATGCATCCCTGGAGCACTGTGAAACAGAAGGCAGCTTGAATTTGCTGTCACTTGGCTTCCAGTGAACCTTGCAAAACACACGATTTCTCTGTCTACTCTCCTCTCCAGGTCTGTGCCTTACAGACATCACCTCAGCAATGGTTGTTGCCTCTTTTTGAAATGATTCTTTATCTGTGGCTGTATGATGATATTATGTAATAGTGTGAATAAAGTCCCTTATTGCACTAGATGCATAATACCCTATTATTATAATGACTAGGTTAGGGAGAAACTAGCGCTTTACTGATGAAGTAAATAAAAGTTTCACTTTCCCTCTGTCTGTCCTCAGGTGTGTAGTATCTGCTCGAACTCTGTGCGTTGTCGCCATCCACCCAGTTTTTGCCACTGAGTGCCTTGAAAGTGGGCAGAGGGTGGATTTGGAAGATTGCCCTTGGTGTACTCATTCTAGTCCAAGCGGTTTTGTGAGTCACGCACTATGCCTTTGCTTTCACAGAGAAACGCATATTCTCTAGCTTGCAGTTCCATTTGCTCATGCCCATTTCCTGCCAAAGTAACTATTTCAGGGCTGGTGCAGGAGGGAGAGGGCAGAAGAGAGAAATGGCACTGCCAATCTTTCATTAATTTCTAGATCTGAAATGAAGAGAAAATAAATGTGAGAGTCTAATAATAACGAGCTGGAGTCCCAAAGATGGTGATTCAAGGCAAACTTCTTTAACTAACAACTTAATTATAATAAATTTGTGTCTAACAGCACCAGGCAAATAAATCAATCAACCCTTGCAGGCGGGCTCATTAAAACTAGTAAAGTACAAACCAAAAGGGTCATATTATTAAAAGGGATTAGCATTTACCAGTTAAATCCTTTGCTGCCCACAGGTTCCAGAAGAGAATTCAAATTCTGAGCTTAACCATTGTTATAGGCAATAAAAGGGCAGACCTTGCACGGCAGTAAATGCCTTTGGGTCCCAGCGGCCAGGCCCTTGGCTGGCCAGTGCAAATGGGCATGACTGTAAAAAAGTCAGTGGATGTTTGCCAGTCTGGTCCGGCTGTGAATTGTGAACTGCCCCATAGAGTACGCTGAAACGTGATCGGAGGGAGTTCTCTCTTGCAAAGTACAAGTAATTTCTGTGCGAGCTTTTCCCCAGGTCTGTGTCTTACAGACTGAGACATCACCTCAGTAATTGTTGTTGGCTCTTCTTGCAGTGACTCTTCCCTGGCTGCGTGGGACGTCTCTATGTCAGTCAGGTCTTAATACACTGTAGCCCTCAAGCAGCATTTTATTATCCTTGCCCTTCTTTCACTGCTGCAGGACTCCATGCTTTGGATTTTCTAGTGCTTTGAGAGGCAAATTTTTACAGGCCTTATTATAGTCTTGTTTCTTTAGGAGAGTATATTTACCCTGGAAGAAACATTAAACTGAGAACAGCTATCCAAACAGCTGGCATCCTTATTCTTGTTTTTCTTTTTTATCAGATACAGTGTTGGTGTCTGCAAAGAGATTTTTTTCCTTCTCAAACTTTCTTCTACCCACACTTGCATTCCAGTGATGACCATCTGTATCTGCAACGTCACTTGCTGCTGTCCAGGAAATGTGATATTAAAATTGCTGCATCATTCGTAACCTCACTGCAGGTTCAAGTGACAGGATTTACAGGGGAAAATGCTGGAGTGCTCTTGTTTCTATTCTTGTATTACATTTTTGATGGTAAGCAATTCTATGGAGAAAACGTGTCTCTCTTGGTTTGAGCAAAATGCCCGGAATCCAGAGGCTACTATTTCTCAAGAGAAGGCTACAATTAGGAAGGCAGAGAGGAGAGCCAGAGGAGAGCTGCGGTTCTGCTCTTCCCAAGCTGTTTTCGAAGAACCCGCTAATGGTCAAAGGTAGATGATTACTAGTCTGCTCTTCAGCTAGGAGAACTTGCTGGGGAACCTTGGATATTGTCACTTTTCTGCATTGGTTTCAGTATTTGCAAAATGGAGAAGGAAATAGGAGTAGAAGAACTATCTGCCTATATAATCTGAGATGCTTAGAGGGATTGGTATTGTCTAGTATGAAGTTGCATTTATGGTGAGTTCAGACACTCACATTCTCCTTCTTTATAGTACGTTAAGGCTGCTGTGATCTGCAGCTCCACTGACATGCTGCAGCTGAGTGCTGCATTTGGAGCCAATTTATTTTCCTTCCACACATCCCCGTAGCCTCTGAATGTCACTAGCTTTGTATGGGTCTCTTATCCTGATGAGAGAGTTCCTAGAAATAAGCAGGAACCCCTTAATCTCCCCATCTCCAACAGTCTTCCCTCTTTCCATAGAAGTAGCAACAATTTCAGGACAGGTCTGTTAACACCTTCACTGTAGGAGTCCTGTCAACTCTGTGATCAATACAGGACTGAATGAAAGGAAATATGATCATGCTGGAATACTCTAATACCCCTTCTTGCACTTGCTCCTTCCTTGCATCTTTTAAAGGGCAAACGGCCCTTCAGCCTTTTGCTGAACTTCACCTCAGATCACAAGCAATCGCTCTTTTGTCTTTTTTTTTCTGAGAGGTGAAGGGTTAAAACAGTAAATACATTGGTTCCTGTTTTCCCTTTCTGCAGTTCTGGACTCCAGCTGGGTGAGGACATAGAATAGTTACAGATTCATGGGAAATGCTCATCTTCTCACAGTGCTTACAGCAACAAAGCTCAGTGTGATCTTCCCAGAGCACAGCTGCAGAGCTGAAGTAGTTCCCTCACTAAGGCTGCTGGGAATCTCTTGCAGGCAGTAGTGATTAGGTGGACTTTTAGCAGGGTGCATATGTGAACCCAGTGGTGGAATCCTTTGAGCACAATTGAGTTCAAGGCTTGTAGGACAAACAGTGTCATAGATCCTCAGCTGGCTTTGGCCATCAGCTGTTCTCAGGCTATTTCCATGCTGTGAGTCTCTGGCTGGTAGCTTTCAGACCTGGTAGAAAAATATATTTCTAGTGTAGAAGGCAAACGTGAGGTGGTAAGATCAGTTCAGTGATTATTCTGGTGGCTGGATGCACAGCAGTTGCTCAGTATTGCTTTCACCCTTCACAGCAGGTATTCAGTTTCCACAGATCTAAGCTGCAGGGCTCCCAGGGGCCAGGTGGACAATTTCTTACTTAACACTTCTTTCTGAGCTGGATCAAATGCTTCAAAAGCCGTGTAGCCAAGAGAGAGCTTTGGTGCTGCAAGAGTGAAGTCTGGGATGACAAGGTAGAAATGGCAAGCTCTCCCAAGGCTCTCTGGCCCTGTTGTCACTAAGGGAATGTGAAGCCGTGACTGCTGCAGCTGAGAACTCTCCCTTATTTAGTAAAGAAATAGCCACTACTGAACATACATCTCACACTTCATTGGCAGAAGACCCACCTGGGATGCAGCTAAGCCAAGGTCCTGCAGTACCTGCTGTTAGCGCAGCTGATCCCTTCACCTGCAGTGAAGTAGGTGAATAAAAACGCGAGTCTCACTGGGTACTAGGGGTATGTTAGTGTCCCTGTATGCTGCACGCTTTGATAACTGCTCTTGCCTGAAGACATCCCTGGGCGTTCTTGCATTTAGTCATATCAAATGATTTCTGTTCTTCCCTGATTTCTGATGGGAGGTAGTGGAGGGAGGAAATACTGCATTTCTATAGATTGATTGGTTTCCTTGGATTGATATTTCAGCCTGGGGAACAGGAAGAGATGAGTACAGAGAGGGGGACAGACTCATCACTTCATCAAGACTCATACGGTGCAGGAAGCATAGGTGATCTCAGCTAAGTAAAATCCTATTTCCGTTTCCCTTTGGCTCAGTGTTGGCTCATGGAGAGTTACTGTGGCTGAGTTGTCATTACCTGTTTAGCTAAAATAGCCTGACCGTTGTCTTAAAGCCCACTTCATAGGAATGCAACTGATGGCCCTATTTTCATCCCTGTGCGATTAGAGAATGCTGGTTCATAGAGAAGATGTCAGCATGTTGTACGCGGTGTATCTTCTCAAAATACAGCAGAGTGGAATAGCCAAATGATGGTAAATGTGTGGCAGGTGGGTCTCACCGGGTTGGCAGAGCTGTATTGGCACACCAAGGAGGATGGACGACCTTATGTAGTAAGGCTGTTACAGTTCTGTTTTGCCAAAAGATGCCCAGAGGAGCCCAAAGTCAAAAGGACTGAAGCTGGGAGCAGATATAGATGAGAAAGCAAAGCTGAGTATCTGTGAAAGTATCTGTCATGTCAGTGCCAAGGAATTGCCAAGAACCCAAGTGCCAGTACCAAGGATATGTTCCAAACCATGTTTGATACTACAAAGTGCTGCATCACACCCAGTCCCTTTGAATAAACACCACAAGTAATTTCTTTGTTTGCATGCTTTCTTTGAGGAAAAAGGATAAAGGAAAAAGCAGGGAGCTGGGAGACAGTCTGTACTTCTCCTGCCTCTAGCCAAGCAGTAGAGAGCAGTGGGAAACAGCAAAGGTGTCAGATTTTCTCTAAGGGCAGCAACAGGACTCTTGTGCCAAACACTATTTGGCATTTAATTTAAGATTCATGTAAAGTAACAGCCAGAGTAGGCTGTTGTGTTCAGTGGGCATAGTGTTCCAGTTGACAGACTGGCTCTGCTTTGATTTTCTTAGTGTGATTGCCAAATTTATCTGTAGTGAGAAATAGAGTGTTTTTTTCTTTTTCTTTTTTTTCTTTTTTTTTCTTTTATTTATTTATTTTTTGTTAGCCCATCATGAAAAGAGAGCACTGTGTTGTGTTCAGACATTGTTTCAGGCTTCCGGTGGCCTTCATTATGGAATACAATGTAAGAGAACTGTATGTCAGTGTAAAAGGAGCCAAAGAAAGTTGCATCTCTTTGATTAAATAATGACAAAATCCAGCACTGAATTCCTGGTCTGAACTGAGCTATTTAGCAGGTGTAGAGATGAAGAGATAGATAAAGAGGATCCACAGGTGGTGGTTAACAACCTCATAGCCAGAAAGTATGGGGACAGTGGTGGTGGAGCAGGGCCTGCTCCCTCCTTAAATGTGAGTGTCATGACATTTGGTACAGAGGAGTCTACATGCTGACGCAATTGTGTTGAATGCATCCAAAGGGGCCACATGCTGTGCCTTATCTGCTCTGTGTGGTATTCTGTTTCAAAAGCCTATGGATACGGCAGGAAAAATCAAGAGAGTTGGTGGAAAGATTGCAAAGAGGTTATTTGTATTCCAATTGGTTTTGTTTTCCAACTGTCATTGGAAAATGGACCTAGCCTGAGAAGAAAACCTACCTGATTATTTGGAGGAGGAGACAGGAGTTGCTGAGTCCTACATGAAGAAGAAAGCAACAGTGAAGTCTGGGCTGACTATGTAGCTATTACTAGGAAAGGGCAGTGTTTAAGCAGTAGTTCTAGAAACCAGTCAGGAAATGAATTGTTTACCAACATTTATTTATTTATTTTAAAGAAAATGAAAGTATTTGGTCAATAGAAAAAAGTATGGTATTTTCAAGTAGCTTGGCAGTGAAGATGGAAGACGAATAGTTTAGCCATACTGGTGAGAAATAGTAGGGGAGGAACTGCCCATGAAGCAAGTGATTTGCTGTCATGAAGACCAAAGGCAGCTGCAGAACATGGAAGCAGTGGGAGAAGGGCTCCCGAGAGCCCTGGGACCAAGACAGTGACCTGGAGGAAGGGTTGACTGAATGGAGGAGGACTTGGCTGCTTCTCCAAAGTGATATCTAAACTTTTCCATAGAGGCATCCCAGTGTCAGAAGAAATCTTATCAACCCCTAAGGGAGATGAGAGTGTGTAGAGGTGAGCGTATTTGCAGAGAATGGCTCTCAACTTCATGGGGAACCTAAAGGCATTGAGGAAAACAACCTGGCTACACTGGGGTACCTTCCATGAGTCCTTTTATATATATATAGACCCTGGAAGCTGACTTGGGGGCAGTCTGAGAGAAATGATTTCCACTGAGCACCTAGCCTGCCATGCCAGATGGCAGCTCTGGGCTGGCCCACCTGGTTACTGGTGCAGCTGTTGTCCAAGGCTGGCTGGATTTTGCTCCTCATCAGGTTCCTAGACTAGCAGACAGGGCAGATGAGCCAAAACCAACTGCATTCCTCTTTGAAAGCCAAAAAGCAAATAACTACTACTGTGTGCCAATGGAGGCATTTGAGGAACTCTATTCACGCAGCTGTTCCTGAAACTCAAAAAGGAGGCTTCCATCTCCTTGACATATCTCTCCTTGGTGCCTAATGACTCTAGGGTTATTTCACCAATGGATTGGTGCTGCCCTGTGGCTTTAAGCACATGAATACTGGCTTCACTCCTTGTGTGGAAAGCACTGCTCAAAGTCTTACTTAACCCACCCGGAGAGAGCTTCTCTGTAGCAGTGTTCAGAGTAAATCACAAGTCCAAACCCTTCTCAGATCACAGTGTGCTTTTGTTCCTGTTACTGGGGCTTGCCAAGATATGCTGCAACTTACCTTGGAAGGAGCAGAAGCCAGAGCGATTTGCTAAAGGCAGGGAAAAAATGATTGCAGCTTTCTAATTGAGTCAGGAAAAAAATTAAAAGGTTGAGAAATGCTTTCCTTGAATGAAGGTTTGAATGCTTGGGAGACTGGCAGTTGTTGGATCCAGTTCTTTTTGCAAGCACAGCTATAAGTTACCCTTGTCTTGTGCCCTCCCCTTGTGAAAATCAGTGTCAGAAAAGACTGTCCTGGTGGACCGGGTCCTACAAGTCTTTACCTAAGCTGAAGCATCTGCTAATGTGAATGAACATTGGAGACAGACTGTGGTGTCCATCCAAAAGAGAACAGTGTTGAGGGATGTGGCGGTAGTGGTTAAAGAGCCATGTTCGGACTTCTGCCCAAGGGAGGCAGCTTGCTGAATATGAAAAGCCTTCTGGCATCTGTACAAATTTAGATGTTGATTTCAGCCTCAAGGAGTTTGTAAACTAGCTGGGACCAGCAGGCTAATTTGGGCAACTGTAATGCAGTTGGGAATGATACCATCTTGAGAAGGTGCAATAAGCCTGATACCATTACAAACAGGTTTCTGTGTGCATTTACAATACAGTTCTGTGGCATGATTTCTTTTTCACGGTTGGTCTCCCTGCACGGCTGTTGAACGGTTCAGTGAAAAGAAGAATGAAATATGTACATTAAAAATTGAACAACCCACTGCAACGTGGGAAGAAATCCTGAATAACACTAGGGGAACCTTCCAAACCTGGTGCTTATCTTTTCTTCACTTTTAACAATCTAATTTCTTTGTGCACTGTGTGTGCAGAGGGGCTAATCTAACCTGATTTTGTCACAGCAGAGGAGCTGGAGCAGCTCCAAATACATTGGCCTATATCCTGAAAACAGGAGACTGCTTATCCAGTTATCTGTAACTTATTTTGAAGGGGGAAAAGGAAAGGCTAAGTCCCGCACAGGGTAAGATCCTCCTAATGTAGATCCTCTCAACCAGTGGAATAGGGCATGGCCCCAGGTTTCAGGAGACACCGGTTCCCCTACTGGGTCTGTTGAAGAGGAAATGTCAAATCAGGGTTCTCCACTGTTCAGATGGAAGGTACCTCTCAGCAGGATTGAGAAATCATGCTTAAAATCTATGTGATAAGCTTTATCTTCCTGTCCCATCCCCTTTCACCCACTGCCATGATTAAATCTGTGAGAAGAGTTATAATAATAAGCAAGCTATACAATCTTGAGGGTGAAAACTCCCTGGGGGAGAGGAATTGAGTGGCACAAGAAGATACAGGCACATTTAACAGAATGAAACAGAGAGGCAGACTTTGGCTGAGCATCAGGAAAAATATACTGAGAGTAAAAGAAATTTGGCTGTGGAACAATTCCCAAGGACTCCAGCAGAAGTCCTGTTACCCAGGCTAATTTTAAACTGTCCTGTAGGGATCCCCATCTCAGCCTGGTCAGAAGTTACTGTCATATGAACACTTTGGAGACCTCACCTTTTCTTTGGCCCCAAATTTTCTATGGAAAATATTTTGAATCAAAGGAGATTTCTTTCCCCCCGTTGCAGCCATTCTCCTCTTCTGTAACAATGATTTTGAAAAAGGAAAATCACTCTGAAAAGGGGAGCACAAGGGAATTTCTTAGCTGGTATAGTATGGCTCTTAAATTAAGAGGAGTCTTGAATCTGACACCTTCCGGCTAGCTTTTCTGTACAAAGTAATGATATCAAGATGGGTTGGAGGGAGTGATCAAAAGATGAAGATGTTTATCCTTGCAGTCCTTTTCACAGAACTGTATGTTCTGTGTTAACAGATACAGTTAACAAGGGGTCGGGATGGATTGGCAGCATCAGATGCTCGTTATTCTCTATTTATACAAACCCACCAGAAAGGGAGGAGGAGTCAGGAACAAGATTCATTCAACGACGCAGATGTGCCATGTCAACTATAGCCTTTCTCCAAATTCTTGCTTCTTCTTTCTGATACAGTTCCCTTTCTTTTCCATTCCCTGAAGGGATGGGAAGACATGGTGCTAATCAGTGGGGTCTCAGAGATGAAGAGGGACTGGATGTTGCTTGATGGTTCAGTGTTTGCTCTCTGGCTTAGGTCTGTATTAATTTGCTTCACAGCATATGTTTTGTGAATTGAGAATGTGCTCTGTATTCACTTGTAACACACCTGTTAGCTCCAGAACAAGCCTGCCAGTTAAAGACAGAAGTCAAACTCATGAGGAGCTTGGATTCATATGCTAGAAAATGTATGAATGTAATAAATGGTATTACGAGCTGTATACCCAAACCTTATATATGAGTTACTGTGTAAGAGAGAAAGCATGATCAGAATACTGAATAAGCTCAAATACCATATGGATTTACATCCTAGATCCACCTCCAACCCCTTGTTTGATCTTGGACAAGTCATTTAGCTTCTCTAGGTCTTAGATCCTCTACTTAGTACATCTGGGGTAGTAAAAATTCCTTTTTATCTGTCTTGTCTACTCTGATTCCTGGCGCTCTGAAGCAGGAATTGTCTTTCTGTGCACGTATTTGGTCATGATTTTGCAGGGAGTTTTACCAACAGTAAGCAACTGAGATATTACTGTTGCATTTCAGCTTACGCCCTTGCAGAGCAGAGAGTATATGGAAGCAAAAGTAGCATTAGTCCTTTGACTACTCTTTTTCTTTTTTTTTTCTTTTTTTTTTTAATTTTTTCACAGCTATCTCCTCCCACAAGTAAGTGAACTGGATTTTACACATCACATGAGAACTAAACTTTGGTTTCCATGGAAGTCAGGTATCTCTGTACTCAGTAAAGTCTGGCTATTACTCATCAAGAAAAGGTCAGCCAACATTGTACTTCAGCTGTAGCTGACAGGCAATTTATCAGGACCAAATCCCTTAACGGTGGGCTTCAGCCTTTCCTGAAATCTTATCCTTTGCCTTACTGTACAAGCTGGGCTGCTGGCTTCACAGAATGGGTCATTTCAGATACATGCTGACAACTGGAGTTGATTGGTGGTGAGGGAAATGTGATGGAAAGCTGCAGCACTCTGTTAATTGCACTGGTTGGGGTGGGCTTTCTTTTCCTTTTCTCTTTTCTCTTCTTTTCTTTCTGTGAAAGTCTTCTTGGTGGGGGGAGCCTTGCTGAGTTTTTCTCTTGTGCAGTAATTACCTAACACAGCACACGGGTTCAATGCGAACCGGAGTCCTCAGCCTCTAACTCGCATCCTGGGAAGGCACGTTATTAACCCTGAAAGGATTTGACACTCTCCCACTGTGGCCCACTCAGAGTTAGCTCTTGCCTGGTCTTACTGCTTGCTTCAGCCTCCTAAGTCCATTAAGATCTTCTTGGTTGCTCATGCACAAACCTGACAGGCTCATGTGGAGATAGTCAAATGATGCTGGTGCAATTAGCAGGATATAATTTGACCTTTGCTAAAGCCCCGGGCTCCCCTGCCAGGCTAAGCACATGTTTCTAGGGCAGTTAGCACAAAGAAGAACATTCCCATCGCATCTTTCTAGCTGGCAGGTCACAGAAACAATGAACCCAAGTAGCTACTGCAAGAAACTAGCTGTATTTTTCTCCTAATTTTATCTTTTCTCACAAAAAGAAGTTGAGAGGCAGTCAGAAAGCCTCCTTGGGTTATTGGATGTGAACAAACTAGCTCACAACTGTAGTTTTTATTTTGGTCTGGGAAGCCTGCTGGCTTTTTTTTTTTTTTCCCCATGAGCCCCTCTTGCAATTTGAATTCCTCTGCCCCTGTAGGTCACAGACCAGTTTAGATATACAATTTTCCACTGTTGTTTGATGAAATGGTTCTCTGAATGATTTGTTGTTTGCTATGGTTGATAGCCTCCTGAGCAGTCATTATTGCTTCTTTCCCTTGCCTCTAAGATATGTTGAAATATCTGAAGAGATATCAGTATCAAATCATGTGTATTCACAATGATTATTCCCTATTCAGCTGCACAGACAAAAATACTCACATGATCACCAATAACAGACAGTTGAGTCAAATCTCTAATGAAAGTGAAGAAATGTTCAGAATTATGAGAGGAAGAGAAACGCAAGAAAAAAAATATTTTTTTTCCCCTGTGTTCAGCCCCCTTGAATAGTACCGTTTTCATGAGACTTTTTGCATGTTAAGAGATATTGCAAGAGAATGAATTTTCAGGCTTTGACAGTAGAACTTCTCATAACAGAGGAAATCTTGGACACCAGACTGAAAGTGCAGAAAAGGCTGGTGACATCTGCCTGTGTAGGGACAGGAAACAAATCTGGCGGGAGCTGCAGTAAGAGTAGTGCCAAAGTCCTCTCTGACTGCATTGGCTCTCACATATGGTGGGAAAAACCTGCCCTTAGCTCCAGTCTTAAGGAATGCTCATGTGTGTGCGTCTGTGTGTTGTTTCTCTTTCCCAGGAGATTTCACTGGGTTTATAAATGACTGCATTTCCCTCCAGCGTGACAGCTGCAGCTTCACCTCTTCTCGTGTGAACCTGCAGTCAGGTCAGGCTAGAATGTTGAATTTTTTTTTCCCTCCTCCTTCCCTCAGTTTTCTGGGCCCCTCCTTCCTTCCCCATATCAACTGGCTATATTGCCATAACTTGAGGATTAGCTTTTCCCTGCAGGACTGAGCTGAAGTGCAAGTGCTTTACTGAGCAAAACAAATTTCTTCAATATTAGCAAGGCAAAGCAAACTGCTTGAGCACATGTGTTTTTTGTTAGCTGACTTCTCCCCCAGTCTCATGTTTGGTCCCAGTGTCAGATTCCCTCTTAAATATACTTAGGAGGTCACAGAAAGCAGGTGAATAGTCATACAATAAAAATCACATCACACCTCTTAAAAAAAAATACATCCCTCCTTTCTCCCCTGTGCACAGTAGAGGCAAAGACTTGATTATACACTCAGTGCAAACGAAGTAAAATGTTTTTTCCTAACAGATTTGAGTACAGTGATGTAGACAGTAGATCAGGCTTTTGCAAATGAGCACAGAAAGTTGCAGGGTGCCCTAAATTAAGTATGTAAATGTAGGTCGGATTCTCAGCTGGTTTAAACTGACTTCCTGGAGTGATGCCACACTGCATCAGGGTCTGGCTTCCAAATGCATGTGCTCATGCCAGCTGGGTAATTTGGGGAAGTGTCTGTTGAGTAAGATGCTGAGAGGATGGCAAAGGTATATACGCAGAACACACCTCTGAGTGTTCAGTGCAGGTGTATGCAATAAAGCTTGGATGAGTTTTTTGAAACCATGACTCGGTTCCTCCAGGAAGATCAGATACTAGGTTTCTGTTATGTCAGTTTAGAGAGCAGAGCCAAGTGCCCCAGACACCCCCAGCACTTCTTAACTGGTGGAAACTCATACGAATCTCTGTGATTGATTTGACCTTACAAGAGCAATTCTAATAAAAAGCAGTTGAGGTCCTGATCTTGTGCATAAACTTTACAAGCTACCTCAGCCAAAGTAATACCTGAGCATTGGCAGAAATGTGAGCTAGCTCAAAAAAAGCTATTTGGAGTGCTAGAAGTAGACTAGCTTTATTGGCCTTATGATTGGCATACATTTATCCTGCTGAGGATGGAAGACCCCTTAAATGGGCAAATGACACTTGCATTTCGTTTTCATGGTAAGCATAAAAAGCTTGTCGAGTTTATGTCAGCTACTGAAGTCTTCTTTGTCTTAAAACTTGTCATTTTCCTGGTTATCTCCAGGATCATACTGTAGGTCCAGTTCTGCTCCCAGTGACATTGTAAGAATTTTTTTTCATTCAATCTATCCAGCAAAATTGTCTGTCTAGGAACATACAGCTTCTAATTTGTGCCGCAATTTATTCTCACGATGACCTGGTGGAGCTCACTGAAGAGCACTCGTTTTACATCCTGGGGACCTGAAATACCCAGCAATGCACTGCAGTGTGTTGCACCAGAAGGCTTTGCCAGAGCTGGCTGCTTGGTCCTAGGTAAAAGTCTGGTTCTGTGAGCTGAGGCTGGCTGCAGCCAGGACATTCATGGAGAGGCTAGGCGCACACAGAGCTGCCCCAGTGCACTGCGCTGGCTGATGCTAACAGAGAGTACTGTGGCCTTCTTATCCTTGCCTCCCAGCACCCATCTGCCCTTGCTATAATTGCAGTGCTCTCTTAATGATGGATTAGATGATGTTGTTATTGACTGAAAAGAAACCCCCAAAAGTCGTCCAGGAGCTCACATCCATTGTATGGAAACTCAGCAACAGGACAACAGCATGCCATGGGAGAGGAGGGAGCTTAAAACGTAGAGTTGAAAGGGAAAGTTGGATAAAGCTCCACAGAATTTCAAGCAGAACCATTTCTTCAGAGTGGCTATCAGTACTAATAATTGTGGTACAAGCACTCAGTCTGTAATGATTCCCTTGGCTGATTCTTTCAAGTGCCAGGGCATGGAGGCAATTCAGCACTTTGGAGGCAACGTGTCCTGCGCCAGTACCCTCCAGAACCATCGCGGTTCAGCATTGCCAGCCTCTGTCTGGGCCTTTACGCGCAGTGATGGATTCCAGACAGACTGTCAACTTGAGCGCAAATGTCTTTTTCTCGGTAGCTGGTGACACACAACTAGCATCATTCAGCAGCTGCACAACAATAACAAAACCCCTTTCTACCCTGAAGGAATTGTTTGCTGCATGGTAGGAAATGGCTATAAGGGAAGGAGAGGAACAAAACCTGTAGGATGGGAAAATCTGAAAGCTTTTTTAAATAGAACAATCCAGAAACAGAATTTAGAAATCTCTGTCACTCTATAACCATGACAGCAGTCCACCTTTGCTGTGCACCAACATACATCAAAATGCAGTAAGCAGCTTCTTTAAAATGAATAAAATCTTCCCTTCCCTTCCCACTTTGGGGTTCTATTCAGATTGGTTTGTGTATATGCCTTGATTTTAATGACCAAGGGGTGACAGAGTAACATATGAGCGAGAACTGCTGAAAATACTTAGTCGTTTTCAACTCCCATGCTAGGGGCATTTCCTTGTCTATGGGCACAGTTAAATCCACTAACAGTACTGACATGGGGAAAGGCGTTTTAAGAAAGATGATGATAGGTCAGGGCAAGGTCTGCCTCTTGTTTTACTGATTAGTATATTTGACTCATTTTTGAGGTATCTTGTAAAAGGGAGGTTGTTGCTGTGTGTGCAGGTGTGTAACACGTGAACCTTTGTATAAAGCAGGGAGTTCATTTGATTTGGGATTTGATCCCAGTAGCTACCTTTTGGGCTGAGAAAGGTGTTCTCTTTGTTGTTCTAAACTAGTTTTTCCTGGCAATAAACATTCTGGTTTTTAACAGGTTGATTTTTCTTGTCCTCATTCCTGGGCTCTGTTCCTGAGCCTTCATTGCTTTGTTGTTGTTTCCAGTTTTTGGTAACGTGAAATAGAGGATGAAAAGAGCAATTGAAGCAATTGTGGCAGAGTGCGTTTAGAATCTCTGTAATGTTCGCATGTACTTGCTGGCATGTAGTGAGTTGTAAATAACTGATGTTCATAAAGGTCTCGTATACGAGGCTCGGATGGATGCAGCAACAGCGTGGAAATGCACAGCCCTACTATTTACATAATACAGTCAATTCTATGCCAGTCACCACATTCTTAGGGTGACAGCATTTTAAGGTGAAGCTGTGCAATTCTGCTAATTAAAGAGCTGGGAGAATGAAAGGTCACAGCAACTCAGCCTGGATATCTTAGAAATCCTTTTGGCTATAAAATGAGAAACAATAAAAGCACTTGGTGCAGAGATTGGACTTTTTTTTTTTTTTTTTTTTGTATTTCTTCATAAAATCCTTTTAATTACTTCTAGAGTTTCTTGGTGACCATAATGGTAGTGTTTCAAAGCAATTAATTTAATGCTTTGCTCTCATAAATAGGAAATGGCAGTTACTGTAGCGCTTGCTCAGCTGAGCGGAGAGAGAAGCAAGCTTAGATCACTGGACACTTCCCTGGTGTTTGTTTGAGATTGGAAAGAAAAGAGAAATCTTTGATGCGGTGGATGAAACGGTAGATGTACTTGTATAATGTGTAAGCAGTGCAGTATTGGAAATGTTTTTGTCTCTGGAACATGTAGCCAGGTTGTTGTCCCCTACTTTAGCGAAGTTATAGGGGTAAGCAGGGGAAGGGAAGCGACAGTAATGAGCCTGAATGAAAGCCTAGCTCACAGAGAGAAATCTGAGACCATCAGTATCATCAGCTTTTCAAAACAGAGATCAATAGTCTATAGACCTCTGTCTGAGAGCACAGCAAATGATTGACCCTGTATTCTCACAAGGGAAAGAGCATTAAGATCCAGCAGCTGAAAAAAGCTGGCTTTTTTTAATTTTTGCGATTCATTACTAGTGGTGGAAACTAGCCATCTGAGCAACTTAGGTAGGAGTACAGTAGCAATATCCTTGCATGGAACATTGCTTAAATCAAACATGTTTGTTTTTCCTAAGAGCCTAATTCTATATTTCAACCAGAAGTGGAGTGCAGAGATCTGAATAATATTATGTAGCACGTGTTACATATGAGGTTATGCTGAACCATCCATCAAGGCCACCTCTTGCTTTGAAGATCTTTGAGGATGAAGCAGAGTTCAGTTGCATGCTTTTACAAAAAGTAAAAAAAAAAAAAAAAAAAAAAAAAAAAAAAAGTAAATAAAGACATCTTCAAAAGATAAAGTAAAATGCTCTCCACATTCCAGGAGGAAAAATGTAATGGCATCCTGCTCCTTCCAAGCAGCCTCAAGAAGAGAAGCAGGGAATTATGCTAATTCTATCCTTTGCATCCCACTGCCTGCACAACATGCTCCAGTTCAGGCAGACTGAGGGCCTGAGGCTTTCTGCAGTTGGGGAGACAGTCCACACACTGAAATGTAACATCATGCTGGAGCAGCAGACTGGATATTGTAGTAGTAATTGCTTTGATCAGCTTGGGACCAAGCATACAGGATGTCTACGTATTGTTTGCTGCTACAGACAGGAGCCTGGCAGCAGCAGTTGACAGGATGTAGTGAGAGGGAGAGGCTGGGAAAGGTGAAAGACAGACCTACCCGCTCAGCTGGGGCAGATGAAGTTGCTTGAGATAGATAGTGCGATTTCTCTGCTAGATTTTGATACTCTACTCTTTTTCATGACCGTGCTTTCAGCCGTTTTTGGCTCAGTATCACATACCTTTTGCTTGCCTTGAATCTAGCTGGAGAATCTGGTGAGGCTAGGTTTAGAGATCGTGATGGATGATAAATAAGGTGCAACCAAAGCCCAGCATAACAGATGTTCCATTTCGCAGGATGCATCAATTTGAAGAGTTTAATTTCTAACTAGTTAAAGATCAGACCTGTGAAAAATGACTTCCCATTTCCAACCTATAATGAAAGTAAAATAGTAGAAAGACAGATGAGTTAGTGCTCCTAGTAATCTGTTATGTAGCTGAATGAGAAATAAAACCATTTGTCTCTCTCCTCTGACTGACTTTTCTTACATAATATAACTGTGTAATTGTGTTAAACCCAGAATAGAGAGTGTAGTCTGGAGGACAGAGATTCTTATATTTCAGCTGGCTCACAGCTGTTCAGTTAGGGAGAACAAGGTCGCATGTGTGAAGGGAATTCACTGGGAACCTATTTCTCAGGGCTGTGACCCTTTTCCTGTTTTTGAGATACACTGATTATCTGGACTACATTTGCTTGCTAAGTATTGTGTGAGATCCTGGTGGTACAGTTGCATTTGAGCCCAAAAGGAATTGTTAGTTGGCCAAAACTTGGGTGTATGGCATGGTCTTGTTCACTTCACAGACATCAGGGGAATCTGAATAGAGTTATGGTGTTCAGATCTAAATCTTAAATATTACAGTAGTTGGGGTAGAGGTACATGGCAGCCAACACCATAAAATAACCTGAACCCATATGGTATTTGCTGTAGAGTTTGGTTCATAATTAGAGCTTTTGAAACTATAGATGTTTTTCTGTTGATTGGACAAATGAAAAGTGGTTCAGTTTGAGCTGACCCGAGATGTTTCAGTTGGGAGAGTATTTTCAAAAGTTCCGCTATTAAAATTATAATGATGTTTTTGCTATTGAAACAATGCACAACAGAATTTTTTCTGGGAGAACATTATTTTTTCTGAGCTTACTGGCATTGGATATATTTTTTTGATCTTTCCTTAAAACACCTGTTTGAAGTGCTATTTCTGAATGTTCTCCACATATATTCAGGACCCTTTTTACCACTGCATTGTATAGGCTCAATTTTAGAGCTAGGCATGCCAGTGGCTTCCCATTAATGGAGGAGACTGATATCTTTTTTGACAGTAGTGGAACTCAATTGAGTTTGAATTAGGTGAGTGAAGCTTTGGAGGGGGGGAAAGATTTCGGGGAGCATCAAGAGGCTAGTATTTTGCTACATGATTTGAATGTTACCTGCTATGGAAGTATCTTTGTAAATGGCCTCCCTAAAAAAGAGCCAGTTCTATTTAAAAAAAAAGTTGCTTTCAGTAGTGGCATGTGAAAATCAGAGACTATTAATCCTCTAAGCTTTATCTGAGGCTAGCAGTGCTATGCCTTTGACTGACACTTTCAAAACGATCTCTAGCTTATTCCGTTGAGCAGATTTTTCCTTTTCCAAGGGGGAGAAACTGTGTTTTAATTGTAATGGTAATAGTCATCTTTTTTAGTGATGTGAAGTTGTAATACGGAGAAATGCAGAGCTGTCAGCACAATGCAGACTTTTGTAATTAAACCAACGAGCTTCCCTGTTGAGAAGTGAATGGCCAAATGCTCTGTAGCTCTGTTCCCTTTATGTAATCCCAGTGGTATGGAAAGTACAGTCTCTTCCTAGAAATCAGCAAGCAGAATTCATAACAATAAAGGTACAATACCATTCATCTAAAAACATGTTGAATAAACAGTCATGGAGAAGTTTCAAGTTTATGTAATGTGATGGGGGAGGAGGGTGAGTCAGGAACCAATACACCACAGGAAAACTAATGTGTTTGTAGGGGGTTTCTGTGCTTACATCTTTTTTTTTTTTTTTTTTGCAAGATTTCTGCAGGAATGAGTTGAAGGCTAAAACCTTGCAGCAGGTATTGTGCCTATGTGGGAAATCTGCCTTCATTCTTGTGGGACTACGGCCTTGAAGGAATGTTGGAGCTATTCCTTCTGTTAAAGGCAGACCAGGCCCAGAAATCAAAGCTGACAGAGCATCTCATCTCTGAGCAATGGGTAATCTAATCCCATGGCAGAGAGCAACAGGGAACAAAGCAGTGAGGTTTACTTTTGAAAAGGCACAAGGATGGTTTAGGTAACATTTTATTTACATTATGCTATTATTTGGGGGAGGGATGTTATTCTTATTTGTATCTGAATTCTTTATCTATGGATTTCTTCCTGCTGTAGGTCTTTACAGTGGTGTGTGAGACTGTCTTGTCACACCAGAAGTATAATTTTCTATATGAGACTAATAAGGGGGAAGCCATCCCCTTCTCATGCCACAGCAAGGCATGTTTTACTCCTTCTATAGATTAAACTCATCCAGTAAGACTTGGCCAAATTAATTTGGCCAAAATGTAGATGCATGTGTACAGGTGCATCTGCACAAGAAGGGTGTCTGGCTCTAGAATCTGCTTCCTACTGTGGTGCAAGAAGGTATGAATGTGTTGGCAGGTCACGCACAAGCTAGCTGTTTTGCCAGACATCTTCTACCTGGCTAGTGTCTCTGTGTCCTCTCTGCAGGATGCAGAGTAAATGACTGTCTGACTAGTAAAAGAAATGAGAGGTACAAAGAGCTTCAAATGTGAGTGTATTAAAGAACAGTTAATGACCGACCGTTTGCATGGAAATGTCAATAAATACTGTCCATATGTTTTCGAGTGGCTAACCTGAAATGTATTCCTTATAGAAACAAATTGGAGACTTCAGTCAACCTAGTATCTTTCATCAGTTCTGAATTCCATTTAACAGCAACATTATTTTAACATGTTTTTAAAGCACCTCTTCCTACCATGTGATCCCCAGAGGCTTTGCAAAACTGCTCCGAATACTCTTGAAACCCATGCAGGGCCAGACCAGAGAAAAGAAGCCAACAACTTTGGGCAAAGAAAACCAGAAAATCTTAAGGGGATGAGCCAGGAAGAAAGAAGGGAAGAGATGTTCATGGAAAAATTTACCTCTGAAGCCCTATGTAGTCCAAAAATTGTTGTTTCTTGTTGAGAAATCTCCATGTAAAACCAAAGAAATGCTTTATATGTTTACTCAGTTTTCTCATTAAATGAATGCTCCAGCTGTTGAGCAAAATGTCTAGTGCCAACAAGCTATCGTCTCTGGAGCTCTCTCAAATAATGAGCTTGGTTATTCCATTAGTGGAATATTAGATTAGGGAGTTTGAATACAGTATAGAACGTCAGCAATGTTAAGCCTAGATCCCAGGCATGTTTTTGTGTGATTGGTTAATCCATGAATCAAGGAGACCAGGTGTTTAAATGCCACATTCTTGATTAGGAAACAAGTATCCACTTGTTGTCTGAATGATGTTCACCAGGTGTCATGGAGTGGGAGACTTCCCCAGATAGGCTGCTAAAGCAATCCATTCCTAAAACAGGTCTCTCTTTGCTACCTACTGTTACTTTAAGCTGTATGAAAATGTAGTAAATGGTGAGGAGCAGGACTATCTTTTCCAAGATAAATATTTCAATTGTGAAAGAAAATGAACCTGAAGGCTCCAGCAGACTAAGGGTGAACTTTCTTGCTCTTACTTTATTTGTTATACTGTGGAACAATGAGCGTTTGGAAATATGCTCTACTGGATGGGATGGGTGGGGGAGACTGGATTTCTTTTTATTTCTTTCTAGTTTGGTGCCAATATATATAAGGAGGGATGGTCTGAATTTTCCTGTCATTCACTGTGTCACTCCAAACTGAACGTTATTGCTGAAGTTCAGCTGAAAGATTTTAATCTCTGAAGTAATCTCTGGGTCAAATTTTATGGCCCTTTTTGCATACATGGTCAGACTTGAGAATCACGAAAATGATTTCACGTAAGATTCTTGGTACGACTTCAGGTCTACATCTTCTCTTGCCACATTTGCCATGGAGAGGCACCAGTGACCCATTCAGTGGCAAGAGTTAGCATCACACCAGCCAGTTCATTTGTGAGTATCCTTGGAATTCTCCAAGAAAATCAGAGTCACTCTATGTATTATAGAGGTAGAGGTGAAAATCTCCGATAAATAACAGATGGGCCTAAAGTAAAATAAAAAATCTCAATTTGGCTCTCTTATTCCTCTACCAGTGTATCCCAAGCTACATCCAAAAAACCCACAATTATTTGAGGCCGTGCCTGAAGGAATGCTAAAGCAAAGCATAGCTTAAGAAGGTATCTTTTAAGGACATGGTAAATCCGAAGTTTGGGAAAATCCTATGCTGATCAAAATGACATTTAAGAGACTGACAGCAGCAAAGGTAAATATAGTAGTAGTATAGCAGGGGAGCTGAGAGGAATATAAACATATTGCATTGAGAGGCTCTGTGACATCCTAAATCGTCTTGGTAGAGAAGTCCCAAGATTTGCACTATTGGATTCAAAGACACTGACTGAGCCTGAGGCAAGTTCCAAGGCACTGGCTTCTCATTCCTTGAAGACTGTTCCCATTAGACTGAAATCCTCCCTGAAGATATTAAGATCCAATAGTCTGGGATGAGAAAATCATTATCAGTTTGGTCTATTCCTCTTTTTGTACTTCTGCACTGTTTATATTTTTTGACAGTAGTCAGTACTTAATTTCCATTTGAAAGTAAGAACATGCATATCTTTATTCTACTTTTTCTGTATTAGTAAGATCTGGAGAGGCTCATACTGGTAAAAGAGATGGGTGAGAAAGAATTCTCTGCAGATTATCCAAGACTTAAATAGAGATGAGTTTTATTTGTTACAATGACAGGACTTTGTTTTGCTCTTAAATTTCTGATACATTCTTACTGGTCTGTCAGTAGTAGGTAGAGTCCACTCCAAGGATAGTTTCCTGCCATCCACTGACTTATACCTGCTTAGAGAGTTCAGCCCATAATTTTGGGGTGATGGAAACGATGTAGCTTCAAACATCGCTCTTGTATTTGTAGCTCTGGTAGCACTCTCTATCCTTTCGAGACCCACAGACACCCATTATACTGTATGTTACTGTAACATGAAAGAGTCCCGAAGATTTAAGGAGAATTGAATCTCAGAGTCAATTGCAGAAACTTCTGATTTTATTTATGTTTTGGGTCAGTTTCTTCCAAATTCTTATTTTTCCTTTTCTCTGCATATTTAAAACCAAGACGGTTACAGATCCCCAATATAATAACGCAGGTTTCATCTGCTCCACTCTTCTTTTGCATTCTCTATGCATCCACAACATTAAACAAACCACGTATCTGAGAACACAACTTCTCCCTCTCAGAAATTTTATGATACACCCCGGATACACATGGTATCATACCAAAGCAAAGAATATATTCATGGGAGAGGTAACGAAGGAATGTGTGTATATATGTTCATAGCCATGCATGCTGTGTGAACTATTTGCAGGATAAAGAGCTTTTGTGATAGTTTAAGAACATGTAGAGATATCAGGCGGACTGGATAGCAGCAGTTTGCTGAATGGCCATGTTTTTCTCAAACAGCATTCAGAAATAACTTTTCAGTGCTGAGGAGGGAAATAAATAAGAATGCAGCAGACTCTCTCTTGGGGGTATGGGGGGGCTGCTTAGCTTCTGCCTGAGCCCAGGCAATGTGACCGGGCTGGGTTACTTCAGGACTTTTCATTAGGAAAGTAACTCAAGGGTAATGCACTCCAAATCTTTTCTTGAGCGCTAGATTCAGATACTAGTAAGAACTGCAGTCAAATATTGATTGCAGAATGGAGAGAATAGAAAAAATAGTCATATCACAGCTACCCTGTGTCTCAGAGCTTTTTGGAAACATTTTTAATCTGTCTGTTTGTCATGCCCATTCATTTAGACTAAGATTGGCTGGTGCTCTCTATTGCCCAGAAGCAATAATCTCAGCAAGAACATGTTTTCTTCACGGTTTCATTAACCTCCACAATATACAGTCAAGGCTTTGTGGTATATTGCGAGAATAAATGTTCTGCAGTTCTTTGGGTGGGCCATCTGTCTTCTAGGGTAGCCATGGGTGAATGCTAGGTAGTCATTTCCTAAAGAGATCTGCACAAAAATCAGTTTTCTAGGGATCTACAGATAGGCAAGTCGACCCCAGCTCCTCTTCCATATGTCTGTTCCCAGAACCCCCTTGCAGCTTGCTCCAATAGAGCTCAGTGTTACAGAAAAGACATCTGGAATCTTGAACGTGTGCTTGGGAAGTCTGCTGCCTTCAGTGGGGAGGGGAAAGGATGTGTTGCAGCTACTTCCTGGGAAAATAAACAGTGCTTTTCAATGTGCTGCATCTTGCTGAATTTGGCACAAGACTGCAGTATGCCTCAGCTGGAGGAAAGAGCTGGGTGGAGAGACCTCATGGAAAGATCTCCTGGATAAACTGCTCTCCTCAGCTGAGGAGTACTTTGAGAGAGGAGCAGAAAAGGTCGGGGGGAATACTTACGAACAAATTCAAGCCTCAGGCTTATTGTAGGCAAGTCTTGGATGACTGGCATGCAAACAGGGCTTTGGTTTTGAAAACTGCATGCTCAGATGGTCCTTTCAGGCAGCAGCTAACCTGGTACCTAAATGAAGGCAACTGATTCCAGATGGAAAAAAGCCCAGTAACAGAAAATACATTAGTAGCAAATTGAAAAAAAAAATAAGGAAATTCTGAAATGATAGAGTGTAATATGGAGAGCCAGCGCGTGGCACCATGGCCTTATGCTTATTTGGGCTTAACTATAACAGGGGTGAGAGAGTTGGTTTATAAGGTTAGCTTAAAAGCAGAGTTATGGAAGGGGAAGTGAGGGATTTTGTGGTGTTCCACACTGGGTTTTGGATGCGAAGTAGGAAACAACAATTGCAGGGATAATTTGCAATATAGATTCCAGTTTCCACTTGGATAAAGCTCCCTCTGAAATCCCTCTAATCTCTCTATCTTGATAGTGCCTTCGTGTGTATCTGAGTACTCATGGGAGTTTTAATCAGTCAGCCTTAACTCAGTAACAGTAAGTAGTCTAATGGGCCTGCAGCCTACCGGAAAGGAACAGGCTGTTTAGGCACCTAGCAAATAAGTTTTGAGATTTTTGTTAATAATAATTTTTATTAATTATAATTTATTAATAATTCAACTATTAAATTGAAATTTTTATTGGCATTGTTTGCATTTTTTGGATATATTTTCTTTTTCTACCTCTTCAGAAATGCTTTAGGGATTGCTTGGAGTCTTGAGAAGAACTAGCCTATGGAACAGCCACGTGTTGTTTTATTTACAAGCTACTGGAAAAGAGACAGAATCTCCTCACTTTGCTGATGAAAGCAGAGATGGCATCTTCTAAATTCTCTGGGCCTCTAGCCAGATTCATCCCAAAGATAATGGGTATTGTAGGCAATTAAACGAATAAAGAGCCTCTCCCTGCAGCTATATGCAACTGTTGATGGTTACATAATTCTGCAGCTGCACACAATTGCTGATGGTTTCATGATCCTGTCTACAGCTATCTTGACACAGTCTACTCACCTCTTATACTGCAAAATCCCTCCTTTTTGGACGTTACAGACTGCCTTCTGACCGGACACTGCCTTACAGGCCATTTATCCCTCTCTGCTCTAGATCTAATCGAGCCTCCCTTGATTTGATCCTCGCTGGCTGTATTTCTAGTGCACTGAGGAAATGCTCTTGAACAAACGGGTAATAGGTCAGTTAGGTGAGTCTTAGTATTTCTATGGGTTCTCATGACAGAACCTGCAATTATCCTTCTTCATTCCTCTCTCTCCAATGTACCCTTACAGTCAGTGATACCATGCGTTCAGAGATGTTGTCTTGTTATAAACCTGTTCCTATTGGCGTGTCTACGTGGAGTATTTCACATCAGCTTTCAGAAGCAAACTAGGCTATACCCTTTCCTTCATGTGTGCCATATTTCTTTCCTTGTGGAATTTTTTGAAGATGAAAAAATGTGTATTAAGCAGGATTTGTGTCTTGGTTATGCATATGTATATTTTTAATCATCTCACATTTCTCTCAGATGTTTCATGATCTTAAACCATTTAGAAGTCCTTATGACTTTTCTACTTTAAATTAGATTTTACTGATCTGCTGTGCCTCTTCCTTTATACATCTCCTTTACGCCTCTTTCTTTATACCCTAGACAATGTTAGGTGGATCAGTGGAAGCCAAGAAATATTAGTTATTTGCCCAAGGTCATTAGCATCTGGGTTACATCCTAAAAATTCCTACTTGGAATCCTTTGCACTAGTTATGAGAAATAATAAAGCACCTGTATTGTAATTTTCATCCAAAAATCTCGAAAATCTTCGTACATGTCTGTTAACTATCCACAACTTCTATTTGGAAAAATAAAAGCCCGTGTAAATAAAAGGTCCAAGTCCCCAAAGAAACTTAAGTAATGCACTTTCCCATTTCTTCATCCCCAAATCCACAGCTCTAAGTGACAGAGATGCCTAAACTTATGGTATAAGGTACATGGTATAACACACTGGGAGAGCTTGGGACATAAGAATGTAGTACAAAAAAGCCAGAATATGGAGCAGAAAACAACCTAACTTAACCAGCATTTAGGGGCTTACATTGATATCTCTCAGGGGGTAGGCATTTTAGATACTTTGTTTTTTACTGGGAAGGATTTTTTTTCCCCCAAATGCTTTAGCACCTCTTAGGCACCTTCAGAACAAGATTGCAATACAATGGCAAAGTTATAGTTTTGATTTGACAGTTCCTTATAGTGAGTAAATCAACCTTCCTGATTGCCTATGCTTTTGCTTAAACCACTGAACATAGATGTTCTCTCAATTTATTTTCTAACTTTATTTTCCAACTCATATCTTAATTATAGAAACAAAACACACACAGTAATAAACAAGTCTTATGAATGCCTAATGACTTAAAAAGAAAAAAACCCAACAACTCCCTCCCCCACAACAAAAAAAAGAAGGTAGCCAGCTTGCTGACAAATACCACTGAAAACATTAGAAGCAGCGGAGTTCTGAAGCAGTGAATACCTAGTATGTTTGTACTCATAGTATCTGGCTCCGAAGGTCCATTTTCCTGGGACTGTTTCCTCTGCAGTGTGTACAAATTTCTTTTCCATTTGAATTGTTAAATTTTGCCTGAAGTCATCCAGTGTAGATGGTATGTGAGCTGGAGGTGAGTCCTTTAATTTAATTCCAGGAACACAAGTGAATTTAGCTTCAAGGATGAAATTGTCTGCTAATGAGTGTACATGATTTGTTTGCCATAAGAATGGTTGGGTTGTAGCCCCGCTGAAGTATTCGTGGTAGAGTCAAGTTTGGGATTGTCAGAATTTGGCCAAAAACTTACTTAACTCTCATTAGAGCAATTAGCAGAAGTTACACAGATAGAAGCTTCCCTTCTAAGCTCCTTGGTCTTCTGACTTTTCAGTAGGTATTAGTGTTTTTGGATTTGGTCCTTTTCAGCTCCACCATTCAGCTGTTGCAGAAATATATTTGTTATTTTTAAAATCTGTTTTGGTGACTCTTTTCAGAGGATGCTAATTCTTTAACATGTGATAATGTGGATGTGAACTGTAGCTCTCGAGACTGACTAACCTGTCCATGTGGATATAGATCTTAACCCTCGGAGTAAAGATGAGGTCAGACCCAATGGCAGAACATTTAATTAGTGCAAGTATATCAAGCCACAACCGACATAAATGTAGCTCTTTATGCTGAATTGGGGTGGAAATATGCTAGCCTGGAGAAGCCTGATTCTTACATCACTTCATACCAGAAACAATTTTCATGTTAAGAGGAGAGTATTTCCATTCAATTACTAGGAGCTGTTGTGTTTACTCAACATTTATTTATAGTTCTGTATGAGGGAGATAAGTAATTTGGCTAATTAGTAGGCAGATATATATTGATCTTAATCAAAAGGCTTCAAGCTTTTATATTATGAATTTTACATGAAAATGTAATTCTGGTAGTGTATGCAGACTGATGCTAAGTGAGAAAAAATGGAAATTAGTATTTCTGGTTTTGGTCATACTTATAAAGGAGGAAATTGAGCTTGTCACTGCCCTTCATGCAGTGAAACTGGCCTTTATTTTTCAGCGAAAATCTGAAGGTTTTTGCAAACCTTAATGGTCTTAAGAATGTCCTTCTTTTCAACAGTTTTACCAATGTACCCTTTCCTACAAAAATCTCTTCCTTCCTTTATCAGGCAGAGCTTTTTCCTGAGGAGACCTCACCATAAGATCTCATTTAGCTCCATAATCTATTTTAATATATATTTATATGTTTCTGGGTACATAAAACTACATTAGTTTTTGTTCAAACTCATGAAGACGCATGGCTGTATTACTGGCCCAGAGAGTGCAATGCTGAAACATAGACATAGTGTAGTTATTTGGCCAATTACAGAACTTAAAAATCTAACTGGATACTGGAGGAATAACTCTTAGATGACTTTGTCATCAACATGATTCTTTGCTTTAAGGAGAGAAAAAAGAGATTTTGGAACTAAAACCTCTTGGGATGTTAGAAAGCAGTCTAGCAGAAATAACAAAGATGAAGACAGGAGGTTTATAAGAATTCAGCAGTGTCTTCACCTGTACAAGATAAACACGTACATCTCTAGAGAAGTTAAATTTTGCAATCTTTCCTGCTTCTTTCTTTTAGTCTCTTTTTCTATAATCTTTTCTATCTTGAAGGATGAGCTACATCTGTCAGACCTGAACAAGGTGCTTGGTAAGGCAGGCTTTAGTATTAGCATCATTCGGATTTTTGACTAGGTTAAATGCTGAATCAAGAACACAGATTTGTAAGTACACCCCAACCAAATCACTATTGTCCTCAGCTGGATTTATTCCCTACTTTTACAATATCTTTCGTTATCAATTACCAGTATGAAAAATGGGGAAGCCAAGGGGAAGGTCAAGTTGAGGAAGTTCTTTCCTCCTGGCAGACCAAAGTGACCATGAACTCAATTGTTATTACTCTTTCTAACTCTCAGGAGAGCAGGTCTATATTATACCTGCCCTAGCTTCTTCATGTAGAACAGCTTCTATCATATCATTGTCGAAAGAAGCTGAGAAACCGTGAAAAGCTATTGCACAAGACATCCTTAAAGCTGCAAATGTTGGGAAGGTGGTATGTTGAGGACTATCCCTCCCCGAGCTAGATCTAAAACCATCAGCTGGCAAAAGCACTGAGAAAAACATCTGGGCACGGGTTCTTGGGTGACAGAAGTAAATGATAACCTGAGTACAAAGTACTGGGCAGAGAGTCATGATAGTCCTGCCGAATAGTGGTATATATTTTAGGGTCCTGCTATCTGTCTTCACTAGGCCTTTCCTTCTGCAACAATCTTTCTCTGCAGGCTCAAATTTCAGTGATATTCTGGAATGTAAATACCTAATTGTGCTTGAGAATCAGGTGGTTTCCTGTAATCCTAGTAATTTTAGTATCTTTGTTGTCCAGATTATATCAACCATAAGGGGGAGGAAAAAAAAGGAGATTTCGGTCTGCAAAGCATTCATCCTGATATATTTAGTAGAGGACTTAGTTTTTGTGAATACCACATTATTAATCAGGGAATAGGTACCACTCAGACGTGTTCTTAGTAAATGAACAGAGCTCCTTTTAGAGATTAAAAACAGGAACGTCACAGCAGATTTCCACAGTGCAGCATATTTTCTCATCTGGACATTGTCACTCTTTGGATCAATGATAGAGCATGGATAATCTCTCTCCTGTGCTTCATGTTAATTAGAAGCTGCTTGGGCAGGTTAGAGAGATAAGAAGTCCTCGTTTAAGTAGATGGCTTCTGTGGAAATAGTGGTAGGCTAGCATCTGCTCTGTTGGATAGCAGATGTCAACTGTTAAAATTCACTGCCAACTTCAGAAAACAACATAAAGGTCAAGTAATTATTTTAGTGTATTTTAAGACAAATTTATCATGAGCTAACAGTATTTTAGCCAAATGAATCACTGAGAGAGTTAACTTGGATCTGGACCTTTACTTCAGCTTCTTATTTATGGCAGTATTTTATTGGGAGGGGAAAGTGAATGGGAAATTTTGTGATAAATGAAGACTTGCATATGGCAATAAACTATGGCCTCTTTCCTAGAAAACAGCCTCATTTATTTGCTTTTTTAAGTGGTGTAAGATTATTAGACTCCATAAAAATTAAGATTTTGCCACCCAGTGTAGTACCGCCCCCTTTAATGAGATATAATTAACAATACTTCTACCTAAAGAGGTGGTGTTTGCAGAAGGAGGCTAGATAGTACTGTAGAACCAATGACTATATTGCACTTTATATATAAGACACTTCATAACACATTGCAGGTGGTCTTAATGTGGGGCACAGTAATACTGTTCTAGGTGATACATATGTCAAAATCAAGCCCGGTAGTTTGGAACACGATGAGAAGAAGACTATCTCTAGCTGATGCTATATGGGCATGGGCAATTCTGTGGAGGTGAAATACGATTGCCTAAATGGAAATGGAGACACAGAATGTCTGGGTTTAACACAGTTCTGGCTCTGAGGGATAGCATTGTAGATGACCACATCTTTGGTTTTGTGTTGCTTTCCTAATGCATGGTACTTCTCCAACTTTACTGCCTTAGGTTTCCACAGTTAAATATTGTTTTAATACTCCAAGAAGAAGAAAAATCTATTTACAATCCAGTTTTTCAATAATTCCAGCTGATCAGGCCTGTCTTGGGTGTGTTCTCATGAAAGTGTTTTGTTTTTCATTCCAAAGCTAGGTCAGTCATTCTTTGAGTTTTAGGTGGAAAAATGTCTCTTCTCCTTTTACACTTTTCTGTCATCGGATAGCACTGTATAGTCCACTGCTGCTATCTTCTTTGTGTGACAGGTCATTCAACTGCCTGTCTTCTGCCGAGCTTCTTCTTACCAAACTAAATTTGGGCTCCTGTCTCTAACAGCTCTTTGTAAATGTCTAGACATCAGCTCAAGACTTTTTTTTTACATAATTTTCCTAATTTACAGCCCCCAAACCTTTGCTTTATAGGCATTGTCACAGATGTCTCTCATTCAGACAACATTTTGACTCTGGTAGCTCTGTAAGTCTTATGTTCACCTTGCGTCTACGTCTTGTTTCATCAGTTTAATATTTGAGATAATAACCTTTCCTACCTGCTGGCTTGATTAAAACTCCTCTCTAGACGCTAGCTTTTGTTTCATTTCTGCAACACCATTTTTGGTGTCTGGCTTTGACAGATGCAACATGGCTCAGTTATAGGAACTGGAAGATCACTTTGATCGTATTACTCCTGTCCTTTGCATCCTTCCTTCTCTACTGCACCAAATCACTTTTCTTCATTTTCCAGACCTTTCACAGACTCTTCTCCACTTGACTTATCTTACTTTCTGTATCAAACAAGATCAAAGTTCCTGTCTCCAATCAGCCCATAATGCTGGCCTTCATCACTTGCTTGTTAGATTTTCAATCACAAATTTCTGTTCCTTTCTCCCATTCAGTCCCTCACTCTTGGAGGAAACCCACCATCAGTCTGCGAGGCATTGATGGAATTATCCTCCTTGAAGTCCATTCTTTGTCCCATTTCCTGATGATGATGATAGGGCTTATTGAGACTGCGTATTAGGGTGATCATCTTGGTCTCTCAATTTCCCTGTAATTCCTCCTCTTCCTATACATGCCTGTCATCTCTTGCCCTTGGACTGTTACCTCCTTGGGACTGGAGTGATCTCTGTATTTTTTGTAATGGTAATGCAAATTAGCAGCAATAATATCTGGAGAACCTGAGAAGAGTGAAGACTATTCATATAAAGTAAAATAAGTAATCATTCTCTTACATCAGAATAAATCTAGTCCACGTGAGATGTAACAAATTAGGTATTTACTTACCAAAGACAAGTAATGTGTCTGTAAAAGGGCTAGAGAGGATGGTCTGAATTAATTAAAGCTATGAATTAGTGGATTATTCGAGCCCCTTGGATGTAAACTTTCATGTAGAGTTAAAATAGTCTTAATTCACTTCAGAATAAATATTTAATTTGAAAATATTCAAACAGCTTTTAGGGACATTGTTATTTCCCCTTATTAATTTTTTCTGGCTTCTTGGTTTGCTGGAGTAGAAAAGTTAATACTGGGAAAAGGACTGAATTCTCTCACTGACCAATCTTGAGCTGATTCTCGGGACTTGCGTGAGATACTTGTTCGACTTCCTGCCCAGCTGCATCACTGGGAGTTTTGCATTTGCCTGGCTGTGCTGGGAGTTGGCTCCTGGTGGGTCAATGAGTGTAGCTGTATGATAACGCTTTTGGAGACAGATGCTCCCATGGGAGTGGTGGGAGGAAACACAGGTGATTTTCAGTATGTTGTATCACTTCTGTGGAGAGACTTGGGGCCGGCAGTGGCTCGGTTTTAAAAACAAGCTGGAGGGAAGAGAACGCAGCGGCACAGCTTATTGTCTGAATCCAGTAGTGCAACTCGTTATCACTCTGCAGGAAGATTGGTGGCTTCATTTAGCAAGAGAGCTGATAAAGCGAGTCATTCCTTTGACCATTTTCTATCACCAGCAGAACTGTCCTTCAGGAGAAAATAACAATTACAGTTACTTTAGAACATCAGATTACATGGCTCCATCTCTAATGCTGGAATTTGTTTCTGCTATGTTCTATGAATATTTCAAGTGAAAACCTCCTCCCCTTACAACATTCATTTTATAGATGGCTAGTTAATTATCCTCCCTATGGCAACTGGCTGTGATTTTTATTAACTTGCAAATCATAAGAAGAGTCTGAAAAATGACAAGCTAATTTTTTTAATAAGGTATGTCTTCCATGTTTATTCTTATTTTATTACCCAGCAGTCTGTAAAGTTATCTGTTTAATTTGGGAAAACACATTATTGCGGTTTGAGTAATCTCCTATGGAAAAAAAATGAAGATTATTTTGCAACCACAGTGATGAAATACCTTGTATTGCAGTCACAAATATGCTAAACAGATACATATCTTTGTTTAATTTAAGTAAAGCAGAGCCTCACCCTCCCACTACAATTATCACAATAGTACTATTAATGTTAATGTAATTCTTGCATTTTCTCCAGATTTGGGTAATCACAGATTCTAGATTTCTGCCCTGCAGTTTCCTTCCATCATTTTTTTGACCTTTGGGATAAATTCTGGGCTGATTTAGGCAAGAAGAGTTTTGCAACTGGTTTTGATGGAGCCAAGATTTCATTGGGTCTATCTCTATTCTGCAAAAAGCAGAACTCTTCCACCAATAGGAGGTGAAGTTTGTACAAGCAGCTCTCTCACGAGGCGAATGAAAAGTACAAAGAAGTTGCTGCCTTCACTCACTTCATATTGAAACTATTCTGAAGAAGCAGCTCAGAAATGAAGGAGAAAATGCTGGGAAAAATAATCATTTCTACAAATTTTTTGTAGTAGTTTGCACCCTTTTAGCAGAGTAACGCTTACCACTTAGTGTTTTGCTTTTTCTATATCTTAGTTTGGAAAGTAATGGACTCCGTGTAATCCTAGCCAGGTTTAGCAGAGTGACTAACTGCAACTTGTTTTGATTTCACGTTTCAGCTTCTTGTCCCACAGCACGCTGTCTCCTGTCTGGGATCATGCCTGAGGGAGGTGATAGATTCCTGGTGGCTGAGGGATTGGTTTGCATCATTCTACCTTGGAGTCAGTTTGCCTTGCCAAATATTGCTATTTATCCCAGCTTTGCACTGGCACCCATATTGCCGTTCTGAGAGAACAGTGCTGCGGGAGCAGAGTGGATCTAATCATCGATCCATCTGCTACTTAGAACCGGCAAGGTTGGAAGGGACTCTGGAGATCATCTAGTACTTCACCTTGCTTTGAACATGAGGAGCATCAATGCTTTAGTAGATGTTGAATGCCCATGAAGATTGTTTCATAGCGAGATGAGGGTTTTCCTCACTCATTTGAAGGCCAGCCTCTTCAGATGAATTGAAGTCCTCTTTTAAGCTCTAAAATGAATAGCTCCATTTGTTGCCTCTTTGAAAATTTGACCAGAAGTTACTGGCTTTCCTTCTCAAGCACAATGGTTTTTAACCTTCATATTTCTTTTATCCTATTGACATAATTCAGAGATTTATTATTCATATTTATGTGTCAGTTCTTGGGAAAGTGTGGGGAAGACAAGATAGATGAATTTTACTGAAAGACAGAGCTGTCAAGCTTAATATTGTTCATTTCTTATTTTCTGAAACTTTCTGAAGCATTAGGTAACTGTACTATATGGTCTGCAAGGTATCAGCAATTTGCCCAGTAAATGACAGCAATGGTTAATACCCACAATACTGTCTGTATTCTCATGCTACGGGTAAGGACCAGTACCTGGTGCCTGCAATAGGCAGTGGCTGGCTCCTGACTGCAGTTCGGAGCAGATGTTAAGTCCCATTATTATTGATTATTGCTATTATTATCATCATCTTCTTTACAGGTTTAATATAGCTGTTTCATGTCGACAGTGGGAAAAACACAGTTTTGGAAAGCAGTAGCATTTCGTCTGCCTGGGTGATTAGTGTTTTATTTAGCACTCTGCTAACTGCCTGCCAGATTCATAAGTGATACAAGCTGGCGTGTACAATCTTTCTCCAAGACCTTTAGAACTTTCTTTATTTACATGGAGGTTAAAGGAAACTTTGATTCATCAAACAAGTGCACACCATATGGTCAGTGTAGTTATACTACGTAAGCAAGAACCGTGCTGCAGTGTGTGCTTTTGTTCGTTTGTGTTGGTTTTGTTTTTTAATTTACATCGTGGAGCTTCAGCTGAGTATCTAGATGGACTGGACTCCAGTGCTGGCTTCTAATCGCAGTGGATATCAATGAGCCAGAGAAATCAAATCTAGAGAAATCACAATGTTGTCATAGAGTGGAGCAGTCTTGTTGAAGTGCTGGAATAGAGGTTAGTGTATTGGCATGGCGCTCTCCTGAAGATGACTGAGCTGAGTGTCTAACTACACCTGATAACAGTGGACTTGAGCAGCAGGGATTGCTATGACCCAGTACATCCTATTGCATCTGAATTCTTGTTCCCTGCTGCTCATACTCGGAAATAAGACTCCACTTACTGTTGCAAAGTTCTTTTCAGTTAAGTTCTTCCAATGTCTTTTGAATTCTGCAGGATAATTACATATAGACTGAAAAAGCCAAAAAGGTCTTTATCCTAACTTGAAATCCTGTTTCTCAGCAGTGATAAAGCTTGCAGAGATATTAGGATCACTGACACAGTTTTTTTCCTCATAATTACTAAGCTATGGTTTCCCTCTTGAAATGTCGGTGATGGATATTTTGCCTTCCTACATCATATTGTTAAACTACTCTTTTTTCCCATGCTCTCCAAAATCTAGATCTCTGCCATCAGTAGGTGACATGAAAAGTGCTCATTTTCTTTCCAAATTCAGGAAAATGGAGAAATCCCAACCCTAGCAGCTTCCCTAGGACTCAATGCAACAGTCACATTTCTATTTTCAAGTTTTGCTAAAAACCTTGCTGCACCCCAAGTTAAAGAAACTATTCTTTCAGCCCTGGCACCAAGCTAATTTAATTTCCATATTTTCATTATCTTCCTATTAACCACTAGTGCTCTGCAACAAAGGAGCTATTTGAAATATATAATGCTACCTCCATTCTGTGCGGCAAACTCTCAGGGGCACTTCGATAAATTACATCTCCATAATGAAGAAGTAGGGGGAAAGGGTAGCAACAATAGATTTTTCTTCACAATAGAATGAAATCGGGATTTGATCTGATGCAACATGACTTGCTCAGAGTGCAGATAGAATATCAAATCATCCCTAGGAAATTTGAACCTTGCTATAATCCCCTAGTTGTATCCATTGTTCTTTTGAAACCTTGAAGGCTATATATAATAGTTTGCAAATTGGGACTTAGTTGATATAGCTTTTTTTTTTTTTTCGGCTTGCTCAATTTAATTATCCCCAGCCTACAGCCTAATTTATGTGTGTTTGATGTCACTATTCATTAAAAGTGCTGATACAGCCTGGAGGGTGACTGTAAAAAATATTCAGCTAGGTTCCCAACTTAAACACGCTGCACTGGTTATATACCAGAGTTTTGTTACAGAATGGGTTTAGAACAACATTGTTAGAAAAAATAATGCCTAGAGAAGCATAAGAATATGAGTTTGTATAAGAAATCCCTGTTAAAGTTGTAGAATCAAAAGGACGTGATTGTAATTCTTCAGCAGGATACATGTCAGATTCGTTAGCTGTCATTTAGAGGAGAGACAGACATACAGACCCTAAACTAGAGTTACATAAAAAACTGATTTTCAAGGTCACTGGCCAAATTGAAAAAAATGGGAACACATTTAATTGTGGGTTGCTGTGACATAATTTGCTTTTCTTTCCTCCCTCAAATGAAATTCCTTACAATGTTTTTAAACAAATGCAAGCTTTTGTTAATCTAAAATGAAATGTTCCAGCTTTTCAAAATTTTTAAAGCACAAACTATGAAAACAAAGGTTATTTCAATATGAAAAAAACATTTTCAAAATATTTTTGGTTTTGGGTTGTGTGTGGTTTTTTGAATATAAATATTCCTTCAGTCAAAACAACTTATTGTCTTTGACAGATGCATGCAAATTAGTTCTGATTAACTGAAAAGCACATTTGCAAGAAAGTAAATAGGTTTGGTTAACTATTCTCCCAAATGCACGGCCCAGGTTTCACTAAATCATGCTTCAAACCCGGGGCGCAGCTCTGGGCTCCATGGGTTGGTCAGGAGCAGGCTCTGCCGTTCCCTCCATCCCAGCCAATGCAGGCAAAGCCCAGGATTATTTTATTTTATATCTGTCCAAATCTCAGATAAGGGAATGAGGTTTCCTGCTTCAGGCCCAGCTAACTGGCAGGGAGACATCTGCTCAAAAAAGTTCTTTCAACGCCGTGTCCTCCCTCAATCCTTCTTGTTCTCTGAGGTTAGAGGGATTAGTAAACTTTTGGAGGTGGGAACACGAAACTTGTTGTTGTGGCCTCTCTGCCACTTGTTGCTCCCTGCGGGCTGGTGCTGCTGAGTTACGGGGCAAGCCACGTGGGGCAAGTTCAGTTTTGTAAGGTGCCTTTTGAGGCTGGATCCTTGCTTTAAGCCGCACCTCTGCACCTCCTGCACGCGCTCCGCGGGTACCGTGTGCGCCAAATGATTTAACAGCCTGGTCACAGAAAAACACCAGCCACTGGGAATTAATAAATATCTCATTTGGAAAAAAAAAGCAACAGCAAAAAAAAAAAAAAAAAAAAACCCAGGGCTGAATTCCCCGCGGAAGTCGAGGAAATGGCACTGTGCCCGCCTGTGGGAGGTCTGGCTTGGTCTAAAAAGCCCTTTTTAGGGTTTTACTGAAATCTCCGGTTTCAAGAGCACGGCCTGCTGCCCTCCCTTCGGACACAGCCGGCCCGGGCTGCGGAGGAATTTCGGAGCACCTGATACTCGGCGCGAGCCGCCGCTGATCTCAGTGAACGGCAGCGGGAAAACTCCCAAGGAGCCGGGGAGCAGGTGCCGGGGGATGCGAGAGCTGCGCTCGGACCGCGCGCTCCCGGCGGCTCTGCCGCCTCCCGGAGCAGCGGGTAACGCTCGTACTCGCAGCAGTTGGGGTTCGCAGCTTATGAGCTATTGCACGTTACTACAGCAATTGCTCCCAGCCATCTGAATTAAAACCTAGCTATTCCTACTATGAGAAATACAGCCTCCTCTACAGCTGTTTTGGGGCAAAAGGGTGAATTGTTACACATACCGATTAAATCAACCCTTCCAGTGACAAGTGAATATTTGATTTTCTACCCCCAAAGGACAATATATACCATATTACGCTACAGTGATATTTCCTAATAAATTACCCAGCTGACACGTCCTCTGTAAGGGGGAGAGGGAGATTGTTAACAAAGAAGACAAAACCAGCTTCTTCCTATTTCTTCCTGATTTTCGTTATGTGTAAGAGCACTGGTTTCCGTGCACTGTAGCTCCTAAATGATGAGAGCTAGGAAAGGAAGAGCTGATTTGCTACCTGCACATATATATTCGGTTGTGAAACACGTGCGTACAAAGCAGGCACAGAGTCAACCCCGGCTTTGCCCACCCCTCCTCTCTTCCTTACCCAGACGCGAGGAGCTGTCGCGGGGAGAGAAAAGGAAATACTGGGTCAAATCCTGCAGTGACTTTGCACCAGCACGGTTTCATGCAGAGTCTCACCTGCCGTGGGAGGTCACACTGGTTGCACGAGAAGACCGCAGCAACTGTGCTAGGTCAGAACAGCTGTTGACTCTGCTCCCGTCCAGGGCCGTAGCCATGCTCCTCCGTAAGATCTGGGATAAACGGAACAGCTGGGTTTGCTCCCTGCCATCCTTGGGTATAGCCAGGAAAAGGGCAGACACGATTTGGCCCTCGGCATCTCTGTCCTCCTCTGTGAAATGGAGCTGGTGATCCCAAACGATCCCCCTGGGGATCAGGTTTGCTACAGAGCCCTGCGAAATGCTGTATGAGGTGTATTTGTTGGACACGCAGGAACGCTAACGAGACTTCGGAGGATTTCAGTGGCTTGAAGAGAATTACTGAGAAAATTAAAGTGGAAATAATGAATTCTTAGTTCATCATTTTGATCAAGTAATTTGGGGGAGGGGAAGATCTATTACAGCTGATGGACCATAGTTTCACAAATTTTCATGAAAGTTTTCACTGTCCTGAAATGCGTTAATGGTTCTCTTGTTTTTTTAAACCATTACCAGTATCATCCATGAAGAGAACAGGATCCGTGCCGTGGGACTCCTGTCAGTGAGCAAACACCACAAGAGTCTCAGAAGACGGTTTTGAACGGATTTAGATTGAAAACATGCCTCTGATTCATTTAGACATATACGTGAGAAAGTATTTGTTGGGACTTTGTTCCAGCTGCATACAACTCATTAACTCATTCTTCTGTTTATTGGGAGCTTATTATTTTCTATTTATTGGTAACTCGACCAACTAGTTATATACAATTTGATTAATTTCAAGTAAGATCTTTGGAGGTTTTTTTGCACGTTTTTATCCCAGAGAAATGTGACAGAAGAGTTGGTTTGATAGTCTGTGTTCTCTTTGAGTCTGCCTCCAAAAAGGTTTTGCTTGCTGTCCGGTAGGAGTTGTTGTTGTTTAGTATCTTAGAGTTGCCAATAAACTTAAGTTCTCCACAGGGAAGGACATGTCTGAAAAAGGTTTGCTTTTTGCAGATAGTGGAATAGCTGCAGGAGAAGCCTTAATTGAGTGCAGGAGGCAGGAAGGAAAAAAAGCCCTTGACAGGTTGATTTTTTTTTTCTGTAGACAACTTTTTTTTCTGGAGACAAGTTGTTAATGAAGATGATTGATTGGAAAATGAGACAAAGCTTTTAAATCTTTAAAAATGATTTTTTTTCTCCTTAAAAGTGGTCGATTCCTCATCTGATCACTAAGACAGCAGAGTTTTCCTTTCCACCTCCAAAGAATTAAAAGTTCCTGTAGACTCAATCAGAGAAACATTGCATAATTATTCCTGGGACATTTGTTGTAGTTCGTATGACATGCAGCATAGGCTATCCGATTTCCATTTGAGAAGGAGAGAATAGATGGGAAAAGACATAATACCTTTTGTGATAAGCATTTGAAGAATATCTTTTGTCACACAAATTAACAGCAGAACCCTCCTCCCCCCAAACTCTACCAAAATCAACAAACAGCTGGAAAAAATACCCATCATATGACTGGAATTTTTAGACAATGTGTTATTTCTTCTCATGAAAAATAATGAGAAGAAAGTAAATAAGAGGATACTAATGTAAATAAGAGGACACTTTTCCCAAAGCTTTATTATCTATTTTATTCTAGTTGAAGTGGTACCCATCATTATTGGTAGGGGAGGTAAAAATAATGGTATCAGTATTAGTATCCATCTTCCACATAAGGTACAGTTCAGAATACATGAAGAGAGTATGTTCCAAGAATGGTATGGCATCAATGTAACATCAGTGACAGCTCACATATCAAAAATTCCCAAAGTGAAAGTTTTTCATGAAAGTTAATATAAGATTTGCTGCTATCTATATTTTATATATAAAATATATATTTTGCTGCCTACCTATATGATTTGCACTCATAAAGAAAATACCAATGTAGTAGAATTTGAACATGAAGAAGGAAAGTGAATATATTTTTAAAATGTCTAAGTTACCTGAGGCAGAACAAACGTAATTGATACACTACATTACTTTCTGTTTATTCAGTCTCACAACATTAACATTGCTATATGCAGAGTTTATATGCCTTCAGATTGTTTGAGCTTTACTTTAATGGTCACAAAGATTAAAAAAAAATTAAAGTCTAGTGATGTAAAGTGCAGGGTGTCCCCTTTCTGCGTGTTTTTTTCTTCTGCTCTAACCAAAATATTCAGTTTACAAGTTCTAACATCAGATCAATAATGTATTTCGGTACTGTCATAACATTAAATCCATGAGTATTGTCTATGTGTTAAATGTTAGCTGTGTGTGTAAATATCTTGCTGTATCAAGGCCTCTGCTGGCAGAAACTCTGATGTCTCCACATCACCAAGAGCAAAGCTGTTCACCTTGAAAAACGTACAGGCTTCGTCTGTAATCAAAACCCTGTGCTAAATATACCTTCATGCTGATCCGGGATGAAAATGAACCGATTCCTTGTTTAAAAGTAGGTATAACTTGCTTTCTTTTTTTACTGGATGTTCTTCATGGTGGATGGATGATATAAAAACAGCTGATTTCTCCTTTCAAATTTGCACTTCATTACAGGTGACTTACAAACCATAACTGTGCTTATAGTCTGGCGCATCTCTCTCTTTTTTTCAGGGCCAGATTCTGTCTTTTTGTCTTAAAAAAAAAAAAAGATACTAAGAGAAACTGCAATGATTCTTGCTGTGGCAGTCTTGCTTTATACTGTGGATCTGCACAATACAATTTTGGGCTGAATGCGAGCTGTGTGATCTGCTTAGCCTTGGATCCGTTCACAAGATCTGCACTGAGAGAGATAGAGAGCATGTTTCATTTCCAGCTCCTGGTCTCTTGTTTGCAGTCTTCCGTGATGGTTCAGTAATCCTAGGAGCTAGCAATAATAATATCAAGTGTCATTACCAATGGCTTTTTTAATCATCATTATAATTCTTATTCTGAAAAGCACTTAAAGCACTTTTTATCTTTTGTCGACAATAAAATGCAGCCTCATAAATATTTAACTTGTCTGATTAAATTATCCATGCTGAAACAGATAACTGGGCACTTTAATAAGCTTAAACTAGAATCTTGGCTGTTATTATCTCCCTGGAGGAAAGAGAGAAAGTGATAAAGGTTCCTTCGGCCTGGGTGACCCTTACACTATTCAACTCAGCAGCAGGAGATTCTTATCAAAACTGAAAGAGGCCTCAGAAATGAACCACAGAGTTGGCCATAATTAAATGCATTTGTTGTCTGACTTTATGGCTCTCCAGTGGACGAATGCTACGGCAGGATAGAGAGTCTGTGCAGCTCTTCCATTTTACAGCTAGAGAACTGACGCAGGGGGAGGTGGTGGCTGGACTCAGCTGCACAGATGCTGGTGTCAGACTGGAGAGGAGGCAGAGCTGCAGCGCCTTGGAGTAGACCACAAAACCAAGCTGCCTCACAGCAGCTGCTGGAAGCAGCCTCAGCTCTGTGCTATGGCGCAGCAGGTTCTGGATCCGTGGAGGGAATGCCTTGAAGTCCATGAAAACAGCAGGTGGATGAGGTTTTTCTTCTCTCTCCAAACAGACTTCAGCAAAGATCTCCTGTAGTCTGTGTTTCACACCCCATATGTAAGATCTAATTACTCAGGCTTCCAAAAATGGGCTTACTTTAGTGATATTTTTGGAGAACTGCTAAACACAAGGGAAGAACATTGAATGCTTGTTGGGGTGGAAACATATTCTTTATGTAAAGCCGCTTTCCTACACTTTGAGGCAGCTGCTCCATGCTTGTGTAGAGATTTTAGGTCTAGAGAGGACCTAAAATCTGGATAGCCTTCTCTTGAGGCGTTCTGAAACATGCCAGCTATGGGATGCCATCCAACTCTCTTTGCTTCAAGCCTTCTGGTTTGCAGCTAGATGAAAGCATGTCTTTCTAGACTGTAAAAGAAATGTTGATGGCAGCTTCTGTTTTTCTCTCTCTGTATTCCTGGACAGCTTTGAAACAGCCTTTGAGTCACCTGTTGCCGACTTCTGCTGTCATCACCCTTACTTCAGTAGAGGTATCTTATGTACCTCTGTTCTGGCTTGTCAAGGTGAGTCACTGTAAAAGCTCTGTAGAAGCACGTGCACTGGGTCATAACCCTCTGAGTCTACTAGTCGTGAGAACATTTTCCAGACCCATTTTCAGTTCAGAGTTGCCACAGATAGCTAGTTCCTCTTCTTGACATTTTGTGTGTACAAAGAATCCTCTAGGGCTTGGTGCAAGCCAAGCTTGGTCCTTGCTGGAGGAGAGAGGGGAACCAGATGGGTTGCACTTTGGAGCATGAACACATAGGGGTGGCACATCTGGGGCAGAACCCAGGAAAAGACAAGTTTGAACTGGAAGTAGAAGCAGAACAAGGGCAGGGGAGAGAGAAAGCAGGGATGAGGATTTGGGGCCAGGATCAGAACTGGTGTGAAAGGATTGTGTTGTATTGTGGAGGTGGTAAATCTCTACAAGACCCTTTGTACAGCAGGATCTTCCTCTACAGCAGTGGATCAAGCTGGCTTCATTTGATCCCAGCTTCCAAATCACCTGCTGCTGACTTGCAGTGAGTCATCCGGCCTTTGGCTGTGCTGCTCTGCTATGTCATATCTTGTCCAAAATTCTTGTGCCCCTCCTTGTTTCCTAATTACTTCTGTTACCCTTTCTACATTGTCTTTGCTGTGGCTCTGCCAAACAGCTGCAGCTAACAAAGCCATGAGGCAGAAGCTAGTCCTCCTCATCTTAAACAAAAAAAAGTATTTAAAGATTATATTGTGTGCATATGGGAACAGCTCTGGGCAAGTGTGGACTGGGTTAAAGTAGAGGAAGTGAGGAAGAAAGACTCCACTAAGTCCTGTTAGCATGAGTAAGAGCAAGATACAAAATCTGAAGCACAAAAGCAGGAGACATGATCTGATTTAGTTTGCAGTCCCTTTGGTACTTTACAAGAGATTAAGCAAAATGTCCTTGACATCCTTCAGCAAAAAATGATAATAAAAACAATCCTCTTGCACATCTGAAGAAACAAAAAAAAAAAAGGTTGATCTGAAAATATGAGGAAAATCAGGGCAAGAAATAGTTAACAGACTTATTACCTCAGGGGAGAAGAAGGGTTTGTTTTGCAGTTTTACAGGATGGAGTGGTTTTAAATGCTAAGTATGTACCTATATGTCTCCATACACATGGATCTCTAGCTCTGTGTCTGCGCTTTTGTGTCTGTGTCTAAGTATAGCCGGAGTTGGCAGGGTTTGCATTACTCCGTTTATATGTAAAATGTATATACGTTATTTATACATTTGATATGAAACATGGAACAAGCTGTCAAGAGCAGGTGTGGGGTATGTGTGTGTGAGAAATGCCTAATATATACTTTCTCCCTCCTTCCAACTTACACAAACACACCCAACTCTTCTGACTACATTTCCACTCCATTTTAGGCCAAATGCTCCCAAAGACACTGAGCATTCTGCACTGTTCCCTGCAAATGAGGCACTAACAAATAATAGTTGAAAAATCCAACATCTCACGAGCTCTCATTCCATCTTTTTTGAAACTGTTTTCATGATTTTGCTGCACTCTAGATATTCAGAGAAGAAACTTAAGGCAAAACTGCAGGTATTTGCCTTACTGAGGAAAGAATGTCTGGCAAGTGGTGCGCAGGCCTCTGTGTTAATTAATCTTTAATGTCGTTAATTGGTTGTCTGCTTGGTGGAAAGAAAAAGGGTAAACATTGTTCAGAAATCAATTTAATTCTACTTCCAACCAGCTTGTTGTTTTCAAGGGGATAAAAACAATTATGAATGTCTCACTGACTGGACACCCAGAATTTACTGGTAAGACCATTGAAACAGTAATATATGCAAGCCACACTCATTGCTTTGGGGTTGCTGATTGAGTTTCTTTCCTCTTAAATTGACTCATTTGTTTTGTTGTGGATAAAGGTACAAGATAAGAAGAGAATATCACTGGATCTAATTCCTTCAGGCCCACTGATTCCTCTCTTCTATTCCGTGCTTGCCCTAAAATGGACTTTTTGTATTCTGCTGCAGCATGCAAAAAAAGAAGCAATTGTTCCTGCCTTTGGATAAAGTTCATTTAGCTTACATTGCAAGCATGTGTGTTGTTTCTTCTTCTTCCAGCAGGACCTGGGATTTTTCATTCTGTTGATTGTTGTGACAAACTCCACTCTTGCACCTGAGTACAGAGCTTGAGTGCTAACAGTGGCACTTAGGTTTTGTATAAAGAATATCTGTGATGAGTTTTGCAACGGAGCCTGAGCAGTAATGGGGAACTTCCCTTGCTGTTAGTCAAATTCAACCGAAAATTGAAATACAACAGAGGTGAGGGATAATATGCAAAAAGGAAAAGGGTCTCAGGATGGAAGATGCAAGGTCTACATGATAGATGTCTTTTGGCGAGGTCCCTGTGCTCACATAGCAATTGGGGTGAAACAGAGAGCTGTTCTGGGCACACCACAGTCTGTGGCAACTTGAGCTTGCTGCTTTTTCTAAAGAGTGGGGGGAGTGTGTGCCTAAACTGCTATTCAAGAATGTCTTCTGAACTCCACCATCTTTTTAACCCTTTTTCTCCGGCCAGAATGGGCCTACTAGAGTTTTGTTTTATGCCAAATCTTGGTGAGCAGCAGAGATTTTTAAAGCCCAGCCACCATCAAGGTAAATAAGAGCTGGTACCTCCCCATTCCTAACTGCCTTTAAAAAAAGCTTAGTTTGTGTTATGGTAACAGGCAATCTCCTACACCAGCCCCTGGGTTGGGCACAAAGAAAACTAACAAGCCAGCTGCATGGAAAAGGTTCTCTAGAGCATTCAAAATGGTATGCAGGGATAAAGAAAACATTAGCTTTCACTACCCTGAAATTCAAAACAATTCAAAGCACCTGGCAAATCAACCTAGCAATATAGGAAACCTGGGATTAGGGCAGCAGGGAGTGTTATAGGTTAACGGGGGAAAACAAGCAGGGAGGTTATTTCTGTGGCTAAGGCTGGGAGCTGGTATTTAATTCTGCCACCTCCTCAGCTATGGCTTTTTCTTTGCTTCAGGGAGGGAAATGCCTCCTACAATGAATTTGTTTTAGAGCAGTGAGGCCTTCTGGACTGTACTACTCTATGTCATGCAAAGGAATAGGACTAGTAGAAGGGTTAGGATTGAAGTAAAAGCACCTTTGATGGAGGAAGATGAGCAGGGTGGTGAGGAAGAATGGTTTCATGGTCACAGCAACAGCCTTGAGCCTGGTGTGCTGAACTCCCCGCTCAGCTCCGTGCAGGACCGGCAGCGTGACCCGAGGTAAGTCATTCTGCGGGATTTGTGACCTGATAGTCTTGTCCTGGGCCCGCTCTCAATGGACGGTGTTTCAGCAAGTGTGGAGACTAGGGAATGCTACTGCACTGGTCCTCCTGTGCAGCGTTGGAGAGGCATGCAGTGACACTGAACAGGCAGAAGCAACAAGTGCAAAGTGCTCATCATACAGAGTTTCTCGTCAGTGTTGACAATAATACGTCTTTTAAGCTTTTGTTAAAGTATTCTGTATGTATTTGATGTCATCTACTCTTCCTGAAGGACTTTATTTAGCAGCTCACAGGAGAGAGACTGGACTATGGATTACAAGCCTGAGTGCTTAACTAACGATAAAATGTATGGTTTGGAGGCATATCTGTGGTGCTTTACCAGCTGGCAATGCAGAGGCTGGACCCATTGCTTTAAGTCAACCATACATGGACATGCGCAGACTCTAACTCCTTCAGTAGGACTGTTTGGATAGCATCTTTATTCAAACAGCCTGTGGCATTTCCTGTTCCATCATGTTTGTTTTGAATATTTAAGTTACAGTGTTTGGTATGTGATGGTATTCCTGAAACCTGTGTCACTGTTTCTCGAGTGAGCTGGAGTCTTTCTGTGTCCTTTTACTCTTGAAATTCCCTAAAGTGGTGAATCTTCTTTGTGTCTCGTGGACACTTTCACACAAACTAGTTGGGGCTTTTCTGTTACCAGTTGCATTGCCCTTTTTTTTTGTGTGTGTGTGCATAATGGGAAAAACGATTCTTAACATATCTTGAAATTCCTCATTCACCTTCCTGAGTGCTCAGAAAGTGACTGGAATTTCTTATATACCTCTCTTTGGTGTGAAATATTTGCCAGGGAAGCTACTATTTACACATAGTCCATCTGCTACTGTTCAAAGACTGACTGTAACTTATTACTTTTTCTTTTGGAAATTGCTTTAACTTAATTACTCATAGCTATCCAAGAAAGTAATACTCTTACTAGTTTGGATAATTAGGTAACCTTAATTAGCTCTTTAAAAAAATCAAAACATAACCGTGTAGTTCCTGTATCACCCTCATTAGTTCAGTCTGGCAGCTTTTAACTGGCACGTTTATGTTCTGATTTACGTATTCTTTCCCATGGTTCTTAGCAGTAGATCTTGCAATAATAACAATAAAAAGTTAGATTGCTCCAGAGATTCATTATATCAGAGATGTGGGTGTACATAATACATGAATATCGCTGTATCTTATAGTTGAACTTGGTTTATCACCACAGCACTTAAAATACAATTAATATATGCGTGCTGTTTTTTTTTCCCCTGACCTTGGGATCACTTAAATTCTGGGGATGTGCAGGAACACAATATTAGCCTAGAATACATTATTTCTAGAGGATGAAAATGGCAAATGTAAGCTCTTCAGAGATTGTCTAACAGTTAAAATATGTATAAAAATAGTTGTTACTAGTAAATGCTCAAGTACTACGATAAAGCTGTCAGATATGCAGTTTCTAGAATGCTAAAAGCATGTTTTACATCCCAGTCCAACTGATCTTTAGACAAACTTCTCAATGGAGTCAGTGGGAGGTTCTGCCTGTGATTTCTGAGTAAGGCAGAAAGTGACTTTTTTTTCTTTTTAATCTTAACCAGAATAGTAATTTTGGCCCAAATGGTGCTCTGTGCTAGAAGAAACATAGAGTCTTTATATTTAATGGACCTTCTTTACTATGAAAAAAAAAAAAAAGCCCTTTGCTCATTAGAAAATGAGTATTTTTCATACTGTCCATAAACTAACAAACTGGATCTTTATCCACAACGTTTCCTTTATGACCTAGAAGTTTAAAGTGGTCCTGCAGTTTAAGTACAGTCTTGAAGTAACCCAGAAACTACTACTACCTAAACAGCTTTCACCTACCCAAGAGATGTTTCTAAGAGTGGGAAGGGGATTCACATAAAGACCCAACTCAACAACTTCTGGAACAAACAGAAAGATATTCAGTCAATTCCTTGAGGCTGAGTGGTAAACTTTTTGGTAAAAAGAAAAACTGACCAATGTATAGCTGGACCAGTCCAAAATTGAGACTGCAGCTTCTAAAGAAAGTATATGGGCAACTTCTGTGACTAAGTATCTCAAGCTTGTGCTGGCCTTTCCTCTCCATAAGGCAATGCCTGAGGAAGCTGTAGACTAGCTGCAGAGAGTAGGTTGAGGTGTCTTAACATGTGCTTCCTGTCTCTCTTCCAGCACATAGAAGTTCTTTATATATTATTCAATTACCCTTACTGCTAATCTTCATTTCTACCTTATCCCAATGTCTTTCATCATGCTGTCTGGAGTGCTCCCCTGCCCGGTCCCATACGGGAGTCCAGCTAATTTTGGATTCCCTTCCTGCTTTTGAGTAGCTATCCCAGCACTCCTGACCTGGCCCTGTCCCTTTACAAAGCCATAATTGATAGTGCACCTCCTCACCCTGTCTATGGTGGATTATCAAAAAGTCCCCCTCAGCTGTAAGGAGTTATCTAACCACAGGTGGTGGTTCTTTCAGACCCTGTAATGCCTCTTCTCCTTGTGGGGGAACTGCTGCTGGGATCAGAATGAGATATAGCGGTAAGGGGTAGCCTCTGAACAGAACAGTCTCTTTTAGACTTTGGCTGGGCAGGAAGGTCAGGGTTGAATTGCCCAGATGACTTCAGGAATGTGTGGCCAGTGCAGATGAAGGACCCTATCTGGAGGGAGGGGGAGAGAGAGTGCCTGCTGTTTATGCTTTTGGGAGGTGATGGGTTCAGGATAGTCAGAATGTTTGGAAAAGCTAATTGATATGAGCTGCAAAATTGTAAATAATGGTGCAGCCAGAACTCATGCATTACTTTTTTTTTTTTTTTTTTTTTTTTTTTTTTTTTGTAATAGCTGTCTACATGCCTATAAAAGAGGGTAAGATACTAGGGAACTGGATTCAGCCTGAAAATCCAGGGAATTAATAAGGCATTTACAAATTACTTATTTTACATATATTATCTGAAGCTACTAGATGTGGAGTAAGCCAGGTGACTAGCTTCTTTAAACTGAGTTTATGATTATTGAAAGACAACGTTGTCGCATCTGAATGTAACAGTTGTTCCAAAGGGTATTCACTTCATCTAATATATAGAACCGAAGTTTCATTATTTCTTGCCTCCTCGAAGGCAAAGCAAATTTCTATGTTGTATAACTTGTGATGTGAGCATCACGTAGGAGCTCGTGAATGAATTTACAGTGGGTATCTTCCTGCTCTGCTTAACTGCATGTTAGTTACCAAGGGTCTTGGCCTTGCTCAGATCTCTCAATACTGAAATGTCCAGACTCTCACTGACCTAGGAACCTCGTTTGCATAAGAACCAATATCACCTTTCTCTCCTCTCTTCAGGGAGTTTTCCTTGAAGAAAATATGATTAAATCACTTTTGCTACAGCATAAGCCCCTGTCAGTCTTACAGTTCACTTCAGGTTTGGTGGTGCCTGGGAGGTACTTTTTCTTTTTGCTTCTATGCATTTTCTTTTTAATTTGATCAATATTCTGCTGCTTGTAGAGATATTAGAATAATTTCAGGCTTTCTCTTCTGAACATTTTCTTTTGTCCCTTGACATAGCTTCATCAGACATAGGATGCTACACCTATTTTTCTATTGCTCTTCCAGTTGGGAGTGCTATGGAACATGCCACTGGAGTTGAAAACTGACCATTAAATGGCAAATTCAATAGATCTATGGACATAAAAGCTTCTAGCTTGAGAGATAGCCTCTAGCAAGGACACAGGTCGTCCCCAGTTCATTAAGATGGCACGGATTTCAGGAATTTCTAGGTAAGCCTGCAAACTAACCTGAAATAAAACCTACGAATCTTTCCATCTAAGTGGATTTTTATGCAGTATTTGCCTCCTTATAATGGTTAAGTCTGCACTAAGCAAGCATGTCCCTGTGAAATCAGCTACTGTTTGCATTTTCCCAGCCACGCTTACCTTCTGCAAAGCCACAGTATAAACTAATTAGGGATTTGATATTTGGAGGAAGTTATGATAAGTTTGCTGACAAGGGCATCGCCTAATCTCATTGCACACACATCAGTGGCTATACATGTGTGAAATTAAGTGGGTTTTGCTGATTCCTGCAGACTGCCTGTTTTTTATCTTGTGACAACATTCCCAATCATAAAATGCATTAACATCTGCTATCAGGGGCTTACTGTAGTATGTGTAACACCAGCAGCAATTCTTTGATATTGCCTTCAAATACATTGTTAGGGGAGATCATAGAAATGGCTTTGATAGGCTACATGATTTACCCAGTAGAAGGAAAAACTGATAGGGAAAGTAATCCTGCAAGGTTTTTGCTTCTAATGGAAATGGTATGGATGGATCTGGTGCCTGTGTTGGGGATAGTTGCTGGTCCACCTGGAGGCATTTTGTTCCCTTAAATTGATGTTAAATGGAACAATTGGCCTGTGAAGACCTTAGATCAACACCTGGATCTGGGAGGATGATGGGAGGTGAGCTGCAGAGTTTGAAATGACAGCCTTGTAGAGTAGGGGATGAAAACAAAAACTGTCTTCTATGTAGTGAACGGGGAACACTTCCAGTTCTAAAACTTGAGTCTAGTTTTAGTTTAGGTTACCAAAAAAAAAAGAAAGAAAAAAGAAATACCCTACTAGAATTTACCACAGGGAAAATACGCCTATGGTTAGAGCAGCAGATAGATGTGGCCCATTATACAATATCCAGTTTATTAAGTTGTTTTTTAGTGTGTGCTTTGTACTTCTGAAGAGACTTCCACCCTGGTGAAGCTTTCTGGGCTTTCAGTTGAAGTACAACTTTGGAAACAGTAATTTCCCATTAGAGAAGAGAATGGGTGGATGGAAGTTGTTTAAAGCAGAGGGGTTGCTGAAAGAATTCATATATTCCTCTAAATGATAACTAATTTGTCAGATCTTGCTGAGGCTTGTTTCTCATGCAGCAGCTTCTGTGGTGTCAGAAATGCCCAAATACTGAATCAGATATTTCTGTGAAATGATAATCATAACTTTTAAATGATTCTCCCTGACCTGCAGTGGATTATTGGGTCTGCTGTAAAAGCAAAATAAATGAGCTGATTGCTTACGCATGCCCAATTTCTTATTGATTTCATTGGTATCTAACATATGCTGGGAAATCAGTATCAAGTAGGCTAATGTGAAAGCTCAGAGCACGTTTTGAGGGTTACTTGGTATACTTGCATGTTGGTAGACATCAATTCCAGGAACTTTGTCGGGTGTTAAAATAATAGTGTTCCTTGTGTATCTGACCTTAACTGCAGGTAGTCTCAATACACTGAATTCTCTGGCAGTGGTAATTAGTTAGTTCATTAAAACATTTATGACAGCTGAGCAAAAGCAATGTCATTAAAGCACCGTGAAACCATTTTGTTGAGCCTCTTGATTGAGCACAACCAACATCAGCTGCTCAAGGACATCAGCAAATGGCCCCATGCTCTGCATGCTGCTCTTCTCATTAGATATGCTCTGGGGCATTGCCAGGACACCTTCTCCTCTGCCTCTATCTTGAGCTGCTACAATTCTACGTACAGTTGCCATAGGATGCTGCTGCATCTAAAATGTATGTGTGTGTGTATGGGGGGGGGGTGGCAAAACAACCCTGGTCTCAAGTTCTTCTCAGCTCTTGAAGTTCTTGCTTAGGTTCATCAGCCATTGAAGTATTTTCAATTTGGAATTTCATTGTAAAGCTTACTCATTCAGTAAAGGTAAGTAAAGGATTTTCAGGGAGTAGAAGGCATCGGGAATCCTGCTGCAAAGCCTTGGCTCTGAAATAGCTTGTGTATGGAGTGAAGTATATAAATTAGATATCTGGTATGTAACTATTGTTTATTTTCTTTCTATCTTAATTCTGTTGAAATAGTAGGAATCTATAAGCCAGATAGGAAAGCCTTCCCTTTGAATACTTTTGCTGCTTCTTTAAGTTTTTAAGGGTTGTAGGAAGGCATACAAGAAAAGTGGGAATTATCAGAAATCTGCAACTCTTCCCTGTTAGTAAAAAGGACCTGTGGAATATGAACCTCTATGATCAGCTATGCCATGAGGTATATGAAAAAAAGACAGTGGAAATATGTGATTGAATATGGCCTGACTAGACATACTATTTACTTAAACTAGTGGATGATAATAAGTGTGTAGTTGGTGAACAAAATGAGCCTCTTCTATAGTGAACTAATTAGTTTAGCTGAAGCTGTCATGCACCAGGCAGAACTGGGCCAGGGGCAAAAAAGCTGTGCTGAGTCTGGCATATTGGACCCATGATATGCTAAGCACGGAAGAAATTGTAGGGCAGACTAGTTTAATCAGAAGTCTCCGCTATAGCAATCAAGATCAAATGAATAGTAATTTTGTTAATCAATTTATGAACTTTCCCGACATGTTCCTAATTACAAATATCGCTAAATCCTGTACTATGTGTTAGTCACTGCTGAGATGATAAAAACAGAATATGGGAGGAGGCATTCTGTTTCATGGGAAACCAATTACTCTTTTCCCCCCCCCCCCCCCCCACTAGCAGCCTTTGTAGAATCCTTGGAGTGTGTGCTCTCACTCTTGCTCTCTCTCTAAATATATATATGTATATATAAATATATAAACTTATTTTTTTAAAAAATGAACATTGCAGGAATCTTCCAAGGCACTACTCTGGAGGCTCCATCCTACCTTTCAGGAAGGGGTTTATTTTTTGGCAGCTTTGCTGAGGGAATATTCCCTTCTGTAACCGAATAGTGTGTTACTCAGCTCTGTTGATTATGGGAATATCTCATGTGGCTGACCCTGAGAGGACTTTGCTAACCTTTCTGTGCTGACATCCTACAGTAACTCTGTACGGAGGTGATGTATGAGTCTCCCGTAGACGAGACATCAAGCAACCTGTCATTCATAATGTTTCTTAGAGAAAGCAAGAGGAGAAAACCTCAGGATCCTGGTTAATGTTTACTTCCTTAAAGCTAGAGCTGAGTGTGAGGGAGCTACTGGCAGGTCAGGGTGCTTGCTTCATGCCTGAACCAGTTGATTTGCAAGGCACAATCAACAGAAAGGAGGTTATTTTGTCACTGGCAATTAAGGCATCCTCCTTCTCGCACCTGCTACAAGCAGTGTAGAAGGGCTGAGCTTCCCAAGCTGGTGGCAGCTGAAGTCTGTGAAAGTCCAAATTGGAGGCCTGAGCTGAGGTGTTGTTTCTACATGCCACTGCTTTTTTTCAGGCAGGGATATTCTTCCTCCCTTTTTCTATTTAAAGTATGAGCTCTGTATGCTCTCTCAGAGGCATCTAGGAACGAAGCTCCAGCTGGAGACTTCTGAGCCCTGTACTTGTTAACATCTATGCTCTGATATTCTAGTTCCCTGTGCTCTCATTTGCAGATTTCTTCTTATTATTAGCTAAAAGATTTTCCATAGGCAGTATTTTGGTCCTAATAATAGTGGAAGAGAAGCAATGAACGTGACACCTAAAACAGGATTGAAAGATTCTGTAGTAACTGGAAGTGCCTAATGCTGTTGTGTAGCACATCAGACTACTTTATATTTTCTTTTACTTGCCATAGTATGTTTTTTATCAATAGGCCAGTTCATCCTTGCAAAATAAGTACAGATATCTGCTCCTCATTGGGACCCTGTCCCTCCTTCCTGAAAAACTGCAAGCCAAATAAAATAAAAGCAGCATTTAAAATAATCCCAACCATTCTGAAGTCATAGAAGGAAATAGCAAATAAAGCCTGTTAGAGTTGTGTTCTGTCAGAGCCAAAGGGAATTTTACTTCAGTGGAAATGGAACCAAATGTAAAATGGGAATGAAGAGAAAGGTGGGTACAGTGAGTATTAGGGAGAGTAAAGTATGAAAATTCCTTTGAAATGTAAAGCGAAATCAGGACTCAGGAAGCAGCCTGGATTCTGCCCCTGCTCAGTCAGTCTGCTCCTTTGTCAGTCTGGGCAAACTGCTTAACCTGACTCTACCCTAATTAACAGCTAATGAAACCTGTAAGTAAGCCACAGTGTGCATTTCTAAATGTGCCTGCGCAGTGCCTTGCAGCACAGGGCTTGGATTCCTTGGGAGCTTTCAAATGCATCCAAAATACAACTGCAGACTTTTTTTAAAAAAAAATATATATGTGTTTGTATATAAATACACATAAGGTCACATGTGATGTAGGCCATAACTCTTGAGAAAGGGTCAGAAACACAGCGTGGTGAGAGGGGCAGCCGTGATCACGTCACCACTTTGCCACGTCGGTTAAAGCAAACTCTTGTCCGCACTGATTGGCGAGTGGCATCAGCACTCCTTTCCTTCAGAGCAAGGCTGACAAAATCATTTTACTGGCTAACGTATCGTCTCTATGGGGAGATGTCCACATGAGTTTCCTCGTGCCTGAATTCCTGTCTGGTGGCATAGAAAAGAAAACAGCTCGTGCCTTGTTCTACAGTGATTAATACTATAAGAAATGATGTGATTCTTCCTATTTGATGACATAAGACATAGTTAAATTCAAAAATGCTTATTCTGGTCTGATTTACTTGTATGAGTATTGTCCTCTTTGGACAATGCTGTTCTAAGACACAGTGTGTACAGGGAGGAGGTGCTGGCTGGCTTTCCAGTTTCCTGACTCCTCATATGGGGAAGTTATATTCTTTCTTTTCCTGAGAGTAGGACAGGGCTCTCTTAAGGTCTTCCTGGAATCGTTGCAGCAAGCTGTGATGTGAATAATAGATGACAAGAAGATCTCTGCCCTCTGAAGAGAGAATACAGTGTGATGCAGTTTTCCTGTTGCACTGAGACACTGGCTGTGCGCTGAAAGTGTACCAGCAGGGATCTGCAATTCAAGGGGGAAAAAAAAAAAAGAAACTTTTTCACTCTCTTCTAGCTGAAGATAGTGGCCCACAATCTTTCAGTTACAACAACAGATCTTCCTCTTGGGAAGTCTTTTTTTTTCCTGCTATAAAGCAGAGAAACCAACAATCTCCCTCTAATACCCACACGTTCCTCATCTTCCTCCCTGGCCTGCAGAGTGCTCATGAAAACCTGTTTGCAGTGCATAGCCTGATCTATGAGTGTGTGATTCCTGTTTTTGAACTTCTAAACAACCCTAAGAGAGCCGCAGTCTGACCCCAGCCTCAACCCGTTACCACCTCCACCCTGTGGGGTCTTGGTCTCAGTCAGTGCCTAGCCTGCAGTCACCTTCACAGATTTGTTCTCTGCATTAAAATAGGCCCCAGTATTGCAAACCCTTTTCCTCATGGGGATGCCTGTGTATGAAGCCTGTATGACTTCCTTATGGTTGCAGCAAGAGATTTGTTGGAAAGAGCAGAGTTGGAAGGAGGCCACTGAAGTTGGGGAGATTTGTTTGTAGTCACCTGCAGTTGCTTCAGTCTGAGGGGTGTGTGTGTGTGTCTCTTCTCTACTCTTCTGTCAGCCTCACTGTTTGAAAACTGGGGATCATGGCATCTGATTCCCTAGATTTAGCTGTATTATGTATAATGGTATCTATCAGGTAATTTCAAAGTCCATCTGATTTTTTTTTTTTTAAAGTCTTCAGTATAATTCTGGACTCCTTTTCATCTGTTGGGAGACCCTTTCTTGTCACCCTATGAGAATTTCTTCTGATCTTGAAGCTCTTTTTTGTTCTGACTTATTTTCTCACTTTGTTTGGGGTTCTTTTTTTCATGCTCTTTTCTTCCATTTGGGATGTTTCATTACCATCTGTCTTTCTGTATTTTCATTTTCCTCCCCCCCCCCCCGCCTTGGTATCTTTGCCTCACTATACGTACTATTCTTGTTCCTTCATGCCAAATCTATCCTTCGTACTTTGTACTGTTTTATCTCTTCCCAATAGATCGCCTCTGCCCTTTTAGAAATTTCTTATAGCATTTCTAATTACAAAAATATCTGTCACTTTACATTTTAATTAATTTTTAATTATTTTTTTAAAGTATTTAGTTTGCTGATAGGTTGACTCCATCAAATATAAACCTCCTGCTAGAAAAATTTGAATTAAGGGGAGATTACTAAAGCAAATGCAGCGGAGAACAAGAAAGAAGTACCTCCACACCTGAAATAATGGGATAGCACTAAAAAAGTTGCATTAGTAGATAGACTTGGTCACACATATAGCTTGATTGTTGTTGTTTCCTCTCCCTCTTCCCAGTTTTCAAAAACAAATAGGGGAAAAAAAAAAAAAAGGAATGTGTAATTGAAATGTTCCCCTCTTAGATGGGGAGAGGTATTAAGACATCACAGCTCACCTAAAGACAGCCGACTTTTAACACAGCTGGGAAGGGGAAAATATCCAAAGCTATGGACAATTTATATCTACTAGATATAATTACTTGCCCTTCTAGTACTAAAACCTTTGTTCCTTTCTATTGCTAGCTCTTAATACAGTTACTAAAAGGACTTCTGTGACAAAAATAATATTTTGTATCACTTTTTGGCTTTCCTTATTACTAGTTTATAGACAAAGTCCTGATCCAAACCTGTTGTCATTGTCCCTTATTAATCCTTATTATAATGTTTGGAGAATACTAATGGCTGTGGAACTTTAAAGCCTCCAAGCGTTTATCTCATAGTTATTGGGGCAAAATATATTGTATATATAATTTGGACTGAAGCTGAGAAAATTCAACTCTGCAGAAACCAATTTAAGTGGCTGCAGTTACATACATAATTGATCCATCAATTAAGAATTCAATGTTGATCATCAGAACTGATCATAAGTTCTTTCTCTGTCTTCAGTAATTTGCTTTTTCCAATTACATAATGTCATTGTTATAATTAATAGCAATAAATATTGATTTTGTTTTAGTCATTATCTTTATCCTTGCCTCTGTTTAAATGAGTTTGGAGTTAATATAGCAGTGAATAAGACCTTGAAGGAGCAGAAGGTGGCATTTAAGTGTCGTCTCTAACAAACCTTACTTGTAACATCTGAATCTTTGGCTTTGATAGGATATGCTGTAGCCCAAAGCCCACTTTCTCAGAAGGTCAAGATTTTCTCTTCCAAATTCATAATATTAATGTCTATAGCAGAGCTGGGAAAAGAAACAAGGAGTTTCAGCCTGCACTTCATTGCCCTGAGGAAGGTTCCTTCTCTTCATCTTGTTTGCGTAACTGCTAACCGAAGAGTCACAAGAATTTAGCACCTGTGCAAGACTTGACTTTTTATAAGAGCAGGGCCCCATCCCATCTCACATTTGTGGGCTTTGTCTGCAAAGTACCTCACCTTTTGTTTCCCCCAATTTCTAGGAAACACCTAGGCCACTCTGTATTTTCCCAAGTTGAGTAGTGCAAGGCAGTATGTATCCTAGCTAATTCAGAGTTCTCCACTTGCTTGTATGCTTATTTTCTTATTTTTCTGTTTTTTCTGTAGCCACTTACTGTAGTGAGAAATGTCACTGCATAATGGAAGGTACTGGAGAACTGATCGTGGTGCTTGGTGGGAATGTCCATGGATAAGGCTAGATCTGAGCTGCCTTTTATGAGTACATGGTAGAAGACAATTAATTCTAGAGTACTTTCCTTTCTCTTGCAAAGTTCTTGCTATTTTGGGACCTGACTTATTTCTTTAGTCAAACCAATCGCTGACTTCTATATGAGTTGTGAAAAGTTCGTCTAGAGACCTTGAATAGTGCTAGAGCTTTGCTGTCACAACGGGCAAAGCAGAAGTTCAGAGGAAAAGAACCAAGAGAGATGAGAAGCATGTGTCCTGTGCTTTGCACAAGGTCCTTCTACCTGTGAATCACAAAGGACTTCTTGCAATTTTTACAGTTTATCCTCATTCCATAGGAAATGAAGGTATCCAGTAAGTGTCTTTGTCAAGGTCATAAGAAGGCAGGCCTGACAGATCTTGAAAGAAAACACACATCTTGTTTCCAAAACTTTAAACAAAAGTCCATCTTTACACTCTTATGTGTAGAGCCTGGAGAACCAAACCAGTGAAAATCTACAGATGGGCTGAATGGAAGTAAGGACTTTTTCATTAGAAGAACAGTGACTGTATTCTCAGCTCTGCTGTCATATGGTCTGGTGATCTCAGTAAGTTTACAATTCAGGTGTAAACATATGAGTTATTATTTAAGGAGCCTTGGATGAAGTATGCTAGAAAATGGAAAGATGTAATTATTAGTGAGGTCCAAATGAAATAAGTCATAATCATTCACCTTGTTCTAAGGATGACTTGGCATACAACATACCTATCATCAAAATAACTCTATTTCTGGGTGGGGAAGGCATAGGAAAGAGGGAGGAAGAAAGAAGACTGGCCTGAAAAATTCAGGAAAATAGTTGGATACTACAGCTATGACATAGCCTCCGTTATACACGTTAATCAGAAAACATGAGGTGCTCCGTTATACACGTTAATCAGAAAACATGAGGTGCTCCAGCTCTTATGAATAATTCACACCCCTGAGAGGAGGCCATTAAACACTGACCCAACAGAAGCCTGGTCCTATCAATCTCCCTTTCTGAAGGAAGTCTGGGCAAAGGCAGCATCCTTTTGAAAGAAGCAACAGAAGACGCTTTTGATTTGCAAGCTGAAGTGGCCCTCAAGTAGGAAAATCAATTCCAACGCAAAATGACATGTAAGTTTTATTAAGTCAGCATTGTCTAGCCTGCATTATTTAATAGTATGAGCTACTGCGACCTCTGTTAAGAGTTAAATTGCACGAGTAGAACAAAATATGCTTCAGCTTAGTTTCCGGAGTCAGTTAAGAGTTAAAGTGGAAATAGTTCAGAAAAGCTGGATTTACCTGCTGTTTATGCTTTGGAATAACAAGTAGGTGAAATGTAGAATCTCAAGTCCAGCTAAGTGTTGCAAATGGAGTCAGGTGCTTCCTTTTGGTACATTTGGTTGACATCAGCTCTGGTAAAAGCTACAAAGACAGATTTTCCTTGGGAGGGAGGGGGAAAAACAACAAACAAACAAAAAAAACCCTCCTAGTAGCTTTTTGGCTCTCACTGAAGTAGGACTTGCTGGTATTGGTTCTTTTTTGATATTTTGGGGACCTATGTTCCAATGTAATTAGGGAAACTGCAGTTGAGAAAACAAAAGTATGCCCACAAATTCAATTGGATATTTTTCATACTACGAGAATTTGAAGAGTGCCACGCTTTTCTCCAATTCTGAAGTCATTAGGAATTTTCAGAGTTTCTGAATGAAAAAGGGAGTGCCATGTCCAGGAATGGCCAAAAGACGGGAGGTATTTTCGCTTGATATGAGAAACACAGGTTGAAGTGATTGCTTCTAGCTGTATTAGATGTGTTTCCAAGTTCTTCCTCTTTTCTGGAATTGACTGGAAATCTTGCCCTTGATAATACTCTCTCAACAAGAGTGTCATTAAAACGGCTTCATACTGAAAAACGATAGTTTAAACAAATGCTCTTTTTCTGCTGGGGGGAAAAATGACAGCATTTCAAACTGTGCTTCAAAGTAGACGTGTGAGATTTCAGTCCAACCTTGTCCCTTCTTCCTAAAAATGAACGTTTTGCTGGCTTAGTGTGGCTGCAAATGTTTTACCTTACCGCATCTAAATAAAATGTTTCAGTGTGATGTTTCAAATGGATATTTCATTTAGAACTGTATGTTCTTTTTTTTATTTTAAAACTTTTTTTTAAGAGATTAGAAAAAGCAAATCTGTTCTTGCTGATGAACTTTAACTCTCCTGTTCAGCCAGGAATGTGGAAAATCAATTATTCACACATTTCTATTTGAGTGAAAGCTTAGGTCAGGTTGGTTCTTATTTTACCCTGCCATTCCAATTATTTTATAATATATGCAAATTCTCTTTGGCTTTTTGATAGTCTAATCTGTCAAACCTTGTCTGCCTAATTGCATTAAAAATGAGACTCGTCAAGCAAATCAGATATAATTCTACCTGTAACAGTCTAATTGTCAAAAAAGCTCCCTTAATTGCAAAAAGAGGGACGCACCTTGTGATTCTAGTTCTTTTTTTTTTACCTTTTCCTCCCATAAATAAGAGGTATATACTGTAACTCCACTTTATAAGAGTAGAATTTAAAGTTACCTTTAAGTTCTGGGAGTTCGCTATCAGAAATGTGTAAAACAAAGTCCTTAATATGACCGGAAAGAAGCTTAAGGCCTCAGATATCAGTGGAAACCCTATTGCTGAAGGCACCAACTTGTGCTATTGCTGTAGCGCAAAAAGAGACTTTTAGACCAGTTCTCCTCGGCATTGCTGATCACTGCTTTCAATGAAACCATTTAAGAAAAGAAGACAGCCTGAGGATGGGGCTCTGAGTCACTTGTTTCTTTCAGTAGTGAAGCCATTTCCCCAGGGACTTCAGTTTTGCAAGCCCAGCTCTACCCTGCTGATTAACAAATCCCATGACTTGGACCACAAGAAGTTTTTCATTTATTTCGGATACAATTAAAGGAAAAGAAATTGAGTATGTAATACGTTGGAAAGCTTCCCCCCTTCCCACCCTTCACCCCCCCCCCCCCCCCACTACTCCCTAGCCCTTATGCTTGTTTTCCAAATTTGGGTAATGATGAGGCTCAAGGGAGATGTGAATTATAACTTGTCTGTGGCTTGGCTAATGAAGAAGGAACAGACTTTGTTTCCATCTGGACTGTGGTTTTTATTTATTTTCTCCCTTTTCCTTTAAATAAAGGAAGTTCGAATTTCTTAAAAATCACTACATAAGTAAATTATCTTGAACTCATTCATAGGAGGAATGTGGCTCCTGAACACCCCTTGTCCAAATGAAATACTTCTTGCTTACATAAAGTGCGATAACATTAGGAGACCATCTTGAAGTTGCGCAGCACCTTGTAGGCAGGACTTACCTCTACAGGAACAACTTGCTGAATGCTCTGTCCAGGATGTTTTTTACAAATTAACTTGGCTTATGTTTTCGTGCTAAGTGTGGTGTCCAAATTTCTTCTGCAGGAAGAGAGGGTTGTAGAATGAAGTAGCTCTGAATCTGAAGCTTATAGAAGCAGCTTCAGCCTCTCTGCACTAGCTTGTAGGTTCTGGCCTAACAGGAGACTGGTTGAGTAGGCAGGGGATGCAACAGCTAAAGAGGCTGTTGATTTTGTTTGCAATACAGATTCTTCCAGTGAGCTGAGAGCAAGATGTTTGACACTAGTCTTTGCAAGATATTGGAAAAGACACAAGAGACTGGAAAGACCAGAATCTGATGACAGAAGTGGAAATACAACTTGAGAGATTAGTAGAGACAAAGGGAGGACAAGACTAATTAGCAGCAGTTAGGTGGTTTATGCTCTTTCAGGATTAATCTTTAACAGCAATTGGGCAGTAGTTCCTCTGCAAATGATGTTATTTTGACATCGTTTGTCAAAATGTGAATATACTGACTTGTTTTTCTGGGTCTTTAGGCAGTTTACGCATCACCAGTGATTTCCCTGCAGTCTCCAAGGAGACTTGCAATGGCTTTAAGAGTGTTGCAGTGGAGGCTAGGCCAGCATTTCCACATAAAAATAAATAAATAAAATAAATAAAAAAACACCCTCAGTCCAAGCTGTAATGTTTTCTTAATCTGTTGACAAATTTCTAAATCAATTGGGGGATAAGTTGTAGAAGATGCACGGGACCAGTTGGAAGTGTATTTTTTCTAATGCCTTTCTGCTGATTCAAAATGACCTTGAATCTCCATAATATGTTTCCATATGTCCTTAGACTGTAACATTGGGATATGTACATATGGTTCCAGCCTCAATAGCAATGGTGTGAAGATGAAGCTGGGTGGGAAAAGGAGTTGTATCCCCCAAGTGAAAGAAATGATTTCCTATGCTGTTGTACATAGGAATATGAGTCTGTTTTCTCTGGGTGAAGTTCATCCCTGGAGGACAGGAAGCCAACCAAAATCCTACGAAGTTCCTAGTTTTGAAGAATTAAATGAGTCATCTCTGAGTAGAAAGCCAGAACATGAATTCCATCTTGCATTCATTATTAGACCTATTTAACTCAATGCTATATAAAGATCAAATGAAAATGAAGACCTCATTATGTTGTCAAAGCCCCAGGTCCACCTACTCTGCTGCCAGGGCTGCTGTGGGAGGTTGGTTAGCTGAACCTGAACAAACTGTAATCTGGCTGCATCATGTATTCTGTCAATCCTGTGTATATATATTACATCATGTTTGCTTTCTGCTTTTCTTTTAGATTAGACTACTAGAGGAATAAAAAAGATAACTAGGAAGGAGCCACTTGCTAAATACTAACCTAAGAAGCAACTGGATGCTTATGTTTTGCCTCTTCATTGCCATCAGTTCAGTGAGGCCCCTTATACATTAGTTCCGTTGTGTAGTCTTTCCTCCTCGTTTTGCTAGTTGATAAGATGGCAAATGGTTTATCCTAACTCAGTAACTAATGTATTTAAATGCCTTGGTCTGGCTCTTGAAGTTTGCTATAATAATAATTCAGTCTTATCAGATCCTGTTACATTGCTTCCTCGTTGACCATATGGTGACAAAGTTGTGAGAAAGGAAATTGTTTCTTTCCTAAAACTATGAGAATTGTTCCTGTTTCTAAATGATATATGGGGTTTACTTAGTTTCTACTGTTTCCTGAAAGGGCACTCTGGAGAGTAAATTATTCTATTAATGGTGTCTAAAGACATGTGCCTAAAATAGCTTCTGTTCTACCATTAGTAAATAATCTACAAATATGTCACGTTTTTCAGCTTTTCAGTGTATTAGAGAGTGTACAGATTTTTTACAATCCTATCCCTGGGTATGCATTTGACTTAGATTCCTGCATACACCAATAAAAAGAGCTTCTCTCCCAAGTTCTGATTCAAAGAAAAAACTTTCATGGATCTTTAACAGTTAATAAGCATAGCTACCTAGTCCCCAGAGCAGTCTGTACCTGTTTGTTTTTGTTTAAAGCACTCCCCAGGTTTATTAATAATCTCAAACCTCTTGGAGCAAGGTTGCAAGACTGTTGTAGGCTCTCAGATTCTGCTCCTGGATGGAATGAATTAGTGCATGGAAGCCACATGTCCCATCACAAGCACATATTGGGTGAACTAAGATCAAACTGCTGTCCTTTTTTGGCTTGCAAATAATACAGAACTTGCTGACGCTGGAAAAATGAACAGACTGAAAACACAAGCAAGCAAGAGGATTATCTTGATCTATGGCTGCTTCTTCTTGGAATGCACAAACAGTGCAGATGACAACCTCTTATAACTAAAAGGTTTTTAATTTAATTACCGACACTGGTCTAGATTGAGCAATGTTCCCCTACTCCTGAGTTATGCTAGCTGTTTAGCTGCTCCACCCTGGGAAGATGTTGTTTTGCTTCAAACAGTTGGTTCATTTCTTGTTCCTCTCATTTCTGGTCACCTCTGCCGTTCACTCTCCAAGTTTGTTTCTCTTCTACTGTCCGTAGCCACCACTTTGCAATACTCCTGAATGGGGGGAAAGGGGGAGGTAGATTTAACAGGGAGCTTGGACACAAACGGCTTTGTGTGTAACAGTGCTCTTCATTCCCACAGCCCAAGCAGCATGCATCCATCCACTGTGGGGAATCTGTCCTGTAGGGACGATTAGACCCCCACTGCTGGGGCATGGCAAATCCGTGACGGCAGGGTACGGAACAGACAGTGGCTGCTTGAAGTTCCTCACAAGTTCCCATAGCTGTATTATGTAATGTTTACATTTAAAAAAATAAATGTTTTCTGTAGCTGAAAAAGAACAGCACTTTTTATTGTTAAGGTTTCTTCCAAAAGACAGTATAATAAATTGTACCTCAAGATGGAATAATAACTAAGCCAAAATTTCTGGGACTTGACCCAGAATTTTACATCTGTCTAGATAAGTGTCTGATATTCAGAGGATTAAAACATCCTCTGTACGAACATCTATATGAACACTCCGACTGATTTTATGATTTGATGAATAAGAAGTAGCTGCATAACTCTTTCTTCCTCTTCCTCGTGCACTTTCTACCTCTTGCCTTGCTTTAAAGCTCTCCTCCTAAAGGATGGTTTAAATAGCGCTGCCATCTGATTTTGCTTGCAATTTATCTTCTCTGGCATCATCGCTCCACTGGAAATCTGTAGCACAAGATTCCCCATCTTATTGTAGTCAGGCAGAGAAGCATGTTCCAGTGACTGTGGCTGCAGAGCTGGGCTGTCTAGCGCTATTGCTAGTATTAACTGGTATCACCTTTGATCATCTCTATTTAATGCCTTAATTTTGCCTTTCAAAATGCCAGACATGATCTCATCATGAATCCCATATGATATCTTCTGGAGTGGACAATCCCAGCATGTGTGTGTCCTAATATTATTCCCTACAATAGCGAATTAGCTCAAGTAACTCACTGCCAGAGAGTATTAGCAAAGGTTAGCAGAGTTCAAAAACTCTTTGTAGGAAGTTCACAGGACTGTCTCAGGATATGCTAGTAATATCGCTATAAATCCTCAATGCACAGTCACAAACTGATATCTAACTGATGAATGTAAATTAGAAGCTTTTCTTATGTACCTGTCTGTTTCTTGAATTTTTCTCCAAAGCAGTTGATATTGTCACTACTGGAGAAAAAGATACTGGAGCTGCTGAATTTATCCACTGTGGCAAGTCCCACGTTCCTTGTGTGAAGTAGGCATGGTACAGAGGATGTCTTGGGAGTGCAGTCAAGTGAAAACGGAAAACAAGAGTTCTATCTTTTGCCGCTGTTTAAGCTACTACCTGCCTCTTTGGTATTAATCCCTCCTTAAGATAAAATGATTAGAGACCTAAATGCTTTTAAAATTCACTGGCCTCCTTAGAATAACTAAACGAATAAAATCAGCAGCCACATTTACCTCTCTGCTAAGCTAATTATGGTAAATCTGCAAAGCAGAGGAAGGGATGGGATTTAGGAAACTATCAGGTTTGCAAAACTTTTTTCTTTTTTTTCCCCCTTCATGCTTGTTTGCTTTTCCCTGGTATTGTCCTTTGAATTTATGGATAAAGGATGAAGCTCCACGCTAGTTAGGTTGTATGTTAGTGCATGTCTTTTCATATGATGGGCTTTTACCTGGGCTCTTCAAAGCCTAGACTGAATTTACTGGTTTTACTGAGGCTTTCTGTTGAAAGATCAGCATGCAGGATTTTCTGGTCCCATTTTGACCTCATCTAGCCATTATGCAGACCAAATTGTGCTGTTATTTTTCAAAATGCTTCTGACCTGACAAGACTTAGGAACAGGTTGTCTTCAGTATTTTGACATACTGGACACTGATTACTCACTGGTTGTAGTTTGCTTCGAAGTTTTTTAATGGAGACAGAAAACCTTTTATCTAAGGAGACCTGAGAGTGCTTTGCAAATAGCAATTAACCTTCATGCCATTCCTGTCTCTTGACAGTTTTTAACTTTGTAAGCTCTCTTCCAAGTCCTTCGGCTGTGTGCATTCAGAGCCTGAACCTTGATTTAATACATGAGATGTTACCACAATGTTAGTAAAAATTCTCTCTTGGTCTAAGGAGAAACTGGAAGTTTGGAGGTCACTTCAGTCTTATAACAGAAAGGAAAAAAGATAGGTTATTTCTGTGGACACCGAGTGGGTTCCGAGTGGAAAAGTGTGAAGATAAGTCAGTGTTTCTTTTTCTTCTGAATAGTTTTGCCCATCTCTAAGACTTCCAGTGCTTTAAAGGAGTTTTTGGGCTTTGCACGGCACAGCCATGATTGATTGCTGCAGTCCAGCTTGCAAATCTCTCAGGATGGCCCAGCTGGAAATGATGCTTTCTCGGTGAAATATTTTAAACTGATCAATAACTGCTGCTCTTGGTTATAATTTGGTTTCACGCTGAGCAATGGAAACAGATGGTTGAGAGTTGATCTGATATCTGTAGGTCTCTTCCAGCACCGCCTTTGAGGAATAAGGTCAGATGTTAAGAAACACGAGGCAATGCTTACTTCATTCCTGTGTTGCACCAAAAATCATCAATTGCACCAGGATGAAGTTAGGTTAATGCAGTGGCCAATTGGTCCCCCAGTATGCACATCTTTGTAGCATCTAGTTATTAGGCAGGACTACTGCCATAGCTACCATGCCTCCTGTCTATATTCTTTTCCAACTTTAAGATATCATGTGATGTTTAGTGGTCACTGAACTTTTCTGTACTTCAGTTTTTCAGTTGCAAAATGAGGAAAACAGTGCTGACTTATCTTTCAGGAGTGATGTGAAGATTTATTAATATTTGTAAAGTACTTTCAGATTCACAGATGAGAAGTTCATTCCTTCAGGAAGCTTAGAGGCAAACTACTTCTGTGCTGAGGTTCTGGTTGGCTTTCTTGCAGTAATCTCCCAAGATGCCTGGAGGGTGCGTGGTCTCTGTATTTAAATAGATGCAGATATGTTAATTATTGCTGAATCTACTGTTTTTGTACTGGCCCATATATTTTAATCCTTTCTCTCACACCTCACTTAAAAAATCTCTTTCCTGGTCCCCAGCCTGTCAGGTGAGAGCAAAGGAGGGAAGGAAGACTGGAAAATCATTGACTCTGAGGCTCATGTGTAGTATGTGTTTTGTATTTCTGGTGGAGCTTATAAGAAAAATGGAAAAGGTTTGATGCTGACAGAAGGTCCAGGAGAAGCAGCAAGTCTGTTAAACTGGAAAGCTGACACTTCTGAAACAAGATTATTAGCAAATCATACAAACCTGCAATGTTTAATGCACTCTGATGTGGGCAATTAAATTATGGCTGAGTGGCAGAGGAGAGAAGAAGAGGTGATGTTGTTCATGATACATGTTAAATAGCAGAAGGCTGGGGACAGCAGCAGTGGAGGGTTCATGAAGGCCAGGCCTGCTCTAACAAGCTCCAATTTCCTCCAAATATTTAAATGCAGGCCATAATACTGATAGCTATTTGTGCTCCCTTCCTGTTGCTTATTATCCTACAGGTAAAAGACAGAAGGTCACTGAGCTGGGCAGTTCGCCAAGGAAGTTTAATTGCAAAATCCTTATTAAAGAAAAGGAAATGTAAGAGCAATGTGTCTCTAGGAATGGATTACATTTTCTTCTAATTAACCAGAAATATGAAAGCTGTGTGCAAGGGAGTTACTGCAAGAATTAGCATGAGATTATGTAATCACCCATTCCAACAAGGACCAAATTTGCAATGTGACTGAGCAAAGAGACTGTGGCTTACTCGAGGACTGCTGCCACTAGGGAACGAGCGGCCGCTCGCTTACGCTGCGGGGGCCGCGATGTAGCAGCTCGTCCTCGAAGTGCTCAGTTCCATCCGAAAGGGGGAATAACGTCCTCTCTGCAATGATGCCAACAGCTACCTGAGCGTAGCTGCTGTTTCAATAGACCGGAAAAATTCCCAAACAGCCAAACTGCCAGTGATGGGCAGTTCAAGCTCACAGCCTTTAAAATTGATGAGTGTCTTTGCTCTCAAAATGCATACAAAAAAACTACTTATTTCTTGCCCGTTCTGTTACACCACTCTCAGCTGATATTATAAAGGATTGTTAAGAAATTGGGTGTCTGTTTTATACGTGGGATTACTGAGAGTGAGAGAGCTGAGATTGCAAACTGATTGGAAACAGATCTGTATCCTTCACTTCAATCATAAAACAAATGTACACACAAAACTCATTTTCCACCTGTTTACTAGCAGGTGCCATTAAGTTATCTCTGAAAGATTTTTTTCTAATCCTTTTTTTTTTTTCCTCAAGCTCATTTTGTCTCTGCTTAAGAATAGTGGGGAAATTCAGTACCAAGCTCTTTGAAATATCATTTTATACCACCACCATTTTGCCTCTCACTGGTACTTCTTTCCTGTTGAGGGAACAGCTGTGCTTTGATTTTTTTTTTTTTTCCCCCTTCCTGAATGGACTGTGTGTCAGCACGAGGTCACTGGAGGGCACGTTATTCTCCCTGACCGGATAGAGATTGTTTTTCCATTTCCTTGGGATGCTATTCTCGAAACAAAGCTGCAGTTGCTTGGAAGATAGTCCTATTTATGCAGATAATTAAGACTTAAATCTTCCATATGTAATAACAAAGATAAACTTCCAGAGAGGGTATTTCATTCTGTAAGGTGTCCTAGCTCTGATATGCAGGTGTAAAAAATGGTTCGTTTCTTAGGGAAATTCAGTCACCTCAAGGAAGGAATGTGTCACCTACTAAATCATCTATCTAGTTTCTTATTCTAAGCCTACTCTGTGCTTTGCAAATGCACAAGCGTTTCCTTCCCACATAACTTTACATTATCGTTTGAAAATGAATGATGTCTTCAACTCTCTAATTCACTTATACCCTTTCCAAAGTTACCTTATGGAATATTATGATGTTCTATGTGTTCATGTTTTAATTTGCATTTGATTTAGCTCTCCAGCTCTAGCACACTGACCTTGATCATCTTTGGAAGACAAAAAAAAAAAAAACAAAAACAAAAAAAAACACACACAAAATCCATGCATCTGTGTCTTCAAATTTAAGTTCTTTTTGTTGCTTGAAGAGTCTCCATTTTTTTTTTTTACATAAATACACTTCTGTAGGTCATGTGATAATGTGCTCCCTTTTGAGGTTGTACTTCAGTCAGATCCTTAGCCTTTGTAACAACAAATTTTAGAGGCTTCAGTCTATCTTACCTATGAATCTCCTTTGATAACTGCTGGTTCTTCTTTATAGCTCGGGATTTTTGTGTCTACAGCTTAGAAATCCCCATCGGTTCTAGCCATAGTGAAGTCGGTAGCAATTTATCCTGTGCTTAATTGAGACCAGGACTTGCTGATGGTAAAATATCACTGCTTCAAAATTTACCAATGATAGTAACATTTCCAGAATTCAGACAGTGTTGAAAGAACTGCCTAGGTCATTCAGACTTTGACCAACACCCCTCCAACACCCCCCTCCCCCATTTTCTTAAAAATATATGCTCTGTCCATGGTATTGTGGAGTTGGATACAAGTAAATGTCCATTTATAAAGAAACGTCTGATTTATTTTAAAATAATCATATATATGTGTTCCTCAAGGACTGTGAGGTTGCTAGCTAAAATCTTCCTAGATGTTTTACAGATCAGATTACTTAGTTCATGAGGAAGTAATGTTTATCTGAGACGATATTGGTATTCATCCAGGGATTTCTTGCTCCATGAATTGTCCATGATCAGATCATGAGTTTTTTGGGCTTGCTTCCTATCCACAATTGTCAGACAAATGTTTTCTTTGAGCAAATTTGACAATCTCTCCTGCTTACCAAAGGTTTGCTGTGACTGTTTACTCATATAGGGAGTTTGGAATTTTTCCTATCCCTTATCAATAGTTAATAAACAATTGTTGCTTATGTCTTATTTCTGTATTCCTATTGCACAAATTTTATAAACTCTAGGAGTGCTCTTTCTCTTCCTGATAAAAAGATTTCAATTTTAAAATGAAGCCTGTCTGGCCCATGAAGCCTATTTTTCACTGTTTGTTCAAACACAGCAGAACCTGGAGAAACACTTTCAGAGCACACAAAATACAAGCTGCAAGTGCTGAATCAAAGTGTTCATCAGAATATGCCTAGACAGTCTTGACTATATTTTCCTCTGGATTCAGAGGACCACAAAGATGGCAGTGGAAATTAGATTGGAGCAGTCAAGGCACACACACACAAAAATTGCCCAAACAACTTATTCTTTTCATTCCACAAAAAATGGGCACTTATATGTACCGTTCCATGAGGAAAAACCCACCTCCATACAACAGCCCAAGTGGTTTCTTTCTTTCCTTGCTCTTTTTCAACAATTAAAAAATTACATCAAGACATCCAGCCCAGACGATGGAGGAGAAACAGCCCTTCCTGACATGAGCTTCATTGCCCCGATGACCGGGTACTGATTTTATGATACTGAATTTGTAGGAATGCACTTGGTTTTGACTTTCTTGTGGTGACTAGCTAGTTCTTAAGCTTAGATCCTATCAAAGAGTTGTTACAGCAAGTTTAAAGACATCCTACTTTTTCTGTCTCTTCCAGACAAATAGCTGAGACATGTTACCATGGATTATTGAAGAGATGAGTTTCATTGCTCTGTTTTGACACTTTTTTTTTTTTGAAAAAAAAAAATCTAATAAAATGCAAAGAAGTATTTACATCAGCTTCTTGAGAGTTTGACCCAAAGACCTTGTAGCTTTTTTGCGGAGACACTGCCCTCATATAAATAGCTGTTTGTTCATGCTCTTTCTCCTATTCATTATGGTCAAAGTCTGAGCTCATGTCTGTTTCTTAACGTACAAAGAGTCTATAAATTCAAGGATGCTTGAGTCATTCTTATGTTTCATTAAGTGAAATGTTACATTATGATAAGTCCCAGCAATATGAATATTGGCTTTTTAAGATCCTTTCTCAGAAAAAGATTCTGTAGCTATTTTGGGCTCTGCAATCACCCGCACGAATAAATCCTCACTATTAAAGAAATACAGTATCTCCCATTACCAAAAAAGCAGCAAATAGGATTTAACTTGTGTTGGAGAAGGCATGCTGTCGTTTTTGTTTTTCATTACCAGAATAATTGTAACAGATTTATTTAACCAATCATTCATCAGCTAGTTTACAAAAGCTCCTGGGGCTGCTGCAGTTGTTGGACAGTTGACAGGATTATTTAGCTGATAAATACAAAAGATAATTTGATTCAAGTATGATTTTTGTGGAACTGAAAAACACAGCATTTGTTTTTGTCTCTCTTCAGATTCAAAGAGGATATAAAATTGGATCTTGGGAGTATGACTAGTTCACAGTTGGCCTCTGGAAATATCCTGCTATTTTTAAAATAATTTTTAGTCATTAGTCCTACTCGTAATTAAATATATATAGCTACTTTTTGTGCTAATTATGCCCTCAGTCCAATAAAGCATTTAACAGGTGTATGACTTTAGAACATGAATAATCCTGCTGGCTTACATGTTTACAGTTGGATCTGTGCATAACTGCTTGGTTTTGGTTCATCAAAACACAATACATGCTTTGGTCCCACCATAACCAGCAATTTTTAGGTATGCACTTGAAATTTAGCATGTGTTCAATTGCTTTGCTGGATGGTGATGAACAGGAGCCTGCGCTGGAAGGCTCTACTGGATCCAGGTCTGTTGGAGTTGGATGTAGAAGTCCAGGGCATTTATAATTTAGTCAGTGGTACAACTGACCTGAGAAAAATGCTATCGTGTATTCTTGGTGTTAATTATTATGCTCGTGGATGGGATGGTTTTAAACAAGGCAAACCTGAAATGGGATGGATATATCAACCTTTAGGATGATGATGCAGTTCTTTGCTGCTCAGCCTGGGTATGCTTTCAGCTGAAACGCTGGTTCCAGGCTTGCTGAAAAATGGGACCAGGTAGAGATAATCTGGGGAAGGCGAACATGAGGAATGATAAACTGGGGAGAATCTAGGGCCTTTGTCACTGGAGGTCTCTAAGAGCAGGATGGACAAATGGCTCTGTGGAATGACAGTTACGATCACTCCTGCTCTGGGGTAGGGATGACCAGGGTGGCCTCTGAAAGACTCTGACTTTTGGTTCCTAAACCAGGGAAAAGTTTAGCTGATAAATATCTGAACAAGTCTCATGCCAATGATTTTATCATTAAACAAATAACACAAATATTTCTGATACTTTTTCTTTCCACAAAAGAAGTCTTTGTGGAAATAATGTGACATGAACAGTATGTTAAGTGGAGCTTTGCTTTTTAGTCAAGCAAATGTTTTGTTTTATTTATTTATTTTTTATCCTGTGGTGATCTTGCCTCCCAATTGCAGAATGTTTTGTGCAGCTGAAAATGGAAATTAGGAAATAATGTCAGATTTAACTACAGCTGAGAAACTCAAAGGCTGAAATGTCATTGCAAAGTATTATTTTGTTCAGAAAGCATACTTTCCAAGATAGGCTGGAATACGACAGAAGAAAGCACTGCAGAACACCACCCTGTCAAAATCTCATCTTCTATATATTGCATTGAACTGGATTTGACAGCTACAATTCAGCTATCTAGTCTGGCTAAGTACATAATGAAAGAATCTTCACTTAACGTTCTCAAAGTCTTTACACAGACTTTAAATTCTCGAGTCCTTATTGTGATATGCAAGCATAATTATCCCCATTCTAGGAGGGAGAGAACAAATACCATTTTTACGTGTAGAATCGAGCCACAGAAACCTAGCAAGACTGATGCAGTTGAAGCTGGAAGATTTGCTGTCATTCAGCATCTCCAGTCTCTTTCCTGTTTTAGGAGGATGATTTACAGAAACCATTCTAGCATTCCCATTCCTTCTCCTTTACTCAGAAAACGTTATTACCTAGAATATTCTCCTTTTTCTCTACATGCATTTTCCTCTTCAATATTTGCTGTTCACCCAGCTCTGAACCAAAGCTACCTTCCAATATTTCACCGTTTCAGAGCCAGATTGCATATGTATTTGTTCCTAGAGAGGGTGTGTGAGACAAAGACCTGATGAAGAGCCTGTGATGCGCAATCTAAGAAAACAGTATTTTCCAGGGTACGTTACATCGGCACAGCATCGTTATGCTTGCCCCCGCCACTACCTACCACCATTAATTTATTTATTTATTGCTAGTGTTAAATGGTTTTGTCAAAAGCAAGTCTTTACAGACCATTAATGCCAGAATGGATGATTGTTTTCCAACAGCCTGCATGAATAATTCAAGCTGCTGGCTCATATCCTCATCCTCGGTGCTGTGGGCTCTTCTGAGGAAACGGGGTTATTAAAGGTAATAATGATGAATCTCATCTTTGAGTAGGACATACTCATTAATCCTATCGTGAAACAATTTAAGGTGCTGGAACTTTTTTCACCTAATGCATGTCTCCCCTCCTACTCTCAATGATGCTACTACTTTTGAGATTCTCTTGTAACAAAGAAGTCAAAAGACATAGTGAATAATTTGGGAGAAGCAGAAGGAAGATTGAACAGTGAGATGAGTGTTTGGCAAGCAGGCAGATTTTTTTTCTCCTTGTTCTTTTAAAAATGAAACTGTTTCCCCAACCTTCATGCCCTTTACTTGCTGCAAATACTTGAGGGAACATGTTTACTGGGATAAATATTCTGGGGCTCAGTGAATAGTAAGAGAAGACTAAGACGTTAAAGCAATGAAAGCTGTACGTATAGTCACGTATCAGGAACTTGATTATTAATTTTGATAATGGTTCTCAGCTGTGTTTACACAATGGTGGCAAAATCTTATAAGTAAACTGTGAGGTTAGTTCTGAAGTTGCCAATTGGTCTTAGTGGTGCCAATAATAGAATATAATTGAGAAAATACTTGGAAACCAGCCTATCCTCTTGGTTTCATCAATATCCAAAAGAACGATGAAATATGTAGGCTCTCCTAACTGATAAAGCTTTGTGGTAATCTTTGCTTTGAAAGGTGATTTCACATTAGATGGTCTGAAGTTTTTTTTTGAATGTGTTTGTCTAAATACACAATAGCAACCACTAGATTTATGCACAGCTGAGCCCCAGGTGGCTTATAGTCCAGCCAACTGTTTGGGATTTCAGCAAGCGAGGGAGCAGAGATTGATCCCCTAGAGTCTGAAATGATACTGTTGCTTCAGGCTCTTTGGATCGTAAACATTGCCTCTTTATTATGATGTGCATGGAATAATTGCCTATTGCTTGACATAGTTTTACAAGTTACTGGAATGGCCTGGAAAGATAGAGACACTTTTCTTGTTTTTATGGCACCTGTGCATTGCTATTCTTTTTTGCTTTTTAAAATGCATGAGAAATGCCTTGAACAGGACATCATCTCTCTGCCTTTGCTGGAATAACCTTTCAAGCCCTGGAAATGTAAGAGACAATGTCATATCAGAGGCCAACTAATTCGGAATGCTTAGGAAAGGAAGGAATCCGTATTGGGGTACTTTAAATTTTCTTTACCCCCCCCACACACCTTTTTTAATTTTCAACCAACTTGTATTAAATAAATTGCCTCTGGGGACTAGTAGAAACTGTCACCAAGCACATCACCTACATACACCCTATTCTGGGAGTGCAGAAGAGCTAATATTCTTCCTCATCCTTTTGAGAAAGCTAAACGACCCTCTCCTTCAGTCTATTAAGTTTATTGAAGAGGAGGTTAAGAGGTGATTTGATCCACTAATAGGTAGTAGACAGCTCCATTAATCTAGAGAGGGGAAGTAGCACGTGTAACAAGATCCAGCGGTTGGAAGGTAAACCTGGCTGAATTCGGACATTGCTATTTCTAACAACGAACGTACGTGCACTGCGGGTCTTCCCTTCTCTGTGCAAAAGATGCACTGACTTGAGCAAAAGTTGTGACTTTGACAGAGAAATTACTGTTTACAGTTTGCTGGCTCCTATTCTGAAAGAGATCAGCACAGATATCTGTAATTGTTTGTTCTGGCTTAAAAAACCACGAAGGATGACAGAAATCCCATGCCTATCCATCTATCAGTTTTTCAGTGATTAAACAGGAGAGAGAAGATATGATATTTATGATACTCCACATCTAAAGAACAACAAACAGAATATACTGCTACATCTTAAAATGATAAGCATGGCCCTAAAATGTCTGTGTTAATTTTTCTTAATGCTTCCCTGCTCCATAAGAAAATGGAGAACATCCTTGCCATGATCTTCGCATATTATTTTATGACTGCGATGCCATTTTGTCCATCTTAGGAAAGAAATTTCAGGCACAGTATTTATGATAGAGCAACTTGTTTTATTAAATGCACAAGACAATCGACACTTTAATATCCACAAGGACTAGAACAGCCTATATTTTGTTTTCTTGATGGTTTTGCTATAGCAGAAAGTGTGGGCTGACAGTTACATAAAAGAAAGTTCTACCTTTAGTTCTTTTTCCTCCTTCCAAGATAAATGGAGGCTTGAAGAGGTGAAGGCTAGAGGGAGAACAATTTTCCTACTGCTCCAAAATATTTCAGCAGTTACTCCTTCTGCTGAGGATGATAACGAGCAGATGCCAGCAGAGTTTGTAGGCCTAATTACTGGCGACTGAGAAACAAACTGGATGGAGACCTCTTGAATTCATTTTGTGTGAGTTACCAGAACCTGGGAGACAAGTTTCATTGATATGAATCTGCTCAATAAGCAAGTTAGGAATCTGTATGGGAAATACTTCCGTTTGCTTTCTAACCCTCTGAGGCTCCTGTTTCCTGAAAAACACCTTAAAATTCTTCCTTTGATACCTATGCAGCTGACTGCTCTTTCTCCTTCGAAGTATCTAGGATGGGGTGTTCATTTCAGTGGTGTAAATCTGCAGCATATCACGTTCTCAAAGAAATTGGTTAGTAGGAGGTGACTGTGGAATTCCTCTCCTCAGGCATTCTCAGTTAATCCTCTTCTGGTTTAGATGTCTGCTTTTCTTTGAGACTACAAAAACAAGTTGTTGTGTCTCCAAAATGGACTCTGCATATTCTGATTGCTTTCGAGATCACTTGTAGGATGTTTACAGCAGCATTTGATGGAGATTATGTTTTAAAGGCAGGGATTGATAAGGGTTTAAAAGCATTAAACTTGTTCACTTGCTAAAAGCACAAAATTGTAAGGTTAAGCTTCATCATGTTCTATTAGCTTAGGACAACATTTCTGCACAAATGTCAAGTGATGTGAATGTGAATGTTAATAACCCTCACTTGAAGTGTGTGTTTTTTCCTCACAGTGCTGGTTTTCTGATAATGAGTACACGTAAACTCTAGTAGCTATGAGTGATAGGCAGATTATAAAGCAGCAGTTTGCTTAAGAAGAGGCTATAAACTTTGGGTTTTAATTTTCTAAACAGCTCTTTAAGAATAAGTGTCTCTAAGGGGTCTCATGTTGCTACCACTAGGCATCTAGCAAAGCAAGAGTGACCCCCTATGAAAGGTCTATAGTATTCTAGTTTGGACTCCAGAAGGAACTCGGAAGTGCAGATGCTAGTGAATAATAAAATGGCACATACAGGAAAATTGTTGAGGTCATTTCAGGGTTTTGACCTTCCTGTGAGAATTTTATTATTTAAAAACTTTCTTTAAAGAATTAAATCTTTAATTCTTTTAGATTTGGTAGCCAATGTAACACTTTCATTCCCATTATAAGTCACCCAGAGTTTGAATCTACCTTCCAGGATATATGTCTGTGTCCAGATTTCTGCCATGCTGTGCCCTTGAGCATGCACTAATTTGTCTTAGCCTGCTTCCTAGGAAGGAAGGTGAATAGAAGCAGTTCATATGTAGACAGATTTAAGCTATAACTCTTCTCTGAATTTAGGATTTTCAGGTCTCTTTTCTCTTCTGAAAAACTCATCATTGCTCTTGATCACATGAAGCTGGTGTGAAAAATGTTAGGTCTCAGTTTGTCCTAGCAAAATCCTAAACCTCGGTGCAAATCTGGGAAGATTTATGGTTTCAAGATGAAACCAGGTAACAGAGAAATTCTCATGGGGTCTCAAAGCCAGGTGAAATTGTTGTTTATTTTTAGGATTTCCTCCTAAACTCCTAAAGCAAAGGTTGCTTTGGAGGATGCAGATTATCGCCAGATGGGAAGGGTAAGTGTCTGACAACTCTTCTACCCTGTAAACGTTTAGTCTAGGTGAGTTTCCAGAACTGGAGGGTGGAAAAGGTAGGGGAGAACTGGAAACTCATTCCATTCCCATCGTTTTTTTCAGAGATGGCTCAATTGGTTCAGGCTATCAAAGTACTGATGCAAACTGCAGTGGATCATTTTGGAAAATAAGCAGTGTCTGAATTGTTCTATAGTGAAGTACCAAAAGTTGCAAACCTCAGTGCTTTGCCCTGTAAAATGTCCTGTGTCAGTGAGCTCCACGGTTTAGGGAAGACTTGTGTGGAAATTCATTCTTCTTATATATGTTAAATCTGCTGCCTGATAAATTAATCTAATTACCTTTAGGTTTCTTATTGTAGAAAACCAGTAATAACCCTTCTTGTATTCCACTAAAATAGCTTTCAAAAACATTTATATTCTTATTTACTTCTAAAATGGTGAGTAAAATGTACTCATGATGTTCTGAGCCTTCATTGTACATCATAAAGAAGTAAATAACACGTACCCATTTTCACTGGCTTCTGCTTTATTTTATGAATCAGTGACATCAGGTCCTGCTTGTGTTTGTCTTGGATGGCTCCTAGGAGACTTAAGAATTAGTAAAAGCTAAAGAACAACAAGAGACTTAATGTTTGCTACTGAGCATGGAATGGAATTTAATTAGACTCTTCTGAACAGTGTGAGCTGTGCTCAGTTTTATTAGTTTTAAATGTTTGTGACTCCACTGTCTTTAAAATGCTCACACTTGAACTGGCTTTATAGCACAGAGGATTAGGTCTTGAGATTTTTGCTTCCCTTAAAGCTGTGAGAGACATCAAAGAGGAAGAAAAGGAAAAAATCAGTGGCTCCTTTCTTTTTTCTTTGCTGTAATCTTGCCCTCCACAGCCATAAAGTGATCACCAATGAATGTCTATTACTGGCCCTCCCTTTGTGACTGCTTTACCAGCAACAGCCCGGTGAAGGTCTGGTCTAAAGTGGTTTTAATGTACTCATCATTTGGAACTTTAATTGAGGAGTTTCCACTTCAGTTGCTTTTATATCATGCCAAACAGTTTTGATAAAAGCTCCAAAGCTTATTCCAAGTGAACTTACTCACTAAGTTGTCTGAACTCCTGGAATAGGAGATACTTTAGATAACTACATGTAGCGAAGAGTAGAATCTTTATAGCATCCTTAAAAAAAAAAAAAAAAAAAGGGGGGGGGTCTATCTATGCCCTATAATTCTAACTTGGCCAAGAGAGGGGAGTATCTCATGACAACCTCAACTAGGTTACTGCTCAATATAAGTTCAGAAAGCATCCACATCTTTACCTGCCATCTGAACTGTTGTTTTCAAGAATTCTGATTAACCTCATTTATTAGATTCCTACCTAAAGGAAAAGTCCTAAGCAAAAATCCCTGGAGTCTGAGCAGCAATAAAAATACATAGCCCAGATATTTCTTGTACATCAATTGTTTGTTTTTCTGTGCGTAAATGCAGTTCTAGACACACAGACATATATTGTGCATGTGCAATTTTGAGAGAAACCCCATAACCATGAGAACAAAATTTTTAAATGTATATAACGCTCATGTACCCTACGTGACCAATGTGGTTCCATCCACATCATCACGCAGTTTAAACAACAACAAAGTTGGGCCACCTGCCATGAAAAGCCTCAGCTTGCGGCTTGACTGCTGGGGAGAAATTTCACAGGTCTCGTGGAAAGCGAGGCGTGAAAATACACTGTGGGATTGCAAGCGACTTATCAGAGAGAGTATGTGCCTTGCAAAGTGAGAGCTGAACAGAGTATTTCATGTCTCTGGCAAATGTGTGCATGATCTGAACCATTAATCAAACACTGACGGCCTGCTTGGGGAAACAGTGTGTCAAACCGAGCAGGGCTTGAAGAGCCCCATCCAAATAGCATCTGGGGCAAAAGGGGGAGGAGGGAACAATGAAAGGAATGTTTATGGTACTGGAACAATTTTACTTGCATTTACTCTGAACATTTGAAAATTTATATTGATCAGAGTAGAAGTCAGTGCTGGTGGGCAGGGTGAAATCACCACTCCACATTGCCCTGTCAAGTTTGATTTATGCTGGGCATTTGACAAACCCTTAGTTCAGAAACCTTTCAGAACCGTCTTGTCTACTTTTTAAGTAAAGAAAATGAGCTTAAATAATCCCCAACCCTGCACTAAGTTTATGGAATTCTGCACATCTGGCGATGCTAAAGTCTGTGATGTGTGTCCAGATGTCTGCTTACAGAAGGTAGAAGTGTATTCGGCTTGTTTATGCATAGTATTTGCTGACCTCAGTCTTGGCAATCTGTGTAATAGCTGTTTTTTTTCAAAATAACACGGCTTTGTCTTCAGTTTCCCTCCTTTTTAATGTTTCTTCTCTTATGGAATTAAAAATACTACGTGAGGCAAGAAAGATTTCTATATTGCATTTATTACAAATGAAAATTAAAAAAAATAGATACCAATTTGTTGCCTTTCTGAATTCATGTATGTATTGAACAATGCGGAGCTGACCATTTTTAGGACAGGTTTTTTCTCCTCCTCCATTTATTCTGGGAGGAGTCTATTCCCAGTTCTTACAGTGATGAGAGTTGCATCTTGTCTCTGATGTGAGAGAGCTTTCAAGTCTTGGTGCTACTGTAAATTAACAGAAAGTTAACAGAAGTCATTAGCATCACGGAGTTGCATTTAATTTCTAACAATGCTACAGAGACAGCTGATCATCAGAACAGCATTATTTACATAACTCTGCTGGCCATGGAAATTCACAGTTAGGAAATGTCTTTCTTTTCTATAGTTGTTTTTGTTTCCTGTTTGCACGCTCTTCTGCACTACTACTTGTCTCTTCCTAAGACATTGTCTTAGTCCGAAGACTAAGAAATTGTTTACCTCTTGCCATCATTTTTTTTTTTCAAAATGCCAAGAGGCATGCGTTGCTTACACTGTACTGGGATTATTTAGCTGAGCAGCTTTTAATATACTTTTACACTGGCAAGACTGTCTTGTTCACAGGCAAACACAGTATCCCCTGTTATAATGATCCTTCTCTTGCAGAAATGTAGTATGTTTTGGGCTGGGATCTTCAGAGGAGACTATGGGAAATGAGATTCCAATATCCTTGGAAACCAGTCCTAATAATTTGTGGCATGCCTAAGTATGCAAAATAAGTGAGCTTTTTTTTTTTTTCCAGGTGCATCGTATTCACTGTTCAGCTTTTGTCTCACCTCCACTCCAAACAGCATCCTCATGAAAGGCTGTCTTATTTTCCCTTTATTATACTGAAGGAACCAAAAAGCTCTAACAGAAACCAGCCTCGAGCAATGTTCTGAGAGCACGTGCACTTCTGTTTGTTGTGAGTGATCGAGTGGACTTCGTTAGCTATTCAATATGGGGGAAAAGGGTGAGGAGTACTTGCCTTCAGGCCCAGAGCCACCACAGACTGGGGCAGATCTTTAAGAAGATCGGTTCCCTGTTACCTCTGTTCCAAAGCCAGCTCATCTCCAAGCAAAAGGCATTACATGTGTGACTAAGCAGTATGTGACTAAGGTCCCATTAAGGACACTGGGGTCTCCATAAAAGAGGAGAATCAAGCCAAGGGGAATGCACTTGGGAGTTTCTTGGGTAGGGGGGATGCAGCCAGTGAAACACCTGTCAGGGAAGTTTAGGGAGCAACGCAGAGAGGGAACAGGCCAAATCTGAATGTAGTGGCACAGGCAGAAGGCTCTGAGGTTTCATCTTATAAAAGAAAGGCGCTCTCGTGCTTGAAGAGGGAATATGTACCTCGCTGTGCTTGTAGGGAGGATGGTGGGGCTTCAGGCTGCTAAACATGATTAAGATGGTTCAGTGGCTGATGGAGCACCACGGAGGGAAGTCCCTGAGTTAGCTGGTCAGGCTTGGCAGCAGGTTTAATCAGCTGACAGCTTCTGCTTCCCTCCTGTGTGGGCTTCCTGGAGAGGGAGGAGCTGGGAGCTTAAAACCTGAAGGTTGGAGGTGGAATAGAAAGCTGCTTTCCTAACTTTCAGCAAAGGCCGAGACTTCGGAGACCATGTATTAAAACTGAGATAGATGTCCTCTTCCTTCAGGCCTGCCAGAATTAGCATGCTCAACATACGTCTGAGATACCTGATATTTTTGTTGAGTCTGGTGCACTAATCAAACAAGACAACTCAGGGGCATGGCAAGTAAATAACTGGAATCCTTAATTTAGGAGGGGCTTTGGTATAGGCAAGAGTTAGGCTACTCAGACTTGATGATGGGCTTTTGGGGGCAAGTTACGCAGGGATCCACGCTCAGCATTTTGGGGTGGTACTCTTAGACTTGGTGTTAAACAATATTCTATGGCTCTATGCCTTAGGTGCTGGTGATGCTGAGAGAGGAGGTGAAATCTATTTGCCCCCCCCTTCTTTTCCCCTGTTTTTTTCCCCTGTCCTTTTAAAGCTATTCTTCTAGGTAAAAGTGAATCTGTAACGTTTGGGTGGTCGTTACGAACCTTGGAATAACAGAGTCTGTCACCTCTGCCAAGAATATTAGGTCTATTTTCAATGAGGTAAAATGACTTCTCTGGAAATCTACTTGAAGTGTTACGCAAATCAGTTTTGAAGAAATCTTGCTTGGTCTGTGAGCATCCTTCATCCTTCCTCTTTTATTTTGTAGGCTTCGGGGGAGGATGGGAATAGTTTGTTCTGAAACTTCTGTATGCATCACAGCCTGAATAATTTAGCAGCCAATTATCTAGGAAAGTGGAGGGAAAAAAAATGAAGATGATGAGCAAAAATTAAAAACACTGGTTTTGGAAAATGATTCCCAATGAATTAATAGCATAGGCTTGGAATAGCTTCACAAGAGAAGAGGTAGTTAGCCTGTTGCTTCCATTTGAAAATGTCCTGGGTTGAGTACTGATGAGTATCTCTTTGTTCAATCTTGTAGTAGTAGCTGGCTGTATTGCCTGAGCTGTCTTTAATTTTTTGAGATCTCTTGAGTTTCCTTAGTCCACTGCATTGATGTTGGTAGTTCTTATGGACTTTTATGCACAGTAAGTTCATGGAATTAATGAATGGTATTTCCATAATATTTGCATTACATTTCCTATCACATTCTATGCGTCTGCTGCAGTCTCATGAAATTAAACCTTGGGGGGAAAAAAAAAGAAAAAGAAAAAAGGAAAAACCCTGTTTATTGACTTTGTCACTTCTGAAGAATGGGGAAAAACAGATAGGAGTGGAGTGGGGCAGTGAGTGATCTCATGCACAGGCTGAGCTGCAAGGAGCTAGTCTGCTTGTTAAGGGCTGAGCTAAAATCCAGGCTATATCAGAGCCTTTCTCAAATGACACCCAGTTGGACAGGGCTTTGAGATCTCTCTGAGGCTGAGTTCATGTCTTGTTATTCCTAACTCTTGCTTTTTTGAGCCTGTTTCTGAATTCCTTTGCAGAACACTATGGTCTCTCTGAGTCTTATAGGTTGCCATGAAAACTGAATTGCGATGAGCCTACAGGAAATAGGGCTCTAAAGTTGAAAAAACTCCCCAAATATTCACCTCATTCAAGATAGTATACTAAGTTTATGTGGTCACTTTACCAGGCTAATGTGCAGTCTAAATACCATCTGGGCTCCTGCTGTGTCCCATGCCATTGGAAATACAATGGCTCCAGTGGCAAGGAGTCAAGTGAAAAGATTTGAGCATGGATACAGCCTTCTTTAAAAACTTTTGGAGACTTTTCAGGCTTGGCTTTTAGCTGAAATTCAGCTAAAGCATCCAAGAATGGCCCAAGTCTGTGTGTTCCAGATGCCTGTTACAGCAAGTTGTGGTCATTATTCTAAGAGCAGAACTGGAGAGTTGTAATGCACTCTGCTGCTCTTCTATAGGTGCAGGGGGAGATTTTGGCCAGAGTTCTTCCCTCAGTGGGGAAACATGGAAAAACAAACCCATTAGATATCAACCATTATTATCCTATAAGGAGATGAATGCTTCTTGGTAATTCAACAGCAGAATGTAGTATGTCTAGGAAAAAAAAAAGATTTGACAAACTAAATTCTGTCACTTAGAAACTATCTTAGAAAGCAAGAGACAAGGAGGGTGGGGGGGATATGAACTTCCAGTTCCTTCTTGTGTGAAATTCACTCAACTTAGCCAAGTCAATGATGAACTCCGTGCTCCTCCTGCTAAAAAAATTTCAGGCTTGTCTCTGTTCTGTTTCTTGACTGCAGTGAATATCCAGTCAGCTGCATTGGCAGGTAATACATTCTTTCAGCTATAGCATGCTCTTCCTTCCAAGGCATTTTAATTTTTACAGCTCAAGAGCTCTGAGGGTGCCAAAATAATCAGGGCTTTGCATTTCGTGTCCTTGCCATATATGGGCTAGGATCTGATTGTTAATCCCTCAAGATGGCAATAGCTTAATTAAAGCTATGTATCTGTGAGGAGATAATTATAATGTCCTTTGAGTAGTTGGTCCTAATTTACACCATGTACAGTCTGATATTGTCATCTATAATGTATCAAAGATCCATGCTAGGTTTTAATGTAAAGCCGTGTAAGACAAATGAAGAGTACATGTGGCAGTTGCTCAGTACATGCGTTTAGATTAAGCCCTGCTCATTGAGGTGGTGATTAGATGAGTTATGTCAGGGAATTGTAGCTGTTTCAGTGGATGAGGAAAAGGTTGTTTCTAAGAGCTCATTTTAGCAGCATAACTTGCACATAATTCAGATATCAAACACTAAATGAGAAAGGAGAGTGGGCAGGGTGTAGATACTGAACTATGCTGTCTATATACACACAGATGCAATGGAAGTTCTAGCACAGAATTAGTGCTAAAGAGCTATTGGAATAATACTCTTTCTGACCACCTTTGAGTACCTTATTGCAATATTTAACTACATCAAAAGTGAGCTTAGGGTATAACTTGCTCCAAAATGGAGGGCCTAGTCATGGTTCATTTGCTTTCTCTGCATCCCTATAGATCTGAGAGCATGCAGGTCAAATCTGTAAGACCAAAGGTGGAAGTACAAGGCTTGTCTTCCTCCAACAGTGTTGTTGTTACCAAAAGAACTGTTGCATTTATCAAACTGGCAAAACTTTCTCTGAAAGAGATGGCTGAGTCATGCTCTTCCAATACTACAACAGTATCAGAAAGAAAAGCAGGAACTGATGGGTTTACTAATTTCCAAAAATATGAGACCTATTTATGTCTGTGCCGCTTCTCTGACCGGGTTTGGACAAACTCTGGGCCAGGGGATTCGGTGAGTGCTAATGGGCCCATTAGCTAATGGGCTATGCCCTGCTCCTCTATCACATGGGTGAGGGATCTCTAAGCAGAAGAGGGGAGACAGCCTAAAGGATGTCCTGGAGGCAGCCTGTGGCAGAGAAGAGGGCTAGCAAGAAAGATTGCTAGAAGGAAGATAGGATGAAAGCGGAGGAGAGCTGGGCGTGTGCAGTAAGAAACTGTTTGGGTCTGTTTAGGGTGTACTTTTTATTTTATGTCCACAAAGAAGATGTAGTACTGTTGAGAAATACCAGGCTCCAGCACTCGCTGCCCTCTGCGTGGCATTATGCCCTGCGAACGTGCTGGAAATGTCAGGAATGTGCTGCTTGGTGTTCTCAGGAGCCACTCTTCCCTGAAAATGTTTTTCACAAGAACAGCAACATGCTGTGCCGTTTTGCAGCCACAGTCGCTGTATCAACTGTTTTCACACTAATACTTTCTCTTAAAGGTCAGCTGAGATCATGGCCCCTGTTCTGCAAGGTGCAATGCAAAGAAAGGCAAAATGGGAAAGGAGTGAGGTATAATTCAGTAGGGTGAGTCTTAGATAAAACTGGAACAGGGGTGCTATAGGAATCTAAGCTTTATATCTAATATATATACTGTATGCATTATATATATATTTCTGTGCGTTACACCTTCTCCTGGTCATGTTGCTGATGGTAACTCTGTTGAAGTCACTGAGAAGTATCTAGTAAGTTAATATTGCTGGGTGTATCTGTACATGATGAGAACCGGTAAAAACGCCGGAGGATCCCCGTGAGTTTCTTCCCAGGTGCTCTCCGCAATAGCGGTATCTACTGTCTCCAATCTCATGCTCTCTATTAAATCTCACAAGACAGACAAATGCCCCATGACAAGTGATTGATCTTCTGTGCCTTAGAGCGACCTCACAAAACAGAAGGCTCCCCTCAAACAAGACTCCTGGAGGGGAACGGCAGAACGTTTGTATTATTTCTTCCTGTTATGTGAGGACTTAGCAGGCCGTGCAATAAAAGACATAACATTCAATTGACCTTTTGCTTATCTATAAACGTAAAATGAGCTACACAGACCCCAATTCACTGAGGAGCCATTTCCGAGAAATTTATTTCCTTTTACTAGCCATAAAAATAAATTGTTCTGCACAAAGAATAGGCACAAAAATAGCTCTACTAGCCTATAATAAGATTATTATGAAGGAGATGTTTTTCCCTGGGCAATCACAGCCAGCCAACGTGTTATCAAATTTTTATCTCATTGAATTGCTAGGCACAGATTAGTGTTGTAGGGAGATTTTGTATATTATGCTGGCCGTCTGTAACCTTCTACAGCCTGTGTACCCAGAACAGGCTGGATTCAGGGATTGACTTCTATTCTTTGAAGGATGGATTTTTTTTTTCCCCTCTACTCTGCTTTTAAGCCAGATTTGAAGAATCTTACACAAAACGTTCAAAGAAAAAAGTAATTTTTCCATGTCATATCAGTCTATTTGGACAAAGCCAGGAAAAATTGTTCTGAAAGGCAATGGGAGGATAAGGCAATAAGTCAGAGCTTATCCAGCCCATTTCTCTTTGTGGAGCCTAGGACAATGAGCCTAGCTATTAATCTTCCCGGGGTTATAACTGAAGAAGTTGGCTCGCTGACTTCCATCCTTTCATTCTGCTTTTCTAATGATATTCGTAGTGGAAAATGCTGCTTCTAAAGAAAAATACCTTTCCCAAAAGAATAAAACCCAGCACTTTGTCCCTCTATGATTAGTATTAGGAAATCATCAAGGTTAATTTTTGTCTTCAGCTGTGTCCTGATGTTTCGAGTACTGATGGAGGTACTGAGGAGCAGCAGCCTGGTGAATTTGGGGGTAAGGTGATGGGCTCTTTTTGGTGCTGGTGTGTCCTGTTCTCCTTGCCTTTGTTTCTCATCAACTTTTTTTTTTTTCCTTTCCTTCCTTATTTTTTTTTTCTGATTAGCTGCAAGATCTCAAGGGCTGAGATTCTCCCTCATAGTCTGTTTGCAGGGAGTACAGCACAAAGTGTGCGGTTTCAGCTAGAATCACTCTGAAGGGTCTCACAGCACTTTATAAGCTGTCTCAGATCTCAGAACCAAGGTGAGCCTTGTTACGGGAATATCTGCTCTGGCAGCCTCCTGAAGTAGGAAAGAGTCCAATATGTTGAGTCCTGATAGCTGTTTCTTCAGTGAACTAGCAAAGCAAGGTGCAAGAACCTGGGTTGGAGGAGTGAGAAATCATTAGCATGCCTTGGTGTATGTTCTTTTTATTATTTATTTACTTATTTATTTTTATTGTTCACATGGAGAGGATGAAGGAATGAAATAGTCAAGCTGAGAAGAGAGTTAGGATAGCATCAGGAAAAAAAAATAGTGCTTTTCTTGTGCCCTGATCATGTGCTTTAGCCATCAGAGTTGCCTCCTGCCACAAGATATGGGCCTGATTGCAAGAGAGGAGGGGTATTAACATTAATGTCATCAGTTAGGGTTCTTAAATGTGTGTTTGCTTGAGATCTAATCAGGTCATTATTTTGCGTTTTCTGAATACATATTGATTGCAAACATATTTGAGCTTAAATCATTATGTAATGGTGATTAATTTATTTTATCGTTAAGGTTCCTCTATTCTCACATGGTAGTAATTAGGAAGCAGTGAACTGATTAAAATCTACATGAAATGCATATTTAGAACTGTGATTTTCAATGAAGTTTTTGATTGCTTAATCCCTGTATATTTATTTCAGGATGAATAATGCAAACCCCATTTCCTGGTTGATGGCCCTTGAAGCCACAGATTACCCATCATACTTTGTTTGACAGCAGCACAACCAACCTTAAAAAATCCATTTTTTTGAACTGACTGCGTTTTCTCATTCTCTCTGGATGCGCTGTGTTGTGATTGCATTAGTGTGGAGAGTGTGGGTGGGATAGCGTGTCCCACAAGTCCCCTGTCCCTGGAGCAAGGTGTCAAGTCATCAGGTATTCAGTTCCTGCCCTGAGTGGACTGCTTGGAAAGCCCCAAGTCAGCCTCAGCAAGGACCCAGGTGCTCTGAAATGAGGCAAACTGGAGCTGGCTGTGATTCTAACAGCTGACTTGATGAAACTGCCTCCAACACAGATATGGATGAGGGGCCTAGATTTAGCATGAAGAGTTTATAGTGGCATAGAATAACCTGGTGAGGTGCTGAAGTAATTTGCCTACTAGGAATCTGTCTTTGTTTTGTATGAATAAGCTTGTCTGCTTTGGGGGTTTCTGATGGGAGTGTTCTTAATTTAGACTGAAGTTCATGAAGACTGATGTCTCTCCAGTTAACCACTTATCCTTTCCATAGGAATGCTTAAAGAGCAGGTCCCATTGCCTTTAAACCATTCCAGAGTTCATGCTGAAGAAAAGAAGTCAGTTATGGAATAAAGGGTGACTAGAAGAGGTGATCTCTTTGCTGTTAGATGAGATTGCTTCGGTACCTGTGACCCGTTGGAAAGGGAACTGTAGCCAGCTGATACTCTGCTCCCTACTTGAGAAATGTTGTCTTGCTCATGTGCATGTATTAACCTCCCATATACTTGGAAGCTGAAAGGGCTTAAAAAGGTCTTTCGCTCAAAGGACCTGAGCGCTCCCTGCACTGATGGGTCTTAAAAGTGACACAGAGCAGTGTGATAGACACAGGACTGCAATAGACTGAAGATCCTCTCTCTGCGGTGTCCACAAATCCAGTTAATTTCCTGGATTCGTATCTCTCCCCTTCTCCTGCAGTAAATAGCCTCTAAAACAAATACACATTTCTAAGCATGATGTCACTTCTGGGCAGCAGCCAGGGGATAAGATTAGCACCATTGTCATCAGAACGAGTATGGGGAGTATGGGCTGTCTCTTTGATGAATGATATTGGATCCTCAGGATTTTTTTTTTATGTGCCTGTATATTTTTGGATACAAATGTCCCCACATAGCCTCAGGATGGTGGTGGGGGGGAGGCAGGGAGAAGTGAAGAGAGAGAGAGAGAGATAAGACAGCTTTGCTGTCAGCCCGCTTTCTCCTTTCCTCAGCTTTTTGAGGAAGCAAACCCAAGGTGTGAAATGCAGGCCCTTTGATCAGCTGGTTCTCTTCTGTACCCTTTGTACTGGAAGGCAGATCCAAATATATGGAACAATTAACATCTCTTGGCTTGTTACTCTTTTTTCCCCCCTTGTGAATTTTTCATCCTTATTTAGCTCCCTGGCTCTTTCAAATACCAAAGATAATGTCATGATTTCTAGTTTGTCATGCTTGAGGTTTTAAATATGATTTGGGCAGCTGGCTGGTGAACTGCCATGAGACAGACAGACAGTCCATGGTGGGTGCGTTCACTAATCTTGTGTCCTCATTTCTTCTTCTCCATCTCTGTTCTTATCCATCCTCCTCTCTCCAAGCTCTGTTATGGCCCCCTGGGACAGATACTGTACAAAAAAGAATAGAGAGCATCTGCTGCCACTCTCCACACCTGGGAGTTCTCAGTTTTGAAGTGAGCGAGTAATGCCATTTATGTCCCTAAATATCTTTCCTCCTAAATGTCAAGAGTTTTCATGTGACACTTTGAAAGGGACTCTGGAGAACAGATACTTTTCTGGAGGGTAAATGAACTCTAGCTGAACTTGGATTTTTTTTCTGCAGAGTCTTAATTCCAAACCAAATATGTTTTTAAAATTGAATAAAATATTGTAATTAATATCTTGGAAATTGTCTTAGTTCCATATTTTGTTGCTTAATCCAATGGGATGTGAAGCAAAGACAAATACTGTTACTAGAAACAGCGTAAGATTCCTTTGGGATCTTAACCCTCTGTACCCCTCAGCTTGAACATCTATAACTTCATCCAACTTAATTTATCAGAGTTGTGTGCCTTAAAATAAGGGTGACTTTTATTATCTGATAGCCAGAGAATGTCCCAAGCTCTGTGCCTTGATGGCACAGATGCAGCCTACACTGATAAGCAGTATGATTTCATATTTGTCTTTGCTCCATCCACCTGTGTCCACTTGCTCTCTCTTGTCTTAGACTTAGGGACAAAGATCATCTTTTCAGCCTGTGTTTACATAATGCCTAGCACAACGCAGTCCTGTTTGAGGCTAGGACTACAATTCCACAAATAACAAAAGTCCAAATTGAAATTTGATTGTGGTACATCCTCAGCATACTTCACTATAACGCCTGTAACTGTCATAAAAATGATGAATTTCTAGTACTGCTGGAGCTAAAGTCTGCCTCCCTCTTATGGAACAGTTTCCTTCCTCCTTTTATCCCTGTGGGGAAGCTTTTAAGCTTTTGTCTATTAATGGGAGCTTTGGGTTCAGACAGGGAAGAAGATGAAGTGTTCAAGACAAACGTGAAGCACACAGCAACCCTGGAGTCACTGCTGTCTTCCCGGCTTTCCCATTGTGTGACCGTCCACCTAGGTCTTTTTCTTTCTTTCTTTCCAGTTTATTTCCTTACATAATAATGACCCAAAGGAGGGATGGCGCTTTGCAAACACCATTTGGCTGAATTCTGATGAGCGATTTGAATCACACTGACAAATGGGAGCCTTCTGCATGAGTGAATTTTAAAGATGGGGCTGTAATGGGGGGAATGAGAAACCTTGCAGACAGCATGCCGATCCCAGCCTTTTGTCTTAAAGGCTTTTATAACTGAGTAGAGAGATCCATGAAGAATTTAACAATATTAAAGCTGGATAATGGAGTGGTGGAAGGGAAGAGTCCAGGAAATGGTAGCTTTTACCAAAGGGCAGTTCAGATAATTTGGGCTTAACAAGATACTGTGTGTGCTTGCTTGCTTATGCTCCCTTTTCTACCTTCCCTCTCCTCTCCTCTTCTCCATCCCCTCTGATACCCTACTGCCCCCCTTGAGGAACCTGCACTTGAAGTACTCGGGGGAAGACAGGGCATAACTGTAATATACTACTCCTGCTTCTTGGTCTTTCTAGAGGTCTGCGAAAAGCCATGTGCTAGTTTTAGCTCCTGCTGGAGGTTGGTCAAGCCTCTGAGGAGCTTGTGGTAGGCTTGCAGCAGTGTTTTGAATCTGTTAGTGCCTAACAACGCATTGATTGAGGTTTAGCGTGTCTGACCCTGCGCTGTATCAGGGACCTTTTCATCTCTCAGGTCACTCAGGATTCCCCCAGTTATAAAATACAGCAGAAAGAATGCTTACCTAAGAGTTTAAAGGATGAAGAGTTCCACCGAAGACCCAACTGGTATTATCTCATGCCTTCTTATCAGCTGAGTCAAATGCATCTCACCTTTGTGCTGGAGATGAAGTTTGCTTGGGAATTCTTACCCAAAATGGCATTGCCTGTTCATGACCTTCCAGCACATGAACTTCTGTGCGTTTTCCCCAGGCTCTCAGCACACTGGATGATTATCAGCATTTTTGGATATGTTTTGAATTAGTGCCTGAGGGGAGAATTGGACTGAGTTGTGTGCCACATGCCCAACTTAGCTGAACTTTCTTCTAATGTTTTTTATTAAAGTTGTATATCATCGGGAGAGTGTGAAAGTCACATTAGAGAAGGAAAATCATCTCTCCAGCACCTTAGTCTGTCAGACTATTTTGCATAATAGCTTAGGGAAATGAACTGGCCACTTCTAACGCTGGAGTACAGACTGGGAGAGTGAGAACCGTCTGAGGATTTTATCACAGAATATCCTTGTGCAGCACATCTGGTTTGCTTTAAGCATTTCTGTGTATTGGGAAGAGAGCAGCAGGGGATGGGGAGGGAACGCTTTGTTTGAAATCTGTTGTAATGTTTCTGAGTCAACTGTTTATAATGAGAACGATGGTCTTGGGAAAACAGCAACCATCTAAGCACTTGAACCACTAACGTGGAAACTTCTGTTGGGTTTCCTCATCTGCTTTACTTCCCTGTTGTACTCAAAAGGGAAAGTTCATTCGGATGCAGTGAGATGTGGGCCTTGGGGTTCATCTTTGCGAAGAGCTGAAGAAGATAGAAATTCAAATTAGGATCCCTTTACTCCAAAGCAATTTCTCTTTAAACACAAGTCTGCATACAAAATTCAGACATCTGAATCATTGTTAATTACATTATTAGTTAATTAGCACCAGGAGTTGCCTAACAATTTGGTTTAGTGCTGTGAGGCAGAAAATAGGTGAAAGATGCTCGTGCTTTCTAGAAGTTGGTGAAACACTGGAGATTTACAGCTCTGAATGGTTTGGTCCAAATCTTTTGAAACTGCAAGGCGCAAGGGCCTAGCTTGAGAAACACATGTAGCAGACACACATGAAGGAAAAAATTACCTTAGTCACTATCCATGTACTTCACGACTTTTTATCAAGGAGTGAGGAAGTAATGGAGAGTAAATTGGGCATCAGAGCTAATTGGAATCAATACTGAATGTATTTAGCTCTCAAAATTAATTGTAAAATGATGTATCACCCATTTGATGGTGATAGATATATCATATTCTTTGTCTGGGGTGTCATTCTTTTTGAAGTGCTATCTTGTTCTATTTTTTCCTTTCCTTTCCTTCCTTTCTCCTTCCTGTGTTCAAATTCTCTTGCTTTAAATCCCACTTCAAAATGTTGATGACCTAATAATCACAATATCATAGCTATAAATTAGTAAAACTGCAAGGCACAATGTATTCTGTATTTACTGGCTGGTATAGGGAGTTTTAAAATGGACTCACAGAAATGTTTGCATGTTACTATTACCTTCTGATTCAGCTGCTCAGGTGTTTGCTTCATTTCCCATCCAGGGAGGGATGGAAAATATATCTTTATGTGATTCTCATACAGTCATCCAGGAGTGTCTATAGCAATTAGATGCCTAAAATTGCAGCTGGGGGCTCTCATGGGATTTACAGAAGTGCACAAGGAGGGCAGACCATGAATACCTGTTGACGTCCTGCTGATTTTCTCAAATAACAATTCTCTTTATACTATATAAAACTTGCAGTGTGCCGAATGAGTTATGTATTGGCCTGGTTACTTGTACCTCTAGCTATTTTTCCTAAGAGTCACCCAAACAGCTAGCCTTAAAAACATCTCTGCTTTCACAGCCAAGTGATACCCAGGCCGGATAAGCAGCTATATAGTCTTAATCAAGCAGGCTTAGGCCATGGTGTAATACACCTAAATATACCCAAGCACTCAGTAGGGCTGACTCATCCAGTACAAAATTTTTCCACTAATAAGCCCAAGTACCCAGGTGTCAAACGTTGAGCACAAAAGTTAGAAGCTGCCCTTGCTCACAGGGCGATGGGGACAACCACATTGAGAACCACAGGTGGCTCAGGTTGGTGGAGGCACCCTGATATCTGTACCCATCAAACTGGTTCAAGCTGAATGAGTAAAAGGTAGTTGGCTGGTGTTAACATCACACAGAAACTAACACTTAAATGCATTCTGGTAATGTGTTTCCACCCAAAATTTTTATCTATGGTATCCAGTAGTTGAAGGATTATTTCACAGTTGGAAGAGTCATTTTATAAGCATAGTGGAGGCTTTAGAGAGTAAGTTGTCATTTCCTTTCTGCTCAGTTTCTTCCTACAGAAACAGGCATGCACAGAGCCCTGTTTACGATACCCGCATTTATAACTGAACGTGTGTGTAGGTGAAGAACTGCAAATAAACACATCTTAAAACAAGATCTATCTTCCCTTAACTGGCATGATCTCAAAAGAAGTCAATCATAAAATTCCCTCCTGCTGAATTCAGATTTTTTTTTCCTGTATGAAAGCTGATGACCTCGCAAGCCCTCCACACAGACTGAGGAGAAAATTAAAACCTTCTAAGTATTTGGTAGTGGTGTGAGTGCTGTTATTAGCAAGATAGAGTCAATGGGAAGGTCACAAACGCAACTGACTTCTTGTGCACATGCTAGTTTTCCTGGTACTGTCAAAAGAAGACTACAAATAAGTATGAAGAGAAATATTTTTCTGTATCTGTCCCCAATTTTTCTTTTTGCGGCTGATGGCCCTTGTGCATGACCAGCTGCTCTGCTTTCTGTCTCTGCAGTCCCACTGCTCTCTTGGATGATAGAGTAAGTTTGATAGAGTAAGTTTTTTTTTTTTTTTTTTTCAATGCAAGTCCTCAAGCAAGAAAAACGAATAAAATTTAAGTAAGAGTGAACAATAAGATGCTCCCTCTAGTGAATATGTTTATGTAACATTGTGACTCAGGGCAACAGCATCTTTTTAGTCAATATGCTCGAAGCACTGAAAAGGGTGGAAGGCAATATTACCAATCCTGCTCTAGCTGGAAGTCAATAGCAATTTCTCGTTGTAACCTAAAAGTCACTACATGATTGACTGTAATTGCACAACGACGTTTTGGAGGAAGGTTCAGCTGAGAGCTCTGTGTTGTGTTACGCTTTTCTCACCGTACCATGTCCTCCCCGTGGCACTGCCCCACTGCAGCGGTGAAGCTGGTCTCCGTTGGCTATTCGAGCTTTGTGACAAAGGGAGATCTTTGGGCGACTGACTTTGGCTGTGCTAGGTGTGAACAGAGCCCTTTTGGTACTTGAAAACTTTCCCTCTGAGAGCTAGCTGAAGCAGTTGTAACTTTCTTCGGAGAAAAATTTCATTGCAAAAAACAGACCTTGAAAATTTCCGCAGTTTTGGGCACTGTGAAAAAGGACTCAAACTTGAATATTGCTGGCTGAATACAAAAGAAATCTCTCTCTTGTCCCGGATGAAAATGAAACAAAAATTGTTTCCAAAAAAAGAAGAATCATTCTGAGTTAAACTTAAAATACTCTATTTTCTGGGGAGAAAAATAGAATAGATGGAAAACTTTTAGCCTAATTTAGTAACTGCTATTCAAGATACAACTTGGAAGAAAGTTTCTAAAGCTGGAGAGTAATTCTAATGACATATGTGACTGGGGAAGCATGAGAGTCTCTCTTGTGCTTTGATTAATATTCTCTATTATATTAGGCAGCTTAAAAATCGAAGGAATACTTTATCAGTGTTGTTTTGCCATTCCTTTAATGCAAACCAACATCTCTGCATAAAATTAGGAGTCTGGACTTTTTTTGACCTGACTAATGCAAAGCAGAATCTGGTAATGCTCCTCTGTCCAATAACCATGTGTCCACCTAGCTAAACCTGGGGCAACACACAGCTATGATGAAATACATGTTTCTGTGGGCAAATATAAAACCTTTCTCTCTGTTTTATTCCTTTCTGCAAGAATTGTGAAGTGAGGGGTGATTTTGTGTAGGCATATTGGACAAAACCAATGAAAAAAGAACAAAGAAGAAGGGAAGCTGTAATTCATCAGGGAGTTTTCTTGCAGTCTGAGAATGCTGCTAGCACAGGTCTAAGAGCTGGAACAAGACCTAGCAGAAGAGAAGTCTATCTCAATCGTATCCAAGCCCCTCAGGAGACTCAAAGGCACAGGAATCGGCACCTGGGTCTGTACATCTGGAAGATAACATGGGGCTGATGAATTATTCATGGATTATCTACTTGTGCTCAGGAATTTCTCTTTATTCATACTTGAAGAGCACAGAAAAAGGGGGAAAACTTTGTTTCACACCTGCCTTTTAATTTAGAAAGAGATTACTTGTAGTGCTGTGGGGAAAATCATGTGGTCCTATTGGCAAGGGTTGGAAGAGGGAGTTTTGGAGCCATGGAAGGCTGTAATAGAGCAATTTTATTTCATTTTTTAGGCAATCTGAAAGAGATCACAGAAAATCTATGAGATAAAGACCACTGTGCGGCACTTCAAAAACGAATCTTTCAGACCTTTTGAAATGACGTGTATCTTCATAAAGTCTGTAAAGATCTGAAACAGGGTTCTGAATGATATGTTTCCAGAGTTCTCCAGGCATTGCCAGTCCCTTTGCTTAAATTTGAGTTTGAATTTAAGATTAATCTTACAGACTGATAAATGTGTAAAGTCCTCAGAGAAATTAATTCATCATTTATTATCTTGGCAACATCTTAATATAGATACAAGAGGAAGGCTTGTGCCAACTGAGACAGAGATGGTAGGACTGGGGAGGAGGTATTTTTTCTGTGTTCTTGATAAAGTAACCCTCAATGTAATGAGCTCTTTGCAAAAGCTCTCCCTGCCCTCCTCAGATGATAGTTACACCCAAGCAGGCAAGCTCATAAACTACTCATCAGTGGTTTAATCCTTTAGAACACCATCTTGCTTTAATACGTTGCTTGGGAATTTAGGACCACAAGGTCCAAGCTGGCCTGTTCAAATGGCCATTCCAGACTCTTGTGCTCTAATGATGAGGTGTTCTCTAATCTAATTCCCGCTCTTCAGTTTGTGGCCAGTTATAATTCATATGTTCTTGTACCAGCTTTCCCTGTTAGCTTAATAGCCATTATCCTTTGCTAGTACTTCTGTGCTCCCCACTCCCTCCCTTTCTGCTATATTATATTAATAGAAAGCAATCATGTTGTTTAATCTATACACAGATACCCTGCTTTTCACTTTTCTATGCCTTCCTTATCAAAAGGAATCATGAGTTAGCTTGCTTCAGAAGGTACAGAGCTGCTGTTCAGCCTAGAAAAGCTTTCCCAAATGAACCAATGCTTATGTAAATGAGTCATAGTTCATGAACTGGCAAAATCAGACTGCAGATCTGCTCTCATTGTGTGTTTCCAAGGCATATTGATTGTTTGCAGGGTTAGAAATACCGGCTTTCCCTACCATTTTATAGAGCTTCTGCTTCTGGACCCATACAGGAGAATAATCTAAAGTATTTTCAGCTAAAACCAGTCATACTAGGTTAGAATAAATTCACAGGCTAAATGTCAATTTCTGCCAAGATGCCAAGATCTTGCAAACGGCTGCTAGGAAAGACGTGTAAGAATAGGTGACTTTCTGGGCTGGAGGTTGTACCTTCTGAAGTTTCTTCCCTTATATTATTTAATTTCTTCCTGAATCCTTGTAAAAATTTGATGTAGAAAGTGATATTCTTTTGTAGCCAAGCAAAAGAAGACAGGCAGGCCTCCAAAGACTCCAGGGCTCAAGTTATCTTCACCATATCACTTCTGTTATGTTTCTCTTTTACTGTTGTCATACCTGGGATAGCTCCATGCGTCATTGTGTAGGTTGATTCTTGAGAGCATCGACATCATATTGTGGATTTTAACTGTGCAGATTCAGGCTTGGACAAGAATATATATCCAAGCCTGTTCAAGCCCTGTCTGTCATTGAGGAAGATAATTTTGGAGGGAGTGATCTCATGGAAAACTCCCTCGGACTTTGGGCAGCATGAAATCTCTTCCAAACATCAGAAATGACCTCTGGTGTCAAGCAGAGGGCAGCTTTGCAGGTTAGCTGGACAGCACTTGGCCCAGTGAGTCCTTGTCATTAGGTGGTCAAGTAGATGGTCTTAAGAGAAAATAGTTATGCTTATGTATGACAGAAAGGCTGCTAAACTGATGGGTATTTCTGAAGGGGCTGTAATAAGGAGCAGACTGACAGAAGGCAGTAGTCCTGCCAATAATCCCCCACACTAGCCATACTCACTCACACCTGGGAGATTGGGATTAGGATAGGGAGCAGCTGGAAAAGTCACATCCACTTTGTACACCACCTGAAGACATCATGCGGATTCACTGAGTGACCAAAGGGAGCGAGGGCAGGCGTTCACTCTTACCTTGAAGCAGAACAGATCCCTGGCTTTCCAAAATTGCGCTGGCAAGAGGGGTGACAAAGTGCAGAATGGAGTCTCTCGGTGTTTCTGATCATAGCACAAATCAAAATCACTGTTCCATGCCAATGCTCCCAGTATGACTGACGCTTTAAAAGGTCAGAGCTGTGAAGTTTGTGTTCACTTCAATTCATCGGTCTGTAAAATCCTCACATTCTTGCCTTCTTCCTGTTACTCAGGCTATGGATTTATTATTCCTATTATTTCTTTTCTTCTTTGTCAATCAGCTCCTAATAAGACATTGTAAAAATCTAAAGCAGACAACTGAACAGTGTTTGTTCTTGATGCAGTTTAATCTCTGTATTTTCCATCTTTGCTATCTAGTCTAGTTAAGAGGAAAATCCTTGAGCTGATTCACTGAGGCCTCATGTTTTTCTACTGTTCAGAACTGTTACTACTACTGTTACTGTTCTCTAATCTTTCTGCTGGAGATCAAAGGCTCCTGACTAGGAGCAGTAGAATGGTTCCAGCACTGAAACTGAGTCTTGGACTATGGTGTCTTCTGATATACCAGAAGGCAAAGGAAAAATGCCTCATTTCATTCGACTTGTAGCTGGCACTTACCTTGCAGGGAGAGTCCTGTCTGCAGAAATCCTCTCCAAGTATCAGCTGGAACACCAAATGATGCAGGGAAAGGAGGACATTTGAGTTCAGAAGGGGTATCATTAACAAGCACAAGCTGTTTTACTGTTGGGAAGGGAAAGGCACAGGAAAGTCATTCCTCAAGGAAGGATCAGTTTGTTCTCCACTCTGCCCTGAAGTGCTAGTCTCAGCTGAATGAGCATTACTGATTTCACTGCGGCTTTTCCTGGCAAGGCAATGGAGGGCGGGCTAGTTGCTCAAGATGCAGGTCATGTTGCTTCCTTTTCATTTCTGAATCTCCTTTCCTGTAACTTGTGCTTTCACTTATGTTCCTTTAGGAACATAAATAAGCGCTGTGCAAAGCTCTGTTGAAGGGCTCAGTGACTGAGTCTTCCCGAGCCTCTTGAACACAGTGGCTTGAAGAAAAGCTGCTGGAGGATGTGTGAGCATCTGAGATCAAAGAGTCTGTGAAGAAGTGACAGTCTGGATTGCCAAGATCCCTATGACTCGGAGTCCCCCATGAAGGGAAGGGGTAGTGTTTTTACCTTTCTAGTCCTGGTTCAAAACTCTTGCTATGATTTTGAACATGGTACTTGAATCACACCCTAAGATACTGTTCTGGATACCTAAAAAGTATCCCCCCTTCCACCTCTCACCCCTTGTGCCTTGAGGGAGAAATAGGACAAACTGGGGAGTAAAGAAGGCAGGGAAGGAGGACAAGATCCTGTCTCAAACAGGTCTGAGTGGGACTGATTTTTTTCCTTTCTGTTGGAGGACAGCCTCTCCAGTTCCCAACTCACCTCATCAACATGACCGGGGCAGTAGAGCTGGGCACCTCGCTGTGCATGCAGAGGCACACGCTCTTCCTCTGCCTCTCCGCATATATTTGTGCAGTACAGAGAAACATTTTGGTCAGCATAAGCCAGTGCAGTTGGTCATAAGCCAAAGACTAAATTAAACAAAGATGTTTTCACTCTCAGAAACCTTAAATATTGTCAGTATCCCAGATCCCAGGTGAAATGTAAAGAAAGGCCAGAATGACAGAGAAGCCAAAACTTCTCTTACGTCAGTCGGGGCTAGTCAAAGGTTCAGCTGTCCATGGCATCAGGCTGGGTTCATCCCACCAAAGTGCTTTTGTCTCCAGCTGTGAAGCACTGAATGACCAAAGCACCAGTCAGATGAAGTACAATTACTTTTGGGAGTCAGTCCCACAGTATCTGTGGTTTCTATTTTCGGTTTTAAAAGTTAAGATACTGTGGGGAAACATACTGTGTGAACCTCTTACTCCATGAAGGACTTTTAGGGCCAGGGAGGCAGCACCTAACATGACTTCTTCATGATGGGAACTAGAAAAGGTTTCAGAGACATCAAAAGTGAGTCATATTCAGTGCATGAAGAAGGATCAGAGGAGACTTTCCCATCCCTTGAATTTTAAAGTGCACTAGGCCAAATTTCCCTCAGGCCAAACTCCCCGGAAACAAATGCAGCAGTCGTGTGGGGGATAAATCTTCTCTTTTATTTTATTTTATTTTATTTTTTAGAGGTGAACTAAAGAAAGCATCAAGATACGAAAATGTTATTGATTCCTTGCAGAAAGAGTTAAACCCCAAAGAATTTTAAAGAGAAAAAAATGGTTAGCTGCTGCTTCTACATACATGCTTGGTCAGTCCTACTTATCCATGAGCAATGGTGGTGATGCATGCTATTATTGCACAACCTTTTTACCCTCACCTTGAGAAACCTGAGGCTTGATCAAGTACTTCACCTGTCTATAAAGCACTAATTCAACCATCCATACCCAGCCCTAGGGAAACAGCCTTTTACTCTGTCTGGTTGAGTGGTGGTACTGGCGAAAAGAAGGCCGTGTTTAGTGCTTTGGCTTTTTTTTTTTTTTTTTTTTTTTTTTTTTTTTTTTTTTAAAAAAAAAAAAAAACTCTCCAGATGGTCTATTTGTAAAGGACCTTGCTTGTGTTTATTGGAAGGTAAAGCCTATACTCAAATGTCTGTCTTCAGGAGTTGAAATGACTCCTTTCCTAACTTAGTGTGTTGTTTGCTGTTTATAGGGGATAAAGCCCACTTCATGGACAGGAATTCATGCTGAGAGGAATCTGCTATGAGGGTTTAGCTGTCAATAGTGTCAAGCTGAGCTGAGCATGTGAGAGGCTTTTGTCTCCTAATGCAGAGAGCTAGAAAACTCCCCTGTGCACTGGCAAGGGCTTTGTTTTGTTTTTCCCTTCTTCCTTTTCCTTGCCAGATTTCATTAGCCTTTTAGGAATGATTGAGGATTGATTGTTTGGATTGACCTGAACTGCTTCCCAAGAGATAAATGGAAACATTCACACGTAGAGGTCTCAGATCAACATTTTTGGGTGCTGCACCATGAGCTGCCTTAACGCTACAAATTGTGCAGCTATTAGTGGACCAGCCTCCAGGAAGGCTGAGCAACGTGAAGACTGCTGGCTTGGTGCCCCACACTAGAGAACATGTGTACTAAGTAGGGTGTGATAGAGAAAGAACAGCACTACCAGGGCAAATCCATGGACCAGTCCACCAGCTCCAATAGAGGAAACAAGGAGACTGTCCAAAAAAGCCTTTTTCTGAGAACCTCTTTCAGCATGGCACCAATCTTACACAAGTGTTTTTTTTTTTTTTTTTTTTTTTTTCCTGGAATGACATTCTGTTTAATAGCAAGACACAGCTTGCCCATTTTAGATGGGGGAGAGAAATCAGCGGTTTAATTAAAAATGTGGAGCAGAAAGGGAGGCAGTTCACAGTCTGATTCCCAGGTCCTCTTCCTCCCTTGGGTCAGCCTGTACTTATACAGCCATTCTGCAGTTATTTTTCAGGCAAGGGAGACCAGAGAGTTAAAACTGCAGTGATCTGAAGTAAAGTAATGACATTATTCATTTGGCCAGTGCCTGAGAATCTCAGCACTCAGCTGAAAAAAAGTAGTAGAAAAAAGGCGGCTTATAAATATGTTAGCAAGGGGGACATTGACCTGCTACGCAGGTATTATTAGGACCTACTCCCTACTTTAGGGCCTTCTTGGATTTTGGATTTTAGTGTCTGCAGAATCTTGCAAAGCAAGATTTCAGGAAAGCAACTTTTCTCCTCGCTGCATTACTGTTGTCACAGAAGATGCTAAAAAAGAAACCACTGATTCATCTGTAGCGACTGCCAGGAACTCAAGCAGGCCTAACAAATCATGCTGCTGGGCAGACTGCACTTCCAAAAGCAGCTATTAGAAGTGTTGGCTGTTTTCTGGCTTTCGGGGTTGAGAATCGATTGGGAAATGACGAAGAATATTCAGTGCTTTCAGAAGTTGCTTTCTGACTAATTTATTTCTGAATCCAGCTGTCTCCCTGGAGCCTTTCTTTTAAACCTACAGTGTATATTTATTGTTATAATCTGCTTTTCACCTGAAAAGAATAATAATCCCCATTTACTTTAAGCCTGGCTGAACATGCGCTGGATTCAGAAATTAATTTCTCCCTGCTCTTAGCAGCTAAGCTCTGAAGGATGGATCCTCAGCTGCTATAAATTGTTTAGCTTCATTGAAGGGTATTGCCCTGTGTCTTTAACCTCTGGAAAGAAATCTCAGCTTAGAGACCATATGAAAATTGATTTTGCTTGTCATGTCATTATCTTCATTTGCGTAAAAATGGTGTAACTGATGGGCTGCAGACTCAGCCCCGTGAGGCACCGAGTGCCCCCGGTGGCAGCGTGAGGCCCCACCAGCTGAGTGACTTGGCCTAGCATCCTCACGGGAAACGCTCTGGATCTTGCACCGTCCGGCTCCGAGCTGGCACGTTCAGTTCTGCCAGACTGAGGTCGCCTTCAAATCTCGTACACACACCCGGCAAAACTCAGGAGAGTGACTTAAAAGTTCTGAGATGATTAAAAAGTCAAACATCTGTCAGCTTGCTGTTTGCCTTTGGCTTTGAAGTCTGGAGGGGATGTTCTAATCACAGGTAAAAAAAAAAAATATCATTTTTAATTTACCAATTGAGGTTGTTACCTAGTCACTTACCTCCAGGAAGAAAAGCTTTGAGGTGACCATCAAATCTGTGTGCGAGGTGGCAAGAGCGCTTTCCAGGATTTGTCTCTGTGTCCGGTAGATTTTGAAGAGGAGATTCCCAAGATGGCAATAGCTGCGGGAAGAGATTGTGGATCAGGACATAGTTCCTTTTACAGGTCTACGTGGCAGAAAGCGTACAAAGCCCCTTGCCAGGCTGCTTGCTCCAGACAAGGCTGTAATCCGCAAGGTTGCCGTAAGCAACACAAACCTCAACAACTGTAAAAATCTCCCTTAGTGGAGGCAGAGCCTCCTGCCACTGGATGTTGGCAGCAGTGTAGGAGGAAGGCCTCTGAAATGGGATTTGAAGGCCTTTTAATAGGCCAACATTAATAGAAATAAACCATGTCTAAAGGTTATTTTAATGTTCTTTTTTTTTTCCCTGATCAGTCAGCAGCAAACATATGGAATGGGGCTCAGGAGTCTCAATACTGCTTCCCTAAACCATGAAATCATTAAAAAAAACCACATTGGAAGGGTCTTTGCAAGGTTCTATACTCCACCCCTCTGCTTGGAGGCAGCATGTCGAACCTGCCATTAAAAATTGCCAATGATGATGATTCCATAGCTGCCTCTGACAATTTATTTTAGTGCTTTAACTAGCCTTGTGGGTCACATTCACCCTGGTCTTAAATCATAGTGCTGTCGGTGGTGGACCCTTAGGAAGTGTTCTGTGCAGTACGGGAGAGCACTGTGTAGCCTGGTTGTTACTGCAAAATATTGCAGTCTGCGTGTGTGTCAGATGCGTACAAAGCGGTATCTCAGCCCAGAGCTGCCGGCTGTGGAATAAGGAGCTGGGCTGGTGTGCCTGGCATATTGCAGGATAATTTCTTAACATCTAATGTGGCCTCTGGTTTCTGTCAGTCTCCTTGTGAAAACCAGAGGGTGTTTCTTTCTCCTCCCCTTCCCCCATCTCCTGTTTTCTTTCTGAAACACTAAAGCATCTGGCTGCCTCCAAGCAAGGACAAACTACAAACACCTGGGTGTTGATTTCTTTCTTTCTTTTTTTTTTCCCTTCCCTCCAAGATCTGCTGTTGTATGACAGAAGGATTCTGGAGGTTGTGAATGGCACCTTCTTTATACGGCTGTCATTTGATCAGAAACAGCCCCTGACACTTACCGTGTGATTTAAAGGGCCCTTTCTCTGGGGCTGACCTGATTACCTCATGATAAAATGATGTGGGGCCATGACACCAAGGCATGATGTCATGGGCCTTGACATGTCACCAGAAGAAGTACAAGCTTCCTGGTGCTGTAACCTTATTACAAAGTGGGTTTTGTTCTGCTGTATGCTGACTTTATGGTAGGTAGCATGCTTATCCCATTCCCTCCCTTCCCGTGGAGGCCACCACCATCACCAGTTCTACCAGCAGCCGCATCAAACTAATACTCAAAAAGCATGGGAGGTCTTCATGTGCCTCAGGTGCAGGACATGAGATAACACGCTGGATCTGCACACCTTGCCTGCTCATCCAGCAGCTCCAGCCCTGCTCCCAGAAGTCTAATTAGATTGAAACTTGAAGTCTCTGGATATCATCTCATACTTTTATTTGAAATGATTTATTATGCTGTCTGATATAATCCCTTTAGATAACTGTTAGGAGGCTTTGCTTAACATGCTATATGCACCCCTGTCCAGTGCAGAAAATGTTCTCGGCAAAATGAAAACCAAAGACCTGGAAACAGTCTTTAAGACTCTTCCCCTGTCTTATTCTGCACTTCAGCTGTGCTTTCAGTTGACAGCAGTCTGCAGGCCTTTGTCTGCCTGGAAGGACACATCAATACGTGTCGTTCTCTGAATTGACTCCCAATAATTTTAAGAGATTTTATTTATTTATTTATTTTTATATGCTGCATTGGAAATTGATAAAATACTTTCCAAAATCCCCAGACAATTAAGAGACGCAGGTAGCTGGCAGTTGGATGCAGTAGAGACTAGCGGGAGGCGAGGTTGCAGAGCCCTTCCCTCCAGGCGCAGCACGTCGAGGCCGTGCTGCTGCTGCTCCTTCCCTGCCCGTCATGTGCCCCAGCCCCGGGGAGGCTCTGTGCGCTGATGGACCCTGCCCTCATGGGAAGCATGAGGAAGATGCAAGCTGCCTAGGTTGGAGGAAGACACTTTATCCCAGGATATCATTTTGGAGAAACTCTCCCCAACTGCCTGCCAGATAAGTCCAGGGCAAAATGTTTCTCCTTTCTTGTTTTCAAGCCAGAGCCATGACAGCAAGCGATGATCTGAAGAGATGGTGTTCCCTTCTGTCCCATGTGCATCCCTGATGACATGCGGGCTGTGGCCTTGGCTGTACTCACTGTGGTCCTGGCTGCCCAGGACCTAAACCTGGACCCACTAGGGACTGCACTAATCTTCTCAGGAATGCAAATTTTAAGGTACAAGGCAAGGAGACTGCGATTGCGTCTGGAGACACAAAGGTCTTCTCTGATGCACAGAACGCCCCCGCTAGAAGTTAAATTTCTCGTGCCTTCCCCTAGTGAGCGAAGCAGGATTTCTGCTGATCGTTTCACTGAGAAATCAGGATCTAAAATGAAAGGTCACAGAATATGCTGCCTAGGTCTGTTACTGTCAGTTTGTCTGAGCTGGTAGATAATTCATGGCAAGTAATTTATTAAGCACTTTTACTTATCCTGCCTTTATCTCATCTGTGGTCAATTTGTTGGAAGTCTTTCTAATTAGAGTTGTCTTTGCCAATCACGTGGTTTATTTCTGTTACCTCACTGGCAAAATGTACCTTGCATGAGCCATTAATGACGTATAACTGTTACGAGAACAGGAAGAATAACTCCTTTCAACCAGAAATAGTTTTTGTGTTATTTAAGAAAAATGAAAGTCAGATAAAAAAGAGATTTTTTTTTTAGACCAAATTAATATTTAAGTTATTTCTGGGGTTTTAAAAACTTGCTATATAAAACTGAAGTAAATGTAAAACTGTGCGCTGCTGAAAGCCAAAACTATTCTGTTCTCTGAATGTCAAAGACACGTTATTTCCACCCCTTCCCATTTTTTAACCAAAACGATTTCACATTAATCAGCCCAAACTTGTAAAATGTTTTTGATGACCTGTATCAGCAAAAGTGGATATAGTCTGAAAAATATTTCCCAGCTCTTTACCTGATGATAAATTTGAAAACCATTTTCCTACAGGATTAGCAACATTAGCCTTAGATGCCTTTGTTCCTGCCAGTGAGCTGATTTGCTGGAGTATTTGCAGAAAAGGAAATACAAAAGAGAGGTGAACAAAGGGGAAATAGTTGAAAAATCCAAGTGAATTGTAATATCCCAGATGGCAAATGGAGGGTAAGAGAGAAAAGGCAGATAACGGTGCCACCAAGCTAAGGAGGGAATTTATTCAGCCTCTTGCCTGGGTTGGGAAAGAAACTGCTTTTGACATTTCTTCTCCCTGGTAAAAGCTGATGAGTCGTAGGTGGGTAAATGAGAAATACAACAAAAATATCTCTCTCCGTCCTCCTTGGATATTGTGCTGAATGTTGTCTCAGATTTGTGAATTTAGAGCAGGCACTGCGAAGATTTGTCCCATATCCTTGTTCTACGAGTGGCAGCTTTGGTTTCCAGGTGCTAACCTGCATCCTTGCACCGCTGGCTCTGGGCTCCCTAGAGAGCCTGACATGTGGCTCCTGCAGGGCAGAGCTTCAAAATGCCTGTTACAATTAACCTTATTAAAGTCATCGATGCTCTGATTGCCTAGGTTGTCCATATCCTTCCAAGGTGAGGTTAGTATCTGAACCTCGAGAAAAATCTGGGCAAGGGTTTTATTTATTCTGATTTCCCTTCAGACTGACTTTGTCGAAATACCCTTCAGCAAGTAACTTGGAACCAGATTTTCTACTCCTCACTCCCACCACGCTAAATAATTTAACCTCTGAGGGAGTTTTGCCTTGGCAAAGCTTGCAGGGGCCCAGCATGGCACAATCTAATTGCAATTATGCAGGCACTTCTGGCAGAAAGAAATGCTGTGCGTCGTCTTAACTGCAGCATCCTCCCACCACCTGGTCCCAGACAAAACCGCTCGACACGCACGTCTGTTCTTTTCATTCTGGGAACTGACTGTTTTCCTGTCTCCCCCCTCTCCTTTGCCTTCATTTCTTTTCCTGCTGAATGTCAGAGTATATTGAAGAAGCAGCATTTTTTTTATGCTCTTTGGCATAAATATTGTGGAGGGCACGGACAGCATGGGCTAAATTGATTTTGGAGAGGTTGGGTGGCTGGGCTATTCACGCCTTGAATTTAATTTCACAGATTGATCTATAGAACTGAAGACAGGTTGCAAAAGACAAACAACCCTCTGTGCTCTGCTTCACCGTTCCCGGCTGTCAGGGCAAGAAGGAAACCAAACTTACTGTGAGGATGTTTGCTAGTTTAGTTTCAGGCTCTGTATAAGAAGCGACGTTAGAAAAAATGGGGACATAAAATGTAGATTCAAGCTTTGCAGTTGGGATGGAGCAAGGAGTGGGTTTGGATTTGGGTTCTGGCTAGCCACAAATCTTAGCTCTAGAATCAACCGTAATAGGTTTGGCAGTGTTTTGTATCATTTGTTTATTAAGACACCACAAGACATCATTTCATCAAAGGAGAAGGGAGGAAACATAGGTGTGGACCCTATCCATTTTCTGTCTGTGTCAGTGGGAATCTTTGGCCTTGGTCTGTGCAGCTGCAAGTGCTCTTGCTGCAAGTGCTCACCCCAAAGGACAGATGTATTTGGAGCCTTATCTGAGTTCTTCACATTGCGTTTTCAAAAAGGGGTGACAAATCTTAGCAGTGCAGGGTTCCTACTGAGATTTCTCATAGCCCTTGCTCCAGAAACACCAAGGCATCAGCAATTCTCCTGGCTACTTTCTGTGGCCATTGCTGGTTCCAGCTGGAACGTGAAGGACAAAAGAGCGTGAAAAAGAATAAATAGGATTTGGGGTTAGCATGGCTGGTGGGTTTCGTTTTGCATGTGTGCGTGGCAGGAATGTCTGAATTGTTAAGCAACCTTAAACAAATCTTACTTAGAAGGTCTGAGAAATAGAGGTGTCTTTTCTTCTCTATGCATTTTTCACTTTTGACCTGTTTTCTACCAAAGAAAGCCCAAAATCAAATCTGATGAGAAGACCATCCCAAAAATCTGGGAGAAATTTGAACAGTGATCTAAATTTCAAACATCTCTACTTTTCTCAGGAAGTACTATTGGATTTATTTCTTTAGGAACAGCTCTCCTGGGAGCCCTTTTCCTCTTCTCCTTATGCCAAATGTTTACAGTTGTTGTTTTTCTTCCAAGTAGTAAATAATCTTTCAAATACTCTTTTAGCAATGGATTAAACGCTGCAATGAATGACAACCTTGTCTGAAGTTTCCTTTGCTTGACTTTGATCTTCTAAGCCTGGTAGGGATATGGAATAGTCTAATTTTCCTTATTTCATCCAGTATTCAATTCTACTTTCTAGGTTTTATTTTCTGAGTGATGTTGTCCAGTAATCATGTCATTGAGCAAATGTCCACTGTGATATTTAGCAGTCTGCAGATATAACAGGAATTTTACTCTCTCTATGCCAACTCTTTCTAAGTATTCATTTGCTTTCCTGCTACATGGCTGGCATTTTGTATTAGGTTAGGAGTCAAGATTTTTTTTTTTCCTACTTGACTTTTGCTGTCAGTGCCCTGTGAACATGATATAGTTCATGGATACACATAGCAGCTCTGATAGAATACAGCCTTGCCAGGACTTTCAACCAAATTTCCTCACCCCCTAAAGCTGACCTTGACTATTATAAAAATGTTAAAAAAATCCTGTGTTTTTTGGTTTTTTTTTCCTATTACTTCTCCAAGATAGGTTATGGTATGAGTAATTTATGCACGTGGGGCAGAAGGAAATGCAATAGGAATAGAAAGTTTTTCTCTTCCTGCAGTGAGAAGTATCAACCAAGCTGTGTGCACAGAGGCTTTTGACTTGGACCTGCTATTGCCCACTTTCTTACACTTTGTCTCTATTGCTTTGGCATTTTCTTTTGAAAGGGAAAAACATGGCTTGTGGATTATGAACTAGATTTTAACAGTCTGCATTAGCTACAAAGGAAAGCTTGTGAATTGGTGAAAAAGCTATATCCTATAAATACCTTTTTTCTCGCTATGTTTTTATATGTGACAATACTAAATTTGTTGAGTCAGCCCACATTTTTGCAGAAATGAGCATCGTCGGTCTTGTTCTGGAAATCTGCATGAGAATCTAGGAAGTCTGGCCAGACCACAGTTTTTGATCTAAAAAGGAAAAAAAAATCGCACATTTCACTCGCTACCAATTTTTGTTTGATAGTAACTAATGCAGAATTTTCCTATTACTGTCTTTTAGTGCTGTATGATAAACTATAAAAAACTGGAGTAGATGATATAGCAAAGTGAGGCTCATGACTCTTCTTTTTCAGGCGTATTCTGGGCATACAACTAACAGTGCTGCTTCCCGACTCCTTCTGCTCTGAGTCCATCCTTCCGAAGTGCTGAGCTGCCTGTGTACAAGCAGCTAAACTGGCAGCAGGATGCCACAACCTCCCTTTTTAATGGGATCTGATTTGAACTCGGTAGCCCCCATATCTTAGGATGCCCCTAGCTGCTAGATGTTTCTTTGCAAACCAGGCAGATAGGTTTGGGAGCTCTGCTCCCAAGGCTGCCCTTTTTAAGATGCAGCTACAGTGACTGGCACAAAATCCAGACTGAATCCCTCTCTAGTCAAGTGTATGTCCCTGTAGCCAGGAGCAGCTTCGTAGCGCTTGCACAAACTGAGTCACAAGCTGTAAAAATAACATTAATGCGGTGGCCAGCTTGACAGTGTGCCCACCACAACGTGTCCTGGTGCCAATCAGATAGGTTTCACACCCTGTGGGTACTCCTCCTTTATCGCTGCTGCCATCATTGCATCAACGCTGAAAGGGCAGAAAAGCATGAACAAACTGTTACACTTGGCCTGACAGACATCTTTTCTTTCATTTAACTTCTCTGTAAACAGATTGAAGATAACAAGTGCAGCCATTTCAAATGGCTCTTTCCAAAGCTGCAGGTTTCTCAGTAACCACTTGCACCTGCCTACTCACCCTCGACTGCAAAACATAATTGCATTTCAAGTCACTCCTTCCTTTCCCACCGTCCTTTCTTTTAAGTATCGAAAGAGAATCATCTGCACTCTTGTTTAATGTTAGCAATAACCCTTAAGGAAGGATATTAAACACACTGGCAGATGCCAGCTGCCGTTTTTAAGAACACAAAAAACCTGCTCTTTATTTCCAATATCTACTTTATTTTAGGCTTTTCAATTCAAGTTAGAGGAGTGTAAGGCTTACGGTTCTGGTTTGACGTTACCTGGCTTATCATTTTCCAAACGATGCAGCCCACCACAGCTGTAGCTTGCCTGTGTGTCAGAGGCCGATGAAGCAATGGCTATTTGTCCTTCAGATCCCACCTTCGAGTCGTCTTCTGCCATGATTTACAGTGTGCTGCTACGACTATGGTGGCGTTTAGATGTGTGGCAGATTGTGACTCTTGCTACCCGTCAGTTTATTACTCTTCCGAATTTTGCAAACAGCAGATCTATGATGAAGTGCTTTCATCTGTTGTTATGTCGTCCTTCGTTTCTCCTACCTGTGTCCACACAGGGGTGCCTTTTTTGGTGTGTCTACAGAATGCCGGCAGATACGTTATCAAGATGACTTAATAAATAAGACATAAAGAATATAATATTTTATTTGTAGTGCTGATGGCTGAGATTGTCTGAATATATAAATGAATGATCTTTGCCTAATTTAAAGCAGATTGAAGTTTGTTCAGTGGCTGAGAAGGTGGATAGTTGTATTCAACCTGAATTGGTCTTTCTAGCAACGGCACCTCAGATGCTCCTGAATTAGTGCTGAGAATGCTGGAAATTTGCAGCATTTGAAGCAGAGGTTTGGTGGCTGATCTGCATCCCCCTTAGCTTAGTAACAACATTCCCATTGCTTTCAGTGCAGCTGGATCCATCTCTCCATGTGCAGCGATTAATGATTCTCCTTGACCACTAGCTGTCCTACAAGCATTTTTAGACATGATAGGGATTTTGATTTGTTCATCAAAATTCTTCCAGCAGCAGATAGAACTGCACCCCCCTGTATTTCACTAATGTGCCTATAAAATTGCCCCTGCTGTTTAGATGATGGGCTGATTTCCATGTCAGGAATCCCACATTGTGCCAGATCCCTTTATTCTTCTTGGAACTTTGAAGATACATTGTGATGCTAATTAATTCCTTTCTCAAGAAGAGGGTAATTGCAAGTATTGGAAGCAACTTCATCAGTGCAGGAAATGGAGGCATATAGATGCCCTTTTGTTTTGTTTTGTTTTGTTTTTTGTTTGTTTTTCGCGTTCTTTTATTTCCCTTTTGAAGCAAAGACTGATCTGACTCCTGGGCTCTCTCATTAACCCACAGTGAATAGTCACATGGTCAGCTGCAGCTGGTTGCAAACTACCTCCTTCAAACTTTGGATTTATTTATTTAGGTAAACAGTTCCCTGGACCTGTGTGGATGCTAATTTGAGGTAGTGAAACAACCTGGTCTCCAGGCAGGATGCTAGTTTGCCTTCTGCCTTCAGGCTGGAGCTGCATGACGGGAAGTGCAGTTATGCTGCAGCACGGCAGTTACTAATGTTCTTTTACTTCTCCTGATTAATTTTGTTCCATATTATCCTTACTAATGTGCATACTCAGATCTGTGCCTTTGAGTAGCTGGTCAGCAAACCACACTTGCATGCAGCTCTCTCTTCCCTTATGAAGACGACCGTGCCTTCTCCCTTTCCCTGGCATAATGAATTTGCAAACCAGAGAAAACCAGAATGGCCAAACTGTGGAACAGTGAAAAGATTGAAGCATTTAATGCGATGCAGTGAATTGCTGCCAGGCTGCTGCGTTCTTTTGACAGTTCTAACGGTGAGGATAGCAAATGGCATGGCCGGTGCCTACCCGGGCAGAAATCGTGACATGCTGCAAATGGCAGTCTCGCCTCTTTTGCAGCCTTTGGGCACCAGCTTCCACTGTGGCATTAATTAGATCCCTCTGCTACAGTGCAGCTCCAGCAGCAAGCAAGGCGTCAGGGCCATGCAGCACATAGCATGTTTGATGGGGTGCTTGCTCAGAAAATGCTCCGGCTTGTGCGAACAGGGAGAACATGGGGAGGATCAGCCGTGTTTGCTGCAACAGCTGGAAATGGACCTCTGGCGTGGCAGAAAGCAATAGGTGTGTCATGGGTAAAGAGAACTTTCAAATTCATGTGAGGTCCTGCAGGATCCCTACTGCTCAAAGGAAATACACACTCAGTAAAACTCTTATGCAACATTTTAGGCACAGGTAAGTGGTAGCTTAGAGCAGTCCCTCGTGAATCAGCCAGGAGGACAAAATCAAGAGAGTCCCCTTCAAATAGCATGGCCCTCACCACAAAGAGGGGGTAGCTGTCATGTGAGCTGTAGCTCAGAGTGGATGTTAAAATCCTCATGCTCCGCTCCCCTGCAAATTCATTCAGTGGCCTGGACAGTGCCGCTCACTGGGGTTTTCCTAGTGAGACAGAAGCAAATGTTCATTAGTGAGAAGTCTCTCCCAATGGGAACTTTGTGGCCAGGGGAGGGATGGGTTTGGACCCACCAGTCCAAACAGTTGGCAGTTCTTCTGGGTATCTTGGGGGAAGGCAGTAAGACGACTGTGGCATTAACTTTCTCTTTTTTGTGGAACCTCTCTTGAGACTCCCTTGACCTTTTAGATGCTTGATTTATATAATCCTCTCAGAGGACAGACTAAAGGGGAGATATTATCAGCCAATTAAAAGGTTCCCTCCTGAGGAGGGTGGAAAATAGAACACAGATGATCTATTTTTTATACAACATCAATTACCATTCTGTTGCCAGATGTTGCACTGGGGAAGATATGTGCTGCAATGTGCTATGTGGCGCTGCCTTTCCCAGACAGAACCTCTGGGAAGAGAAACTCTGTGGTGGATTCCTAAAGCCATAGGAGTATTAATTAAATACTTGATGGGTGTGAAATGTACCTTTCTGACAAAAACCAACCAGCCATCAAATCTGCATTGGTTATATCCCCATTTGCTCCTAGTAGCTTTTTGCCAATTGATATTTGGGTCTAAATAAGTAAGTAAATAAAATTTAAAGATAAGTTGCTGTTATTTGTGTAGTATGGCTATTAGCTGGGAAATTCCCAGAAAACTACAAAATCTCTATGGTATTTACTCACAGCTTCATCTGCTCTCTCTCTTGCTTCTCTACTTCCAGCTGTTCTTTGCATGTAGTATGCTGCCAGTTATCTTCAAAAGAGAATGTAACAGTGTGTACTCATAAAGATATGCAATTCCACAGTATTTGCATCAGGGTTTTGGTCAGACATGTCATGTGGAAAAGAAGATGCTACAAATGGGAAACAGTTGCTGAAGACTCCAGGGTGTTAAATATAATATTCTGGAGAGCATCCTATGAAGAGAGAGACTGTCGCTTTTCACAGATAAAAATAACTGCTTCTGAGATTTCTGGGTAACTTGAGTCCAGAGAAATTTTTGTGCATGGAGATTTCTACCGTAGCATGGGGAGACTGTTGATCCATGAATGCAGGTTTGTGGAGGATGGTGTGGAAGTTGCTGAGGAATATTTAATTTAATGTCTGTGGAAGGTTCTGGATTGGAGAATCTTATATAAAGGAAACATAGCTGATATACTGATAGATTCAGCTTGGAATAAGGAATTCAGAGGAGAGGAGAGCATGAGAGTCAACATGAGCCAGGAATTGAAGAAACCAAAGCTTCTTCAGAACTGAAAGTCTAAAGAAGAAGCAGGGACAGAGGCCAGCATGAAAGTCAGAAAACCTGTCAGAAAGACAGGACAAGAAGAGAAGATAGAAAATGAGAAGTGAGGCAAGACTGGAGTAAGTCAAGTCTGAGAATGGTCACTGGGAGCTTGGTCTTAGGGCATAGCTGCATTGATAATGGAATATCGTTGTCCGTCAATATCCAGTCCTTGGCTTACTCCAAGCTTTTTTGGGCTTATCAGAGAATCAGTTCTTCTTAGGCTGTGGCAAAGATCTGCCCTTGCGGAGACTGCTATGTTGGAGGCTTGTCAACTCACCTGTCTGCTGTTGGTTTTGAGAGAATTTGAGTATCCTACGGATCTCAGTCTCCCCAGTGAGCCTACAGGCTGTCTCTACCCACCTGTTCTCTCTTCATCTTAGACTATCTTTGGGACAGAAGCCTTTTTTGCCCTGTCTTTGCGCAGCCCTTACCATAGCTCCCACCCAGCTGTGGTTCAGGTGTCAATTCCAGAAGGTATTTTGCTACTATTCACTGTATGCCGTGACCCCATCATACTGTCTGTGTGTGGGGGGGGGGGGGTGGAGGGAGGGTTTGATATCTCAGCTGCAGTAGCTGCTACTCTATTATGGCTCCATGGGCCATGCGGAGGCCATGCAGGAGGGGTAAGGACATTCCTTACACTTATAGTTGCTGACACATGCTGTACAATATTCTGCATCCCAAACAGATCAGAGGCTGGTGAGTTGGCAAAGCTGTGGTCGGACAGCTTCTCCAGCACAGATGCATCCTGTGAAATGAAAGCTCCTATTATGCTGCCCTTTTAGCATGCGTCTGTCTTGACTGAATGGTGCTCATTAGTTCATGTCCGTTCACTCCTTGGCTAATCCATCAATGCCAGTCATGATAGATGTGCTTGTGAGGAAGGGCGGTGGAGCCTGGGAGCTGCTGAGTGTTCAAAATCCAGGTGGAACAAAAATACAACGTATCATTGAGTGATCTCAGTGGTGCCAGTTCAGCAGCCATGGTACTTTAGAAAGCAGCACAACTTCAGTCCTGAATTTATCTTCCAAACTCAGCATGGTCTGATTTAAATGGGTCAGCTTGACTGATACTTCCAAAGTCAGTCTCCATTGCGGGATTCTTGCTGGGCTCTGCTATTATTTCATTTTAGTTGCTTACGAGCTTATGGTTATGAACCTATAGGCTACAGTGGTCCATGGTAAAAGACTATCCTCTGACTGCTGACCTGAGACCTTTTCATTAAGGACTTTCTGCACAGTACAGTCCAATGCTGCGCTACAGATGCTAAGGCTAGTTTGAAGCAAGTCAGTACATCTACCATGCAGAGGTCCTAAAAGTAGTGTAGCTGCACTAGTACAGCATTTTGTGCAGATTATCTACCAGTGCTGGCTCTGAGCAGGGTCACCTTCCTCGGCGCGGGATGGTGATGGTATAGCTGAAGTGTCTGGTGTTAGATATAGTTAAAATACGATAGCACTCCCAGACCCTTGCACGTGTCTCAGACTCTGAGGGGCTGAACTCATCTCCTTTCAAACCTTCCCTTCTCAGTCATACTCAGACAGAGAGGTTCAAAAATGCCAGATTTCTCAGCAGACCGACAAGTGAACACCTGCACATGTTGCGGGAGGGGCCCCAACCCTGTAACACTGAACCTGCTGCTCCTACTAGGTACCTCACACCACCTTGTTCATTCACACCGGAAGGAGACAACTCAGGCCATAAAATCCATCACTGTTTATTCACAGGAATAAAGATTGACTAGCCAGATAGAGTCCCTTTTAGCCTTAGCTGTATCAGGAGGAAGGGATGTTGTGACAGCTAGAGAGATGCAAACATCTATGTGTTGCCTGCACGTGCTGCTCTTAGGGGCAGTCTTTGTACATTAAAGCAGCACAGTGCTGACAGTTGTAACCTTTACAGAGTAAGCAATCACCACAAAAGACCTGGAGGCAGACAAATAAAACTTGTTTTGAGTCCCTGGTGTATTCCATCCAGGAACCCGTGCATGAAAACCAAATGAGAAATCACAATCCCGTTTTATTGCCACACTGCAGATGAGAATGCAGAGCTGACCTCTGATGAATCATTTTAGGGTGTGCAAGAGGAGCAGAGCAGTTTGATGGTTTGGAGAGAGAGAGAAACCAAGCACAATTAAAGCGAGGGATACCTCATTTAGGATGCACATTGCACAGCACAGGCAGTAGGTGGCAGATTAAAGAATACGTAATATTTTGTTGCAAAACAGCAGAATAACTTGCTTGCATTTAAAGCCTTGAGATTCTGTTTATTCACATGTCTATAAATTGCATCACGCTGTAAACCGGGACATCACATTTCATTCCTTTAATATATTCAGTCAGTCTCTCCTTTGGATGATCTTTTATAGTCACATATGCTTTTATGCTTCCCATCTTGCTGTTTCATGTTAACTTTCAGATCAGGCATTTATCGGTTAATATTCCACCACAGAGCACTTTGGGCCTGTCAGCTTTTTACTTGGGCATTGATTCACCTTTGGAATATGCCCCAGGTGAGACAGCAGTGAAACACCCTTCCAAAGCCAGGTCATGGGATTTGGCTATTGCGATGGAGATCCTGCAGTGGAAGGAAAGGACAGCAATGTCCTTATTTCAGTGGGAGGCTCAGCACTGGTCGTATGCGGTTTGTGAGAAATTCTCATACAGAATCAGTCATTTTGTGAGCAGCTCAGATGGTGTTTCCTTTTCCTTTGAGTTTTTACTAGGAGGATAAGATTCTGAAAATAGCGAGGGTGATGGCAGAATACACGTTGCCCTTTGCTCTGCTGTGCATGCCTGTACCCTCCGAATTGAGAACTTGCGAGATCTCATAAGTTCCAGAGTGTCAGAATGTTTAGGGAAGAAATTAGTTTGGAGAGAGAAGAGAGGAAGACAGGATGCAAAGGAGGTGGAAGGGAAATCTGAAATGATATGAGTTGTTGAAAATTCCAGATGCTCTTGTGCTGAAATCGTAAGAAGTAATCACTTAACATCTGGGTAATTTGGAAAACAGATGACGAGGATGGTAGAAAATGGCTGTTCCAAGGAGTCCAACCATGTTATTTCCCAGAGCAGGAGAAAAGTAGAGCTGTTCACAGGAAAAAAAAATACATACGTGTATACACACACACACACACACATATATATATATGTATAAAAACTTCTCATGTTCTTTTGAACCCCTGTTGCACTGCAATAGTGCTTGCAGATTTGAAGGCCTCTATTTTCCAATACAAGGCCTGGTCTATTCACTGCAAAGGTTTTTGGCTTTTACCCAAAAGCAAAGCAACGTATTTTCAATACTTTATCTTGATGTTCAAGTAATGTCTCATTATTTCCCTCTTCACCTTCCAAGCCTGGTTTATAAAGTTCTCAATATGTTCCTTGTAATTTGAGCTTGAAAATTTCCTCATTTTTAATTAATGAATGTTTTCTGAAATTAGCTAGTATTGTTACTAGAGCCATTCAGATATCTTCAACTGATAGCAATCCTGTTCTTACAAAAATACCTAATTTGTTTTTTCTGGATAGTTTTTAAATCTTTTTCAGAACACAAACCTAGGTGTGCCCAAAATGGTTTATGACGAAAAGCTAACACCATAGGACTCTGCCTTATTTAATTCACCACTGCTGGTCCAATTTAAATGAGAATGAGAGAGAAAGGCCTCTTTGCTCCAAAACCACTTCAGCCAACCTACAGTCATCCCATTAAGACACTGTGCCATGGTGGAGAAGCTGCAGTTGCATTGCTTTTGGACTGTTAAAATGCAATTATAAATGTGTCCACTTCAACAGCTGCTCTTCGAGCTACGCTTGGTGTATATTTTTAAGGCACAATTGTTCTGTTTTGCCTTACATGGGCTTTTTCAGATGTGAGGCAGTAAATTTGGAGCAGCAGCTGTGCCCAAATTCCTGAAAGATTCCCCTCTCCCATTTCCCTTTCCCTCCCCCAAAAGTTTTGATTTTGACTCCCCCAGGGAGCTGAGGACCTTGATACGGTTTGAGGACAAACACAGCTGAATAAGCCATTGCCATGAATGTCTCTGGGCAAGTTCTGTCCCTTCTGTTGTTTTTTTGCAAAGATCAGAGCTAATGCAGCACTGTCAGGGAAAGCTCTATCTCTGCAGCTTAGCTCCGCTGGCAAAGGCTTTGAAACCAAACATTTCAGCCTATCTTCATGGACAGATCTTCTATTTTTCTCTTAAACTGTTAAATGAAGAACCCATGAAAAAATCATAATAATCCTAAAAGAAATGGTAGTAATTGTATTTCAAGCCTGTGCTATGAAGCAAGAGGATTAATTACTGATTTTGTTTTGATTACTTTCTTGTTCCTCAGGAGAAGGTGGATCCTACTCGTTTCTAATGACCTGCCACCAGGCAGAGACTCTATTTCCCTTTCTCCACCCTTTTTAATGCTCTCTGGAGCTCAGGACAAGCGCAGACCAGTGCAGACCAGAGGCGCAATTTTTGCATTAGTAGCCATGTCTCTGCATCTCCATTTCCTTCCATTTCTCTTAACTGTGTAAGCTTCGCTTTACTCTGTTTGGCATCTCTTGGCACCAGTTCTACATTTCTCAACTTGTTTCATAGAATTTACTCATCAGCTCTCATCCCAGAAAACTTCCTAGAGTAGGAGACATTAGGAGCATGCTGGGGTGTCTCTGAAGAGCTCTGCACTCTATGCTACCTGCCTTCCTCAGTGCTGAAATTTAACATCTCTGCTCCTCACATCTGCAGTTTTGTTTCTCTTCTGCTTTGTTTGCACTATAAATCCCGGTAAATTCAGTGGGACTCATGACTGAAAAATTGGTGTGGGAGAGAACAGAATCAGGTCCTTTTATTGTTTAGCATATAGCATTCCTAGTGGGTAAATGTCCTATAGTACCACTGTGGAAGAGCAAATATATGGAAAACTACTTAGTACCAATAAAGATACTAACTTAGTTAAAGCATTAATATTGCTGCAGCTGTTGTGCAACCTGTCACGGGGCTTAAGGTGGTTCCCAATACCTCCTCACGCGTAAACAGTGCATGTGTTTCTGAGCCTGTTTCATACGATCTTAAGAGGACAAAACTGGATCCGGGGTATCCTCCTTTTCGATATACAGAAAGACATGTGCTTCCTCCCCAAGATTCTCGTAGCCTGCTCTCATCTGCACAGTGTCTGTCAGAGCTTGGACAAACCCAGGGCTGGAGGCTAGAAAGAGCAGGTGGTAGGAGCTGCTGGGGACGCTAAGCTGCAGGATTTTGTCAGGATGTTTGCATAAAATGGGGAAAAGTCCAATGTGAAGCAACCACTAAATTCTTAGAGTGCTTGAATGTTACAGGGAGCAGCAACAGATGTGTCACTTTGAACTGCTATCTTCCGTCCTTCATGATATTTTTTTTTTCCTAGGATCCGTCTTTTAGGCTGATCTCCAGCAACCAGTATCTTCATCACGCTTGTCTTTTGCAGCCTTCTCAGCCTGATGCTTTAAGATCAGACCATATTTCATCTCAGCTGTAATTAAAAACAATTTAGAAGGGAAGGAAGGAGTTTCTTGATTCCATGGTACCCAAGAAGATTTGAAAAGTTGAATGCAAGGGATCTCAGCAGTTGAAAGCACTCCTGTTTTTTAAGGTGACATCAGTATTTTGAGGATGGCAGAAAAGAATGGGCAACAAAGGCAGGTGTAGGAGTTAGAAGGCAGCCTAGAAATGCAATCTCTGAATGCTGAGGAGGGAGAATGGCCCCTTTATAATGTTGTCACTGAGAGCTTTCTCCCTGACAGAGGATGCAGTGCATCTGAGGCAGAGTGTGCATGGTGCACAGATATTGTAATTGTCTTTATTGAGTGAAATTGAAACCCAAGTTTACTAGCTGGCTGAGTGCCATCTGGCGGCTAGATGCCCTGTGTCAGCGGCATGGGATGGTTCTTTCTTTTAGTCATGCTGTGAATATTCAGTAACTGTGAGCTGAGCTGGAAACAGGCCAGAGCCCACCAAGACAGAGTAATGTCATCCTTTGGCAGAAGGTCAGATGATGTGGAGGTGGGGTGAGGGAGGAGGACACGACGGGGGACACCAGCCACCCAGGTCTGGAAGTAACAAATGATTTGTAGTGTATCTGATGAAGGTTTCTGCTGTTTGCAGCTGGTAAGAGGTGTGATGTGAACTCTCTGTGTGATGGCTTTGCAACCACGAGACCCTGATAACCGTGTAGAAGTAGTAATGGAGGCATCCAGTGCAGAGGCAATGAGGCACCAAGCAGGCATCCACGTGCTACTGCATAAGTGCTGGGACCTGTTGTCTTAAGATCTTCCCTCTGCACCAGAAAACTGAGGTTACTGTCTCAGGAGAGACTCTTTTACGTGTTACGGTGCAGAGCCTCATCCTGTGCGTATATTCTGCCTTACCTTTGCAGTCTGCTAGCTTTCATGGTATTGTGCCTCTACATTAAACCATGTGGTGTAGATACAGATTCTGTAAACAATCTATTAATAAATGGGTTAGGCTTTGTGACTGGTATCGTTCCACCTATGATTATCCAGCATGTTGCACTCTAAAAGCTCCATTCATCTTCTCATATGATTAAAAAGCTTGCTTATATCCTGATGTCCCTCTGCTCCAAGCTCCAGGACTCCAAATCCTGGCATGAAGATTTCCATACTTCTGGAGGATACTTCAGAACACAATTACAGGCCACAGACAGCATCTAAAGTGGCCTCTAGATCCGTGTTACCTGATCTCCCTTGGCAGATCCCACCTTTGGTCAAAGCTTCACCTACCTTTTAGCTAGGAACGCAAAGCCAGCATTTCAGCATGGTGGCAGCACTTTTTCTCTCTGAATAGAAAACTATTTCACTAAAGATGAAGGCTGAAGTTTTATCATTGCAAGCATTCGGGTTAGTATATCATTAATGTAGACTTTCCCTCAGCTGGAGGTCATTGTCTGCCAGCAGAGACATCGCAAATGAGTATTCTCTGAAAAAAAAAACAGCCAAAACCTCCAGTTTTACCCAAGAAATGTTAGTTGTTCCTTTGAATCAGCTGAAGTTAAATGTTCAGAGCAATTGCTGTCATCATCTTAATTACAGTCTCAGCTCTGCCTTGGTCATTGATGTAGGGCCAGATGAGTAGAGCAGAGTTCTGCAAACATGATCTGAAACACTGCAGTTGAATGTCATCTTGTTGTTGTGCTGCAAGCCTTCGCTGTAGCATGCTATATCTTTATTTGCATGAAGTCTTGGCCAGATGCCTGGCACCATGCCTGCAGACTGGTCCTATTTCTATTTGTTGATGGATTTCTCTTATATCTGATACCTTGATTAACATACATTGATTTCTCTTGTTTCTGCTGGGTAGAAAGGATACTCTTAGCAGCAGCCTAGGAACTACTTTCTCTGGGAAGGATTACTGCATTACACTTTAAATCCTCAGTGTGTACAGCTATGAATCAGCCCTAAACACAACATATATTTTCAGGACTTGCTTTCCCCTGCCTCTTAGTGGCTTTGAATGGCAAAATATTTTTGCAAAGACGAATTGCTTTGCAGGTACTACATGAGTTTCTGGAAAGGTTCCAAATGCACAGAGGGATTCAGTATGACTCTCTGAATCCCCACCAACAGGGTGAGATGACTCCAAACGCTTACTTCCCATATATGAAAATTAGAGGAATGTGAAATATTGACAACAAATCGCAGTGCTATTTCAAATTCCAGGCAGCCATGTTACTGAGTAGCACAGAGGACTAATTCACAACACCTCAGCTCTCCCTGGACTAGGCTTTGAGCACTTTTTGTTTTAGATGAAGCAAAATTAAGACTGTTTTTCAACATGGATGGGCCATTTCTGAGTGGCAGATGAGTAGAAATAGGACCATTCTCCAGCAAATATCATCTTTGGTGTTAATATAATGAGCTTTTGAATAAATCTATGGTGTTATGTTAAGACAATTAGATTTTTGAGCTAAAGAAGAATACTGTATGTTACAGGATGCGTGGATCTTTGTCTGCCCCAGCTTCCTTTTCCAGTTACCATCTCCAGAGCCTTCCACTTGTGAAGATGTAGAGGATAATTGCAGTGGCACAGTCTCCTCTCTTTTTCTTAGCAATAGAAAATCTATATTCATTCTGCAGTTGCTGATATCTGGGCATATCTGGGGAGGCTCTGGATGCCAGATACTCCTTACTGGGAAGAATAATAGAGAGCTTAGCTTATTTCTACAGCACTCTGAACATTTTCCTTCCCTCTTTTCACACCAGCTACCTTTTCCTAACTTCCCTAGGGCTCAAAATAGTGGAATCCTTAAGTTTTTTAACCCCTTTCCCTCAAAAAGCAGTGGGCAATCTAATTCACTATAGGTGGGTTGAACATGGATGTTATTTATTGGAATATATTTTAAGGAACTGGGTGGCTCTAAACATTATTAAACAGGGCCAATAGAATATGCTTTTCCAACCACTGAATGGCTGTGAACGTTAAATATTTTGTTTTAATAAGTGCTTGCTTTGTCAGCTGCTGAGTGGCCTTAATCTTTCTTTTTCTGTATTAAAAAATGTAGATTTTCCAGCTCATGAGCCACTGAAAATACTGTTCTGTTTTTTTGCTTGCATTTTTCTTTCTTTCTTTCTTTTTTCAATTCTCCGATCAGTTTATTTTTATTAAAAAAACAGTGAAGATATTGGAGCCTCTAGCTAAAATAGCTTGTTTTCAGCTACTAGGACAAGTATAGGGCAATGCTTAGGATAACATAAAATCAAACCCTGCTTGTGTGAACAAGTTCCATTGAGATAAGAACATGCAAACTATCCAAACATCAGCAGATTGTCCTCTCTGTGTGCTCTGGAAGGACTAGACAATCACAGTGCTGCATGCCAATTTTACCACCTGCCAATCAAGCATGTCCTGTTGTGTCATCCGTATAGAATCATTGGGCAGAGATATGAAGCAATCCTAGGGTCAGAAATGAAGCATGTATGATTGGATTCAGAATGAAGATGAGAATTTTGACTTAAATTGTGTTTCCCTAATTTTTCTATATGGGAGATCATGTTACATAGTAAGACAGATAATTAGGAAGAAAGGTATTATGCTAAAGAGTTAGACTTGGAAGAACTACTACTTCTGCTGTGGGCTCATTGCATCACCATAGAATCACAGAATCAGTAAGGTTGGAAGGGACCTCTGGAGATCATCTAGTCCAACCTCCCTGCTCAGTAGGGTCACCTAGAGCATGTTAGACAAGGCCTTGAATATCTCCAGAGAAGGAGACTCCACAGCCTCTCTGGGCACCTGTTCCAGTGCGCTGTCATTCTCACAGTGAAGAAATTCCCCACCACATTCAGGCGGAATTGCCTGTGATTCCATTTCTGCCCATTGCCTCTATGACCATGAGAAAGTCACATGACTCTGTTTCCTATCCACAGACTTCACAAATTATTTGGGCATCTGGCCTCCAGCTGCCATTACAGGAGAGAAGAGGAGATCTCTTGTAGGTTCTACTTTGTATCTGCTAGGTCCCTGAGCCCTAGAATAGTATGCCTCAAATGGCATTACATGTCTCTGTTTAGGTAAATGGATTTTGATCCAAGTCTCTCTTCCTAGTTTTCCTAGCTAGATGTAATAGCATCCTGCCAGGAATCTGCTAAAGGCACTGTCTGCCCATTGTTGTGTGTGGTGCCATTCCCGCTCCAGTGGGTCCCTGATCTTTAGGATGGCTACGATGAAGGAGCAGACATTGTGCAACGTGGAAGGTGGACAGTAGCTGACAAGAAGTGGCCGGTGTCTTGCTCCATTGGAATGTCCTCCTTACGGAGTCACAAAACGGCAGCTTTCCCCTGCGGCTAGGGCAGCTTCTAAATCACCCATTTGGAATATGCTGTGCATCAGCCTGGAAGGGAATCAAACCGTTTCATGAAAGCTGCAATTAGTGGCTTCCCACAAATAGCATCTAGCACTGACAAGTGGCTGCTCTGTAATGCCGTTTATGGGCTTGTTTCAGGTAATGGAATTTCATTGCCTTTCAGGTGTTCTCGCCACAGGAAGCACATATATGTTTGCAGCTCTGTGATCTGTTTCCACAGAATTGCACAAATCATTATATTTGGGCAAGTACATTGTAAGCATTTTCTCTGCATTTATTCTGCAGCCCAAGTTATTCATGAAAGGACAAATAAATATGTTCATCTAAGCAAACAACCCAGGAGAGAAAGTAGAGAGAGAATAGAGGTAGTGGGGAAGTGAACCTGGGCTTCACCTGCAATAGGTTAACATATCTGTACTGGCTTAGCATATCTGTGCTGATTGATATTGATTGATATTGATAAGTAGATCCAAAATGTCCCCCTTTCTCCATCCATACCTTTAGCAGCTCCTAGTAGGCACTACCTGAAACCATTTCTGGGCCTTCCAGAAATGTGTGTGACTTTCTTTGGACACTAGACTGTTAAGTGATGTGGGACAGTTTCCTGACTCTTCTCCTGCATACATGACAAATACAGTCATTGTTTTTGTGGGAATTGAGCAAATCAAGCTGAATTCAAATGGTCTCTTTAGCTGTGGTGGATGATTATGCTGTGTTGAGTGTGGGAATCAAAGACAGTAAAAGCTAGTAATGTTGTTTCTGGTTGGCCCATGTAGTTTAATTGTAGTTTTCCTTGGATGCTGCATGGAATTCAGCAATACGAAGGACCTCTACGTGTGGTCCATGCTTGGCCTGCTGGACTGTCTTGGCATTTTGTACTAAGAGATATCCCATATGAACAGTAGCGAAGAGAAAGTCTGTGAGACAAGACCACTTGCACTGATTATGTTAGGTCATAATTCGGCATAAAGAGCATTCGTAAGGCAAGCTGAGTGCCGTATGTGCACAGTGTCCTCTTTTGTGCATGAGTAGTGCTGAAACCATAAGCTTCAAAGGGAAAAGAAGGCCATGAACCCAAGACAGGTGCATCAAAGGCAAGGTAGCCCCTCCAAAGGGAGAACCTGGAATGGAGGTTGCAGAAAACTGGGGCTGCTAATAGAATAGTGTAGGTTATGCTATCACACAGCACTGAAACAATACAGGACTAATTAGCTCAAATATTTGCTGACAATATGAGTTTTGAGGATGGGGGGGCATGGGCTTTCATAAAACTTAATTAACCCATAGAGTAAATCAGTTTCATTCATTGCCATAACAGAGCCAATCATGATAAGCTTACTGTTTGCTCATTTGGAAAACGATTAGGATTCCCATTTAGACTTAATTACAGAGCAAAGGTTGACAATTATCATCTTTGTGGAAGCACTGGATGCCACAGTATCTCAGTTGAACATGTGCCTATAATTATACACATCGTTTTCTTAGCAGAAAACGTAACCCACTTATTACCTGAATTTCATGTCTGTAATTAGAGATAATAGTAATAAAAAAAATGAAGAAGGGGGCTGGGGCTCAATTATTTTGGATATTTCCATAGCCAATTTCTTTGTGCAACTGTTTATCACAAATTAAAGTCTTTGTACTTCACATTCTTCATGGAAGGGAATTCATAGATATACAGGTGAGTCAAACTAGCCAAATAGCTCATACTTTGACACCACTACCTCATACTGTTTTGGGTGCACGAGCCCTTCCTCATTCCTCCCTGAAGTTTTCATGTTACATGGACCTGTAGTTATCATTTGAGTCATTATGGAAACAAACTATTGAAAAAAACTTGGTCAGTCACTTTGGAAAGTCACAGCCTGATCTGAGCCAGAACAGAACAAACTTAGCTGGTTGACCAGAAAAACCAACATTAATATTAAATCTGAAATAAGTGTATGACTATACTCATGTTTAATATAGCAAAACAAAAATGATAAGCAAGTTGAGTTTCTTCACATTTTCTAGCTTAGAGCCCTCCAGGAGACGGTTTCAACTGCTTACATCCAGGGGGGGCACGGTAAGTGTTTCTGTTCAGGTAAGAGAAAGTTCAAAGCCTTTTACAAATACCAATCACAGATAAGGCAGGAGGTGAGATGAGGATTTGTGAAACCCAATCTTGCTTCAGTCGGATTCATCATTGTCCATGGGCCTCCGTTTATCCCACAGGTCAGTAAAGAAGCTGTAGGAAAGTGCCCTTTGTGGAAAACAGCGAAAGATCAGGGTATGCCAGGCACAAGCCCGCACTGCAGCCTTGCAACAAAGTTAAATTGGCTGTGACCCTTAGTTTCGATTGCATTTAGTTCAAAGCCAGAGTGAGCGAGATGGCAGAACGCAAGACTGATTTTCTTCTGTTTGTTTCGTATAGGATGTGCCTAAACTTAGAATAATACCTGCACCTTATAGGGAAAACGGCACAAGTGACTTTGGGATCTGGACATCACCTTTTCCTTGAGTTGCACTTTGTCTAACTACCATCTGAAACGTTGAATTTGCCTCACTTATGCAGCCTTTTTACTCTTTGTGGTCTCTGAAGAAATGCAATATTCAGTATATTTTTTTCTACAATTTTTGCCCTGCTCCTTTTGAAAAACACCTTTTTCTTCCTGAAATGAGCACTGCACTGTTAGGTGAAAAAATAAATGCAACTTTATCAGGCTAAATCATCTCTGTGCACCAAATCAGTAAATAGTGTCAGCAGATCTTCAGAAAATAACATTTTCACACCTGATTGCTGCTTTACGGTAGCTGGGAGACTGGAAGAAAAAAGATGGTTTTTTTGGTCCTCCAGAAATACTAACTTTTGTTTTCATTCAGTTTTCTTCATAGGTGTAGATAAAGGAAATAAAGCAAAGCTGGAGCCCTTCAGTGCCAGAAACTGTTTGGCATGACAGCAGAAGGACTTCTACGTTTCCTTTCCTTTGGGAGCTCAGTCCTGGGACGTTCCTGACAAGTCAGAACAGGTCAGCTGTGCCCCAGCCACGGTTTTTGGTGCAGGATGAATGAGCTTTCCTTTGAACTACCGAACTAGAGATTCCCCTCCAGGCCAAGCAGCCGTGGCAGGTGGGACGAGGGGGAGAAGAAAGAGTTGCTCAGCGAATAAAACACCTGTAGGTGTGCGTGTGTAGGTGGTAGGAGCAGCTGACTTGCCAAACCCACTTGGATTCTCTGCACAGAGCCAAGTGCGTTTGGGAAATCTGGCAGCTTTGATTGCCTGGTACCTGGAAAAGCTTATTTGGAATGCTTGGTATCCCAAACTAACCCACAATTAAGCGATTAGTTGTGATGATTGGAGGTTCAAAGACAACATTGTATTGAGAAATATTCTGACTTGTTTTAAAAGTAAGGATAATAACAACAACAACAAAAAAAAAAAAAAAGGAGCCAAAGAGTAGAGGAATCCTAGTAATACAAGGAGGGAGCAGGAAATTAATGAAGTGGGGATTTGATAGCAAACACAAGAGTTCAGGACTGTTCATGGACTTCAAGCAGAACGACTTGTGCCACTCCAGTGTTTATCCACTGCAGGAGTCCTAGGTTAGAAAGCAAACAGACACAAAGCTTATTGGCACACAGGCATTCATCATCTTGCAGTGCAGGCATGTGAAATCCCAGGCAGGGGCTGCATTGCTGTACACAGCACCTGTCTTCAGAGTGAACGAGATTCAGAAATACATAAACACACACCAAAAACAACCTCTTCCAAGCTTCACAGAGGCACATTTGTGTGAAACTGCATCATCATTAATCCTGGATCACATTTGCTTTCCTCCCTCATCCCCCTTCGATATCACATTTGTTTTTTTTTCAGAAAACAAGGACAATAATTGTGTTTATTTGACCCAAAGAGAAACAATCTGAAAAAAATCATTGTTTTAACATTTCTGAATGAGTTCTGTAGTTTGAAGAAGTTACGGATAGTGGATACGAGTTTTGAAAAGCACCTTGATTTTTTGTATCTGAATTCAGCCTTAGCACTAGAACCTATAGAAGTTAAGTAACTACTCTATTTTTTGTCTCTGGGAGCAGCTACCAGCATTATAGTTATTTGCCTTGCCCAGGTAAAAGATATCAAGAAAAATCCATGTCAAGAAAAGTCCACTTTTTGTTATAGTGCTTTCTGGAGGTTAAATCTGGAACAGAGTATATGTGGAGTTTTAAGTTGCAAGAATAAGTATCGGAGACAAATGCAGTGTTACGCAGATACATAAGAAAATTGTTAGTTTATTATTGATATCACCCTGAATACAAAACTGAGCAGAGAGAGTCTTCTTTTGCCTTTGCTCGTTACCTCAGGTGTTTCATACTAGAATTATTAGCTGTGCTAGTAAAAAATGAGAGCCACCTCAGTGTAGTGGTTGAGAAAAGCATTTATATTGCAGGATGGGTGTACAAATGCTTTGGAGAGAGCAAAAAATGCAAGCGAGTACTTAGAACTAAGCAGTCAACCTTTGATACAGAGCACATCATTTTAGTGCGTTGAAGAGGTCAGAAAATTAAAGAGGAAGTGGCCCAGATCACCTTGGCTTTGGTATTTGGGGTTTTTGAGCATCTTGCTTTGAAAAGGAGCCACTGAAATAAGTGTTCTCTACTCAGAGGACATTTATTAACTCACACTATTAACTCAAGAGTGTTTGAAGGTGAAAGACGCCTGTTGCATGTGAGACCCATCCTTGGGAACCAGCGCTAGGATACGTCATGCAAAGTGTATCTGACAGAAACGATGAGGAGCAGAACAGAGCTGCCAAGCGGGTTTATTATGGCTTAACATCCAGTCTCCTGCAGAGGGAAATCTCCAGTGTGGGGCAGCTGGGAACCTGCGGGGCACAGGTGCCGGGGGTTGGAGTAAGAGGCTGAGTTAACTCTACCTAAGAATTCCTTATCTAAGGGTTTGATCCAAAGCTGCATGAGAAGTCCCAGTCTTCAGCAGAGTCTCTCTCCTGCAGGGTGACCATAACTTGTCAAGGGTATTGCCACCTTCTGCCAAAAGCCTTGAAATTCTCCCTGAAGGAAAATCAAGAGGTGACTGTTCCAAGTCACACCTAGTCTGCATGCAGATACCTTCTTGTAGGGGAAAATGAAAGTCTAGTTTGTTCAGAAGGGAAATGTATTTTAAATCTTGGTGTGATCTGACTCCCTGGATCAGGAGAGATAGTGCGTGGTTTTTGAGACAGAAATATATCCCGTTCATGGTGGGGAGAAAGCAGCAATCTGTGCGGGAAAGCTGGAGAATGGCAGAAATGGCAGAAGGGAAAAGAATAATTACATGCATTAGTGGTTTATGCCTTTCAGACATTTGCAAACTCTGGGTAATGCAACTTGGAGGCAATTTTAGCCATCCCAAGAAGGCTGCGTGATTTAACAGGGCATAAGTATTGCAATTTACTCTATGGTTTAACCCAGAAACAAAATTTCTATCAACCAGTCAAATACCTGGAAAGAATTTGGAGATGCATTTTAGGAACACAGAGGTTAATATGGTAGTGCTTTATTGCTTCAGTGACCTATCACCGCAGTATTGCCTGGCCCTTTGCTGCTGGTGGTACTGAGAGGTTAATGCATAGGGCAGAAAGTTTGGGGAAAACAGACTAAGACAGTTTTGCTGTTGTTGCTGTTACGAGTTTTTTTACGCGTGCTGTTGGTCGTTCCTTCTACTGCATGTTTTAGAGACCATCTACCTGATCCATTCTCCTTACTGACATACTCTCTGCCTTCCAGAAAGTGGTGAAACAGAGACAGCGAGTCACTGACAGTCCCATGGCCATCATCAACCCATGATCTAATTAAAACTCTGATAATTACACGTCCCATTAGTAATCTCCTGTCGGTTTCAGTCAGTGATATCTTCCAGTCCTCCTGAATAGCTGATACCTTAGAAAAAGTCTCGGAATATTTTCTGCTGTCTTCCACTCACAGAAGACACTTTATTTCATTTAATATCCATGGGATAAGGTCTCTTAGAACTTTTTGTAATAACATGTACTTCACGTAGCTTTTTCTCCTTTCCATTTCATCACCTTTTCTATATTTTTCACATTCCGTAGTATCTTTCTGCCTTTTTCTTCTTGACATCTAAAGAGAAGACATGTACCAGTATCAAAAAATCCCCCAGTCTGCATTGTGATGAGCGACAAACAAACATCAAGCATTTTCCCGCTCCTATCATAAAGGTCATTAAAAAAAAAAAGGAAACAATTTAGGAACTGTGATAAAAGCTTCAGTTTATGGAGGATTTTTTAGTTTTAGTTTAGGAATTTTATCCTTATTTTATTAGAAATGAGAAACAGAGGCACAAAGACTTGCCCAAATGCCTAAATCTGCCTAAACAGATGGGCTGGCACGATTCTGGCCTCTTTCAGAAATACCAAGACTCATTTTGATTGTGAAATACCTATGAATACTCCTTTTGCTCAGAGAGTTTCATTTCAGAGCTAGCACGCTGAGGCTGTTCTGAAGAGCAGGGGGAGGTAACACCACGTATTTCAATCAACCCATAAGCAAGGACCCAGAACAATCAAATTCAGCTCTTCTGCCTTCCACACCATAATTCACATCTTTATTTAGCTCTAGGAAAGAGTTTGAACTGATGGGAACTGATATAACCTGCCAAGTTGCAGCAGTGAGCAGGACTGAGGGTGACAAGGCTTAGAACCAGGGGAAATTTCAGCAGCTCTCTCCGATCCAGCTGTTGGAGACATGAAGCTAATTTGATTCCTGTCACTTCAGGAGTAACTGCACTTTAGTGATGATGGAAATCTCCAAAGTGCTGTACTCTTGGCCTGCTTCTTTACTTCTCTCCTGTCAGGATAGCTGGCTAATGCAATTGGTGCTCTCTTTGGGTGGTAACTCAGCTCATGATTAAAGTTTTCTCTCTTTTGGCTTTATGTTCTGTCACTGTCATCAGCCCTCTTTCCAAAGGGAACGAAATACATGTAGCTGGAGACAATTCTTAACCCTGAATTGCAAGCAGCGAAACAGGCATTACCATCAGGATATTTTTGGCTAGTCAGAAAAAAATATGGAGCTGCAGTGTCAGTTATTGAGGTTAATTAAGCTGCTGATCACAGTGCCATTTGCAATAAAGGCACTTAAGAAAGCAGGAAGCAAATGTATTCTGCAGGGCACCAAGAAAGCATAAAACTTTTCCGTTTGCATAACTTCAAAATATACCGGAAGCTGCTTAGCCAAAGCAGCAGAGAAATCAATACAGGCTGTTAAATTAACTTCAGAAGCAGAGTGAGCGTTGGGTTGTTGCCCCATGGTCATCTGCTGCTGCCTCATAACCTCTGGAGAAAGCGCTGTGTGCTTTATAGCTCGCTCAGGTGTGCTGCACTCCGCTGCGCCCCTCCTGGGGAGCGCAGTGTCAAATCTGTTGCCTTAGTCTTTCAGACTCTCCTAGGTGTGAAAAGGTCTTAGGTACTCAAGATCACACAGGGGAGAATCTGTGCTGTTACAAAAAAAAAAAAAAAAGAGAGAGAGAGAGAGAGAGAGAGACACGCAAAAGATATTTAAAAAGACTTATTTTAGCAACATACTTTGTTTTCCTTATGGATAAGGCTGCTATCTGAACAATTAGGAAATCGGCTTTTTTAACAGCTTTTTTTTAAAAGAGAGGCTAGGAGAAACTAAACTGCAAATATTTTCATTGTGAATATTTTCTGAAAAATGCCTTGCCAAACGTATTTCTGTAAAGACAGCAGAGGGCTTAGGCTGCTTAGACAGTAGCCAAAGCAAGCAGCAAAACATGTGAATGCCTCCAGACTGCTTCCAGGGTTTTGTTCTGCTGCCAAAAGCTGAGACGTAGACTCACAGCATGAGGCAGCAAACTTCTCCGGCGTTATGTGCTTGCACGTGAGGTGGATTTAACATGAGACTGTTATGCTCCCCCCACTTCTCTCCCATTCCTCCCTCAAGATCTTGGTTTAACAACTAAGAGAATAATATGGGAATAATTCCAGATCTAGTGAAACAACTTTGCTGGTTGCAACACATATCTATCAAAACATCTCTGCCTGTAAACACTTTGGAAAGCCCAGTTCCAGTGTGTTTTGTCAGGTTGCTTCCAGCTTTACTCAACTTTACTGGCTGGGTATTAGTAAACATCTGAGATTTTGAGTATGCCTCGATAGGACTTTTTAGAATATAGAGTCAAGACACCAGAAGGTCATATGGTTTCTGCTCAGGAAGGGCTGAATAGGTACAGGCGATCTTCAGACCAATACCTGAGTTTACAGGTACTGATATTTAGAGTCAGAGCACGGGTTGTAGGCAGCTGGGGGTACAGTCAGCCTGGAAAGAGGGTGTTGTTATCATCTACTTTAGAAAAATGTTATAACCTGCAATTTCAGGATGGTTGCCATTCTGGCAGGTTTTTTTGGCCCAGCAGAGGTGCTAGAGTAGACATCTCCTAATGGTTCCTTCATTTATCTTTTTCCTCCTCGAAGACCTGGGTATGAGCTTAGTACCTCAATGACAGAGCATTATGCCCTAGTAAGCCAATGAGTCCCGTTATCACAGGGCAGCATTTCTTAACCTCACTTTTGACTTGCCTGTTTCTCCTGAGATCCTCCTGAGTTAATAGGAGTTAATTGCCTCCGGGGAAGGAAATCAGCTATAATTCCTGGCTGCAAGGGTTTAGTCACTTAGATATCATCATTAGCATTAGAAGCCTGATGGCAATTAAAGGTAGTTAGCCGCTGCTTGGTGAATTAAGCCTCTTCAGGCAATAATTATAGTCTGTTCCCATTCCCTTACCTTGGAGAAGTGGAATTGCTGGGGGCTATTGTGTTTGCACTTTGAGCCCTTTTGCAACACCCAAAGTGGCTCTGACCCTCAGTTTGAGAAATAGTGTCACGAAGCAACTGTGAAAGCTCTCTTCGCTGAATGCTGTTTCATGCGGTCGCTGGAGATAAAGGTCTAGATGTTATGGAGCGTATTTTCCGAATTACCATGGAAAGGGCTGGTAAGTATAAGGCGTGTGTGTGTGTCTGCCAGCAAACGTAAGCCCCTTATCTACATGTGTGGAAGCAGAGCCTGTCAGAAAAAAAACTCTGATTGTCCATGTGTAACCTTCTTGTATGCAGATGTTGACATTTATAAAACCTGTGGATTCAGTTTTAGATTAACGGTGAAAGTTTCCCTCCTCCTTTCTTATGTTGTTTCATTTAAGAATGGTTGACTGGCTTCTGATTAAATCAGTCTTTAGGAATCATTTGGTAGAACCCTGGCCTGAAATGGAATTTGAAAATCTTCATTTGAATTGTTTTTTGCTCCAGTTTCACTTATACATTAAAACAAGTAGACAGTAATGCTCCGTTTATGGTCTTATTCAGCTAAATGGGTCCTAAGAGATATTGTTAGACAACAAAGCAGTTTCTGAGGGGTTAAACGGAGAATGGCTTTCTGTAGGTCACTAGCCCATATGGGAGTTGGACCGAATTATGAAGGTGGGGATCGGTGAGAAGTTTGAACTGCCAGCCGCTGGGCAGAGGGTCCGGAGATGTCCTGTCAGACCCGTGGCAACCAGCAGCTGCCCTAGGTGGAAAGGGCAGAGCTTGACTGTCTCCACGGGGAGCCAGTGACAGAAGCATCAACAAGCAAGATAATTTGTTATCTCAGGCTTCTCTTTGCATGATATTTGAGCTAATTCTTGTCTTTGACTGTTCAGTTGTGTAGAGCTTTTCAGAGTTTGGGTAAACAGGAATAGTTTAGTCACCTTTTGCTTTAAAAGTTTTATCTATAAATTCCAGACCTCTTACCCAAAGCATCTCCAATATATCCCTTCTCCCTCCTTAAAGCTGCCCCTCTACCCACTGCCCCTTTTCTACTTCTTAGCAAAGGGCCACAGATGCAGATCACAATCCACTGCTAGGAGAAGCTGCCTTCCTAACATGTTCATGCATGTAGAATATTTCCCAGGAGCAAATGCATTTAGCTAATCTCAGGACTCTGCTTTGTACCTTGAGTTCAAACCTTGAGCAACTGAAATTCAGTGCCAGATTTCCCCTTTGGTATGTACAGATTCTGCATATCCAAGCTATCAGCAGCAGGATTCATCTGTATAAAACTGATTTATTAGAACCTATGCAACTAGATTTTATTCACATGGCACTGCAGGTAAGCAGCTTGCTTTAACAGTAGAATATATCACTGAAGGGCATTTCACTTGCTTAATGCCCAAACAGCAACAAGAAGTGGGAAGAAATATGTTAAATATCGATGACAAAGTGGAGGTGTAGTGACTTCTGCCAGGCATTTCAAGCATCAAACAGCTTGTTTGTTCTTCATGGTCAGCGTAGGCACTTACTATTTAATATTCAAAATTTTCAGACATTTAAGCCATTTTAAAAAGATTTAATATGTCCTGCTAGGGTTGAAACAACCCTTCTCCCTTTATATTGCCTGTACTTGTAGTTGCAGCCCAAAGGATAACTTAGTCTTTGTGTCCACTTCATCTTCTGCCTCTCCCCTTGCGTGGGGTTGTTAGGGTGCCAGCTTTGATATGTCTGATTTTTGTGATGCGAGTATTTTCCCACTGAGAGCTGGGCTGAGACCATCAGCCCATATTTTCAAGATCCACAAAGAGCTTTCAAATGAGTCGAAACTCCTCAGTGTTGTTCTCCAATGCTCTGTAGGTCATGGCTGTAGGGGCAGCTGCAGTAGACTTCTCTATGCTGACATTACAGTGCCTGACTGGTCTTCTGAGCTGCCACATTACATCTAGTCAATTGAAGAATCCTTAACTCTCTTCTTTAAACTGATGGAAATCACAAGTGCTTATTTTCTGGTAAAAAGTCGTCTTTAATTCTGGACTTCTCTTGAACTACCAAACTGAGGTGAATTATACACAAGCCCTTTGAGCCATCAAATCCCAGAGACTTTTAAATTACCAATATATTTCAAGTGCAAAAACCTTGTCATTAAACTTTCCTTCTATGTGCTATGACTCAGATATCTAATTATGTTCAGTTATTTTTTTTAATAAAAATAGTGTGCTTTCCTTAATGCTGTGCTACTGCAGCTACATGTATTTGTAAATTAAATCACTGAAGATACATAGATCTCCATATGCTCACATAAAACAAGAAAAAGGCCAAAACCATTCAGCACAGCATATTTTAACACGCAAGGGTTGTTCGCCTGCTGGCTTTGCTGAGTAAGCCATTCCTACAGTTGGTTTTGCTCAGGGTACTTCAGCTGTGTGACCTTGAAGCAGGTAGTGATCAGAGTTAAACTTCTTTAAAACTGGCATGAGTCAGACTGGCATAAATACAGAGAGCTGAATCACACCTCTCTGTGTTTGTATTCATGCCTGTTAAAAACAAACAATTTTTTAAAAAAAGGTTTAAGTAGAGATGTCATAAGAGGGAAATGCAGCATTAATGATATCTTGAGTTGTTTCTTGCTTTGGTTTTGAAGTATAAAATATTAAGGTGATTGGTGAGAGAGCGGGAAAGACAAAACTGTGGATTCTTGGAAATTTACATTGATTTCGTATACACTGAGGTATACGAAAATTTATGAAGCACATGTCTGGAGGGTGGCTTGACCATTTTAAGCAGATCTAAGAGTCTGTAAGTCATTCTGCGTAAGGTCAAAGAAATAGATCAATTGAGAGACTTTTTTTTTCCCTCCCTCTCCCCCCCAATAGCGCTGGGTGTGTAGATATATTTATTCAACGCTGCTCATTCATAGACCAATTCTGAGAACAACTTGAAACTTTCAATAGCAGCCAGTAATTTATGAAGGTAATAAAGAGACAGAGCCCTTTATTCATTCCAGGTATGCTTGTTCCCAGACGAGATGGAGGGCTGTTTTCAAATTACATTCACATAATAGATGCAGAAGGGAAGCCACTAAAATTGAGGACATCAGACCAGAAACAAGCTGCCTTGTTGCTGTTAATGTCCAGGAAGTCTCTGTGATGCAGATGCGATGGCAATAGCAAAACCTGTTTCAAGGTCCTGTCCCGTTAAGAAGCTCTGAGTGTCAGTAACCACACAAAAGAGCTGTGCAGGGAGCACGGGGAGGGGAACACACTTGAAATACCAAATATTAAATAATATCTGTCATTGGGGAACTCAATAATTATCTAAACCTCACCAAAGTAAAAGCACAATGCTGCTATCTGTTGTTTTTCTGGTTTAGTTTCTGCTTTTAAACTGATTTCAACATGTTGGCTTATGGTTCCAAAAAACGTACAGTTCTTAGAGTGTTGTTTTAGTTTGTGAAAAGGAGTTGTGAACCCAAGCATCCATCTGACATTATCACACCCCCCCCCTCCCCCCCCCCCCCCCCCCCCCCCCCGCTTCTGTATGTGATGAAGCCCAAGAGGAGTATTTGGCTCCTCATCACGAGAGGACCTAGCCTGGGCAAAGTGTCATTGCTGTTCCCTCGGGTCCTTAGGACCTGGTGAGATGGTTTCCTTGGGGTGGAGGGAGATTAGGATCTGACCCCAGATCTCTCAAGCCTAAGGGCAATTCTGAGTGGAGTGGAGTTTTAGGGGGAAGGGAGGGTTAGGTCATTCTCTCACTTCCCCTCTGTTTGTAGGAGAACAGAGCAACCAAGGGTTCATATGAGCTGGAGAAATAAGGGAGTTGCTACCCAGCAGAGAACTGATGTTCTGGAATAACGTCTTAATGTGAAGAGTGGTAACAAAGACAAAACTGCTTTTAAGACACACATTGATAAATCAGTGAGATAATAGCACTAAGAATCTCTTGCAGCCTTGGTTAGTGTTAATAGCTCTACAAGAGGTATTAAGCCCGATTTGTGTTGGAGGCAATTTCACGGTACAGATGGTGGCTCTGATCCATGATGCTGCGTTCTAGTGGGGCAGCAGTGTTACTCCTCATTTGCACTGCTGGAGAAGAAGAATGGAGCCAACACCGTTTCAGAGTATTTTCGGTAATACCTTACTCAATTTTTATAGAACCCTACTGATTCCCTCCCTCTTAAACACTTTAGGATTTTCTTCCATAAAGGGTTGTTTAGAGCGCTAAAAGTATTCAGGAGGGAGGAAGTAGCAAAGCAGCCAAAGGTGTGTGATAAATCAATGTAATCACTCAACTTTGCACTTTATCTCAGTGATATCCCTTCTGCATATGCAAGGCATGTATTAGTATGCAGTAATAATGATAATACAGCATTAATATAAACATACAGAGATAGGCACATAAACACCATTTGAGGCACGTACTATTTCTAGATATATTGTACTGCCACATCTGGCTGCATGCTAGCAAATGGAGGTTTTATGCTATTTTTATTCCAGACTTTCTTTTCATAGTATTTTTGTTTGACTTCCCTCTCCCTTTCTCCTCCTCTCTGCCTCTGACTGCACTCTGCATGCACTGGGGACTGGTCCTCTCTAACAGCAAAATTGCTTCTCTTTTTAGCCTCATATACCTCAGACTAAGCAATTCCTGTTCTTACTCCCCTCTTAACTGCTTATTCTTACCGACTGCTCCACTTCTGAAGTTTGGAATAAGAGCTATTCCTTTCGCTTTGGGCCAGTTGCCCAATTTTGCAAGGGACGATTCAAAGAAAAATATACCAGTCTGCAGGAGAAGAGGTGAGCCAGTGGTTTGCATTGCATGACCACGCCGTTGCACAAATAGTTCACTGTGCAAGAGCCTCTCTGTAAAGCGAGACAACTTAAAATACAAAAAAGTTCGCAGACAAGGGCCATGATTCTCCTCTTCAGTCTTCCATCTTGGCAGTGAAAGCTGAAACTAGAAATGGTCAAGGAGCCAGATTTACCAGCTTTTTGAACAAGCTTTGTTATGCTACAGGTTTGCTCAGCTAGGAGATGCACCCAATAAATACCTATCCAAGATCTCATGAGAATGAACGTTCTCCTATAATGGACAGGTAGCAGAGGGACCCCAGGGAGACCTTTACTGGTCTAACAAAGATTTTTGTTCTACTCTTCTTAGCTGGAGTATGAATATTAGAAAACACAGAAGTCCTGGACAACTAATGTTCAAGCAGGTGCAAAAGTTGTTCAAAGCCATCTTGCTTTTCCTCTGCCATTTGACAACAGTGTGAATGTGACACTGCTCTTCTGATACGTTCTGCAAAAAGCCTTACCCCTGCATGGAGTTGTTTCTGGAGAGAACTTGCCAATCTTTGCAATTATGTCAAAATAATACAAGAAAATTGGTATTGTATTTTACTCCCAGAGTGAAAAGCTTTCTAAACTGTTTTAAACAGATCTATGTTCCTGACTGGTTTGCCTTATACTGTAGCAATATGCAGTTATGAGCAACTGGCCAATGAAATAGTTCATTTGGAAGGAACCTGTGACTGAATATTTAAGCACAAGTCCATCTGCAGCGAACTATTTTTAATATTCCTGGATCTGCAACAGAATGCTTAATTAAAGCCAAATTGAAATTTCTATTGCTCCTTTTCAGGCCTTTTTTTCCTCAAAGCAATTCCGTATAAACGCTCTTGTGAAATATTACGAGGCTGAATGGTTTCAGGTGAGAATTCTAGGTCAAAATTAGAGTTTTTCCAAAAATATTCTAAACAAAATGTGGAACCAAATGCTTGATACTTTTGGTGATTTTTTCAGTAATTTGAGCAATTCATATAGAAACTGCTCTGCAAATTAACTTAAGAGATATAAAGTCATGGCCAAATTCATGGGTCAAAAATATCAGCGAGTAACAGATTCAATGTGCAATAGCATAAAACACAGATAAACTTACACATAGACTCTCTTGCAATATATATGCATATATATATATAAATATGTATATATATACAAGAACCACTCTGCTCATACCTTAGTGCCTTTTATAATTACATCCAGTTAGCGATTCAGTGAAACTCCTGTAACATCCGAGTAGCCCCATTGGCCCACTGCAGATGCTGTCTCCTCATACTTACAGTTTTATGTACTGTTATTAGCAGGGACATTGAAAATACAAAGTCTTGGAAGAAAAGCTTTAAAATAAACACCAATTAGTCACAGCAGCTTTAACTTTTGCTCTGTCGTTTTGTCTCTTTGTTAAAACAGTAATAATAGTGAAGAACATACTCAGTTATCCATTTCCTAAGTCGATTCTAAACTAAACACACTAATACTAAACACAGAAATGGCTTTCTGTAGGCAGCTGGAGATATTAAAAACACTGAGATGTCCTTATACTAGGTGTGAAGTGTACTCTATTAAATGCATGTTGTGTTTAGCGTATTCCCAGCCTGACTGGGAGCACATACACTAAAAAGGACTTTAAAGAAACGTTCGTAACTTGGTAGGTGATAAACGTATGCCTACACATCTGTACCAAACTTCCAGATCCCGTCAGGTTCCTTCAGCAGTGTAATTCAGAAGTTTTGAAGGTTCCCAGCTGGTCCTGCAGTGTACAGGAGCTGAACGCTGCGTTAGTATTGTGCCCTAACGCTTTTGTGAGGGCCACGCAGAACTGCAACCTCTAAAACTTCTGCTTGGCTGAGATCTGATGTTGCCATACCCTCATCCTTTTGCAAAGCTACCCTGGTTCTCTGCTGGGTATTGATTTTGACCATATTGGGCAAGAATCCAGCTACTCATGTTTTTATTAGTCTTTTGCTCTTTCCTTCCTCAGCCTGATATTGTGCTTATAATTTCCTGATCTGTGATCATTTGCAATGGATTGATCTATACCTGGTTGCAAGTATTACAACTAGAGTAAATTTTTATTGAATGTCAAACTGTAATTTTGCCACTTTGAGCTAGAGCAGTGGTGCTGAAGTACAGTAGTTGTAAGGTGGCCAGAAGGACTAGAATATTCAAGAGGTCATCCAAAAGGCATATTCAAAATACAAGTGAACCCTAGCAAAAAGAAGGGGCATGTTTTCCAATTTCAAACTTTTCTTAATGTCTCCTTACAGGTAAATGGCTACAAGGGATTTCCCAGTCCGAAAGGATCCAGGGTGAGTTAATTGGCATAAGTGGAATGTTCCTGTGAGAAAGAGAAACTATGTTTTAATGTTATATTTACTTTTTAAGCATTTTTTTCCTAAAGAAACGTCTTTCTTTACAACACTTGCAGGAAATTATATACTGTTTGGCCGATGCAAACAATTCACAACTCTATAGGAATAAGCAGAAAATCAGAGGTGGAAATTTTTTGCCCCTTTTATAGTCTGTTTCACCAGCCAGTGTGAAAGAAAGGATTAGACAATAAAATAACTACAATATTTTGTAAATATTTGGTGAAAATATACAAGCCCTAAAACAGCATTTTTGACTTTATTAGCAAACAGTTTGGTGGAGAAAGGTGGAGGACAGATTTTCTGTTTGTTCAGTCTTTCCCTCCACCCCCCCCCTTATTTTCTGCCTTGCTCTTCATCTCCCTCTTTTTTTTTCTCTATTTAGATCACAAGCCCTTTTGAGCAGGGAGTGTCCTTCACGTTTCCCGTATTGCTGGAGAGTCTAATGACAAATGCAATACGAATAAGATAAAGCAGCATTTGGTCTATTTTGTCACTTAGACTGAAAATAAAAAGGAAAGTGTTAGGGTGGGTAGAACATCAACAAACATCAGATGAAGTTACCATCGAGGCTGGCCATCGGCCAACTTGCTGTGAGCCTCACTGGAGCCTGCCTCTGAAATGCCACTTCTCATAGGCAGTTTCTGACTTTGCTAGCAGACTGGTGCTACAGGTGAGAAAGCTTCTGACCAGCAGTGGGATGAGCTTCTGGCAGCCTCTTACTAGGATTCACTGATATATACTGCCTCATTTTACAATAAAGTTTTCTCAGGCTATGGAAAAATGATGTGATACATATTGCAGTATAAGGGGACTGGGCCCAATGTCTTACGAGGTCCTATCCTGTTCTTTGTAGTTAAGGCCTTTTGCGTGTTTGAGTAGGAAAACAAAAATATTCCTAAGTACTAAAGCTCCAGCCAAGTTCTTCACAAAACTTAAATTCTGCTACTTGTTTATTCAAAAGTATCCCATAGAGAGGGGAATCCTTTTAAACTGTTGCATATCAAACTCATTGGAAGCGTGGTATAGTATTGTAATTTGTCATTCGCCTGCCTTCTCTGCAAACAAAGATTTACTTGGTAATTTCTTTAAAATGCCTTCTCTTCCTTAGCTTTCTGTCCTTATATTGCCTTTGGCAATTTTAAACCTTCAGAGGCAGTTACAGTTAACAGTTTTGTTGACAACCTGCATCACAGGCCTGAAGACCTTAATTGTGTGCACTGGCATCCAAGTGTGATACCCCATGCTGCTGAGTGATTAATTCTTAACCCTTCTGGATATCTCCAGAAAAGTAGGCATATTGGAAATATGCTGGCATTTTCAGTTGCTTCTTTATTTTCCCAGTGTGAGCTCATCTGTTTTACTGGGATGGATAAGAAAAGGGTAAACAGATGGTCTAAATCTAAATAGTGAATTTCATGCTAGTCAAAGCAAGATTTCATTTTTCCTCAGCCTCAAGGATTAAAATGGTGCACACACACAAAATTGTGTGTATATATATGTGTGTGTGTGTGTGTGTATATATACACACATATACACACACACACACACACACACACACACACCTGAAAATCTTTCCATTAAAGAAACCATTTCATCCAAAACTGAAAGGGATAAGTTTTGCTGAGCAGAATTCTTACAGCTATAGAGAGATTTGTTTGATGTAGAGGAGGACCTTGAAACTGAGTCTTCTGTGTTGAATACAAAGACATGGAGTCAGGCCTTTTTTGAAATTCTCCTAATGTTGCTGTTCCAGTTTGCTGGTATTACCCACTAAATAAGTATGCTACTCTGCCTTGTCTTTCTCTCCTGAAAGTTTTTGTGAAAATAGTTGAAAGATTTCATTTTTTGTTCCTCTGTGGAATGAGAATCGTGTTAATATCATGACACTTGTGACTTTATTTTTTTTTTTATTATTTTTTTCCCCCTTTAATGGATTGAGATTGCTGGATTTTAGTCTACCTACATGTAGTGAAATGACTTCTCAATTCAAATTGCCATTACTGAGAGGAAGATGATTGTAATGTGGATAGCAAATCCCTGGGACCTGCAACCTGCCTGGCAAGGAAATATTGTCAGCTTGTCTTTACCTCATTTAAATGCCATTATTCCAAGGACTTTCTTGATCTATGTATCCTGAAATGAGGGAGAGACCACAGAGAATGGAAAGATGGATGGCAGGCCTGGATGAATGCCCCAGTTAGATTCTCTATATTAGATTGTCATGCTTTTCCTGGCCCAGATGTTAACATCTAACACATTTTTAATACTATTGCCTGTTGAGATCCTATTAGAAAAAGATTCGGAGTCTGGAAAGTTAGGGGGGAAAAAAAGTTAATTCTCTAGAAATAATACAGTCATTATGTATATGCACAATTCAATATGTAACAGTTTTTTTTATATATATATAGCCTTTCTACCATCCTGTACATTAGCTTTTTAAAATTGCAGTCACACTCATTATAAACTAAATGCCTAACACAACTGATTCTCAAAACAGTTTGTAATTTAAATTCCTATTGGAAATAAAAGTAATGACTCATAATAGCTCATTATTGGCCTTGCAAATGTTCATTATTTCCTTTCTCTTTGTCTTTCTCCTGGTTTTCTTCCTGCTAAAAGACAGAGGAGTGGAAAGATTTAGCCTACCTTTAGAGCTATCCATCTCTAATGACCCATGAAAATGCACATGGGATTCTTGAATGAGAAAAATCATCATTCCTGCTTTTTTTCAAGGGGATAAGTATGTTCACTTAGCAGTTCATGAGGCAGCTAAGTATTCCAGATAATTTTAAGGGATTATTTTATATTTCTTCCCAGGAGATTTATTATTTTTAAATGTCAAATCAAGTCCTGAAAAGGCCAGAAAGTCCCTAGAAAGAAGGACGTGGACACATGGGAGTGTGAATCTGGGTTGTTTCTGATGACACCCTTCCATCCTCTGGATTCTACCTAATGACCGTAGGAGAGGTTAATTTGGATCCCTATTGCTCAGAGATGTGCCCTACTGCCAACTTCCCCTCACAAAACTATTGTGTAAGCACCAAATAGCGCTTGGCAATTGATGTGCTTTAATCCAGTCCATCTCCATGGCTTGTGTGTCAGATGAAGAAGACTTAGCATCTGTCATGCAGATGATCCTTGGTTTACTGAGGAAAATGACGCACAAGAGACAACATGGGGTTGCAGTGAGATTCTGTTGCTTAGTCCCAGGAGCAGAACTTCCTTAGCAGCTCTCATAATACCATGGGAATGGAACTATCATTGCTCATCCTTGAAAGCACACCAACTTTTTCACCTGGCTCTCTTACTGCCCTGAAGTCCTCAGTCATCCACCACCATCCCTACCTGTCTCTTCTGTGATGGCTCATACATCAACAGCAATTGCTGCTGTAGGCAAAGTAAAGAGCTAAGGCAGGGCATGTGCTTTCCCTGGCTGGCTGCCATCCCCTGTCAATGAAAAAGTCTTTTCCTTCCAAACTGGTAGGTTCTTGAGGAACAGAGAGATAACACCAAACGTTTCCACTGTCGTGCCACAGCTGCTAATGCCGGTGGGCAAACACAGCCTGCAGAGCTGCTGATGGAGGGTGAGAGCTCCAGGGAGCAACCTCTCTTCCCTCTAGGAGCCTCTGAAGATTCTGGCAAGTGACGGGCTGAACAGAATAGCTGAACATGCATGACGTGGTAATTAAAACTGGCCTAAACATTTCTGCAACATCTACTTCTTATACTGACTGCCCAAGAAGACCTTGGAAGCAAAAATTCTGTGGGATTAAACCTTCTATATCCTATCCAGGGTGGAGCACACCCTGTTGTAGTGTATCCTTGGAGGAAATGAGTGTGGGAGAAACCTTATGTATGCTGAGTTTCTCTCTATCCCAGTGACTTTCCTCCTCATTAGCAATCCAGGCTCAGAGATTGTCAGTATACTGATGAATGCTGATGGGGCAGCCCTTAATGAAAACCTCTTCAGAATATAAAATAAGACATTTCTTGCCTGTAGTAGTCTCTCATAAATGCTTAAAGAAGCTGTTTCACTGACTACTCTCCACATATGCAAAAGGATTGTTTTGGCAAGATATACATGAAACAAAACCTGTTAACATGCTTGGAAGTTTCACCTATTGTTGGAGTTTGAGTTATTCAGTACAGTACAGTCATCACCCAATAATTCTGTGAAAGTTGACTTTAGTTAATTCTTTTTTTTTTTTATTCCCTCATTCTAAGGGTCAAGTCATTTCTATTGAATTGCTTCAAGCAGTTTTCTACACAGCAAAATACTCCTCTGTGAGCTTACAGCTGCCAGCAAAGGGACAGTTACCTGGTTTGCTAACACTTACCATGGGTCATTTAAGAATGAGGTTTGACTGAGTTTAGACAAAGCTAGCTTATGTGACCTACATCAGATTAAAAAAAAAAAAAAAAAAAAAAAAAAAAAAAAAGTTATTTCTCAGTCCTCTGCTGTACTTTCTTGTGATTTCTTATCCCAGTTTTGCAAACACTCCTTTCTGACTGGTGAAACCATCTAGCTATGCTGGAAGCATCTTCTGCCCTCTGCTCAGGAAGGCAGCTGCTCTTTGCCTGGCATTACATCTAGCTCTCTGCGGGCAGAGAGAAATATGGGCTCCATCCCCACTTTGTCATAACTTGCGTGCACTAAGTTATACTCTCTTAAAAACCTTTAGCTCCGTTCTTCTTATTTATATCTACCATAACAGTTGGCTTTCTACCTTCTCATTTAGTGCATGTTCAAATGTGTCAGTATTTTAGCTTTACCCATCAGGTCATGCTAGATATGATGCTAACCACCTCTTCCAAATTTCACTTTAAAACAGTGTCATTCTCACTTTGTTTATTATAAACTGACTACACAGTACCACCTGCTGATGGACCAGCATTACAAACCTGACATTTATTACTATTTTTTTTTTTTTTTTTGAAGGCAAGGTTGTGTGTAACAGGATTGCTTCTTAGGACAGGGCCTCGGTAAGAGGAATGTTCTTGTGTTTGTGCAGGACTTCTGAGTCTGTCATCTGCTACCACTTAGTGAAAGGATAGTACTGTGTCAGAAGGAGACTTAGGCTTTGGAAGAAAGAGTGAATATTCTCTGTTTCTTGGAGCCTGAAAGGAAAGGAAAGAAGTTAGAGCACAAGCCAGCGGGCCTAAGGCTATTCTAATTTACATCAGAGCCTATATAGGCCCTGTAGGACTTTCAAAGACTAGTAATCATCTAAATTTACTCTGGTCACTCATCTCAAAGTTCAGGAATGAAGTAGCTGAGCATCAGGGTCATTATATTTCATTAGTCTTCATTAACATGAGAGCTAATTTGGTCCAATCTCTTATTTCAAAAGCTTCACTGAGGCTCAAAAGCTCACCTTTTCCCCAAATTCAGGAAATAAGTTTGTGTGATCTTACGCTAGGAAGCATGTTTATGCTTTGCCATGCAAGCTGCTGTGAAATATTGATCATAATTTTAGCTGTTGATTCTGAATCCTTCACTTACTCAAGGAAAGTTCCAGTAACTTCTGGCCTAATAAAAGCTCACAGAATCTGCCCCTTCCCAAGGAATAAAATCAGTGTAATCACAGCCAGATAACTGTCAGAGAGAAAGAGCACAAAGCCAAGAAAAAGACACAATAAAGCCAGAATTTGGTATCTTGCAAATCCAGATTCTAGGCTCCTTTAATTATCTTATAGGGCAATTAAGAATAGTTTAACCTATGTCCAATAAAACATTGTTGTTTTTAAGAACTTTCTTTTGCCCCACTTTGCAATGGTTTTCTCTCTTTTTTTTCTTTTAAGATGTGAAATACTCTGGTGCATGGATTTTGGTTTAGGAGTTTTTTTTTTTTTTTTTTTTTTTTTTTCATTTTATCAGGACAGAGTTCCATTTGTTCAGCATCTGCACAGGGCAACATCTGGAGCCTCAGGAAATTCAGCTGCTCTGTGTATGACGCTTAAATGAAATTACTTTTTCATGCACTTCAGAAGAGTATCAAGAGCATCTCTCTGACCAAACAGGGCTTTTTGTTCTCCTCCAGCAAGTGTTTCTCATTAAAAATGTCATCTCCCTAACAAATTGCTTCATTGCTCTTGCAGCTGGGGTTATTGTTTTCATGCTTTTGTACTTGTGTGATTCTCCAAGGGAGCAGAAAGCTGGAGGAAGCAGGGCTTGATTCCTTCTCTCTTTTTTTTTTTCCCTTTATTTTTTGTCCTGTGCGCAAAGTGCTTTGATTTCCCACCTTTGTGGTAGAGGGTGATAAATTTATTTTTTTATTTCCTCCCCCCGCCCCCAGGTTCTCGCAAGCACTCGCATCGCCAGCGCGAGGCGGCCGCAGCCCGTGCTCGCCGCGGGCTGTCCCCGCGGGCAGCGTGCCGGCAGCGGCCGCCGCGCAGCCTCTTCGCGCTGCTACGCCACTCTCTGACCTACTCGCTTCACGTCTCCTGGGGCTGCTGTGTTTGAGCAAGAACGGAAAGCAGGAGCAAAGAGAGAGCTGAGAAATATCCGTGTAAAACTAGAATACAAAGGATGATCTCTAAAGGACGTAAACCTGCTCCTTTTGAATAAACTCCAAGATTAGACGTTTTCTCCGATTATTTCTCCTAAGGAAGGTATTCAGTTGGGTCTGCAAGAAAACCCAAACCTGCCCGTAGGGATTAAGGAAGATTGTTGTGCCTTTTCGTGAAAAGTCTAACTAAAACCAAAATTAGCAGACAAGAGAAGGAGCTAGAGTCGTTTCTCAGGACGTGTGTCAAGGGGGCACGTAGGCAGCCTGCAGCTACTGCAAAGGGCTCTGATAGAGCACAGTGTACGCAGTCCCCTACAGCAGCAAGCAGCCCTGCGATAAACCTGACCTAGGAGCGCAGACACTGGAAGAAGCTGTATAACTTTGGTGAAGAACTGCAAAGAAAATATCAAAGCTTCAGGAAGCGTCCGGAGGGAAAGATACCATTTAAATCACAAAACCTACAAACTCCAAACTCTTCTCGCCTCTTGCTTTTCAAAGATTATTGAGTCTCCTTTGCACACTTTGAAAAATTTTTTTTGTTTTTTTGTTTTTTTCCATTTGAAAAGAACTGTATGACAAAATATTAGAAACACAGCATAATTCTGTCTGGAAGCAACCTCTAATGGTCACCAACTCATGACCAGCTTCAAAGTTTAATTCTAAATGGCAAGTTATAAATAATCTAGAAGCTACCTCTCACTTGCGTAAGTGTTCAGTGCCTGCTAACACACCATCTACTTAATCTGATATTTTTTTTCATAGGTGAGTACAAATTGCTCTTTAATATACTCCCACAATAAGAACTTGCCAGATAATCAATTTACACAGGCTTATTGCTCCTTTTCACAGTTCTCACACGAGTCCCACAGTATTTGCCGTTTCTCTTTAAGTGTTGATTCTTAGAGTCTCGTCTTGATGCCAGGTTTTCAATTTTGTGAATGACACAAGCTGTAGAGAAGCGTTGAAAGAGCTGAGCCTTCAGCAGCACAAAATGGAATGCGAATGATATCGCCTCAAATTTATATTCATCAAAAGTCTTGCTAGTATTAAGACATTCTCTCAATGTTTAGAGCTTGAGGTTGTTATTCCAACTTCTCCTTTATTATAGGAATAGTTACAAGTCACGGGATTTTCTGCTTTAGCTGAATGACTTCTTAACGGGCTGGCTTTTGAGGTTTGTTCCTCTAGTTCAGCGGCGACGCCAGCAGCCAGTTAACTCGCAAACCACAACAGTCACCTTTGCCCGTCTCAGACACAACTGATTTCACCGTGTCACCTCTCCTCCTCTCATCCCAGTTCCACCCAATGAAAAAGGTTTCTCTATGTTAAATATAGCGCCAGTCAGCCTTCCTGCATGGTAGCTCCAGTTTCAAGCTGTAGCAGAAACATTGGGCACCACACTGTGGAAAGTAAGTATGTAGCAGTTGTAATATATACATATATTTGTGTATATAAAATGGTGCTAGAACCCACTGTCTGTAATTTGTGGGTGACCTTTAACTGCATGAGGATAAGTGGTTACAAATGAGGACCTCTGGTCTTGGCTGTTGTAACCTATTTTCTTACTCCTGTTAGTAAATCAAAAAACATGTATATCCAAGGGTTTTTTTTAGTATAACATTTGGCTTAGATTTAAGTGGGGATAACTGAACAAAGTGGAAAACTAAACAAATAAATATGATTATCCTACAGTGTTTCTTTTCATGGAATCAGATTCTGGAATAAGCAAAGCATGTGAGACACTTTAAGGTCTGTAAGACAAACACTTACTATTCCCATAATGAAACGTACTGTCTGAATTAGGTCTTTGTGCTATTAGGAGCCTTTTCTTCTGTTCATTTTGCTACAAGATCACATTTTTACGGGAACCAAGTGGCATGTTAAGCTTTTGATTCTCAGAGGCCTTTGACTGAGAAAGCTGGTGACTTGAAGTCCGCTTTTTATACACAGAACCAATATCCCACCGGTCTCAGCTCTGCCCTGGCTTGGTCTGGAGCGGCATGTGTTATGACCAGAGGGTAAATTCAGTCTCCAAAATCCAGAATGTTCCAGGATATTTGGTTTTGATACACACCATAAAGAACAGGAAGGGCTATTTGTGCTGAGAACATACACAGGACTTCAGGAACAGGGCAGAAATAAACACGTTCTTTACAGGTGGATCATCAAACAGCTGTGAGGTGACAGTCTCTTCCTCAGATTAATATGTGGGGAAAACTCAGATGATGAGCTAGCACTCAGAAGGTATATATCCTCTTCCAAATCCCTACAAATATTCATTTTATGTCCCTAATTAAATAGCAAATAAGAATTTTCTCTATTGTATTTGTTCATCACAATTCAGAGAAACAAGTTTTAGCAAGCCGTCAGTTATGTACCCTCTTGGTTCTTTTAATTTTTCCACTCAAGTTTCCATGGGTTAAGTTCTTCTCTTTAGCAGTCTCTTTTTGCTGCTGAGCTGTGGCCCATCTGTCTTTGCTTTGAAGCTGAGATAGTCTTGTCACAACAGAGAATAAATGTTGGGCTTCATGAATTCATCATCTTATTACCCACTTGTTTCACGCTTTTCTCAACAGAGAGCGCAAAATGAAAAACCCTAACCAAAGCCAAAGTAAAACCCTGCTAGCCCATATGTGGATTTCCTTTCTTTCATCTTTCTTTCATCTTTTCTTCATCTCGTTCTCCACTAAGGTTCATTTGAAATTTCTGCTCTATCATCTGGGCTGTACCGTGCACGTTCAGTCTCAAGGTCAGATATTTATTTCCTTTTTCCTTAAAGTATTTGCCCCAGTCACATCCCTGCCAAATTTTTATCTCCCTCTTGCCAGCCCGAAATTTAAGGCCAAGTGGTTTCTACTGAAAGCTTGGGAATGCTAGATTCCTTCCCCTTGCACAGGTCTTCTTAAGAGTTTCTTCACCAGTGTGACAACCCTAACCAAAGCTCAGATATGGCACAGGTTTTGAAGAAGACTGAAGTTGTCAGTTCGATTTATCTATAAGGAGAGCAAGAATCAAGAAGCAAAGATAGAAGTAACTACAATTCTCAGCGTCAAGTTAGTCTCATTCAGGAACCCTGGCTCAGTGGGTCCCCACAAGTCTCATCCCCCTTTGGTTTCAGTGCCTGCAGGAGTGGAAACCTTGTCTGGAGATGGGAAAGTCTGTTCCTAAAAGGCAACTTCACAAGGAAAAAGGAGGACAGCACCACTCGCATCACAGAAGAAGGGGTATATAGGGAGCTAGACAGGATTGCTGATGGTGACAGGATTTTAATTCAGTTACAGCTAAACAGATACTTGCATCAGTGCCAAGACAGCCAGTTCAGCTTCAGGAAAAGAATATCCAAAAGCAGTGATAATTTTGTGATGTCTGGAAAGATGTGCATCTTTTGAATTGGGAAAGGGCAGGGGTTATGGGCATAAGTTTTAGGGCTTTTACTCTTGAGAAGAAGCTTAAGCGGCTATGTTTCAGTTCCTTTGGGTGCAGAAGGGTGATATTATGCTTGGAAAAAGTTGGAGCACAGAGCTGAGATCAGAAGAAGGGCTCAGCCAGAAAAGGCCTTTAGCAAGGACCCTGTGATACTCTCCAGATCTCATTCTGTTAATGCTGCCCTTAGCATGGGTTACTGCTCTGCCTTTTGGCAAATCCTCATGTACTGCACTAAAACCAAGGGCTCTTTACACAGCTATGATACAGAAATTAATCTTTGTAAATAGTTCGCTTGTCTATTTACTCCCCAGTCTCAGTTCATCTCCTGTGAAGGTTTGAGGAACTTTGCAATTCCACAACCTCCTGAAATATTTCCAGTTAGTACTTCTTCTTTGCTCTTGTATCTTTATCCCTGATGGTTTATCCTTCTGGTTATCACAGCGATATAGTATCCGAACGTTCCTCAGGCGGGGGGAAAAATAAAAGGTCGTCAGAAGTAAGGTTGAGATGTCTCTGGTTCTTGTCTTTTTTATGGCTTAAGAGCGCTCTTTCCTTCAGATGTGAAGGGATGGTGATGCTGCAAATATTATCCTGCTTATGATGGAAAAGGGGAAGGTTTTTCATTGTTTCCCTAAGGTGCCTAACTGTGGATCTGTCTCATTTCCTCTCTGTTTCTTGCACAGCTGGATCTGTTCACCTGGGAGATTTTGTCCCTGGCTCTTGCACTCTTTGTTCTGGGCTTTGCAATCTGCACTGTCACAGAGAAGAAGTATAACTGTCCAGGCAGTTTACAGATGGAGAAGAGGTCTGCACTGTACCAGGCACTGTAGTAATTACTCTGAAGATTGGCTCTGGGGACCTAAATCAGGAAGAGAGGCAGACTAAGAGCATGTGGAAGGCATGGGTGGATTTGTTGAGGGTGGAGTTAGAGGAGGAAGACACATTTTATAGTAAGGGAGTCTTTGCCTTGAGACACCGTGTCTAAATCATGGATACTGTACACAGCTCCTTTATAGACACATCTGGGGAATACAGGTGCCTTTTCTCTCAGTTATTGAAGTCCTGTCACTTCTTTCCTTTGTTTTCTTAATATACCTTTCTTGTGTGAGATTCATTATTCTGGTTTCTATATCTAAATCCCTCTCCCTGAAGATGTGGGAAATCTCATTTCCAGGAATTTGTGGCTGTCTCAGTAAGCTCTTAGTTCACCAAAATCCAGGAAAGCTTTCTGCATAGAGCCATTCTGTGGAGGATGTGGCATAGATGTTCAGGTGTCTGCCAAGTCAGCAATCAGCTGTTTCCCGAGTAGTAGTGTTAGCAAACTCCTGGGTCCTCATCCTGGGGGTGTTTTTCATCCTTTCCCTTTGTTATTTCAGCACTCTTCCCTTTTTTTGTGAACTAGTTCCTTCTGATCTGTATCAGTGTGGGGGCAGTTTAGCTGGTTTCACAGTGTTTCTGATTAAAAACTGCCTCTCTCGTGCTCAGTTTCCTTCTACTGCTGCCTATTTGCTCATGTTTGATTAGAGGGGTGACTATTCCTTCCCCATTTCCAAGCCTCAGCTCCAGAAGTCCACCCCACAGTTGACCCTGACCCATCTCCACTCCTGGCCCCACCTCATAACTGGTTGTTAGTACTTGGCAGCACACCTTGTTCTGAGAGGTGTTTCAGTTTCTGATGGGTGAGTGATTTGATTCAGAGTTTGGTTTGGATAAGCTCCCATAAATTGCAATGTTTGACTGTAGGTTATCCAAACTATCTGGGCCTCCTGAGGCTCTAAATTGGCCTGGAAGATCCAGGCTTCTTTCTGAGATTTTGGCACTTTCTGATCCCAGCGAAGCTGCAAATAGAACAGCAGCAGGCTCTTGCATGAGATGTTAGCATTTCTGTTTCTTATTTCAGCTGGATCTTGGAAGCACGAAGGCGCAAGACGCAAAATGCATGAGCAAGCAAACAAGCCCATTGGACCTAGCTACTTGCCCAGGGGGGAGAACGAGAGAGATGGGAGGAGACCTCTGAATCCTCACGCCTGTGATGTGCATTGCCAGAACCCAGAGGTCAGAATTTGATAGAAAAGGGACTGGAGAGTCTATCGACAGCACAGCATCGGCTTTGTCGCCTCAGAGCATGGCTGGGTGGAGGAGGTAGTGCTTTGTCCAAGGAAATACAGATGAGGCTATGACCGTCAGATTAAAGTGTATATTTTTACATGTTCTTTCTGACTGGATTATGACTTTGCAAGACAACTATGTGTATGTATGAACGGCTGTAGTGTCATGGCTAGTGCAGTAGCCTGTCTACAGCAGAAGTTAGTGGGGGACATGTAAGGAGAGAACTGGATATGTACTGAGTGAGGAGTCCCTTGGCAGAGCCTCCCAGGTTCCAGCACTCGGCAGTTCTGTGGCTCTCAAGCCAGAAATCATGTGCAGATCATTGCATTTAACAGCCACCAATGAATCTATCCTTCCAGAATTTGCTTGTATCTTTTCTGAACACACTAGCACTGATGATATATAATTACTGAGGCAGGAAGAGAGATGTGGAGAGGGAAGTCCAATCTTCCACAAATCTCTATAAAGTTGCCTCTGTTAAAAAAAAAAAAAAAAAAAAAAAAAAAAAGGTCAAGGATTTGGGTAAATTCTAAACCACTTATTCTTAGAACTACGGTTATAGATGGATTCCTTACAGAGGTCAGGGATGGGAGAGAGCTTATATCTGCTCTGCCAAGTGTATGAAACAAAGAAAGCAGTTGTCTGACCTGATGATGTCATTTATTTTACCCACCTTTGAATGCTTTCTTCTTATCTAGGCCTGGAAGCACTGCATAAACACAATCATTTTGCCAAACATGGATGTTAATTGAGAGGAAAAAAAACAACCTACATTCCCATTACATTATAGCATGTTCTTGAGAGCAATTTGCAATGTCCTGATGTTTCAGCTTTAAATACTGCAATTGTCCCTCTCGCTGCAGCTACAGTCTGGTGTGCAGCCCTTCCTGTCCACATTGTATTACGTTTCTTGTGAACGTCATAAAGATATTGCTAAATCACAGCTGTCTTGCCAAACAACTGCTTTTTCCTCTTGCCAATTTTGTTCAGCCTCTGAAAAGCTGCAGGACTTGTGCTGGGCCACATTCAAACTCAAATGATATTCTCTGTTAGAAATACAAAATAAAACATAAGTTACTAACAAAGCAGTGTGGTTTTGATTAATTCTGTGAAAGGGTTAATAGGATTCTTTTCCCCCCTCCTCCTTTTTTTTGCACTCTCTAAGGGGGAAAAAAAAGAGAGCAAGAGACCCAAGTGGACACAACTAGAACAAAGCCCTGTTTATGATTAGTATGGCTGAAAATATCCATGTTAGGCCAGGTGCAGATGGCTAATTCCCCCAGACTACAGGCCAATTTAAACCATAATTCCTGAGATAGACCACTTTTCCCAACATTAACGGGAACCAGCTGCCTCCTATTAATAATATGGATGATTTCTAGAAAAAAAAGTGGGGGATGGAAACAGTGAAGTTAGAGAAGATATTATTTTCCAGCCTGCTGGCTGTGTCCTGCTGAGGACAATATGGAAAGCTATGGAATATGAGTCTTGAAAGACTTGTCAAGTTAAATATGCACAGTGTGTTTGCTCAGAAGAAGGATCAATTTATCTGTGTACTTCTGTGTTTCACTGACAAGGTTATTTAAGGGGTAGCAATTGTATTTATTTAGTTATTTGCTGGCTTTTTGGTTTTGTCTTCCCTCTGCTGACACTGGGTGGTTTTGATTAGCTTCCTAGAAGGGGAGTCCATTGCCTTTTGTACATTGAGCCTGGCTGTTCCCACTGAATCTCACATTGCATGTGAGATTGTGGAGCACATCTAAGAAGAAGGACAACAAATGAACTGAAATGTTCTTCTGAAAGCCTGACTTGCTGGTTGAAAAAAAATTATTTGAGCTTCCATTATCACTGTGCTGGTGTGAGATGAAACATGAAGACATGGAAATTCAGGGCATGTAACACCTGTGTGTCTCAGGAACTTTTTTTTTTTTTTTCCCTGTGCTTTTTTACGATCATTTTTCTTTGGTTGTTTTGGGGAATTGGAACAATTTATTCTGAACAGTAAATTCCACAATGTAATCATTAATTTACTTGTTCGGAAGGAGGGAGGAAAAGGCCCATGATATCTGTCATTTTGGCTATACTCGTTGTTCCCTATGTAGACATGATTCCTAACACATGGATCATCTCTTTGAGGTCCATGAATAAAGGAGTCTAGCTATATATAAACTTCTCTCTTGCCACTGCAGGAGGGATAGGATAGGAGCCAACGTCCTTTCCCAGTTATTCTGTTAGGATTTTGTGTGATTCTTGGAGATATACTACCTAATTTAAGATGAGTTTCCTCTTAATCCCTTCCATGATGGCCTCTGAACACATGGAGGAAAATGCAGCTAATGTCATGGTTTCTGCTAGAGGGTCTGCAGGTTGCATTTTTGTGTAATTGAACAGATGCATAGATGGAGCCAGATGGGATTCCCAGCTAGCTGACCTTAGGGTACAAAGGGCTGTGATGTCTCCCCAGACCACATGGACTTCGTATGAACCTCCTGAAAAAGGACGTTTTATAAGAAATTCTGCAGGAGGATTCCTCATAGTCTTTCCTGGTCCTCACTGACTAATGAGAGGAGGTGGAGGAGAAACACAGACTTGGATTTTAACTCTTCAACTTTTAACTGGTTGCTTGACACTCATAATAGGGAATTGGGAACCACAGTTCTCAGGAACTATTCCAAATTTGACCAACCTGAGTTGGATTAACTTTTGTGGCTTGCCAAGTTAAAGGAAGAGCCCTTTTCTGAGTCAGGAGCAAATCATTTTTCAGATAGCAAACAGGCTTCACTTTAATGAAAGGGAATAGGCAGTTCAAAACCTGCAAGACTTAGGTGCAAGCTCTGAGAAGAATATCTTTGGCCTTCCACACAAGCTATGAACCTATGGATGCTCCAGTAACATATTTCAGTGGCAGCACTTTATCTTCATTCACACTGCATAGTAACCATAGAATCATAAGGTTGGAAGGGACCTCTGGAGGTCATCTAGTCTATCCCTCAGGATAGCCTATATGGGGATTGAACCCATGACCTTGGCATTAGCAGCACCATGCTCTAACCAGCTGAGCTAAATCTGTAGTGCTGACCTAGGCCTTATACGAGTCACCACAGCATGGGTCACCTGAGCATCTCTCTGAAGTATTTACTGTAAAGAAGAAAGCCTCTACTGCCCGTATCCCGTCTTTCAGAATACCATTAAAACAGACATACCAGCGGTAATGTGAAAGAGATTATTGATTTCATGTATGTAAATAGAGCATGGCTGAGTTGACAATGCCTCTTTAAATAACAGAAAATCAGCCTCAGCTGACAGTAGTTCACTAGATAACAAGGCTGGTTGTGGAAGAATACAAGTACTTAGAAAGCATGGATTCATGCCTGTTGGTCCTGGAATTGACCCTTGGGGGCTTGGAGAAAGTGGGATTTGTGGCTGCTCTGAAATGCCAGTGGTCGGATGCAGCATTCCTCTTGTCAATAAGAAACTTGTGTTTTTACTGGAAACGTGTCAAAACAAAGCAAAACAGCAACTGAGGCTGCTGCCGAGAGAAGGTGGGCAAGTCCAGAGACAGCCAACCTGTTTTTCTGGTTGTTGTCAAATGTACCGTGTCACCATTGCCCGTCATGCTCAAATGGAGGGACAGATGGTAAGTGTCTACGTACAGAAGAGACTGTTGCTATAAATGTACGTGTGGGTAGAAAAATGTTTTACACTAGTGATTCTGCTCCTGTTCCCTCCTTAAAGATGCAATTTCCATTCAGAAAGTTAAGAGAGGTCAAGCTGACTGTGACTCCCTGCTACAGCCTGATGATTGCCAAATTGAGATTTCATATTAGATTTATGCCCTGGAGAAAAGCTATCAGAGCCAACCAGTGCTGGTCTGCCCTGGGAAGGCAGGGGAGCCTTCAGTGAAGAGGATCGATCAGTCATATGTAATATTTCACTCCCTACGAGCTGCCAAAATACTTTGAAATCATCATACGTTATGAATCTTGGAGCTGTTGCCTGTGTCACAGAAGCATCAAGGTAAAGAAGTGAGAGACCTAGCATCTGGTGTTTAATTTGTTGGTTTTCTTTTGTTCTGATTAAAAATTATTTTGTTCGGCTGATGTTAACATCTGCCTCTTTCTCTGCCCTCCTCCCTCCCCCATCTCCTGGGACAGCTGTATTTCATCCGTGAGTGAAGTGGTCTGGGGAGCTAAGGATCCCAATTTGTAACGTGGTTTAAAGGCTTTAAGAAAGAAAGTCAAGGAATGATGTTGAGTGTTTAGTATTAGCGTCTCAATATTTCTTTCCCTTGATCTACCTGTCCCATTGTGTTGTCAGATCTTCACAGCCCAGATTTGAGGCAATAATGGTGAAAGCTGGAACATGTGAGTCCTATTTAGGCCAAGCACCAGCATATTTCTGGACTGAATTGGAGCCTAATTGAAAAGGCAAGTGGATGTCTCTGGCAAAAGGAAACATGGCTGTCATGGGCTTTACCAACTTCAGTTTAACAGAAAAGAATGTGTTCTGGCATCCTTGTTTGGCTTCCATTTTAAAAGTAAAATTAAAGACATACTTCCTTCTGTTGTAGGTTTTGAGGATGACTTACAAACCAAAAAAAGAATTCTCTGGAACTGCAAGGTCTTGGCCTTGTGATGCCAGGAAATAACTCTCCTCTTATCTTAATATCATCACCTCAGCTGTTTGTGCAGCACTGCTTACATACCACCTTATGGACCACTATTGTTCACCATTTCTCACTGTACCTATGATCTCTTAGCTATTTCTTATTGCTCTTCAGGAAATAGAAACTATCTGCATCCAAATTCCAAAAGATTAGAGCCAAGTTTTGGACCGGAGGACTATGAAGATGGGTTGAGGGTATTTCCTTAATGAGCCTCATTTCTTCACTAGCCCAAACAGCTTTAAGACATTCTCCTTGGAAGGCCAAATATACCAAAACTTTCAGGGGAAAAGCAGTCTGTTTTTATCTTCCGAGACCTCTTCTGATCATCACTGTTGTTTCAGACTTATTTCATCCAGTATCAATCTCAAGTTTAAAAATTGCAAACAGAAAGCTTTTTCACAGTCAATACTCTTTTTTGTTAGGTTGAACCATCATGTGATGATTGTCATGTACACTTAAGCATACAGTTTGTGGAAAACTTTTCCCTTCAGTGATAGTTTTGCCAAGAAGAAATTCCCTTATTAATTAAATGTGCAGGCTTACTTGATTCTTTCATTCCCAAGAGAGGTATCAAAAACAGATGCCAATTCTAGAAACCTAAATCCACTTGTCATGATATCTGAGTCATTTGGTTTTAGTTGCGTGTGATGCGTTTCAGTATCCTCACTGCTCACTGAACAAAGATTGCTCGGAACCCGGTACATTTGGGGAAAGATTATTAAAAAGAAATACATATATCTGGAGACCCTCAAATTAGTGACAAAGGATCTGACAGCACACAAACTGAGCTCTGAATGGCTCCTTTTGAAGGTCTCGTCTATCAGCTCGGAATTGGCACAGGCAGTTCTTGGCGCGCAGTGGAATTATAAGCACGCTCCTCTCGCAGTGGTGGCACAATTGTTTTGAAACTAGGCAGATCTTCTATGTTTATTATTTGGCAGGTTCTGTGTTTTTGGCTGGCAGCCACACTGAAATGTGTTTAGTTTTAATTGACAGCTATGGTCAACACTGCAGAGCCCAGGTAGGTACTGCTAATCCTGACAAGGCAAGGCAGAAACAGCAGCTTCCTTTCCAGCTGCCCAGAGACTCTTATTCTTCAGGAAAAGAAAGACACTTCTGCTCCAGATAATTCTGCCTTAGGAACTCCAACTGTAGTCTCATATTCTGCCTCAGTGCCTCTTTGAAAGTAAACCACAGATCGTCGCCGCGTCTTTAGGGTCTGCTCACTCAATAAATCATAGCCCATTGCAAGCAAAATTATTTGGTGATCAGCTTTGATGCAGTTGGGAGCCAGGTGCTACTATCTTTGCATGAGAAGTCGTACTAGAGCAGAGAGACAACCAGAGTGGTATTTTTTTGGATTTAAAACATGAAAGTAAGAACAGTTGCACACAAACCTTTAGTTTGAAATATAAGAGACATTCCAAAAGGGCATATGGTTAGATTTATGTAAGCCACAGTTTGTAATGGTTTAGATTTAACCTCATAGTCCTTGTGAAAGAGTTTCAGCCTTGCTCTCAAGAGAACAAAACAGTAATGCATAACATTTATAAAAGGAAAAAGAAGAGAATAGCACATACACAGACTTACGATGGCTTTGGTCATGACATCTAATTAAAGACAGCAATGATTTCTGTGAACCACAAAAACATTTGCTTCAGTTGGCATAAAATTCCACAGAATAATATTAGCAGCTATCTCTTAGTCTATCTGTCTCTCTATCTGTCAGTCGTGCTTGTACGCTTCACTATTAGTGATGCGTTCCTTCTCATGTCGTTGTCTCCCTTATAAGACAATTTTTCAAAGAATTTTTTAATTTTCTCAAGTGCGTTACATTTCAAGGGGCTACTTAACAGAGCTGCTGGGCCATACCAAGGAACACATATTTACAGAGAAAAGGCTGCACTTAGGTGAGGGAAAACATGCCTCTGATGAGCATTTAGATCATGTTCTTATTAACAGTTTATGCCTCTGACACAGAAAAGATCACATCAAGTTAGAAACTACCAAAAGAGAACAGAATTTACGATGTGGGAGAGTGATGACAGCCAAGAAATTTGGCATGTCACCTGGGAGTAAAAGGGACGATTGGTGCACCTCTGTGTTTTGGGATCCCCCCCCACCCCCAGTGAGAAAGTAAGACAGATCTTGACTCTGTGTCAGTGACATGATTTGGAGTATGATTTTGGTGAACCATGGTATTCCCCAGCCTCCAGATACAATTACTGGTCATGTCTCTGCAGAGAAGCATCTTTGGAATAGCAGAACACTCGTGAAGTTTGGATTATTTCTGAGAGCTGACATTTTAGATCTGGGGAAAGGTGAAAAAGATGAAAAATATCAGCTGCTCTTTTTTTTTTTTTTTTTTTTTTTAATGGGGCTGTGAGATTGAAATGGGGACCTTGTTGTTCCAAACTTTCTGAAAGGAATTTCCAAGAGTGGAGTAGCCCTATTTTCTCCTTCAACAAGTCTTTAAACTGTGCAGTACTCGTTCATCAGCTTCAGACTTTGATTTGGCACTGCTTTGTCGTACAGATGTAGCAATCACATTTGCTAGCCTGGAACTAATTAAAAATGGAATATTTTAGATCAGTCATGGTGAGTGTGGCCAGATTTACAGAGAGAATACAAGGAGCTTAAGAAGAAGAGTGATCTAGCATTTTAAAAATGTTCTTCCTTCAACATCAGTATATTACCTACAGGCCAACTGGGTTGGTCCTTGACAGTACAGTCTATTATGTACCCTCACGCTGGTTAAAGTGGAGCTTTAAGAGGGCATCGGAGTTTCTCAGTTTGCTATGTCCCAGATGCATAAAGAATTGTCTCTAAAATCTGCCTGGCGAAACATCTCATTTTTTATTCCCATTTTTTTTTAAGAGGCCAAGGTTGCCAAGATCATCCATTCGTTTTATAGGAAACAATGAGTTAAAGGCATTGGGGAATAGATAAATCAGGAGATCAGATAGGTTTGGCTCCATCTAGCCCTGCAGAAGCCATGTGTCTGATATCTGCACGAGATGGGTAGGCCCATAATAGGTAACATCATTGTACAAAATCTGGGGATACGGCTGAGTTCCGTGAAGATGTCCAACCCTATGAACTCTGTTGGTAATTGATGGAAGAGAAAGCTTGACTGCAGACAGCATTGTAGGATCTTTCTGGAGTAAAGATCATCCACAGAGCCATGGTGTGGTAGGTTACCATAATTTTCTCCTTGCTCTACTCATAATTTTCTAGGCTTTGCCACTCCTGGTTGCTAGCTTTGCAACTGATTTTTGTTGTGTCAAGCTTAGAAACAATAAAAAACAATCATCTTTCCCACTGATCAGTGCTTTTGCACCCTACGAAGTAGACCACTCTACTTGCAAAGTAGCTGGCAACCGAGGTATCATGACCCCAGTTGTACACAGATCGTGGCCTGGTAGAGACATCGGACTCCTGTCGTTGCCGCTTTGCAGTGACAGGGTTATGTCCTGTACAGTGCCCTGGCTGCGATTCTTTGTGTCCGTATCTCTCTCCATTGTATGCAGACTCTAATTCACTATTTGATTAGTTCCTCAGGTGACCACCTCAAGACAAACAAATGATAATACGGCTATGCTCTAGGTGTTCCAGACACCGGAAAATAGAAAGCTTACCTGTAGCTTGTCGTTCAGATGTGATGTTCATGGTATAGTGTGCAGCTGGCAAAACCCATTACTTTTTTAGACGTAGGAAAGTGATTTTTTCAGTCCATCTTCCAGGAGGTTTATAGTTTAAATTTGGTAGTTTGAAAACTCCAAGATGAACAGAGAGTTTAGTATCATACAGTGTTTTTTTTTAAAAAAAAAGATTAATCCCATGAGCCCTTTAAAAACAATTTGTTAGACAAGCTGGTAATATTTTAACTGCAGGTAAAGGCACTGATGGGGGGGGTGGGGATCTCCAGTAATTTGCACCCAGCTTTTTACTCCAAGGGACGCCCAGCTTCTGGCAAGCCTGTCAAATCAAGAAACCCCATGAGATTCTGCTGCGGGAATGCAGAGAATGCCTCAGTTCATCATCCTATCTTAAAGAAAAATAAATGACAAGCCAGCCTTCCTAAAACATAAGGAGAGGCATGGCTTGCAATCTCTGAACGAGTTCTTTGCTAGCATGGCTTATATTACCATTAAAATGATTTAACTGGAACTTCTCCTCAGCAGCATTGTAGGTGACATGTTCCCTAGCTGCAGTGTATCCAAACAGATTGTTGCAAGGCCTTGAATAAATATTTTCTAGGTCTAGCTCTGAAGCAATTTACATCAAACGACATTTATTTCAAGGGTGCCAGCTAGCTTTTGTATATTACTAACAGAGCCAGCAATGTTTTCCATCAAACCTGGTGGGTGCAAACAGAATGCCTATTAATAATGTGGCAGGCACTTGACTAAATGCAATATTCATTGCTCATGCATATGAAAGTCTCACAGGCAGTTTGCTTATAAAGAGCAAATTAATTCTGTAGTTAATGTTTGAAATGAATAATAGAACAAGGATAATTTTTAATATTTCCCTCACAGATATACCTACCCCCACACTTTCCTTCTTCTTGTAATATGAAGGATTGATGCTTTCCTCAGAATACGCTAAAAGCAAAGGTCATCCAAGCTGGTCACTCATTGATTTCAAGAGGTTTAGTGTCAGGGTCAATACAATGTAGTAAAGAGTTGGACTAAAGCACACAAAATCTGTAAGAGGAGCAAATTCCTGGGGTCCTCAGCTTCTTTTCTGCATGTTACTTAAGTAACATCCTGCATTGATCCATTGATTTCTATGATGGATTTAAGCTATGCTGAAACTGAGCAGGACCAGGTCTTGGCCTGCGAAGCAGTCGTTACATGGCCGAGCACTTTAAACCTGAGCCGTGTCCAAACCCAAGTCTGCAGAATGGAGATGGAAATTTTGTGAAACTCCATTCAGTTTGATTATTCTTGCTCCTTTTGCTTTCACACAAATTAGCAGAGTTCTAAAAACAGCTTCTAACTCTCATTTCTACTGGCACAGCCACTATTGATCGTGTCCAGAAAGAGGAATGGAAAGACACGACAAAATTGGCAAAGATCCTGAGCTAGGGAGCTTGGATGTAAACCCTGATCCAAATTTTGTTAAAGAACAGGAGTTTTTTTGAATCGAGAGGTTTGATTTCATCTTTTGTATGTGCATGGAAAATCCATAGCACTTGAATATGACTTTTTCACAGTGGATAAGATCTGTTGGATCTAGTATTCTAGGATGACCAATTTGGTGAGGAAACTTGTAACCTGGGAAGAGAGAGGTCTAGGCAGCAGCGGCATCTGCAGGGGAATGGAGCAGTCTCCAGTCATGGGAACCGGGGAGGCAAAGGATATTCCCAGCTTCCCCAACAAGGTTCAGATCAAATGTCTCCTGTAGCTTTTTTCCAAAATGATTTTTTTCTGGTTGTTGAGTCAGTCAGCTGGAGCAGGTATAGCACTTAAGAAACTAATTCATAAATGCTCCCACAAATAAGTTGGTAACCTCAGTTAGCATCAAGTTTTTTGCCACATTGCAATTTATGCTTGCTCAATCTCTGCACATTTTTGAGGTAGTGGCAAACCCTAGGAACTCCCTTAATTTTAGTACCAATGAATTTTCAGCCAGATGCTTGTACCTGGAAGTGCATTGTTCTACCATTTGCTGGTTTTTTGCTTTTTAGTTTTAAGCTCTTCAATCTCTTCAGTCAAGAAGCAAACATTATGTGACTGAGTCAACCAATATCACCATCATTATTAAAACCAGCTAAGAAAATCTCACACTGTACAATTTGCAAAAAGACAACAGATTGGCAATTGTTTGTCCAAACTGTATAGTAAATATGTTCCAGTAACGAGTGGTTTAGCACAAAACGGGAGAGAAAAGACTACAAATAAAATCAATATTATTATAAATATTATTTGCCACAAGTAACTTGAAAAGCTCAGTTTTCATCCAAAACATTTGTTTTAAATTATATGCTGACATATTCTGGAAATAACTATGACAGACTATTTTTAAATTAGTAGTGCACAAAGAGGTTTCTTCTTAATGTCCTTTTTCACATCAACAGTTTCTGGTTTCTTACTTGTTAAAATAGACTTGGATAAAGATTTGTGTGTGTGTGTGTGTGTTTGCATGTAGCCACTTTTATTTATTTATTTTCTAATTTGGACTACAGAATTGTGTGCTTTCGGGGGCAGGTGGTTTCCAGCAATCAAAGAGATCTGCATGTTTGATGAGTTATGTTTTGTATTGAAGGGAAGTATTGCTACATGTATTTTCACAACATTCCTTTCAGGCATCTTTTTGTGTTTGTTTCCAAAATGCTATGAAAAAGTGATTTTCTTTCAGAGAAGAACTGCTCATCTAAAAATAATAAATATATTATAGCTAACGTGGAAAGTAAATATGTCAGGGGTGATGTGGAAAACATAGAGCAGACAGAGCTGAAAGGATAAATGATCCCAAGAAGGAATCAAATGAAGCCGTTGTAAAGTCCAGCTTTTACTAGAGTCAAGACAGTTTGAAAATCACAGATGAAAGATCCCTGCTTCCCATGCAGGGTTCGAGAGAGCCGAGAGACCTTCTGCTGGCTTGAGCACGCACGAGCAAGATGGTCACTGCGGGCAGTGACCCTTACACTGCCCCTTTCTGGGCCAAGTAGCCAAATGACAGTGTGTGCCCCTCAATCTGCAGCCCCACTGTGGGACGGCCAGATAGCCCGCGAAGGCGCAGGCAGGCTGCGAATGCCACGTACGTAGAGCTGCAGGTGCAAGCAGGCACCCGTGTCCCACGCGAGCGTTTTGGGTGACCTCTCTCTAGGGCTTTAGTGGTACAGCGTTTCTCTGTGCGGACTGACGTTTCCTTGCACTCAGCCCAGGAAGCCTTGCTTCTGATGGAAGTGCAAATCAGGACTTACGGTTTGAGCAGTGCCCTTGTGTAACTGGCTGACAGTCCTGGGTGTTACCCATCCTGTCCCCATCAACACGCAGTATTTATACGGCAGGAGGTCACTCATGACTCGATGCACTGTCACATGTGTGTTTTCCCATCTTTACCACCAAATACCACATTAGCTAGAGGCTGAAAGACAGCTCAGCTAGTTGTCATCTTTGCTTTTGAAAACATTCATCTTACCAGATGTCTCAGATCAATTCTCCAGTTTGATTAAAAGTCCTACCTAACAGGAAAAATAATTTGAAAATACATTTTTAACCCCAAAGCAATATTCTACCTGCAAACTCAATTGCCTTCCTTTAAGAAGATGCAATTAAGTATCCACATGGCAAACCATCACTTTCTACAAAACATCTCTAGAGCAGCCAGACATCATTACTAACACAGTTCTTGGAGGTGCAGTCAGGAAAATAAATTGGTTGTCATTGGGACATCATCAATATAATGAACACCTGACACGCAGCCTGTTTGTTTCAGATGAAGCAGACATGGATGAGAGAAAAGGACTGTTAATAACAACTGCAGAGAGAACATTGCCTGACCGCATCTGTCTTATGAAATGTTATTTACTGCCAACACATCACAGTAAGGAAAGTCTGGCCTACCTGTGAACGTATGAGAAAATTAAAGTGAAAAGACGCTTTCAGGTATAGTCTAAGAAACTCTACTGAATAACAGAGTTTGAATCTTTGACTTTTTTTTTTTTTTTCTTCATTACATCTCAGTAGTTACTTTCATTTCAGGCAGGAAATTGGTAGTTTGCCTGTCTTTTATTTCCATTTACCACTACAGCAAAATTGAGCCTTTGATTTTTAGAGCTATACTGACTCCAAGAGAAATCAGTAGCTAACATTGTCATCCAGAAAAACACAAAGCAGAGCTGCTTTGCATTTTGCAAAGCCTGCAAGGAGATTTTAGCATGCAGCAATGAATATCCAAATGCCCTGGGCTGCCTCAGGGATTTCCGGCAGTGTCTGCATGATGCTGGGGAAGAAATTCCATCGTTGAGAGCAGCTGAATCTGTTCCACGATGGTGTCCCAGTTCAGCAAAGTGCACTCTTCAGTCCCATTCATTTTACATGGATTTAAGCATGTATTTATTGTTACAGATGTACACAGATGCTATATTCAACTAGTATCCAGTGCTTTTCCAAGCAGAACTGTAACTCCTTTTCTGATTAGTTGAGTCATTTGAAACTCGTTTCCATCAAGAGCTTTCTTCCAATATTTGTTTTGCACACTGAAGAAGAAAAAATTTTCACTTTGTTTACTTGTCAGATGTTGGAATGAGCAGTTACACAAGGCAAAAGGATTAGTAAAGGGATTAATGAACATAGTCACACAGAGCTCCACTTGTCAGAGTGTTTGTGAACCCTGCAATTCCGAGCAAATTACAACATGCAATATCATTGGAGAGTGTCCGTGTACTACTAGAGCAGCTCCATGTACCATGCACACCCTGAGCTGATCAGGAACTATAAATAACCCTCTTAACAAAACTCATTTGGCTAAAGAAAGAACAGTAGACAGCATAAAAACCTAACTCGTGGAAGCTAAAGAGATAGCCAAACCCCAACAGGATCAAAAGTTCAGATAAACACACTAAAGCTCAGAGAGTAACCTGAATTCTGTGCAAACCTATCCAAGCCATCTGGGCTTAGAGTATTAACCTAGTAGTGTCATGAGAAATGGTTTTCTCACAAGGTTTCTGATGCTTCCTGTTTTTTTGACAGGCAGGAAATACCATAAGAAGAGCCTTTCTTGCTGTAGTTCATCATTTTCAGTATGAGCAGGAATCAGGAAGTGTGTGAAAATGAAAAACAGTGCACTGGAGTTGAGGGGGAAGGGAATAAGAGATGTTGAGAGGGAAAGTTAATCAATTTTCTCGCGCCACTGAAATAGGCTAGTTCTTAGAAGGCACCTTAGTATTGGCTGCTGGGTTGGGCTGGATGTGCTTCTGGCAGGGCAACTCATCCCACCAGCTTCCCATGTGGATAATAATATTTTCCTGTTACTAGAGAATGTAGCTGGATGGGAAACTTTATGTTTGCAAATCACTTTGCAGCCCTAAAGGGAACTTGCTGTCTAAGAGTCCCAAATTGGTAACATTAGTTTTGATGCTGTTGTCATTTCTCATCAGATCTGACATCCTGGGGTGACTCATCTCCCATTGATTTTTCTACAAGACCTTCATTAAGGTACTTTGAAGGTGACAAATGTTGTTACCTGCTGCCCTATGTGGCGTCAACCCATTGCTGCCGGGTGATGGGAGAGAAGCGCACGTCTGTGATGATGGATTCAACGGGTGTATGGCTGTGCTGTTCTCCTGCTGCATAAGCAAGTGGAGGTACTCAGCGTGCAAGTCCGAGGTTGTGTGTGAAAACTCTCTGAAAGCAAACAACTAGCCTTTATAAGACCCTATCCTAAGCAAGTAACAAGCTCAGCAGGTGTGAAAGGTGCCTCTGTGTGTCAGCGTTGATATGAGTATAACCTCCTGTGACTCAAACCTCCAGGATGGGGCGGGAAGTTGAGGAGAAGAAAAGAAAGATGGAGAGAGGGGGAGAAGGAGAAGAAAGTCCTTCTAGGGGTGAGAAGTTCACAGACGGTAGATTTTTTTGGCATAGACTTTGCTATCAGGAGTTTTGCAGGCATTTCATGTTTGATTCCCAGTTTTCTTTTCACTTTGCACTGAAGGTGAAGATTTTGAAAATAGCACCTAAAAGTGTTTTAAATGACAAGTAAATAGTGCAAGCAGGAACCTGACATACAAGGGCTGCCATAAATCTATCAGTAACCTGCATCTGCTCACTGTGAAATAAGCATCAGTTATCATTTTCCTCACCACCTCCACTTCACTCCAGCCACAAGAGCTTGGGAAAGCAAAAGGCAGCTACCTGAAGAACAGGGACTTGGACTGGAAAAAGGGAAAGGGAAAAATCTAGTTTTTTAGATGCCTAAAAGATGGCATCGATTTCCTATGAGGGAGATGAGGTGTTCAAATTTGATATACTGCTTTGACTTGAAGGACATTTACCCAGTCATCAGAGCTACTATGCATGATATGTTCAGACAAGATAATTTTAGAATTTGTTCTCAAGCCCCACATTTCTCTCTCTCTCTCAGCTCAAGCCATGTGGTTTACACACAGCTTCTTGCTAAAGCTACAGGAATGATTTGAAAATTGCCTCCCTGTTTCTGCTGTGACGCTGTTATCAGATGTTTAGCCAGAGGAGCACTAGCTCATGCTCAAGGGAGGATCTAAACAATCCTGTAACAGATGGAGAATAACAAGCAGAATAGATCTTTTTTTTTTTTTTTTTTTTTTTTACTACCAATGAGGGAAACATGATGTCCAGCAGAAGAACGTAGCTACAATAGGGATGTAGTCAGAGAATAATGAAGTAAAGGATGAAGAAAATAAGAAGCAGAACAAATTAGTCATGATAGGGACTTTGTGGTCTGTAGAGTCCAAGAGCGACATGACCCATGGGGAAGAGCTTTTGAGAGAGTGGGCAGGAGGTGGAGGTTAACGTACAGCTTCACAGCTGGCATATTGAACCCACTCTTCTAAAACATTTTAAGTTCACAACAGCAGGAATCAAGCCATTAAATACGACTTTGAATCCATGGATTTCCCAGATCTTACATTTCCATTGTTCGGGCTCTGCTTCAGACCAGCGCATTACTGAAGATTAGCTGATTCGGACACTTATGCAAGAAGACTCTATGAGCCTGTCTCTTAACATTTACTGATAGAAATAATCCAGGATCTCCTTTTATGTTTTATAAACCTATTGAGTTGACAGCTGCCACTTCAGCATTCAAACATAGTGCCTGCTCTGCACTTTTGCTAAGAAAAGCAAACCCATTATCTTTAGACTTAAATTTGCTATACTTCCACCATAGGGATATTATAGAGGCCCAAAATGGAGAAAAATTGAAAATGAAAGCTCAAAGTCAGTGAAAAGTAGGGCTTCAATGGCTAGTTCAGAGCAGGAGCCAAACCGAGCTGTTCTGCACCATCCTCACTGATGATCTAGGGCATCTAGGGTGCTCAGTGTCATGGGGTGAAAGTCTGCCTTTGTGAATAGCAAGTTGTATGTGGTTGCTTTTAAACTTCAAAGAATTTGACAAGGCATGTGAGCTCTGAGTGGCAGGAAAGGACTGACTGCAGGAATGGTCGTGGTGCCTCTACCCAGGCATCTTGCCAGCCCCTGACACCTGAAATACACCATGCGTTGTGGCCCTTATTGGTAGATCTTTCAGAGAAACTTAAATTACTTAGGAGCATATGACCCTCAGCTCTTCTAGGGTCCAGTCGCAGTGGCAGGATCAGTGGGCAGGAGCCATAGCCCTGGCACAAGCAGAAATGCAAGCTGCCGTCACCTGCTGTTTCATGACTTCTGGCTCAGGTCTGTAAACCTCTAAGCATTACAATAGCACTTTACAAATTGAAACAAGAAGTATTCATACAAACGTTCTTATACAAAGAAATACATTCACAGATATGTGCATGTGTGCGTGGATATGTAAACATAACATAAACGTATTCATTAATCACAGCATTCCCTGAATGGTTGTGGGTTTTTTAATAGTGTTTAATAGTGTTATTCCTTTATCTCCACAAATGAATAACAGTGTAAGATCTGATCTCTAATTATATTCTGAAACCCAATAAACTCCTGAATATTTCTGGATGCCTTTAATTAGAGTAAAAACAAAACAAAACAACCAAAGCAGTTGCTGAAATCTTGCTATCCATTTGCTGGTGGTTAGGAATAGAACGGGGTAAATTAGTCATTGTAAACATTTAATGATTTTAGATCTTTCTAGCTTTTCCCATTATCCTGCAAATAGGCTTTAATTTTTGTGTTTATGTTTACTCTTTGAAATCATTTGCTATGCATTTTGTGCAAATATGTTTCAGCACACTGGTTGATAGTAAAGTAGTTCCTAGCTGTATTCAGGGCTGTTAGTGGTATTTATGTGACATTCAGTAAGTCTTGTAAATCATATGGTGCTGTATATACTTATACTTGGATGACTGAAAGCTCTATAAAACAGATGGTGAAAAATCAGAGATTTTAAATGACCACATAGCCACTGCTATGAAAATTTGCTTGAATAGTCACAAGGATGGGAGAGTGTGGATATAGCATGACCAAGTGTTGTCTCAGTAATAAGGAATGGGTGTTTTTAATCCCTCATAAACACTTTACAGTATTTTCATTCACTTTTAACAGCTTACTGACTGTTGAAAAATAATTTACCTTTAATCTTTTCTTGCTTTGATTGATTTACATAGGAACAAAGCAACGCCTTGCTGAAATGCAATTATTTTAGGGGTGAAGTACTACTATTTAACTCCACTACAGAAGCAAATCAGTTTTTGACAAAGAAATAAAATAAGGAAAGAAGAATTGGTTAGAGAGGTAGGATTTATCCAAGACGTGGGAGTGAACGCTCCAGAAAGTACCAGGAGATCGTCAAGAAAGCAGAGGGATCAGCACTCTTATTGCATGGGAATTGCCTGAGTGCATAAGCATGCTTCAAGGAGAGTACTAATGAAAGAATAAAATGACTTACAAGATAAATCAACCCTGGAAAACAGGAACATTTTACAAATGGTTTTATCTTCTTTGGCTAGTGATTCCAAACACTGATGTACAATTACTTCGTATCCTAATTATTTTGTTGTATCTGAAACGTGATGCCTTCACTTTAAACATGAGTAAAGACTAAAATCAGGGGATGCAGTTATTTCCAAATTAACCATCAGCTCAACAGTAGGGTTTTCTCAGGCTGGTTTCAGAGAAGAAAAAAAAAAAAGGAAAAAAAGTTAAAATTCTGCCTCAAGGGCTGGAAACCTATTTTTCAGGCTGTTTAACTTTTGTCATTCTCAGTGCATCTGTTCAGATTAGCTTCAGACAGTGAAATAAATAGGAAATATTGCCTGGGGATCTTTGGCTTTGTCAGAAGGGACTTTGAAAAGTGGAGGAGAAGAAAATAGGAAGCCTTATTCATCAAGACCCACTGAATTTTTTTGCTGACGTAAAATCAAACTGGCTGAGGTTAAATGCATTCAAATATTACAAACACCCTAGTGTACAAGGGAATCCATAATTTGGTGATACTAGATTAAAAGTTCAGGGCAAGATACAGTGAGAACTCTCCCAGATTTGAAGTCAAAGGTTAAGCAAAGCTTTGGAAAAGAGAAGGTCAAGTAAAGCTGGGAAACAGGTTCAGAAAGAGGCAAAAAAAGAATTCCTCGCAGTACAGAACAGCAAAGGAGCCAAGGTGTTTGCTGCATCAGATGGATGATTGTATCCTTTGAGCCATACAGCAAGAAGATATCCATGTATTTGAGAGTTAGAAGATTTTGATGATGACTCCAGAGAGCCAAATGGAAGGACAGCTTCAGAGGAGGTCATAAACAGGAGATGGCAATGGTTTCTCAAGAAGTCGCTGGGAAAGGGAGTAAGGAGAGACTGGTTGTTGTTCCTCATTTGCTCCTTCACATCCCCAGTGGTGGTTCAGGTGCCAGCAGCCCCTGCATCAACACTGCCCCTGCAATGTAGTGACAACAAGGAACCAAGTATAAGCAACCTAGAAGGCGTACAACTCAAAAGATGGCAAATTACTACTACTTAGAAAGCTCTTTGAGCTATTCTGCCTTAATAAACCCTGCTTATGGCAAAGTCCTGGATACTGAATTCCTCTTCTCTCAATGTGCTACCAGACCATGGTAGCATCTTTGTTTCCAAACGCCTTTCTGCACTGGTCTCCTTCCTGCCTAGTTTTGCAGGATACCCCTTCTTCCTCTGCAGTATTGTGCAATAATTATAAAACATATATGTTACATATATGCATGACAATGGCAAAATGTTACAGTGTCTCCTCAGGTTTTAAAGTCTTCCTTCCCTCCCTCTGTCCATGTTTTAATTCCTGGTGGATTGGCAAAGCCTCATTGACCTCTTTGTTCGCAGTAGAAGAGAAGCACAGGACAACCCATGCACTGGTTACTCACTAATGGTGATGGTTCCTGTGTGACTGTCTACATGGACTAACCAGCTAACCAAAGAACAACCTTCCTGCAAGTGAGAAAGGTAAAGCAAGACCATTCAGGCTGAGAGATCCCTAGAGCTACTCCTGACTCTCCTCCTAGCTCTTCTGACTGCTCTGGCAGCGTGGTGCCAAGGCTTCTGGTAAGGCAATTACAGTTCTCTCTGCCTTCACAACAGTCTTGCCTTCCCGGGCGTATGCAGACGACCGGCTAGTTGTGCAAGGGACCCATCTGTGGCACAGATGAATACACGATGTGGATAAGCTACTACTAACTAATAGTCTTTACTAAGCCAGATCTTTATGAGCAACAGCTTGACATGACCTCCTAACCTCAGTTTGTCCCCATTTTTCTTCCCAGTAGCTTATTTCTGTCGGTCACTTCCTTCCCTAAATGCTCCCTGGCCCTGGATATTTAAGTCACACGGTATTTCTTTGTACTCTCTGTGTGGATGAATTAAATTGTTATCAACACGAGTAGCTTATCTCTCCTCCTTTATTGAATCCGGAGTTTGCTAATGCATCTATTACCGCTATATCACAGAAAACAATTAAGCGACTTGTTTGTTCATAAAAGAATCAGTTTATCTTGGTTAAATGCTTGTATCTCACAATATAAAGCCTTGCCCGGTACACCTGCCAGTTCAGAGTCCTTCTGGAGCCAGGTAGGAACATCCTCTAGAACCGCTGGGAAAGGCATTCCAGTAAGTGACCTTATTTAAAAACTTATTTTTGGGTGGTACGCATATCTCACTTTTCACTGTTGATTTTCTTTAAATGCATAAATTCTAAAATGCCCGAAAACAGCTTGGAAATATACAGACAAAAAACCATTTTTCATGTTTTTGTTTAAAGTATATTTTGTGAGAAATAAAATGCATTTCACAGTTCCCTCTGGCATGGACTATAACAACAATTAACATTTCTAAGTGTAATAATGAAGATGACAATGTTAATAATAGCCACGGATTCCCACTCATTTCCTATAGGAAAAGAACTGACTATAACAGAAAGTATTATGTGTTAAACCTCCTAGATTTATTCCTCCCCTCTTGCAAAGGTAGAATAGGTTAACATTCTATTATATTATTATCTATTCTACACAGTCCAAATGTTGTTAACTTTCTTTCCTGTGAGTTTTGACATTTCAGTGAAAAAGCCATATGAAAATCAAAATTGCACTTATCTAGGAAAAAATTACTTATCTAGAGGATAACTTTAGAAGTTTTCTCAATTCATATTTTCAATTTTTTCTTCATGATTTCTTGTTTATCCTCTTCTCTTTCTCAGGAGGAAGAGAAAGGAAAACAAAAGCTGAGGACTCAAAGACAAAGCAGGTCCCAGTGCTCATGGTTATTTTCATTGCGAAAAAAATGGCAACATCCTTCCCAAAACAAGTGTTGTTATTATTTATTGCAATATGAATCTCTTTTTGTCAAATGTTGGCCTGGAAAGGCACATCCTCCCTGGAGTTATGTTGGGAGAAGTAGAAGTCATGTAGTCCACCATTTCTCTACTTACCTTAACCCTTTTTTGGGGGACAAGAAAATAAAACATCGAAACTGCTAGCATCAGATGGTATCTTCTGGGTAGAGTAAGCCTCAGTAGGCAGCCATGTTTCTTAAACCAAAGCTACTATAAATGTCCATTTATTCTGATTACTCTAACATAAAGTATTTACTATTTTATGCTGCTTGCTCTGGAAGAAGAGAAATTGCAGTAGAGGACATAAATTCTTCCTTTTGTGTCTAAGATTAAGGCAAGCTGCAGGAAAAAATGAAAATGTCATAAAGAAATGAGTTGCTCCTCTCAGCAAGGTTTGAATCATTTATCTGCAATGTTTTGGATGATTCAGAATGTTTTCTGGGCTTTTTTCATTACAAGCTTGAGGAGCTGAGCTTGTTAATGTCTCTCACTTTTTCCTTTTGCATGCCTGAAGCTATAGGCCCGGCTTTCCTCTTGACGGTCCTGGGATAAATCAGGTGTAGGTCTGCTGGAGGTCCAACATCGGAGAAATGCTGGCGTGAAACTGGTCTGAGAGGAGCCACGTCACTTCTTGGGTGTCACAGGTTTCTAGAAAGCCACAGAAAGCCACTGCAGAAACTGAGGATTGGGAATAAGTAGCAGATGTTGAAAAATTCTTAAGAAACACAGCTACTTTGCAGATGAAAGGACTGGACTTTGGGCTTAACCAGGGCAATAAATAGAAGAGAAACAAACATTAGCGCAATCAAGAATCTCGTCCAAGGAACCGGCTTTCTTTTCTCTAAATAATTTTGCTAATCTATTGCTTTTCATTAGAAGACAATGTTGTGAATATATTATTAAAAACTGGACTAATCAATGTCTTAATCTCTTGATTTAAACATGGGAGTAGAATTTTTAGGTAGCAATAAGCATGTTGTTCCATTGATACATGGTATGAGCTATCTAGGGTCAAATGTTTGAAAGTAACCTCAACCTTTTTTTTCACAATCTACTCCAGGAGAAATTAATTACAGGCACAAAGCAGAGGTAAGACGGGAGAAAAAAAAAAAAAAAAGGAAAAGCTGTAGTAGGTTGCAAAAAGAGAGAAGGAGGAAATGAAATGGAAAAATCACACAGCCTCATTTGCTGTAGGGGAAACAAGGAGACAAGAGTGAACTTTGGTTCTTCAAAAATGTGCTTGCTGACAAGAAGCTGGATTTTTTATTCACCAACCTTTTCCCCCCTCAAAGTATCTGCTTTTTGCTTGAAACTTCAATATTTTGCCCAATTTACTTCCTAGGGAACCTTCACTCTGCCCTTTCTCCAGCCATGTGGGACTACAGTCAAAATATCTAGATTTTACAAAGCTGGAATGAAAAGTCACAATAGCTGCAAATCCATACCAAATATTTCTTTCAAAATGATAAAATCATGCTTTGAGTTTTTTATGATTTTTTTTCCACCTGGAGGGGTGTAACAAGACTTTCAGGCAAAATCATCGTTATGGATATAAAATGGCAGACATTTCAAACTATTATTCAAAAACAAAGTGTGGGGTCAAAGTTATGGGCAAAGGAGATGAATAGGCTGCTGAAAGTCAGATATCCCATGTGCAAAGGAAATCCTGTCCAGATGAAGAGGTCACTTCATCTGCAAGCCTTAGGCATTGGGTGGGTAATAATCCCCAGGTGTGAGTGAACAGAAAACAAATGCTGCTATTTGCCATTTATTTCCAATACAAGTGTATCACGGACAAAGGCTTCACTTTGTCTCAGCAGGCAGATCCTAGAGGGTAATTTCAGGATAGTTTTCCCTGGATGAGGTCGTTCCAGGGTTATGTAGGTTTCTGCTTCGCCTCTTCAAGACCCGGCGGTCGGACTGTTTCGGGAGCCTCTGGTGCTTTGTACAGAAATGTTACTACTTTGTGGTGAATAAAGTTTTTTTTTTTTTTTCAAGCACTTCTGTATATGCTTCTTGCAAAGACTTTAATTTAGCAGATAGACCCACAGTGGTTTTTGGGGCTGTGAAGGAAGTCCATGGAGATCTTGTCTCTACCACCTTGGTACATGCCCAGGAACAGTGTGAACGGAAACAGGCAGAAATTCAGTTAACCAAGATGGCAACGATATCCAAGAACTGATTAAAGCACTTTGATGATACAGGGGGAGGGAGGCGTGATTCTGACAAAGAATGGCTGCATCTGCCTATCTGTGGGCAGGAGAAATGTGGGGAAGATCCCTGCTGTCCTGTGCCACCAGGTAGGAAAGGGTTAAAGAGCACCAGTCAATCTGGAATCAAGCAGCTGAGAGGCATAATTAGCCTGACTGATTAGGCCATAAAGGCTGTGGCAAGACTGAAGCAGGGTTTGCTTGAAGAGGGTAGGCTGGAGAGCATGCTCCCTGGAGAAGGCTTGGAGGACTCTGGCTTTCTGGGCTATAGCCACTAGCTCCTCCTGCTTCTTCCTGCTGGTGGCCACTCTCAGAAGGAGGAGTGGGAAGGGCTCTTCTTTTAACAGTGAGTAACTATGGGACTTAGACTGCTCTTCTGCTGCAGCTGTGATGGAGTTGTATCCTGATCCTTGAGCTGAGGCCTGGTCTGTGTTTATGTGGCTGCTTGTGACTCCCAAGGCTGGATCTTGGGGGAGAAGGAGGTGATAGATGCTTCAACTAGTCTCAAATTATCCCCTTCCTTGGCAGTATTGGGGCAGAAGAGAAATAACAGTAGTTTTTTGACAACTGCCTGGGCTTTTTGTGAGCCTCTGTGTGCTGGGGCCAAGCTGTGGCACAAGTATCTGCATATGACCATCTGCAAGTTGAGAGGCAGCACTCTAGTTGGGGTGGCTGTGACTCCAGAAGAATTTGATGTCTTTGAAGTGCTGCTGTTGAACCAGCCAGTCCAGCTTCCAGTTACTGCTGAAGCTGGGCCTCTGCTTTTCCCTGATGCAGTGGGAGCAGCAAAGGAGGGCTGGAGTACTAATAGATGTTCTTTCTACTTTTTTGGTGCTTACCCTCCAAGTGTTTGAGGGTGACTCCATTGAAAAAGGAGAAGGAAGAGAGGAGGAAAGGGAGGGGGAATAAAAAGGCTTATGTAGCCCATTGCTCAATAACAAATCTGTGTACTTGTTGCATGGAGATAAGGAGGGTTTAGCAGGTAGATACATCTTGGTTTCTGGCTTCCCACAGAGACCAAGGAAGAGGCAAGGAAATAGTAATAACTGAGAAAAAAGAAACACGCACACTCAAACCCGTGTAAAACTTTAGGCTTGCTGCAAGTGCTGCTGCTTCCCTGTCTTCCAAAACACAGCACACCTTCAAACATTCCTGGCTGAGGTAGCTATGAAAAAAACATGTCTAACTTGGATTTGCAGAGCCCAGTCCTATCCTAAACAAACAGTCCTGCCTGGAATCTCGCTTGCCAGACAGCTGGCATATCTTGCAGTGTAGCTAATGCTAGTAACAATACATTGCAGAAAGGGGAAGAGGCTGAGCTTTTGGCTCTGGAGCTGGAACGCTACCTCAGGAACACAAGTCTGCCCAAACCGTGCGTGGGCTCCTGCTCCTTGCCTTGCTCGAAGTGGAGGCATTTGCAGACAGTGAACGATTCTGCTCCGGCTCTGTACCCTGCACAGAGGGCTAGTGGTAGGCTGCAGACTGAGCTCAGAGTAATTCCGCTACAAATTGCTGCAAGTGTTAAACCTCCAGGGAACTGATTTAATAGCTCCCTTCCACTCCTGCATCGGTCGGTCAGACCCTGGTTTATGGGCACAGCTGGACGATGGTGAGAGAAGGCAGGAAGGACAGGCTCTGCTGTGTTTAAATTTGTGTAAAAGTCTGTTTGCACTTGCTTGGGCTTTTCTTCATATTGATTCGTCCCTGTAAGTTTAGATGCATGGGGAAGCACGCTAGGAGTGAAGAGTTTTAATCCAGCTTGCCCAGACGAGGAATGTGGGAACTAGCACCAAACAGGCCTTACATGCTTTATGAACAGTAAAACAAAGTTTCAGCAGCTCTGTCTGGAATTTGGGTGGCCACATGTAAACACCAGTGAGCTTAGCCTTCTGGGCAAAAAAAAAAAAAAAAAAAAAAAGAAAAAAAAGTCAGGACTTCAAGCTTATATTTTTGCCTCAGATTTCAAATGGTAAAAGGGGGGAGGGGAAGGTATATAAATGCCAACTCAGCGAAAGAAATGGTTCACACAGAAAAAACAATGTCAGGAGTGAAACCTGACTCACTGAGAGCCTCTTGTGCATTAAGCATGTATGTTGTAGGGATGGAAGAATATTCCTGCTGTCCCCATCCCTAATAAAATCAAAACGCTACTTATTCAAATGTCTAGATGTCAAAATGCCAAGAGGAAAGGAGCAAAATATCTCTGTAAAGACGTGACTAAGAGGAAGCCACAGTTTCAAATATCACTTTCAGGAGTGTACCAGGGTTTACAGCAGTGGAATAACAGCCTTGTACGCGCAGGACAAATCCACTGCCTTGGGCAGCACCAGAGAGCTAGGGGCTGATGGCACTTTTTCTGGGGAGGGAGAATTTGGAGGCATTGCCATCCCAGATGAATCTGTGGTGTGGAGCTGGGAAGGAAGTCCTCAAGATTATCTGAATGTTTGTCTGTGGAAATGCTTATCCTGGCTGGACAGGTTCTGCCAAGCTTTAAGCAGGAAATGCAAATGCTTTCTCGAGGTTCCCAATGCTTGTTTTCATTTTCTTGCCACCTTACCCCTTCTCAGCGAGATTGTTCTGAAGGTCTCCAAGAGCTGGAAAGAGTGCTGTTTGCTGTTGCCAGTGTTCACTCCTCTTGCCTACAGCACAGGGTGGGTGGGCAGTGTGTGCTGGTCCCGTTTCACCAAGGAAAAGCAGTGTGTTCCCTGCAATGCTCCAGGAAATGTTGGAGAAGGCTCTGCCTCTCACTTCTGGCAAATTTAGTTCTTGGGCAAGGTAAAACTTTGGCTTCTGAGCAGTGTAACTTTAACTCCAAATCTCTTTGTTGCTCCAGCTGAAGCTGGAAAACTCTAGACAAGGGGAAATATTAGGAACATGCTGAAGTTCAAGGGAGCTTTGGTTGGAAGAGAAGTGAAATTCTGCTTCTTGCTGAGGTGGAGGCTGCTTTCAAGTGGAAGATGCACTGCTTGCAGCTGGCCACCCAAAGGCCTGTTGCAGCCCCAGGCCTGTAGCATGTCTGCATGCCACCACTGTCAGTGTGGGACGTGGAGGCCAAGGAATGGAGGAAACTCCCACACTGCAGTGACCTATCACTTGTTCCCCTAAAACTGAAGCATAGGGTATGTCCTTTAGGGAATCCTTTAGTCCCTTGCTTCAGCCTGTACTCTCATTTGAGGTAGAAGATGAGGAAAGTGTACATATGTTTTCTAGTAAGCTTTCTGATGCTTTTTAATGGGAGGATGGTGGTCTGTGGAAGGGGAAATAGGCCAAAAGGCCTTGCAAAAGAGGAGCAGAAAGTCATTCAGACAGCAGAAATGCTCTGTTTATCTAATACCTCTTCAGACCATTTCTAACTGCGCAAGGCTGGGCGAGTTTTCACTTGCTTGCGCAGAGATTTGGATGTGTTTTCTGCTTGCCTACCCTTATTCCTGTGCCAGGGTTTGGAGCCAGCTCCCCAGTTGACAGCACTGACCTGCTCCCATGCCTGCACACGTGGGATTTGGGCAGGCCCTCTGGAACGCGTGCCTAGCCAGGCATGCCAGTGGGTGCAAAAGGCACAGGTGTCCAATGGTGGTGAAAAGTGAAGTGAGCATGTTGTGGAGGTGTTACAGGCTTGCTGACATCTATAGGGGTGGAAGATGTGTGTTTTCTGAAAGGGGTGGGACTCATGAGGCTTTTGCAGAGCTGCCAGGGCCAGCAGTGAGCAAAAGATGTGTTTTTGCATAGGGCACCCTTGCCAAAAAAGGTTCTGTCCTAGCAAAGGGCTGTGTCTTCTCTGCCTCAGGCTGCACCCCACTAGCTAACCTTGCTTGCTATGTAATAAATGTGGTTTTTGTCACAGCTGTAGCTTGTATCTCTCTTGCTAGGGGACACAGTGCCCTCTAAAGGAAACACTGAACAAAAAGCAAGTTTTGGGAAGCTCTACAAGTAAAATTGGCTGGTTGCAGTTCAAAATAGTTGGAAATAATTTCAGAAATCTAGCACCTGCCTCAACATTTACTAACCAAAATGACTGCAAGAATTTGAGAGCTTTTCCAGAGCACTCTATGTCCTAATGTGCCTCCTTGCAGTAGGTGAAGAGGCTCAGCCCCAGGAGACTTGCAGTAAGTGATGCGTGCTGGTGGAGGGTGTGTGGAGAGTGAAGAGAGAGCCTGTCAAAAAGTATATAGGGAAGTAGGGGGGAAATCTTTGCTCTACACAGCAAAGCTGGTTGTAAAGGAGGAGGAGTCCCAACAGGTAAAGTGTGCATGGGGAGGAAGAACCTTAGGAGCACTTGCAGCAGCTTCTGGCCCTTGATTTTCTTGTGTTCAGGTACTCTAAGGGTGAATGTCTGTGCAAGGTCCGTTTGAGCTATGTCAGCAGTGCTTGTCTTAAGAAAGATGCCCTTGTGCACGGTCTGGTTTTCCAGTTCTGACTTTCTTTGCTGTTAAACACCCTCCTAAGGTAAACGAAGTAAACTGGAGTGAACATTCCTGACAAATTAATGAGCAAACACATTAGCAACTCAGAAAACGAAGTGCTCCACATGCCATCACATAAATTCATTCTGAAGTGTTTATACGTTTATGGAAATGTCCTTGAATTATACTCCCAGCTCTAACAGATACGATGCTTTCTTCTTCCCTTATATTGCCAGGTAACCTGGCGATAACTTCTAGACCCACTATGAGCTGCAGGAGCAAGTAATTACCTTATTCCACTTGTTAACAATACAAGGTCTGCATGAATCCCGGAGTAGTTGTATGCACTATACTCAATGATTTAAAGAGGCTGTGTAAATTTAACGTAGTCTCAGATTTAGTTGCTGGCTTTAAATCTTCAAATAGGGATTGTAAATGTTTCTGGGCATTTAAAACTTTTTAAAAATGTGAATGGGTATCTAAAGTCAGATATCCCATGTGCATCATGGTGATAACATACGAAACTGAGAAAGGCTGTAAGCAAAAGAAGCTGACCAGGCTCTCTGCTGTGAAACACACATTGCAAGCGAACGTCAAAGTAATACAAATTAGGCTTCGGGCTTTTAACTTTGAAATAATCTTATTGGTAATGCAAGCTACGTTCAAAATGAGTTTCATCTTGACATGCTTGGAACATGGCCAGTTCATACACCTCTGGGCTGGAGATCCATAAAGCTCTGCTCCCCAACCTTCCTAAAATGGCGTCACAAGTTTTATGGTGTCTCCTAGCCATAATTCTGCTTCTCTAGCCTGCCATAATAATGCTGTTTAGTTCTGTGTGTAAATAAACTATTGTTGACAGGACACTTTCAGCAATTCACGTATGACTCATGGAGAGAGAGAGAGGTTTTAAAAATGATTTATCCGTAAACAGAGATTCCATATGTCCTAATCTGGCATGGATTTCTCCTTCTCTTTATAGCAAGGAATGTGTGTATGCCTGTATGGCAGGGCTATAATGTGACAATTTGTCTCATAGTGAAACCAGGATTTATGGTACTTACTGGAGACCACAGAGGTAAAATGAACAGCAGGCTGCATTTAATCATCTGAATTTTCAAATATTTCTTTTGCTTGAGTAAACGTGCCGTTGTTAATTTTTAGAAACAAATTCAGCTGTAGGATTGGTTCCTGCAAAACTACCTGAAATTATCATAGGTGTATGTATAGTAAAGTGCAAGCAAGGTGTGGGAGGAGAAAGGCATGGGTAGTAGACACTCCTAAAGAAAAGGTTTGGGCCCCAAACTTTCCAGCTGCCTCTACCTGTGGCAAGGCTGCTGCTATGAATGCATGCTTGAAAAAGTACACTTATTAGCTGTGCATCTCTAGTGTGCATTTCTGGAAATCGGGGCATACCACACTGATCCCAGATAAATGCCAAAGGAAATCCAGGCAGAGGAGGAAGAGTTGTTGTGAACAGTCAAATGCTGTTCATTCTCCTGGAGGGCGGGATTCCTGTATGCTCTTAGGAGGCAAATGTACATTCACTGTTTCAAAACTTACCTGGGAATGAAGCTTAGTTTAAAGTACTCTTTATTTTTGCCTTTGTGGTCTGGACTGAGTTACGTATCCTCTTACTACTAATGCTGGTTGTTTTGCCTGTCTCATTTAGTCTATCTAGTCTCTTGTTTTTTTCCCTTCTAAGAAAAAAAAAAATCACCCTTGTTACTACAAGTAATTTCTGTAACTTGCTGATTCTACTCTTCCTTTAAATGAAAATTAGGGGTCTTCATAAATGCATGAGTCCAGCAGCTGTAGCTTTGGGTCAAAATCTGTGAATCAGAGTCATTATGCCTGAGAAATGGAGAAATGGCAGCATGGACTACCTGGATGCACCACGTAGATTATAAATAAAATAAGCTGGTGGCAGGTGAAGTTATGCCTTCATAATCTGAACAAGCCAATGCTGCTAGTGAGACATAAAGCAGGGTGAAAGAAAGTGCTCCTGGCAGGGAGTTATGCAGACAGAACAAGAGCGAAAAGGGCTGACTTGTGTGTGTATGTGGGAGGAGGAAGGGGGAAAGGCCAGCATTTGTAGGGAAAGAAGCTGCCTTTTTTTTTTTTTTTTTTTTTTTTTTTTTTTTTTTTTTTTTTTTTTTTTTTTTTTTTTTTTTGCTGTTTGCTTGTTTCAAAGAAACCTCTCTAGTGGTGAGAACAGTTTAATCTGCATGGCTTGTTACAGCCTTCAGGCTGCATCCCGGCAGGGCTGCCAGTGAAGTGCCAGCACAGAGGTGATTTGTCTGATGCGAACACTTGTTTGCCGAGAATTAGGCCAGGCTCTGGTGCGTTGGCAGAGTGGCTTGTGGGAAAGGCAAAGCAAGAAGGGCTTTTTCTGCTCACTTGAATTTGCAATTACTTCAGGCTGTGTAGGAAGAAGAAACAAAGGCAGCAGATCAGCTTGCCCAAAGAGAGGATCCCTGGTTTGGCTTTTCTTGCTTTCATTGATTTCCCCCCCCCCCCCCTCAAATTTTTAATTTTTTGTTCATGTCCTGGCTCTGATTTGCTCAGCCTAACAGTCATCGTTAGCTGGTGACACTGGCCTGCCGGCTGCTATTGGCCTGTTGGCAAGCACAGCTGAAGGGAAGAGCAGATCCCTGCAGAGAGCCAGAGTAATCCAGAGTTGGTCTATCTGGGGAGAGTGACTGTAGCAAGCTAACAGGCAGATTGTTGCAATATACTGTTCTTTCCTTTTTGCACCCAGTGAGTGTGAGGTAACACCCTCTACTTTCACTCTGGAAGACTCTGGCACAAGGAGATGTTAACAGACCATATTGGTAGTGATGTTCTGAACTTGTGCCCATGGTAGGTCACCACACCAATGTCCTGTCATAGCCAAACCTCTGGAGATGGAACCACCCGTGAGCCTTGCTGAAAGAGCTGCTTCACGGCTGGTCGTGGGAAGTTCCCTTCCAGCCTCTGTTCCTTTGAGATACATGAGACGGCATCTGCATGTAGTATCCAGGCCAATATTCAAGGCAAGGATCTAATGTGTGCAAGCCAAACAAGTGCATGGGGCTGATTCTAGGTAGGAAACCCAGGTAAAAGGAGCTTGGTACAAAGGACAGGTCTTATACTTTTATCCTTGTCATGTAAATAACTCCTGTTGATTTAATCTCACTGCTTCATTTGCTGAACACCTTCCAGCAGGATGTTGCTCTTCATCCTTTGGTTAGTTTCCATGTTCTGGATTGAATGATTGCAGTTATCTGGGAGACTTTTGGCCCCTCTACTGCTTGTTTTCAAGTTGCATTCAAGCTTTTGCTACAAAAAGATGGATGTTTAGAATGTAATTTAACTTATTTTATAAGCAACTGATATAAACTCAAAGTATTGGACCTGGGTCCCAACCTTGGAATACAGAATGATAATGCAAGAAGGACACAGTGAGTTGAGAACATGTTTTGGCTAGTTTGCTGTTGGCAAACTTGAGCAAAATCTACATTTAGGTCTGGGAATAAATTTTACAAACACAGCACTGCCTGGGTATAATCCTGAATTGGAGTACAGAGCAGATCGTACTAAACTATCAATGGAGTAGCTAGATAGTGGAAACAAATTCACTTCTGAGAGTTATGTGGCCCATTCCTATTGCTAACATGAATCGCTGTCCTTGACCTAGGCATTTCTGGTGTAAACACGTGATGGTGATAAAAGTGAACTAAAAGCAAATTTGTGGGAGGCAGAGCAGAAATGTGGGTAAAGAGTAGCGGGAGCTGAATTTACCTTACTCTGTTAGAACTTTTCCTCTCTTGCTGTATAAACACTTGAGAGCTTATTTATGATAGAGATTCTTAGATTGTTATTCATGGTGTTATTGCTTGCCATATGAAAGTTGAATTGAAAAGCTGGGCTGCTTGGTTGCCATGAGGTGAGTAACCTGTGTTAACTGGGTGGTGATCTGTTGCCTGCCAGCACAGCTGAAGTACCTGTAGTTACTGGTTTTAGCCATGGAAAGAGCTTGGCGTTATGTTGCATTTGATCCATTTAACACAAAGGAAAGTCAACCTTTCTAACCATTTTAAACAAATTCCTTAATGAACAATATCCCCCCAAAAAGATGGGGTGAAAAAGCAGCCAGCTGTATTGGCTGCGCTAGATAGTCCCAACTCAAAGGCTAATCATTCTTAGGGAGCTGAGATCCCTGGAGAGGGTGATTTTTGAAAGAGAAGTGAAAGGTGCGCTGGTAGATATGGTGAGGGATTATCTGGTAGCATTTTTCAGGGAATTTGGTGCATGTGTTGAAGAGTTGGTTAGGTGCTCATGAAGCCTAGTTCTCCTCTGTAAGAAGAAGTGTTAAGAACATTCTATGTCCTGAAAGAGCTTTGCTTGGGGAATGATTATCAGTCATGGAAACTCCAAGCAAACCCAACCAGGACAAAAGCATCGAAAATCTCCTTGAGCTATGGCTTATTTTCTTTGTCTCAAAGCAATTAAAATGCCTGGACCTATTTGGAAGTGTAAGTAGAGGACAGTGCCACTGAAAATTCATCTAGATTCTCATTGCTCTGCCCAGATAGTTTTGCTATTATGTAACTATTGAGAGAGAGGCTGGTAGTATAGAAGGTTTGTGAAATTGCTCCTGGAAATCTTTTGTTCTGCAGTCCAAAATGTGAGTTTAAAATGTACTCTGTGGGTGCCTTTTATGTGTGCATACTGAACAAAAGGCAAGAGCACTGCCAGAACTGATTGATTTTTAACTGCTAATGAATTTCTGCACAAAAAGTTTGGCAGAGTCCTCCTGGAAGTCTGAGGGAGATCTTAAGATGCTGGTCACAGGGAAGAAGCAAAAGCTTGATTTGCAGGTGCAGCTGGCAGCTTAGCTCTTGGATTACCTGTATTTGTTAGCAGATAGTTGTGATTGCTGCTTATCTTCACATCCATTGGGTAGACTGTTAAAGGCTAATATTTACAATGATTGCTATAGATTCCACTGGCAGAGTCAGAAATGCGTGGGCACAAAAATGCATGATTGATTTATGGGAACCTGAGGGCTGCTTATAAAAGTTCCCGTTGAAAGGAACTTCCTTGTAAGGTTGTGTTTCTGTTGCTTCACCTGACACGAAGTTGCTACAAAGTTTTGTTTCTCTATGATAATGATCTACCTTAAATTTGATAAGTCTCTTACTGAAGCATCCACCGCAGCCCACAAATAAACTGTAGCTATATTTGCTAAGAAAGGAAGTGTCTGAGAAAGCATTTCTTCTAACTTTGATTTCTGTTCCTTTTTTTTTTTTTTTTCTTTTTCAATCAAAGTAATGATACCAGCATGTGGATTAAAGCATGTGGAGATAAGCTGAGGAAAAGAAACTAATTATGCTGCCAAACACTTCTGTGATTCTGTGGCCATCTTCCCAACCTGACTAGAAACCAAAATCTTGAATTGACCTTCAGGAAGCGTAACATCCTTGTTTCATGCATATCTCTCCTGTCCAGAATTTTCAGAGGGTTCTTAACTTCGTTGCTTCTATTTAATTGGATTAGTCAAGCACCTCAAAGGATGTGTCTCAGGTCTGGTTCTTGCTGACAACCAAACCAATGGGCTGTTACACAGGGCAGATGGAATCCAGCATCAAAGGAGATTGTAATTTGGGTTGGATAGATGCCAGGAGCTTTTTAGGCTTATCGAAATACCTGCATATATTGAGATTTTTCTCATTGCTGCCAGCGCTCCATTGCATGTTGGAAAGATGAAGACCTTTACTTGTCTGGTAAATAAGGTTGTGCTACTATCTACGTTGCCTCAATGGAAATGGCAGTATGGAGCTGCTTGTAACATTGTAGGATGTTTCTGACTTTCGTATGCTGGCAGCTCCTGGCAATGAAAGCAAGTGCTGAGTAATGCTATCTGCACAGACTACTTTTTAGTGATGCCTCAATGTGATCAGCTCTTCATCTCTTCCCATCAGACAATCAACAAACAAAATTAATGATTATTGCAGGGGTTGCAAGGAGGTGAGAGCGTGGAATCCCTGCTGAGTTGTCCTAATGAAGTTACCTAATGAGTTACTGCAAGACAGCCCTCAAAGCATCTGTGCACAGGTCCTTTGATCATGCCAAAGATGTGACATGGCAATGACATGTGTTGCTCTGTTGTGGACCTCGACAGTGTGCTCTGTGGACTATAGTAGCAGTCAGTGCAGGAGTGTGGTGTGACATTCTATGATGGGAGTGATATTCCTTGTAGATAAGGACCACCTGCAATTTGTAGCATTTTGGTATGGTTGTTTTCAGTGCAGGGTAACACAAAATCAGGAATCGCAATGTTGGTACTGTGTGTGGATTCTGCTACTCTGACTTTTTTCAAGGAGAAGATACTCTGGCCTGATTTTCAGAGGCAAATCTTTCCAAAGCTGTGAACACAAGAGCTTGCTAAATATTAGCTTTCAAGGTTTTAAGTCACATAGTGTTTACTCGAGTTACCTCTTCTTGAAGTCTATATAAAGAGTCATGTTTGCTCAGGCATACTCTTAAAAGCCTGAAGACATGGCTCTGGGAGGAGGTATGCAGCAGAGAATGTAAATATTGTCCTTCAAACTGGAAGCCTTCCAAGTAATCTATAGAAGGAAATAGTAATTCAGAGAGAAGAGTTTGTAAGAAGATTTGGACGCAAAGACTACAGAACAGTGTCTGGAATGGAGGAAAATCAGCAAAATTCAATGGTATATCTAATGGCTTCTCTTGGCCAAGGTTTGGCCCTGCAACCGCAGCTGCTCTGCTGTTTCCTTGTGTTGCCCTTTGCTGTCACTGAAGCAGTGTTTTCCCATACCGTAGCCTACAAAGCAGTTATTGGGAACAGTTTTCAAGGGCTTGGGCCAAATTATACTGACCTCTTGCTGTGGGATTGCAGTTGGAAACAATATTCCTCTTAGCAAAGTGATTCCTTGTCACCTTCTGTCAGTAACTGGGGTCATTTTCCTGTGAATACAGTGGGAATGTGAACTGAGTTTCAGGTGCTTTGCAATACCATAAGCAGGAGAGGAACTTTCCTCAAAAAGTCCCTTATTGTGCAAACCGAGAGGAAAAAAAAATGGTTTAAAACTAAGCTACAGTATTTACAAGCCTTTCCACTTCCCCATATGGGCAAGTATGCTGAGAACATGTTCGTGTCATGAGTTTCCTGTAGTCAAGACAGTGGTTGGGGAGCTGGGCTGGCTGATAGGAACTGTGGTTTTTTGTCATGCCGCTTTTTCTAGGCATCAGTGGGGTTTCTGGGCTGGCGATGCCATCTGCTGGCACAGTCCTTGCGTGTGCTCCCTGCTGCAAAAGCCTCTGGCTTCCCCTGCCCACAGACGGGATGCTGTCACTTCCCACAGCCTCGTGGGCAGCGTGGCCCCACGCACGCCCTGTCTAGCTGCTTCCCTGAGCTTTGCAAAGCAGATGCTGCCAGCAGCCCAGCACGGGTAAAACCATTCTCGTGATCCCTCCAGGAGTTTTTCTTCAGCCATAAGTTTCCCAGACCTCGCTTTTGGCTTGGTATAATGCTGCTAAATGGGAGCAGCCCCAGATCTGAGTGGGATCTGACGCTGGATTTTTTTAGCCCACTGGGCTAAAACCCTGAATTCATGCTGTTTTGGGAGAATGGGTTTGTATCCAGTGTTGTAATGGTATTGGTGGTGCTGCATGAAGACAAGGTTGTAATGATACCTCCAGATAGCTTTGGGAGCCAAGGGATTTGGTTGCTGTGTATAAATCCCTGAGAAATTGAATACTGAGGTGGAGGGTATAGAGGTTTGTTCTGTTCCTGCCTGGCAATAGGGTCCTGTGGCATGCATGCACTTAGTGTGACAATGGCATTGATCATATTCCTTATTTTTTGCTGGTTTTAGTGTTCTTGGTATCTTGGTAGAGCAGCTTTTTATACCCTTCACAAGCACTGCTGTCCAGCATGGCATCTGCTCTCAGATGGGGAGTACTGGAGAATTCATCTCCAAATCTGATTCATGTAAGCAAGACTTGGCTGCCTGCAAGTTCTGCTCAGCGTGTGACACAGATCTGACTGTGCCAAAGCTGATTAAATGAACCTAATAGGACCTGTGTCAAAGCAAAAAACTGATAGCAAAGTCATTAAATTATTTTTTTAATCAGCATCAAGCTGTTACTTCACTCTGCAGAGATGAAGCATAATGATGATTTTCAAATATTTACCATGCAAATACTTGATGTGTTTCATGCTACTTGCTTTGACCTCAATTCAGTTTGGGTCTGCCGCCCTGCCCTTTATTTCTCCCTTTAGGAGTCTTGTACTAGTTAACTTGAAATAAAGTGAAATGTCTAACACTGAAATTCCAGTAAGTCAGGAGAAGTTAGTGGTAAGACCTAGTTCTAAACTGCATTAGCATGTTTGCAGATACAGGCCAGAGCTTGAAATTCAGATGTCAAGAGAATGAAGGAAGAGGAGAAATTGCTAATCAAATTCTCAAGGCTTGTACTGCAGTAAAACAGGGTAACTTAATGGAAAATGTAATCAAGTCTTCTAGTAGGTTTTCCAACTACATTCAGTTGCTGATTTTTCATTCTTTATACCTTCTTTGAATAAATCTTAAAGGGAAGGAGGAGGTCTGTAAGGATCAATGAAGCTATTTAGCTTTACAACACAGTTGTAATCGTGTTGGGTAGATCTTCCAGAGGCTTCCTGGTCTTAACTAGGAGAAATACTGTAAAGAAATCTTCAATCTTCAGACTATTACAAGGATAGATAATTTCAAAACAGAAGCATAATGTTGAAATAGAAAAGCAGGGATTTTTCTCTCATTGGCTAATAAATGGCTAAGATTAAGAGGGGTCTTCTCTAATTTGCACATGTATAACAAACCAGTTTTTCACGGAGTTCCAGCACTTAATTTTGGGGGATATTTATACTTGTGCCCCTTGTCATGTTTTTCAAATTGGTATAATTGATTTTAGAATATTTATCACTATGGTGGTCATAGACTGTAAATTATAATGAACTGCATGTATATTTTATTGAAATAGATGTCACAAAACATATTGCCCTCCAGTTACTGGAGAGGAGATGTCTCATAGGTTCCAGTACCAAGAGAGCCCTTAATGGATACAGGAACTGGAGAGATTCTGACACCATATTTCCTGTGGACTGAAAGGATCTGAGCAAGTTCATGGCAAAATTGCAGATGTTGGCTTTTTACAAGTGACCTAAAATGTTTTTCTCCAGGTACTTCTGTGTTTTAACACTGTATTAACTGACATGCTGCTTGTATTTTAAATTTGAGCCAGTATTTAACTCTGAAAGATGGTAATGATGGAGCATTTGGGATTCTGTCATATTCAGGCACATCAATCAAGGTTTAATATTGTAGGCAGATGGAGATTAGCTACAGCATTGCTGCTCTTAGACTTAAGAGGTCTCTATAGATTAAGCTTTTTATTCTTCCTCTTTCTTAAAACTTGTTGCCAGGTTTCAGGCAAAGCACTATTTTGCCTGAAGAAGAACCTGATACTAACAATGTTTTCCCTTTCAGTCTCCATGACCTAGAACTTTTTTTATTCTGTTTTATAGATGACCTGTTACTTCCATACCTACAGAGGATTCTAGGTCTTGCATTCAGTGATATAGGGAGATTATGGGTTCTACCAGGCCCTGCAACAAAAAAGGAGTAAATATCAAACTGAATGGTCAAATTTCAGAAGGGGTATCAGCTTCAGAAACTGTTTGATAGGCATAATTAAATGAGGGAGATTCATACCTGCATGAAAGGCTTTCAAGCTTTAGCTCAGTTCCCAAACGGTCAAAACCATAAGAGTGAAGGAATTGATCTCACTTTAATGTATGCTGAGTGCTCAGATACTGGGTTTCTAAAGCAATCTTTCTTGTTAGAAAAGCAGAAGCATGGCAGCGACTGGAGCCTGAAGAACTCCTCCTGCAGCTTGCTTTAAGTTGGCCTGTCGGGTACAGCTAATGAAATTTATAGCAGAGGAAGAAAAGGGACAAATTCTAACCCTAAATTGGGGCATTAGAAAAGCATCTTATACCCATGCTTTCTTGCACAATGGCTAATGAAGTGTCAAGGAGAGCGTGACAAATTTGGTGGGAGGTCTCTAGTTGCATATAGCAATACAAAATGCACAGGCTTGCTCTTCTGTAAAAGCAGAAACAGATTCAGGAGTCAAACGGAAGCCTTGCCCTTGGAAGCCATCTCGCGTTGTCTGTGCTCATTCCCGGCAGGTTTCTACCTTTGTACTGATAATCCATATGCTTCCAGGACCTGGGAACTCGATGGCTTTGAGACACTGTCCTTTGCTTCATGCTGATCTTTAGTGGTCAGCAGTTACCAGTGCAGGAGGGAGTGATAGAGGTGCTGTGACTGTCCTCATTCTGCTTTGGAGACTCTGCACATTGAGGTTTTAAGCTTAGAGGGATGAGCTTTAACATCAGAATCAAAATGGGATCTTCTAGACTGAGGCTAGTCTGGAAGAAGTTCTAGCATGGACTTCTGGAGAAGTCTCATTGTTCCTGAGACTGCTGTGTCTTTCCAGTGAATATTAACATCAGTAACAGTTGTTTTGCTTCAGTTTTTTGTTCTGCCTCTTCACTGTGTTGCAAACGAATTAGTTTTTTAGGCTTGGTAAACTGGATGTGGTTCACCTCAGATTTGGATGCCTTTGGGGTGGGAGAGCATTTACTTGTATATAAACTTTATAAGTACTAAGTTACTTAAGATACTTAGGAGGAAGTGCTACTGGAAGACCATGAGAACTGTTAATAAATAAATATATTGCAGTGGGCAGATGTGATTTTTGTGCTTTCTTTTTCAAGTCCCTCAAACTTCACCTGCTGAACAGAGGCTTCAGAGATGATGTTGCTTGGAGGTGCTGATGGCAGCTGAGAGCATCCAAACTCTTACTCATTCTCCAGGGGAGACCCTTGCTCAGGCCTTGGTTTCTCAGCTTTCCTTTATATTCAGGAAAGAGCATCTCTGTTTCTTTGGTAAATTCTCAATTTGCCTGTAGGTAAGCTACAGAAATTCTCTGTGTGAGAAAATAAAAGGGCCAGAGTCTGATCAGAGCTGTGGAGATGGAACAATTACAGTATCCTGATTTAACCTCTTTGCTCTCAGTGGCCACACAGTGGCAGCAAAAGCCAAATAGGTTTTCTCCTCTGAAGTAAGTAGTGGGAGGAGAAATGAATACATCACTGTATGCACAATCTTGTTCATGCAGACAATGTATGGAAATGTGCATTTTAAGCAACTCCTGTCCGTAGGAGTGTGGGAAGTGAGAGGTGTACTCGGGTCTGCACTGGCTCACCACTCATGTGGTGCTCGATTGAGATGAATCCTGCTGCTGATGGGATTAATTTCTAACAATAATGATATTCTTTGCTCCTGGAGGAATGCTAAAATTAAGCTGTGCTTTTGCTAATGAGGTGACAGGGCAACTGAAGGCCTGCAGAGAGAGGACATGCTGTTGTGATGGCACCCCTGCGTGTCGGGGTACTCTTGGACTCCTGCTTTTCATAGGTGTCTGGTACTTCTCCTAAGGAGGAGTTCTAGCAAATGTATAAAGGATGGCAAAGCTGAGTGGCAGGCAAAAAAATCCAGAGATGGAGTAAATGAAAAGAACATCTGTACAAATCCAGAAGCTTGCAAGATTTTCTAAACCTCTGAAATGTGAATTTGGTTGGTAAAGCCACCAGAATGCTTTTTGTAATGTCACACAGCCTTTCCCAAATCAAGTATATCAGATGCTCTTAGGCATTAAATTTTGGTCGAGTCACATGGGTTTTTGAGAAACTGATTAAATATGTTCTTAGCATCAGGATGAATTAATAGTGAAATAGGTGTAGTGAAAATCTGTCAGGTTTGGGATATGTACAGGCTTTCCTTTAGCCCATTCACACCGTTTTACTACCTCTCACTATTTCAGGGTCCTCTTGGGCTATGTACCTTACAAAATGTGGTATGAAATGACCCCACAAATAGTATGTAAAGTCTAAATGTGCAAAACAGCAAAAAGGCACTTTCATTAGAAATGAAGTACCAAAGCATGGAGGATCACTTTTGGGGGAGAAGGATTTATCTGAAGACAACTAAGGAGCTGCATCTTTTTAAAGAACTTTGAATTCTTAAATCCCTTGGGATGAAGTCTTCAAGCACTTGAATGCTTCTTGCCTGAAGCTCTACAGGGAACCCCAACAGATGTGAGACAAAGATTTGTAGCTGTGCACGGTCACCAGATCACTGCTGGTCACAAGACCCTTTGCCCTGCAGCCTGAGCCATAGCCAGCCAACCAAGATGAGGCTGAAGGGCAACCCTGAGAAGATGCTAGCTGTGCCTGTGGTTCTGCAAGGGGGAAAGGCTGTGCGTGAAGCACAGACCACAGATGGGTTAGGACACCCTAGTTAGAGGAGGAGCTGTTTGCTATGCAGTTGCAGAGCAAGATCTGAAGTGCAGGAGCAGCACAGGCAGACTGTTTGCATGAAGGAATGTGGTCATACAGGAAAGCAGGGCAAACCACCATGGGGTGTGAACTCTGAAGCAAATACTTTTTGCCTTCCTTATGCGGGGATTAAAGCAGACAGAATCTGAATATCTTCCTTAATTATCACCATTTCCTATATGTGCAGCAATTAGCTTGTTGAAGTAGGAAATAATATAGTACCGTTTAAATAAACACCTCATCCGATGGAGTAAGGCTGATTCAGCCCACTATTTTATGCCAGCTCTACAAGAAGGGTTATCTGAAGCAAGCCATGCATATGTACTGTACCATGTGGCAAAGACTGTACATTTTAGCTGTGGCTCTTGCATACCACCACATGCCTGTTCAGTACTTCTGTTCTCTTGTCTTTCCAAGTTTGTCAGGAATGATATATTACAGTTGAGATGTGTTTGTCTTGAAACTATCAACAATTGGATGGAATAGAGACTGATACCCATTTTAAACTTTTCTTTTTTCTCTCTAATCATTTATTACAAAAGAGAAATAGTGCAACCCAAAATAGATTTTTACCTCTTGGTTCATAAATCTTCACTGTAATTCTCTTCTGCTCTAGAAAGATGGGGGATCTCTTTGCAAGGTGCTGTAAATAAAGATTGATACATATTTGTGTCCAAGGCTGAGCTTAGGACCTGAACACTGACAAAGCCTCTGCATAATCCTTATGAATTTCTACTATGCTTTGTAAATGACATGTTCTAGGATGAAATCTGCCGTTTCACTGAAAGTGGCTCTTGGGTGGCTAGTCTCAGTGAAGATAATCCTGCAGGTTTAGGCATTAGTGAGTTCTTCATACAGGATTTAAAGGTCAGATTTCCAGACTGCTGGGTGCAGATGTGCTCTCCTGTGTCTGCATGCACATCTGCTAATGCCAGAGTTCCTTTGAGACAGTTGCCAGAAGGCAGGAGGGCTTGGAGTGCTTGGAAACATCTGGAGGGGAAGACAAATTGGGTCATCTTTGTTTACAGGAGTACATGGATAAGCGTGCTGGTGACATGGCTTGTGCAGTCCAGTGTCATGTCTGTGCCCCCAAGGATCAAACTGCTGCAGAGGGAAACCAAAGACTCTTTTGAGTAAACCCCTGTCAACTAGAAGCCTTTCACATGTGCATGGGTATATGCAGGGAAAGCAGATAGGCTGATTGATGCCTTATATATAACTTTATTCTTGAAATAATACTGAGTACCCAGCTGCCATCTCAGGGCTGTCTGCATCTGTTTCTTTTCCTTGCTGCTACTCTGATCTCTGCCCACAAAGCCTGTTCTTAGAGCTGTGGTATCTGACAAATGGACTGTCACTGGGCACTGAGATGCTTGCTTGTATGCTGAAGAAAAATCAAACTTTCCAGTAATTTATCCATCTGGGATAATGACAGCAGTGGCCAGTTTCCTCATCTGCACTAGCTCACTTTTAGATGTCAGATGGATGACCTGAGCTTTAACAGTCTTTCCCTCTGCTGCAGCAGAGGTGATGTTGCCTTTTTCTTCAGTCAGTTTGCATTTTCAGGCATCTTTGAATTGTTTGTGCATGATGCTTTGCTTTTGGAGAATGAGGTAAGAGGTAAATCTTTCAACCCCACTCGCAAGCAAGCCCGCTTCATCCTCTGGCCAACCTCTTGTTTTTGGTCATGTGTAGAAAAGGGTGCCACAGATGATGCAAACACTGTGAACCTTACCTGGTGCAGTTCCATGAGCGTTAATCTCACTGTTTCTCTTCCCCTTGTATATGTCCTCTTAGCTTTCACTGTTCTTCACTTAATTTTCTCCTCCCTTTGGAGTTCAGGCTTTTTCAGCCTCCTCAATGCACAGGGAAGTTTAGAGTGTGAACAGTTCAGGGGAGCTGGTGGTGCAATGCCCTTTCTCTAGAGTCCTGTTCTGTTGGCCTTTTCCCACCTGAACATGCCCAGATTCTGTTGTTCAGTGTCATTCCAGCTCTGACATGTTCCCTATTGAACCTGTGCTGGTTGTTTGCATAGCCAGGAGTCAAGTTCCTGGCTGCTGTGCACCCCTGGAATCTGTTTATTAGTGAAGGAAGAGGTGAGCTGGTACTCAGAACTTGTTGATTCATGTTTCATGTGCTTTAGAGAGTCTCCCAGGGGTTTAGCTCATAATTGTAGTCCCCCCTGAGGACTTGGTTTGTGCCTCTACCTTGTCCATTTTGTGTTCTGTCCCCCAGCCCAAACACTCTGGCAGCTGGAATCTATGCATATATAGATTAAATTCCTGTATCTGATCCTGGTGATCTGAGGGAAAGAGAGGCAGTTATGCAGATCCGCATTGCCTAATTCAGGTCCTCTCAAAAGCATCTAAGAGTTACCTAACTTCTCACCATATAACTTAAAGTGAGGCCATCCTCAAGGCCAGGTTTACAGCATGTGGGCCTACCCAATGATGTTTAACAGCCTGTGCTCAAAATGAAGCAGATATTTCTCTATTTCCAGTTGTTAGCAACTCTTATCCCCTTCCTTATCTGGTTTCCAGATTTGGTGTAGATTTCTTTCAAACTACAATTCTCAAACCTCCTACTCCTTGAGTATCAACTGATTTTATTGCATCTCTTCTCAAGTCACTCTTGCAAGTAGTAGCACTGCTTTCCTGAGTACTGTGAGCATGAAGCTTACGGGTATCTAGCAGAAGAAATCAGGTGACACTGGTTAGTGTAATCCAACAAGCCTTTTTGATCTTTAGACAGGTGCAAATCCTGTCCAGTTCAGGACAAACAAGGGAAGAATCTGAGCTTTCATTTCAGTAAGAGCTATTTTTGTGCAGAGTTCAGGTGCTGTGTCCACATGAAATGGAAAACCAAATAACAGAGGGAATAAGTTTGCTGCTTCTGTTTGTCACTAGTATGTAATCCATGGCACTCAATAAACAAAGAAATTGATATACTTCATAATAAGGCCATGATCTGATGTTTTCCTGTCAGTCAAAAGTGAAGGGTGAGAGGAGAGATATTTATTTTGGAGGGAGGTGGAAGAGAAGGCCTTCTATCAAGTCTGTCCGCCTTTGCGAATGTTAGAAGTATTTCATGCATTTTTAATAGACATTAAATCATGTGAGAGCATCAGATTCTGAAAAGAATAGCATGGAGGAAAATGACTCGGTGTCTATCTTACTCAAAGCATTGTTATGCTGTGTGCATGTACTATTTCTGAAACTATTTTCCTTGCTTTTAAGGTCTATCCTTGAAGCCTCTGACTTAGTACAACTGTTGGAGGAAATGAACACTATCGCCTGTGCAGGATGTTTGCAGTACTCCTAGTGGTATAAAAATAACTTTCCCAGTTTAATTTACAAATCTTTATCTTGATAATTTTGAATGGATGTAATGAAATTCTGGCAGATTTCTAAAGGTGCTGTCTATTTAAATATGTTATAAACCAAGTATTTCCTGTGTATCCCCACTGCTGTCAGCTGATAGAAGTGATAGACTTGTAAAGAAGCAGTTTATGTTCAATATGGGCAATGAAAATCAATGTGGTCAGCTGCACATTTAGCTTGAACTTAATTCCTCATTCAAGCTTTTTCCTAGCTGTTGAGGTTTCAGCATTCTAATGGGTGGATAATTTCTTCTGGATATGTGATATTTTAATCTTTTTTTTTTTAAAAAAAAAAAAAAGTTCTGGATAACTTCTGCAACATTGTGTGTAACACGAAATTTGATAACTATCCAAATTTTCACTTGCATGTTTCTTAAAGTACAAATGGGAAAAAATACCACTGGCTCTTTGGATGGGCCACCAATTGGAGTCACAGTTTGAAAGCATTAAAAGTGATTGTTCTGTTTCAGATGTTCTCACTGCTTCATGGCAAAGCTTAAAATGAAGCTATGTAAAATATAGCTGTGTGAGATATAATGGCAAATGAAGCAGTGGGTCCACACCTGCTATCTGTTTTCCCATGTGCTGTGAACCAGAAAAGGAAAATATTTCAAATTTACCTACTTCTTTCAGACAGGCACACATTCAAGCTAAGTGTAAATATGTTTAGAAAGGATGGAGATTAAAGCTGCTGGAAAAGGTTGTTGCACTGCAGCTTATCTATGGCACATCTCACTATTGGAAGCTGTTACCTCCTTGGAGGTCCTGGCAAAGTGACTTGCTCTCTGGTTGAATATTTGCCTTCATGGGGGAGGCAGGTTACATGCAGGCAGACTTGAAAGGTCAGGAGAAAAATCCCCTTCTGCTGGCACCAGTGTTTAAGAGGAGGCTGAACCCCCAGCTGCTGTTTCATAGTCACAGATGAGATGGGTTCAGGCAACACCTGATCCTCATCGTGCATTTGCCAAAATAGCCAGACTTATGCATCCAGTTTAGGTTTGTCCAAGTGATGCGAAATTAGGCCAAGTGAGACAGCCTCAGTGGGGCTTCCAGGGATCGATAGCAAAACTCAAAGGTCATGTTTGGGAGAGTTTGTATAAATGCTGAGAGAAGCTAATGTTCTGGGGTGCTCCCTGTTCCCGTGGTTCCCTTCGCTGTGTCTCAGGACCGCGGCATCAGATGGTGGGAGCTGTGCCCTCTTCCTCGGTGGAGCTGGGACACAATGCCTGCTTTTTCAGGCTGGAGCCACGTGTGGAAAGGCTGTTCGGAGCCTGTTTTTTTCCACCTGGAGCATAACCCTATTCTGGGATAGCATCTTGGTCTGAAAAAGGCAAATACCTGCAATGTTTTAAGAGGCAGATTATCCCCCACTAAGTTAGCAGCAGATCCACAGCTGAGAATTGTGGGGAAGGAAGAGACGGGAGTGTGCAAAGCTTCCATTGATGACTTGTAATTGTCTACAATTGTTTTTCCTCAGCATATTTGGATTTTGGCTTTTCCTCCCAGTCTGGTGCTGGAGCATGAAATATTGGCTGAGGCAGAGAAGCGGCATAAGGTGAGACAGGCCAGGCACAGGATCTCTCAGGTATTGACTGTGGGATGCTGCTTGCTTTTGGGGGGTTACTAAATCTGGTGTAGCTATTGGCATGGACCATTACAGTCCCTTCCTTATGCTCATTCGGGGCAGGGGTCTGCTTCCAGGAAGCACTTGGTATTTCCGCAAAGCCGATCCCTTCCTGTTAAAGGGATGTAGAAGAGCAATAACGCTCCTGATGCTCTTATCTATTTTCCTGAAACATGCTGTTTCTTGTAGCTTCTGTCTTCTATGAAATAGATCTGATTTTTTTTGTAAGATATTGGAAGTGTTTTGTGCCCTCTAGAGTATTAAGGGGTCTGAGCACCTTTCTGTGCTCATCAATTATTATAGGGCTGCCTGGGACGAGGCATAATGACCTGTCCTCTTTCTATTTTAAATTTTAAGCTGTTCATTCAAGGGGAAAAAAATTAAAATCTTTGGACTTACTCAGAAAAGATCCCTGCCTCCTTTTTGCAGTACATACCCCCTTTCTCCCCATGGGCCAGTAGCTATCTTTCCAGGTTACTTGCATATTTTCAAGACATGAAGAACTGGAAGAACTCCCAGTTGGCTTCATTGAGATACTATTGTAATTTTAATTTTGCACCTGGCCTTCAGCTGAATTGAATTCCTCCTGTCTTGGAAAGGAATATATACAGGAAAATAAACAAAAGCATATGCCAGCTGGTGCCCAGTGAATTAGACTGATAAAGTTCAAAGATGTTGTGATAGTACTTGTTTGACTGGCATTTACGTGGAAGTTGGGCACTATTTCACCCTTTTGAGCACTATATTCAGACATACGCTAGTGCAATTTTTCTCTTGCCCTGCAGAAAAGGTCCTTAACTTCTCATGAACCTTCCTTATTCCCTTGATATACTCGATCCCTTTTCTTAACAGCGAATGATCCAGATTGGTACCTGCCTTCCTAAGCCCCTCAGAGTTGGCTGTCTTTGGTCTCCTTCCCTGCTTCAGTAAAACGTAGGTGGAGAAAATGTGTAGTGACAGTCAGCTTCCAGAAATGCACTGATGATAGGGTAATTCCAGAAAGGAGGAGACGTGGTGTGATTTGTCTGTCTTCTGCCAGAGGGTAACCCTGTGTCACTGTTGGACCACTGGATCCCTCTTCTATTCCCCCTCTCTCTTTTTCCCCACCCTCTAATCAAAAGCTGTGTCCTGAGGGTTAAGAAGAAAGTCAGAATGCTTTGGCCTTTCCCTCCTTTTGTAAGAGATCTCATGTCATAATTTCCTTAATAAGTTGCTAGATCATAGCTTGCGACATGGAAGTGCTGGTTGTGCTAGAAAGTTTTTAACACTAACACGGGTGAAAGCTTTTTCCAAGAACCATGCAAGATCTGAGGCTCTGCTTTCCTACTGAGTAGGACAACATACTGAATTGCCTTCTGCTGCCTCCAGGAATTAGTAAAAATAAGATGTTTTTTCTAATGCTGCAGTGGGCTGGAGTATGCCTTAGTCTGCATTACAGGGAGTTAATTTTCTCCTAAAGCAAACAATACAGCTATATGATCTCAGTAGGCATTGTTGAAACTTCTGTAGTTCTTCCTCCAAATGGTCTCAGAGTAAGCTGAGAATTTGCATCTGCCTAGAAAGCAGCACAGTTTTTGATAAAGCGATTACTTGCAAATTTGTCTCCTCAAGTTGGTAAAATATGTAGGTACCTCGAAATGCTCCGGAGTTTGGGAGCAAGCATTTTTCTGCAGTGAGAAAAAAAAAATAAAGAACCAAATAACTCTTTCCAGTTTGGCTCTGTCTATTTGTTTTCAGATACCAAATCATTTGTATACATTTAAGAACTATAAAGAAAGTAAGCAACAAAATTCTTAAAAGACACTATCTTGGGACACCTTGCAATGTGATTTATAGAAATGCCATAAAAATGCATGTATTATGCTAAGTGTTGGAAAGCCCTTTAAAACACCCACATTCAACAAGTTTTTTTTGTTTTATTTTCTTTTTGCCCCGTGTACCAAAGATGGTAAATGTATGGGCATAAGAATCTGCCTCGGTAGCTCTGTGCTCTTAACCTTTTACTCGTATCCCGAGTAAAGCAGGACATCGCTTCGTTCTCAACTCGTGCAAGCATATCTGATAAGAGAAGTGCTGAAGCCGGATGTATAAAGCACCTGGCTGCCATCTCCGCCTGTTACCTAGAAACATCATTCTCAACTTTGTTAGCGCCCTTTGGTAAATCGCTCGGGCTGAAGACCTCAACAGTGACCTGTCGAGTTTATCAGGGAAGGGAGGGAGAAAGCAAGCATGAAATACCTTCCTGTATACATACTCATTTTATAAGCCTTGCAGCTGAGATGAGGGTTAAAGGTTTTTTCCTGAAGGCTGCAGGATCATAAATCTCTGGGCTGGCGCTTGTGGCTGGGGTGAGCCTACGGGAACGATTCAGGTGCATGGAGGATGCATTTGAAATGAGGGCTCTCGGAGTTAAGTGCTGCCTCTTACTCTTCAGATTCAGCCTTTTTTTAATTTTTTTTATGCCTCATTTCAGAGGCTGGTCTGTGTTTTTTTTTTTTTTCTCTGCTTATCCAGATCTGGGCTGGAGTTGTCAGCTCCCGAGGAAAGGGCGTGTAGCTGTGTACACAGAGGCGGGGTGCTTGCTTGGCCTCGCTTAGGTGAAGGTTTGAGCTCTCTCCATCAAAACTCCTGGGCTTTTCAAGAGGAGGGATTAGGCTGATCAGGGATAGTCTCGCCTTAAATTTTTGCCTGTGCAGGAGGCTTTTGTTGCGTGTCCCGTCTGCAAAAAGTACAGCCTTGTTCTAGGAAAAGCTCCAGAGTAAATTAGAGCGGCCTCGGGGGCTGCTTAAAATCACGGTGACCGAGGCCTTACCCTAGTGCTCTGTGCTTCACCCTGCTCCCCTTCTGCTAGCGCTCTCCACAACAGCCCCGGATCCGCGTCTGTGCGCAGAGAAAACCCTGCGTCACTGACGGGTTATTCTCGGATGGGAAATCTTCGTATCCCCTTTATAACGGTCAGCAAAGAGCGAGAACAGAGCCCGTTATCTTTGCTGGGGAAATGGGCATTCATCAGTTACTGTAATTCACTGTTACTGTTTATATTCTGAAGGGCACAGACTGACCGAAAAAAAGGAAAAATACAGCTAGAATAACTGCTCTGGGGTATTGTGCTTTTAGATGCAAATGTATCAGTTCCTGAAGCTGCTGAGGACTTATTTCCCTGAACTTCCAGCGTTACGCAGTCAACTGCATTCCTTCTCTGGGGTTTCCACTTTCTCCAGCAGCAACAAATATCAGGCACTGCCAGAGGCACGATGGGGAAATTGATGGATCAGTGGAATCATCCACTACCAGAAAATCCATAGTAGCAAAAATAGCCAGTTTATTCTTGTCATTTCCTTGTTCTGAAACAATTTCCTGCGCTCCCATTAGGCTGTTCTGAAGATTGCCTGGATGACAGATCTGCTTTGAAGACTGTTAAACCCTTGTGCAAAGTAACTCTCCTGTTGAACTGCATTGGAGAAAAACGAATGAGCGCTGAAGTAGGAGCTGCGCCCATGTGAAAAGCCTTTGATCATGCTTGGTGTGCACCCAGATGATGCCTGGTGTGGACACGGCCTGTTTTTCACTTCTGATCACATCACATTAGAACGTAGAAAATGTACTTTGCTTACGGTTTTTATTGTACCTACTCCGGATTTAGTGCTCTGTGCCCTGCTTGAAGCTGCCCTGAACAGGAGAAGGGAGCAGGGAGAGGAGCCAGCTTTGGCCCTGTACTCCAGCTAGCTAGGACATGACTGAAGCAGGTGAGGGAGGAAGGTGAAGGCATTTGTTTAACAGGGTTCTGCAAATGCAGATTTTTTTTTGTTTTGTTTTTTTTGACAGAACTGGATTAATAAGATCTCCCAGCTGCAGCTCTGCTGGCAGATTTGAGTGTGATATCTGGCATGGGGTGGGTAGTGAGCAGATGGAGTCAGTAACCTCTTTGGCAAGTACAGCTGTCCTTGGGATAGGAAGCATCTTTTAATACAGTCTTTAATACTCCTGTAAAGACCTTTAGGGAGCTATGAACTAACGGCTCCAATAGTCTATGTGACAGCTGGGCCTGGCTTTGAAAAACTGATCACCTTTAGCTTGTCATCATCAAACCCTGTTAGGATTAGTTATAGCATTTCTTGATTCATCATCAGGCATTTTGGGGTTTTATATATTAAGTCTATGAAATTAAAAGCTTAAAGTCCTTATTTTCTTAAATAAATAACTATGACTTATGAGAAAACACTTGGAGAGCCTGACTACTTTAAGTGGGGTTCAGTAGACTTGTGGTTTTGTTGATATGGAAACTCTTGTTCTGTTCCAGAAACTGTTGTTTAGGTCCATGGTCCCTAATACTGCATTAGGTCATTCAACATCTAGAAACGTATGCAAGGCTGGTATCTCCCTGGGGCAAAAATTCTGGCTAGTCGGAGGATACACATTTCTGGAACATTAGTTAAGATGGGTGAAGCCTCCTTGCTCCTAGATTACAATTTTGGATTTAGATTTATTCGTATTTTATGGTGAAGTGGCTAGAAATGCTGCAATAGAATAAATGTAATAAAATGTTAATAAATGCTGTAATAGAATTAATGTTAATGGCAAACTATTTTTCTCATGTTCAGGTCAGTTTAGTGAGATGCGAAGCTTGTTTCTTAGACATCAGTTATTAACAAATATATCTTAAGACTTTTGTGTTCAGACTTGTACATTTATCTTTCTTTCAGCTGTCCCTGATCACAATTTATAAGCAAATGCCGTTTTTCACAGAGGCAGTGCAAGGTAGGAAAATACTCTCCTGAATGTGCACTTTTCTAAACTTAGCTATGGAGCAGAATACCTTACTTGGCAGACTGGAATAGAATCGAAAGCACAGCTCTTAAATTTCAGTCCCTGCTTTTCCAGATCCAGCACTTCTCTAGAGTGCGTGTGTTACTTTTCTAGTCTGTGCATGTCTTTCATGAGGCTCAAGTTAGGAAGGGGAAATAATGCACATCTAATTTTTAATTGTAGGATACAGTTATGGGAAAAATTTTCAGAGTGGAAAGTATTCCTAGATCCTGTGGCTTAAATGTAGTCAACATACTAACATGTTTTGTTAATGCTGTAGGTGCAGGAAAGGAGAGAAGTTATTCAGAGAAATGAAAATATATTGAATGGCTAGCTATATTCTTAATTTTTCCAGCCCCATATTTCTTAACTTGTTTACCTTGTTCAGAGTCTCTATGCCTTATGTTTTCAGTTGCTTTGCTTCATCCTCAAACATCCTTAAAAATAGAAAGGGAACAAGACTATGAGGAAAATCATGGCTGCAAAGATCGAGCTTCAGTAGACAGCATGTGTGGTGTCGTGCTGTGGATGTACTTGGTGCTATAGGTTATAAGGAAAGTCAAACTGAAGACCTAAAAGGTTAAAAGATTGCTATAAGGTTACCAAAAAAAAAAAAAAATCCTTATGTCACTGACCAGATACCCCCTTCGTCTTGCCGTGCAAAATCTGCCCTTGGTCTGAAGCATCTATTAAGCAGCAAAAAGGCAGGGAAGCAGCAATCTGACTTATCTCAAGGCTTGAATATGTCACTGCAGCTCTGGCAAGAGCAGGGAGGTGCAAGCTGAAAACTCCAGGGGCCTAGCTTTCCTAGTGCAGGGAATGTAAGCAGAAAACCCAAATGAAAATAAATGATTTCCTACCCAGAAAATAGTTAGCTACCTCAGTATTGCTGGAGGAGTCAATTTTATGTTCTATTCCTGACTTTGTCTCTAGCTTCCTATTTAACTCTGAACCAACCATAAAATGTAGCTCGTTTTAGCTATGTTTATAACAGTATTTCTGAGATGAATGAGGATGAATTCATTAATGTTGGTAAATGACTTGGGGATTCTTGGAATATAATTCCTCATTCATCTTCCTGAGTGTGTGTTTTGTTATAACAACTGTTCAGCTGCTCTCAGGAGCACATAGATCACAGCCTTGCACTATTTCTGGGATGGGAAAAGCTGAATTTTCAAGTGATCTTAAATCTTGTTTGCGCAAGAAATGTATAGAGTACTTTGCAGCATTGCTCAGTGAACTGTCACGAGAATGACTACAGAGTCCCTAGGTTGAGATCTCTTGCAAAATGCAGCCTATTTAATTAGAAAAACAAACAAAAGAAAACACCCTACTAATGCATCCTGAATTGATGGCACAGCTGTATTGCATCTTCATTCTCTCATCAGATACAGCTGATCACAATGCAGTCAGCACTGCATGCCAAAACCTGGCTCGAAATGCTTGATGAGCTCGCACACAAACATGGGTGTATGACTGAAACGTAGAGAAGAGGAAGTTTGAGGTTGTGATGGTTTCATTTTTTTGAAGTTTGAGCTCTGGTTTCAAGATGTCACATTTCCGCTGTCAGACAAGGGTGGTCAATGACATTTGACGCAGAAAACGGAGAATCCGGCCAAAAACTGCGTATGGCCCTTTTTCGCCTATAAGGTGAATCATGACATTCAGTGGGAGGAAAATGTTTTTCAGGGTAACTTGCTGGTGCTGAAAGTGGGTAGGCAAATCATAGCTGGTTATCACCATCCATGTCTTAGTCTTAGACCACTGCGACATCCTTAAATGTCCTAAAATCTCCAGCTGATTTACTTGTGTAGCTGCACAGGGTGATGGAAACCATGCTGCCAGCTCTGTTTGCATCCTGCCAACGGCTCACTGCGTGCAGACCTGGGAAGCAAACTCATCCTTTTCCAGATCCTGCCAGTAAACTAGGTGGTCGGCTGTGCAGAAAATGAGCTGAGACTTCTAGACCTGCGTGCTTCTGGTGTGAGCAGGAGTCCTGGGACCCAGCTGTCCACCTTTTGGAATAAAAGAAACAAAGACAAGCAGTTATTCTTGCACAAAATTTGAATTACCTCAGCAAAATTTGTGCCCCAAGCTAACAAATGTCTAAACCAACCTACAAGCAAACTTCTGTAAGTGAGTCAGCAAAGTTGGTGATAAATAGGTGGATGCAAACAATTGCTTAAAATTAGGTAAGGGGATCTTCAAAGCTCCTGGTACTGTTTCCAGTATGCCAGTAAATGTTCTACTTGCAGGTGGAATAGGAAACATTTAAAGGACTCCTCACTTAAATGTGTTTTACGTGGTCAAGCTTAAGACTGCTGTTACTAGGAGTGGTGTTTTAATTTAAATTGAAGGACTAAGATTTCTTTTTCTTTTTTTTTTTTTTTAACAGGATCTCGTTGTGCCCCATACCCTCGAGTCCCTGTTTGCCATCCCTGTGACCCCCGGAGCTGTGCTGCTGGAAACGCTCCAAGCAGAGGGATGCTCTGGATGCTAAAACATCCTTTATTGTAATTTGGTAAAGAGTTGTAACTGAGCCCATGATCAGCAATGCAGCTAAAGCTGTGTCTTAAACAGCCTCATGTTGATCAAAGATTGCCAGGTTTTGTAAGGATTGACAAGACCATGTGGTAGATTTTTGACTGCAATAAAACATCATGGTGAGGGAGAATTTTTTTTCTTTGAGAAGAGCTTTCTTTCCTCTGCTATGAAAAAAAAACTTTCATACAAAAGATGAGCAGGACTTGATAATGCCAGCTGTAATCCTCAATTACATTTTCCTCCTTTCTTTCCCCAAAGGGACTGCTAATGCTATCTTTCATAACATCTAGAAGAAAATCATTTGCATGCATGAAGGGAAGGTGCCCAGGATTCCTCGTGAGTATTCAATATAGCTAGCTGTAAAGGTGATAAGGAATATTGTTTAAATACATGCACTTTCATTTGCTGCATTTTTGGCTATGCATTCGTATTTCTAATAGTGTCTTTTACAGGGGAATTTAAAGAGCATTTATCTGAGTTATAGCCGTGAGCATCCTAGCTCTTGGTGGACCTGAAGCAGTCCCCTGTCACGATGGCAGCTGTCACCACATATGGTGGGTATCCGTGTATGCCCTTTGGGAGCGCGCTGGGCACATCCGTGGGATATCCTCAGGTTGACTCCCCTCATATTTCACGTTGATACTTCACTTGGGCTTGTCCCCACCAAGTGGTGATTTCCCACTCCTCTCCCCAGCCCACCAGCAGTGGGAATTCATTACAGGAGCATCTGCTTGGTATCGTCCTTCTCTTCCTTTCTTGGTCAACGGTAAAATAGCGAGGAACCTTGACGTTTGCAGTCCTGTGACTGCTGGCCTGTGCTGGTGCCGGGCTGCGGCAGGGAGAGGCAAGCCTGGTCCTTGCAGTGGCTGCCCCTCTTCTCACTGGCTTTGGGCAGGCTTTTTCCATCGCTTCCTTTAAGTGCATGCTTTGAGGATTTTTTTTTTTTTTTTTTGCAACCCCATGCAGTACTTGTATGAAGTACGAGGGCTGGAGCCCGGAGTGTAGCACACTAGGTGTCTTCCCCCACCAGATGTGCACTTACAATGTATTAAACTGTGCTACAGGAACTGTTAAAGATTATTTTTTTGGAATTAATAAATAATAAAAAAAAACACTAGCATGTGTTAAAAGTATAGTACACCTGTTTGCTAACTTTCACATTAACTGTTTCAACTGGGATAAGGACAGGCTAAGTGGTAAAGAGCTCTGGTTTCTTGCCTATTCTTTCAAATTAGGTGTTCTCAAAAAAATTTTAGATGCCTGTGAATATATCAAATAGCTGAAAGATGACAAATAAATCAAATATGGGAAGACTGTTGAGAGCAGCAGAGTAATGAGTCACCAGATCCACAAGCCTTGACAAGGCGGATCCATCTTCCTGCTCCAGGTATAGTACCCCTGTTTGCTAACTTTCACATTACTGCTGCTTTGCAGTAGGATCTCTGAGCAGGCAGAAAATATTTTTATTTATTTATTTATTTTACCCCGGTTCCATCGTCTTGCATCTCCAACACGGCACCTTGTGAGTTCAATGAAAAAATAAGTGATGACACAGACCTGATCGCATTGGACACGTGGCCCTGGCAACTCGCATGCTCCAATGCGGCGGCAGCAGTTATCACCAAACACACCTTAGTACTTATTCAGTGCTTCAGTACAGTTACTTGATGTACAGGAGTGGAAAATCTCTCAAGCTCATCTAATCTTTATAACCACAAGTGTCCATATTTGGGCAGCCTTATAACAGTTTATTGATTTATTTTTTTCCTGCCTATTTAATAACTCAGAGCAAACTTACTGTTTTGCTGGGTGCAAGAACTTTGTTTCTGTATCTTCCTCCTATTGCACCCCAAGAACACTCTTACTTTTTACGTTGGCAGAGACACAGATAAGCCAGTTTTTCAGTGACTCTGAAGACTAAGTGCCTTTTCTAATAGATTGCCCTTAGGCATGTTCATGATTTTTGTTGTCTTGGCTGTAATCTTGACAAAACATGTGCATAAAACAGTTATGCACATTTTGTGGGACCCTAGAACTAACCGAAAAGTTTTATTTTGAATAATAAGTTTGCGTTCCAGAAATTATCCAGGTGTCTGATACTTTTTTTGTTTAGTTGAAAGGATGACAAATACTATGGAGTGGCACAAGTTTTCTTCCTTCTCTACTTTAGGTGGCTGATCAGTTTTCTGTTCTCAGCTGACTTCCCCTTAAGTCTTCTCAATTTGATTGCACAAAGTGAGCAAAGCTGGCCTACTCAGTGTTTAATGATTTTGGATGTATTCTAGGAGTAACTGCATATACTTTCACATAATGGTGATATCAAATGACTGATAATTTCAGTGATCTAGTGACTGGACATCAAGATCTGGCCATTCAAATGCATTTAAGTCAGGAGGCCAAGTTAAAACTTTTAGTAACTTTGGGCCTGATCCTATAAACTTGCTTGGACATGTCAGCAAAAATCTTACTGATGTGTGTAGCTCCTTGCTCCTATTTTTTTGTAGATCCACGTGGGACTGTTCTTGTGCAAATTCCTGATTTCCAGAACAAAGTAATGGAAAACACAGTGCTTTCCCCATGTCCAAACTTTCATTCAGTGGCTAGTAGAATAACTCTTTGCACTCTGGTAAACCCTTACCACGTGCACAACTGCTGTTTTGCAATGGCACAAGGTGATTGCATCATGAGTTTCAGTAAATGAGAGGAGGTGAGTGTCGCTCCTTTAGCGGGCTTTTCGATAACATGCACTTCCCATAAGCTTGTGATGTAACTACATTCCTTCACAAAGTTTTTTTTCTTTACCCTGTTGCTCTGCAGCTCATGTAGTGATGCTGTACCCAACGGAGGTTAAACTTCTCCAGGTGTTTGTGGAGACATCCAGCTACACGGCAGAGGGAGAGACCTGCATGAAACACTGGTGCTGAAGGGGAGGTGTCAGGCAGCATTCATCTTTCCATGCTGCAGGAGACATCCCAGGAGGAGTGGGGGGTCCCACGGGCTCTGCTGCAGGCCAAGGTAAACGCATCCTTCCCTGCCTCAGTTTCCCCATCCGAAAAATACGACGGTGGCCCCGGGGCTCCCTTGCGAGATGCAGCGCGGGGACGCCGCCGTTGCCTCTCCCTCCCCAGCGCGGCGCAGCCCCGCTCCCTCTCCCGCCTGCGGGCGGGGATGCTCGGGAGAGGCGGGCGGCGCCGGGGGCGGCGCTCGGGCGCCGGGGCCGGGGGCGGCCGCCGCGGGCCGCAGCGCGGCTCGGGAGCGCCGGGGGCTGCGCGGCCGCGGCGCGAGCAGGTAACGCGGCCGCGGCGACCTTGCGCGCTCCGCTGCCCCGCGCCGCGCTGCGCCCGCTGCAGCCGCTTAGCGCCTGCCTTGGTGCTCGGTGCCTCGCGCTGGTTTCAGCGCGGAGTGAATTCTCCTTAAAAGCCGGGTCGGGGCTGGTTGCGCGGGTGGAGTCTTTGCGTGGTTTTCTGGGGAGGCGGCGGATGCGTTTTGTGCCGGCCGAGCCGCTGCCGGACACCCTCCGGGATTTCCCGGGGGTCCGGGAGAAGCGAGTTCGCGGTGGCAGACTCCTGCTTGCTTTTACCGGTTCATTGCTTTGCTATATATTGCAGTAGTGGCGCTTGGCAAGACCCTCGGAATGAAGCGTTCAGTTGGTTGGAATAGTTTTTCCTCTCTGAGAAAACTGCCCCGAAGAAATCCAGCTGCCTCCTTCTTCCCAACTCAATTTGGCTGAGTGGATCTATCTGTGTGTATACCTGCTTACTTCAATTGAGTTGGCTTATTCCTGGCTCTAGTTAAAGAAGACACTTAACAGCCACCCCTTCCCCACCCCCTGCCGGAAGAAAGCTTTCACATTCATTTTTTTTAAATGATATTTTTAAGGAAAATTTAAGAAATAAGCCATAGTTCTTTAGAGGAAAAAAAAAAAGTCCATATGTTTGTAATGAGTAAGATAACTACTTTCTAAAGCTCCCCTGCAAACTGAACTGTTCTGTGATTCTGTAATGAAAAATGGTCCAATTTATCAGTAAGGTTAGCATAGCACAGCTGCTGGCAAGGAGTGAGCTTGTTCTCGATTTTATGAGTTATTCAAAGTGCTCTGTAAGCTGAGTGATGACACGTGGCATTGAGAGCAGAAAACTTTTCACCTTTATATTTTTGTATTAATTTTCAGTGATTAAGCTGTGAATTTGTCAGGTATTTTGCAGTGATTTTGCTTCTCTTTCGGAAGATACATCAGTTGAGGTGTTGATGCACGTGAGTAATGAAGCTAACTTGATTTCTTTTTGTTCGTTACCATTGTAAAATAGCTTATCATAAAGCAAACTTGCTTGTATGGTGTAGTCTGAAGATGCATTCAGGATATGTAGTTTTGCTTTGCTCTTAGTGTGGGAAGAGAAACTGAAGATTATGCAAGGAGGAAATTTTTATTTTACTAAAATATTTTGATCCTTTTTCATATTAAAATAAGCTTGTGGTTTTAGAAAGCAATTTTAGTGCTGATTATGGTATTAGAGAAGCTGAAAAATAGTTTGGGTATGTGTGTATTTAAATAAGGATGTTAAGTAACAGAAGTGTGAGGAGGAGCACCTCTTTAGCTACCGATTTAGCTGGGCACCTAAATGGCATGTGGGCTCCCAAAACCATCTCCTCTTTGACTAGGGCATAATACATTAGTTGAGGGCAAAAGTGTTCGTTCAAGGTAATTATTACCTTAACTGGATCAGATTTGCTGCAAGCCTTTTCCTGGTGGCTTTTGCGTTTAGTAACACAAGCAGCTGGTTTCCAACTAACTGCACTGATGAAATTCCTCTTACTTGAACAGGTAATTATTCAAAATGTGCTTGCTCAGGCAAGAAGTGCTTCTGAGGTGGTGACAGGTTATGCTGGGAGTGTTGAAGTTGACAGGGATTTGCCGCTGCCTGGGATGAAGCTGGGCCTTGATCCTGGATGATCTGGCCTGGCTTTGCTTGTGCCAAGGGTGGTCGTGGCTGAGGGATACAACCTGTGCCAGGAATCCTCTTAGGTCTGCAAATTTGTCTGCATCCTCATTTCCAAAAGTAACTTCTTACTGATACCTGAAAGTGGCAGCAGTGGGGAAATTTATGCAGGACTTCTTACACGGAAACCTTTTTCCAAGAAGGTCAGGTTTAATCAATCTTGGTCCTAACATTAGAAGGAGATGCTGAATTTTGTTCTTCTGAGGCTGTGTGTGGTGGCATGGTGTTTCTCAGCAGCTCTGCGCAAGCCCAGGTCCCCTTTCCCATGGCAGTACTCTGCTATCCAGGGCGTTTGGAGAGAGCTAAACATGCTAAAAACACTCTGGATTTCTTCCGCGACATTCCCATCCTTGAGGGGAAGCTTGTTCCTGATGTCCTCAAACTTGGAGGATTTATGCTGGCATCCTTCCCATCTTCCTATTTTACTTGTATTTTTAGGTAATATACTTGCATAGGAGCTTGTTTTTAAGCAAAAGGAACGTTCTCTTCCCCAAACTATTCCTACTGAAGAAGATAAGTATTCCCTGCAATATGTTTGGGTCCCAGGGGACTGTTTTTCACAACGAATGTAGCCTTTGCAGGGTTGTCAGAAGCACGAGTGCCCATCAGAGACACTGATTGTACATTGAACATACAATGGTATAAAATCAAATGATTGAAGCGGAGGGGATGTTTCTACTTAGGCATTTATGTTTTTCCTCAGTAATTCAGACTATTTTAGTGAAGACTATTTTTCCACTGCGTTCTACACGAGGGTCATAACTGCAGACCGTGGGATCACATGAGATGCTACAGAGACCGTGGACCGCATCTCCTGTGTTGGATCGATCACTGTATTACATGGTTTGCAACTTGAAGAAATTAGTTTGGGTGTAACTACGGGTTTACCAGCATTGCCAGCGAGTGGGGCGATTGCTGTGTGGGCAGACAGTTTTAATCTAATTTAGGTAACGATAACAAAGCCTTGTTAATGTAGGCTTCATGTGTTACACGTGCTCCATCTGCTATGGGTCTCGGGTATCACGCAAGGGTTGAGGCTCCGCAGATGTTTAGTCTGCCCAAAACATACTGAGGGCACTGTGGCCTAAAGCTGCCTTGGCTCTCTCCACCTGTGTTGCAAGCCCACCTCTGCTGTGGCATAGGTGCTTGAAGGCATGCAACTTTATCTGTGTTAATTTACCGTGTAGCCACTCTGCACTGATGCATCAGGTTCTTGCTATATATTTTTGAAAGTTTTTTTTGACTACTAATTTTCTTACTGTTTCTAATTATCAACAATGCTATTCTTTAGAAAAGCTCCATAATCAATTTGAGGGAAATTGTAAACCCTTTAACCTGTTCTTTCAGCTGAAAAGTATGGCTACTGGCACCTAATGATAAGACTGAGAAATATGTTAAGTAATTAACTTTCCTTGAAATGCTCCTGGGATCATTTTGAATTTTTATTTTCTTGCAGTGCATTGTAAGTTCAGACAATTCAATTATCTCAAAAAAAAAAAAAAAAAAAAATTGTATGCCTGTTGTGCCCCAGTTAAGAAGTCTTGGTGATATGTTATTAACTAGGCACCTTGATATCAGGTCTTTTCAATTAAGAGGAGTTACTGGGAGGGATATGACAAGTCTGAGTGATATGGGGCAAATAGAGAACAATTTTAATTTCATATCGCTCGAGATTTGAGGCCTGAGAGTAAATGGAAATAAAGTACTTTTAATAAAAAGGAAGTACTGTTTTATGCAATCTTAATTTGTGGAACTCATTACCAAAGGATTTTTGTTGCTTAAAGTGTAGATTCATTTTTAGTTAAGCAAATTCAAGGACAAAAGGTGTACAAGGACTATTTATTGCAATGATACAGATACAATTTCTAGCTGAGAAAGCCTCTAAATCACATATTCCTGGAAACCAGGAGTGTGTTTTGGGGATAGAATTTCTATATAATTTCGTGGCCTTATTTTTTTTTCCTGAGCATCATTTTTTCAGTATTAGAAGCACTTTACTGGGATCAATGAACCTTTGGTATGATACACTCCACTTATATGCTATATATGGTAAAAGTTTGGACAGGGGTTTTTGTCAAATCACCACTTCTCTGTCTAAAATTGTTCAAAGCAGGTGAATGCAAAATATGTGTAACTAATACTTGAGCTTAGGGGAAGACTGTCATAAACAGCATACTTAACACTTAAAATTGCAGTTAATTTACTCATAATGTAGGATTAAAAACACAAATTGATCTGCCATTTTGCAAGGCCACATCAGCACTGCAAACCTTCATTGTTTTGTCACTCAAGAAAGAATTGGCTTATTGTGTGAAAACACAGAGGCTCTTCTGATTTTGTTTTTCTCTTTCCTTATGTGTGCACAACCTTTTTTCCACCCTGGAGGAGGCTTATTTTTGGTAATCTGCACAGAAGCAGAATGTTAATCTAGGTGTTTTATTTATTTTTTATTTTTTATTTTACCTTTGCAGTTTATGCCTCCCCCTGTTAAACCTTGCATCAGGGCTGGTTGCAAAGTGTGTGCACGAAGCTTCAGCTGCTCAGTGTCTGAGGAAAACAGGCCCTTCAGCTGGGAGCTGCCAAGGCTGCTTATTGAGTTTGTGCTGGAAAGTTTCCAGCGTGGTGGTGTGGCCTCCCAGACTTCCCTTTGGGTAGATGGGGCCCTTGCACGGCTCGGTAGGATGCACTGCGGGATGACCTTTGGTCTGCAGGATAGCCTGTTGGGAACCCTCAAGCTTTCTGATGGACCTCATTGGAAAATAATTAGCTCAAATGCTTTCTTTTTCTTTCTTGGTTATCTACGATGAGAATTTGAGCCAAAGGAGAGGGAGGGTGACTTTTCTGCGCTCTGTGATGGATTCCTTTTTCCATGTATATTTACACAGATGCTCCTTTCCTAGCTTGTTTTCCCACAAGAACATCTTGTTAGAATGCAAACAAAATAGTAATGCAAGTTTTGAAATCTCGTTTTGTTTTATTTGCCTTTTGGGCTGGGAGGGGGGAAAAAAGGGAGATCTTATTCATATCCTTCCTTTCTGGGAAGTACTTGTACCCTTGACAGTTCTTCCTGTTGCCCATTCCTAAAGACTGTTTGTAATGTGTGAAGCATGTTCTGCATTCCTGGAAACTTTAGTTCTGTATAGACTTTGTTTTGGAAATTCTTGGAATTACATTGCTTTGCTCTGTTCGTAATCAGAGATAAGATCTGATTTAGTAAAGATTTCCAACTCCTTGTAGCATTATAAATTAAGAGGCATAAGTTGTGCTGTGGTCTATTTGGGGCTTACAAATGTGCTTTTATTCTTTGCTGTTAAATAGATGAGACCTACTCCAGAACTAAGTTTTGGCCTGGATAGGATATGAGATCTTTGATAACCTCCGTATGGAGATGGGTGAAGATGAGATGACCATGCCAGTTTAGTTGGATGTCTCTAGCTGTTTGTCTCTAATACCATTGATCAAGAGGTGGAGATGACCTAGAGATGTCAGGGTAGAGCAGATGCTCTTAGGAGCTCAAATCATCATGGCTGTGGAAAAAATAAAAAAATCTGGTCGTTTGGCTTATGGTTAGAATGATTATGGTGTTCTGTTCATTGAAATTTTATTTGATACGAGTTTCCTTTAAAGCAAAATTTTGTCGAACCAAATGGTTTTGAGAAGTTCAAATAAATATCCAAATGAATGAAGTAACATAGCTCAGCTCCTTGTCTCTGCTTCCCTGGATATCAAGTGGAATGTTTTCTGCTGCCCCACCGGAAACATCTGCAGAACCAAATGACAAATCATTAATGTTTGCTCAATAACAGGCTTTGGTCTAGGTTTCTGGTACTTGGAAACACTTAACTGTAGTGTTTTATTGCTTTGTATTTTTTAAAATACTCAGGTATCTAATCCTAGTTACATATTCTAATGAATTCCGTAAAACTCTTCTATTCTGAATTGTTTTCAGTGATATTAGAGGGTATGATCACTACTCAAAATCAAATCCTGCTAACTGTGATAGCACTATTGTGATTCTGGATGTGACTTTCTTTTTTAATTTGTAAGTGACTGCATTAAGTTTAACTTCAGAAAATTCTAATTTAGGACATGATTCAAAACTCATTACAAGCTAGAGGAAGCCCTTTGAAATAAATGAGACTGTTTCTTCCAATTTAGGAAGGCTTGCGGCTCCCAATATCTACCAAATGACCTTGTATCCCTCATAGGAACATGTACCAAAACTTCTGTCTAGCCTTTGATACTAATCAAATGAAAGCTGAAAAAAGAGAAAACATTTTCCTCCTTAGATTCAGAATTTTTCTGAACCAGAATACCTCCTAATGTAGTTAATTGTAAGCAGTTCCTGCTTTGAGATGCATAATGTTACCACATCTTGAAAGGTTTTGGTTGGCATTTATTATAAAAGTTTTGAGTGCTATGTGATTTAATCAAAGCAGGTGATGTAATATATACAGAAATACAGGCAATAGTGTAACTATTAGCTGAATTAAAATGCCTTTTAACATTCACCAGATCTAAGCCAACTATTAATAAACTCTAGTTTTCCTTTGTGATCATGAGCTAGGTAGTCTCTTCCACTTAAAGGTTAGTCTGAGAGTATGAATCTGGTATGAAAATGAGAAGCAAGGTCAGTTGGCTCTGTTCTAGAACACATACCTGAACGGAGAATATTGGGGGGGAAACACTATAAAAATGAGCAAGTTAGGCAGCATGAGAAAGGAGCTGTCTATGTGCTGAAGGGAAAGTATTTAAAAGCATTACAAACTTAACCCCACCCTGACTATGGCAAATTTACCCTGATGAATCTGGGCTAGGGTGTTTTTAAGGACTGTGTAATGTGTTTGCAGTTTTTCAGAATCAAAGTAGTTTGATTTGGATGGGAATAGTTTGATTTAGGTGTGAATTAACCTTTTAGTGCGTGTATAACTTGGGTATAGCATAGCCTGCTGGTAGCTCTGAACATAGAATTTGTCCTTATTTTCATGTAAGATGAATGATTTGTCAGACTTGTGTGACTGAAATGGTACAAAATCCAGCAAACTAGTTCTGAATGGAGCATCTCCTGAACTACACTTGTATGTTGAGCTTTGGGTGGACAATAGGTGAGATCATCATTCCATCCTTTGAATGGTGTGCAACGGGAATTAATAATGCTGTTAATGATCCTTATTAGTGTTCCTCAAATGGTGGGGTATGTTTCCCTTTTCCCTCTTTCCCCAAAAGACTTAAGGGTGGTATGAATGATAACTGTTGTGTTGAAGTGGGGTGAGTGCTGAGATGGGGCACTGCCATGTGGTACCTGCCTTAGCCCTGGCTTGGGCTGGTTCAACAGTAGCTGGTTCAAAGTGATGTGAGAGTGGTTGTACCAGGGGAGATCCACGGCCTATCTGCCCAGGATCCCATCCCACCTCAAATAATTTGGAAAATTTTGGATTGGAAGCAAGAAGAAAATTGTCTGTGATATCAGAGCAAATGACTATAATGCCAACCTAATTCTGCAGACCATAATTCCAACAAAAAAGCTGCCTGTAAACACTCTGAGGGCAGAGATAGCACAAAATCAAAAGCACTAGATTGAGTCTGTCATATGAGTCAAATAGCTTAGAAAGGAAAATGAATTTTAAATGATGTGATCAAACGCAAGCAAAAGAGATGTCATCCTAACTCATCAAAGCTACCATTCTGGGGAGCTTTTCTGATTACATCATCTACTGGAGGGCATCAGAGTTGATCAGACCACATGGCTTTACTATAGAGATGAGGCTTTCAGGCTTTCTGAACTACTGTAGCTAAAATGCTGAACAGATCAGTTAAAATTGATCATTGTGTGGGATAGCGGTGACCTTTTTTTAATACACTTATTCAATTCCAACTTCTAATAGTTACCAGAATCATACTGGATGGGTTCCTTGAAAATGATGTCAGTATTCAGGGCCTTCAACTCCAGTGAAGTGAAACCTGGGTGTTGAGACTTGGAAAGTGTCAACATGTAATTACTAATGAATATGAATTAAATTTACCACCTTTATCTGACCTTCCTAATGGGAAAATGAGGCTGGAACAGAATCCAGAGACAAGATGAACATTTCTAATGCCAAGGGCCTGTAAACTCAAATGATGAATGGGAAGATAAATCAGTTTCTCAAAGCTGACTCTCTTCTGAGAAATGAGTAGCATTTAGAGACCCACTTGCTGGCATGTGTTTAATTTCTCTACATTTAAAAGAAAAAAAGAAAAGCATTCCAAGGAGCCACTAGGTTTATCCAGCTGAATGTTTTACTGTTATACCTTTGAGAGCAATGTTTGAAGACCTGGTTTTAGCTGCATAAATTGACTTCGTTGTATTTAAAGCACTAATGAACTGTCCAGGATGCAATTTATTCACCAGAGTTGCAACTAGGAATAAGCAGGATGAAGCCCTTTTAGTCTGGGATGAGGATGGACCTATACAACAGATGCATTTCCTTGCTTTTCTATGATGTAGCAGTCTTGCTATTGCTATTCTAATGCATCCAAAAGTCTAGCTGGCATAAGCAAGAGAGGCTGTCTTATTGTTAGCAGTTAGTTTATGCGCAACTCTATCAGATTTGGTGTTTCCCAGCAAACTTTGAGGTTAGCCATATACTTATAATTTACTCTTATTAAATAATCTTTAAAATCATAGCTCATTGATTGTTAGAATTTCCCCCAAATTCTTTTTTCCCCACTTCTCTAGCAGGTATACTGCATCCTCATCACTGTTTATCCAGTGAATGCAAAAACAAGACTTTTGAAGGTTTTTGTTTTTGTTGGGAGATATTCCCTGATACTAATGTGCTTGTGCATCACTGTATTTGCCAGTGTCTTTTTGCAGAATATTTTTACTTCTGAGTAGCTGAGGATAGGTGAAGCCCACTAATATGTTCTCATATTTTGAAAAAAGTTGACATAGGGAACTTTACAGGAATAAGAGCATGCAGTGCTTCTGCATACTCATGCATATCATAGTTGATTTGTTGAAGATTTAAGAAATGTGCACTTTCCAGCAGTGCTGACCTAGAAAAACACATCAGTGGCAAGGTTTTAGGTTTTGTTTTTTTTTTTTTTTTTTTTTTTTTTTCTCCAATCTCCCTCCAGATGAACCTTTGTTTATGAGAGTTATAACCTGGAGATCAAAAACAGATTTATTGTGCCTATGATTAAATGCCCTCTGGGTTGAAAATCTGGTGGCTGCTTTGTTGTTGCGCCATGAGGAATAGGTTGTTGCTTTCTCTCCAAGTATTTTTGTTCTTCATTTAAACCTCTCTGTGCTTCTTCCAGGCTCCATTTCACTTCTGATTTTGCTCTGTCCATCACCCGTCATTGTGCTGTTAACCAGTTGCATGTTGGTTGTGGATTCTGCCGCGCTGCTACCAAAAGCCCTGGCTTTGCTTCTATGCAGCTCTTCCTGTCTCCTATTCCACTGTCCCAGAAAGGCCAAAGACCTAAATGCAGTGATGTGCTGCAAAACAGCTTGCAGTTCCTACAGATGGTGAGGGCTTTTACCAGTGAAATTCCCTCCTTCAGTGGCATACTGCAACACAAAATTCTGTTTTGGGGGGATACAAAACAAAAACTGTGTATTGTATGTAGCTTTTGTTTTCCTGCCTCTGAATTGAGAGATTGTAAATGCACTTGTCATTTACCTACAGATAACACCCAAACTATATGGAGATGTTAAATGTGAAAGGACATTTAATCTTGCAGGTCAACAGATTCAAAGTAATCTGAACTCTGTACTTGACTGTCACTGAGAGCTATGGCTCTTACCCATGCCGTGTAACTCATTAAAAAAAAAAAAAAAAAAAAAAGGCGGTATATTGAAATAAAGATGAAAAAAGGCAAAATATAACTGCTCTCTTAGTCTTTGGTTCTGTTCACTCCAAGTTAGTATCAGGTCATTTCTGCTGATCAGAGCTGCTCTGTTTATGCCACTTTGATATATTGTTAAAGAAATAGCTTTTAATAGATCTTTGCCATTCAGCCACTGAGTTCTGATATGTAGTTTGACATTAATGGTAGTTATTTAGGGAGCAATGTTGGCACATACATAAGTAATTTACATATGAATGCAAACTTTTTTGGTAAGTATGTGACTGAAGTGCTAGTAAAAGGCACTGACTTATTTGGCCTTCTGTGGAAATGAGACTCCCATTTCCTTCCTAGGTTTGTTTTCCCTGAGAGTTATGAAGAACTATTTTTGTGCACCTTCTCTTATAAAAATACATTCTTTTCTTACGAAAGAGGTGAAGAGGGATGGAGAGAGTGAGCATGGAGGAGACTGCTGTGCCAGATCTTCCCCCATACTCCCAGAGTTCCTCTAGATGGGCACCAGTTTCTTAGCAGGTCCAGCCTTGCCTCTCCTCTGAGCTTTTCCTGCTCCATCGTGGGAGTCCAGATAAAGTTTCCTTTTCCCTATTTATTATATACTTCTGTCTTGCTCTTAACCTTGCTAGTAGCCACTACCTTCCCACATCACTCCTTCACCTTGCTGCTTATCAGCTTTTCTCCTCTTCCTCTGCTCATGGAAGGACGCTGCTCTAGGGACCACCCTTCCTGGGGATGACTATGTGGTTGAGAACATTGAAGGCCCACAAGGAAATAAGTATAGTCAACAGTAAAGATATTTTCTGCTTGATCTCAGCATGTGGCACAGTATCTTCCAAGGAGAGCTGTTCCAGTGTCTTTTTCGATCAGGTGTAACAGGTGTGGTCACCATGCTGCAGATCTTCATGCATCAATGTCCTTGGAGCTGTCTGAAGCTTAGTAGGCGTGATTGCATGGTTCAGATTGTATCTGGGTGTGCTGCTTGATGCAGTCTCATTGATTAGATTGAGAATGAAGGAGGCTGCCTGGCTCGCACAGGTACGATTACAAGCCATGTTATTTGGAAGGAAGCAGAAAGAATGGAAGGAACTTGTGAAATGTTTTTATAAAAATACACCCAAACACTTCCTCCTTTGTCTCCCTGCTACATACTCATCATTTTTTCTTCTGCTTTAGAATACACAGCAAAAAAATGAAAGCAGTACTTCTAGAAGCTGGAGGCAGGTGCATTTTTCAGTAACTTTCACTATTGGATGCTATTTTAAGCTGCTTGTGGCAGCTGGTTGTTTTGTTACTTCTCATAGTTACTATCTGCTCATAACTGTTGAAAAAAATCTCTCCAGGTTGTGCAAAGGAGTCTCCAAGGAGCTAGGATGTCCTTGTTCTCTTGTGTTATAAGTGAAGGACAACGTGTGCTCACTTCATGCATGTGTCAAAAATGGGACTCCTAAAATTTGAGCCAATAAAAACAAAAATCCAAGCAAGGAATACAAAAGCCTATGGTCTAGAAACAAAGGGCTCTGTGGCAGATTAAGGTGCAACAAAAACATTACATTATTGAAAAAAAACCTCATTCAGCATGCCGGTATTAAATGCATTGAATAAATATGTTTTTGTTAGGCTTGATATTTGTCCTTGGTGTTGTTTTTGAACTGCAAAGATTGTAGATTTCTTCTGCATTATATCGATAAAATAAGGTTGGTTTTGGTCATTTCATTTCCATTCAAGCATTGAAGCATACAGAATTTGCCTTTTATGAAGCACTTGCGCTAATTTGGGTTGACAACGGGCTGTCTTGAAGCAAAGGACTGACTGATTTCAGCATCTCCTGTGCTTCCCCCCCCCCCCCTTGTTAAGCATTCCAGGACACTTTGCAGATAAATCTGTAACAGAGTAGTAGAGTCTATAAGAATGGTCTCACATCATTTGGAGACCTAGGAGGGGAAGCATAAACTTTATAATTGCAAGACTTGGAAGCTGGCCAAGATATGACCCTGCTTTTGCAGCCAGCCACCTATGCAATTCAGATGTTAGCTACACTTCAGCAGTGCTTGTTAGTACTAAACATAATTCTAATGCTGATTTCTTCAGGGTAATTAGCCTGTACAGAATCTGACTGATTAGACATTTTTTTTTCCCTCTGATGCCCAAGCAAACTTAAGCTCAGGTGTTTACTGAGAGAGAGAATTGCAGGAAGGAAAGTTTATAATGCCTTTTCAGTATTGCAATGTAGGTCTCTAATTCAGTGACCTCCCCATTAGCTTATGTGAGCCTGCACAAAGAGGTGTGGCTTCAGGCCCACCTATATCAGCATTTCATTTTAGACTTTCTTTTTTCACTTTAAAGGGTGTACAACACTTGAAGTCCCTAATAATGTAAGGGTGATCCTGCCCCTGGTAAAGTGTGTGGTTTTGTTTTGAATGACTTTAGAAGAGTGTAATTTGCACTGGGTTTGGAATGCTCAAGGATAAACTGGAAACTCTGAACAAAGAATTGCTTTGTATGGGTGTACGTACGAGTATTTCCTTATCTCTGGTTGATGATGCTTATTGTAAAGATATTGCATTTCCAGATAAGTTAGTGAAATAATATATTACAAGAAAGGAAATAGATTTTTCTTTCTAGAGAAATTAAATTGTTGTTAAATGATTTGTATTTGAGGTTCTAGACCTGGTCACGAGGAAAATTTGGGGATCTTAGAGTGATCTGTTGCAAAAATAATTACCAAGCACGTACAATTGCTTTAAATGTTAGGTAGTGTTTAGTTATAGCTGAGAACATACTGACTTAATCACGCACTATGGAAATAGGCAGCAAGCAGAATGACCCTGCATTTTTCACTGTCATTGGGTAAGTAAATTGAACATAGAGATTTTCATGATTTATGCAAGTTGTAATAACTTTCTTAGGCTTGTTTGTGTTTGTTTTAACTGCCCTTGAGGGCGCTTCTGAAAATCTTTAGCAGGAAATGTTTTGAAGAATGTTTCAGTGAGCGCTGGGCACTGCTTCTGGAGGTGCAGAGAATGATTAGAGTGAAGGAAGATGAAGTATTCCTGAATTTACTATGTGTAGATCAATTTGGTTTTGTTTGCAGTTTGTTTAGCAGCACCGTGCACTTGCATAGTATGTTCTGAGTGTCTTGCAGCATTTCTCACTAGTGGCTTTTCTGCTTTCTTGACAGTAAGTGGAATAGAATTGCAGAGTCTTTTTTAAACTTTCAAAGACTTTTGAAATATGCCTTAAAACCACCTGTTATAAGATCTAAAAAAATACGTAGCTCTAAACACTATAACCCTTTGAGAGAAAACAGAGAGCTTAATAAAGACTGTGCTGGATATTATGGTCAGAGATATCCAAACACAAAAAAAATCCTAAGGACCATAGTTATAAAATATTTCAGGGAGGATAAAATGCTGAAAATACATTGTAAATCAGATTGTGAGCTGTGACCAGCTTATCTGTTGCTAATCTTTTCCTTTGAGCCCCTGTACCCCTCAAAAGAAGAGCACAGCTACCAAAGAGAAGGACATGATAAAAAAGCCAAGTGCAGTCGAAAGGGATTTCTCTGAAGGAAGAGATCAAAATATGTAGATTATTCCAAGCTTCTGTGATTTAGCAGCATTTTCAAGACTGCAGTGAAGATGCATTAAAAAAATCATCTTTTTAACCTCTCTTGTTATGTAAGAATAGAGAGCTATTCAATTAAATTAAAATGAAAAAGTTAATTTGATAACAGGAAGTGGGTTTTGTGTATAAACTGCTTGAAACTCTGTTGCAACATGTTACTGATGAGAGGAAAGAGTAGAGAGGCCGCGCTTGGACCACGACTTCAGCGAAGGACGCTTTTTGCTGTGGTTGCTTAGGGGATGTGTGCTGATTCCGTTGGCGCTGGACTTCGGAGGCTGTGCTAAGGCCAAGGGAAAACAACTGGCCTGTGGCAGATAAGGAGGGCATGAGCTAGGGCTCAAACTGTGCTTTTTACGAGCAAGGGAGAACTTGCTCTGTTTAACGTTGTGCTTTTCTGTTGATGCAGCTCATCACGGTGAGCAGAAGCAGGGAGAAACTGGTGTAGAAAGCAAGCACAGACAGTTTAGCAGTGCGGCTTTAGCATTCGCAGGAACTTGGTGCATTAGTTAGCAGTAACGGCTGTGATGTTGAGAACCAAAATACCTCTGGAAAGCCTCGCAGCTCTTGGTTGGAGCACCGCACCACGGCATGCCGGTTCTGCCTGCTTTCGTAGTCCCTCTCGTAGCAGTGCCAGGTTTAGAGAATGAAGGTTATAATTGCAGCAAGAGGTGCAGGTCCATGAGGTGGGAGATAACAGGTAGCTGGAGCCACACTTACTGTCTTGACCAGAATGTGATTCTGATTCTGTCTGGCTTGGGGAAGATGTCCAGCTGTACCATGTTGGATGTCAGTAGGACTCCGAGATATGGTACAGTCCCTCCAGCATCCTCGCTGACTGTGTTTCCAGTATGAAAAACATCAGTGGGAGCACTTAGTGGGGAAAAAAGCTGTGGGAATTAGCTTGCTAGGTGACAAAATCTCAAAAGCAAACAAACCCAAAAAAGCAGCAGCAGCAGGTTGTCAAAATGAGATGGGTGGAGAATAACAGGAAAACAGCAGGAAACATAAGAGCCTTGGCAGCAGATACTGGGAGCTGGTCCTGCCTTATTTATGCCTTGACTTTAGCAGGCTTCTGAGCATGCAGGCGAGCAAGGCAGGAAGCCTTGGCAGGAGACGAGTTGTTTAAATGAGTCCCAACAGTGGTGTGTTGCGATGTTTTGTGCAAATGCATTTAACATAGTAATTTCTGTTATTAGCTTGTGACGTAACACTGCTAAGGCAGCCTGCGACTTCCTCATCAAACTTTTATTTAAAGAGGAAAGAGCCTAAGTGAAAGCTGTTGTCTGAAGAGAGCAAACCAAGCCAGGTCTCCTCTGAGTTGCGACAGGCTTCACGTGCTGGCTTTGGTGTGGGAGGTCCTCCATCTGTGGGCAGATGTATCGGGGTGCACGTTTACCTCTTTTCTCTTCCCCGGGTAAATCAGACTGTGTGGTACCCTCATCCTGAGGGATGGTCAGAAAAGGGAGGCCCCCCCTCCATCTCTCTGTGCTTCGTTTCATCTGTAAGGTGCAGAAAACGTTCTTAATGAAGCTGTGAGGAGAAAAATAACTTTGGTTTGTCCATGTGTATTTTGATGAAGGGTCTAACTACTGGAGCTAGAAGGGAAAACGCTGCGCTTAGCTGCTAGATACACAGCTAGATAACGCTGCTCACGCAGGAAGGCATGCTTAGGTACTGCCGTGCGAATGTGTATAGTGCCCTTATAGCATGTTGTTTGTATGAAATATAACTGTGCTAATACTAAGCACTTATGTACTGATATAACTATGACTGCAGGAGAGGATTGTGCAGCTTTAGTTACACAGTAATGCAGTTAAAGCCGCGCTTTTTTTTTTTGTAGATGCCTCAGCAGTCTGCAACTATTATGGTAGGGAGAATCGTAAAATTATTAAAGTAAGTTAAGTAACTGGCTGTACAAGTAGTTTAAACCTCCTTCAAATTCATGAAATATAAGAGTGGATCTGTTTTAGAGCAGACTGTTTGTCTCTTTTTGAGTTTATTTTTGAGTTGTGTTTCTGCTGTCTGTTCTGTTAACCTTCGTGTTCAGGATAACGTTGGGATACGTCATTTCTAGTCAACGTGGAACTGGAAGAATGTAAACGAGCTGTGAGTTTTGGAAGCAGTGCTCATGCAGTTCAAGCTTTCGCGTTTCTAAAGAAAGCTGCATGCACGTGCATCTTTGGGTAAATCTTCAGGATTCCTCAGCTTTTTTTCCCTAGGAGGTTGGGATGATTTGACGGTCTCTGCTTCACAGAACAAGGATGGTTGCTCAGCTGATGACTACAAAAGACTCTGAGGATACTGCTGACAACAGGACCGTCCGTTCGACCATTCCCATACAATGCAGATACAGTAGGTGATTTTATTTTAATTCTTGTTCCTCACTACGGTATCAACGCTCAGTATGAATCAAATCAGAGATGAGGGTCCACCGGCAGGTTTTCAAAATCTGTTAGAGATTCCTTTGATCTGTTTTTGTCCTTGTTTTTCTTCATTTTGACCTTTCTTTGAACTGCTTTTCCTTATGAGAAAAAATTGATTTTAAAAAAGGTGCTGGAACAGATTAAAATTATGATTTGATAGAATTGAGTACTTGCTATTTCTTTCTTTCTCACTAGTAATGTATTTATTTAGCTAAGATGGCTGAAAACTTTTTAAAAACTATATACAATTAAAAAAAAGCAATTAAAAAGTTGTTAATATGTTTGCAAATATGTTTTCTGCCCCAAGTGGTGATGGTATTTGTACTGTTTTACATCTTTAGAGATACCTAATGTTTCCTTTGTATTTTAAGTTGTGTGTGCCAGCTTTGCAAGCATTTTTTGTTTGCTGGCATTAACCTGAGTTAACTCTCATCAGTAAGTTTTATAAAGAAGCAGTTCCAAAGCAGACAAATCACAAATTTTGCAGATAGGTACTTGACAGGAAGAGAAATGTAGTCTTTTCCCCTCTTAGCAGTCAAAGTAATGGACAGACGCTGTGTTTTTGTGTGAGGTTAAATACTTTCTCTGACTCTTGTCCTCCCGGCTAATCAAACTTACCCACCAGACTGTGTTTGGAAGCACTTACTAATGTAGCATGCTTTGTTTCTGCTGTTTAGAAAGATGACTGAAAGTTTCAAGATGAGATAATGAGAGTCATAATCTTCAGCTGCTGTTTGCTTTCATGGTTGTCTTTTATTCTTCCTATATTCCTTTTAGTCACCCTGGGAATCACTGAAGCCATTTAAAGCAACAAACTACCGAGATTCCTGTTGCAGCAATGGACTTGGATAAACCATCCGTTTGGGGATCTCTGAAACAGAAAACTAGGCCTTTTCTGCAGAACTTGAGTGTGAAGAAGACAAGGAGAAGGTCTAGCAAAATGGTGGAAAGGAAGCAAAGGCACTCCTTGGACCGGCGCCTCAGTGTGTCTGTGCCTGATATGCTGGAGGTCGAGTCTCTCACGGAGGAAGAGGTGACCTACTCGAGTGATCAGGTGTTGTCCACGCACTCCCCTGGCGATCTCCCCAGCTCCGTTGTGTCTCTGAAGGGCAGGAGTGCTTCCCTGAGGCAGGTGGGAGAGGACTGGCAGTGGAAGCGGCAGGAGTTGGTTAGCATGGCTGAATCAGAAACTCAAGTCGTGCGTGGCTCTGAGGCCACGCGGAAATTCAGCAGTGACCTCTTCGACCAGCTGCAGAGAGCCCATCTGAGCAGCGACCTGACTGAGGAAGGGGCTGAGGTAGGTGGCTTTTATATTGGTCAGGCGCTGGGTGGCCATCTCGGACTTGTCGCGCTGTTCAGATTGGGTTATGAAGGGATGGAGTTTCCTACTCAAGGAATGAACAAGGGGTGAAAACGAGGATAAACCAAATGTGACGTACGCATTCTTGTAGCCTGTCTCTGACCTTCTTTCTGTCAATCTGCAGCTACAAAATGCTTCTTTGTAGTTCACACTCCAGTTTCTTATTTTGTCAAGATGATAACACTTTTTTTCCACTGTTGTTGAAATTTCTCATTTAATTCAAATGCAGCTACAGCACTCTGAGCTCTGAAATATGCTGCTGTCTGATATGTTTACTGTAGGTTAAGAAAGCTTACCAGAATTGTCATAACAAAATCACCGTACCTTACACCCCCTCAATATCAAACTGAAGATGAGGTGAAAGAATGAATGAGGTGAATTCTGCACCTGGAATTAACACAAACGAACGTGTTGTGGAATGCAGTGAACTTGTAGCATCGTGCCCTGGGACGTCCTGTGGGTTTGCATTGTGATTAATTGGAGGAGATGCAAAACCAAAGTGTTGCCTCTACATTTCCTGTCCTATCTCCCCTTCTTCCCTCTCCCCCTGCCTCTTTGGCTAGTATATCTGTGGCTGAATATAGTGCTTCAGGCACAGCAAGGTCCAAGTCTGACATGCTTCAATTTGGAGTTGCACAATGGCCTTATAATAGAGACAGAAGACCAGATTGTGGTTGCTTTGAAGCATTTTAAGCAAAATGCTTTTTCTTTATTTTATTTTTGTGTGTGTGTGTGTGTGTGTGTAAACACATCTTTTCCTATTGAGTTTTCAACAGAAAAAAGGTTAGATTTGGTTTTGAGGCTGTTTTCCCATAGCCTAGGTACTGCAGTTATGGTAGTTTTTCGTAGTCATCTGAGATTCAAAAAAAATAACATAGACATTTCAACTGAATCCTTGCATTTAGAAGCAGTGATTTTTGCAGGTCGATCAGCTTTTTAAAAATTTGTTCAAGATTATGCTTAGGCTACTGGTGTTTTAGATGAAGATGGTAAGTGGTGAGGATGCTGTCACGTACTTTGTGACCGCTGTGGTGTTCGAAACCTGAAGTGAATTGTTGGTCCATGTCAAAGTACCTGTAGAATTAATTTTTAGTCTATTTGAAAACGTTGTTTTGTCATGGGAAATATTTACAAGATTGAATGTTTGGATTTTTTTTTTAGCTGTTACTCACCAACTCTTGCTTTTGTGGTATAACTTGATAGCTTTAAGTTGTGTAGATAAGACAGGCTTCCATAGGACCTCTTACTCTGGACCCAGCAGATCTCTCAAGTTCCTGATTCTTTCTTTCTTGAGATGAATCCTATAACCTTTTTAGTGTAGGCACAGGTAATCAGGCTCTGTATATGTCTACTTTTTAATGGCCCATCTCCCACTGTTTGTTTAACCGATTAGCTAACTTCAACCCAGTGTGGCAAAGAACTAAGTCTCAAAGTTGGTTTCTTACAATTACCTGAAAGTAAGCAATTTCAGGAAGGAAAAACAACAATGGCAGCTAACTCAGTATATAGAAGATACAAAACTACATGAAACATAGCTCCAGTTGTTTTTTTTTTTTTTTCATGAATTGTTCATTAATCTTGTTTATGGAAAATGTATATAAGAAAGCAGAGCCCTTCATCTCATGTCTGCTATTGTCGTGTTGCGTCTCTGCTCCATGAGGCTGACTGGAGAGTGGCTGCATTTAGGCTCAGCTGTTACAGTGACTTTAAAAAAGCAATAATGATATAAACCAAATCTGAACAGCTAAATTTAGTCTCCAGAGTCCTGGAGAATATGAAGGTAGGATGTGGCCTGTGCTCCCTCCCTGGTTCGCTGTAAAACTGTTATCTTATTGCAATATATGCCCATAAGGGTGTGCTGCTGTTAGGATCTGTGCTTTCTCCTGCTCCTGAAGGCAGTGGCCAGCAGGCCCCAGATGGTGCATGAGTCCTGTAGGGTTGGTGGGCTTTGCTCTGAGGAGGCAAGGAGCAAGATAATCTCTTGATAATGCCCAACTTCTCTCTTGTTGCCTCCTTTTTTTGAGGAGCTGTTCTTTCTGATACGAAATTTCTTGTTCTGCATCTTAAAGGCTGTATATTCTTAACAAAGCAGTATTAGCATATATTTTTAGAATAAACTCTGTCCATCTGCTAGTTGCCTTTAAAGCTCCTCTCTCTTCTCTCTCTCAAATGAGAGAATCTTCCTGGACATTGCTTGAATTCAAAAGTTGCGCCTTGAATTCAAAAGAGCTACGGCCACTAGTGGCAGACATTGAGAATAACCTTCGCCTGTTGGGCTAACAGGATGTCTGAGAAACCTAGAATTTCAGCTGAAATCTGAAATTATTCTCACTGTTTCTAGCTACACTGCCTGCGTTATGCTGGTGTTGGCACACTGCTAGTGATCCTGTTGCTGTTCTGCCTTCATCCCTCCCTTGCGAACATGTGAAACTCTGTATTTGGCATTCCTTGAGATATTGTTAGTTGTTTCTCTGCCAGTCTCGCTGCCAAGCACGCTGGCTCCACATCTCCGGGATGCTCCCCTGAGTGACAAATTCTGAGTCTGATCAAATAAGCAGAAGGAATCTGAGATTTTAATAACCTACCTGGTTTGCTAGGACATAGTACTGACCAACTAGTACCCACTCCTAGTGTGTTGTGGTGCAAAGAAGTATTAGACTTTAAGTGAAGGACAAGTCGCTTCCAGTTTAGAGATGCTAGTTTTTAAACTTGTTTGAGCATATCATTGTTTAGATGGCTACATAAGAAAAGTAACTAAAATGGCATAATTGTATCGCTTCATTTCTGTGCTTTAATTTTACTCGAGTTGTAGCAACTCAATCCCTAAGCAGTAGGCTGGAAACAATGAGCATGCCACTATTTTTGGAGTTTGCTTCTAAGTTGTTTTAACTGTCAGTTCACTTCTACTGTTGTAGATCAGCAGTTATAACCTAAAATGTACTGAGCAGCACCAGAATTAACCCCAAAGATCACCTTTGGCATTTATCAAAATAAGTGCTTTAGCAGAAGTGCCTGCAGAGTCTCTTAGAGCTTTACTCTGAGAAAAGCTTTTGAAATTTGTAAGTCTGAGTTTGACTCGCTCTCTGCATTATTTATCTTACCTAAGTGTGTATTTGCATGCATGTTTGTGCGTATAAGTCATTTAATATTTACTTTCATTCCAAATCATCTCACTAGGTGAATGTCCTACCTTCCTTCTGGTAATCTGCCTCCAATTACAGCTTTCATTGCAATACGCAGCAGAGTGGAGCAAATGAAGACAGATATGAAGAAAGTTAAGGAATAATGAATGATTTTTTTTTAAGTTCAATTCAGTGAAAACCTCAGTGTTTGGCTTTTCTTATACTTCACTGAACAGTCACAACATTTGTACTCTGTGTGCCTCAGATGGGGACGGTTTATTGGTCTCCTAATACTGCCGGACGGGGTCTCTGAGCAGATCCTGTTTCTCATGCTGTAGAGAGCATGAGAAATACTTGCAGCATTACAGTTGCAGCACAGTAACTGTGAGCAACATTCGCTGGTCAGAGTGAGGTTAATCAGAGGGAAGGAGATCCCTGGAACAAAAATCAAAAGAAAGATGCAAGTTGAGTTTTTTTTCCCCAGAATTTTGTCATATGCCACCTACTCATTTCCTGGTTTTCATTGGTCACCCAGTATCATGAGATACTTTCCAAGCCACATGCATGAGCTCGGGGTGGGGTTGTGGTTTTTACTCTTCTGAAACACCAGCACGGAGCTGCAGGTACCCAGAACTCACCATTTTTAGTGAAGGCTCTTGCCACATGTACCAGGCCAGGATCAACTTTAACATAGTTGTCTGTTGTTGTAGTGACAATGCGCAGCAGAAATTAAAAGTATCACGTTCCAGTGCTGAAAAGGGTTATTCCCCCCCCCCCTTTTTTTTTTAATTTTCATTTACCCAGAAATTTACTTTATCTGTGTTGTGTTGCAGCTGAGCTAATGACCTTGAAGGGTGATGGAATAGCTAGGTTGCCATTTAACCCCTGGCCTGTTGGCTTAGGCTTATTGCAGGGGACACTGTTAATTCCACTTTTTGCGGTTGCTTTTGGTGCATGGTCATTTATCACTGCTGAAATGTATTAAGACTATTCATTTATGTACTTAGTAACAAACTGCTATTAGTCACTAGCAGGCCAAAGCTTCGTCGCCTTGCTGATGCAGTCTGTGCCTTTGAGTTTTTAATCATTCCTTCACAGAAAACAAGTGGAGGTAGAGGTTGGAAACCTTGTCATGGTTTGATTTTTAAAAAATTTGTGTGCCTGTAGATATGATTATATTATAAAATACATATCACATATGATTTTATAAATACATATCTAAAATATTTGTAAAAAACCATAAAATTTATGTACATGTTATCTTAATTTTTCTTTTAGAGCAGTAGGTAGCATGTTGCTTGGTGTCAGGTAGGCTTCTGCTACCTGGGCAGAGTGACAAGTGCTAGAGGGTGGCTCCTGGCTTTTGAAGATTGCAGACTTCTGTAGTTAAGGCGTTTTTAAAAAAGGATACTGCATTGTATCCTATTTAGGGGAGGAATTTCAGAGAAGTATCAGGGATACAAATAATACTAATCTTAGTGTAAAGTTGATGGATCAGACACCAGTGTTCATGATTTTATGGAAGCACTCCTTTTATGGGACTTAGCCCCACACATCTCTCTCTCTGGTCTGAGTTTTTCCTTTAAGCATTAGATTAGAACTTCACTCTTTCTTGTTCAAGGTCCCAGGAAGAAACTAGATTTTAAATAATTTGAGGGCAATGAGCTTTAGCTTGAGTTCTGTTGAGTTACTGGAATGAGTTACTTAAGCAGAAAGAAATTTGGATCCAAAGATTTAGGCAGATTTTGTGAAAATGCTCATAATTTCTTTGATTTTCAGTGAGCTCTAACACTTGTTTTACTTTTGAAAGCATTGGGTCCCACAGCCACAGATACGTTTAGGACTATGATTCTGTGTATGTGGCCCCCTTTTCTTCTATTTAAGTTCAGAAACTTCAGCGTATTTAGGCAGCACCAAGGTTTCAGGACCATATTTTCAGCTAGACTTTTATCTTTAGTCAATGATTTTATTGCAATTAGCTACCTGGAATAATAGCAATTCACGTTATATAGAGAACAAATGAAAGAACAAACTTCTATTTAAAAGAAGTCCTTGTTCAAACTCTGTATTATGCAAGTAAAAGCATAAAGATAACTTTGAGGGTAGGATTTTTTGTCATAAATGATGTGAAGGTCATAGAGAATACTTTTTCAATTGTGATTGTGTTCTTCAGTAGAGTTCTTTGATTCTGTTTATGCAATGTAAAACAAGCTGTAAAGAGAAACTATTATCAATGCAAATGGCTGTGCCTGCAGGAGATTCTTCTGAAGCTAGAGACTACTAAAAATACTGCTTAATGCACACAAGTGAGATTTTATGCATGCTAGTCAGAAAATTCAAATTTAGAGTTCCCCTAGCAGCTGTAACTCAGCCCTGTTGTGCAAGGAATTTCTTCTGTTGCTCTGTATGAAAATTTTTTTCTACTTTTAATGTGCTTTTGCAAGGTGTCCAATTTATGACTGCTGTGGGAACTGTAATGTTAAATTTTGTCTCGCACATGAAATTTTACTCTCAATGCTGAATTACTGAACTTCCTGAAATGTGTGTATATATATATATATACATACACACACACACATATATGTATTTTGGGGGAGTAGAAGATTACACAAGAGCTTGTGTATATTTATTTCAGCACATCAGTATCTCCAGGATCTCGTATAGTGCTTGTTCCTTTTGTTGTATGTTTGTATAGTGCTGAACACAATGCAGTTCTTAGATAAGGCCTTTGGATGTAACCACATGGCATATCATGACATTTTCACATGGAGATCAAATTCCATCTTATGTGCATTTCTGAAGAGTGAGGTGGTGGTTCTTAGCATAAATCTGTATACTTGAATGGCTTGTAATTACCCTACATTAGACCAGAAGAGTTTCCCATGCACACAAGGGTCCTCTTCAGTGAAATGATGATCATAGAACTGTCCAGGCAATCAAAATAACATCAGAAGCGTCCTGAGTGATAAATCTCTTCCATGTGTCCAGACAGTCTAGACTGTGCCTCTGTAGCCTCAGGCTTTGGGACGAGTTAGTATTTAGGAAGAAATTTTTGATTTCTTCTATGCTGAGAAGGGCTAGAACGGTTTGGACCCTCTGGTTACTGCAGAAAGTGGCAACCCTACATGTCCAACATCATTTTTTTTCCTTTCCCTTTAACAAATTGTTTTTTTTTTTCTTAGCTTGCCAAAGGTGCTTTATCCCCTTATGAGGTTATATACATTGAGTTGTATACATTCTATTCTGTTGTATATGTTATGTTCTGAATTTGAAGGTAAATAGCTATGTTACCAGGGCATAACATACTCAAAAATGGTAGTGCGAAGTCTTTCTTTCTCTTGCCACCAGAGGCTTAGAGAATTCAAAACTGAAATGCACATTGGAATTTGGCAAAGAATTTCTCTTAAAACTCACCTTTGGGATGATGAAGGAGAAAATGTACTCAGGTGACAGTGCTTTGTGCTCTGACCCCAGCATGTTGCTTCTGCTGCTCCTGGAATTTTCATCTCATCTTAGTGAGGGAACTTGAAGATTCATCAAACGAAATTCTGCCCAGGAATAAGACACTGCAGCAGAGACTGATAATTCAACTCCAACGACCCTGAGGCGTCAGGGGAGTTTGTGCGATGGGCTTTCAGTGCTGAAAGCACAGTCCTCCATGGTGGTGAAGAGCTAATTCCGATGCCTAGGAGCAGGCACTTATGTTGATCAGGCTAAAGAGAATAAGTGCAGTCACTGTGAAACGGGGAAAAGAAATTTCTAGGTAAATTTCAGGAAGAGAAATTTATATAAGCAAATGTATAATTATTTTTTGGACTACTACTTAGAATCTTATTCCTACCCTCAAGGAATTTCACCAGTTACCATGCCTATGAGTATTTGCTTGACTAAGGAATACCAGTATTAACATTGTCTAATACTTTGTCTTTTTTTTTGATAGTACCCATGTGGAGGAACAGATCTAGACTCTTCCATGTCATCTCAAATTTTTGATGATCAGATGGTAAGTCCTTTTATTTTAAGGTGTTTTGAAACTGGATCTGATTCTTTGTGGGAAACGCAACTAATTTTAGGTTCAGGGTCTTTGCTTGTGTGTGTTTTGCTTACAAATATAAAAACACACCAGGCGAAACAACCTTCTGTAGATTTTTGCAGCGTGCTATTTTGCAGCAGAGTCAGAAGCAATTGCTAATGCTTTAAATGGACTAGTACATTCTGCATTTTTTTTCAAGGTATTCTATAATTTGTATGTTGTACCTCTCATGTAAAGCTCGTTTGCTTATTCTGGATTAATTTATTCACCTTTGCCTTTTGATAGCGTCCTCCTTAAGTGCTGTCTGGAGGCCATTTTCACTGAGTGTACCAACTGGAAGGTGATGTGGTGTATAGTCCTGGCAGCACCCATGGGGAAGAATGCTATCGAGTTTGCCACTGCAAAACTCATAACTGGCGTTGCCCACTGTTGCTTTTCCCTTTTAGAACTGTATAAAGAAATGTTGCACTCTCAGTAGTGGAAAGAAATGTGCATTTTCTCATGAGGTCATCAGATGAATGCAGAGGTACGAGGATGAAGCAGCTAGAAAAAAAATATTGCGGTCGGTTGATAGGATTTGAAAGTCCTGTCCCTGCCTTTATGATTTTTAGTATTACTAATGATTTGCAGGGAAAAACTTTCACGTGTTACCCTTTGCTATCTGACAACGTTATTAGTTTATTTGCATAATGAAACAAAGTCTCGGAGAAACATCTTTCCTTGCTGGCCTACCGAGCGCTCTGTAAAAGATTTCCCTAATGAAAGGCGAGATGGTGAGGTCTGAATTTTGCCGCTGCAAAACCAAGAAAACACCTGCTTGTGCTGTAATGAGGCCGCTTCACGAGAAGCGAAATGGTGACCGATGTCTTTGTTCTCCCGAGGCCCTTGAGGAAGGAAGTGCCTGTGTGCGCAAGCTGCCCAGCCCCTGTGCTTACCTGCTGACGATCCACCTGAGAGAAGGCCGGAACCTGGTGGTCAGGGACCGCTGCGGTGAGCCGCACCTTGCAGTTTTCTTTTTAAAAGTCACTATTTTGCTTTCCCTTACTACAGTTTGGCAGCAGCTTGCGCCACCGACTTCGTCGTCGCCTCCAGCGCGCTGCTGTGACTTGCAGCTGTCCTGCAGCTTGCAGGCCGGAGCGCTCCACGGTGGGACCCTTCCGTCTCAGACGTAGGGAGGAAGGGAACCGGCGCTTGTGTGCTGCTCCCCTTTGCTGCTTGCGCAGTTACAGAGCGTCTCCCTGTCTGCACTTTCGGGGTGCATCTGGCCAAGAACTGCAGAATCATTTCTTGTCTGAGGAATTCTAGTTTAGCTGAGGAAAAAAGCTGAAGAATGTTTTGATATTGGTTAAAGGGAGCAGCTGCTGAGAGTGGTTTGGCGGCTAGCTGCGAAGATCCTAATAAATGGGGAGCTGAGGGGGAGGAGATAAAAGCCGGTGCTCCCGCCTAAACCCGAAAGACAGGTCAGAGAGGATGCAGTTTTAAAAAATAACAAATGGTGAATGAAACTAAGGGAAAACTGGAATTTTAGTCCCTCCCACAAGCCGATCCTGCTAGACCGAGGATGTGTTACGTACTGTCCTGTGGAGCTGTCGGGGTGGGTGTGGGGATAGTCCAAGCCTGGCAAAATTGGTTTTGGAGAAGTGGGGACTGTGTGAAAGTGCCTGCTGTTAGTCTGGCTGTCCTTCAGCCTGTTACAGGCAGAGAGTGAAAGTGCTTATAAATAGCTTAACTTGCTAGTTTCTCTGCTTGGTGCCGGGGTAATGGATAATCTTGTTGGCGGCTCCAAAGAGGCTTGGTGTAGCTCTGGCAGAAGCGATTGCTTCAAGATCTTCCATCTGCACCTTTCTCATAGCTCTTCCAGATATCCAGTGTTGGGCTGATCTGTATTTCTTTCTGCATGTGGAAAAGTTTCTCCATACTACTTTTACGTTGCAACTATATACGAGCATTTCCTATCTTTTGAGACTAAGCAATAAGGTTTAATTGGTTTAATGAAAACAAGTTTGACCTAGAGGCCTGTAAAGGTATGCATGTAAAGAGACTGGGGTAGATTTAGAAACCTCCTCGCACTGGCTGTTTGTTTGCTGTTGGGATTTCTCCTATTATCTCACTTTTTCTTGCTGTTTTTTTTTTTCTTTTTTCATAGCTTCACCAAGCAGTAGCTCTTGGCTGAGCATATATTACTTTTTCCTTGCAGCTTCCAGCTTTTGGAGGGAGTGAATGAATACTTAGATTAAGATCTTCACTCTTTGAACAGAAGCATGTTACTTCCTGAAAATGTAGCAGTTCATCAGATTTACTAGCAAGCCATACAAGACAGGACACATCCAGCAGCTTCTTTGGAAGAGATGCTATAAATGAGCAATTCCAGCAGAGCAGTATCTCTCTAAAGAGATGTTGTTTGTTCTAAGCTGCGTTCTTCTGCATTAGCAAGCGCTTGCCTTAAGCCTTGTATGATGCAGCGCGGTATGACGTAAAACAGTATCACGGTAATTCAGGGGAAAAAAGCATTTTGACAGGTCTCTGTCACTTTCTGTGGCAGACGACTGCTCATTTAGAAAATGGAGCAGGTGAAGTGGTGCATCATCTGATTAAATTCCTGCTTTGTTTAATTCTTTTTGCACACAGTAGAGTAAAAGTAGCAGTGACTCTTCTCCACTCACTGCCGTGTTGCTGTGGCAGCCCTGCAAGAGGCGCGCCAGCGTTGTTCTCGGTCACGTCCGCTAGACGTCTGCTGTCGTACTGGTTGCTTATACGCTTATCTGTACGCTTAGCTGGGTCTAACCTGCACCACAGTGGCTCTTGCGACGTGCTTTTAAAAGCGTGACATTGTCAGCGTCGTTCTCTGCAACGTGAGAAAACCTCAAAGGAAACTTGTAGGCCAGGAGAACGGTGCAACTTGCCGCCGCTTCCTTTTCCCCCAGCGCCGCCGGGCGCCGCCACGCTGAGCGGGAAGCGTTGTGCCAGGGTGCCGGCAGCCGGCTGTGCCCGCGCTCTCGTGTCCGAGCGGTGGTGGGGCACGGAGCCGCGCTCGCGTGAGTCCCCAGAGCTGGCAGGGTCCTGCCCAGAACCTAGTGAAGCTACTTCTGCTTTTGCAGCTGCCTAAGCACAGCAGCCTGCTCCAGTAACCTCAATGAAGCAGCAACGCGTTGTCTGCAGTTGGCATAGCCCAAGAGTTTGGTTGAGTGCCAGGTTGTGCTCAATCGCGTTTTGGGAGCAGGAGGCCTCCAGAGCTGACCAAGTGATGCTGTTTGCAACACAGCTGGGGCGAGGCTTTCAAACCCTTTTCCCTTAATTTACTGCATACGTTTTTGTGCGCAGTAGGGTCCTTGAGCTCTGTAGCTCTCCAGAGGGTATAGTGCTAAGTTGCAGGCCATGTGTTTCATGTGGGTTTTGGAGTTGGAAAGTTCTTCTGGTCGGTCTTATCTGAACAACTGCAAAAATGCTCTGGTAGATACCAGTCAGAGCAAGGTATCAGAGTTCACGTGTAGGAGCAGTTCTGTACCGCATTTAGTCAAATTTGAGGTCAAACCTGTGGATAACTGCTTGCCTAGTCAATGATAGAAATTTTAATGTCTCTGCCTCTAAATGCCAAAAGATACAAAAAATTATAGTTTTACTGAAGACTGTATAGCTCTGCACAGTCTTTGGCTTGCATCAGGTTTATGCATTTAAGTGTTTTTATAAGCAGATTTTTGATTTTTCCTGAATTTTAGTATTTAGTAATTATCAGCAATTTTTCTAAAAAGTCTTAACATCTGTAGGCTTGATGATTGCTTTATACCTGTCAGATTACATTTTTGGTGGAGTTCTGCATCTTCTCAAAGAAAATGGCATGCAAGTTTGCTCTCCTCATCTCACACAGATTTTTCCGCTGAATCTTAATTTACAGACAACTCAAGTTGAGGGGACTGGCAGAAATTGAGTGGAAATGCAGATAAAAATCACAAGCTGTGCTCTTGATGCCCTCTTGTGGCCATTTTTAATGTTGTTCTGTGGCCTCTGGCAAATGAGGTTGAGCATTTCTGGAGGGCTCTGCAGGGGTGTGCTCTTGCCATTTCATACAGATGAACTATTTCATCTGTTACCTTTATGTTCTGCCATAGATCATCAACTTCTGGACTGGATGGAGATGTAGCAGCTGTGGCTACATTGTGCATTTCGGCGCTATAAAAAACTTTGTAAGAAACAAGATACACTTGAAAAACCTGGTGGGCAAAATGAAGTTTCTAGTTCTGGTATTTTGTCAGGACACCAAGGTTGTTTAATCCACTTCATTAACAGGCCAGTATCCCATCACTTTCTAACATTATGCCCTGGTTTTGAACCAAAAGCAAGTTGTAAGTACATACACTATCTATAGATTCACCAGGAATTTTTGTGCCAGAACAGCAAAATAACTGTAGTTTTAAAATGAAATGTTGGCCCATCCACCTCCAATCCCAACGTTACCATTTTTGCCCGTAGAGCCAAGTCTTTTTGTTCAGTGTGACTTTTTCCCTCACCTCTGCCAGCTGTCTTCTCACATGGCAAAAGAGCCAACTAACAGTGCGGACTCTGTGATTTATGGGGGGGGAAACCTAGTGGATCCACGTGGGAAAGCGTCGTGGGGATGTGCTGGTTGCAGCAAAGCGCTGCTCATCTAGGTTGGACCTATTGGTTTGAAGGTGGGAAAGGGAGAGAGCAAGATATTCTGGATCACAAAGCTTGAGCTGTTTGAGATACTTGGGAGATGTAGGCAAAGCCTCTGCCCAGGTTCGTTCACGCAGGTAGTCCTTGGCCTTCTGCAGCTTGTCTCTTTGTACGTGCTCCATCCTGGGGAGGGCACAGGTGCAGGCACTGGAGTCTGACTCAGCTGCGTGTGCTCCCCGTTGTTTCCTGTAAAATGCATGAGCAGTGTGGGAAGAAAATGGGGAAAAGGTCCTGAAAGATCCTTTGCTGGGCCAATATTCCGGTGTTCCCTCTTGGGGATGCAGTTGGGATAAGGGTTCTCTCTCAGCCATCAGCTTGAGTGGAGTCTGATTTACTGGCTTCTCACTTAGGCTTTTTGGGATGCAGTCCAACCTAGCTAGTCATACGTTGGAAACAACCTGAACAGGTAGTAAGTTGTGCTTGGCAATAGGCATTCGTGTCACCTTTATATGAAGCATCCACGCTTGGTGCCTAGTATTGCATGGTGCACAGGTTATCCGCTATCTACAGTTCTTTTAACTAATGAATCAGACACTGGATGGTGTAGATCTGCTTCTGTGTGCTTATGTAGAACCAAACATATTGGGGGGGGGGGGGCTTGTGTACTTGTGCAGTATTACAGTTATTATCTGACATGATGTGTCTTGGTAATGATGAGTTTGAATTGTGTAGGTACTATAAATAGTAAGAAAACAAATGCATTTTATTAATATAGGTGTCTGCAGAGCACTGGTGGTTCTGCAGAAGATGGAGGTAATTGCTGCATACTTGGTTTTTCAAAAAATATTAAATGTTTTGGACACTAGTGCTCTAAGTGTTGCCACTTCATCATACCTTCGGGAGTTTTATGGCTTCATTTGAACCTTTTTTGGGATGCTTGTTACTTCCAGCTGCAAATACTTTGAGATGGGACAGGCAGGAGCCCATTTGACGTGTTGGTTTGCTGTCATGGGGCAGGGTGATGCCTGATGTTAATTTGAGCCTGTCTAACGAAATCTGAAATGTCCTGCTCCCTGTTAGCTCTGCAGTGATCAGACTGTGCCTACTGCTGGCTGTGCTGAGTCACCTCTGCAGAGCAGAGTGACCGTGACACGGGGCAGTAGCGTGGTGTCACAGTCGTGAGGAAGTGTTACTTCCCTTGAACTGACAAATCCAACTATAATGCTCTAAGAAAAGAGAGAAACTCTGAGTTTCTGTGATGGCAGCCCCTCATGTTTCTAAGTCGCACACTTCCAAATCTTGAGTGTTTTTTCCCTTTTGGTCAGCATGATTATGAGAAATAGATTTCTCAGATGTGGTATCAGCTGTGAGTGACTGAGCTTTTTTTGTTTGTTGTGGGGAAAGTTTTTTTTTTTTTTTTTTTTTTTTTTTTTTTTTTTCCAGCTGCATTGCTCCAACCTGATTTTTGCCTTTTCTTTTTCATGTGGTCAGATATCTTCTAGGTTTTACGCTACAGTGGTGTTTGTAGCTGATACCTGGCCTTTTCCGTTCTTTTCCTCAGTTTTCCCATGTTGTTTCCTGCTGCTGCTGTGATTTTGGTCTCATTTCTTGCTAGGGACAGCCAGACTGCGAGAAGCCACTGAGAGCAGTGCGTGACGACAGCCGAGCAGGCTGCGTGAGCACCTTCACCCCGTGGGGTGCATGCCATCTCCCCTGCTTGGGGCACCATCCCTTCTGCATCCAAAGCTGAGCACAGCTGATTGGAGGGTCTTGGGGTGCCAGGAGTGAGGCCGTGACACTCTGCTCCGTGGGGAGCTGCAAACTGAACCATGGACACGTGCGTGGTGGGAGCCAAACGGGAGCTAGGTCTCCTGAAACGCCTTACAGCAATTGAAGAAAGAAGATAGAATAATGCACAGTTTCCATTTTAGTTTCCATAATGCACAGGTCCACAGTTGGACCTGAACCAGGCCACCCTCTGTTCCCTGCTCTGGTCTCTGCTGTCTGGATTCGCCCACGGCAGCAGGCTGCCGGCGCGCTGGAGGCAGGGATGCGCTTGTGCTGCGTCGAGCGTGTGTCAGCTCATGCAGAATAAGTCCATTGTTTGGAAAGCAAATGTTCGTGGCAATTAGGCTGAATAGTTCACTACAAACATGCTGCCTGGTTAATTTAGACTTTCTCTGTTTTCAGGGCATCGGCAATTAGATCATTAGTTCTTCAAATTTATTAATTATTCAGATTTATTAGACAACTTTTCACACTTCTTTTTGAAAAGCGTAATTATGACTAATTTACAAATGCAAAGAATTTGAATGGGGTTGGGTACTTATTTTGATGTTTTCTGGATCCTGTATTGCTATGCGTACAACGGCGTGTGCAGCAATTGTTTGTCTGCGCCAAATTCAATTTCTCTAAGTGCAGCGTGTGTGACTGAAACTTTGCCTCCTCGACCCCACCGTTCTTGCAAGCGGCCCTTCTGGACTGGCTGACTGCACCAGAATAGAAACCTCAAAAAACTGGGTTGAATTAAAACAAAAGCAAATAATCCAAGAATGCCAAGCCATCTTTGGTAAAATGAATGTTGGATTAAGAACTATAAGGATGGCAGCACCAGAAGAGAATACATAGGGCCCAGAGACTAGCTCTCTTTTTGTGTAGATAACTAATGTAGATAAGTGGTTTCTTCAACCGATCAAGCTCTACTAATCATTGGAGCTGGTCCCCAGTGAGCAGCTGTCTGTATTACCAGTTCACACTTGCTCCTTTCTAGGACCCATATAAGTAGTTTTTGCAAAACCAGAGACTGAGAATTCAAGAAGAAGAAACTTCTCACACAATGAGAATGATGCTCACAAACGGGACACGCGTTTCGCCCCCAAACATGGTGTCAGTGTCCTTTTTCCTACCCTTGGAAGCAAGCAGACCTTGTAAGTCAAAAAGGGTAGCAAGGTAACAAATTTAATGGCAGAAGAGTGTTCCTGTCAGGGATGCCGTTCATCCTGATGTGAATTTGGAGTTGATGGGGGAATATTGCACGCAAGGACCTTGATACCGAGCAGTAATGTAAAAGCAGCTGGTTTTGTGCCTTCCTGTGCTTTTGGTTTTGAGGCTGTGCCAGGGATTAGCTTGACTAACCTTTGTTGGAGGTGATTTATTGTTTCTATCATTGTCCTTCGTGTGTCTTATGGCATTTTGGTAGAATCTTTTTTTTTTTTTTTCCTGTTTTTCTTTTTCTTTTTCTTTTCTATTAGTTGGTTTGTTTATTTTAGCTTCTTACTGCAGTGTCTGAAGGGCGCTGCTTGCACAGTATCTTACATAAAACGTCCTGCGTCTGCTTCTGTGGCTTGTTAATGGTCAGTTCACACTTTCTTAAAGCATTGGCTCAACTGTAGGCTTGCATGTGTTCTTCACACTTCTCTGGGTAAGTTTTTTTGGTTTATTTTCCCTAGAAGCCTATTGGTGACACTTGTTTCCCAAGCAATGTTTCACTTCCACCTGTTCACGTAAAATTAGCAGTGCACAAAACTTTTGAAAATTACCTGCATTTCCTGCTATTAGAATACTTTTTTCTGATTGCCTCCTTAATCCCTTATCTCTGCTATTTCTCTGTAACAGCGGTTCACCACATAAGTGAGAGCCACTTAAAAATTGTCTTTTACCCCTTTTGTAAATAGCTATAGTAATTCTATCTCTATGAAGTTAAACTAGTTTATTCTTTATGTATATATAAAATAAATCCTTCATAATAAACCCCTCATTTCCTTTCTTCCAATTCAAATTTAGAATTTTGACCCAAACTTAAGATGGTCTAAGTTATATTTTGACACTGTTTGTTCTTTGAGTTTTCAGGATTGCAAAGTGATTAGGTCGTGATTTTTTTTTAATGTAATGTAATGATGTCTTTTGTATGCTGTATTTCCAGTAAATTTATTCCTGTAAGACAGAGTGTGGTTTGAAATCGTATTGGGTCTGCTGTTAATCTTTCGAAGCGTGAGGTAAATGCGTAGTACTCGATACGGTCGGTGTGGTACCTCTCTCTGCAGCTGCTAGAGGGCAGCAGTGCCCATTTAAAAACGCTGTTAACAGTTTCTGAGGCTGCTGAACCCTGCCTGGCTGTCCTGCACCAGCAGCTTTGGCTCGCTGAAGCGTGCTCGCGTTCTGGCTGATGTTTGCTCTGCCTGCACTCGTCGCTGCTTAGTGCTGGTGGAAGCGAGTAGTGAAATGCTGGCCATGGAAATGAATTCAAGGAAGAATCAGTGTGGAGGTGCATGTCCTTTTTCTAACAAGAAAGCAGCTCCCCATGACGGAATGATATTTTTATTTATTTTTTTATTTTTTTTATTTATTTTTTTAGAAGTTACCCCTTCCTTTTACTGGCTTATTTTAGGCTGAGAAGCAGATAATCCTGTATATACTTTTTTTTTTTCCTGTCTGAAAAACCTTCCTGTCTTTACATAATATTTAAATTGACCTTGAAACATCCTTACTTTTTTGCACTGGAAAATACTCCCTCCCCCAACCAACTTAAGGCCGAATTCTAGGCTGCTTTCAAGAAAAATTGATCTCGCTTCATCCTGTTGGCATGAGGCTACAGCTGATGTGACATAAAGGAATAGATTCAGAACTTGCATTTTAGAACAGTCTTGGGAGTACGTGTTTAGTAGTTGTTGACTTGGTTGCCTTCATTTTGAAATGGCCAGAGAAAAGTGGGGTTTTTTTTGGTTTTTTTTTTTTTTTTTTTAATGGCATAGATTTTTCAGAAAATTCTCAGACGCTTGTGTTTAAAGGAAAATTAAAAATCCTTTCTAGACCAGTCCATACCTTAAAAAAAAAAAAAAAAGTCACTTTCAGAAGTGGCCAACAGCCCCGTCGTTCGCGCGACCGAGCCCTCTCCTCGCCGCGCTCGCTCCCGCGCTCCCTCCCAATTATTTTCGTGAACAATTAACGCCGTCCGAACCTGACACCTTTTCCTCGCTTGGCTGTGTAAACCGTCGTCCTCTTTTCTATTAATTCCAGGCGTTAATATTTTCTTTCGCGCAAGTGCCGCCGTTCACCCGTGAAACAGTTTGAGCATTATGTAGCTGTCAGGATACCTGGGGATTACCCAGTCTGCCTCGCCGCTGCCGCGGCCAGCCTCCGAGATGTTTATTTTGAGAGTAAGCTGACAAGCATGAAGGCCTGATCCCAGAGCGGCAATCGTATTTAATTAAAGGCCTCTTTTTATTATCGTTTATTTTTTCCACTGTTGTTTTTTTTTTTTATTTAAGTACATATACGCATGCACACACATCTATGCATCTGTATATGTCTCAGGACTGCTGCTAAAGCCTACCTCAGGTGAGCAATGCTATGCAGCTCCAGACCTTTTTCTTTGCTTTATAATAATCTTGAAAGCTTTCAGTGCAACAGTACCGTTGGGATCCTTGCTAAGGTATGAGCCTCTTGCTTCCCATGTGCAGAAGAAGGGCTTGGAGCTGCTTGGCATTTTATACTTGGAGATACTGAACTTGCTAGCTCTTTGCTTCCTCTGTTTCCGTCTTTCTCTCTCTTCCTGGGTTTTTTGCTCACTCAGTAGTTTTCCTGTGGAAGAAACATGAGTTATGGCTGTAGGCCACCTGCTGCCATCACCCTGTTCATGCTTTCATTTCATCACTTGTTTTCCTTGTCTTGTCTGGTCATTCTTTCGTGCACTTGATAGTTGTGGGCTTCGTTATTGCTACCGCTGTTACCGTTTTCGAGAATGCAGCCTGCTTCTGCTTATCTGCTTAGATAAAAGCAGGTTTGCCTTTTTGTTTCTCCTTTTCCCTTTTAAAGGAGGGAATTTAGGATCTTTGCAGTCGGGACAAACTAAGACTGAAAAGCTAAATGTTACCTCAGCTACTGCATCCTCTGAAGACTTCTGCACATGTTGTGGGGCTAGATGTTATCTTGGGTGTTCGCACTCATGTGAAGCATGCTGTGCTGCTTATGCAGAGGTATAATCGTGGTTTTGAGAAGTACTCTAATGAAAGGGCTGTTCTTAAATCATTAAAAATAACGCACGTCTGCCCACTGAGTTCAGTGGCCTTTGGATCAGGCCCTTATTGCTGTTCTGTTAGAGGTGAAGGAAAAGAAATTTCTTTTTAACCTTTTGCAGCATTGTTCTCAAAAAGGGATTAGTTCTTGCAATTGCTACTTAGAAAAGGAATTAGCTGCAGGTAGTATTTGAAAACTAATCATTATTTTCCTACTGTGAATTAAACTCTCTTCGTAGAGGAGACGGGCAGAATTGGCCGTGGCTCTATATGTTTACCCTTTTGAATTTAAAACACAATAAAAATTTACCGTAATTTTTACACAGTTCTTCACAGTACCACAGAGTTTCACACAGATGCTAAAACAGGGTTATTTTTTGTTGAATCCATCTGTCTTTACAAACCAGTGATCAGAGCGTCAAATATTTGAAAGTGGCCTTTTCACGTTCTCACCGTTTTACCAAATTAGTGAAAAGTCGGAGTCTCGATGTCCTGCCGGGTTACCCTGAGCTGCAGCTCATTTGTCTACCGGTGAGCAGCTCCGTGGGATCCGGCGAGGACAGATCCAGATTATTTCTGGCTGCGTGAAGTCCGATATAGGAGGTGTCGTCTCCTGCCTGAAGCCTGCGCTGCGGGCTTTCTGGACAGCTAAACGAGTGGTCAAGAGCGTGAAATGTAGCGCTTGCACCGATGGCTTTATTTGAAGTGTCTGTGCTGAATGAGTCCGTTTGATTAGCTATTGCTATTTTAATGGGGAAGTTTAATTCCAAATGTAAGGTGTAATACAGCATCCAATATGACAAATGAGGAATGGCAGATGGGGTCGGTTAATTGGGTATCCTGCTGCAACTCAACTTTATTCTTTGCTTGTGGTCTCTGGGAGATATTTGCAAAGTCTATGTGTGTGTGTGTGTATATATATATATATATATATATATAAATACATACACATAGAAAATAAAAATAAACCATCTAGTTAAATCCTTCATGTTGCTTGTCCCTCTTTTTGTTTGGTATCTTGTGTGTTGATTGGTGTTAGGGCAGATGCCATTGGTTTAATAACAGCAATAAAAAGTTGATTCCCTCTTCTGTTTTCCTTTGACAGCTGCAAGTCTTGCTGCCGAGTAGCGCAATCCTCACGTTCTGTCTATGGACATCTGCCCCATAAAAACATGGGACGTTATTACTGTGGCGAAATGTACCACTTAGAGGATTAAAAATGTGTCACCTGAATACTGTTTATTATCTTTACAGTCTCTCTTGTGCCTGTGGTTTTATCTGGAGCTGGCCAATGATGTCAGTACCTTTGCAGTGAAACTTTACATTTGGACTTAAGTAAACTGGCAGATAACGCTGGCAATGAAATCCTCACTGGACTTTTAGCTATTAGTACTTGCTCCTCAGAGGTCCCATCAAAAGTTACAATGTTTTTTAATTTTGGTCTTTTATATATTCATAGTCACAGGATCACGTTTTCACTGATTCACTGTCTGTTTTGTTTGTTAGCTTGTAAACACTCATTCATCAGTGGTTCTGTTTGCTCTTTTCCCAAATTAAAATATTAACCAAGTAAGGAATAATTAACATTCTTTCAAAATAACATAGCAGAGATCAAGCAGACTATAAAGAATTTTTGTTGCTTGCTGTCAAGCAACTTTCTGATTGTTTAATGCATTTCCTGTATGAACTAGAATGTTTTTTATGTGTGTGTATATGTACATATACATCCACAGTGGGGGTGGTGTATATATATATATAGTGTGTATGTAAATACAATACATGCATAAGCTTGTAATTTATTATAGGTAGCTATTATTAAATTATAATTTTAAGATTATTTTTGTGAGGCTATATCAGAAGAGGGCTAATCTGTTTCTTCTTATTATCATAGGCACAAGCGACCCATATGTGAAGTTTAAACTGAATGGGAAAACTCTATACAAAAGCAAAGTAGTCTACAAGAACCTAAACCCCGTCTGGGATGAGACTGTTGTGCTGCCAATACAGAACCTCAGCCAAAAACTCTGGGTCAAGGTAAACTTTGGGTTTAGATTTTGAAAGGTGGTAAATATTTTTAAGCAATCGTTGTCTACTTTAAATAGGTATTCATTTCTGTTTACTGTAGCAGCTTAAAATAAAATATGCTCTGGTTTAAGAGTTTTAGCAGTTTCCAATTAAAATGTACATATGTCTTTTCCAGATTTTACTTGGATGTTTTGCTTTTTAAGTCTATGAAAACCCCAAGTTGAAATAAAACTCCTTGACTGGATCTGGTTAAAACTCTGGAACGAAATTCTGCTGTTACTCTACTCTGCTTGTACAAACTCAGTGAAATCGATAGCAGTTACATAAGCAGAATTTAAGAACGTAATTTGGCAGGGTGGAATAGAATTATTACCTAGGACGAAGCAGTGACAAGTAGCAAAGCCTTTTCTCGTTATGAGTAACATTGCGCTTACCAGAACTGCAAGCTACCGGTCGTAAGCACTAATTGCTAAAACATCTGTAGCAAGAAGTACCTGGTTTTGTGCAGCACTTAGTTATGCTATCATGCAGAATATAACGGCACAGGCATGGTCCATAGCAGCGCACACATGTCTGTTTACATTATGTCAAGAAGATACTTTCAAAATGCTATTTAAATATTTAGTTAAAAACACAAATTAAAGCAGAGAGATGGAAGATTGCCTGTGAATTATATCTGAGCTTTGATCTTTCAAATGCAAAGTTGAACTGAATATGCTTAAAATATCTGTTCTTGTATTGGTCAGGACAAAACTGACTTAGGATGTGAAAATTATAAATATTTATTTTATTCTGCCACCAGGTGTATGATCGAGATTTAACTTCTTCTGACTTCATGGGGTCAGCATTTATAGCACTCACCGAACTTGAACTTAATAGGTAATACGTTTTTTTTGCATTAAAGCTTGGTACTGCAGTTGAATTGAGAAACATAGTAAAATAACTTAAAACTCTTCATATTGCACAGAAATTGCCTATACACGAAAACTTGTCTGTTTGCAAAACTTCTGAGAGAAGGGTGGGGAGCCCCTCGAGAAATTGTTTGAGACAGATTCTGTATGGGCATGGCCTGGTCCGACTTTTATGTACTGGTTCAAATCCAGCATGCAAAAGGCAAGGTTCAAAAGGAAGGTGCTCCCCCTTCCCATGGCCCAGCAGCGTGTGGCCCCGGTTTAATGCAGAGGAAAGCCCTTCGTCCACAGCTAGTTGGTTCAAACGCGGTGCTGGAAGCCAGGAATTCAAGTTTAATCTCCATTTCGTACAGCCCCTGAGGGACTGTGGGTTTTTTTTCTCTTAAGAAAAGAAGTGCCCCTGTGCAGGTATATCACAACTCCTGTGGCTGAGGTCTCCGAGTTTCTAGAAATTTTAATGAATATAATATAATGTCACCAGGTAAGTACCAGCATTGCTGTTTTTGGTGAGGGAGCTGTGCTGCGGAGGGAGATTAAATGCACATGCAAGAGGGCAGAAAAGTCTGACACCGAGCAAGAACAAATACAGATCTCATGAGTCAAATTCCAGTCTCTGTTTAAAAAAGAAAAAAAAATAAAAGGAAAAATAAAGGAAAAAAAAAACACCTTGGGTGAGTTTCTGTCACTTTTCTTCCCTGTAAAGCAGATATAGCGGTAACTTAGCTCAATGCGTCTCTGCGTATGGAGAGTTATAAGCAATGCTATATGAAGGCTAGGCTGTGTTATGAAGAGAGCTGTATGTTGTCAGAACTATGGGGGAGCCCATTAAATTTCCCATTTTACATTTAAATTCGATACTGGAAACTTCAGACAAAAGGCTGAAACTTGCACTCTTCAACATCGTGACCTTCAATACTGAACTCGAGTTAACAGTGAAGTCAACAAAATAAATTTTTTTTCTTTTGCTTGTAGAACTACTCAACAGATCTTAAAACTGGAAGATCCAAATAGCTTGGAAGATGACATGGGAGTGATTGTATTAAACTTGAGTCTAGCAGTCAAGCAAGGTGACTTCAAGAGAAATGTAAGTGACTTAGCAAATCAAACATACAGCTGGGAAAAGAGCTGTCCTAATCTGATTTACTGGTAAATGCTGCTGCTATTCTCATCCTCTGAGACTTGATATTGAAATCTAGATAGATCGTAACTTCAAAAAAAAAAAAAAAAAAAAAAAAAAAAAAAAAAAAAAAGAGAAACTCCATATTTAACTGGGTAAAAGTTGCTTGGGTGTCTATAGCTGAATGCCTCTGTCTCGTAGTTCTGTAGCACGCAGCAGCAACACTCTCCAGATACCATCTGTGCACGTTATCTCCCACTAAAACATGCAGGTGTGAATGAGCAAATGAAGGAGCAGTACCTTGCATGACTGCTATTCCAGAGCATGATACTTACTGATTTACACCCGGTAGTTTAGCTTTTAGTGCCTTAAAAAAAAAAAAAAAGTCAGACTGCTGGATTTTCTGCTTTTCTCCGTACCGATGAAAATACAGCCGTGTGAAATCCGAAAGCGGGGGTTTCATGTCGGCGTGCAGACCGTGCCAATGCTGCGCAGGAGCGCGCTGCCCGAGAGCGGCAGGCGGCTGGCGAAAACCCCGATCTTGCCACCGACGGTTTCTCGACCGAGTTCGACTGAGTTTGGCTCCTGATGCTGAAATGTGGGGCGGTTTTAATCCTGGAATAAACTGGGCAGAGACTGAGAACAGCAAAATGAAGCTGTTAAATTTTTTAAGGTTCAAGGTCCTGCCAGTGGTTTTTTGGGTTTGTTTTTGTTTTGCTTTATATCTAGTAAGAAAATTGCAGTTTACAGCACGTTTTTGAATACTAGATTTGGAATTCCAGTCTGAAAGGAATTATTTATAAAAACTTAAAAGTTTCAAAGGATTGGGAGGCAAAACAGTTAATGTGAGACACCCGTCATTCAGCATTCATTTTCCTAATTGTTGCTTTTTTTGAGAATTGTAAAGTCACCCATTAAATTAAGATAGTTGTAAAGTTATCTCTGTATGATTATTTAAATGTTAATGACATTCAAAACACTGTGTCTGTATATATATGTGTGTATGTATATATAAATGTGTGTGTGTGTGTATATATATATATGTATATATAGAGAGAGAGCGAGCGTGCTACATAGTAAGGTGCTTTGGATCTGAGATGTGAATTTCCCTGCTAACTTATCCAAGACAAAATGCTATTACCAGAAGTGTCACTGGTTGCCAGAGGAGGTGCAAGGGGAAGCTGTTTAGCTGCAAGAACCTGAGAAATTCTTCTCTGGGGATTTTTAGGAGGCCGTAGGATAAAGCAGACCTAGCCCATGAGGCAGAAAATGCGGTGGTTTAAAGCTGCAGCTTTTGATACCTTGGGTGCTTGCTTAGCATTCAGATGGAGATGATAGAGTTGGTGCACACTGCAATTTTTTTTAAAGATGATGTTTTAAGCCCTCATATTTCAAATGCAAATTGCTCAGCCATTTCCAGTGGAATCAGAACAGTGAAATGGCTCTGTCCACATTAGCACTTAACAGCAAAATGATTTTTTTTTCCTTTTTAAATTAGCTTAGTGTAGAACCAGATGGCACCAAAAGTATAAGCCATGTTTCTTACTAATGGCTCTGGGTCCCTCCACTTTCTATTCTTGATTTTTTTTTCCTTCTCCCCTCTTATTTCTGTGCAATGCAGGTATTTCGAGTTTGTTGATTGTTATATTCCATGAGCAAGGGAGGTAGATAAATGCAGTAGCAGACCCAAACAGCTACTAAGTAATAAGCTTTTCTAATGCATATTAAAAGATGCTGTTTGAATGATTTTACTAACCACTCTACCTATTCTACTCCTTCTCTGTTCCCCTTCTCTGGGTTCTCTTTGGTACAATGGTGGGGACTCATGAATAGAGATGGTCAAATCGGAAGAAGCGAACTTCATCCAAGGTAATCCATATTTTTTGTCCCCTCCCAAAATCTCTGTGCCCTTTTCTGGAACAGAATGTAAAAATATGAGAACTTTAAGGTCTGGGTGCAAACTGTCAAAATGTGGTGGCTGGGATTCCCACTGCTTTTTAAATTCTTCAGTACGGTGAGAAATCGTGGCTGTTGTATAATCTTGTTGTAGGTCCTATGGTAGCAACCAGCGGCAGCAAGTAAGCCTAAGACCCCATTCTGCAAAGAACTGTAGAAGGAGACAGTCTGTACTAGGGAAAACTGGGTGTAAATTGAAGAAAAGGAGCTGTGAAGGATTTGAGTTGGTTCAGGATATCCAAACAGTGGCTGGTAGGAGGTTCTGGAGTTGACGCTGATTCCCAATCTGACAGTGTGTGCACCGTGTCTCGCTGCTGGAGGACTTTGGGAGGTGATATTTCTTCTCATTGCTGCTGTGCGTTTTGAGACCCCATTTGTTCTGGGGTGGAGGAGCGAGCAGGCCGTTTTCATTACTAAAAATGTAACAGGATCTTCAAGATTTTGTGTGTTGTTACATATCCACCTAACTTTCTTCCCTTGGTCTTCTGTAGTACCCCTGTAGGCTTCTATTACTTTTATATCTGTGTACTGTCCCATTTTTATGTTAGTTTTTAACTTGTTTGGGGAACAAATTTGGCTTTTCATTTGCTCTGTAAAGCTTTAATTTGCTTTTGAGTAAATAACGATACAGAAGCTGGAGGCCGCAGGACCCACCTTGAGAGCTGGACGGCTTAAGTTTTGGAAAAGCAAAATTAGGCTTCTATGGGAACACGCGTGCATCTTGATGTTTTCCCTGTGTAACTATTGGCTTGTGCCTAACTAAATTGAGGAATTGACTTACTCTCACTTTATCTGCCACAACTGCGGTGTGGTGTGTGGAGGAGCCAGCCCCTGCGAGGCGTTGTGCCAGCAAGTGTGGTTTCTGCAGATGGGCGAAGCGCAAAGTGCAGCCCGGGAGCTGGTGGGGCGCAGCTCGGCACGCCGAGCGGCCGCGGAGCAGTGACGCGGGGAGGCGGCCGGGGACCCCCGAGTGCAGCGTGGCACCCGGTTAACAGCTGAAGAGCTCAGCGCTTCGGGTTTTAACTAAAGCTCTGGAAATTGCTGGTGCCCTCGCTCAGCCCGTGTAGCTTGAATCCCCCTTTCTTCTGGTGCCTCTCGATGCTGGTTGGCATCGGGTCCTGGGAAAGGGAGCCAGATTTTTACACCTTTCAAACCTTTTTGTCCAGAATAGTCAACCTTCTGTCTTGGTGTGTGGTGTTGGGTTGTTTTTCCTTTTCTTTCTTCCCTTCCCCCCACCCCCACTTCTTGTTGTTGTACGTTACATCCCATTGCATTTTGAATTTTTTTTTAAATGCATATTTTTTTCTGGTGGTCTTAGCTGTAAGCCATGTGGGCTGCGCAGTTTGTTCAGTTTCCAGGGCTGGCCAATATCTTCAAATCTTTTGAAACAAATTGAAAAGATGCTAAAGCGTGGTGCTGAGCTAGGCAAAGCGATCATATTGTTTAAAAGAGAGGGAAAAATAAGAGCTACAACTCTGTGCTCTGTTCTGTTGCAGTCACTAGAGGGTAGGAGAGCTTCAGTTCTTTCTAGGAAAGACATAGTTCGTGCTCCAGCGTGATCTCTAAAGAAAAGCTCCGTGACCATCCGAAGGCAGTAAAAAATATTTCCCAGCATGCGCTGGAAAAATCTGACAAAGCAGTATTTCCTAGTTTATTGATTCTGCCACTGCACTAAAACACTAGTACTGTACATCAATAACCATCTTTAGTTAGGAAACTCTTGTCTGTGGAAGCAGTACTAGCAGTTAGTGGCAGAACATAAAGGCTAGAAGGAAAAATTGTGTGCCTGGGGAATACGGGTGTCCAGGGAAGGCACAAGAGGTTATGGAGGAATGGCTGGAGAGTACGATGGGGTAGAAAACGATGTTGCTGGACGAGATAAAGATATAAGAGTAGGGGGGGCAGGGGAAACGGGAGAGCGCCGTAACGGATATGCAAACTCGGCTCCTTTTTTGGCTACTGAACTGACTGGTTGGTTGGTGCAGGAGAAAAAGAGCGATTACTTCCTGTTTAAGCAACAGGATTCCCAACAAATCCAAATCTCTCTGATAGGAATTTATGGGACAGATCTAAATTTCATCCCTGTGTGTTTAGGCAAGTAAGTTTTCTTTTAGTAATGTTTTTTTTCCTGCTTTTTGTACTGAACTATACCCGACCTGTACTGTAATGTTTAGCTTTTCTTGTAACACAAATGTGGGTGCAAATGATTTATTATTTTAAGGACAGACAAAATTAAATTTTCCCGGCTTTTTTCCTAGTTTGTCTTAACGATATAAAAGAATTCTGGTTATTTACTAATCTGAGTTTAGTGTTATCGTTGTGCAGTTGGCAGATTAGGAGTGTGTCAGTGTCCTAAACTAGTCTCCTTGTGTTACATGTTTGATTCTTGCTGGGTTCCCAAATTCATCCAGAGTGGTTAGTACCTGTGTGGATGGTCTTGATGCCTGATGCAGTCCTGTGTTGGAGTAGCAAAGAGACTCACGTGAGCTGTTACAGGTACCTTGCACTTTTCATGCACGTTCCCTGAAATCCCTGCATTTCAGGCAGCAGTGCAAGATCATCCAGGCTTGTTGCAGTTGACTCTCAGCCCTTACAAATAGTATGCAAGAAGGGTTTCAGCCACAGAACATTATCTTTTCAAGCAGTTTGGTGCAAGAGCTGTTGAACCGGATGAGTTAGCTATGTGTTGGTGAAACAGTATGCATCTTTCCCTGCTGCTAGGAGGGGATCATCACATATTTGGGCAGAAGCCCAAGACCATGGGCAGGATGTTCGGACCCATCGTTTTTCGTAGGAGCCGAGAGCAGCATTGTCGTCTGCAGGAGCTGTCTCCGGGAGCACAACTTGCTTTCTTTTCTCATGGCGAGCGACGGTACAAAGGGAAGGGGATGCTGTTAGGTAATATTAATTCGTGCGCTTGCACCCGTGTATTGGCAAGGTCTCCCCTTTTTTCTGTTCCTGGGCTATCCGGGGGCAGGCTGCTCCGCCGCGGCGTGCTGATGCTCAGTAGCCTTGTTTGTCCCGGGTGGCTTGAGTCGCACGCTCAGCGCCCCGCACGCTATTTCCAGCATTTGTACAGCTGAATAACCTTTAAGTGTTGAACATCTATGAAGCAAATAAGCAGGTTCGCTTGGGGTGGATTGACCTGCAGCGGTTCAGACCTGAAACAAAAGCGGTGCAATTGCCACCTTGATAGCCGACGCTGATTGAATAAATTGGCTGAAGCCTGACTAGACCGAAGTCCTCTGAGTCCTCCCCTCGTTGGGGAAAATCCCTTGCTCTCCCTTTTCTGCGTGGCCTGTTAGGCTTCGTTTTCGCCTGCCTCGCTGTGTTTGGCAATACCCTTTGGGCAGCGGTGATCTCTGACCGCTTCGCAGAGCTGTGGAAGTCGCTTGCCACGGGGTCGGGTGTCGCGGCGGCAATCTCGCGTCGGTTCACTTGCCTGTCTCGCTGCCCTCTCCTCTTTCCCCAGGGAGAGACTGCCTCTGCGAAATGCTCTCCCTGGCTAATGAGGAGAGGTCCAAAAAGTCAGCGTATTTGCGTGTTGTTGTTTTCGCAGATGACAAATTACGCAGCCCAGTTTCTCCTTTGACCTGTTCGCGGGGATCGGAGCAGACTTTCCGTTGTCCTGTCTCATCCTTTTAAGTGAAAGACGTGAGAGATGAGCTCGCTTCACACTTGGCCACCTCGCAGTGTCATTTAAATGTTCAGTGTTTGCTGCATCTTTTTATTGCTTCAAAAACAGGTTTGAACTTGGGGCATCTATGTGCGTGTCAGGAAAAAAAAAAAGAAAAAAGAGGGATTTGAAAGCAGTCCTGATGCACCAGAGGGGATTTGCTGGGTGCTCGTAGAGGGAGATTATGTACAAATGGTGTTATCAGGGAGACTTGAGCTCCCGAAGGATTTTGCGAACCTGGGTCACTGAGCTAGTTCTTTCCCCTCCAAAGCTCGGGCATTCCTACTCATCTCTCGTATTGCACATTTGTCAGTGAAGGCAGAATATGACCCATCTGCTCTTTGTTGTCCAGCTTTCTTCTTTAAACAAGAACCAGAAAGTAAGCAAAAATTAAAATGGATGTGAGAAGCTTTAATACTCATTTAGAAACCAGAAACTAGATCCTGAAAATTATGCAGCAATGGTTTTTTGATGTGTTTTTTCCCCCTTTCTTCCTGTTGAGAGATTGGGAAGACTTTCTGGGGAAATGTTCTTTCTAAGTGAGAGGGAGAAGAACCATCTCCTGTGTCATGTGTGACAGGGTTCCACTCCATGACTGGGCTCTACTTTTTTCTCAGAGAAGATTACTCATCCCATCCTCTTGCCTGACATTGTGCGATCCCTAAATCTGCGGTGAGCTGGGGCTCTCAGACCTTAAAACCATCTAGTTGATTTTTTGCAACATTTTTTGAGCGTTTTTGTGCTCCTTATTCTTTTTCATTCCTTCTGACTTGCAGGAAAGATGTTTTTTATTCACATTATCCATTTTACAGTATTGAATTGCTCATATTGTTATGGTATCCTTAGCTATTTGCAAGCTAACACCCAAGCCAGATGCATATGTGAAAACATTTAAGTGCATACAGACCCTGGTGGAAATCAGAGCTCTATCTGAACGCTCTCCCTAAAATCCTGAATCTCAGGACTGTCCTCAAGATGAAAAGGTAATGGAGGGAAAAAAGAAAGAGAGAGACTTGGTGTGTCGAAACAAGGAGTTCAGGAGGAAAAGGCATTTTACTAATTTAAATTTGGAACAGAATTTTTTTCCTAACCATGGAGAAGCTGAGGCTCAGCGAAATAAAGGGACTTGCCCAACATCTTGTGCTCAGGATGTGTGCCAACTTCCATAATAAAGCATGTGTTTCCTAATTTCAAGTCCTATAGCCTGATCCTAGCCTCAACCAACTTTTCTGAAGCCTCTGCAAGGCACCTTTAATTTGGTCTGGGACGTTAGCTGGAGTGAGAGCTGTTGGACTCCAGGGATGATACAAGAAAAAAACAGTGGGAGAAGCCTGAAGGTCCTGGCATCTAATTTGAGAACACAGCTGGAAAGGAGCTAGCTCAGTAACAGGAGGAGCTGAAGTACCCCAGTGAGAAGACCTTGTGGAGCTTGGAAGGGAAGAGAAGACGAAAGAGCTGAAGAGATTGAAAACACCCCCCACCCCCAAGCACACACCTGCGCACACATTTTAAAATCATCCCTTATTAAACAGTAATGTCCTCCTTTTCTGTCCAGCTTATAGAGGGGCTTTGACCCTTCGGGTGGTGTCTTGTAGTGTTAGGCAAATTAGTGAAGAAACTGCTGAAGGAGAAGAAAGTGGGGGTTTTGTGCTTGTTTTGCTACTGACTAATTTTGATGTTGGACTGATCACCGAATTTTTCTGTGTGCTGTTTTGTAAGTTTTGTAAACTGAGAGGGAGGCTGTGAAGCTTAATTAACTCTGTAAAGATCAGTTTGAAATGAGTAGGTGCAGGCTACCAGAGAGGTGTTTAAAAGACTTAAATAATGCAATATCAACTTCTTTTCACCTGGGAGAAATTTTCTGCAGTGCAGACTTCCCCAGACAACACTTAAGTTGACTCATTGATGGTCCAGGTATGTAGTCATACCACATATCTGGGTTTCCCCAGACCTCCTTCCTTCCAGAAACTGAGTAGAATATGAGACCCTGACTGGGTCTCTGATATCCTGACCTGGGATTTCCATCAGGGTGGCCAGAGGAATTGCTTGCCAAGTATATGGGAAGAATGGAGAAATAGCCACGGTGCGTGCACAGATCCATTCTTTAGCATGTGTGTAGACGATATGAGGCACAAGAGATGCGTCAGCCTTGCCAAGTGCACACTGTGCAAGTGACCTGGGCATGTCCAGGAAATCCAAAGCAGTCCAGACATGATGGGCTGTCTTGTAGGGCTGCGAGCGAAGCAACCTTCCCCGGCTCCCTACTCCTTCTTTTGGAGAGCATTGCAGAGGAGGTAGAGCTTAGTGGTGGGCAGGAAGCGGACTGCAATCAAGCCTGTGTCAGAGTGGTGCAGATCGGCATAATATCTTGAACTAGTTGCCGGCGTCTTGGTTTTCTCTATCCAACGCGATGCTCTGAAGTGGTGCTAGATCTGGTCCAGAAAGTAGCAAGGTCCTGGTAGCATAGATGTCTGCTTGAGCCAATAAACCTGTCTTTTGAGATGTACTTATTGCTCCAGCACAGAGTGCTTTTGCAGCTGCATAGCCATCCAGAGAGAGGGTATGCAAGGTTGTTTGCTCAGGACCACCTGTTCTGGGGAGGTCAGAGCTGTTACATTACTATGTGGTCTAATAATGCAAAGCTGCAGGCTCTAATTTTTCTTGGACAGTGTGGAGTCTGAGTGAGTTTGGGTGGCTCCCAACACCCCTTTGAACTGTCAGGGAAGACTTCTTTGCAGCTGGAAGGCAGAGCTTATGCTTCCTGCAGAATTTGGGTAGGAAGACCCCCAACACTCCCTAAAATACTGACCTGCTAAAAAATGAAAAGAATCTCAGTTTGGTTTGAAAAGCAAGTGATAACAACTGATTTTTTTTTGTGTTCAGCCTGGAAGCTTTGAACTAACTGGATGTTTTGTTTTTAAAAGAAATTGTAATGTGGATAATAAACTTTGTTTTCTTGTGAACTAACTTCAAATACCTCTCTCCTCTGAGGAAGGGGTGGGTGGAGGGGGGGGGGGAGAGGAGAAATCCTTGGTCCTAAAGCAGCAAGTACATCATCAAACATGACTATGTTAAATACTAAAAACGTTCAAAGTACAACTGAGATAGATAAAGGCTTTGATGGGAAGTGGATATTTCCCAGGGACATTACAAGCAATAATCCAGATGTTATGGTGTAATGCAACGAGTGTCCATGGATAGATCAGGAGCTCAAGCCAAGCAGCGCCTGCTGTAGGCCTTAGCCCTCCACTCCCATGCTGTTATGCCATATGGAAGCAATCTCTAGGCCCCTTTAATAGCCAGCTTTGGATTCCATTTTCACAGGGCTCATAGAGCTAAGTGGAGCTGTTTTATGGACAAGTTAGATAGAAGCCTTTCCAAGATAAACATCCAATTTGAAATTAGGACATACCAAGCTGCAAAATTATTTTAGGGCATATTTCATGGAAGCACTGCCATTTTTCTAAGGCGATTGCCAGACTGTAGAATGCCCTTTGATCCCTTGTGGACATTACTCCCCTTTTTATAAAAAGGATTTTGAAATAGTTGCAGTGTTTAGGGAGGAATATATCTGCCGGGACTTTGAAGTACGTCCATGGGAACAGTCATGCTTTAGCTTTTTGGCCTAAAAGACGAACTTTTTTTTTTTTTTAAAAAAAAAATACATTGCAGCTGGATTTATGAATCGAAATCTCATTTTCTTCTTAAAGGTAGGAATTTTTATCCAGTGTGCCAGGAAAGCCAAACGGGGTGTTTAAATAGAAGTATATTAATATGCTTGTGAGATCCAAAGAGTTGAGTATTTTAACCAGTAAAAAGCAAGTAACAATTTGTGAGTTCACCACCCATGATTTAAGAATTTTGTTGCTGGGTAATTGATCCATAAAAAGTAATCCTCAGACATCAGGTGCTTTTGCAATCGTTTTATTTAGCAACAACATTTCTTACTTGCTTTTAAAGCTAACACGTCCTGTTTTAAAGTGACTTGTGAAATCTCCTCCGTCTTGCTCCCACCTGTATATGACATGATTGAAGCGCAGAACTGTGGCGAGTTAAAAGTTGTTTCACCAGAGTAAAATATGGCAGGTTTTTTACTGTGAGAAGAAAAGTATAGCCTTGAGTTTTAACGTTCCCATCTCTCGCTCTTACTCCCCGCAAATAAAGGCCTATTTAATCATCCCCTGTCCAGTAAAATATTGCCAGTTAGCAAACTGTTAGTGCAGCCGTGCTATGTAGGATGAAGTGATGAAGGTGATGGATGGGGCTATGAGGCATCCATAACTCCAGGTAAAGACTCCGGTCGAGTCGTCATTTTTTGGCAGGCGTCAGTGTTTTTGATTGAGTTCGGTTTCTGGGAAGAAGCTCTCCGAAGGCGTCCAGGCAAGGAGCGCCTGCCGAGGACAGGTGGTTGAGTGACGGGGGACGTGGAAGACGCGTGTTCAGCTCTTCTCCCTGGGTGTAGGCTTGCTGTACGTGGGCTGCCTCGCAGGAAAGAACGGGCCCCAGTTTCACGGGCGTAGCTGGAGACGTTTAAGGGTTTACTCCTCGTTCTCCTCTCTTCTGTCTCTCCTCCCCAGCGCTCGCCTACATGTTTCCCTGAGCCGAGGTAACGGGCTGCTCTGAGAGTGCCTTAAGTCTGCTCTTACCAAAGCTCAGCCAGGTTGGTTAAGTTGCCCTCTCTGGTGGTTTAAGCTAGCCCTGCTCGCTCTGCTCTGATACGGGGCCGTAGTACTCGCACAGTCCCTTAACCCGGGCCAGCCGTAGGGCAGAACGGGTAGAAAAATCGGTAGCATCTCTCTGCCTTCAGTTCCTGACTCGCTGCTGCGGGATCACCGTACCCCTCTCGCTGCTGCTAATTTCGTGATGCAGCAGCGTAAGCATCGGGAGACGGGTTTGCGCCTATGAACGTTTCATGCCGCCGACTTGTTTTCCAGTCAAGTTTCACGCGGAGCATGCGGCTCTCCGATTCGTTACGCAAGAACCAGTTGTGGAACGGACTTGTCACCATCACGCTGCTGGAAGGGAAGAACATGCCGGGAGGCGGTTTGGCGGAGATTTTTATTTTGCTAAAACTGGGCGACCAAAGGTACAAGAGTAAGGTGAGTACTAAAATTTCCTTAAGTTTGCTAAAGCCGCTGTGGTGCTTGATGTTTCTTTTACCAGCGTTGCTAACTCGGGTAGGACTATATTTGAATCTCTTTTGTTTAAGTGAAATCAGACCAGAGAGATCAGATCAGGGAGGTTAATATTTACTAATATATGTTGTGAACTGATATAGACATAGGAAACCAGGGATATTGTGTGTCTGCTTTCAGGCATATACCACGCTCATGTTGATGGATGCTCAACAGTAATGTGATGTGAAATAGGCTATGTGCGTCTCGCACGTTTTTTGCTCTCTGCCAATACAGAAGTCAAGTTTGCGATGTTAGGTATGCTGGATAAAAGAACACCTTAAATAATTTCCAGTACAGAGGGTTATCTTTTTTAAAACACTCTTGAAAAATATTTTGTGTATAATAGAAAAAAAAAACTGGAATATTCCAGGTTTTGATTAGAAATTTAATTTTTCTAGGCCGCGTTTACTTGTGTTCAGTACCATTTCATGGGAATCTAAGAACTGAATGGTGTTCCCGAAGATGTGTGTTTCATCTCTGAGAGGGAAGAAGAAGGGCTGTAATTAAGATAATATTCTGTAGAGAAAGCAGAGGCTCTGCACATCATCAGCTGGCTGTATGGGGCGAGGAGAAGAAAATGATCAAAACCGCTCCCGTACAAAACGTGCACCACAAGTTCACAGGACGTACTGTTCAGACATCTGCACGTTTGAAACTTGCACTCCGTCTCTCAAAACAGACCCCAAATCCAAGAACATGATATAATATTTTTATTTAGGAAAGCAGCTTTGAAAAGTAACAAACAGATTTGTTATTTCAGAATAAATATACATTATTCCAGTTAAGATCATTTTTTTTTATGTTTCTCTTAATGGTCGGTTGCCTGTGCCAGAATCTGCCAGACTCTGCATTATTGTTTGCAGTCACAGAAAATTAAAAAATTTAAAAGGGAGACTCAACTTTGACATTGCCTGCAGTGGGTTAATTGCTTAGTATTTCTGTCCGGGGTCCAACAAAAGTTGGGGACCACTGCTTTAACACAGCAGTAAGCATTCAAATTAGCAGCATGTCATGTTCTTTCCTGGAGCTCATTTAGCTTATGAAGTACAAGCTCGTGGTGCCGAAGAGCAGACAGGATGGGGGAGAAAACTCAGTCATGGTCTAGCTAATCTTATCTCCTGTTTCTCTCAATGGCCATGCTGATGTTGATGGGGGTTAGTGTAGTGTGATATGAATTACAAGTGATTTAAGTCCTAATCCAGGTGAATACTCACACTCAGAGTAACCTCTGCACGTGAACAATCTCACTGAACTCAGGGGAACAATTTGCAGATATCAAATTAATTGGATGTTAGTATTTTCACGGCTGCTCCTCCTTTGCCTGTATCTAGTCCAGGTTCCTGAATTCCATCAAACCTGTTCTTCCAGTGTCTGTGATGTTGAATGAGGAGCATGGTCCATTGAAAGTGGGGATGGTGGTTCCTCCTTGCATTCGAGCATTTCTCCAGCCATTCATTCATGTCATGCTTTGATATTTATCATTACTGGGAGAGAGGAAAGAGAGCTTTTAAGAAATGAGGATCTGTGTGATGCGTTGTGGAGCTTTGATTGGAATGACCTTCTTAGTACTTGGTGACATAACATCTGGCCTTGTTCTTGTAGAATTGATATGTGCTTTACTGTGGAAATAAGTGCCATTTAAGAAAAGTAAATATTATAACTGCATGTTTTCTAGACACTGTGTAAGAGTGCAAATCCTCAGTGGAGGGAACAGTTTGATTTTCACTACTTCTCTGACAGGAAGGATATGTTGGACATTGAGGTCTGGAGAAAAGATAACAAAAAGCATGAGGAGCTCTTGGGAACGTAAGTGGTTTTTTTTTTTGTTTGTTTGTTTGTTTTTTGTTTTTTTTTTTTTTTTTGGTGGGAGTGTAAAGTGTAAGAGATAGTATAATTTTTACTTTTTGTGATTGATCAATTTGCTTTTATTGCCCAGCATCATACTGCATGTTTCTCTCATTATTCCAGTCATGTCCAGAGGTCTGTGTAAGGGTATGTTTATTAAAACCTATTACTGGGTAATTGATTAGCCATGACCCGAATGCAGAGACATTCAAGCTGACTCTGCACGTGCTGACTGTAAAATCCAAACACGAAGGGAGCTCAGTCTCAGGTGATTTTGAAAGATCTGTTGGCAATAAGGAAACAGTGTATACCTGTATTTACGCGATAATACTGCTTCCAGGCGTTATTGCTGTGCTCTGCAGGGCTGTGCTCTTGCTGGGTCGGATTGACGCTGGCTCAGGGATCTTTGTGCTCCTTTTGGGTGGCACTGGCATGTTTGCACCATCATGGTGTGCTCCGATAGCCTTGTTTACATACGGGTTCTGTTACCTGGGTTTGCTATATTTGTGGAAGCTCTTCCCCACTGCCACAAGGAACTGACCTCTGCGGGACTGGTGCTCACACTGTTGCACAATCTCATCCTACATAAAGCATCGCTCTTCGGGTGACTTCCCGGGTGATCTTTCCCATCTGACTGATCCTGGATTTTCCCCCATTACATTATTTCATTATAACTTAAAATTCTCAAGTAATGATCTTAGGCCACATCCTCTTTTGTGCTGTTTTAGAGACTACAGTCTTGTTTATCTTCCTTCCTATTGCCTCCTCCCTGCTTTTGACTTGTTGCGTTGTCATCTAGACCATTTTCCTGAAACTGCATCTGCGCAGTTAGATGCATGCAGTAGCACGGCAAACTCTTTAATTTACTGGAGCCCTGCTTGGGTCTGTTGGTGCTTCCCCACTTGCAGGATTGGTGCTACGACCCCCAAATTCATAGGGGCAGGGATCCTGCCTCCAGGTGTTTGTGTTCTCACCTAGCAAGCTTTTCACAACTTGCTGAGTAAATAGCAGTAACTAATAAGAACATTCTATTACTTTAAGCATTCAGATAGTTTGAAACTATTCACTGAAAAGAACAATGCCCTTTGGCTCCACAAATGTTTGTGGTTTCTCAGTGCAGGAAATGCTTTCTGGCTGAACACTGTTGCTCATCAGATGGAGAAGTGGTTGGAGATGAATCCATTCCTTCCAGTCTCTCAGTTACTTTTATTACTTCTGATATTTTCTGTTTACACTTGAGAAATGTAGCAGCATTTGCTGCTTGCGTCTGTTTGATCTCCCTGATGCTTGAGGAATTCTTCCTTTTTTTTTTTTTTTTCTTTCTTTCTTTCTTTCTTTTCTCCTACTGGTTTCTGGTAGGTGGTATTCAGTATGGCAAAAAATTATCAGCAGAAGACTTATTCTATAAACAGTGGTATAACTAAAGATTTCAGCATGGGGAAAGCCTGAGGCTACAAGGTTTAACTTAAAGTTGTCTCTTCTCTCTATATGGAGAGAAAACATTACTGTTGTTGCCTCAAGCACAGTGACTTTGCTGTAGCATCAAAAGAGGGGGAAAAAAAAGTACTAGATTTTAAAATGTGATTGAAAGAATAGGTAAACACCAAATGCATGATAACAAGCCTTGTTTGCACAGTGTAGAAACTTCTGACACTCAATAAATTTTTATGACTGGTCCAAGTGCAGTCTAATCTGGAAAAGTATTCTGCAGGAAAAAAATATAAAGTGTCATGTTTGTCTCCACGACTTTCAGGTCAAGTTTTGATATTTCTAGATTTTGCAGCATCACTATCAGGAGGACTGTGCAGCTAATATGTGTGTGGTTTATGTTTGGGCATTGCATTTAAAAGTGTACCCTAATTGCCTTCAAGTAATTTGCACAGATTTAAGTAAAGGCAAAAGCTGGCACTGCCACTGGATCTTAATACTTCCGTGGTTAAGAAGTGGATAGAACAGAATCCATATTGTTTGCCGAGGGCTGTGTAGGCTGAACTGTTCGCTAGACCTTAGGAAAAAAAAATAGCAGAAGTTGGAGAGATGCATAAGGGAGGTTGTGTCTGATCTGTACTGGGAAACAACTATGTGGAATAAAAACTTCTATTGATTCCTTTACATCCAGGATTTCATGTAGGAGGGATGGCTTAAGTCCTGGGATAATGGCCCTTCTCCTGGGTATAATTTGGTTGTAAGGTGAAATACTGCTCTTGAAATAGGACCTGAAGCTTGTGTGAGGATCATGGAATGAGTAGAGTAAGAAATGTATCAGACCTCCAGGACTAAACACTAACACCTGGGACTTTTGTCCACTTCTGAGTAAGTGAACAAGCATTCAGTGCAATTTCATGTCACCCTTCTGCTACCAGGAGAAGAGCATTCATTGACAGTGCACGTTGCAAACTTAATTATTACATTCAGCCTGCCGACGCTCCCCTTGTATTTTCAACTGGATCCAATTTCTCTTCCTCTCTTAATATACTGAAGCATCAAGTAGTTCAGCTGCCAGAGTCTGACAGTTAGGGGTGGCTGTATTTTAGCGCTGGATAAAATAATCTCACTATTTAGTCTGCATAGAAATGTTAGTAACATTTCTCGAGCGCTTTTTGTGTCCTTTGGGATAAGAGGCATGCCGTAAACAGAAGATGATGTTAATGTATATTAATAAACAAAGGTGTTAATGTTTGCAGAATTTGTCCGGGCTGAGTTAAATTGTTTATACCAAGTTAGACTGTGCTTCTCTGTTAAGGGAGATGTTTTGAAAGTGACACTGTAAAATGTTAAATTTTCTTTCCTTGACAAATTTAGCTCCTGAAATACATTTTACAAAAATTCTAGACTTAAGAGAATCTGCCCTAAGAAGGGAGTGCGTCAGATCTTTGAGGAGTGCCTCTGGGAAACAGTGCCTTTGCAACAAGGAACAATCCTGTCTTAAAGGACACGCACTTGAGATTAAATAGTAAAATCTACCGTGCTGGTTTCAAACTTTTTGTTTAAATTCCACCAAAGCATAGGAAGAATCAGACAATTAAAATCTAAAACTTATCTGTAGTATAAGTCAGATTAGGACCATATATATGGTCCTTGACTCCTTGTGGCATTTGAAATCCCTTTCCAAATATTAACCTTAGATGCATCTTGTTATATACGCTGATAACGATCCTAACCTTTTTCATGAAAGGCTTTCAGGAATTCTGCAGGATGAAGTTTTGGCAGTGATGTGTGTAATTTTTTTTTACATATATGTATTATGAAACGTACAAAAAACATTTAGAAGATTTCCTCATCATAATTCAACAAACTGTGGGTTTGGTTGTAATTTTTCTGTGATAAATAGTAAGAGGTTAAGTCCAACACCTTTTAGTCAAATTTAACATTTGATTCCCTGATAAAGTTAAACAAAATTACCCCATGTTTGTTGTTCCCTGAATTCAAACAATACACATTTGCAGAACAAATTAAAAAATGTATTAAAAAAAAAGAAAAAAAGAAAAAAAAATTAGCTGATAAATAGGAGGGCTGCAAGTAAATAAAAAGAATAATTTTAAATGAAAACTAAAACTACAGCAGAGTCCTCTGTAGGACTAGGGGTCAATAGAGAGGTGCAGACCTCTATATTGATCAGGAAGGGGAAGAAAAGCAATTAATTGTGGTAAAAAGGGTATTGCATTGTGTGCATAACACAGTCTTAACCGATAGACCTGCGTCCCCCTATAGATCACCTATACAGCCATTTGTCTAATATGTGTTATGTAACAGTTTATACCTGAATTTAATATGTAGTTTAGGGAAAGATGGCAACAGAGAGAAGGAAAAGAATAGTTTCTATCTCAGAAGGTTGGGGGAAGTAGTTTAGAAGTCTTTCAATTATTATTACTAGCGTAGAAGTGCTTTTGTGGGAACTACTGACTGTATATAATAAATATAATGTAGGATTATTCTACTGAGATGCATTTTTTTGCAGTTTGATCAAGTACCTTGTATAACTTAAATGCAACAAATTGTATATTTTCCCTTAACCTTTTTGCCATTTGCGAGTACAACTGTGGATTTTCTTTTCAGCTTCCCAAAAGAAAATACAGAGGCATACCATCACCTTGAGTGAACACAGATGTTCTAAGGAAGTTACTTTGCACAGAAATCAGACATGATTTGAGGAAGAAATGCTTGTACTCAGTCTCCTGCTGCTTTTCCCGCCACATGTGCATCCCTCCTCCCCCCCACACACCCTTATACTCAATCTTTTCTTTGACCTTTGGCTATTCAAATTCTTTGAATAAGTGTAGCAATTCCAATTTGCCAGAACCAAATAGAATTATATTTAACTTTGCCTTGGAGGTGTAAGAGATTTCTGATGAGGTTAAGTCGTGGTAGGATACTCTGCTGTCTGAAAGAGTTGTCTTTTCTCTTCCTTTCACCCCACCTAGTGAAGTTTTTAACATAGAAAAACCAATGCAGCTCCAGTTAATTTAGCTGTTTTCAGTTTTGCGTTGCGCTGAGCGGGTGGCGGATGAAACGTTGATGTGGGAGGCCTGGCCTCTATTGCCAGCTAAACCGCAGAGCAGCTGGGTGACCCGGAATTTTCCCCTTCCTCTGCTTCAGTTTCTTCATTAGTATTAAAAAAAGGAAAAAAAGAAAAGGCAGCTAAGTATACGTTCCCTTTTTTATATTTTACTCTTTTTATTTTTTATTTTTTGGAAACCTAAGGTATCAGTAAAACTGCTGCAGCCTGAGAAGTAACTATGTTAATGCAGCCAAGGTGCTGTTGATCTCCAAGGGGAAAGTGATGAGGTCTTTCTCAAACATTTGTCCTTTTTATTTTCCTTTCTGCTGCGTCTTCTCTCATCGCGTCTTTCTGAAGAGTCCGGGCGCAGCGGTGAGCTTGAAACGCAACCTCTGGTGCTCGCAAGCTGTGTGGAGGGGCGGTTCTGGTGCTCTCCCCGGTTTACCTCCTTTCTCTTCCGAAGCACTCGAGGGCCGTCAATACGAGCAAACTTGCAGGTTCGGCGCGAGGAATGGCACAGAGCGTGCTTAAGGCAAGGTCGTCGCCTTTGATCTCCTACGAAGAGCCGCGTTTCGATGCACAGGCCTACTGGATGACTTACGACCTCATCAGAGCAGTGACTTTTGCTCCATAAGGCAGCGTGCGGGGTTTGCAGGCTGAGATGTTTTGGGAAGGTTTCCCCCCTCCGCGCTCACTCCCTTCACATTCGCGGAAAATAGGCTGTTAAGAAGCGGAAAGCATGCAATTTATAGCAGATGGGTATAAACTGCTCCAGCTCTACTACTGGAATGGGATCAATCAGGAGCACTACATGCACCATTTACCCAGAAGAAACCCACCTGGGGGAACCCTGTGGAATTTTAGCCTATTAAGACAACACCTTAACAAGTTCAGTTTAAATAAAAACTTGTCGGCAGGCATTGAGCGGAGCGAAAGCGCGCTCTCTCCATCACCCGCTTGCTGTTCCTCTGAGAAATGCGACTCCCCTTAAGCTGTAGCAACAAAGCTTCTCCCTCCTTGATTTTTTTTTTTCTTTTTTCATCTGTAACTTTTGTTCAGTCTGTTCTTAAAAGCAAAGCCCCACTGAGGTTCAGAAAAGTTCCACTCCATTTACTGGACTTCTAAATAGAAGGCATTTAGCTGAGCTAAGTGATTAGACTTTCTGTTGCATTTAACCACTCAGTTCACATGTAACTGGCTGCCTAGTGAACTCCCTCTCTGCTTTAGCCCATCTTTATCTTTTATTATTGCCCTTTCATAAATGATTCTTTTTACTTTTTTTTTTTTATTATTGTTATTTTTGAGGTATCAGATTAACAATACATGTTATGAGTTGGGGGAGTGGGACTTTGAAGGCAGCCCTTCCCTTTGGGAAATAGTACACTGAAGACGTAGCTCTAGTAAGGCTTGTAAAGGAGATTGGGGCATACAGTATAATGTAGCATAAAATGGAGTGTGTGACTTTAAAGAAACTAATCTATTTTAGGCTAATGTTTAAATTTTGTGTTTGCTGTTCTTTTCCCCCAGGTGAAATAAAATTGTTTCAAATCTATCACAAAACACTCTGGGATTTTACTCATGGAAGGGAGGAGGCAAGTCAGAGTTAAATCTTCTCAGTGGACAGCTTGCAACCCAAACTTTTGCCTCTGTGCTTATCAGCGGGTGAACCAGAAAGCAAAACTGGCAGCAGTACAGTGAAAACTGGCTGATTGTTTCCCATGTCTAGGTTTGGGGTGCCGGTTATTTTCTCTCTTGAAGAAGCAGTTCAAATTATATATTTCAAAACGCAGTTCAGCTCTCCAAAGGTGTTTTAGGTGCCTAACTGCTGTTGAAATCAATATTAAGTGCAGCTTTTATATTTTTTTCATCTTCTCTTTCTTAGTAACCCTTGACAATGTTGTCCTAGGTGCAAAGTTGACGTTACTGCCCTGCCAATGAAGAAGACCAATTGTTTAGAGCTGCCACTGGAAAAACATCCGGGGTCCCTGCTAATGTTGATTGCAGTTGCCCCATGTACAGGCGTTTCTATCTCGGATCTGTGTATCTGCCCCTTGGGAGACCCCACTGAAAGGAAACAGATTTCACAGCGCTATGTGAGTTTACATTTTGATTTTTTTCTCTCCTTTATTTTTGAAAGTAATCAAAACTGCAGCAAAAGAAGATTTGTCTGGTCATAATAACATGTCTCCTACCTGAGAAAAGTATTACATGCAAGAGTTATTGTGTTTAGAATGACAAGGAGATTGACAGGGCAGATAGACTCGAGAAATTTGGCTGCTTGTATTTGTTCAGTTTTAAACTAGTGCTCTCCTTTGAAAACTTTGAATTGTGTTAAGGCATTATCATGGGGAATGAGAGACCATGAATGTTACAGAAAGAGAATAGTAATTAGCTTTCTTTTCTCCTTTGGGAGGGATACATTCTGGACAATCAGCTTTTGGAAGATAGACTTATGATGACTTCTGCTTGTCAGTCCCCAAAAGTTAAAGGAGAAGGAACAGGCGCATCTCCCTCTAAAACAGGGTGCATGAAGATGCTGTTGAGATCAAATTCTGGATTCGTCACTCCTGATTCACTGTGCCCATTCTTGACCCTTACTGCTTCTCCAGATCCAGCGGTGCCTCATTTTCTAATGCTCTTCTAATTGGCAAGTGATACTTGCATAAGCATGAAGGGCTTCTTCCTATCTTCTCTATCAAGTTCACATGTAGCCTATGTGAACTGAAAATTCCCTAGAAGCAGGTAGCTTGTGCTGTCATGAACTTCACAGTTTATGAGGAATGAGACTGGGATAGCAGAGCTGTATATATGGATATCAGTTGTTAAAGTGCTGTGCTATAGAGACAGGGATGCATGTAAAAATGTAAGTGGTTTAGTAGTTCATTAATATCTGTTTCTTAGTGAAGTACAAACTCAATGCATCTTTTTGTTTTCCTCCTTACAGCGTTTAAAGAATTCCTTTCAGGACATGAAGGATGTTGGCTTCTTACAGGTCAAAGTTTTAAAGGCAGCTGACCTGTTAGCAGCAGATTTTTCAGGTACTTTATTTTACTTTTCCAACTTATGATGCAGTGATACATTTTGAGTGTTATTTGCACTCTGTGCAGTACTGTTAGTTGACCAAGGAGAAGTAAATCTTCTTATTGCTTCTTCAGTGATGAAACTGCCTCGGGGTTTGGGATTCCAAAGAGTTTCAATCTACGATCTGAAAGTATGTGGGAAAGGTCCACTGGATGGAGGTATTATTCCCCCTTTGGATCTGAATGGCATGTCCAATCACTTTGGATGGCATTCCGATCAAATTCTTCGTTAAAAAAATAGCTCATCTCTACGCCTACCTTTATAACTGTGATACGACATAGGTGGAGCAGAAGTAAATGTTCTTCTGTAGATGCCATGAGATTTGATTTCATTCCTGGAAGCCTCGCTTCAGAAGTGCATCAAGTTTCAGGATGCCTGTATTTACATCTAAGGAAGTGTGTATTGAATACTGCCATCTGCTTCCTGCCATTGATTCAAGGTGGTTTGGTGGCTGGCAGGCACAGCCTGCCACTGTATTCTGTGCATGCTGCAGTAGGCATGATATGGTGTCAAACGTAATGCAAAATGCATTCCCTTTTTACAAAAGGGAGAGCAAAGCTTCATGGAGGTTGTCCAATCCAGCTCTGGAATATTTACACACTGATGTCAGTTCCTTGGCGGCAGCTTATCTGTGATAACTGTGATGCAAGAAATGCAGATGTTGCATTGGTTGATGAATGTCATTAGTATTGCAACTAGTAAGTGACAACTCTTGATGTTGCAGCCCCTTTCACCTTCCTGTGCTAACTAGTGAACTCTGTGCTGACAGAGAATGAACGAGACTCTGGATTTATTTTGTGACTCATGAAACTCAGCACCAGTAGCTAGAACTGGCGAGAGGCTTGGCAACAATTGCATGTGTTTTGAGACCATAGTGTTCTTTATTTTTTAATGGTGATCTAAGCGTGAGCATCCTGTGTAGGTTGTTTATTGTGGCCTGCGTAGTCAGAAGACCCTTCATTAGCAGTGAGATGTTTTACTAACCTGCTGGGAACACAGGTTAGGATAAATAGTTCTGTTCTGGGGTGCAGACGTCGCTTTTTGTTACCTGGTTTCGCTTGCTGACTATGTGATTTGACTCTCCAGGAAGACAGCGATATCCTGATCTTGCTGCTGTTATCTTTCTATAGGATCTTTCCATAGGAATATGCAACATAGGGAGAATATATACAAAGCGGTTGTGACAGCACAGCAGCTTGTCCGTCAGGTGCTTTGCGAGTCTGTGGACTAGACGGAAGAATGCTTTAGAGGACCACGTGTGCCAGATACCTGACACAGCGCGTGCCCGGGTTACCTGAGCACATGAGCTTGGCCCTACCGGCAGCCCCTGACAGTGAAAGCTTGCCAGCAATGGAAAAGCAAGAGCGATGGTTTCTCCTAGAGCTCGCTTCTGAGGCTTTGATTTGGAATGGTCTTTGTGGCTTTCTTGCTCCAGAAAAGGATGGATGTTTCTACTGAGCTTTACATCAAATTATGTTTGTTTCTGACAGCAATGAACACTAATACCTTTTAAAGAAACAGCCTTATATGGTTTCTTCAGGGAAGTTGTAGGAAATTGATACTCTTCAGTAGTGTCTGCCTGGATACTGTTATTTTTATTATTATCTTTTCCAGGATTCTGTAGACCTTTTAATTCCCCTCTGTGTCTTGCAGCAGCTTGTAATTCACAGCACAGCATTGCGTGTTGTGTGTTTGCTGACATAGTCATTTTTAAGATAACTTGTTGATAAAAAGCAGGAAAGATGCTAGAGAGAAAATACTCTCGCTCCATTCTCTGGTATTCATACAGACATTATAATGTAAGAGAACGTTGCTCCTAAAATAAGGACCAAAGGGTAAAGCCCAACATGAATTGTAATACTCTAGTGACAATTCTCTGCTTAACCCTGCAGTGAGAACAAGGTTGCTGTAGACAACAGTACCTTGAAGAACTGAAGAACTTAATTTGAAGACGAGCAAACAAAAAAAGCTGCCACTAACAAAAGATGGCTTGTACAAAAATGCATTTTTAAATTGATAAAATTTATACATAGATTTGGAAGTGCTAGTACACCTGCCCCTCACTAATAAATTTAGTAAGAACTAGCCTGCAGCAAACCAGAACCTTTTTGCAAATGGCAAGGGTAGGGCTATCTAGGAATACACTGGATTTTAATACAAGCAGTGTCCAGGGATAGAACCGAGCCCTGAAGGTTATTTATCCTTTGAATAACTTCACTGACACTAATGCAGTTGCATCAGCAATGGATTTGGCCCTCTTTCTATCAATACTTAAACAGGAGCATGTGTGTGGATAATGAACATTGGAAGAGACACACAGGTTCTTGATTCTGCAATTCAATGACTTTTTATGTGATACACATTCCTCGTGCATAGCACAGAATGAAATTCTGCTTAAGTAAAAGGTTACTCAGTCTGTCATTATATTCAAAATAACCCAGGCTTTGAGCCTGATTCATGAAGCAAATGACAAATTGTTTTTCAATGGCAGTGCTGAAAATATCCTAGTATTATGCTGTAATAGACCCACCAAATTGCAAAAGGATGCAGCCATTTTAGGTAAAAATAGCATAATTTCTGATCGTGAAATGAGACACATAAAGATTAATTATCTGTTCTGAGCCATTCATAAATGATTAGTGCAGCAATTATGGGCTTCCATAATAGGGCCCTTCTAGAGCAGTGCCATATTTCCTGCATTGCCAGGGAGACTGCTCAGATTTATTGTTATTGATAAAAGTAAATTCAAAGTTCAGCTAAAAATCTGATAAAGGGATAATCGCAGAGATAATAAGAGATGCAAAGATTTCCGAGAGTTAACAGAGGAGCAATGTGAGCAGGTAGCATTCTCCGCTCGGTCCTGCCCATAGCAGTCATGATCCTTGGGTGGGTATAGGTCTACAGACCATCTCACAGGCCACTATAAAGTGATATTACGCTATAGATTTGAAGCGAATATGGTATGATTTTTGTATAATTGATTGCCAATTGATGTATGCTGGTACATACATATTTTAATTGAGAATATTTTTTAATTTATTTATTACCTACTGCGATAATAAAAATCAGAAAACATAGTATCTGTTTTGATTTTGAAAGTCTACGCTTCACCGTTTGACACACTTTTTTGGCTAGTTTCCACACAGATATATTAAATATGTAAAATGTCTTCAGCCATAGCCAGCCCAGTTTCAGCCTTCTGTATTTTTATATTTCTAGATAATAGTTTTGTTGATGTGAAAATGACTTTTTCTGCTTTGGGTGTTTTCTGTGTATGCATGAGAGTTCTCAAACACTGCATTTGTTCACTGACCAAAAAATAGCATTCAGAATACCAAATTATACAGTGGGATTGTTTCTGGCATATACCAGTTAGCATTTCAAGCAGTTTCTCTAAAGAGCTACAAGCGTTTTCCACACTTACCAGGAAATGGGCATATAAGCTGAAAAGAAGACAAATAGATTTTAGTAGCATGTATGTTTTTAAACTCTACCAATATTGACTCATTAATACTCAGTGTTTAGATGCTGAAAAGATTCCTGTTTATAAGCTCTTAGAATAAGAGCTCTGCATTGATAATATCAAAAATAAGGATCAAGAAAAAGACAGCTTTGGCTTTTTTTTTTTAGTGTGTGTGTGTGTGTGTGTATTATCTAAATGTCTGCACTGCAGACATATCTAGTTGCTTGCATAAAAATTAGACTGGAATTTCTGTGGTTGACTTGCATATAAACACTAAAGATGAAATTAAATCAAATACTGAGTCAGACACACTCATGATCATAGTGGAAATTGCTGAGCTGCTCTAAGCTGTGCCAATTGTGAATTCATATAATAGGACTTATCAAAAGAGATATGTTAGCAAAGAGGTCTTCACCATAAAAGAGGTTCCAAACTGACGACATCCTTTTGAGAGTAGCATTTTTGGATTTTCTAGTTAATGTCAGGTTTTGTTTAAACTGATGCACTGTGTAGGGTCTTCAGGGATTCAAGGACTTGCTCATACGGAACTGATTGAAGAAATGCAGCTGATCTAGCTGCAGTGCCATGCTTCTCCTCCCATGGCACGTGTACTTAATCCTGTTATCAACTGATGAAGTCCACAGACTCTAAGCAGAAGATGTATCTGAAACATGCTTGCCTAGTTCAAAAAGATAATACCTTTTTTTATAATGTCATTTGTATAGTTGTCAACACTGGCAGATTTTTTTGTTGCTATAAAGGTTTAGAGGTTATTCGCTGTAAGCCTCAGTTTTCAGGCCTTGGAGTGAAGCTTCCTGAATGAACAGGTACCTTGATAATGTTTCCAGAGCTGAAGATGCATTTCTGGGATTGTAATTTAGCACGTTGCTTCTAGAGGAGAAGGCACTTTCCAACTGTCTTCATGCAGTTTATTCTTATTTGGCCTATCACTTCCCTAGTTATGGTGTCAAAAAAGAGCATGCTAATGACAAACGGTCCAGTTATTTATCTCAATCTGTATTTTCCCTAGGTAAAAGTGATCCTTTCTGTGTATTAGAGCTGGGAAATGACAGTCTTCAAACACACACCGTTTACAAGAACCTCAACCCAGAGTGGAACAAAGTTTTCACATTGTAAGTGTTTTGCTTTTGAAAACATACTGCAAATACCAAACTGTTAGCAGCTTAAATATAAAACCCATTGACTTTGTGGAAATACAAAGGTCAAGTTTAAGATGTCATTTTTTCATAGTCAGAAGAGGATATTGGAGAAATATCAAATATAATAACTCAATTAAAGCCTTTTGCTTTTTATTAGTTCTTGCATGGAGTTTATTAATAGAAGTCATTAAAGGAAGAATTACTGTGATATTTATAGGAAGAATCATGACTAGACATAATGGAGTCATATCTGGATCCAACAGATAATATAACAGAAAATGGAGACCAGATACTCAAGCCTACATTTTCCATAATTTAAAACAAAATATGTTTCACTGAGCTGTGGTAGAATACCTCCTTTAATCTGTAAGTAAGCACAAAATTAGAGTTCACATTATTCCTGATAATAGCTGATGAATTTAAAATAGTCAAAGGTAGCTTACTCCAAGTTAGAGCTTATATTTTTTCTGAAAACCAAAACATGCATTTTGGGGTGAATTTAATAAACAGAAGCGATAGTTTAAGTATTAGCAGCACAATTTTCTTGATCTTCCTCTGTGCTGACATAGATTACTTGTGAGTATCTGAGAGATGAATTTCTCCAGAACCACAGTAGCCTGGTAAAGAAAACAGCCATGAGTGCTGGCATATCATGCCTACCTGTCAACTGAAAGAATAATACAAGTAGCATGGAGTTCTTGAAGAACTTGGGAAGTGTCTGATCTCTTTGCTAAAAGTGCTTTAGTTTGTTTCTATTTAATTCATGGGTGCCAGGAAGTGAATTTGTAAAATACTGAGCCTTCCTCTGTCTGATGTCTTCTGCAACTGAATGCACGTCTCTTACAGCCTTTCCCTTTCTCTTACTTTGCCCCTTCTCAAGAAGCTTCTGGTCATCACTATTTTTCCTGAGACTGTGCCAGCGGATGATTGTTGTAGGATAAACCTAATAAGAATCCGACATGATTTTTTTTTTCAAAGAAAGTTTGTATCTGTAACACTCAGAAGTGTCAGCTCCAGACTATTGCTATCCTTGTTGTTGTTGCATATTTACTCCAAATAATGAATCTTCAGAGACAGTTTCTCATCCATCTCTTTAGATTTCTGGCCGCTTCTTCTTCATTTTTTTTTTAATTGAAATCAACATCCTTAGAAACTTTTGAGGATTTAGATTTATCTTGGCCCGGAGCGGGTTGTTTCAAGTGAATGCATTTTAGCTAGCACGTTCGATGCTACCAGAGCACCCCACCTGTCTTATTCAGGTTTTCTGTAACACACTTATCTGTGTGTGACATGCAGGATTTCTAATATTTTATATTTCTGGTAGCTGTATTACACGCAAAATTATAATGGCATGAAGAACTGTATGCAGCTATTTAAAAATTTTTTTTTTGTTGTTGTTTTTAATTTGGTTTTGGAGGTATCTGGAAATATAATTGCTGAACTGACAGGTTTTAATGCATTTTAAAGTCATAGGACCTTGAGAACGCTGTACAACAGGTTAGTTGTCCGCCTCTAGTGGCCAAGTCCTATCAAAGAGAGTTATACGGCTGCTAGCTGGAGAAGCAACCGCGTGGCTTTTAGGTTCTGAGTTTTCTCCAGAAGGGTTTCTTGTCATACGCAGAGGTCCCAAGAGCAGTAATGTTCTCAAAGGAGCTTATCTGAGGCAGGACAACTTTACTCAGTTAAACACACTGTACTACTTGTCTCTTGTTTTAATCCTTCCATTTGAAAATAGAGATAACAAATATTCATCTTCAAGTTACCCATGATTTTGCAAGAACAGAAATAACTTTTCTCAAATGAGACTCATATACTCAATGTATGTTAACAATATGATACCTAGAGTTGAGTGCCTACTGCCATATCAGTAGGATGCTTGAACTGCATGGAACAAAAATATTGTCTGTTTGGCCTTTAATTACCATTGTTAGAAATTTTTTTAAAGTAATTGATTTTGTTATTACCTTAAAAGGGAGATAATTGTTCTAGTCAAAAGAAATTGCGCAAGTTTTTTTTTCACATTGCTTTTCACATATACTTATTGTTCTGAACTCCAGCTTTAAATCTACATCTCGATCTTTCCCAGTCACTAGCTACCTCTTGTTGAGAGCCCAGTTCTATGCCGTTATAATGAACATTGACATGAAAAATGTCACTGTCTAGCAGTTGTTATTTTCCTCACCTCGTTACGTGACTGAAACATGAGGGGAAAGCTTGGGGAATACCCATCATTTGATACAATTTTTTGGAATTTAATTAAATTCTAGTTTAATACTCCAAGGTAATGCAAACTTAATTAGTAAAACAGTATCCTCAGATCTTTGTGGAGGAGACTCTGTGCATGTATATAGAATGTTATTTGTGTGTGTGCTTCATTCCAGCCCTATTAAAGATATTCATGACGTTCTCGAAGTGACAGTGTTTGATGAAGATGGAGATAAACCCCCTGATTTTCTTGGAAAAGTTGTCATCCCTTTGCTGTCTGTAAGTTACATTTGCTATGTATATTGTTCGAACATCGATGGTTTCACAGGGAACAAATTGCATTTCTTTTCTCCATAGTACAAAGCAACACAGATTTAGAGATAAGCAGGTTTGGGGATGTGTATATGCTTTAGTTGGCAGTGTTTATAGTCCTCTTTAGTGTAACAAACCTTCCCAACCTGTTTTAGTACAAACTTGGTAGACTGGAGAGAAAATTGTAGAAGTGTCTGTACTTCATCAGTGCTATGTGACGTGCAAGGCTGAAAACATGAGTTGTTCTGTATGTCTCCACATCATCTTCTGAAGGTAACATTTTAAGCATGTCTTTGTTCTCTCTTGCTTCTTTTTACTCCAAGAAAGTAATTGCAGATCACAGTAGGATTGATGAGAGATAGCTGTTGTTACTGGCACAGCTGAATAAAATTACCTAAAAAGGGGTCTTTTCCCCTCCATAGTGCTTTTAAAGACTGGTGGCTTTTGTTCTGTAAACAAACATGTGAAAAGTGAGTGCTACCATGGGAGCGCAAAATCAAAACGGGAAACAAAGCAAGCTCAGGGGAAAGTGGTTGCTCTGGAGATTAAGGAAAGTTAAAGCTTTTTCAGAGATGGCCAAAAAAGGCCAAGCTAGAAAGAGGGGAACATAAAAGGGTCATTAAAAGACATTAATAGAGAAATGGAGAAAAGCAGCTTTGTGCTTGGTGAGGCTGGTTTAAATTGGAACAAGGCAAGTAATAATAGAATAAGTAAGCCAGATCAAGAGGATGTAAACAGCTCCATGTGTATGTATGCACTGTTGCAAAAGATTCTGGTAACTTTTGCAGTAAAGTTTGGGAATAACTTTCTAGGCCAGTGGCTTTTATTAAACCAATTAAAGGTTGGAACTAGAAGCCTCACGGGACTCTCAGGTTCCTATCACTGGAATCATGTTAAGCACATGCTTAAGCCTGGGGATTTCCTTGAGTTTCGAGGCACTGACATTTTTCACTTGGCTCCCTTTATGGTATGGATGCTGTGATGTATTTATGCAATGAATACAGTGTTAATCCCTGCATGAACATTTATACATGCATGTGGGTACCATGAAGCTCTAGGTGATGTCTAACGCGATGCTGTGGGTAGTAGCTCGCAGGTAGGCAGCCTGTGAATTTTGATTGAAATTAAAGGGCACAAAATTCCCCCTCTGTATTCCCCTCTGCCAGAAGGGCTGTGGCCCACCTCTCTCATAGATAGCGCCCGAGTTTGTCTTTGATTCTTGGCGATGGGCAATATTGGAATACAGGCCCCCAAGAGATGGGAGTAACGGGAGGTCTCTAGCGGGAGAGCACAGATTTCACTCGATCAAAGTGGGCCCTATAAGTGCTGCAGAGTCAGCTGGAAGATTTATGGACATAGTTTAGGTAAGGGACTACTCAGGATCAGAGAGGGGATGCTGAACTGCATGCATTTGGTGTTTCCAAATAAATAACAAACTGCTCAGAAAACACTTGAACCAGCTGAGGATATGATTCTAGCCTAAGGAATGCTTTATAGTGGTAACGAAATGGGGTAATGTGTTTCAGTTTTGTTATTGTTGTGTTTAAATGTGTGTATTTCTTGCACATGCAAGTTAAAAGCAATGTGGCTTGAGAATCTGTGCGGGCGAGTGTGTGTGTTTTCATCCACACCTTGCTCTTTGCTAGTTATACTGGAGTCCAGCACATGTGCACCCCTGCAATTTGGAGAATAAGGTATGGCTAAACTATAGGAGAGCTTGAAGGAGGAATACTGGGAAGTACTAGGCTTTTGGCACTGTACGTCCTCCGGTCGAGAGCAATCCTGGGCAGAGATTCTGCACCAGCTCGGTACACCAAGAGACCTGGCTGTGGGTGGTTTGGGGAGTCGGCTTGGACAAAATAAATAAAATCTCTGTGTTGAGACCCTGTAGAAGAGCCTGAGTCTCCAACAGGAGAGGCCTGTCCAGCTCAGTGACATACACGTATGCGTACTTGCGTGTGTGTGAGAGATAACGTAACGGTGTTGGAATCGCAACGTGTTTTGCAGTCCTCTTCCCCCCTCTCCCCCCCACGGTTGTGACTCCAAGTTGTTTTTGAGGCCGAGGATATTTTAGATCGCCTATTTTAGTGGCCTGAGTTGTCAATATGTCCAGTTTTAGAACAATATTAAAGTCAGTTTTGCATGGAGAATGATTTCATGTTTACAGGGAGGAAAAACTCTTAACATCTTTTATTGCATTTTTGATCACTTTGTTAATTTTCCCCAAAGTCCTCGTATCTCTGATGTTACTGGAAGAGAGTGGCTAGAGCAGCTGCTGTCCTGCAGATCCAGCGCTTGCCAAATGGTCTGCATGATCAGCAGCAGGCTGTGTGGGCTCACAGTGAGAAGATGTTAGATTTGGATTTTCTGTTGATTTTATAGGCAGTTGTCAAGTATCCCTTAGGAAGCATGTAACAAGGCAGAGGAGGAGAGTGCATGTGTGTGGTAATGTCCAAGCTCGATTCAGTGCAGCTTTTTTGTCCAAGGTTTGAGACAAAAAATAAAAATTGTTTATGCTTTCCCTTGCCAACTGATCTTCTTCTTTCCCTTCCAAACTTCTCTGCCTCCTGTTTCAGGCAAATCTAGTATAAATATAATGCTCTCAGCTTCTGATTAAAAAACATTTCACACCTATTAACTTAGTCTGCTCAGAGAGAGAACTGCATTTTTCTAAGCTTTTTTACCTTGAAACAGGAATTTCAATCTATGTTGTCATTTTGACTATAAATTTGAATGTATCCTTTGAAATATTTAGATAAATATGTTGAAAGGGAATAACAGTTAGTGACATTCTCAAGGACACCTCTCAAATCTCACAGATTTAATTTCTCATAAGTAATCAGGCCTAATCCTTGTTTTGCATTAAATTCCCTTCTGAAAATAAAAATACATTTGCTGTTTTCTTCTGTTAAGTTAAAAATGCACAAGTTTGCTTTGTGATCTGTCAGCATGTGAGGTAAGTTTACTTCAGGAACTGTTTATGGATGACTAAGTTCTTTTCTCAATGAAAAATTGCCTTGAATAGAGTAGATGTTGGAGAAATATGAGAAGTTCATTTAAATGTGTCCAGCAGTCTTGCAGTGGCATTTTGCAAACGTGTATGCCTTTATCGTCATGACTATGCATTAACAAGAACGCCCAAAATTTCAGAAAGTGAAATTGGACTCACGCTTTGCATTCACCCATGACTGTGATCTAAGCTTTTTGCATGCACCAAATAAGAAGTACAAACAAAATGGGAGAACTCAAGTAGTTTTAAAATATCAGACACTGAATAAAACTGAAAACTTCACATTGATTTTGATACCTTTATACTACATTTGGTATTTTGTTCGTCTTGCAGGTAGGTAGAGGGGTGAAGGGAGAGAAGTTGTGAAATGCCTTTTGTTGCCCTCCTTTTGGAGGATGCAAAACAAATCCAGAGCTTATGTTTTAACCCTAACTTCCCTTACGTCAACCAGCCCATTATTTATTTATTTTTTATATTTTTCCCTCCTCTTTATGTCTAACTACTCCTCTTCTCCTGTAAGGAATATATAGCAGAAACCTCATCTTAAATATTTTTGACAGCTCTGTTTTGCCACATTCATGGAAGTCTCAAACTAGAAAAGATGCTGATCAGAGGTATCAGGCTATTCAGGAAAGACAGAGTACTGTCTTACCAAAAGCAGCAAGCCCCTGTACAAGAAACTGAAGATCCTGGGAAATGGAAAAGTAGGGCAAAAATTTCACTACCTCAAGAAAGGAGGAGGATAGGTTTAGAAGTTTTGTAGGTTTTGGGAGACTTGAACTAATTATCAAAAAAGTGCTTTTGATTTCTGTGTTGCTTTGTGGCCTGGATCTTGTGAAAAGCAGCCATATGTCTCTTGGTAAGGGTCTGTCTGTCTTGTTTTGCTTCAGGAGACTCCTGTCTCCTAGGAGGTTGCCAGTTATTAGAGACATGGGAGTATATAAAATGCTCCAATGAATTCGAAAGCAAAACATAACAAAAATCTTCCTGTAGAAAGACCTCTGAATGAGGCGTCGTATTATGGAAAGCAATGTTTTAATTGTAGCGTTATCAGCTCAGCGTAGACTTCAGCTGCACTCTTTTCAGCAAACAGGAAGAGGTCGATGAAATTTTCTAGTGTCAAGCAAGGTTAGTGTCTAACAACACAGCGAAAACGATGACTATGACTTTTGCAAGCTTAATTATCTAAAGCATGGCCCCGATTTGGGAAACAGACACCTGACTGAGATTACTTTGCACTTGACCATAAGCGGACAGACTTTGTGGGAGCAAGCTTGGGAGTTTGGGAGCAAGGAAAATGCTACAGTTACGCAACAGAGGCAGCTGATTTCTGTTCTGACTTTTTACCCTCACATGAACCAGCAATGTTGGAAGGGGGGGGGGGATTTCTTCTGTATAAACTGATACCTTTCTGAAATGAGAGTCTCCCCAGACTATCCACTTGCTCACTGAAACTGATATCAACAGGACTGTTTTCCTGAGGACCTGCCTTGGATCCTACCATCTGTGGCTTGTGCCTCCTGGGCTTTTGGTCCTCGCAGACTGCCTTCACGCCGTCAGTTCCATCCTCATTTGGTCTTTTGATGTTGGCCATTTGCCAAGAATCCAAATTTCTACCCTGCTTTGGTTGCCATGAAAGTTTGTTAAAAGGGAAATTTGAGGGGCAAACAGTTTGGGATGAACGGACGGACGTTTCTTACAGCATAAAAGCTAATCGACATGTATTACTAGGCTGAGGAGAAACAAAAAAAATTATTGTTGTCTGTGTGGATTGAAGATGTGGCTTGCTTTCATCCTTTCCTGTGGGAAAGTGCCCTTTGATGGGACAGGTATATGTCTATTACAGGACATCTTTACGTTATGTAGGGCAAACAGTATGACATTGTGCATCAGCAATGAGCTCAAGCAGAAATATCAGGGATCCCGACTGCTTTAGATGGATTACACTTGGAGAGTGGCCATTACCCTTTACACACGTCGCGGGTGTTGATGTACAGAGGTTTAACCCAGCATTGTTCTGTCAGGTCATCAATATATGACACTGAATCTGCATCAAAGCTGGTTGCAGAGTGAAGTTTTCTTAAAATCAATGTAAAAAAACCCTCACACTAAACCATATTTCTTTGAGACAAGAGCAATGAAAAAGCACCCTTTGCTGCGTAAGGGTCCTGTCTTTTCAGTGTTTTGTGTCATATCAATCTCGGCTTTTGCAATTTCATTAAAATTCCCAAGCGGTCAGAAGGTTGTTGCTTAATAGATTTAGCATTGGCTGGCTACATCAATACTGTGTTTAGTCACATTTGTTTTACTGGGGACGTCTGTGAAAAGAGTTTAGCAAATATATTCATTCTTTTGAAAGGAACTCAGTGCACTTTGAGCCTTGACTGCACTGCAGTCCTGCATACCTGACCATATCCTTTCCACCGAGAGACAGTAACGCAAGTTAAAGCTCTGCTAGACGTTGCCTATGCAGGCCAGGATGCTTTGTCCACAAAGAATTTAACATTTTCCTCAAATCATGTATTTCCTTGGTGTGGTAGACCATTCCTTTCCTTTGCATTTCATGTAAATATATATGTAAACGTTCATGACGTGTATATGACAAAAATAACATGTTTTTGACACTGCCATCAGGAATGTTCGTTGAGGGAAATCTATGTGAGATCAGGTAGCTAGCAAAAGGCGTTTAAGCGGCAGAAAGATTAGATTTCGTTCAATGTTTAGGTTCAGACTAGGACCCCAGTCCAGCCTACGACATCTGTTCACCTTTTCCATTGCTGCGTAGAGCATTCAAGCAGTATTTGTGAACAGCAGAGATTAGGGAAAAATATCCAGAGAGGAAAAAAAGGAATAGATCCAAAATTAAAATTAGCATGAATGGCCATCGCTGGAGAGGGGAAAACATTGAACAGAATCTGAACTCTGAAGTGGAGAAAAAGTGACTACCAAGAAAAACGTACGCTGAAAATGTAGTGTATTAAAAGCTATGTTGGATGTTTTCTTCTTGGCACAGTTGAGACATGCCCCTGATATAATCTCCCTGCAGTCACGTATGGTAGAATTACCCCACGGCTTTTGTTGAAATGTGCTGGGTTAGCATGTTGCCAAAATTGTAGTGAGATTTTTTTGTTTGACTTCTTTTTTAGGGTTTCTTATCCAAATGAAAAGACAATGGAGAAAAGCCATTTTATAGCCAAATGCTCCTTTCTCTGTGTTTCTTTTCCTCCCTCCTCCCCTGCTGAAGTTGAATGTTTAGTCTTGGGCTGAGTTATATATAATTGCGTACCTTTTACTTGAAAAGTCAATCAAAATTGAAGGTGCCAGATAAAGCTGACTGTAAACCTAGATTTGCCCTATGGCACATTTTGCCCAGTTCAGTCTTAAAATAACAAAAACAATAATACCCCTTTAAAAATACCCCTTCAAACTGTTGAATAGCAGAATCCTTTATGATAGGCAGATCTTGCTTGACTTGGCAGCTGGCATGAGGAATCTCTGATTTCAGTTGCTTGGGGCCAGCCTCCTGGGTAGCTCTTCTGTTTTGGGGCTGCAGATTATTTGAGGCTGGCGGTTTACAAAGCAGATTTCTGCCTGCTGCTTTGCTGGGAGCCGAGTGTCCTTTACGCCCAGCTGGGAACCCTCTTGTTCTCATCTCTACTGTAGTGGAAGCAGAGGTGGTTCAGGATCAGTTTAGTGCCGTGTCTTTTTTTTATTATTATTATTATTTGAGGGGAAGAAATCTTGCATATGATTGCATAACCCTGAGCATCCTGTTAAGCAAAGCTTTGGATGAGAACATTAACAAAAGCTGGAGTTCCTGTCTGGACACCACTGAGGATGCAAACTTGGGCTCTATGAGGGCCCTCTTCCCTTTTAACCATTGGCCAGGAAGGCCATCTACCCTTGGCGAGATATTTGGTACAGAAAGGGTGGAGCAACATTGGGAAGGAAAGTGACCTTTCCCTTGTCATGTGAAATCCCTTGATTCCTATTGCACTTTTTTTCCCCCTCCTTATTCCTTTCTACCGTGGTTTATATGTGCGCCTCTTCTAAATGCCACAGCAGCAATAGCCACTTTAAATATGGTTGCAATTTCATGCCCCCAAATTTCCTCTGTTATCTTTAATCTTTGATCGTTACAGTCCCTGAATGTAGCTTTTTGGTAAGCTGCAGGTTTTTATGTTACCGCTGTTTAGAATTAACTGGTCTGCTTCCTAAAAAGCCAAATGTTTAATCAATACATATCCTACTGTGTATAATAAATACATTTTTGCCATCACTTTCTGAAGAGAGAATGCTTTTGATTTGAGCCAAATAGTTTACAAAATGGTGAGGGAAGGTTTATTTATTTATTTTTTTTAATAGATGTTCAGTGTGATAGGGCCAACCAGCAGATTAGAGCATGGAAACAGCATTGAAATATGGGGGCAGGGGGGAGACTGGACAGGGGGATTTTTATTATTTTTTTTTAACATGAATTAGTTTATTTTGAACATTTGTTACATTAACACTCACTGTAATTAAGCTGATTAATTTCTCTGGATTCTGTTTGTTTCCTGGGTAATAATTTGACAACCTTTCAATAAACTAAACATTAAGACATGGGTTCATATATTGGAGTGTGCAATAGGTAAGTTGCTGCTGTGGCTCTTTTCCTAAACTTTGGAAGAAAAAATCCATTTTAAACCTGTAATAACAGCGGCTGATTACTTCCCATCAACTCACTGGCTTCCAGGGCAGAATTTTCAAACTGGTTATTGCTTGCGCTGCTCTACTATAAAGTACAAGGTCTGTAAATTAAAGTTGGACCATAAGAGATTTAATCTGCAATTTTATAGGTCTCTAATCCAACGGTAATTTTATATTTCAAGCTTTGAGCATATTATCAGGGTTTGGGAAGTTTTTTTTGTGTGCATGTATGTTCTAGATTTATTTACTTATTTGTTTTTAGTGTCTTTTTAAATTATATTGTGAATTACAGCAGGGAAAATACTGATGCCTTTTTTTATCCATTTCCCCCCTCCAAACTATAGATTAGAAACGGTAAACAAAGTTGTTATGCGCTGAAGAATAAAGACTTGGAATGTGCCTCAAAAGGAGTAATTTACTTGGAGCTGGATGTCCTATTTAATCCTGTAAGTAGAAATGTTTTCTCTTTTTCTGCTTATTCTTTGTGTAGGAAATCGAGAACGCCAGCGCCTGCAAGGGCTGGGGGTGCTGATCCTGTAAGCACGGGGTCTGAACGGGAAAGGTCCTGACCTAAAAGCACCTGGCTGTGGAGGGTGGTGCTTTTGGTGGGGCAACGGTCCGTCGGGTGGGTGAGACGACGCAAAGGCAGCTCGGGACTGGCGGTGACCATGGAGGTCTTAGGAAGGTGGCGTGAATTATCGTCCACAAGGGCTTCACGTGGAACAGCCAAAAGAGGAGTTAACGTTTAGATTGTTATACATTACTCTTAACACCTACTTCCTCCCCAAAAAGCTGACCCATGATGTTCTCCTTGCAGGGTGTTGACAGGAAAATTAATGGGGCGTGCACACAGAGCGCTTAGTTTTTTGGTGGCTGAGTCAGTCGCAATTGTTTATGCCCCACAGTCCTTTAGCGAGTTAAATCCTGTTTATTGAGGCCATCACGGGCTGTAACGCAGCTCCGGTCATGCTGGCTCGGTGGTACGGTGAAGCTGGTGACTTCCTGCTTCCGGCAGTGGTGGGCAGGGATGGCTTTAGCGGGGGAGTTGGGAGGGCTCGAGGGGGCAGTCGCTTCCACCTGTGCTTGGAGGAGCCGGCCTGGTGCTGCTGGACTTGCAGAGCGGTCTCAGAGGGCTGCAGCCACTCCATGTCCATGAGGAGCTACAGCATCCCAGCACAGAGGGACTGCCTGGGGGGACACCGCCAGCAAATCCGTAACCGCGAAGAAGCTTCCACCAGAGCCCCAGGCGGATATGGGTCCTCTTGCCTGTAGGCTGGTGCTCCAGCCACCAAGCCATTCTTCCACCTATAGTGAAAGTATGGGATTATAAAAATTTGTTTCAATTACTCTTTAAGAGGTCCCACTGCTTTCTTTAGGTCCGTTCCTGAATGACTCTTAGGGGAGGTCAACCTGACCCCGTTCGACCCCTGCAGGTTTCTCCACACTCCCATGGGTTGAGGGAAGAGGATGTCAGGTACCTGGTGCGATGGACCCATGCAGTAAGGGCCTCGGCCGAGGTTAAGCAGGGGCCGCTTGTACTGGACGGTCGCTGCTCTTCAAGCCATTAGATCAGGCACCGGTCACCGGCGGAGAATTAGATTTGTGCCAGGGTTGCGGGGAGTGGCGTTACGTACACCTAGCAACTTGCCGCAAATCATTTAGAGGTTCAAAAGCGTGAAAGATGCTGAAGCTCTCAAACAGCGGTGGTGATGCAAAGCTTGGAAAGGGTAAAGCTAAAAGTACATTTTTTAAATTATTATTTTAAGGTAAAAGCAAGCATTAGAACATTCAAGCCACGAGAGAAGCGTTTCATGGAAGAGAACCGCAAATTCTCTAAAAAGGTAAAGTTTGTCTTTGGACTGAGTGCTCACGTTTGCTTTAGGAAGATTTTAGTTGGTTTAGGGTGGCTCTAGGAACAAAACCTGCTTATGCATAGAAACACTTGAACACATGTAAATTCTTTGTTTTCTGTATATGTTTAAACACTTGTTAACATGAAATTGTTTTCTGATCTAATTTGCATCAGTAGTTCTGCTTCAGGGTGGAGAAAATGATACTCATAGATGTTGCACGGTTCGCAGAACCTAAAACAAAACAAGAGCAAGATTCCTCCCTTCTATAAGAAAGAAAACAGGTCTAAATTAGTTGCCAAAAAGTCTGTAGCATTTTAGAACAATGGCCATTATCCTTTTTTCAAATAAATGTTGTATTTATTTCCATAGACTAATCCAAAACAGGTAGAGAAAAGGTTTTGTTTTTGGATTAAATTCTATCTGCCTGTTTTCCTGAGACATTGCCGTATTGTAAAAATTGAAGGAGAATAAACGTGGGTTTCTGTTACTGTTTTATGTAGTTTTGGCATCAGATTTACTTTTTTTTTTTTTTTTTTTTTTTTCCCTGAGGGATAAGGAAAATGGTTCTGAAAGGTTTGGGTGTAATCAGAAAGCAGACAGGAGCTGGAGAATATCTCTGAAATAGAAGCGTTATTTGTAATGTATGCCCTTGCATGCATTTGTAGCTTAAAATTATCCCTGTTTCTGAAGCAGTAGTAGGATGTTAGAGTATTTGATTAAACTCCTCTTCTCCTCCCCTCCTCCCACTCAATATTTATCAGATCTTATCAAGAAATGTTGATCGTGTGAAAAAAATCACCATGGCAATATGGAATACAATACAGTTCCTTCGGAGCTGCTTTCTCTGGGAGTCCACGGTAAAGAGCGTGGTGGCGTTTGTGGTAAGTGGATTTCTTCTCTGTCGCGTGAGACTGAGCGATGGGAGGACGCGAGTGTGGCAGCGCCGTGTCCTCCCACCGGCTGGAAGCCACGTGTCGCGCGCCGCGGTACGGCGCGCCGAGTCCGAGCTGGGGCGCGCGCTTTGCCGGGCGGGCGGGCGGGCGAGCGGGGCCGCTGGGAGCAGCCTCTTGGCGGGGGCTTTCTGTGCCCGAGCGGGTCTGCGCCCGTTCTCTTGGGCGTTTGACTGCAGCTTGTCGACTCCCGCTGCTCCCGCAGACCGTGCCGCCCGCGCGTCCCTCCCGCACGCGCGCGGGGTCGGCTGATGCTGCCTGTTGCAAATCTCTTCTCCTGATGTAATAATACGTTGTTTAAGGGGAGGGGAGGAAAAAAAGAAAGTAGTAGTAGTAGTAAAGGAAAAAGGCTGGTCAGCGAGTTCTGCTGTGTTCTGGGAACAAAAAGCCCAGTTCTCCACCTGCCTGCCCCACTTCTCAGGTCTCTCCTTTTTCCTCTTGGTAGCAAACACCCCATTTGCAGTTTTCACATAATCCACTCAAGCACAAAAAGGTTTTGCCTGCTTTTTATTCTGCGGTGTGACATTTTCTTCATGCTTGAAATGTTTGGCATGCCATTAAAGGTTGCAAAATTGTTTTGTGGTTGTCCTGCATTGATGGGGGGGGGGGTTCAAGTTGAGTGTTTATTAAGCAGAATAACAGCTACATCTCCAAGATTTCTAACCCTTTTACTGTTTGTGAATTGAAGATGCTTTAAGGTTCTTTTGAGGAAAGCACTTCACGGTGGGTTTGCTACAGATGAGTAAAGTGAGCCATCCCTGGTTGAATGAAGCTCAGAGCAAAGACAGAGAAGCTGTCTTTCGCCCTGCAGTTTAGAGGGATGACTGGCAAGTAAGAGTAGAAAGGAAGAAAGGGTGTTTTCTATGTGTTTTGTTTTTTTGCTTTTGTTCAGAGCTTATCTAAATCATATTCAAAGCTAGTGGTTCAAGAGCTGGTAACTAATGCCTTAAGTATCTTCTTCACTGAAGAGCAGAGATGCTAATTGATAGAGCTTTCCATAGGATACATCCAAATATACCGAAAGTGCTAAGAGGAAGAAAACCTAAATAAACTTAGCCCTCGCCTTAAGGTGATGGATTCTTCAGAGGAGGTGGAGCTGCTGTGCCCGCATGCACGTTTGCAGTAGTGATGGTCTGAAACCCCTCTCCATGTGTCACACGTAAGAGAGGAGGATGACAGTTACCTTGCAGATGTGGCCGTGAAGAGGAACGGCATGGTCATGGGTGCTAGAGGTGGAAAGGACGTGCGGTCCCAGTGGCTATGTCCCGCTGTTGTTGCTCAGCAAGAATCTAAGCACATACCTAGAAGGTTTGCTGGAGCAGGGACCAAAGCACTTGTGAAGTTATGGCAGTTTTCTAGACTATGGAAAAGTTTAGCAATGTTTGTAAGTGATAATGAGACAGAAATATAAGGTGGGTCCACAGAAAAAGTAATTGATTCCTGGTAAAACAGATGGTGAACACAAAGGTAGGCAGCTATGGGTTGTAGATCATTAACATCTTTACTGTATTCTGTAACGCTACTGGTTTCCTAACAGAAAGTTTATAGCGGGAAAGGAAGAGAAATACATGAATATATGAGTGCAGATAAGAAGTGGTTTCCTCTACGCATCAAAATCTAAGTCTTGATTTTTCACGTGGAAACAAGTCAGCTCTGGCACATGTAATGAAGAGCTAATTCTGTATCTCTCACTGTGTGTTCATCCTTCTGAAAATATGCAAGCAGCGTGATAGATACAACAAAATAATGCCCAAACCTGTGCATGTTATCCACTCTTAACAGGTTAAAGAAAAGGTGAATTAAAGTAGCGCATTTGTAAAGCTGTCGTTCATCAGCAAGCAGCTTCTGTGTACCTTCCATCCCCAGCTTTGAATCAGCTTAGCCTGGTGCCATATTTATCCTCACTAACACCCACTTGTATTTGATGCTGAAAACCTGAGAGGAGGGCAAAATGTGCCAAGCTCCTCGAACGTTTTTCAGCTAGCTGGGTACTTGAAACCACAAGCGTTCAGGGATAGTATGCTAAATACGTGGTCCCAAAACCTTCCCTTCCCGAAGTTGTGCCTTGGGCTGCTTGCAGCAGTGAAGCGTGGTTGTATTCTACGTATTTAACCTATTCTCGTGGCAGTAAGCCCAGAGTGTTCCTGATGACCTCCCATCGCATGCAGGTAGCCTATGCCCCTCCTGCAAAGGGGGAACTGAGGGAGGGACGGAGAGGGAGGAGGAAGGCAGGTAGTGCAATCACACAAGCCTTGTTTTCTTAAGCAACCGACTATGAATGGCCAGACAAAAGAAAATAAGTGATCATCAGAGCATCGCAATAGGCAGGGGCTGCAGTATCTTGCACCTTCCTGATCTAGTCTGCGTTACAGCGCACCTCCCTCCCCATTAATGCTGACAGCTAGGGCGTATGACAAGGGCATGTGCTGCTGTTTCTGGGTGCCCAAGAGAAAGAGAGGGGAAACAGGAGGATAGCGTGGGCAGGAGGCAGGAGAATGGGAAAAATGCTGTCATCACGTGTTTTGATTTTTAAGATGCATCATCCCCAGCTCAGTTTCTGTATTAGTGTGTTATGGTGAGAGGAGACCATCCAAGAACATGTGAGTAGAATTCTTTTGCACTTTAAAACGAGATCTTACTTTGCATCTGCATTCTGCAGCGTTTAGTCCGATGACTTAACCCGAATCATTTGTGCAGGCAGTAAGGACATAGATCAGGCCTACTTAGGTAGACGTGAAATTAGGATTTAATCAAGCTTGGGGGTTTTGGAAAGAAGGTTGAATGGGAGGTGAAGTGCAAATCAAAATACCGCTTTAGGAGAAATTCGCACTGTGCACAAGGGGCTCAATACGAGTTGTATGTTACACTTTCATCCCTCTGACATGCCATTTTTTTTGAATTTAAGTCATGCATAGGTTTTTGACTTCTTTATAGCATAAACTTCTTGTTGGCTCTGGTGCCAACATAGGCACCACATGCTGCGCGTAACTCAGAATATCAGTACACATATGGAAAGAATTGCCTGTAGAGCTAACAGTGTCCATGTACAGGGAGAAATCCTAGAAGGATTTGTCTGTGTGTTCTCATTTTAGGTAGGTTTTCTTTTTCTTTTGAGATAATTTTAATACCAAAACACTCTATTAGCAATCCGCTCTGAATGTTTCATTTTCATATAGTTATGTCTGTACTCCCAGTAAGTTGTGTTTTAACAGAAACAGCTCTTAGAAAGGGCTTTTTGTTAAGGTATGGCCATTTTGTAGTGCTGCTCGTGTGCCTGGTGTGGTATCCGTGACGATTTGTTCCCGGTTTCTAGGGTGAGTGTCCTGGTTTTCGCCTTGATTTCCTGGTACTCATTACGCCGCCTTCTTGTCGCACCTTTCTCCGTTGACGCATCGCTTCCACGCTGCATTACTGGTGTCCAAAAAGCTGGAGTTGCATACTGAAATATGCCTTAGGAAATGTCTGCTTATAAGTCGTTTTGTGTACCTGTGTGATTATAAGCTGTTTGTTTTTTCTGCTCATGCATAAGAAAACTCATATTCTCATCTTTCAGATGCAATTTTAAATTAATTTCCTACTCTTTCCTCCCTCGTGTGCTCACTTCCTACCTGCTTTGCTCCCTCTCTCTCGAATTTGGTCATGGAAGTTAAATCCGTAGTAAGAAATGAATTGTTCTTACTGTACAAAAGATATTTAAAAAAATATTCCAGAAGTTAATTTTGGTCACAGAATGATTTTTATAAGGAATTATGCATCATTGCGCATTGTGCTTGTGATTTTCTGTGACATAATTACACCTTCTATTGACAGTTTTCTAAGCATTAATGGCAATTATGTAATTTAATGAAATTACAATAATTGCATTAAAAAACTATAATCTGGTGCAAGTTAAAAGGATATATTGACTGGAACTTTTACTACTCTGTGTGTGTGTGTATATATATATATATATTTTTTTTTTTTTTTTTGAAAGTTTTCCTGATAGATGCAAGAGGCATTGACAAGACCAGGTGAACTATGGAAACCCAGCCTCCCCAGCAGCTTTATCGTGACTGGCAGGGCTCGCCGCTGATTTGCTTCAGGGTCCCTGCACACTAACCCGTGCCAGCACATTTCATTTTTACTGGCAGCGTGTCCCGCTACATCAGGTTTAGGCCTCTGTTCATCAGGGCTGCTGCCAAGGTGGGTACAGGTGGGAGCTATTTTTCAGGCTCAGACCTAGCTGGCAGCCTGGGTGAGACGGCGAATGCAGCATGCACAGGCAGTATTTATTTTGCAGTGACATTGCAGAGTGATAAGTCTTTCGTGCGGGGTCAGTATGGGAAAGAAAGGAAGGAATGTGTGGTGGTGCAACATAACAGGGTTGGACTTGGAGGTTCTGGTCAAACCCGCTCTAGGTTTGTAATGGTTGGCAGCTGGGGAAACGACAGGCGTGGTGTCACTTTGAGACTCTCGAGGCTTCCCGAAAAGGTGGCTGATGTAAGATCAGGGAAGCACTGGCCTTCATGGCTAAGGGTCAGCTGCTGGGGGCTGCAGGAAACCCAGACTTCAACTCTGAAGCTTTTTGAGGTGGAGCTGAGTTCTGGTTGCTTTGCCAGGTAGGAGCTCGAAGCTCTGCAAGTCCAGAAGGAGCTGAGTCTGGGGGCTGGCTGAATTCTTTTGCCACTGGCCTTTTGGGCTCTGGGAACTGAATTGCCCGAGGAATCACGAGTTTTCTGCGGTCCTGTATGCAGCCAAGTATTGCATTCTTAATGTGTTCCTCGCTGATTTTCTCATCACTGAGGTGTATAGCTTGGACGACAGGCAGCACTTGTGCATTTCTAGCGAATGAATTTCATTCTGCCAACTGAAGAGTGGGAAGGCCAAATATGCGTGTGCATGTGCACAGTACTCTGCTAATTTGCTTCAGTCCTAACAGAGATAGATGGTTTAGACTCTGCAGCCCGTGAACTTCTTGGCATCTATGCTGAGTCTGCCGTTTAGCACACTAACACTTAAGCTTGTGATACGGGGGCTGGATCTGAGCCCAATTAAACTCATCTCACAGAGGAGACAGCAAACATCTTATTAGGCATGAACAATTTTTAATCCCTGTTGATCTCAGCTTTATTTATACTAAGGACCTACAGGCAAAAGGCCACTAGCTTGTTGAGTGTCCGCTAAAATTGTTAATTGCCTATCAGTAAGAGGGAAATATTTTTCCCCCGAGGAAAGATGTTTATTAACTCAAAATCTAAGCCTTCTGGAGTTTACTTGGGCTGAGGTCTTCCATTCTGCACGTGGACAGGCATCTCCTGCATGCTATGCTTAGACTTCCCAAGCAAAATATGAAATGTTTCAATCCTGTTCACATTAAGCATAATGCAATACAAGACATGACAAGAACTGTGAATAAAGCTCCCAGTTTAACACAAGCGTGTCATTTGACAAAACAAAATGACTCAATATTTTCACTTCCATTTTTGAAGAATTTTTGAACAATATGGGAAATGTTGGGGCAAAAGGTTTAACAGGGTAGATGAGCAATCTTTGGAGAAATGAGACCGATAACTGCTCTGAAATCTCAACAACTTGGGTTAGAGTAGAGGTAGAGCAGACCTCTTTATGGGCTGTCTTAGGATGCTTGGACATGCTGGCCATCCCAGGAGAGGATAGAGGATAATTTTGACTAAAACCCTATTCATTAATGACTAGTAGATGATAACTTGCTTTTCTATAGAGTGAGAAAGGAAGATGCTCTTCCACATGAACTTCTCCAGGCTCTCTCTCATTTTCCACATGAATTGTCTGCTAATTTTGAACCAGAAGCTGCCTGATGCAAAGCACAAACCACCTTGCCATTTGACTACATGTGTAACTGTTGAGAAGGGTATAGTCTTTTTCTTCTTTTCTTCCTCATAGCTAAAGACAAAATATAAAACATTGTTTCCAAAGTATTTGGGAACAGCATTAAAGCAATGATGGATTAAAATGTCTCCACATTAAAAAGCTAAATAAAATGAACAGATGTAATCCTAGAGAGAAGAATGAGTATTCTTCAAACACTGAATAGGGAACTTGGAAAAAGAAAAAAACTTAAAAAGTATTAATGCAAAAGAGATGGTCTTTACTTCTGCTGTACTGTAGAGCCTTTCCTAAGGGCTTTTCTCACCCCATTTGCAGTTTGTGTTTTGCTACAGTTTTAAAGAAGCAGTAGGCAATGGGATGAATGCAGATTTTATCTAAATAGGGAAGCTGTGAAATAACACCCTGTGATACAAAAATTTGTTCACATTTAAGACTAGAGTCTAGCCCTGAAGGAGTAGTGAAAGACGATGTTTCAAGAATTTGGGTCTGCTAATTAATTCTTTAACCCTCCCCCCCTCCACCACCATTTTCTCCCCCCCCCCCCCTTTTCCTCTGTGTATCCCCAGCAAAGGCACATTTTTAAAATGATTGCCTTGAACTGCAGTGAAAAGGCTGGATCAGAGGTATGTTTTTATTTCAAACTATTATAGCTCAGTAAAAGCATTTTCCTAATGATGGAGGAAATGTTTGCATCGTGCTTCCTCCACGTTGCTCACGGCAGCGCCTGTGAAAATTCAGCATTTCTGCACAGAAAGCCGTTCGGAGCACATTGCCTGACGCATGCACGTACTGCTCGGATGAGAAGCAGGCTGCTTGACGCAATTAAAAGAGACGATTTTACCCTCCTTGGAAAGGGTTTTACCCTTCTTGCAGCAATTTTAAAAATTTCTAGTATTGTTCTTCTGTGGTTGAGAGGAATATGTGATTTAAACTTGAGATCCCAGGCTTTGCTTTGCTGCAGCCGTTAAAATTCCTGGAATAGCAACAGTGATATCGATGATGCTGAGGGACACGCAGCAAAGTAAACACATGGTATTTCCAGCTCTTTCAAAAATTCAAGAACAAACAAGGACAAAGTTAATAGGGAAATAACCACTTAGGAGCTTGACAACACTATAAACAAGATTTAAAAAACAAAGTTTGAAGCTTTGGAGTGAGGGTGAGATGGAGCTTAGCTGAGACTGCCACAAATGCTCTTTTTAGCTTTAAGAAGTCCTATGGCTCTAGTTTGGGAGTGCAAGGATTTGATTTTTACTGGTGAAACCTTCAAAAAAAAAAAAAAATGCGTCTGAGGGGTAGTACTCATTTCTTGTGGGGCTTAACGGGACATTTCTTCTTATATAACAGGCTCCTCACTTTTGAGGGTGTGGAGCTGCATCTTAAATCATCGCTGTGGGTCTGCGCTGTGCTCGTGTTTGTGCGTGATAGCAGTGCTTTCCGTGTTGCGTATTCCAAACTTGCGTGCGTCGTGCAGGGACGATTCCCTGGTAACGAGAGAAATCCAGATCCCTGCGTGTGTGTGTGTCTGTCATTGCTTTACTTTGTTTCAACCTGACGATAAGGCGTTTAATACGTTCAAAACAGGGCTTATTTGCATAGTCAAAACATTCAGGTGAGGGCCCAGTTTTGCCTGCGGATAAGCGTCTGTGCAGCCGGTCATCAGGAATACATATGCAGGCCTCCAAAGAAAAACGAAGGCAATGGGGGAAAAAAAAGGTCAGCTCTGTTATGGGGTAGATGTATCCATAGAGCATACCTGTGTTAACATACAAATGCGTGCCTACCTCTGGAACCAAGTGAGTAACGCATAGTTTTCACCTATTTGGCTATCTAATGACAGCCTGCAAAGGGCAGCCCTAGATGTGCAAACATTTTGTCTAAACTCCACCCCCCCCCCCCCCCCAAAAAAAAAAAAAAAAAAAAAGCGAAGGAGCTCTTTATAGCCCAAACCTGAACTACGTGCACCCGAAAGCAGTTCTGCCCGGCTTTCCGCTCGAGTTGTGACCCGTTGGAGAACTCTGCTCAGCGCTTGCACTTCCAGCTAATTTGATATTGCTTTGCTTTGCTTTTTTTTTTTTTTTTTTTTTTGGTGGCGGGAGCTTTGTCATTTGTTTCTAGGCTGTCATTTTTATTAGTCTCCCTGGCTGATCTTTTTGGGCTCTCCTCAGGTGGTGTGTGCTCTCCATTGTCTGCCTGGGCTTGGCAAGCTGTAGGTCCTTTTATTGCCGTAGGACGTGGGCGTGCTTGCGGCAGTAGCCTGTAATTATACCCACCACAGGTGACAGTTACAAGAGAGCTTTGGTAATAATTTTAGCTGCCTGATCTGATGTTTATGAAGAGAGAACCCTCTTTGTGGTCTGGCTGGAGTTGTGCTGTATTGTAGTGTACTTTAGCTGCTTGATTTATGAAGCCTTTATATATATGTGTGTGTGTATGTATGTATTTTTTAATATAAATATGCACACACTTATAAACATCCAGTGTCTTCAGAAGTTTTGCAAAAGATCATTGCTGATTTTAAACTGTCTTGTACGTTTTCTATTTATTTTTGCATACATTGGATTTAATTTTGCTCTGTCCAGCAGGATAAAATTGTACTCTTGCCTGTTGCTTGTTTTCTTTGTATATTCAACATTGCTGAACTCCTGTTTCTAACCACGTATTAGCAGATATGTGTTCTCTTAGTCGAATCTAACCACTGATAGCATGTAAGCATGTTTTTCGTCCTTCGATTTCAGCTGTTTCATAAAGGATCAAATTCACTATCCGTGAAAGCAGGGGCTGCTCTCAAAGGAACTGCAAAACTCACTTATGCCAAAGGTGAATTTAGCTTATGGTTCTTACTGTCATTGTACAAATTTACACTCTGATGTTAGGAATTTGCTACAAAAAGTCTGGAAAGGCTGAAGTGCACACTGTCGTCTGAAAGTAGTTTTTTTCTTTTGGTTACTGTGCTTTTGATTTTTCAGATTCCTTAGAGGAATTCGAATAAATTGTTTTTAATACCTTTTGAATTTGTGAAAAAGTAGGAATTTATAATTCCTATCAATTGACTGGTATGTTGGAAAAAAAAAAAATCAAGAATCCCATTTGCTAACTCGTCTGGTCCTAATGAGATGACTTTCCATATCATGAGCCAGTGACATTTATTTTCCCAATTCGCCTGTTGCCTTCCCTGAAAGTTTGCTGTGTTCAAGGATTTGGAATTGCATAAACAAAGATGGAATTAGTATTCTAAGTTTAATCAGTGTGGCATCTGTGTGTGACTCATATTAAATATGAGTGTGTGAGAGAGAAGCTGCTTGCACCATCACTATGAGCAGTACCGCAATTTGAAATGCTTGTGTGTAGACCTTCCGTAGCGCGGCAGGCAGTTGTACTGGTATTTTGCCAACCATATAGGAAAAAAAGGTATGCAGACTTGCACGGAAACATCGACTGTTTTTGATATCAGAACCAGGGAAAAAGAATGTAAGAAACCCCTGATATTTATTATAAGAACGGTATGTATAAGAAAGTGTAATTGTCATTAAAAATAAACTTTTTTTTTTTTTTTTTTTTTTTTTTTTTTTTTTTACTTTTAGTGTAGCTTTTTCTATTTTTTTCGGTATTTTTTACTAAACCTCATGTATATTGATTTTTCTTTCAGTCCAGATCTTCTTGGTTTTATCTCATTTTTTACATTACTTTGACCTGGCACCTCTTAAAAAGTACTTTAAAGCACTTTATTTTACAGAAAGATTGTAGACATTGACTGTTACCTCTCCTGTCATTGGTGGAGTAATCCTGCTGTTATTTTATTTGTGTTTCTTCATTTTAAAAAAAAGGGGGGGGGGAAATCCTTTAACACCAAAGTAAGCTTCAGAATAGTGTGTTTCTTGGAAATACATCTGCCATTTTCATTCCCCTAAAATAAGGGAATATGTCGAGCTATGTCTGTAGATGATGTAGGTCCGTGCAGCTCCCTTAACTTCAGCAGAACTGTGTTATTTAACACGAGTTAAAAATCGCCATCCTCATTTTGGAGCAAATCCTGTTTCGATACTAGTAGCTGATTTTTAGAGGAGGACCAGTACCCTGTAGGTGGCGACGCACACTCACGAATGAGCAAATTCCTGGCACTGATGCTTTTGTCAGATTTATTTATTTATTTATTTCCTGGCAGGTTTTCTTGCTTGAACTATTTTATTTTTAATTTAATTCACCCGTTCTTTCAGCACTAATCTCACACTAGTTACAGAAATCTTGACAACTGGAAGAAATTTCGTATTTGAAGGTAATGCAACGTTCCGGTTTTATGCTGGAGACAGATGCACCTTAAGGGGTTTCTCTTAAACCATTCTTTTATTTTTATTTTTTTTAGTGAGAAATAGAGTTCGATCCTTTCCGAGACATGAAATAAGAGGACTGGTATAGAAGCTACGTAGCCAATGTGTTTTTAAAAAGCCTGTTTTCTTCTCTTTCAGTTTTGCTTGTGATGTGTCTTAGAGGTTAAACTTAAGCAACCTGGAAGTCCTAAGGTTTTGAAAAGAAGGTTGTTTAAGGGTTGCATTAGTAAAAATATTCTGAATCAGTATATCAAATCCAACAGCAATTCCAGTCTATCTTTTTTATTTTATTTTGTTTTATTAAGCACTGGTGGGGAAATGAAGCTGCAAGAGTGGGGTAGCGGCAAGGTCCAGAAATCTCTGACCAAAAAAACCAAACCAAACCAAAAAACTCCAAGAACTTTGTAGTATTAATTAGGAATAGACTTGAGTAATGCCACGGTGAAGGATTACATTAGTACCAGGAATATCCCTGAGTTTTGGTGTTTTCCTCTACCACTTCATCAAATTGTAATAGATTAATCTTAATTGTGACATGCGCGTTCTAGTTGGGCTTAACTTGGTTTCAGGGGCTTCTCTGTTTTATTTTAAAGGCAGTGCTGTGATCTTTATAAATGCTAATTAAATTTTTAAAAAGTGAAGTGTTTCTTAGTCTAATCTGCAGATTTATTTTAGCCTTAACCATACTCCCAGAAAGAATGTTTACTGACAGGTGAGTGCCATGTGAGCAGAAATCTGCACTAAAACAACCTTTATCTGCACTCCTGGTTCAGCTGCAGAACCTCCTGCCTCGCTTTTGGGGAGAAGTTGCTGTCTGCTGTGTTTCCCTTCAGCTTTCATCTTTTAGTGGAATATAGTAACCGCAGAGCTTTTTATCGAAGCCAATTGTCAGCTTTCGTTAGACGTATTCTATTGTTTGTTCAGATTAGAAATAACTGCATTACACTTTGACTTTGAAGGCTGGTTTGTTTTTTAAATATACTAGGTATATGCGACCTTTTTGTCTTTTTTGATGCACTCGGTTTGACAATCGTTGGGGTGCACAGTCAAGCAGCAGCAAAAAATACTTCACAAAAGCTGCTGTTGGTGGGTCTAGGAAAGTGAAACAAAATCTTGCAGGTGATACAAAGCGTTAATGCATTAACACAAAGCATTATCAGCTAGCACTGTGCCTCAGATAGATTGCATGGAGGAAAAAAGAAAAAGACAGGTTAGTGAAACTGCAGCACCTGTTATTTAACAAGGGATGGGAATCCGGTTAGCTGGTCTTACAGACCCACTATGCATTGTCCATATGAGGGATGTTCAGATGTGGCCTCTGTCAGAACAGGGTAGCATGGAGGTCTAATTCCATTAAAAAATGCACGAAGCAAATTTTCTTAAAATGTTTAGAATATTAAATGGAGAATGCATAATTGATTCAGTGATATTAGCCCCCCCCCCCTTTTTTTTTTCTCTCCAAACAGAACATTCCCATCAGGAATTAGATGATGACTTGTTCTAGCAGTTAAGACAACTTCCCCAGATACTTTCTTCTTGTACACAATTGGGAAAATTATTTGCAATGATATATTTCAATTTACTTAATACACTAGACCTGTCTAATTCCCATTCCCTCAAGTCCCTCCATAGGGCTTAAGAAATGAAACATTTTTAAATTATTATCAGACAGCTTAATTTTTAATTTTTTTTAATTGGTGGTCCAATTTTTTTAAATGGAGGTCCTTTTAATTCGTGGCGAATACTGTCTTGCACACCAATACCTATAGTAACACATACGGAGTGACTAGGAGATCAAATGCTCTGGTTAAAAAGCCTTGGGGAAGCATTATGTGTCTGAGGTCTGATCTACTGTCTGGGAGGTCGGAGAGTGTTAATGCACTCCGCAAAGATTAGGCTCCCTCTCTAATTGCTCCAACACTTCCTTAACGGATTTAAACAGTCGGGAAAGGTGACGCTCCTTGTCAATTTTTGTCTTCTGACAGCCGTTGAAGTTTATCTGTCTTTCCACGGAGACCACTAGATCACGTAAACCAGGCAGTGTCAAAAGCAGGAACCTTGAATTAGGGCTGAGAGCAACGAACGCTGTTGTTTGCAGCTTAGTTATTTCAGCATCTAAACGCCCCCAAGCCTGGGGGCAGGACGGGTTTTTGTGTGCCGTTCTGTTTCAGTTTGTGGAGATGGGGACTCCCGAAGTCCCAGGAAAAGTTGAATTGACTAAGTGTGATGAAAACTCACCTCTTGAGCTCTGAAGCAGATTGTTGGCTGCCTTCCGTGTAGCACGGCTGGTACCTCCACAGTGCGACTCTGCAGCACCAAGTGGGTGCATGCACGAGCTGCGTTGCTGTTGTAACCCTGCTACTCACCTGGCTGTGCAACTCCAGAATGCCAGCTTGCTCTTTGCTATTTATCCAAAAATTTATTTACTTCACTTAAGTCTATTAAGGATTTGATTTCCCTTGGTTCGCAGAACCAAATCATGTGGCAAAGCTCAGGCAGGAAAGATTTTCTGCTACTTAACCTGCGTGTCAGTACTGACAGAGGACCTGACCCTGTCTCTGGTTTTGCAAAGCAAAATATGAATTTGTCTAATGGATTAAACCTGTGGAAAAGTACCTTCTGCAATCCAGATATTTGAAAACTAGCTAGAAGCCCCAAATAGTTTTGTTGCTGGTTTTTAAGGACTAACCTGTTACAATGATTCATATTTGCAAAGGATGCTTCCCTTGCATTGGAAAGCGCTCCAAGAGCTAGGGCGGAAAAAGAGTGAGTGTTACTGAGGAAGGAGAAATACAGCTCAACCTGCAAGAGGATTCGGAACAATTAATATTTCTACATCAAGGCATTGATGCCTTGCTCATACAAATGCTCATGGTAGGGTTACATTATTGTAACAGGGATGGAATTTGACCCATCTTTTTTAAAATGCCCGTTCCTGTTTTGCAGATGGGTAAGAGGATGTCCTGTTTCACACCACAGGTCCTACTGAGCAGATCACCATCCTGGAGTTTTTTCCTGGAGGATCAGAAGGTTTTAACTTAATGTCATCTGTATTTTTGGTAGCCATGTATTATTTTAATTTGTTGGTACATGTAATCCATCTAACACCTATGTAAATATGACCTATATAAATATATGTATTTAATGCATCTTTTATAGACCCTGAGCAGATGACCAGTACAGCTGCTCAAAGGAGAAAATCATTTTTTTCCCCTTCCCTCCGTCCCACTTTTTTTAAAAGCCCTTTTGGCTCTGAATTGGAAATTTAGGAGCAGAATTCATCAAGTGCATTCAGTTCGTTCTCACATGGGTAGTTCCTCCTTCCTTTCCTGCATAGCATGTTCCTTTGCGCTGTTGCTGTATTACATGAAATGTTTCATCTGTATATAAAAATTAAAAATTCAAACAAAAATCTGGCCCACTTGAAGAACAGGCCCTTTGGGCATATGGTTCATTATGCATATTCGTTTAATTACTAAAACACTTGGGATGTCTCTACTGCCCTTGCTTTCAACTTGTAAAGTTGGATCTGTTCTGCAGCACAGAATATGTTGAACAGGCATGTGTCATACAAGACTTCAGTTTTCTCTTATTTAAAACTCCGTATAATGTTCTTGGCTGGATTGTTAGAATTTACTGAATATTAGTTCAATCCACTGCATCAAAACAGCAGTTCAGAATCTCTTTTCCCTTAACACCTTCTCTAACCCCCAAAAGGCAAGTTTTACGGTGGTTAGTTCATAGCTGTTTAGTATAGAAGTAATGTGAGATTGAGGCTTTACATTTCAGGCACATTCCCACAAAGCACCTGAAGTCGCACGTTAAAGCTGTATAACTTTTATTAGCGAAGAAGGGATTGCTGTGATAGTGTGACTTTAATTGATTTTTCAGGACAAGCAGGTGGTGATGGTTTAGGCATCCCCTAGTCTCCTGCCATTCCTAATTTGGAGCTGCACATATAATAGCTTTATTAAAATAAACAATCTTCTGGCTTTAGTTGTACCTGAGCAGCTGCCTTAAATTGCAAGAGGGTCTTGCAACTTTTTTTTTTAATTATTATTATTTTTCCTTTTCAGATTATTCTGCACTTTGGAAAGCAAGATACTATAGGTCTGTTACTGAAAAAAAAGATTATTACATAGTCATGCTGTCAGTAGTTAAAATTTGGTGCGTGCGTGTTCTGCTGCTTTGCTGCTGTTGTTGCTAGCTCATATTAGCCGTGTATTTAGGGTATAATTACGAGTGTCCCAGTCATCTTTGTGTGTTTGTTCTGTAACGCGGCAATTTTGTCACAATGCAAATTATGAACCTGCTAAAAACTGCTCGCGAGCTGTAATCGCGCTCCTCCGTGAGTCTGCAGCGTGCGTGCTGGCAGCGGGGAGGCCTGGGGGGCTCGATCGCCGCTGTCGCTGTGCTCCTGCCTGGTTGGAGGCTCAGCCTCCGGGCTCCCGCACGGCGCTGCGGCGGGGGGCTGTGGTTGGGAGGCCCTGGTGTCCGCCGAGCACAGGAAGAGAAACATCTGAAAGCCTTTGCCAGAAAGGATGTCATCTTACGGTGGTGTTTTAGGGTGGTTTTTAGATTTTTTTTTTTTTTTTTTTTTTTTTGGTGAGCTGAGTTTGCCGGGATTTTTCTTGTCTTTTTTTTTTCTTTTTTCTTCCCATTTTATTATTTTTTAAAAATAAAAGCCTTGCTTTCTCTGCTCCATTTCAGTCCTGAAACGTTTCAGAAAAAGCTACTAGTGAATTCTAAAGCATTATTGTGTGCAGGTACCTATTTCTCACTTACGTGGGTCTATTGCAACTTGAATTTTTTCATGCTATAGATATGAAGATGGTCAGCGAAATAACCTTATGTGTGATGCTCCTGCCAGTGTACACTGAATTAAGTTTAATTAAATATACTTGCTTTATTAGAGAGCCCTTTCTCCTTTACTCATTCAGATCTAATACGCACGATGAACATGAGGAAGTCATTAAATTAGCTTAAACATAGTTTAAGCCTCTCGTTTGCTACCAGTGTTAACCCAGTGTTGACAGGCCAAAGTTAAAGAACATTTCCACTGAATATTTTTTCCACTTACTATACAGTTATGACACCATCTGACTCTCGCTGCTAATGTTTCTCACAATGTTAACAAGTGTGTCTCCAAAGTGGACATTTATCAGCTCAGCTACTGATAATTTTTTTCATGACCCCTTTTAAGCCGTTCGCCTTATCCAGAATAAATAAAATTAACCTATATTTTTGCATTCTTTTGCACAGCACAAATATATTTTCTGACACTTTTTGAAAGAATTACTTGCTGTAAGATCAGACTTTCATGCAGTGCCTCTCTTCACTGAAAACAGATCATAACTTTCTGTATGAAAGTAATCTCAAAACAATGACCCCGCTGATTAACAAACCAAAACAGTAGAAATCAAGATGACAATCTAATTTAGCTACAATATAAAGCGAAAGGAAATTTTTTGGCTTGTTCCCCCTTCCCCTTTGCTTTAGGATCTTCCCCCATTGCTTTGTGCATGATAGCTATCCTTTTAGGAATAACGTGAAGATTTATTCTGCCGTTCATCCCCACCTCACTCTAACAAATTATCCCAAATGCTATAAAACCATTGTGATATTTTTCTCTATTTTTTCCTTTTTTTTATTTTCCCTTTTTTCTTTTTTTTTTTCTTCTTTTTGTCCTTTTTCCTCTTTTTGCCCGCTTGAGGATGTTGACTGTATTTTACTTGGCCGAGGCAATGTAAAATTTGTTAGATAAAAACATGAGTGAAAAAATTGGAACTGTCGGCGTGCAAACAAATGACTATTTTTTTTTCAGTGTCTGCAGCCTGAAAAGATTTGGACTCTAAAACTCTGTACATGTATAAATATAGAATCTAAAACTTTTGTTGTATCTGTTTTCATTTTACTTTACCCCTCTGTGGGTTAGGGATAGAGAGGAAGTAGCAGCCACTATGCACAGGCATATAGTGGGCTATTACGCTTTGGGATTTATAGGTAGGTATCTTAAAGGAAAAAGAACCACCACCCCCCCACTTTTTGCTTTGAAAATGGTCATCCATACTGATACTTGACAGTATGAACTTCAAATATCTGTAGTGCTATATAAAAATGTTACATAAAATGAACAGGTATTGCGCATATATAAACCTAACAGATGATGAGTTTGGTGAAAGAAACTTGAACTTGGTGGCTCTTCCCTGACTAATTGTTAAATGAAGATCTCTGAGGACCTTGTTTGTAATTTCCTGGGTTGACTAATCTCATTGACATAACCAAAACAATCAAAATAAGGGAAAACCTGCAATTACTAATTGGTTTGATTTTTTTTTTCTTAGTTCTATTTCTGATACTAGGTGTTATTATGGATTGCGAATAAATCCGCTGAACCTTTTAATGATATAAAAGTAATTCAGGAACCTCATGTGGATGTTTTAGAAGCATTTGCAGTCAGGTAGTCTTAAAATTGTAGCATCACAACCTTCCCTGATTAAGTTACTAACAGCAGTATCCCGAGAGGGCGGTGGGGAACAGACCGCAATAATGTCAACTCTTCTGATTTTGCTGGGAGTTTTGCAGAACAGAGCACTTTCCTTAGGCATCTTGTGATTACACATGAATCACAGTTTTCATTTAAAACACAAATGAGTTTCTATTTCCTAGCAGCAAAGAAAATGAGACCCCCCTCCCCGCAGAGTCTAAAGCAGACAGTGATTAAAAAAAAAAAAAAAAAAAAAAAGACCCTAACACCCATTGAGTTGAACAGTATCAATTTTTGTGTGTGTTCTTAAGTGATTTTTGTTGTTCTTGGTCCCTTGGTTGTTTTATGCCCCCTTTTGTTCGGGGAGTGCTGCTGTTTGGTTTCAGGGGATGGAGCGGTGAGTGCCTGGCAGGAGGCTGGGGCTTTGCAGCCCTGCCACGCGGGTGATGGCAGTGAGCAAACACAACCACCTTGTTTCTGGTACCCAAGGCAGCTTTTCCAGAACGAAATCGGGTAGATCTACGTGGTAATGCACTGTGCCCTGTGAACATACCCTTTATTTATAATCCTCGGTTCTGTGAGTCTAAAACAGCCTGGGCACTTTCTGGGCACAATTTTTTGCTTTGCTTTTTTTCAGATGCCCATTGGGTTTGCTCTTGTAATGGAGAGCTTGTGCAGGGCAGCTAAGTTTTTTTGCACGTGGTACACCCTGCAATATCAGCAGTTTGTACGCTGATGAGATGTGTGGAGCAATGCAGCGATAGTTCGTAATATGACAGAAATATTTAAAGAGCTCCATTCCATCAGGTTGTTTCTGAGTTTGGTCGTCCCTGTTCAACAGCGCATACGCTCTGGAGAACTGTTGAGATGCTCTGCGTTCTTTTGCTGAGGACGCAAAAAGCAAGTTGAATCTAGAGCAAGTAAGTTTCTTCTGGCAGTGTCAGTTTAAGCTTAATTTCTCTTCCTGCCCTGTTCTTTGTCATTGCACTGCAAGGAGGTTGTGACTCTGCTTGTAGCTCCAGCTCGCTGGCTGTGAAGCGGTAGAGGAGCACTCTTGACCGAGTGTGGCACAGGGGCAGAAAGGGGAGTATCAGGAAGAATGATGCTGGGGTGCATCTTTGCAAGAAGTTCTGCTCTAAAATATAAATCTGGAGGGGATCAGCAGGGAAGTATATGCGATGAGAGCACATCAACCTGTATTTGCCATGCCCTGAATGTGGGCGTACTACTGAGAAATTTGTGGCCGTTACCGGCTTGCTTCTTAATGATTTCTCTAGCCAAATGCATGAGCCAGTCCAAGTTCAACAGCCGCGTTTCCGTGTTAATGTGAGGCTGAACCCACGTGGCATGCTGTAACTTCTGTTAGCATGGACCCGTGGATTAGTGCATCTGTGTTGCTTGATTTGGGAGGGGATGCGTCCAGGTCCCACGGCACAGTCCAGTGAACTCTGTGCACATGGACAGACTGGTTTTGAGCAGGTGGGATGTCCAGATTGTGGAAAACCTTGGAGGTGAAGCTTTTTATTTTTATATTTATATATTTTTATGTATTTTTATATATATTTATACACACACACGCATACATGTACATACAAGTTTCCCACTCTCTGCGTGTGCACATATTCACTCTCCTTTCTACTCTTCTACTCTCCCTTTCTGAGTGCAGGAATAAGTATCTGTCAGAAATAGTTTGCTGTCAGCAGGCTTACTTGCCTCCAAGGGATTCAAGTGCCCTTTTGGGAACCAGTTTCTTACTTTATTGTCTAATATCCTGTTTATTTTTTTTTTTTTTTTTTGGGGGGGGGGGGGGCAGAGGGAGAGAATCTTAAAAAGAATGCTAGAGAGTTTGTCCTTGAGTATCCAGCTGCAGAAATTTCTCCTCTTTCACAGATTGCATTTGCGTGTACAGGGCACTGAGCAGACTATGCAACCAAGAGACAGGTTAGAAAAACATCATTCCCCTCCCCTGCAAAGGGAGAGGAGCGTGTCATTGTGTCTCAAGTCAAAATCAGTATTTTGGCTTAATCCAAAACAGATAACTTGGATGATCACAGTTACGTTAGCTCAAGCTTTTCTCTCAACTTTATGTATTGCATATACTGTGTTTATATATGGCAAGGAAAACTTTTGACAAAGCTCTCTGGAGTCCAGTCGAACTGTGTGGTTTTGAAATTTGGAGTTGCAAGTAATTTTTTTCACCGCTCCACTGATGAGGCATTTCGTTATCATGGGAGCCCACATGGACTGAGAGTCTCGCATCTTACCCTAGGTTCCTTGCATGCATTTCATCATTTTTCACTTTTATTTTTTCCATCTGATGGAACGTATGCCTCTTTGCTTCTCCCATCACTGTTGTTTCACAAGAATTATTCTGTCACACAACACTCAGCATTTTATATTTCTCTGAGAATGGTCAGGAGAATGGTCAAGACAGAGTACTTTTTTCTTTATTACAGTTAAAAAGTTATAATCGTTTTCCTAGAAAAATTGCAGAATACTCTATCTAATGCTAGATTTCTAAGCCTTTAAAAACTTGTTCCATCCCGTGACTGTGGGGTTGCTGGTGACAAATGTTTTATGGGCATACTTGAGTAGACACCCGCCTAAAATCTGTTCTTAATAGTCAGATTCTAAATTGGAACCAGAGGGGTAGAAAAACCAGATTTGAAACGTGTTTCTAAGGGTTTGTTTTTACTTTCGGTTGAGACTGCCTTCTCTCATCTTTTGTACCGCTGTCAAAAAGGCCACTCTCATGGTTGTTCAAACTCCATGCTTCTTGACAGGAACAGTTGGACCCCTCTTCAATGATTTTCAGATGAAACGACTTCCAAACCTCCAGAGCTTTAGCCTGTAGTTATTAGGCCCTTTGAAATAGCAACACATTAATCAGCTGAAATCAAGTGGTCCTTTCTCCAAGGCCGTGATATTGCTGTTCTCTTCTAGGTAGAACTATAGTCTAAGTACTAGTTGCAAGAGCTCTTTTTTCCCCTCTAGATATATCTGTCTGGAAAACAGCATTGTTTTATAATGCTGTGAATTAAATTGCTCAGTTCTATAACTGGCATTTTTACCATCCAAATCCTTAAAAGTAACACAAAAAAATCTAGCTTCCACTTGTTTGAGTTTTATTTTAGAAATTGACTTCTGTCCTTTTAATGTTTCTCATGCACAGCATGAAGTCCAGCAGAAAAGGTGTCAATGATGTAATGGATTATGTCTAACAGAACTTGGTCTAATGACGATGTGAAACATTGTGGAAAAAATAAATAGTGTTGTTAAAACCTGATCATTTGAAATGGGGGCTCTTGGTTACTGTCCATCACCTTTACCATGCTGAGCAAGTGAGGAGAACCTGTTAATGACTTCTCTTTCTAGCCTGTATCTTAGGCAAAAGACCAGGCTACAGAGACCTGATAAAATAGGGCATGGACTTATATGGAAACTGCTTTGACAGCTGATGCTGCAGAACCACTGAAAATGCTGTTGAAATGCAGAAATATTCCTATTTGTTTTATAAACACCCTCTGAACTTTTATATGTGCTGTATGTTCCCAGCAATCGTTTTCCATACCTCCGAGGCTAAGTAATTTCTGACTAGCTAGCTCGGTTTGTCTTGGTGCTGCGTTGTGTCACTGTAATGAAAGTTCCCTCTGCTGAGGCTACGGCAGTAAAGCAACTCGCCTTAAGTCGGTGTGGGGGCTCGATCAAAGCGTCGCTGTCTGAGAGTTGTAATTCAGCAACTGATTTACGCAGTCAGCATTAGAAGGGAAGTGGCAGCATGCCTCAGCTATCGACACTGCAGTGAGATTTTGTAATTAAGCTTTTAGTTTTATTTAATGGCTGAAACTTAATAATATACAAAATGTACTGTTGGATCTAAAATCACCAAGGTCTTCGTTTTATATCTTGCCTAAATGACCTGTGATTGCATGGTTTTATTAGTCTTGCAACTGAGCAGAGTGCTGTTGGTAAAGGACGGTGACAGATGCACTGAAATTGGTTCTAGTCCTGCAATTGAATGAGGTTCTGCTGGAGCTTCACTGACTCTTGTAAGACTTTGAGGTGGTGGCAGTTTTTTGTTGGTGATAGTGTGTAGTGTTTTTTGGAGTTTTTTTGGTTTTTGTTTTGCATTATGAGATGTTTGAGTTCACTAGTATCTCAGGGAGATGATACATATGAAACCTCCTCCAACAGACTGAGGCAAAAGTATTGAATTAATACCTAGTAATACAAATTTCCATTAAGGAGTTTGTATAATAATCACATATTTGTGCGTGTATTTTCATCTATCTCCCATATCTGACGTATCTATCTAGGTCTATACAATCACCTTGTTCTTTAGAATGACATTTCAGTTAGGATTGAAGCTGATATTCCCTTCTCTCTATCTTATGAAGCAAGTAAAGATTCAAGGGAGTTGAAATAGCTTCAGAGGAATTTGTTCTGGTTAGAACTTCTCACAGAACTTTTTTTTTTGATTTTAGGCTATCAAAATGTTTTTTGTCAGTTCTAATTTTTTTAATATGTTGAAAAACAAGATCAAAATGGAAAAAAGATTGCCTAATTGTAAGATCCTATTCTGCAAATCAATGGTATGGTGATATGCTATCTGGATGTCTGCTCATTTTATAAATCAGTATATCTTAAAGGTTATTTTACTGACTACAAATGCCAAGAATAGGATGACAGTCTAATTCCTGGCATAGCAACAGCTAGCGTAAAGTCAGGATTGTTCCGCAAAATGTGACTGCTCTTTGGGCAGGGCTGGATGTACTGTCATCGTCTTTTGGTGTATGTTTGGCCCCAGTAGATCCTGACTGGCCGTTTGTCTGATGCAAAGTAAGTCATTTTGTTTAAAAGTTGCAACAGCTTCTTTTCTGTGGGGGTATGAAGTCCTCGCCTGTAGGAGTCAGTGGGAAATACTTCTCTGGTACCTTTAGGTCCATAACACAAAATCTCTGTTGTCACAGTCATGCCCTACTACAAGTGCTAGTCTTGTCTTCATATCATAAAATCAGTAAGGCTGGAAGGGACCTCTGGAGATCATCTAGTCCAACCTCCCTGCTCAGCAGGGTCACCTAGAACATGTTAGACAGGGTTGCATATATGATGCCTGCCAAGCTATGGGTTAATGGAAGCAGAGACTGAGCTTTCTGGTCATGTGTAGAGTTTGCCCTTCATCGCAGTTTGAGGTGCGTTAGCTTGAAGGATCTGACTCATTTTCACCTACCTGTATTATTCTCAAAATGAGATTTTTGTTGCTGATCATTCCAGAGATTGGGGCAGGGGGGAGAAAAATCCAATAAATGTGTTCTGCCTAGCCTTTAAAAGCAATTGCTTAAAATAGCTTAAAGTTACTACCAGCATTAGGGCGTTCTGGGAACACTATGTATGAGTAGAAAAGGAAATGGGATCACAACATGCATTTTATGGCAGATCTGGATTTAGTTTGTTAACTTTGCATTTTCAACCACTCCAAGTTTAGAGGCTGTTCAGATAGGATTGATACTCATGGAAGAGGATTGCAGTTTGGCTTGATATCATTTTTTGAAAAGTTATTAAAAACAAGACAAAACTCAAACAAATAAAACCACTTACAGTCTCCATCATGTGTGTTACCTGTTTTGCTGACTCAGTTTGCAGAGTGGTTTACTTCAAAATTTGGCTTGTGCATTTGGTATCACTAGATTTGGTCAGATATTACTCCTGAGGCCTCAGATTATACCCTTTCTGTGCAAAGAGAACCTTAGCCACCCGTGAAATCAGTGTGTGTTGTACTGAAAAACGGTAGGGGAATGGACAGTAGGGTTCCTGGACCCCTTCCCAAAATCATGCATGAGCTTGAGCCTTGCCTGCTCTGAGCTGGTTGTCCTTGCTCAGCTCCACCATGCCAAGCAAACAGTGGGTGGGCAAACGGTGAAGATGCGTTTGCCAGTTGTCCCCTGTGTGGTGAATGGGGACCTGCACAGATCCTGGTGGACAACAGGATGAATTTCTCCTCAAGCCTGTGAAACGCCCCCCAGCCCCCCGCAGCAATTAGCTGGATGAAGTGGAGCAGGTTTGCTTCTCTAAGTGGTTCTGTTGTGTGTTGGTGCTAAGGATTCAATACCGAGCCTGGGCATTCAGGCTCGAGGGGTCCCAGGAAGGAGGGAATAACGCCTTTGGACTGACCTTATGTTCATGGCCTTGTACTTCACTGGAAACAGAGGAGAAGAGAAGCTAAAAAAAATGCCAGCCTAATGGATTCAAACAAAATAGAAAGAGAACACGCTTCTCGAGCAGATTTGTTTTGTCAAAGTAATAATATGAATGAGGTTAACAGAGATTCAAGGATGAATGTTCGGAGGAATAATGACTGAAAGGCCTTCTTACACGTCTTTCTCTTTAAACGCTCTTATGTATCCCCTCCTGTTTATTTCTCCCAGATATTCGTGGTCACTGTATGGAGCGTGGAACTTTACATGGTGCCCCTGGCTTTGCTGGTGCTCTTCGCTTATAACTTCTCTCTCATCAAGACCGAGAAGGTCAGCAGCACCCAAGATGCTCAGGCGAGTAAAGTAGCAGTAACATTATTGGCAGAGCTAGCTGGAATTTGCCCTTGAGCAAAATATCATGCATTTTAATGCTATTAAGTTAGTTGTGTAGCTAAGCAGCATTTTTTTATTTCCCAGTTACTGAAGAGAAACCTCTACCCTCTCAATTTTAATGACTCAATTCATGCAATAGACTATTCAGAGTAGTGAGGGGGGAGGAGACAAGTGTGTGGGAGGGGGATTTGACTTATTTAATAAGTGCAAATGTTTTTAACTGATCAGAATTAAGACAGACTTCCAAAGAGCCAAGACCCAACATCCCGTGCCCTGCCACTCTTGCCCTTTGCATCACACTGATGATTCATGATTCACAGAGGAGGAAAGTCAGTAGAAGCTGAAAAGAGAAGTTAGTTGTTTTTTTAAACTTTGTCCTGTGATTGGAGACTTTCAGAAGAAACCTTTTCACTCCTCTTCTGCCCCCCCCCCCGCCAATATCAATGGGAAATATATATATATATTTTAATTTGGCTTGCAGTTTCTTAACTTGATCTAGCAGAGGGAAAGGACATCTACAAAAATAATTACAACATGTGGCAAAGTGCTGCTGGTGGGATATGATATGCTGTTTGAACTTAATCCTAAATTTGACCCTTGTCTTTTCTTACATAACACTGTTAATTTAAGTTAAAAATGAAGCAAGTAAATTCATGAATAACTGTAATAATCTGTCTTTAAACATATAACAAGTATAGGAATAAAATTCAGGCAGAATTAGCTTATTTCTGGCTTTTGAAAAAAAGCTGATTGAGATTTGTACCCATGAAGAACACTTCTCCCCAAGCTGATCACATGGATTTTGTACAAAGAAAATAATATCCTAGTATTGAGAAAGGCAATAGCTGTTGTATTAGTTTTAGCAGTGGAAGTTCTAGTTTAGTTTGTAGTTGTTCCTAAATAAAAGAATTATTTAAAACAGAGGGAAAGTCATGTTATCCAGACCAGGATATGAACTGAATGTGAAGACAAATGGTAAGTGAAATGCTTATCTCCAATCTTAGCTATGTCTAGACGACCTTAGAAATATATTACGTATCTTCCTTGACTCATTTGTTTCATTAAGAAAATGAGAATTCGCATGTGGGAGAATCCCAGATAGTGTTGTTTTTCACATTTTTGCTTTTTTATAATACAAAACAATACAAAATAATGGTGAGTACAGCATACTAGATAAAATGCGGTGTGAATATCTACCAATGCCCATCATTCTTCCTGTGGTGAATTAGCTGCACGTTCCAGTGCGTGGTGTCCCACACACGCACAGGTCAGCAAGGTTGAATAGTGCATCATCCTGCTGGATGCTACAGAAGGCGTGTATCTGAGAATATAGAATAATTGCAGCTATACTCAAGAAACAGTCATACGAAACTTGGCCCATTTCCTGGTACAGCTCCTGAGCGATGCTATGCCGTGGAAATCAGTGGTGCATTTTTGCATAAGCAAATGTTAAATGTGTGCCAAAGTGCTTTGCAGGATTGGGATCATATGGAATAAGTAGTCAGTCAAAATGCCTTTAATATTACCCGATTTCTTTTTTTGTGTGCATCTATGATGTTGACCACCCGTAGGTCAAAAATAGACAATCAGGTGCTACTCTTAGTCACATCTGTCCTGCAGATGAGAAAAAGTTTTCTTCAAAATACTTTGCACAGTCTTTTTTCTTTTGTATTTGTATATTCAGACCTCAGCTGCCTGTGTACTACCTTTGTTTTCTGTGTGCCAGTATGAACATTTTGTGAAAGAAAGCAGCAGTATTTGGAAATCTGAACCTCAGATTCTTTCTCTGATTTCTGTGCTATAAAATAGGGATAACAATATTAACCTTGTGTGCATGATCTAATTGCTGGGAAGCTGAATTCATGAGTATTGGTAAAATGCTTCATGATTTACAGATGGGAGCTTCTACAGAAATGTGGACCATGATCAGTGTTAATTCAGCTGCTTAGGATATTCCAGAGAGCCAAAGAGTAAATCCGGGTATCTGAGCTCTCAGTGCCTCCTGCATACTTGATGCAACTACTTTTCAGAAAATATAAGAAACAGAACATCTTTTATTGTGATTCTTCACATTCTTTGTGTGTTAGTTGTATTTAAACTTGTAATACAGTGATTCAAATATTTCTATTAAATAACCAAGAAAAACTTGGAGGACCCTGTTAAAGACTCAACTTATAAAACACTTGAACTGAAAGCCAAGTGATCCTAATTTCAAGCCTTAGCCAAGTCTTTTGTTTTCTCCTCTACCTGTCAGCGCAGAAGTTAGAGGGAGGAAATAATGCCCTTTAGAAATCTCTATGAGGTTCGTGAGATTGATTATGTTCGTACTAATGTATTTTCTCCCATCTAATGTTTCGGTAATGGCCCTAAAGGGAGAGAGCAGTCGTTGTAGCAGTGAGGATGGAACAAGTTGGGTATAGAATCTTCAGCCTTGACATACCCGCTGGTTCATTTGTCACGCTAAGAACACGGCTGTTTACAGACAGTAAAAGTTGGCAATGAATTTGAAAGCTGTTGCCTTCAAACTACCGGACACAGCCACTAATGGTTTTATTTAGACTTAAAATTTGTATAGGGTCTTGCATGCTTTGTTCAGGATATCACAAAAAAGAGAAGTCCTTGAACATAGAACATTATTTCTGAAAGGTGAAAGTGGTGGGTTTTTTAATGACTTGCAATAGTAGTGGGAGAAAACTGCATAATAAAACGTTGTGGGAGTTTCATAAGCTTTTTGAACACTGCCTATCACTGAGAAGTATAGTGTTTTCTAATATGGACATCCACTTTTGCAGGAGCTTATGGGCTTGGATGAAGATGACGATGAAGATGACAAGGTAAGCACATCTTGTTGGCGTGTTAGCTAGAATCAGAAGGGACGTAGGAGAGCACAAACCAGGCATCCTAACTGTGCAGTCTGCAGTTGTTCTCCATATTAACTGGGAAACAGTTGGTAATGGTTGACCGACTGCTGAAATTGAAAATATGAGATGGGTTTACATAACATTCAGCACAGGATTACCTAAGTGAAATACATGAACTTCATTTGAATCTGAAGAGTCCCCAGTTTATTCTTGAAATCATAACAGAAACATGCACAGGTGTGTGCACACACACGTATGTGTATGGGTGAGTAAGGTACATAGACATGCATGAGCATGTAAGATTTCTCATCGCTTCTATTTCCAGTTTTGGGGCATTTTGTACTAATGACTTTCCCCAAATTATTTGGCGTTTCCTCTTCTTGAAGCCAGAACTGTGATTTGCAGAGGACTGGTTAGCATTTTCTCAACATTTTTTTTAGAGCTTGGAAAAGAGCTAGTTTTAGTTTGCTGAAATATAGAAAGAATTGGAATTGGAATCTTGTTTTATTGGAGCCCACTTAGTCATTCTTCTCACTATGAAAAATACATTGGCTTTTTTAAAAGTTTATCAAGCCACAGTGACAAATGATAAAGGGATTAGAGGGCATGACATACGGAGAAAGATTAAGAGAACTTAATATATACAGCTTGAAAAAACATAACTAAGTGAAGGAGGATCTGATAATCTATAAATACTTTAGAGCTGAAAGGTGAGGAGTTATTTAACGATTAACAGCATGCAAAGGAACATTAGCTGTTAAGAAGAAAATGTTCACAAGGCTATGTGAAACTTTAAGATTGCATACTAAGTTAATAAGCATCTTTTTGAATATTCTGTGTTCTAACAGAATGTTACAATGAAATTGTTGATCACTGAGAAGTTAGTCAATACTGTAGTTAGCAAGTCCACCTTAGCTCTCAGTGGTAGACATTAGAATTGAAGCTCAACAGACTAATTGATGGAAGTAGTTACTTTAAATTTAACCCAGTCTTCTGTGGTGGTTATATTTTAATGAGCAACCAGAAATCCATCAAAGTTATAAAATGAAGTGCAGGCGACCTAGTTGAATTACAGGTTTCTGGAAAGCACAACAATAATTTGAATGTTCTTATATTTTATTCACCATTTGCATTGTAAAATTGGCCTACTAAATGGAAGTAAGAATATATCAGTATCTGGAAGTAAACAGAAATCCTTAAATGATGGTTTCATTATTTTTAAAGGAATAGTACATATATAACTGAACTCTGGTAATTTCTGTTTTGTGTGTGTGTCCAAAGTTAGATATCTGTAAATGTTGACCTTGCATAGTATTTGTGTGATGCTTAAATGTGCAATTTATTGTGTAGAACCAATTCTATTCAGTTTCTTCTCTTTTAATATTCCTTTTCTTCATTTGTAAGTGGTGAGGTGGAAAAAATATAACGGATTAAGTATCTATTTAATACATTTTTCCAACTTGTGCTCTGCGACAGATTTGATGCTGCAAAGCTGTGGTATTCTTGGTCAGGTTTACTGCAGATGTAACTGACTTTTGTTCTCTCCGTATGTGCAGCTGGGACACTGAAATACAGATCTAGTGGCTTTGCATGTTTTGCCCTCTGCTAAACAACTCTACTGTCGTTTTCTTTGTTGATTTCTTCTAACTAAGTGTGCTGGTTTGGGAAAAGTCCTGTAAGTCCATGTTCTGTGGTTGATTTGACACTACAATTTTTGCCATAATCAAATTTGCCTGTATCTTGTTGCAAGGATTAAACACACTCAGAAATGGAGAACTGGTAGAGCTGGCCAAAGCAACTCACTGTAGACAATTACGGCAGGCTTCTAGGACAGTGTCTATCTCAGTATCACAGTAGTCATAATTCATAACTTGTGTTAATTTGGATCTTAGAGTTACTGGTCTATGGGATTCTGACACAGAATTACCAGGAGAGAGAGAGAGAGAGAGAGAGAGAGAGAGAGAGAGAACTGCCAACTACTACCATGTGTCCTGTGCACCATTGCCTTCATATCTGCATGCTGTCTTGGGTACATCCCTTTAGCACTGGTGATGGACTGTGTACACGCCCTGAGGAAAGACTGTCTCTTTAAGTGCTTTAGGTTATTCAGAGTGATTTTCCAAGTCTGAGGGTGGCCAAAGCGCTCTAGGAAGTATAAGAAAAATGTAATTTTATGACATTATCTCATTGCAATGTCAACATCATTTAAACAGACAACTATACTTTAAGAAGAAGTCTGTATATTCCCCCCCCCCCATACAAGAACTCCTAAAGTTGAAATCTGCTAGTTGGGCTGTGGTATAGGAGGTCACTGTTTCTGTTTCCTATCATCATGTTATATCAAAATACTCGCACACATAGCTTTTCTGGGTTCTGCTACACATTAGACATAACAGACCATGCTTCTGGGAATTGTAACACACCCTCCAAGAGATGAACTGTTTACAAATTATAAATACACAGACACTTAGTTCAAAAGCCCAAGAGCAGATTAACTCCCTTCCACCTAAACGATCTGTCTTAAATGACAGGGTTTAATTGCCAACTCCCGCTTTCTTTCCCCTTCTTTCTCCCTGTCTCCTGCCCAAAGAATAGCGTAGAGGACTGCAGAAGATAAGGGTGCCGGGTCTCGCTGGCGCAAGCTGCGCAGAGGAGGGAGAAACGCCTCCTCGGATTCTTGCCATCTTGGATGTAGAGCACAGGCTGTGCTGTGTCAGCTCGGGGCTCTGTCAGGCTGTCTGAATAAGGATTGCTTTAAAATTACTTCACTGAAACATCTTTTGTCCGCCAGTGGAAAGGTATGGACAAGTTACATGCAAGTCAAAATGTACGTGCTTTGTCTGATTGTTGTCTATTTCTATCTAATTAACTTTGGGGTGTTTTGTTATTTTTTGACAAAAACTGTAGAACTTCAAGCAGACAGGTACCTCATGAATGAATGTGTCGTAACAGTCCGCTAGAAAGATTCTTGCAGTCTTCTCATGATCCTAAATTGCCTGGATTAGAGTTAACATTTTCTCCGAAACAGACAAAACTAAGTTACTACTGTTACCAGGTCTGGAAATTGATTCAAAATAAAATCAGAGACAAAACAAAATCAACACCAGTTCCTGTTCTCTTGGACATCTTCCACCAAGTGGTGAGCCAAGGTAGCCCTGCTTGGCCAGTGGGATATAATAGAGTAGGATCAAATGACACCGTGTCTTTAAGCCAAGTTTTTGACAACTTCCAAGAAATTTTGAGTATCTCATGCTTGGGGAAAACAAAGTGGGGGAAGGAGTCTCCAAAGAAGAAAAATGCAATGTTTCTGAGGTAAGAAATTCTCTGTCAAAAGTAGGTACCAAAAATACGCCAAGCCTTATGAGTACAGTTCGAAAAGATTCCAGCCGAACAAATTAAAGTCAAATTCATCCAGTAGCAAACAGCTGACGTTTTTCATTTGTGTTAGATTCAGCGTGTGGGAACCTTCCGTATGGATCTTATTTGTATGGGTGGATTATGATGAAAATTGCATTAATTTTCTCCACAGTAAAGGTCAGTAATTGAAACACGAACCAAGAGTCTATTGTGTAAGATGCTATATCCTCATACTTAGGAAAGGTCATTCAAGACAATATCATCTCATTGTTTTTTTTTTCCTTGAAAGTATAAATAATTTCATTAGAAAAAAAGCATTTTTTCTGCTTTTCTCTTCAACAATTGCAATAGACTATTTCAACATCTCCTGTGAAGATTGCTGAAGAGAAATGATGGTAAAGGCTTGGAAAATATGGTATACAGGGTATGTTCAGACTAACAAGGAGCACCCACCTTCTCCACATCTGAGAAACAAAATTGTGGGCAAGATCATGACATAAAAAAACAGGGTGCATTTTTATGTTGGCATGGGCACCTTAAATTGATGCTCTTAAGTGACCTCCCTTTGTGGCTCCTTTCTTATTGCTTCCTGCTGAGTTAATGTATAGACTATGAATATGTTAGTGTTCTTTGTAGTTAACAGAGATGGTTAAGGGGCAAATTCTGCTACTGGCCTGAGCTATGCTCAGTGCAGAGCTGGAGGGAAGGGGGCATATCTAAGTTAATGTAAGTCATCTGATCTTGCAACCATCCGGACTGAAGTAATATCAGTTTCCAAATACCACTTAGGACACAATTATGGCTTCTGTAAGTTATTCCCAAGCTTCTTGTTAGCCTAATCAGCTTCTGGTTAAGGAAAGCCATGCTTGCTCTTCCTTTGGAAGCCTCTTGTGTACCAGAAGCTGGAAGAGAAGGGGTCTGTTGTTGTTTATTTGCAGTGCTGCACTGTGTAGAAATGCCATCGTACGCATCCTTAACTTGGCACAATGCTTGTCCTAGAAGGTGGTGCAACAGCAATGAAAGCACCTGGATGTTTAGGAATGATGGGAGATGAGTTATAAGGAGGGGGACTTGCAGAGGACTTCTTAAGTATCCTTAGGGACTGTTGTCTGGCACTTTTCCTGTATTGAACTCTGAAGCTCTGTACCAGCCTGGAGATCTTTCTCTTGCCCTGGAGCTAAGTAAGCCACCACTGCAACAGCAGCCAGCCAAGCAGGCCGGGGGACCAAGCGCATAAAGCTCAGGAGTTCTTGTCCCTTGAAAATTCTTAAAATGTTAAAATTTCTTTTGAATTTGGCAGATGCGTGAATAGGTCTATCCTGTACCCAGAACTGCTAAAGATCATTACCTAGATCGTGGATGATGATCCGGTAGTTTGTCTGATCGCCGTGTGCTTGTTCTTAGGTGTCATGTATGTTTCCAGGAGAAAGCACTTATTTTTCTCAAAGTTGTTTCCTTTCTGACTTCCATCTTTTAAATAAAAGATGACCGATGACTTCTTAGTCTTCATTCAGGCTTCTTTCTTCTTACATACATACTCCTCACCTGAATAGTATTTCGTTCTGGTGCTAACACCAGTATTACTTTAAAACTTGTAGCAATATCACAAGACTTCCGGTTTCTCTCCATTTCTGTGCAAATATGAGCGAGTACAGAAAAAGTCTGTCAAACCCTCTGCATCTCACGCCTTTCCGGAAGGAAAGCAACGGAGTTACGAGCTAAACCTCTCTGCTTAGATCTGATGTTTAGGTGGGACTTAAGGACTTGAGTATAGACTTTGCTGGTCCTCTGCACCAGATGAAATTTGCCCAATGTAGGCAAAAAGCGTGGGGCTGTTTTTCCCATAATGATTCAATAGCAAAGCTAGATTTAACAAGGCATGGGGTAGTCATCTGCCTTTTTTGACAGTGGTCTCTCAGCCTTTGCTGTAGGATTATATGCCCTGCTTTTAAAATGTGTCCTTTTAAGGCCGGTTGTGCTCTCCTTCATATCAGTCTGAAGTAATTCTATTGGTTCTGGTGGAATTACTCCAAATTTCACACCTTTTTAACTGAGAGCATAAATTGACCTGTATGTGTTGCATTTCCTCTCTTTGGTAATTATTTCAAGTACACTCAGATTCGCTAAATTTCCACAGCTAAGCAGGCACGTTTGCAACGTGGTGTTAATAAACAAAACCGTCCAGCGAGGCGCGGTTTCCGGCCGGCGCGAGGCGGGCGCGCAGGCTTTGGCAGGCGTCCCGTGCACGTACCCTTCCTGCGGAGCCTGCCCCGGGCGCGCAGCCGGGCGGCGCGGGACGCGGCGGCGCCGCCGCCGATGGCCGGGGCCGCGTTGGCTCCCGCCGGGCGGCGCGTTCGGTTCGGCGTGGCTGCTGCGGTGGCTCTTTTCCGAGCTCCGCGTGCGATTCGTTTTAGCTACCCGAAGACCGGTCTGCCGCTCCCCGGCTACCACCTCCCACAAGAGCTTCGCTCTGCTGCTAGGTGGGAGCTGCTAGCAGGCAGTTCCCTGCAAACTGTAGAGGCCGGTGAACTGCTGTTTATGCCCCGTCGAGTCTGGGTTTTGGAAGCGCTTAGTCGCCAGTATTTAGGCCTTCGGAAGACCTACTTGGCAAAGGCTTGGCCCGACAGCGGTAACTTTGGAGTCCAGTGCTCTAGGAGAGCACGTGCCCGCAGCAAGTGAGATCAACTTCGGTGAAATCTATTTTTGTTTATTTTGGGTTTTTTTTTAAGTGACCACAGCATTTTTTTTTTTTTTTAATAGTGGGACAGAAAGGTATGCATACCCTGAGCTTTTTTCCTCTTTTGCTCCTTTTTTCCAATCTTGATGCTAATGCACAGGGGAATTCGTATCTGGTGCATGGGACAAATCCTGATAAAAACATCCCCCTCTCTTGCTTGTGGCAGTAGTGCCATAATAGGCTAGCTGCTTTGTATATATTTTTAAAAACAAAAACAAAACTAATTCTGAAAATTAAACCTGAGCAGGGCTAGGCAGACTTTTTTATTCCTGAAAATAGTCAAGATTTTCATTCCTGATGTAGCTGTCTGCTTTCTTCCTCCTTTTGTGTTAATCTCTATTTATTTTTTTTCTCCTCTCCTTTTTCCTTAATCCTTGCCCCTAAGTGTTCCTCAGCTTTATATAGAGAGTTTCCCTTGGCATGCCAAAAATCTGCTGATGAATACCACTTGTATGAAAGTTGCATGCAAGACTTGTTTTTGTGAGAATGATTTATATGAAATCCAAGCGGTATGGCACTTAGAACGTGGTAGGGACTTCAAGCTTGAAAATTTTAGTTGTGTGCGTACAATAGTTGCAGTTTCCACCAGAAGCACGTTTAGAGAACCACATTAAAAATGGTCCTTGAATTTCGAGTGTGGCGTGCAGTTTTGGGTGCATCCAGAGCTGTAGCTAGCCCTGGCGTGGATTTCCATGCTGATGCTGGGGAAGTCCCCTCGCAGCCTGCCCCCGTATTTCGCACAGTTTCAAAGTCTTTGCCATTGGAAGTGCATCAATTTTGCAGTTGTGCAAGAGTTTCTTTTGCAGCTGTCCCTGACTGAACCCAACGTGGCTCTGTAGGGAAGGGAAGATCACAGAAAGATAGTTACTCTTTGACAGCATTTACTTGTCCCATTTATTAACCGATACAGATTTCACAGAAAGAAAAATCTGAACGTAGCCTTCGTTCAGTAGGACACAGTTTTGGTGCCTTCGTTTACAAGTTCAAGTGAGTGTGCATTAGCTGTACACAAAAGGCTTAATTTCTGAATTTGATGGTGTTTTTTTCCCCCCCTCCCTGACATAGTTAATCTTTTGTAAGACCCCTTTTGTGTTTTTGGTCAGGCAATTAATGCAAAAATGAAGGTTTCTTAAATTGAGATATGCAGGGACGATTTGAAGTAGCATACTGGTTATATAATTAATTCTCAGTTGTAAATTCATTTTGATGGAGTTAATTCTTTCCCAGAGGCTGAGGACTAGTTTTGGTCCACCCACAGGGCTGTAATCAGCCAAGAAATGAAGAAGAAAGAGGCCTTGAAGGAATGGCAGTTTCACAACTGGCTTTAGAAAGCTATGCCAGAAACAAGTAGGGTATTTTATTTTTAATTCAAGCAAAAGCTTCTCCGCTGTGATTTTGAACCATGGGTACCCACGTTTTGTTTTAAGGCAGCCGTTGCATAATATGTTCAGACAGATCAGTCCAAAATAAGTCAGAAACAAATGACATCGAAGCGGATGGAGCATATTATTCAGGTTGTGGGACCTTGCACAAGTGGGGAAGTGTGTAGAGTGGAAGACATTCTTGGGATTATTTTTGCATCTTCCGCAGACATGGCACTGCTCAAATATAGCTTTCTGTGTGACAGTTGCCCATTTGTTAATCAATATGGAGCAGTGACTGTCTTCCTGATGGGCGCGTGATCTCTTGTACTGCTCCCAACAGCATTTAGTGAGCTGCTGGCTTCAGAAAGCATACGCAGCGCTCCAAAATCTTAAATAGTTTAGCAAATCACACGTTTGTCATACTTCATTTGTCTGCTGCTGTCTCTCTCGACCAGTGACCTAATCATACTGTATGTGTGTTTAGGCTGTAGGTTTCCAGAGCAAAACAATAACAACAAGGAAAAGATGTTGATAAATTTCCAGCATTTTCAAATGTTTCTGCACAAATACTGAAATGTGTAGTATGAGAGCAGTAGCCAGTCCGTTCTGCTTTCTAATCCTGTATATCTTTTACAAGGCTCTCTCATCACCGTCTCTACCTTTTGCCTTGCTGGGTGTATTTTGTATTATGAATGAAAAATGCCAATGTTTTTAGTGTGTGCTAGGTTAAAAAAAAACATCAAAAAACGGTGGTCCAAAGACAGTAGGGGTTTCTGTTTTGTTATATTTTTCTTAGGCTGCTGGTTGCTGCAGCAGAAGTTACGTTGTATTTCTTAAACTGCATTATCGCCACATTCAGGAGCTCAGTCAAAGACGTGTAAATGAAGTCAGCATGCAGCAGATAGAGTTGTCGGATGATCTTCCTTGCAGCTCTGGGAGGCAAGAGTAGGCTTGCCCTGGAACATCGCTTGATCTAGAATGTTTTCTTTACCCCTTCCCTCTGAATCCGGACAAAATGAAATTCCTCTTGGCTGGCTTTCTGTGAACTGTTCCCAAAGTTTGGCTTGCAAGTTTGGTGCATTAAAGCCAGGTTATGACTAAGGGAACGTTGTACCGTTCTAGTGAGTGAAGAGTTAAAAGTAATCCTAATGAGTCATTTACATTTGAGCCTAGCAAGGTTATAACTGAAGTTGTGTGAAAATGACTTTTTGGTGCTATTTTCACATAAACTGACTATTTATTTATTTATTTTGTTCTGGGGTCGTTTCACACCCCAAGGGTTACATTTTTGTTGGTGGTTTTATTAATGTAAAAATACTCATTTTCACACCCAAAAGTGTGATTATTTAAAACCCCGCTTCTATTCATTCTGCACTCGCTTGCAACCTAAAGGCAAATATTCAGATGTCTGGAGCTTGATAACTCTGCGGTGGTTTTGGCTAGCGTTTTAAACTCGAGGACTTCTGTGACGGGAAGCGGGCAGCACACCTTTGCTTTTGAGGGTTAGCAGGGCTGCGGTGTACTGTCTGGCTCCCCGCACCCAGCGGCGGGTGGTACGGTGTTTCGGCACGCCGAGACGCAACGCGATGCAGTTTCGGGTGCAAGCAGACCCTCTCGCGGTGCCGTAGTGCCAAACGGCTGTAGCAATGAGCCTGCGCTTATTTAGCGCAGATCCAGCGCAAGCAGCCTCTGCCCCTCTCTTGCGCAGCAAAGGGAGGTGAGTTCGTAGCGTAGAGGGCAGAATTACAGCCGGCGCTGATACGAGTGCATCTGGCCCTTGCTTGCTTCCACCTACCCTGTCCTCTTCCTTGCCCCGACCAGTGAGAAATGATGGAGAACGTGGAAGTGACTTGAGTTGTGCCAGCATCTCCCCTGTCTGGGCACCGACTGGTTAAAACACAACTTAAAAATCTCTTTTTTTCCTAAATTGGGCTGGTTTCAGATAGTCTAAATGTGGTGTAAAATCAGTGTCCTGGGCACTGTGTTTTGCGAGAAGTGAATGTTTTGCTGATTTTGTGCTAGAATATCTGCAACCACACCAATTTGCATGCCTGTATGTGTGTTAGATTGCTGGCAAAGAAATGCTGAATGCTGGTAATTGTATACTGATTTCCAAGGCTGATTTAAGTCATTTTGATTTTTAATTCATTCTGTGCATCCTTTTTATGTCTGCACATGTGTAGTAATGTCCTGTAATGTTGCTGTCTAAAATAAGCAGTAAGAAATGAAGTTATAAGATGGCTTCTGTAAAAGAAAAATGACATTTTTTCCCTTTTTTTTTCCTTTTAGTAAAAGAATAGATCTCTGCATAGTAAATTCAAAACTAAAGTTTCTAGTTTGGCAGCAGCTTAAATTTTTCGAGGATATGCTGTTTGTTGGCAAACTGTAGTGTTCCCTTTAACTCAAATTACTGACCTTTTTCAGTGATTGGCTTTGCATGGAAATACATGTGAAACAAATTTGTAGTTACAGGCCACTCTGTGTGGTACAGACACCTGCAAAACAGCCCAAGAACAGCACAGGAGAGCAGGAGGGAGGACACTTGACTGTGCTCGGACTCAAAGTTATGTTATATACAGTTAGTCTCACAGGCATGGCCTTAGCCCATGACTAAGGCAGGGTAGTCTGGATTAGTCTGCTTTTGGTGTTGTGCACAGTGAGGTTGTCATCGGAGTGGAAAGCATTGCTTAGAGAGGATTGTTTGACTTGACTAACAATGCTATGTGGAAAAAAAAAAGTGAGGAAAAAAGATGACTTCAGAATTTGGGATCTCTAGTACACTCAAACTGCTTGTTCATTCCAATGTCTGGTATAATAAAAAATAGCTTGTTGGGTCTTCTGCCAATCTTGAAGGACACTCTAGATATCCTGTAATACTGAGGTTAACATTTCTTGAGGGAAAATAGTCCAGAAGAAAAAGTATTAATCATCAGCCAATACTTAATGTTGCATTCAGTAACCGGCTGCTAATTTACGTACAGAAAACAATCTCACTGCTGGGTGCCTGCAAGGCTCAGAAAAATGATATTTGGAAGTTCTGCATAAGTCCCTTCTTGTTCTTGGGAAGCACTGGCCACTCCGCGCTCCCCTGCAGATCATCACTCCAGAGTGCCCCCAGCTGTTCTGGTTGGACACGCACATGGGCTCTCCGCTGGTTTGAGATACTGCTGCCCATGATTTTTGCTGGAAAATATAGAAACTTCTGCTCATGTACTGGAAGAAAGAGAAAAAATAAAAAGATGCTATGGGCATTAATGTTTATTGGATATAATAAAGCTATTGTGCATGTTCTTGCTTTTGTTAGTGATAAAGTTGGTGTACAAGTATGCACCAGTGCATACTACACATTTAAGATTGCATCAGTGGTACTAGCAGAATGTTACCTTCTTCATGTAGCTGTGAACATATTAGGAAATACTGAATACATAAAACGTTTTCATTTCCATTTTTATTAGGAATCTGAGAAAAAAGGTTTAATTGAAAGAATCCACATGGTCCAAGAGATCATCATAGCTGTTCAAAGCATCCTAGAAGAAATAGCGTCGTTTGGAGAGAGGATTAAAAAGTAAGTGATCAGTTTTCCTTCCTTGGCCATGATACGCATGAGAGAAGAGCCAGGATGATTATGGTGGGGTAAATTTCTTGATCCAAAAATAACTGCAAGGGGTAGCAGGAGAGACTTGACCAGTCATAGTGCTGTTTCTTCTTCCTAAGCATTTCCAGAGCAGAGAGAAGGGAAGCAACCAGATGCTTTACTGGTTTTAGCTCTCATATTCAACCATTTATCCCAATCCCTGATCTCATCTGAGTGCTGCAGTTAGGGAGCCATGACGCCAGTAAAGTTATTGCTGGGAGACATGGGCAGCAAAATATTAGACTTCTCTTTGTGCTTTCTCTGTAGAAAGTAGGGAAGAAATGATGGTTGGTGTTGCCTTTCTCATGCCCTCTTGCTCTTGCCTGGTTGCAGGGGTTATCAGTCACTTGTTTCTCACTCCAGTACATTGATGCACTTCTCTATCGGTTTGAGCTGTCTGCTTCCTGCTGATGCCGTGAGGAAGCCCGAAGGAGGTTCTCTGAGTCTTGTCGCCTTGGGAGGCACATGGGGTATTCCTGGCCCTAGGAAGAAGGGAGGTGAAGAGCCTAAAAAAAGTCCCTGTCCACAGACACGCACCAACTTTTAGAATCTAGTCTTTATTGCAGCTTAATTGACCCTCATTGTTTTCTATTTTGAACACAAAGTGATGGTTTGTGATTGAGCCACACTTTAATAAGGAGCTGGGTTCAAGCTAAAAATACAGCAAGCCCATGTGTTGTGGTTCCACTCCGCACACCCCAGCTGGAGTGGAAGTGGCCAAGAGATGTATTCCCAGCTATGAACAGGGCACTGTTCTGTCCAGCTGCGTGGCAGGAAGACTCGGAGGGCTTAAGCACTGTTAATTCCTGTATTCATTGTGGTAACAATGATCTTAAAGAACACATTGGATATTAATGTGGATGTTCGATGTAATTTGGGAAGAATTCCATTGTAACTCAACAGTAATGTACCATTAAAAAAATTGCCACCAAAGTTTTTTTCTAAGTGACAGACTGAATTGTGCTACAGTTTCCGTCTGTCACTCTAGTTATGCAATCGTAGGGAGTTTTAATAGCTTAACTGTACTGAGCTGTTTTGCTGTTTTTTTAATTTAAGCTATGCTGATTGATAATGATGAGTCCTCTCCCACCTATCTTTACTTAATATTTAATGCATCTATTGAAGCTTAGAAGTAGTTCTTTCTCCCTCCTATTAATTTTATCTGTCAAGGGAGGTTCCGCTTATTTTATAGCTTGATGAGTACTCCACATTCATCCTTTTTTCTTCCTACTCCCCTTCCCTGAGATGTGATTAAGTTAGCAGGCAGACTGTGTGAAGCAGAGATGCCCAGACCTGTAAACCCACTTACAAACTCACGGGTGTTCATGCAACTTGGGTGCCTCAGTGTTTTGAGGGTACTGAAGAGAGAGCTTACAGGACTAGGGCACAGAAGGACAAAGTGACTTCAAAGATGCATTAGCAACAGCTGCTCATCTTATGTCCACCATAGGCTTACAGATGGGCAGTGGATGAAAGGAAGTCTTGTTTTGTGTTCGTTATTGTCTACAATGCTACAAATATCTGAATGTCTGTGATGATTGAGCCTCTTGAGTGCTCCCCTTGGGAAAACTGGTGGCATGCAGAGCTTTGGACTACTGCTAACATGCTATATCAAGATATATCTTATATGCAAAGGAGTACGTAACTGATGAAAGTAAAAAGAAATAGAGGCAAACGTATTGAGAGATATTTGTGGACTATTACTCCCCAGTGGCGTGAAGAGAGATGGCTCTTTTAGGTTTAGCGGCAGTCACAACTGCTCCGTCCCAAGTTACTAGCGGAGGTGGGTCTGGCCGCTTGCCACATTTGAGCTGTGTACTGACAAACATCCCATGTCATCTCTGCTGTGGCCCGAGCAGAGCCAGCTCGGGTGGCTGGCACCTGTGGCACGGCTGTGTCTCCAAATCAGATAATCTGCCCATGAATAATGGAGAGCTGACCAGTGAGCAGAGATGTGTGACAAGTGCGATGTGTATAAGGAGGAAAAAAAACCACAACCGGCTACACGCCTAACAACTTCTCTGAGCTCCCCTGAGAGTATCCTCTCTCTTTCCTTATCGTGATACCTGCCTCTCAGATATCTCCCTTAATCTATTATAGCATCCAGATGCAGGAATCTACTTACCTGCCTCCCAAAGGGTCTGCAATTTATAGTGTATTCAAATGCGCCGAGCACAGCGAAGAGGTCATTAAATTATTATTGAGTAACAGAGTACAGGGCAATATTCAAGAGCAGTAACATTGAGGAGAATTATTTATATTCTTTGCAGCACATTCAACTGGACGGTGCCTTTCCTCTCTGTCCTGGCCTGCTTAGTCCTGGCAGCAGCAACAGTTATTTTGTATTATATACCTTTGAGGTACATTGTTTTAATCTGGGGTAAGTACTCTATTGCTTCTCATCTGCATGCAGTAACTACAATATATATCTATAGAATGAAATCAAACAGGCTTTAAACTACATGTTGCAGACAGTCAAGTGCTATTACTTAAAAGTGGATAAACATGCTATGAGTCTCTGTTGAAACTATCTTTCTTTATTTCCCCCCTTGAGTGATCTGATGGTCTACTTTTCTTAGGATTCTTTATAAGTTTCTGACAGAAAAATATAAGTAGATAAGTTACCCAATATTCTTATTACTCTGTAAGGAAGTAATTAGCTTCCTTGTGCTGGAGCCCTCAGTTGGAAAGCAGCAGAGAGTTGACAGGAGGTGTTTGAGAAGCTCAACGAGCAAGGCCCAGACCCCAGGAGCATCCAGGTCATCAACTGCTCCTGCAATCAGAGGGTGCTGTGTGCCAAAATACCGTGTGACCCAAGAGGTCAGTCAGCCCAATGGCCTCCCAGTGAGCATCTCTTTGCATCAGGGCATGGAAAGGAGTTCCTCAGGGCTGTATAAAAGTGTATCATTTTCTTGGGATGAAGCAAAAGATGTTTTAATATGAAAAATTGCTCAACAGTCTTACGAAGATGGTCTTTTATAAAGGATGATGACATCCAAGCAGCTGAAGACTTTTCTTATCTCAAAATGGCATTCTGACATGTTTAGGGTGATGTCTTTTATCTCAGCCTCGAGGTAAAATGGCTGAAAATGTGGGGCAAGGTATCCTCACTGGATTGCTGAGGCTTGTTCCTCATGTTGCTCTGGGCACCAGAGAGCCCCCGTTGTCCTTACAAGGCTGAGGCATCTGCTGGGGTCTTTGCTCTAGGGGATGAAGAAAAAGGAGAGAATAAGAAGGGGCCGGCGTGAAAAACCAGTGTTAGAGTGGGAAGGATTTAGTCAAACAAAAAAAAAAAGAAACAACCAAACCCCCACACACAAAAAAAAAAAAAAAAAAAAAAAAAAAGAAGGACTAAAAGGGAAGGAGGGAAATTACTAGGAGGAAAAAGTTCAGTAACAAAATATTGCTGCTGCAGTATGGAGGACGTGGTGAGTACATGAAAACCCTACATCCCTTCAACATCATCTAGACTGACAGGGCCTTCAAATATGATACATGTATAACAACTACCCTGTGGCAAGGCCTCAGAAGACCTTGTGGTATTTTCTGTTTTTTAAAAATCAGGTACACAGAAAATTGTGTTGGCATTTTGCTACAAGAATGTGGCTTAAAAGCTGAATCTCATGTGAAGCAGGTACATTTCAGAGAGAAAGCGGAGAAGGCTGAAGCAGCCATCGCATTTCAAACCACTTTCAGTGAAACTCTTTAAGAGATTTTGGACAGGGGAAGGGTTGGATCAGATGTTCTATTGTATTCTTCACAGGAAAACAGTGTTTGAATTTTCTTGCTATTCTTTAAAATGTGCTGGTTGTCTTCTTTGTCCCAGTGATCCTTTGCTCTTCGACTGCACCTTCACACAGCCATGTTGCTAATTCCTGTTTTTCAGGGGAAGTAGTGATAGAGAGCTGCAACAAGGAGAGAGCTGGGAATGGGGCCCAGCTCTCATTTCCTCATCTCGGTCCACGCGAAGAGCTGGTGCTTGCTGGTGGCCGCTCCGTCCTCCCTTTCCTCGTAGGGATCAGAAGATAACCCCTTGCAAGCTCCTCACTAATATGCAAGCTGCTCTCCCAAGGACCTCTTTCCCCATGTAGGGACCTCTGACAGCTGCAGCGTAACTAACTCCGTGGAAGATACTGGGAGCACTATTGTTGCAGTTAATAAGCCAAGTTATTTGCCTTAGAAAGATCAAAATAAAATAAACCTAAGAATAAGTTTTCACAGTTTCCCACAGCATCAGATTATGGTCAGCTTGTCAACTCTGGTTCTGCAAAGAGAGGATAAGCTGTGAAACATGATGAGGAAGGGAAGTTTTTGGCAGCTTTCATTTTCAAAAGAAATGGAAGGAAAAAGAACCTTCGTGCTGCCCGGTGTCTCTGAGCCCTCCAGCTCCCGGGGCAGTGAGCAGGGGACTGTCTGCTCCTCAAGGCTAGCGTATTTAACAACAGTCTGGCCTGCAAATTCAGATACTCCCCTCACAATATACCCCCAGAATGAATGTCTGCCACAATCTTTTTTTTTCTTTTTTTTTCTTTCCTCCATTGTTGACAATAAATGATCCTCAAAGTAGATAAATATCTTTGTATAATAATGATCTCCACTTCTTCCAAGAGGCATTTGTGAATGATTCCACCTGACAGGCAACGTGTGCGTGACTTGAAGTCATAGGCGCTGTTTTCACACTAATTTTTACTTGTGAATTCTTCTTCCTTTTTCCACCTTGCCTGAACAATTTAAGGGGGGAGAGCAGGGAATAAGAAAGCGGTTGTGTTATTTTGTTTGCTTTTTTTCTTTTTTTCCAGGCATAAATAAATTTACGAAGAAGTTCAGAAATCCCTATGCCATTGACAATAATGAACTACTAGATTTCCTCTCCAGGGTACCATCTGATGTTCAAAAGGTAAGTAATGAGTGGCCACCACCAACAGAGGCAGCAAGCCGCACTCGGAGCAGCCGGGTGCTCGGCTTGGGGAATGCAATGACGGTGCGCTTTTGAGTAACAGAGATAAGCAGGAAAATCCATAAAGTGGGAGGGGTGGATGTTAGAAGACAGGGGAGCCAAAATCCTTTGTAGGAAGCGTGAGATGATCACATAAAAATTATCCTGAAAAGACCTACTTAAAAATGATCTGGAAAATCACTCAGCATGGTCACGGAACGATGGTCTCTGTCACCTTTCTGCTCTGTTATTTGTACGGAGGAAGAGGAAAAATACTCTCTTTGAGAGAGATGCCATCCAAAAGCTTTTTCTGAATTCTCCCTTTTCTCGAGATTGGGGAGGGGGTGGTGTAGGAATTATTTCGGTGACCTTGTGCTTGCCATGTTTCCCCCCGCCCTCAGCCGTCCCTCCATACCCCAGCTCCCTTGAACTCCAGTCTCCCCTTGGACAGTGCTGCTCTCCCCCTTTTCCTTAGAGAAAGCCTTGGGCTGCATATAAAATGCTCTGCAGTTGATAAGATCAATTTTCTGCCATTATGGAATTACAACTTTTAATATAACCAGAATCTCTCCTCCCTCAATATCAGTCAAGTCTCGTTTCTCTTTGTATTTTTTTTTTTTAACAGCAACACTGTATTCAGTAATCTTGCCTATCTTCCTGGAAATTCTTTGAACAATAAGTCCTTTAGAATGTCAAGATCTGTTTATTTCTCTTGGAGGAAGGAAAGTAGTCTTGCTGGGTAACAAGCCGCAAGATATAAAAGATTCTTTCTTTTGTTTTAATCAAGTGGAATCCGTGTCCCGAGGCCCTGATTCGGACGCCCTGGATCCCACTGGCGTCATACCTTCCTCTGCGAATTGTCATTCTTTCACAGCAAGGTGCTACTCACTGTGAATAAGGGGATCACAATCTAGCCTGTAGTGATTTTACTCTGTTGGAGATTGAAAAATAATTGCCTCCATGCCGTGTCGAGGCATCTGGTAGAAACAGGGTTGGAAAGGCTTATGGTGACATTTATTTCAAGAGGCCACCAGATTGGTTGATGGTTATACTAATAACTTGAGAGAAATATCTCCAGACTGGTGGGAGAGAAAAAGCTAAACAGAAATAATCATAGAGACATTAAGCTTTAGTGTATTTTTATTTTGTGATTGCTCTCATAGAGTGCACTGGATTTGCAGTGATGGTTTGCATATGCCCTTTTAATGTTTATGTTTAAAGATAAGCTGCTTTTCTATTTATGCTTTATTTAACATTTACATTTATAACATTTCCTTGAATGGTTTCTATCATTTTGGGAACCTTTGAGCTCTCTGAGGGAAATGATAACTGTTTTCTATGAGGGAAGACTGATAAAGTTCCTCGGATGGGGCAGACCTTCCTAGAGGAGTTTTGCACTAATGCTAAAAATAGTGAACCTATGTGACAGCCACACACTCATCCAGTGAAGCTCATCCCTGTCATTTCCAAAGCTTGTCCCCGTCTGCTTCATTTTATGTGCTATTAATGCATCGTCGTTTCACTTTGGTACTGCAGTGGGTTAGAAATTTCGTCTGTACTCTAGCCACTTACAACCCACGTGTGCTGGACAAAAGACAGAGCAGGAGGGAGAAAGATGGCATGCTCAGCAAAAGATTCCCACGATTTCAGTGGGAATGCTTCTGTCTAGCACAACAGACAATTTGCTCTTGGGATTAGGACATCTCTCAGTTTATCGTGCATTTTAACCGTTATATTGTACCTGAAACGGTTTTGAAAAGTGGAGGCAGCTTTGTTCAGGTTCTGTTTGGGAAAATGTTTTCCCTTTCTGAGATGGTTAAATATGCCAGCATCCCAAAGGCTATGTGCAGTTTTGACAACTGCCATGTTACTGCATATTGGGATCCACTTGAATTTTAACTTCCGAAAGAAGTTTATTAAACTTATAAGTTAATACCAGAAGAAGAAGAAAAACAACTCCCAAACCAAACCAAAACAAACTCGAAAGATCTATACTACATTGCTGAAATCAGGTAGAACCCCATGTATCTCATTAGAAAAAATCTGCTTTTAATATTTTTGTTTCAAGAAATGATGCATGACTTCTCAAATCCTTCCTGCAATTAATCCCCCATGTTCCTGTGTTTAGAAAATGATTCATTACTTTTGAACCTTCCTTAGTTTCCCTTGGTTGGTCCTCGGGGAGCCATTAACACACACTGTAGTGAGCTAGAGTTACCTAACTGCAAACGTCATGTCTATTTGTTTTTACAGGTGCAGCATGCTGAATTGAAACCATACAGCAGCTCCAGTCCCATTAGGAAGAAACGGAGCGCGCTCTAGGATGCTGAGGGATTTTGGAACGCAGCATCTCCCTCCATACTGCACGTGCGCACGCTCTTCCCTCTTCCCTTCTTTTTTTTTTTGGTTCAGAACAACACTATAATCTCTGCCCGCAGACTTTTGGTTTTTTTTCCTGAAAGATGTGGGTTTTGACACCTAAATGCCTGTCCTGGGTCATCTGTCCTTTTGGCATGGAGACCTGGCCCAGAAAGAGCAGGGTGGGATGTCTGAAGTAGCTGGTGGGGTGAGGAGCTGGCTGTGGCAGCGCTCCCTGTTTTATGTAGGAAGAGATAATTCCGCTTAGTGTAGCAGATCAGCTGAGCTGATGTGAAGAGATGCTCTGAACCAGTTTTTAACATATCCAACAGATTTACATTAAGATATGAGAGCTATTCTTTTCAGAGTTAAATCACTGTGCCTAGAAAGGTTTAAGCTCTGAATTAACGAGTCTTTGATACCCATCTTCTGTTCAAGCGGTGTACATTTTAAAAAGTTTTTTTAATCATAATTAGCAGAAAAAAAAACTAGAAGCTGCAGCAGTATCTCAATATTTCATCCAACACTTGTGGATTTTTTTTCCTTTTCTTATTAAAAAGAAAAAATCCCACCTTGCAGTTAACTCCTCAGATACTGGGATCACCGGAGATCCATTGCGGGCAATGGATGTGTCTTCTACCATGAAAGCATTAAAAGGACTTAGAAAAGCTTCACTCACTGACCTGAAAAGACTCTCTCGACTTGCTTTTTATAATTCCATCTCATCAGATATTTTAAGCATAGCTGTTGTTTTTCTGTCTAAATCCAGAGGGGTAACACTACAGCTCTAAGAGAAAAACACTTTTTAGCCTTAAAGAAACAAGTGCTTGTGCAGAAAGAGTGCCCAGTACCCGAAGAAGTGGTTCTGCAATAGCATACAGGCTTTCACCTGCTGCTGATGTCACCTTGGAGTCTCTTCTGGCAGTTCGTAAGGAAAGGATGAGAAAATGAAACCATGTGGAAACTGAGCAAGGAAGAGAAGCGAAGAAGGACCCCATTTTCTACTCTGAGCATAATGCAAGTTCTTGCTTGCTTACCCGTCATTTAACTGTTGTGCTTTTGCTTTATAAAATCTGCATAACGGGTGTTGTTTGATTGAGGAAAATCAGATCTGGAATCACACATAGGCCCGCCACTTTTAATGTGACCGTACCCTTCGGTATATTAGGCACTGTAAGGTGTGGTGAAGGTTGCTTGCCACCATGATGAGTCTTGGGCAGCAACAGAGCTGCAACTTGGTTCCTGTGGTTCCCAGACAGGCATCTCCACTAGCATCCCCTGCAGTGATTCACAGTGCAAAGAAATGGAGAAGCCAGGGAGAAAAGTAGTAACCAAAGTAACACTTTGAAAATGGTATGATCAACCATAAAACTGGAATTATTTTGCTTATGGACTGGAGATCTGAGTGGAGTCCTCCTGTGTTGTTCAGTAATGCCACCTTCTTGTGGGCCTGTTGCATGAATTTAGAGGAAAACTAAAGACCGGAGTATCTTCAACTGGATTGTTATCCAGATTCAGTGATTTTCCAAGAAGCTTATCTGTCAAAGTAACAAGATTCACCGTGCCTCTGAAGAGGCACACTTTTGTAGATTTAATTTGATAATGTGTTTTGCTCATGTAAGGCTATGTGTAGCTGTATATGAAAAGATAGAAGAAAGATTATCCTAGTTACAATCCTACAGAAATGCCTGTGTGTGCATGTGTGCATACCCATGCATATAAACACAGTTGTGTATACAGAAGGGTTCGTACATAATGTATTTATAGATGAGTATGTGGAGGGGAAATGGGTGAATATACAGATTTTAAAACCTTCAAAGAGAATGTTTATGAAAATTGCCAAAGATTCTAAAGCTTATCATGTTGTGTCTGTTCTTCTTCATATTGCATCTTTCCCGGCATGTGTCTCTGGCTGAGCCAGATCTCTGCATGATTTGATTTACTTCAAGTTAATGAAGCTGGTTGGAAAGAGCCTTGTAGAAATCATAAAATCTCCAGTAAATCTCCTACTTGTACATACAATAAATGTCCGTGGACCGCTTTTGTAAAACCAGTTTCTCAATCTTCTGTGTAAACAATGCTTCATTGTCTTGCTTCAAAGTATCATCTAGTTTGTCATCCTGTAGTCTTGTCATTTTTTTAAGGCCTGAATTCAGACATTTTTAAGCAGATATGTGAGATCTGATAATTCACTCAAGTGAAAACATTCAATTGCAGCCCAGAATTGTTTGTTTATTCAGAAGTTGGAACTAATATTTTAATAGATTTTTTTTTCCTATAGAATTTTCCACATGGCACTGATTTCTGTTCAGGAGACAGGGTGATGTCTGACTTAACGTAGGTATGCTCTGTGTTCCAGAATAATTTGTATTAGATTATTATGCTGGAGCCATACCAGCTGGAGAGCTTGGGATGGTCCAGTGCCTATTTATGTTGCAATGAGCTCTTTGTTAGGATAAATGCTGTTTGAAATGCAATAAACTTTTGAGGTTAAGCTGGTGCTTTTAATTTATCTGGATTAGGATATATGTTCCTCATGCTATAATATTCGGTATCTGACTAGGTAAGAAAGTACATCACTTGACAAACTGTGTAGCATAACAACTGGTGGCAAAGGTTACTCGAAATGGAAGCAGTACTGCTGTAGGAGATGAGGTAGGTGGTTACCCCTCTTGCCTTAAGCTCTTAGACAATCTCCTAGCCCCTATGTTTAAAAAAAATAAAAGAAGAAAAAAAAAAGAAGCCATAAGATATGTACATTTGCTCTGCACTCTCTCAACCAAACTCTTTGTTAAGATCTTAAGTTTGATTCTTAAAGTAAGAATGTTGATGCATGTCTCTGTGTCCGTTTGCTCATGTGAATTATGTGTTTTTACCTTGTCACTCTATTCAGCATATAGCGTGGAAATTATAAACTTACATTTATAATTTTGTAGTCATTTTAATGCACCTATGTGCGCATTTTTGTTCTAAACTCTCTAAGCCCAGAAGGCATTCAGAAATTTAAATCTGAGTATTTTGAATGACTGTAGATTTCAGAAACATTTGAATACATCATCAGAATATCACTAAGCATGTTGACTGCCTGTGCAGTGTGTAAATAATTGGATTTGAAGTATATGTGCAAATGAAATGTATGCTTACATTTGACTAAACATAAGCTACTGCTGAGAAGTTGGTTTATTGAATAACGAGGAATAGGACTGAGAACTGTTTCCCTATGGATCACTGTCAGGAGAACTCAGACACTGAAACACACATCACGGAAATCAAGTGAATGACTGAATAAAGTAAAGTCGGGAGAAATGTCACATGCACTTTTTTACTTTTTTTTTTTTTTCTTTTCCCTGCTGACAAAGCTTTGATTTTACCGTCAGCCATAGCAATTTGTGCCTCTGCTTTCCCCCTCAGTTTGCCATCCGTGTTGAGCTGTCCTCTTCTGAACCACCCCACAGAGCGGTGTGGAGGTCGGGCTCTGCGCTGCTGATCTGTGGCCCCTCCCCTGAGGGTGCCAGCAGGCATCCACCATCCTCTGGATTGTGGGAAAGTGCCTGTCCCATAGAAATTAGACTGCTGCTAATTTGCCACATATGAGGCAAGAGTATTAACAGCTTCCAGTACTGGGCTGTCCCACTAGAAAAGAGGGACTTGCCATTTAATTTCCTGTACTCTACATGGGGCTACCTTCTTTTTAATTTGGAGGTCCTGATCCTGTCAGCCTTTCCACAAGGGGAACTGGAGCTATTTTCCCATCAGACCAGTAGATTTGCACCAGAAAGGAATTTGGCTGCTCTGATGTATTAAGACGAAAAAAAAAAAAAAAAAAAAAAAAAAATCCACAGAATGCATTCTAATCAAACCTTAACCTTTACATTCTCAGTCCTTTAAACTAAGTTCATAGACTGTTTGGGAAATGTTAGCTTTGAGACCATAGACTCTGTTAGAAGTGAATCCTCTTCTGACTTAATATTGTTCTTGTATTTTATCTGTAAAGCTACATGTGTCAGTGCCCTGGTGCATCCACCCCTTCAGATCACACAGGGATATGATAAGAATATCTGCTCTTTAGCATCCATAAAGTTAGCAACTTAGAAGGAAGCTGAGATGCTACAAATGACTGCTGTATTGCAGATGGAGTGTTTTGGTTGTTCTCAAATTGGGAAAAGTTAAGGCAAGTGAAATTCTACCATATCTGGATAAAGATGATTTATCATTGGGGTAGACCCCCAGTAGCAGCAACAATTACATCGTTCTAAGGAAGATGTGGTCAAAAAATAAGGTTCGTGATTACTGTAAATATCTACAGCCTGTTAAAATAATGTTAGAGTGCTTTCTTTTGATGCTTTGACTTAGTGCAGCATTCCAAAAGAGTATAGAAGGTTGTTTCACTTTGAATAAATTATTTGTGCTGTTTTGACATGAATCATGAAACTGAGCATGGGGAAGCAGGCGGCAGCGTTCAGGCCTCAGTCTGCAGAACAGCAGCAGCACCTGGGCAGGCATAGCTTCAAGTTCTCGATGTGGCTTTAACCTGAGGGCTGATGATTCTAGTTAAATTTTATGTAGAGGAACATTGCTAGTCTGTTCCTGGGTGTTGGATTGAACACCTGCAATTTCGCTCTTGGCTGAACAAGGGAATGTGTGTCTTGCATAGAGGAAGAAAGTATGAGCTGGAAGACATGCTGGCTTAAAATTCATTTGAGCCATTTCCCAGTGCAAACCAGCCTTCTAGCCCCTTGAGGACTCCCTTGCAGAAGGAGAGTAGGGCAGGCTCATGGACTGGGCACATACGTCTGGTTCTGGATCTTCCAAGGCCAACCATGATCAGATTGGATGGTGAACAGATTGCCCCTCGCACCAGTGATCACTGGCTGCTGGAATGGCTCCAGGAAGCCATGTGTTCAGCTGGCATACGTGGCCTTCAGTCTGAGAAGGGAGGATAAGATACTGGGCTTTGATGAAACGATGGGTACGTGGGTGGAAATGAGAAGGGAACTTGTGCTCTAGGGATGGCCTAGCTAGGGATTCTCCTCTTCACCTTGTTTGTTGGAATCAAATTTCTATCAGATGAATGAATGCATTTTCTGCTCTTAATCTCTGCATTTTTGATGAGTTACTTCTGCCTCTCACTAGAAGGAATATTGTATTTTTAACTGTCATCTACCAACTGGAGATGATAAAACCTAAAGACTTGGGATTTACACTTCCAAATGCACATTCAGGCTATATTCCTCTTCAGTTCTGAAGGGACGTGCGGATAAAATGGTGCTGGATCCAAACTCTTCCAGACAAATGCAAAGCTTGCTCAGCAATATTGTTACAAAGATACTGATTGCCTCAAAGATACTGATAAATATTTCAGCTGTATCCTGAGGGGTACCTATAGGGGTAAGTGGGTAAGTCGACTGGGGTTTTATCCTAGAGATGCTTACACTTCATCCCTGCAGTGGAAATGATTCTTTAAGGAGATCTCCTGAAGAGAAGCAAAAGAAAATGCATTATTTTTATTTCTGGAGTGAATGCTAGCTCCCTCTTCCCATCCAGCTACTGTATATGGAAGATGGGATTTAGGAGCTCTTCAGTATCTCTCTATCATGTAGGGAAACTACTTTCAAGAGTGTAGAAAAAACATGTTATTTACTAGCTCACTGCTGCCACCTCTGAAGATACAGTAAATCTGTAGCCTTCATTTTTAAGTGGAGATGCACTGTGGAAAGAGCGTATCCTCCCACTGACAGGAAAAGACTTTAAGTCTCATTGACTTATGTACTAAATTTTGCTTTGATCACGACCCTCTGATTTCTCTCTTCACCTTCTGTCTGCCTGTGACCCACCTGAGTGAGCCTCCAGGGCAGCACAGCAAGCCACTATGTTAGAAGGAAGTCTAGAAAAAAAAAAGGTATCTCCCTCCATCTCCGGCAATAGATGACTTTACTGAAAGTCAATGCCATTCTCTTGCATTTATCACTGCCACTCTTGCTCTGCATATTTTTGGTATTCGCCATGCATTGTTAGCGGTGATTGTCATGTAATTAAATCACTGCTCATCACAAGAGCCTATTTTTATGCTGAGATAAGCATCAGAAGTCTGCTGCAGCATCCCCCAGATCAATAAAGATGTTCCCTGTAGGATTACAAATAGTCTGGGGTTGTGCAGGGCACTAGAATTAATTAGGAATGATTTCTCTTTTTCTTTCTTCTTTCAATACATTTTTAATTGTTTATCCATTTTCGATGGGCTTGTTTTTAACTCTGCCATGGTGCCCAGATGCTTCTGTTCAGACCTTTTGAGTATGATATATCAATTTGGGCAATGCTATTTGCTCTAAGCACTCACTGTTATCATTATCTTTCTATAGTCACATGTGACTATCACTTCAAAACGTGTTTCTGAATGAGATATTTGCATCATGGGCTTTGCACTTGAACTTACTGTTAAATAGGTTCATGAAGTGGCAGGACTTAGAGATCCAAATAAGGTACATAACCCTCAAGCCCTGTCCTGAAGATTTGCTGTTTTGATTGGACAGGACAGAGCAAGTAGAAAGACTCGAGGCATTTGCTGAGGAAGCATTTGCCCAAGGTCACAGAAGAAGTCTGTGGTGGAAGAAGGACTAGCTCTGAGGTGTCCTGTTTCCAGGCAGTTTTGGAGTGTGCTTTTCCCAAGTGCCTCTTTTAAAGTTTTTTCTTTTAAAACTATTTTTTTTATTTATTTATTTTTACTAGGTAACTAGTATTACGGAGACATTTGGGAACTTATTCTGGAAGAGAAATGATTCTGTTACCTTTTCCTTGAGTCAAGAGGTAGTTGGTACCTGGTGAAAATTGTAGTAAAAGACCAGAACTGAGTCTATGGATTTCCGAGATGCTTAAGGACAGTACTAACAGCGTTTCCTTTAAAACAGATTTAGATGTGGGACGTTCAATAAATTTGCGTGTTGTTATCCTCAGTGTTTGAGAAATGGAAAGAGGCCCAAATCTCAGACCAGTATTACCTTTGAAGATTGGTCTTGTTTTGATATTGTATGCTGTCTGCACTTTACATCTTTAAAAACCTGCTTCTTGCATATGGATTGTCAATCAAGCAAACATTTCAAAATCTAGTTGGGCGTATTGTAGGCCTGTTTAACTGTGGGTGTGAGACATCATTCAAGAGAATAACACCAGAATGCTCTAGTTTATTTTGGTTTATACTTTCCTGTTCTCAGTTGTCCACTTTCTTTAGCACTGTTTTTAAATTTTTCTCTTACTTTCAATTTCCTGCTGAAGTGGTTTTATCAGCCTCCATTGGATATTGATCCAACATCAGGATCCTCCACTGCTTGCCCTTACCTGCTGAACTGTGAGTATGATGAGGAGGCCAGCATTAGCCACAGCCTGGTGTATGGGAGGTAAGAGCTAGTAAAGGTTGTAACTGGATCGTAACAGGTTGGATTATTCAGAAGAGTTCTTTTTTTATATATATATAAAAAATGCTAACCAATACAAGCTGCATTCACAAGTGTCTGGTTAGGAGCAGAGTAGCCATAAGCATTCTGCTGAAATTATGTAATGCTGATATGCTGCACAAATGCAGACTGTGACCTTCTGCATACAACACTGTAGTAAGAGGGGAGTTCGTGGGCCATTTCTGAGAGCAGGGTGGTGGTGTCCGTAAATGCGTGAGGCAGAGGGAAGATGAAGGCTTTTGTCTTCACTGGTCATTGGTCAGGCAGCTGAATGCTATGTCCTTTGCAGCCAGCATCACCAAGGATGGAAGGAGCTTCTTCAGCTGCACCAGTGAGGGTCCTTGCTCTCCTGAAGGCACTGGGAAAACCTAAGTTCCTTTTAGGGAACAGGAGCACTGTAAAGATTCCTGTAGGGAAAAATAGCTATTTCTCAACATGAAAAAGAAATTAGTAGTTCAGTGTTTTGCACTTGCATTACTGTACTAAAATGCTGTTCTTCTTGAGCTATAGCTGAAGTGCACTGATACCAAACTCCCACTGAGCTCAAAGGCTTTGGTTCAGTGACTGCCTCTATAAGATGGATAAATAGTGGCCAAATCTGCTGCTGGCGCACCTAAAGTAGAGAAGATAGTGATGTTTTGGATGGGCTTGCTTAAACATTCTCAGTAACATAGTGCTCCTTGAAAAAGATTCTTTTAATTGAGCCATACCCAGTGCCAAACAAGGAAGGAGGAGCAGATATTGTAGTAAGCAGCTCTGACGTGGGCATGTACACGCAGTATGCCAGGCTAGCTTGGAAAGAAGGCTTTTAGTCTGCTCTCCATCTGCCCATCTCATTGCTTCCCAGTGTTGAGGATTAGCCAGCACTCAGTTAATGATGCCCTGATGACCTTGTGTCTAGGGTATTCCCATAGGGGTCCTAAAGACCAGAAAACCTTCCCCTGAATTCAGTGGTGAAGAACTGGGCAGTAGCCATGCTTCCAACGGCGCCCCCAGGAGCTCCAGGTAAGTGCAGAGAGGCAACTGAGGTGTAGCTTCATCATGACTGTTCATTCCTAAAAGACAGCACAAACACAGCCTCTGTGAAGGATGTCCCATGCCCAGGCCTGCTCCAGCCCAGAGATGAAATACATCTTTCAGTCAGGACCACCAGGATCCAAGGCTGCATGACCTTAATGCTTCCATTCCACTTGAATCTCCAAACAGCAGAACACAACATCACTCTGGGTGGTGAGATTGGAAGGAGCACAAAATCAGCAAATACCCCTGCCACCCTCACTGATCCGGGGCTACACGGGCAGGGCTGCATATGCGACCGTGCACAAACTCTCCTACTTCAGCTCCTGCCAAAAGGAGATCATGCCCTGATCATAATACAAAATGTGCAGTGTGACTGGAAAACCCTACTACCAGACTATAGAAGAAGCATATTATCTATAGTAATGGACTTTACTAGTAGGCAGTTGCCTTAAATTCAGCGGGCACTGTCCTAATCTCGCAGAAGTCAACACAATGCTCCCATTGCTCTGAAATTAACCCTAGAGAGCATTGCCGGGTCACCACACCTGTGGCCTACGCAGTTTCCAGTTAGGGGGTTGGCTCATAGACAACTGGCAAATTGTTCGTGAACCAAGAGTACAAGCCCATCTCGTGCTCTACTAATTTACTGGGAAGGTCTCAGTACACAGATCCTACACAGTCCTCAGAGAAAGCTCCAGCTATCCCCCATAGTCCCTTCAGATGCTTCTTTTCTTATGCAGCTTGTAAGGAGGATCTGAAGAATGGGCTCAGCTTGTCCTCTACATGGGTCTAGAGGAACCTAGCTAGGTCAGGATTTGCCAGACATCTGTGGTGGGGAAGGCACCATAAATAATTATATAAAAAAGAACCCCCTTCTAAAATCTATCTGGATCACACATGGGCATTAGAAAGCATTCTTCTTTGGCTGCAAGACCTGGCTTGACCTTATCTGTCCCGTGTTCCGTCTGGGTTTATTTTGAGGTGGTCGGAAAGGAAATCCCAGTGCAGAGGTAGGTGGAACATTTTTATTAAACTGTTGTTTAAAAAAAAAAGGCATTTGGAAGGGTTTGAACTCTTAGAATAAGAGTCTGGGAGGATGGATCAACGGTTACAAAGGAGGTGAGGGGAATCAAAGGCGCTATTGCTTAACTCGTTGTAAGGAGTCGTGTGATGGTGAAAGTAGCAGAACTAGGCTGGAAGCAGCCTGATATGTTCCAGTCAATTCATCAGGAGGATTTCCCGTCCAAATATGCAGATGTGTGCACAATTATTTTACGTACCTTCACAAACACAGGCCGTACCTCTGCGCACTTAAATAAATCTTGGCGCTGTCCCTTTTGAAAAGCGTTTTGGGTTCAGCCTGGCTGCCTGCATCCTGCATCGTTTTGTTCAGCAGAGTCCTTGCAAACAGCCCATCTCCTCTTCCCTTTCCGCTTCCCCTTCCTCCTCCTCCCATCCCACCGCAATCACTGCTGCCCAGACCCATCCTTCACTCTCACAAAACTGATTTCTGTTTATGGAGCAGCTGGCAGCAGCAACGCTTGAGCACTGAGCGATGACTAAGAAACAAGCCCACTTTTCCCTTAGCTGTCAGGAGCTTTTAGAAATAACACCCTCCTCTGAGGAAGTCAGAATAGCAACAGGAAAATAAGTAAAACCTATTATAAAACAGTTGTCCAAGAACTTAGGCATGGCGCAGGGTAGAGATCAATATGCTGTGAAGGTTAAATCTATTTTCACACTGTGTTCTATTTCACACTTTAATGGTGTTTTAATGTGTCTGTCACTGAGCCCCCTTCATGTTATGCAGGTAGAGCTTTTACAAAGAAGAAATAACGTTGGCTTTACAAGCTTCACAGTAGCATCTTATTTACCAGCTGAGATCTGATGCTTTCCTCTCCGGAGACATACCAGACTTTGACTACTTTATTTTGTTTTATTTTTTAGAAGGCATAATGTGGTGTTGCATTTACAATAATTTTTAGATATCTTTCTGGGAATGCCTGTAAGGATACGAACAGCAGGAATGTGTGTTTGTGTATAGAAGGGACAGAAATATCTGCTGGCTGCTTGTACAGGCTGAATACGTGCAGGGTGTGTAAAATTTCCAAGCTTGAGTTTGCACCTAATCCAAGATGGTGCATGCCAAAGCGTTGAACTCAGCTGACGCTGGGGCACTGAATGGAGCTTGGAGGAGAGCATGAAGGATGACACCAGCAGACTAAGTGAGTGAGCACGACCCAAAGGAAAGGTGCTGAAAGAGGGTAGGATGAGCCCTGATTTCAGACTGGAGCAGGGAAGAGGATGAAAGGGGAGGAAGGAAGGAAGGGATCCTCTGCAGGGACTTTCTCCCAGTACCCAGTACGGTATAATTGCCGTGCTGAGCCAGCGGAGGCAAGGAAGGACGATCTGCTCACGCTCGCAGCTGCTCTTGCATGACCTCTCTCCTCCTCTAGCAGCTCCCGGCAGAGCTGGCGAGCACTCTCCTTTGCAGCCAAGATGCCTTCCTACCTCTCCCTTCATTTGCTCCTATGCTTGCTCTTTATCCTTCTCTTATTTTGTCTCCCAACCTTAACCTCTCAGGAGACAGAGGCAACAGGAAGAGCATGCACCAGAGAAGACACAATATTATATATCTTATTTGGAGTAACTTGTTAAAAGCCTCGAGCTGCCTGTCCTGTGGGTTGCTTTCCCAGAGCAGCATGCCCTTGCTCTGTCAGAGTCCGTGGAGGGTTGGTGCTTGCTGGAGTGTGAGTTTTTAGACTTGCAGAGCGCTGACTTGGCTCAGCCTGCGTATCCCACTAGCAGAAATGCCTGCAATGTGTTTTTTGGCTTTGCTGCGCTGCGTGCTCCGAGTTCATCTCTTCCCCCCTTCCGCTTTCCGTTGCAGGAACAACAATCTGCTGGTGAAGGCAGCGCGGGACTGGCCTTCTATTGTGGGGCCAAAACAAACGCTCTGCCCGTGTGTTTTCCATCCTTCACAAGGTAAAATACCAGTGCTAAGAGAGGTCGACCCCCTGGCGGGAGTCTGTTGTCTGGAAATCCAGTGACTGACTTCATGGGGCAAAACTTTGCCTTGACTTATACTGCTGAGAAATGAATTTGTGCCCTTTGGCGCTGTGGGATCAAAGTGTTTGGACGGGGGAGCAGAGCGGCTTACCCTCGGAGGGCTGTGCAGGCGCCTTCTCCCACTACCGCTGCTGCAAATTTACAGCCTGGTGCATTAGATCAAATAGCCTGGTCACAGATACGCCGGAATTCAAGCTGCAACGTTACAGTGGTTGCTTCACGAGCAATTTAGCTACCTTTTCCAAACGGATAAAAGCCTCCGAGAAGTTGCAGAGCTGGGCTCGGAAGTCTTCTGGGAGCTGCAGTCCCGAGGAGCTAGTGAAACACATTTGGCTCATTTTTCTATCCCGGTCTTAAAAATGCAAGTTACCCAAGCTTCCAGTCCAGGAACGTTCCCACCCAATGCTCTGTGTGCATGATTTGTAACTCGTTCAGTCCTGACCGGTCGTGAAGTGGTTAGAAAAATAATTTCTGCTCCAAACCAGAACCTGGGGCTTGTATTCTATGGCTTTGTTCATTTTTTTTTTTCCTAAGGTAACCAAACTTGACCCGATCGCTAAACCCTTTCAGTTCACTTGCATTTCTTTTTAAGGGCTATTTCTCCTACTTCAACCGGTAGAGCAAATCCATAAATATTTGAATTACAAATTTAAGCGTACGGTTTGACTAACATTAACAGAAGCAAGGCCACTTTTCTGAAAACAGAACTGGGCACCTGTTGTGGCCCTAACATTCAGACCTCCTTAATCCGAGAGTCATAGATTCTATTTAAAATTTGAGAAAGCTGACCAGTGGAATAGCTTTGAAGTTTAATGCCAGCTTTCAAGAGTTAACCTTTAACGCCTTTGGCGGTCTATGGCTGTATACCTTATATTAGGAGTAGAAATTCTGGAAAAGTGACAAAAGCACAGATAAAATAGAAATGCTTCATTATTACACACTCTCTTGCTTTCCTGCTTTACAGATGAGACCTGGGGAAAACAATGTTTGTTCTGTGTCTTGCTCAAAAGAAACATTTGTGGAAGTCATTAATGCAATGCTATTGCTTGTTTAAAATCTCAACTTTTATGTGAATTCCCTCCTGAAATATTAAAATACCCAAATCACAGAACGGATGAAAATAAAACAGTAAAGAGACAAGAATATACCCAAAATGACGAGGCTTTTAAAGAAGTGGTTAACACTCAGGGAGATATTAGTTGGGTGCTAATTCTTAGTTTGTAGAAGGCAGTGAATGATTTGCAGGGAAATATTTCTGGTAGCTGGGAAGTGGAAGAGTTTTGCATCTCTTGCTGAGAAAAATCCAGCATTTCCCCGGGTTTAGAGAGTTTCTCCACAGCTGGATGCGATCTGCCTTCTTCCGCTGTAAATTTTGGAGTCCTTGCTGGGGCTAATCTGCTCGGTCACGTTAGCAGCAGAGGACAGCAGCAGTGATGGACTTCAAAGACCTGAGCAGCTCCAGGAAGGGAAAGGGGACTGGGTGCTTTGCAGGTGAAAGGACAAGGGAATTACTGGGCATCGGCCAGGGCAAAGGTTTCTGTTACTGTCTAGAAGGCAAATGATGTAATTTTGGCAGCGTAGTCCATAGGAATGAATAATTCTTAGACTAAAATTTAGAATTTTCTCCTATGTTTTCCGTTCATGAAGTCTGGCAAATATTATCCAGAGCTGTTTCAAATGTTCGCTTGCACATGCTGGCTGATGTCACAGGGATAACGCGTCCCGTTGAATCGCTCCTAGGAGGCTGCTGAGAGGATGTGGTCCTGGGTTCTGAGGTAATGAAGTTTTTTAGAGGTTCGTAACTACTCTGGCTTGGATTTCACATCATTTCCAGTGGACTGCTGCTTATCAAGCTTTTCAGCTTCTTGACAGGGTAAGCATATTTTTGAAGTCCTGTTTCTGGTACTGGCATTCACCTTATGCCTGCTATATTTTTGAAGCCCTTTAAATAGCCCCATTTGACAGAAAATGCCATCCCTGCAATATTAACCCTACAAAAGAACCAAAGAAGCATCCACGCCAGTGAAGCAATGCAAATTAATTTAAATATCTGCCAAATGTTTTTGAAAACCATTATCTAGGCTTAATATTTTGTGAAGTCTAATGGAGGACAAACATCGCTGTGAAAACTCCTTTCTCACTGCTGAGTAAATGGTTTCCTTTGAAGAGCTCCTGGTAACGTGGAAGCAGCGGTGACATGTAGGTACTGCTACTAGAAGTAATCTCTATGTGTTTGCAGACATAGAACCAAACTTTACATCAGCCATGTAGCTTAACGCTTTGTCAGTAATGCTTCTGATTTTTTTTTTTTTTTTTTTTGCTTTTTTTCTTTTAGTCGAAATTTGCAGATGTCTAGTCACCTATGGTTAGAGAGCAAATCAGTTCATAACTTGACAGTAAGTACTGTGCTGCAAATACAAACTTACACACTGTTCTGAAACTCCAAGACCTTTTTTCTCTTTCCAAAATGGAAAGTGCAAACTGTTAATTTGAACTTCTAATCGTATTTCTTATGTTTCACTTTTATCTCCAGCTATGTTTAATTAGAAGGCTTTTGAAAATATTTTGTAACAATGCAACAGTTTTGGCTATAAGTCAGCTCAAGAGAGCAGAGAAAAAAAATGTTCTAACAATTATCCTTCCCACCTGAACCTTCTCTTAAAAGCACTGTTAGAGATTTTTAATAGCATCCTACTGATTTCAAGGGAGTAATGTCTAACCCCTTAATTCTTGCATTCGCAGGGAGGAATAGCTCAGTAGTTGGAGGGATCACGGACTGAACCTTACGTGTTGCAGGTAAGCCCAGTTCCTTTAACTTGAACCGAGCTGATTCTAATTTGCCCCAGTTTAGGATCTCATCCTCTGCTTGCAAAACCCCTAAGAATCTCTGCTCAGGTGCCATCACGTTGCAATATAAAAAATACAAATGAGTATAGGGAAATCGCTACACTCTGCTGCAGGCAGTGCACAGCCTGAAACACAACAGCCGCTGCCCCAGCACAGTGCCAACAGGAAGCCAAGACCTGTCAGAGAGGTTGGAATCGCAATAATGTGTCTGTGCATTTTTGAGTGCCTTTTCGCACCCCTCTGGAGCGTACACATCCTCTCCACAGACTTCCCTGAACAAAAAACGTAATAAGTAAATACGTGAGCAAAGTTTCAAAGTCTGAAAGCTGCATTAGAGTCTTATGAAAGCAGAGATACTTTGGAGCATTAAGACTGTTCTGGCCCATTCAGCTCTCTTAAGCAGCTCTCCTTTCTCCTCTGGAAAGTTTGTGCTGCTCCTTTTTGCTAAAATGATTTGCTAAAGTTCTTCCCATCCCCTGTACCTGCCAATTTTGCTCATGAATGATGCTTAAAATGAAGTGCAGTCCAATGCCATAACCATGATACCATCTTTTAGAGCAGATTGCCAGCCTTTTTTTCCACTTATGGACCCCTGAAATGTTATCAGTGGGGGTGAGGATTCCTATGCGAGTATAAGCTTACCGAGAATGGACTTGATCTTTACAGTACTTCGCAGGCATATTGGATATACACCTACAGCTCCCTTCAGCTTGAAGCATTTAATGTTTTCATTTGAAACTAGTTGCATATTATTTATCTTTTCCTATAAAGAAATATCTACCTTTTTTCAGTGAACAGAACAAAGTCACAACTATTAATAAACACATAACAGAAATAAAATATCTCAAACTCCAGCAACTGCAGCCAGTCATTCCAAACAACCTTTACTTTTAGACGTACTTTTCTACAGCCTCTTTGTCTGGACTTGCTGCCCAGATTCAGCCTTCAGATTAAGCTGAGATTCTCCACTGTGTCGTGGTCCAGCCTTGTAACTCTGCCACGTTGCACATAGGGAGGCAACAGGGAAACCCAGCAGAAGCTGCAAGGGTGAAACTCACTTCACTGAGTTTTGAGGGAGAGAGTTAAATGGCTGGTTTTTAGGCACAATGTAAATAATGACCGTGTACATATTTTAATCTCTTGCATTTAAAACTCAGGATAAGCAGAAGTCTGAAAAGTGAGTGTTACTCTCTGTTTGAAATATTTCAGAGTTGAGCTGCTCCCATAAAACTGAAAAAATCAGGTATCCTGTGATGGTGGTGAGTAGTGACACTACTAGACTGCTTCTGCTTGGACGTTCATGGATCTCGCTGTCATTGATGCAGTATTTATTCTGCAGCTCGTTGTCCTATATAACGATGTGTGTGATGGAGGGAAACATCTCACTTCTATCTGTTGCTTACACCCATTTTTGCTAACTTCAGGACTCCCAGTGATTGCACAGCAGCAGCCAGGGAAATGCGTACATACTGCAAGTAATATGTAGATGATTTTAAGCATGGTTAAGATCAAACCAGGCCCTGGGTCAATCTCAAAGAGCTTTCCCACAAACTTCAAATGGTCAGGAGGAATTAAAATGTCCGTTTCTTCCAACAACTTGTAGCACTGCTTGCATAGCACCAAGCACGTATATAAACATGCTCTGAGGGAAAAGTCCCATTCATAAAAGGAGCATTAGGAAACTAAGAGAGCCAAGGAGCATGGGGAAAGTCTTTATTTGACAAACTAATCTCGTTTAGGGGGTGAGGGAGAACAACTTTACAACTCATTTGTCAGGTCTGTGATGGCAAACTGGTTTTCTGTTGCAGCTTTCCAGTTCAGCGTTGGTCATATCTGATCCTTCCTTACCTTCGGAGGTAAGGTTGTTACCAGAAGTTGCGTGTCTCTCGCAGCAGGCCCTTCTGCTGCAAATGCAATAGTTCTTTTCTTCTATTAAGTTCTTCAAGAGTGAGGAATTTTTCACAGCTGCTAGATTTATGAACTGGGCACAGCAAATGCACACACTATATAGCCTACAAACAAAGCTAACTTTAAAATTGGTTTGTTCCTGAGCAAATTGGCCATGTACATTCCCAGCAGGATTGCTGGAGAGAAGGTGTCCAGTGTATTCTGGCTGACTGTAATCTGCATTTCTAATATAAGTTATTTGCAAATCCAGTTATCTGACATGCAAGGAGCAAATAAGGCAATGAGAAACCAGCAATCTGCAAAGAAACCTTTGTTTTGAAACTCCTTTTCTCTCTCCCTCATTTAAACGTTGAGGCCTTGTAGCACAGAAGATGCCTTGACAACAGTATCCGCTACTGCAGAGGCTTGTGGCTCTTTCAGTCGTCCTGATTTCCTTTCCATCTCTAGACTCTTCTCCAGCCAGTTACCCACTCAGGTGCAGAGCATTTGATCAGAACAGGCTCTGAGCACTTTCAAATCCTATTGATTTAAGTGGGGGCTGGGATAGTTCAGCACCTTGCAGGACTGGGTCCCCTACGGGCAACTTGGAGTTCATTGGCGTTCAAGTTTCGTGATACTTTCATCTTGGAGACCTCCGCAGTTGCTTCAGAGTCTGAGTTGAAACGCAGCCATGTTCTAAAATAGAGCTTCCTAAATTACTCACTTGTGAGATTTTGAGTCTTTGGTATCTCTTTTTTTCCTTTTTGGAGGAGGGCTGGTATTGGAACTTTTAAAACAGCCTAAAACTTCAGATTTTTTTTCTGCTTGCCTGACACGTGTTTTGTAAATACCCTCTGCCTTCACCTGACTTGAACCTCACTTAGCAGTAGAGCTTCTTTCACCCCCCTTCCCCTTTTTGCTTGGTACCTTGTATGCTGACTTTGGCCCCAGTGTTTGCTAACAAGGTAGCATGTTCTTAGTGAAGCCCCAGGCTGGGTAGAAGGTTGTCCATTCTGACTCGCTGATGAGGGGAATCCCACTTTGATTTGGGAAATGCTCAGGAATGGGGAGAAAATGGAGTGGAAACCAAATCCCCAAGCAATGTGTTGGTGCAGGGCTCTGGTAACTCCTCTGTGTGTTTGCCAGAAGATACTGTACTAGGTAAAATTTTAGTTTTACTAGAAAACAGTTTCCAATAGCATCTTTTGGTTTTTAATGTGTTACCATACGCAAGAAATCTAACGGTGTTTTAACATCACGTTTCATAGCGTTGCCCATTGAAGCTGGGTTTTTTGTTTGTTTGTATCAGCATAGAATTGGAGGTAAATTTTACTGTTTCTTTTCAGATTGATATTTCCAGAGCTGATAGGAAGTTTTGGAGGTGCATTGGCAGAGGTGTACTTTGACACACCACAACCTCCCCAGGCATCCCTGAAGGACTAATCTGTAGCATTTAGAGGAGAGCACATTTTTGGGGGTGGTTTTTGATCTTGAGACTTCTGCTGTGGCTGTCAGTAAAGGCACAACCTGCAGGATTAGATCACAGTTTCAGCCCACAGAGCTTCTCTCTTATGACAAATTTTTCTAAAAACCCCCTACTCAGTTCCTCTCATGCTCACATTCTCACAGAACATATCCTCAGGGCTCAGAAGTGGTGGCAGGCTTCTCTAAATCATAGATTGGTTTAAAAAAGCAGAATGTAAAGCTTTGTGAAGCTTTTGGGGGGCAGCTTCTCATTGCTGAACTTTTAGCAGTCCCTTCTTTCTATTTTTCAAGATTTCTGCGGTGTTCTCATACTGAGATTTTCATACTTTTTCTTGCTTTTAGAAGCCAGTGTTTTTTTTTAAAAAAAAAAAAAAAAAACAAAAAAACCCCTCATAATATCACAAGGCTTGCAATATATAACCACAAGATTTGGCAATGCTTCATTTTCCTTCAGATTTAGCCTCTTTTCTTATGTAGATTTCCTCAGATCTGCTTTGCTTGAGGAAGTCGCCTGTAGTGTAGTTTTTGCTGGACATTAAAAAAAAATAAATAAATAAATAAAAAGAGAGAGAGAGAGAAACAGTTCTCAAAAAAGGGCTATAAACAGGAAAAAGTCCTTACCTGAGTCTATCAGTGAGTCAGTTACAGCTAGTTGGAGGAGCTTGCTCTTGTGATGAGGTGGAGAAAGACTAGAGTGGGAGCATGGTCTTCGAGATCGTGTCTGTGAAGGTGCTGGACACCTAACTGCAGGAGAGCGCTCAGAGCAGAGGTAAATGCTCTGTGAAGGGGGTGATCTCTGTCCCATTCAGATTGTCTGGTCTATTTAGCATTGCCTTGCTCTGCCTACCTTTCTTTTCTACTGCAAAAACCTTGGCACTCTGGTGTCCTATGCACGTTTCAGTTTGTGCCCTTCTCAGTTTCTGCTGCCTTTGGCCATTGGTGGTACAGTTGGCATAAGCAGTTGGCACACAGGATCAGAGGACAATCCATTGCAATTGTTTCTAACTTCCCGGCTCTTTCCCTGGGTTGAAATTCAGCTGGGTCTCCTCCCTAGTTTGATTTATAGACCAGAAGACAAGGACACAGTTGGGAGCTGCAGTACGCAACACGTATGAGAAGGGAGGTGCTTTTAGCTGCTCTGTTACCAAAAATAGATCTCTAGGAGCAATGATAGAAACACCTAAAAGTACATACAAAGAAGAAAAGCAGAGGCAAAACTTACTTTTTTACTAGCCACAGAGGAACGAAAATGTTATGGGCACACAGGCACACCACGTATCGTCCCAGACTGCGATAAGCAGCTTTTTATTTTAAATGTAATCTTCAAACAACAACATATAAAGTGAGATTTTGCTGTTTCTCTTAGTCCTTGCACAGGCCCAAACCAAGGTCAAAGACATGCTGCCTATGACCCTTGGGCTAGGAAGATCAGACCCAAGTGAGTCTCACTGTGTGAGAACAGTGACAACCAACCTACCTCACTCATCAGAGTCTGTGAAAATGAATGCATGGCAGCAAAGTGCTTTGAGATCCTCAGATTGGAAGAGGTCAGGAGAGCATCACCGTCTCTTTCAGGAGCTCCAACACCAAGGGGAAAAATAAATCACACAAAGCTTAAATAGGAAACCACAGCTGCTGTCAGATTAAATCTGTTACAAGTGCATTCCACTGCCTCACTGAACAGTGTTTTATTTCACACCTCAAAATGTGAGCCCCTGTGCCATGGACTTTCTCCTTTTTCCCCCCTATTCCCCTAGATGACATAACAAGCTGAAAGTGCAGCTGGAAATTAATACTTCCTGTCTTTTTAAATAATGTGACATTGAAATCCCAGTATTTAATGTGTTGGCATTTAACATGCCACAATATTTCAGTTACTTTGCACTGTTTGGGGTGCAGAAATGTTATTACAGCTGTTCTGAAATTCTGACAAAGAGGTGCATTTCTTTCTTTCTTCCGCCCCCCCAACTATGTCCCACCATAATTGCTTTCTGCTGCATCTCTGAACCGTAACCATGGCAATCCGCCACATTCATCAGAGGACCCTCTTGTTGTTTTGCTTGTGTGAATGTAAGAAGAAAAAAAAAAAGACAGGAAAAAAAAAGAGGGAGCATAAAAAATTTGCAGAACTTTCCAAAAAGGCAGCTTTTTCTTCTTTATGTATTTTTTTTTTCTATTCCTAATCACAGAAGCTGCATTGGAGAAGTGGCCTGGTCAAGAACACCAATGACTTGTTCATAGCCTAAAAAAGGGAGAGGAGGAGTCTGGTTTTGGAGGTGTTGCTCTTTATGGAAAAAGACAGTTACATAACTGCAGCTCTCAAGCCTTTCCCCCCTGAAAGAAGGAATTGTTATGTGCAGAAGGGGCAGCAAAGGTTGACCCTTTTCCATTTCTGTCTGATGACAAATTGGCCCTTGTTTGGAGATCAAGTTCTTGTGGCACATTATTACCATATTAAAGTTGTGCCTTTTCTGGCTGGAGAAGGAGAAACTGCCCTGCTTTGAACACAGATTTGGAGCTGCCCTTTCCCAAGCCTGCTGGATAGGATATGTACTGTACGCCACGCCAGCTGGCGAGGAAGGAGAGATGTTCAAACCGCTGGCTGTGGTGGGGCAGGTGAGATACGAAAGGGAGAAGGAACCTTCTTGCTCCAAGCTGTCTTTCATGTCTGGTGCCTCTGCTTATCTCTTTCCCTTCTTCTCCAATTACCTGGGAGTCTGTCACGGTGAGGGATTTGGGCACTTCATTTTGCTCAGTCTGTTCGTGTCCTGGAGCTGCTTAGAAGCAGTGCTGGGAAAGCTGTTCAGTGTTTAGTGAAGTGTCCTTCGATGGGTTTTGCCCACCTAAGGTAGCCAATTTCAATCTCTCAGCCGCTGATGGTGGATTTTCCAGAGCACAAGGAAGGAGAATTCAGCAGTGGTTCTTAGAGGCTATTTGGGATCCTGTAGTGTGGACCATGGGCATTGCACGATTTCTACTGTGCAGCCTCTAGGGTGAGATGGCTGGCGACCAGGGAACAACACTCTGTAAAGCCTAGCAGTTCTTCCCTGAGGAACTCTAGGAATCCCTCCACATGCATTCATGCAGTGTGGTTTAGTGGCAGAAGAAACTGCTCCCCCAGTTCCCAAGAAGATCTGACCAACTAGGTGATGATATTTCACTACTCCTTAGCGTGACAGGCAGGAAGGGAGTATCTGGTGCTCTGGACTCCATGCCAGAAATTGTCAGGTACTCTGGAGAGATTCCCTGAATGTCCTTGCTCTGGCAATCACCTGTGGAATACCTGATTGTCTTGTAAAGCTGTAGCTCTTGACAAAAACCCTCACCTGAATGAATAATAAAGAGGCCCAAGGCTGAGAGATATTGAAGGGAGAGTGGGTTTTCAGCTTCCAGCACAGGGTCCTGCTCTCTGGGCTTGCAGTGCAGCTACAGCCAGATGCTGAAGCAATTCACTCCAAAATCTAGTTTGAAACCACTTTGCTCAGAGTCCACTGGTGCTGCACAACAACAACAGCTGAGAAAGCTCACCAGCAGTGACTGTGGAGCTGTGGGAATTAGAGGGGTTTCTGCCCTTCATCGTTTGCTCTTATCCCAGACAGCCACACATCACCCCTCACTCCATCGCCCTTGGGGTTCAAAGCTTCCTTTCATGCCTCCAAGCCTGGTTCGTGGTCCGGGATCTCAGCACACACCTGGCGTGTGCTGGTGGTTTCAGGCAGTGAGCTGGACCACGCGCTGTGCTGGCTAAGGCAGGGGTCCCCTCCTGCAATCCTACCAGGAGTGTAGACACCCCTCCAGGAGGTTCCTCAGGCAAAGCTGCTCGCTGAAGTGCCTCAGCACGGGCATTTGCTGGTGAGGCAGAGCCACCAGAGCATTGCTCAGTGACCTGAGAAGTATTTGGTTGGCAAATGTCCGGTTCTGTTCTCGTCTGGAAGCCATGTGATCTATCCCCAAAGATACAACATAGCAGAGGCCCTGGGGCCCTCCCATGGGTGACAATGGATACACTGGATTCAGTAGAGCAAAGTAGGTTGTCTACAAGTCAAAAAGTCTGAGAGACCCATTTCTAGGTGGGATTGTCAATGTAGAATAATATAGCAAAGAGCACTCCAGGCTAACTGTTATCAGTGATTATTTTTAACATTATTTTTACTGTTTCTGATGTGTTCTTATATCTGTCTTGTTGATGTTTGTTTTTCCATTTGTGGTAAGGGTCATGTGTCATGTCTCTGTTGCAGCAGGTGCTGTACAAACATGGACTGTCCATCCCCCAAACAGTTCACAAAGTCTTTCACTTTGAATGGACATTGAAGTCATTAAATCATACAAGCCCTTTAACAAGAGTTTCTTTAGAGGACATAGGACTACTTATTTCCTTCCAGAAAGCAATGAAGAGGTAAGAATCTCCTTGTTGGAAACAAAGCAGGCATTTAAAAGCCCAATAATGTTTCAAAATATGTTCTGTAATTTAAATTCTCAGCTATTCATAATAATTAGTTACAGCTGAACATTGAATGATTTGAATATTTAGTATAGTGAAGCCTGTTAGCACATGGGTGCTTTTCTGGTTTGTGATCCCCTTTCCTGCATGTAAGAAACGTTCTTCCTCCACACTCTCTAAAAACCTGGAATCTAGATGGGAAATGCCTTTAGCTGTGACCTCGAAATATCTTTTCAGACTTTCAGCATACAGTACTGTACTTTCAGTACAGTACTTTTCAGACTTTCATACAGTATAACTTCCCAAATACTTCAGTTCTCTGCTAAATTCAAAAGAAGCATCTGTATGCAGAAAAATTTTGTGTATGCTATTTGTAACATACAACTGGAGGACAAATATAGATACTTGTTTATGAGGAGGACCTGCGTTAAAGTCTATTCTAAACATATTTATTAGGGATTCACTAAGTACAAATGTGGAAACCTATTAGTGAAAAATTTTATATAAAGTTACTCATGCTAAATAAACTGAAGAAGTGAAACAGGAATTTTCACTAAGGAGCTGTCTTGTCTTTTCAGCAAGGAAAGCAACACAGTGGAGTGAACTATGTAAGATCGCACTGGAAAAACTCAGCCTGTGAGGCTGCAGGAGCTCTGGAAGTGCACTATCATTTCATCCTAAGCAAAGGACAACACTATCAGCTGAGCTCTGGAGTTGTCAGATAGAAGATGATACAACCCTAAGATGCCAATTATCAAGCTTTTCCAGACTTTCCAATCTCCTTTGGATGAAAAATGATAAAAAGATCCTCTAGAGATGTCTGTAGGTGGTGTTGGGAAGGTGTCCTTTCCATACTGCCAGTCTTCAAGTGACTTGCTCCTGTGTAAGGTAGGTTCTGAGCCACAAACGTTTTTTTTCACTGTGTGTTTGGGTTGTTGTGGCCGAACACAGAACAAGGCTCTGTGAGGCCATTTGGTGGAGCTGCCATAGGAAGAGGAAGCTGCTTGAGGTTTCCTTGGAGCAACATTGCAGTGCTTTATGTGATGAGTATGAGAAAGCATGTTGCCAGGTAGGGCAAGTGTAACTCAGAGCTGAAAATTAAAATCCACATCTGCAAGCCACTCATTGGAAGCCAGGATTTGGCTGTTGAATTATGCTGACGTGCTGGGATCACCAGTGTCAAAGACAGTAATCCCAGAGTGGCAGCCAGCAGATCTTGCTGGTTAATATTTAAAAAGCTGCTGGCACCATATGGAAACCATTTTGTGAAATACTCCAACACTGATTGTTTCTGCTTGCAACTAGTGTCGCACATGGGTAGCTTAGCTGTCATTTCTGCATGCTGGATCAGGTCTTTGTGTCCAGCCTGGATGCAGCTTGGAGAGTGGGTTCCAAGATGACTTTAAGCTCTATCAACATGATGATCATTGAATCTGGTACCATGCCAGGAATATGCCATGAGCTCAAATGAGGCCACCCCAGACTTCTAAATTGCTCGGTGGCTTTGGATAATATTTCCAGACCACTCTCTTTTCTCTGAAGGCTCCGTGGGTCTAGAAGCACCCACTAGGAGAGGATTTAGCTCTTCTTTTCTGCTGTAGTAGAGCAACTCAACTCATTTCATACAGTGTTTCTTAATGCAGCTCTATAGGCAGGGAGCAGTTGAGATGGAGTGAGTTGGGCTCCCCTACACTGCTCTGCGTATGTTGTGGGCTGTGAGAGAAACGGTTTGGAACCTTTTAGTAATGATTTAAAATCCAGAGCTGTAGTGTGGCACATTTACACCTGGTTAATATGTCACATCTATCATCATCATTTAGCAACTCCTTACCTTGTGTTTTTTACCCAAATTGATCTAATAGTATGTTTTTCATTAAAAAAAAAAAAAAAAAAAAAGAAGAAGAAGAAGAAGAAAACTTGCATCAGAACATCCTTTAGCAGTAAAAGAATAATGGCAAGAGGCAGATTAAAAAAGAAGTGCCAAAAATGTGACAGAAAGGCTTTTTTGGAAAAGAAAGGTCAGAGCTCCTAAATTCCAGATTTAGTGTTTAAGTTGATATTCACTTATGGAGAGAAACAGGGGTGCTCAGGGACGAATGAGAATTCACAAGCGTCAAACCTGAAGATCTCCGTAAGACAGATGCTTGTCACCCTTGTATATATTCCCAATCAGTTGGGAAACAAGACTTGATCAGATGAGACGATCTGAACAAATAGGGTTATCTTGCAGCTCTCTCTAAAAGTGGCCGGATTAATACTTAATTCTGTTCAACAAGAAGCAAAGTCTGGAGCAGCCGGCCTGCCTTGGAGAAAGAAGTGCTGCTGTCAGCACCGCGGAGCAAGCGATGAAACGCAAGCAGTCAGGTTCACTTTTGTTTAAAATCAATTTCATTTGCTCTAAAGCAACCTCATTGTGCTTGCGTTTTTGGTAACAGTTGGGAATAATTAATTCTCCTTCATTTAACAGATCCCTTGCTCTTTCATCACTTGAAAGAACCCCCAAATTATGTTAAAAAATGACTTTGACAACAAATTAACTCGAGATTTAAAACCAGTTGTCAGTGGTCTTTTAAGTCAAAACCTCTCTCCACTTATAGCACAGACATCCGAAAGAGGCTGCTGCTGTTCCTGGGCGAGCACAGAGGAAGATTGAGTTGCGCATGGGAGGACAGAACAGGACAAGACTCTCGTTACTTGGGCCACTCCTCTGGCTGAATTAGTAAGTATTCTTAGAAAGTACTTGGCAGGAAAAAAAAAAAAGTTAATCTCCTAAGCATAGCCTAATGATGGGGAAGATCCAACAATAATAATAACTTTATTGCAAATGTTGACTAGTTTCTTCACATTCAGCTTGATTCTAGGGAAACAGGACTCTGTCACTCTGTTTCCAAACTGGATAAATCACCCAATCTACAAGCCGAAACAAATCCTTTTTCTGTTCCAGCTCTTTCTGAAGTTTTTTTTCCTCCAGGGAGGGAGAATTGCAGCCCCAAACTTGATTCAGAAGAGTCCAGGATATTCAAGCCTTCAAAGGTCATTCAGACACAAACTAAGATAGACCATCTAGGAAGCATGTGGGGATTGGGTTCAAAATGAAATCTAAGTAGTGCAAATACCCAGAAGAATTTTCTTTCCATTTTGCCCCATCACTCACCAAGTACTATCAAGTTATCTAAAGAAATAAAGCATGTTTATGTTATTTAGGTATACTCAACAAATTTTAATCTGCTCCCAAGAGGCCATCCATCAGTTGCAGCCTCCATTTAAACTGGAGACACATGGACCTGTAAGAACATCCGCGGACCTTTCTGCATCCTGTTCCTAGCAACAGACGATCAGTAATAATGCAAAGAAAGGCCAAAAGCAAAACAAAACAAACCCTATAACGCTTCTAGAATCCAAAATCTTTCCCGCTCTGCAGAGCAGATAAACAGTGATCCGTCTCCTTTTGACCCCTTGGGAATACACAGGTTTCATGTCGTCTTGGCAATGCAATCCCTTCCAATGGCTTATCAAATTCCAATTGAGATTCCTTAGTATGATGCAGATTTTAGAAAATGATTAGAGAGTTTCAGTGCTCAGATAACCAGCATTCTCACTTCAATTTCTGTGCTAGGCTTATTCATGACCAATCTATAATCAACTGATCTAGTGTCAATAGAGTCCTCTGACGTATTTTTTTTTTTAACTTTTTCTATGGTCCCACTCTCCTAAACTCTGAATATATTTAGAAAGAGTAATCATACCTCTTTTAGTCTTTGGTTAAGTAAGACAAATTCTCTTAATCTCCATTTATACGAGATACATATTTATAGTCATCTCTGTATTTGTTCCAGTAAGTTTGTTGTTCTTAAATACAGATGAAATATTCCTTTTTTTTTATCCGTGCTTTCAATGCTGATACTACTTTTGTCCTTACTAAAAGCACCTTTCTTAATGCATTCTAGCCTTTTATGCTGCTTCTTGGCCCAAGCAAATTCTTACCATTCTCCAGCTGGCCAGTAACCTGGATCTTTTCTTTCATCTGTGGCTCTCAATAGATTACTCTTTTCAAGACTCGGACATTACTTTTTCCAGGACACGGAGGATCTGCCAGATTCCAGGCCCTTTGCTAATCAATGAAGTCTTAGTATTCCATTTCTTCTCAGTAGCTCTTCAGTCATTTTTGGCATGGCTTGTGCTTGAAGCAGAGGAGAGGGTTTCTGTGCCTGGACAGGGCTTGTAAGGAGAAGAGACATCATCATTCTTCTGAACTCAATGTCTGTTGCACAGAAGGGACTAGATTCAATAGTCCAGGTGGTCCCCTCTTACCCTGTGTTCCTAATCTAGTCCCAGATTTGGAGATGAAAAGGGTTTTTCCAACACTGAACTTGAGCATTGGTCATGCTCTAAGTATCTTTGGCTACTGAGCTGTGCAAAATTACAGATCATTTTATCTTGCCTATCAAGTTTCCTCAGCGCCACAAAATCAGTCAAAGCAAATTGTGGGGACGAGGTGGGCTGCCGTATGCTGCCTCGACAGTTCGGTTGCACTTTCCTGTGCACCACCAGCTTAGACCAGCAGCAACTGTTCTGAATTATCATTTACTTTTGAATCAAAGATCATGTTTTTATATGCAGAATGCAATTATAAATAGTTTATAAAGAGTTAGTAAATAATTAATAGGGAAGAATGCTCAGCTAATGTATAACATCTTACAGTTTATTAAAAGCGCATCAGTTCTGGTAGTATAGATGAACGTAAGCTTGACTAATAAGCACATTATTGAACAATCTATAACAATTGATTTACCCATTATTAATTTATCTATTAATCCCGTATTAAACTGTTGTTCATTATTTATGCTCTTACCCCTGACGGAAAGTGTATCTGAAGTGATTTCTTTTGAAGTAATCATGTGGCAAAGCTATTTTTGTAGATTCTGAATTTTGGAGCTGATTGAAAATATAACGAAACAGATGCATTTTTTGCCCATTTAAAAAATTAAAAACATATGACTAATTGTTTTATATGGTTTCCCAAAAGGTTTCGTTCCCCCTGCTATCAACTTCTTTTCTGTAAGCTAATCAAGTTATTGTGCAGACAAGGCAGTAAAGGAAAATAATTTTGCTTACCTAGGACTTTATAGGAAGACGTTTACTGCTTCTCAAACAACAGTTGACTAGACTAGTGGAAGCATGGTCTATATATAAGTATATTTGAGAGATGGATGGGATATACAGTTGTGCAAGCTCAAGACATCTATCTGAGCATAGCTCTTGGGATGGGAGTGGGCAAGGATGAGGTAGGTGAATATCAGGAAACATTTCCTGGTGACGAGGCCTATTAGACTGTGGAATGATCTCCCCAGGGAAATGGCGGAAGTCGTGTCACTAGAGTCAATTAAAGAGTAGTCTAGACAAACCCCACAAGAATATTCTCCTAAGGATCAGCCTTGTAGATGGGGAGGGAAATGAAATGAAGGATGGAAAAATGACCTCATCAATCTCTGTCACCTTTAAAATACAGAGACTGTGTTGATACTGGCTACCCCTCTGCAGAGAGTGCCAGTAAAGATGTTTACTGGAGGGATGGTTTTGTGATATGGGTAAGAACAATTCAGTGAGTATCAATGTAACTCCTAAGAACTGATTATATATCCCTATGATATGTCCTCTGGTCACTATTTTTTGGTGAGATCTGTACAAGTAGCTAAGCATATGTGAAAAATTCTTTGGTATTTTAATAATCCCAAAATGATTAGTAATGCTTTGATTTCATCATCTGAGAGGGTAACAAGTTAAAAAAAAAAAAAAAAAAAAAAAAAAAAAAAAAGATTGCAGTACACTTAAAAATCTTGGCGTGTCCTGTGCTGGAGACAGTCAGCTTGGCTCCATCCATAGTTGTATTACTCTAGACTTAAAGCTTCAGCATCATCAATAAAAGGAGCTCAACCCTACGCGGATAATTGCATGTGGCTTTATTTTCTCTGATATGACAGACCTCAGCCAAATGTTCTGCATCAGCAGAGGCTGCTTTATAGCCCTTGTTGATGCAAAGCAGTGATCCTAGTGGGAGGGCTGGTCACTTAGGGACTCCAGCCAGTGTTAGAGAGTCTCTGACAGAGAAAGAGCTTCAGTACCAGCATCTCTGCCCTCTCCTGCCTGGTTCCTGGCAGATGGGACATAATTGTCATAACCAAGGATCCCGTCTGGCTACTGGCACCACCGTGATCAAATTTAGGGCTGCTTTAGTTGATATAGGTGCTGGCAGCTCCAAGCCAGTTGGAAACCAAAGATGGCTTTAAAACATCTCAGGGATATACCAAACTTAGCTCACAAACTAGCCGTATATATCATGCTAATTGTTAAGGGTCTGTCAAACTATTTGTGTGGAAGAGTGAGGAGGAGATAATGATGATTTTTGCATTACTAGGACATGGATTATTTTTATTCTGTACAATAAGAGTGTAATAATGAATATCCAAGGCACATCTGTATAGAATCCCTCCCATAGTCAGAATGTTATATTGAAAATTATGCTTTCGTGAACAAAGCACTCAGCAACCCTCTCCTTTTTCTACAAGCTAGATGCTCCAAAAAAAAGCAAACAGTGAAGGCTAAAAGTGTTTCTCTCCCTTCCACTGTTTAAATTGCTTGGGATTTTTTTGTTTTTGTTTTCAAGCGAGTTCCCCGAGTCATTAAAAACGAATGCGGACCTTTAAATTTCTAAATACCGGCGGAGATCCCATTAGCTCTTGTCCTCCTGTCAGTGTCTTTTCGGGAACAGCGAAGTCGCAGATGTGGAGGAAACGCACCCGGTCGGTAGATAACGCCTGACTGGCCTCTGACCCTCGGGTTAAACTGCTGTCTGGGCTGTGCAGGCCACTAACCTCGTTCCAAAGAAGGGAGAGCTGCCAGCTATCTGTCAGCGTGCCAGGGCGTTGCATCTAGCACAGGGAGACACGGATACAATATCTTTTTAATGTCCTTTCCCTTCGTGCCCTTCTGTATTAGAAGAGACTGGGGGGGGATTGTGCAACCCAGCACTGATTCTCCGATTGGTTGTTTTTTGATATCTGCCAACTAAATCTGATTAGTTTTTCTGTGTTCCCAGGAAAGGAAATCTACTCTTTATCACAGGGGCTATCAAATCCTGGTCATTTTAGTTGATGCTTATGAAGGCAAGTTATTATTTATTTTATTTATTATGCAATAGCCACAAAGATTTTTATAGGCTGTCAAATTATAGGTAAACTGGTAGCTTATCATCAAACTAATGCAAGGAGACTGGTAAGCCAGAGTGAGTCTCTGAGCCTCTGGTGTAATAAGGGAAGGGACAGGAAGAAAGTGATTTGTGTAGTTTTGATTTGGTTCTGAAGGCACTAAAAGTGGGGAGGGTGATTGGTGATGTTGTATCTGGGCAAACAACTAAAGCAGTTTGTGGGCTGAGCAGGGTATGAAGAAAGTTCCTCTCTGGCCTTGTTCTCAGATGTCATCCCAGCTAGCCTGCAGAACAGTACTTGTCTGAAATATTTAACTAGGATGTGCTATAGCTTTATTAACACCATCTTGAGCTGATTTGCATTCGGGAGCAGAGACTGGGGCACTCTTCCCTCTCAGTCCGTAATAAAAAGTCATGTTTCCTGCTGCTCTGGAGGGTCAGCCTCTATAAGGTTCCTCTCCACTGTCTGCCGCTGCAGCAGAGCACCTCCCTGTCCTTGCCACATTTGCACTCACAATAATACTGTGAGTTTACAGATGGGAAATTGAGATTAAGTGACTTACCTTCAATCATACAAGAAGTCTGTGCCGAGCAAGGAGCTGAACTTGGGAAACTCAGGTCTGAACTAACCCCCTGACCATCCTGACAGCACCTTCCCCTAACCATCCCGACATCTTCCTTCCTCTAACCTGAAATGGAAAACAGAGGTCATGACCAGGCACACTTTAATGCACAGCTTGTAAGCATGAGTAGACATGGGACTGAACAGCTTCCAGACAGGATCTTCCTAGCTAAAATATATCCGGCAGTTCAGTTGCAGAAAAGATTCTTCATTTCCCTCTGCATTATACTTAGGTTTTGCTGCCAGTGCCAAATGCCTATCCCAGATGTGCTTGCATCTTTGCGGTGGGTGAAATGTCTCCTGGGAGGACATGATCTAGAAGCCTTTTATTAGAGTCATTCTTCCTGCACTCGGAGCTTCCCAAGCTTTCCTCAACACTGGTTGTCAGTGGGCCACAACATGGCAAACAGGCTCACGTTTCTTATCATTTGCACAAGTGCTATCTTCTGCTCTCAACAGGAAAGCTTCTAGTCATTGTATTGTATATTTAAAAATTAGATTAAAAATATATATTTTCCTATGGTTACTTTGAAAGAATTCTTAGAAAAACCTAGAAATGATTTGCAACATGGGGGTTAGTGCCATGAAAAAACTTAATAGCACAGCAACAGATCTTTTTCCTCAGGTGGTAAAAGTCTATAGCTAGACAAGACTACAGCTTGAGTCTTGCCTATATAGAAAGTGGAAAATGGTGCTGAAACTACAAGTGCAGCAGATGTGAGTGGTACAGCCTCCACGAGGAAGCTGGAGGACAGGATAAGTGCAGATTGCTCTGGTTTGGATGTAAGTCATCGCACTGGGTTTAAACCCAGCATCATTTAAAGTTCTTCCACATGTCCCTCCCTCACCAAAACCCCTCACACAAAAGTGCTCAAGTCTACTCTTAAAACATACATATCCTTGGGAGAGCACATCTGCTGGCAGTGACAGCAGCTGTACAAAAGCATCCTCTGCTTACTTTCATCTCCTTCCTAATGGAATGGAAAATGGAGCATAAAAATATTCTGCAGAAGGTTAAGTGCTCTCGTCTAAATGTGGTGGATTTGGAAGAGTCAATGAAGCAAAGCCTGGGGGGAGCGGGTGGTGGGTTAGGAGGGCCCTGGCGGGAGCGGGCAGCCGCACTGGTTTCTGTTGTTTGACTGCAGATGTGTTATTACAATTAACTTAAAAGTGGGAATGTGAGGGGTGAATGGGAGGGAAGGCAAGGAAGCATTTTTATGGCAGGAGATGAAGTCTACCCAGTAGACAGTGATCGAGATGGCCCTCCTGGTCTCTCTAAGGTCATTTGTTTTTATGTGAGGCAAGAGGTGTAAAACCGGTACGTGAAACCCAAACAGGAAGGGCCTGAATGGCACATGTGGAAGAGCTTAACGGACACATGCTTGACCTAGGTCCTGAATTGCTGCTCATCGCTGAGCAGCCCTTGTAAATACAGGCTTTCCTGGATGCATCGCTGTAGCAAGCTATGGGATAAGCTGCTGTTTTTAAGTTGATAAGCGCTGCAGTTTGAGCTTCTGTTAAGGCCTACGGAGAAACTTGTTGAGTGGAAGAGAAGCTCTTTAAAAAATCCCTGCTGCATGGTGATACTAAAGGTACATGTAATTGCACTGTGGTATCTGGCATGTTTAATAGCATTCCAGGCTGGAAGTGAGGAGAAAAGAAAGGGGGAGGGAAAGGGGACATAATAATACTGAGAATAAAAATTAATTAAAAAATAAAATCAGGAGAAATGTGTCTCTAAGGCCACTTCTTTCGCAGAGACCACCTGTCAAACGCTTCCCTGCCTATAAACCCAAGATTGCCTTCCAATCTACTCTGCAGTTCTTTAATTTTTAATGCCTCTTCCCTGGTCTCACAGGTGGCTATTACAGACAGAAGCTGTCGCCTGTATAGATACAGATGTGTAGGATGCACGCACTAAAAGTGAGTGCTCAGAATTCAGGCACTGACACCGGGCGGGAGTGGGAACTGCCAACAGAGGTTGTTAAACTGCGGAGAACAAGGTGTCTCAGCATTGTTAGGGATTGCAATGTCTCTATTTTCTCTTTTTTTTTCTTTTTTCTTTTTTTTTTTTCCTCTTCAAAATGTCACTGTGGTGCGCTTGAAGTGACACTAGCACGAGATGGTGAACTGTAAGCAGACAATTCGAGGTATGGTTTGTGCATGGGATTTTGAAGCAAGAACCATTGGTTTTAATTCAAGGGTCCTCTGTACCTTGCCTGCCACCATGTTGCTGGGTAAAACTGAGGGAGTCATAATTCTTCCTTTACCTGACTCACAGGGGTGTTGTGAGGCTCAGTTAGTTAATTATAGTAAAGCTTCTGAATAATAATCATAATAACACTTAGCAAATGAAGAGCAAGTATTATTATTGTTAAAGTAATGACAAGGCACCCTGCCGAAAGAAGCAAATATCGTGCTGATTATTAAAATTGTTTGTATTTAATGGCGCAAATGTAGCTGCTGCTTTATAAACTTGGAGATGTAATCTTGTCCCCGAGCCGTAACAATAAGTAATTCTCAGCGTTTTGTTGTCAGATTTCTTGACACATGAGAGCAAACAGGTACTTTCGGTCAGGAAGGCGTCTAGTTCATCATCCAAGAGGACGACGCGTGAAGAAAGGGGGAAAGTGCCATCTCAATGGGATGAGGCCAAAGACACGTGTCTTACTGTTTCTGAGTATGACAGGGCTGTGCTGCACCCTCCCTCCTCGTCCAGCTCGCCCCACATGAAGGGGTGAATTTTGGAGTCCTTGCATAGAAAGGAAAGAAGCTGGGGAGGAAGTTCCTGTTAGGAGAATATCTGGTGGGAAGAGCTGGATACAAGTGACACGTTTGTTGATTATTTCCACCTGGCTCTCAAACGGACTCCTGCCCATACGGCCCATCACATCTTTTAGCTTTTCTTGCTGTTCCCTATGTTCAGCTCTGTGTCCTGTCGCCTTGACTCTTCGTTCTTATTGTGCACTTGAGCGTAGCTCTCTCCCAGAAAGCTTCCGCGCCTCGCCAGGGTGTAGCAGGAGCATGCCCCAGACCTGATGATTCATAAATACAGCAGACTCAGGCTGCCGTGAGGATATCCTGCGCGGGAAGGAGCGGAGATGAGGGAAAAGAGGGAGAGTTCGTGTCAAACCTGGTGAAGGGACAAACATTTTCATGACTTTGAAGTAAGCATCTATCTATTGGGCAATGCTTCATTTTCTTCTTCTTCTTTTTTTTTTTTTTTTTTTTTTTTTTTTTCCTTTTAACTGCAGTTTAATATTCTAGTGATGGGAAGCGGCCAGTCAAAAAGTCGTTGCTGTCGACTGCCTAGGGAAAAAAATGCCTATTTCCATCAGAAATATCCCCACCACAACTGGTCATAGCCAGCTGACAGTGAAGGTGATGTCTCAGAAAAGGGTAAAGAATTGAATGGGTCTCTTGAGAAACTCGTCACTCTCCAGACATGCTCTCTCCGAGTCTGGAATTGAAACAAAAGAGGGAGAGAAAAAAATCTGCAGCATCACTGTGTTGTGTATTTTGTGTTGATAGATGGCTTCAGCTACTAGGGCTATTAATCCAGCCCTTTTTTTAGGAACGTAAAATTAATTTTTGGAAGAAATAAACTACATAAATAAAATGAGTGTAATTAGCTATCATTCTGGTTAAACTGATACTAGGGCTGTAAATTGTACTTGATGTTTACAATGTCAGGCTTCCAGGTCTTTAATTCTGTTGCTTAAGAATGAGTTATGCAGCAAGGGGAGAACATTCGCTTCAGCAAATTTGACTACCTCAAGGAGACCCCAAAATTGGTATAAAAGAAAAGGACTTACTTGTTAATACAACCTTTTGGCTTTGGGGCTGCAATATTTCACCCTGAAGTTGGCTTTTGATCCCAGGAACTGTTATTACTCATTTAAATCTGAGGCATGTGAATGTGGCATAAATATTTAGGCTGACACTGAGGTGCTGCTTGAAGAAGGCCACTTTCCATAGCCCGGTGACTGCACATCTTACTTTTTCCAAGGTCTTTTTCTTTTGTGACTGGTTTGGGGGGATCGAATTGTAGCCATTTTCACATCCTGGAGCGAGGTTACAGCTATGGGCTTGTCAGCTTCCAAACTCACGGATAATAAAATCAAGCGTAGGAAAAGCTTTAAGATACATTATACGACATCTGTCAGTAATTTTCGATCCATTTTTGGAAGGGCAAGTTTTGAGACCTGGCAATTCATTGCTTTAGTTGTAGCACCCTTAGACAGCACTGTGAGCTGCCACGACTTAAAAGACGCTTCAGACATGTGCACTTTATATTTACAGATATATATAATTTTACCTCTCATAAGGGCTTGTCTGGAAGCCGACATCTCCCCAGGTGATCAGGCGGAATAGAAACAGAATCCATGGAGGTGTCTCTTGTGGTCCAGTCTGGTAGAGGCACTTAGAAACCTCTCACTCCTGCTATTTCTTTGTTTAATTTCCTATATTGTCATGTATAAACATCTTCAGGACAATATTAATTAGAGTGTGTATTCCTTGACAACTAGCTGTAAATGGATTAAACATGCTTTACTTGATGAAGCAAAGAAGTGTTGATTAAGAGAAATTGAATTGTATCCCTGAGATAATTTTCTATCTCTGTGTCTAGAGAATATACCCAAAGCAATGCTTGTGGAAGAAATTGAGCAGCTACACTCCAAGTATCTCAAAAATAATATTCAGGACATACATGTTAATTGATTTAATGTAAAAATGCTCCATGTAAACTTGTGCTGAGACTTTAAATTGAGGTCCTGACCATACTCTATGGTCACTAGAGGATCCCGTAAGAATGGGAACAACCTGGCAATTTCCAGTTTGGATAATTATGTTCTGCCTCCTTAATATTTCCCATGTCCTTTCAATTAGTATGATAATCATCTTCACTTGGTGACCTAAACTGAAGTATAAGTGATAGTATGTGCTGGTAAATAGCCGTTGTACTGCACCCCAGAACAGGCCCCTTCTCTGGGGAGCTACCGGAGTCAGGAGCTTTGTCATCCCATGTGCGGTCAGGTGATGGGACAAGTGGGACAGTGGCACACCGGGGCCACAGAGGGGTCAGAGCTGTCCCTCGTCTGGAAGGTCCTTTGGAAGCACTTCTGGATGAAAAAGTCTAAAGCAGGTGGAAGAGCTCACTTTAAACAAAGAAGGGACAACGAATAAATGAAAGTAGGAGGAGCAGTCACTTTAAATTCGGTAGAATAACGGCAGGTGAGGAGACCTCTGCTGCAGCTCAAGGGTGAATTTTTAGTATTACTTGTGCAGTCCATCACGCGAGCTGCAGAGGAATGAAGAGGTGCTGCAGTTCCCATTTCCCTGACAGTGTGATTTAAAGAATTGTTCTTTGCTGGCATGGCCTTGTGTCTTGCAGTTGCCTTGAAAGGGAAAGAGAACCATGTGTCTGCTTGCTCATTGGCATTTGTCTTAGAAATAAAAAGAAAAAAAGGCAAACAAGAAAGAAAAACAAGGGCGTATGTGTTTGAGTCGGGGGGAGAGAGTTTTCCAAATCGAAACCCCCTGATCGTCCGTTGAGTGACAAGGCAACAGGGATATTTCACTGTGCTTCGCATGACTTTTTAAATTTCAGCTTAATGGTAAGGTGTTTTTTATGCCACCATTATACCTTGTAGCAGATACACTTTGCATGGAGATGGTAGCACTAGCTGCCTTTCAAACAGAGTTTCTTTGCAAGAGATATCTTGGTTTTTTATGCATTTTTGATACGGAGCCTAAATGAAGTCTCTGAAGGGGGGATCTGTCTTGCCTAACAGCCATCACTTTTATATAAAATCGAAGGTATTCATATTATGTCTTCATCTCCTATATCTCAACTAGTAACAATATCACAACTACTCCCTCTTGACAACTATATTCATTTCTCATTAAAGATATTTCATGTTTTATTCAGGAATTTAAATGAAGCTATCAGAGCCTGTAATAGCAACAGTTTGGGATAATTGTATCTCATTGATGGCAGCCTCAAGAGTTCTAATTAATATATATTTAGCTCCCTAGCTGTCTTTAGACCAAACGATTCAGTATGAAAGACAGGGAGAGGCAATAAGGGGAGGGGGAAGGGAACAAACTCAAAAATAACAACCCTGTATTGAAATTTGGATAGGAAAATCTGTGTTGCAAGAAGCAACTGTGCGCTTTTGGATTCTTTTTTTTTTTTTTTTTTGGTCCAAAATAACTTTTGAGAGATCAAGTCCTTCTCAAAAAGAAAAAAGAAAGAAAGAAAGAAAGAAAATAATATAGATTTATTGCGTACTTGTTTGTTGGGGGTGAGAAAAATGACAAATACATATTTTTCTCCTCCAACGACATGCCTGATATGTGCATTCAGCTTATCAGTGGTCTATGCTTTTATTACCTCTTTCCCTGCCTTCTCTCTAACGTTTCTTCAGCCACGGAGTGCTCCATTCAAAATTACTCAGTTTCACAGATATGATCTGCAATGCAAACAGGCTCTCATTACGCTTTTTCATACCAAAAAAATGCTTACTGTGGTGCATGACTGATTAGCCCTCACCATACAGCTCTGAATTTTCTTATCCCTTTTGGGCTTTTTTTTATTTCTCTCCCCCCGCCCTCCTTCCTTCAACACTACCTTTCTCTCTGTTGTCTGAAATGAGGCTAGGAAAAGATTTGGGGAGGGGGGTATTATTCTGTCATTGGAATTCATAGCACTTGTATTCACTTACAAGCCTGAACTATTTTCTCAAATCACTTCAGTCTCTGTGACTTTCTCAGACTGTAGTTTATAAATCACTTTTGTGGTACACTATCTAGAGGGGATCAAGACCCCTGGAAGCTTGAGTCATATTGAATTGCATTGTGTAACGGAGAGTCATTAGGAGTTTACAGTCAGGAGGAAAAAAGAAGTCTTATAAATAGGCTAATTCAACTGGCACTTATATGTTTTAAAGGCATTATTGAGGAAGGAGGATGGTAGTATAATTTGCTCCCAATTTTGCTCTCATCAGCAGCAGCTAAGGGTGGCTCTTGAATAGGACAGGAATAGAGATTTTATAGACATCCAGCTTCAAAACCTTCCCTCCCCCCTCTTATTATTTAAGCAAGAACTAAGGACGGTTTAGGGGCTTATTTAACTGGTTTCAAAACTGGAAGCTAATCCAGCCTATGCTGGTTCAAATTGCCTCAGTTTCTCCTGAATAAGAGTTGCTTTCAGATCGTCATTTGCAAGAATAAGCTGATGCACAGTGGAACAGCTTTCTGAGAATGCAAGGATTTGGGGAGGGAAGTTTACAGGACAAACAGTTTTTCAGTTTGCATTGACAGTGAGGCTGTTACTCTAAAGCATCTTAAAAAAAAGGGAGGGGGAGGATGATATAATAATGTATTTATGTTATTTGTGTGTGTTTCACTTGCAGATTCATTAGCACAAAAGTGTCAGCCTCTGGGCGTTGTCTTGCTGCTGACTGTGTTTTCTTGGCCAAGGGTGGCTTCATATCGAATACCTGGATATCCTTACGGCACGCTCCTGAGCTTCCAGGTGGGGTATGAACAATGACCAGAAACCGGTGGCAGCCCTCTGGGCAGCATGTTAGGATCTCTGACTGCCTGCCAGCAGAGCTCAGTCTTAGCAGAAATTGCTCTTTTAAAAAAAAAAAAAAAGAAAAAAAAAAGATAATTGTTGGTGTCATCTGCAGATCTGAGTCCTGTGTCCTCGGTTTCCGTGCCGTCTGTGGGCTCACTGTGCTCAGGGCGAACAGGATTTTCTCGGAGAACAAAGCCAAACCCAAAGCAAAAAAAAAAAAAAAAAGAAAGAAAAAAAAGAAAGAAAAGAAAAAAAGAAAAGAAAAGAAAAAAAAAAAACAAGCAAGAGCAGTGTGAGAAGTTCAAAGGGTGGAGAGTTGAGCGGGCTCGTGTGGCCAGCAGCAATTGGCTGGCCTTCGCTGAGACTTTTCGCCAAGTGTCTCCTTGGGAGTCGGTTGATGGGTTGCTTTGCAGCTCTGCCCCTGCACTTCCATAACCTGGATTGGAAACTAGCCCAGTCCTAGGAGATAGAGGGTCAGTCTGGTTTGATAGTGTAAGGTCAGAAATGGAATGAAGCTGGGATATCTCAATTGAGATTCGAGTGTATAAAAGGATAAATCAAAAAAGCAAAATCCTTGAAGGGACACCTTGCAGCTGTCTTGGGAAATGAAAGGCTTTAAAAGAAGAAGATTTGAGAACAGGAGAATCCTGCAGCTGGTGCAGCTAATAATATTATTTGGTCTCTACTCAGAGAATAGGGAAGTCCTGTCTCTCACCTGGGAAAGTACAGGACGTATTGTCAAATCTGGAGAGAGACACTTTGCTTTAACGGAGCAATCTGTCAGCATATTGGTGAAGCTATATGTGCATGTAAATACAAATCACATTTCTGTAGTGCTACTTTCTGAATAAATGCATCTAAAAGAATATTCTAAAAAGGCTGTGGCAACCGTAGGCCCTTCTTCTGTGTCCTTGAAAAGTCTAGGTAGGCCTGAAGTTCACCAGCTAAGTTGTGAAGGGGAAGAGAATGGGCTTTTTCATCCACGTTAATCCTGAACGTTGCTGTCTCATTTTGCTGGAGGATACTCATAATTTTATACTTATTTAAACAGACACATATCTAGTTTATGGGCATATTCTGGGGTGGGGGGGGGATCTGTAGCTCAGAGTGCAGCTCTCATGGGCAAACACCTGATCCCCTTTAATGAGAGGTAAAAGGGACACTCTTCCCTTGCCAGGCTGCTGCTGCGCCGCAGGGCTTTGCTAGCGGCGCTTGTGACGAGCGTGCAGCGCGGCGAAGGCCGAGCTCGCGGGTACGGCGGCGAGCAGCAGCCCGTGCCGACGCGGCTCGACCCCGCTGCAGCAGAGCCGGCGCGTGTCGGGGAGCGCCGCCCAACTACGGCGCACGAGAGGTCTGAGAGCTGAGGATGAGCACATCTGCCAATCAAGCACAGGTCAAGGGTGGATCTAATTGATGTTTCAAGCTGCTTCAACCTGGATCCTTACTGTTTTAAGGAGTTCGATTTTTTTTTTCTTCTTCTTCAGTAGTTCCCAGTGATTTGATATTTTTATCGCTATTAGTATTTTTCTTGAGAAAAGTGAGTTGAGTGCTCAGGTCCCATGTGCTAGTGTATGTTCCCCCTCACACAGATATTTATTAATTTACCTTTGAGGTTTTTCTTTGAAGTATCTCATGTTTGTGCACTTATATTCTCTGCAGTATCTGCCATGTAGTTAGTTGCAAGCTTTGGGTTGCCTTGTTTTGCCCGGGGATGTGGCCAGAACTGTTTGAAAACTGGTGGCTTAGGCCATAACCTCTTTTCTAGCTCGGATTTGTGAATCCGATCTCCCCTTTGGTCCTCACTGCCTGAAATTGTGCTTTTAGTCACTGTTTTGCAGGATATTCCAGAACTGATCTCTGAGAACTGCATCGCTGGATCTCAGAATTCAAGTAACGCCACTGCAGGCAGCTTCACTGGTTCTGATGTCCTCTCTTTCACTGGAAAACAAAGTGAACATTGTGAATGTTGACCGAGTAATGTTGCAGTCATATTTGCATGTTCATTGAATCAGAAGGTATTTCTTATTCACACCAATGTGGACACAGCATAAACTGTGTAAGACAGCACATTTAGGAGAAGATTCCTTTAGGCAAACCCGAGACGGGTATTTACTTCAAATAAACCCTGGAGAACCAATCAACGATACCTAACTGTCCAAAGTAATTTGCAGTCTGGTGTATCCCAGTCAAACTTTTCTGCTCTCTTTACAAATTAAATGTAAAAAAATCAGGCAAAAGAATCAGCAGTTCATAACTGGCTCCAGAATAGAGGGTTGATAGTCTGCCCTGTGTTGTCCAGAACTTGTTCAATGTTTGCTCAGAAGTCACTCAAGAAGTCAATGTAGGCTTTAATTTGATATTTAATCTGCGCAGAGGCATCTATATGCTTAATAAGAAAAGGTGAATATTCAACTGTATTTAATTTTTAATGATGTTATAAATTAATCATTTTCCAAATCTTTTCTTTTAACTCTTCTATTAATACAATTGCCCTAACAAGCAGCAGTGTTAAGCTGCTAACCTGATCCTCTCCTGAAATGGCTAGCAAAATATTTCTTGCATCTAAAGCCTATGCAGTCTCTTTTACAGACGTAATGCATGAAGGGACAGGAAAATGAGGAGGTTCAACTAAGAATTTCTTCCAGTTCTCCTGGCAGCAGTGTAGACTGCCTGAGGTTTCTTCTGTGGGGAATGCACAGCTCTCCTGTGTAGGCAAAGGTTTTCCTTGTAGAGATGATGATCATGATCTCTACTTCATCTGGTCAACTTTGCTTTTGGAAGCAACACATCCTGCAAGCTATGTCTTTGATGACAGGTTTTGGGGGTTTTGTTAGGAATTTTTGAGAGAGGAAGGAAATTCTAAAGATTACCACTCCTTTCTTTTAATTTTATTTTTATGGGACGTTACTTTATATTCTACGCCCAAGAACTTCAAACTTTTTGGAACTTCCTGGAGGAAGACTGTGACTGTGCCATGATTCACAGAGCTGTTAACTCCTGATTTGGACGTCTTTTTGTCTTCAAAAGCACACATAGACTACAAAAGCATATCAGTAGAGCTTATTTAGGACTACATCCAGATCCCAGGGAGCTTACAACCAGTATAATTTTAATAATTATTATAAAAGTTGCTAGGGGAATATGGCTTGATACGAAGGTATAATTGTCCATACAGCAAATACAAGTGTAAGGGCAAATATTCCCACACTAATGGAGATCTGCTTAGCATAAGTAATAGCACAGACCCTTTACAGAGTTGGGTGTAAACGAAACCACAATCCTAAGAGGATTTTGATTACTTGTCTGTGCCAAGGCCATACCAGCTTGTCTTTACTACTATCATTCTCCTGTTAAATTAAAGCAAGCACAGATATCCTACCTCTGGCCTGTTTAGTTTTTCTAGACCGAGCAAATGCCTTGAACGTTTGGCTGTTGAGACAAGAAGACATTTTACATCCAGTTCAATGCAGATTGCATTGAGAAGAGGACCCTACTTCTCTTTGCTTTGCTGCTATTTATCACTAGAATAAAGACCATCTCTGCCAGAAAGTGCTTATTGCTCTTTATAGGGTGTGGGTTGGGAGGTGGGAAGGATCAGTCCCAAAGCCTAGTGTCAAATGGGTGCTCAGCCCTAGAGAGGACGGAGGAAGGAGGTGTCTTCTCCTTGCTGGTTATTGGCTGCCCCAGCCTCACAATCCTTTTTTAGGATTTGATCTATTCTAGCACAGTGTTTCAAAATATTCTGTCTTGAACCCATTAAAGTTTTCATGGTGCTGGCTGCCTAAGCCTTGGCTGCTCCTCCCTTTCCAAGCATAAGCAGAAAACTGCATATACCGAGAGAAACTAATGATATTGAAAATCTGCTGGAAGTGGGGTGAGGGAGAGAGGAGGAGAGAGGATTAAGGAAAAATCCTGCTTTGACTCCATCCTTTTGCTTTCTGGTCAGTGTAGCTGTCTGTTTGACACATCAACGAGAAACAAAGAACTGAAATCAAATGAAAGATCCAGAGATTAGAAGAGAATTGTCTGTAATATTTCAACAAAGCCACCGCCGGCTTGTGCCAGCACTGGCCACTCTCCCCCTCTTCCCCCCTCCTTTTCGCCTAGTTACACGATACTACTTGGGAACATGTTATCAAAGACTGAGAATCAGGCCAGTGGCTGCTGATGTTAAAAGGACATGACATGTGCACAAGGCAGGGCATAGGGGCTGGCTGCACATATTAAAGGCAAACACATCACAATCCGATTAGCAGAAATGGAGTGTATGTGCTGGCTCTGGGAATTTTTTTTTTTTTTTTAAGTAATACTTCTGTGCTTTTTTATTGATTTATTTATTTTTGAAAGGAGTAATTCCCTCATAGCTTTTCTGCCTCCTCCCTTCCCTTCTTCTCCCCACCTTGAACTCCTTCATCTTTGCGTTTTTCACCTCACAGAGCTCCCTAGGAGCATGAGTTCAAAGGCAATTGGAGTGGGGGGAGGGGGGGGGAGGAGGAGGAAAAAAAAGAAAAAATATTGCAAATGCAAAGAGCTCTCTAATCTCTTTTTGACCTGTCCTGTACAACAGGCAATTTTCTGCCAATCTAACACAAACTTGTAAATCTTCAGTGCTGGGGGGATAAAAGCAATGCCTGTTGTTTTGTTAGAATTTAAGCTGACTAGCTAAATATGTGTATATAAATGTGTGTGTGTGTGTATACATATAAAAATATATATAAGAATTTTTCTAACTATATTTTATAAAGTTGTTTTTAAAAGTGTTTCATCTTTCTCACCAACATTTTTATTATTTTACTAGAACGTTTCTCTTGTAGCCCTCTTTCATTATTTCAGTAGGAATGAAGGGAGTAGATTTCTAAAGAAAGGATAGATTTTAAGATTCTATTTCTTGAGAAAATACTATTTTCATTAGATTCAAAGATGATAGATATCTACAGTGCATTTTATTGCATGCAGAATAAAGAATATAGTCTGTACTTGATATCTATAATATTGTGTTCAGGTTCTGATGCAATGAACATCAGTATGTTACTGGAATGCAATCTTCCTGTTTATTTTGCTCCCATTCTAACTAAATAATTAAACACACGCCTAAATTTAAGTTTGTGTATAGCGCCATTGAGAATAAGGGAATTGCCTATGTTTAACATACGCCTAAAGTTAAACTCCCTGTTAAGTAGTTTGTTGGTTAAGGCCAAACATTTCATCTCAAATTGTTACGCTCAAAGGTATCCTTGCTCAGCAAATCACTTAAAAGCCTGCTTAATTTTAAGCATATGTCCCAATCCTGATGCTTAGAATTCAGTTTGATAAAATGTGTAGTCATAAGGTTAGCTGGAGGGAAAGGTCAGTTAGTAGAGAGATGGGACAGGCTTTTCTTTGCACCGGGATAGTAAATATATAGAATTTAGCAAGAGGAAAACAAAGCCATGGGGAAAAGGAGAAGTTCAAATGAGGTAGGTGGACCTACATGGGCATTTGAGCTTCCTTCCTTCCTTCCCACAGCTTCCTCTGTTCCTATAATCTCAGCACAGATGTTTCCTTTTTAATCCCTGGCTCCAGCTGGCAGAGCATCTCTGCTCTCCCGTACTTAGTCGCAATTACTGTAGACATTAACTCTGCACATGGTTAGGAAATTGACTTCTTTTTCTTCCTTGGAAATGTTGCTTATCATCAGGTTTTTAACAGCCAGAAATAAAGGCCATTTGTGTACTGATGAATCCTATTCCCTTCAAGATTTGTAAGAGAGATGAAAAGCACAAGAAACAGGCTTAAAACAATTGTTGGCATCGTAGACGATCTGGATACAGAGTCCAGAGTACCTTCCTTTTACATGGGGCAAGTTGCCTTCACGTGATAGAGAAGTGATAGGAGAAATGTGTCAGGTACATGCTATATTCACCTGACTGCTGCTGGTTTTGCACACGAACTGCCAGTGCCAGCTTTATTGATTTTGATTAGCAAAGCAGGGGCCTGGTACGCTAAGCTGATTTCACAGTCTGGCATGATGTTGTTGAAGTTGCCTGCATGGGTCGAGCAAAATTTCTAAAAGGCACCTCAAATCCCATACCTGATGGCCAGACCTATCGCTTCCCTTGCACCCAGGCACGAGACCACGTCACCTCCTGTTTGCTCGTTTACGTGTTCTGCTGCTGAATGCCTTCAAAACTGGCCCTCGTTTGGCTCCCATGGGATTCTTACTGAGCAACTAGTGAACGTGCCCTGAGCTTGCCAGCGAGGAAGAGACCTCTGGGATGTGGTCAACTGCTGAACTGAAGGGTCCCAGTTACCCTGATTGCCCCAGTAGCCTATTTTCCCTGTCCACAGCCAGCAGCTTTCCATTGCATGGATAAGCGATCCAAGACATCCGGCTAACCGTGGCAGGTGGGACTGGTGGACAAAGAAAGAATCTGAGGCCCCCTGCCATAGGTATAGCTGTTTGACTTGATGGAAACTGGTAAATAATGTAAATAGATTATGTATCTTTGAAATAATCAGGAAACCCTTTTACTGAGCTGGACTCTGTCTTTTTCTGTATGATACTAATGGACTTGGAGATTTTCAGTTCTTGAATCTGATGTGCAAAATAAACTTGTTTACTGAAATCACTTAATGAAGTTACTGTGTATTGTTCACCATGTTCTCCTTGTTGTTCCTACCACCTGTTCAGAGTGCTGAATCCATTTTGTTTGCTTTCCACAGCAGTCCTGCAAAGTGCATGAACAGATAACATGGCCTGCATTTCAAGTGACTGTTAATATGATGTGTACAACTTGAGACATTTATGCGAGCACCGAGAATAAGAGGACAAAGGTGGCAACAACGTGAGGTTATCCTGCCTATGAAACACCTAACTATTGCCCTCCAGGTAAGAAACTGGGAACCTTTGCTTATCTCTACCAGTTAGTGTTCTTAAATGAACAGACCATTGCAAATTGGGTAGATGTGCTGCTACAGGCTCAAAAACCTTTTAAAGCCCTAGTAGAGCTCTCAGTTTGGATCCATACTTCCTCTCAGGTAGTAAGAAAGGTGGGATTTGTGTGACAGTTCTAGGACTAAAATGAGAAAGTTCTGCTGCACAGTAACAACTCTGGATGATGTTATGAAAAATTTCCATAGATGAGTGTACGGTTTTCTCAGGAATTGTCCATAAAACCTAGATTGTTATATCAAAGAAGAGGCTTATTTACAATGTATTGTCTACTAGTGAATGTGGCCTTAAATATAATTATACTCCTTTGAAAGGCCACAGTGATCGAGTATTTTGGCTTCCTAGTGCTATTGTATCCATTCACTGATGGGGAACAAGAAGGGAGAGTGGGAAGAAAACAAAACTGAAAGTGCTTGAGAACAGTTCAACCTTGAAACTCTTCACTACATACAGGAAAAGTTCAACATGAGCCCTCTTTGAAACTTGTTTGGTAATAGCTGTTTTGAAAGCTTTTCATAATTTTTGTCCAGCTTTGGCTTTTCTTGCACTCTTCTCAGTCAGGATGGAATATGTGCGCAGGCATTATTGACATCAACTGTTGGTAAATTAAACAGTAAATGCAGCTATTGCAGAAAAACTAACCGTGCAAAATCTGCCATGTCAGTAAAACAGGAGGAAAAAAAAAAGAGAAAGTTACGCAGTTTCTTAATTGTGCAGCTTGTTTTCTTCCCTCCCATTTCGTGTAGTATGCCTAAGAAAGCTGCAAATGGAACAACTTACATGACAGAAAAATATTGGGGAGCTTTTGCTCTCTCTTTTTTTTTTTTTTTTTTTTCCTTTTTTGCTTTATGAGGACAACTTGGAACTTATTAAAAAAAAAAAAAAAAAAAAAGCCTCCCTGCCCCTTTTTTTCCCCCACCAATTTCCTGCAGACGCAGAGCTGCAGAACACACTAAGATGAACCAAAACCAGAGCCGTATAGACAGGCCTGGCAGAACGAGGCATCTACAAATACGGTGTTTAAAATATGAAAACAGTTCCAGGTGGCTTACTCGGTAGTTGGGCTCATGAGAATGACCAGCAGTGCAAAAATGTAGCAGCCGCATTCCTTGCAGGATAACATCACTTTAAAGCAGTCTTCTCCCATCCTCCCAGTTCTTCTTCATTAACTCATAGCAGTGATCATTAAAATTAATTTTCTCTATCACAGAGATTTTGCAAGTTTGTCATCTTTAGCTTTTTTACTTGACCTGGTTTAACTGTTAGTTGAGCGTGTTTAAAGGGAATTAATCTGCATTTATTTATACATCCACTGATTTTCAGATAGTATATGCCTTGCATATAATGTCAACAAGGAAAACGGATTAACAGCTGCTGTGTGGAACTAGCTAGATTCATAAGTGTGATCTCAAATCTTTCTGAAGCAATTTCTTAAAACTTACAAGCTTGTTGGGTCTCTCACTGCCCGAACGTGTTGGCTGGTGTCATGTAAAGTTTGGAATAGAGATCAAGTGCACCTTCTTGCTGTGCCCTTTCTCTAATAAAACTTGGCTACCATGGCAGAGTTGAGCAAGAATTCGACTGTGATGGAAGTAAATAGGGTTTATTTTTATCACCGAGGTGCTGGGAAGTGGATGAACCTTCTAGTTCTCTGTGGCTCCCGAGCTGTATCAGCTTGTCCTGAATGGTCTTGTTGCCTTTCTCAGTCTTTGTCTAGATGTTTTTGCTTACATTGTGACTGCATTTATTTTAATAAGTAGTGCAGCACATTATGAACTAAGCTGCAAAATAGTTGGTGCTGTGGCCCTGATTTCTATGATGTGTGTGTTTGGGGGAGAGTTTAGCTCTAACTTTGTCCCATAAACTGTATATGCATAAGCAGTTCAGGTACAAGTTTGGTTATTTTCATCTGAAAAAAAGTACGTAACGAGAACCACAGAGCAGAGCGGCAGGGCACGATTGAAATGTAAGCACCAAAAACACATTTTTAATCCAAACTCAACCACTAATGTAGACACAGCCCACATTTCTCTCTTCACAGCAACCATATCAGGAAAAGAAAGAGTTGTATCAGAGAAGTGATCTCTGATCACTTCTAGTGAGAAACACTGGTGGTAGCAGGGGAAACGGAGAATAGGGGCTTTTTTCCTTTTCTGTTTGTGAGACATTTGTGAGTAGGTATAAAGTTTTTCTTATCAACTTCATGGCTATAATATTTCTGTAAGCAGTTCCGGATGTTGGATATCTGGTTGGATTTTGATCTTCCATTCTTGTTTTTGTCTAATGAGCTTGATGTTTGGATTCATGTTTCTTGAACCGATATTCTTGGTTATAAATTTAAACTGGCTTCCCAAAAGCACTCCTAAATGATTGATTTAAATTGGCTATTACCCTGGGAAAATGTACATCATAAAATATTTGCAGAAAATAAATTTGTATAAAGATTTAAATTTGAATAGACATTTCCCCCTCACCATGTTTGCCCATCTCTGTTGTGTTTATAGGCAGAGGTTGTGTTTTTGGCAAGCTGACATTTAATGTTTTTTATAGGTCACTGTAGAAGAAACAAAAATCGGCTCAGATTGCAAATTCAAATGGAGTTTTTCCAAGGGCCTACATTATAAGTTCCATCCACCATTTGAAAACCAAACAATCTACTGTTTGTTCCTTATGTTATCAGTAAACATTTGGGATAACAAAGCTGGTAAGCATTATTCATGGAATTGGACTCATCAGTTCAATGTTGCCATTAAATGAGGTTCAGAAGCAGGCAGAAGGAGAGCCAAGAAACACACTACAAAGCATTTATCCCAAAGGAATGGGCAAAATGTCCCAACATCTCTTCCAGCCTTCTAAAAGAACATTAGAAGAAAATCACTTCTTTAGCTAAAGCAAACAGAACAAAACTAAAGAAAGAAAATAGTGGTTGTATAATAAATATTACCAGCCAGCAAACTATTTTCAGAACTATTTAAAATCAAACTTCCAGGCAGAAAGTAGTCCTAGCTCTGGTACTTAAAACTTACAAATATAAGGAAGAAAAAAAAAAAAAACGAAAGAAAAAGAAAACAGGGAAAGGCCTTTTAGGTCAGCAAAGCAAGTCCATCCCTTGCTGATCCAAGCATGTTGCTGACAGTATTTTCACATCCATGAGTGCTTTGTCCAGTTTACTTTAACTCCATCACTAGGGCTTCCATCTGTTCTCAGGAGACATCATTCCATTTATTTGTTATCAGATGGCTCTATGGATTTTTTAACTTTTATTTTTATTTTCATTGACAAACCAAGCAGTAAAGATTGGGTTGCCAGGCCCAAACTTCTCCAAAGTGCAAATTTTTTTCTGAGAATGGGAAAAAGCTTTCAAACTAGAGAGAATCACCTCCCCCTTGCTGCTCACCATCACAAAACCCTGACTACGGAAGCATCTCGTTCATCCTCTGAAGCAGAATCCCCTGAGATCTCAGAAATACTGCTCAACCTGAAAACCCTCTTTGTTTTGAAGGATAAGAAATAATGGACTGTTTCCATAGTAGATAAAATGTACGGTTTTGTCTTGAATTAGTGTTAGCTTTTACGAGGACACAGGAGTTTATACGTCTTTCTGAACTAGACACATGTTATGCTCCTGCATGTGTTCTGTGCTGGGTTAGCTCTATTACTAAGAAGTGTCTGTCTGTCTAGGGATCTACTTTCCAGTATCGGGCATTTTTGAGCCTGATCCTGATTTGACTGACACCACTGCTCTAACTCAGACAACAGCTGCTATAACATGATGCTGGTGTGAGGAAAAAGTGGGTGAGCCTGAACTAGTGCACTTTGTATTCCAGGGAGGAATCAAATTTTGCTTTCCAGTTTTCACTTTTGATCATATTCAGACCATATCTAGCTTTGCAGAGGGAAACAGTTGGAGGAAGAGTATAGGGGGCAAAATGCAGTGATGTTGTGTTCTGCCTGCAAATTTGCAGGCTGCTGTGCAAGGCATCCAGCTCTTTGTACTAACAGGAGTGCTAATATGATGTATTAAATGTCACACCAGCATCGCTGGGTATGCATCTCTCTCCTGTTGTACTGCCTGTTTATGCTTATTCAGCTCTTTGAATAATTTAACACATTTCATACTCCAAATTACCCACAACAGTTTGACGGGGCTGCTGGCAGTTTACTTGAAACACTCAGTGTTAGGTCAAAGTAGGGCCCAAGCATCTGCTAAAGAGAAGGACATTTCGTACTTAGCAAAGCATAATTAGATATATTCCTGCACGCTTTTCTTTTCAAAAATAGGTAAGTATATGCTAATCCTAATGATACCATAGGAATAAAGGGCTGTACCTGCCACTTCTATGTATACCTTTACACTAGCTGATTTGGGCTGAAGACAAGAATTACAGAAGCTCGTAATTGTGCAGGACGGATAAAACTAAAGTGGCAGATCTGTGTCAACTTATTATGGATATGGTTGCTGAGTGGTGGTCCTAGCTACCTTGGGTGCTGTTAGGTTGGAGTTTGGGATGCAGGAAACTTCACTGCAACAGTGCAATTATCTTGGTATGTTCATCTGAGACTCTTGCTGACTTGCAGAAGCAAAGAACTTCAGGCTGTTCTCTCTATTCCGAAGTGCATGTTAATGTTTTCAGGTCGAAACTGCAACACCACAAAAGAAAAGAGAAATTTGGAAAAAGTTGGTCTACCATCTGCCTACCCTCGAGTTGGTCATGTGCTGCTGATCCCAGGCAGCTGTGTCAGTGCAGCAGTGGACCAGCAAATGCTTCCTGACCAGAGATGGGACTCCGCAGGTCAGACAGCAACGTGGGCGTGTGGATCAAGCATGCTACCGTCTGCAGTCATTCATCCCCTGCGCTGCTGGGACCAAATCCATGGCAGGTGCCTATCTTAAACATGCACTGCAAATTCTCAGGCTTTGTCTTTCTCTATGGTTAATTAACTCACTTTTCTCTACAGTTAATTAATGCAATCCCTCCATCCTCACATTGAGAGCATTTCTACTGGGGGGAAGTAGAAGAGAAGTCGCAATAGGGAAAATAGACACATGCTCCTTTTTCAGACAGCTGAGTCTTGATATCTTGCTCAGGATTAATGAGCAGTGGTCTAGAAGGTGCCACTGTTGTTAGGATTATGTCAAGAAGGAGCCAAATTTGCTGAGAGACAGAGGATGTACCTGGTCCTTGTCTGCGTGCATACTGATCAGGGCTTGGGGTGTATTTAGCCACTAGGACTGTCATCTTTTCAACTTTTTATTGTAACCAACATGTAAAATGAGCATCACTTTCACAGCAGTGACTGTCTGCCCTGCTCCTTGGCGAGGAGAAGTGAGGAGTTTGTCCAACAGTCCATGCTGGATCATTTGCAGTCAGAGCACAAGTAGCACAGTAACAAACCGGTAGATTTGGCATGGTAGTGTTTGAATGACCTTTGGAGTGGAGCTGGTAGTAGGTCTGAAATGTATTTCTAAATGTAAGCAGCTCTGAAGCATTCATGAGGCAGGGCACTGGGTTTGGGAAGAGGACTGAGTCTTTCTCAAGGCTATCCGAGTCTACGGCGCCTCTCCTTTCTCCACACCCCTCTGCTCACATAGAAACTAGAGAAAGGGAAGGGCAGTGCTGCTAAGCAAAACAGCGAGTATTTTCAATTAAGACTGAAAAATCTCATCCCTTGCACTGCATCAGGTGGTGAGGGATCTCTCCCTACTGCTGTGGCGCGCCGAAGTCCTAGCAAAGTGATGATGCAAGGCACAGTCAGCGGAGATATTTGCAAAGTGACAGCAGGGCTCTGATTGAATGAACCTCCTAACTCCAAAGCAGCACGCTGCTCTGGAGGATATGCTGAAAATATTTCTTGGGGATTTGCACATCCTTACAACAATCGAGGGTCTATAATGAAATGTTTGCTTATCATCCATTTAACCCACTTCGAAACAGTCTGAGCCTGCATGGTAACCTCAGGTCAAAACTATTTTGGGTAGCTGAAACTCATGATAAACACATGCTTTTAAAGGTTAGAAAGCCATCAGTGGGAGACATCAGATTCGCTTTTTTATTATTAGAAGGGGGTAAAAATCCAGGAGTGTTCAGAGGAGCAAATTTTGTATAGAACATGAAAAGGGGGAGGGAAGGGACAGAAGGAAGGAGGAATCTTTTTTTTTTTTTTTTTTTTGATGCCAAACAGCATTGCTTCAGCAGCAAATCCTTTTCCTTGCAATTTAAGATTGTGCTTGAAATAAGGAGCCAGCTGCACCCAGGAGGGAGCAGAGGGCAGTCTGTCCTTTTAGATGCTTGATTGGCTGTTTCACATATACCTGATAATTACTAGGAAGCTGGTAGAAATCCAGTTCTGCTGCTTTCACAGGCACTGAGCAGCACCAGAGTCATGGCAGCCCTGTTCAGGCTGAGATCTCCAAATGAGGAAAAGATGATTCTCACAAAGCACATGTCATTACTAATAGCCAGTTACAGCCTTATCTCAACTTCCCCATAACTGGACCTGTTAAAGGACTATACCTTGAGGTTTTCAGCTGAGCTAAGCTAGTATTTCAGTGAGAAAATGCACCTTTATTTCTCAAATTGCATAGAAAGTTTTTCTTCCCTCTGTGATAAGTTAGGACACCCGAAGTGTGGTCTAGAGTGAGGTCTCACTTGTAACTTTTAATAGCACTGTAGACTCTGGGGCTGAGGAGTGAGAGAAGCAGAGATGGGAAAAGGGGGAGATCTCTTCCCACAGGCCGACTCGGAGCCACAGCTGACTCCTCACCTATTTTACTGGCGGCCAGAAAAGCTTCACTTAGTTCTCGATACAAAGCTTGATAGATAGGTGCCTATGTGTCTGTACGTACACACAAGTGCACATATGCAAGCAAAATCCCATTCCTCAAAACTACGATCTGGTACCTTTCAATCAGCCCCCGACCTCTGAACCACCGGATTTTTCTGCACGGAGAGCGGTACTCTATCCTGTTGCTCTTCCCTTTGTTTGCAGGACCAGTCATGTTACGCTCAACACAACAAACATATTGGCAGAACTTCTACTTCAGTCAAATAATCCTATTGCGCAAGGTTTTCTGCCACGTTCATCAGCTACAGGTGTAATCAGCAAAGTGACTGCAAGGGATGCTAGTGGAGGAGGCCACATTTCCTCTAATCTAGGGGCCTCCATGCTAAGTGGGCTCAGTTTCCAAGTTGAAAGATGCTGTCTTTTTTCTTTTCCCCTAATGGTCAGAGATGGCAAACTCCCTCTGGGATCTGTGCATTCAGCTTTGTTCTTTCTCCCTCATCTGCTGTCACCAGTAATTAAAGCTGAGCAAAAAACTGAACATGCTATTTTTTGAATAGATATTTGAAATTTAAAGCGGAAAAAAAAAAAGTTGTGAAACTTGTCAGATCAATGATTTGACACATATTATTTAGCTGGCTCTAAATATTCTGGAGTGAGAACTTAGCTAACAACTTGTTAACAAAGCATAATTCGGAATAAAACCCAGCTTTCTTTTCACTAGCTGCATTTGCAATATGGGGCTAGTTTTAATAATCTCTCTTCTAAATGCTGACATGATCCTTTTTACTGCAGTAAAATCTGGGAACTTCTGGCTCTTTAAGGCGGAGAAGTACAATGGAAACAAACACAGAAGCACCATCCACCATGGCTTGGTCGTCAAGTTGTTGCTGAACATCTAGATGCAAGTAAGTTGCCCAAGAATTACACAAAGGACATTGGTGTTGGAGAACGGAAGCCAGGACCCCTAGCCAGCACCTAAAAAATGGTTCATCCTTCCAACTAAGCACCTAAGAATGGGTGACATATAAGGAACAATTTCTCTGAGAAAAAAACAAAAGAGGTCATTTTTCATGCGTTGTACCTGCACCATAGTTTTCTTTCTCTGGCCAGGTTAACATGTCTCACTCTATCTTTGGGCTTCTTTTAAGGACTACTTTTTAAACGAAAGAGTAGAAGGCCTGTTATTCTCTGAAGTGCATCTGTTACACTCTCACACCTGTAAACAATAGATTTTTCTATGTGAAATGAAAGGGCAAGCACATCTTGCTATCAATTTTGACTCTGTAGAGTGATGTAGCATGTAATCTCTATTATTTTTCTTGTGATTTGTTAGTGACTGTTGCTAGGTAATGCCTTTTCCACTAAGCATCAGTGAGCTAATGTGAGGGCTTTGAGAATGTTTTATTATATAATTAAGCCCTTGGTGGTGCTGACTTCTACATTATAAAAGTCTCATATCTTTTTCATGTTAGCAAAAAGAAGTTATTGTGGTATTATGCATGGGGACGTAAGAAACACCACTGAAGTCAACACAATTTCTTGTTAACATTGCCATGTTCCTTTTTCTTTCGTTGTATCTTGCGTGCAGCTATCAGCTTCCCATCACAGTGGCATCTAGCCACACACTATGTTGTTTAGATGGGAAACACATGACAGCTTTTAACAAATACATGGAAAATAGGACCAATCAGAACTACCACTAGATCACAAATCTCTCTCTGGACTCCATGCTCCGCTCAGCAAATGTGGTCCCTTCATTCTGACCTCTGAATGCTTAGTCTAGAGATAAGACTGAGATATAGAAAAGCTCCTTCAGGAGGATGCAGCTGGCTGCATTTAAAGGAAGAGGTGAGCGTTCCCCTATGATCTTCATACATGTGAGTCTCTAGGTACTGTTAATTTGGGGGGGGGGGCAAAGAAAGGTGGAGAAAGAAGTGGGGGTATTAGCATTTTATTTTTAAGTCTTCTCACTCAAAGGGTTTACTTTCAGTGCCTGGATCAGTAAGATACTCAGGGAATACTTGGGAATGGCACGTATATTGGGCTGTGCTGCACAGACCATTGCTGATGTAAATGTGCTTGGTATCATGGATGCCTTCCAAATCAGAAAGAGGAGACTTTAAAAGGCAGCTTCTCTCATCCCTGGCACTGTATGGGAAAGTCTAGTTTAGTCTAAGAGCATCAGGTTGAGTAAAAGAAGGGCCTTCGTAATTTTTGTCTTACAGTATGTCACGCTGTCTCATAGCCTTCATTTTCCCCATGCAATTTGTAAGAGATGACAAGCCATTCAAAATACCTCTGTTTATACAGACACTTAGTAATACAACACCATGGGCAGGCAGATTTCCTGAACTGCAGACCCCGTGTTGACAGATGTGTTTTTTGACTGATTGTTTAATGGGTGGGTGAATCTCTAGGGAAATAGCAGGAGATGAACAGGGTGCTCTTTTCTTTATTTATTTTTTTTCTCTTTTCTTTAGCTTGGAGGTTATGTTGAATACCATCGAAAACAGGTTTCAAAGTTTTCTATTGCATTGTTATCTCAGGACAGGTGATGAAATTGTATTTGAGGGAGAGTGAGGAGGAATCTCCTCTCATTCCACATAGCTGCACAAAAGCTGCTACTGGCAGCAGCTCAGCGCAGGATTTCAGGTTCACTTTTTACCAGGCACGAGCCAGCAGCAAGGGAAGACAATTGTGGTGGGGATTGCATTCTTGCAGAGTATCTTCCGTAGATAATACTGGTCTGATGAGCAAAGCCAAAGTGATATATTTGAAGATATAAATGTCTTGCACAGAATGGATAGGTGCAGCGTAGACAGCAGTACAAGTCCCTCTACACATTGATAATATAGCTTAACCCAATTCAGTTATTTCTATGGCTTGCTCAGGTTTGAGATTCTCTGCTGGAGCCATCTAGTATCAATTTTGGCGATTAAATGCAATGCAATTCCATTCTGTAATTAAAAAAAAACAAGCAAACAAAGCAAAATTTCCATGGTCTATTGCATGAAAGTCACTCAATGGCAGTAAGCAGTATCAGTTATCTTCTTGCTATTTAGGCTTCCTGATACTTCAAAGCATAGTATGGCTTTTTGAATTATTTCTTAGGAATGTCAAAGTGTTTAGGACCGCAGTCAGAGGATCCCTTGCGTTTGAGGTCTGTAAAAACAAAGAACAAAAGAAAAGTCCCCAACTAGCACACTCACAAAGTAACTACAAGGCAATTGGCAACAGATGAATATAGACAGAGGCAGAGTAATACACTGGGAATGATTATAGCATAACTGTCAGCATGAAAGGCAGCGCTCACGAGATACCTTTAATCTAGCCACTGGTGATTGTTTTTTTTCTGGGCAATCAATGTATCTTACAAGATGTAGCAAGTGTTCGTTAAAGAGTGCTACACTCTTGCGAGAGAGCAGCTTCCATTCCCGTCTCCGTTCCAGTCAGAACCAGGGATTTTCAGACCTCTTAAAAGTCACAGGCTGAAGCAAGGGATACCACTCTGCCGTCCTCGCCCTGAGATTCTCACCTTGAGGCAGAAGACGGGTCCTGTCACTCGGGACACTCCCGTTCACAGTTATTTCTCATGTTAATTACTAAAGACAGGATTCTTCCTGATTGCGATCATTCAGGTCAAAATGGGAAAGTTTAGCACTTCATAGCATCAAAATTTGCTTTCATCTGTGTGCAGGACATCATTTTAAAATTCCTTTTAATCAAATAGAATGAAAAAGGAAAGGAGGAAAAAACAGTCTGAAAGTTAGCTAGTAAATGGGGTTGTCAACTCCTTGTTAAAATCAAGAAAAACAGAATTCTCGTTAGCTATTAGCTGTTAGCTGGATGTGACCAAAAATACACATCCTCATGGGAGCAGGTATAGCGTGAGTAAGAGCCATGAACAAATATTGACAATTATTTCCCTCAGTAATCATATAGGATCTTAGTCACATCATTCTTGCTTCATTAATTTAAATCCAAGTCATTAGCTCTATTAGATCCCTATTTACTGTGCTATAGGAAATACCACTGGCTCAAAAACCAACATTTTTCACAGCAGGCAGGATGCATATCATGACTGTAATTTACTGCACAGTGTACCTACACGCTCCCACATTAACTGTAATCTTTGTCGTGCTCACGCCAACATTCCTACAGTATTTGGCATTTCACGAATGCAGTATTTATCGCTGAAGTTCATACAAAGTTGCAAACCCTAACAAGGCTTATCAGCTTTTACAAACCATCTCTGTCCACTGGAGTGTGACATGCTGAATACAATTCCACTCACCGTGCAGTTATTGCATGTGAAGGGGGAAGGGGTGCTTCAAAGCAGCGTTTCAGATCGCTTTAAATGAATCATGAAATCAAATGGCTAGATAGGCTTTAAGTTCCTGCAGGTGAGACGTAACCTGCAAGCTGGGCACTTAGAGCACTCTCTCAGTCAAATAAAATCTTCTCATCGTTACTGATGTGGTAATTATGCCCTAAAAAGGGAGCAGTGCAGTGGCTGTAAAAGGGGAGCTGGGACTTTGGAGTTCGGTGGCAGCAGTCACACTGGGTGGCTGGGGGCAAATCAGGTCGCTTCTCTATCTGAGGTTACCTATTTTCAAGACAGATATTATCGTAGTTACTGGATTTATTTCAGAGGTATATAAAGATGTATAATTAAACAAGAAAACATACATATCTGCCTCTAAAGTTGTAAAAGATTTAAAGGACACGGAGAAAATCCTGTGTGCATGGTGTTTACACAGTGAACATAGTAGCCTGCTTCTCTGCTGCTTCTCAGCCCTATATGTAGGACAAGAGAAAGCACAAGCAGGTTTGGAAAGGGGTTGTAGTACCTGTATTTGTGCGCATACGTGCCCTTGGGTATATAACACCTCATCACCACCCCTTTCCTGCTCATCAGCTTCAAGTATGACAAACCGATGTGGGTGGAATTTAATTGAGAAATGAGCTACTGTTTGTATTATCATCACAGAGCACTCCAAAGGCATGAATTTGGTCTGAAAAAAATTGGGATGTTAAAAATTAATGTTTTTTTTTCTTCTCCTGCTTCACGTTTTTAATCTTCAGTCCATATATGGGTCACTTGTGCAAAGCAGGGTTGAGATTTTTGGTAGGAATAGAAGAGAGGAAATAGCACTTTTAAAACAAGACCTCACAAATGTTTATTCTCCCTCTCCCTTAAGTCATAATTTCAGGGGGCATGGTCCTAAGCATGACATCTTGAGGTTATTCCTTAAATATAGGGTAGACTTCATAGTTCTGTTGACTTCAGCTGAGCTATGACAATTTACACCAACTAAAGTGTGTAAACTAAAGTATTGGGAGGCTAAAACAATAAGACCGGGCAGTGCTCGAGTACAGAGTAGAGCAACGTATCCCTTTGCAGGGAAACATTAGTGATTGCTGAAGAACAGGTTAGGAGTTCTTCAGAGGGTTGCGAAAAAGAAAAAGACTCCTATTAACGGCATTTGAAAAGTCCAGAGATCTGGCAGTCTCACGTGTGCTGACGCACGGTCGTGATCGTAAGGGCTTCAGGGACATTGGTCTCTCCATGCAGTGGCTGAGTCATGCTGTCCCCACATTTACTTGCTATATTAACCCCTGATGGTTAAACCTGGTGTAGTAACATGTACAGGCAAAGTTTCTGTTGCCTGTTTTTTCTTTTTTTTTCTTTTTATCATCTGCTGTACTGTTTGCACATATAGTCTATGGTACAATTTTTCATAGTTATAGTTTGAACAGCTTCAATAAACGTTGTTCGTGGAAAGGGAAAACTTTTTTATTTTTGGGGTCCTTTTTGGTGGTTTTTGTTGGAGCTAGGGAAACTCAAAGCACAGGTGTTGTTTTCTGGAGGACAGAAGCAAGTTCCCTGCCTGCTGCCGTAACTGAGTCATGCTCTAACCTTGGTCAGGTCACTTAGGCACTATCATTCTCTTCTTTTTAAAATGCACGATCTGTTCTCTCAGATTACATTTTTCTGGCTCTCACCACAATCTGCATAATTTCAAACATTCGTTATCCTATACAAAAATACCCACCAGCCCCTCATTCTTCTGAGAAAGTTATGCTGGAGAAAGCTTCACATTTAGACTCAAAAAGTAGAACCATATAGGTAAGAGGACATTTTTCAAACAAATGAGAGTTATTAGGATTTTTCCCTCAAAATAGTGTAGGCTATCAGGAATTCTCGTTCTTCAAATTCGCAGCAGAGCCTGCTTCTGTGAGCTTCTGAAGGTGCCGAACCACCCAGCAGACGGAGCCGGGACACGTCCTTTAATAGCGTTTTCTCTTTGCCAAGGGGTGAGGATGGTTTCGTTCCAGATGTTGAAAAGATGCAGGCCGATGCCCTGTCCCTCTCTACCCTAACCTGTTGCCGAGGTCCTCCCCATCTTCTCCTCATAGCTTTTTTTTGCAAAACTTCTGTTTTTCCTTGCTGCCTCAGTGCTAATAAGTAAGGAAGAGGGGGAAGCAAGAACAGGCAAAACAGTCTTCCTACTGCATTTTACCCTGTTATGTGTATCTGTAGCAGCTAAAAACAGCAGTCACCAGGAAATTCCTGCTCTAGACCTGTAATCCCAGGCTGGAAAAAGTGCTGTGTGGATGCAATCATCAGAAAATCCTGCTGCCATTCTGTTAATCCCCCTCTCTCTTCCCGCCTGGCCCCTGCCGGAGCCCAAACTCCGCGGCCAGAGCAGCTTTACGCCAAAGAAATTCGCTTCTTCCTCCTCCTTGTGTTCAAACACTTTGGAGGGACCAGTGAGCAGTGAAGCAGTTAATGAAAAGATAAATAAAAACAAGTCACTGCATTTTGGGGGAGAAAATGAACTAGAGTATTTTGAAACGTTCCCACAAGGCTCAGATTTAAGAGAACGATGAATCACTCTGCAAAGACGTCTGTTTTTCTCCCCTGATTGTGCAAGGTGTCCAGACGACTCATGTAGGCGCTGTACAAGAGCCCCAGCGTGTGAGTGGGCTGGATGTGGCCCTGCCACGGGGTGACGGGCTCTGTTTCGAGAGCAGGTGGCGTTAAGGTGACCACGGTCCTCGTGGCAGTGGGCTGCTCCCGGTCCTGCTTGGCCAATGCTTCAAGCTCTGAACTCAGACAGAGGCAGAAAAGGAAAAGTCATCTGTAAGACAGGACACGCATCATGCCTTTACTTTGTGCACCAATCTCTCAGTGTTTTCTATGTACTTATTGCTCTGAGTTTGTATCCATTTCCCACCTGTACTTACACTGTCCTTTTTCCTGTGGCTTGTTATTATTTCTATTGAGCAATCTCCAGCTGAACTGGGAGATCTTGCAGTGACTCATTTACTTGAACATTATTGCCTAGTTCTTTACACAAGACAGATTGGATATGAATGAGATCTCTTGTCCTCATGAGCATTATATTTATTTCACAAGACATTTTCTTCAGAACTCTCTCTGCAATAAATTATGTGATATATTTATTTTTTCTATATGCTATAGCTCTGTGCTTTTTTTTGTTGTTTCTCATTTTTTCGACACTTCTTCATGTATGATCTGCTGTTGTTATTTTCTGCTTTTTCTTCTTTCAATCTCTTAGCTACATCCTTGGGATTGTTTTTTTTTCCCTTGTGCAGTTTTTAGCACAGTGCATGTATTTGACGTAGACAAACTGAGAGCTTGAGACGAGTATTAAAGTAACAAAATGATTTCTCCCTTTTATCTTCCAGGCGCTGTGTAATGGCTGGAAAAAGAGAAAGAAAAAATAAAACCAGGTAAAATGTATAAAAAGTATAGAACTGTAAGGAATATATTCATATGCATCTTCACGGATTGTCGTAACAGCTGCTGGGTAAAAGGCACTGTAGATGCTTTACCTCTGAAGAATATCACTGGCTTAGCTTTCAGCAGCTGCCTTTTGGAAAAGTCGGTAGGAATCAACCTGCCGAAACCCCTATGTAATCAAGGGGAGGGCAAATGTATTTAGAGTAGACAACACAGAAATGGGACTTAGAGGTATCATATGTCCAAGGTATTTTTAGGACTCCCATCTTAGGACTGTCTTGTTGTCAATGTATCCATCAAAATATCACCACATAGCTTCCTAACTCTCCTGCCTGATCTGACAACATCCCTTAATGTTTTCACTCCCACTGGTGCTTGGTGGAGGTGTTTTAGAAGGTAGGATTAAACCTAGTTGTGGCCTTTCTCTGGGGGAGTGCTGGAGGAAAAGATAATTTGAACTGAAATTTGGATCTAAGTAATCCATTGGAGAATTGTGTAATCCAGGACTAAACAGGGCTTTGAATATTGCTGCTTAGTTTCACTTTTATTTTTCCAGCAACTTGACTAGTCAAAGAGCAAGCTCCAACTAGTCACTGCTCGAGGCAGAAGACTTTCTCTGAGTCAGCTCCAACCTCTTTTACCCCAGCTCTGTCATTTATTTTAACTTAACTAACATCTGTAATTGACAAATGGACAGGCTACAAAGGGATTTGTCTCGTACATGTCTTACAAAATCAGAATTGACTTTAAAAGGATACTGATTTATTTTTATATGTCTTCAACTAAAAATTCAAGTACCAAAATACCTGCTCACAGCAGAACCCTTTGAGGATCTAGTCATTAAAATGCACTGAAGATTAGTCTGTGGGACACTGTTTGTCCAGGCTGAGCCTCAGTGCCCAATATACATCATCAGAGAGGAGCACAGCAAGATATAAGAGATTTGCTAGACCATTCCTTCATGTCCATTGATGGACCATATTTAGCTACTAAGGTTGACAGTTTGCTTCATTCAGTGAATACTTTAATGTCTTATGTTCAAAACTAAAACTAAACTTCTTCACTGGGAGCATGGTACAACACCAGAACATGTCATGATCTGAGAATTGAGATCAGAGAAGTGGTGGAAGATTTTCTATCTTTGAATATTTTCAAGAATCATCTGCAGGAAACCACGGCTGACCTAATCTGGTGTAGATCATAAGCCAGCTTTGAGTAGGAGATTGGCCTAGAGATCCCTTTCAGCCATCATTTCCATTTTACAGTTCTGTTAAGTGTGTTCAGTAACAAATGGATTTGTTGGAAGTATAGAAGAGGCACCCTGAAGGCAGAAGGCACTACATGGAGAATGAATGCATGGAGGAAAAAAAGAGGCTCACTTCTTTTCCTTTATGAGTTATAAAGCCAGGACTTCTGTAAGGAGTTGAGAAATTCAGCTCGATTTTGGAGATGAGAAAAACAAACATTTGCAAGTAGCTTCCCAAACTAAGGCCCGTGCCAGCCTGGCTTGTGATCCTTACCCCATCTCAGGAAGGTAGACAGCGTTTCAGACATTAGGGTCAGACTGGTTCCTGCTCTGTCTAATCAGTTTGGTGTACATATCTTTCCAGGAGGTATTAAATCTGTCTTGTCTCTTATGACTTTTAATAAAGCGTAGAAAGGAGGTGAGCTTTTTACTTCTGACAAGGTTTAGGCTGGATGCCTGAGGTATCTATTGCTGGGGGGTGGGAGAGGGGCGGACAGGTAGATCCTGCTGCGATGACCATGGCTACCGCGGGAGGACCTTCTGGTGGTCCAGAACCTCTAATTGCAGTTTGCCTCCTCTGTGTTTGGAGGCAAATTCGCAAGAGGGATGCGGAAGCAGTGTTAGCAAGGGGGCGTTCACAGTCTGCCCAATATCTTTCTTCTCCGTTACCTTTGGAGATAATAGTCCTTGCACCTCTGCAATAATTCTCCAGCCAGCTTTGCTCAAATAAGGACACCTCGCCCCTTGATGTGTTTTGCAGAAGTCTAATTTTACCCTTGAGATGGGACAGTGTCTTTTGCTCTCTTTTCTCTATATATCTTTTTTCGTCTTTCCTCTTATTAGCTTAGGTAAAAACCTGCTGCTGCTGTTGCTGCAATGGGCGATTCTCAGTGCAGTGCAAGGATTCCTGCTCTCCGGACGGGAACAGACCAGCTCCGCACGCTCTGCTGGTCCACGTCCCTGCACGGCCAGCTGTGGTGGTTGCACTAGGTGCTGTGCTGCAGCGGTGTCTTTGCTGGGAAACCCAAGCTCCGAGACACCAAACGTTTTGCATCTTTTCTGAAGGGAATTATCATACGGATTTTTAATTTTCCTCCTGATGTAAACTTTAATCAACTCTCCAAAATACAGATAGTGAAATTGAAAGTAAAGTTTAGTCTTTCACTGCAAAGCACTCTTTCCACCCCTCTACTTATAAACACTTTCATGTGTACTTATAAGCTAGAGGGCAGCCAGGATGTTGGGACAAAGCAAAGCCCCTAAACCGCTTTACTGTGTTCTGCCCGTCACTCCTGTTCCGCATTGTGCAGTCAAGTAACTTCTACAATTTCTCCCTTCCTTATTTGCAGCATTTTGTTCCAGCAGACGTTGTTTCGGTTCGTTGAATTGAACAAAACAAGACCAAACAAAACTGAAGAGTGATTAGGGCTGAGTCCTCCCTGCTTCGTAGAAGTGGCTTGGCAGTTTTACAGACACCAAGAGTCTCAACCTTCAGATTGTGACATGACTTCTGTAATACGAGACTTTTTCAGCTGGTTTTCACAGCCACATAGGTGAGTTTTTAGCGTATTGCTCAACACTCGGTGCTCTGTGTTATAATCCTGCAATTACATATTTGCACACGTATCAAATGATTGCCAGAGAGTTATTTTCGAGAGTACAAAGACCATCATTGCTATTCTCACTGGGAATTAGGGAATGGTAATTGTTATAGAGGAAAATTACCTTTACATGGTATTGATTGATTGATTGATTGATTTATTGCGCACTGCCTGTCATTGCTTGGTACGTTTTTCTCCCAGCAAAGGCCGGCAAACAGCTGTGCTGGCAGCTCTCGCAGGGGCTTACGAGGGGCCAGGCGGACGCGGGCATCGATCCTGCGGCTCAGGCAGGCACTCCTTGCATATGACCAGCTCAGAGCTGGGGGCCATTGCTCACCCCACCAGCCTTTGGCTCCTCTTTGAAGCAAGATGCTTCAAAAAGGAGAGTGCCACAGTCCTGAGTAGAGGGAATGGCTCAATAAATAATTGGCAGAATATAAGTACTTATTGATTTAAGAACATTCTTTTCTTGTGCCTTGCTTTTGTCTTCTCAGGCAACTTTCTTTTAAATTTATGCCCCGCATTGTCACATCAGGAGGAAAATACATGAGAAACGTTTTGTTATTTCAAATTTATTGCATATTACGTCAGCTGGCATTGTGGACTCACAATATGTAATGCTTCATAAATTATGAAAAATAAATGTTTTATGGGCTTACTACACACTCTGTTTGAAAACCATTGAGCTAGGGAGACTCGCTGACCCCTGTACAAATTAATGTGCACATTATTTTCATTATTGCAGCTAAGATGGGAAGTGTGAAAATCTTCTTTATTCATTTATTTAAAGGAAAACGAGGGCAGCAGTTGCCTGAACAAAGTTAGTTTTTCTGGCAAGGAGCAGGTATCATTTCACCCAGCTCATAACCTATTGCTCCCTCACAGTCATTGTTATTCTAGGCCAAAGCTTAAATTCCAAAATCAGGACTGCAAGGACTTAGCACAAGCATCCAAAGGTCAAATCCTGCAGCCTTTAGCGAGGCAAGCTAAACCTCCAAGTTGTTAAGGTTTTGTCTACTCAAGGACTGCAGCATTTGCAGAAAACTGGGAAAGCGGAAATCAGCCTCTCACCAATGCGGTAAGGAGACTTCTCCCCAACTTTTCCAGCCTCGTTTCCCCAAGTCTGGTGGACAGCGCCGGTAAGACCAGCGTCATGTATCTCAGCCGTCAAGGGCCCGATGAGAAGCCAAAAGCAACGTCTCAGGGCACAAGGAGATCTTAAACCTTACTGAGCATAGCTGTCTTCAGCTTCGAGCTGCGAGAATCAGAGGCAAAAGCGAGCTGTTCCGTTTTCTGGGGAGGAAAAGTTCATTCCAACATGTGTTGCATGGGAGGCGTGCGTGCTGGCGGGGGGAAAGGGCACCGTGATGTTAGCGGGGAAGAACGGCGAAGCACTCCCAGCTATTTATTTTTCCCCTCGCACCCAAATATTTCTGTTACTTGCAGAAGGAGGTCAGGTGTTTGATTCTCCCCGGATGGGTTTTATATCGCACAGATCCGCCACTGTGTTTCCGATAAACCCATAAGGAGCGTAACCGGGAGCTCCCGGCATGGGCTTAAGTGATGTAAGTCACCACTTCAGAAGAGTCGCTCGGCTTGGGACTGGATGCACTGGAAAAACTTCCAAGCTATTCTCTACTAATTCACGTCAGCTGAGGCATCAAAATGTCAGGCGGATGAACAAGCTCTTTGGTTGGAGCCAAGCTGTTTTCTGCTGCTGTTAGGACTACTTCAGTCAGCAATTAGATTTTAAAAATTTTTTTTAGTGACATTGGGCTTCTGAAAAATTAGCCTTTACATAAGCATGTTAAAGGTAATTCCTGTTTGCTCTCTAGTGTAAGAGCCCGTGCTCTCAGGACTATTCATAAACTGGATTAAACCATGCCCACTGCGAACTCCAAATTATAGTTTTCCTTCCTTCCTTTCCTTTTTCTCTTCTACTCCTGTTTTCTCCCTTCCTGTTTTTCTTTCTTTCTTCTTGCTTTTTCTTTTTCTTCTCGCTTTTTCTTTTTCTTCTCGCTTTACTTCTGTGTTTTTTACTTTACTGTTTCTCTGGAGCTTGCTAGAAAGAACTACTGGATATAAAGACCGTCTACAGGAATGGATAGTCAATATTATGGTCGCTTGGCCAAGAAATAACGAAAAATTATGTTATTGGCAATTGCCCATAATTATTAACACTAATCATGCTAATCTCAAGAATTCTTTACGCTGGGGAGAAATAACAGACCAAATAAGCAAAGTACACCCCATGTTCGTGGGGTTTTTTTGCTGTGGCTTTATAGTTGAAAGCAAAACCTGCATTTGCCTCTTACATCCTGTGGAGGGCAGTTAAGTTACACGATACAGAAGCAAGCTAAATTGCACCACGGTGTAAAACTCTCAAGGAGGCAACCAACGACTGAAATTAACTGTTCTTTGGCTGTGTGAAATATCACTTAGAAATACCTGAAGAATTAAAAAGGAGGAAATGGAAAGCTTTTCAATTTAAACTCCCTTTAAAGTGCTTTGTTAGCAAGGGTAGGAGAAGATCTAAAAGTTTTCTTGAGCAGTGAAGGAAAAACGAATCTTATATCCATATACACAAGTTTCAAGTGTTTCTGTTTTATATGTTAATCAGAATTTCCAATATGTGGATGTTAATGAAAAAAAGTTCCTGATGCTCCTTCTGCTGCCTGACCTCAGTAGTCTTAAGGTTTTAATACTATACTTGAAATTTCATCTTGAAGAATATTCTTTAAAGGTGAGTTTTCTCTTTTTGCTAGCTCAGCTGTACCAGAAAGAATAAAACAAATCTCAGGGATTGGGATTAAAATGTAAATAGAGTCACCACTGAAGCTATGACTAGTTTAAAATGTTCCCCTAAAAGAAAAGTTTAAAATAAACATTCCAGGCAGAAACAGAAACCTAACCATGTTCCTCTTAAAAATTGGTCTCCTCCAACTCCTCCAGTTTATAGCATGTACCCTTGGGCTATTACAGTCTAGAAAAATCTGAAATAAAAACCACACTGTTTTCTGGGTCTGATCATGCATCACTCATTCAAAAAAAAAAAAAAAAAAAAAAAAAAAAAGTTTAGGGCCTCCCAAGAATACAAGATTTAGGCCTTCCTGACATGTGTTGTTCTTTTTTAAAGGAAACAGTCTAGTGTATCTTTATTACAAACACAACATTTTAGTTTCTTTCACTTTAAAGGGAATCACAGGTGAATTTAAACAGAAAGCTTCAAAAATGTTTGCAAATGCAGTTGCACATAAATATTTTTGCAGTCAGCCTTCCAGTTATTTTTCACGTAAATATGCATATTTACTTTAAAAATTTTATTTCCTTCCCATCGTCAGTCTCTTGCTGTAGTAGTATAAGTTCAGGCACAAATAACTACTTATGCTGAAAATTAAGTTTCTGTAAGTGACTATTTTAAAATGTTTGCTTTTGTGTTTACTGTTAAAGGATCTCAGGCACTCCTGCCAGAAAGGAAAGTATTTATTATCTCTCTTTTACAGATGAGGAAACTGAGACACTGTGAAATTAAAAGCTTGGGGAAATTAGTACACAGTAAATTACAGTGTGAATTTACCGTGTACTAACCACCCTGCACGAAATCATTATGTGGACTGGTAAAGAAAAAGGATTAAACTCCCTTAAATTATCTCACATTTGCCATGGACCAGCAGTTACCATGGATCAGCTGACATGCAGCAACTTCTTAACCTGCGGTGGGTTGTTCACACAGCGAATCCCCTCGGTGGAGAGAAGCAGACGCACGGGGCGATGTGCTGAGTAGCTAATCCTCGGTAACTTTATGCAGGAGTTTAGTAGGCACTAATTTCCCCCGCTGGCCAGATCCTAAGTGGTTTACGTAAAAATCAGGAAGAAAATCTCTGGCAGAACTCTGCGCAAGGCTCAAGTGTCCTTTCAGCCTTGAAACCAGAAGCTGTGATTCAAAAGCAAAGCCAAACTACGAGGAGGAGATAAACTTGGATTTTGTTGAAGGACTAAGCAACACTCTGCAACTGCAGGGTGTTTGCAGGCCTCAGGACAGCTCGCAGGGAGCGTATAGATTAAACTGGGGAATTAGTGCGGAGAAACCGGGAGGTGGGTGCTCGCACTTGGGAACTGCCCTAACGTCCTGGCGTTTGGGCGTTAAAGCTTCTTCCAGCAGTCGTGCACACACGGCTTCTTACGATCCGGGAGGATGGACCTGCCGGCGTTTGCTCTGCGACGCTGCCCCGTGTGCTCCCTGGGAGCCCCGGGGAAAACCTCCTCCAGCCGCGCGTCGCGCAAAGGGAGGTGGTGGTCAGGGAAGGATGGGGGCGGAGGGGCGCGCGTGTGCAGGGCACTCTGCCTGCCTGCTTCGCCAGCAACCCGCTGCCCGGGTTTCCTTCACTCTCAGCGGAGCCGCTCGGACACGACCACAGCAACCGCGGCCAGTGCCTCCTGGCCCCCACCAGTGACCCCTTGGCTCCGGAGGACACTGGTGAGGCCCCAGGAGTGACCTTCCAGCCCTGCAGCTGGCTGAACGACCGATGTTGAAATGTCTTTGGCAGGAGCCCTCCCCACGGCTACAGACCCGGGCGGAGGAGAGGAGCCCGCGGGGGGGGTGGCCGGTGGGAAGACAGTTACCGACAAGTTCGTTCCACCGATAAACAAAGACGTAAACGATGATGCTATAAAGAAGAAGCAGGATTCTCTGGATACAGCCTTGGAGAGACCTAGCAAGGAGAGAGAGGTTTAGACAGTTTTACATTACACCACTTTGTAAAATATGTGCTATTTTAGTTCCAAGCTTGAGTCCAGTTAGAGCTGCATCAGAGCTTAGAAAACAGCATGTATTTTAATGCCCTGTGAACAGGAATAGCTGATAACTGGTACATTTAAATGTGAAAAGCAGAACTTTTCTCTGGGGGATGTATTATATATTTTTTTCTTATGGATTTAGTCTCCGTCGTTTATGTTGCAACTATAGCATTCTGCTGGCAGTCATTTATCTAATGACTTACATCTTTCAGACTGTGGAAAATGCAGGATAAGAGAGAGAGAGAGAGAGAGAAAAGAAGTGGTGGTATTTGGGAAGTTCTTTTTAATTTTCATTTCAGGTCTGAACCTAGGATCATGAATATACAGAAGTTAGCACCTTCCTAACGTCCCTCAGCTATCTTATTTCCAGAGAATTACAGTATGAAAACAATGGGATTAGGGTACTATATGCTCCAATCTCCTCACCCCCGATCCCCAAAGTGAATTTAAATAGAGCTGGATTTGCTTTTGGTATAGCTGAAATTAAGACAAAGGGGTATGTCTGAGATAATTTTTTTTTCCTGCAAAGCTTAATCTCAGAAAATGCCTGTCTGTGCTAGAGAAATGGATTGCATGTAATATGACAACCATCTTTTATAGAGGCAAACCAGGCTCGCTGAGCTCTAATGTTGTAAAGAAAAAAGCTTTACAGGTATAATTAACCTGTGGAATGCCCTTCCACAAGATACTCCTGAAGTGTTGGCTCCTATACCATCTGTCTTCATAATTCAGGGCATCAGTGGCCTACTAGCTGAGATTGAGAAGCAATCTACTGAGTCTCTGCATGGCGTATCTCTGCCGAATGAATTAAGAGGTCATTGTGACTTTTGTAGTAATGGTCAAGAAGATGGAGGAGGTTTTGGTTTCTAAGAGAAAATCTGCAGCTTTTTCCAGAAATACCCAAGGGGTCCAGAAGAAAACCTACTGAGAGAGCCACTACTCGGTGTGTGGACAAGAGGAAGCCTCCTGCACACGCCAGCAAGGCTGACAAGGAGAAAGGTAAGCAATGGCAGGAATTTGTCCATATTCTTCACTCTTTAAAAAAGTGCAAGTCTTTATTAATGTGGCGGATGCATCGAGGTGTTTTGTGCCTCATTTGAGTATTGCTGTTTTCTAAAGGAGCAAAGCAAAGGGATGAAAGCTCAGTACTGTCCTATAGCTGAGTCTGAGTCTTGGGCACTGGAGCAATTTGGAGTTTAGCAAAACAACCCTTCTGAAACACAGCAGGAGGAAATGATGTTGTTATTTTTCTGAAATAACTCAGTAGTTAATGCACAAAGCCTTTTAGGGAGATGTCCTAGACACTGGTATGTACCCCATGGAGGGGTATGATGTGTGTGTACAGCGTTTCACTAAACCCATTCCTCTAATCAGTTATTTGGAGGAAGTGAAAAGAGGAAGCAAGGATGTACATGAAGGACCTCAGGAGAAATAGGCAGACAGTCCCTGGTCAGAGGATACCACTGTTTGGAGACAAGCTAAACTCCTGGTAGTTTGGTGCCACAAGGACTTTGCACAATAAAATGTGAGCCCACAAGCACAACACTGGTCCTCAGAAACTTTCGTTCCAAAACTGTGGGAATCATCTGAACTTTAGGTGGCTCCAGGCTTTGACTGTAGTTTAGCAGGAATTTAAGGCTGGTGCTTTGTATATACAAAGCATATACAAACACGCACATACATACATATATATGTGTATGTGCATATATTATTCTCTGAGATAAAATCCGTAGTGCTCTCTTAACTTGGAACTGGGGGAGATTCTCTTGACAGAGCCATACAAGGCGCTAGGGAATTTGCATCAGAGATTCTTCAAGTGTTTCATTCAAGGCCAGCGCGTCGTTAGCCTGCATATTTGATTTGAAGTCATGCTGGTTTCACATGTCAGGCTACCCTGGCACTGCGTGAAAGTGGTGGGAGGAGAGAATGGAGGGGGGGGGAACGAGCAAGTAGGGAAGGATAAGGTTATCAGAGCAGAGGACTTAGATTCAAAGTAATCAACAGACAGAGATTACTTCGGCTCGTAGTCCAGACAAGGGCTGGATCTTGATAAATTAGGCCACCCCCTCGTGCAAACACAAACCCTTCCACGTCTATTACCAGCGTGACCCAGAGACACAGCGATGGTGCCATCACATTGCTGCCAACCTGGCCAAACAGCTGGCTCACTGAAGCCAGACTCTCAAGAATATTAATAAAAAAAACTGATTTTGCCCTTTCTGCTCTCGTATACAGCAGGCTGCTAATAATGCCTTATGAGGCTGCTGCACAGTTCAATCAATAGTTTGATTTTTCTGCCCTAGAGCTGCCACAAACTCAACCCCCTTGCTAAACTGACCGAGAAAATACCTGACCACCAAGACAGCTGGAGACGGTGTAGGGCGAAGGTGGGATGCAGCGCCTTGTGACTTCTGAGAAACCTGAGCCATTCCCATGGTGTCTCCTCTTGCCCCACGATCCCCTCACCATCGCTCAGCTCTTGCACACTGACTTCTTTATGTATTTCTGTGTCGCCTATGGAAATATTTGGTTTGACAAAGGGGAAAAAGCAATTCAACATCTTTCGACGGAGGGAAGTTGATTTTCATTTGAGATGGAATGGCTCATTTTTACCTTTTTAGCTCCTGGAAGAGTAAAAAGTGAGAGGTCAAACCTGCATCACCATGACAACCCCTGCAGCGAGGGTTTTTGAGCAGATGAAGGGGAGTGATAATAGTGCTGAAGTTTCTGCCCGTTTTTGTAGTCGCTGGGCTTTTTGTTTTGTTTTTCCTTATTTCTTCTCTTTAGGTCTTTCAAGGTGTGGCCCCATGTGTTTTGGAGGGGCTGAGGGGCAATGCTGGCTGATTTAAAACACTACCATGTTCATTTTGAGCTATCCTTAGTGTAGCACTGCCTGACGGGGAACCTGGCAATCAAAACAGCACATAGGATGTATATATTCTATACAAAAAGATCGTCAGAGCTAGTCACTGAAGATCAAATATCAGCTCAGATGCGTTCCCTACGCTAGTGTAGGTGCAATTTGCCAGAAAGTGCAGTTGTATTATCAAGTTTGCATCGAAAGAAACTGTCATCTCAGCCTTTCCTTCCAGTGCCTTTGGAGTCCAAAAACAAGCTCAATCAAATAGCCAGTCTCTGAAGATACGAGGCACTGTAATAACGAAGAAAGCCAAAACGTTGGCAGTAAATGTCTAAGGCAATGCACCTAAGAGGAATCACAGGTAAACCCAGAAGCTTATACAAGAAGCAGAGCTCATGCCCTGATTTCCTAGACCTGCATAAGAAGGAACATGCCAAATAGATTGTAAGTGGGCTGACGTGACAGCAGTTGAGCAAAGCTAAGTCACATTGAAGAGACAAGAACAACCACCTAAATTCTCTCCTACCTAGAAACTATTACTTTTTCCCTATTTTCCTAACAAACAGCTCTGTTTTGTCCAGGCACCTGTTAAATCTTGTATTCCACTAAGATTGGAAGTGCTCTTAGATTGGAATATATGTCTTAAGGTAGGCAGATATAGCACCTAGAGCATGTTGGCCTTGATGCCCATCCAGAGCCTTCAGATGCTGCCCTTTGAGCACTAAGCCTCTTAGTATCTTTTTTGGTTTTGCCACATCCCTTCTTAACTGAAACCAATACTCTCGTTGTGGTAGCAACAAAAAATGGAATAGAAAAAAGAAATGCTAAAGGAAGTACTGGATTATTAAAGAAGTTAATTTTGTTGTGGTATATAGTCTGAGTTAGACTTCAGTAAGATTTATATGGAGATTGAGTATGTGGATAAGAAGGATAGCAAGAGTTAACACTGAAGAAGTTTTGAAGGCTGTAAAATCTCGTGCTTCAGAGCTGAAGCTGGTTTCTGTGTCCAGCGGATCAGGGCAAGGCTTTCACAGCAGGATGGATTATTCCGTCTGTGCTGAGTGAGGGGTGTCTCATGCCTTCCTCCAAGCTAGTGGATGTGGCTGCTGTGCCAGTATGGGGCTATCTAGCCCATCATCGAGAAAGGCAGCTGCAGAGCTCTGAAAGTGCACAGCTACGGTGCGTCTGCTGCTAGATTTGGAACTACAGCTGTATCAACGCATGCACTGAGCAAGGAAGCAGAGCCTGGCTATTGGGATCAGCCGGCTGATAAATCAAAGTAAAGACGGGCAATATTGATATGATGTTGCAATGATAATTCACTCCTCATGCTGATGTAGAAAGGGAAGCCAATTCAGAGTTTCACAAGCATGAGGGCCAGCGTACAGCCCTGTGGGACGGTGTAAAAGAGAATAATCAGTTCAGATGGAAAGAAAATGTAGGTCATCAATTAAATAAAATACAGACCTGGCAGGAAACAGAGAATATAGTTTTTGGAAAGGCCCTGGATTATAATCTGTGTTTCAGAGAACTGATTTATGGACCACTGAACTTCTTTTTGTTTTAATCAACCAATTTCAAAAACTAGGTTAAATATGAATCCACCGTATGTCAGAGGATTGCAGCAACATTAATTTAAACAAGATGTTAGACTATGACAGAAAACTCAAATTTAGCCTTACAATGATGGGCCAGAAACTTCAGCTTTCTTCCTCCTGCCATGTGACTGAGCTCTTCTGAGCCAGTTTTGAACTTTAGGTATGGTCTTGGAGACAGACTGATCTCTTGTCTGCTGGTTCAGCTCAGAAAAAACTCCTGTCAGTAGCTCATTCTTTGTGGACAAAATAATAAATCCCAATCATATTGGCATCAGACCATTTGGATGCTTTAATTACATTTATTTGCTTTTTTATTCCTCACTGCAAGTCTACTCAGACATTTCCAGGCACAGTGGAGTCAATGAAACCTGATGTTGTTTTCAATTTACTAACAGCTCTTTGAAAAACAGACTCAGCTCACTGTACAACTGTTCACTGAACTGAAATTGCAACCTCTCTACTCCCCCACCTCCCCAAAAATTTAAGGATTGAAGCTTTGTTTTGCAAACATCTTCATTAGATAATGTTTAGACATAAAACAATACCCAGCAATACCCAGCAATGCGCTCTCATGGAAATTATACATTTAACATTGCAGGTGGTATGGATGGAACTCATAAATTTTAAAATTTTTTATTTTTATGAAAAAGATCCTATGGCAGTAGTGTTCAGTCTCAAGAAGAACACTAGCCCAGGATAGACTCATGGGCTAGCTCAGAAAATACCAGGAGAGTTCTGTAAGTATTCCATATGGTGTTACCTAACATTTGGGAGAAGAAAACCACAAGCAACGTTTCTCCCTCTCTCCAGGGCTGCTTCAGCATACCTTTCATCCATGAAAGATGCTGGCATGGCAAGCAAATATTGCTATTCGTAGGTTAAAGTTCAAATGCATCACTTGAGTAGATGAGGACTTTGACCAGGGCAGAATGACTAGCCATTTCCGTTGGGGAGTGGTGACACTGGGGTGGGGTGAGGAGAGACATGGGTGTGTGGAGTAGGATGTAGACAGTCACAGCCCTTCTACAGCAATTACCATAAAGATTAAATAAATACAATAGCCTAATTTCACATGGAAGTGCACTTTAATTAAGTCTCAACAGAACAATGAGCTGCTTCCATAAGAGCTGTGAAAATCATCACTAGGGACTGTCCAGAGGAAGAAAGAAACAAACAAGAGAAGGTCTTTCTGTATAGAAAATATGTACAGGAAGTATTTTGAAAAGCTGTTCCCAGTTAATTTGCCTAGAGAGAATTAATGATAAACTAAATTCTTTTGCTCTGTTTTTATATAAATTCAGTATCCCAAAGTATTTTGATGCTTTCTAGATTGAGGGGGAGAGAATTCATTTGCAGACTAAAGCAAGAACACCATAGTATATCGCGTGTGATGGGTCTAGTTAGTCACCACTGAAATACAGTTGCTTCTGGGCTAGTGTACTTTTTTGCAAGATAATCTCTAGATATATAAGGAAAAAGCCGTTCTTCCAGCAAATTTTATGATTCATTCCTCATGTCAACATGGTCAGGCATAGAGATCAGTAAGAGATGCACGGAAAGCATCTTCTGTAAAACTTCTCCTAGCTCAGAATGTATTATTTTCCATTGTTTTCCCTATCTCCCCATCTGGTCAGAGTTCTTAATGCACTGAAGGCAATGCACATGAATAAACCTATGGTATTTTTCATTAATGTTTCTATAGACCCCTGGAGGCATTGCCTGAAAACAGGTAAGCTTCCTTATCCGTGTTCATTATATCATTCTTCTCCTGAGACCTGGACATTTCAGCTGCTAGGAGTTGCCATCATCCATACTACAGCTTGTGACTACACTGGCCTCAACCTCACCTACAAGAACGAGTGCCTTCATTGCAAAGGCACAGAAAAGAAGTTCCTTAAACCCCAGGCAGATATGAATCTTCCCAGATAGGCAGATATGAATCTTCCCAGAGTGCGAGTAACAGAGCGGTTTGATAATCAGCTTGATGTTTCTGAAGCATGAGTTTGCCTTGAAGTCTGAATGTCTAAGGGGTGTAAATTACCAAAGGTCTGATTTTTACCTCATAATTTATTATAGATGATGTTTTTCTTTTGCAACCTTGTATAGCTTTAGAGGCTGACAACCGATAGCTTTCAGCTATGCAAGATTCAGACAGATATATTAGATCTACGGAAGTGCAAAATCACTTGGTGTTTGTCTTATATCTAGACTGTGGAGGATTTGGGTCAGGCACCGCCTTTGTTTGCTTTTTTTGTTTTTGTGCAGCTAGGTAACATAGTTGGGCCCTGCACCATGACTGTTGTCTTGGACATGACTGCATTACATCCAGAAAATCATTACAGCCAGAAAATCAGTTCTCAGTGCGTGCAAGTTTCTGTTCTCTGTTTGAAAGACAGTTGAAATACTTGTAGAGGTTTAATCGAAATCCGAATACATGTGACTGAAATTGGCTCTCTGCGATTATTTATACAAGTAAGTCTCTGTCTCTCACAAGTTCCCAGAAATCAAATGCCAGCCTTGTATGATATTTTAAAAAGGAGTAAATATTTGTTGAAAATTCTTTGCTGTATTAATTTTGCTCTGCCTTCTCTCAGGCAGCCATCGTAGGGATGGAGAGATTCCTGATGCACATCAGTCAACCTGCAAGGAAGAGAGACCCAAAAGCCTGGTTAATTGGTCCACAACATGTTATCCTCTGAATGAAATCCAAATGTCCAGGTAGCCAGACAAAGGCCTTAAAATAGTTCACTTTCCCCATTTGGCTGCATACCCAGCTAAAATCTTCCAGGGAATGATCCTCATTTGAACAGTAGATACAACAGGTACAGATATAGAAGCAGAACGTAGCTGAAGCTGGATGCTCCATGTTTTCCTGTCTTCTTAACCCTCACTTTGAAGTACGTCTGCCAGCAAGTGGTTTATAAATTGACAGCCAGCCACCACTACTTTTGTAATCCTGTATAATGTTCTTGTTCCTCGATGCTGACTTTTTTTTTTTTTCTTTTTTTCCCCCCTTTTTTTTTCCTGTGGTAACCCCTTTACCTTCTTTTCCCTGCTTAGACCCATTAGCAGGATGTTGTGCAATATGGTGCTTGTCATCTGTTTCAAAGACACAGTGATGAGATACAGGTATGCCAGATGGATAAACCTAGTGTGACTAATTATTGTGTATTTGCCTTTAATTATTATCATTTATTACCAGAGAAAAGACAATGGAGGTTCCCAGACTCGGAAGGGAATGTCGGCAGAAGGGGATTTTTTTCATGTTTTCAAGAGATTGGTACGTCAGCAAGAAAAGTTTTCTTCCTGGGGAGAAATACAAGCAAATATCAAGACAAGAGGAGTCAACACGATCCACCTAATGCTCTCCTTTCCCTGACGTGTACTCAAGAATCAGATATCTCACAGGTAATAAATACTTTCTTCATAATTATGAAAGAACTTTTCTCTCACCTGAACGTCCGCCCAGGGCATAATGAATGTATGGACATCCTTTAGTCACCTGCATGGGACATGCGCTACGGGATACAGCATAGCCTTCTGCCCCCTCTCTTTGATGTAGCACTCAGAAGTATGTAGATACCTGGCTTTGCCCTTTCTCCACCACCAGAAAGGGGAGTAATCTGAATGTAGGTATAAACGGGTGCTTAGGCTACTGGGAGATAGGGTCTTCAGCTGATCCCTGAACCAGATGTGCATTGCCTGCTCCGTGGAGGGGTGAAAACAGGAAGCCTCTGAGCTGCGATTTTTGAATAAATTAGGCCCAGGGTAGTCAATGTGGTCTGTCCTGTCCAGCTGAGCCAGTAGGTTACCCTCAGACCTTCGTATGGAATTTGCCTCTGTATCTGACCTTAATATATCACACTCCTACAGTGTTTGAAATAGATGTAGTTTCTCCTCCTATAGGTATTATAGCTTTATTTTCACTAAGATTATCTCAAAAACACACATACATGCAGAACAAACATTTTGAAATAAGGGGGATATTTCTAGTGCATCTCGGTATGCATGGGGAAAACAGTTCAGCTCAGGACCTAGAGCCTGGCATGCTGGACTATTTGGAAGGCTAGAAGGCTGACATCGGCAGGAAACTTTTGGAAATGTTAATACTGTGGCACCTAAAGCTGCTTTTCCTTTACAGCTGAATCAGCTATTATTTACAAGTGCAAGTAGGATTATGATGGCTCATAAGTTTGATCTTCTTGCTTATGGGGCAAAACACTTTTATCTCAGAGCAGCCACACAGTTTTGATAAACAGATTGGGGAAGAGCTTCAGACTTCAGCTTTAAAATTCTTAAGAATCTGATTTAGTGTATTTTACACAGATATTTTAGCATATATGCTTTATGGGTAAATTGCATCGTAATCTAAAGGACCAGACTTACACCACAAACAATCTATTGAGGACAGTATAAGGCCTAATCAATGCCACCAATTTTCTGAAATCTTTCTGTATATAGCATTTATCAAACAAATGCATGCAAAGGCATTAAAAAAACCCAAAGTCCATACATGGACAATTTACAAACAGCAGAAAGGGCTAAATTTGCCACTCTTTGCTCTGAATAGCTTACCCAGATTACAGGCCAATTTTGTTTGGACAGAAATATTTTCCATCTCAGATTCTGCTGAAGTCAAAAGAGTACTCTTCCTTTGGCCACAGAATAGGCTGAAGGACCAGGTGGTATTTTGGGATTGGCAGCTCTGACTGTCTCCCTTTAACCCATTTGAACGCAATTTGATTGGGACTTGACTGAGCACTTAATATTCTGTGATTGCATGACTGTAGACTTCTACTTTTGTACCAAATGCAGTATCATTAATATATAGCAAGAAAAAATTGCCTCTGATAACCAAAAAATTATTGCATTAAATTGGCAGACTGGGAATTAAATATGCAGAATCAGCCTAATGAAATAACTTGCCTTTGGTTGCAAGAGCCTTCATCATTCTTAAGAAGATTTAAAGCTAATCTGACTTGGAGCTGTTTCAGTCCAATTATTTTCCAGGAATTTTGGGGGCTTTATTTTTCTTCTCAGCACCATTATTCTGTTCTTGACAGTTTTTATTTTGTTAATTTTTTGCATATTGAGTAAATGAGAAATCAGTTCAGAACCACTCTTAAGTAGAAATGAAATGCTCCCTAATCCAATTTTGATCAAAATTCATCTTTGCTTTTCAGGGACCAACCAGTCTGTGCAGTTATCTCCACACTGCACAGAGTTGATAATAAAGCAAAGTGAGGCTCACATTCTTTTCCCATTGAGGGATAATTGCGCATGGTGGGAACCGTGCCTTGTTCGATGGGAGAACAATGTGCTATTCCCCCAGCATGTGGCAAAGCAGGAGAATGACAAGAAGATGATTTCTCCCTCTGCTTCTACTTTTGTTTCTCAAATGTTTACAGGCTTGAGGCAAGCCTTTTTCCCACCTCAGGGTGCGTGGTTCTCTTCCCTGGAAACCTTCCTGTGTCTGTCTCCTGATGCCTTGTGTTCACAGGAGATAGCTAACTGTTGCAGCACCTTTTCCAAAAGCAATCTTGAAAAGGAAAGACAGGTTCAGCTGTCTTCACAGAATGTTTTTGCAGCTCCTCTTCTGCCTTCCATTTCAGTAACCATTGCTATACAATTATCTATAGAAACAGGAGCCAAAACGTATCACTAACCTCAGTTCTGCTCCAAATAGTGTCTCTGCACAAATAGGTCTTTCACTCCTTATGTCGTGCATGAAGGTACTCCATGTAGGACATAAAACATAAACTATATGTTTAGTTTTATGCTGGCTTCAGTCATTCTAGTTAAATTCCTAAGTAACTTTGATTCTATTTAGGCCTGCAGAATCAATACATCAAAAAAATTTGCACTTTTCTTGTGCAACATCAGCCAAATGAGTTGCTTTGAAACTGTTGTTTGCAATCAAGCAAAGCTGCTCCAGCTCTTCTTTCACATCACACATTTCTTCACTAGTTCCTTGAAACTACGAGACAGGCTTTTCTTCCACGTTTGTTTTTCTCTGACAACAGTTTACTTCTCTGAGTTCTCAGAATTTGGGAGCACGTTTATGTTCCTCACAACTTGCTGTGGCCCTATATTAATGTTGCTTCAGGTGGATAAGCAGTGGAGAGAAAACAAATGGGGTCAGAAGTTCTGGGAACAACCCTGGGAGTTGTAAGTGGGGGGACAGCCAATGGGGATAAGAGAACAAGAGTATGGGGTTAGAAGTTCTGTTGTTGTTCCTCAAAAATCTTTCATCTTCACTCTCATACTAATAAAAAAATGTGACTCCTAGTGAATCTCCCTGTTTTTTTTCAAATTCAGGCTGAAACCCATAAAATATCCATATATTCATACTGGCAGGTTTTTTTTCCTCCATGTTAGGTTTCTATCCAGATCTTTTCAGATCTTTAGGATGGTTTAAAAATGTCTTATGATTTCTAACACGCCATTTGGAACTCAGCATGCTATACGAGCTGTTTTGCTGGAGAGAATGCCTGGATCTTTGAAATTACAAGGACTAAAACAAGCCTCTCTTCCCCCGCCCCCTCCCCCCAAGGATGCAGTTCAAATAATGAAAAAGTTATTTATTTCAAGTGTATAGACCCTAATAAAGCTGCTAAGATGGGAAACTAAATCTGAATCTCAAGTAGGTTATTCCTAGTTTGTATGTCTAGGGCCTCAGTGAAGTCTATTGGGTTATTCTTATGCAGTAAAGCTATGTGAATGGAGAGCTAGGGCTAGATGCCTTGTACTTTTGCATTACCTTCCTTTGGGGGTCTCAGAGCAGTAAGAAACACCGCTGAGTTGTTCTTAGATTCCCACCCTTGGTATATTGCACCAAGATTTATGTCATGCAGTGAACTGATACCAGGGCTGAGAACAGACTGTGGATTTCCAGACTCTCCATTAAACCACACTTCACTGTATTTTCACTTATTTTCTAAAGGGTTCCATCAGGATGGAAAGCAGTTTAGAGATAAAAGGAGGTTTTACCCAATGCCCATTGCTTCAAGAGGAGGCATTTTGCTAGGACGAGACAGAGCAATGAGTATCGGTAAGTTTTATCAAATGGCAGAGCTTATTTCCCAGGCAGCTGATAGCATATCATCCATCCATGCAAAGCGCATGGGATTCAGAAAACTAAAGAGCCAACACGATTCTGTGAAGAAGTTGTCCCTGAGTGATGCCCTCCTCCGTGCTATGGAGCTGTACTTAGAGAGGAGCTTGGCCACATTTCTGAGTCTGGTTTGTGACATGAGGCAATTATTAGCTGGAGATACCTGTTGTTAAATAATCCTCTTAGCTTCACCTGAAGCTGCCGGTTGTCTCAACAGTAGGAATTTAGGAGCCATAACATATCAGTATGGGATTTTATCAAACGTATCCCTTTGGCGGTACCATCTCAAGAAAGATAGCCAATGTCTGCTTTTTCTCCATGCCAAGAAATACCCATGCTTATAACTAAAGAAAATGAACTCTTCAAAGAAGTTGCAGTGCCTTTCCAAATTCCCTTTATTTTCATTTACCCGCTCCTTTGTTTTTTTCCGTTAGCTTCTTGTTTCTATCTATTCTCAATACATCTTGCAGTTTCTTTCCTCCTCACCCTATTTTCTTCACCATTTAACCTTAGAGCATTCCTCTCTTTCTTTCTCTCTGAAAATCTGCCTGCTGTTTTTTTCCATGAATCCATCTGCATTGAATTATTTATAGTTACAATAAAGTCCGCTTTTGTCTATGTTTATTTTCTTTAATAACAAGAAACACGGGGAAAACGTTCCAAAGGACCAAAAAAGGACTTGACTTTTCCTGGACGCTAGGCAACGGTAGCCAAAAAGTACAAAACAAGCCGTAGGATGTTCGTAAGATGCCTTCTAAAAATAATAGTACTTAGTACGTTGGTATCTAATGTATTTTTTGCATTCGTTGTGTTTCCCAGATCTTAGCCTCATTTACAGTGCTGTCGCGTCACTCTCAAGGCTCTAATGGACAATGAGTTACTGTGGAGACAACCAGGAGTAAAATGCAGCTGGTGTGCCAGGTCTGTGCTACCTATTTGCCTTGTCCGATGTGTTTTAAATAAGTCATGGAAGTCGAATATGCTGATCATTGCTGGCCGATGGATCCGTCTTGTATCTGGTACAAATTAGAGCAAAGGATGTATCTTACTTAGTGAGTCATTTCTAGAATTGTTCTTTGTTACATTTACTGTTTGTTCGAGTTTTCTTCTCATTGTGATTTAAAGGCTTTTCCTATCTCCTTTTCTAGCGGAGGTCTATGTTGCTCATTTGCTTCTTTCTTCCCTTTGGTTTTGCTAGTCATGCAAGCATTTCCCTGGAACACTTTCCAGCTGCCCCACCCCATACCTCGTCCCCTCCAATGTTCTTCTCTCTTGTTTGCCTGTTTCCATTCTCCTCCTTTTTTCCTGCATTGCCTACACTAATTAAACTCAGCGTGGAAGTGGTGCGTGAGGTGGGGATATGGAAAGGGAGAAGCCAAAGACGGGATTTTTGGGCAGTTTGGCTCAGTTAAAAGTGGACGCTCTTCTGCACATATGAAACGGGGAAGACATAAAATAGCCAACAGAAGGAAGGGAAAGAGAGGAATAGGTTAAGGGCTCAGTGTGCCAGAAGACTTCCTCAGTGTGCAGGGAGGACCCAGGGGCAGGGCTACTATGTCCCATCAGTGGCTCTCAGCTCTCCAGAGGGAGCAAGGAGGAACCTGGAAGCTGCAGAGATGAGCCTCAATGAGACCAAGTCCCTGGACTCTCTGCTATGGCTGTGGCCCTACTGGCCTGAAGCAAAAGCCAAGAATTTTGGGGTGGGATATAAGGCTTGCCAAGGTCTCCTTACCACCAGGTCTGGGAGAAGATTATTCAGGGCCTAGGGATTTTTTTATTCCTCTTGGTTTATTTTTTTCTCTTCTCTACACTACTTAATCGCTCATAGTATTCTAACTGCCAGTTGAAACATGTCTTTACTGCCTCTGTCCTCAGCTCCAGTGCTTAAGCCACAGGGAAAAAAAGCAGGACACTGGTGGCATAGAAACCACGTGCTCCACACCTCTGCTGTTCCTGCAGGCCTGGGATGATATCTACCCAGAAGACTTACAACGTCCTTTCCTCAAGCTCCCTGACACGCATTATGACTGTGAACACTGCCTCTTTCTCAGAGCAGCATTTAAGCATGAGTATTTGTCTCAGAAAAAACAAACATACACCATCAAACACAAACCAGCCCTCGGAGACGCACAGCTCCCGGAGTTGGGGCTCAAAACTCTCTGAAACTTCACTCATTTGGGTTAAAAGGGACCTTGATGCAGAACACTTCAGCTATGGGAACTGTGCATCCGTGGGATGTATTTATTTATTTATTTATTTATTTTCCAGTCTCTCATTCTCCTACTTTAGCTGATCTCTAGCTATCAAATTGTGATGGAGCAAAGGTAATAAAATGCCTGTAGGAGAGAAAATCCTGCCTGAAGTTCTCCCAGAGCTCAGCCAGACCTAGAAGATGCACAGTTCAATTAAAAGAAATACAAAGTTTTTCTCTTTTCACCTTGCCATTTTTCCCTTCTCTTCTGTGTATTTCATATATACATATATATATATATATATATATATATATATATATATATATAAATACACACACATACACACACCCCGACGACGCACGCGCATACACATACATACACGCACACACGCACCCAAACCCACCCCTCCCCTTTCCAATCCTTCCTTTAAGGTTTAATTTAACAATAACATTTGCGATCGGGGTCCTGAGCATCTCAAGGGCATTGCGCTTGAAATTGCACACACTCCGCACCATTTATCATAGCCTGACATGTGTCATGTTCCAGACTGCAGCTCCAAGAGGTTACAGCTCACGACTGCTCCTTTGTTGATCAGCTGCCGAGACAACGGAGGCACCTTTCTTTCTTTTTTTCTTCCTTTCTTTCTTTCATTTTTTTTATTATTAAAGCTGCACCGTCCTCTTTCCAAAGGGTCCGTTCTGACACAATAGAAAAAGCAAACGATTCCTTCTGCACTCTCTGCAGTCTCCCCACCCAGTATTTGTCAGCCCCCATTCAGAGCACGTTTACCTTGGGTTTGATGGCAGAGGCTGTGCTGACTAGCATTACTGCTTAATATGGACTTTGAGATGGATAAACTGTTTTCAAGTTAGTTCTCTGCTTGAGGAGAAGAACAGCAGGCTATTAGCTGCTGGAAAAATTGGGGAGAGCAGTAAAAGACTCCTGTAATACTTTCCTATGCCAAAACCCACAACCTGATTGAAGAGATTTTGCCGAGCTGGTGAGCTTCTTCCATTGCTGAACTTCAATCCTCCAACTTTGGGAGAAAAATTTTCTCTCCTCCAGAGCTTCTGCTTCATTTACTCCACCCTTTCTCCTTCACTTCCTTGGTGTCTTGCAGAGTCTTGCTGAGTGCAGAGCACCTGAGACCTGCATGTAGCTTTGCAGAAATGATGCCTAGAGCAATTGAACAAACTGTGCTGTTTATAAAACATATTGACAAGAGCCACTGAATTGCATTCATAAATCACTTGTAGATCTTAATTCTGCCAGTCTTGATCCTTCCAACCAACATTCATTTGGGGTACAGGTGTCACTGCAACTTAATGTGTAAGGGATGCAAGGTGCTATCAATAGAAAGAAAGGGGTTTTGAATATTGGTCTAGGACCTGAACAAAACTGGACTTTGCTTCGTATTTTTCTCCTTTTTGGAGGAGTTTGGCATATAGGGTGAGCCAGTCATTTCTTTTTTGACCATTTAACAACGAACACTATGTGAAGTGCTGAGTTGGAGCTGATCTCTCCATTTCCTCTCCCTGTGTTCATATTCAGCTGTCCTGGAAGACTTGGAGCCGAAATGTTCAGGTCTCAAAGTGTGGCTGTGTTTTGGAATGATATTTGATCTTTCAGATTCCTATTCTCCCCTGAGCTCTAAATCACTCGATGTTCATCACCACCTGTTAGGATTAAGCACAGTCTCTGTGCAGACACATTTGGAGTTATCTTACTTTTCTCTCCCTCGCTCAGCTCTTGTCGATGGATATTTTTGGAGGTTTCTGTGGCTTTACAGGCTCTTGATTAATCAGAAGTGCCAGATGGGAAGGCTCAACTACTTCCACCACGTGTGTGTCACACGCCTATTAGATTCACAAATAGAGGGGGAGATTTTTGCCATTGGCTGGCAAGATTTGAAACTCTAGCCTTCGTTATGTGTTCATCTTTGCCACCCATCTTGAATCTCCTTGCCTTCCACTTCAGCATGATCCTCCTCAGCAATTTAACGAAAATTGCACTTCGCTGCCTGAAGGATGGCTCATTTTCTGTGCCACTCATGAAGGGAGGAAAGCCCAATTTCACGGTGGTCGTTGGGTAGCTCCACGTGCACAGCATCCTCCCGGAGCGACTCGAGGACTTGAAACGGAGCCGGCTCCCTGGTGCCAGCAACACAGCCCCCACGCCTGCTGCTCACATCCTTGACCTTGCCTCGTGCTTGATCCCGGCTCTGCCGGTGCCGAGGCACCTGCCTGCTCCGCAGGGATGATGTAGTGCTGCCAGCTGGGGCACTGTAAAGCAGCAGGAGAACTGGGCCAACTTTCAGTCACATAACTCTCCCTGTCCGGGGGAGCGTGGCCACCTGCACCATCTCGCCTTCCCCTGCGCTCAAGGATGCACAAGGATTAGCACAAGTGGGAAGGGGCACGGAGCGCAGCCAAGCACGAAGGCAGAGGCTGCTGCCCTATCGTTTTGCCGCCCCGGGTGACTGCCTGCCTGCAAATGCCCGATGCTGGCGCTGCTCCCCCGCCTCTAGGCAGAGACGAAGCTTTAGGCTGCGGAGCTGCACAGTCTGGGCTGAATATAGCCGCTCCCCATGACTCCTGGTGAGACTTACCAGGGATGTTTAAGAGGGCAGGAGCCACATTATTCATGAAGGGTCTGTCTTGGTCTGCACCTTGCTCTCTTTTTTTTAAGACAGCTGTTCCTGTGAAAGCTGCTATGGTGTTTTAATTCCTCACTCCAGATTGCTCAGGTACAGTCTAGCCCACAGCATTTTTAAATGGAAGATGAACAATTTTAAGGGTAATTTGCAGACTTGGAAAGTGGGGAGGCTACAGGAAGAAAATAATAATTAAAGATCAAAAGATCATATGCTATCATCAAAACAAAAAACTAAAAAAAAGAAAACCCTTCAGCCTCCCCTTCACCTCCCCAAGAGATTTTCTCGCTCTAATTTTGCTCTGCAGTGGGTTCTCTTTGGGCTAGGACTGAAGGGGCTGCACAGATACTCCTAGTGAAACAGCAGTGTGACAAGGAAAGCAGTGCACGTAGTAATCAGGCGAGCGGTCAGTGCCTCAGCTGAAACCATTCTCTGAATATCTCAACCATGAAGTAGTGCTAACATTGGATTCAGAATTGGCTGAACATCCTGGTCTCCCCGCGGAAGGAAATATGGTTAGAGCAGCCTCTATTTATTGGGATGGCATTGGAGGAGGCTGGAAGTTAATTGACTCCTCAGATATGAAGAATAAAAGTAACCTTGGGTCCCTCTGCTAATAAGAAAAGGAGATAAGCCAAGTACCAAGCCAACCAACATATAAATAAGAGAAGGACCAGTAATGACTTTAAAAAAAGTATTTAAATGCGATCAGGCAGGGTTGCCTAAGATATCAGAGGAAAGAATAATGACGTGTGCAGTAGACAGAATGTAGATTACAATTTATAACAGGATACAGGATGGAGCCAGCACTTGATTAGGGGACCACGCTACAAATTTTTCAGCATATGTCCTCTGTTTTTCTCTGCCTTGGCATAGAAAGCTGGGCACTGCTGGTAAGTAAATCAGATCATCAGAAAATGCCCATGTTGATGAGAATTGCAGGATCCAAGGAAATTAACTTGAATTGTATTTTAGACAATTCTGCTGTATCCATTCCTTGCCTAGAGCTGTCAGTTGGGAAAGAGTTGTGCCTGCTTACAGCTTTAATCAGAGATAAAAAATTATCACTAGTTTGCAAATGTTTATCATGAACCTACATCAATGGCAGAAAACAGATGATTCTGCATGTCCTACGCTAAAGTTAAAGCATTTCTTGCACTAAAGCATGTCTTACACAACAGTGTTTTGTTCTCTGAATATCACCCTTAGAAAAACACATTGCACAGCTCATGCCCAGACATACCTGGAGCACAGGCAAGCGGGAAGTTGTTTGGGAATAAATGCAGGGAGCTTCTGCTGGTGAACACGTGGGGCCTAAAAGCTACTTGAGCACCTACTTGCTATGCCTTGGCCACCTACAGGGCATCTGTACCTTGATGAATAAGGTGATGATTTCCACTCTCACAGTCTTTTCCATGCCAGCCTGGTAATTCCATGGCCCACAAAGCATCTGGGATAAACTAAAATGAAAGAAATCAACACCAGAACAAGAATAAAACCATGACTGTGAATGACCCAGCAGCAAACAGAGAGCAAATGGCTGACAAGGAATTTTTATATGTTGCACTGTGTTATTTTGGCTGTTCTGCTTGCCCAAATCCCCGCAGAAAACAGAGTGCAGAGTGAAGGCTTCTTGCAGGGCAGCGGGCTGCCAGAGCCTGATGTGTGTGTGTGCGCACTGTGTGTGGGGATATTTGTGTGCATACAGTGGGAGGAGGCAAAGCTTGTCATTGTGTTTTCTGTTATAGACAGGCATAAACACCTCTGTTTATTACTAGCATGCCATCTAAATTCAAAATTTGCATAAGCTGATGATGTTAATTGATTTATATGCATGCAAGCAGTGCTTTGCCAAAGGTAGAGGGACAGAAGGTCGTTCCCCTAAGGGCCTCCAGGGAACAAGTACCCATCTGAGATAATATTGAGATTGGCATAGTTGGGTATATAACTGCTTCCAAGTATGAAGAGATGGAGTTCTTTGTCGTTAGCAAAAAATATTTTCCTATTAATATTGTAATTCTCCTTTTAATAAAGGCTGCCCTCTCAGAGGTCTAGAAGAGTGCCCTCCAGGTCCACCAAAGGGTGGCAGGGACAGCAGCTGGCAGGCTGGCTGCCTTCCCAGAGAAGAGAAAAGTCATGCCGAATTGGCCATCTGAACAGGTCATTGGAAAATTTTTTCCCTTCAGGTTATTCTACCTCAGCCACCATGGGAGCACCAAAGCACCTCCTAAAAGAAGGTTAGCACTGGCACAGGGGCAACAGGAGCACCAAGAGCAGGGCTAGAGGAGGGCCAAAGGAGGGCAAATGCATCCACTCATACGTTGCTGGCACCTTAGAAAGGGAGGAAAGGAGAGGGGACAGTGACCCGTATTCTGTGGTCATTGAAATGTTTCACTATTGCTATTGTTTTTCAACACCTATTTTAAACAACCTTAATGATCTTCACTAAGCATGGAAATGGGATCATCTAAACTGGTAGGGTTTTTTTTATTTATTTATTATTTTTATTTTCCTAAGTTAAGTTTTGGAGACCCAGAAGTGAAATCCATCTTTGTAAGCCAGCCTCCCCTTGCTGGTAGATTGGGAATTTTTCCTTTCCTAATGGAAGCTGCACTTTCTGATTGCTGTCTGAATAAATAGGGACTTGACGAGGCCACCTTTATACTGAACAATCCCATACATCAGTGGCTATCCCTTTGAATTCAATGGCTTTATTGGTGCTAAGAGAGGATAGCAGAAACCTGGTCTTAAATCACACCTTCCAGGTAATAAGCAGAAAGGGAAGAGGAAAGGAAGCAGTAGACTTATGGGATTTAAGGAGTTTCTTCTGAGAAAAAAAATCCATCCTGCTGCTGACCGCCAGATGCTCGCGTGTATCTGGAGTTGTGCAAATGAAAGCAGAGTGTAAAGCTCTTAGCAGTGGTTCATGGCAACAGACCATCTCCTGTCAGGAAAAGCAGGTTAGGTAAACTTTTCAGATGTTTGGAGGTGAATCTTTTCATTTGTTCAAAGCCTTCATTTGACCCAATGATTTCACATCATTACCAATTGCTTTGTTCGTCCGTATCAAACTTCCTTCTTGCGCTTTATTGGTTTCTGCTCTTGCTGACCTCTTCCAGCAGTTTACTTTCTAACACCCTGAAAGCTTCATCATGACTGTTCAGTACACTCACCTAGGGCTGAGATTAAAAGTTAAAAAAGGAAAAAGAGTGACCACATAGCAGATGAAAGACAAGAGCTTTTGGCAGCAGCCTGGTGACGCTCTGGGGTAAGTGAAATGGGAAGGGTAATCACCTGGAATAATGGCAAAAAAAAAAAAAAAAAAAAAAAAAAAAAAAAATCAGATCATATGATTGGCTCAAACAGCAAGGCCTGAGTGAGGATTAGTAAAAACAGCAAGCTGAGCAGACCTCTGCAACGGAGACAAGCAGAAAGCACATTGCAGTTCTCTGTTCCAGATGCAGACACTGAGACCAGGTAAAGTAGAAAGTGGGTTGGTTTAAATTGCAATGCTGGATCCAGGTTCCCTTTATCCTGAGCTGCTTCTCTCCTAGGCTAACACTCTGCTCCGCTCTAACAAGGGTCCCAGGGAGAGCTGAAGCAGAGGGAGGAAAGAGGGGAGGTGTAAATCATCCAGGGAGAGGGCAGATCCAGCCTGACCCCACCGGCAGGACAGTTTTCTGCAGCGCAGCCAGCACGGCTAGCATTCCCCTCCAGGGACGAGGCTCACCCAGCCTGAGCAGGGAACCCTCCATCGAGCTGCCCTGGGAGCTCACCGTGGGATTGTGGTTAGGCTGCATAAGATGATTGTTTTTGCATTGGTGGAGCATAAACATTTTATTCAGCGTAGGGGGTTGAGATTTGGGAGCCTGGCTCCATTCTGAATGGGAATGACAATGGGAATATTCAGTGTTCTGGCCAGGGAATGGCATAAGGTTCAGTTGGTGTCAAGAAAAGAAAAAAAATAAAAACAGAGTATTTTGCTTACATTTAAATTTTTTATAGGTAGAAAATTAAAATATAAAACAAAATATTTTTGTATCCTTCAGAAAAGCTGATCTGGGTATTCTAACATAGTCAGATTCTTTCTTCCAGTTTTCATCCAAAAGGAAATATTGGCAAAATCTGTTTGATGTTATGAAGTGTTTCAAAGCTAATGGAAGTGCATATCCTAAGAGACATATGTATATACGTCAATATACGTATGTCCATCTCCAACATTCACTCACTAATGAACTTGACCTCTAAATGTTTATTTCTAACAACATAATCTGACTTTGCAAAATTTCAGGCTTTGCTTTGGGTTTATAGTATCATGAGCAGCTATAAAGCTCAGTGACTCTTGGATTAGGAATTCTGGTTTGAACATATAAATACAAGCAAAACACCAAGAGGTAATGTTATAGCAGAAGGAATTCCGGGAAACAGCAACTGAGGTCTGTTTTGTGAAATATGAAATACGTGGCTGCCACTGCAGCTTCATGAAATCTCCTAGAAAAAGAGACTATGTAAACTTCAGCAAGAGATTGTTGATCTGAAAAAAAAAAAAAAAAAAAAAAAAAGGAACATTTAGGCTGAACACCTTTTTCACGAAATACGTGAATTTTTTTCTGTGTACATTCTCTTTACCCTAAAATGCTAATGAAGAAGTAAATTGTTATACCTTCAGACTAATGGCCCTTTTGAAGCATATTTTAACGATGACTTCCCAGCCTTTTCAAATTACCACTCCACATTTAGAAGATAGAAATAAGTTTAGATTCCATGTCTGTCTTTCTTTGGTCTTTCAGCCAACTGTAGATTTGAGAAATGCAATGCCATGTCCTCAGGTACATAAAGCTTCACTTTGGTGTCCTTGACATCTTTGGTCCTTTTTGTGGCTATCTCATAATTCATGCAAGTGATGCCATACAACTGTAAGGTTTTCATGAGGTCGTAAAACTGATTTATAGAGGTTTTTCCATAATCTCCAAGCAAATTAAAGAAGGTTGATGGAGCTATGCAATTCACTGTTGCTCCAAAAATGGTCTCATTCAGAAGTGACACTGAACAAGATTGAAGTATTAAGATATCAAGAATGTCCTTAGGATGCTTTGGCTGTCTGTAAAATGGGGTTCCAGAAAAACAGAAAGGTTTATCTTATCTATAAACTTTGTTGATTTTACCCATGGCATCTACCCTAAGTTTAGTCAGACATTTTCTTCCCTAAACGTCTGCTTCCAAATTCAAAAGTCAGTCTGATTAATCCTCTACAGACCAGCACTTGGGAAAATAATTTGAAGATACTCTATTTTCCCTCCACAGATATTTAAATTTAAAGATTAGCCATCCTTCAGCCCATGTTTTATTTTGATTTTTGGCTTTTTCATGTTTTACAATAATAGCCAAAATTATACATATATAAATACATAGTCACATATATTTTTTTATATATATATATATAAATATGTATGTATGTATACACACACACAAACTGTTGCAGAGCTCAAAAATTAAGCTACTATAGTCCCAAAATGTTAAAAGTAGACATTTTGGATCTGTAGAAAATGTATTCTTGCAACTTTCTTCCGAGGCTGTTTCATTAAGCGCTTGCATTTTGAGAGAACCATATAGTCCAACAAAATGTGCTTTCACTAACTGCCTCCATGTTTAATATACGCCCTGCCTCAAACTTAGAGAAATATTGGATGTAGTTCCAACGTCTGTGGCTGAGGCTGAGTGCCAATTATGCTGCATTCGATGGCCTGAAAGTGGGATTTTTTTTTTGCTTCTGAGAATATCACTTTTCTGGTTAAAATCATCTGGATAGCTGGCAAACTATTTGCTACTCTTGCTCTGGAGTGGAAAGTAACCTTGAAAACACTTCTCCGTGGTAGTAATCGAAGTGATTCTTCCATCCTTTCTCAAAAAGCGGTGTATATCATTGCTATCGTTCCTCTTCAACTTCTCCCCAGCAGGTTTCTGAAGACCTTTTTGAGGTAGGTGATATCCTTTATTTTTTTTTTCTTTTCATTTGAATATTTCATCTCAGACTTCACAGGGAGACGACTATCTTCCAATTGCATGAAACCAACAAGGAGTGTTTTATATGTATGTCCTAAAGAATTTGATGCAATCTGTACCGTGATTATATATAAATAATAAAAAAAAATATTATTTCAAAAGTCACCTTTTATTGGAATGAGTAGGCCTTTTAGAGGAATAAGATCATAAAGACCAGGCATAAAATAAGTGGGATCTAAAGATGAGAAATTCAAGTATATTAAAGAGTCTTTGAAAAACAAACATTAAAACAAATCTGAGGGCAGAAGACATCCTTCCCTCACAAAATTAATTTTTAGAATGTCTCCTTGAGTGATTTAAAAGTGCTAATGAAGATATTGGGACAAATTCTGAAATTTGAAGTAACTTGACAATGTGAGTGCATTAAAGGGAAATGGCATCAACTTTACCATCTTCAGGAACAGTACAGATATAGATTTAAATATTTAAATAAAAGATGATTTTTGTGACACACAGATTGCAGAACTGTATTCCCAGGCAATGCCAGCTTATAATCAGTGTGTTGCAGCAGGCTGGTAAAGGAAAGCCGTGAAATCATTAGGTACTGTGGCCTTGCATTTTATTTTCTGTTTATGTGATATTAAAACCTTATTAATATCATCATTATTATTCTATTCTTGCTAATTCGTGTAATTTTCTCATGGATTTCATGACATTCCTTAAAGCCTCAGCTGCTGGCATCTAGTGATCATGGGAAGAATTTCAAGTTTCTTTTTTTATATATATAGTTTTCCTAGTTGTAGAAAGTTCAAAACCGTATTTTGAGTGCAACTTGCAACTAAACAAAGGCACATAAAAAGCCTTCTACTTTTATATTACTTGTATCGAATCTGTCATAAAATCCAAAATTTACAAAACCGGTCACTGTGTGAAACACAGTAGCTGCCCTAAAGATCCTAGCATTTAATTTAAACAAATTCAGTTGTCCCCAGTGCCAGTAATTAGAGTGAGCCTGGCATTCCCTGTTACCCTGTGAAATTACCTGCAATGCCTTTTCATATTGTGTTCATGCTGTTGTTTTCATGCTCAGTAGAGCATTAAGAGTCAATGATGGGCAGCTCTTGTGTTTGCCTATGAATCATGGGGCATTTTCCTTTGGACGCTGTTGAAAATCCTCAAGGTGGTTACTGACAAATGCTTCCTACAGACTCTTTTAATACAGAATTCTGCTTTCTACTTGCTCCCCAATACCTACAAGTCCCATCTGCTCCACATCCAGGCATGCTGTTTCAAAAAAATATAAATACATTTTTTTTCAGTAGCCTCTGTAATATGCTTCCAGCAGAAGCTATGGATCAAGTATTCTTCCAGACCAAAGGCGCTCGGTTCTCCAGCAGGTATAAAGAAGCTTTGAACACTGCACTGCCATTTCCCCTCCATTTGTTTCTATGGTGCTGACTATGTGTGCGGTCATCCAGAAGGGTGCTGAGATACCCTGGAGAGAGAAGAAATAGCTGTAGCTATTTTTCATTATTATATACCTCACTTTGTAATAAATGAGATCCATAGCATGTGAACACTGGTCTTGTAGATCATCGTATCAGCAAGCACAAGGAACTTTATTTAGCCACAAAGCTAAATAAAATAAAGTCTGAGAAAGTCTGAGAAAAGTCTGAGAAAAATAGTCTGGTGAGACAGTAGAGTGTGCAGGACTGTACAGTGCATCCTCTCCAATTAAAAATGAATTCAGGGCTTATAGTAACTAGTGAACTTTAAAGCTAGTGATATCTTTTGTATCTACATCTCTTCTGTATCTCTATCTATACACACAGACTTTCCACCAAAGCAGAAATGTATGGACTTGCACTTCCAGTGCCATGCAGACGTCTTCAGGATGACAGAAATCAGCAGACAACTTGTGATCCAAAAAGAATACAGCAATGCTAGCAACAGGACTGTTGTCCAATGCCAGTGGCGATGGTGAGTGTTGAGTGTCTGCCCAAAGTAGACCGGATGGGACGTGGAATTTTCAGACCAAGGTTGTGAGAGTTCTTGGTTTGGAGAAACCATGAGCATATTAGTAGGGTGCTCAGTCTGTCTGTAGCACAGCACAATAGGGTTGGGATAGTCCTACTGAGAGGCTAAAGTGACAAAAAGCTAGGCATTTTGACTAATAATCCGAGGAGGTAATCTCCCTGGCACCTAACCAGTGCTAAGAAAATCATGGCCATCTGTTTCCGGAACAGTAGATGTACTCCAGGAGACAAACTCCACTGCTATTTTCACAGCTTCAGTGATGCTTTGGTACCTCTTTTGCATAGTGCCCTATTTACTGGATGGGCTAAAGGCCAGTCCCCGGCCAAGCTGATTTTGTATGTCTAGACAGTTTCAGAATGCCAAAACTTGGTTCTAGGAAGTGACACTTGGCATCAAAAAATTATCCTAAAGAACAGTGATGGAGAAAATGTTTGAAGAAGGATGGTTAAAGGCATCTTTCTCAGGAGATATTTTAAGTTTACTTTTGCACTGATTCAGCCATTGTTTTTTATTGTGAGCCAGCTGATCTCTTGGACACTTGGGGAACTGGATCTTTTGCATACATGAGACAATTGCTGCAGCATTCTTGCTGGTATCCTAGGAACCTTATTTACTGTGAGACATGTTTGCTGCTTCCTAGGAGGCACCACTATCAGTCTGCTCAGAGCAAAATGGTTAACCCTTTATAACTTAGACTATAGAAGATAGACCTGAAACATTTCATTTTGGTTGGCTTGCTCTGGCAATCCCGTTTTACTCATGGGATGGACCCTCATTCTGCAGAAAGATCAGGATTTCCATTTTAGCAGCTGAGACCATGTGTTTACAATCTGATAGACCTTCATAGTAGAAAGGCTGGCTTTCTAGTTTTGGTGAAGTTTCAAAACTCGCAACAGATGATAAACAGCAGGTCCACAGTTTCCTCATAATTACGGCCGCTATTGTATAGGACTTTAGACTATGGGAAAAGGGACAGCAAGAGAGGAAGTCTTTCTGCTGGGGAAGGTGTATGGAGTCTGGGGTTCCCCAGAAAGAAAACAGCTATAATAATATCTTCCTTCCTGAGGACTCCTGGAGGTGAGGGCTACACCTAACAATTTCTTTGGCATCATAAAATTGTACCATCACGCACACAGGCACATAGTTCTCCTACTATTTCAAAATACAATGGTTTCCTGCACTGTTTGCCTTGGAGTCAGTTGAGAGAATTCTGGTTTGGTTAAACTTTCTGCCTCTCAGATAAAAAACAGCAGCAATTTTCTGCTTGAATTTCTCTGTGACTAAATCCATTGATCATCCTTTCTCTCTGTGAGTGAGGAGTGTGTTTTCTCTTTAATAACTCCTATCCTTCTCCCTGAATATTTTTTTCTCTCCCGTTCGCTTGTTTGTGTTGTGTTGGTCAGTCCACTGCACTATTCCTCCGAGAGCCAGAGAGAGTGCAAAATTGAAGTTATTTTATGCTTGGTCTCCCTCGGTCCCAATTTTCAAATCTTCATGTCAATTTTCACACATCAGTGTCATATGGTGAATGTTATGGAAATTTCAGTGGGGTCCTTGGGAGACAATTTATACATGACCCCCCTTTTCACTCCCCCAACCAGGCTGTAGCTCCTGCCTTTGCAAAGAGTAAGTGGATTTGTAATTAATGTGGATTTTAACACATAGCTACATTCAGAAATTTTCCCCGTTTTTCATCTCTTTTGCAATATCAGTGCAAAGGAATACAAGCCCTTGCTCTCCCTCCCTCTCCCAGTAAATTGGTGCAAGTTAAATCAATGAAAATTATGGTAGCATGTTGAAAGAAAAGATCACCTCATTATTCATTTTATTTTTTTTTTCCTACAAGGTATGTAGAAAAAGGTTTATCATGCAACTAATTTGGTAATCACCAGTTAGCAAATGCACTCATTGCCACCTACCTAGGTGAATCAGAAGGTTAGTAGCAAATGAGACACGGTACTGTTTGGATGGGTAATTTTATCTTCTTGTAAACTAATGAACTTACATCGCTTTTAAAGTCCTTGGTGAGCAAAAATCCTAGCAATAGATGCAAAAGCTCTGTTGACATCATCAGAGCATTTCAATCATTGACCATAAAATGGGCCCCTGATTCTGGAAAGGGGTGCACTGAGCCTCCATCTTCCCTCAGCCCGATGTCTTCTGTAGACACGCAGCACCTTTTGCTGAGTTCCCAGCTCTGCTATCTGCCCCGGAGAAGAGCTGTCAGCTCCCTCCGTCCCCTACACTATGATTTTCCCCTCTCCTCACCCTTGGCTAATTTTTGCAGGCTTTGGAAATGTGCTGCTATCTGTCTTCAGAATCATGGTGGTAGTTGGACAGTGGAGGGAGTTTTTCTTCTGAAAGCTCTAGGGACCAGTTTAGGGCTTTGCAATGCAAAGTCTCGTCCAGGAGATGTAGAAATCCTAATCACATCATCCTCCAGTTTGTTTAACTTGTTTCAAAGCCAACTGGAATGTGTACAGCAGCACATTACAAATCTCCACCGAGCCACCTTCCCTGGTGATTTCATGAGCAGTCTCTGGAAGGGATAACTTTATCATGGTCGTTATCCTCCTTCAAACTGGCCAAAGGGAAATGAACTGGATGAGCACTGTGCTGTGCCACACAGAGAGCAGCCAGTCCTCACCACGGGGCTCACAGGCAACAACATACTGTAGCTTGACGTTGTTTTGCTAACGTGATCCTCCAAAGAGCTGTAAGAAATGTATGTTTGGCATTCTGCCACTTTACCACCGGCTGTGATCTTATCACATTTCCCAAGCTAAGCAGAGGTTGGCCAGGTGAATTCCTGAATGACAAAGCAAGGGGGGGGGAAAAAGAGGGGAAATGAATATCCTATAGGTCCTGGGGCTGCCCCTTCCCTTCAGGTGCTTCTCCCTCCAGAGTCACCAGTCAGACAAGGTCTTAGCAAGGTTATTCGGGATACTTAGGCCTGGAGGGATCATCTAACGTGAAGCTGAAGGAAATGTTCACTACAAACACTGTGTGAAGACCTCTTAGTTTTGTGCTTTGCTAGGAAATCAGTCTTGGAATTGTGACTAAGTTTTTTCACAGCTTAATGGGGACCTGCCTATAATATAGCTGTAACAAATGTTCTGGAGCATGCAGAGAAGCGGTGCAAATTCTGGGAGAGCTTTGCACCATGCACTCATAGCAACATCAGTTGAGTGTTGAAAAACCCACTAGGAATGAAAGCTAGTGTTTCCCATAGCTCATGAGACCCTCTCCAGTGCAGTCCTAAGGAACCCCTCTTTGCTTCTCCCAAGAGCAGGGTTTCCAGGCAATTTCCTTGGCAAATGCTAGTTTAGACACATTAGGTGCACCAAGTTTCAGCTGGATTATCTTGATGAGGATGATGCTTTTTCCAGCTAATTCATGTCATTGCTGTGTTCTGAGTGGCACTGGATATCGAGTGAGGTAGCCAGGTCCAGTAGTAAAGCATTATGCTGAGAATTGTTTCTTATGTCTCTGTTTATCAGTGCCCTAAGGATGATGGACGTTACATTTTCTACGACTCCAACTTCTAGTCTCAAGAGTCTGCTCATTGTAGCAGGATCTGATGGAGAAGTATTCAGTAACTTGAATTTACTGAATTGGCTAGAGAAGGATTTGATTCAGAGCATTTGTGTGTATGCCGAGAGGTTTGCAGTGGAGGGAAGGAAGGCCGTACACCTGGCAGTGAGAAACACCTGCTGGGATGCTGCTGTATGGGATGGAGCAACAGCATCTCGGGAGGACAGCGGTCAGTAATTTCTGAGACTGAAACCAGGCTCTGCTACCGACACTTTTTAAGACCTTTGTCAGCTTATTTGTCATTCTTATATTTCAGCTATCCCTTTGAAAGATGCAAGTAATTGCCTCATTCTAAGGGTTGTTTCAAAGATTTACTAATAGCACAGCTTCTACCACAACTCACCTAATGAGTACCGTGGACAGAGAAATCCTGGTTTCCAGAGATCATCTTAGCAACTCCAGCTGAAAATCAGAACAGACTGTGTCTCGGGTGAAATCAGCCATGGTACATTCACGTGGTGCTGGTGAAGTCTGAGTTACATTGATGTAACCAATAGGAGGATTCAGCTCTTAGCTATATTATTTCATTTTTTTTCTATATGGACAGAGACAGTCCCCCAAAGCAGGGCACTATTGTACATAACTCACAGAATGGGCACGTGTATGTGTGCCTGAGTACGTGCAAGATGGAGAGAAAGTTGAGATATACTGGGAGATCCATGAGATATGAGACTACAGAGATAATTTGTAGAAAATACAGCCACCATGAGAAGCTCTGGCTTACCGGCTGGAGGGTTTTGCACTGTTGGCGCTGATCTCTTAGCTTGACAGCTCAACTCTTAGACTAGCTGATAGTCACTGCTACAAACTTAATTAGAAAGGGGCTAGGGGAGGAACAAGCCTGCATGGTACCTCAGCACAGAGCTGAGAAAAACGAGCTTTAATACCTTTGACATTGAAGCACCTGCTAAGGGCATAAACCACTGTACAGCTGACCAGCCCTTCTCTGAAGACAGGATGTATCATATCACTTGTCCTTAATATGTGCAGCCTGCCACTGCTAAACCAGGGACTCGAATGCGTGACTCGGAGGCGCTATGTTTCATGTGGTGCCACGTGGCAGCACTTCCCTCTGGAGAAATCAGAGAGGGGAGTTCAACATCCCTGGCCGTATGAAAAGGCAGCAATTCAGCCTCGGCGGAGGCCAGTGTGCCTCACGTATACTGGACTATTTCCTGTATTTGCAACAAAATGCTGTACCGGAGCCAGACGTGAAAAATTCTAGTGGCCCAGGTGACCTCTTGCTTCAAAGCTATTCTCAGGGCTTTCTTTGGGTAAAGCTGAGGTAAACAGATTGGGGCTTTACACACAAATATATATTTAATTGTGTACTGATTTTATCCTACAGAAAAGTAGTAGACTCATAATTTCAGGCAGAAAACTCCTAGCTGAGGCACCGGGGGAGAGATATCCCAGTTCTGGTGCCTCTCAAGATGTAGCAGCTCTCATCTAGGAACTGATTCCTTGATAGAGACTGAGCCTTTTATATCATTTCTGATAACCTCTGGGAGGTGAGGAAGCAATTCAGAGGTTCTGGGAGCATTTGGCCTCTTTTCTGTGAATACAACACAGAATCATTTATGGTGGTGGCTTTGGGTCGTGGTGTTTGGAAATCTCTGCTGAGAGACACCCAAGCTTCTCTTGCACAATTGGGTGGCCACAATGTCAGAATGTGAAGGACACCAAGCCACATTTGACCTATATAACACCAAAAAAAGGTACTAAGGTACTCCTGCAGCTACTAGAACTATTTTTCAAAATGGTGATTTTTTTTTCATTAAGTGGTTGACTTTAAACCAAATTGAATTACAATCCAGTTAACCAAATTCAAATCAAAATCAGATTTAACACCCAGAAATTTGGGGACTATTTTTATAGTCTTCAGACGAGCACTCAGTGGAGCTGTTTAATTTGAGCAAAGAAGAAAGAGGGGGAGATCACTTGTCATGAATCCATCTTCCTCACCCGCTGTTTTTTAGGGTCCCTTTGCCATGCACTCAACTCCCTGGCTATGACTCCCCTCTGGTCTAGCTGCTACTGGAGCAGTCATATCAGCTCTGGCCTGAGCCTGAACCTGCACACCCAGCCTCTGCGCAGGGCATGATGCCAGGCAAAAGCCGCGTACGTGGCCTTTGCAAACAGCATACAAACCTTCAGACAGCAAAACAAAACATTGTTTAAATACGCTACTGAATTGTGCAGCATTAGGCCTGTCCAGACTTAGCTTAGCGCATGCCTTGGAGTCGGAGATCGAGATTCCAAATACTCCAAGTAGAGTTGTGACTACGCAGCGGTCCACATTGCAACAGCTCTAATGTGAAGTTATTACTGGAGGCACAGCGCTGATACCTGTGTTGAGCCTCTGAGCATTGCCCAGTGTGAACTATGCGTTTCCAGAAGACTGAGCAGACCCAGATAGAGCTGATTGCTCGTGCAGTTAATAAAAAGCGCTACACTTTCTCTCTTGACAATCCCGACACCTGAGTGCTTCCTGTGTATGACAGTTAGCACATTCTGGTTGTTCAGTGGCCTGTGAGAAATGAGCTTCTTCTCAATTTAGTTCCTATCATCAGACAAGCGGTACTCACAATATAAAATGCATCTCGAGAGTTAGCCCCCCCAAAGGAGCCCCAGGGACTGAGGGGCCAGACTTTCTTTTCTCTCATATACGAGCCCCAGAAAAACGATACAATTTATTGAACTGGATTGTGGCTTGCTACTACTCTGCAGTAAATCAGGGAAACGCCACTGAGGTCATGGGAGTCACTCTGGTTCAGTGTCAAAGCGCAGAATAGCCTAGAGGAGGAGAACCTTTCCTGACCCCACCAAGTTTCTTTCCTAGATGGAGCTTGTCAGGCTTCCTGACTTGCATTAACAGCCACGGCCTGCCACAAAGTCCTGCTCAATCAGGGGAACAGAAAAGTGCTGCTGCTGCTCGTTAGCTGAGCATTCAGCTGAAGACTTGGCCCCAAGTTGGCAGCTGAAGCACAGGGATCTCCGTTCACCGTGCAGGCCAGCAGGCCTTTGCCTGCTCCTGGACCTTCCTGCAGTGATGAGCATCGGGGTCTGGTGCTATCTCCGTCCTCCTTCCCAGGGCTGCTGAAGGAAGGTCTGCTTTGGGGGCACAGCCAGGCGGGGGGCAGGAGGATGCAGATAGATGTTGTGACTGGCTTCTCTCCATCCACTCCTAGCCCGTCAGGTTGTGTCAAACTGAGCTAATATAAATGTCACTGTGCTGCTTTTCGGTTGTGAAATCTCTGTTTGTTGTAATGCAGTTCATTTTCAGTCTTCCAGCTCTATGGATGCTATCAGCTGACACGTCTGGCTAGCATCCTGTGCCAAAAATACAAGCGCTCTCAGCATTTCTCAGGAGTTGCTTTCTTTTTATTTTTCCCCATTCGTGACATACTCATGTCAGATTTCTTCCTAGTGCTGTGAGGCACAAGACTGTCCACACCTACCAGATAATGAGTTTAACATTTCAAGGACAGAAGCTTTTATCTGAGTGAGACCCAAGGTGGCTTTGCAGGCCTGATTTTGGGGTAGGTGCCAAAGGCGACAGTGCACTTTTAAGCTACTTTGACATGTTTTCTTTTAAGGTACTCAAAAAAAAAAATAGTTGTAGATGTTCAGCTCAGAGTGCCATCACTCTTATGTTGTTAAAACTGTTGTTATTAACAATAGCTTGTCTCAGCTATTGTTCAGAATGAACAAATTCTTGTCTCAGTCTCTCACTTTTAGAATAAATTCAGTGACCTTTTTGCAGGTCAAGTGGAGCTGGAATCTCTTCTGCTCTCTTGAGTCATTTGCCTTTCGCCTCCTGGTGATGCCCTCTCCTTTCCCCTCCTCCAACCCCTGGTCCTCATCTTCCATATCTTCCTGCAACTGCGTTTTTGCCTTCTTTGACTTCTCCCTCAACTTTCCCCTTTTTGTCTTTGTTTACACTAGCGTACAGACTTTTGCTGATTTCTCTGAAGAGAAAATTGAATCAGGCTGGTTTTCCTTCTTCGTCCTTCTCCCATCACTGTTACAAACATTTTTCTTCTTTTCTTACCCTTATAATCCAGAAGTCTAATTTTGTCTCTTGATCCTTAGTTCCCCCTCTCTTTTCCTTTCATATACATCTCCTGAACCTTTCACAGTCCTCTGTTCTCCAGCTGTTACAATACAATACTTTATTCCTTCCATTTATAAGCATTTCTCCTTTACTCCGTTTGCCTCTCTAGAAATCCTTCTCCTTTTCCTCTCCGGATTTGCTGAATGTGCTTTCTCTACCTCTCTGTCCTGTCTCCCCAACCTTGCAATCCATTGGAATAGTTTTCAACAGAACGTTTCCATGTTTCTGATCGGGCGAAACATGAAAGCAGCATGCCAGCCCCGTTCTCTTGACCCATCAGCAATTTTCAGCATTGCTTCTTGAAAACTATTCTTCTGCGACTCAGTTCTGTATTGATGCTGCTCTTGTTGCCTAAAGGCTCCTCATCATTTCCTGCACCCCCCAATTTTGTGCCGGCCTCATGGACAGTGATCCATATTTTCTTTCTGTTCAGCTCCCCTACCTTTCTCTAAGCAACCTTATCTGCATATACAAACTCAAGTGCCATCACTATGACAATGACTCACATGTCTACTCCAGTCCTGTTTTCTTTTGTCCAAAAGTAAAATTTCAGGCAGTGCCTCTGACATTTACTCATGCACGGTGAGCCATCAGCTTAAGCTGACCACGAATCGCTAATTTTTCCTCCACAAAATCCTGCCTCCTTGTCTCTCTTTTTTCTTCCATGACCTGTGGCCCTACACTCACTGTTACTAAGGCTTCTAATGTAAGCAGTATCTTCAGCTTGTTTGTCTGCCTTTGTTTCATTACCTAAAGACTGTGTTTATATCTGTCTTTTTTTTTTTTTTTTTTTTTTTTTTTTTATGTATAAAAAGGAAGTTGGCTTTCCTGGACCTCCCCACAGCTAAAGCTCTTCAGAGGCTCAGAATGGCTTGCATTTTATCTGTGGAATCATCCTGTTTTCTGGACAAATTGGATCACATGCCTGCATTTAAAAATTGCTCTGTAAAGATAACTTCCCTAGCTTATTGGTGTGACCAAGTCATTGCTGTCTCGGCTTCCTACCCCTGGCAGATCTTTTATCCGTGGCAGGTCTTCCATTTCATCAAATACAAGCCACTCCTCCCTTTGAAGCTGCTCTTCTGACTCGCACACAACCTACCACCTTAGCTTAGTCTGCTGAAATACCAGATGGTCACATGTAGGAGCAGGTTGGAGGAGAAGCCTTAAAGAGCTAGATCCTACTCCACCCTCTCAGGCTGTCTTGATAAAATATATCCATTTTCTTCCTGTAGGAGCGTGAAGTGTGTTTGCAAATCTCCCCTACTCTGGCTGCAGCTGTATTTGAGGCCGACACGGGTAGAAGTTACCACACCATTTTTTTCTGCTTTTTTGAGAGTTTATTCCCCTGATTTTGTGTGTGCATTCCCTAGGACAAGAACAATCCCACATGTTTTATGCTTCTACAGCACCTAGCACAGCGATTTCTCAACCTCCGTGAAAGGGGCTGTGACACGTCTCGTGCAATACAGGTAACAGACGATACAAATTAGAAAAGGGGTGTGAAAGGGCAGAAGGGGAACAAAATGAGTCAGAACCAGCAACACTGCCTCAAACTGTGTTTGAGACACTAGTGTTTCAGCCTTGCAAATCAGTGCCTCAGCCCACCTGACTTCAGCTGCTCTGTTCTCAGTTTGTTACACCAAGATTGGCAGAAACCGAGGCTCGTCAAGATCAGAATCAGCAGTGCTTTTATTTTGGCAGGCCAGCATCATTCCAGTAACCAGCAGAGGGGAAAACATGCGTACGCAGAGCCCTCTCCTGCCTGTGGCAGCTGGAGCACCTTTCCGACGTCCTGCCTCACCTGCTGACACAATCCATCAGCACCCACCGAAATCAAATGCAGCTAATTGGAAGGTGATGACAGCCCAGGGACTGCTGGATTTGCATGCTAATTCTTCTATTTTAGTGTCACACGACAAACTACAGGTAAAATGATACTGAGCACTTGATTCCAGACGATTTCCCTTCTTGTCCACAACACGCACATGCGCATATACTTTCTCTTGGGCTTTGCTGGCCTGAAGCCAAAAATCAGCTGGCAATTGCATTACATGTGCTTTCCAGAAAGCCAGCCAAGAACTGCAAGAGTCAACGTGGTTTTGTCCTCTTATTCGGGGAGGGCTGCAAACAGCAACTATAGATGAGTCTTTAAATGTCACAGCAGCACAGCTTGTGATCAGGAGAAGAGAGCTCTTTCTGGAGCCTGGGTTACAGCTTCCTCACACCTCTTATACTGGCACATACGATGGATTCCTGGCTTGTTTCACACAACATCGCTGAAGTTTTCTTCCAAGTATCCAACCTCCTCTCCTGTTCTACCACTAGCACCTGCCCCTGTTCTTAAGTCTACCAATTATTTCCTTTAAGTGTCAGCAGCACACCAGACACACAGAAATATAGCCTTTCTTCGAGCTGATGCTGTTAAACTATTGCTCGAAACTGAAGTCGCAGTTGACAAGTGCTACTTCAGTTGCTAATAACTACTTCAGAAGTGCTAGTGGTGTCTTGGTGCTCAGTGTTGTGGCTCAGGGAATGTCTTTACAGGTCATGGAGGGTCATCTATCTGATCTGAAACAAGATCAGTCCATCTCCGCCAACTCTGCGCCTGCCTCGCAGCAAGGGCCTCTGTTTGTCCCCTGGGGCTGCAGCGGTGGTGGTGCTCAGGTGGCAAAATCCCCTAGGGAAGGAGCAGAACAAGCAATCGGACGGAAGTCCCAGCTTCTCAGCAGCAGGTAGCGAGCAGCCTTCCTTTCCTTTCGCACTCCCTTTTTTTCAGACTCAGCTCTTTTAGGCTAATCAAAACATCTGAGGAATCTCAGACCCACAGTCTTCCCAGTTTCACAGGGGTCACAAACATTTCCCTTACATTTTGGCAGGTTTTTGGCACAGTCTTAGGATAAATTGGGAACAGAGTAATGTAAGACAAGGCCAGATCACCTGGGGCACTGAGCCTTGTGTCCCATTATTGCAGGCAATCCTGTAAGAGATGTTAAATCCAGAACAACTTCCACTTTTCCTTTGCCTCCTGCACGTAACAAGCCACAGTGTGGTGTAACAGACTAAGTCTGTATTTTCAGCAGAAAGAAGACATGTCAGGTTTTAAGTCTCCTTGACATGACAATGTCTTCATCTAAATCTCGACGCCATCCTTCAGAGAAACCAGCCTTGGTCTGATGTCTTTTAGAAAATGATGCTCATTTAATTCCAGAAATGTGAAATCTAGGTCTCAGGTCAAGAGCATAAATGTTCTTTCGTTGAAAATTCAGATCCATCAGACACTGTCTGTAAGAGCCGGTAGCTTTTTCAAACTTCAGACTGAAGCTAGACTCTTTTTATAGATCTGGTCTTTTAAAGATTAGAATCTAAATAAAAATACCCTTGAAGAACAGAGTACTTTTTAAGCTCCCATTTCTGCAATTCACTGGGAGACAAAGGACTTATTTGGGGGCATAACTTGTCTGCATAGAACAAATAGCCAGATGCAGGCAGCTTAAATGTTATTTCTTCTTTATTCTTAATCCAGCCATGAATTCATTCTTCAGTCGGCAGTTTGATGGGGCTCAGTGGGAGAATTGTCTAAGACGGGTAGAACCGGGTCATACAGGTGAAGGGACTGTGCCATCGTCAGGAGATGCAGAGCCACCTTAGCCAGAAGAAAACAGCTGTTTTGTGGAGCACTGTAAGTATTCCTGGAAATTTAGATCAGTAAAGAAAGCTCTCAGAGACAGGATTCTCTTGGAAAGCATGTGGATTTCTTCTAAACAAGCATAGCTGCTATTACTGTCAGTAATAATGTTCCCTTCTTGACACGTATATATTACTATTAATCTTCCAAGCTACTTCTAGGCATTAACTTTACAAAACCTACAGAGACTGTTAAGGATTATTGTGCCCATTCCACAGGCGGGAAAGCTGTGGCAGACAATACGTTAGACTGATTCAAGAAAAAGACGTAATAAACCAAATTGTTCTCTTAGTTTTAATATAATCAAAATAAATTTTGTCCAAAGCAATCAGGAATCAGCCCTTTATGGCCATAAGACAGCAGATATTTGGCCATACTCTTTGGTAGAAATTCAGCTTGGCTGAATTTCTTGCCAGGCAATCCTCCAGCCCTCAGAGGTTGGGCTGGTTATGAGCAGGACATATCTATAGCGCAGGGAAGTTTTCGTCCTCAGTTAGTGGGACGTACAGCTGGGCCAAGGGAAAGCTTGTCTTGTACCTGTATCCTAGCACAGAGTGGCTATACATATATATTTCCAGAAAGTAACAGAAAGCTCTTTCGCCTGGCCCTGGCAATTGAGTCTTTATATCCTCTCCATGTGTATGAACTCATGGTTATACAAACAGCCATATCCAGTTATTGAAGTATTTGATGCTCAAGGCCTTCTTGTTCCATCTCATTCACTGTTTAAGTTTTGTGCAACCTTTTTACTGGCTTTCAGCCTGCAATAAATACAAATGACTTGGCAATAAAAGCTGGTGTCTCCCTCCATCGGGAGGACTGTAGCCTCGTTGTTATTTAAGAGGTGGCAGTTTTGACACAATGCTTACTTAAAATTTGTTAAAAAAATTGTAATAAATCTGTGCATTCTTCCCAAGCAGCCATTGAAAGTCTGAATGCTCTTCCCCTTTCCAAAAGCATCAGCCGCTTAATGTTTCCTAAGTTGTTTTTACATGAATTAGGGCGTTTGAGTTTTAAGCTCTGTCAGTTACAGAACTACGCTATTGTCTCCAACTAATTTTGTGTTAGCAGCTCTTTTAAACTGCTAAATCTAGTTTTTAGTGTACGATGATTTTGTTTTGTGATGGTGTAAAACAGCTGCTACTTTTCTGATGAGTTGCCTGCTTTACATTTTATGTCTCTGCAAGATGTTGGGCTTCATCATGGCCTAGGCTGACAGGCAGCTGAGAAGAGCCTGGCAAAAGAAAAAGAAAAAGAAAAAAGCAGCAGCAAAGCTCCTCAAATCTCGGGGTTTAACTATCCATGCACCCAGATTTCAGAGAGATCGGTTCAGTCCTCCTCGCTCTTTTTTGCCAAAGACTAGCTACAGGCAGGCAGGGTGGCAGACACAGTGCAACTCTGCCACTGAATCTCTTGGGAGCAAAGGCTAGGAGGACAGTGAATTAGCCACCCCTTGCTAATGTTTCAGGGGGCCTCTCTTAGGGCAAAGTCCTCTTACTTTTGTGGAAGGTATGTTGCACTTAATGTTAACCAGAAGTATTCATGAGGAAGCACATAGTGCTCTGTGTGTCCCACTTCAGCTACTTTGCTACTAATTTTCCCATACAAACAACCCTCCTTTATTCAGTGGCAGAAGGCTGAACATTTGTCTTTGATCTGTCTTATCCCCTGTATCCTGAGGGTTGGCATTTGTTCCATGTGTGCAAAAGCAAGGAAATGATGAAAAGCATAAAAGAAGCGCTCAGAGAACTCCTCAAAGAGGTGAAGACTGAGGTCTTTCCAATAATAACCCACACCCCATAAAAAGATCTTAGTTTTGGATAGACAAATTGGAAGCAGCTTGCCTCCCTGATTCTTCCTTCCTTTGCACTTACTCCCTTCCCCAGAACAACATGCAGTCTTTTCCAAAAGCTGTGCAACCCATTGAACAGCAGTGGTCTAAACTATTATGGAGATCTTAAACTGCCGAATTGTTACAAGCTAAAATTGATTGCAACCGAGCCTGTGAATTAAAGTGCTAGAAAGTGCATACAGAGAAATAGGGAAAAGGATACTAAGGATTTTTCTGCTTTCTTTTTTATTTTTTACTTTTCTTTTGTGTGCAACACCGTCATAGGCATTCCATCCAATCTTGACTTAGTGATTTCTGCATTTCTTTCTGAATAATCATTGCACAGTTTCTCCTGGTATTTCCAACATAAAAGGTATTCTTGTCTTGTCTTCTAATTTCTTTGTTGCCATGTCATTGCTGAGGAACTGCACAAATGCTTCAAACTCAAATCCAGAGGGAAAATTGATGACATGGATACTATGACACTTTACTCACCCCCCCCCCATGCTAAAAAGCCTTTTTATTTTTTAAAAGCTAAAGACCCTTTCTTTTCCTGTTTCATTTGATTCTGCATTGGTTTTATTAGCACCCTTATCACCAGAGCATCTGAACACCTTCAACTATTACATTAAGCAACATGACTAACATCTGTCACGTATAGTTTGCTCGCTCCCTCTCAGCATCCTTAAAATGAATTTAGTGCTTGCATTGGATCGATAGCACTGGAGACAGACGGTCTCTGTTTAGCCTCAGAAGAGGCAGCGTGTGGAGGAGACACTGTGGGGGCCTTGCCACTCCTCCACCGTCAACCCCATGGCCCAGCTCTCCCAAGGAAGCAGCATGCTCAGAGAAGAGGCTCCAAATCAGCATGCCCGCATTGGTACAGAGGTCCGATCAGTTTGGGGGTGTCAGAGGAGGACGTTGTTGGCCCATCCTCAGGCTCAGTGCCAAGGGACAGCAGTATTATCCCAGGTGTTCACACTAGGGGCACCAACTGAATCAGGCAGCCACTGATTTTCCAGGCTTTTCTGCTTTCCTTTTAACTTAGGTGGTTTTGCTTACTTTTTGGTATCAGTTACAATTTATTGCTATTGATGGATGAGAACGTGACTGTTTCCCACTGCCAAAACCTTTCTATACTGGATTTCTGCTGCTGGGAGCCTTCAGCAGCAGCAGTGGTTTCAGATTCTTGAATTCAGGTCAATACAAGTCCTGTGCTGAATCTGGTTGGCACTGCTCTCCTAAGGAACTGGCATCAGGAGCAAGATCAATGCATACTGAAGAACTGTAATTTAAAGCAATATATTTTCTTAATGGGCTAAGCATGCTTTGACTAATTTGAGTGCATGAGAATGTTATTGCTCAGTGGCCTCACACAGGTGTTTAAGTAGTTTTGTGGTATGATTTTTCAGTAGCAGCATAAGGTTTCATTGACTGCTACCTAAAGACTTAACTTCACAGGAAACAAGCATTTGTAGCCAGCTGTGATGAATGTGAAGCTATGGCAGAAAACTCATGAGTCAATGATCTCTTTGTCACGGTCTGTTGTGTTTTGGGTAAGAGCACAAAGTAACTGAAAAAAAAAAAGACACTTTTTAATGTAGTAAGAAGAATTATGGGGAATCATATTGCTAAATTATTTACATTTCCCCAGAAAACTGTTGGCTTCTCAGTTCCAATAACATGAACATATTGGGGATAATCCAACAGGCGAAACAAATTCCAGTGTTTGTGGGATGCTGGGTTTGTCCTATGTATGTGCATTACACAGCAAACCAGGGGACTCTTGTCTCCACATGGTAACCTAGATTATTTGTTTGTGATAGATAAAAGATCTTTGATCCAGTACACAACTTAGCCTTGTTCCAGTTCCCTTGTAGGTCAAGACCTAGGTACTTAACCATCATTTCTCTTCTTTGCCTCAATCCTGTAGCCAGTTCTCCACGAAAAGGAGAACTAGGGTCCCCAGCTGGGAGCATGGGACCTTCCAAAAGGACACATTCAAGATGCATTCTGAAGCTTCCCAATATTTATCTAAACAAATTCCTAGATAGTGTTACAATATCAGCAATAATGGAAAGATAGGTTATCTGATCAAGAAAGATAAATGCATCTACTTGAGAATAAATAATCTTACCATATATGTGATGTAGTTTAACCATTAGCAAGTTGTCAAGTTGTTTAATAGAATTAACCTCCTTACTTCTCCTTATAGAATTAGCCTCCTTATTTCTGAGCAGGATCAATTCTTTTTTTCTCCCCCTTTTCTGCTTCCCAGTACAATGGGCACTTTAATATTAGGACAGTGCAATATCGGGGGAGATGACACTTGTCAAAAGGCTTGATGATCAATTCTGATACAAATCTGACATGAGGAGGCTTAAGAGAATCTGCATCAGATGATCAATGGGAAAGATAAGTCCAGGTTTAATGCTGCGATGTTCCTCTATGGCTGTACTTTTCATATCTACCTCAAACATGTAAGGATCCAAAAGCAAGCATAATCCACAAGGACAACCTATGGACTGGTATTTGGACAGAGCACAGGAGTAAGGATACCACATCAAATGCCTTTTCTGAATTGCATATTATAGAAGTATTAGATGTAGGATTCCGAGCCCTTCAGAATAAAGTACAGTGTTAACTATAACGCTGTGGGGCAGGGAAGTGCGAATGTCCTCTTCTGGTCCACCAGCTCTGTGTTGCAAAGTCCATGGGCAGGAAAAAGACACTCTGTGACTATTATGTACTAAAAACCTATCCTATGTTAGATTTGCACCTCTGATTCAGAAATGAAAGAGAGACCCATTAGCAGTCCCAAATCTTGGAGCCGTGCCTTCATTTACCACCAGTCAGCTTTGCTCCTCTCGCTTTTTCTTTTCAAGCTGTACTGTATCTGAGCATTCATGAACACTCTTTATTAGCTCTCCCCTCACAGTTGCTTTCTTCTTCCCGCACCTGCCAACATTAGCTCCTTCCTTTGAATCACGCTGCTGTATAGTCTAATGCATATGATCTCCATGCCAAGATGTTATTTAATTTCCCAACAAAGTTTTCTTGGCATGGAATGAGCAGAGCAGCAAGAGCACAGGAGGGGAGGGGGGGCAGGAAGGGGAATGAGGAGGGAGAGGGACTCCAATTTGTGTTGCCTCTGGCCTCACCACATCCAAGTTGTTTGGGTGAACGGCTGGGAGCAGCATGGGTGGGTTAGAAAAGGCAGCGGGAGGTTTGGAGATGGCAGGTTGCTGAATCAGGAACCCTGACACTTGTGAAGTACTCTGTCAGGAACATTAAGTATCCAAAAGTGATAAAGCTTCAATTTGCTAGTCCATTAGACTAATTACTGCAATAATTAAGTAACTACTTGATTAGAACTAATGGGTACCTAATTATCCAGGAGAAAAGTATCAGGTGGCAATTATCAGGTGGCAATTAATAGACTGGAGTTAATGTCTTAGCACTGTCTTTGTATGAATTCATAAGCAAGGTAAAGAAAACAAACAATAACTTATTAATATTTATTGGTGCCACAGTGTTTTTCAGCTTGTTTCATTTACACAGAACCAATTAGTGAAAAGACAGTTAGTGTTGCAAAGACGTAAAGTGACTGAAGCAGGAGTTTGATTTTAAAGGAACAGGATCACATTAGCACTTATAAGTAAAGACAAATGGGTATCAGCCAGGGACTTGGTTCTGGTGCTTCTAATTCATCAACAGAAGAAATCAGAGTAATTGAACTCAGTATTAATAAAGAAACACACAGGAAGGCAGCCCCTGTCTTAATGGGGTTCACTTTTATTTTTACCCTCCCTGAGCTTTCATTAGCATTTTCTGCCCGGTATGGGAAACAGAGGGTGCGCCTTAGTTTGTGTGAATGGGGATTTCCTGGTGGCATGGGTAGAAAACACTGTAATAAAATCTTCCAGATCAATGCTGGAAACTCTCTAAAGGTTTCTTTTCCTTCCTGGACAGCTAATGGTTGGTTGCAAAGGTGCTATAAAGGCAGGTCCTTTAGCAAAGGCGAGGTGGCGGAACTGAATTCTTGCCTATATGCTGCACTTTCTTGGGTAAAGAAACCATAATGATATCTCCTTTTCTGGTAATTTCCCCTTAGCTTAGCACCTATTTGGAACATTATGGAGTTACTAGTAGCTTGCCTGAGTGAAATTCAAGAATAAATAGACTCTCCTTCAGATTCCTTCAGATGCTTTAGGTGGTGTTTTCATGGCCATGCAAAGGGCCAGCTTCCCAGATAATACAAATTCCTTGTTGTTTCTTTGATGTCAACAGAACTACAATTATTTATACAGAATCAAAATATGGCCTAAGATCTGTTTTCCACATTCTCACCCTCTAATAGAGGAGGTTTTAAATTTCCCAGCAGAAAATGAAAAATTTCAGAGAAATCTTTCTTATGTGTCTTTACGGCCTTAATGATCATTGCTCCTCTTAAATGGGCTTCAGACCAAAAATCCTTGTGCATGCAAGTTACCTCCTCCTTTTCCCTCTACAGGAGAGCTCATATTAGGAATAATTACTCTCACGAGTACGATTTTTAACGGTATGATATACAATGAGCTGGCAACTGCTCTTAGAACACAGAATGAGGCCTGGGTTTCCTTATAAACTTCAATCCTTTAAAATTTGACTGTTAGCAAAGGAAAAAACAAATTCTTAGGTGGATGTAAATCAGTATAGCTGAGGCATAGCTCTAGAAAGCACATTGCTTTATGGAAGTCGAGGTCTGGCTCCTGCAATAGTAATTCTCCCTTTGTCCCCACCCTTCCTGTCCTTCTCTCTATGGTATAAATAAATGAAAGGTGTCCTAATCATATTTTAGACTGTGTGTGGAGCCCTACGTTAAACCATAATGTCTGTATATTAGAACACGTGGAATGATAAATGGAGATAAATCTAAAATTTATAGAACATGAACATTTGCATAAACTGCAATATCCAAACATATAGGCTGTTAAGTAACAATTGTTTAAAAGGGCATAAAAAATTCAACCTTGTTTCATGAAAAGAATTCAAATTCCTAACATGATTAAGATAATATATCATTTGTTCCTATCTTATTAAAGGCATAATTGTTGTTAGACACAGAAGTGGCATTAACTCTAATCTGGCTTTATATATGTACAAATAGGAAGGGAGGTGAATGTGAAAATTGATGCTTTGGGTGATCCATAGGCATTTTATTAATGTTTGAATAATAACTGCCTGGAGGGCCTGTTATAAATTAAAGGGACGAATTGAGATATAAATTTTTATGAGGACTAGTTATACATTTCCATTATGTGTTTAAAAATGAAGGAATTACTGTGAACACAGCAGAACTCACATTTATTTGAGGTGATTTGGATGGAAGGGAAGGTGCAGTGAAGGAAGCTGCATGCTGGCTGTAAGAAAGATGTATCTGTCCCTTTGAAAAGATATATCATATGTCATGCATGAACTCTGTTCTACAGAAGACTTTTCTCTGCAGCTGATTTCGCATGATTATTTATTTGACAACAGCAAGGGATGATATAGCAGCGAGTTTTAGGCCACTTAGAGAGGAATTCTTACTGTTAAATCATAGAGGAGTTCCCAAACCCCAACCGTTGTCAAACTAGAGTTAATCTAAGAGATGAACCCAGTAATCTTTTTGGCATTTATTTCTCATTATTCCTCCTGTCTGGATATACACATCTTCATTTGCAGTGGATACTGGACCAACACTGTGTGTGAGAGCTTCCTTTTCTCCTCTGTCTGGTGGTTGCAGGAGGTCAGTCTGCGTTGCTGAGTGAGCACCAGGCTCCTTTCGTTATCCGCCTGTGGTGATGCCCCGTGGTATTTTCCAAGTTCCATCAGCACGCTGTTGCCATGACATGGAGGGTGACGATAACCTGATATCTTGACTCGGGCAGGCATTTTGGCCCAAGAACACATCTGTTCATAACCGGAGAGTGTTCATTATTCCAGTATTTAGGCAATCTCTTTGTATGTGGTGGACATGATTTCCCCCGTCAACATACCTCTAGGGCAAAATGTTTTGGATAGAATTCTCTGGGTTATTTAGCGTTTAACTCCTCTTTAGAAGCTGGATTTCTGCTGATTTCAATAGGTGCCAGCAAACTGATACCCTTGCGGTCCTGAGCTGCATTTTCTGTGCCTCAATTCTCTGTCTGGAAAATCAGGAGACTCAGAGGACCATTTTAAGGAGCAACATATTCATTGCCCTGATGTACTGAGAGATGACAATGTTGTATCAACTACCAATGTGCTACAGCAATGTGGTAGCTGTGCTTATGTGTGCTGACGGTGCTTCACCACAGGTCTAAGGGTCTTTTGTTTTGCAGTTTTTCACATGAGTCACTTAATTCATTTGAAATTTTACAGGCTTTTTTTTTCTCTGCAACTCCACTTTAATCAAACTCACAAGGGCAAGGCCAGAATTTTCTGCTTGAAATAGACTTGATTCATCGTGAAATAAGTTTCACTGATGCTCTTGGCCTGCTGAAAGCCTGAAGACCTTGCTGTCTGCCTTAATGAAACTGAGAAAACATTGAAACTTAGTTAAACCTAATTTTCCATCTTCGATGCATCACCCTTGGCTCTACTGTACAGGGAGATCACTGTACGTTCTTGCAGAAGAGTGGTTGGGAGCATTCTTTGATCTGCAAATATTTTTTTTTCCCTCAAGGTGGAAATAGTTGATCTACAAGAAAAATTACAAAATGTAATCACAGCTGTCATTAAGTTTCCTACTTTCAGCAACCCTTTCAGTCCAGGCTGACTCCCCAGGCATCTCACTCTGCGACAGTAAACCTCGCTCTGTGATGGTAAGAGGTATGATTAGAACCGCTTAGTTGCTTGTTCTTTTGACCTAGTTGGTTCAGCTTTTCAGAACCTTGGTCCTTTCCTCCAATCTTTCAACTGAGGAACCTAATTTTTGGCATGCCCAGTCTTTCTCAGGTGAGGATACTGGTGTCCATTTTCCTTCAGGGATAGTCCCCTTTTTTGTGTCTATCATCTTCTCTCTGCAGGTGCTCATATAATGCAGGTTCCTTCCCATAATGTCAGAAAAAACAACCTGATTGCCCAAGAGCTAAGCTGTTTGTGAACATATCTTCTGACTAGCACTGAAGCAGCAAAAAATATTCCCCAGCTGATAACAGCCTTTTAAAAATGCATTGCAGTGCTGGATAACTGACTAATTAGGCAACACAGTCCCATGGTCTGTTTTCCAGAACTATATTTTTCTGTATGTGTTATTGAAGGGACAGCTTCGCTAGAGTTTCTTTAAGGAAGGCTGGCGCAGAGGAATGTTACAGAGAGTAAGTTCTATGACAGAATTAGCAAATGTATTAAGTACAGTGCCAATCTGGTATAGCAGAAATGACTAAATACCCATCAGGGCCTGTCACTCGTCAAGAAGTGAAATCTTAGACCCATTTAAGTCAATGACAAATGTTCACAGAATCTGGCTGCAAGTTAATAAATGTTTGGAGCCTGTATAATTCAAGCTCCGATATTTGTCAAATTAATTATTTGATTGATCTTATTGTCTGTCAAATAATTTCTCCATGAAGTTAAAATGTTTTGTGTTTTATTATCTATAATTTTGATGAAGAAAACACCAGGAATGTGCAAGTATGGATATATATTACTGCAAGATTTATGTTAGACTATACACAGATATTGTGCATAATATCAAGTCTTACAACTAAATATGGGTTTGAAAAAATTTTAAAAATGGGGCAGAACTGAGGTTGTATCTTCTGCCTCCTTTGGGTCATTTCCTGTTTTGGGAGTGATTTAATATTCAACCTGAACTTTCCTTTATCATATTCTTTTCACTAGGCTGCATATATGTAAAATGAAAGAGAGTAACTCTACATGTACACCAATTCCTTCAGCTTCCCCTTGCCTGTTATACAAAACAAAGGATTTCAAGACTATATACATCAGGTGTTTTCAGCAAAGTAGCAGCAGCAGCAGCAAATCATAGACATTTGTCATTCCTTAGAGCTGTCTGACAGTTCTGACAATTCATTAGGCTGGGCTGAAAAGAGGTTTAGAAAGCAAAGGAAGGATCACAGGTAGTGGAGTTGCTTTTGCATGATCCAGTAATAGCTGATTTGTATCATTTTTGGTGATGGATATACTGTTCAGATTAAACTCAGTTGGATTTTTTCCCCTTTATTTTCTCTCTTTTCTTTCTCTCTTTTTCTCCTCCAACAGGGGCTTCTAGGCACTTTAGCTAAGATTTAGTCCTCACTTTATCCCAAAGAGTAGATACCAAAGAAATTTTTCCTGGTAGCTTCTGATATTTGCAGCTCACCAGATCTAAGGAGGAGTGAAGTGACTTTTGCTATTCGGTTTCTATCTGGTGAGGCTTTTCTTTTTCATTGTGTTTGAGTTATATTCTTTTGTGTGGCTATAGCATGATGTGTGCCATTCTTCAAAGTCAGAGTCATTCCAACCTGAATGTATGCAAACCAAACCTATGTCTTTGTTCAGTGATAAGCTCCTCCATTTTTCTGCTCCTTCCCCTTACTGATTTGCTTTTGAGACTCGTACGCAAGCAATTTCTTGACTTGAAGGCAAATCCTTTGCAATAAAGCTGAATCTGCAGAACAGGCCACCTGGAAAATATTTGATCTTCTGCTGGAAAACACTTCCCTTTTCCAGGCAGGTGGACAGTCTCAAATCAAGCCACAATGTAAAATGCCTGGGTCAGATTCTGAGTGGATGAAGCAATGCTGTCTGGCCACATGGCATCCCTGAGGTCAGGTACATGATGGTCTCAGGGATCAGAACTATCAAGGAGTCCACTTTGCCCTTCAGAGGATGAATAGCTTTCTATTTTTATTCTGTCTATTTTATAGCTGCCACTGAGGAAGTGAAAAATCTGAGAGTGATCCTGACCCAGTAGTATTATATGTAGGTCCTACGAGAACAATATTTGCTCTTGATGACCATTGGAACATACTCATTTAAAGAACTCTAACATACTCTCGAAAGAAGGCCTTCTACCTTTTTTCATGTGTGAGATTTCCTAGACTTTCAAAGCCATCAGTAAAGTTCAAACTACTTTCTAACTTGCATCTTTTTTCCTCTGAGTTCAAAGAGTCAGCAGCACCACCTCACCATCCATCTGGGATCTGACTCTTTCCCTGAGCAGAGAGCTGTGTACCTGTCTCAACCAGAGACTTTGTGGCTTTCAGCAGCTGAATGCTTTGGGACGCAACTGAAGCAGGTTTTCAGCTGGACGATGTCTGAACCAACTGCGAATCACGTAGGTGTTCTGCTTCCTGCCATGTGTTTTTGCAGGCCTGGAAATGGAGTCAGCCTCCTACTTGCGAAATTAAAGGTATTTCATCACGTCTGAATGCATCTGTTCCTCCTATGATCCTACATACAGGACTAGGCAGTGTAAAGCAGTTGATGATGACACTTGTGGATGTTGGTTTATACATCGTGTTGTCTGATGTGCCTCCTCATTTGCTTGTATGTTGTGTGATTTTTGCAGTGGGTTGTAAGTGGCAGGTTGCACTCGCTGGTTTGTTATTCTGGAGTTGTGCACGTGGGTTGAACTGTTGGCATTAATTATTTTTAATAGTGAGTCAGACACTGAATTACAGGATTCTACCCAAGGATATAATAGCAAAGAAAGAAACAGGCGGTGCTCCTCCTCCCTCCCCTGACATAACTCATATTTTGTTTCCTCCGACCTTAACTGGCCCTTTAAATTTCGTATCAAACATCAGAAAAAAAGAGGTCAAAATAAGAGCTCTGCTGGAAAAAAAAAACCAGCCAACCCAGATATGAACTATGGGAACTTGTCATCTTATCATCCTAATTGAAGTCATTCTGCAATGTATGACAGTCTATCATATATTCTGCCCGTCAGTATGTCATACATGATGTGTAACGAGAGAGCTCATAAACCCAGAGGGGAAGCCCCTTCTTTTTTATTACTTTATTTGATCATTTTCATAAAAATTCCCCTTGCTCAATATGGAGGGACGTGTTTATTAGCCCCATTAAAGCTGCGTCCATTCGTTTGACACTGTGATTTACACAGCTTTACCCACAAACAAACCCCATTATTTCCAGTCTGGAGAGGTGTCTTTTTTTATTGTGTGATGAAAAATCAGTATTTAATTCCACAGGTGAAGGCAAAGAAGGGAGAGGTTGTTGTCAGTGGCTCAGAGGTAAACAAAAGGATCCTTTAGGTATAATTGACTCAGAGAAAGACAACATTCCCAGTAAATATAGAAAATAAATAAATAAAGATGCTTTTCCCAGGGAGTGGGAACTGAACAGGGCTCAATTGAACTTTTTTTCTGTACGCCTTCATTAAAAACAGCAGTATTTGGCAAAATTTCCCTCTGTGTTCTACTCATGAATGTTTCTAGAAAATATCAGCTTTCATACGCAAATATTCTTGAAGTGAAAGTGGTGTCTTCCTTTGAACACAGCTAGTGCCTTGAATCCCATCTGCTTTTCCTATAACACGCCCACTCATTATCTAGCTTATTTGGCTTTATTTTATTTTTTTTAAATGAACACAAATTAAGCTATTTAATCAAATATGTACATGATTACATGGCATTTTTGCATAAGAGTTATACACCCACGGAAATCATTAATCACAGATAACAACACTATGTTAAAATTAGACATTTTGCTTTCTTTCTTTTTGTCTGTGTGTGCTTTTTAACATAATATCCTGCATAGCTCTAATTTCACCTCTACTCTCATTTGAATAAAGCAGGATTGTTTTACATCAAATTATTCATTTGTCTGTAGCTCTGATAATTGGTATTTATGTTTAGGTTTGATCTCAGAGGAATAATAATGCAGAACTTGAAAATAAAATTGAAATGGATCAGCTTTTTGTTTTTCCTTATACTTGCAGAGAATATCACCATGAATGTCCGTTGGAAAACTGAATAAGAAAGAGTGTCACTATGCAGGACAACTTAGAAGATGACAGGTATTTCCAGGCATAGCAATGATGAGATCAAATTCCCCTCAACCTGCCTTGTTTGCTGATCTTTTAATCAGATTCAACTTCACTGCAGCTACAGCACAAGGTTCCCTGACAATGTATGACAGCATGTGACAGAAAAATATTTTGATTTCTTTCTGACCATTTGATGCTATTTCAGATATATCTGAAGCCCCAACAGCATCTGTTAAATCTACTAGACTATTTTAGTGGCGGGTTTTATATGTGCGTGATTGAACTGGAGGGTTTGGGGTTTGTGTTCATTTGACTGTAGTGGAATCCAAACAGGAAAGCTAGGAAATGATCTAAACCCTTTGAGGTAAACGTGCCATGAAAGCGCGTCAGTGACCAAAGAGGACGTTATTAAAAAGCAGCCAACCTAGCTCAGTAAGAACCACCATGTGCAGCAAGAGCCCAGCAAATAACACCCAGGGCTGTGTGCGATCCCACAGGGGTGGGTATTTCATCCCCGGGCTTGATCTCTCCAAATTTCCTCTGGATTGCTCCTGAGCTGCATTCTTGAAAAAGAAAAATGCCAGCAACTACCGAATGCATCTTATCAACCTTTTCCCTACAATCTGTTTCGTATTCCTCTCACACCCTTGTTCTCACAATGTCTTGGGGAAATGCTTGAACCAAAGATAATGTAGAACAAGTAAAGGAATGAAGAAGGAGACAAACAACAAAACATCCCCCCCTTCCTAAACTTTTTCACTAAACTCCTTTGTGAATCACGTGCATGATTACTGCAAAGTTAAAACTGCCTCCTTCTTCGCTAGTACTTAATTCCTACTTCTAAAATCAGGATCTCTTTGATCTTGAGGACTGAAATGATCTGGAAATGAAACAGCCATTGCTTTGCAGAAAATCTGGACAGGGTCCCAGATATGGCTTTTACCTGGAAAGCTTCCAAAATGGGATGAAATCTCTCTAGCTTCAGAACAAATTGCAAGAGGTCTTTCTACATCTAGTTCAGCTGTGCAGCACAGGCCCCAATATCTGCTAGTTCCCCAGAGAACAGATGTTATAATCTCTAAGGTGAACTGTGAAAACTATTTCCCCCTTTTCTTTTCCCCCTGCCTATCCTCCAAGGGTCACGGGCTGGGAGAATTTTGTTAATTCTAAAAGTTCTGAGCAAAACTGTAAGTTGAAGAGATGTTTGGTTGTAACTCAGGCTAGATCCAGCCACATGAGGGTCGGAGAGGGCAGATGACCAGGAGAACATGTAGCATTTGGGTTCTGTTTCAGGCACAGAAATATCAGATTGGTTTCATGTGACCTGGTCCCAGAGCCAAATGGGCTGAAATGTGTCATTAAGAGACACTGAAGCTGGTTTTGCCCTAGCTAATAAGTCCTGCTGAGAAAGCAAACACGTCTACTTCTTTGAGTGTATTTGCATGCGTTGCATGCATAATTCTTTTATATTGGGGATTATAAGCCCATCTGGTACTTACACTGGGAAGGTTTGAGCTGGCAGACACCTACACCATGCCCTGTTACAGAGACCTGTACTGCTCCTACAAGGACAGGTTGCTGGATAAAGACAATGTCTTCAGCTGTCCTTATAGAGTTGGAAGAACTTGTCAAAGCAACCAACACAACCAGCTTGCTTATGACCAGTAAATACAGTGCCATTTCTTTTTTTATCTTACAAAATGAGTAAGAGGTCCATAGCTGAAGGACGGCAGTCCATAATAAAGAAACCACTTGCTGCGGTGGGTGACCTGTCACTGCACAGTGCAACACCACCGATCTAGGAAGCATAAAGGAGAAAGGATGTCTGGGCATCAATGGTAAGCAGCGAATGTGCTGAACGATCATAGTTTGCCAAGACGATGAGAATCACTTTCCCTTGAATGTGATATTAAGGAACTAAAGAATAGTCATTTGTTTTAATAAAAGCTTTTTCCTTCTGCATGATTAACTTCACTGATATCAACAGTGTGTGATGACTCCAAAATGACAGCTCCTGCTAGCAAATTTGGGGATTAGCAACATCAGGTTGTGACTGTGCCACAGGCAGGAGCCATTGCTTTGTACCTGGTGCTGGACAGAAGAGCTGGGCTCTGCACGAGGCACCTGGCAGCTGAAGCACTCAGCAGGTTCAGACAAGGTGGCTCTGAGGTTGGACTTGCTGGGCCACCTGGTGTGACAAGAAACTCAGTGTCTGTGGTGCAATGCTAGGTAAATGCAACTGTGTGGCTCCAGACCCAAGGCAATCCCAATACTCCGCTTACTACTTCAGATCAATTTTAGCCTGGACATCTCTGGCCAGTTCTCACTGTGAGGCACACAGCTCTGACTTTCCTGATTTCACACTGCTGTTTGCAGCTGTGTAGAGTAAACACCACTTGATCTACAATGCTGTGTACTTAGACATATCTGGTTTCTAATGATAGCCCTATCTGTGACTCCTCGAAGTGCAAAGCTTGAATGCATACAGCATCCTGTGAACTGGATGAAGAGAGAGGGAGGACAAACACACAACAGAGAAAGTCAGAGTATTAGTATGAAATGGCTGGACAATCCATTTGTTTTTATTAAAATTTTCAAATGTATGTCATACCAAGAGTGGCAAATTAAATTTTAGTGGAAATTAATCAATAAATGGACAACAGTATCAACAATAAAACAACCTTGGAAAGAACAGGAACCTGCCTACCAAAAAAAGGCAAAAGATCACGTGAGTATGCAGAGCTATTTAGGGAAAGCACTGGGGCCGAGTAGCAAGGGCTTAGTGGAGCTAGAACTGGGTCCATATAAAAGGATCCTTCAGTACAGTCCGTATTTTGTCAACGTCAAAATATCTAGGAGCTGTAAAACAAAGCAAATTGTGTGCATGGAAGCAAAATAGAAATATATTCCAGCATCATGTTCCCTTGAAAATATCATAATCGTTTTAAAGAGGTTGCAAAATATCTAAATATTTTTTAACGAAAAATAGGAGATGAAAAGACTTGTTCTCAAAATCTCTGACATATAGAGTGATGAGTAAGTGAGGGTTGTGGGGGGGATGTTTTTGTAATTCTGTAGGCATCTCAGTCCTCTGGTGAAATGATGTATGGGGCAGTCGTCTGGTAGGGGCTGATGGGATGTAAATGAAACTAATTAAGGAAATGTCAAACATAATTAATAAAACAGGTTTAAGTTGCAAAAGCACTGTCAGCTGAATGAATGGGGAAGAATGCCGTGTTCCCATTGTTGTGGGGTTTGCTTGCTTATTTATTTATTTATTTATGCCTCACGCACCCTCTTGCCCTCCCGCCAGTTTTTCAGTTGCACCATTCAATTAGATCCCAGAAAGCTCTTGGTAGATGCTCACATTTCTACCTTGCCCCCCTTCTGAGCTGAGGTCCCATAGAATGAGAAGAATATAAATTTGCCCTGTCGGCTTGCAGCCTGGGAAGAAGAAGAAAATAAATTAATTGCTAACATCCCGTCTTCCCCAAGTACTACAGGACATTAACATAACCAATTTGCTTGAACTCCTCACTGGCTGCTTAATAGAGCATCTGACCAGCTGATAAGACCTGGGTGCTGCTGCCTATGATACCTTGTTATTAGCATTTTCATAATATTCAGATATTACAGCCCCATGATTCACTAGTCTCCATTTATTATTGATAAGTACAAAAAATAAATAAAAAGGGTTTATAAATAGCAAAGGGGGGTGAGCGACCTATAATTATGGCAAGCAAATTAGGGTGCACAGTAGAGTCAGTTACATTTGCCTAGGAGTAATGATGCTCAAGAACTTTTTCTCCCCAGGGACTGGAAAAATAATGGATTCCCAGCAGCCACAGATGGGCCAGGAAAGGCTCTCGCCTGGGACACTGTTTACGTAAGTTAGCCTGAGCATATGGCTCTGAAGCCTGTCTGTAGCCACTGCCAGATACCGCATTTTTCCCCCCAGAAGAAACAAATACATAGGTAAGGACGACCCGCTTGCTGGAAGGTGGTAGTGAAGTGGTCTGAGGTCAGGAAGAGGGGTTGGGGGAGACCCTTGAAAACCAGAAAATCAGCTGAATCCCTGAAGAGACCAAGATGAAGTGTGACTCCTGCTCATGCCAAACCTTTTGCACGTTCAGATCCAAGTCTGATGCACTCATACACCAAAGCTTTGAGTCTGAGATGGTAAAAATCAGAGTCCCGGTTGTAAGTAGAAAATACTAGAAATTACCACTGGATATTTTATAATTTAGTCCCTGGGGTTTTATTTCCATTAATCCAATCAAAGACCTTTTTTCTTTACTAATGAAACTGGAATGAAACACAAAAGAGGCTGACCTGTTAGCAGATGACTGTTGCTTGTAAGTTATTCATTAAAAACACTCTAACACTTGGTGCTGAAGGAGGCTGTACCTACTTCTGTATAAATTAAACCTAAATGACTTGGTTCCAAAAAAGAAAAAAGTGATTTCTACTCTCAAGTCCACTTCATTGTATAATATGTAGATGAAACTGAACCGTCGCAGACATTTGCAGAGGATTGGTAACAAATTCCACAAACGAGCTGCCCCGTTGTTATTCTATTTCAATTAGTTCTGAAGTCAAATTCACTGAGGGTATGAATTCTGCAGTCAATAGACTTAGATCAGATACGAGTGGCCCTTGGTCAGGCTTTTCTTGTGAATGTTAGAGTAGGCTGAGAAATAGGAGGAAGAATTTTAGTAGAACAACTGGAGTTTGGATGACGTATCTTCCCTCTTTTCATTTTTATTTATTAGATTTAATTAAATTATTAATAATTTTTCATTATATTGTTTATTTGTGGCATTCAAACATTCGACCCTTTTACTGCTCAGTTTGAAGACTGTGCCACTGCTGTTTCATGAAAAAACACTAACTGAAAACACTAACCTGCCTATAAACTTTTCAATCCATTTTTCAATTTTCCATTGTTTTTTTCTCAGATTCTTGCAATATCGTTATGGTCCACTATTATTAGCAAGCATCAGCTCAGGGCTGTGTTCTCATAGGAATATAAAGTCCTCAAGCACTTTCCTGTATGTATTAAAAAGTGAAAAGACAGTATTATTCAGAACAGTCTCCCAAGTAGCCATCCTCACCAGCCAGCGCCTAGAGCTGTGACCACTTCGACATATCCAGCAAAAGGCCCAGATTCAAACTCATCCTAATGCTCTGAGCTTTGCTAAAGTTTGAAAACAGAGGTAAGCTCAGTAATGCCTCCTGCTTGTATAACGAACAGAAGAAAAATCTCTTTCACCAAAACACCATAAATCCTGCGGAAGTTCAGATCCAGGTCTGAGCTGTCTCTCTAAAGCTCATCTTCAACATATGCCTCCATCTCACAGGAAGATCCTGTAGCATGCGGTAGACTCTGGTCTGGCTCAAACCTCATGTTAACATCATCGAGGAGAGATACAAATCTAAACCGACACAGACTTGCTTGTCACTTCCTTTGTGTTCAAACACAGATGGCTGCTTTTGTCATGCCATCACACTCCAGCCAATATAAGCAGCAAAGTGCATAACTAGAATATATAATTCTCCTCTCTTCCAAACCTCCACAATTTTTTTGTAGCTGAATTATCATTCTTAAGAAAAAATATAGTGTTTTCATGCATCTTGATTTAATCCATTAGTGCTTTTAACTTACTGTTAACTGCTTGGATGTAGGAGCCATGACAGCTTTGATGAAGCATTTATACTAACCTTTGTCACACAAGTTTTCAGAGAGAGAGACAAATGTCTCTTACCAGTGTCTGTAGTTCTTGGGATATGGGGATTTTTTACATGCTAAGAGGCTTTGCATCTTGGAAACAGTAATGGAGCAAATCTATGAACTACCTACTGACTTGTTATTTCCATTTGTATTTGGTATTGTGCTAATGGCTTCAAGGCAGAAGGAATGGGATTTGACATGGGGGGAATAGGAGCTGGAAAACACTTTGCTGGTTTCAAATCACTTCCTGAGAAGCTAAAGCCCTGATTAACTGTAACTCGAGTGGATTGTCTTAATCTGACTGCTGTAGTATTTTATGTCTAGTCATTTAGGCTTATTTCTGTAAATACTTAGATAAGCTTCTATCAATTACTCCAGTGTCTCCCTTTGTCTCCTACCATTGGAGATGGCATGGTGTCATGATATAACCATAATTATATAATGATACTTTCCATACACTGAAGAATGAAGATGTATGTTAATGTGAAAGAAAGGCATTGCCTCAGAAGATGGCTTCTTATATGCAAATGAGGATGTTGCATGTTCTTGTTCAGTGCCTCCCAGAGAGAAAACCTTAGGACCAGGAGGGAAGGTGCAGTGATGCTATTCTGAATGTTGGACCATCCCAAAAGGCCCTTCTCCCCTTCTGTTGAACACCCATTCTGATGACAAGATGTCTGAAAGGATTTTGCCGGTGATACGCAGTTGACCAAAGGTCTGACGTGCATTCTGTCTTGTTGCTTTTTCGCTTGTGCTGTTTAGATTAATTTGACTCACTTGCAAAGCTTTACACATTGCACATGTCCTGACTAAAAAAAAAAAGACTGACAGAGCAAACTAATTGAAACACGATATTCTGCATCTCGCTTCAGCATCCTCGTTCCACACTGGAGCCACACGGTTCAAAGTTAATAGAGTGCCATGTCAGGGATGCCACTCAGAGGGGCAAAATGCAGTGCAATGGTGGACAAGCCTGGTGAGTGGTTTTACTCTTCAAAAGTAGCTTGGAGACATGACTTCACTCTCTTTAGTACCACCGGATACACAACGGCATAGCTGTGAAGGTGATAGGATCATATCAAATCTACCCGAGTGCAGAGCTTTGGTTTAATTCTTTATATATATATATATATATATATATATATATATATATCATTGGCTGGTCTCAGCTCTAATTAACCTACTCCCCTATCAGTCCATTCCCTCCCCACATGCCGTCTTTTCCCCTTCCTCTCTGTGATCTTCATTTTACTGCAGAGATGGCCTGGCAAAGAGACATTATTCTATTTAGAAGCCGAGCACCTCACTAGGGGTGACAGGCCTGTTTTTAGGTCATTTATCTAATTGCTCTTTGCAGATAAGAATTAATTAGCCCGATTATTTTTCTTAGTTTTTGGATGGGTTCCCCACCTGGAGAGAAGAAATTCCTCCATGTCAGTGATTAATTGCTCAGCCCGAAGCTTACTGCCTTGCATTTGTAATAAATGCCGACTGGTTCTTTAGGTCGCATTAGGAACCAGGCAGATTGCGGTTAAAATGCACAGGATAATAAAGCATTTGTACAAACAAGATCACTGCCATTACATTTTGATTAAATATTTTAATTTATCTAGAGGTTGAGGGACTGCGGGAATCAAAAGGTTTAAGGGCTCCTATTCCCAGCACTTTCCAGGGAGATCTGCACTATAACCCTTTGATCTAAAACAGATGAACCTCATGGCAATGCTTCAGTTTAGGATTTGGCACAGCTGGTTTGTCTCATACTGGTTTGCATGCTCTCAGGGTCATGAGTGTGTAGCCAGCTCAGCTCAGTTGTGATAACATTTTGTGAACTAAACTGGAGCTGGAGTTTGGTGGAGCTAAGGGAGGAAAGGCTAAGGTAATCTGAAATTATGGCAGGTTTATATCCAGCTGAATTTAATGCAGGGTAAGTCCTCTGCTCTGCTCTTTTCTCTTCTCTGCTCTGCTCCTCTGCCTTCTGTCTCTTTTTTCTTCCCCTTTCTATTCTCCTCTCCTCTCTTCCCTTCTCCTCTCGTCTTTTCTCCTCTCCTCACTCTTTCTCTTTCTCTTGATTATGCACGTTCAGTTCAAAGAAAACGATGCCCTTCTGCTAGCCATGCTGAAGAAAAGCACAGTGACCTCAATTCACAAGCCATCCAACCTGTGATAGGCCTCCTTTCTGGGATTAGATAGCAAGTCAGACAGTATGATCTCTTGTGCCCTTAAAACCTGATTTCTGCCCTAGAAAGTTCACGGAGGAAAATGGGAGTTTTGCCATTTGTTTCACTGCGCTTGTGAACTGTCTGAAGCCCTGATGGTCAAACAGGAGAAATTAATTGATGGCGTTAGAGCTGTTTCTCTAGTACAGCTGATCACAAAATCCATGGAGCTGCCTGCCTTACAGTGATCGCTGCCACCTCTGAGACAAGGCACCGTGTCACTCCTTGGCCTCGCTCCCTCCGTCACACAGCTGAGAGACGCGAGCAGGGCAGCGCCAGGGCATCTGGCAGCAAACGCCTTTGCTGTGTCTGTTTGCTAGAAAAAAAAATAAATCTTTCTCAACCTGAAACACTTGCATAACCTCTAAACTAGAGGAAGTAAATTAGGGTCCCTGTACGGACTGCCAGTATTACTAGAAAGAGTTATTTTATTGTTTTTGTTGTTGTTGTTGTTATGGTTTGCTTTTTAATGGAAAAAAAAAATAATGAGGAACACTGAAAACATGACAATTCCTCTCCTGACAAGTGCATTGAAGATGGAAGGGGAGAACTGATATTTTTCTGACATACATCAGCAATATTACATCAGAAAAAGTAACTTTTCGTGGAACTTTGATTCTTACTCAACTGCAGTAATTTGAGACTATCATTCCCACTTGTGATTTAAAGATAGAAAGATCTGCAGCTACAGTGTTTCTTCAAAATGAACCATAAAAAATTTCTCCCACCTCCAACTTCCAGCTATAGGACATTACTTTGACTTTAAGTATCCTGTAAAGATGTGTGTGCGTTTATCAGATATATTTGCTATTTCTCACTAGCTACAAAAAAGATCAGACTTTTCTTTCTTACCTTTCTTTTTGTTAAACTGAAATTTCATTCTGGTCACCATGGCCTCCTGTATTTCATATCTAAGTCCATTAGAATAAACACTCAAGACATAGGGCCTCATTTTCTTTTCCTCAGATAATCAAAAGGATTCAGATATTTGAGTTCATTGAAAGCTGATAAACACTTTTCTTTAATCTGAGCTTCTCGACCCAACTTTAACTGAAATATTTTGTAATAATTTGAGAATAAACACAAGGTCTCACCATGCCCCTGGGAAGATGCAATAGTACCTGTGTTTTGCAGGCGTGGGAATGGAGCCCCTGTGAGTCTGAGTTCTTTCCCTGGTGCCACAAAATGTGTCACTGGAAAAACTTCACACAAAACCTTAGCACTGTCTGCTCTTGTTTTTAGCCCACACCAAACCATTTAATTTACGTATGATTTACCTCCCCCACCTGCCGTATCATTTCTGGCACTGTACATGAGGAAATTTAACAATATTGAGTGGCCTGAGTTATGATAATGAAAGATGGTTGCTAAGAAAAACCATGATGATAGCCAAGAAATTAATATTACAGAGATGAAAATCTCCTTACAGACCCCTAATAATAGATGTTCTGTATCAATATATGACTAATCAGCACTCAAGGATTTATCTTTCAAATTACAGAACATGGTGGAGACATTTAATGCAATATGGTCTCCCTTCAGAGAGCTACAGTATGTGACTAAATATCTCCAATGAGTAATATTCACACTTACTCAAGTACTGTAAATATATCCCTGATAAATCTGGAGAGCAAATTCTTGTAAATTCTTGTTTAACACTGTAAGGAAGCTTAATAACTTTCCAATCTATCAACATGTTTTAATTTCCTACTGTGTAGTTTCTAACTGAAGCAGGGTGTTTAACTGAGCAGATTCAAAACCAGTGAAGAATGGACTATTATGTATCATTTTTGTTAGAAAACCTTGGTATCAAATGTGCCTTGGACTGATTGTACGGATTTGGGCATGAGCTTTTTTTAATGTGAATGTTTTGTTGCAGCATGAGATTTTTCATGTAAAATTAAGTTCATGTGCAATGTGAAGATTAAAAAAAGAAAAGAAAAAACTTGCCACTAACAAGTGGGAATGGCTAAGAACCTGATAGATGGGTGCAGCCAGGTGCTTACATCAGCAAGTGACCATGGGTATAATGAGGCTTATTTCCTAAGGGTCAAACGTGGGCTGAGCAGAGACCGCAGTAAAAATGATGCCGCACATAACAAAGCCAACCTATTTTTGACTGGGATTTAATAGTGGTAACCTACATGTATTTTACAGGACTTGGAAATGTACATACTAGCTGATTAACAAATTAGGTTTGTGTGTTATTTCAAGTCTCTGTTTCTCGCTTTCAATTTTTTTTCTTAATCATGTGGCTAGGGTGCACGGTAAGGGTGCATGTATTCAGCAAATTAAATCCAGCTAGCTCAATAACATAAATAGCATTAGCTTTTTATTATTATTTTTATTAGTAGAGGATTCAACATCTTCTTCATCTTTTCTGACAAAACAGATGCTGAAATGGTGCTAAGCAGGAGGGTGGCCATAGCAATGGTGTGCACCTCAGCTTGCACTGGTCGGAGTGGAAGCAGGCCTTTAGACCTTGCCGTATCAGGAAGGAAGCAGATCTCAGAGTGAAGACACGTACCATCATCGAGAAATCCTCAGGGTAGGTTTGATCTTCCTTAAAGCAGTGTATATTAGTAGAGCAGAGTAAATTATAGGACAATATTGCTCTCCTCTACTGCCACGAGAGTAAGCGCAGTTAGGGTCAGACCTTTAAAATAGCTGGGACACAAGCCATGCTGGGCTGCAAGAAAGCCCAGGAAGAAACCAGTGCTGTTCCTTAAGATCTGGGGGACCCCATACACATAAAATGTCAGTAGCTACACTGTCCAAAATCTGGAGTGCCTGGGAGTTTTCAGATACTGATCCAAAAAGAATGTCTTGAATAATCTGAACTGTAAGTGATTGCAATCCAGCCTGCAGCTGCTACAGTTGGGTGCTACCAGAGTTAATCTTTAGGTTGTCTGAAGACAACCACAAATATGCTTTATTTGATGAAATTCATTTATGTCTTTCTGAATAATTTTATACTGCAGCCTAGAACGCCCTGTCTGCTGCATTGGCTTTTTCTTTGAAGGCTTATTACTTCTATAAACATCTTCTAGAGAATGAATTTAAGAAAAACGGTTGCTGTTGTCCTTTACAGGAGCAAATGTGGCAATGGCTATACACTATTTTCTAAAGTATGCTAGTGTTTTTTTTAATATGAATTATTTATTTATGATGATGATGATACTATGTATATAAATGTATTTTCAGTCCCAGAATGGACATAACCTACTTACCCTCAATAGCAAACATCAAAGAAAACAACTGAGCTGAGCACTAGTGACTCACTAATTCTTTTTTGTGAGCTCTAGGGGTCTCTGCATCAGAAACATCGTCGTGCAAGTGATAATACGAATGCTTCCTGTCCCTCGTACTTGCCTTTTTCCTCCATGGAGTCTTTAAACTTACTTCACGCATTTGAAGAACTTCCTACATTTTTTCTATAACCTTCTAAACCAAATTTCCACAGTTTATTGAAGACATTTCAATCTCCTGCCACCTGGCAGGGCTTTCTAGTATTCTCTGCAAGATTCGTAATGTCTGATTTTTCCTCTCTTTCTCTTCGTAGAAATTTCAGATAGGGAAATAGATGCAGAAAAGTGAGTGCTCAGAACTTTGCAGGACATCAGTAAAAGGCCAAGGAGCGAAACCATTATTTCCTGACTTGGTCACATCGGCTTTTCCCTACTACAGTGCAGAGAATTTAGGAATATAGACTGCAATCTCCTTTGTGCCTGTTATCCATATAATTCACAGCAGTGTAACAGTTCACACCAACCTTTTTCATATGAATATTATCAGTACTTGTGCTTGCCTTTGGATGCTGCATTCCTAGGCAACTCTTGTTACGATATGGTACAACTGAATGCCTAGTAAGTATCCTAAATGTTTTGGGGACTAACATTTATTTACAGCATTTCAGGGCCGGCCCTCATCGTAAAGATGAATATCATATAACATCTATTCCCTGAGTGCGTGGGGTGATCCTGACACTACACTTGGTATTATTTCTCCTTGCAAAACACAGGCTGAGTCTTTAGAGGCCTTGATGAGACACAGCATTGGGGAGAGAAACCTTCAAACATCCCTTTTTCCCCCCATAAAGTGGAAAACTCTAAATGATTAGATACAACATATTGGTAAAGGTCTTGCTAACTCTCCTGAGCATGTCTGTCTGAATTCAAAATTCACAGCACTACAATGTTTTCATTCCCTTTCCCTTCACTCCTCACTTAATCCTTCAGCATTTTCACCTTAATCCAGAAGTTTTCAAATGCCCTGACAAACCAGCTAAATGTAAAGAAATAGCTGCTTCTCTTAGCTTTCTTTCCTGTCAATCATTTAAAACTCCGCGGAATGTGTGATGAGGATGACTCAGTTTGTAGAAAAGCAGCAACTTAGCAGTTGGGCAATGTTTTGTGAGCTGCTTGGTGCAGACAGATGGAATACTTGTATTTCGTAGCTCAGCACTGTCCCTGATTATGGATTTTTAGTAGTCCCAGGTACTAACTATCTCAGCATCAGAAGGGACTGGTGGCACTCTGGTGTTCACAGCCTATTTGTGAGTCTGTAAGGTTTTCTTATTGCATTCAATAGTTGTATCAGGCAAGTGTTGAAGGGATGCAGCTGTACTTTGGGGAATATCAGGTAAATTTATGCATCTTTAAAGAACTGGCAGATTCATCTACCTACATATGATTTAAGGGCCTGATTTCAAGCCCATTAAACTTAATGGCAGTTTTTCATTGACTTAGTTGGCTTTGGATTAGCTCCTAAGTGAATTTCCAGTAGAAGGCAAAAACCTAGCCAACAAACCTGTCGATTTCTTGGCACGCTCATCTCCTTTTAGTGAATAGTGGCACAGCTCAACTTTGTGGAGCTGCCCAGTAAAATTATTCTGAAAAACAGAACTTTTAGCCACGGACCTCCCAGCTTATATTCTGGTCTCACCGGGAACATGGTCCAGGATCGTTGATAAAAGCTGGAAGGAACAAGTAAATATATTACAAGATTTTCCCCATGGAAATTTTCATAAAAGCAGAAAAATGAAATACTGCCTTTATGGAAATAACAGGCCTTAATTTCCTTTAGAATATAGAATAGCTGTACCATGTTGGAGCTGAGGTCTATATAGCCCAGCGTGCTGCCTGTGATTTTGGCTAATAGCAAATACGTGGGGAACAGCATAGGGCTATTTGTTGGGAATATTCAGTTTTTCTCCAGTGACCTGTGGCTCTGAAGCTCCCGGAACAAGAGGAGAGGTCTTTGCATTGAATAAATCTCCATGGATTTTTCTTCCATTAATTTCTCCATATTTTGTTTTTGAAACTATACAACCATCCCTACATCTTGTGGCAAGGAGTTCTACAAATCACTTCTGTGGTATAGAAAGAGAGGAATCTCAGTCATTTTGAGTATATGCCTTGTTTCTTTCTTGACTTGTTCTTTTTGACATTGTTGACGTTGTTCTTTTTCAAGACAAAAAGTCTTGATCTATTTAGCTTAACTCAGAAAGTATAATGTAACTTTTCCTAACCTCCAATAATTATAGGCCTGCAATTAAATTTTGCAGCCGGCTTGGATTCAGTCAATTCATTAGGCTTACTGGACATGATGATATTTGTTCTGCCTTAAAAAAAAATAATCTGATGCAACATCCCGCATGAAAGATAGCAGTGCAAAATAGAGAGGGAAAAGATCTATATTTTAAAGATTCCAGCCAATGCAATAGTTAATAATGAGGGACATATTAGTATTCTTGAAGTTCCTATAGTCTTTATGCATCGTACAGAGCTGTAAAATAAAACAGCTGTACCCATTAATATGCTAATGATGTTATATGCTATGACCACGTTGTTCTCTCTCCGAGTATATCCACTGTCTTCCTGCCTCTTTCCACATCACATTAACATTAGCACTCCCGGGGTGAAATCCCAGCCCTCTCAAAGTCAATGGCAAAACTCCTATTGACTTCACTTGAGCCTAGATTATCTCCTGCAAGGAGCTTTACGACTTTGCTCCCAACTGCTTGTTTTCACATTCTGCTGTAGATGCTGTGTGCTCTTCCTCTTCTCTGATAAACGTTCACCCTCATGCTCTCATTTATTTTCTCCTTGAACTCCTAATTTTACACCTTCTTCCAGTGAGTCTGCCAGCATGGGAACATCTCCCTCTGCTCTGCTTGTCCAGTGATTCCCTCCTCATGTCATTAGATCCTGACATAACATTTTGTGCAGCTAATCTTTCCCTGCTAACCACTATTCAGGCATTCTCCTCTCCCATTAATGCATCAGATCATGATCTAGGATATACTGTAGCAGCTAGAGTGGGTGAAAATTGCCTGTATTCCTGCTCACATGACTTCAGACAAGGTTTTCATATGTAAGAAACCTATAGTTAGGTAAATGCTTCCTAGATGTTTTCCCCATCACATTTTTTCCACCTTGCATTCAGTCCTTGTATTAGATAGCTTCATAGCATTAATCCAATTTTTAAGGATTTTTTATCATTTTTTATTTGTTATTTTTAATTTAATTTTATTGGAGTTATGCACACCTATAGAAAAACTAATTATCTTAAAATTAGCATATCGAACAGACTAAGAAGTATTTAGAAATGAAAGGACAATAAGGCTTTGTGTATAACTTATTGTGCAGTCAAGAAGAGTTTGCCTGACTAAGGACTTCAGACCCTCCATAGATATATAGTGTAATCAGTAAAGTAAGGATTTTGCATGATGAAGAAAAAGGTTACAATACAACGTCCATTAAAATCAACAAAAAGTTTCCAATTGTCTTGGACCAAGGCCTAGACAGATTTCAGGATTTGTCCCACTGGAGCATATTCTAGAGAAGAAACATTTTTTTTCCCCTAAATTTAAGTACATAGGCTAAGCAGCTTTTTAGTGTTGACTTTGAGTAGTTTTGAGTCTAAGCTGAAAGACCCCAGAAACTATTAATAACCTCCAGAGAAATATCAGCCTGCAATAGTGAGTATGGATCCCTCTTGTTGACCTAGTTTATATCTACAGAATCAACCTACACAATTCTTTTCACCAGCTGCTCTGTGGCTAAGGGAGATGGGGTGTTAATTAATGACACATTTGTTGAAATTTATAAGGGCTTTTCCTATCCAGGTTAGACATAAATTATGAAGGTTCTGGCAAAGTGGGCAGAATATTGTTGACTGTAACTGCTCTGCTTATTTTAGCCAGGACTGGAGAAAATAAGTCTTCAACAAACAATTTATGTGCAGCAGCAAGCTTGATGAAAAAAAGGGAAAAGAACATTTGTAAAACAGAAAGTACCAGTATGCAGTGATTTTTTTTCCACTATTATTTCTAAATTTCTCCTTCAGTACAGGCTTTTAGTCCCTGATCTGATAGGTAAAACATAATCCCATGCTTAGGAGATTGTGATCTGTTTGAAATGGGTATGATGTCATACAAAATTCGGTATTATCTGCTGCCTGGATTCAACAGAGATAAATACATTAGACATACACACACACAGAGAAAATTAGATAGATTTGCTTTGATTATGTAGTCTCTTTTTTAATGTTAATTTCTCATAGATATTCTAGCGTGGGAATTTAAGAGGCAGACATATTTGTAGAAATAGCTACTTTTAAGTGAGTGTTGCAGAACAGTGGTTTTCTTAATAATGAAAAGAGAATTTCCATTTCTGAATCATAAGCATTGTCATTGTCAAGCTAATTCAAAGCTTGACACTTTATCAGTCAGGAAAAGAAACAGGTAACATGCATTTAATTAACATCTCCCTCTGAGGATTCGAACACACACAGGAGTCAATGAGTCTATGATAGCCATTCATTTATGAGCCCTTCAACTCAAGCAGTAGATTCAGATCCAGAGGTCCCTGGTGCAGTCCACCCTCAACCTTTCTTGTTTCGTATGACATGTGCCAGATTATACCTAGATCAAGCAGACATTTTGCAATGAAATGTGCTTTCATCAGAAAATGCTGATTCACCAAAAGCATTTCACGTTACATGAAAACTTACTGCTTTTGTTGCGCTTCTGATAAAATATAGGCGGGTTCTGCTAAATGTTCATGTTTCTTCCAGCCAGACTGCTTGACAGTTCCTAGGGCCTGCTTGAAGATCAGTCAGCTTCAAACTTTCAGGAGTTTTGACCTGATTACCTGGGAGATGCAGTCCCAGCCACCTCCCACCAAGCAGACAGCAATGCCTGAAAATCCTCATTTGTGATTCAGCTTCTTAAAGACTTAGAAAGCTCAAGGGAAACTATCTAGAGCTATTAGTTTGAGACTTGGCTTCTGAGTTCAATTTTGCTTTGAAAGTTAGCTTTTTTCTCCGGTATTCTCATTGTAGATTTTTTGTTGCTGTTGTTCTGAAAAGAAAAACAAACAAAAAAAAAAAAAAAGAAAAAAAAGAAAGAAAACCTCTAAAACATTTCACACTGTCTTATTTTCTCTGAAGAATTTCTAGTAGAATCATTTTCGGCTTTTTATCAGCTCAAATCATAACAGTTTTTTTCACCAAACATAGGGAGTCACCTCACAAACAATTCTCAAGGTGAAAATCTAGATTTTAAGATTTTAGTCAGCAGATGATAGTTGTAAATGCTAAGAGCTTCTACAAGCAGGAAGGGCAAAATCCATCAAACAAATATTTTTCTGAACTGCTGCTACAGCAAATTCTGGGAGCAGTTGCTTGCTTTTGTGGTTAGTAGACCATTAACTAAAAGAGCGCAAGTCTGTGTCCTGAAGACAATGGCTCAGCCCTGCTGAAGACAATTCTCAAACTACTACAAGTAGTATTTTCCTGAGAGACCTTAGGTTCCCATAGACTCAGAAGTCAAAGAAGGCGCTACGCTAGGAGAGCGTCTTGTCAAACCCAGCAGCTCCTTCCTTACCGAGGTCTTCACACTGAAGCTGTTTCCTCTGTGAGCCATGGCAGCTCATTTCCAGTCCCATTACTGATGAAATACAGGGGGACAATAAAAGGAGCCACTTCATGGTCCTTGTCATGATTCAGGCCTCCTGATCTCTTATCAATTAGCTGTCAAAAGAAGACGGTGTTCTTCCTCATTAACACGTTGCAGAGTGGTAATTAACAACCAAATAGCGCAGGACTTAAAAACTGACCTCTCGTGACCACTTGTTCAATAAATATTGACATAAGCACCAGTAAAAGCATGTCATAGGGGTCTTAGATAAGCACAACAATCGGGAGGAAAAACAGAAGAAGAAGAGAAAGAAAAACAAAGTGCATCATGACTTGCTTTCTGAAGAATCCTCTCTCAGGTTTCAGCAGCAACTGAAAATGAGGATTTGCAATTTGGGCTCTTTCTGAGGCAAGACTGGCTTGTTTCTTGTTTCTCCACTGACTAAAGATGCTTCTTCCTCCCTCCCCCTTGCTTTTGGGTGGGGGGCAAAAAGGGGAGGTTACCTTCCTGTTGAAATAAGCCAGCAAGAACTTTGTCAAGGAATGAACTCTTACTGTAACCCACACCTCATTTGTCACCCTGATGGGCTGAGGAAAAGTGACATTTACAAACTGAGAATGAAAGTACATCCATTTCACCAGTCTGACACCCTGATATAATAACTATTTACCTTGAGAAAGAGGGACTGAGATTTCCGATTCTTGTGAATCTTCTCACTTTGGCACTTATTTTCTCACTCTGTCAAACAGCCCCAGATTAATGGAACAATTTGTTCAACAAATCATATTAGCAGAAAGCGCACAGGGTAAAGAGAAGGAGGCGGGGGAGCAGGAAATTTTTACTCATTCATAGCAGTGGTATCTCTGCAAATAAAAATGTAGTTATGCCTGACATTTACAGAGGTACAATGTGAAAGGGAAAAAGTGTAATGACTTTGGGCAGTTGAGAGATCACTTTGCAAGAACAGTAGTGCTCAAAAGGGAATAAGATAAAGTTACACATAACATCTAGATTGAGCTTCTTTCTGGAACATATTTGTCAAACACAGCAGGATCCGTCTGTGTTTAAAAAAGAGTTTTCCATTAAAATTAAGCACCGTGTGCTTTCCTAACTATAAAGGAATGCTCCCTTACAGTCTGCATTTCAGAAATGTTAGGTAAAGAATTAAAGTAAGTTGGAGCCATATGGTGAATACTATAAATTCTTCTTGCTGGCTTGCTTATGTTTAAGGGACTGATCCAAACGCCACCTAAGTCAATGGAGGGTTTCTCATCAACCTCACAAGACTCTGAATTGGGCACAGAGCAACCAGAAACCCAATTCTTTCTTAGCACTTATTCCTCATTTACACTGTATAACACCATTTGAAAAACAAAATAAACAAACGAAGTTTCTTCTGTTTTACTGTACACATATTGTTCTCACCATGGAGGCAAGAGAATGGAAGGATGCAACTTCTTTAATGATGATTGTTATTCTGTCTTTACAGGGGCACAAAGGAAAGCAGAATTGATCCTGAAAAGTTACCTTGAGGTTATGTCCTAGTTAGGAGTTGGTGATGGTTTGAGATCCTACTGGTGAGCAGTAATTCACTGGGCAGCAAACTATACCTACTAGTCTTAGTTCTTTAACCCAGAACCTCTGAAAAACAGTGCATTGGCATTTATAGAATATATATAGAGAGCAGATTATCTTTAAAAAGTGTCTCTTTATAAGTCCATGATGCCTGTTTCTGATAGCCATGAAAATATACAGGGTAATGTAGCATTACCACCCCCACTCCCACACGCACACTTACAAACACATTTTAAGAGGACACTCGAAGTTTGCCGTCACATTAATTTATTTCTGTTAGCTTGGTACAGCAGCACTGTACCCTGCATCTTCAATGAAAATTGACGCTCCCTTGTTCCACGTTTCTTTATGCCATGACCTTGGATGTCAAGGGAAAATATTGCTTTGCATCCTTGTGTTGCTTGAGTCCTGCTTCTCTCTTTATAGCTTATTACTTGGCACACTTCAGAGCACTGTGTACTGCAATGAGATACGCACCACACAGCTGGCAACAGTAGGAATACTTCAGACTATGAAGATAAGGAAAGCTGAGTCTGAAGTGCAAATAATGTTTTGACCCAAATTCAAGAATTTAAATGGATGACTTAAAGATTTCTGGTGGTAAATTGTTATTTTCCTAATAAAAATTCTTATTTTATGGCTTGTCCCATATCCCTGTGAAGCCATAGATCAGCTCTTTTCTGCAAGGATGCTGATTCTCTCTGGATATGATAGGTACTTTCATAAGCTGAGCTGGATGGATGGGGAGGAATTGGCCTTCTACATGACCAGAAAAAAAAAAGCTGAGAATCCAAAGTCATCACCTATCAATGCAACTGCTTTTTACCTGTTATTGGTGAATAAAATACAGGTGTAATATTCTGCTGAGGCACTTCAGTGCGATGAGCACAGTCTAGATTTCCAGCAGTGCAGTGGACAGCAGAATTTAGCCCCTTCAAAAATATAGTACAATCTAGGGTGTCCAGTACCATCATTTCCTGAGCAGGCAGAGCAAAAGAACAGTTACTAAAACTAATCTGATTTTAAGTGGCTCAACCTCTTCAACCTATTTCAGTAAATCCAGTGCTTCTGAGAAAATGTTTCCCCCTTCCCCTCTGCACGTGCATCACACTGAGCAAGACCCAGACCTTCTGAGGGCTGCGAAGTCCCTCTGCTGACCTTCTCCTCCACGGTCAGTGCTATATTGCTTATTGGTTTTGTGAATTCCTAAAGTTCCCAGTTTAGATGGCCCTGAGGGCAGAAACACCGATGTTCCCTGGAGTTTGAACAGTGACCAAAGATAGAAGTATTAAAGCCTTCCTGGCTGCTGTTCCTTGGAAATTGCTAACCCAGCACATACACAAATAACATAATTAGTTCAGAACAAAAGAGGCTTTATACGCTTCGAGGTCTACACCTCATTGATCCTTCTCGATGCATCCCCGTTCCATGGAAAGTGAATTACAGCACAAGGACTCAGTTGCAAGAATAAATCTGAAAAACTTGGCACGCACCATGGTCAGATGGCAGATTCTCCTGCCAGTCTGCAACCCCTGAAGTAAACAGAGATCAATCCCAGTCTGGTAGGAGGAGTTTCCTGGGATTTTTTTTTTTTTTTTTTTTTTTTTAGTAGGGATCTTATTCTGTCATTTTGGTAGCTCACCACAAGGGGAAAAAAATCTGGTTTTATACCTTGAGTGTTCAAGAGAATATTGGACTTTTTGGCAAGTGTGTAATTTTATGGATGGAGCCTCTTGACAGTTTTATTATGTGGGCACTGAAACACTGAAACAAGCTTCCAGTAAGGGCTATTCTTCCTCACAACAGCATAAAAAGAAGGATAAAGGAGGTGCCAAGGTGGCTATATTACAGCAGGAGATATGCCATAAGGAGATAAAAAACAAAACAAAAGTCAAAAATGAAACAGCTCTCCCTTCCCAGAGAACTGGAAAAGAAAGAGATATGAAGCACCGATTGTGGGCTGACCTTCACAAAGCATCTCTGACAACACACTTGTATTTCAGAAGCAAGGGCTCTCATTCTTTCCCAGTTGGGGATACTCCATCTTTCCATGCCTGATCTTTCCCATTTAGTCACAGAGGTGTTTGATAACTTTTAGAATTTTCTAGGAAGAACTAGAAAGCACAAGGACCCTTTTTCAGAAACAGGCTCCACATCAGAGGCCAATTTGCAGGCTGTGTGAACAATGAGAGATGCTCCAAGAAATAGTCCTGAATCCTTCCAAAAATAAAATCATAATCTCAACAAATAGAATCCATGGGGAGCTGTGGATCATTGCATTTGGAGAAGTGCAAAGCATGTATTTTAATACTGACTTCCTTGAATTTTTCACGTTTTTATTGTCATGGTAACTGGTGATTTTCCGTTAGAAATATCAGTAATTCAAATATTCCCTTTTCCTGCTTGGATCCTTGGATATCACTAGACTATTTACCCCAAAAAGAAGTCCAGGAAATTGTATGTGCTCCCATTGTAGCATTGAGATGAGTCAGTGCAATACCATGCACTGGAGTACACAGTGCCTACCTGGGCACTGCGGTTGCTTTCAGAGTAAACCAGCCAGACATAGGCAGAAGCCAGGATGCCTGTGGGTGCAATGATCACAGCTGTTAGGAGTCTGATTTTTTTTCTTTAAACATAACCACAGCCTGACGCTTTGTTGCCGATATGATCTCAATGTCAAGATGATGTATGAAGAAAAAAAGAAAAGAAAAAATATTAAGCTACTGTCCTACATTAAATCCTGTGTTAAATCCTATGTTCCTCAGTAGAATTTACAGATTTAATCATCAGGGACTAAAGCTGAAGTAACATACCTGACCATCAGCAGAAGTTGGGCTAATCAGAAATTATTCTGGAGTTCTAATTTTCCAGAGTGTAGGAGTTAAAGACTTCTCTCACCTTACACGAACATCCAGGGAGGTACTTCAATCCCCAAATAGTAGCACTAGTCCATGCATCATGTGATGGTTGTGGTCATGTGGGTTTGCAGACTCCTGAAACCTGATTACTGCCCAGAACTGCAAGCCCACTATATATGCTATATACTCAAGAGGAGATTATGACCCTATCAGTTTTGTAAACTGTAAATTCAACTACTGAACCTTTTAAAAAAAACAGTATTTTTTGCAGAGAAAAATGTGATGGATATTGATATAAATTTGAGCAGCATTTTCCCTCTTTGGTGATGTCTTTTATAAACTATTATCTGCAATAATTCTTGAGATATTTAGCAAGCAGTTCCACAAGTATCAGACCGAACAAAGCCTGATGAAGATTTTTAATTGATTAGAAGTAGCGTCTTGTGGTTGGGTTCTCTGCTGTCTAATAAGGTGAAAATACTAACAGAAGCTATTTCTTCAGGAAGCTTTTCCTGGTCTAGGGACATTCATAATGTCTCTCTCCTGTGTAAATTATCTGATGTCTAATGGTGACAGACGCTTACACACATACACAGACTGTGATTGCATAAGCCTTGTTTCCTGAGCAAACCATGCTGAAAGAACCCATCACGAATGCTAATCAGAATTTAAAAGACCTTCAAGTTCTGTATGATCTAAGATATTACAGCTACAGCTTTTCATGTCCTCAAAGTTGCGAAAGATATATATATATATATATATATACACACACACACAAGTAAGTTTATACGTGTGTGTATAGAGCATATATAGAGTTTATATATGTACACACACACACACACACACACACGTAAGTGCATCTTTCTCTATATTTTTAGATATATATTATTTATAAATGCATATATATGCACTGTTCGTCACGTACTGGGAGGAAACCGCCCTGTCCAGGCACCACACCACGAGCGGGGCTGCCTGTGCCACCGAAGAGCGCGTTAACCGCGGGCTCGGTGCGAGACCCGTCCGAACGGGGCAGCGCGGGTGGGTTGTCGCTCACCACGCCGCCTCCGTGGGCGAGCGGGTGCCGCACACCCACCCGGAAAGCCGAACCGCCCGCGAAAGCCCTCCTTCGGGGGCGGCCGCCGCGTTTCCCACTTTCACCGCCGCGGAGGCCGACGGCGGCGGCTCCGGTAGCCCCGGGGGCTTATCTTTGGATCCCAGCAGTTCCCCCCACCCCGCGTGCGTGCCACCGCCACGGGCTCGACGGCAGCGCGGCCCAGCGCCGCGGCCGCCAGCGCCGCAATCGGGCGGCCGCAGGGATTTCCTGTGGCGGCTGCCGGCGCGAGGCCCCCCGGGGCCTCCTGGCACTTCCTGCCGGCCGGCGGGAAGGGAAGGGAAGGGAAGGGAAGGGAAGGGAAGGGAAGGGAAGGGAAGGGAAGGGAAGGGAAGGGAAGGGAAGGGAAGGGAAGGGAAGGGAAGGGAAGAAGGGGAGCCGCCCGGGAGGCCGGCGGGGGGCCAGGAGGCGGCCGCGGGGCCGAGGGACGTGCGCGGTGCGTGGCGGCCGCCTCGCCGACACGCGCCGGCCCGGCCGGGCCGGAGGGGAACAAAAGGGGGATGTCTGCTTCAAAAAGGCAGGAAATGAAGCGGCGCGGGGTGGTGGGGGGGGACGGAGAGACCTACTGGGACTGGGCCGGGGCTTTTCTCTCTTAAGCTATTGTTTCATTAAAAAAAAAACAAAAAAGAAAGAGAGAGTGAGCAAAAAAAAAGACATCCAACACATCCTGTGACCCCTTATCGAGCAGTCGGGAAGGAAAAACAAACAGCTCATTCATCTAAAGGCGGAGGGTGTTTTTGATGTGGCTGCTGGAGTCAGGGCGAAATCCGCCGCAGCCCAGCCCCGGTGCCGGAGGCTTTGGCCCCCGGCGCGCTCCCGCTCGCCCGCCGCTGGGGTTTCCGCGCCCAGCGCCGGGCACGGCCCAGGCCTCTCTGCCCTTCTGCAGGAAGGCTTCCATTCGCCTCTTATCTGCAACCCAGAAGATTTTGGACGGCTGGTATTTCTCCCGCTCCCGTGTCCCCTCCCTTTTTTTGGCCAGACACTTAATTTTCCACTCCTCTTTCTTCTTCCAAAGGAGATGACATTTAAGGGAAAACAATACCATTGCTTTATTTAGCTCCTATTTAGCTCCTACCTGTGAGTTGTTTTTTTTTTTTTTTTTTTTTTTTTTTTTTTTTTTTTTTTGATTTAATGGCTGCCGTATTCATGAAGAACTGCACTTAGGCTCTAAAGTGCTACCAGTCTGACCTAGCAAAACCTCGGTGAGTTCTAGTTCACACACACATCCACATAAAGTTGTTTACATCGTGCCTATAAAAAAGCTGTATTCACTTCTTGGCTCTTTGGCTAAGCTCTTAGATTTTTAAAGTCAGAGAGGTCATTAGGTGACCTATGCTAAGCTGCTCTATAATTCCTTATATATTCTCAGCCTTAGTATTTCACCCGTTTCCCACTGTAGCAAGCCTAATAAATCATGTTCAGCTAAACAATATCTTTCAGAAAGGCATCCACTCTTGATCTGAAGACTTCGAGAGGTGGAGAACCCACCACATCCCCTAGCAGTCTGGGTCATTCAACTTCTGCAAAGCATTTGAAATAGTATCTTCTTAGCAGAAGCTGATGTGCTATAGTGACACATAAGGCAATCTTATAAACAGGTCTTTTCGGTTGCAGAAGAGCAGCACACTGACACACTGAGCAGATGTATAAAGGACATAGTAAGGGATGATACTATCATCTGATTCAAACAACTTAAAAATAAAGAGCCTAAAAAGTGCCTGCTCCTCAAAATCGTATCCATCTTTGGGCCCACAAACTTGCCTCTGCCCTTTTTGAGTTCTTGTATCTATGCATGCAGGTAACAGAGTACACCAGCTGAAAGAACAAGCACAAGATGAGGGTGTGCACAAGCCACTTCTCTCGTAGTTTTATCTCTGCAGGCTAAGCACAGCTAGCGCACTGTTTAGCCCGTCCCACAGCTGTCTGACAACTTCTGCTGCTGAGATCAGGTATGAAAATGAAAAATGTAGTTATATCAGACTTGCATTAGCCTTACCTGAAGTCCTTAGCACAGTGGAAGTGCAAAGATAATAGGGAATGGTCCAGATATTATTGCACTCCCAGGGGCTAGAAAGGTCCCTTGGGCCTAAATATGAGGACAGTGACATAGATAGCTTGGAGGAAGGAAGGAGTTGTCCCTCTGACAGGTTTTTCATAAGAAAGGACAATGTGTTTATTGTCCTTTATAAGATGTTATAAAGGTGTTATAATGTGTTATAAATGTGTACAAGAAAGGACAACGTGTTATATTGTCCTTTATCAAGACCTCCAGTCAGGCTCCCAGGTTTACTCCAGACATGCAATAGGGATGCGGGCTGTACCGACTTGATCCAACACCAGAAAATCCCACATCTAAGAGATCTTCATGCCATAGCCAGACCACAAAACTCTCCTGCCCACGGACACTCAGTGTCCAGGGTCATCTGATGATAACAAAAACATGGGCCTAGACACAGCTCATTAACTCTTTCAGGTTCTTTGAACTGAAAAAGCTGTAAGATAAAAAGTAATTATGTTTCAAGACCATGGAGACACCACATGAGTCCTGAAGGAGACCCAAACAAAAGAGCATATAGAGGCTGCTATATTCATACTCAAGCTGGTATAAACCCCAAGCAGTGTGAACTCAAGCTGGTCCACACCAATTTGGGGGCCAGGACCCTAGCTCTGGCACAATCTGCTAAGACAGAACAGATGACGAACTTTTCTGCCTCCTTTTTCCTCTCAAATTTCATTACGACATCTCGAATGCAGCAGGTACTCACAATAAAGTAGAAGATAGCCTGCAACTGTGGACCCTTTTTGGTACTGATTTAAAATTTCCAGAAGAGCTAATGATCGTTACAGGAGATGTAAATGAAATTTATAAACATATAACAGAAAATCAGGCTGTAGTACTCTTAAGATTTTTTTCTTAGGTGTACTGTTGCTACTGGTGCTTCATTTTCTAGAAAGCAGTCCATGACAGAAGTGCAATGATATATCATTGTGAAACGCTGTTTGGAAGCTCACTTGACCTTTCAGTCTCAGTACTTTCTATATTAATCCCATGCTGCATAAATTATAAAAAGGAAGATAAATATTTAGTTTCTTGCTGTTCTGAACAAAGTACCACAATGTTTTCTTTGCAGACTGAAGCAATTCAGAGGCTACCAGGAAGGAGGCAGACAGCCGAGTCATCTTCCCAAGATACTGCTAATACAGCCTGCACATCTGATGATTGCGAAAACAGAGAATAAAGAATTGCAGACAGTTTTCCAAAATTTTCAGAGAGACAAGAATACAAGAGAATAGAAGGAGAAAGGTAAATAGGAGACATAAGGAACGGCATTTTTAGTCAATTCACAGAGACTGTGGCACCTAAATTTGCTCTAGATTTATGGAAAAGACTTTCAGAAGAGCAAATAGGAGTTAGGCTCCCCACTCTTGGTATTAATATTCAGTAGGAATTACTCTTGGAGGCTTTAAATATTTCCCCAGCAGGTACTTCAAAACCAAAAACAAAACAGCAACAACCCTCCCCCCCCACACACACACAACTCAGAATCTGATTTTCATCAGCTCTGATTTATCAGTCTAAATTAGGACTGTTTGGCGGGAAAATTTTGCCCAGAGGACTTAGATGTATGTACACAATTTTTCTCGTATTCCCAGCACACTGCTCTATATAGAAGTATTTCAAAAACTTGACAAAGTTGCCCACTAGGTCTACTGGTTAACTTGAACCAATTTCCACAACTAACATCAGTATTTCCTTTAAGTAATTTATCCTTGGCTGTCTTCAATGAGCTAAGTCTGTGTCCTGTAGCTGCCAGCAAGTTCCCATGAAGGTTAGCTCCAGTTCTTAGTTTCACTTGAGGCAGAAATTGTACAGGGCAGGGACTGTAGGCTAAATCCGTATTGCAGCTGGGTGTAGATCTGTGAAGGAAGAGCTCAAGACTGAGGCCATGTTATCACCCCTGAAACTGGATGAGTGAATAAAGAAGTGAGGAAGAAAAGAGACAGCTGAATAAAAACTGATATCCTGTAACTTACAGGAAGCCTGAATAAATCTGTTCAATTTTTTCTCTCTCTCTCTTTTTTTTTTTCCTGATCTTGCTGAAAACCTTGCAGAATGCTCTCTGTTTCGAGATTCTTCTGTCAGAACGCACACACATCATGTTAGTATTCAATTTCTTTATGGACTACACCTGCATCTTTTAAAGTGCATTTGTCTGCTGGGTCTATTGACTCTTCGGAGTGCTTCATTTCATGATGTACATGGAAGTCCTAAAGCAAACAGGACTTCCAGAGCCTTTAGAGGGAGTCCTATCCATAGAGCAAATGTGAAGCCAGGCACTTGAAGGCTTTCTTATCCCTTCATCGAGTGTTAATGGGATTTCTATTGATTCATTGATGGGAGATTACACCTCTTAGTGTCTGTGTCATTAATACTTATTGGTAAAATGTAGAACATGTGGAAGGTCAATACCTCATCCATATCCTTTTTTTTTTCCCAGTCCGGTTCCTGGTAGTTGGAAACATGTCTCTGAGATGGCAGCCAACTACAACAGGGGCTGTTAAAAGAGGCCCCAGTTACCAGAAGCCAAACCGGAATCTTGAAACATTGATTTTCGCACACAGATTGGCTCTACTTCTTCCTGTACATACAGTACTAGAATGATAAAAAGAAGTTAGACAAATATTTATACATATGGCTAATGAGAACACCTGGCATAGCAGGCAAACAAGCTAATGGGAAGGATATGGGATGGATATGGATCTCATGATGCATATTGCATCCCAAGCAGTTTGTTTTCTCTACTGATGCCTTCTTCAAAGAGTCTTTAGCTCCAGTGTATGAAGGCACTGGATCTACTGCTCTTTAAAACAGTTGGGGTCTCACTCTATCTTAAGGCAAAAGAGAAAGGTATCCCACTTTGGATGAAAGCTCAGTATAACCTTCAAGTATTAGCCCCTTTGCAGGGATGACAAGCAAGCTGGTGATGGCATTCAGGCACAGATATATGTTTCCTAGGACCTGGGCTGGCACCACCAATTTATTTCATGTTGACCACAAAATAACCATCACCTTATAAAGACTTTCATTTATTACTAGTGACTGGTGAATCTCTGGAGATTTGCTTTGGACAAATACCAATTCAGCTGCCAAACCTTATCTGAACTATCTGAACCTCTCGTGTCTAAAAAAATTGGGCTGGAAATCTCATCAGATAAGGATTTACTCTGTGATTGACTGTAGTTATTGCTTCCAGATGGGCTAGAATTACTGACGTAGCTACCTTTCTTTTGGTATTTGATGTATCCAGTTCTGGCTTAGATGCTAAAAAAGAAAAAAGTAACCAAAAATATACATATATTTTGTATTGTATAAATTTGAATTGACTTTCATCTTTTCACTCTCCATTCTCCAGTTTTCCATTTCCTAATTGTCCCTGACCTGAAGACAAGCGTGTATTTTTGCAGCAGACAGAATTCCAATTGATTTCAGTGAAACCTTTTGACATTGGCCTGCCTTGTTTCGGTAAGAGTCATAATAAAAGAAGTAGGTAATCAGGAGGGATAGGAGAATGGTCATATTGACCCTTTCAGGAGAGTAGCTGTATGAAAAGCCAGGGTATGTACAGATACTCACAATAGTTTGCCTGAACTTTGATTGTTTTTTTAGAAACAAAGTATTCTGTTCAAAAAAAATCCCAAATAATTCTATATTTATCTTTTTTTATTATTTCCGTGTTTACTGTGTACTCAGTTTTTAAATGTTTTATTCAATTAGACAAGTCTTTTTCTTCAGTTCTTGGTATGCTGATAGTTTTGGAAATTGTTTATTGGTGTTGATTGACAACAGTTCCCACCTCTTTGCCCAGACTTTTTTTGAACAATCAGAAAACAGAAATCTTCTTTTTCTTATTTTTATGGAAGAAAAAAAAAGCTACTGTAGCAGTAAACAAGCAAACAAAAATGTCAAGAAAGAAAGTATCACTCATAGAAATTAAAAGGCAGGCAGTGAAGGTGGGGCAGGACTCTGCAGATTTGAGAATAAGAAACATGACCTTGCCATCCAGAAGTACAAGGATTCAGAGAGGCACTGATACTGTTGGAGGCTTACTTTATTGTCAAATCTTTGCATAGACTAGACTAGGGTCCAATAGATAAACCAGCAGGACAGGGGTTAAAAAGGCAATAGAATTTGGTAGATTTGCAAATTCAAAGTGCAACTCACCAAAGAACTATATGTCCCATTACTGTGAGTCCATGATGTGCCCACAAGCAACATGTTATTTGGATGGCCTAGCATCTTCCTATGGGGATACCTACTGATTCAGAAGGGAGGAGTTCCCAGCTGAATACAAATCAATGGTCCATCCAGCTCTCTAGCTTGTCTCTGACAGTGGCAATTTTGAAAGATGAACTGTGGAGCAGTTTCCCAAGGGATGCCGTGAAAGTCCCATGTCAGGAGACTTTTACAACTAGACCAGATAAAACACTAGTAAATGCACTGTAGCTGTAGAGAGCAATTCTGCATCAGCACAGAGATGGACTGAATGATCTAGTATGGCTCTTCCATCTGTAATTCCTGTGTCTATGAATCACATCTCTGTGTGGCAATGCAGCCGAGTAAATACAGCACAGAGCGGCATCATCAGCTATCTTGGTATCTCTGTAACAGTAACATGAGTAAATTAGGCAGACAAATTCCAAAAATGGATATATTTGACTTTTCAGTTCTAAATCCATCTGTTCAAACTGGCTGTAGTACAGTATACTACTGCTAATTCCTACGCTATTCAGGCTAGAAACAAGATATTTTGTGTGAGGTGTGCTATCAGCAAATAACTAAACCATTATTTAATTTATGTTTTGTTGTAAAAACAGTGTTTCCTAACTCAACTGGCACATCTTGGACTAATACAAAGAGTGGCCCAGCTATCTATAGCGTCTAGGAATTTTAGCTTTAACCATACGGAAAGATCTTGCAGAAATAGATTATAAAAATTTAAAATATGGTCATTTAAGATGCAAAGTGTCTTCTGATTGAAAGAGCAAGGGGGGGTTGAAACATTACATCAGACATACGAGCTCAAGCTTCATCCTGGTCCTGTGCCCAGACAATCCAGATAGAAGTGAATTCATGGACATTTGGATAGTGTGTCAAGGCAAACCAGATGTCAGACTAGCCAAACATTTCTTTTGTGCACCCAGCCAGGCCCAAGACTTAGAAAGATCTCTGAATTTTTTGACTGATTTGGCAAAATGAAGTAAATAACATGTAACAAACTTCATTTTCAACAATAAATACTGCTGAGCAGACTCATATGAAATGTATCTGTGTGGTAATTTCATGATGAAATAAGGGAGATATATACAGAAATGTTACACTGTGGATAAAAAAATCCAGTGTTTCACCCTGATATATAGCAGAAGAAATTTCTTGAGCAGCTAGAAAGATACTTCTGGCTGTTTTTCATAAATTAAAAAGGAAAAAACATTTATGACCTTTCTAGCTCTTTTCATTCCTGTTGCAAACTCCTACAGGCCCAACCATCAAATGCTTAGTTTGCTAGTCACTGCTCAATCCTTCCCCTCACGGTCATGACCTTTCCATAGCCCTTCTTAACTCTTGTCATTAAGTGTTTCTCTGTTTCCTGGATTTGTAGTGTGAAGTTTCTGACACGCCTGCAGGATCATATTTGAGGGCATGCAGTTGCATGCAGCCATGTCCCCTGATTGCCAGCCCAGCTCGTGACTCCCCCCCAGACTTGGAGAGTTTGTGCAGGAGTCCTGCCTAGAGCCTCATGTTTCATGGCTGAGGCTGGAATTAGTGGAGGACTGAATTAGAAATGTTAATCCAGTTAGATTTTGGAGATTTGACATTAGAGTTGAAGGTCTTCTATCTCAAGTGCAGATACTGTGATTTGGAAAGAATGATTATCACCACATGTAGACTGATCTGTGTAGCTGTATGTTCACAGCATGTATAGCACACATGAACAGAAGGAGTGGAAATTTTATATGGAAGATCCTTCCAGACTATATGCATATATATTTTTATACATATATACATACATACATATATATATATATATATATATATATATATACACACACATACATACATACATACAGGCACACATACACATATGTGTATATGCACACATGCATACACAAATACATATATATATATATATATATATATATATATTCCAACCAGATCACTGAATTTGCAGGTTATTTGATGTCAACAGGCGTTCTTGAGTACCCTGGCTATTCACAAAGATACCAGAGGAATCAGTTCCATGACATTTAGACTGGCTGATTTATTTATTCTGAACTGCAGCATCATTTCTTCACTATTCTTCATTCATTTTTCTCTTATTTAAAAAGTTTCATTCACTCACTCATAAATAAGTAAGCAAATAAATAAATAACCAGCACGTGGCTTGGGTAGCCAATTCCACACCTTTGTGGATAGTGAAATTGAACTGTTTATAAATAAACCATAAACTGAAATGTGTTTGCATAAACTATTTGATAAACACTTAGGAAAAGAGCTATTGGGAAAAAAATCCATCTTCATACTTTTCACTGTGAAAATGAAAACCATTTTCAGGAGGAGGGGGAAATGTTTGCACCTTTTCCTCTATTTTTGGAATGGCTTAATATAGAAATCCCTTAGTAGAAAATATTGAAATTGATAACGGATTACTATTTGAAATTAAAACTTGAAGGTTTTCTCCACTAATACTAAAAAGGAGTTGATCATATTTATCCCTGTTAAGAGGGATTGTCTATCTATAGCCATCTCAAGGCTTGGCATCTAATGTGATCTCAGCCAGACATGCGTGATAGTCAGAGGAAAGAACGAGGCTCCTTCCCAGGAAAGTTTATCCCTGCCCAAGGAAGATGCCTACAGGTGGAACATCTAGATATGGGCTGGGTAATGTTAGATTAGATGAGTACCACCCATAATGTCCTACCAAGGTTTGTTTCTGATGTTACCTACAGTTGTGACTAAATTACCAAAGGACCTATCTATATCAGATGAGCTAGATCTATATAAATTTAGTAATAATTAAATGCAGGAACTTTCTACAACTGCAGAATGAATGCCAGCATTTAATAATCAAATATGTCCATTTACCTTATATCTGTTTTGTACCTGGATTTACTGGAAAGGCATCTATTATTACAACAAACAACTCCTCCGTAAGGCTAGGAGGCAAAATTCTGCAAAGGCTGTAGAATGCCATCAGGATTTTTGTTACCTGTGGGTTTCTGGATTAGCCTAAGCATATGCTGAGAGGTTTGCACTACAATATAGCCCCAAAACCTAAATGTTGTGACATTAGCAAGTAGCTTATAATTAAAGTATGTTGCCATTTCACCATGCTTTCATTTATAGGAGAAAGTGCAAATTCTATTCTATGTGAACTTTAGATACATCCAACTTTTTTCTTTGTTCTTTTCTTTAAAGCTTTGCAACAAATGCATCTCCATATGCTTATATTAGTTAATCTAGTATTAAACATATTGGCTGCGCAAAATGTTGGCATGCATTAATAAATGTTTTCATTTTTTTTTATTCTTTTTTCCCCTTACTTTAAATTCTTCCTTTGACTACACAAGCAACAGCTGTCTAGCTTCCTGTTCAGTCCTGGATCTAATGCCTCTACAGAAATCTAGGTCAAAACACTTGGAATGCATGAATATCAAACAGAGTTTTCAAAACAGCAAATGAATACATCTTTAACTGGTGACATTTTCCTGTAGCATATGGCTGCAAGCTCAGGGGACTGCATGCTTTTTTGATGAATATGTTCCGTCAAAAACTAAGGAATGGCAGTGGGCTTATATCACCTTCTGTTTTGCCTTATGAAATGATAATGCAAACTCGTAAATGGATACTACTATCACAAGACTTCTACCTTTTGTCCAATCCCTAAGTAGTACAAGGCCTACTGGTTAAGAGACTCACTCTTTGGTTGTGTTAAGGTATAAAAGACAACTGTCACAGATGCTTTTTAGTAAAGCACTTGCCCATGTCATGGAGGGCACAAGCCTACCTGCATTTCCATACCTGTGGAAAACTGCAACATACGGTAGCAGGAAAAAGATAAGATTAATTTCAAAATTCTGTGAGGACATTAAACCATGCAAATAACTTTTGAAAAGTAATAGCCTGGTATAAAGAACGTAATATTAGCATAGAGTTGTTTGTCAGTGCAAATATGTAGGGAAAGGTGTACATTTTTTTAAGGATAAAAATAAAAGAGTATAAGATAAAATTAAAGTACAGGCATTTCAGTAAACCCCAAATCAACACTAAAATGACAGTCCAAAGAAAGCTGCTCTAACAAGCTTGTCTGCTATTATTTGAGAAGAAAGCATGGGTTTGGCAGCAATACCTGTGTGAATGACCAAAGCCTGCTCAATAATTAACCAACTGCTAATTCTGATCAGCAGGATGTGAGGGAAATATTATTTCTGATGACGCAGTCCACTCAAGTAATAATAATAAAAAACATATTCATGCCTAATAGCTGTTCAGGCTGATGAAAAAAGTACAAAATTATCTAATTCAATGCTCTTGAGTATCTCCTAAGAACAAGGGCTGAAGCTGCACGTTGACTGGTAGCATGGAGTAGCTCGCTGACCTGACTTGCAGGGGCTTAAAATTTGATGGTGACCAAACTCTGCCAGTTCTGACCTCAGTTACCCTGGGAGATGAAATGGGGGGCACAAATGCTGAATTCAGGTTCTGTCTGAAGCAACCAGCAGGTTTCTCTGGGTTCACAATGATGGAACAAATGTCAGAATTGAGCCCACCTAGATAGGCTATAATGGTATGAAACTGCACAGTTTGCCTTGAAAGTTCCCTTTTAAACAGTTACTTAGGCCCCGTAAGGCCTGTATATGTTGCAGGATGTATCAGGATCTTCGTGATGGGCTTCTCCTGGGTTGCGTAGCCACTTTTCAGCCGAGTGCCCCTGCCCTGCTTTCTGCAACTCTTTGTCTCCCAAGCGCCGCAGTACAGAGAAGGCAGCTTTCGTTTCCTCTCTGATATCTCACTAACCTCCTGCAACCTTGCTGGCTCAGCTCGTAGCTCTGAACTCAGACCAGGGAAATAGAGAGTCAATATATTAGCGTGTGAGAGGGAAAGAATTTCAAAGCTGAGTGAGTTTGGAATATGTTTCTCAGCAGCTCTTTTAAACCAAATGGAAATGTTTAGTTAACCAAAAGATGTAAGAATGGGCAAATTAAATATCTTCAGTCTCACACCCACTCCTCACAGTTTACAGGCAACATAGCTGTTTTCCAAGCCATTTCAAGTAGGCGCTTGATGTATATTTTGCAAAAAGTAACTGGTTAAATAAAAATGAAAAATATTGATCTTTTTGAAAGAGATGATAGTTTTATTTTCATTTTTCTACCATTCTTAAGTCCAATTTTGGAAATACAAAGTCCTTTTTTTTTCTGTATCTCTCTCACACTTGTTGTCTTTTATATACGTTGTTGTCACTCAGGAGAATCTTCGTTATATTTAGCCCTAGAAAGGGACCGGCAAGTGTTTAACCTTTACACAGTGAGCAAATGTATTTCTTAAAAATATCTCCATCAATATAGTTTCCATAGCAAGGGCTAACTGTTTAAATTATGCAGGTATTTAGTCATCTGGAAAAAAAAATCACTTACGATCCCTTCTTTGTGTCACCCAGTGGCATACTTAATAATTTCGCCTTGTTTGAGAAATATTAACAATTCATCCCATATTACCCTTTTGAATTACTGACTTTCATTTATCAGAGTAAAAAAGGCCATTTTCACGAAACATTTCTAAGAAGTTGGGTAAAATTTCTTTTAATATAGTCTCTGCATTTATGAAATGGCATTTTTTTAATCATTCTAATATTTGAACTCAGGTGCATTTGTCCTATTAGGAAAGTTGCCAAAATTGCAGTCATTTGCTGTTAAGCAAATGAACCAAAATGCCTAATTGGTATGAGGTGAGAAGTTACACATCAAATCGCTTCATTTTTAAAAAGTGAAGATCTATTTTCTCTGACACCAATAGAAAAAATGCTAAAACTTGGTTCTGCCTTCCTTAGTTCTAGATTTCATCTACTTAAGTTAAACACAGGGGCTATATATTTATATATCTGTTCAGCTGTGGGAGACAGAAAGTAACAGAGCTACATAGATAACTGAGCAGGGGCAGTAGTATTTGAGCTATGAAAGCAAAGCTCATTTACCTTCTAAGCTTATTTTATTTTTCTTAAATCAACATTAAGAAGGAAAAGTTGAGATATTAATTACCCGTTTACTGCCAATGTAGCGGAAAATGTAATTTATAGTCCACTTGCAAAAAAGTGCTTGCTTAATTTAAGAACTCAAATTATTCAAATAACATTTTGAATTTGATTATTCGTATAATTGAAATGTTACTCTTGCAGTCTGAATTGCTTCTCTGAGTTACAACCTCACAAAAAGTTAACTAAGACCTCACTCAATGTGGAAATGATCACAAGTGTGAACAGCAAAGGAAGAGAGATGAAGCCAATGAACAGCATTTACCTGGAGAAAATTACAGGCCCAGCATCAAGGTTTAATTTGCATTCAGGGTTCCTAGAGGCTCTAGCAGCTCTGTGTATTCAGAGCTTTTGCCACTGGCCTAATTTTTCCATATAGACTTGGATGAAATACTTTTCTTCCCAGAAGTCTGCTGAAATTAATGACATGAAGGAGCGAAATCACCCAAGCCTGAGCTGGTTGACTGTGCCTTTGACCAAACGCTTATCAGTGTGCTGCAAGTCAGCTGCCGATTTTGTAGCTCATCCTGCTCTGGGACTGCTACAAGCAGATCCCCTCTACGTCTGGAACCCAATGTCTGTCTTGACTTATTGCTGCTCCAGGAAGCAGCTGGCCAAAAACCAACGGTATTTGCAAAAAATTAGGCCCCTCCTTCTCCATTATGGTTAGGTGTGGGTGCAACCAAACTTTCATTTGGGATTGACTAACCCAGAAACTTCGGGAATGCAGCTGTATAGATGTTGATCTGAAGTTTACCCACTCCTGCTCAAAGGTCTTCCTGAAATCTTTACAGAATAGTAAACTCGTGAAATCTGTTTAATCCTTCTAACAACAGGTATATTCTGTGGAAAATCTACACTGAGAGCAGGAATTCAGCCTCAGAGATTGTTGAAATGAATAATATGAAATGAATTTCCCTTTTCCTCAACACCAAGAAAAATGAGGCAAAATCAGTACAGCTGGATATAGACTATCTATTAAGTAAAATCTTCATTTTGCTTTGCAAAGGTGTCTTTGAATTACAAGATATCAGCCTGTATCTTTCCAGTTTCGGAATAAGTTTCCTGTCTGCAGTAAAGGGGAGAACGGCGTGAAAGATAAATGCAGCATTTCATACTTGGCACTTGAAACACACATGGAAATAAACCTTATGAACCACTGAGGATATACGGCTTTAGTGAAAATGAAGAAGACCTAGTTTGTATTTTTTAAAATCTATTAAGATATTTAAACAATCTTGCATCTATAAAGCAAGAGAATCTCACCTGGCCTAGACCAAGTTTGATTCCAATGCCCTTTGATTTTCTTGGTAATCACATCTCAGCTTTTTCGGGATTTTTGAAAAGAGAATCAGACAGATCTAACCCTGGTAAAATTCTTTTACGTATATCACTTTAAAATTCTCTAAAGTAACAGCATGCCAAATAGTTTTTAGTTTATGTATAAGAGATAGAATTGTTATTTATTAGATAGAGTCATTATTAGTAGTTCATTATTTTGGCTGTTTCCATGGTTTTCTCCTCTCTCTACTTATTATACTATAGATATTTTCACTGACTGAATTTTCACTGTGTGACTAAAAGTTCCTAGGAATATATATCAGTCCATCACGAAAAACTTCTTTGCACCCTGATGTTGACATTGAAAATATAACGGCATCCTACAAAATAGAACAAAGCAAAACAGACCCCAAGCAGAATCAGAAAATCCTAGCTACACTGACAGACCTAAAATTTAACAAATTAGAAGGCTCTTAAGTTGCAGATGAGCTTTGAGAACTATGGATGCAGTTTAGTGGGAGCTTTTTTCCCTCAAATTCTCAGTGTCTCCAAAGAGTACACTTCACACTTTGCTGCCGAGAATATGAAACACTCATGCAGCCAATGGCATGATGTTTTCCTTTGTTTTTTTTTTCAGACCCTTCTTTCCCAGCTTGTCTTTTCTTGTCTAGTCTTTTCTTTTCTAAACAAGTCTAATTCACTCTTCACATTTCAGCTTCCCCATCCTCCAATCCTTTTTCATTATTCTTTCCTTCTCCACAATCTGCCTGTCAACTAGGAAAAAGAGGGGTTAATAAAGGCATGATTAAGTTGTAAATGGCTGACATTTAGGTATCAAGTATGAATCAACAGCTAAAGCACTACTGCAAATGAGTTTTGGTCTTGTTTTTTTGTTTTTTAACATGGGCACCCTCTGCTTGCAGCTCCTTCTCCTATTCCAGTTTGAGTGCAGCGGGACAAATTACCGGTCCATGGTCTTCCCCCATTGCATACTCCCATTCCAAGTCCCTCACTGTCTGATATAAAAACTCCCAATATTTTTGTCTGGCGAACCAAAGGCAGGATTATTAAATGCAGGGCTTATCTCAGGAGCGTTTCACCCTCACTCCCCGGCAGCCAGCAGAGGAGTGAGCCAAACTAGACAGAGAGGCACAGAGAGCCGAGCGGCGTAGGGACCCCATTAGCAATTCCCCCACCGAGGTCTGAGTGGCAGTTGGGAACAAGGCACTAACTGTTTGCCTGTTGCCCATTCTTGTGTTATTGGGTAAAATAAAAGTTCTTTTCTCTGAGAATCTTTGTACAATAAAACAACTCTCAGTCATTCGCGAGTCAGGGGCGAAGAGAAAAGGGCCTCAGTGTAAAGTGCTGCAAACTGGCACATTGTTTCCAGTCATTTTCTCACTATTCACATATAAGGGGAAAGAGCGGGGAGGGAAAAAAAAAAGGGCAGAGGGATGAGAAAGGAGGGGGAGGGAGGAGGGGCAACTCAGGGTATCTTTTGACAGAAATGTCAGATGTGTGTGGCGGCTGGGAGGACGAGGGGGGAGCGGGTGTCTACGGAGGGTGAGCTTCGCCTGAAAGTCTCCAGCTGAACTCCCCACCACACACTTCTCCAGCTTTGACTCTGGGCCCATTCCCATTTTCTTTCGTTGGTGAAAGTGAGATAGAGACCGGCTCACAGCAACCCAGAGGTCAATGTGATCCAAACGTGCCTCTGCAGAGCAAATACAAGATTCCTCCCTCCTCTGTTGCACTTCTTGTGGTTTTCCCAGTAATGGACACACTTAGCAGCTTAATCAGCAAAAATTCCACAGAGCTGAAGGTCTGACTCCTGCACATCACATCTTACATTTCTGGGGAGTAAAAACAGAATAAATACAAAGGCTTCTAATGAAATCATTTATTCAAGAGTCTCGCATGACGTTCTTCTACAATAATAATAACTAAAAACACAAAGATTCAAGGGACACTGGTGAATGCACAGAGCAGGTCACAGCAGTGTCCAAAAACCAAGAAACATAACTGTTCTTCTAGTACCTGGATGAACAAGTGCCTAGAAGCCTTGACCACAGGTCCGCTCAGAAGTTAGCTACTTGGCTCAGGACTCAGGAGAAAAGTCTCCTCGAATAAAAACTCAGGACCTTCCAAATCATTTTGAGGTGACAACACAAGTGAAGACAGATTCAGTGGCACTACAATGAGGATTCTGGAATGTCCTTCATGGCTCCTCTAATGTAGGAAAGACAAAAACATCCCAAAAGAAATAAGAAAAATGATGATCTGAAAGTAAAGAAAAATTAGAGGGCTTGTAAAGAAGCAGAAGACATGCAAGCAGAAGGCATGGAAAATTATGGCACAGCATTAGCTTAATGACTAGTTTTTTATCAAACTATGGCCTAGAGGGAGATCCAGTCTGAATGTAGAGGCTGCATGGCTCCTTGAGCAAGCCTGCAGCAAGGGATCAGCAGGCATTGGCTGTATGGGCTGGTGTTAACGGGAGGAGGAGTGTCACTCCACTCTGAAATCCTGTGTATGATTATACACTTACGGAGTACTCGCTGAAAATCTCTTGCTCAAGTCTGACTCTATTGTTTATGGCTGAAGTTACCGTGAGTTTTTAATTCAGTAGAGGGAGCTGTGGGTGAGGGTAACACCGTTCCTGCTGAGGGAAGATGGATTGTGTTCATTCAGCCCCCACAGCCTGAAAATGCTCCCTATTTATTTTATTCAAGTTCATGTTATAACACATCCCTGAGTTGCCAAGTCTTTTATTCCCCACTAACAAGAGTCCTTTCCTTTTCCCTGCTCACTTATGTGATATAATCAATCCCAAGAGCACTCTGGTATTTCACTCTAATTTAGACCACCTAGTGCCCAATCTGTTTCATCATGGCTACATGTATTACACCAGAGAGCGCTGAATATTTTATAGAGTTCATATAGTCTTGGCTGGCCCCTTTTTTTGTATTTAAATATGGTGTTGAGCTGGATCAGGACCATTCCCAGTTTTGGGATGGCCAAGACCAAGCGTCTGATCTGAGCATTTCAATCTAAGTCCTCTCTACTATCTTTGGTAAGCTGCTTTGTTTAGTAAGCTAGTGTTAAAAACAACATATACATTGGTTTTGCTTCATGATTACAATGATTTCATTGCTTCATGGTTGCCAGTCAAGACATATATAATGTTGGAGAAATAGTTCTATCACTTGAACTGTCATCCAGTAAAAATAAAAATTACTGGCCAGAGACTAAAGGATAAAGTAAGTTCAAATACTGGAGCAGAAGTTTGTGAGCCAGAACTGATCCAGCAGAAGCTAGAAGCACATTTGCACATAAGCTAGTAAATTATGTATTTGTCCGCTCAATAAATGTAGAAGTTAGTTCACCCAGCGAGAAGACAGACAGAGGGTGTTACAAGACGGTTGCCATTTCCTTCAAAGTAACTGAGGAGCCCCTGTTTTTCCTACCTTCCCACAGTATCTGAAAGGTTTATTTGAGCATACCCTGCAAACTGTATTTGGCAAGGGCTATTACAACTTGCCTTTCAAGACTCTTCTGCCAGCAAAATTGAAGCAGGTTCATGGCCTTCTTGGGCCCTATCTTTTGAACATAACTAGTCCTCTGAAGTTGAAACTGAGTTGAACAAATACCAGTGTGGTTAATAAGCTTCAGAAATCTTTTGCACAATCTAAACTAGAAAGGAAAAGCAAAAATAGTATGGGAGCAACTGTTTATTTACACTACTTTTCCACTACCTTCTATTTTTCCTCTCTTTTTGCTATGCATGTGGTCTATTGAGACTGAAAGCTCTTCAGAGTAAGAACCACATCTTTATATTTGTAAATAGCAAGCGTAGCCCACTCTTCAGGCTAGCCCCATTACTTGCTCCCAGTCACTAACAATACATACTAACCTACTCCATGGGTTCAAACATGCCCTAACATGATGAGAATTTTCCACAGAAAATTGCAGCAAAACAGTTAGCAGAGTAAGGCCATCCTAACAATCCATGTCTAATGCTGCTTTCCATCATGTTCAAATTTGGAAAAAGCCATGAAATGTCACTTTTATCCTAAAATTCCTTGGTGATCTTCCTGGGCTGTTCCTAAATTCTGAGCTTGAAATGATCACTGTACCAGGGGAGATTGCTTCATGTCCTGGCTCTGTGGATGGGAGCAGATCTACTTTTCTGTGGAAGGGTAGAAGGACAGACAGGACACAAGTTTGGAAAGTTTCATAGACAAACCTCCCTGTGAAGCAGAGACAGTCATTTGAGAGATGATCTCTGTTTAGTATTAGATGAAAGTGACCCTTTTGTGATACTTTACAGGGAATGGATGTTGAAACTGCAACATCCCAGTCCCATTAGGCCAGTCAGCAACCTCTTGCTTGTATGAATTATGAGTAACCTTTATGTTCATAAGCACTAGATTTAAATGTACTGAGCTGAGTAGACATGAGCTGAACATCCACAGGGACTTATTGAGTCTAATTTTGTGCCATTAAAATTATCACCACTATCATTACTATTATTATTATTATTTTGTGCTGCTCTACTCTCAAGTCAAAAGCTTTAAAACAAGATAAACAGGAAATTTGAAAAACACTTTAAAATTAGCATGCAGCTATTAGAAAAGTCTGTAAAACTTATGGCCCTGTTAATGCAATGTTGTGTGAAAAATCTCTCAAGAGCATTTGTCTTGCTTGAATCATGATGAGCACATGGGAGGTTGAAAGTGATGAAGGTGTGGAGAATGAAACAAAACAACATGAGGCCATCACACTAAGAAAGAGTCAAAGATTTTCCAGTGCTAAATCCACATCTGGCTCATACGTCTATTCAGCTGCATAGCAGGATGACCTGGGGTTATTCTCTTACTACAAATATTGCTTAAGCATTTGTATTGTTACTTAAACCTATACAAAACTCTCTTTGCTGGGAGTCTGGGTCTAGACACAGTGCAAGCCAGGGGGCTCAGACTAGTAACTCCTGAATTCTAAACCTACCACTGCCGCTGATTTGCTTGATGATTTGCCGACCATAGTTTTATCATCCTTAGAAATAATCACCCTGGTTCAACAAAACTAGTGATTGTGTCCCTATTACTCCCATTATTTAATGCAATATGAGGATAGAATGAATGGCAATCTTAGGCCAACTGGCTTGCTGAGATTTTTTCTCTTCAGTATCCAGTCTTCCAACTAGCTAAAAATCAAAGGCTGCAGGTAAAATAGGAGGGAAATAACATATTCACCCTTATATTTAAGTGCAATTTGCAACAGGTAGAGCTTTCCAAAGGCTTTTTGATTCCAATACAGCTTCACAGTTTCAGGAGCTTATAAATCACACTGGCATTTTGACGTTAAAATGTTTCATGAAAATGGAGAGACATCCTGGAGAGTTTGCTACGCAGTTCTGACTTCAGAAAGAAAACTGTATGACAGAACCTTGTAGCCCAACCATCATTGTTTCGAGCAGCCTTAGCCTGAGCTATGAATGAGATATGAAAATATGCTGGTGCTCCCTTGAGCAAAAAAGTTGAGAAGTCTGCACCTGTACCAGTGAAACTGTATATGTATAAGCAACCAGAAGATTTTAAACTAGAGCGACATTAACCTTTTATTAGTATCATATTTAGCCATTTGTAATTTTGACCACTGTATTATCAAAGAACTGGCTCAAATCTGATTCTTCTTAGGTTTCCAGAAAAGTGTTGAAAGTGAGTACCATACTCTCATAAACTATTACATAAATTCAAATACTTTCAAGTGACTTTGATGTACACCTATATAAATGCAAGCACGCTGTTGCTCCTTCCTCTAAATTTGAGATCTGGGTCCAAAAGATTCTTAAATCTTATTTAAGAATCACTTAATTGAAAATCATTCTCTTTGATGGATCACCTTTTACCTCTGGTTAACTTTAAACAAAAGCAAGCATGCACAAATGCACACACACAAATCCCCCAATCTCTGAATAAACTCATAACTGTATACAGTGTTACTTGCAAAAGCTATAGGGCTGCATAATTACCCTAACTCCCGCATCAGGCAGAGAAAGTTAGTGACATGTTGAGTGAAATGCTACACTGTGTTAATAACGGTTTTGAAAGAAATCAGAAAAGTTAATCATGTGTGGACACAGGGTTAAGAAGCAATGTAACAGACTATTAAGTTTAATATAGATATGTGATATAAGCATATGCAGACAGCCATTAGCATAAATTCATGTTACAGAAGAGCAGCGCAGCATACCGCGCGATGGATTTATAGCATACGTGGTGTGCAGGACGGGCATCAGAACGAGGGAGAAATGGGTCAACAAATTCATAGACAGGTCTTGAGTCAGATTGGCAGAACCAGGTCAAATGCAACCAGCCTGCTTTTGAATGGTGATGTTGTCTCAGAGTGACTATCTATCATATAACAGTCAAATTGCTTGGCTGCTGTTTTCTATGGGCTTGAGCACGAAGACGTCAAAGCCTGGAGTGCACATGGGGTCCTTCACTTTGCATTCTTACTATGTGACGAGGACAGCTCTCGCAGATCAGCTTCTGCTCCCTGTTTCTGTAATGGAGATACTGACAAATTCTGCAAAAGCAGAAGTCCAGTGCTGCTCACCAAGAGTAAGAATTGCATTTTGGAGCTTGTTTATTTTTGTCTCGTTTACCTGATTTCAGGATCCTTCATTCATATTGTATTGTTTGTGCTTTGTTACTAACAGACCTGAGTAAAGAATCTGTAGTAAGTTCAGCAAATTTGCCTCTTTTTTTTTGTCTGTGCAGAATGTCAAAATTATTCATTACGCAAATTCACTGATGAATTTCCCCAGTTTGTTAACTGCCTGCCTTGCATTTGACATTATCTGAATATATGTGGTCAAAACTTGCTCCTGCTAACTATTCTTACCTGCTAAATTTGACTGCAAACAGAGTCCCAGAAGACAACTAAAAAGATGTTCAAAATAATTCACATTTAGAGTATTCAAAATGAATCATGGCATATCCTTAGAGAAGCCAAGATGGAATAATTGGAGCTGGTAGAGTTTGTTTAGAACAAATGGCATTTTGCCCTCCACTGCGAGTGGTTAGTGCAATGCAGAGTAACTGGTAAGAGGCTGCAACTGGACTTTTGACAACATTTATAGCGTGTATAAATTGTACTGAACCACTTGTCCTTCATAATCCCAGAACGTGCTTTTACACTGAAGATGCTCCCTGTGTTCTGTGTTCTTCATAGCAATAAAAGCCCACAACAAAATAGTGGTAGGCCTGATTCAATTTAATAGTGGTCTCCTCACAATACCTACAACTGTTTAACGTTATGAATCCTTAGAGCTACGCTACTTTTTCATCAACAAAAGAAAGGGTTGCAACTTGCCCAACATCCAAGGTTTTTATTGTATTTTGCCTTTGGGAATTTCCAGCCAAGCCTAATCTCTGTCTAATTGTGTATGAGGGAGAAAGTCTCCCATCAGCTCAAAGGGTCATTGATATTCGGGTGAGAGCCAAACTCTTCCAAAGTTTGATGATCACTCTGGCTTTGGGTGGTTGTTTGGCATCTTAGGGCTGAAAGGTGAAATTGGCTTTAACGATGATTGTCAGTTAGTTCGGGCCCAAATGTTACTTGGTATGTTTGCCCAGTTTCCCAGTTTCCCAGTTTCCCAGATTTTAGGGTTTTAGCTGGACCTTAACTTGGAACAATTTGTAGCTTGTTAGTGCTTATTTCAACAAGTTACTCTGATTAAAATAATTTTCATTCCTCCTGTAATCTGCAGTGCCAAGGCTGGACTCCAAACATTATTGGTGGTGCATGTGATTCTGTCTTACCAGGACTGCTAATAGAGACATATTTAAAAATGAGTACAAAAGAGGACTAAATTTAGTGCTGAAATAGGAGCATCAGTGTTTTGGCTGGAAGAAAGTGTCTCTTTTAAATGGATGCAATATTGTCACTATTTTGTGATGTGTGGCATTTACTGTGTAAGTCAAGGGGTTATTGATCCTAATGAACTCCTTGGTTTTGCATCACTTTTGCCTTCTGAACGCCGGTTTTAGTACTGCAAATGAAAGGAAAGGGATGGAGAAAAGCCATCTGACTGAAAGGGCACCAATTGCAGGATAATTCAAGTAGATTTCTGCTGGTTGCACTATGCTGCTAAAAAGCACAGTTTGGAAACAACTTCCCTTAGGCATAGAAAAGCACTTGTCAGGAGGACTTTTGAAATCACTGCTGAGCTGCTGCAAGTATATAATATGCTGAAGAATATAAGAATAAATGACTTAACCATGAAGTCAACATGCCAGCTATCTTCTGGACTAGGCTAACATACAGAAGAAAAAAGGGTGGGGGGAAGGGGAGGGAAAAGAGGGATGGGAAAGAGGGAGAAGGAAAAAGAAGAAAAGAAAGACACAAATTCCCAGCTATTTGTGCCAGATATCTTAAAAAAACAAGGAGAAAGGGGGAATGATCCAGAGAAAACACAACCTCTACACCAGAACAAAATGTCTGTATGTAGAGATTGATTTGTACAGTGTAGCTACGCTAAAGTACTTTACTGTTGAAGTTTAGCTAAGATGATACTTAGAACATCTCTGCACATTCTTGATACCACCTCATTATCCCACATATTGAACATCTCTATTTGCTTCTAATACACCAATTGATTTAACAACACCAGTAAGAAAAGACCACATATCACAGAACAAGATTTCCAAACAAACCCAGCCCAAATACAGCTTTTATAGGGAAAGAGAGCACCAGTATTGTCTTGGACTTTGTTTCCAGTGGCCGAAGTGGTGAGCTAAATATTCTATATTCCAAGAATGTCCCCTTCCCCCCCCCTTAAATGAAGCCCTCACATCGTACTTATTATCATTCCAATTCATCAAAGCAATTGCTTAAAAAAAAAAAAAAAAAAAAAAGTTCTTTCAGCACTGGCGTAAATTATTCTAACATTACATTTCAATAAAATGCTCCCCCCGTCCGCTGTGTATAAGCAATCAATGGGTTAAGTTTAGATCACTAACGTGTGTTCCATGACCCCAGAATGCTTCATCAAATGTACTCATTACAACTGAGCAAGTGAATGAGTAGTTGCGAGCCGCAGTTTAAGCGCTGATAGGATTGTGTGTGAGCCCCAACGTGGCCGAGGTATTTAAATTTTGATTTTTGTAATGGGCTTTGACATGTTTCATTTCCTCCGAGGGAGCACTCAAGACCTCTGAAAGTAAATGTTGCTAAAAAGTCATCAAGACAGAATATTAAAATGCCATCAAATGAAAATTTCACTAATGCAATACGGCTAGGCCTTCAGGTACCCGAGCGAAAAGGGGAGTGTCAAAGGTCCTGCTTCTTTTAGTGAAACATTATTTGTTCCTCTTCACTGACTGTTTCTCCAAAATAAATTATTTAAAGTCTTATTTCTTTTTTCTCCTGGGCCCTTTAAAGTTCAACTATGCTGAGAGAAGAAGTGGGGAGGAGGACCAGGGGAACGAGGTGTCATATATAGAAATTTAACAAATCAGTGTACATGCACTGAGCACCTGGGAAGACTGGTTTACACTTGCTAGACATCTGTAGCCTTGGTAGGAGTATGGGATAGGCAATGCCTGTGCTCCGGTACGGGGCTTCTAGCAAGTGTAGTGGCAGAGACCCACACATTTACCTGTGGCATCATGGCTTAGGAGAGGGCTTCACTTTAGAAGACATTAAACACGTTCCCTGGAAAATGGGAGTGCTCGGTGGCCTTGGGAGCACACTGAGCACCTTGCGGGGTTCCCGTCTTTCCTTTGAGACAAGAGGGCTGTTGTAAATTTTTCGGACCCATCCCCCGTTGAAATGCTAAAGTAAGAAGCATTCAGAGAAGAGTAATGAGGTGGTAAGAAAGCAATGTAGTGGTGGGAGTAGGGATCTTTCTTTTCAATGGAAGGCAGAGAAAAGGCAAAAGGACATTGTGTTCAGGATAAAAGAACTGGAGACTCTGGTTTCACTTCCACTCATTTTACGCCTGTGTAAATCTGTGACTTTCTTGCTGTTCCTCCTGACTTATAACACTGGCAGGGCAAAACTTAAGCCCCTTGTTCCCAGCAATCTGGAGGCAAATCAGAAAAATAACAATCGCTTTATTAAGAAGCTTAATTCGGCTGAGCTTCATTCAAACTTTACGAGAAGGATGAAACAGAGACATCCTGACCTCGCGCAGAATTCCTTCCCGGATGACTCCGCAAGGATATTCGCACAATGAACTCAACCAATGGAACAGAAAAGAGGAAAACTGCACCATCAGGCCAAACACTGATCGACTGAACACAGGCAGAAGGCTCACTACGGTCAAACTTCATAAAGCTGATTAACACATCTTTGGCTGATACATATACCACCAGGAAGAGGGCAGGCAGCAACTGTCAGGGGACGAGCAACTATTAAAAGAGGGTTGCAAAATAAGGATTTCCAAATGATTCATAACTACCCTTTGTAACCCTTCTAGTGACATGCTTGCCTCGAATGAAGGGAGCGAGCAATTTTTCCCTCTCACAGGCATTTGCGTACTGTGTTCGACTGGATGCAAATTCTGTGTAATGCATTTAATAAAATCAAGTGAAAAGATATGCTGAAATAATCTCTCCAGTGGCTCCCCCAGTTCCAGGGAAAAAAAAAAAAAAAAAAAAAAAAAAAAAAAAGTCCCTTTTGCACACCCACAAAGTAAGCAATCTCATTTCAAAACCCATTCTACCAGTTCCTGACATTGTGCTGTCTGATTTCACATTAGCACAACGGATGGAAATGGCATTTAAGCTAATTATCTACAGGAGACTGAGCAAGGGGTTTAGGTGAGCTCCAAAAATTAAATAAGCCAAAAAAAAAAGTAAAAACATTTCCCAAAAAAATCAAGCCTGTGTAGGTAGCACATAATATGTACATTTTCTGGAAAATCATCTGAAAACTGAGCCCCACCTGACTGCCCAAGGAGAGGTCGGGGCTCTTCGTCACCACGAGAGCATTGGCGTTTACAAAGCATACACAAATGCTTCTCACTTTTGGGGGGGAATTTCACGAACACCTGATTTGTGAGCCATCTGCCAAAGTTGTGGCTCAGATGCATTTCATCTCAATTGGGATTAGGGTGAGCGATCCAAAAATGCGCGTCTCAATCAAAATGCTGCGGGTCATGTCCCACGACATTGGTTATTTTGTCTGCTCCGGTATTCAGTATGCAAATGGGATGCAGCATGAAGCGATCCAACAGCAAGATGCGATAGGGAGGAAAAAGATAGGACAATGTGTCAGGGAAGGAGAGAAAACCATAACAGGCTGCAGAGGAACGGAAATGAGAGATTGGGGCAAAGCTGTTATAAGAAATAGAAGGGTGAAGGACTGCACGTCGGAGAGACACGCGAGTTGTTGGAAGAGGGTGACCCGAGGAAGAGACAGAGAGCTGGAAGTGACAATATAACAATCTCAGACGTGGGGGATAGAAATATAAAGTAAATGGGAATATTTCTGTATACTCTGTAAAGATCTGCAAGAGACCTTAGGCTAGGAGAAAATAATTATATGCAAGTAACACTACTTTGTTTTCTATTTTTTTCTATTTGCAAGGGGTTTTGTTTACTTGTTTGTTAAGAGAGGATTTCAATTAATCTTGAAAAATGAAGATTGTATTAAAAAAAAAGTCCCCTTGGTGTTCCCATAGTTCCTCAGAAACCAATCAATGCTTTCCTTCAGCTCACTTTAATTTCAATGTATTTTGACATTTAAATTAAGATCTCAAGATCTGATAGATAAAAACAAAGACTAAGAATAACAGAAACTACAGAAAAGACAAAACTCAATTTCTTCATGCTTAGCAGTTGTTTTCACCAACAGTTACAGCTAAACAAATATTTTGGTTGTAATCGCTTCTTTCGAAATGCCATTTTGGGTTAACAGAAAATAAAAGAAAAAGTCAAACTAACCAAATTGTTTCTTTTGAAAAATTCTAAAAAGAACTCAAATGTTTTCTTGTTTTTGTTTTTTAACTTGAAATGCTGTGTTCTCAGTACACATTAAGATGATTAAAATTAAGACTTCTCAAGAATAAAATATTTTAATATGGATTGGTTTTTTTCCCCAACTCACTCTGGCATTCAGAACATTAACAAAGGCTCTTTTCAGCTGGATTCTAAACAGTCTATTTTAAAAAAATCACAAACAAGCTGAAAAATCAATTATTCACACAAATCTAGTATTGACCTTCTATATAAATTACTCAACAATCCAGTTCTGCCCACAAATACATATATAAGTCACAGTGAAACCAAAGGAAATTGTGAATATGAAACTGGCTGTTACTAGACTGTTTAGCAAATCTTACAAGGAAACATATTCTCAAAAAATTATAGCACAGAAAATGCAGATGTTAGCAAAAGAAACTACACTTTCATAGCTTTAGGAAACTTTTATTTTGTTCTTGGAAGTTCTGAAGATTTCTGAAGAACAGGAACCCTCTAATCCCTTCTACACAGATATTACTACTTTATGGTTTGTATTTTAAGACTAGATTGAGGGACTGTGATCCTCTGTTGCCTACTGATTCTTGGGGTAATTTAAATATGCCCAGAGAAGATAGAGAGTCATCTGGAACTACTACAGGTCATTGGGAGTGTAGGAATGCGGTAGAGGAAGCCTACAGGTGAATTTGTGTTCAGTAGGAGGATGGCAGAAAAGCAACAAGAGATGCTTAAGATCTATCCACTTGGACTGTCCAACTGTCTACATGCTTTGAATTCCAAGTTACTTTGAAATACTTTGAAACAGTTGGAAGCCATTTGGGATTTGAGAGAGACGATCTCTCTTTCAAAACCAATCAGGAGCTTTTGTCTTTCCTTTGTGAGTTTGTTGTTTTATGGCAAATGGTATGGAAAAGAAGCAAACTCTCCAGACACACCATTTTGGGAAAGACTTAAAGTTGTCAAGGGGAGCATTTGACAAACTTCTTCTATCGCACAAACCCGCTGGCCCTGTTTTATCTAACTTGGCACAATGAAGATACAATGCTTGCAGAATGTACTATGTTTACTTTAGTTTCTCTTCCAAAAACTCAATCAATACTGCAGCCTCACCGTCTCCTTTTATAATTGGCAATTATAGTCTGACTGACTTGACACCCAAATGTCTTCATGTGTGTTATTCTCTCCTTTACTATTTCCTACATAGACAGCTTAAAGTGGGCAGTTGCCTGTCATTTACGTTTTATACATTTAGAGAACGGGGCCATTAGCTGGGGGTTTACTATTGACTCCCTACCTTAATTTTGCCTCTCTCTAACCTTCATGAATCTAACTGGAAAATTGCTTTTAAAAGAAGTAATGTTTAGTGCAAAAAGATACCTAAACAGCAACAACAAAAGAAGAAGGGTTAAAAAGTCCCTTAACATTTTCGGTCGGAGCTTTTGACACAAAGCTTGGGAGAAGAAATCTTGATTTTTCTCTGGCTGGATCTCTAGCTTTCACAGCCTAGAGGCAGTGCAATGTTGTGTGCATCCATTCAGTTTGGGAAGCTACCACTCACTGACAGTCCCTTTAAGACCCACCTGAAATGCCGTGATGATTGCCTTAAAAAATGCCTGCCTCCTCCACTCAATATCTGAGATCTGCTTAGGCGGGTTCTGGAAAGAACATTATCCAGGAAGTGCTAACAATGCACTTGAATTTTACTCTGGACTGACTTGCTGCTAATACACTCTAAGTCTGTTTCTGAGAAAACTGCTTTCTGATAAATATTATTTAAAAGGTTAGTAACCTATTCAGGAGAAAGATGAAGACAGATAGTTCTGGCTAATAATGAGAAAAATACTCGACAAAATCTTTGTACAAACGAAATTTTATGGTGAACTCAGATTTCCCTAGGTAAAATGCTTCACTACATTCATCCCACAAAAGCATTCTGCTCTCAAAAGCAAAACAAGACTGCAGCTGTTGTAAACCTTCAGATTTTGTAAAAGGGAAATCCCATTTAAGCACATAGCTCTGATTACATGGCCCTAGAGTTTCCGGAAGTTCCCTAGTATATATAATCTTTCAAGGAAAAAAACATGTAAAAGTTTGGGGCATTAGGAAAAAATGAACAAAACACGTAGTTAAATGCACAGCAGCAGTAGGGGGTGGGGGGTGGGGAAGAAATAAAATAACCCAAAAGAATTGGAACCAATTTCATAAATAGCACCACTCTGCTATACAAGTAAGTAGTTTATAGTGACCTTATCTGCAAAAAATATACAAAATAGAAATAGAAGATCACAGAAATGTCGCAAAAATAAAAAGGGCATTGAAATTCTTAAGAAACTAAAATCATGTGGACTCTTTATTACTGGGAGAAGCTGAGTTAGAAAGAAGACGAGTGAGAGAGGTTTACAAAATAATGAGAGAAGCAGAGAGAAGCTAAGTTAAGGACTGATTTATCACTTTTCCTATAGCAAAAGAACAATGAAGTTCATTTAAAATTGACCAAAGTTCCTTTGGTTTTGGTTTTGGTTTTTCTGTTTTCTGATTTGTTTTGTTTTCTTTTTAACCCAATGACTTATTAACCTGTGATATTCATTGCTGCAAGATCTCTTTGGAATCGTGAGCTTTGCAAAATTAAAAAAAAAAAAAAAGCCATCTGATATTTATTTTAATAATGATGAAAATGACTCAGTTCAGTTTGCACATCTTTAACATACTTTCTTTCAAGGAGTAGCATAAACCCTCAGGCTTCCTGGCAGAAGCCTAAACTCTAATTATTTAGGGTCAGGGAGAAACTTCTTCTCTTGGCAGGTCATCCCAGAGTTGCCCGCTAGAGGGTCTCAAGGGTGTTCCTTGAAGGCATCTGGTCTTGGTCATCATTAGTAGCAAAGGGAGGCCTCATCCAAGATAATAATTCCTTTTCCCCTATGTACCACTATATTCCCGCATGCAAACCCTTGGCAAATGCCTGCGTTCTGTAGAACACTCTTTAGCTGGAAAGCTTTCCTGCAGCAGAAAGGAAAGATTGTTTGTCCCCCGGTCTGCTTTTACCTTTCCGGTGCTTCAGGCTCACATCAGAACAAAGAGCTGCGGGGGAGTGAGAGGGAGGCATACACCAGGAGTAACAATCCTGCCGCCCTTTGCAGGGATTTTAATGGTATATGTGTGGAAAAGTAATAAACGGGACATAGCCCATTAGGCAAGAACAAATTTTCTTCCCATAATTTTATCTTTGTTTAATTGAATATTTAATTAGTATAAATATGAAACTAATTTTTTTATGTGTTCAGTATATTTAGCAAGAAGTGTTGATCCTGGTCTGCATCTTGAGAAGCATTTATGCAGACACGGACAGCAGCCATGCCCTTCTTGTCCCCTTCTGTGTGCTAATAGAAGTGAGCGGGTCATTTGGCATTAGCAAAGGAGTAACTTAGCATTTGCACTGAGCTGAATCTTGCCAGACTGTGTGCATATTGGAGCCAGTAGACAGCGGCTCCTTTCACGTTGATGAATGGCTTTTTTCAAGCGTTCTGCTCCCTAGTTATGAGAAGGGTGACCCGGTCAGGAGACGACTTTATGAAGCTATAAAAAATGTATGTCACTTCGGACTCTCTAATGTCACGGAAAAAAAAGGGAGAGAGCGGGAGAGAGAGAGAGAGGGAGAGAGAGACAGAGAAAAAAAAAACTGTGCACAAAAAAATAGCAGGGTAATAAGCCTGTTTTCAATGCTCTAAATAGCTTTCTGTCTACAGCCCCTGTGTATCCCTGTGAGCTGGGGCTGCCGCTTGCTTCAACAAAGCAGCGAGGGTTTTGTGTGTGTTTAAAAAGGTTGATTCTCTTTGCCTTCCTATCACAGTAAATGCTTATCATGATGACAACAAGGCGTTGGGAACGCAGGTCGGGTGGCAGTTACGTCGGCTGCTGCGAAAAAGCTGTAACGCACTTAAAAAAAAAATGTAATCCACTCAAGGTGGCTCTGACTTTTAAGTATGCAGAACAGCTTGAGAGAAAGGCACCATAAAAGCAAAGTAGTTTTGAAAGGGGCCTTTCATCTAATATTTTATAAAGTATTTTCTCTATGTCACAGAGAATAAAAAGTAAAGGGTTGCCAGGTACATTTGCCCCCATGCCTTTGGTTTAATACTCTGGAGTTTAAAGATACTGCTATGTAGATTTTAACAAAGACTGCCCTCAGTAGATCCATAATTTAGCATTCATTGAATTTTCCCATTTCTTTTTAGGCTTTGATATGCATATTTCATTGCATTAGATGCTTCCCCCTCCCTCATGCCCCCCTCCACCCACCTCCCAGAGATGTAGCACATTTTATAACTGATGTTAAAATGTTAATTTGCACAAGGTAAGTGGCCCGGAGGATTGAGGGCAGAGGCCTTTTCTTTATTAGGATTTCAATTAGTCACGGGCCAAGTTGGGAACGCCCAAGTTCTGGATTTGCAAGCTGCCCTTGCCAAAGCTGAGATGCAAAAGCTCCTGAACTCCTAGACCCAACCACTGGTTTGCTTTCCTGTTTTCCTGGTGGGATTTCCAGTTTTCACCCCACCCGGCACTGGAACAACTTGCATCACGGTAGGAAGGAGACTAGCTGTGATTCAAGTGCCAGGCTCAGATAAATCATGGACATTTCTTTACAGAAACTTGGAAACCTCTGTGGTTTTTTGACAGGCAAAAATTGGGCTGGGACGAACACAAATCAGCAGGATGCAATAACGGCAACACGCAAGCCAGCATAAAATGGGTGGAGGTGACACAGATATGTAACCTGCACCTCTCCGGCATTCTGCAGGGGTGCAAAACGGATGTAGCTTTAATTCATTTAGATGTCTCTGGGGACTGAATTGAGTCCTAATGAAAGTTCCCATTGAAGTTAATGGACCTGATTCTCCTCTCATTGCAGGGAGTAATTCTAATTAAGTCGATAGAGTTACACTGGCATAAAAGTGTGAGAGGACTAGCAGGTCTTGTGAGAGTTGAGCCTCCTAATGACAGGACTAAAATTGAACCCTGCAAATTCCAATCACACTCACACTGAAATAAATTCAGCGTAATTGCATCGAGTCACATCCAGCAGGCAGTGGCCTAAATTCTGCAGGATTTTTCCTTGGACGTAACTGCAATTCCACCATCTTCCTCATGGAAGTGAGGAATTTTGCCTTCAGTGTAAGTAGAGAAGGAAATAAAAGTTTGGGAAAGAGGACATGTTTAATTTCATTACTGATTATTATTATTTTTTATTGTTCATGCCTTATGTCCAGACTTGCCCAGCAAGGATTTGATCCAATGTATACTGAAGCCAAAATCAAAGCTCCTGATTCCGTCTTTCTATTTGCCAGATGTCAAATAGTAAAGTAAATGAAAATTGAAAGCAAGGCATGGTTACTCCTTCCAAAAACATTCTAACTATGGAAATACATTAAAAGGTATGGGGCAGAAAGGGAGCTAACCCTCCATCCCTAAAACTGCACAACTGCCTTTGATGGGACTAACTGTCACCACCAGAACTTCCTGCCTTACGCCAAGAGGCACTGCCCAAACTCGGCGAGAAAGGAAAACCGCACAGCCATAACTCCTGATTCAGCCCAAGAGCAGGTGAGTTGTACCCTTTGGAGTGTAAGGTGGAAATAGCCACTGCAGCAAATCTCAAGATAGCTGTTTAAAGCTACACATTTTTCTCCCATACATTTGTCCTCTGAAAGCGTTTAAGCTTGGTAATGCTTGAAATACATATTTTTACATGAAAAAAAAAATCCCTCTATTTAAGAATTTATTAACAATTTACATAATTGCTGAAGTAATCTGCATAATTGACAGAAAGTTTAATTTGACCCTAGTTCAAATGCAACACTTATGGTTTTAAATTGAAATGGGTATAATTCATTTATGAGAGTAATTAAGCCATAGTGTCTAACAAATACAATGTATGCTGCCTGAGGCCTTCAAGGCCAGAACATGCTATTAGGATGTTTTATTTAAATATGTCAAATCTGTTCATCTCCAAAGCCGCCTGTGTTAAAATATATCAAATGTCTTACTTGACCTTTAAGGTGCCTACTGAAAACAGGGCATTAAAAAAAACATAAAATAGAAAAAATCACAGGCTTTTCTGCAGGCCTAAAGAAAGGCGGGAGTGGTGGACAGGAGAATGAGGGAGGAATGCTCTGAATGCGATCATCATATCTCTTAGCAGCTATGCAGCTTTAGGGGACTGGTTTTGCCTTTATTAAGTGAAATTCACTGCCAAACACAACACCTGCATAAGGCTATTTACAACCACGTACATCCAAATAGAGTTTAAACGGTGCAGAAGTCTTTGTGTTGGCCCTCTGCGAAGAGGCAACTGAGCAATCCATGGAAATCCCTTGATTCCTTGGAGACCGTTCAGGTTCCAACATGAGTTAGGACAGAGGAGGCCACACCAAAATGTCAGGGCTAGGCAGAGATCTCCCAGATTATCCTTCTCCAGGATGGCTACTTAAGGTTACAGCTGTCATGTAGGGATAGATACAGAAAGCCTTACACAGTCTGGCTGATACCTTCCTTCAGCTTTATTCCTCTTGAAATTGTGGCTGCCCTCAAGGTTCAAGACAGCGTTTGACATAAGAAACATGAATCTGATTGTAAGGCTTTTTGCTTCCTTTTATTTGGTTGTGTGTAAGTACATGAAGTCTAATCAATTGTAATTATTTTTCCCTTAAGGTGAGTAATAAAAGGTTGGCTAAGGTTGTTTCTGAAAAGCAAGGCCTAAATCTGTGGATGTGTAGTACTATTTTTTATGAAGGCCAACATTTTCTGTAATTCAGAAGAATAAGATGCATCTTGAGTAGGAAAAGTACTGAAGCCCTGTTTAGCAGGAAGAAGAGGAGATTTTGTTTCCTTGCCTTCGGATTGTTTTATTTTTAGCATGTTGCAAAGCTGAGACCTTCTTTTTGGTCTGAGATTTTCCAGGGTTTAGTTCTGAGGCTGTGAACCCATGCCCGATCTCAGCTGATTCTCAGGGCCAGACAGCTAGTTAACTCATCCACTAAAAACAGCTTCAGACTTGTTGGAATATAACAAAACCTCACCTTCTCAGTAATTGCAAGTCAGATATTAAAAGGATGATTGTTCTTTCTTCAATTAACATCTAGTATCATCAGGACTTTGTGGTACATGCTAGAGTTTCTGATCTTTCTTCTGCAGTCAAAAGAAAGGGAATATGAAGCAGGACATCTTTCCTTTCAAGAAGAATGTCCCTACTGTATTTCAAGTCAGGCTTGCTCACTTTTCTAATTAATATATTATGTGATACATATAGGGGAGACAGAGACAAGATGCAGCATGAATGCATGCCAAGTAGCTATCTCAGTTACCAGTTGTGTAGATTAAAGCTGTCTGATATTAGGGAATTTATTAAATGGCTTCCATGAGCTACATGCAAGTGTAGAGAATAGCAGTTTTGCCCACTCTTGTGATTATGTCACTAGTCTCATGATAAATGGTTTTTTTATCTAAGGTACCAGCTTCAAGGAATGGGGAGTATGAAAAAATTTCATCTTTCATTAAAAGAGAGAGAAATAAAGAGGGCTGGTGAACAAATCACAGCAGCTTAACAAGTTACCATGAGTCAGCTTTATCTGAAAGCAAATGCTGCCTTATATGATATAACTTAGCCTGCCATGAACGAGGACAAAATGAAGTGTATTACTTTGCATATGCCCCAGGCAGAAGAATGTACTTGCAGAAAATCACTGGAGTTCAACTTACATGCCATAACTTGCCACAGTTCCCTGACGGTGAGTAGGAAGCACACATTTCTATCCTGTCTGCAGACATGACGTATCATTGGAAAACACCAACCCAATCAATCCTTAATGAATAAGGCCCATTAAAAGCAGGCCTGTTGATTGATTGAATGATTTTTGAACTTAGACTAAGAAGCAATCAGCCAACTATCCTCTTTTCCCCACCCCTGAAATCAAGTTCATGATTTCTGAATAGTTTTCGAGGAAATCAATAGCAAGACAAGAAAGAAGAAATGTCCAGTCAGCTGATCAGTCTGAATGACCATGTAGTGTTCCAAAATGACAGAAGTTTTAAACACCTTGTTGACAGAGCTAAAGAAGTTCTGATGAGGACTTCAGAGAACAGATATGAGCCCCAAATATTAGAGAAAAAAATAACAATACCTCTTAAAATGTTGTTTGTTAAATCACTGGATTCTCTTCAACCGCACTTATCTAATATAAATGGGTTAAGAATGTCAAAGCCAGAATCATGTAAGCAAAGGAGTACATTGTGGTTTTAAGAAAAGGTCACATTTAAATGTCAGAAAGGGGTCATGTTTCTGATACTGTGTTCTTAATAAATGAGTGGAATTATTACATCTTTCTGCTAAAAAAGAAAAAAAAAAAAAAGAAAAAAAGAACTACAGGCTTTTGGAAGTGTTTGGTTGCACCTGAGAGGACTCATTCCCTCCAGTGTAGGGACTACTCTAGGTGATGTTTAGACAGTGCACCCCAGGAGCAGGGAGACGAGAGCAGCAGCAGGAGAGTGAGGATCTAGGGGGACTTCCTAGGCAACTCCCATTGCAATTGTGCCTCAACCTAGCAAAACTGCTTGGAAACTCTGCAAGAAAAACTGAGCGCAGTGTAAAAATTGGGCCATTGAACATATCTCTCTGAATATCTTTGATTCTAGAACATCTGCCCAAAATCAAGCACCACCAGTGAATTACTGATCATCATTACTGATCTAATAATAATCTCATAAATAATACATTGCCTTCAGCTTCAGGCAACCTCGACGACAGCATGAAGTACTAACCCCGAAGGCACTGATTTCTTCAGAAGGCTGTCAGTTCAGCTTGTACCATCAGTTAAAGGTGCATGAGTTTCCTAGCATTTAATTGCCTGATTTACGGTTTCCAGGTAGCTGTCTAGACAGCAGTTAGACATTTAGATAGCACAGAATGTTTTTACCTCTATAGCAGTTATTGTTGCAATAAAATAATTATTACATATAAATTTTTATACATAAATTATTAATATAATATATAGAATAACAAATAATATTTGCTATTTCAAAGGTGCCAAAGCCAGTCATTTCATGTTATATGAAGGTTTAAATAAATATTTATGTAGAAAAGAAGGTCTGTGATTAAATGAGTCAATTGACTGATCATCATTCAGTCCATTTCTTTCTGACTGTTACTTGCTAGATTCTGCAGTCCATATTTACCATTTTAGTCTAAGTGGAAAGCACTGTGGTGAGTAAATCTGTATGTGAAATTATAGCCAGTTATTACACATTGTTAACTCTCTACCTTGCTCTTCTTAGTCCATGCTAGTCATAGCTTTATCAGGGAGAGTTAACGCCAATATAAACTAAGAGTGGCTACAGGGATATCAGTTCAATTAGAGACAGTGTATTAAAATCTTTTCCACATGTCCCTTTGCACTGATCATTGGACAAGGCTTCCACACGACTATGGATTGGACCCTCAGAAGCAAGCTACCCATGTGTAGCACTGCAGCTATCTTCAGTGGGCATACTAGCAGAATCTGACTTGTTTTATAAAGCTTTTCAGTTCAAATCAGGTGGAGATTAGGTTCAGATACTAATCCACATCAGTGTCGTATTTCCAAAATATCTTTAATGTTGAGGTTACTCCTCTGTTAAAAACTGAATGAAAGGGTTCACACCACAACTTTGGAAACATGGTAAAAGCAGTCATCACTGAATGTATCTCAAAAGCCAACCGCATTTAAAGTCTGAGAAGTAGATTCTTCTATCTCCCTTTCCATGGTTTGTAACTCCAGAAGAAATACACCTGAAATCATTAAGACTGCCAAGGAGCAAATGGCATACAACAGGAAAAACAGCAGACAAACTAGAGGGAGAAAGAAGTGCTGGACCTTACCAATGCCAACAGGAAAACTACAGTGTCTGACTGAGGTCCAATTTCAGGAATAAAGCCCACAAAGTCTGAAGTTTTGCCCACTTACTGTATTTTTTCATCCCATGCTTTTATCACACATTGTATTCTTTGCTCAGGCCATGGCATATTATTGTATATACCCACAAATAATTGTAAAGGCAGCTGACATCATTTATATATCAAAATACCTGATAGGGAATTTAGATGTGCAGGTGACCTTAAATACACCCACATAGAGCTGAGAGTACAGAAATGGAGAGAGGGCTTTAAAATCTGGCCTCTAGAAATTAAGTGCAGGTGATTCTGTATCATTTCATTTGAAGTGGTTCTAGCTGGGCTTGGAATTTGCATCCCTGCACCATTAGAATGGCCTGGAGTTTCTTAATTACCAAACAAATGGAGAGTAGCTGCTTGATTTTGACAGCTCCTTTGTGTATCATTCTTCACAGAACATGAATGATTAATGGAATTTTCCCAACACAGTCAAAGTTGTTTACTGATGGAATTAAAGCTGAAATTGGCAGTGCTCTTTAGGGAGGACTTTTTCTATAATGTCACCAGACCTGCCAAGCACTCCTAAAAAATAGGGACAATTAGTGATGGGTCTGAAGGATTCTGGGTATTAAAAGGTTTGGTTCTTTCCAGTGAAAGTGAAAAGGGGGGTGATGGGAAGCCAACAACAACAAAAAAAGCCTTTTCTTCGTCATTTCCTTCAGGGAGTAATATTCTTGGACCTTAGTTCTGCACTTGAATTAAAAGGGAAAAAAGTTAAATTTCAGGGTTTGAAGATACAAAGTAGTCAGCAGGAGCAGGGTAAAAAAAAGGTAGTGTTCAACTCTTTTTGTTTAAAAGTACTTCTCATAGAAGAAATGAACATGTTAACTACTCGGCTTCAGCCAGTGTACTTTTCACGGAGTCAGCACAGGGTAATATACGATCCATAGACATCGAACTTGAGAAGCAGCTGGTTATCACGGAGCAGAAGAAGAGCACAGAAACAGCACAACCAGAACAGCTCTGTTTAGACTATGGTATTTTGGCTTTGTTGCCTTCAAACTATGCTTTTGAGCATTAGAAGTTCCTAGAAGACCAGTTAGCTGGCACAGAGGGCAACCCGCACTGGAAGACAGAAAAGATGGTTGATGCTAGGGCATCCTGTCTTGTAGGGGAAGAGGGAAGTTACAGCGGCTGTTAAGATGGTCCTGGGAATTGTCTTCACTGGAAAGATACCAGTGTAGATGCTGGGGAAAGCAATGCACATGTGGGAAAGAAGGGGAAGAGGTTTGTTCTCACTGCAGACAGTGCTAGCATGGTAGGAAGCTGATTCCATTGGGTCAGGGAGACCTGTAAACTGACTCATCTGGAATTATTTTTAACATATTCATATGTATTGTTTTTCCCATATGCTTTCATCATTTGCCTTCTTGTCCCCTTACATTGCTAGATTCCACAAGCAGAAAAATTTGTGGGAGTAATAACCTCCCATCAACAGTGGTTCATCTGGGACACACTTACGAAGTTCATAATAAAGGCAAGCCCTATGCAGCGTGCTTGATGTTTAAAGTGTTTTATGAACAACTTCACACCAACCCCAGGAGATAGTTAGATAAGCATGTGATTTATTTTTATTCCCATTTTCCAGATGGAGAAAAAATGGTGAAGTGACCTTCTAAAGGCCGCAGAGGGAGTTGAAACTGAGATGAGATCAAGGAGCTCCTGACTACCCTGCCTGTGGGGAAAACATCAGATTGTTCTGCATCTCTCTTGTACATCTATTGCACTGACAAAGGCCTTTGCCACACTCATGTGAACATGGCTGTAAGATGGATTTTCATGGCTGTAGTAGAATCTGGTAGCTTGCCAGAATACTTTGGGTTTTAGCTATCCCATCTCACACTTCCTTCATGTGCTTCCCTCCTTCTTGCCTGTAAGCATTTTTCAAAAACTATGCAAAATTACCCATGTGCAAAGCAACAACGGACAGCACAAATTCAGTGAGTCATGTGCCTCCTGTGCTTGTATACCTAGCAGCAAATATATATTATATAGCCCTGCCCTTCCTCTTCTAATAAAAGTGGCTCACCACCAGGTACGTGATCGGCTGCCAAGGGAGATTAATCTCCCTTTTTAGCATGTGTTTTGGGGTTGGAAGGGATATCAGTTGCTTTGGTATGTTTTTAACATCATCTAAAGTGTAGCCAAGGCATATAATCATACCCTTGGGAGAGCAAAGGTACAATACATAGCTAAGTGCCTCTAATCCACAGCAGCATGATTATCTATTGATAACTGCCTCCTCCCCTTCAGCTGTCCTACAGATCCTGAGTTTGGTTAATAAAAATAAATGAATTCAGCATGCCACAGCATGGTAAAGGATATCTATCAGGGGTGTCAGGGTGGGGAAAGGTTAACTGTTCTGTTTTGTTTTCTTTTCTTTTAATGCAAAACCCAACTGGCTTAGTGATCTTCAGATATACACAACTACTGATGCCAGATATTCACTTGCACAGACAAAATCAGTAGATGTACAAAAGAGAGGGCTGGGGCGGAGGAAGGGGAAAAGGTTGGAGCCAAGAACTAGGAGCCAGTTCTTGCCATGATGTACTCTTACTGCCTTTGTGATCCTGGGCAAGTCTCTTAAATTATTTTAATAGGTAGGTTTGGATGCAATGACTGATATTAATTAGAAAGCAACAGGCCCTTTCACCTTCCGCTACTAAATTTGCATCTAAAGTTAGTTAGCCGTAGTTAATCCTGTACTACTGTATCCTAAAGCCAGACTTCCAGAACTGATAAAATCCTGCAGTTTCTGTTGACATCTGTTGGATATATAGTTTGGAAATTCCGGTCATGACTTTCCCATGCATCACTTTCATTTTTTGTGAAACACGAACAGCAATAGAACCTTAATTCTCCATCATCTTTTTGAAGTTGTAAGAAGGTATACTATTTCGCACTTTTTATGAGAAATTGAAGGGCTTCCCAGTAGGGCCCAAGGAATGGTGTAAGAAAGACAGTCTTGGAAACCCATCCTGAGAAATGCAGTGCTGACTTTCCATAAGCACAGATAATAGATGATGACTGATGTGCCTGAGGCTGATGGCACTTGCACTGGCGCTAGTCAGAGTTATTTCTGTTACATCATTATGAAGTGGAAAGGAAAGTTCACATGGTAAGGCAAGATGGTACAGGTCCAAACCATATATGCACCACAGTGTCATTTGGTTGCTGACATTCCCTCACTGGGAATCAAACTCTAAGGAGCAGAAATGCTCTCCTCATGTTTGACAAGTATCTGTGGAAAATAGAAACTCTTAATAACGGCAGCAAAGAAGCTTATTTGTTCATCCATCGTATTTTCCAGGCAATTGTTCTCTTGAGAAACCTCGAAACAAATATCCAGAAGTGAGGGGTAAGTAGAAGAAAGATATATATGAATTCTGTCAAGCAAGGCACATCTTGGAGCTACCTAGTCCTTATACTGGAATGTTAAATTCATGTTTCTTCCTGATGCTAGTGAGGGTGAGGTAGCAGTTTGGAAAGAAAAGGCGTATCTGCAAAGGCATAGAGTCTACCTGCAAAAAACCCCAAAATTTTAAGGAATGATCTGTCCAGCCATTCCAAACATCCTCAGAGTTCAAACAATTCTATAACGTTTATTTGATCATGGAGCTGGCTGGCTCTTACACGATTTTAAACTTCCCAGAGTTATCTAACCATCTACTGGAATGGAAAAAAAAAAAAAAAAAGAAAGAAAGAAAGAAAGAAAAAGAAAGAAAGAAAGAAATTGATTGCATGCCCAGGCAATATTTACCATGGACTGTACTTATTTTGGCTAAAGATGTACAGGGAAATAAATAAATAAATAAAAGCCCCTAAGGGAATAAACGATTAGCAAGACAGTTTAAACAGCTACCACAACATCCTGACATGATGGAGCCACTGAAAGAATTCCAAATAATATAATCTCTGACAAAGGAGGGCCTGTCAGGTTAGTAACCCAAGACTGAGGTAATGGTTTCATATAACAATAATGCTTGACTTGGTATTCATTTTCAACCCACAGTGGTAAAAGTAAAGTTCAGCCTAACAGCAGCTGTCAAATACCTTCTGCTAATCCCCCAGTAGCTGCTTTGGTACAATTTTGGTGATGTAATACATCATATCACCCGACCCCAACAAGGCTACCACACTGTTAACACTTTGCCCTTGGGAGGCATACGAGTGGGTCTGAATGGTTAGAAACTTCCCCTTAGGTACTTAGGAGAAAGACCTGCTAACGCTCCCAACTACGACTCTGCTGTACTTTGTGCCACAGTAGTGCTGAAATGTGTTTCTTTCCAAATCATTAAAGTCTGGCATTTCAGAGCTAGGCTCCAGGGAAAATGTCCCTGGTTCACTGTGCATTCCCTCCTATATTTTGAAACGTAGATGCTAAGCTTCAGTGCACTTTTCCTGCTGGATTTTTAAATGGCTTGGTGTTCTACAGGCTTCAGAATATAATGGATATTGACTCTTTTTTCCTGAATGTGTGCTGTTCAGGGTGTTTCTATTGCTTGGATTATGCCACGTGCTGTGAATAATAGGATGGAGATAGCAAGGTAGTAAAACCAGCATCCCAAGAAACCCCAAGCACAGATCTCTCAGTGGGAAAGGACCATAGTCTAGCAATTGCAGTAGGATGTTGGGGCATGTTTTCTCATCAAGTCTGGTCTTCTAGTCCTCCTTATTCTTACCTATATAACACATGCAGTAAAGTCTTCTCTGTGAAGCAGGCCTAATTAGTGGCCAGTAAGCCTCAATGTGTTTAGGTGTCCATCTGCATGCAGATGGAAGGTGGCTTGGCTTGTAGTCCAAGTTGACCCAGAGGCCACAGGGCAGGATTAACTTGAGATGAAATAATTTGTGAAGATGAGCAGAAACTGTGTTGCCATTCTAGTCTTTTTTTCTACTATAAATCCTGTTCAACTCCACTTTCTCCTCCTTCAGCAGAAACAGGGTTTCTCCTAGCCCATCTCTAAATAATTCCCCCTGAATCTTTTTGATGAGACCTTCAGCATATCCTGAATTCAGGATGGGAAATGCATGGAAGGGAGGGGTGAGAAATGTCTCATCACACTGCTGTCAATGTCATGAGCCTATGCCACCTTTCAGAGAGAAATTCAGATAAAGTTGATGAATGTGGCCAACAGTCTCTGCATGTCTAGACAATCTGCATAGTTTTCCTTATCCAAACAAGCAAGTCTGAGACATTTAAAGCAAAAGGGGTTGGGGTGAGCTTCAAGTCCCTTGCAATAGCTTTTCAAGTATCACCTTAACCTCAGCCTTCTCCTCTTTGGCTATTTCTTTGGATTTGAATCCGTAGTTAATGGAAAGATTAAGATTACACTTGGCATGGAGGATACCCTGCATGGGCAAAGCACCAGAGAGTGAAGTGTTTCCTAACTCCATTTCAGAGCAATTTATCTGGGAATCATTGGCAGACACTTTTTCAACCATGAGCAAGATTACTTTACACCACAGAACAACTAACATTCTTTCACTTTACAGCTGTGTTAGCTATTTAACTCTACATACTTTGCCATTTATTTGGTGTTCTTACACTGAAGGAATAATAATAATAGTAATAGCAATAACAATAATAAAAATCCAACTTCTTTTTTCTTTAAGGTACAGCATTGTTCCACTTCACTGGCTATAACAGACTCAACACCTTTGAAAGTAATGGAATTACACTGCCACCACAGTTCACTGGTCTGCCTCATTTTGGAAAATTCATCTCTCTTAATGTCTTGGTCATACTGAAGCTTAGCATCAGTTGCTAAGCTGTGGGAGCTCAGCACTGTAACCCAGCAGTCCCAAATCTCACCTATGCACTGAAAAGATCAAAGACTCAAATTGGCAAAATGGAGATGAAGAACTGGTCTGGACTGTGTGGTCTAAAGTCTTCCTTGGGAAGAAGGGGGGGTGACATGGCAAAAATCAGATGGAAATTACCTTTTTATGCTTTCACTGTGTGCGTTACTTCATACAACATGACCCACAAGTATGCTCGATATTTAAACGACTGTCTTACTTTGAGAAGCAATTCTGACATAGCAAGGGAGTCTAAATTCACCAGTGAAGCAGTGATTTCTTTGACTGTAAGTCACCTAAAGTTAAGGAATCCACCTATTTAATTTTGGCTATTTCCACCACAACAGATGCTGAGAAACAGCGAGTCCATGCATTATAACTCCTCATTGTGAAGGGCACTGATGACTTCCTTAAGTGTCATGCTGGTAGTTAGGATGAGGCATGTGGAGCGTAAGCTACCTTCAAGTGATCTTAGATCACTGACCTCTCATGGGAAATGTTCCTGTTACCAAAACCCTTACACTGTTTTATGTAGTGCTGGTGGCCAACATTCACCTGCACCCTCATCTCAGAGTTGTGGCAACTCATGAGATCTCAGATCTGAGCTCATCTGTTGATGTATTGAATAGATCGGATTGTCTCTGACAATACCAATTATAAAGAGATGCACTCTTAGAAAACAGGATTGGACAGGGTCCTGAGAAATCAGTCAGGCCACCTTCCTATATCGATGTCCTGGTATTTAAATCTATGAAGTCCACAAACAGATAGCAGTAAATGCTGGTAACACTGCTATGTTTGCTTGAAATAGCCCATATCTACATCTGCAAAAACCACTATTATTTTCACCTGCAAAACATACCAAAAAACTAACAGTCAGACTCTACAGGTACAAATTCTAGTGCCTCTCCACACAAACACAAGCAGCAGATGATTTTGAATGCAGTTGAATGTTTAACAGTGACACAGCACTAATGCAGATTCCCTAGGCACAGGGTACTGAGAAATTCTTCAGGCGGGCAGCTAACTGAGGACTTTCCCCTACCACATCTTACACAATGTGCACACACTAGGAAAGAAGTCATATTTAGCATACTACAATTTACCTGCATGATAAACCATTGACTGTGGTTTTGGATGTCTAATCACATTATATTGGGCTTATGTACAATTTTCTAACTAGGCCGACTGATAGATTGATCAAGGGTAGATGGGATCTGACAGCAGAATATTATGGCAGAATTCTTTCGGTGATGGATGAGCCCACCTTGACACAAACTCCAAAGCTTCGCCTCTTAGTAATAAATCTCAGCACGAAGTCATCTGTCTCTGACCTGAAGCTCAAAATCAATGACTCAGGATACTGAAGTTTCATCGTCTTTATGAACATTTAAGTTGGCTCAATGGTATAAATATACACCTCCCGCATTCAATCTCTTTAATAGTGGCAGGCCTTATAATGTTGTTTTTATTTATTTATTTATTTTTGTTTTATAAAAGGTAGCGACTCATAACTGATTTTCTCACCAGCCAAGGAGATTGCTGCTAATAGATTACATTCTGCATGATGCTTAATGAGCCATGATTGGGGAAACGAGATGGGAAATGGCACTTTGGATTGATTTAGCAAGGATCCAGTAGAGGGAATGCCACAACACCGCAAATAGCAGTAGACTTTACTTGGTGTCATAGAATTATATAACAGGCTCTTCAGATAAGACCAAGGGAAAATCCTGCTTAACCAATCTGATAGCCTTCTATGATGGAATAACTGGCTGGGTAGATGAGGGGAGAGCAGTGGACGTTGCGTACCTTGACTTGAGCAAGGCTTTTGACACCGTCTCCCATAACATCCTCCTACAGAAGCTCAGGAAGTGTGGGTTAGATGAGTGGACAGGGAGGTGCATTGAGAACTGGCTGAAAGGCAGAGCTCAGAGAGTTGGTGTGGAGTCTAGTTGGAGGCCTGTGGCTAGTGGAGTCCCCCAGGGCTCAGTACTGGGTCTCATCCTGTTCTTCATCAATGACCTGGATAAGGGGACAGAGTGCCTCCTCAGCAAGTTTGCTGATGATACCAAGCTGGGAGGACTGGCTGACACACCTGAGGGCTGTGCTGCCATTCAGGGAGACCTGGACAGGCTGGAGAGTAGGGTGGAGAGGAACCTCATGAGGTTCAACAAGGGCAAGTGCAGGGTCCTGCACCTAGGGAAAAATAACCCTAGGCACCAGTACAGGCTGGGGGCTGACCTTCTGGAGAGCAGCTCTGCAGAGAAGGACCTGGCAGTGCTGGTGGATGACATGTTGACCATGAGCCAGCAATGTGCCCTTGTGGCCAGGAAAGCCAATGGTCTCCTGGGGTGCATTAGGAAGAGTGTTGCCAGCAGGTCGAGGGAGGTGATCCTGCCCTTCTACTCAGCCCTGGGGAGGCCTCATCTCGAGTACTGTGTCCAGTTCTGGGCTCCCCAGTACAAGAGAGACATGGAGCTACTGGAAAGAGTCCAGCGTAGGGCTACGAGGATGATCAGAGGGCTGGAGCACCTGCCCTATGAGGAACGGCTGCGAGAGCTGGGCCTCTTCAGCCTGGGGAAGAGAAGACTGAGGGAGGATCTTATCAACGTGTACAAGTACCTGAAGGGAGGGTGTCAAGGGGATGGGGACAAACTCTTTTCAGTTGTCCCATGTGACAGGACAAGAGGCAATGGGCAGAAATTGAAGCACAGGAAGTTCCGCCTGAACGTGAGGGGGAATTTCTTCACTGTGAGAGTGACGGAGCACTGGACCAGGTTGCCCAGAGAGGTTGTGGAGTCTCCTTCTCTGGAGATATTCAAGGCCTGCCTGGATGCAACCCTGTCTAATATGCTTTAGGTGACCCTGCTGAGTGGGGAGGTTGGACTAGATGATCTCCAGAGGTCTCTTCCAACCTTACTGATTCTGTGATTCTATGAAAACCTTCAAAATGCCTTGCTGACTCGGGAGTTAGTTTAACATGCATTTTCAAAGGCTACTTGAACACAGATTCTGCAAAAATACGGCTAGTAACCCAGAGGGCTTTTTCAGAGCAACCACATGAGTAACTTTCACTAGTAGATGATTGAACAGACTTAAAAAAAACAGAACAAAACAAAATTCTCCCTCTTGGCCCATCTGCAAAATCTCTAGCATACTTTGAAACTCTAGAAATTGAAATATCTCACTCCTTGCTTGTAACCTGGGACATGAACTGAATATATGATGGTGTGATATGGTGTTCATACTATTCAGAATTAATAATCTAATGTGCCTAGGGCTTAATCCAAGACCACTGATGACACTGTGGTCCTCTTTCTTTATAGGATTTAAGCATCTAATTCTTACCAATTTCAGCAGGAGGTCAGTGTTTGGTTCTTTCTGAGGATCCGGGTGAATGAGTCCTCATATCATATATGTTTACATGCACCCATAGTGTGAAAAAATAAAATTGTGTAACAGAAACCCACCAAGCTCCCTGCACTTCGTAGACATCCTGGATACCTACTGCAGCTCACCGAATTAATTGAGTAATGCTTTCAGATGACCTACTGTAGACATTTTCATCTGATGGAGCCAGGAAATGGGGTAGCTAATAGACCATTTTGCAGTATTGTAAGATCACAGCAATCTCATATTTAAGGAGGTTAATATAACACTAATTGGGGCTTGGGTGAAGAGTTCACGAGACAGATGAACCCACCTGAATTCTGAGAGTTTGAACAGCCTGAATCTTAACCCATACTCACTGTTGCTTTGAGTGTTTTTGCTTTTTAACCAAGAAAGGAAAAGAAATTTCAGAAGACTGCAGTAACTGTCAGCTTTTTCTGACTAACATTCTTGACTATCTTGCAAGTTCAGAGCTGTGCTGGCTGATGACATACCAATGTCATGGCCAATAAGAAAAATCAACTTATAGGACCAAATTCACCTCCTGACTGGCTCTGGTAGACCTAACTGCACTCTGAGATTTTATTACTGCGAATATCAAAGTCTAGAAACTGACAAAGCTGTATTATTGTCAACCCCTGTAGTGAGGCCGCGGAAGTAGGAATAACAGTTAAGTTAGACCTGCGTGAATAATTCATAGGGAATAATTTATTTGATGAATTGACCTCCTTCTTTTTCTTTTTTTTTTTTTTTTTTCCTGTTCCTGGCCCTGTCCACAAGCAGTCTCTGATTGTCTCTCCTCCATTGTTACTCAAATTGAAAATATCTGCTGAATAATTTCTGAGGGTAATTCTTGTTCTGCAGATCTGTCTCAGAGCAGTTCACGCTGAGTATTCGGTATCTGAAATTCTAGTGCTAGCTAGACACACAGATCTCATGGTGTTTATTTCTGTTCTTTGCATAAAGGTGACATACATTTAAAACAGTGCATTTCCCTCTCTGTTGGCAGTTATGAGTCCTTTAAGGTAATGTTAAGCTTTGCAAGGTGCCTATTCAATTGTAGGTACCCAATTCTGACTCATGTGACATAAATAACACTTACAACTAGAAAGGAAATAACGCTTCCCTTGGGGGATTTTCTTACAACCCTGAAGGTGTCTTCCAGTCCAACCAACTAGCTCAACGAGAGATCAAGAAACCCACTAGTGAAGGGTGGGTACAAATTTAGGCTTGAAGAGCATATACTTAAGCAGTGCCTTTGCCACCACCTAAAAAAGGCTCGAGAGCACCCATAAGCACGAACCCTCTCGACACAGCACCAAACTCCAGGCACACAGAGCAGCAACTGGCGCGCAGGATCCAGCAGTCTGCAGGACACTTCCACGGTAAGGAAGGCAATCAGGGCCACCCTCCACAGCTCCCATTGCCCCATTAGGAGGGCCACCCAAGCACTTTCAACCCATTTGGAGTCAGCTGAAGACTTCAGGGCTTGCAGAGCCCTCAGAGTCTGACCCAGCAAAGCTCTGCTCCGGGCAGCTATGAATGAATAAATCCCTTTCTTCATACTGCAGGGGACATAATATGTAAAACTCTACATCTTCAGCAATGTAAAGGCCTGCCCCAAGGGAAAGCCAAAGTCTTCCTGGTTATTTTACAACTTGCACTCACTAGAGTTCTGAATGCCCCAGTGCTGAGCGGCTCCCTGTTTCCCTTTGAAGCATGATCACTTGCTTGCTCCACTCATTATGTTCTGCACCCACGTCAGGCGACTAAGAGAATGCACACTGCCTTTCAGAACCAGGAGAAAAAAGGGAGCAAGACAGAGTTAAAAGTTTCAGCCATAAAAGCTTTTGACACATCTTTCTGTCTCTTTCTGTCTGTGTAATCAATCTTCTAAGTTTCCAGGAGCGCCTGAGATTTTTAAAAACAGCTGTAATCTGTGGTCATTGATGGTGGAGTAGATTGTTTGCCAAACTATTACCATAACTGTCAACCGAAATCAGAAAAATAATCTCATTGTGCTGGACAGATGCCTTTCCTGCATTATTGATATAGTCACTCCAGAGTAATAGAGAAATATAAAGCATTGTTCTATTTACAAAAGGAGATTGGCCAAGTCCTTGAGAGTGAGCAGGAGGGACAGGCACTTAAAGGAAGTGAGATATAGTCAACTCAGTAAAAGTTATGTGTCAGGGTCATGTGGCCTCCACAGTCAGCAATAGAATCTCATAGTTTTCGATAGCTTTTCCTCTCCTTTCTCACTTTCAGATTTAGTTCCATAGCTTAATCTCTGACTAAATGAGCTTTCCAGGGTTTAAATGCAGCACCATGGAATTTACCCAGCTTTTTCCCTTCCCTCCTCCCCTCTGGCTGCCATCCTGACCACCCCAAATACGTCTCTGGGACGACTGCATTTCCAGAATAAGCAACAACACTGCTTGTTCACCATGCTGCTCTTTGTAGTGAGAATAAATCAGGCCAGCTCTGCGTGTTATAATATAATAGACGAGAATTTTGTTTGCTCACAGTCAAGATACCTTGCAAAACACTTCCCAAAGCAAAGTACTAAATACGAACATTGCCGCAAACCTGAAGGCAGAAGGAGCAGTCAGCATTTAGTCGTAGCACCCGCAGAGCCTTTTACTGCTGCAAATGAATGTATGTAGAAAGAGAGGTTCCATTTTGCACTGAAATCTACTACTGTAGACCGATAATCCCAAGTTCCCAGTTACAGCATAAATGAATAAACATCTATATATTAAGAAGACTAGAGGTGGGGTGGGAGCTTGTATTTTCACTTGAACATCAATGCATGAGTCATGCATGGTGGAAGTCCTGGGATTAAACTGAGGACAGGCTCTGGAAGATATCTGATTGCCTGTCTTTTTTACAAAGGTTTTAGATTTTAAATTTGACTTCAGCTTCACTGCAGCGGAAAGTTTGTCTTCTCATCAGTATTCGGAAAATATAAAATTGGATTTTTTTTTGGAAGTAGCTCCCCATCTAATGGAGAAAGAGAAATTAGGTTTTATAAAACTACAGTAGCTTTTGGCTTATTGTTCAAAAGCAGCTAGATTCATTTTGGTAGTAACAAAAGTACTTTTCGGCAGCTTAATGTTTTGAGACAACACATGGTTTTTTTCTTTCTTTCTTGTGATAAAAACACACAGATGCAATCTTTGTCTTAGTAAGAAAAAAGATAGAAATAAAATTAGTTCATCAAATTTGATGTAATGAGCATTATTGTCATACTGTAAAAATAATTTAAACGATGACAACAACAAAATTCCTTTTCACTCAGTCAAACATCTATGAAAGAGCCACTCTAGTGAAGCAAATGCATTCTCTGATCCAAAGTGTGAAATTCAGCAGGACGTAAAAAATATAGGACTAATTGAAGGACAAATTCTTCCTGTGTGACTATCAGTCAATCAATAGCTTGGACCCATCATGCTGACTGTAAAACATTTGTAGCTTTCAAATGAGAACAAATATATTGCGAGGAAAAAGCCTGACTGCCTTCATGCAGAAGGACAAACTCCGCGGTCAAGAAACGAATGCATAAAACGTCCTTGACACTGCATTTGTCTCGACGCACTCTTCTGCTTGGAAGTTGTTATAGTCAAGATCCCTGACTCCATTAGCCCATGCTGCGGAGTAGGGATTTCACCCGATCCTTCGGCGCATTACACCACTAACTTACACCTATCTCTGGCACGCATGATTGCACACACACGCACACATACACACAGGCAGCTACCAAGCCCAATGGCATTTTTAATTGAAAAGCATAAATTTGGCCTGCTAAATCTATTAACAATTTGTTTTAATTAGGAACCCAGCTGCTTCCTGAGATTTTGCAGTCTGGGTTTCAGAACTTTAGCCATACTGAAAATGAGTCTCCAGTGAGTTGCTTTGAGTCTTTCAGCTCAGCATTTTTACAGACTTGTTGGAAGAGAGATGTTTCTAAAACTTTCCACAGCACGTGTGTCACCCCTCCTTTCTGCCCTCAGGTGACACAGATGTAGAGAATGTAAAAGCAGCTCTCCTCATCTTCAAGTGCATCTTAAATCCAGATGAAGTTTCCTCTCTTCTCACCGAATACAGTCAAATCCACTACCCATCTCAAATAGCTTCCAGAGAGGCTCAGGTTGAACCAAACTAAGAATTGTTCCTGCCACCCCAAATCATCCTTTCCCCAGTGCAGAGAGTGCACGTATTTAATCAGACTTCCTAGTAAGTAATGCCACTGTTACTTTCTTTCACTGAGTAATGGTGAGTTAAGTTCGTAGCTAAACCTGACAGATTTAAGGACCCCGTCGAGGGTCTTAGAGAACCAAGGAAGAAATGTACCCTTTTCTTGCAACATTTATGTCATCAGATCACACATTAATGAACTTTGGGACACACTCTGGCATTCACTCCTGCTAAGTTTGCATCTGCAGTACCAGCCAGAAGGAGAGCATTGGATTTTGATGGATCCTTTGCAAATTTGCAGTTTGCAAAGCCTTTCAAGTCAGTGGTCAAACTACATTGCCAGTATCTCCCTTTCTTCCTGGGGGTGGGAGCTTGTGCCAAGCAGGAAACATTTTTGCACTTGCACACCAGAATCAGTGGGAGAAAGGAGAGGACTTAACTCCTGTCCATCTACAACTCCAGAAGGTCTTTCCTAGAATTAATTTACCAACAAAAAACGCACTATAGCCAGCACATGGTCATCAAAAACATGGCACACTCCCAAACAGCCATGCAGGCCCCACAGAGCTAAAGCTGCTTCGAACACTTTCATTTTTCTTTAATAGTTCCCTCACTGTATATCAACTCTTTTTCTATGAAACAGCCAATATCTTACAGCTATCATCCAGGTGAAAATGGCAGTCTTGAGGTTAAATGAGTTATATATATGTTTTTTCCACCTTCATTGTTTCTCAGTTTTTCTACCTTACTTTCCTTTCATTTTTCCCTCTGCCATATAGGACTATCTTTAATAATGCTTCCCCCCCCCCCCCAACATGCCTCCACCAAACCAATGCCAGTTTCAGATTCTGGCAACCACACAAGCACCCCAGTGGACCTCCAGCCCATTGGAAAGCTATGGAGGAGGAGGAAGGAAAGCAAAGTCAAGTGAAGTAGCAATGCATATCACCTCACATGGGGTTCAGAGGACAGAGAAGACCTGGTTTCACCCATGCTCATGGTCCCCAACAGACTGATGCTGGCTCTGCTCCCATTTGGCTTTCCAAAAGTGATTTCTTAGTATCACCCTCCAAATGGAGAGGAATTAGCTGTCTAGTGGCCTTTACTATTCAACCAAAACTTCTCTTCAGCTTTGCTTCTGCTACTCAGAAAAAAAAAATCAAATAGCTCAGCTCATGACTATGTTAGTTTATTTTCTCAGTCAAGCTTTGATGCATTGATAAGAGGCATAACAGCAAAACTTGAGCATGTTCACTAATGAAAATAAGCAGAAAATGAATTCCGCACCAGAGCTGGTCAGCAAGTGGGAATTGCTGTCTGTAAAAAAAATTTGTTGATAAAGTATAAAAAATAGACCCGAAATATTTTCATATGCACCTTCAGTATTTCAAACAAAAAAGAATTACAGGCTCCTCAAACAGAGCTGAGAGGTTTTCCACAAAATAAGAAGTTTTTGCAGACCAAAAGTGGACACTGAATCCTAGGCCCTTGCAGAATCCCCCTGACCAGACATGTGGGCGCAGATTTAAGGTCCCTCAGTCCCATCTTTGTCATGATTCTCTGCTCCTGAGATCATTACATGAGAATCTCAGATTGCATTAAAGGTCTCTAGTCTGTAGCACAGAAAAATGGAAACCTTAAATCTAAACTTTAAATGAGAAAAATGTAATTCTCCTCCAGTATCTACTTATTTATTTTGAAACCTCATTTTATTCAAATCGATCTTATGTTTTTGGATGAAAGGGTTTGCTTTATGAGTGTTATATACGCAAATACATACTTTTGCATAGATCTGAATTCTGTATTTCTAGTTAAGAAATATGAGCTAATTTTTCCAAGTCTAGGCTGAAGTTTTCCAAGCATAGATTTTTTATTTTTATTTGGCATTTCAAATTCTTGACCAAAGAATGGGAAGAAATCCAGCAACGGTGTTGTTATCCCCTGTCACCTTCTAGCTGCTTTAGCTTTAAAACCTGGCATATTTTGAAGACAGCAATAAGGTAAAAACAAAGAGTGATCGACTCTGACTATAATCTAAAGGAACCCAAGTGCAACTCAGTGACACGCTGTATCCCTTAAACTCCATAACAACTTCTAGCCTTTACTTCCCAGGGCAGTCTTAATTAGCTGGGCATGGCAAGTTTCCCCCATTAGGCCACCGTGCCACTCTTGACTTCTGCCACACCGCACCGCCCCAGTCGCTCAGGTCTCCTGCAGTTTATTAGCGCTGTGCCTGGGGAAATTTTGCACCCATACAAAACCTGCACCAATCCTGAAACAGAACTAGGGAAATTCGGGGGTTGGAAGAGGCAATGAGCTAGGGCTCCAGTTCCAATAGCTGTTTCCAAACCTCATCAGCAAAGCTCTGAATTACAGCACTGAGGATAAAATCTAAAACCCATGTGGGGAAAAAGAGCGAGGGGATGGGCTTGCACGGAGATTGTTTGCAAGCGGTCCAGTACGAAGAAGTGTCCTAGCAACTTGGGGCTGGCTGAAAGCTCTTTTACATAGGAATAAACCCATATCTATGGATGAGTAGGAAATAAAAGCGCACTGATTTGAGAATGCTGGGACAGAGAGCCCTCTTTGTGCATTAGCTGCTATACAGCTGAGCAATTTTCCTCCTTAACACTCCGCTTTTCCCCCTCCTCCCAAAGGGCTGCTCAGCCACCTTATCTTAAGTCGTCTTTGGTTTGTTTACTAAATCTTTAGTCTGACGGCTCAGGGTTAAGGACCCTCAACTTAGGTATGATCCTCTACCTCATGCTTCAGTTCCAGAGTTGACTCATAAGTAGAAGAGTCCTTAAGCCTCAACAAGCAGATTGAAAACTCAGTAAACAAGCTGAAGAAGAGAAACTCGAGATAAGAAGTCCAAGTCTCCAGCCACAGAGACATGAAATGTACTTTGTATATAATATATTTACAAAGAGGTTTTCAGTGACTTTCTGATGATTTACAGTATGTTTTGTAATTTTTTATTCTCTTTCCCCCTACGACTCTCCCCAGTCAGAGCTGGGTTTATTATGCACCTATCTAGGGATGCTCACATTTAGCTCAATAATCTTATTAGTTGAATACTGAGAGAGAATACACAAAATTACTTATTTTTCTCAAAAAGAACACATGTCAAAGAAAGTTAGGTAAATTCTTTTAAAAAAATTGTTTCTGCAACCTATCACTGTTCTGGAGGTTTATTGGAAATACACTTACATAATTTTAGATATATTTAAAAGTCTCCATGGAAACCATTTCTTTGTCAAAAGGATAACATTGTTTGGCTGATTGTAACCCATACCTTGTAATGGCCAGGTCAGGTAAGAGGACCAGAAGGCAACTCTGATGCCACCAAGTGAATTAACTTGGCTGTTTTCAGTTCACAGCTAGAGGAGAAGGTGCAAAGTAACATTCCTCCGTTATCTGTAAACAGAGACAATAACAGCGAAACAGGTTAGGTAATCTGACGCTGGAAATACCTGAATGCCAACCTGCCTGCCTCCCCTCAAAAGAACCCCCTGGTTATGCTAAGTGTTTCTGTAAGAGGGACCGAACATGCAAGGTCTCAGCACTCCTTAAGCAAGGATGTTTGTTTTGCATGTCACAGGTTTTCCCGCAGGAATAGGCAGTTCTTCTAACAAACATTGCTTCCACAGCAGCACTGCAGCTTGCAGTGTGTTTGTGCATGTAGAGGCATCTGCAAAGTTGCATTCCTAATTCTCATGCCATCCCTCTCTCCCTTTTCTGCCAAGTGCTTCTCCAGGCAAATGGTGAGGAGGAGAGGAGCAGAATCCAGTCTGACCTTCCTCCAGCCCCAGGAAACACTGCAGTAACAGGAGGTGTAAACCGTAGCTAGGTCTCTGGCAGACAGCAGCTGGGAGTCAACAACAGCCCATCTTACCCACTTCAGAAATGAGCCTTGGCTGATTGGACAAATATTTCCTATTTACCAGCTTCTCCCCCTTCCTGGATAATTCTAGGGTTAATCCTCTGCACCACCTCCTCAGCCCAGCCCCATGATATTGACACTTAAGAAACACAGAGCTGTTTATATTTCATTGGAGAGCTCATACTATCAATTTTCACATTAGTGAGTCCAGCTATTGCTCTCTTCTATCGGCATCTATTGAGTGGTGGCAGTAGAGATATCCGCTGTAGTGAAGGAAAAAAAAAAATACTTAGCTGTCTGATGAAATGTTTTAAATGCATAGGGTTCACCTTGGGGTTGGCTGCTGCTCAGATTTTATCCATTAATAACACGCAGGGCTGCCACACTACTCTCCAGGGCTGATAGGAAAAATAGTACCACTTACAGATCCCTTGGTTTGCCTCGGGGAGAGTGCACCAAATGCAGCACATATCATACATTTTGGGGCTGAAATTTACTCCACAAGAAGAAAAAAAAAAATCCAAACATTCTTTTTATTAAAAAACAAAACCCCAACCCTACTCCCAAAGCATAGACAAAGGGAAGTTGCCGTGTAGGCCGGGAGTTGCCAACCCCAGGTGCTTTGCTTATGCTATGAAGTGCCTCTAGGCAAAATTGGAGTAAGATTTCAGTGTAAAGGGCCTTTTCCAGCTTACTGCCCTGCAGGTTGACATTTGACCCAACAGGGAGAGAATCTGAATTGTTACAAGGAGCCAAGCACAAAGGAGCGGACTTTTTCTCAGCTGTCCTGTTTCCAGCAAAAGCATCTCATTTATTTATATTTTCTTTTTTTTTCCTACCACTGAAACAATTCACAGGAAAATGATAATCAGAATGAGAATTGTTAACTGATTAGATTATTGTCAGCATTCAGTACAAAACAGCCAAGTGCTCAAGGGTAAGTATTATTTTCATCCAGTGATGAGGCTAAGAAAGGATTCTGCACCCAATTCCCTGAACATTAATGATCTGAAGATATTTGGGTTGGGTTGCATTGTTTTCCCTTCTCTTTCAAAGAGAGCCACAGAGCTCTTTGCTGCCAGGAAGTGTTATTTAAGAATATGAGTTTCTTTTGTAAAGGGAAGGGCATAATTAGATGTTAAGAGCTGATTATTGTATTGTTCTCCACAGAGATTTGCAAAGGAACTGCATTTGAAGAAAGAAGGGAAAGTAAGTATCGTGCTTGGAAAGTGAGAGGTATTTGGCGTCAATATTCTACACCGCCACCGTATCCAAAGCTTTTCACAAAAGATGGGAAGTAACCAAACTTCACTGCTCTCTGCAAATACAGCCTCCACTAAAAGCAGCCCCCAACAGCCATGGTCTGTGGGACACTGTGACACGGCGATCATCTCATGCCAGCTGCCACAACACCTTTAGCACAACCTACTCCACTGGAAGCTTTTCCTCCTCCAGATGAATAGCATTTTGATTCTGCCTCTCCTACCTGTTGGCAAGCAAAGACAGCAGTTTGCCGGAGGTGTGGGCCAGCAACACCTCGCTGTGCTGGGGAAAGGCAAAGTTCTTGCAGGCAGGCAGAGACACTGTTTTGAACGGCCTCCAAGCCCCGGTGCTTGCAGCATGGTTCCTAAAGGCAGTCTGCTCACGCACTGGTGCAACGAAAACCAGATACACCTCACTTTGTGTTCATTCGTGACAAAGGAAGGCTGAGTATATCCTCTCCCCTCACTTTGCACTGTTAGAGCAGAGAGGGCACAGACTGAACCAGCTATCCTATCACTTGCAGGGAGACCCACCAGATCACGGTTGAACTTCACTCGTGAAAGACAGATAAACACTGGAAGGGAACCTCTGCAGCTACAAGCCTGGCATGGTCAACCCAGAAGATAATAGGATCCGAAGGGTGGGGTTTTTTGTTTTGCTTTTAACACCAGCACTAGAATCAGCCAAATAAAGTTAAAAGACTACATGTTGTGAGAAGCTAGCAATACAGTTACAATCCTAAAGACCTCCAAAATTTCCCACCTCCAAAACCAAGTATCACTTTGAAATGAAAGCCATGAATCTCCTCCCCCCCCCTTAAAAAAAAAAAAAAAAAAAGAGCTTTGTGAAACAAACTGAACTTGTCTGCATACTGCTGTTTTCTACTACTCCAGCCCTAGGAACCTGTAGTACTTCCTCCTGCCTCCTCCCTTAGAAACATCTTCCTTTCCTGAGCACCTATCAGACATCTCATCAGAGAGAAACTTTTGCAAGCAATAAACCCTTGCTGAGAGAGACAAGAACCCATCTAGCTCATCCAAACTCACTGAATAAAGTAAGAAACTTAATACATGCGACAGGCTAGCATTTATCCTGTATGTTGCACCGAGAAGAAAGTGCAGCTGGGTTGCAGGTAGACATCCACTGCCTGAGTACCTCTTAGCCCTGTAGCACACTACAGGGGAGACAGGGTGTTCCAGCTGCCATCCACAAAGATTAATTAGATTAAAAATCAAGCTGCCAAGCCTCAAGCTTTTCGCTCTGGAGGCTTTAACAGATTGGTCAAGAGGACAAGCAACATAGACCTTCAGAAGCTGCTGACCTCCACTTGTTTTTCAGCAGTGGTTGGTGTGAGGGGAGGCTTGACTGATCTGAGCATTCAGTCCTTTATTACTCTTCTCACCAAGTGACAAGTGCATCAGCTCTGCTTAACACCTCCCGAAGCCACAGAGACATTACCTCCTCAGAGCTGCCTCTTTCTGCTGCCACGTTTTTCTCCTCAGTCTCCATCATGTATTACTTAGGTTATGGAGTTCATCTGAAATATGCCTCACAGCTCAAGTCCCAACTAGAAAAACACTCATGCCAACTATGCTTTAAAGGCTGCTGCAATGACCTGGCCATGCACCAGGACCTCAGAACTGTGCTGGGCTGCTCCACTTCTGCTTATGGAGTCTACACTAGCCTTGGCAAGCTGCAAAATGATGGGATTTTTTTTTTAAAATGGACTTCTTCCTAGTAGCTCCCAAGGGATGTTCCCTCTCCTCCTCCTAGTAAAGGAAACAGAGAACATAGGAATAGGTGTCGTCTCCTGCTCACCTTTTCCACTCCATTTTCCAAGGCTCTGCAAGAGATCTCATTAATAAAGTCTTCAAGGCTCATTTTAAAGCATACTAGGAAGATTTTTCATGCTACTGCTATTTGCTCCATAGCCTCATAGATGCCACACTTAGAGTTCTAATTCTCAAAGAGAAATCTAAAAGAGAAACAACGCCCCTACCTTTTCACTCTGTCTCTATTGCTACTTAAAACCATGCTACCAGAGATAACACCTAAATACCTATACTTAAACTACATATATAAGCAGAAAGTGGAAAGAGTTGTAAGAGCACCTCACTCTCCCACCTCAAGCAAAAAGCATTCCCTATCCCAGGGTCATCCTTTTCTAGCCTTTTTCCCCCACCCCTTTTTCCCATCAGCCACAGCTTCACTGGGGAGGGAGGGGGAATTAACCCTTTACGTACAAAAAATAAAGCAGTTCCACATTTTATTATACATTCTCCAAAATAAACTTTGTGGGCAGACAAGTTCTTAAAGCCAAAGCCTGAGCTGAAGCCACCGCTGATTTGAGGACAGATGTTCCAGTCCTTTTCTTAATCTGCAGGAACAGCCTTTAGCTGTATCATAATTAACATATTCCATGTGCTAAATCGTAACGAACTCGCGTGTTCTCCCCAGACCTGCTTCCAGCCAGAGGTGAGAACTAATGAATTGTCAGGGCCTCGTACAGAGGACAAGGACTTGGAACTGAAGTGGAAGGAGTAAGAACGCAAACACCTGCATGTGGAGGACAGAGCTCCGCGCTCTCGGATCATGCCGACACCTTGTAAGAAATTGTCGATTTGGGCACTCCTTTTCCTGCAGTTATACTGTTTAGTTAGGACTGAACTCAAACACCGTTTGTACAAGAGTTTGTTTGAACACATCCCTTCCGTTATTGGGCTTTTTTTTTTTTTTTCTTCCATGCATCTTCATCCTTCATGGTTGATTTAGATTATGATGTAAACTAACCGAACGTGACACAGCTGCTCTCCTCAATAACTAAGGAGATGCCGGCTGCCACTCACCCTGGTGCATTGGTGATTCGCAGCAGGGCTTCTGGGGCTTCTGGGGGCCCTCTTTTTTGGCAGCTCTCTATACCATCCTCATGCAGTTTGCTGAAAAAAAAAAAAAAAAAAAAACAATGATGTTAGCAACATATGAGCAGCCAGAATAGGGGTCATTTACCTTATTTGCCAACAAAGTAAAGGACAAGGCCCAGTGGAACAGCAATATATGGAGAAGAGCAGGCTCCTGAGGCAGCTGGAGAAAGACACAGCTTCAAAAAAGGAAACAGCAAGCAGGAAGGATCCCAGGAGTCACCTCTGTCCACATGTCTCTTTCCTTTGAAATGTTTCGTTTATGAAGTCTGTATGGACTATTTGAATATAAATTCACAAGTTTTCATCAGCTACACGGCCTCTGCCAAACTGAACTCGTCTGACTGAGATGGACACCCTACCTCAGATACAAAGGCTGAGACCAAAGTGTGCTGAAAGCTGAGGAAGCTTTTGTTGACACTTAAATTTGTGTAGCAGCTAACAAAAAATAAATCATTCCCATCTGCATATGGGACTTTGACTAATAAAGGCTTGGTCTGAAACTGAAGAAGCCAAGAATCTGTCAAGGATCTGATCTAATTGTATATCTAACCTGAGCAGAAGTAGGAATAATTGGAAACCTCTCAAGTAGATTGTTCTTCTGAACTTACTGGGGCTCACCACACACCAACAGCTTGCACAGTCTGAATTCTGCAAACAAAAGCAGTCTGGACAATTTTGGAGAAGACACTGAGCATTCAGACTTACAGATTAGCTCTCACTGTTCCCTGCCAGAAAAAAATTAGGCATTTATTTCTGCTACATAGTACCTCTAGGCATGAGGTTACAGCATTGGGCATGTTTTAACATACAGGCTATGCTGAAACAGAGAACTTGATGAAGGTCGTTAGTGGAGAGAATAGCTCTAAATAAAATGATTTCTGCAGAAACCGGGGATGACAAATCTATTGTTATATGAAAACATACGTATATGGCACTGTGAATTTAAAAGGTACCCCACATAGTAGACATAGTTCAACTATTTGTTATGACTCAGATTCATAAAAAATATTTCCCTTTTTTGTTAACAGTTTCTGTGTACAAAATTAAACCCACTTGCTATAAATGTATTCCTAATATAAAAATATTCACCAAATAAATCCCTATCCATTTATATCTATATCAAGTTTCCAGCCTCCTTTCTAAGTATTTGTCTTACTATCTGAGAACCTATATATTTTTATAAAACTTTTATTTTTGGGTGCCATTTGCTAAAAACGTATAATTATCCTCTAAGACAGTTTTATTTCTACTTGATAATTTTACCAAACTTTTTACATTTTAAAAATGATTTTGCTTTCTGTGTTACTATTATCAACAACATTAAAAGGATGGAAATTACAATTTTGTGCATAACTCAAACTTATTTAAATATGACCTCAGTAAAAATTTGTAGTGTTTAGTCCAATATATCAGGAATATACATTAAAATACATTTTCTTCCCTAAACAATATATAGTCTAAATCTGTAACTAATTAGCTGAACCTCTTGATTCAATAGAATAGATATAGAATAGCAAATACCCTAAACGTTTTAAAAAAAACAATCTCATCTATTTAGGGAAAGTGAGAATTTTGTAAAAAAGGGAGTTGGCTTCTTTGCCTTACAATTTAAAGCTCCGCTTTCTAACTTAGATGCATAAAGTTCTTTTTTTTTCTTTTTTTTCTTTTTTTTTTGTCAGCTTCAGCACAGAGAAGCATTAAAATTCATCTCACCAAACCTTTGTTGGGAAAAAAAGATGTTAAATATCAGCAAATGGATCTGATAAGCTGCAGACTATTTCTGCTGTCAGAGAATGACTGTAGGACAAAAACACATGTTCAGGATTTGACATCCCTTGGCATCTTGTAAATAGCCTGCATGAATCCACACCTAAAAACTGCCAACACAAGCAAAATTGTGCCCAAGTTTCTTGTAAGTTAAGCAAGCAAAGCAGAGACATGAAACGTGGTTGGATTGAATATAGAAACCTAAAGACCCCCAAAACTGACCTTGAAATCATTTCAGCGAAAGATCTTCTCTGCACTTTTGCAGAGCTGGCCTGATTTTTTAAAGTGTGCTGTAGTTTGTATGTGCGCGTGTGTATGTATGAGTGTGTAAGACTTGGAGTAATAAACACTGTATTAGGGAAAAAGGAACTTCTCACAGAAGAAAAAAGAACTGCTGAATAACACAAAATAGACCTTTCTCTTTTTAAAGGTTTCATTCCGTAGAAGAAATGTGAAGTAATCCCGTGGCCTGGATTTCCAACACTTCAACTCCAACCGCCCTCGCTGAAAGAAAAAAAAAACCGTTTTTCTGTGATTTGTGATTCAAGGGAGATTTCTTCTCTGTTTAGATGGAAGTGTTTTCTGCTTTCTTTTTCTTCTGTTTCTGTAAAAAAAGTGCTACAAAGAAAGAAAGAAGATATTTCATGAGGAAGGGGAGGAGATTTGTTTCAAGAATTGATTTCTTCTGAGATAGTATCAGGATCTGTTTGCCATCACCAGAGACAGGAGCGATGATGTCCTCTCCTTGTCTCTACCCCCTATGTCAATTCCAAGAGGCCACACGGAGATGTTGGTCTTCCTTTTAGGACTCAGTTTTACTCATGAAGCAAATGGCATTTTCCTAAAAGGCTGGGAATTGTCTCACATTTTAGGGACTACCATTTTTGAGACTATCATATCAGTGGTGGTGGCATCTATGAGGAAAAATTTCTATAAGGAAATCCACCCTACAGGAGGCGATAACGCTGCCACATGTGTCCCAGTCACGTAACTGGGAGCACTTTCGAAAGCCCTCCCAGGGCAAATCTGATTCTAAGGTCCACTTTGGAGAGGATCAGCACCTTTGCCATCCACAGGGCGTCCAGACCTCAAGGCAGGTCAAAGAGAGGACAGGCAGGAGGCTGGTGCTCCTGCCAGGCTATCTGGAGTGACAATGTGTGACACACCTGGACACCAGGCTTCTTCCAACCAAATAGTCAAGAGAGGAATGGAATGGGGTCTCCGCAGCCTGGAGAGGTCACTAAGCCATCAAGCCCTGTGCATCAGGGATGCGGCGGCTCTGCTGGGACCAGGAGGGCGAATATCTCTAAAGAACACGGACAGCTGGCACAGTGCCTCCTGCTCTCCTCTTCCTCTGAAGTACCCTTGGAGTCAGGATGCCGGCTTTAATGACCCAGTAGTCTGCTTGGCTATAGCAGATCTTGCATTGCTGGAGAGAATCAATATAAACACTTTCTTTTGTCTTCCCCCCCGCCTTTTTTTCCCTTTACCCATTGTAGTACCTCTTATTTCACTGTCTGCTCTCTGTCCCCAGAGCCAAAGGAAACCGTGATCCATAATTCCCAGTGCTGCCCAGCCTGCTATAAAACTGCTCAGTGTGAAACGTAATATGCAAAAAGTTTTTTTTTTTTTTTTTTTGGCAGGCTCTGGAAAAGGCCTGTTTCCTGGCAGGAGAAAAAGCTAGCCTTGGCTTCAAGCAGCCACTGACAATTCCCAGCATATGGTAAGAGAGGGAGCTTCCGCCTCCCCCATCAGGTAAGTGCCATCTTCCTTACTACAGCAATGATCGATGTCACGCTTGGAGAGCGCTGGCTGCTGGGAGAGGAGCCAAGCGGCCAACTGGCCAATACAAGGGAACGGGTCAGCGTGGACAAGGCCTCTGGGTGAGGGAGGCATGCTAGCATAAGCATGCAACCAGGAAGTGTGGTGTCTTAATGCACCGTCATGTGCTTTGGGTTTTTGGCTCCGCAACCAAGTTCGAGAGGGCTGATTTTGCTCACACTGACACTTAAGTCCTTTTGAAAGGTGAGTTGGAGCTTTTTAGCACTTGCCTTTCAGCAAGGATATAGAGCATTGTTCATGTGCTTTTCCCTCACTCCTTTCTCCTCCTGTTTTGTTTTTTCTTACAGTGTTTCTTCATGCTGTTTTTATAATGAATTATTCCCCCTTTGGCTAGGGGAAGTCCCGATGCCACCCCTATTCCAGTTGTGTTCTTTGACGCCTCATTGCTTTGGAGCAGCCCATAGCAGGAGCAAGTGCCAAGGGAAATTTCCTTTGCTACAGCTCTGGCTACCCTTGTATCCCACCGTAGTGTCGTTCTAGTGCTGGGATACCTCTCCCAGACTGTCCATGCAGTGGTCCGTCCTCCCCAGAGGGTGCAAAAGCTGGAGGACAGGCCACTCCATGAAACAGCCTCTCTGAGGCAGATCTGCTGCAGAGGCTCAGTATAGATGTACACCTTCAAAGCCCCTTTGAGCCATTACGACCAGGTTCTTAGCTGTAAATCAGAGCAGCCCCATAACACTTTTTCCCCTCACCAGAGCCCTGACCTGGAGGGACCACATCTAGTGGAGAGAGGGTAATTCATTCTCCATGCTCACTCAATCTGTAGACCCTCGGCCAAGGATGCTGATTATTGCTAACTGGGTGCTGGTTTTTATCATACTGGCAGGGCTAACCCATAACTCATTTCACATAGAGCTCTTAACAGTCATTAGCTGGCAAAAAGTTTTGGTGAGGATCGAATTGAACTGTTTTCCATTACCGTAATGAGGACTGTGCCCTTTGCAGCTCATTCTCCAACCCAGAAATAAACTGTGGCTGAGAAATAAACTCAGTGGCTCATCTTCTGCCACAGATTCATCTAATACAACTGCCTCAACGCACTCTGCTTGTGCGCATGGTTCCAGCACACATTACTGTCATTTCTGATGCCCTAAAAGCTGCTGTCTTCTCCCTCCCGTGCTCTTAAATGCCTTAAATGCTCTTAAAAAGTGTGGTGACACTTTTACGGGTGATGGGGCAAGGGTCACATGCTGAATCTTTGCATGCCAAGAGATGCAAACATCAGATTCCCATCTCTAAATGGAAAATGGGATCCGATTTCCTTTCTCAGTAGGTTCCTTGTTTGTGTCTCTTAATTACAGATAAACAAAAGGAAAGATGCAACCGTTCTTAAATTGAGTTCAAGTTTTTTCTAATTGCCATATTGAAAGGATAAAGAGGAACCCAGGCAACTACAGCAGAAGCACCTCTATCTACCATATGCTACATAGAAAGTGTAATATAGGGGGTTGCTTTCTAGAATCCGTTGCAAAACACTGGCCTGAGCCATGACTTTGCCAGGCAATGAGTGCCAGCTTTAGCAGCAAGTATTACAGAGTGGTCAACTAGGAGTATGGTCACATCCATAAATTCATTCACATGCACTATCAGATAGTTACAGCTGCTGGGTGCAGTTGTGCAAGCAGCACATATTAAAATACGTTGATCAAAAGCCAGAATTTTAAATTCAAAAGACACATGTCATTTTAGCCGCTGTTTCAAATTCAAAATTCTGGAGAAAAGGTTTGGTTTGGTTTAGAAATGCTACTGAACAATATCAGACTTTTTCTCTCTGAGTTTTTAAATTTGACTTTCAATTTTTATATGTCAGGTCTTTCATTTTTATATTAGTTGATTATTTTTATATTTTTCTATGATACACAAATCCAGATTTTTTATGGCATGACAAACCAAATATACTTTGATCCAGAAAAATAGGAAAGTTTCTATAGTGATGCTAAATAGTAAGTAATCTTTTTGATTTTAAGGTTAAAAAAAGATAAATAGTTCAAGAATTATTTTTCTAACATATTACTAATACGATTGGCACAACATGAAACATTTACTATTAAACTGAAAATCCAGGGTCAATATTTAAAACAAACTCCATCCCATCATAATTCTTAGTCTAATTAACGACAGCTCCTGAGCACTGGTGAATGGATTTTCAAATTTAACAAGTTCTGTGGAGTTCAACAAGAATAATTATTTCTCTGAATAGTCATACTTAAAGAATATTGCTGCCCATCATACAGTATTCATTATTTCCCCGTTTCAAAAGTCTGTCATCTAAGTAGGGAGCAGGAGTGATTCCACACAACTTAGGTGACAAATCATGAAACATAAAAAATGACTAGCTAACGGCTGCTGAGACTTTTGCTGCGGAAAACAGCTTCCTTCAAGTCAGTATTTCCTCACTCTCCCAGTCTTCCAAAAAAATGGCAATCCAAACGTTCCAGCTGCAAAGCACAGGGATCTCCAAAGCAACTGGTATCTCCAGGGAGATCACCAACAGCGTGCTCCGCTCCGCTCTGCTCTCCCTCTCCTCCTCCTCTTTTTTTTTCTCCCTCAGCAAGAGTAAAATCTTCCACGTGGCCAGGTGTTTTCACTTCAGAGGCTCCAACGGCAACAACAACTTCAGTGCTTGGAAGCTAACAAATTTGTTGTGTCACAATTGATAATCAACTCTAGTAAAAGAATGTCCAAATCAATTGAGCTTTAGCAAGGGCAAACTGACTGGACACAGCCCGGCTCCCAGCAAAAGTAGGCCAAGCTTGATAAATTTGCCCTTATTATAGCTATTGATGTTTAAATTTCTTCAGGGATGTTGTTACATGGGTGCCTAGCGGTGACAGAGGTACGATGACCTCCTTCGATCCTTAATCTACACCTGTTAGTTGGCTCCCTAGTTGCTTGTGAGTATACTCAAGCTTAAAGGTTAACAAAAGAAAAACAGGCCAAGTTTACGCGACTGCAGCAGCGGATCAATGCAGAGTAAATAACCTTCTCTGTCTTATTTCCCCAAGCATTATTGATCCAAGTTCTTTGTTCTTTGTCATGTTTCTGTCTTCTAATCCCAGGGGACACTAAACGATCGGCTCGTATTGGACATGTTAACTGGCACATTATGACAGCTACCATTTTGTCACTCAATGTGGTGCTATATATAAAGAAGCCTCTGTTTGGGGTTTTCGAAGCTCTTCTCTCTGAAACGAGCCTCAGACCTTTGCTTTTTTCCTCTGGCTTCCTTTGTTCAGTCACTGCTACCCCCATAGGTTTTTTTATCTGGAGGTCTGCAATAACACTAAACTTTTTTTTTTATTATTATTATTAATTGCCTCTCCTAAAATTCCCCCATCCTTAAAGATGGACAATAACCCAATAGTTAAAAATAATAGAAGCTTTTGCAGCATTCAGTGCTCGGCAGGAGTTTCAGGCAGCAGCAAATGCTGGTATCAATTCTGACCTGTCGGGGCTTGTTGTTTTTTATTTAGGAACAGGAGCCCTTTCCTTTCATTATCAAGGTTACATTTAAAGGATATTGCACTTTCCTAAGTGTTCTCAATGGATTTCTATGGGATATTACAGATATCACTCTAGCCATACTGAGCCCAAGCTCCATCTTTCAGCTGCACGGATGCTCCAAGTGCCTTAACAGCTCTATAAACTTGTAGATTTGTGGTGGAAGTGTGTGTTCACTGGGAGACTATTGGATTTCTAACAAAATTAATTGGATTTCTTTCCTTATGAATGCTCCCTCTACATGCCTATCTCCTATCTCCAAATAAAGACTTGCCAATAATAACTCCTAGAATTATAAAAGGAAAAAAAAAAAAAAAACAGGAAAGAAAAGAAGTGAACTCGGAAGGCATGGCAACCTACTATTGCTTATTTAGCCTTCCTCACACTTTATCTAGGACACAGAAAAAGGCTATTTTAAAAGAAAAAGCTTTTCCCTCCTGTGCCAAAAAACTCCCAGTGAGGGATCCAATCACCAAAGTAAGTGTTGCGTGCCTTCCTGTTACCACCGTGGAGAGTCCGTCGGCCTTGATAGCATCGCACAGATTTCAGACTCCAAAATTCATAAGGCATTTTTGAGTCTGTCTGATGCTTCATTGACAGCGCAGGGAGTAGGATTGTATTTTAAAACCAAAGCGATTCGATAGTCAGAAGGTAAATTCCTGCCTGTTTCTCTACGTATAGCGTTTCACTATATTAGCCATCACTAATCACCGTGCAAATACACTCTGTCCAGTGGACAATAATAGCATTATTACTTTGCCCACCACAGACTCTTATCTTTCTTTAAGTCACAGCTGAGTCAATCTGTTCTTTGAACAGGTATTTTTGTTAAGGCGAAGGAATCCAGGGAAGAAAGCTGCTGTATATTTCGCTTGAATTTCAAGTTCTTTCACGTCTCCATAGTTGATAATTAAACCAACTGACCTGCTTCTGCATCGAAGCCTGCAGGAAATTAGCCAGATAATACTCATTAGGTAGATAGGCTTTGGGGGATAGTTTATTAAAAGAAAAAGAAAGAGCCCCCAACCAAACAAATAACATTGAACTATGGATCTCAGCACGGTCTCATCACTTGACTCCAGTGTTCTCTCCCTTTTTTTCCCCACTAGCAGAGTTTGGAGACCTCTTAGCAGAAATCTTTTAAAAGAGGACCAAAAAAAAAAAAAAAAAGGAGGAAAATAAAAAGAAAAGATATTTGCCAACATTTCAATAATTTGTCCAGCTACACTCCTACACTCGACCATTCAAGACCAAAAACTTTCTATTTTTAAAGTGGAAATATATTGTTCCAATACTAATCTTTCAGAGATTGCACAATCTCACTTTTTTTCCTATTCCAATAGAAAAAAAATCTTACTTTATTCTGTTTTAATAGAACAAAATGATCTTTAATTTAAATCATTAAAATATGCTGAAGCCCCAGCAGGAACATTGTGTGGCATGGGTCTACAAAGACCTTTCTTTTCATTTGAAATGTTTTTTTTCTTTCGCTTTCTGATATGCTGAAAATATGTCAGTAAAAACTTATAAATTTCCATAAAGCATTTGTAATGTTTTATGTTTTATTTCTATAAAATATTTAATGTTTTATTTCTGTAAAAACATTCAGACTTCCTGATAAGCTGGAAGATCAAGGGGTCAACCAGCCCTAACAGTTAATTTATTCACCATTTGTCTTTCCAACTGCCAATACTTTGGGGGCAAGGACCATGTATTTTTGTGTGCTTAGAGTGTGCCTAACAAAGGGTTTACATCATAATAATATCTAATTATTTATACAACTGACATGTAAATGTGACAGGTAGGTTGCATGTTGATTACAATTTTATTTGACTGGGGAATATGTCTTATGCCAGTGGAATCTTTTGCTTCTCCTTTCCAACAAACACAAGGGTCTTTTATGTTATGAAGCGTGGCATGAAAAGGTCAAATATAAGAAGAATTATGACAGCGTTTTCCATAAGGGGATGGCTATCTATAGAGTGGGCACATATGTAGTCCACATCTCTAGAATTTTGAGCTAGAAAATTGCGTAGAATAAAGAATTTCTCTTCCAAAGTGATGTACACAAGCCTTTCCTTTCACAAAAAGGCATTGTCTCTGTTCAGTAAGTGCCAGATCTTTATTTCACCTTCAGATGATATTATTTGGAAGGTTTGCATTTCTATTTATTAGAAACCCGGTTCACTCTTCACCAGGACATTCTGTAATGTAATGCCAGAGACGTGGTGACATCACTATGTTAAAAATAAGCCGTAGTGGCATACCTATGGTGAAAAATAATATTATTCAAAGTAAAACTATATTTCAAATCTGCAAAGCTCTCAGTGTGTTTGAGGTGTATGTTTAAAGGAGATAGCCAAAACCCCCTGTTAGCAAGAAGAAAGTTATATTTCACTGCAATATTTTTATGTGGCTATAAAATACAAAGTAGAAAAAAACTGAATGGTGTCTTGTTTATTAATTTGATTTTTTAAAAAAAAAAAAAAGCTCTGAGCAATCTTATTGCTCTAGATTTGGAAGACATTCAGCTTTCCTGATTCTTCCCTTCCCTTTGGAGAGCAACTCTTAGGTGAGGAGCCACATCTAGGTCCCAATATTAGAATATTTCAGCCCATCATCACCTTTTAGGTGCTAGGTCAGTGCCTAACAAACTGATAGAAGTACGTGGAGGTGGCTAATTTAAAGCATGCCATAAACAGCAGTTGAAGACAGGCTTTCCTAAAGGTGTTTCAGTAGGAGGTTTTGTTTTGCTTTTTATTGTTTTCTTAACCCTGCCTTTGCCCCCTTATACTGCACTCTTATGCTAAAACTATGAGCATAAGGCAGTTCTACACTTTCATGCAATTTTTGCTTTGATAGGGCAGCAGTAATTTTTTCAGAAGTCTTAAGGAAATATGACTTAATAGCCTGAATCTTGTTTTGTAAAGAGACAAGTTTTCTAAACTATAAAAAGTCTCCCAAAACTAGTTAATAGACTCAAGGCTAAGTGCTCAAGTAATTAAAATTTAAAAATGAGATGTTTCCTAAATCACACTTTTGGTTTTTTTATTTATTTAAGGTTCATGTGAAGCTCTTAGAGGATTCTTGGTTTCAGTTCAGGAAGTGCTGAGAAGTTCAGCTGACCTTGAAAACGTTGATGTAAATAGCTCATTAGGTGAATGACCAAAAAGGCAGACCTGTCTGAAGTTCACAAACTTTGTGGAAGATTATGTGAAAGATGCCATGCTTCTTCCCATTAGAAGAGTCTGTTCTTAAAAAGCACGTTTTCATAACTAGAGGTTTTTGATTGTTCAACAGATTTTACCTCCTAGCCTCTCGGGCACACCCTAACCTCTTCAAATAAAAACAAATGCTATCTTAGTCTAGAAAGCTATTCTTGTCCTTGATGTGTTTTGAAGTCCAGTCAAGGTTCAAAACAGAAAGAAAGCAAGGCCCCGTGAGGATGGGTCTGAGAACGACAGGTAGATTTCTTTGCCTTCACATAACATACAAATCAGAATTGTATCAAATAACTAACAAACCATGCTATTCGTAACAATTCTCATGTAAGCCTACAATATATATTACCTGTAGGTATTTTGTTAGTTCATTATTTTTTGCCATGAGCACAGCTGAAATATTTTAGTACATTTTTCTGACATTAATCCATACTGCTTCATAACCCCCCTAGGATGCGTGTTACTGCTGTTTTGTTCATTTTACATGTGCGTAAACTGAGGCACAAAGGGTAAGTCAAGTGCAGGACTATGAAAGTAAAAGGAGTCTTGACAGTTTTGAATGACTACCTCATATTCTAAGCAAAACTCTGAAAACTTATATTAATCTTACTCCTCACCCATCAACACCATGATCATTCAGGTAGGAATTCTTAGTTTTAATTAAAACATGGTGCATATGCAAGCATTCTTGGATTGTTTAACTGAATAAACTACTAGGAACCTTTGGACCATTTGTTTGATCTTCATATTTAAACACAATTTTAACAGTAACCATTAACACATACCAGTAAGAGACATCAGTGGCAGAACAACACACTAGTATGGACCAGCGCTGGATTAAACAGTGCTGATGGAAATAACCAGTTACAAATGTTTCTGTTTAGTGGGAGCCAAATCAGATAACTAATACACAGAAACATTGGGCCTGATGGATATTTTTTTTTCCCCAAGGAAAGCCTGGGTTGCAGCCCGAGTTGCACTTACTATGTCTGTTTGTTTTGACTTCGGAATTGGGGAAATGAAATCCTGGATGAAGCGAAAAGGTGACCGGAGAGGCAGGAAGAGCAAAGTACGTGAAGGGCAAAGACATAAACATCGGTGCTATTCTCTCCGTGTTACTAGACAGGGACCTTGTATTGATTTCTCCAGGCACGCCAGGAGTTCCTTCCACCGGTGACTAATGATGCGCCCTTTGGGTTATGATGACACTGCATTTCACGGTCCCACGGGTCGAACACCTGATGTATGCTCTGCCTTGCTCCTGCTTTGAGTCATCCTCTGACTCCACATCAGGGTCCCCTCAAAAATGAGGCAAATAAGGAGGAGGGATAACTTATGTTGTTTATTCTGGGACAGGAAAATGAAACACAGCTCCTCAAGTAGGCTCAAACATTGCCTGAAGCCTCATTTCTAGCCGGTGGCATCTCATTGAGTCTGGCGTCTTTAATGTTTTTCTCACAACAGTTCCTAGAACTCTATTTCCTTCTGCAGGAGCCCAAAAGTGCATGTGTTAGGCACACATTTCTTCGCCCACCTCTGCGTTGGAACACAGATTTGTTTCAACTTTGATTAACAACCCTCCACAAAAATTTAAAGAAAGAAGCAACTGATTCTTCTCTCACTTTCTGTAAATTGGGAATAATTCCCCTCTCCCTCCCACCTCTAGGCCACAGAGTTAACACAAATAACGTAAAACTGGTGAAGGCGACAGAAGAGTTGGGCTAAAAATGAAGAAGCCTACTGCCTTCAACATGGAGAATATGGGGTGCAAATTATATCTCGGCCTATTTAATTGCTAGGCAAAATGTGGGACAAGAACTCTTGGGAGCTCCCAAGCATCAGTGAGATGAAGCATTTGTTATAAGTAGCCTGTAATAGCTGCTCTGGCCAACCTCCTTCTCATGTTCAAGAAGGAAAAACAGCAGGAGATTTTCAAAAGCATGAAGAAGCATCCAACTTTCACTTTTAACAAAAGTTTGTCTTATAACAACCCTGTGTGCCTTTGAACGTATCAACCTATATTCTACCAGGAAACTGGCTTTTGCATAATAAACTATCCTAGCTTCTGCAGTAGCTACCTAGAAGACCTATGCCACTACCAGCGACAAATACAAAATAACCTAACATAATTTTAGGATTACTCATTTGGTGAGAAGCCTTTTTTTCTTTTATATATAACAGTGTTTCTATCATCTGGGTATAATCCTACTCTTATGAAGCCAGGGATTCCATCATTTAATGCCCCAAATTTAGTATGTCAATAAGGATAACTAAATAGTTCATGTTTGTAACAAAATGTAGTTGTGAGGTTTTTTCTTGAGCACCTCATGATGTAAATGGGAATTTACATCCCATGTAAATTCAGTTTCTGCACTGAATGTAAAGTTTGATTTAAGATTTCCTGTCTCAGGAGACCAGTTACTTAAGAAAACTTTGGGGGTGGGGGAATTCAAACATATTCTTAAAAGCTTAAAACAATTGTGACATTGAGAAGCATTCAGAATCCTCTCCAGTTTCCTATTCTTACAGGATAGTTACCACTGAAAGCAGCTTAAATAAGTGCAGGCACTCCACCCACCTCACCTTCATTTGGTGCTAAATCTCTGCAGAGACAAGATAACTGTTTCCTAGCTATAGGCCAATGGAGCAGTCATGTGGGAAGAAACAAGGGGAAAGCAAGTGTCAAGGGCCCACATGTTGATCACAGCAGTGTTAAGAAATCACAGTTTGGCTGGGTGCCACCAAACAGCATGTGCCTCCATGCAAGGACTTCCACATGCACTAGCCAAGTCAACTGAGTTTGACACAAAAGGGGATGATGTTCCTTGAAGTTTACTGAAAACAGGTAGCCAGGCTAAAGCAGAGGAGTATTCGCCTCAGTAATACGTGATTACATCAGATTTCACCATCAAAATACTCTGCAAGAGGACAACAAGACAAAGATTTAAATCCAAAGTCAGTTTGATAATTCTGTTGCTCCTGGAACTGTTTCTTCTCAGTTTCATTCATTTTTCCCTTTGCTGCCACCATTAGGAGGTGCCCAATGGATGCCTTAAAAGTAGTGCTCTAGTGCAGAAATACATTGTGCCAGCTAATAGAGAAATACATCCACAAACAGGGGATTTCTGAGCTGACTGTTAGTTTTAGAAATATTATTCAAGAGCCAAAATTATGTGATCCTTCTTGGAAGAAGGAGGCCATGAAAATCAGCAAGAGTATTCCTCTATTGAGGGTCTTGAAATCTATGCCATCTCTTAATATCCAAGAGATGTTGCAAGAATCTGGTGGGGTTTTTTTGTTTTTTGTTTTTTGGTTTTTTTTTAAGGTGAAACTTGATGGAAAAAGAAAGCTTAATCAACTTTCCTCAGCTCACTGCTTATTCATTCTTTGTCTTTTCTCCTCTGCTTCACCTGGCAATTGAACGTGGCAGCAACAAACACAGGAGGTTTGTGTTGTTTTGAACTAGTCCTGAAAACACCTTTCTCTATATACACAGGTTAAAATAAGAGGAGAATGAATGTCAGACAGAGAATCTGATGCTTTAAAATGAATATGCTTACCATCCTGAGATTGATGAGTTATTAGGGATTTTAATTGAAAAAACATGGCTGCTATCGTCACATTTCACAGGCTAGAATCAGCAGCTATTTCATCTATCTACAATATTATTTCTTTTACCAAGTGCCTGATCATGAGAAACAATAACTGTCAGCAGGGTAAATTCCCACAGGACTCGGAAGATTTACTCTGACTAACTACAGATCCATCCAATATCTCTGAGGATCAGTCTCTACCTGTCCTAGTCAGGGACGTAATGTTGCTGTAGACTGTAACTGTTTACAGAAGTGGTAGCCTTCAGCAGATCAGTGTATGAAATCATTCCTATTCCTCCACAGTAGTCTGTAAAGTTTCCAAAGAGCTTTCCAGGCTTTCTGGATGAAAGCCACTATATAAATGCAAGATGCCATTATTATTTATTATTTCAGTTTGACAGAAAGATGGAGGGTTTCATTTTGACTTCATATTTCCATTGCCTCTCCACTTTGCCTTTGTTTCATAACTTTCTGACATACAGGGTTTTTCCTTTGTATTCTTTCCAAGCTGCAAAGACAGAGAGACACTGGAAATGCTGCAGTTAGAAATAAATGCTAAATTAATACAATTTTTGAGGGTTTTTTTTTTTTTTTTTTTGTGGTCTCATCACATAAGAAATGAGAGTAACAGCCTCACAGTTCAATGTTCTATACCTGAAAGCAGCTTGTTCAAAATGCTTCAAAAAAGGAGCAAGAAATCCATTAGTGACCAGTTATGAAAAGACCTACCTGACAGACAGAGAACTTTCTCCCACAGCCTCCCTCTCCTGCTTACCACGGTCCTTAGGAAAGTTGTTTTACTCGCCTTTAAATGTGATTCTTTGCTGTCTTCTGTAACAGTGAATATTCTCTGACCCAGGTGTCATGAAGTCTGGCTGATGAAAAACTCAACTAACAGGAGTTTGCTTGCTGCTAATTCAAGTAACAAAGAGTTTAGCCACTTATCACAGACACCTGAGTGATGAGATATCCACCTCATTATTTTCTGTTGCACCTTTTCCAAGGAATATTTTTTTCTTTCATTCTTCCTGTATTTTGTGATGGGGAGTCGTATTGGATAAATATGCTATGTAATATTATTCCTTTGCGAAAAATTTAATTTCATAAATTTTACTACAGCAAATGTGAGTCATTTCAATCTCAAGCCATCCACAATTTTGGCCACTACAGGAAAAAAATAAAATGCTGTGCAGTGTGGCTATTCTACTTGAGCCTGTTGAAGTGGAATTTTGATGCACTTCGTTTTAAAGAAGCTTTGGAAGAACATGGGAGGAAAGACTCAGCTCTCATCCCATTACCAGCTTTATTTAATCTAAAATGCCTCTGAGAGAGAGGCTTTCTTATCTCTGAGTTGTGCAAACACAATATTGCACATTGATACAAGATCTGTTGTGAACTGAGTAGGAAAACTGGCAGTGCAGGGAATCCTAAGTATTTGAATCTAACAGGTAAAACAGGACTGAAAATAAGGGTTCAGGTCTTTGGCTGTGTTCCATATTCTAACAGAGAAGACACCTACATCTGTAGTACAGAGAAACAAGAAGAGTAAAGAATTAAGTCTGATTAGTGCCCTAACCACAGTAATGCCACAAGTATCTTTCAAACAGTAAAAAGGAAATCAGTGAATGGGTATGTTGTCTAACATATTATGGTGCCATATAATCTCCCAAATGCTAAAATATTGAGTTTTTTTCCTGGTTTTAGTCATAATATTGTTCCAGTGTCAGATGAGATTGTAGTGAGAAGCAGAGTTGTTATAGAAAGTTCACCATTTTGGAACTTCTGTGAGATGGTGTCAGATAACAAGTTTTTCTCCCCATGTTTTTCCCACTTTTGCAGCTGCCTCTTCATCTTCTGGTTTGGAGACTGACTCAGAAAACAAGACATTAAACATTAAAATTAGTTGAAAAATAATGGGTGGAGATGTGAAAAATGTCATGGACTTTGTGTTCTACTTTTCATGAGCTTTCAAACTTTTTCTGCATTTCTTAATAGTCTTGTTTAGTTCTAGTTGTTCTAGTTCTGGAAGACATGAGGCCTAGATGCTTCAGACAAGGTGGGGCACCTACCTGGGGCACTAACAAACTGAAAATTAAATCCAGATGTCTGAGACTTCTGCACTGTGGCTGATAAGGCAGAACCTGGTGTTTCCTCAAATTTTAGTAACAACCACTGGTAACTATACAGAGAGTGAGGTTATGTAAGGCATAGGCATACACTTGTATGAGCTCAGCTGTAGTGGTGAGACAGTTTGGGCACATTTTTGAGAAAGTTTGTGCGTCAGTCTGCATATATGTGTTTAATACAGGCTGTAATGCGACTTTTCTTTCAAGTCTAGACTGAGATGGTTTCAGTTGATGACCATTCATAGTTATTATTATACTTGCAAGTCACAGCGTATACTCGCCCTTGGAGTTCAAAAAAGAAATCATTTAGATATTTGTAGCTCACAGACTACTTGCACTGCCTGTCTCTTGGATCTACTCTATGATCAGGAAAGTGCATTTCAGGCTAAGGCTATGGTTTGTTGCTTGGGAATTGTATTTTTGCTTGACCTTACTGTCAGCCAAGCAGGGGCTCCAGAGCCCCTACACAGAGCAGTGAAAAGTCAAACTCTTGCACCTAGATTTATCTCACTCACTTTGAAGTATTTAAATGAAGCATGTAAGTTTGCAGCCTTAACTTGCTGTAGGAGGAAGGGATGGTGCCAGAGAGGAAACCATCTCCGAATCTCGTCATCTCACTTTCTGGGTGCGCTCATCCTTCTCCATTAGCCTCGAAGACACAGGCCTACCTGACTTGTATCCTAAGTGCTTCAGTCCAGTGTTTAAGGATAGACTAAATGAATCCAGACCTCACATCAGCAGAGTTCCTAGGGGGGAAAAAATACATATAATAACATCCCAGTGTGGCAGAGAAACAAAGGAGGGGAAAAGGAAATTTGCCTCAGCATTTCTAGGAAGAGAAGTGCAGGATACCAGTTATCCCAGTCCTCTGACTGCTCCCTCTGCTCCCGGCACAATGGTTCGAGGGAAGTCAGGAAAACAGCGCCGACTCCGTGAGGCAGCCCAGGTGGGTCCTGCATCCCTCTTCCCTCACCCTGCGTTCAGCCTTAGAGATCCCGACAGTTACTAGATGAAGTTAAAGACTCGTGTAGTGATCTTCACACTAATTGGACTGTAATGTATAGCCTCGGTCAAGCAAATCTCTCCCAGCACTCCTCTCCACAGACGGCAATCAAGCCATTTACAGAAGATGCATCGGCTGCTGGGACCCTGGAGTAACCTTAAACTGCACTGGCCTTTTAGCAGAAAACACAATTAATTTTGATACTGAAGGGCAATTAGGACTGGGGTTAAAATAAAAAATCTTCTGAACAGAGAATGTCAAAGACTGAGGAAGGGAACTATTTCCCTTGTATGCAGTGTGTTGAAGGTCTGTAAGCATAGCAACTGTCAGCACATGTTAATTCAGATTGCTTTGTAAACCCACCATTTCAACAGAAGAACTGTAAATTCAGATTAATAAGCCCAGTGCTCAGACCCAACTAAGACTGAAAGCCATTTTCTGTAAGTCTTTGCTGCCAGAATGAGCACAGCTTCTTCATGTTCTTGCTGAGGAAACCTGCTTTACATCCCAGATTTTAGTGAAACAACCAAATGCATTTATTCTGTTCTGTTTCATTTCCAAAAGAAAATGGTCTCCCAGCTGACACTCTGCAGATCACGATGCAGAGCCAGTCATGTCAGCAATTCCATAACCTCCTCTTCAGAAGCACAGATCGATGTTCACAGGAACATATATCTGTGTACACTCATACGACGTGACATGCAAGGCAGCCAAAAGTTTTACTTCAGTTGTACAAACTGCACGTCTATGTCATTTCTCCATAACTCAAGCGAATTCTTCAAGTTTGTTTGTTTTTCTCCAGAACAACCACTTGAAAAATCAGGTAAAGCCAATGAGCACCACTGGCACAACTCAGGTGCAAGAATGTTAGCACACGAAGAACAGCAATACTCATAGGGAATTTTTTTCACTGCACATTTTATTTAAGAACTAGAGGGAAAAGGTGAGTGCTTAGGAATCATAAGAGAAATCCTGATCCAGCGACCTTTAGTGTCCAAAGATTTCAGTAGGATCAGCCAATAATTGTTACTGAAGAGAATGTGGGGGACAAATGCGGAGTAAAGTTAATCATTTTCTCAAAGAATGCGTGGATATTTACCAGTGGCTCCTTAAAGGGAAAGTGGACAGCCTCAATTCAAATAATCATAAAAAAACAAACTTGCAGCCTATGTGTGAGAAAGCACAGAGATACATATTCCCGAGGGGACAGGATGTTTCTGGATCTTTTCTCCAAAACACTCCCTGAATTCCCTCATGCCCAGTGTCCAGTAAGAAGATTTTATCCCCAAGCATAAAGATCACCTTGGTTATAACGCAAGGTCAGCATCGCTCTTTCACGTAACCCTTTTAAAGTCTATTCCACCATGACCAGTGACCTCCAAATTCTCATCTTAAATTGTTGGCATTTGGGCCTTTTATGAACGCAGACATACCCCTGCCAGTTCAAGAAAATGAGATTTAGCTGGCCCTGCAGGAGAGAAATGAACAAAGGCAAGCCCAAGACACCGGGGAGGAAGCTGTAAGGAAGGATGCTGCAGCCTTTCCCACAGATGAATTCACAGAAAATTGGGGCCAGGTGAGACGGTGTCCTCCTCCCTGCACTACCAGTGACATTGCTACAGGCACTGTCAGCAGATGTGGCTGAGACAATTTCAGTTAAAATGAGAGAGAAGAAATGTTAGCTAGTGCCTTCGAAGACCTGCTCCTGCTTTGGTCCAGGGCTGCTCATATCCACTGGTTTTCAAGGCTTGGAAGAGGCGCCCTTTCTCCCTGACCTCCAGAGAACGAGCAGATGTCTGAGGCAAGGGGTTTCACAGTGATAGTCTTGGTGGGGTTTATTACATTTTGGTTCAATTCATGTTGCTGTCAGTGGATAACTGCCAGAGTGTGTTTATATGTGAATTAGCTTTTTAAGAGTTTGTCAGAGAGCCCAAAGCTCATGTCAAGTGTTTTTATGCAGCTTGAACAAATCTCAGTCTTTAATACCAAGGGAATATTTCCAGGTATACAGGCACATAGTGACTGGAAAGAGATGGGGGAGGGTGAGAAGGAATCTTTATGTAGCTAGAAAAAAAATCAAGATGCTATTTCCCTCGATGCCATTGAAAAGACTCATTTTTCTTTGTCTTTCCAGGTTCTATTTTCCATTTACAGGGCTCTCCAATCTGCAATGAACTATTTTCTCATGTGAGACTCAGGCAGCCATTCCATAAGTTGTACTTGGGAAACCACTAACTGATGTTAAGATTTACACAGTGGGTAGTTTTTATATATGTTTTTCTTAAAAGCAGCATCCTAGGGGAATCTCTCAGTGGCAAAAACGGTGCAAGAAGCACTGGCAGCCAATAGAGCATGTGAGGAGTTCACAAGGTTAAATCTATTGTTTTCAGGGATTGATTCAATCTCTGTTTTGTCAGCCTGATTAAGGCCCAGGGCCCGTTCCCACCAGCTACAAGGAAGGGTGACGAGCCCAGAGTAAACTCATTCGTGCCCGTTAAGTACAACATGATTACTGTTTGTGTGCAACCTCTGTTATGGGTTTTGCGCAGTCCACCGCTAGAATCTATGTCACCCTCTCAGTCTTGTGCCGGAAAGGGCAGGTGGACAAGTTAGCTTATTTGCTTGTAGTCATTTGGAATTTCTGTGGTTATGAGGAAGGACATCTCGTTCAGATAGAAGGGGAAGGCATTTAAATCTTCAGCCCAAACTCAAGCTCCTGTGTAAGCAACTTTCACAGGAGCTGAGCTTGTATTTCTTCTCTTGTTATCTTGTAATTTCTTGAATCATCCCCTTACTTTGTTGTGATACAAGGGCTCCAAATAAAAAATGCCATGTTCTTCCAATTCCTTGATATGAAAACTCCCATCAATGACTATCTGAGTGAGGTACAGGAGCAGGTTTAGACTCCGCAAGATATATGGCTGTATGTTGGACACAGGTTGCCCAGTCCACCCTCACGTGGGCTGGGACTGCAGAGCACATCACACACCACTTCTGCGGGTCTGACTCAATCCAGCTGAGCACTGGTGCGCCAGCCTACAACAAATCCTACAAACTGCTGGGTTACTCTAGTTTTCATTGAAGTTTGAAAACTGGCAAGGATATGCTCTTCCAGGGTATATTATCATTTCATTTTCTGGAGGAACATGGGATTCAAAACACAAGAGTGGATGAGAGAGCAGTCAGGTATCTAGCCTTTCATCTTGTGTTTGAAAATAGCTAACACCAAACCCTATAAAGGTATCAACAACAACTGCAAGGGGCTGAGTCTGAGGCCCTGCAATAATTCCTCCTGGCCCTTAAAATTTAGAAGTAATTTTAAGCCCTGAAAACATGTAAGCTTCCAAAATATTATTTAAGCGGATCTTTTTTCAATCCTTCCTGTGGGACCCGTAGCTATTCATATTGCCTGTACAGACATCATTGCATAATTACATAGAAAAATGGAGAAACAAATGCAAAATACCCCTATGTTTTTGAGGATCAAACTGAATTTGTTTAATCTGAAAACATGATAATCATTTTAAAAAGCCATTGTTCAGCAACATGGGCATTTTTCACATCTGCAAAAATCACCGTAAGTTTCTTCACTAGAGAAAATTCAGGACTGGTAATTTTTCACTAGCTCCTTTAATAAACAATTCTCTCACACTTTTCATCCAACGAAGGAAAATCACCTAAAAACTCCATTTAATTAACCTTTACAGCCCCCTCGTGAGCTTGGCATTATTATCTCTATTTCACAAATGGGCACATTGAAACACAAAGAGCTTAAGTGACTTCCCTACAAGTAAAACTACACAGCAGGTCAATGGCAGAGTTTGGAACAGAGCCTCAATCTCTTGGGTCCCAGTCCCATGTTTTAAGCGCTACAAACCTTCCCGCCTTAAAATGGGGGAAGATTTAGATCATTATTTTTTATTTTATTGTACCTAAGCCGCTAGCATCCAAGATAAAACTCTGAAAAGCACCTAAAAAAAATGCTGTGCAAGTCAAGCATCTAAAAGAGCGTCTAAGAAGGAGAAACAAGCTCTTTCATTTTGTTTAAGGGCTGTACACAAATGTCTCTGGTGGAAAATAAGGAGTCTTTAAGAATGATGTGTGACTTCTAGTGATGGAGCCTGGGTTAGCGAGGGTATTTATTTTTCCCTTCATTAAGAAACAACTTATCATTCCAGTAAAGGAGCTGTTAATGAGTTTGTTCACACTCGCTGAGAAATGACTGCAGGATACTCCTCAGAGAACTTACTCCAAATGCATACATAAACCAGCCAGAGCTCTAGGTACAACCAACAGCCTGTGGAGGGGAAGTGCTTCTGGGGTTTTGCCTTTCTGTTTGCCTCTTCGTTTGTTTTTCCTCTCCCTCCAGTTCAACGGCTCTGGGAGGAAGCTGGCAGATTTGGAGCATGCAGGCTGGGATGTGCTTCCCAAACCAGCGCCAGACTCACGCTAGAGGCATATGCATTCGTGTGAAACCACCAGCTGCACAGCTGATGGGAGGAAGTACTCTGTCCCCAGGTCGCCTACGAACCCAAATGCATGTCATCTCCTAGGGGGTCACATCACCAGGAGATGCAGGTGCACAAGTTTTCCATCACAATCAGTGTGTTGGCCCCTCATCCTCAGCATCGGATGGCTTCACCCCACAGCCACTGAGCCTCAAGGTGGACCATTCCATCTCCTCTCAGGAGAAGACCACTCAGGTCATGTCCTAACAGTATACATGGGGATATGTATATTCACCCCCTGACAGAGGAAGAGGGTGGCAGAGATGTTTTCTTCTGCATGTGCTTTCAGTGCAGCCTTAGGCTACTGGCTGGGAGCCAGCGCAGCCCTGTACTGGGCAAAGTTTGGGATTCCCCAGTGCTGGAAAACATTCTCCTGGCACCATTTCAGACACTTACCCTTTTGACGTTGCAGTTTTTGAATGTGTGTTAGCACATAATTAGAGTATGCAATGCTAAAAGAGAATTGCCAAGCAATCAAGGCAGTCTGCCTGCCCTTTGGGTGGCTCAGGGATGATCTTAGGATCCCTTCTCATAGCTGCACTCCATTTCTAACACAACTGGATGTCTGTGTGTGAGCTATATATATATTTATGCGTATATATATATATATATAATCTCTCCTCACTGTCCACCTATTGTCCTCCTATTCATTTTGTCAGCTGTTTTGAGAAGTGTTTCCGATTCAACATGAATAATTGCTGGTGGGGAGGGAGTTGTTTGTTTGAAAAAAATCTGGAAAACAAATGGCACTGTTTGCTCTTCAGGCTCCACTCTTACCCCAAGAAGACCCACCCTGACCTCCAAAATGAAATCAGTAACTTCACTCCTCTTCATTTCCTCATCCTGTGTCTAAAGTCTGGGGAAGTGGGTTGCGACCTTTTGCACATAATCTGACATACGGCACGCAGGGCCGGAAGGCAGAAAATCATTTCAACAAAAGGCCGGCGCTCTGGGTTAGGTAAATTCAGGAAAGAGAGAGATAGGAAATGGCAGTAATGTTGCCAATAGACTAAGAGGATCTTGGCACCAGCTTGGGTGTGAAATATTAGGTCACCTCTAATAAGGACTGGGTGAAAACCTTCAGCTCACACTGAAATATGTGGCACTCAAAAACACATATTGAAACAGCTCTGTAGGAAGGCTTTTTTTTTTTTCTTCAGGAAAGCTAATCTCAAAGAAAAGTATCTTGTATTCTCTTCCATTCAAAATTCCCTTGTAGGATGCCCAGACAGCTTGCCCTGCCAAACAACCCGAGCCCAGAAGGACTTGTTGTACCAGTACGTCACCCTCTCAGCCAATCAAATGCCATCTGGTCGCCTTGCTCAACACCAGAAACATCTACCACGGTCATATGTACATGCAGTGTGGATTCACCAGAGCGCCTAATGCTGTCCAGATATGTATTTATTAGCTACTGTTACCTGCTACTGAAGGTAGCAAAATTGATACGTTTCCCCTTCAAACACCCAGTGATGTACAGAAATGACCTTCTCTCCTTTGTACAGAGAGATGTAAGAAGCCCAGGTGTGTCCCTCAGGAAGCGGAGAACGGATCCCTATGTTCCTGGTGAGGTACTGTAGGCCTGTGCAGTGCTGTATCTCAGAGCTATGTTCATTAAGTAGAGAAAAGAAAGAAAAATTTTGGAGATGTGATGGGGAAAGGGCAATCCTCGGAAATGCCTCCACGTTTCCTGTGCACAGACCCCACAGTCTGCATGGCTGCTCACGCCAGCAAGATCTGCAGAACGGGCTGGCAGCTCTCGGCACAGCCAGCCTCTCCTGCGATTTCTCCCTACTCTCATTTCAGTTTGGGCTGGCCACACCACAACAGTACCTGTTACTAACTGTTTTGGCAGCTCCTTGACCGAATCAGGAAGTACAGAGACAGACCTAAAGGAAAAGAAAGAAAGAAGGAAAGAAAGAAAGAGAGAGAGAGAGAAACAGAGAAAAAGAAAGAAAGGAAGGAAGGGAGGAAGGAAGGAGGAAAAACACTCTGGGATACAGATATCCTCTTTTTGAGGCTTTAAAAACTGTTTGATATGATCCTCATTTGTTTTGTCAGGAAAGGGTTAAAGTTCTCACTTTCACAGAAATAGATGACTACACTATTAAAAGCAGTGACAGTTTTGGTATTACTGCCAATGAAAACAGGATCTCGCTCTTCATCACCCATCTACCCTACCAGTAATTCCACAGATTTTGAGAGAATATAGGTTCCTTTTGACTCTGTTACATGTTTTCCAACATTGTCCTTGGACCCCATCTGCATCCTCTACCTGAATTAAAACAAGCCCTCCTGTCTTTATCCTCCCTCTGACTTCATTCCCACTGACCATCTATTCAGCTGATCTCATTTAAGACTGAGTGTGTTTTATTTCTTTTATGACTTTGTCTTCTGCAAGAAACTCCCAGGCCTTCCAACCTCATGCCACATGTGACATTCTGTCCCCATCAAAAATCAGATCATTCCTTCAAAATAAGAACTGGCACCAGGTCAAAGTCCTAAAGATGAAAGGAAGGGTTAAGTTTACTTTCAATATTGGAGGAGGGTTCGGAAATAAATGTCGAGGTTAAAAAGTCCAGATGGTAATTCAACTGTATCCCTGCTATAAACATGATTTGATTTATGGGAACCACTAATGGTATCTCAGTTTAGATCTGGATGGCTTTGCTTTCTCTCATCTGTAGCTTTAAATTCATCAGATTTTTTTTTCACTCCCACCATGAATCTTTCACTACAAAGAGATACTCCTATCAAGAATTTGGGAGTTCTTTAAAACCCAGCAATTGATAAACGTTAACAATCCTAATCCATGCAAATTACTGTCTGTTGCCTTTATTTATAATACCAAGCGGATGTGCTTATTCAAAGCAGTCTAAAAGAGCTTTGACAAGTTCAGGCTTACAAAACTGTATCTCCTATTGTTGTTTTCCCTCTTCTGTCCTTTGGGGATCAAACTGAATCAGTTTTCACTTTTTTTTCTGACGTTGCGATTATTAGGTTTCTCAGTTTTGTCAGAAAAATCCATCAGAAATGTTTATCTCATGGGGCAAATAGCAATGGAACAGCATGTTTATCACTTTGAGGGCCATAATCTACAGGCAGCAGTGGTCCCAATCCGTTTTGTTTTAAAACACAGAGGCTGAAAAAGAAAAATGCCCATGTCTGAAAGGTGTGATGGAGATGTGCAGAAGTGCATTAGCCCTGGCATCCTTTTCTCTATATCTCTATATTTTGGCTGTCAATCTTTACATATATATTGCCTGAGGTCCTTATAGTTTACTCCTTCCATCTTTAGGAAAACAAAACAAAACATTAACACCTGAAGAAGGGTGGCTTTGCATGAAGGACTTTGCAGAGCTCTGTGCTGCAATGTAATTACACTAAGTTGCAGGCTCCTTTGGGAGGTACAAGCCAGATTTAGGAACTGGTGAGGAGAGTACTTTGGAGAGTATCACCACAAATGGTCTTGATATGACTGTGTTCACTGCAGCCACTGAGCTGTTACATCTCGATATCTGATCTATGTTTAAGACACTTAGATAGATGCCCTTTTAAAAGACTATCCAAGCAAAGAAATTAATAAGTAGATCAATGTTTATAATATATGATTTTTCCTTCATGTATGGCACAGAGAAATAATACAGAGTGCAGGGCGCAATGAAAAATGAAGAGTGTCTTAGGAATACCCAAGTCTCATTTGTTGGGTCAATGCTTAATGAAAGAGTAACCAAATATCGAGGATCTGAGCTTTACAAGGATTTATAGATGCATTGATTCACACTGAATTGCTTGTGTTTCCAAAAACCTACAACATGCTTCCACCAAAATATTTGAATTTCTTCTAAACTCCTCTGAGAGGATATGAGAGTGAAAGAGAGCAACTGAGCCACAGAACAGGAGATGGCAACAAATGTCCTTATCGTGTCACTCACAGATACCATAGTGATATGGTCACTGCAGAGGATAGGATAGAATAGGACAGGACAGGACAAGGAAGGGTAGGGTAAGGTATGTTAGGTTAAGGCAGGGCCAAGCTGAGCCGAGCAGAATAGACATTTCAGCCAAGTCATTCTTACAGAAATCTCTCGTTAGGAGACCAGAGAAAAAGCAATACCTAAACTGGAGTTTTCAGACAATCCAAGCATGCTACTTCTCAGGACATAGAATCAAATTGGTATGGCAGTTCTCCGTAGAAATCTGCTCTTGTCTCCAGCTGTGGCACTGATTTGCTGCATGGTATTGAGTAAATCATCCAGCTTCATTTTAGCATTGGTCTGCACACAACCTCCCGCCAAAATAATAAAAGGTGAGAAGTCAAAATCAATTTCATTAAGCTGGTACAAGTCAATATTTGGATGCTCTGTGCTGGGAATGGAAGTGGCTCAAAGCCAGCACCTGAAGTGTAGTTTTAAATGGACAAAATAAAAGTCATCAAAATAAGTAAATTGATTTTGGGAAGTTAAATCAATGTGTGCGCCTAGTACAATTTACACACCTGGCTAAAATGCTGTAAGATATATGCTTACAATCACTAAGTATTGCTATTATTACAGGAACGTTGCAAAAAACACTGACTTTTGACTGAAGGTAAGTGCTGAGGTGTCTAGTCTGAGATTAACTAACACAAGGGCCTTGTCTGCACTCAAACACGTTCTGATTTCATTTATTCAGCACACAGCTCAGTGTAGCTCTGTGCAGCTTTCTTGCTTTAGTGTAGCTGAAAACTGTTCTTCATTGACTATATTGAGCTGGAATAAGCTTGCTTTAACATGCTGTAAGATATCCACTGTGCTTTTGCACTGGTCAACCTAAACCAGATTGAAATTAGCACTCATTTAAATCAGTGCAACTCTGTGTGAAATCATCGATGGAACTGATTCAGTGTGCATTTTCTTTAAATGACCATTTTAAATCTCTTTGACTGCAATCTGAAGCATCTACAGAAGCTATCAAGATCAGCCCTGTCCTTATCACCTATATTTTCCATGATACATACAGTGTATTTGCAGGAATAAATGGGAAGATGTTTTTCCCACATGTGTATGAACTCTGAACTCCTAGAGTTCAAGTGGGTTCAGTTGTTCTCCTCAAACTGTCATTCTAGTCCTAATTAGTACATGGTGCCGTGAGCAATTTAAATGGAATATATTAATAGAGGAGAATTCAGAGGAGGAAAAAAAAAAAAAAGACATTCTCCCCCATACCCCCACTTGCAAAAACCCTTAAATAAACAGGGGATTTCTTCAGGGTGCCTCACACCCTTCCCACCTCCCCCTTTCCCTTAACAATAAAGATTGAGGGTGGGAGACAGAGAAGGTCCGGATGCTGTCTGAAAGGCAGGGTTTCCCACAAGAGGAGATAGCTATAGACTCCCACTGCTTCCAAGGAGGGCTGGGGGTGGGGAGATGCTGAAACTGAGCCATGATGGTTCAGGGAAATGCTGTTTTATTTAAACCCTCAAATGGCTTGACATGCCCCTGGTACTTTCACTGCCTAATTATAAATGAAAGGAAAACGGCAAGAGAATCCCCTCCTGTTGACCATCTCCCACTTAACAAGGCAGCACATGTCGCAGTGTCTACCTTTTTAGCTCTGTCCTTGCTTTTATCCTTCTGCAATTTAATCCTAACTCAATTATATTATTACAGCGTGTCACTTTGAGTCACTTTCCCCCTTATTGGCATATGGCTCTTTTCAGTTTCACTGCTAATTCTTTTCCAGTGGACTTGTTTAAAACCTACTCATTTTCTGCTTAGGCTCTGTGTTATTCACGCATCACATTTCTGCAATGCCTGGCTAACTTCCTCGAGAGAAGAACCAGAGCTGGGGATCTTTGTGCTCTGCATACATTTGCTAGAGTTTCATACCGAATTGTCAAAACACAAACTCGATGGCAGGAAAGGTGAGCATCATGCCCCAACTGTCAGACAAGTGGATAGGAGGCCGCCCTCCACTGGGTCTACTCCAAAGCCTTGGGCTGGAGTGATGAGGAGAGCTGGTGAATACTGAAAGCTATTTTCTATCACTATCTCTAGTTTTTCTTTTTCCCCTCCCTTCTCCCTTTTTTTTTCTTTAAGCTTCCAAATTCATTCACTCATATTTTTGTGGCTTTTTTGTATTTCCTCCCTGCGTCTGTTTGATCAGTTCTTCCTAGTGTGATGGTCCTTCAGTTTCTGGCTTCCTGGGGAATATCCCAACTCTTAAGACTTTCCAGGGTGGTCTTCAAATGAGGCCCCTTGTGATCTTCCCATCCATGCAGATTGTCTTGAAATTTGGATATGGACAACCTGACAAATGACTGATGGAATAAATGGGTCACAAAAGTCACTTCTGGGGGAAGTTGCATGTAAAAAAGCATTCTGTGACTCTTCATGGGCAGGAAAAGAGAATTATTTTAAAAATATATCTATTTTCTCCCTCTCCACTGATAAGAGGAGGAGAGGGTAACGGGCAACTACAGTGCTGTTCTAGTCCCAAACTTTGCAAGAGATTTTCCCAGAAATTTATTTACCCTTGGAAATGTACTGTAATAGTGATTCTAGAATAATTACTATTTTTTGGTGTAACAGATGGCCTTTTTCCTCCCTCAAGTACGCCCACTCTCATTCTAGATTCTTTTATCCATTGAGTTTGGAGGTGGAGCAAGCTAACTAGGGAAAAGATGTGTTGGTAAATGTCTAAATAGATAAGTCCAGAGAGCTAGCTCCTTTTTTTTTTTTTTTTTTTTTTTGGGGGGGGGGGGGAGGGGAGGGGGAATCTCTGGCCTCCCTTTTCCAACACCTCACTTAGATACAGGCAGGGAAACATGGGCACACTAATGAGCACATGGTTTGCAAAACCTCTTTACCATAGGAGTGAAGACCACATTCAAAGTCAGTTTGTTCAAAAGTGGTTACTCTCAGACAGTAAGAGCCAAATCTTCTGTCCAAGGTAACCTACAGTTTACCCAACAGCTCTCCTCATTTCAGTAACTTCATTGAGGACAATGGCTACATCTCTGATTTTTCCACTCTTCTACCTGTGGCTCTGGAAATGAGTAGCTTACATGTCTGTACGTAGACTTTCACAGTTAGATAATCTGCACACTTCAATGTTAGGATAAGAACCACTTAGTCTGTGTTGCAGATTCAGTTTGCTGTAAGGTAGTGGAATGTATTGTACAGGTGATAAAAGAAGAGGTACAGAACTTTATAAATAGAGCCATGGTACTGAGATTAATATAAGCAAAGCAAATATATCAGTGGTGTTTGTTTTATTTCTCTTTTCTGAGTCAAATCAAATGTAACAGTTATGGAAACTGTTTGTGTATGTCCTACTTTATAATTCAAGATTGCACTAAAAAGATCATACTATCAGTTGTAGATACATTACTTTGCTCTTTAATGACTCTATCGTAATAGCTAGTAGTAAAGATAACATGGTGTTATTATATCAAGAAATTGTGTCCACTTGGTAGCTCTCCTGGCTGTTTCTCCTCTGTCTTCACATTTGATCTGGGATAAGAGACGGTTAATTCTCCATTCTCTTTCAAGTCCTGTCCAGGGAGGGTGGACCCTAACCATCACATCTAGTTCCCCAAATCCCTCAGTCAGCTTATCTGTCAGACCTGAGATTTAGAGTCTGTTTATTCTACCTCCTCCAACCCTTTTTGGCTTCATGTAGACTAGCTGTCCCTTCATGGTGGATAGCTGTCCATGCTCCATAAAACTTCTAAGGAAGTTAGGCTTACCAATTAATTACAGGAATCACCAAGGGAAAGAAAAAAATCTTGCTAAATTTGGGAACAAAGGTAGAAGTGTAAATACAGGACAACTTTTTTCTTGTTTTTGCTGACTTTTAACAGAGGTGAAAATAATTAATTTAGTTCTTATGCCAAAATACCTGTTATATTATTCAATATATTTGGGGAAAAAAAAACTATTATTTGAAATGCATAGATCTCAATAATAGTTGAACAAATAAGCAGGGGGAAAAAAAAAACAGCCCTGGAAAGCAATTTATGGAAAGAAAGCATGAAGAGGAGGTGAAACCTAAAAACAGTTATATCTGAAATGAGTTTGAAGAAACATATGCTCTCATGCAGCAGATTTTTCACCCTCATAGGAAATATGGTACTGAAATGAGAATAGGTTGATGAAAGGATGGGTTTGTTTTCTATGCAATTTCCTGTACATTTGTAATGTGAGTATTTCCCTGCTTACCTTACTTCCCTTCTTTGCCTTAATGATTGTAGAGGTACGGGAGTCAGGACACCTATGTTCCCTTTCCCTTTTTGAGACAGTTTCACTGTCCCAATTTCATACATTTGCATTGAGGACTTTGTCTTCCTGTGTCTCTGATGTTTGTGATAGGTGTGATAAAGATTGGCCTTGCCCTAACGAGCCTGTGGTGTGGCTCGTCAGATGAGGTTATTGTAATAAAATCCTTGAATTAATACTAAAGGTGGTTATCATTTTGCAAGATGGGTAGCCCACAAAATGCTACTTTGCTATTTCTAGTGACTGGCATTTGTTTAGCAACACAAACCACAATTCAGAGGAGGCTTTCCAAATCTGACTGGATGGGATCAGTTTGACAGAAGCATCAGTATCAGGAGATCCTCTGCTAGGAAAAGAACTATCGCTCTCCACTGTCTTTGCCATTTACAGGAAGGATTGGTGCCAGCAATTTGCCTTTCATCAGCAATAAAACAGAGAAGGGAAAAAAAAAAGAGTTACAAATGATTCTGTAATGTCCTTGAAATTAAATTAAAAATAGCCATCACTGCCAAAACTCAGAGAAGGACTCGCAGCTTTTTTACAGTGCCTACTACAATGTGGATTTATGATTGCCGGAATACTGCCTACTGTATAACAAGTGTAGTATTAAGTGCCATATTGGACTACCATATGGCTACTAACCTCAGAGGTTGGTAGCAACTATCAGTGTAGAAATTAGTGTGCAGAATGAGCCTGAGGATAAAACCAGTTATCACTCAAGCATGCTATATAATTGGCTGTAGCAAAAAACTAAAAAAATGTCTCGGAAACCAGATGGATTTGAAATGTTCCATTATTCATAAACACTTTTTTTTTTCTGCAGCAATACTTGTTCCTTTCCCAAATATTCTGTTGTTAAAAAGAATAATTACCATGCAGAAGCAAAAAGCAAGCAGGATAAAAGTCCTTGCTGTTGGGGTGGCCTTTGTTTGCTCCTTGGCCTTGGAGGCCACCCTGCTCCTGCAGTGTCCTGGGTGCAGGCAGCCCGTTCGTGCCAGTTTTTCCGGGGACTTTTGCTGTGCTCCTCCCAAGGAGAAGGACAACAGTAAAGGAAGGAGAGCGGTGGAGCGTGTGCGTGGGGTGGTGTTATTAGCAGCCCTTCACAGCTGTGGAAACTCATCCTTTGCACAGTGTTTCCCTCCTTTTTGATCATTCTGATGACAACCACTGTAATCTCCCTGACAGGAACTGCCTCCCCGGAGGACACAGCTTCCCCCCACGCGCTCAGGCTCTCCTCCTCACCCTCCTTTTCGCCCCACTCCTCTCACCCCTTTCCTCCTCCCAGGCCTTCCCCAGCTGGACCCACAGTCAAAATTTTCCATGACTTCTTTTTGTTATCATTGATGGAAAAACACACTTTGGTGCAGCAAGAAAATGGCAATATTACCTTTTTGGATTTGAAAGAAAAAAGAAAAAAAATCACACAACAGAATGTATGATACAAAATGTAAAAGCAAAGGTTCAGAATGGACTGTGCTATCAAAAAAACTTAACTCCCAAATATTTCATTCCAGAAAGTTAAAACAGAATATCATGATACTATTAAACCGCTCAGCTCAATCAAAACTTCAGCAAAATAATCACTTCTTCCAGAATCATTCAATATCAATAAAACAAAATATGGACATATATCTTCTCCCATTCCTCCAGGAAAGAAGGAAGGTAACCCTTCCATCCAGCAGTTTGAGTCTACTGATCGATGGACCACAGGTGTAACTGCTGTAGTAAAATGCAATTACAAATGGTTGACTCACTTTATTCAGCTGACCCACCACAGTTTGTGTTATTACATCAGCACTGGAATAAATTTGGGGCTGATGATAGTCTTACCACGCTCAATGCTTCACACGAGAATAGAATTGCCCTGATAAATTTTTTGATTATGCATGCCTTAAGGTATGGCCATTGATCAAGAATGGTGAATGGCTGAGTCTCCTCCCTGCTTTTCAGAAGACCCGTGTCTGAAGCTGCCACGCCTCCAGCAGATGCGAAATCATGTTCAAAATCCAAGCGTGGATGGTTCCCTTTGGCTTATATCGATTTAATTCCCTAGTAAAGAATTTACTTTCTTTAATTGCCTAAAGTATTAGGGTCAGTTTCATCTAACTCCTGTGAAGTGAACAGAGTTGCACTGTTTTATCTATCCCATTCATCCATTGCAAAGAGTTAATTTCCTTTTAATGATAAGCCTAGAAGAAATCCCCCCATTTCAAGCACAGAGGACTGGGTCTGTGCTTTGTGATGCTTTGGTGAGCACAGTCTGTGGATAACTGAACGCATTTCTGGGCAGTTTCACTTCTGATTGTTCTAAATTAGATAGTTAGAGGCACCCATAACTCTTTCTTTAAGTGTGAAAAAGGATGATTTCATCGTACCAGTCCCTTAGCAAAAAGTCTTCTAAATATTTGGAATTTGGCTTATTGGTTAGGATTTAGACTTCTTATTTATTATAAGATACAAGATAAAATATTGAGAGATTAATATGAAGACACTGAAAAAAAATATTAAACAGAGATTTGGAGGATGAAAGAATGTACAATAAAGGGAAAGTTTATCACAGCCTGCAGCCAAGTAGGTAACAGCAATGTGTGAATTTTTTTTGTTACAAAGCTATGTGATGTCCTGGGGCTGTGGAAGCTTACTGCTTGTGTATCCATGTAGATGTCTTATCTGTTCAGTGTCATTAAACATGTTTAGCCCAAAAATGCATAAAGACCAACAAAGAAACAACCTATAGTGCCAGGCACTGTACAACTGAAGTAATACCTATCCATCTATTAAATCTGTGTCTAGTACTTTAGACTGATGTTATGGTGTTGCACATACAGTACATTTATTTTATGCATTGCCAGCAATATCACTGTAGCGTGAAACACTTATTTTATGGTGTACTGGGTTTGGTGGAAAGTTGCATGAATCTACTAATTCCAGGTCAGCAAGAGAGTTTAAAAGCTTCCATGATCAGTCTGTGTCTGACTTGAAATATGTTTTTATCAAAACAAGCTATCTAGAAGATTTTAAAAAGAAAGAAAAAGGATAAGGAAGCATCAAAAATTGTTAGGCAGAAAGGTGGACCTTAGTCTTCCTGGCTTCAAACATCTCACACTACAATTTTCAAGCATAAAAGTGCCTCTGGCCCTGGTATGAAAGGCACTATCTTATTTCCAAAATTACCATCCAAGAAAGTAATTTTGTATTAGACTATTTCTTTTTGCACTTCTCTTACTATTCCCTTCATTAAATCATGCTGTTTCCTGAAACCAGTGTAGGAGACTATTAACAGAAGTTTACAAGAGAAGTAATAGAGCTGAGCAGGAGCATTCAGGGCAGTAGATTTTGGTAAATCCATCAATTAACTACCTGATCCATGAAAAAATCTGGTGTGATAACTAACAATCAAAACAGGAGTAATTTCCTCATTCACTTCTGAATGAAGAGAGATTTGATCTGGCCAAGCCTGATGACCTTTAAAGAACAAGAGTGAAGGAAGAGGGCAATATGAGTAGTGGCAGGAATCTTTCGCTCTGGATGTGCAGGGTGCCAATAACCATAACAAATGTCAGAATCTGGCATCCCAAAATATGAACGTGTTTGAGAGAGAATGAGCCAAGTCAACCTCTGCGGTGCGTGAAGGTGAAGGAGACGCCGAGGAGGTGAGGATGAACAGATGGGAGTGGGAGTGCTTAGCGTTTAAGCAATAACTCTATTGTCTAGATCTACTACTTTCTTCTCACCGGCTCTCCTGGAGCCCTCGCTCACTCTTTGGCACCGGCTGGCCTGTCACGTGAAATGTCGTAGCTGCTGGCAAGGCCTGCCCACTCTACCGTGCGGGTGCAATGTGTGGCAAATGTGCGCAGAAGTCTCCACTGAAAAGTTAATACCGCACCAAGTCTGTACGGTGTGGCCGGCTGCCAGTTCTCCAACAGGTCGGAGCAGGACCCAGCCTCCCCTTCCACCCTTGCAGCAAGGCGGGAGGAATGGGAGCTGTGATATATGCACGCTATAGTTTTTTACTGAGGGATGCACGCTTCAGGCCCAATCTGAAAAAAAAGCATAAGCAAAGAAATCGATGTTCAAATGCCCTGTTTACACCTTCTCTGAGTATCTGAGTAAGTGCATTAGAAGGATCAACCTGATATTTGGCACCATATAGGTTGATATTCATTTCATTACTGGGTAAAGGTTGTTTTTTTCTTTTTTTTTTTTTTTCCTTCCATCATGATTGAACTTAAGCTCCAACTCTGTAGACCCTATGGCACTTTAGGATAACCTCGTCATTTTGAAAATAGGTCATCAAAACAGGGATAGTAAAATATTTGAGGAATAGCAAACTATTTGGTGTAACACCTCACAGATGTCAGCGTCCCAAAAATAGATCCTCATTCTCAAGGAAAGGACAAGTTAATCCATTAACCCCTAAGGAGACCAAAGAATCACAGAACTCAAAAAGAGATCCTAAGGGTAAGTCTAAAACATCTTCTGTCTCACAGTGTGGTCATTTTCATGGCATATATCAGTCCTGAAGAATATTTGTGTAATCTGATTTTAGAAACTTTTGATCAAATTCCTCCATATGTACAAATGTTATTCCCTTCTCCCTTCAGCTTGAATTTCACCGTGTCTCATGATAGAAGCTTTCCTACACCATTGGACTTGTGGCCAAAGACTGTGTCCCTTTAATATAATATTCAATAGCTTATAGCTTGCTTTGGAAAAAGAAAAAAAAGGGGGGGGTTATGGCATAAAGAGGAGGGGAAAAAAAGAAGAAAAAGGGGAAAAAAGAAAAAAAAAAAGAATGGCATTCGGAAAAAAAAGGACAACCCTGTCAAAACATGACAGCTGATCCACTGCCTGTTTTATGCTATTCATAGAAAATGCCAAATTCTGCAAATAGTAACCACATGTACATCGGCTTCGCAGACTCAATGTTCTACTGCAAAATGAGACGTTCTGTATTTTAGTGTGTCATCAAAGGCAGTGAAAATATCACTCCAGCCTTCTAGGCTTAACCCTCTGGTCTCTCAACTGTTAAAAGTTTAATTTGATGGCGGTGGGAGAGAACGGCAACACATCCAGCTTTGTGAGCGGTGCTAACGGAGCTGCCTAATGTATGCCAGTTGCACATAAAGTCAATTAACAAATCTGTTACCGCGCCATTTTTATTCATAGCCATGAGACCATTAAAGCGACAAGACTGCATCTGACGTTTATGATCTTGTTCGCATTGCCAGAGGAAGGGGGGGTAGGGGTGGAAACAACTTTGTGGATCTGTAGCATGAGAGAAATAGCACCATTCAGAGACATAAGGGCTCTTGAGCAAAAGCCGGAGCTTCTGAAGTCTTTTTCTCATCTCAGTCCCCCCCCCACCCCACTTTCCCCAGCCCCTCCTCCCCTTACCCCCTCGCTTGTGCCTTTCAAGTTTCATTTCAATGCAGAAAGATTGACTTTTTAGTTCAAAACTATAACGTAATTGTCCTTTTTTGTGCCTGGCTGATATTCCCTTTCACTAACATTTAAAAGAGTACTTATGCTGAATTGAATATGGGATGGGAACGGTTCCTCGTGCTTTTGTGTGGAACGGGGCTAGCTTTGCGAAGCTCTGCTTGAGCTTCTGTTGGTGATGTCCTTGTCCAGGAATGCTTCCAAGAGCGTCTAAGTGACCACTAGCTCTGAATAGGGTATCCTGTTTAATCTTCTCCTCCTTAACAAATAGCCTTTGCAACAGCTACAGTAAATCTCTTTTAGTCTGGAGGAGCCAAACTTTGGGAGTTATACCCTTTCTGCTTTGGGTTTTCCAATATTTTCCACCTTCTGCTGGCCAGCATGCTCTTCTTCCACTATTTCTTAATGCCTGGAACGGAAGAAATTTTCTGTGGAGCACTCCCCACTTAGCTAAATTGTTCCCCATCACACCTTGAATATAATCTATATTCCCTGTTAACGGAAAGGACTTCTGTATATGTCTTCTGAATTTCACTTTAAGGTGAAATTACTTAAAGGAAGGTTTAGAAAGTCTAGGGACAAATGATTTGATGGAAAAGACTTTTAATTCATTAAGCACCGTTCCTTTAAATTCAGCCTCAGTCATTGTGTGTAGGGGAAGAAGTCTCTCTTCATCACTATGCAGACACTATTTATCATCAAAAGTATATTGGTAAGAATACAACTGAACAAAATCAAAAAGTTAATGATCACATTAGCGAGTAAGCAGGAAGGTAAATGGTTAAGTAAGAAAGCCAACAGGTTTTATGGCAGGATGAACTGATTATGATACAGAACTGATAAACTCCAAAATTATTTCTAGTGTGCAGACAGGAAGGTTGGAGGCCAGCTGTCTTGAGAATCTCAGATCACAATATTAGTCTACTACAGGGTGCCAAAATTCAGTGGCTGACGTCCTGGCTCCATTAAAGTTGCTGGGTAAAACTCCAGCAGATGTTTCACCATTGACTTTAGTTGGATTCGTTTCACCAAATAAATACAAGGTCTGTGTGAGATGGCAGGATCCTCTCCAAGCCTGGAACAGTGGGAGATATCCTTGAGAATGTTTCACAGCACTAGACCTCCGGAGGAATTTGTCTCTTGGGAAGGCTTGTTTAGAGGAGAGGCAGGAAATAGTGTTACCAAGGAGGGATATTGCATTTTGGATTCTACAAAAAGACAAAGAATGAAAAAGTGCGGAGAAAAATCAGTTTCACGTTCAGCTAAGGTAATGTAGCTGGGATGGACACAGTGGCAAACATTCATAGATTGCATGAAATAACTATGTGTTCTAGCAAAGCCTTCCAGCCACATCAGAGTTGTGTTTTATCTTCACTTTTTTTCTTTTTTCAGAGAATAATGCAATCTAAAATCAGTGATAGAATTCTCTACGTCCACAGGCATAGTAGTAGTAGCAGCTGTAGAAATTACAGCAGCTCGTTATTAATTTCTACAGGTATTTATACAAAAATAGATGGGAAGACACTTGTGCAAAGGATAGAGTGCCTGCAAATCATCTCACCCCCAGAACCTTCACCTGATCCTTTTGAATCATAACTTTCAATGTTCTCATATTTAACAAGAGTTGAAAAAAAAAACAGAAAAAATATTCGCATGAGTTTGTATGTTTTTTATTCTCCAATTGAGAAAAAAAAATGGTGCAAAGAGCGATGAAATGCCAACATTTTGTCACTACTCCAACACTTACTCAGGGTGGTATCTTACTCCAAAGCAGTCCCACTGAAGCCACTGATAACTATGTGGGTAAAACGCTTGTGTGAAGTATTATTTTACTTAGTGAGGGTAGTCCAAGTGGGTCCTAAACATCAGACCTAATGCTACCATTGTTGGTGGACACTTGCTGTGTGTCAAGATCCCTTCTTAAGGGATAACTGTTGCCCTGCAGTGTCAACAGCAGAACTCGGCCTTCCGCTGCCTGCTCCTGTCAGCTAGTTGCTGGGCCATTTTTCTCACGCAGACAAGGGTACAGCACACTTTGTTCATTCAACTTAAACCAACGCCTTACGTTGTGGGCAACCCACTCCCTCTGAAAAGCATTTCTGAGGGCATAGACCTTAACATTTGTCAAGCTTTCCATGAATGCCCTATGGAAGACAGAAACAAAATGCCAGTGAAAGCTGAGATAAGCAAGAAGAGAAGAAGATGCAATCAATCCAGTTGGCTCTTTTACTGCTGTTGCCCTCAGAAGCAGGGAACAGCCACAGCAAGCATGCCAAAAGCATGCTCCAAATCTTGTAAGATCCAGGCATCCCTCTACTCAACTCGCTGCCATTGAGTCGCTTTCTGTTGGGAATGGGTGCTCTCAAAATCAGCCCACACCAGCCTTCAGCTTCCGAGAAGGAATAAATCATATCACGGCGAGAGTGGGGAGCTTATGCCAACATTCCTGCACAGAGAAATGGGCAGCAGGCGAGATCCTGCAGCTGGTGTGCGCTAAGTACAGCACACCAGGGCCTTGAACTTTTTCCCTCTCCTGGGTCTCTTCCTGAGCTCCCCCCTCCCTCCTCACCATCTTCCCCTTGAGCGCCTGGGAGAGGAAGCAAAATTTATACCACTGTGCCCTTAAAATGCTGACATTCCATGTTTACAGGGATTGTTTACACAGAAAATTAATCAGTTACGGTTTTAAATTTTAATTAAAGAATGCTTTCCAGTGTTATTGCAAAACAGACAAAAGCCCATAAAATGTATATTTGACTGCCGTGCTGTGTTGTCTTTGGATCGGCAAGCAGACTTGAGATCAATCATGCGTGGTATTTTTTGAACTTTTTTTTCCTAAACACAACACTCTTCACATAAGTTATGCTATTTTTTTTTAAATGCCCTTCAAAATAAAAGCCAGACTGCACAACAATATGGAATTCTCCTTCATGCCTTTCTTTTTAAGACCAAAAATGAAATCCTTTCTCTCAAGCTGACCGTGGGATATTTTAGCCATTAAAAAACCACAAACAGCATCACAGCTTCCATAGTAAAGGCCTCAAACTTGCCTGCTTCAAAGTCAATAACAAAACTCCCACAAACTTTGATTCAAGTGTTTATTACATGCTGTTTGTTCCCACAGCTGCAATTCCTGGTTTGAAAATAAAGTGTGGTGGTTTCTTTCTCCAACTCCTATGGTCATTAACAGAGATTCAAGACAACTTCAGAGTTAGACATTCAACCTCTTTTTCCTAAAGTATTTAACCTTGGTGTGTAGATGTTTTCTGAAGGCTTGTGGAAGAGCATGTTTCTAAGAAACTGAATCTAACCTCAAAGTATTACAGTCATAAGGGAAAGCTACCGTTAACTTTGGCATGCATGTGCCTTCTCAGTGATACAGTCAGGCATCTTCCTTTCTCTTGAACAAAAGTAAATTCATTGATTAATACATCAGCAATGCAAATGTAACTAGCTTAACTAGAACAGACTCTTGTTTCTCAAGCAAGATTTTTGTTAGAAAAGATTCTTTCCATCCATTCCTCCCATTTGTCCAAATTTGTTCCATGAATATCTGAGCAAATCCTAAAGAAACCAAGTTTGACTATTAACAGGAATGCTTTACAGCCCAAACTTCAAAAGTCAAATATACAGATGGAAATCACCAAACTCCCAGACAAGATTAGGGCTCCCAGACAAGATTAGGACTTCAGCTATCAGCCCACTAGATAATGGCAAAGCTGCCCAACAGTCAAGAACACAACTCTGTAAAACATACCTTTCCTGCTTGGTATGAGATAGTAAGGAAAGATTTTGCTAATTGTGTGTGAAAGATTATAACTATTTTATTTCCAAAGATCAGAACACATACAGGCCAGGCAGCAACATGAGCATCTGCACCACCAAATGTCAGGCTTCAGACTGACTTGCATAAAAACAATATACATAAAAGCAGTAAGCCTAGGAGAAAAATGAGAGGAAAAGTCACCAGGTAGACATAGGCCCAGGGAAAAGGAAAGCATTATGGTAAAGATAATCAGTTACGTTAGATGATCAGTGAGGAGCTCCTCTTTACTATGAAGGTTCTGGTGGGTTCCTAAAATCCACCTCCATTCCTACTGAGAAAATAAAAAGTTTTGCCCAGATGTTGTCTTTTGCAACAATAAAAGTGACAAATCATTAGGAGGTTTAGAAGTCTGTTCTAGTACAGGCAAACATTTATGAATATTTATCTGGCCTATATACAAATTATTTTAGTGGCTGTGCTCCATGTAACTGCTCTGGAAACATTGCCAGAAAGATACCAAGTCATGGTATGAAGGTCACAGTGAGAACAGAAATTTGAAAGAAGGTGTTTGGACAAGAATAGAAGCATCTGTTAGTAGAGATGTCCTAGAACGGTCACTGCAATGTATGGGGTGTCAGCTTTCAGTTTGCAGTCTGTGTATCAAAGATTCAGAGATGTTAAAAACAAAGACCATTGCATTTCTCTACGCTGATTGCTCACATACTAGGAGTCATAGAATTTCTTTGAATTCTTTCTTGCTTCAAGTCCAAGAGCTGTGGCTAAAGTAGAATTATCATGGTTGGAGGGGAGGAAATGGGACAGACATTTTGATCTGAAAACGCATTTTAGTAATAGGCAATTAAAACTTTAATGGGAGTAAAAGTTATCATTCCACTTTAAATTTCACTTTCATTGCTTATATATACACACATACATGCATGCATGCATACATACATATATACGTGTGTTTCATCTTCTGGTCTAAATTTGCCTAGCTTCAATCTCAAGCCAAAGTAGCAGTATTCTGTACTTGACAAAGTACTTACGCCCACTTACTCTCAGCTGAGATCAAGTCAATCCTTAATCTTTCCTACAACAGCTCCTTGAGAGGTTCTTTCTCAGAAATATTTTTCCACCCCTTAATCATCCCTGGGCCTTTCTCTAAACCCCCTCCTACTTTTCAACGCCTTCAGAGTGCATCTATACTACTGTTTTTGTTCAGATTAGGAGAATATTTTTGAAGGAAATCTCACACTTGTTCTCACTTATGCTGCTTTGGTTCACATTGAGAGCTATCTCCAAGTGCACAAACTGAATCCCTTTCCAGATGAAGCTAAATTAGAAACAGAGCTCCAACCCTAATGAGCCCCACTTGCCAACAGCTGCCTTAGGATAACTCATATACTAGGGACACTAAGTGCTCTGCATTAATTATTTCACTGTACAGGTCTTCTCTTAGTGCTCTGCACTACCATTTAATGCAGGCAGAGCCTCATCTGTGGACACTAGAAACTGGACGTGGTATTTCAAGAGTGGCAGTACAAGTGCCAGATAGAGAGCTATTATAAACACACTTCTACTCAATACTCTGTAATCTATCTGCACCTGAATCTTCATCATCACAACCAATGAAGGAGGCAATGCCACATGGGAAGAAAATATGTACATAAACAGCCCCCTTCTACTGAAATTATACGAAGTACTCAGTTCATGTAAGCAGAGACTTTCTGTCATGCAATTTGAAGTAGGAACAGAGTTCCTAAAATGAGAAATTACTATGCCATCTTGAATGATTTTTTCTTTTTTTCGTCTCAGAATCTTCTACTTTTAGGTGGACCCTGCTTTATGAAAAATGTATTTGATCTTCAGCTGTGCTTTATGTGCTCCTTCTACTGAAAAGGTGCCAAAGAATGATTTGTCTTCATGTGTAACGAAGTCACCTTTGGGATTCCAGAAGACCTAGGTTAACTTTCCTTGGAAATGTTTATTACTGGGCACTTACAGATATGCCTGATCCTCAATTAATACATGAAATATTGTCTGTTTCTTTTCTTAAATGTCTTCTAAGGCATTTCATGGACACATAAAATCTTTGGCTATTATTTTGAGGAGTACCCATGATAGTAATTGAACTCACTCACTAAGTGCATTTTTGTGCTAATTAAATATTCCAAACTTCTATCAAGATTATTGTCACCTATTTAATGGTTCATTGAGTTTATGGGCCATGCAAGTCTCTCTTTTATATTTTCATCAGGATAGTTATAGCAACTATTCTAGTAATGACAAATTAGGGAACATGCAGAGGAGATGAAAGAACCTCAGCACTGCAGGCCCAGTTTTCTCCTAACTTATGCCAATTTTATGATGTTGTAATGGCATTGACATTGATGGAATTAGTCTTCATTTTCTTTGGTGTAGGTGAGTGATAGATAGACTTACTTACTCAATGTTCGAAAAATGGTAAGTATGGCACTTCATATATTTAACCATGTTGACCCCCCTTTCCTAAAAGAAACCCCTAAAAGTAGTACCAAAGGTTTCATCTGTGGGAAGATAATTTGATTGGGGATGGGAAGTTTGAAACAATATTTTACTTCATTTAAGAATTTTAATTTTTCATTTTGGCTTTTGACTTCTTTCATTTATAATGTTGGTCAATGAGAGAGGACATTCTGTTGATTTACGGTTAGTTAGAGACGAGGATAAATGTAACTGTGTTGGCACAAGTACCTAAAATATGGAGTGGAATGTTTAAGATGAGATATAAAAGTATCACTGGAGAAGAATATTTAGAAAGACTTTCAGAGAATTTTTCCTGCCTTTACTAGACCTCTTTGAACCAAACAGAAGTACAGCTCAAGGACTTTGTATAAATGAATTATTTTTGGTTCTATACCAATAGGGCTCAGTTCAGATATCAGGCAAGTCTATTGGTAATATGTTCTATAATAAGCCCATGTTCTTTTATTTCTAGTTTTAATTTAATGTGGGTAAATACAGTATTAATGCTAATAGCAAGGCAGTTTGATACGATGAATAAGTGAAACATCGTACTAATACTGCACCTCTCACCTCCAGGTGCAGGACGCAGGATTTTCAGCAGAACCTACATGATTTAGGGTCAAAAATCTAATTGACTGACAAGCCCTAGTCTCACTTAGGGGCTAATGAATGTTGTATTGTGACTATTTTTTCTTAAAAAAATAACATCAAACTACTTTCTATTCATAATAAATTAGCACATTTTAGAGACTTCTTAATATTTGCCTCCACAAAGCCATAATTTTTATCTGAACAGACCTGCAAGCACCTGTTGTAGCTTGTTCTAAAAACAAGGTCTTACAGGTTTTAGTTAATACCTTATAGAAATAGCAATGTGATTTCAGTGGCACTGCTCTGATTCCTTCTAAAGCAAGACATTCGCATTTTCTTATGTATCCTTTGCATAATTCATATGGGGGCTGATATCTAATTATTTATAGACCTTTCTATGACACCCCCTCAGTGAATATTTGCACATCTCCAGGATAGCGGAGTGAAACTTTCTCCTGAAAAAAATTACCAAGACTTAGCACCACTTCAGTTTCACTTAACTCTCTAAAGAGCTCTAAGTGCAACATAGGCTTCATGCTGGTATTCTGCATAGGAGAGCATTTTCATCCTCCTCTGCCTCCCTTTCAAGTTGGAGAGCCAGTCTCTATACTGCATGCATGGAGCAGGTGATTGAGGGAGGTATCCTGCCCCTCTCCTCAGCCCTGGGGAGGCCTCATCTCTAGTACTGCATCCAGTTCTGGGCTCCCCAGTACAAGAGAGACATGGAGCTACTGGAAAGAGTCCAGCATAGGGCTACAAGGATGATCAGAGGGCTGGAGCACCTGCCCTATGAGGAACGGCTGCGAGAGCTGGGCCTCTTCAGCCTGGGGAAGAGAAGACTGAGGGGGGATCTTATCAATGTGTACAAGTACCTGAAGGGAGGGTGTCAAGGGGACGGGGACAAACTCTTTTCAGTTGTCCCATGTGACAGGACAAGAGGCAATGGGCAGAAATTGAAGCACAGGAAGTTCCACCTGAACGTGAGGGGGAATTTCTTCCCTGTGAGAGTGACGGAGCACTGGACCAGGTTGCCCAGAGAGGTTGTGGAGTTTCCTTCTCTGGACATATTCAAGGCCCATCTGGATGCAACCCTGTCTAATGTGCTCTAGGTGACCCTGTTTGATCAGGGGGGTTGGACTAGATGATCTCCAGAGGTCCCTTCCAACCTTACTGATTCTATGATTCTATGATAGCACTCTCGGAGTTGTAAGGGGAGTTTGCAACAGTCAGGAAAGGAATCCAACTCTTCCAGTTCTCCAGCTCCATGCCTTAATGGCAGGAGGTTTCTTTTGTCCATGATCAGCAATATAAAATCAGCTACTCAGTTGATTCTCCATAGCAGAAGCATAGAAAATAGTACTGCAAGACCCCCCCAGAGGTCCTGTAACCCTGTCCCAGTCAGGACTATGATGATACCCTTCAGAAATATGTTTGCTAATGTTTCGGAAAAGCTCATATGGTGGAAATTGCACAACAATTTATTCTAGTGTTTAAACAATTTTAACAATAGATATTTTTTTCCTCAAACTAAATCTCCTTTATAGCATTTTAAGCTTGTTATATCTTCTTCTATTCATAATAGAAACAGAGAGAGCTTCATTCATTAGTTCGCTACGCTTGTTTTTAATATTAGAAGACCACACCTAGGCCTTACTTAGGTACACTCTTTAGACAACATCATACCAGTTCCTCCAACCTACGCTTAATTCAAGACCCACCCAAAGGTGATGCTCTACTCAAAGCAAAGAGCCATTCACTGTCAGGTAAGATAAAAGACACATCCAACATTGGATAGTTGAGCGCTCCCACGAGCTTTGTTTCATAGACACTCCTTTTGCATCTCCCTCATCTCACGATCACAGAAGGGAGCAGCACAAGTCTGTCTGTCTTGCAGCTTCATACAGGATCCATATGTCTGACGCTCGACATGCAATTCTCTGTCTCTCCATCGAATGTCAGCTCTTCCCTGATCTCCCTGCTGTAGAATGTCTCCTGCTTTCCTGCCTTCCTTTGTGTGGTTTCCTTCTGTAAAATTTTACAATACGTATAATAACTATATACATGTGTGTGTTTTTTCCAAAGAAAAAGCGATAGCTACTGATAGAAATAATCTCAAAAGCCGCAATATAGAGAGTGGTGGCGTGCGCCTGAGTTTTGTTCTCGTTCACAGGGATTTTATTCGCATATTTTACTGTCAGTTTCTTGACATTTTTGTCAGCTTGGATCTGGAGGCCATAGTTGCCGCCAGCAGGTCCTACCACATTTTTATTCTCCATTGTATTTGCAGGGAATAAATAAAAACAGAACAAGAGTGAAAGCAAGAGAGAGACATGGCGAGAAGGAGTCAGAGGTTACTGGAAGAACTGCTTATGCAATTTTTTTCCTGCTAAAGAACATCTACCCGAGAAAAAGCCCCAGCCAACCACAGAGCATTTTGCACTGAGAGAAATTTCCTTCCTCAGTTACGCAATGCAGACTTCAGGCAAAGCGGTTATATGTTTGCATAAGAAATCTCTCATTCCGTCTCATTCTTTGTCTGCCTTTTCCCTTTTTTTCGCTCTGTGTTTCCGGGCTGCTGTGAGATTTTCCTCACAATGCATCCATTGTTTCCCAGTCACATCACCGCTGGCTGTAATCAACTCTGATTTCTTTCTTTCTTTTTATTTCTTGCTATAACCATGAGATTTACACATGAAACAAATAAACAAAACCTACCGTAAGGTTATAAACAAGTTGCCTATAGAAGCATTTATTCCTCAAGGCGTTAGATATTGTGAACAAGAAGTAAGAACAAAGACCTACTTCTCGCTTAGGAACTTATAAATTAAAGTATGATTCCCAATGCTTGTTTTCTGCTCCATCAAATCTCTTAACCACATTCTAGAATTGAAACTGTTTGTATCTTTTCCACATATAAGTCAGAGAAAAATACAACTGTAAGATCTCAGGTGTGTCCAAGGTTTAATTCAGACTCAGATAAGCGAGCAAAGTTTCAGTCTCCTTGGATCCTTCACCATCCACTCTGATTTGATGGACCATGCTGCTCTTTGGTGAGTTCACTATAGCTGTAAGTCAAAGTATCTTCACTATTAACTTTTGTTAAGCTGGTACAAACTTGTACAAACCAGCCTGTTCAGCCTTTTCCTGTATTATCTTTACCCTTGTGCATCACATCTGACAAGGAGAGAAAAACTAAGGAAGCACAGGCATAGGATAGTCTATCTTTGTGTAATACAGAGCCCATTAGTGAAGAGAATGAATGTCTCACTTTCAGCTGCTTTTGGATAAGGCCCCATGGCCTCAGCCCCATGTCTCTGACTTCCAAATAGTCGTGTCAATTATTGCAGCAGTTCCTGACATCCACTCACCCACTAACAATTGCATCAACACCATCCATTTCTTTTCACATATGCAACTTAGCAGCAGCCACAATGGCTTTCAGGCACTTATGAAGTAGATCAGATCTAAAAATGGTGGCAGGGAAGTTGAAAGGCTCTTTAGTCATCAAGCTACTCAAGCAGGTGCTTTCTAAAGTAGGAAGGAAAGTCAAGTATTAAAAGTCAGTGGCAGAGTAAGTGCTGCATCTCTTACTTGAGACAAAGGGAGTTTTGTAGAGACCCATCATCTACACAAGTGAATTGGGAATCAGATATTAAAGAGGAAAAACAAAGAGATATCTGTCCTGTGGCTTGGGGCACCGATCAAAACACAGCGTGGGAGGGCAGCCGAGAGGTTAACCCTTCCTGTAGCCTTGAAACTGCACTGAAACTGGCCTTTGTATGAGAGAAAATAAGCTTTACAAACCCCAAACTTGTGGGTCATTGTGGTAGTGAAAAGATGCCCACTGAAACGAGAAATGGATTATGTTTTTGTTTCTTGCATATAAAATTGTTTTCTGAGACTTTCAAATGACCTTGTCATGGATACTGAACTTTCCATCATTTACTAACATTCAAATTTACAAATGGTCACCCAAAGGGACTAGCACACATGGCAAAATAGATTTCATCCATTACTCCCCTTCTCCTGGCTGCAGCAGTTCTCATCAAAAAATAAGCCAAAAATATGGATGAACATTAGATATGTTTGAAATACTGTGAAGGTCTGAAAAACAGATTATGAATTTTGGCTGAAATACCATTTTCTCTTGCCATTTTCACTGCCCGAATAGAATATAGCACATGGACTAAACCTTGTTCACACTGAAGTCAAAGCAAGCACTTCCTGACTGCATTTAAGAAGAAGATATAGCCGATCAAAATGTCTGCCAAAAATGGGACTGTTGGAAACCAAGACCTTAATTCAACGGTACCTCATAACCGGTCATAGATTCATGTTAAAATAGTAATTAGAAAAGATCCTACAAAACAGCTTCAGGATAGAATTTGGAGAGGATCCCGTGTATTTGCTTTGGCTAAATTTAACTCCAGTTCCTAGGTCCAGATTCCACTTAAGCTTTAGCAAAATGCCCCATCTTACATAACGTGAACCTTTGGAACTGGATTGCTGGGATGGTGGGAAAATGACACATCAGTGGGCTCAGACAGACTGAAAAGTCAGCTTAAAGCAATGAGAATCAGGACAGGTAGTCATTCTTTCTGTGTATTGTTCAATTGTAATTCTTTCCTCCTTCTGTTCAGTTCTTTATTCCCTTCATTCCTACATAAGCAATAGAAAATTGTCTTCAAACTAACCTCTTGCTTCATAGCAATGCCCTTGTCTTTGACTTGAAATCTGATCTTCTCTGAAGGCATTACCAGGCTTGGGAGTATTAGAAAATAAGAAAATTAGGTCAATATTTCCTTTTCCTGTTACTAAATTTGGGTGCAAATCTCCTTACAGTACACTGAAGGACCAATTGCGTCATGGTAGCACTCCCAGCAGCTTGACTTTGCCTCAGGGTCCTTGAGAAAAACAAGTGTGGTCCAGATAAGTCCAGATCTTCCTCAGTCTCCTGAGCTGCCCTCCTGGGAGTGCTTATCTGTCCTCACTGCAGTACCCATGTAACACCTGTGAGTCTCAGCACACCCACATTTTTGGAGCTACTAAATGCTTAGAGCTCTCAGTCAATGTATAATCAGCTGGCAACTTTGGTGCAGGTGGGGACAAGAGGGTGCATTGTGCAGCATGGCAATCTCTACAGTATTTCACGTCAGAGCTGAACAATGTAATAAAAGTTTGCAGATGAAAATACTAAGCTGGCTGGAAGGCAATAATTCATGTTGGGTTTTACGACGCTGGCCATTTAAGAGCAGTAGGAGTGTTTGAAGCTAGAGCACAGCTCGTATTTGAGCCAGGGTCTAGCTCCAGTTCTGCAACAGCAACGTTTTCCATGTAGGAGAAGGAGAATTTTGCCCAAGTCTGATAACTTGCCATCTCTGTCTAGGAGGGCTATATCTATCCTTGGAAGCTAATGATGTGCAAAGGAAGGTGCCCGGAGGAGTGACGTAACTCCACTATACTGTGTATGAATTCTGCCTACTGCAAAAACTACTAGGAGAAAAAGTATATGCATACATATACATAAACCATTCAGTTTATGAAAGAGGGAATTCATAAGGAGTTGCATCTGGGATAGAGTAAGATATATTCCCCACTCGGTTAATAATAACAAGACCCAGAAGTCACAAATGGGGAGGTCATAAAGGGGTTTATAAAAACATTTCATATGCAAGTAAAATGTGATGCAACCCATTATGTAATGTTATTTACATACACTTTTCTTAATTTCTTTACCATGTCTTTTCATTTAAATGATTTTCCTCTAAGTCACACGTTGTTTAAATATATATTTTTCTGGCAAACACTAGTGATAGGTAACTATGCCTGGCTCTGCTGGGCTGCAATATGAGGGGTCTGGAGAGAGCGGGTGGGAGCTTGCATGCTTAGCATGTGTTCAAACTCTGCAAGCGCAGCAAGTGAGATAGCATGAGTGCTGCAGGGTTTTTTTCCAACAGGGCTTTGTGATTCAGGGTGGAGCCCATCCCAGAGCCATTGAATCACTGCACTAAATACTCCAGTGGTTTGGCTACCGATGGACTGGGTATGTTATCGAGTGCTGAGTAACTCTGTTCATACATTCCTGCCTGTTCTAGCGTTGTGGAATATGTCAGCGAGAGGAGATTCCAGGTCTGTTATATGACAGAAATCCAGCCCAAAGATGTTCCCTCACTGTTCATGAAGCCCTAGTAAACCTGACCTCCAAAAAAGTTCACGTTATATGGAAGATGGTTCGTGACTGCTTGAACAGGCATGTGCAAAACTTGATCGGCATACTTGGGGCTGCCCCAAAGAAAGAGCACTTGGATTTAGGAATCTAGTCATTGCTCATCAATACAAGCTCAAAAATTGGCTCTTTCTGAGCACCACCTTTCTAACAGCTCCAAACATAAAGATATTTACATGGTTGCAGCATGTGAATAAATGTATAGAGAAACACAGGAAGCGTGTAGTGATGAGCATGTGAGTGGTCAGATACACGCCCGTCCCTGCACACAGATAGGACCTTCTGCACAGCACAATTTGTTGCTGAGACCGCAAGAATCCATAGTGGAATGCAAGCAAAACTGATAATCAAAGTAATAAAGGGAAAAATAGGCACTTTCCCACAAAAATCAGCCACATGCCAGTGATACTTTCCCAACCTAACTGAGAGGAAAAGCCCTCTTGGCTAATTCATTGCAAAGCTAATGAAAACCAGACAAGGGATTGAAACCAAAAAAGCTTTATGTTAAAGGGAAAGCAAAGCTTTCCAATGGAAATTATTCATTAAAAAGAACTGGTTCACTGAAATTAACAAAAAATATGTGAGAGAAACACCATACTGAATGTGTTTTTGGTGATAACAATCTTACATTTATATATAGCACATTTCAGCCAGATGGACTCCAAAGTACTTTACAAGCTTTGGTGCTTGTACAAACGAAATGTAAAGAATCACTTTTATTCCCCCCCATTGAGATATATCTTCTCTGGGGTGAATCACTGCAATCGCCAAAAAACGCATACTATCACGCAATAGTTTATTATATATGTAGGCAGACAAGTTGACAGAACATAACTATCCAGATTTTTCTTTAGCCTGGGCAAGCTATAAGGGTTAACACCCTCTCTCCTGGGGAAAAAAAAAATTATTTTGCAGCACATTATTAATGCCTAAAGGAGTCAGAGCTCTTAGTATTTTCCCAGGCAAATGGGGAAAGATTGTCTCATTAATTGCCCAGTGGGAGTAACACCTATTTCAGTCAACGTGGCCCTTTGGGTTTTCTGTAGGAATCTCCAAATTTGCATTGCGATCTCCACCGCCCTCACTTATCTTGCAAGCCCGGGTGGGGGTCCGCACCCAAGACACCGTGGCCGTGCCACCAGGGGTTGGAGGAAAAGCCGTTTCCTGCCGCCGCCGAGCCGACGCTCGCGGGGCGGGCACGGAGCGGGCAGGAGCTGTCGCGTGGTGGCCGGGAGGGAGCTCCATCTCGCAGCTTCGCTTCCCCTCCCGCTCCTCGAGGAAAATGGATGGCGAGAGCAGCTGGTGAGACAGAAGTGTCTGCCTGCGTCTCGGCGCGGCTGGGCCCGCGATCCGCCACCCGCACGCGCTGAGCTCGCCTCCGAGCGGGGAGGGGGGGGAAGGGGCACCTCCGCTCGCTGCCAAATCCCTTGAGCAGTTGCTTGTTTTGTCTCTCTGTCTGAGCAGATTTTTTCTTTGCTTTTCTTCCTACTCCACCTGCAACATTTTAACTTTGGTTGCCCAGAGCTGCAATTTTTTTTTGCAGTTTGCTTTCCCGTAGGGGAGGGACAGAGAGAGCCATGAACACCCTCATGGGATGGGGTGTTTTTTTTTTTTTTTTCTTTCCTTATTTTTTATTTTTTGTGCAGCAGTGAACTTGGTGTTTTTCAAAGACTCTGGGAGCTCTGTGCCCAATTTAAAACCCAACATGTGACTATGCATAAAAAAGGTTCTCGCTGAATCACCAAATTTCACAGTCCCACCATAGCACCTCCAAACAGCCAGGGATACATCCAAGGAGCTTCTCATTCATGAGCCTGCCAAATTTTTAGCAGTTATCTCCTACTCTCTGTATATATCTTAGCACTGCTCTGTATGGGTCACCTGCCCTAAGAGAAGGTCGGAAAGAGCTTGCCTGAGGACCAGTGAAGCTGCTGAGCCTTTTCTTGGTGATGGAGCACCCCAAAATCACGGTCATGCTGTGCATACCCTCTGTTTCCCAGCCCAAAACCACAGATTTCCAGCAAATCTGGGCCTGAGATGGAGAATTCCACTTCTCTCGTTAATAACAACCGCTGTGAGGATGATTGTTGTTCGGCATGTTAATCCAAACGCGGCCACAGGAGCACGCGTGGCTGGGAGGAAGCATAGGGTGGTTTCTGCTGGCACCGCTCACGGCGTAAAGACAGCACTGGTCTCAGTGCAACGTTCTGGGCTAACTATCTGGTGCCACGTCGAGTGGTTAAGTTAATAAACACAATAATAAAAGAGTAATGTTGCAGAGCAGCAGGAAGAAATGAAGGATTTCCCTCCCTCCCCTTGACATGTAAACAAATTCGTTGTCAGCATTTTGGGTGAAAAGAATTATTTTCTCTTGAGAAACAAACCAAAAAAGATTGAAAACTGCCAAGGCAGAGGAGTTTTCAGCCAGATCTATTATTTTTATAGACTCACACACCTGTAGGCATACACAGAACATGATACATTTTAAAGGAGAATTCCACATAGAGGAGTAACTATTAAATCGTTTCCCAGTCAATCATTTTCCCCAAAAAATTGGAAGCCCTGTTTGGTTGCTGTTCTGACAAGCAGAGGAAATATTTTCGACTTCCAGGGTTTCCAGTGTATTATCCCTAACCTTCCTAAAAGAAATCATGAGTGGCTAAAAAAAAACAAAAAAAAAATAGTCATGTGAAAAGTAGATAACTTTACAAGATAAATGGGACATAAAGTGCAACATAGTGTTTCCAATCCATGAGGGCCTTGTACCAAAGCACTAGCCTGTAGAGTGCTATTTTTTTAACACTTTAATGGATTTTTTGTAGGGTTTTTCTTTCATTTGCGAAGACCAACCTGTTGATCTGGTTTGAGTCTGCAGAAGGGCAAACGTGGGTATGAAGGTACATGTAGCCTCATATACTCTGAATGTGTGAGATAAGGGTGAAAATTTTAATCAGAGGGAAGATCTCACAAGGCAACTAGGAGGTAAAGTTGGCCTCATGTTGTGCAGGTGCCTCTATGGCTCATGAGCATCTCTGGTTATGACTTTTTTGTTGGTCTGGTAAGAGAACGATGTTATAAATCTTCAACCTCAAATTGAATCTGTTTGAAATGAATCTGTGGAACAAGCTTTACCTGAGCAACCAGGTACCTGCCTTTCCATCTCTGCACTGGAGGGTAACTGCTCAGTTACATATTAGCTGTCTCCAAGGAGTCCCTGCCTAAGCTCCCAAATATGTTTTCCAGTATCTGTGGTCTGCATGAATTTTATACATCTCCTTCTCTGGGACTTTACAAGTCAGCCATAAAAGTTTGTGACGGGGTGGAACATCATGAAGTCCATAATCTCAGTCTGGAAAAATGGTTTATATAAAGTGTCATTAAAATGAATTTGGCTATTTTTTATTTTTATTTTTCAGCAGCAAGCAATAGTAGAAAGAGGGAAGGAAGAATGAAAGCACTCAGTGCTGGCTACCTTTTTTTTTCTATACATACAATAAAAGAAAGGGAAAAGCTTGATTTTTTTAACTCTGCATGACTGTGTAAGGGAGCGGGGGGGGGGGGGGGGGCTTAGCCCCTTCGGAAAGAGCTGAAGTGCTCATGCATTCATATTATTAATGGCTTTTGGTAATGATTTTACTGCACAAATTGTTATGAGACTGTTACAATGCAAATGGGATACCAGTGAGATTTTCTATCCAAAGACCCCATCCACAGACCACTGATATCACTGGAAAGTCTCCTATTTAATAGATTTTGGATCACTCTCTGTGCTCATAACAATGCAGACTACTTATTACTTAGTGGCATTCATTTTGTGCCAGGGCTACACAGTAGATACTGATGTTGAAAAGGCCTTTTTTCCCCTGTAACACCATCTCCTCAAGAATTGCTGCTGAATGTCCTTGAAGACATAATAGCTTCATAAACCCAGGTATGATTTTTCATAGGTAGTTCACAGCGCTGTCAGTTCCTGCGCTTTTTAATTCATAGTTTGAGGAGTCTGCCTAAAAGCCCATGCACCGGGATGCGTGTGATGACACAAACCCCCCATAAAAGTCTCCAGTCGTTTCAGCTGAGGACAAAGGCTCGCAGGTATGACCTGGGGACACACTGAAGGCTAGGGAAAAAAAAGAGTGAAAAAGAGAGAGAGGGAGAGGGAGAAAGCAGTGGTCAAATAAAAGGATTACGCTGCATATATTGGGGGGGTTTTGTTGGAAAAAAAGACTACTTATGGTAATCCATGCTCATATTATTGGAGAATTTGGAGCCGGCAACAGTCAGTTTAGAATACTTTTAATGTTTGTGAGCAGCCATATGCTTAGACCGTAGCATAGCTGCACCCATGCATGCAGTCTATCCCAGGCAACCACAACCTCACCTTTTTGCAAGGGGTAGCTAGAAATTTCCTTGAGGCCACTTACACTAGGTGTTTAATAGACCAATCCTTTCAGTAGCTGGGAAGGCTGGGTGAAGGCATTAATGCCAAATTTGCTCCGGAGGCAAATTAGAGGCACTACTGCAAGGTCTCCGGAGCCCAACCAGCTGCGCAACCTGAAGCAGCTCACCCGCCCCATAAGCAGGTACCTGCTAAATCCCTGCGACTTAGCAACAGCTTTGTGAAGACAGAGGAATGACACAGATGTCTCCGTAGGTCACAGACTCTCTCAGCCCCCTTTTCACATACAAAAGCAGAGCAAGTTTGCCCAAATGAAAGGTCTGGTTTATATATATCATATGCTGAAGTTTGATGGCACACGTGCTTGTATCGGCATGTGGTACGTTTGCAAAGACTGAGGGTGCGGTGGCAATGACTCACAGGGCTCGTGCATGTGCAGAAACTTGTCCCTGGGCAGAAGGGAGGCGTGCGTGGACGCCCGGGCTCGGATGCTTGTGCCTGAGCAGGGCTCGAAAGAGTTAAAGGCAATAATGTGCTCTGGAATGGCTTTTTTTGCACCACATGGGCTGATATTTTTTTGTCAGTCTTGTGACCTGCAGGCACACACCTGGTCCCAGGGTCAAGTTACAGCCAGGATCCTGGCCGGCAGGTCAGGACCTGGCTGATGATAAGAGGCGGAGGCCCTCCTTTGGCAAAAGCAACCACTCAAAGAAACAAGAGAATATTAAGGAATATTAGATGTCACTCCGTCTTCCTATAGACTTCATTTCCCTTCCTTTAATTATCACGAAAGGTAAGAAAGGTAAACACTAAATATTCCAGCCAGTCACGGTCAGGGGAAACACTACGAGCTGCACATTCATTATGGCCTTGCTGGGAATGCAGCTGGGAAAAAAAAAAAAAAAAAAAAAAAAAAAAAAAAGATTGGTCGGTTGCCCTTATTAAACTTCATTTAGCTACTGTTAATTATGAACCTAGATTGAAACTGAGCAGCTCTAGATTGAACATTTCAGCTCTCCCCTACTGCAGCATCATTTAAAAACTGTAAGAAAATGTCAGTGAAGAGAGACCATCTGTTTTCTGAGTGGAAGCCCACAGAAGGAAGAAAGAAAGAAAGAAGAAACAATGCATGTATAAACCTTCATCTGATGCTTATCTTTTGAGTAGCTGGCTTGCAGGAAGGTAAAGTGAATTTAGGGAATTGTATACTCCAACTTGGCATAATTTATTCAAATAATAAATGATAGCTACGGACTATCTCTGTTTTTAGTAATGTTGTTTTACCTATTTCAGGGGTAAACCAAAGCACGCAAAAATTAAATACCTTAATTGTAATCATCAAATAACCAGATATTGGATCCTGATGCTCTTTTTTGTGTTCTAACCACTAAACAAAACTGCTAGCAATGTCCCAGAGTGCTTAATAAATTGTGCCCAGGGGGTTATTTTCCTATGACTGAAATGCAGCTGGACTGAAAGGCTGCTGTCAGTCTGCACAGACTTAGCTCTGTAAAATGGGGTGTTGCCAAAGGAACTCATAGGAAAAATTTTCGGTACAGTTGGCAAGGTGTGATTACAGACCCTGGATTAGTGCCAGGATCTAATGCAGACCTAACACCCTTCTTCCTGGAAAAAGTGTGGGCTCTTTAATAACCCTTAGTTTTATGTTTCACCTGCAAGTAAATGAGTGGCACCAATGGGAGATGGAGGCAGCTACAGTGCAGTGAGCACCATTAAATCTTCCTCAGAGCTGAGGCATTTCATACTGATCAGTATTAGCCATTGACCTGATTTTTCAGCCTATCCAGTGAGGGCCACAGTCCTGGAATTACCCTTCTTCCCTCTCCTTTCCCCCAAAATAGTGCAAAACAAGGATTAGTCCATAGCAAGTTGGTGTTAGAGTACCTGATGCAGATGAAGAACCAACGCTGGGCACTGGACTTTGTCTCTAGTTTGCATGTGTTTTCACTGTGCCTGTATTAAATAGCTGCCACGGATTAAAATGACAATGGGACCAGAAAGGCTGGGTTCAGAAAGCTCACCTTCTTCGAAGACGTGAGACATGATATCATCTAGTTAAAGCTGCCCACTTTGGAAAGATAACGTGACTTTAAATCTCTCTTGGCCCTTTGTAATAAATGTTATAGTTTAAGCAAGCAATGTCTTTCCATTAAAACTATAAACTTCACTAGAATAATTAAGACTGATTTAAAGTAAAATTAAGTTTGACATGTGGCAGGTGAAGCAGCACCATTAATTTCAGCCGCATATTTGGCAACAATAGACAAGAGAAAATGGGGGGCATGGGTCAAAAGGGGATAGCTGTAAGTCCTTTCAGGCTCTTGGTCGAGTTGAGGGTGCAGAATGAAGAATATTTCAGTGCTTTCTGGTCCATATACTGTCATTTGCCATGTAAGTCTGAGACAAGTCTTCTCCTTGACAGCGATACAAAGCAGCTATTATCTGTAATGCAGTGGATCCAAGGTAAAACACAAGGAAAGGGGGAAATGGAGATTTAGAAGGATGTCACTTTTCCCTCCTTCAGTTTTTCCCTTTTCACACTTCATTTATAGCTACTGTATATTTTTCCTTATTAATTCTGCAATTTCTAAACTGCCCATCTTTACAGTTCCTGCAGAAGTTACTTTTCTAGTCCTTGGGGCGGGGGGGGGGAGGCTTTTCTCGCTCTGGTACTGGATGCAGATAAACATCACAGATCCTCTTAAAAGCAGTCTGTGGTGATGAAAGGTTTCCTAATGACAACTGCAGATCCACTTGCAGGTCCATTTCTGGCTCGGTACCAAGTTCCAGCAAAAGCCTAAACCTGAATTAGACCAGCCTGGTTCGGTGCCCATCTCCAGCAGAAACTAGTTTGGGTGCGAGCCTGCATTGCATCCTCCACTGAGATTATCAAAAAAGGCCTTGTTATTATAGTCATCAACCATCTCATTTCCTGCCAAGGAATATTGGTGTGAACTCTCTCCAGAGTCCATCAGTGCCCTTGATCCTGAGAAATTACTGTTGAGAAATAGAAATAATTATGTTCTCCTCCTCCAACCCAGATGTGGTATCCCTATCTTGACAGCTTTTCCTGTCCAACATCAGCCAAGGGAGTGAGATACTAATACCTAGGGAAGGATTTCCTTTTTTGAAATCAATAAATTCTAATTGCCAATCATGCAAATAAATATGCCTTGCTGGAGCAACGTTATAGTCCACCAGGACTGAACCACATTAACTCACTGAGGAAACTTCATCCCCCAGTCACTGACTAAACTGAATGAAAGACTTTTAAGAGCTCCTGTCACCCTGGTTCTGGTAGTTGAATTCTAATAACATACATATTAATTTTATCATGCTTATTAATGACAAACATATCAACCTCCTTACCGGAAAGTGAACTAAAAATCCAATTTGAATAAAGAATTGCAAATGCCCTGCGTAAAAGACTGCACACAAAACAAACCAGATGTTTCAAGCTGCATCGAGAAAGCTTTACAGAGCAGCTGGGAGAATTTTTTTTTTTTCCATCAGCCATTGGTAAAAGACATACATTGCCAGCACGCAAACTGCTTCCATTTTTAATACTCATATAATTGGTTTACTCCTGTAACCAATGCAATATTAAGTTAAAAGGGGGGAGTGAAGGGAGAAACAATGATATTGGTCAAAGTTTATAAAGGTCATAGGGTTTGTGGATGGGGAGGAGAGTGGAGGAGGATAGAGGTTATTTTTCCCCATAAAGCTTTCTTATTTACTGCAAGGTTGTGAAGTTTGGAAAAAAATACTAATAAAATTTATTGCCAGGGGTTGTAAGAAGATCATACCTTGGTTCTATTTTCAGCTCCAAACAGATTATAGGACAATGGAGCATAAATGGAAATTAAAACAGATTTAGAACAGACGTTAGGAAGCACTTTTTCACATCGAGGATAATAAATGTGTGGAATGGCCTATCAGGCAAGGTTGTAAAGGCAAAGACACTGGGATCATTCACGCAACAACTTGGGAAATAGCGCACTAAAACGGAATGAGCCTGGATGGTGAAGAGGCCTCTGTTTAGATTCCTGGGATGCTTCAAGTTTGCACGTTTCTTTCTATTCCTTTCTTTTGTAAAAGAGGATTTAAATTGTGATTTGTTGTTTCAGGCAAGTTTGCCAATCACTTTTCCTTGAGACAGAAGATTGCTCTTTACTCCTGTTTCACCTGCCTTTATCCCTTACGACAGAGTGTGAAGTAGAGAACATGGTCTGGGAGGCTAGTCCTGCCTCTTGTAAGAGATGAAGCAGAAATTGGGCATCTTCCCCGCTCTGAGAGCAGCTCACACCATGGGAAGACACACTAGCCTTGTTCCACCAGGTTTATACTTCTAGGCTGACTCTCATAGACATCCTGCTATGGTAACTCAAAACAGAGTAGCTAATCCCTGTTTGTACTGCAAATTCTTAGATTAATTTCAGGACAGGAATGCCTTAATCTAATGGAGGACCTCTGTGAATGGTACCTAACCCCACTGCATGGCACCCCCACAGTAGCCTTCTAACATGCAGCAGCCTGTGCACTACGTGTCAAGATGCCCACCACATGATTTTTGGTCAGAAGGAGAGTGGTTTGCAGAAGCACCTCATTTCAAAGTGCGTCCACGCTTTGCCTCACTATTCATGCTCTCCACAAGAGTCCCATAGCCAAAGCATGTAGGCGGTGGGAAGAGGAAAAGGGAGGTTGTTAGCTAGGGACCAATCAATTAATACACAGCTTTCTGCTTTTCATTGCTCAAGCCACATGCAGCTCTACCTAGCTTACTTTCCAACCACACAGGACACCATAGCCAACACCAAACTTCACAGGCTTGGCTTACATAACTGCACACAAAGCAGATTCTACATCTCCCAAGGACACTATGTGTTGGGTTACACCAGGATGATCTTGAATGTTCCCAAAGGCCTTTCTTCAAAAGACCAAAATTTGGTCAGGGTAAACAAAGTTCACAAGCTTTGAGGGAACCATCTAAAGACACTATGACGAGCCACAGTCACAGACAAAATTTCTAAAGTTTGAAGTCTTCCCAACACCTCCACAAATTTTCTTAATTTCATATCTTGCCATTCTCCCTGGTCTTTTTTGCAGTGCTCTGAATCTGGGCTGTAAACGCCACTTGTAATATGACGTTGCTGCCAGTACATGGAAACTCTAGGCCTGGTCCTGGCTACCACTCTTGCACAGAGAGCTGTCTGCAAGTCAAGTCCCAAGCAGCTCTCAGGACTGTGTTCTTGTGGGATTTGCCTTTCGAGCTGACTGAGGTGAGGGCTCATTGAAATTGCCTAAAATTGCACAATTAAGGTTAGTGTTAGGTGTGAGGGAAGTGTCATGTGGTCTCATGACACCATGAGCGGTCCCAAGACCGGCCTGAGGAATGTGATCTTAAGGACATCACTCTGAACACTGTGACAAATCAGTGAAGGTGCAACCTCGGTATAAATCCTGGTGATCTTTAGAAACAACACAATTATTTGTTGTACTTTTCTCAGGCCAGGTTTTTTAGCAAACATTAAGCTACTTCTCTGGAGACGCACCTAATCAGTCTGGCCTCACAAGACAGCAAAAGCAAGTTACAAAATACAAAGTTACTGACCAGTGATTGGAAGTCTGCAACATCCATGCACTTTACTGTGTGAACTATAACAGCACATTCCAGCCAAGCCAACACGCTTTAAAAACATTGATTATCTTTACAAGACTTCTCTGAAGTGGATAAAAGTTACACAAGAACAAAGTCAGAGCCAGAGAGACTGAAGGATTTGGCCAGGGTCACAGAACTGGTGAGTCAGTCAGTGGCAGAGCAGTTATAAGAATCCTATTCTGCAGTTTATGCACTAAGCTGAACTTCCTCATCATAAATAAATAAATAAATAAATAAATTATATATATATATATATATATACACATATATACATATATATATATATATATGGAAAAATGCATTACTTCTCCACTAACACTCATTGTTAAGTAATCATACGTGCGATATTATTTTATTTGACTAAAGAAATCACATCTCTGCAGAGGAAGTAGAAAACAGGTATTGGCAGCTTCACATACTCAAATAAGTGAGGATGTCACTAGAAATACATAAGGAGGGAGCTTTCAGTAATGAAGATAATCAAAGGCCTTTAAAAAAAAGAGAAAGAGAGAGAGACAAGGGGCTGGAGAAAACTCAGCTGCCCTGGGTGTATGATATTCAGTTCCCTTTTCTCCTAGATCTCTTAGTTACTTTCAGGTTGAGTACATACAGGGAGACACCACCTTATTAGAAGGCACAGAATGTGTTTATAGGGGATTTATTGCAACACTGGAATCAGAAACAATCGTATTGATCACACTAGAACCAGAGAAATTGTATTGTCATGTTGATGTCAGTTTTAGGAGAAATAAGCTGACTTACCTAACACCTGTACCATGTTGGAAGAAAAAACAACTAATAAATCAAATCTTGGTACACACATCTTTTGCTAGCTTGATCAATATTGTATTTACATGCATCAGTAAAAAAGGGAACATTTTTACTCTCAAAACAATAACTTGTTTTACATCCAGGACAGAATCTAGAAAGTGGCAAATCACAGTATCCTGTATCACTATTATGTTGCAAGAGGTTACTAGAAGGGTAATCTCAGTAAATACTTTTCTCATAAGTTTCTCAGCTTATGTAACTCAGCAGCACTGTAAGCTGCTGACATCTGCTCAGCTCCAGCATCCCCCCTGCAACCTCCACGCGGGCTGTGAGTCTCCTCCGCATGAGAGGGATGCCCAGTTTAAATGCCAAAATAACCCTGATCGCTGGAAGTGAAAGGAGCAGCGTCCAAAGTGGTCAGCTGCTGGAAAGAGAGCGTGGCCATGAAAATACGCGGTCGATTGTCCATCTGTGTTGAAGGGACATTTGCCCTGGGTGGGCAGAGCAGACTGTGACTGCTCAGGGCTGGTTACTAAACCGACTCCTGCATGTGACTGTGGCAGCAGTGCACAGCTTCCCTTTTTTTTTTTTTTTTTTTTAAGAAGTCAGGCTTAAAAGAACCCACACGTGTTTCTTGTTTTCAACCCCCACTCCATTAAAGCTTTTTTTTTTTTTTTTTTTTTTTAATAAAGCCATCCGCTGGGTTTAATACCAGTTATTTATTTCAGAATTTGAAGTTAGATGAATCACATCTCACCAGCAGCATTTTAACTGAAGGCAGGGGAGGCCTCATGATATAATCGGGCTTTTTGCAGAGCATCGCCTGCGCTGCGCGTAACTCCCCGTGCATCATTAGGCGACGGGCCGGTGCCCCGGGTTTACGGCAGCCGAATGCCGATGAGGACTTGGAAGTCCTCATTGTCAGCCTGCCACCGGCGCTCAGTGTGACTTTGGAATTAAACACAATTTCCCCACGGCTCACGGTGTCCCTTTTTGTCAGAGCTGAGCCACGCTGACAGAGGGTGATGTGTGGGGGGAGGTTTACACTACCACTGCAATTTCATGCGCTATCCGTATCCTGTGGACAAATAAATACATTCACTTCTAAGGACAGGCAGCCCGTGCCATCCATCATCACTATAGACACGCAGAGGGGGGAAAAATGGTTGTGAAATACACGCAGGATTGGAGCTGGTTTTGATACTGGTGGGTGAGAAGCCCTTTCTCGGTGCAAAAGAACCGAACGAAAGGCTGAGACTATGTGTATTAATTATAAGACTAGCAAGCAGGGCTTCTTTTCCTAAATCATCTACACATTTACTGTGTTATCATTTTCTAATTCATATTAATCAGAAGGTTCATGAACTCGTAACCGAGAGCCATTTGCAGCACAAATAACTTTATCTAGCTTCTAAAAATACACACGTTAAATACAAAACAATGGGGTTAAATATAAGCAATATGTTTAGGTAATTAACCTTGTGTTTCCCCAGATTAATTTAGTCTGTACGGGTGGTAAGACAGTGCCCACCACCATGGCATGAAAACCCAGCTCAGAATATAGGAGATGAAAACAGAAAATGACGCTCTATAAATTCTGTTTCTTCCTCTGTCTGGTGGATAGTTATTAAAAAGCCATAACCCCTGCACAGTGACACTGCAATAGCATGGAAACTACCGCGGATTTTCAGTCACTCTCTAATAACAGATAACGCACATACTCTTTCTCCCAGCGATTTGCCAGGCAAACTCTGAATTTGAGTCTCGATTTTGCAATTTGGTTTCGCAGCCTGGTGCAGCCGCTTTACCCCATTATTACACTGCTCCTAGCAGAGGCCTCGTACTGTCAGCATCTTCCCCACCACGGTTTACACTGGTACTTATTATTATATCAGACCATGAAAATTGATGGTGATAACACACTCTCTAGGAAGGCTCTATACATGTCAGTTATTCAAAATATGTCTCGTTAAATAAATATTTACAATAGTTTTGTTATTTAGCTTATAAACTGTTTGGACTGAGGCAGCTTTCTGAGTGGTTGAAGAGCGTTCCAAAGAGTTACTGCAGATTAATCCATGTAAACCACACCACTGTGCTAAAAATTGCTATGGTGGTTCCTAACTGCCAAGTCTATATCCTTCCAGCCTAAGAAATACAGGACATATTTTCCTTTGTAATAAAATCTCTCGATAAAAGCAATAAAAAAACACTGGTTCAGAACACGTGATTATCCTTAGCTGGGGGTGGAGGGGAATCAGACCCATGGGATGACAGCGAAGTTGGCTTATTCTTGTGGCGGGGAGAACGGATAAGGGTTTGGATTAGCTGAACTGCAGAAACAGTGGGAACCTTTTGAAACAAAAAGAGGAAAGCCCTTCAGTGGCAATCAGTCCTCCCCCCAAAATAGGTCTTATTTTGGCCTGGCGAAAGCCAAAGCGTAACACCACCAAACCAAACCAAAAGCAAATAATAATAAAGACCAGTTCTATTTCTTATCTTTCTTTGCTTTAGATGTCTCTGCCTTTCAAGAGCACCAGATCCGTGCTGTACAAGGATTTTGAAATAGCCAAACTAATGAGGCTGCATAAGGCAATAATGATGAGGCTATGGCAGGGCAGACTTTTCACTCTGAAAGATTTCTTCGCAGCAAGCCAAGTTTCCTGGCATAAGACCCGGAGAGCAGGGATGTTTTCCATGCTCAGAGGGTCAGGTCTGTGAGTGTGTGTGTGTGTGTGTGTGTGTGTCCCTAGGTTTCACACTGTGCCTCAAGCAGAGTCATCCAAGGAACAGCAGCAGCTTATTCAGCGCTGAACGGCTCAGACATGCCGGTTTTCCACGAGAGGGAGCAACTCACCAGCAAAAAAAAAAAAAAAAAAAAAAAAAAAAAAAAAAAAAACACTTTTCCCAGACCAACCACCAAATTCACTCGGACCTCTCAATTTACACAGCTGACAGCAACCTTGATTTTTATCAGTTCTACTAGACTTGAGAATCATATACCCATTACTGATTTTTCACGCCTACAGTCACACTGGCTGCGTGTGTATTTATGCATATCAGGGGAAAGGTAAAATGGACATCACTCATTTAGAGAAGTGATCCCTCTAATAAAAAGGAAACAGTCATGTTTCCAGCTTTGCAACAGCTGCTAGGCTAATTATTAGGATGCAAAAATGATGGATTTACCAAAGCAATCAACTGAAGGGTTATTCTGTTGGTGCTGAGTTGAGGGGGCCTCAGTGTTGTCGGGGAATTGGAGCCGGGAGGGACGTAATTCTAGATCTGCCTGAAGTGTGCTACCCATGGATCTTGCTGGCTGCTGTTCAAGCTTCCCTTCCCTGCAGCCACCCCGTTTTCCTCCCTAACAGGAGTGTCGGGAAGCAAAAACAGCTGTCAAAGAAGGTTCAATGTTATTGATAAGCCCTTTGTGTTAGCTGAAGCCCCTCCACCGGCAAGTCCAAACAAAACAGCTCAAAATCTGCGTATCAGTGGAAAAACATGTTGGGCCGCATGTGGAATAAAGCAACAAGAAGTAAGTGCGAGCGTAACAGTCACAGTAGATTTTTACAAATGACTGTGCAATCGGCTGAGGAAATGCCCTAAGGGACGCTAAGTTGTAGTTCTGCTCTCTTCCCTCCCCACACTCCCTCCCTCCTCCAGACTGCAAGCAGGCACTGCAATGCCTTCCTGATTTAAAACTCAGCTCTGGCAGATCTGGCTTTTGCCAGTTTTCTGTCCTTGAGTTCGGAAAGATATTTTACTTTCCTCTTTAGCACTCCGGTACTTTAAGCATGCATGTTGAATTCCAAAAGAAAGGAAAGCAGTTTCTTCCCTGCTGCCCATTTCCTATTCACAAGGCATTGGGAAGGCAACGTGAGCACAGCTGTAGGGAGGGCTCGCTCCAAAGTTTAGATTCCTGTCAAGAGTTTCGTTCCTCTTCCAGGATTGCAATTTCCTGCCTGTCGGGCTCAGGTTTGGGAGTCCCAGCTAAGCTTTGTGTGGATTCTGGAAATCCAACCTGCATTTGCACCTTTGCATTTTATTTTTTAAAATAAAAATAAGATGATCATCTTGTTCCTCCTGTGGCTTTCTGCCGTTTTGTGTAGAAAAGAGCTGACATGGCACAGAGCCAAGCAAAAGCTGACCAAAGTTGTGATGCCAACTTCTTTGTTATAGTGAAAAATAGCCCAGAGCTAGTGAGCTTGGGACTTCAACTATAGGACATATGCAGCACGGATGGATTTGGTGCAAAATTCTCTGCTGACCTCTAAGATGAGAAAGACCAGTACTTCTGCTTACTAAGTGTCCCATTGCATTGTCACATTCTCCTTTTTCCTCTAAATCCCATATTCTACTTATACTACAAGCCATTTGGGGTAAGTACATAATTTTTTGTTTTGTTTTCTTATTTTACTGTTTCAGTGTTGTTCCTGATGAAGCAGAGTCCCAGAGAGTGCTAAGGGGTTTTGGTAAAAAGAATATAAATTTATGTTAATAAAAAGGATAAAATATATAGTTTTTGTTCTGTCTTAAGTGAACAAGAATGGATACGATTCAAATCTCTCTCCCCAGAATGACTGGAAGCTGCACTGATTTGAAAAAGGTAACTTTTCCTCTGCAAGTAATAGTCATTTTTATGTGATGTCACCCTGACTCCAACACATAGCCAGTGCAAATGTCATAATACCATAAGAAAGTATACTAGAACATTTGCTTCCTACTAGAAAGAAGAATAGCTCCATCATCTCCCAGGAAAAACTGGAACTGTGCAGATTTTGGTCCAGTCTTGCTCATGACATTTTCTCCAACTGTTGAGTTCAGGGAAATAGAATTGTGAGATTTAAACCATCATCCAAACTATGTGTTAATTTGAAATTTATTTTACATCCTTTGGACTTAATAGCTATCTTTCAGCATTTGTGAGTCTGGTACTGAAAGTCCTAACAGGCATCTGGGGACAATCCCAGCCCTGCGTGCATGTCAGTATATTAGGGGTCACAAGGCATGTCCAACACATTTAGACCATGACGGTTGCAGCCCAGCTATGAGTTCAAACTACAACAGCAGTAGCTCTGGCAGGCTGGAGTTTAATCTTCAGTGTATAGCCAGGATGGCAGACATCATCTTGCCAGCAGTGGAAATCATGTGCCCTTTTATTTTGTTGCTTATTTTTATCCTTCTTTCAGCATTGCAGTATATGGCAGGACAGTACGTTTGCAGTGCAATTGCTGGTCTCTGCTAAACAGATTGATGCAATTTGAACGCATTTGACACCTTCTATCCTGCACAGTATCAAATCCAAATGAGATTTGTCACATGCAAAGTAATTTATGAATTTTCTTTGTTATTTTACATATCAAGAACCAATCATAAGAGTCATGCTACTCTATCAGCTTAACTGGATTCCTTGAGAACAGAATCAGATCTAAAATAACAGAGCTGAAAATGTGTGGCCTTCAGCTTGAGGCTCAATAATAATAATAATAATAATAATAAGGCTCAACCAAGAGTTGACTCTGGTGCTAGCAACCCCCCTTCAAAAAGAAGAGATCTGAAAGAAGGACCAAAAAACGAGAGTGTGTACATAGAGCTGCACTTCTTCTTCCCTGATACACAGTCATCCATACCACAGTACTATAAGCAGCCCTGATAGAAAACTATGCTTAGCTTTCATGTAATTGAAGTCATCCTGATGACTTTAGATGAGGAAAAAGTGGAATAGGTGAGGAATAAATCTGAAAATTATTGAGAGTGTCAGAGAAATACTCCAATTCATTCTGTACAAATCAGGAGCCAATCTTTGAAACTTTTGGACTGTTTGCAGCTCCAGTTTTCTTTACAAGAGGACATATACCTGAACACATGTCCTGAAACTCAAGTTTCAGGACAGACTCTATGATCTCCTCACATGCCCTTAGTGTCCAAAAGTACAGTTTCCCCTTTTCATGGAAGAAAACACGTAGTGCTAGCGTATTATTTGTTCACAACCAAAGAAGAGGTCAGTGCTGAAAACAAGCCTCCAACATACAGGTTAATCCTAAAGCACTTACGGACTTTTAGGTCTTAGTAAAGCTCTGGTGTCATAGTTCCTTGTCATACGTCCAACTTCTCAAGTTAAATTTTCTTTTAAATTTTCTGCATCAAAGAATCTCTATTCATCCCAGGTGAAGATGCCTCTGCTCCTCTCTTTGAAAGCAGCCACAACATCCTTTCCAACAACAATAACAAAAACATACAGTTTGGGAGAAGCCCAAGTTTGTTCTCAGGAAGATATCACCACCACAGATCTGGCCAGACACCAGTGAGATGCTGATAGAGGGAAAGAATTTCCTGTGCTTCACCTCACTCCGCGGTTCCTACCTCCTCAGACCCTGGGAGAGCGCTGCTCCCCGGCCCGAGCCCTGTGGCCCATTAGCATTAATACGAAAATAGCTGCACAGCGTAGGCAGAGTATGCATGTCAGGAAAAGGCATGTTCATTACGAAATGTCTAAAAGAAATTGAGGACATGCTTGCCTATTTCCACATGAGCACTTAACTCATTTTTATAATGTTTCAGCTATCACTGTCAGAGACAAGATACCGGACACACGAACTTGAGCTCTGACTGGTAGAGCTCTTAGACTATTAGGAAATTTATAGAAAAGGACTAGCTTTTTCTTCTGCTGTAAATTCATTTTTTTTTCATTTTTTTAAAACTTATTCAGAAAAACAAATGCAACAGGAGAAATTCTGTAATATTAATCGTGCAACAAAATTGATGTTTTGTTTTCTTTTCTTTCTTCCTGTTTCTCCAGTGAAAAATAAAAATAAAATTTAGTTTTTTTATTGTACAATGGGTGTAAGTACTATATCAGAGCTTTCCACATTTGAAAATGAATGTGCTTAAATCAATAATGATAATAATAACTCAAATGCAGTGTTATTCAATAATACTATCTAGTTTTGAAAGAATAAGGTCACACTCCCCTGAGTAAGCCTAAATGAATGGCCGGTTGTATCTATACAGCAATGCACACTTTACACATTATCAGAGAAACATAATATGAACGAACACATTCAGTAGTTATATTCTGAAGTTGCTTGAGTATTTGTAATATATGATGTTTATCTGTATGTACCTAACACAGAAAAGCTGATCTGTGTTACCCAGCTTAGAAAAGAAAATGTAAAATATAACTAGATCGCTTCAAGCACTTCAAATTACCCTTGTTTTTACTGTTTGGAGAGCTTCTGGGAAAAAAAAAAAAAAAAAAAAAAAAAAGCAAGAGCAAGCCTAACAGAGTGTGCAAAAAGCTGACATTACCTAAAGGTTGAAATTAGTAAACCAGCTAAGGCATGGGTAGTTAACACAAAGGTTGGAATAATGTATTTAATGTAATTAATCTCCTTGTGCCTTGAGAGAGCCAGGGCAGGGGCCCTAAATCAATGTTATGTTTGAGGTGTGATGTAACACAAAGGTACAAAAAGTTAAGGATGGAATGTCAGCCTTAACTTTAAACATCCTTTTATTTGTTAGACTGTATAACATAACACTAACCTTACTTAAACATTGTATTTGGTGTGTTACATAATACCGTGGTGTGTAAAAGGAGGTAACCGAGTAACATTCAATCAGCCACACAAACAAAGACGACTTTCTTACAGCCTCTGAAAGGGCTTTTGGACACAGCTTTGTTAAATACCCGTAGCCAGGACTCGGGACTGGCCTACCTGTATTAATCAATTCCCTGCTCCCAGACCCTTCAGCTGGCAGTCTGATTAGATTTCTGATAAGTCGCTGACTGCTCTGTGCTTTTCCCAGTTGTAACTCTAAAACCTTCCAAATTTGTCAGCCTATGGAAGCTACTTGTAATAATGTTTAAAAAAGTTACCTTTTAGCAGAAGCTAGGAACAGGGGAAGGATAGGTCCCAGCAGCCCTTCTCACAGAGTTCATTTGCATATTGGGTTAGGCTACTTAATAGTCTCATTAGCACCATCTGTTGGGAACCCACTAATAATGCAATCAAAAAAAAAAGGTAATTTTCTGGTTGAGATGTGAGAAGTCACCAGATAGGGCCTGTAACACATACAGCATTGATTTTCAGGCCAGTTACGGTTCAGGTGGTACCAGCTTGGCTGTGGCCCTCAAACTTCCTCGCAGGCTGTGTTCACGAAAGCTTGAGCACTTTGTCAGTTCTCAACTCACCAATACCCACAAAGCTGTGATGAGACTTTGATCCACCAAATTTCCAGCAAGCAGAAAAATGCTCAGTTCCTTGCAGGAGTTGCCCAGCACTTCATGGAGAGGAGGTTTGGATTCCTAAAGAGTACTCTTAGCCCAGGAACATGTTAGGAAAGGGCCACCCAAGCTCATGCCATGTAAGTTTCCCAAACTTTGTGGCTTGCTGCAGAGGAAGTATGGTCTCTTCTGGAGCAGTTAACTGCACGCGCGCTCTGGGCAGGTGTCGGCACATAGCCCAGCAACTACAGCGGGATAGGAGTTGGGAGAGTTTCAGCAAGTAAAACCAAAGAACCTCTTATAATAACAGCAAAGTATACAAGCAAGGAGCCTCTAAAAAGGTTGACATTGCCAAATTATTATTGGAGTCCTAATCAAACGTCCCTGCCTGGTATGTTTTTACAGTTGGCCAAGTTCAGAATCTGGATTTAAATGTTGAAGGCTAGGCTGGCTCCACAGCTCCATGCTACGCAGACTTTACCCACCAACAGCGCGGGAAGTGGTCAGTGCCTGCCGCAGAGCAAGCATGCAGTTTTAAAATTGCAAATGGGAAAGTGCAAACGCTCCGGTTGCAGGGGAGCATGCGGAGCTGCGATCGGAGCTGGTGCAGCTCCCAGGAGCGGTTTCTTGCTCCCCTCCACACACACTCTTCTCCATCTCGCCAAGTCCTACATCATATCCAGTCATTTATCCTTGCATATCAAGTTACATGGGACAATCAGGGCAAATATGTCACAGTCGTTCTTTTAATACAGGTGGTTATACCATTAAATGTAAATTAATACAAATTAATACGAACCAGACAAATTCCTGCCTTTCATTCTGGATTCTTTCCCTTCTAAGAAGGCCTGTTCTCTCCCCTCAGACCTCCTGGATTCCTATTATTTTTAGATATTGTGCTAGTAGGTAAATTTGGAATCCAAACCTGCCCCTGGAGTACTGATTTTTCTGGATCAGTTTCATTTTCCACTGAATAATATACCAGTTCCATTTCTGCGTGCACAACCAGACTGCACTAAGGTGTGTCAAGAGTGGAAGTTTGAACTTCAGCTTCAAGTGCTGGATTTAAATCACACGTATCATTGCCTAATAATAAAAAAGGGGGGCTTTTTTTTCTTTTACTTTTTTTTTCTCTTTTGGTAAAATGTTTAGTGGTTTCTAAATTAATCTGAGCATGATGTTCAGTTCCAGGGACCATTGTTGACTTCTTTCCCAGCCTCTCTTTTTCTGGAATTCTCCTTTTTAGGCGAGAACAGCTGTGCTCTTATATCTCAGCAATGTGGCCATGTTACAAAGGTGAATACTTCTGCATTTGTTCCATCATTTTCTGTTTAATTCAAAACTAATTGCTGATACATTTTTGTAGGACTTCTGGGGCCTAGGAACGATGGGATGAGGTTAGCACAGTAGTTCTGTTTTGTTCAGGAAGAATGTAGAATGGGTTTGTTTAAAAAGTTATCTAAATTACTCACAGAAGGTTCAGTGCAGGCTATTTAAGGCCTCCATCCTTTAATAGGATTCGTTTGCATTATGGCAGGGACTAAAGATTCTAATCCAGATTGATGTCCTTCTCTTTGCATCCCTGGGCAAAGGCATAAAAAGGATATTCCCTTCCATACAGCTTTTTCAGGCTAAGTATATGACAGAGGTAGAAAAAAAAAAATGAGAAAAAGAGGGGTGCAATGAGTGGCACAGCACATTGATAGCAGATGTCTTATTTTCTGCTTTATGGTGTTGTCCACTGGATTGTGCTGTCTCAAGGGAGAATTTTTATGTGCATGGTGGTGCATCCCTGCACGCTTTCTGGGAGGATAAAACAAGAAGGTCACATCTTCCTCTGCGTGGCTTGTGGCTGATGTGGCCTTCTTGGAGAAAGCTGTAGTATGCCTTGGTAGTCCAAACAGAAGACAGTACAAGCATTCCCGGTGCTATCACCAAAGTTATGTGACCTACAGCTGTTTTTCTTGATATTCAGAGGAACATGAGGCAAAGCAAACTTGCAGTGAAATGGGGTGAATATAGGTCCTTTAGCTCAGTGGTCAAACTGAAAATGTGAGGCAAATTCCAGTCTGGATTGAAACAACAGGAAAGAGTCATTCAAAAAAATGTGAATCATCCATCAAGAGCATTTAGGGAAGGGAAAGGTGAAAAGAGGATAGATAGGAAAAGGAATTATATAACCTTTTTTTTTTTTTTTTAAACTTCTCTCCCTCTCTCTCCATACATATATATGTGAATCTTTTTTTTTTTTTTTTCTTAAGCATATGGAGGTTATTCCAGATGGAAAGATATTCAAATATTTAAAAACTAGAATACAAAAATAATTTATTTAACATTTTGGTAATGCCTTCTTTCCCACTTCTTTATAAAGCTTATAGCATTAGTGTCCCTGAATCTTAGTTATGTAGATACTACCCACCGAAAAATATTTGCCCCGTTCAACATATATTGGCAAATTCCAATCCAGCTTCCACAGAAGAGGAAGGGTTCCAAAATAACTGTTCTGTTCTCCTAAACTTTTTTTTCTTTACACATTTGGTGTGCTTTACTGCTTTATAACATATTTATAAGAGCTCCCCTACCTGTCTCTTTCTGGAATTATAAAACACATGTACCCACCTGCAGTCTGCAATACTAGTATTTACAAGCTTATATAGGGATTGCAATATTTTCCTTGCATGTTTGTTCTGTATTTTTCATTTCCAGCTGCTAATGGTTCATAGAATTTGAAGATCTAGAGGTGAAAGTGTAACGTAACCACATACTATAAAACTCTGAAAGTCCCCACTGTACTTTAATGCAAAGGAAATTCACTTTTCCCCAGGCGGTACCGTTTATTATATCTACATATACTCCAGAGCTCTAGTGACTCTGCTTAGGTGACACAGCAGAGTTAATGACACCGTTAGATGCTGCTTAAATAAAATACTACATGTTATCTGTCAATATAAAATACCCCTGCTCCAAAATACAAATCGCTTAGAAATACTTGGTTTCTGCCTCCACTTCTTCTTCTTGAATTTTTGGAACTGTGTCCATTGAAACCAATTATTTGAGATGAAAGGAGCAAGTAAAAAGTAACAGGCTGAACATAAAGACAGTGGAAAGTAAAGAATAGGAAAATCTTCCCCAGAAATGACATTTGATAGGATTGATTTCCCCACAGGAAGTTGTAAACTTTTTCAACTCTAAAATGGACAATTCTTTAGCAGAATACAATATAGGGAACAATCTATTCTGTCAATAAGGGACAGACTAGGAGTCTTACTTCATATACTTTAAGTTGATGAACTTCAGCAGAGAAATTTCATTGACATTTTCGCTGAAATTTCAAGAAAGCGTAATGGCCTTTAAAAAATTTCCATGATGGAAATTCCAGGATAAACCACTTGATCAAATTGCATTTGTCCTCCATGATTTAGCAGCGGTCACTTCTCCTGAGATGGCCAGTGGCCAGGGAGTAAGGATGGTTCTCTCACACCCCAGCTCTGACTGCCAGCTCTGAACACTGTTCTTGTCTGACTGAGTCCTTTCTGAGACTTCAAAGATCTCCACTTCATTCTGACACAAACTAACAACTTCTTTTTTAATCTCAGATATAACCAGCAGAAGGGAAGACTGTTTCATTACTGCTCTATTTGAGAAATATTATCCTGAACAAAACGAGCTCAAGTTAGCCTAGTGCTTTGAAAGAGAGCCTTCCTGATCTGTATAATTTAAGGATATCATAAAATTTTCAGGAGAACCATCACTAGACTTTAGGCAAAGCATTTAAACACTTTAACTTAAGCATACTCTTCCTATTCCTAGAATTAATATGTTCCTTGAACATGAAAAGAATCTTACTAAAATATCTTCCTAACTTCTAGTACATACATGTTGTATGTGCCTGCATTACATGTACATATATTTAGTGATGCATAAACACAAATACCAGCTAAGACAGATACTGAAAGATAAACTGAATCTGTTGTGCTGCATATAAGAAAAATTACTGTGCTCTCATTTACACAGGTGTACATCCAGAGGAACTCAGCTTACTTCCAGGAGAGCAGAGCTTCCTGTTCTCTAGGTATTTTATGTGTGATGGTTTCACTGGTCCTTCATAATTCCCGTTAGAGCAGGTCATTATCGCCCTCTTCTAATGCTTCTATATTCTGATGTGTTTCATTTGATTTATAGTGCCTTTTCTTGTTATGTCTCAATAGTTTCTGGTTTATTAGATGGTATTTTGCTGCTTTTTAAGATGATTGTGCCTCCACATTAATTTTCAGTAAATTTTGCAGTTTCCTGGATGATATTTTCAACTTTTTTATCTCATGTTAAGAAGTGGAAAGTGGTAGATTCTACCAGTACTTTTCTCTGAGTATGTACAGTACAGCATTTATGTGAAATTTAGTCCATCAAACCGTCCAACAGAAGTCTGACCTTCTAAATACTGTCATAGATGGCTTTTATTTCAAATCCATTATATTCTACAGCAGTTCTACTAGCTAGAGCTTCTCTTCACCTTATTTTTCCTATATTCTTTATTCTTTTAGTATTGAACTTTCTTTAAAGTTGTATTGGATTGGATCTGTACTAAGTTTTCCTTTGGATATGCTTTTGTACGTTAAAATCAATGTATTGCACCTTTTTCATCCACTTAAAAAAAAATCCAGTGCTAGCTGATAGCCTCAGGTCTATAAAAATGGAATGTCCTTTCTGATAAGGTTAATTAACAGCTCTGCTTGAGTGGCTTAATTGAGTATAAATTTCCTATTATTCTTTCACAGCTCAAAAGGATTCCATTTCTTTTCGGGGAGGGTAACTGTTTTATATTTCTGTAATTTTTTTTAATGTTGTGCTTTTCAATTTATTTGAAATCCTGCTTATGGTATAGGGTCACACCTCAAACTCCCTTCAGCATGAGTTCCACAGAACAACTGCCCACTGACATCACACATGGTAAATCTGCATTTTAAACTTCATTTGCCAAATATCGTGTGCAGTTGGACTGTACTAAAAACGAGCAGTTTCACTTATTTCAGTGATACCACATTTGGACTGACAAGACCTTCAGGCTGTAGTCCTACGGTGACCACCACAGTAGTAATGACATTTGCATGAGAAGAGCCCGAGCTGGGACCTCGACTAGTAGATACAAATCTGCTAGTAGATACAAAGTCAGTTTGACTCCTTCGTGACGCTCAGCGGTGTTGTCTCTGTTTCTCAGATCGCTGGTTGATGGCGTAACTGTGGGATCCCAATCCATCCGTTCCTGGTAGCTTTCTTGTGGTTATTTATGGCTCTTCACTCTTCCTAGGGTTTGCATTTATTTTACATTCTCAGCACATAAAACTGCTTTAGTTACCATGGGCTGGGGTAGGATTGCTGAATGAAAGGAGGTCCAGCAAGCTAAAGTAGCAAGATGACTTCTTGGACATAAAAGCTTGCTCTTTTCTCCGGGCAACATCACACTTTTAAGAGAAGTTTCTGAGGAAAATTTATCAAAAATTGTTAACTCTAACACTCACAATCAAATAGCTCTACCCTGGGGCCAAAAATGCTTGTGGCAACAAAGCATTGTATTTTCTGTCATGTTTATCCTAACAGCATAAGTCTCATTAACATCCCAGCTTCCCTCTTAACAAAGTACTTGAACTGCACTAGAAGGTGATAGATGCCTAGTGTATCCCAAAAATGCCTGTCCCCAAAGTTTGTCCCCAAGTTATGTAAAATACAGATGGCTAAGGGAGTAGTCTCTAACTAATTGAAGCTGATAGTCATCTTACCAATGATTTAGAGATACTTAGATTTTCCTTCCTTTCTTCCTTCCTCCACCTTTTTAACTGTTTCTTGTAAGGAAAAATTATTATAATAATAATAATAAAGGTATATGGGCAATAGGAACACTTTGCTCCTCCTTTCCTTACTAAAACCATGCTTAAAAGTCACAGAAGTGAAAGCAAATATTATTAAGGGGCTCAGTAGATCTTCTGGATTTTTTCACATCCAAGCAAAGCTTCTCTGTCACAGACAGGGCCAAAACATGGCCCGGTTCCATCTTCTGAATGGCCACGACCATCACGATCAGACATGACCTAAGATATTGAGATAAAAGGATCTCACTGCCTCTTGGCAACTGCATCTGCAAAAAAAAAAAAAAAAAAAAAAAAAAAAAAAAAAAAGCTTCAAGGTCCACTGCCTGAGGGGACAGAAATGTAATCATTAGTGCAGCCTAGGAATAGACCTCAAAATATTATCTTGATAAAGCTAGGGAGTTTAGCCCATCTACTGGCTGTAGTTATCTCAGCTTCTACTGATTCCTGTGAGCTTAAGTGATTTGACCGGGGTTACAAGGAAGTAAATGGCAGATCTCAGAATTAATTCTCAGGTTATCACTTTTAATTCTGAGCCATCCTTATTCTATATCCTTGTCCCCACAATATACACAGGCTAGCTGTTGTCCAAACCAGGATCACACACAGTCGCTTCCCTAAAGCTGTTTTCTCCTCACACGTACTAGACTAAAGAAAAATGCACCCACCTGGAACAGAAGCAGTATTTTTCTTCAGGGTTTCTTGGTGCAAATATCAGGTAGAAGAATGAAGCCAGAATGGTTTTCACGTGTCACCAAACTCAGAGACAAAAGCATACCCTTATCCTTATCATTATGCAGAGCTTGAGTGTATTTTATTTTTCATGATGTGGCAGTATAAACAAAAAGCCCACAAACATACACCAGTAATGTCAATTGGAACATTTGTATTCACTGATTTTCATAACTGACTTGCTTTCAGGAGATATTTGTATTAATATTTGTTTGATGTTTAGTAAATCTCCCTCTCTGTTCTTCTGATGAAATATTAAATCTGGGTTCTTTTGAAGAGATTTTAGCTGCAGCCTCATATCTGGCATTCTTCACAAACATTTACAATGCAAAGCATAACATAGAGCTTGCTTAAGTTCTATTCTTGCTCCAGGAAAAAGGGTAGCAAAGCTCTCTTTTACCCAGTGAAAGCAGGGCTGGAGGTTCTTGCAGGGAAATACATTAAGTATTAACCCTCTTCTTCTTCTCATAGTTCTTTTCAAAAGATATGAGTTATGTTTAGCAAATTCACACAGGCATTATAAATCATGGGGCAATAGTTCCACTGCAGACATTGGAACCACTTGCCTGGTAGTATGTATAATTCAAAGAATTTTACTGAAATTATCAGCTGATCCTGGAGTTATACCAGTTTACACTAGGAGCAGATCTAATATTGTTTTATTTAATTCACCTATATTATAACAGTTTGCACCACTAGGGTGTCTGATACCATGGAAAGAATCAACATGTAAAGTTTGAATGAGTTTGGTCACTTCTAGGCATCATGGAACCAGAAAAAAGATCAAGAAAAAGATCACTTTGGTACATAAAATCAGCATAGAAGGTGTTGACCCTGACCAGTAGCAAAATCTATTGAGCACAATGTCCAAAATCAGCCCAGAAACAAGAGTCATGAACATAGCCAGCAGTGAAATTCATTGGGTACAGACTCCCAGCAAAGAGCGAACTGGATTTAGATCATGTCTCTGATCTAATCTTTCCAAATTAGTAACCATGGGGATATAGTTTATTTCCTTGATGTTTTGCATTATTGGGAATTTGCATTTCATTTTCTGAAGAAATCTGTACTTTAACCAGAGACCCATCTTTAGCTTATTACAGAAGCAGAATTGTGTAACTCAAAAGAGAAAACATAGTTGAAAAAGAAAGACCAGAAAGACTGGCCTGCAAACATTAACATTTTCCACTCCCAAACAGCAGCTAGCAATCCTGGTGGCCTGGCTTCAGCTAAGTCAAACATTAAGCTCCCCTTGTTAGTTTACTGATTGGAGACTAGTTCCCTTAGTATCTGTTTCTCTCTCTCTCTCTCTCTCTCTCTCTTTTTTTTTTTTTTTAATTGTTGTTACTCTGCTTTGCCTGAAAGCTGCAGCATCTCACTGTTTATTATTCCCACTTCAGTCAAACCCTGTCCAAAATTAACACGTTGCATTCTGCAGCTGCTTTCCAGATCCAGTTATGCCAAAATGCAAGGAAATGTAAAACAAACACATGGAAGCTCTTTCAATTAGTACAGAATTTGATCCTACAGAAGAAATTAAGCAGATAGGCAGTTTTACACTGATGACTATGCCTAACCGAACATTCATGAAGTTAATCATCTGTTTAAGTGAGTGCAGGATCAGGTCCCAGGCAAAAATGAAAAAGCTGTAGTAACAAGTGCATTTATGTTCTGTATTCCTTCTGGACTTTTTATTAAGATCAAAGGGTTCTCCGAAAAGCAGAAAAGCAAATAGGTTGCAGATGAACCAGCAAAAAGTTTCTAAGCAATTACTGATTTAAAGATTATTTTTCTTTCAAACTGCTAGTTTCATTGCTGGCACAAACAAATAACTGCCTAAAACTCAACTCTCGCTCCTAATTCCTCAAAATTCGTAATAAAAATGAATCAGTAATTGAAAGTCAATGGGAGTTAGGTACCTTTTGTGCCTTTGAAAATCTCCCCCAAAGCCTTTTCATCTATGCCTTGCTGTTCTCTGCCTGTTTTTTTTTTATGAGGGTTTATTAAGAAGTAGCCATTTGAGACTCCAAATACAAAGCCAAAAAGAAAAAAAGAAAAGGCAAAAGTCAATAAAACCAGAAAAGTAGTTGGTCTGATCAGTGTCAAGTTACGTTGTTTTCAACTTGAATTAACTGTAGCCATCAATAAAACTATAGAAATAGGGAAGTTGCTGTTATAAATTAATGATTATTTGCCGTGAGCTTTAACAGGGCTGTGCGCGCCACATTTTATTGTGATGGTTTATTCTTATTTGGTACAACAGTAATTGGGTCTTAAACATGATAAAGCATCTTAAAGGCTGCACTGGTAGCAGAGCCGTCTGCAGCAGGTTTTTAACTCTAGTTAAAGAAGGTTAATCAAAGCTAATGAATCTATTTTATCCATTGCCATAAGTATATCAAAAAATGTACCACCAGGTGAAGGAGCTAAAATATGAATTGTTCAGCTGTGAACATACATTTTCAGCATGGTTATTCTACCAGCCCCTCGCTACATGCTGGAAATGTGAACAATTTGCTGCATTTCTAAGTCTGCTACGTGAAGGGGAGCAGAAAGAGTTGATGCTTGCAGGGAAATAGGGGGAAACTGTCTTGCAGCCTTCCCTGCTAGGATAGCTCTGACACTGCTGATTTCACATCCTCAGAGCAGCCTGGCGCTTGATACGACAGATATAAGGAGCCTCGTAATAGGTCTGGCTCGTTTGAACATGCTTTCGTTATGAAGTGCACTGTCTGCAGCCACACCTTGCAAGCTATGCAGGGGAGCAAGGCAGGTCGCCTGCTCTCTGCAGCCGCAGCATGCACCCCCTTTTCCAGTAACGACTGTTAATCTTCTCGTTTAGCCCCTCTGCTCCTTGTTTTCCTCTCCCCAAATAGTTCTTCTCATTTATTGTAGTTTTGCAAATTTGCACGGGGAGAAGGCGATGCAATCGGGAGGGGAAGGAGACCAGGGCAGCAGATTTGGGTATGGGTGCATCACCTGCATGGAGAGAGGGAATATTCCCATGCCAGCCACCATGCAAGCTCCGAGAAAATTAATTAGGGAGAGGTTCCTGCCATTCCACCCCGACACGACAGCCTTCCTCCGCTAGTAGCCCCATCGATTTCACGCGTGAGGCAGGAAGGCAAAGCCGAGCCCTTAGTGATTTTTAGCCGCTGCTCGGTCAACGCGACCGGCCGAGGAACCCTTGCGGGCACCATCCAGGGGCACCTGCTGCTGCCTGAATCGCAGAGCCGCCTGCGGAGGAGCAGCAGCCCCGTCCCGGCCGACCCTTCGCCCTTCCGGAGTTTCCTTCTCGGAAAGAAGCAGCGAAGGGCGAGCGACCCGGGGCGAGCAACCGGCCCCGGGTCGGCTGCGGAGGGAGCGCGATTCCGCAGCGGTGGGGAGCGTTCTGCAGTCCCTGAAATTTTATTTTTTCTTTTTGTTTAGTTTGGGACGAATTTTCACCTCAGGCTGGGAGAAGTGGTCCGGGCGGTGCAAAGGGCGAGCGGCGCTGAGCTGAACGAGTCTGACTAAAAGGGGGAAGCAAAAAAAGGCAGATGCCTCCACCTTCATCTCTCTCTATGCTGGCACCTTCCCCCTGTGAGGCTTTGCCGTGGGTGGGAGCGAAATTAAGAGAGGGAGGTGGATATAAAGGAAGGCTTAGCCCTCTGGAAAATGCCGGGGGGGGGGGAGCCTAATTGGGACCTGGAAGAAGGAGGGAGGACACACCACGGGTGCCACCTGGACGCCTCTCCGCCCCCTCGCAGGCCGCAGCACCCCCTTCCCCCACGCTTGATTGGGGGGGGGGGAATTAAAAATAATAATAAAAAAAAACCCACACTAAAACTAGTTGCAAAATTCAGGGCCTGTTAGGCTTCAGCTAATTAGAAAAAATGGGTGTCCCCCCCCCCGGCTCCCCGTCTTGGCTTTTCTTTCCTCAGCACCTTTCTCTTTCTTTCTCTTTCGGCTCAGGAGGGGGAACCCGGGCTCTCGGCTGGGCTGTTTTCAAAACACGCCTTTGAATGCTTCTCCCCTAATTCACGTCTTTTGTTTTTCCGCCTTTGTGTTTGCCAGTTTGACCATATAACGTTATACATCTGGTGTATAGCTTGTTGGGGGCTTTCTTTCTCCCAGGGATCCTCCGCGCTCCCCACAGGACCCTCCTGCGCCGCCGGCCCAGCCACCGGGGAGCATAAAGGGGGCGAGAGCGGGGCCGAGGGGGCCGGCAGGGGGGCAGGCCCCGCGCCGCACGCACCGAATAAAATCGGGAGGTGGGGGGGGGGGGGGGAGAAGAAAAAAAATCAGAAAGAGTTGAAAAGCATTCTTCGGCTCTTTCCCTTTTCTTCCCGCGCTGTTTCTGCGGGACCCGGCGTCGGGCAGGCCGAGGCCTCTGTGGGAAAGCCGGGCGGCCACAGAATAGATAACTCATTTGAATTCCGGCAACATATCCGTAAATAAAACCGAAGTGGCGAAGGGGAGAGCGGCTGGGGCCGGGCGAGGGAGCCGGGGCCAGGGGAGGGGAAGTCCCCGGCAGGCAGCGGCGCGCAGGGCGTTCGCGGCGGCCGGGACCCCCGGCTCGGCCCCGGCGGCAGCTGGGCCCTTCCCCTTCCTTCCCCTTTTCCTTCCCCTTCCTTCCCCTTTTCCTTCCCCTTTTCCTTCCCCTTCCTTCCCCTTTTCCTTCCCCTTCCTTCCCCTTCCTTCCCCTTCCTTCCCCTTCCTTCCCCTTTTCCTTCCCCTTCCTTCCCCTTCCTTCCCCTTCCTTCCCCTTCCTTCCCCTTTTCCTTCCCCTTCCTTCCCCTTTTCCTTCCCCTTTTCCTTCCCCTTCCTTCCCCTTTTCCTTCCCCTTCCTTCCCCTTTTCCTTCCCCTTTTCCTTCCCCTTCCTTCCCCTTCCTTCCCCTTCCTTCCCCTTCCTTCCCCTTTTCCTTCCCCTTTTCCTTCCCCTTCCTTCCCCTTTTCCTTCCCCTTTTCCTTCCCCTTCCTTCCCCTTCCTTCCCCTTCCTTCCCCTTTTCCTTCCCCTTCCTTCCCCTTTTCCTTCCCCTTTTCCTTCCCCTTCCTTCCCCTTTTCCTTCCCCTTTTCCTTCCCCTTCCTTCCCCTTTTCCTTCCCCTTTTCCTTCCCCTTTTCCTTCCCCTTTTCCTTCCCCTTCCTTCCCCTTTTCCTTCCCCTTTTCCTTCCCCTTCCTTCCCCTTTTCCTTCCCCTTTTCCTTCCCCTTCCTTCCCCTTCCCCTTCCTTCCCCTTCGCCTGCTGCACAGCGGCCGCCGCAGCTGCCAACGTTTCTCGTTGCAGCCGGGGCGCCTCTTGGAGATGGATGGGTCCAGGCAGGGGTGGGGAGGGCCGCGGCCAAAATCGGTTGAAAATTAAGAGAAAAGACGAACTTTTGAGGCAAGGGGCTTGGAAGGCAGGGGGGCAGCTCAGCTTTCCTCGGCACCCTCTTTAAATGCTCGCCTTTGGGCATGGTGCGGAGAGGAGCATATCGTGTGAAATGCTGAAGTGTATGTAGTCTTTATATAAGATTTATTTATTATATACATATCAGATGGTCACAATTTATAGCTCATTTTAGAATTCAATTACATACATAATTGCCTGTAATAAATTTATAGGCAGCTGGACAGATGTGGCCAGTCATATATACACAATAATTATATATATACACATGCACACCTGTAAATATGCATGTGTGCACATACATATATATAAAGCTAAAATATGGATGGGGCAGGTTTTTCTCATATACGCTATGGCTGTTGTGATTTGTGCAAGACGTTTTATCTAGCATTTACTTTCCTATGCCCTAACTAGGCAAACACATAATGGAAACATGCTTCTCCTCTATATCTTTGTTTTGATTCCTCCAAAAATCCTAACTAGCCAACCAATATTAAAATATCTGGGAATACATGTAGCTCAAAGTCCAAATATTTTCTGTTTCCCTTTCCTTCCTGGATTTCTTCCCTTGCCTTGCCTTACCTTGCCTTGCCTTGCCTTCCTTCTCTCCATTTCTTTTTTTCTTCTTAAATAATATTGTACCATGGAAAAGTCACCCTGACATATGAAGCATATGAAGCATATGAAGTCTAGATAGTGAATACATAGGTTACATAAATTATATTAGGGACAGGTTTCTGCCAAAAAATGAAACCTGCTTCTATCATATCATTATGTAAAACGACAACACTTCAAAATGGAAATTAGGGGAGATCTTCTTAAGCCAGTGCCATTGATGTTAGTAAGGATAGGATTTGGCCCGAAGTGAAAATCTGATTTATTGAGTCATTGCAAATGGGAAACTTGCATGCAGCAGAAAAATGTTTCCCTTTCAGGGAGCACAAATCCAGGCCTTCCTCCTACTTCCACCTCCACATATTAATGAGACCCTTTAACCTCCCTAAAATATTGCCAACAGTACAGACTAAATGCAACTCAGCCAAATTAACCCCCAGCTGCATCAGGAGAGGGGCTCCCATGTAGCCAGTCTTCAAGGGAGCGACAGTCCCACTCACGGGGGAGTGGGAATCCCCAACAACATGAAAATTGCGGAAATTCAACAGCTTCTGCCTTGCTCAAACTTTTGCAGCTCTCAGGAGCAGCAGCAGGAGGTGAGAACATGGTGGCTGCTTAGAAAAATAACGCTTTGCCAATTGAACAACACCCTTTAAAATTTCAGCTATTAACAAGTCTTTACAGAAACAGGAACTACCAGTAACAAACTTGATTTCTAATGTCCCCTAGGTAATAATAACTCTCTAATTTGACTGTGTCCCAACTGGCCTTGTACAGCAGTTATTGCTTAAAGGGCTTGGAAGGGGAGTTTTTTGTTGGTTTTTTTTTAAGTTCTATTTTGTTTTGTTTTCCAGCAGAGAAGGCTCATTTATTTGGAAAGGAGGGGGGGTGGAAGCAGCAAAGGGCAGTGTGTGGCGGGAAACGTGGAAATTTAATGTGAGAGTTGCTAGCTGGAATGAAGATGTTAGGCTTGGCATGAAGATTGCAATCAGCTGGCTGCTCTGACGCCGTGCGAGCCTTTCAGTGACTAAGACAAGGCTGTAGGATTAGGATGTCAAGCCTGTCCTGTCATCTTTGGGGAAGGAGGAGCTGCCTTTTTTGGTTACATCTTCACCAGGCCTGGAAGACGGAAGCCTCGCTGGTGAATAAAGGACATACGTGGCCCATCATCGATCAAGGATGTCCTGCTTTTGAAGACCAGTGCTGCAGCAGGGCTCCAAGGGCAATCACCCTGTGCGAGGATGGATTTCTCTAAAGGGGATTTCATGTGGAACCCCCCGAGCCAGCCAAACAGATGGCTGCACGCTTTGAGAAAGTTAGTGGCCCTTCTCCCCATCAGCTGTCAACCAGCATAAAAGGACCTGGGATGAGCTGACTTAAGCAAACAATATTTGAAAGGCTGAAAGTAACTTGAGGCATGCATTTTTCTTGCTTTGTTGGAGCTGGCAGGAAATATTGATACCTACTGAGTAATACTTCTGCTGGTAAAGAGAAGACGTGACTTCAGCTCTGTGTGCGAGTCTTGCCTCCATCTCTGTTTAGGGCATTATATTCCTAAGTACTGGATAAAGTCTAATGGCAACAGGTTCCTGGCATTTTGGTTGTATTTTTAGATGCACTGAGGTATTGAGAATTAGAAAAGTAAACACTGCCACATCACCACCAAATGTAAATAGCTTCATCAGATTTTTTTTGGTGTGAAAAATAAACTAAAATCAATCACAGTAGCTGCAAACTGGCTATGAGCAAATCACAGATGAGACCTGCAAGCCTTGTTCAAGGATGACCACTGCCTGCTTGCATTGCCAGGAGTTTTTCTGTGCAAACAAAAATGGCAAGAAGGATCTATAGCTGTGTGTAAATCCACAGATGTGGGAGTGCTTTGGGGTTACATGTGTGTCCCCACCACATCCTCCACTCAGGTCAGGGTAGACTTCAGCACAACCCATGCTCTGGCCTCTGGGAGAGGTGAGCTCAGGTGTCCATGTCGGAAAGGAGTTGTCCGCCTGTCTGGATACTATTTGTGTGATTGTTACAGATTTCTTTGTTACCCACAGAGGTTTCAGCAAGCAAACTTCACTTCAGCTGTAGCTTGTGAACTTGCAGTTGCTAATATTCATGTGATGTGCACCATTCACACCGTGTGGTTGGACACTGTATCACTTCCATTTCCCAAATGAACGACCTTGAACGACCTTTCAGCTTTGTTAGGAGGATATAACACAATTTCCCAGAGAACAGGCTCACAGGCAAAAAAGCTATTCCTGACTGGGAACAAAAATACTGGGACAAGAGTGAACTTTACATAAACACTGATATCAAAACTTTAGTTGTCTGAACAGCCAGGAAGAGAAGATGGCACTCAAAAATGGTAGCCACTAGAGTAATTTATGTGAATATTTAGTATGTCCTCCCACATTAAACTTTCTTCCACCTCCCCCCATAGAAAACTTATTATCTAAATGTTACTGTTGTTGCACATTCTTAAAATAGTTCCCAAAGTCCCAGCTCCTGGAAGCACATGATTACATGGGAAATTAGCCTCAATTAATCAAAATAGAAAGTCCATCTCTAAACCTTGTCAACACAGGAAAAAGCTGGGAACATGGTTTCTGAGGGCTCAGAACACAGAATGTGGATTAAAAGAACATACAAGGTAGTCCATTTAATTGTATTTCCCCATTTGACATATCGAATCACACTGGACTGAAGTGCCTAACTCCTGTTCTCCTCTTCAGAAAAATTTCTGTCTCATCTTCAGCCTACATGTAGCACATTTTGAAGGATGAGAGTCCAAATCCAGGTGTCTTCAGCTTTGTGTTCTGTCTCTTAGTGCTAGACTACCTTTTAGTCCATCTTTTTCTAATAAAAGAATGACAATCACAACAGAAATATAACCTCAGTGTCTACCAACATCGATAACCATGAGCAAAATCTCTACACTAAGGGGAGCTTTTGTAGAAGGAGACGTACCAGATGATACTTCATGAATGTCACTAGATGGACTTGATGTCACATAGAAGATGCTCATATTGTATAGTGATACCTGGAATTACAGATGTATGTGCAGAAAATATGGAGATCAACAGCCATGGTTGATGCCTTGTCTCTTTTTCTTTTTTTAAGTTTCTTAAAAATAATGCAATATTCCAAAATTTCATAATATTCTGTTCAAATATAACAACATTTCTCAAAAGGCAGCATCATATTACATATGAAATTACTTCCATTTGATTTATTTTGAGGCTATGATTGGATAACTAAAAAGGCCATTGCAGTACGTCACCTTTGATTGTACTGGGAAAAATAAAACTTTTCTCACACTTCCTACCTCTTCTTGTTACCATTACACAGTAACTGTTCTCCCATTCAGTGTGCCTAAAGTAATCCCTAAAAACAATCAAAGATGGCAGTGGTATTTTTTGCAAACCTTCCTGATGGCGTTACAGCAAATACGCTTTTTCTTCAATTTCTTTTGCCCTTATTTCTAATTCTAGATCTCACTGTGCCAGAAAGAAAGAAAGTAAAATTTGTAACCTCACAATAAATGAGATGAACTACAGAAGCCTCCTGTTCAGGGAGGGAAATCGCTTCCAGTTAAACAAAGAAATTTAGGGTTTTCTGCTTTTCATGAAAATACCATACATATGGCCTTTGAAATTTGTCACTGAAGAGTGTTTAGCTCTAAGGTAGAATTCAGCACTTTATAGCATTTCAGTTGCAAGACTCTTGCTTTTTTTTTCTCTCTCTCTCTCCTTTTTTTTGGCCTGCAGCCCAATGTGAATGTATGATCACAAGCACAATAGTTAAACATCTGAGTCTTTTTGAAGTGCCTTCAACATTGCAATGATGTGATAGGGTTTTTTCCTGTCTACCAGGCAATTTATGGAAGAAAATTCAGCCTCCCCCCTAGTGGTAGAGAGGAAAATTCAGCAGGATCTGGCTAGGCTGATGTCTGAAAGACTTATTTGCTGCCACTTTATGGCAAATGTAATGCCTGGAGGTACCTGTCTATGCAACCATTCCCTGTCCACTGTAAAGATTTTGGAAGCTTTTTATGACTTAATATATTTCAATAAATTTCCCTCAGCCTTTTTTTTCCCTTTCTTTTGGAAACCAAAGAAAATAAATAGGAATAAAATTCATCAGACCAAAAAAGAATGTGAAATGTCAATAAAGGAAAGAAAAGCTGAAGCCACGACATTCAGATGAAGTTACAAGGAGCCCTCCATCCCAGAGTAGTTGATTGCTTCTGACTGCAGTAGTTTACATGAGGATTTTCAGATGGTGAAGGGTTAAGGGAGCTCTAGCACACATCAGGCCAGTGTGTGCTCTCATATTGTACAACATGTTTGTGGGCACGGGGCTTCACAGCCCTCACCTAAGTTAAAGCTGTGTCAGCCCCTGACCCTGGCAACACGGAGATCCATCCTAGGTGCCAGTCTAGCCTGTGAATATTTCTGCTCTAAACAGGTGACACGCAGGAGCACATTTCTTGGGGACGGCATTGCCTTTGAAATGAGATAGAGATCAGATGCATTTTGGGCTGTAAATGAAGAAGCAGACAGAACCACCCTGAAATAGCAAATCGCTCAGGCAGCAAAGATCAAATCCTCCAGCCGAGGCAGAGGCGCTGCACTGAGGCAGGTCCTTTCAGGTGTGTGCCCCAGCTCCTGGCCGCTGGCTGGCCTCAGGTCTCCCTCACTGTTTTCTCATTAAAAGCCTCTGAAGGACTCATGATTCCTCCCAGCCTAGCACAGGAAAATGCCAAAATCGCTAACATTTTCACGGGCTGAGCAAGACGTTCCCAACTGACCTCCACCCAGATGTGTAAATGTTTGCTCTGTGGAGCTGACTAACGCTCCCTGAAGTCACTAGAGAGATTCCTAGTGACTATAAATGGCTTTGCCCTGCACAAAACGTGGCACCATTTTTAGTATTGGCTGCATCCTTTCATAATTATCTTCATGAGAGACATAACCCATACCCCAGAGGGCTCTTTGCAGGAAGGAAAAGCCAGTCATTCCCCAAGCCACTGGACCCAACCTCGTCTCAGCAGCATTCATCTATGCTGCTTCTCTGGTGTCTAATAAAGGTTGTGCTCACAAGACAGCCTTTCTGTCCCTAACAGCACTGCTGTCCTTTGGCTGGTGGCATATTTTCACAATCGTTGTAGGAAAACAATAGCTTGCAGAGCTTGGAGGGCCTCTGCTCTCTCTCAGACATGCTCTGCACATGTCAGACATGAGGTGAAACAGTGGTTTCAGAAATTATTGGAAAGGGGCAGAATACAAAGATAGTGATGTACACCCAGGAAGAGTATGGCCACACAGGTGTCTTTTCCTTGGGAAATGAAACTAAAAGGAAAGGAAGAAAGATTTTTTCCCCTTAAGCCATGATCTGAATTTTTAATTCTGTTGGCTAGAAGCCAGCTTCACAGCACCTACAAAGAGCTGGCAGAGGGAGGAAGGCATAATGTCCCAGACACTTTGGTCTTTAGCTGCTGTGTGAAATGTCCCTGTCCCATTACATTGGAATGGCTTGTGAGAAAGGGATTACACCTTTGCTCTCTTGTGCCTTTCTCCAAGGAGCAATAGGGTGGCTCGGATGTCCAGCAGCCAGACGCGTCTTTGGGTGCCTGTGGCACCTCTGAGGTGAGCACGGGCAGGCAGAGTTGTCCCTGGCTCTAGTTCCTCTTGCTGCAAAGTTTTCCTTAGGCTCCTCTTTGATACTCAGTCCCTGCTATGTTCATCTAAGTTTTGCTGATACACATGAAGACTGGTGGAGCAATATTCCCTCTGGCATGTCTATCTAAATTCCAGGTTTGTAGGATATCATCAATATTGTGTGAAACTTTCTGTTTCTCCCACCTTTTTACATATGTAAAAAGCCTGTTCCATATATACATATATACACACACACACAAATATATATACATACGTATGTACAAGCCAGATGCCAAAGGAAGGAGCTGGTAATAAATACTGCTGTATTTTTCAAAGACAATATTTTATATGCACACACATATATATATATGCATGTTTATGTACATACACATATATATATTCCACATCCAAAAGGTAGGAGCAGGTAATAAATACTGCTATATTTTTCAAAGAAGGTATTTTAAATTGATTTGATTACAATAGAGCTGACACATACTGTGCGAGAAGAACAAGCATTGGGAAAATTCATTTACTGGCTATTATAAATGAATTTCCCCGCCTGTTGTTCTTTTTGTGCAGTATGTGTCAGCTCTATGGTAATCAAATCAATTTAAAATACCTTCTTTAAAAAACATGCATTGTACATAAGACTTGCATTCTCCATAAGCCACGAAAAATAACCTAGCTTTAATCAGAGCTCTTCCTTCTTTGTCCAGCTGTCTTTCAACCAATTCATCTGATGAAACTACCTGACTAGCTTTAGGAAGGTTAGTAGGGACACTAATAACCTTGGTGCTAAAGCCAAAGGA